>NC_064255.1:45800902-48200902 GCF_003254725.2 Canis lupus dingo
ATAAAAGGCATTCCAAAGCTCTTTCATCCTCTCCCATCCCAGCTTTAACATCTCCAAATGCCTCCAGCCTACCTTTGTCAGGTATGCATGACCAACACATACATTTCTTAAATAAATAAATGAAACATAAATCTGAGTTACATGTCTTTATAACAAGTTTCTCCAAAGATTAAAATCATAACTAACCAGTAAGCCTTTTACCTGGCTGACTGAGATCTCAAAGCTACAGCCACTGCCATCTGCCCTTTTGAGCAGCCCAGGAATTTCTTTGAAGGGAGGAGAAGCAGTCAACCTAACCAAATTCCCCCCAACTCCAACTCATAAAAAAGGAGGGGGAGAGGCAAATAGTATCTTTCCTCCCATTCCTTCATCTGCAACTAAAGTGGGCAAAACCATAACTTTTTCCACTCCCTGTGATCATTAGACCTTGGAGAAATTTAAAAAAAAAAGGCTTCTTCTCACAGGAATATTAGGAACTCATGCTATAAACAGAACCATTTAGAAGAAAAAGAGGCCACCTTAGCCTACAAAACACATTCCAAATAAAGAGTTAACATACTTGCCCCTAGACCTAAGGCCCTTGGACACACGGGCTGGTGGGCCACTCCAGCAGGAAGTGCTGTGTAACTGGGTAACTCATCAGTGCAGGGAGTGGAGGAGGCCCTAGACCCCTGGAAACCAGAGAGCAACCAGCTCCCCAAACCCCACACGACACATGACATGCAGATGAACCAAGAAGCTCTCCATGTTGGCGCTGGTGCCATCACCCTGCAAGATGACTTTCCAACAGCCAACTACCACAGCCAGTCCCCTTAACCTAACCTAAAAGGTTCCAAGTAACCTGAACTCCTGAAATAACGCTTCTGTCACCCAGTCGCCATTGACAAAGATCAACAGTGCCTTGTCCAACGCTATACAATGTCTCTGAGCTATGGTATCCTAAGCAACGGGAGGCCTGCCTGGACCACCAGGTCCACACTGGAATCCCCACACCCAATCACTCTGTAGACCTACTTCATTCCTTCAAAGCACCAGCTGTCATCTGTGGATTCCCCCTAGAACATACATTCTGATTCTCAGTCTGCCATGCCCAGTGTCTGGAGTGGGGCTTGGCTGCTGCTAAGTCCTCACGACCTACTGAAAGCAGGAGGGGGAAGAAGGGAATAAAAGAAGAGAAAAGGGAATCGTGTCTCTATACTGACTCTGGGCACATTTCCAATGTTCAAGTCAACAAACAATATGCATGGAATCCCAGGCACGTACTGTTCTGCACTCCCAGCTCCTTACCTCCTCTCAACCCTAACAGGGAGGAATTTCTTTCCATCACTGATCTCCACAGAATGCTCAAAGATGGAGAAACAGGCAGTTCCCTCATGGGTTCTCAGCTCAAGAGTACCTAATTTTTCAAATTAGCTTAGAAAAAGAAAGAGTCACGTAGGCATGGGTAGCGTTTATTAATCATGTGTGTCAGAGACAACGATGTGAGAGCCAGACTGATGAAAGCCAAAGCCTACACCCGTATTAAAGATTAAAATTTATTTTTAAACGTAATGACTAACAACTTTCACTTGATCCTCTTTCTTCTCCACAGGATCCTTCTTCTCTAGACCACATATACTTATTTTTAATCTCTCTCGGGAAAGAAGTAGAAAATAATAGGATTATATGGGTTTAACAGAAAGGAAGATTACCTCCTGAGGAAATATAGTATATCCCCCCCCCCACTTATTTACTATCCTGATCAAAAGCTCAGATCACAGTCAGAATTCATGAGGTTACCTCAGACAGTGGGTAATGGATGTATTCTGCTCCACATCGACAGAAAGGTCAAGAAAATCTTCATCTTTGCTACTAACCTGAAGCAAAGAAAAAAGAGAAAAAGTATTAGGTACAAAATACATAATGGACATAGTATGTCAAATTTTGAACACTTATTGGTAACCAAAACCCAAAATGCAGTCACAGTCATGTGCAGTTTTGTATACTCGCTGGCAACTAGTTACACCAAAAACAACCCAATCTAGAGAAAATCCCCAACTCTCAATTGACCACAGTCCCGTTCCAGCTTTGATTCAGAATTTTTAATAATTAACACTCAACCAGATTTCTCTTCCTCCCCACTCGTCTTGCCCGTCATTCCAAAGAAGGAAGTATTAGACAAACACTGATACAGCCCAAACTGGCAGAAGGAGAAAAATTGAAAAAGAGACAAGAGACTTCGAAAACTCACTACTCAGGTAGGCAACCTTTCAGACTGTCTGCCCTGAAATCACTCGCTCTCGAGCCTCATCATCCAAGCTGCGCTTGGGGCCAGGGAGCCTGATGTGTGCTGGGCTGGAGGGTCACACTCACCGCACGTGCACCTGTCCCCGAGCTTGGAAAGCAGCCATCATTTGCAGAGCTCTGTGCTAACTGTGCTAACTGCTGGACCCGGAGCTGGCCTGGAGCCCTGGCTCACACAGGCCACCCTACTGTGGACTGCTCTCAGCAGCTGGCTCACTGACCCAGCTGTTTCTCAGCTCCTGCGGTTAACACCACACCAAGCCTGGCTCTTGTACTTACTGACGTTCCCTGAGTAAAACTGCTTGCATTCCAGCCGTACACTGGCAAGCCTGGTGTTTTCCTCTCTTGGGGGGGAGTAGGGGGTGCAAACTAGCACAGAAACAACCTTGAAGTATTCAGTCAATTGGCAGCAAAATGAGAAAACACTCCCTTAAGTGTGACAACCACCCTATGACCAATACTCTACTGTAGGTCCTTATCTAAAGGAGATGTAGAATGTGGACAGACTTTTATACTTTTACTAGTACACACAAGAAAGGGCGTAGACACAGACTTTCCAGTTCCATATCCTGTCTCTGCCACTTACCCAGTAGATGACTGTAGGCCAGTTACTTAGCCCTGGTGTACCTTAGTTTCCTCATCTATAAAGTGGGAACAGTAAGAGTACCTATTTCATCAAGCTGTTGTAAAGATAAAATAATACATGTAAAGTGCTTTCAGAAATAGACAAGACACTCAAAAAGTCAGAGAGGGGTATAAAAATTATAAATGGCCTAAGATGGGCAAAGAACTGGGAATGGTTCACTACATGGTGGATATCATACAATATTACATGAATAAATAGACTATACAACCGCATATAAGCTAATTCCAGTTTTGTATAAAAAAGGCATGTATATATTTACACACACACTCCATCATTCTGCCCTTTTTTTTTTTTTTAAATGGCACTTGTTACTTCTATGGTAGGATGTATGAAAGGCCCCCAGTCTTCACCACTGCCTACACTGGCTTCTTTGCCATATGATCCTCTCATCAAGAGATGTGCTTCCCATCCTTGATTCTGAGTTCAGCCTGAATGACTTGCTTTGACTAGTGGAGTGTTAGAGGACATGTCATAAGCAGAAGCTTGAACAAGCACTTATGAAGTCGCTCTCTTGCATTTCTGTCATCATCGTAAGAAGGATCAACCCGGGCTAGCCCACTATTCTCAGGAAGAAGACGAGAGACCCATGGAAGAGAGCTGTTCTCTCTAAGGTCCCCCAGCCAAGCCCAATCTAGAGCAAAATGCCTAGCCAGCCAGCAGATACATAAGTGAGCCAGCTAAAATACAAACACACAAGTTCATCCAGGTCCAGACTAAATCAGGTGACCCTCGGCCAACTCATAGTTGAATGAATTATAATAAATGATAGTTGATTTAAGTCTCAGAGGTTTTGAGGTGGTTTGTAAGCAAAGCAACAGGTAACCAATACTACTACTTCATATTACAAATGTTTTATTTGTATTTTTTTTATTGTCTGACGCCCCCTTGCTAAAATGAAAGGCTGGCTCCAGCAATGACGAAGATCTTGCCATTTGAACACTCCTCCAGAAAAACTATAGAGCTCAGATAACTATAAATAAAAATAGCTACCTGAAGGTGTTGGGGAAACCACACAAACAGATGGAAGCAGAGTCCACACCTGGAGAAAAGTTACAGAGAGTAAGCTCATGGTTACACAGCCTTTAGATGGGAATCTGGGAACAAATACAGTCTGTCTGGCCTTGGAATCAGAAAACTGAATCTGGGAAGACCATGTGTACTGGCAAGAAGGGGAGGAACTGAGAGGGTATTCCCAACCCTGTCTGCCCACATCTCTGGTTGACCACTGAGCCGCTTATGCACAGAGTCCATACACTCACAGCACTCAGCTAGAGACCAAAGGGCTGACCCAAGATTCAAGCTGCCACCTAAGAAACAGATTTGTAGTTTGCATCCAACCAAGATAAACTGCCTGCTGGAACTCAAACATTAACACTTACTGAAAAAATATAACAGAACTTAGGGTCTCCCAAGTTTTACATCCTCAATGTCCTAGATACCATTCAAACCTACAAAATGTGTGAAAGGCAGGAAAAATAGGAGACATTCTTAAGACAATCGAAACCAGTCCTCGATGTAGACGTTAAAATTAGCAGACGAGAATTTTTTTTTTAGAAGACAAGAATTTTAAAGCTATTGTAACTATTCTCAGTAAAGTAAAATATACTCACAACAAACCAAAACATAAGAAATCTCAGCAGGGAAACAGAGAAAAAAAAAAAAAAAGAAAAGAAAAGAATCAAATGGGAATTCCAGAACTGAAAAATTCATAAGCCAGATGGACTTAACAATGAAT
Organism: Canis lupus dingo; assembly: GCF_003254725.2. Classification (NCBI taxonomy): domain Eukaryota; kingdom Metazoa; phylum Chordata; class Mammalia; order Carnivora; family Canidae; genus Canis; species Canis lupus. Next base: position 45,805,567 of record NC_064255.1, read on the forward strand.
TGGAGATAACAGAGGAAAGAAAAAGTGGACTTGAAGACAGATCAACAGAAAATTAACCAATGAGAAGAATAAAGAAAAAGGAAAGATTGAAATAAAAATTAACAGATACTCAGAGAACTGTTAGAAAATGTCATACATACAACTGGAGTCTCAGAAGGAGAGGAGAGAAAGAGCAATAAAGCTGTTTGAAAAATAATGGCGAAATATCAGAAAAGCTGTTTGAAAAATAATGGCGAAATATTTCCTAACTTGGTGAAAGAAATACATTTATAGATTAAGACGCTCAACAAACACCAAGTATTTGGATAAACACTGCTAGAAGGCCAGCCAAGGCACATCACAGTCAAACTGTTACAAGTCAAAGGCAAAAAGCAAATCTTAAAAATATCCGAGAGGAAAATGACATTTCACAAAAGAATGGTTCAACTGGAAGCTGATCTCTCATCAGAAATTAGAGGCCAGAGACAGCGGAACAACATCTTTAATGTGCTAAAAAAGAAAAACTGTCAATGCAGAACTCTTAAAAGCCCATAAATAGATCCTTCAAGGATGAAGCCAAAATAAAGAGAATTCATTATTAACAGACCTGCACTGCAAAAAAAAAAAAAGGTTAAAGGAAGTTCTTCAAGCCAAAGGGAAATGATACCAGATGGAAACCCAGATCCTCAAGAAAGAATGAAGAGCATTAAGAATAGTAATTTTGACACTTCCCTGTGGGGTTTGTAATACACATAAATGTAATACATACAACACTACAGCATGAGGACCGCATAAGGCAGGGCCAGGCAGAAGGAATATGCACCTGTATGGTTATAAGCTTCCTTTTTTTTGGGGGGGTGGGTTATAAGCTTCCTATGTTTTATGTAAAACAGTGACATTATTAACTGTAAGTGGACTGTGAAAAATAAAGGATGTATACTGGAATCTCTGGAGAAACAACAACACACACAAATATATACCAAGAGGAAGACTAAAATGGAATTGTTTATGCAAATACATATATACATGTACATATATTCAAAATATACATGTATCAACATAATTTTTTTAAAGCGAGGGAGGAGGAACATAAAAACAAAAAACTGAGGGGGAATATATAGAAAATGAGTAATAAAGAGGGGGCCCCAAACCACCCATACTGGTAATTACATCAAACATTAATGGAATAAACATTAGTGGTGGCCTGGGGCTTGCAACAGAGATTAATTGCTGGGTACAAGGAATTTTACTGGTGTAACAAAAATGTTTTATAAAACTGGATTATGATGATAGTTGCACAACTCACCAAATTACTTTAAAAATTACTGAAACGAGGGCACCTGGGCGGCCCAATGATTGAGTGTCTGCCTTTGGCTCAGGGCATGATCCCAGGGTCCTGGGATCAAGTCCCACATCAGGCTCCCTGTGAGGAGCCTGCTTCTCCCGCTGTCTATGTCTCTGCCTGTGTCTCTCCTGAATAAATAAATAAAAATCTAAAAAAAAAAAATTACTGGGATGCCTGGGTGGCTCAGTGGTTGAGCATCTATCTGCCTTTGGCTCAGGGCATGATCCCGGGATCAAGTCCCACACCGGGCTCCCTGCGAGGAGCCTGCTTCTCCCTCTGCCTGGGTCTCTGCCTATCCCTCTCTGTGTCTCTCATGAATAAATAAATAAATTTTTAAAAATTACTGAAAGGATGAACTTTATGGCAGATAGTATGCCTCAATAAGGCAGTTTTTTCAAAAAGTAAAAGAGGGGCACCTGGGGGCTCAGCTGGTTGAGGGAAGAACTTGTGATTTCGGCTGAGGTTGTGATTTTATGGGTCGTGAGATTGTGTCCTGTGTTCTCAGGCTCTGTACCCAGCAGGGAGTCTGCTTGAGATTCTCTCTCTCCCTCTGACCCTCCCCCAACTCAGGTGTGCATGCACTCTCTGTAAGATCAATAAATCTTAAAAAAAAAAAAAAAGAAAAAAAAAAGAAAAACTGGGCCACCTGAGTAGCTCAGTCAGTTGAGTGGGTGACTCTTGATTTTGGCTCAGACCATGATCTCAGGGGTCCTGGGACTGAGCCCCACATCCTGCAGTATGCTCAGCAGGGAGTCGGCTTGAGGATTCCCTCTGCCCCTCCTCCTCTCTCTCTCTCTCTCTCCTTTTCCTCTAAAATAAATAAATAAAAATCTAACCATGATTATGGGATTATTTCACTTTATTATTTTATTTCCTCCTCTAATTCTGTCAGTTTTTGCTTTGCGAGTTGTAATCATTAAAAAAGGATTTATTTATTTGAAAGAGAGTGAGCGAGCCAGGAGAGGGGCAGAGAGGGAGAGACGCCCTGCTGAGCATGGAGCCAAGATGTAGACCTTATGACCCTATGGTCACGACCTGAGCCAAAACCAAGTCAGATGCAGAATCAACTGCACCAGGGACAGCCCGGGTGGCGCAGCGGTTTAGCACCGCCTTCAGCCCAGTGTGTGATCCTGGAGACCCAGGATTGAGTCCCACGTCGGGCTCCCTGCATGGAACCTGCTTCTCCCTCTGCCTGTGTCTCTGCCTCTCTCTCTGTGTGTGTCTCTCATGAATAAATAAAATCTTTAAAAAAATAAAATAAAAATAAAAATAAAATAAATAAAATAAAATAAACTGCACCACCCGGGTGCCCTCACCATCATAGGTCGATATTTTAACACCCCTTTCTCAGTAAGTAATGGAAAGACTAGGGGTAAAGAATCAAGAAAAACAGAAAATCTGAAGAACTCTAACGTTAGAATAATGTACTCAATAATTATGAAATACATATTCTGTTCAACTATAAAATACATATTCAAGGAAGCTTTTCCTTCCAAAGGACAATTTAGCAAATGTCTGGACCCATTTTCACTGTCACCTTCTGGGGGATGCTACTGGCATCTAGCATGTTTAGAAGCCAGGGATGCACCCCCACAGCAAAGAACTATCTGACTTTAAATATTAATGGTTCCAGGGGATCCCTGGGTGGCTCAGCGGTTTAGCACCTGCCTTTGGCCCAGGGTGTGATCCTGGAGTCCCAGGATCGAGACCCACATCAGACTTCCTGCATGGAGCCTGCTTCTCCTTCTGCCTATGTCTCTGCCTCTCTCTCTCTCTGTGTCTCTCATGAATAAATAAATATTTTTTTTAAAAAAATAAATATTAATGGTTCCAAGGTTGAGAGACCTTGTTTTTAAGTACATTCACCAGGATAGACTATGTGTTAGGATACAACACATATCACAGCATATTTTAAAAGACTGAAATAATACAGAATATATTCCCTAACCACATAGAATTAAATCTGAAATCAATAAAATTAGGAAAAAAATCTAGGAAAATCCTAAATAACTGAAGGTTAAACAACATACTTCTAAGTGATACATGGATCGAAGGAGAAAAAGCACAAGAGAAATTAGAATATATTTTGAACTAATGAAAAAGAAAAATCAGAATTTGTGGGATGCAACTAAAGCAGTGCTTAAAGGGCAATCTACAGCTTTAAGTGTGTATATGATAGTAAACAAAAGAGGAGGGACAATCTTTTTTGTTTGTTTTAAATGCTATATCCCTACTACATAAAATAATTTCTAGCCTTTCCTGGGTCTCCAATAAACATTTACTAAATGCCTGAATATATAGCTGAACAAATGGAAAAATATCTAAATGCCAACAGTGGCATCTGGATGCAGAATGATAAATGATTTTCTTTTTATACATTCCTGTATCTGGTCTATAAAACATAATCCCATAGGAATTATATTTTTTTAATTAGTGAAACTTTTTAAATCTAAATGATTCTTCTCTAGGAGAAAATAAAAAGATCAGAGCCAACCGAAATCATACATAATTTAGAGAGGGAGCATTAGATTCCAGTCGAGGAAAGCCTTGACTGGAAGGGCACAGACAGAGAAATATGGTCTCCTGCTGGATGCAAATCTTTTCTCTTCTTAATTATTTTAGGGAGGGGAGAAAGGTACAAACCTAATTAACTAGATGAAAAAAGTTACTGTAACTTTCCCAATTCCCAATGTAAGCTGCTTCCAGAATTTAAGAGTGTGAGAAAGGAAAGCACAACTCAAGCAGATCAGCCCCTTAGGGGATTTGAACACATGGCTCTAAACCCTTCCATTAGAATTCTTCTCTCCCCCTGACTCAGACTGCTGTAGTCAAAAGCAATGGGTGATCAAGCAATTTTTTTTCTTTTGCCTTTCCATCTCCCCAGAAAGCTGCCAGATAATGAAACCATTTTCTTCCCACACACAAGGATCTCATTCTGGTCTAAGTGAAAATACAGCTTGTCTCCAAGGAAACATATATGTCACTAAGACTACAATACTCTCAGCAAGCACAGGCTACATCTTATTGTTTCTTCTTCTCCCCAGTTCTGGGCCTCGAGTTCCCCCCAAAACTGGTTTAAAAGGTTACTTGGGGCAAAAAAAAAAAAAAAAAAAAAAAAAAAAAGGTTATCTGGGAAAATTAAACGATCCTACATGTTCTTCTGTTCAATTAATTACAGATCAATTATTAGGACAAATTACTAAGTATGGGATACATACGAATCATGAGCTTTCCAAAGGGCCTGGGTAATTAATATCATATTCAGATGGGCTTCTAATCCCCAGACTCCTTTCCTTGGCTTATAGAAGAGGTGGCCAGGTGGGGTTCCTCGATGATCAGCTAGGAACCGAAAGTGCGCCCTTCGAGCAGCAGCAGCAGGGCTGTGGGCTTTGGAGAGGTGGTAACTACAGCCCCCCTGAATCGCCAGGGAGAGGCCTCCCCTGGCCACATCCCCCATCCCCACTCCTCTTCTGTAAAGGGCTCTGAGGCTCGAATCCATTTCAACCTCTGCAAACGAATCAAGAAGGAGCCGAATCAAGAAGGAGCCGAACAACTGGTATTTAATAAAGTAGTTCTTTAGATGACCTTTTGGCTCTAGTGACGGATATAAATGTGCCTTAAAGCCCCCAGGAAGCACTAAAAAACACAGGTTTGTAAAGCAAAAACTCAGCTTAAATGGAAAGGGGGGCTGGGAGGGGGGTTAACAACAGCAACGACAAAATTAAGCTCCAATTGGCGCAGCAAATCTTATGAACCAAGCAAAGAACAGCCAAAAGGAGTGCTGAGGCCAGTCTGGAAAATCCCCAGGCCGCAATTCTGAAGTGCCTCGATCAAGGTTATGTGGGGAAGTGTGCACTGAATTACCCCCTTCAAACGGTCTCTCCAAGTGTACTGCAGAGTGAAAGTGTCTCCATAAATCTCTCAGTTGACATTTGCACTGCAATCACAAGCAACATTTACAAAGGGTGAGGCCAAGGGGAAAAAAAAAATCATTGTTTTCTGAAAGCTTGAAGGCTGGCACAAGAGTTTTTTGCACCAGTGGAGGAACTAGCAGCTGAGGTGGCTACAGTGGCAAGGCTCCCTGGGGGCTAATGTGCAGCTCGGGATCCTGGAGGGCTGAAGCCCACTGTGAGATTTCACAACTGTGACGGAAGCACCATCTCAAGGCTGCTTGCCTTGGGCAGAAGACATCACTCAAAGGGGGCTCCATGTTTCTCATCCTGTGAAGGAAAACTTAAATGTTAGGTCTTCTTTTATCCTAAGTCCTCAACATCCTACAGCATCAACAACAACAAAAGCCTGCAGGCTATGTATTTTCTTAGAAAGTAGAGGGCTTTTCTAACAATTAAGAGCTTTCTAAAAATGGAATGCATGGCCCAGGGAGATTGAGTTCCCCATCCCTGGACAGGGGCCAGCAGATGCTGGTGACCAACTGGCTGGGATGTCACAGAAGGGACTCGGGCACCAGTAGGGAAGGATTGGATGACTCCTAGGATCCCATCCAGTTAAAGGATCTAAGAAATGGAGTTGATTATCTAAGTGACTCCAGAGAAAACTCCTGCCTCAAGGCTAATTACTTTAAGAAGTTTAAAAAAAAAAACAAAACAGGTTTTTCAGAGTGCCATCCTCCATAGAGATACACTCACTTCCACAAACCAAGTATTATGGTAGGAATCCCATTATAACAAACTATGGCACCACCCAAACATTTTGAAGGTTATCTCTGAGCACGGGTGTCACATCTAACAGTGACCCTCCAGGAATAAACAGGCTACATGATAGTTTCTGCTACACAAATATTTGAGGGTGTGATATTTGCATTTGTTGGGATCGAATAACCTGGTCAGGGACAAGAAAAGAAACTAAAATGTGACCGAGCCTATCATCTGAGCCTTCCTGAAAACTCACATGGAGTTTTCCACAAGATGGATTTAGTAACTGTGCTAATTTCAAAGATAACCAAAAGGACCAGCCAGCTGCACTGTCTGCTGCAGGTTTCTTGGCTAAATGTAGAAATGCGATGCCCCACTGTTCAGGCTCATGTATCATAAGCTCACAGGGTGCTCTGTACTTCTCCTTCACAGCACTTTACCATCGTAATGACAAATCTCATTATTCATTCTGTTATTAATGTGTATCTTCCATGTGAAAGCTCCAGAAGGGCAAGGCTCTCACTGTATCCTCAGCGTCTGGACCCTTACATAGCAGCTGCGAGGCAGGGGGAGGTATTTACTGAAGAAAATAATACTCAGCTACGCAGCCACTGTATTACCCAAAGTGAAGCCATCTAGAATAGTAGGTATAGACAACAATGTGGAGGAATGAGAATGATCATTCACAGGATGTGTAGAACGGTACAACCACTTTGGGCATTTGATATTTTCTGATATGAATACCATGTGACCCAAAAAATATATATATTATATAATATAAATATAAATATATAAAATATATAAATATAAATATATAAAATAATATGTAAATATATATATATATAAAGAGAAAGAAAAGATTTCTGTATTGTTATTTTATGTATTGGAATGTTCAAAGCAGCGTTGCTCATAGTTGCCTAAATTGGAAACAACCAAATATCCACCAACGTGAAATAAACTAGTGAACTGTCCTATATTCATGCACGGTACTATAGGGCAATGAAAATGAATGAACAAAAGCATAATGCAACAACACAAATGAATCTCACAAGGATACTCCACAAAAAAAGCACAGCCCAAACCCAGTGCACAGAAGAATACATATTGTATTATTTCATTCCTATCAGGACAAAAAACAAGCCAAACTGAACGATTATTTTAGGGGTACAAAAATAAGTTGCAAGTTCTACCAAATATTCAAAGAACAGACAGATTGCTGTAAGTTGGACAGGACGGCAACATGGAGGAGGCAAGAAAAAGGGCAGAAAATCAAATAAGAAGTTACTGCAATTTAGTTGAGAATGGCAGTCAAGAGCTGAAGGGGGGGGGGGTGGACTCTGAGCCAGGGTGAGAGCAGCGGGGATGGAGAGAAATAGGGGATTAAAAAGATACAACAGGCAGACCTCAAGGATAGAAGAGATATAAAAGGTAAGGGGAGGATGGTGCCAAGGAATACTCCCTTATTAAAAAAGAGGAAAGAAAGAAAGAAAAAAAGACTATATATCTGCAAATTATAATTATTTACAATATAGCCCTGACTTTGATGTTTAAAAGTGTGTGAGGTTATTCTAAACATACATTCAGTATTGAGAAGAGAATAAAAAACTTCAACGGATTAAAAAACATGACATGTTGGGTGACGGGCACTGAGGAGGGCACTTGATGGGATGAGCACTGGGTGTTCTACTGTATGTTGATGAATTGAATTTAAATAAAACATTGGAAAAAAATAAAACACATGAAATGTTAAAACTCATGAGTTCATTACAAAACGGTAACACAAAAGAGGGAAAAGGTGATGAAGTATTCCACACATTCTGGCAACGTTGGGAAAGTGGTAAAAAAATTAAGGAAGGCAAAGATGTACAGTGCAGTCTCTAGAGTAACCTCTAGGAGAATTTGAAACTAATAATACAATTGATGCAAAAAAATAAAAAAAGAAGAAGAAATATTTCATTGACACAAAAGAAGGCAAGAAAGAAAAAGAAATATAAAACAGGAGGGTTAAATAAAAACAGAGCAGGATGGTGGAAACATGCTGCCATTTTACTGTACTTGGTAATGCTACAGGATGCTTCCAGAATGGGGGAAATTCTACAGGACAAAAATGATTTCTTCAACAACTAAATTGCAAGGAAAAAAGGAGGGGGGGGGGAAGCAGTGGGTGGATGTTTGGATCCTTAATGTGAATTAACCAACTGCTAATATATATATATATTTGTGTGTGTGTGTGTGTGTGTATATATACACACATATGATAATCAGAGAAACTTGAACACTAAGTGAATAATGATTTAAAGGAATTATTTTTAGGTATAATAACGATACACTTTTGTTTAAAAAAAAAAAGATGTCTTACCTTTTAGAGATATGTAACAAAGTGATGAAGAAACTGTAAATGAAACAAGAACTTATCTGAGATTTGCTTAAAAATGACCAGGTAGGCAAAGGTGGGGGGAAGAGGCATGAAACAAAAAATGATCAAGATGGGCCAATGTGTTAACGATCATAGTAATACCCATATGGGATTTACTCTACTCTTCTACTTCCGTATTCACTTGGATTTTACTGGAATATAAAATATAAAGGGCCAGAAGGAGAAAGGGAGGGAGGAAAGAAAGATCTCTAGACAGAAAAGTATGTGTAGAAAATGTTTTGGCAGCATATATTTCAAAATGTTTCGAGTGGTTCTCTCTGGGCAAATGTGATCACAATTTTTAGAACATGTTACAAATTTATCATCTCTAGGTAGAGGAGATCACTGGTAACTTTTACTCTCTTTTTCCCTCTTTTTTGCTTAGCTATGTTTTCTAGTTGTTTCTACAATGAACAAACGAGAATGCTGATTCAAAAACTGTTTAAAAGGACAGGAGAAAGACTGCCAAAAAACCAAGAGCCTCCTACTTACATCCACATTTCTTCTTACCCATTTCTGGGTCCTAGTTCCTCCGCAGAAACTAATGAAAGCTACTCTCTCTGAGACTCAAAATGCACAATCCTATAGAACTTTTCGTATGATGTGACGAAACTCCTGAGACGCCTAATGAACTCAGAGACTGGCTATGTTGTTAGCAGTAAGAGTAAATAAGAAGAGCTGGCATTTATTGCCTTTTTGCAAAGTACCGCGCATGGCTCTATGTGCTTTCCAACTGCTAACTCAGTTCAGCCTCCCGAGCAGCTCTGTGACACACGTGCACTCACTGTACCCAATTTACAGATGAGGAGAGTGAAGGCAGAGAGGCTGAATGGTACGCCCATGCCGGCAGAACCAGCATACAAACTCCACGGCCTGGCTCCAATGCTGGGCTCTGAGCCACCAAATCCTGAGACCACTCACAGCGTGATGTCAAACATACCAAGCAAATGTGACATCCGTAGATCATGTGTTTGAGTTCACCTCACAGTCCTGGCCTACTATGTGCCAGACTCAGCCAACACATGAGCCCACCCAGCTGACTGCAGCAGGATCAGAAGCCAAGCCCGACTTCCAACTTCAAGTGCACCACCCCACAGCTGATTCCTCCCCTAAAGCTGGGGAGACAGGGTCTATTCTGCATCACCTGACCTCCGCATGAGCAAACTTTTTCCGAGATAACTGGTGGTGGTCCCGTTTCACATTTCACAGTTTGTGGATGGTCAAATGTGCCCGTGACACCGAGCAATCCAGTTTTTGAGATTTGCCCTCATCCAGTCTGTGTTAGCAAGCGGAGACATCCTGGATGGAGACATGCTTCTAAAAGTTTGCCCCCGGGGCTCATCAACACAGACGGATCACGGTGCACTCATGCACATGACACACAGTCTGCACAAAACACGCACAAGCAAAGTACCCGAAAGCCCTCTCAGTGCTTACAGTTTCACAGTTCAAGCATCGAGTTTCATTGGTCAGCGTTCCCTGAAAAATCTCATGGACCCAGGTGAGTTCTGGTTTATTATTCTCTGCAGGCTCATTCATGTTGCCATTTTTTAATTTTCCGTTTTGCTTTTCCTGTTTCTTCTCTTCCTGCAGGATGTCCGCAATAGTGTTCAGCAAATAATTTAAAAACTCGTGAGCATCCTGCTGCATGTAGTTATCAAAGAGATCTGGAAAAGAGAAGGTCATTATTTCAATCTCTGGCTCTCGTAAAGCAAACAAAACGCTTAATTTTACATGCACACTTCAATTTTTATACTGAAATGTCAAGTGGACAGGCATGACATACATTCATCTCTATTTTGCAACCTGACTACGTAAATTCTAGAAGACTTTTTTGTTCACTTTCCTTTTTTTCTACCACCCGCCGAAAATTACACTCCCCCTATCTCCCTAAAGTCATCTCATATATAAAAAGCTACTAAAATTTTTATTTATTCTACAAAAAGACTCCAGAAATTATTTGATAAGTTTCCGGATAAAATATCAATATTTAATATGACGTGACCGCCAATGATCAATTATTCATTTTGCAATTTATCTACAGCAACTGGGGTCTCTGCCCAAAGATCATATTAAACCCTGGACCAGACTGGAAGCAGCTTAAATGAAACACATATGGGAGATGGGGGATATATGTATCTATCTGATAGTGTTCTGAAACCAAATACGAATGATTCCAGAAGCCTACTGCTGTTCCCCACCATAAGGACAAACAATCAAGAGATGAATGCAGCTGTGAAACTTCATTATTAATCATGTTCACGACGAGACTCGGGAGTGCTCTGCTTCCTGCTCAGATTATTTTTATTCTGGTACATATAAACTACAACAACTTTAAGAGACAGCAATCAAATTAAATGAGACTTTATAAAACAAACATCTGATTAACTGCAAGTCTGTGGAGTAAGGCTGAAATCTAGGATAAACACAAGTTGCCATATCAACTATTTCTAGTCACAGAAATTACCAATGCAAATCTTCTGGAATAACCTCGTCTCTACTAGCGATTTTCCCCAAAAGAGAAGATCAAAAAACCAGGGAGGAAAAAAAAAAAAAAAAATCAGGTGACAGCAGGGCATTTGTATCATATAAAGGTATTAATTTAATATCCTGCAATCGTCTTAGGCAAAAATCAGGAGGCATTATTTTTAAAAGAGCAAGGGCTCTGATTGGATAATACGCATTGACTTTAATTACTTATGACAAGTTTATAAGAATACTATTTTATTCAATGATTGTACTAACCTATTTATTCCAATCAGCGTACTGCTTAGAGAAGGCTGCCTTGGGCAATTTCTCTTACAACAGTCCTCCCAATGTGAGGCAAATAAAAAGACCATTCCGAAATGGAATGATAGGGACGCCTGGGTGGACACCTAGGCTCCGCGGCTGAGCGCCTGCCTTCGACTCAGGGCGTGACCCCAGGGTCCCGGGATTGAGTCCCACATCGGGCTCCCTGCATGGAGCCTGCTTCTCCCTCTGCCTGTGTCTCTGCCTCTCTCTCTGTGTCTCTCATGAGTAAATAAATAAAATCTTAAAAAAAAAAAAATGGAATGATAAATCTGAATTTATAAACATGGTTTTTTGTCCAGTGTTATTTTATGTATACGGAGCGGAAAAGGAGAATCACATCTTCTTTCGAAGGCCAGTGACTTGAACAGTTGGCCAGACTATTTTCCTTTATAACCAGGAAGAGGGGAGATTCATCTCGAGGATCTGCGGGACTACGAAGGCGTGTTTCGGGCCCTCCAACACCTCACTCACCGTTCTCTTTTCTCAGCCGCGAAATGAACTTCTTTGGTGGGATCACGCCGACCTTCTTCTTCTGCGTGGCAATGCTGTGGAAGAGGTCTGCCAGGCACGTCAGTAAGTTTTCCTTCTTTTTTTGCTGGGCCTTGTACGCCAGCACATTCTCCCGGAAAGGCCGGCAGAAGTACAGCGCCTGAAGCACGGAGTTACAGTAGCACGTGTTTCCGAACTGCCAAGGACAAGAGGGAGGCTTCAGCGTGCCATCCGGAGATGTGCCACCTCCCAGAGGCCCACCCTCCAGGAACCAGCCCCGGCTTCCCAGCAGCAGGGTCCTGCTGGCCATGTCGGAAAACCAGGACACCACTCACAACACCGGTGACTATCTGAGCAACAGGGAAATGAATACAAGGGGACACCAGCCTGTTGAACGTCCCTAAAATGATAAACACTGAGCCTTGATTTAAAAAAAAAAAAAAAAAAAAAAAGAATCTAAGGAGACCTTCTGGTGATTAAAAAAAAGAAAGAGAAAAATGAACACAACACAACATGGCACCCCAGGAAAGGGGCCACACCGCAACACCTCGAAACTCTTATGATGGAAAATAAGAATCCAAAATCAGAAAGAAATCCGGGAACTGGGAACCATGTGTTCAGGTGAAACAGCCTTAACTCCATGGGAACTTGTTTTAGTTTTTCTCTTTCGAGATTCTAGCGCCCCTGTGCATTGCTTCGGACGGCCCGTCCTCACTTACGCCAGAGCCATGGAGACAAAGAGGTGCCTCCCTAGGTCATCCCACTGGCTTCTTTTCCCCCTCAAACTCCTAAGTCACCCTCAATCTTGTTTCTGCCAAGATGGCAAGCGTCCCGACATAAGAGCACTCAGTTCCTGCTCTCCTGCCATCACAGTAGGATCCACACCACAAGATTTCGTTCCTCTCAAAAACCGTGGACACTCTCAGATTATGATAAAGAGGGAAGACGTCACCATCTCACTGGTTTTCAGCGGACTGTGACACCAACTCCGTGGAGGAACACGGCCGAGACTGACCCTTTAGAATTTCTCACATTCAGGGAAATGAAAAGGAGAAAAAAAAAAAAAAAAAACTAAAGAAATCACAAGATCAATAGCATAGATTTCAAAACGCTGTGTAAGATTAAAATAGAACACGAACATCTTCTCAAGACTGGTTGTTGGCTTGTGTGTCATTTTCCCAAGAGTGAGACAGATGCTCCGCCATGCTTAATGTGACATTTCTACGTATGCGAAGATAGAACATTTCCTATTTTTACATATTTTAATCTACTTTGACACAATTATGTAATAGGAGACAAACCTCTTTTTTAAAGAGAAGCTGGAACTTTCATGAATTACCATTCGAAGCGAACATAAATGAAGTTATTAATGAATTGAATCTCACAATGCTTCCACAGACTAGGAAATGACCTTAATTCTTTTGTTCCCCATTTGTATTTTCCCTAGCTAGGACAGAATTTCTTACAACATGAATAACTATATCTTCACAGAGCTCAGCAGAGGCCTGTGCATAATGGCTAAAAAAAAGAAAAAAAAACTATTAAAATTCTAAGTCAGTATTTCATCAACACAATGCCCTATATTCTAGTACTTTAGCCTTCCTTCTTATACCGTTTTCCCTTTGACTGAGTGTGTCTCCTCCTTCATACCTAGATACCCTTTAGTGAAGAAGCTTGGCCCCAACCCAGGGATGACTCCTGGGAAAGAAGAGATACCAACATTCACTGAGTGTCCCCAATGTGCCTCAACCTCACGTCAGGATCTTCAATAGGAGCTCTCATTGACCCTTCCCTACTGCTCAAGAGACAGGTGTTGAAAGGTCTCCATTTTATAGATGGGGAAGCAGAGCAAGTGACTTGCTCAAGATTATACAGCTGCAAAACAGCATGGGGGGATGCCTGGGTGGCTCAGTGGTTGAGCATCTGCCTTCAGCTCAGGTCCTGATCCCGGGATCTGGGATCGAGTCCCGTATCGGGATCCTTGTGGGGAGCCTGCTTCTCCCTCTGCCTATGTCTCTGCCTCTCTTTCTCTGTGCCTCTCATGAATAAATAAATAAAATATTTAAAAAAAAAAAAAAAGAAAGAAAGAAAACAGCATGGGTACAATTCAGACTTACGTCTGTACTACTTCGAAACCAATGTTCTTTCCATTAGCCCCAAGTGGCATTCATTCTCTGAGATAGGTCTAGCTTCCCCAGTGGAAATGAGTACCTGTTATACCTGGGTACTGACAAGATTCTGCTCAGGGCAGTTGTTCCAGAAAACCAGGTACCTGGATGAGTTAACACTTGATGTGTGGAAAACCTCCAAGCCAGAGGGAAAGGATCAGGTGAGGAAGAAAGCTCACAGGGTAGTGGAAAATGCTGCCTTACTACTTAGTCATGACCAACTTACCAAGGAAGCGGAGCCTGCCGTGTGTGGCCATATAACAGGGAGCCACTGCTGAGCACAGATAAAATGAGGCCAAGGAATTCTGAGAAACATTGGTCCCAGTCCCCCCACCCCCCCACAACTCACCCCTGTTTTGTTTTTTCTTTTTTTTCACCCCTGTTTTAAGCACCATCATCAGGTTATATTGTTTGCTGAACAGTAAACTGGTGATGAGATGGTAACACTTTTAAAATTCTGGTTGTACTGATGCATATTGAAACGAAGACTGCCCCAGGAGCTCGTCCATATCATACAAGCAGATCTGGCATCAAGGCTAATAAAATTGCTCCGAAATTCATGTGTACAAAGGAAATCTCGTAGCCAGAAGGAAAAAAGTAAGAATCTAACCCAACAACAGTAATTAAACCCCTTTTCCTGGGAAAACTGACACTTTCCAAAACTGGACTAAACGTCTTCCGCCCCTAACATTTGCCCTTTCTGGGAACTAAGGCATATGAACAATTATGTAAAAATTGGTAATAAGGAAAACTGCCCTGGAGTTGCTTCAAGTACTCTAAAACATTTGATAAAAATAATACATTTTTTGAGGCGCTTGGGTGGCTCAGTCTGTTGGGCGTCTGCCTTCGGCTCAGGTCGTGACCACAGAGTCCTGAGATGGAGCCTCACATCCAGCTCGCTGCTCAGCAGGGAGCCTGCTTCTCCCTCTGCCTCTCACCCCACTCATGCTCTCTCTTCAATAATAAATAAAATCTTAAAAAAATAATATAAAAATAATACATTTGTGTATACTTACATTGACCAATCCAAAGTAGTGTTCATTGATTGGAAACTGCTCTGGACCAATGTCTTTTTCCAGAGCAGAGGCATTGGTGCCCTGAAAGATAAAAATAAAAGTTCTGTTGTATGTCAAACGGACAACAGACTCTTAAGAGAGTTCACTATTGATCTTCCTGGTCCAAATGGTGGTTGGCGATGTTCACGCTAGGAAAAAGGGTGTCAGACGTAAATTGATAAATGAAGTAATAATGCCAGCCTTATTCTTCTCCTCACCCAACCTAATCATCCCTTCAAACCTGTTCTACTTGGCTTTGATTATCTTCTTCTACCAGGAAAGTTGGTTTGAGATAGGCAAATCAGCAAACTATCATTAAGAACTTGTGAGTAAAACATTCTTAAGCTCCGCAGCTTTTATAATACTCAGTGGTATAGAGATTCACATCATCACTCTCGAAGTGAATTTCTTCATTCTGATGATGAAGAGTTACTGTGCACCCGCTATGAGCCAGGCACCGTTCCAGGCACTGACAATACAACAGAGAACAAAACAGACAGGGAAGCCCGCTCTCATGGAGCTTACATTTTAGTGGATGAAGACAGCTGGAAGGAAAAAGCGAATCTGCCAGGCAGTATGCTGGAAGGTGGTGTAGGTGCAGCGAAGAAAAATAAAGTAGGAAATGCAGGTGTGGACCTCAGGGAGGAGGGGCGGTGGGTGGTAGACAGCTGACACTCTAAATGGGGCAGTCAGGGAAAAAAAAACCTTACCTGGGAAAGTGAAATGTCCAAGGAATATGGTGAAGAAGGGAGCAATACACTTTAAAACCCTACACTTCCCAGTTGCATCAAACTGGTTAAGTCATGTGAAGCCAAGTTTAATGCTTCAACGAGATAGTGAGAAGCTACTGGATAGTCCTACTATGTGCAGTATTTATTCTCACAACAATCCTACAAGTAAGTACTATCATAACCCCCATTTAGCAGACGTAAGGTTTACGACAGTTAAAAATCTGTCCAAGGACCACAGTCAGTAAGGGACAGAGCCAGGACTCGAACCCAGGAGTCACACATGGGAGCCCCTGATCTTAACAAATACGATGCAGAGCAACCACACTGAAGAAACTGCTAAGGGCCAAGTGGCCACTAGGAATACCACACAGATCACCACTGCTCCCCAAAGGCCCAGATGAGTCTGCTAGGGTTAAGAATGGTGACTGAAGTCCAGTCTAACAACGTAAGTAGTTGGGGGTGGGGTGGGGTGGAATCAGGCTCCACATGTATCTGTGGCTCTAGTACCATTCTATAACCTTCCTCAGGCTATCACAGAAGACTCTGTTCATGGAATCTCAAAGATTAAAAAAAAAAAAAAAAAAAAAGAATCTCAAAGATTGGGGACATAGGTGTCGTAGAAAGGAAGAGACTCAGTTAAGTTTTATTTAAAAAATAAATAAATAAATCTACTGCTGCTACTTATTCTTGATTCATATAATTAGCATCCCCTGTCACAGAAAGGAATGGCCAAAAGGTAGGCTGAGAACCGGCCAAAATGGTCACTTGTCAACAAGAAAACGTTAAATGCAAAATAACCCAATTTTAAGCAAACAGAACCACAGCAAAAATGGCAATTCCATCCCCTTATCATAATATCCTTTTGTTTTCACTCGTCTTCTACACCCATTATGCAGCCAGACAATCTGAATTCCTTTTCCTGTCATCGGAGACTCTTAGTTCAGTGGACATCTACACGTTCGGCAGTTTCACTCACTGTCTTTTCGTGTGTGCGCGCAAGCGTGGCTTTCATACCTTTCACGATAAACCCCATATACAAGGCTGAATCTTTTAAATAATACTTACCATATTATAGTAGGATTTTATGGTTTAGAGAAAATCACTAAAAGCTATCAAAAAAGCTACATCTCAATGATAAATCAATATAAATAATGCATATTAAATACACCCACAGCCATATCTGAAGCAGCATTAGAATATATGGCTTAGAGCCCAGGAGGGATGTCAGATATAAAAGTATAGCACATGGAGACAGAGCTCATTAAATCTCTCTTTATGAGGTAGCCATACACTCAAGTTAATCCATGATTTTTGCTATTCAGGAATTCTTGGATCAAGTCTGCTTTTTTCTACCTATATTAATACTTTCCCGTTGGAGGGGGAGGTGATTAATCACACGGAGGGCGATGTTTAGGAGTAATAACCTGTTCTGAACACCTGCCCTTCTGAGGCTCTTGTCACCCAGTGCTCTCAAGGCCCTTCCTGTCTCCTCTTCTTGGCTGACCTCCATTCACTGAAGACCGACCTTTATCCCCCATCTCCTGCCATCATCTGGGGTGGTCTTGAGCCCCATGTGGAAGAGCATTCCCACAGCCCGCTCTCAGTAACTGGATGTCCTACTTTCCAGCTGTCTTTCATTCCACTCCACTCCCAAAGACATACTCTGGATCTGGTCACTGCCCTAAAAATGGGTCCAGGCTCAGCTCGGCCTGCTGGCTTCCTTAGGCATCCCAGAGCCACACCTACATTTATGCCCCAGAACCTCTCACCCCTCTTCTTTCTTACTCAGCTTAGAGTCCAGGGATCATGATCTCAACTGTTCTTACGAACAACCCTTACCTTGCCCTTTGGTCACACAACCTGGCCAACAACTAACCCCGGAGGAACCAAACTGTCTGCCTTCTCTGAACACATATATACACCCATACAGATGGGCAATGCTAGCAGAAGTCACACAACCAAGCTGGATGGATTCACCTGAATTCACCAAAGTGGCTCTGAACGACACACGTGTCCTGCTTCCAACCATGTCTCTGCGGTGCACTCAATCTCCATGCCACGACAACTGTTTCCCACTTTCCTGGAGCTCATCAAAACTCCAACATACCCTAGATCTCCTTGGTGCCGCTCCCTGGCCACCTACTCAGTAGGGAAAACAATTTTTAATTGAATTAAATTAAGCCAGCAGAGAGGAAGTCCCTTCATCTCACTCCCAAACCTTCAAACCCATGTCCCTCTGTTAATGAAGGAGACCTCGCTCTTGGCCAAGCCAATCTTTCCTCTCCAGTGAGATCCTTCCCATAAGAATTTAACATGCCTATCGTGAAGGCCTGTGGCAGACGTTGACACTGTGCTCTGAATGTCAAAGTGAAGAATCTGGCATGCCTAAGTGCCTCTCCCACTAAAAATACACATGTGCCCACTCTCCCACACATCTCCCCCAGTGACCTCCCCCCGTGTCATCGTCCCATCATAGTTTGACTTCTTTAAAGAACTCTCTATTGTCAACAACTACAGATGAGTCAGATAACTTCTATGGTTTTTTTTTTAAATAATCCAGTGGTGAGGGGTGCCTGGGTGGCTCAGTCAGTTAAGCATCTGCCTTCAACTGAGGTCATGATCCTGGGGTCCTGGGATGGAGCCCCATGCCAGGGTCCCTGCTCAGCAGATGGTCTGCTTCTCCCTCTCCCTCTGCCTCTTCATCCAGCTGTGTGCTTTCTCTTGTGCTGCTGTCTCTCTCTCAGATAAATAAATAAAGTCTAAAAAAAAAAACAAGAGTAACAATCTAGTGGTGAGGTGGGGAGAAGTGGGGATACAATTGTGTTGTTGAAGCTGAGTGCTGGGTATGTGGGGCTTTATACTATTCTGTTTATACACGTTTATAACATGTATGTGTGTAGGCATAGGAGAGGTCCCCCAAAGATGTCCATGTCCTAATCCCCAGAGCCAGTGATTATTCCATTACCTTATATGGCAAAAGGAGATACCTGGTGTAGATGGGATTAAATCTGCCAATCAGCCGACCTTAAAAGAGAGGGAGTGTCCCGGATTCTCTTGGTGGGCCCAATGTTATCACAAGTATCCTTAAAAGTGGGAGACAGAAGCAGAATGAAGACTAGAGTGACGCCATGGGTGAAGGACTCAACTGGCCTTTGCTAATTTTGAAGACGAAGGAAGGGGAGCAGGAACCAAGGAACACAGGCAACCTCTAGAAACTGGAAAAGGCGAGACAGAGTCCCTGCTAGAGCCTCCAGGGAAGAACGTAGCCCTGTACTGCCTTCCTGTTAGCTCAAGGAGGCCCACTTCAGATCTCTGACCTCCAGAACCGTGAAATAATAAATCTGCACTGTTTAAGGCGCTGAGTTAATGGTAATCTGTTACATCAGCAAGAGGAGACTGATACGATTTGTTAGACATTTTCCCTAACACTCTGTAAGACTTGTCTCTCCTTCCTCACCTCCACGCCTCTCCTTCTGGATTCTATCCCCACGTCACCCAATGCACCCACCCGATGGGCTCCAAACACTGCCAACTCCAGCTGCTAGCCTTCTCCAGGCACCGAGGCCCTCTTCCTTCTTCTCCACACCTCTCCGTGGAGTCCAGGCAAAAACCATTCATGTGGCCTCAAGTAGCAGCTACCATTTCAAACTTCATCTTCACCCCAGAAAACTGACTTCTGAGCTCATTCGGACCAGATAAATATCGACGTTTCCAAGGGCTTATCTCACAGGGCCTCAAAATCAATCTGCTCCAAACTAGAGCATTCCCTTCTCCTTCCCCCCAAATCCAACCCTTTCCTGTGTTTCCTCACGGAGTAAATGACAATGCTGCCTCCTTCCTGGCTGACACTAGACCTCGCCTGGGGGTCTGACCAGACCCACCCATCACCCTATCTGTGGGTTCACTCTCCTCCAATCTCTCAGGCCATTCTGCTTCTGTTTAAGCTTCGGCGTCTCTCCCCTAAACTGTAACAGCCTCCTAAGCGGCCACCAACACCCATGGGCCCACCTCTCACCCCACTGTCAACATGGCAGCACAAATATTCTTTGTAAATACAATCTGCTCTAAAACCTTCCAGTGACTCCCCTTGCTGTCTCTGGCATCACCTCTTGCCACCCACTCCCTTGTACCTCTGGCCCTGTCTCAACGGCCTTCGTTCTGTTCCTCACACACCTCAGGACACCTCAAATTCCATCCCACCCACCACCTGAAGGCTCTTCCTCAAGCCTCCTCACCTGGCTGTCCCCATTACCCTTCTCGGGGAATCCCTCAGTGACCACCCCCAGGCCCCGGGAGTGCCTGTCACAGGAAGAATAATAGCCCCTCAAAGATGTCCACACCCTAGTTCTTGGAACCTGCATCTGTTAGCTTACATGACGAAAGAGATTGTGCAGGTACGATTAATTTAAGGATCCTGAGATGGGAGGATCGCCCTGGATTACCTGGATGGGCCCAGTGTAACCCCAAGGGCCCATAGAGGAAGGGGGCAAGAGGCGGGGGTCGGTGAGGAGACGGGCCAACAGGAGCAGAGTTCCAAGGAAGGGCCCTGGGCCGCGGAAGGCAGGCAGCCTCCAGAAACGGGAAAAGGCAAGGGAATGCGTTCTCTCATAGAGCCTCTGGAAGGTGGGCAGCCTGGCTGACACCTTGACTTTAGGACTTCTGGCCTCTGGAGCTCTAGGAGAATAAGTATGTCATTTGGAGCTACTAAGTGTGTGGTAATTTTTTGCAGCAGCAATAGGAAACCTCACCCACGCAACTCCTGCCTCCCACTTGGGGCACCTGTATGGCATCCACACCTCGCTGCAAGGGAGCTTGGCAGCGGTGGCTAGCTTCACCCTGAGCAGCTGTGACCAGCTAGAAATGGAAAATGGATATTGAGGGAACAACAACCAGCCACTGGTACCTCAGAGGGTCCTCACGGGCAAGCTTTTTAACAGAAAAAAAAAAAGTTAGAAACAACCTGACCTGGTTAGAAAATTATAGTAATCCATATGATGGAATACCATGCAGCTGTTTAAGAAAGAAAAGTTGCAGGGCACCTGGTGGGGGGGGGGGGGCGCTCCGTGGGTTAAGCATCCCAATCTTGGTTTCAGCTCAGGTCATGATCTTGAGGTTGTGGGATCAAGCCCCGTGTTGGGCTCCGCCCTGAGCTCAGAATCTGCTTCAGATTCTCTCTCTCCCTCTCTCTGGCTCTCTCCTGCTCACTCACGCACTCACTGTCTCTCAAATAAATAAATCCAAAAAAAAAAAAAAAAAGAAGATGTAAAGTTGCCACACAGGTACTGCTATGCAAATCTGTCCAAGATACAGGGATAAGTTAAAACATGCTAGAGAGTGACAATGTACAGGACAATACTGGACATGTCATATTCATTTAATCAACACACAGCACGCCCTACTTTCTGCCCGGCACCTATATGGGGGGCACATGGAGTGGACACAGCAGACCGAGCCCACCTGCGTTCACCGTGTACATGCTAATGAAACCCCTTCAGGAACAGCTGAGAGGGGCCCCCGGTGGGGCTCAGTCGGGTAATTATCTGCCTTTGGCTCAGGTCATGATCCCGGGGTCCTGGCATCGAGCCTGTTTCTCCCTCTCCCTCTGGAGCCTGCTAGTGCTCTATCAAATAAATAAAATCTTAAAACAATAATAGTAAAAAACAAACAGAATCCCTGAGAAATGATCACTATCCCTGGGGTCTAGGAGTGGGGCTGGGACATGACGAGGTCACCAAGGGGCTGTTCCGTGTTCTCTTCCCAACTATTTACAATTTTTACTGCGAGCATCTATTATTTGCCATACAAAAAAATGTTTAATAAAAATCAGCAGACTGACATCCTGCAGACCAGTTAACCTAAAGCCCATGGCACACAATTCAGACTGTATTTGGCCACTGTTTCCCCTCCTGGTATGAATCCACCTTGGGTTTTGGTCCCTTCCCTCTCTTGGCCTCGGTTCCCTGGCAGAGGTGGGGGAAGGGTGGGGGGCATCCAGCCAACCTACTGCTCCGAAGCCAAAGTGGGAATGTCACCAGCACTCCGTAAACTGCAAGGTGCACCACAGACCCGAGGGCCTACCCTTCTCCTGCTGGCGCCCTGCACAGAGGCACAAGAGGCGAGGTGGGAGGCACTGAAGATAATTGCTCCGTGACCAGATGCTGAACAAAAACCTTCTCCGTGGTGGCAAATCACAGGGTCCGGAGGTACAGAAACACAAAGATCTCATTTCCATCAGTAAAAAATTTGGTAACCTTTGAAAAACAATGCGCCACACTTTATTAAAAATAGAATCCGGGCTGGGACACGTTCCAACAAGAAGACTGTAATGTTAGCTCTTCAAAGCACTTCGGAGAGCAATTCTGTGACTGCCGAGGGGGGCTACAAAACCACCAAATAAACAACCACCACCACCGCCACCACCACCGGGCAGGCCGAATCATAGATGCCTGAGATGGGTATAGAAAGGCATTTTCTTTTTAAAGCAATTTTAAAAGCAGTTTATATGGAAAGCATATTAGAATTTCTTCCATGGGGGGATAACAAGGAGATAGGATCTTGCTCGAGAGGATGATATAATCAGAACGATGGCATTGCAAGATCTATAAAAGCCAATGAGAATATTGCCACAGTTTGGGAGTGCCTGAACAACAGCAATAACAAAACTCCCCAGAGGTCGGGAAGGGTCCCTAGAGATCAACTAGACCCATTTCACAGATGGAAAAAAACAAGGCCCAGAGAAGTAAGCCTCCTTTGCTCACGATAACCTCAGGATAGCCGCCCCACCCCTTTTTTTTGGCATCCTAGGACAGGCAGGCTCTCTTCTGATTTTGTGCAAAGTAAAGAAGGAACACACGCACCAAAGGCCGCAGATGACACACAAGGATTTCTAAGTACACAGAAAACAAGTCATTAATTATAAACCAGGAATTAAAGCTATGTGACAAGTGAATGTTGCTGCTTAAGACACATTTTCAGCTCTATGCTCTAAAGGCCAGGCTACTTATCAGGTAGGTTTTCAAAGTACAAACGTACACAGAGAACTAGCCTTCGTAAAGGACTGGTGTTCCCTGACTTCCCGTGACTAAAGGTCACGCCTACAGCCCTACAGACAGTGGGAAACAAAAATGAGGTGAAGCAGCCCAAGATCTCAGGATGAGTCAGATGCAAGCCTGGTTAAAGAGCAGCTACAGTCACAGGTTCCCTAGCGGTGATTAGTAATGATAACAGATAAAGCATCCTTACCATGCCCATCACTGCGCGAGGATGTGATGCGTATTTTGTTCCTTTCATCCTCACAATTTAACTCTATGAGGTGAATGCCATTGTTGCCCTCATGTTAAAGATAAGAGAACTGGGGCCCAGAGGGGGTAGGTACCTTTATCCACGTTCGCACAGCCAAGTGTGGACCAGGGTCTGAGCACACACCAGCATGCTCCCGACCCCTGCACCATACTGACTCTCAAGGAAGCAGAGTCCCCTGGAAATCCCAGAATGGCAAAAATCGAAACCCTGAAGAGGTCACGAAGTTGTAGAGACAAACCCCTAACTCCAAAGCATCCCTTGAAATATCCACAGTGAGCAGCAGCACATCTGTCCTTTTCTGCAAAATCTCTACAGAGCTGCAACGTGTTTGAAGGAAATGTAAAATTGAGGTTGGAAGTCAGGAAAAACTCAGGATGTAATCAATAGGAAAATGGCTTTTTTCCCCCAGATGGTTTTCAGCTCCGTGAATCTTTAGCCAAATAGGGGAAAAAACAGAAAAAAAAAAAAAAATTAAGCTTAACAAGGCAAAAAGAGAAAACAGCATCAAAAAGTATTTTATACCTAACAATGAATACGCAATCTTGCTGCTCAAACTTCTAAGTTTTTAGATACGGACAATAATATAAGGCAAACAATGTAATAGGAAAAAAAGCTACCAAAAAAATGCATAACAAAATGTATTTGAGAGTGTGTGTGTATTTTTTTTCTTTTTAGATTTTTTTTCTTTTTTATTTTTAAATAATCTCTTCACCCAATGTGGGGCTCAAACCCACAACCCTGAGATCAAGAGTCACATACTCCAGGGGCTTAACTCAGTGGGTTAAGCATCCAACTCTTGATTTGGGCTCAGGTCACCATCTCAGGGTTGTGAGATCAAGCCCCCTGTCAGGCTCCACGCTCAGTGTGAAGTCTGCTTGGGATTTCCCCCTCTCTCTCCCTTTGCTCTTTCCCCTTCTCATGCAATCTCTCTGAAAAAAAAAAAAAAAAAAAAAAGGAAGGAAGGAAGGAAGGAAGGAAGGAAGGAAGGAAGGAAGGAAGAAAGAAAGAAAGAAAGAAAGAAAGAAAGAATGAATCACATGCTCCACTGACTGAACCAGCCAGGCACCCCAAAACGTGTTAATTATTAACACGCTTGCTCATCTGATTCTAACAGGGGTGAGGGAGTGGGAGGGGGGAAGAGAATTGGTATGAATTAGATATGGAAATTTTCCTTTTTTTTTAAATTTTTATTTATTTATGGTAGTCACACACAGAGAGAGACAGAGAGGCAGAGACACAGGCAGAGGGAGAAGCAGGCTCCAAGCACCGGGAGCCCGACGTGGGATTCGATCCCAGGTCTCCAGGACTGCGCCCTGGGCCAAAGGCAGATGCTAAATCGCTGCGCCACCCAGGGATCTCCCCCTTTTTTTTTTTTTAATTTTTATTTATTTATGATGGTCACAGAGAGAGAGAGAGGCAGAGACACAGGCAGAAGGAGAAGCAGGCTCCATGCACCGGGAGCCCGACGTGGGATTCGATCCCGGGTCTCCAGGATCGCACCCTGGGCCAAAGGCAGGCGCCAAACCGCTGCGCCACCCAGGGACCCCCCTTTTTTTTTAATCCAAAGCAGGCTGCAAAATATCTGCTGTACTTCTAAATGATAGAAATGCAGGCTATAGTTCTGAGCCAAGAGGCCAGTTCCCCAGCCCCTTGAGCTACGCCCCCCGACCGCTCTTTCCGGCTACCTTCTCCTCACCATTCTGCTTCAGCGCCGCTTCTTCAAAGCCACCTTCCCTGACCTTTTTCTCTCACGGAATCCTGTATGTAGCTGCATAAAACCTATCACGATTTGTAGTAACATACTTGTGATTATTTAACGTGTTTTCCCACCGAACCACAGGGTGGCGAGCGATGGCCCCTGGGCCAAATCTGGCACGACCACTTTTGTAAATAAAGTTTTATTAGAACACGGCCACAGTCATCCATTTATTTCCTCCAGCCACTTTCACAACAGTAGAGTAGTTGTGACAGAGACATTAAGGCCCAGGAAGCCCAATATATTTACCGAAAAGCTTGCTAATCTCTCTACGCCAGACCACGAACTCTAGGAGGACACACTCTGTTAGGTCTGACTGGATTGCTGGGGCCTAACGGAGCATCTGCTGTACAAGGCACTTAAATAAATTTGCAAAGTGAACAAATCTGGCAAACGAGGACAGGTAAGTGGTATGTGCCACTCACCCAGGGACTTCATGTCTACATAATTCACTTAATCTTAACCACTAGCCTAAGCCAGATTACACATATTATCTGTGTTTGACTCGTGAAGAAATGCAGGGAAGCTGCCCACGTTCACTCAGCCTGTAAAGGCAGAGACGGGACTCAAATGTAGGCCATTCAGACTCAGAGCCCAGACTCCTGACCACCAGTCAGGGGAGACGACCTTTTCATTCATATTTTTAGTAATTCCACAGCTGCAGACACAGGGCGCAAGCCGAGAGCCAGAGCTCCTTCTGAGTGTGTGCTCTCTGGCCCTTGGCCACACACCGCCTCGTCCCCTAACCCCCAGGGGGCCATGGACCCCTGATCTACTCACCCGGTCCCGGTGAGCAACACTACACAAAACTCTCTCTCCAGCAAAATCCCTCCCGGGGACTCACAAGGCCTATTTCACAGCTGAGGGAAATGAGGTTAGTGGGGGTTCAGGCTCCTGCCGAGGTCAGGTGTACACTCACGATCTGAATACCGTCACACCGCAGCCCCAACACTGGGTGCGAGGGCGCCCCTCCGCCTCCCGGGCCTCTCCGGCTCTCCCCAGGGGCCAGCGTCCCCAAGAAGGCCGCTCAAGGACGTTTTCATTCTGCGCCACCATAGCAGGTCATTTCCAAGCCTTCTGTGATATGTAGGGAAAAATAAGCGAGGAAAAAAGCAAAAAATCTCAGGATGACTTCACTTAATGATCGCAACACAGAAACAAAAACGTCTGCTATTGAAGAAGGATGACCCTGGGACACATGATGACACGATGATCTCAAGTCATCACAGGAAGGGACATTAAAGAGGAGCTCGGGTTTGCAAGACAGCTCTCCACACGTCCAGCGACAGCGTAACAACCTCCTCGTGCAAAGGTAACACTGCGACTCAAAATGCAGAACAAAAGATGCTGGTATGTGTGTCTATCTTGCAGCTGAAGGAGGCGGGGGGGGGGGGGGGGGCGGTGGTCACTGAACACCGTGCTCTGGAGGCAAAGACTCATTCCCAGTCGGGGGTTCTGCAAACCACCCCTCCCTCCCCACCCGTCCACCCACCACCCACCCCAGGATGCCGTCTGGCTTCTGGGGTCTCTCAAGCACCTCCCCTCCCAGGAACCCCTCCCATCACATCACTTCCCAGAAAAGCAGCTTGGCAGGGCCCAGGGATCCCCGCAAAGGCCCAGGGGTCTGGGAGGTCAACTGTGCAAATGTGACTAATAGGGTGATTGTGAGCATTCTCCACGCAGGGCCTGTAGTAATTCAAGCTTGAGGTCCCCGTCAATGACAATGGCAGGACACGGGTACCCCACCCCACGGCACGGGGCATGGTAGGGACCCATGTACCCGACGGCTCTGCGTGGCCCCCTTGCCCCCCGGGAGTGGTCCTGCACCATCAGAGCTATTTTGCTCCATCGGATAAAGACCTACCCAGGACTGACCGTGAGCAGAAAACATACAGTCCTGCACTCTCTTCTCTCGTCCCCAAACCGGGCGGCGATGGGAGAAAAGAGAGGAGTAGGGGGCACCCCATGGCCGCGTTATCAAGGCTAATAACTCACAACTAAAAGCAGGTTAAGATGTATGGATGGATCCAAAAAAGGAAAAAAAAAGAATATATGGATGGAGGGATTCCGTATCCGTCAGGTTTCATCATAAGAAAACAGGGCCTTGTGTGCTCATGTCTCTTCGGAGTTTTTAATCCCACTTGGCTAATGATTCTCTTTTTTATTGTATTTTACAAAAACATCAGTCTGCGACAGATTGAAAATAAAAGTAAAACCAGCCCTTCCCTGCAGACTGGGGAAATAATTGCCAAGAACAAAACAGTTAAATGAAATCGAGCTTGTTTTCCTGAACGTGTGAATAGCCTCTCCGGCTCACTCCTAACAAGAGAAACGCAACCTAAAAATATACCAGGACACGATTTTTTGCCCCTGACTGGCAAAGGAGCACAGGGTTTCTGGAGAACACACTGCCTTGGCAAGGCCGTGGGTAACCAGAGTCGCACGTGGTGCCGGTGGAGGGCAATCTGGCAAAATCTGTCCAAGTTACAACCGCGAATCCATTTCAAAGAAGGGAGTCGTGGGCTCTCGTCCCACATATGCGCAATGACATGTGGACATATGGAAATCTGTTCCCAACAGCAAGGCTGGTAAAAACCACAGACCGCCCAGTAGCGGGGCTCTGGGTAAGGGAACGCGGTGCATCCAAGCAACCAAATACTCCGCAGGCATTAAAAAAGAATGAGGATGCCCTTCACCGACGAGCACCAGGCCACCTCCAAGGCACAGGGAGCCAGGGGCACATCGGGACGCATCAGCCCATGCTCAAAGCTCTAGCTGGGTTTTTAAAAACTACAAGGGACCCATAAGCATACCTTATATGTGCGTACGCTGCTGCACGGAAGCAGAAGAAACCACGAAAATGACCCGCGCCAGAGACAAGAGTCGGAGGATGCAACTATTACCAATATTAAATCCTTTTCTGCTACTGGAAACTTCTAGCATGGGCACTCATGCTACCTCTTTAAAAACTTTATCATTAAAAAAAACAAAACAAAACAAAAAAAACACTGAGCTTGGCTACTCCTTAGCTAGGAACACCGAACTGGGTATGCCAGGTTATACAGAAGGGTTTGTTAGACGGTTATCAGACGGCGAGAAGTCTTTGACTTCACAATGCGCCCTCCTTTATCAGGAAAGGGAAGGACACCGTATCCTGACTGATGATTACAAACGTTTTGCCACCATCAGCGCTGTGTCCAGCACTGGCCATCTCAGTTGGAAATCACAGCTTCTTCCTCCTTCAGCCCCCTCTGGGCTTGCCCCAACCCTAGTCCTGTCTCTGACTGGAAGCCACACTAGGGCTGCAATGGGGTGCTCCTCTTCTCACCACTGCTCACCAGCAGGAATGGTCCTTAATTATTAACATCTCATCCCCTGGAGAGGCCTAAGTCGTCTGCCCAATGTCGGGAAAACTACAAAGCGGCCGGGTCAACATTGGAACCTGGGACCTCAGGTACCGGGGCGCTTCCCGCTCCATCATTTGGACTCCAGTGTTGGTGGAAAAAACAGGGGCACTAGAAGAAGACAGTAGTAAAGCGGTCAGGCCCTGGGCTAAGCGCTAGACTCATGATTCCATTTCAGCCCCACAATGCCCCAGGGACGGAAGTTCTCTTGTCACCCCTATGTGATGGGTGACGAGCAGTCTGAGAGTGGGAACAATGGAACCTTCACATCCGATCTGGACTTGTGGAAAGTCCAACCAGATCCCTTCCACAGGCTAACCTGCCTCTCAGGGAAGCCGACCGACCTGTAAATCTACAATCCAGTTTAACAATATTCCTCTAGGGGTGCTTGGCTGGCTCAATCGGTATAGCATGCGACTCTTGATCTCGGGGTCATGAGTTCAAGACCCACGCTGCACACAGAGATTCCTTTAAAAAAAAAAAAAAAGTGTTCCTCCAATAGCCAGTTATTTCAATTATCATAATGAACCTCTTATCTGGGCCAGTGCCTCCCCCAAATTATGAACCATGAATCCCAGAGGGAGGTGAGATCATTATAGGTGGTACAAGTATGAACACTTAACTCTAGCAATTACGTGTTTTTTTTTCAATTGAGGTAAGACTGACACACTGCATTATATTAGTTTCAGGTGTACAACATAATGATTTGATATTTATATCTATAGCAAGTATGTTTTTGATAGGCACTAGAAAAGCATATAACTAGCTCATCGAACCCATAATATCAGATGTCTTAACACAAAATGAGGCCAAATTAAAAGAAGTTGAACGCATTGAAGGAAAACTACTACTAAGTTCAAGTGGTTCAAAGACATAGGGAATAAAAAGATATAATGAAGATTGGGGAATAAAAGAAACTATAGCATACAACACACACTAGTTCTGAATGTCACTTTTTTATTTTATTTGCTCTCCTCTCACTATACTACACTGCCTCTCTCACATGGATGAGCCGATAGCCCCAATAAATAAAGCACCCTGAGATGCTGCATTTAAATGGCTGTGTCCTGGGATGCCTGGGTGGCTCAGCGGTGGAGCATCTGTCTTCGGCCCAGGGTGTGATCCTGGAGTCCCAGGATCGAGTGCCACATCGGGCTCCCTGCATGGAGCCTGCTTCTCCCTCTGCCTGTGTCTCTGCCTCTGTGTGTGTGTGTCTCTCATGAATAAATAAAATCTTAAAAAAAAAAAAAATGGTTGTGTCCTTTGATGGCTTAACTTTAGGAGGACCCCCAGCCTAGTTTACCCTGAATAACTCTGATTATACCTACAGTAGATCAATTAATACCCAATAGCTATTTGGAGCCCCCCACCCCCCACTTTAAGAAGTGTCTGACTTGCGGAATAAATCAGAGAGCCTCTCTACTGTCCTGGCATCTGCTACAGTGCAGAGCTGAGTGGGGGAGAGCGGTGGGCCTCTCTCTAGCCCCATTCCTCCTCCTACCACAAACCAGTGAGAAGGGAACCCCCCACTTCCCAGCACCTGCAGTCAAAACCACACAAGGTGAATTTTGCCTCTGCTCTGGCCCAACCTCCTCCCCCCATCCCACTCCTCTCAAAATGCCCACTAGACAGCAGGTCAGATCGGAAGCAGAATTCCAAAAAAACAGTGATGTTCGGATGTCAGTGTGTGTCGTTCATGGTTTCTGGTATATCTATAAACTACTGGAACTTATTGGTAGCTTCCCCCAAATCTGTTCAGTTTAACAACAGCTCTGTGATTTGAGCAAACTGAAGGAAACCATTAATCCCCTACAAGAGTGAAAATTATAAAACGTAACATGTGCGAGCACATCACAGTCCACAAAATGCTTCCATAGGCAGCAGGATCTCCTTCGGGTCTTCCCAAAAGTGCCATGGGAAAGATACTTTGTCACCTGCCTTTCTGTGTTCCAAAGAGATGAGGAAGTAGGCTTTGCCATCTAGGGTCCCGAATCCCAAACTCGTCCACTTTAGATCTGGATGGAGGAAGGAATCACGTTCTTTCCCCGCCTGGGGACTGGCTGTTCTCAGTGTGCGCCCCAAGCTAGGAGAATCTGGCCATGCCCGAAACGCACACTCTCGGCCCCACTCCAGACCTACAGAATCAGACTCTGCATTTTAACAGGATCCCCAGGTAATTTCTGTGGACAGTAAAATCCGAGGAGCACTGCTTGACTGCAGGCATCTCTTCCATCCTACCAGGCTTACAGCTTTTCGCTCAGTTTTCCAGTAACCATCTGTTGAGCGCCCAGCACATGCCAGGCCCTGCGCTGAATGCTAAGAAATCAGCAGTGGACACGTACCTGGAGCTCCTGTCCTTGTGGAGCTGCCAGTCTGACACAGTAGTTTCTTGGTTTCGGAGGCAGATCAAAATCAGCTGTGGCACATGTTAAAAAAAAAAATTCCCAGGTGCCTAAAACCCACCCCAGATCTCCCTACGCCTCTGGACAGTCAGAAACTGAGATGAGGGCCGCGGAAGCTGCACATCAGAAAAACTCTGTTTCCTGCAACCACTTTGGGGAACCGTCTGGCAACACCTAGCAGAGCTGCAGCCGGACACATCCTATGAGCAGCACTTCCATTGCAGGGCCTGGACCCCGGAGAAACGAAGGCACCTGTGCAAAGAAGACACGAACGAGAACATTCACTGCAGCATGGTTTCCAGAGAAGCACGCTGCCTTCCCAAAAGAACTTCAAAAAGCGACTGGGTGAACAGGAGAACTTCCGAAGTCCAGCCTTGCTGTTGTGCTCAATGGAAGAGGCCCCGGACACAATGTTCAGCAAAGCATGGACGGGGCAGCTGGTGGCTCAGTGGTTGAGCATCTGCCTTTGGCTCAGGTCATGATCCTGGGGTCCTGGGATCTAGTCCCACGTTGGGCTCCCCGCAGGGAGTCTGCTTCTCCCTCTCCCTCTCTCTCTCTGTCTCTCATGAATAAATAAATAAAATCTTTAAAACAAAACCCAAAAAAAAACATGGACAATGTACCTCAATCAGAGAGACATGGCCAGGACAATGACGCATGCCAAATGTAGCCTCAACACTCAATCAACGATCCTCTCGCTTCTGGTCTATAATCTGCTTGCTGCATGTTCTCACCTCCTGGTCATCATTCCCTCAACCTCTAGCTTCCATCCCTTCCCAACCGTTCTGGACCTGTTCTTTGCTCTCCCCATGGGGTTCCCCCTGCATCCTCTTCCTCTCCCTCTCCCTATTTTCAGACAAAGCTGGGAAACTGCCCTGGAGTCCCCGGATTAAAACCAACCCAACACAAGCAACACGGGAAAAGATGTTCAGCCCCTTAGTAAACAGGAGAGTGAACCTGTTAAGTCACAAAGATATCACTTCACACCCATCAGACTGGCACAACATCAAGACAAACAATACTGGGTGCCTGCAAGCACGGAGAGCAGGTGAACTCCCCAGCGCTGCTGGATGGAATGCAAACTGGCACAACTGCTTCGGAGAGCAATCAGGCAATAGGTCAAGAGTTGAAGATGCCCGTTTCCTGTGATCCAGCAATTTCTCCTCAAGGTATATACCACAGAGAAACTTTAAACATGAGCATAGGGAGACAGGTTCAAATCTGTCATGACCAACGCAAAACATGGTAAGCCCAAGGGTGCACCAACGATAAAATGAATCTATCGTAGCATATTCGTGAGGAGTATCGTACGGCGGTTGATAACCTAGAGTTACGTGCATTTTAATGGATAAATCCCAAAACCACAGTTTAAACCAAAGCAAACCGAGAAGGAGAAGTTTAGTATCAGAGAGCGTGTCTAAAACATGATAAAATGATGATACATCTGGTTAATGAATATATGTACATACCTAGTAAAAGTCTATAAACACAAATGATAAATGCCAAGTTTGAAATAGTGGTCAGTGTCCGGAGGAAGGAAGAGTGAACTGAGGAAGGGTTCGCTTGTGTTTGTAGTATTTTATCTCCTCACTGGGTGGTGGATGGAAACCCACGGTGTTCCCTCTATGATTCTCCACACTTTTCAGTAGGCCCGAAATGTATCACCACCCAGAAGAGTCCCAAGTCTAAAGTACTTTAAAGCACGATCGGGCCCTGAAAATGGCATCAGACCTGGATGGGCAGGAGGAGACTGGACCAACAGGTGAAAAGTGAAGCTTGGAGAACCCATGGGGTTTCTTCCATACTCTTAACAAATATCCAGCACAGAGAACCATTCTTAAAATTGTAGTAAAATTTCACGTAGAGGACTTACAACATACCCCAAATTCTTGGCAACCATCTCAGGACAGAAACATTCCAAAAAGCCTTAATGCCAGGATTGATTGTTCACGCAGAACTTGTCTCAAAGTATCTGCTCGTTCATTTTGGGGTGGCTTTTCCTCTTAAAAGATCAGCAAGGCGTTTCAAACCCTCATATTAGCAATTGTGGTTTCACCACAATTGAAGGCAACTCTAACAATGTACATTAAAATATTTAGGCCAGAAGCATTAACTAGACTAAAAGACACCAAACTCTTCCAGTCTGTTTGCTTTGGGCTGGCTCCAAGGGTGGGCTACAGATAAAACCACCAGGAGATACCTTTCTGATGATGACACCGCAAAATTAAACACTATCATAAAGCCTCAAGTCATTTCGATGAACTAGACACGCCAGGCTGGGGAGAAAAGGGACATGGAAACTACAGAAATTTCTCTTAAATGGAAAGAGAACCAAAATTGAATTGAATTTCCATTACAACCCAAACCACCAAAATTCCACACCAGTTAAAAAATAAGTAGGTTTTATCGTATGGGTGAAATGGAACACCACGTTGATATCTAGAAAATAATATTGCAATCTTTCACGCTAAGTAAATATTGGCATTCAACTTTGTTTTCCTCTAGGATTCCAAGAAAAGACAGAGAAAAATCTATAGGCCTAATTGTCAGGTCCTGACCCAACACAAACATCTACATATTAGACTGGGAGACCAGAAGAAGAAAATTTTTCTTTCCACGTTAGCCCACCCCACCCCAGGCTGCAATTTTTAAAATC
Organism: Canis lupus dingo; assembly: GCF_003254725.2. Classification (NCBI taxonomy): domain Eukaryota; kingdom Metazoa; phylum Chordata; class Mammalia; order Carnivora; family Canidae; genus Canis; species Canis lupus. Next base: position 45,838,715 of record NC_064255.1, read on the forward strand.
TGACAACTATCACAGTAGATCCTCACACATGACTTTATCCACTCCCAGATGATACATTAATCTAAGGTTACAGTCTCCAATTATCTTTTAAGAATGAGAAGCAACAGTACCAGAGGAAGAGACAAATTACGCCTTCTCCCAAATTAAAAGATGTACATAGATATTTTTTTTAAATCTTAAAAACATTTTCCAACTAGTCTCAAAACACTGCCTCATGTGACTGATTTAGCAAGATAAAACGACCTCTACACAATCCTCTAGTTTCAAATTTTTGCTAATTCTACTTTCCCTTCATATCAGGGTGATTTCATTTATTTAAAACAATTCAAATATGGCACTCACTATGGTGTCCAATAATATCCTGGGACTGTCCAATGAATGTTAAAATGCTAATGGCTGGTAAATTCGACACAGTTTTAAGTAAGGTGCTTAAGTCCTTAAATGGTTGCTAGACAATTAACAGAAGGAGATTTTTTTTTTTTACACTTTAAATATGTGTTTATTGTATGTCAATAAAGCTGTTAAAAAAAAAAAAGAAAATGATAGTGCTTGGTTCATAACGTACTGTGTTGAGGAGTTTCAAAGTGAAATAGCGGCAGGTCAGTCCCCAGCTAGAGGCTGGTACTTCTCCTGCGGTTGGCGGTGCTGGTGAGGCCAAAGGTCACCACTCCATCCTCACAGGACATTTTGCCTTCCAAAAGACTTCCCATCTGTGTGCTGCGTCAGTCAACGGTAGGTCGCTGCCACTGGCCCAAAGAAGACTGAGAGAGAAAGTGAACCCACTGGCCGTGGACCACCCCTGCACCCCCCACCTGGGTGCATCCTCTTTTGGGAAATCCTCAAAACCTCTATTCTTCCCTGAGCTTCTGACACCAGCATCCTCAGGGATGGACCGGGGATCAGCTCCCTGACCTCTACCCACCTCGGTTCCTCCCTCTTCATCAGGCTTTTCACACGTTGCCTTGAATTGATCTTTCAGATGCTCGCCCCATCTTGAGAAAGAGGTTTCTAATAAAGACTCTTAAGAAATATTGTTCATGAAGAAGCCTCGGACAACCCAAAAAAAATGGACAACCCAGCTTTACAAGGTGAGAAAGACTAACGTCTCAAGAAATACAACCACCTGTCCAAAGGCACCATCACGCTCAGGCTGAACTAAAGAGCCACAGGAAGAACAGATGCCAGGTCTAAGTTACACTGACTGTAGTCATGTCCTCACATAAAACAAAAGATAATCAGACTCTGGTCAAATGCAAATTACATTAAGAAACATCCTGCTGTGTTCATCAGTCTTTTCGTTGTATTGCTTCTGAAATTCTGTTCAACCTTCATCTGTGCAGATAACACACCGGATTGAAACTGTTGAGTCTTCACCAATGCTGTGCCCACAAAATAAGAAACTGCTGAGTTCCATGGGGATAGGGACTCCCCTCATTCATTTATGAAGCACCTACAGCAGTATATGCCAACACGCTCATAGCCGATCCTCAACAAATGGGTGCTTATGGGGACAAAAACAGAGTCTATCTGACACACGGCATTTTCTCTACAGTACATCTTACGGCGCTATCAACAAACGAATTTAAGATTTCGAGGATTCAGACCAATTTGCGTTGGTACAAGTCACATTTCTAGAGGACGCATTTGGTTTCTCCTCAACAAACGCTGCCTCTTCACAAAATTTCCCAGGCTCTTCCAACTGAAATCTTAACCAGGAAAAACAACAACAAAACCCCACAACTTTCCATTTGTTGGGCCACAAAAATACAAAGGGAGTTAAATCCATTGATCTGGACAGAAAATCAGAGGATTATCAACAAGGGACATTTCCTCATGCTTGGCAGCAGCTAGTACCTTTTAAAAATTACAACACACCAGCCAAACAAGCTTTACTATCTCTGAACCAGACACGCTGTGTGGCTAAGCTGACACAAGCAAGCTGATCAAGGATCACTATGGCAGGAGTTCACATGGATGTAAAACTGAAACAAATAGCAACGATCATTAAACTTCCAGTGGACCACAAAACTTCAGTGGGGAAGGAGACAAGCAGAGGGATGTGGATATTTTCCAACACCCCGATAACTAAAACCGGCAGAAGTGTGAGGGGGAAAAAGAAGGTGCTCGTTTCTCGATCACAGAAAGGATTGGCTACAAGTTGTGTTTCTGCTCTGCTGGGTCCTTTCTTGTCTGGTTGAAGAAACAAATCTGCCTTTCAAAGCTAGGTCTCGGCTTGCTCAAGTCTTACCTAGTCTTTTAACACCCTTTCTGGACACATCATCCTGCTTAAAATATGTCAATGTGCCTCCTTAAAAAAAAAAAAAAAAAAAAAAAAGCAACTGGCACTTGCTGTTACAACAGCTACGCAAACCAGCTAGGACCTAATCATGTTAGGAGTGGAAAAGCCCAATTAGAGCCCCAGAGAGAAACTAAACAGTAAACAGAGATTCAGACAAGACCTACCTGGAAACAATTCATCATCCAGTGAAGAATCTAGACAGGGGTCTGGTGAAAATGTACGTTTGATCAGGTGAAAAGACAGCAGTGTCTTCATCACCAAGCCTCCTGGCGTGGGAAGTGAGACTGGGAGGGACAGGGGTGACCGGAGCCGGCTTTTACACGGGGCGGGGCTAAGGATTCCCATCCCAGCCCTTGTATACTACTGCCTTTCGGCGTGGTTTGCATAAATGAACGTGGGGCTTGTTTGTAGTAGTGGCTGCTTCCACCAGGTCCAAGAACGGATCATCTTTGTTGTCCTTTAAACCATCGGAAGGTGACATAACAGTGAGAAAGATGTTAATAATAACAGCTAGTCCTCACTGAGTACTCGCTATGTACTAGGCCCTGTAGGGCAGGAGTTCATTTAATACGACAGGCTAATGAGGCAGGGACCACTGTCATCCCCTCTTTCTGAACAAGGAAAGTAAAACAGCAACTTCTTGTTCAAGGACAAAAAGCTGGTACGTGTTAGAACCAGGACTTGCACTTGGCTCCAGACACAGTGTCCAGACGGGCACAGAAAAATCCCTACTTAGGAATTACTGGCTCCTCCCTTCACCCGGGCGAAGATCCTAACTCTGGTGCCCTTCGCAGGGACTCAGCACGAGGTGTCAACTCTGCCAACACAGCCTGCACGAGAGCACGTCTTCCCTGCAGCCCGCCTCCTTGAGTTTTATGGGACACTGGTGGTGACACTATGCCCAGGTGTGCCAAGAAGCCCCAGCCGCACTGGGGCGGTGCGGGGACGGCTGGACGCTGGCTTCCTCTTGGGACATGGTCGCTCTGGAGTTCCCAGTCTACTTCCCTATAGAGAGGGATCACCCCAGGCAAGCAGGGGGGGAACACCACCAGGAGCTGGGAGGCTGAGGCCACTCAGCACGCACGAGAGCTGCTCTGGTTTCACAGATCCGCTCAGAAAGTGGTCTTAGCAGAGACAGCAATCGGGAAGAAAGGCATCATCACCTTTTCCCTGCACCAAGCCACTGTTAATGCCACTCGACGGGAAGGGGCAGGAGCCCTGTGTCTGTGTGGAGAAGGAAGGAAAGGAGAGGAAATGGACCGGCTCCAGGAGCCACCCACCACATCTACCTGGTCCTGCGCCAACACCTTTGCGGCTCTCACCCTGGGAAGCCCCAGCATTTGCTCTGCATTTGCCCGCAGCAGCGACGTCCAACAGCGCTGAAAACTGAAGCCAGCGCCTGTGGGTCTCGATTCCACCCCTGAGCTACCACAAGGCTCCCCGATGCTCCGTGGCCCCGCGTTCATCTTGCAGGAGAATGTGGGGCAGAAGATTTAAAAAGCTGTGTGACGGGGGAAGGGTACCCCGATCACCTTACCCCCAGGCTTCTCCAGCAAGCCTTCTCAGATTCCCTGTAGGGGCCTGTACGGTGAGCTTCAAGGGAGGTTTTCCCCAAACCGGCATTAAACGGACACGTGTTCCAGCTGGAGGAGGGGCCCTTGGATGGAGGGCAAGGGGACCCCGGAGGGTGAAGGCAAAGCACGCGCTCCCTCGCCCTGCCCAGGAGGGCCACTGCCTCCCTCATTCCCGGGGGCCAGCAGAGCTGCCCGAAGCTCTGACAAGTGGGGGTGCCGGCGGGGTGCACCCTGGGAACCCGAGGGCCCGAGGCTGTTCCTGCAAAAAACTGAAGAGGGAGAGCACAGGGGGGAACCCAAGTTAAGCGAGGCCACGTGATGGGCCCAGCCCCGCCAGGGCCGAGGTGTCGCCGACGTCGCCGGCCTCTGCGCTCTGCGGGGCGCGCAGCAGAAGGGGCAGGAGGACCCTGGCGACCTCCTCCTCCTCCCGCCCCGGGGCGGCCCCACCCTCGGGGCCTCCGAGCCGCGCGGCCAAATAACCTTGTCCTCCTTCCCCAGGCGGGGAACCCGAGGCATCCGCAGGCAACGCCGCGTGCCCCGCCCGGGGGAAGTTCCCTCGTGCAACCCGAGGCCGCACCTCGTCCCGGCCTCAGCCCGGTCCAGGCACCGCTCCGCCCCCGCCAAGTGCATTGTCAACGCGGCCGAAGGGGCGAACTCAGGACCGCGCGAGGGCGGCCGGGGACGGCGCAAGGGCAGGGGGCGCCCCGCCCCGCCCCAGACGCCCCAGACGCCCCCGAGACGCCCCCAACGCAGCCCGGGGCGGAGGAGGCTCGCGGGTCCGCGGCCGCGAGGGGGCGGGGGGCCCGGGGGGGGGGGAACGGGGGGCGGGGGCCCGGGCCCTCCCCCAACGCCCCGGGGCCGCGGGCCGCCCGCCGAGCGCGGGGCCGGGAACTTCTGGCCGCGCCGCGCGGACCCCGCCGCCCCCGTCCCCGCCCCCTTCCCCGTCCCCGTCCCCGTCCCCGTCCCCGTCCCAGTCCCCTTCCCCCGCCCCGGGCGCCCGGCGGGGGGCGGCTCCCGCGTCCCTTTCTTCGCCTCGCCGCGCCGCGCCGCGCCGCGCCGCGCCCGGGGCGCGACCCCCGAGGCGGCGGCGGCTGCCACTCACCATATTACAGATGGAGGCGATGTTTCGGACAGTCATTAGTCTAAAGGTTGCAGCGATCCCGCACCGCCATCTTTATAAGGTGAAAACAGGGCTGTCCATGGTGGCGCGGCGGCGAGGCCGGGCGGCGGGAGGCGGCCTGGGGCCGGCGGGCGGCGGGCTGGAAGCGGGAGGCCGGCGGGGAGGGCGGCGGAGGAGGAGGGGGCGGGGGCGGGGCGGGGGCGGGGCGGGGCGGCGGGAGGCGGGGATGGCGGAGCGAGGGAGCCTGGGCCGCGGCCGGCGGCGCGGGGAGGAGGGGCGGCCCGAGCGCGCCCGCCGCCTGCAGCCCGCGCCCCGAGCGCCCCCGCCCGAGCGCCCCGAGAGCCCTCGCCGCGTGCAGCAGGCGCCCCGAGCGCACCCCGAGCGCCCCTACCCCGGCCCCCCCGCCGCACCCCGAGCGCCCCGAGAGCCCTCGCCGCGTACAGCGAGCACCCCGAGCGCCCCTACCCCCGGCGCCCCCCGCCGCACCCCGAGCGCCCCTACCCCGAGCGCCCCTACCTCGAGCGCCCCCGCCGCGCCCCGAGCGCCCCCGCCCGAGAGCCCCGAGAGCCCCCGCCGCGTGCAGCAGGCGCCCCGAGAGCACCCCGAGCGCCCCTACCCCCAGAGCCCCCCGCCGCACCTCCGCCCCGAGGTCCCCAGCGCACCCCGAGCGCCCCCGCCCCAAGCGCCCCGTGCGCCCCCCGCCGCAGCCCGAGCGCCCCTACCCCGAGGCCCCGAGCGCCCCCCGCCCCCCTTCTCCGCGCCGCGTTATGTCCCGCTCCCCCGCTTCGGGCTGCCGCGGGGGGCCAGGCCCTCGGCCGCGTGGCCGCCGCAGCCGCGCCCCGCAGGTGCCCCGGGTCGACCCCGAGGCGGCGGGGGCCCGCGGGTAACCGGGGACCGCCCGGGGCGCCGGGCGCCTGCAGGGGTCGCGCGGGCTGCGGGGCGGGGCCGGGGCGGGGACCCAGCCTCTTCGTTCCCGCCGCCCGGCCCGCAGCAGCCCCGGGATCCCCGCGGGGTGCGCGCCCGGCGTCCGACCTTCCGGCGGGGACCCGCGGAGCGAGCCGGGTCGGGCCAGCCCGGGAAGGGGCGCCGCGAGGGGAGGGGATGGGGTCTGCGCGGAGGGGAGGCCAGCGACGCGCTCCGGCTCGGGCTCGGGCAGCGAGTGGCCGCAGCAGGTGCGAAAGAGCCGTCCGCGTCCTGGGGGAGCACTAGACGCGGGCCAAGGAGCAATTGCAACCCACGCAGACCGGGAACCCAACTTTTCCGCATCTCAAAAGGGGCCTCTCTCTCTCGGGGACCCAGCCTCATGAGGCTTGGAGAAGGGGGTGCTCTTGGTTCATGCACATTTCCTGCAGAAAAGGTCGTGGCTTAAAGCGTGAAGCCCCACGGTTGAGCCCATTTGGCCCACTCCGAATGTGAAACAGTTGTACAAAGTTGCACTTCAGTGCTTCCTTTCCTTTTTTTCTTTTTCTTTTTTTTTTAAGATTTTATTTACTTATTCACGGGAGACCCACAGCGACAGAGGCAGAGACACAGGCAGAAGGAGAAGCAGGTGTCTTGCCAGGAGCCTGTCGCAGGACTCGATCCCACGACCTGGGATCACACGACCTGAGCCAAAGGCAGATGCTCAACGACTGAGCTGAGCTCCCCCCCCCCCCCCCCCCCCCCCCCCCCCCCCCCCCCGCCTCCAGGCTCAGGGTAGTGCTTTCAACAGAAAAGTTCTGCGAGGGGGAACCCGCAATCATTCTTAAACCACCGATACATTAATGACAAACTAAATTAGAGGATAAACTGATAATTTGAAGCTTTTTTTTCTGACATACTGGGAAAATATCACACTCCCTAGCCTCCATTATTTACGAAGTGTTACTGGTGTCAGGTACTGCAGGCCATTGATTGCCGAGAACTTCAGACCTGGGGTGTAGAGGAAAGACAACTGCTGAGTGAAGTTCTCTGGGAACTTGTTGTTGGCTCTATATATGCCAGTGCGTGTAAGGAATAATATTTTGGGGATCCCTGGGTGGCGCAGCGGTTTGGCGCCTGCCTTTGGCCCAGGGCACGATCCTGGAGACCCGAGATCGAATCCCACGTCAGGCTCCCTATATGGAGCCTGCTTCTCCCTCTGCCTGTGTCTCTGCCTCTCCCTCTCTCTCTGTGTGTGTGACTATCATGAATAAATAAATAAAATCTTTAAAAAAAAAAAAAAAGGAATAATATTCTGGCTTCTGTTAAGTTGTTCAGCCATCATCTTATTCCCAAAAACATAGTGATGATAATAGTTAACTACGATTTCTTATCATTTTCAGTCATGATGTTCTTTACATTCATGACCCTCAATCACTTCAGATGATTATTATGTCTTTTGCAGATGAATAAAATAGGGATTAGAGGGTTAGGTGTCCTACCTCCACGGTGTTACAAATGCAGTGGGAGAGCACCATGGGAGAGTGGAGGACAGCAAGATACCCAGTATGGCCGGTTGGGTAAGAGGCCTAGAGAGGTTTTAAGACTTGAAGAAAATCACAAAACAGGTTCAGGAGCAAACGTGAGTCTAAAACCCAGGCCTCACGACTCAATTTCACAGACATTCCATTCGAAAGGCATTAATCCAATGCCTTAAATGATAGGGAAATTTTATACCGTAATAGAGTTCAGTATTTCTGCCAATATTGGCACAGTGGCTTGAAAGTCCAGGGGATTGAGAACACCACTGACATAATGGAAATAGAACATCATCTGATTACTGAGTGCTATATCAGCACGTTCAGAGGATCTTTTGCATGCCTTCTAACAGCCTATGGCCTAAAACCGAAGTGTTCAATATAGACGAACATCCAGATTGAAATGCAGGCAGTGAATTACATACACAACAAATCAATGAACACAGATCTTGTCAGACTCATGAATAATTAAATACATTTTTACACTAACACAAGGTTAGTATTCACACAGGTCTAAATTGGAAAAAGCATCAGTCAAAGAAGAATCCTAACCTCAGCCTCACTGAGACTCACTCAGCCTCCTTCCTTATTTGAAGGAAATAACAGGTGAAGTCATAAAAATGTTGAAAAGTTAACAAGAGAGCTTGGAGGCAAGTATTTCACATATACAGGCCTGCTGGTATAAAGGTATAGAGTCAAAACTGAGAAGGGTAGGCAAAGGGAAGGATGGGATACAGGCTAGCACCAAACGGTCTAAATAAATTTGAGGGAGGCAGTCACTCCAGGTGGCATGCCCCTTGCTCCCCAAAGTGTGGTCCATGAGCCAGGGGCATTGGCCTCACCTGGGAGGCTGTTAGAAGCGCAGACTCTTTAAGTTCCCACCCCAGGCCTGCTAAACTAGACTCCGCGTACGCAGCGTGAGGAGCACTGCCAACCCCTAGTGGTGGCATTCTCCGTTTTTGCCTGCCCAGTTTCCAGATTCGATTTGGGGGGAAGCTTCTCGTTTTCAGAACCTATGGTTCAAGTATGGCTGACCCTGTTCTCCGGGTCCAGAGCAAGGCACCAGATCCAGGCCTGGCCAATGGGAGCCCCTCTCCTGGCCCAGCCACCGTGGTTGGTTCAACAAGGTGAATGTATTATAAGCTGAGCCCATGAGAGTCCACGCGGGGCCTTTAGAGAAACAAGTGCTCTCCTTCCTGAGTTCCCTGAAGTGATAGGATGAAATCTGGAGCTTCCCTATTTCCATGGCCCGAGATTGAAGCCAACATAGAAAAGTGGAACTGAGGAATGGGTGAGAGATCCTAACAGCATCATTTATCTACTAGCTGCTAGATCTATATTCTGCACTTTTCAGCAACTCAAGCCCGTAGAGTCCTGGTTTTCTCTGGCCAGTTCAAATGGAGTGTCTGCTACTCGCAATTGAAGGAATCTTAATAACCAGCGTCTCCCTGCCCCCCCCAAAAAAATTAATGAGGTTCGGTCTGAACCCATGATGTTTCCTTTTCCTGTCTTCTCCACAAACTAGACCAATATTTCAAGGTCTCCCTTCAGATTTGCGTCCTCCATGAGGCCTTTCAGATTGCTTCCCCCCCGGCGCACCACCACTACCAGTGAGCCACTATATCCACGTGGTTCCATGCTCTCCCCTCTGTTGCTGCCAGTTTGTCTCTCCCACTCCCATTCCTCCTCTTTGCGTGGTCCACGCTACTCAGCCCTCAGACAAACCAAGAAAACTTGAGATGCCCTTATTATATGTTCTTGTAGCGCCTTCCTCTCTCCTCCGCACCCCCCTTTATGGACTTTATATTTGGAACTATGTCTCTGCCAAATAGCACACTTCATGGAGGGAGGTGAGTGGATGGTTGTCAAAATGAACCCTGGATCCATACTGCCTGGACCGGCTGTGTGACCTTGGGCAAGTCTCTTAACCTCTCTGTGCTGCGATTTCTGTCTCCGTAATAGGAAGAGAGTAAGAGTACCCCTCGTGGAATGCGACTGCACTAATTTATGTAAAGTACTGAGAACATGCCTGGCGCATACTAGCCACTGTATAGAATAGCTGCCATTATTATGCCTCTGATTATTTGATTAGTGTCCGATTCCCAAGCCTGGTCAGACACGAAGAGACTGAGAGGCAGTCCTGTTTCCACTCACCATTTTACACCTAGAGAAACACACAGTTCCTCATCCATAAGAGGAGCCAAGAGAGTGAACATTAAATTTCTGGACAATTGCCTCTCTCCAAGTGGCCTGGAAGCTCCTGGAGGGAAAGAAGCTTGTCTTGTGCATGTGTAAAAAAAAATCTCATCCGGTCCCAGGCACCGTGCCTGGCACATTCTTTCCTTTCCTTTTTTTTCCTCATTGCCAAATAGGTTATTGCAGCTCATTTGATATGCAAATGCTAGTAAACATTTGGCTGTCCAAGGGGAAAATATTTTGCTGGCTGTAGAGTTTGCAACCAGAGTGGTTTCTGTGGATTATATTCCAATTCTGTGAGGAACTTTATGGCAGCCTTTTCTCCTTTTCAGCGTGCGTCGGACACCTGTCTACTAAGGACATACCTTGCACCAGGAGCTGTGCGAGCAGCTGGCGATCCTAGGATAGAAGAAGGCGGTCCCGGGGTTTGTACTGCTCGATTTCTAATGCAGTGTTCATTGGCATTGTTTACGGATATTTTTGCTACTTTTTTGCATGCAATTAGTAGAACATAAGGATAAGCTAACTTTGGAGTGAACATCAAATTAGAGTTCCTACAAGAGGGAGGCTACATGGAAGATCATGAGTGTGTTTAGGGGTGGGTAAGACTCCCTAAGCCTTCGGAACAATGTGCTTATTTTGAAGTGCCAATTGAAATGCCATGGACAGGTTTTTAAGCCAGGCTGGAACATGATTAGGTTGTTATTTGCTTCTACATTTTGGTGAACTGAGAGAGAGCTGGCTCCCAGTTCTGGGGAAAGAAGGTTGAAGGAGCAAAAGCCCTCCTTGTGAGGCCAGTTAGAAACCTGCGGGGAAAGAGTCCCAGAGTTGTCGGCAGCCCGGGTTTACTTCAGAAGCAGCAGTGGGAAAACAGGAGTGGACAGACCGGAGGCCTTTTCTGGAGATAGTCAAGCTGCATTTGGTGATTGATAAGGATGAATCAAAGAGGAGTCCCGGATTTCCGACTGGAATGAAAAAAAAATGTTTTTGTGCGTGTGTGTGTTTTGTTTTTTTCAGGGAGGGGACAAGGGACAGAGGGAGAAGAAGAGAGAGAATCTTAAACAGGCTCCAGGCCCAGCGCAGAGCCCCAGGTGGGCCTCGATCTCCCAACCCTGGGATCATGACCTGAGCCCAAATCAAGAGTTGGATGCTTAATGGACTGAGCCACCCAGGTGCCCCAAGAATGTCACTTTTTACCATAGGGAATGCTGAAGGAGAAGGTTCAGGTGTAGATGGTTGGAAAGAAGCAAGATTAGTTTCAGAGGTGTTGTGCTTCAGATAACCATGAAAAACCTGGATAGTTACATCAAGTACAAATCTGGGACTCAGAAGAAATGTCTGGATTGGAGCTACATCTGGACGTAATTAATATATAGGAGATAACGCAGGCCATACAGTTATGGATGAAATTGTCTAGGGAGTGTGTAGAGTGAGAATAGACCAGGGGAGAGCCATGAGGAGCTCCAGCATGGAAGGATCCAGTGGGGGGAGAAAGAGGATCCAGAGAAAACGAATGCAAAGCTTCTAAAGTGGTAGAGGAAAAGCCAACCAACGGGCAACACTGCAAAAGCCAAAGAGTATTTCAAGAGGGAGGGAGTAGTCAAATGGATCAGATGAAGCCAAGAGATCAAAGAAGATAAACAATAGTAGTAACAACGTTCAATTCTTGAGCAAGGCTGTAAGATGTATTTAACCCTTCTGACACCCTTTGGGGAAGGCAATAACCATAATCCCCATTTTAGAGAAAACTGAGGCTCAGAAAGTGTTAAGGGATCTGACCCCGATTCCTGTACGTGTCGTCTCAGGGGTCCTCGACTTCTCTCAAGGGTGGTCTGCAGAGGATGGTTAGGATGGACCACCCGTTGGTAAGCGAAAGGGGAGTGAGAAGACAGAGTAAAGGTATTTGGCTTTGAAGGGAGAGAGATGGGGTGTTAGGGGGTCAAAGAGCTCAAGTACCTTTAATGTACCAGGCTTTGTGGTTTGCAAGCACCTGCCTAATCTGGCCGTGCCCCACCTCTCCCAAACCCTCACCCAAAGAAGGCCATCGTTCCCATTTCCTGCTTCCGGGTCCTCAGGCTCAGTGACTCCCCTGAACCCACCCTCAGCCAATTCTTCTTCCTTCTCTTTTCAGTCCCCTCATTCCTCAAAAGTCAGTTCGAACCTGACCCCTGGAGGACGTCTTCTCAGTCTCGTCTTCCTTGGCAAGTTTTGATCAAAGGTCACCTTCTGAATGTCTCCAGAAACCTCAAATCCCTGGCACAATGCCACCCACACAACAGAAGGCTCTCTGTTGGCAGGAACATTATTTTACCGGAAACTCTTGGCTCGCCAGATGAGAACCATTTTACTCACCATCCTGCTTTCCCGGTGGTTTTCTCTTTTCTCCAAGATCTGATCTGAAGCCTGTAGAAATGAGAGCCTTTGAGGCTAAGGAGGAGGCGGGGCCTGGAAGCCAAGTGAGCCGTAAGGAAGTTGAAGCGAGCGAGTCTCCCTTAGAGATGAGATTTTCTAGAGAGAGATTTGGCAATAAAATAGAGATCTCAGCAGCTTAAGGGGGGCAACAGAATCCGGAGAAAGGTTTGATCATATTATTTGTCCCTTTTATCATGATTAGCAGCGTGGTGAGACCCTGAGTATGTTTGTCGTCCAAAAATGAGGGGCTAGTGAACGTAGCAGGGAGGCTTGATGAAGGTTGCTGTTAGGAGGGTAGAGGGACAGGTCAGCAGCCCTAGAGCTTTGGAAAGGAAAAAGTCCATCCGTTAGGTTGAGAGAATTAACATGAAATAGCCTCCATCTTCTCAGTAAAGCAGGCAGGAAGGAAGAGAAGCTCCAAGGTCACTCCTTGGGTCACCCCATAGGTTTTGACTGCTTTGTTCAGCACTATATCCCTCAGAAGAGTAAGACACCTAGTAGGTGCTCAATAAATACTTGTTGAATGGGGGATTTGATTGAAACTGTTTGAAAGAAGATGGGAAGATCTCCAAGCATAGACTCGGTAGGTAAGGTGAATAGCTGTTCTATAGCCTGATCAGACCCAGAGCGGGTTTCATTGGGGGCATTTACATTCCTTCCATGCCCATAAGCACTGTTTTCAATAAAGGGAACAGATGTAGGTCTTGTTGCCAAATGATACCCTCATGCCCTGGCAGCCCATGTGTGGTCATCTCCAAAGCTTTAATAAACCCCGTCGCCGCCTGGTGGGAGGGCAGGGTTTCACATGTGGCTCTTGGGATGAGTTGTCCTTTGGGGCAGTACCTGTAATTAATTCTCCTCTTTGGTCCTGCCCTTCTAGAAAGCTGGCAACCCTTGAAAACAAGCTACGACCATCCCGAGCTCTCTCACTGTTCAGCGTTGGCCCCAGTGAGGGGGTTAAGGCTGTATTCTTCTATTTCTTCTTGGAAAATGAAGTCAGGCCAGATTAAGGTTGCCACTGACAAGGCCATGTGAGCAGCATCCTCCTGGTGGTGGCCGCAATGCTCTGTACCTTGTAAAGCTCTGTGCGCATCCTATCCTTCACTTACCATCAGGATGATCCCAAAGCGGTAAGCTGTTAGCAACCGACTGGCTTAGAAAGCTGTAGTCATTGATTAAGCCTTTCAAGATTTGCGTGAACTTAGGCAAATGGATTCAAGAGTTTCAGGAGTATTACTTAATTCAAAGAATTACGAACGGCTTATGCTGTTTTGTTGGTGTCCTGGTTCAATTGGAACCTTTGTAAAAGATACTGCAGGTGCTTTCATTTTAGGCACGCTGTACCCATTGCTGTGTGAACATTTGTTAAAAAAAAATGACAATTCCAGCTAGCTTACTTTTACTTTTATATTTTTTTATTATCCTAAGGAGAGGGGTTAATTATGAGTCGTTTGGCCAAAGTCAGTGTTAAACAATAATGAGTTTCAGCAGCAGCTACGCCTGATTCCTATGGATTATTAGAACTCTTTAAAGAGCTATTATTTTGACAAAGCACAAAGCATCAAACTTTTCTGTTTTTTAATCTTTTTAATTAAAACATACATTAGGAAGGCGCATACGTCTTAAGTGAATGGTCACAAAGCGGATACACCTGTGCACCCACCACCCAGGTAAAGGACTAGAACATGACCAGCATCCCTGAAGCCCTTCCCCAGGCCTCTCCAGGTCCCTGACCTCTCTTCCCCAAGGGTAAGACCTATCATGACTTCTAACACAGTAGCTTAGTTTTGCCAGAGTCTCTTGTTTGTGTGTGTGTGTTATATAACCTTTTTTTTTTCTCCCCTGGTTTCTTTTGCTCAGTATTACATTTGTGAGATTCAGTCATGTTACTCAGAAAAGCTGTGGCTCATTGGTTTTTGTTACGGTATAGTATCCCATCATCTGAAAGAGCCAACAATCTGTTTACAAATTCAAAACTGGCAGATACTTTGTTTTTTTCCTAGCCTGGAGCTATTACCAAAAATACTCCTGTGAGCATTCTTGTCTGTGCTCTTTGGGGTACACATGCACACATTTCTGCATGTGATGACAGTCATAGAGCATGCACGTGTTCAGTCTGGGGAGATAATGCCAAACACGTTTGTGTCAAATGGTCATACTCACCGACCCTCCCACTGCCAGAGTGTCAGGTCCCTTTGCTCCACCTCCTCCCCATCCCTAGCATTATCTTTTTAACTTTAGCCATTTTGGTGAGTATGTTTATGTATAAATATATATTTTATAATTGTGTGTATATATTTATATAGTCGTATATAATATAGTTGTATATATATGTGTGTGTGTGTATGTAGCTATATTTCATTGAGGTATTAGGGTACTGTATTTTTTTTTCAAAATTTTACTTATTTATTTGAGAGAGAGAGAGAACTAGTGGGGGAGAGCGGTAGAGGAAGAGAGAGAGAGAGAGAGAGAGAGGGAGAGAGGAAGCAGACTCCCCACTGACTAGGGAGCCTGATGTGGGGCTCGACCTCAGGACCTGGAGATCATGACCTGAGCTGAAGGCAGACACTTAACTGACTGAGCCCCCCAGGTGCCAGAGTACTGTATTTTAATAAACAACTAATTTTGTTTCCTTTAGTAGCAGAACAGGGAAAATCATCTATGATTTCATAAGGATCATTAAAATCTTTTTGGTAATGAGTGCACATCATCCTGTTTCCTTCTAGGCCCATCTCAGTGATCAATCCATGTCCCAACTGACAACAATATTGAGGTGTGACACATCCATCAGAACCATCTAGCAAACAGAAGGATTCTTCTGTGTCTTTGAAACAGAACAAGGGAAATAGTCGATTACTATAAACAATAACAGAAAAACAACCAAATTTTTAAAAAACGAAGCATAAACAGTAGAATAACTGAATATTACAGTTAGATTTATGTAACTCAACCAACCCAAAGCCAAGAGAGGTTAAATGATTAAGACCCAGATCAATTGCAGAGCCAGAAGTAGAATTCAAATCCCCACCCTCTTACCCTTTAGGATACCCAAATTTTTAGTCAATGGTCTTTCTGTAATCTGAAATGTCTTTAAATTTAATTTCCCAAAATTCAGAATAATTTCATAAATGCACTAAGTTAACCATGAAAAAGACCACTATGTCTTGTGTTTAAAAAAAAAAAAAAAAGATTTTATTTATTTACTTTACAGAGAGAGATCGTGCACACAGGGATGGTGGTGGGTAGGGGCAGGGAGAGAGGGTGAAGCCGACTCCTCATCCCAGGACCCTGAGATGATGACCTGAGCAGAAGGCAGATGCCTGACAGAGCCACCCAGGCATTCCCCACTATGTCTTGTTAAAGAACAAAGTTAAACTGAGTAAATTGAAAGATCAAATTGACTTTATTTAAGACCCAAAAGTCAGCAGCATCCCATCTAACAAATAGAGTATTCCAAGGAATTGAACCCAGTAGAAAGCTTTGAGAGTCGGAAGAGGATGGGATAAGAAAGTTAACTAGCAGAAGAAAAGAAAGGATGGTTTCAGGCAAGGTCACCTTCCCTTAAGGGCAAGGGCAGGGGGTCTTATGCAGATTACTTCACTGGAGCTGGTCAGGAAATTCCAGACTGATGAGTTTAAAACGGAGAGAGAAAAAAAAAAAAAGAGAGAGGCTCAAAGTGCAATTAGGTTAGCCGGGAAGTCTTGGAGCAACTCCATTTGGGGCCTGTTGTTTCTTTTTTAACAGTTCCCACCCCTCTTGGTCAAACTCTCAGCCTGAGATGTGATCAAAATTGAAGGCATTAGCACCATCTCAGCTCCTGCTCTAGTTCTCACAGCTTTCATTCATCCTGGGTTTTGCTGACTCTCTGTGGTACTCACAGGTCATGACTTCAGGCTCACAGTTTTTCAGTTGGTCATTGTCTTTGTTCCCTTTTTGTCATTCCAGTCTTCGAGAGAGATCATTTACATAGTGGTTAGTGCTGCAAACATGTATTTAAAGCTCTCGGGAGAATACAGCACACCAGGGAGATTATTGTAACTATAAGCAGCATAATTCCCAACATTTGAAGCATACTTCAGAGCCATGGTCCCTAAGAACAAACCAATCAAAGAATGACCCCATTGACCAAGTCACCCTTTTTAAGCTAAGTAGTTTGCTGAGTAATCTCACAGAACTGAGTTGCAGCTTCCCCAGAAGTGTTAATCCAGGTACAGCTGGTTCAGTTGGCTACAACACAGACACCTCCTTACTCAGAACAGCTTTGGCCCGAGAGTCTAAGGATCTTTGCTGGGTAGCTAGTGTCTTAGCAACAGAATTCTGCAGTGTCTCCAAGAGTTAAGGAGAGGTTTCGAATCATATTCTCATTTGTATTTATTCCTAAACTGGGGGGCAGTCAGGGTTTTAGCATGTATAGGGAGAGAATCTCCAAACCTGAAATAAAAAATCATTTTAAGTGCCTTACAAAGATGGGTGCTGCTGGTGTGCTCTCTTAATAAATGGGGACAGATCTGGTCTAGATGATCACGGGAACCTAGGGTTCAAATGTCCTAAGATTCACATAGGTAAATTGTCTAATTGGGTACATACTTCTAAGTGGGGAGCAGAGAGGAGGGCGCGTTCAAGCATAATTTGCATTGACATTGGGATTCCAAGAGAAATTGGTCCCAGGGAGGATTCTTTGCATCATGACAAATCTAGCAATCTGAGAGCTAATCCCCACCCCCTTAGCAATGGCCTGAGGGATACAAGCGTGGGCATTCTCTCTCCAGGCCAATGCCAGAGTGAAGAAAAGAAAAAGGAGATAGGGCTTCATGTCTAGTTAAAGTATGAAATCTTGATCCAGTGTCTTGAGTGAAGGCAGTCTACTTGGATGTCAGCTACTTCTCTTCCTTGTCAATTCAATTTGTAGGTCTGCCCAGGGCCAGATGTCAGGTGGAGACTTCTTTATCAGTGAGACAAGTACTGATTGTCTATAGAGACTCAGGGTGTTCTAGATTTGCAGTAGAGTGTGGTCAGGAGTACTTGGTAAAGTCCCTTCCAATGAGGCAAAATAAGGCTGTCTTCCTCTGAGGACACTCCCAGAATACCGAGTTACCAGGCTCTAGACCGTGCCCAACAGGATCCTTTGAAATAGGATCCAGAAAAGCTTCTTTAATCTCTTGGTAATATGCTTAAGCATAAGACATAAGCATAAGACTTACTGTAGCTGGTCATACTGGCATGAAAGTTGTATAACTTCAGCAGAAGGTTCTATACCAGTAGACGTGGATCTTTCCGCAATTATCTTGTGTACAGTGACTTTCCCAAAACGGAGTACTGTGAATAGTCAGCAAGACCAAAGACAATACTGTCAGCCATGGATATCTGTGGTCTCTGCAAGTTTAGACATTTTTAAGTTTAAAAATCTCGTTAGTTCCCTCAACCTTGCCTGATGATTGAGGGTGATAGGGACACTGGTAATCCACATGAGGTTTGCAAAGTGTTCGTTAAGGCTCGTATGATTTGGGGCATCTGGGTGGCTCAGTGAGCTAAGCATCTGCCTTCAGCTCAGGTCATGATCTCTAGGTCCTGGGATGGAGCCCCGCATCAGGCTTCCTGCTCAGCCGGGGGTCTATCCCTCTGCCCCTCCCCACCACTCATTCTTGCTCTCTCAGATCAATAAATTTGCTCTCTCAAATCAATAAATAAAATCTTAAAAAAAAAAAAGAAAAAGGCTCATGACTAGCCTAGTGAAGTGGGTACCTTGATCACTGGAGAATGTGGAAGGTATACCCCAAATGGGAAACTCATTTTCCAACAGATTCTTTGCCACTGTGAGGGCATCAGCCTCGTGGCAGGGGATGGCTTCAGCACACCTGGAAAACCCACACATGATAACAAAAATATATTGCTAACCCATACTAAGTAGCAGTTGAATGAAGCCCGGCTGCAGGCATTCAAAGGATCCAGAGGGAGGAGGTTCTGAGGCTTCTCTGGACAAAAGTATTTTCCCAGGATCATGGCTATGGCAGGTCAGACGTGGCTGGTAGACTGTTTTTGCAATTTTATAGAAGCATCCCTACCAATATCTATTTATAATTTGGGTTATCTTAAGTGCCCTGCGGGGGGCGGGGTGGGGTGTGAAGGAATATGAAAACCTAAAAATGGAGTTAGGTGTAGGTCCAACTGTTGTTTAATTTCAATGTTCACCCATCTTCATTTCTCTGATTCAGGAGCAGACTGTTGCCATGTTACAAGGACATCGGGATCGCAAACATTAGGCAACAAGGAGCTTCTGCTTTTTTGCAGAAGCAGAATGGACTTTGTCCACACATGCCACAATCTACAGATGCTGTTGCCCCTGCCTTGGCATGAGAGCCAGCTGGGATGTTCCCTGGTCCTCCGTGCTCTCAGGGTGAGCCTCAGTTTTGATGACAGCAATTTCAGAAGTTAGGAGAATAGCAGAATAGCAGTAAGAAGACCCATTTACTTGTTGCCCAGTTTTGATTGGGGTCCCAGAGGGTGCAAGAAATCCCCTTTGTCTCCACAACATTCCAAAATCACAGATGACTCCAAAGGCATCCTAGCTATCCATATCAATATGAGCAGTAAGTTCTTCTGATAACTGGCATGCTCAGGTCAAGCATGGAGCTCTCCACTGATTGGGTGGATTTAGCTTGTGAGAGCTTTCCCCTTTCCAGCAGGTCATACTGAGTAAGGACAGCACAAGCAGCCTGAAAATGTCCTTTTTCACCTCTACTGTATGGTCCCATCAACAAGCCAGAAGAGATCAGGATTAGTTAGAGGGGTATCTCCTAAGTCAGGATGACGTGTCATGAAATGGGACTCCCTGCCTCAGCCCTGGGGCTCACCTTCATCATGTAGAGGTAGTAACAGAGCTAGATCAAGGGTGCTGCAACATTTAGGTGGTGAAAGCAGATGGATCGAAGGAAGTTAGTCTACCTGCAGAGAAATGTAGTCATTTCAGAGTGAAGACGACTTTGAACAAAGTGTGAAGTTTCCAAGTAAACCCCATTTCCTAGGGTCAGATATGCAGATGCTTCCGCTCACTCCACAGCTGTGGCTCTAGCTTGAAGACAGCTGCGACAGGCACAAGCAACTGACTCACACTGTGCTGTCAGCGGCAGGTGGGTGACCACGTTTGTGCGTGAGCATTCCCAGGGCTTGGTTACCCCCTCCCTGCACAGATAAGGTGAAAGGTTTCAAATACTTAGGTGGCCCTGAGGTGGGTGGCTCTTAAGGCACCTGTTTCTGTCTTCTAAAAATCTGCTCTTGTTTGTCTTTCCCTTTTTTTTTTTAAAGATTTTATTTATTTATTCATGAGAGACACAGAGAAAGAGAGGCAGAGACACAGGCAGAGGGAGAAGCAGGCTCCATGCAGAAAGCCCGATGCGGGACTTGATCCCAGGTCTCCAGAATCACACCCTGGGCTGAAGGTGGCACCAAACCGCTGAGCCACCCGGGCTGCCCTTGTTTGTCCTTCTAAGCATAGGGCTCAGGGACTGAGATTTTAGTAAGTTTACAGAGTGGGGAAGTTAATGGAGAATAATTAGGAACCCCCATAGTCTGCAATAAATGCACAAAGCTGTCACTCACTTGTAGGTCTCAAGAAATTCCTGAATTAGCTTAATTCTTTTTGGAGACAGCTGAATTGCTTCAGAGCTTAGCTCATGACTTAGGTACTGCACAATGTCCAGAGATCGTTGTAATTTTGCCTTAGAGACTTGGCGTCCCTTTTCAGCTGTTACAGCAAACAAAGGACCCCTCTTTTGTGATAAGCACGGCAAAAGTTCATCTACATAATTATGAAAGGTTCGGTTTCCCATGGAACTGGAGGGGACTAACATCTCCGTGAAGTCACTTGAGAGAAATAAGAGGCGGCCTTGGTGACTCCTCGAGGTTTAACTATCTAGGTACAGTATCAATCATTTCAGATAAAGGCAAATAGATACTGGCTGCTGAAGTCCCCAGGGATGCTTAAAAAAAAAAAAAATAAAGTCCAAACAGAGGTACCCACCAGTGACCTGTGCATCAGATAGAACTTGTGACCTAAGGATGTTTGGGTTTAGAATGACTGGGGAACCAGGAATAACCATCTTATTCATAGCTCTCTAATCCTAACAAACTGCCCTCCCTATCCATTAGGTTTCAGGATTGACATCGCCTCCCACATGGTGAGCCCCTGGGCAGTAAGGTCTTCTATGTCTGCTGTTGAGGCCATGTATGGCCTCAGGCTGGAAGGGACCTTGAGGTAATGTAGGGAGTTTACTTATATCTGTCCTAATCTTTATGGGTCCTGTGCTTCTTATTCTTCCAATGTAAATAGTCATGGGAGCCCACAGATTTTCGGGCTCCTCCAATTAAATAAATTTTGCTGGACTTCTCCCTCTTCTGTGCCAAGGACAGAGTATAAGGAACCTGAAAGATCAGGTTTAGGTTGGTCAGGAAATTCTCAGGTGAACACTCCACTGGCGGCAAGGTGTGTTAGCCCTTTTAATCTAGGAGGGAGATCCCTACCTAAGAGATTGACAGGAACTGATTGACACAACAAAAAGGAATGTTTTTCAGTAAGAGGCCTGAGTCATTCGTACTCGTAGAGATAAAAATTGTCTCTGAATTTTAACAGACGCCCCACCCTACCCCCAACTCTGGAAACCTCCTTTTTACTTAAGTGTTTGTCATCTTGAGGGTGGGGTTTAAGGCAGAGTGTAACTCCAGTATCTATTACAGTTTGCCAAGGTTTCTCATTAATCTTAACTTTGGTTTTTCCTTGGCAACTTAAGGGAATTTCTGATAATAGTTTTGCAGAGCAGCCTCCAGAATCTCTTCAACTGTGTGAAGGGCTCTCCTCTGAAGGTCACTATGAGGCCACCGGAGAAGAATTTGCATAGGACCTTTGAGGACAAGCTCTTTTCCAGTGCCCCAGTGGATTACAGCTGCGACCTTGATCTTTGGACCAGCTTGATCATTATCCAGCCAGCGTCTGGATAATGGACCCTACCTAGCAAGGTGCAGTGGGGGAGGCCCAGGTGTTGTTTTGGGTCTCTGGCCTTGGAGTTGTAAAGCTAATAGCTTGGCAGATTTTTGTTTGCAATCTTACTCCAGGGTCCTTTGAAAATGCTCAGCTGTAGTCATGAGTTCAGTCAGACTGGTGGCCTCCCATCCTACTTTCTGCCTTTGTATTGATCCACTAATCTCAGCAGATAATCCATATACAAAGAGGGCAGCCAGAGCAGACTGGGTGACCTTATTTATTGCATGGAACCCCAAATGCCATAGAGAAAGGACTACAAACAGCCTTTAAAGTCTGCCCGAGAGTCATCTCTTTTTGTTTGTAAGTTCATATAATAGACCAATAAAGACGAGCAGGGAAGACTCTAGAAGTGGCTTATAAAAATTTGGCTGTGGGGCACCTGAGTGGCTCAGTCTGGTTAAGCACGTGCCTTTGGCTCAGGTCATGATCCTGGAGTCCTGGGATCGAGCCCCATGTCAGGGCTTCCTGCTAGCGGGAAGTCTGCTTCTCCCTCTGCCCCTCCCTCTGCTTGTGTTCTCTCTCTCTCAAATAAATAAATAAAATATTTTTTTTTTAAATGGTTCAGCTGCTATTTTCTGAGCTTTTGCTGGTCCCTGAGTTGTTGAAGGCCGAGGATCTCGAATATCATCTTTGGGGTTTTGCATCCACTTTTGGACTTCACCAGGTCACACCAACATCTGTACAAGCCGATATAGGGTACCCGGGGGTCACAGACCCTGATGATGACTCGAAATTCTTCAAAAAATTTTTGGATTCCTCCCTAGATTTCGAGCATCCTTTGATTCTGGTGTTTAGTTCTGTCTTTAACCAAGGCATGAAGGGTACCTGAGAAGTTCCACCTGCAACCTCAAAGTTTTATTTTAAAAGGAAACTGTCTCATGGTCTTAGAATAGAAGGGCAGTTCAGTCAGACCATTAGTAAAATACAGGTGGTGCTCGGATAAGAAGGATCAGGGGAGCAGTAGGAGTCATGTCAGTCTTATTTTTTGTTGTTGTTTACCTCATATATTTTTAACCTTTTTTTAAAAAAATATTTTATTTAATCATGAGAGACACAGAAAGAGGCAGAGACACAGGCAGAGGGAGAAGCAGGCTCCATGCTGGGAGCCTGATGTGGGACTTGATCCCAAGACCCCAGGATCATGCTCTGGGCCAAAGGCAGACACGCTCAACCACTGAGCCACCGAGGTGCCTCCTTTAACGTTTTAAAAGATTTTATTCATTTGAGAGAGAGTGCATGTGCGTGTGCGCGCACGCGCGTGCACACACACACACACACACACACACACGAGTGGGGGAAGGACAAAGGGAGAAACAGGCTCCCCACCAACCAAGGAGCCAGATGTGGGACTGGATCCCTGGACTCTGGAATCATGACCTGAGCTAAAGGCAAATGCTCAACCAACTGAGCCCCCCAGGTGCCCCTCTTTAATTTTTTTCTTAGGATTTTGTGACAAGTCTTTTCATGAAGCTACTTTGGAATCTAAAAGCCTTTGGAAAGCTGCCGCCTACCAATTAAAATAGGCATCCCACTCTGTGTGTCCAGCTTGGGATCCCTTGCTCTCAAGTGTGTTTCTTAAATGAGCAATCTTCTCTAACCAGAACATTCCCTATAATGGCCATTTTAATTCTAGATTATCTTTTGTACGTTTCTGCCATTTTGCTAGATATGTGCAGTTTCTGAGACTATTGTTCTTAAACATACTATTAGCAGGTGTGCCAAAGGTGGTGCGCTCAACTCTTTGGGTATATAAAGGATCCCATTTCTTAATTTAGCTAGGTCTTTGCATTTCCTGGAGCCACACTAATACCAAGGAGGGCCTGGGAGTCTTCTTGAGGTGGCACATGCTCTAACAACCTTTAAATGCTTGCCCTGTGGCCCACCAACTTTTTTGACTTGAGATTCCCATTAGCAACTACCCCTTTATGTAATACTCACCTGAGGCCTCCCACTACACCCAGTCTAGCCCAAATTGGACCCAGTCTGGCCCTGGACCCATCCAACTTTGGTTAGTAACCACCAACACTGTATGGAATCTGGGATTGGGGGAAAGATTTGAACCAGCAGACCCCAAAGAACGGCGGGCTGATTCCAAGCAGCTACCACCAGCAGTTCTCGGTGTGGAATCTGGGGATAGAACCAAGGGCTGGGGTTTCCAGTCAAATAGGAAACTGTGGAAAGTCAACTAACTCAGGATCCCAAAGCAAAGATAAAGGAGCTCAGAACTGAGAACTTACCAACAGCCCTTGGAAACAGGACAAGGACATAAAGGGTTCACGGGTGCGGCGCCTATATTTCTCGTTCTCAAAGCTGCCAGTTTTCTTCAATTCCACTACTGCCATCAAATCTGCTAAAGAACAAAACTTCAATTGAGTAAATTAAAGCATCTAATTGAATTTACTCAGTGTTTCACAAACATCCCATAGAAGGATGTTCCAGGGGACTGTAGGAAATGGAGTGTTTAGTTATGTACAACCCTAGTTGTACAAGCAGGACAAGAGTTATTTGCAAAAGAAAAGAAAAAAAAAAAAAAGGATTGTTTCAGACAAGGTGACCTTCCCTTGGGGGGAAGTGCAGGGGTCTTAAGCAGATTACCTCCCTAGTGCTCCTCAGGAAATTCCAGACTGATGAATTTAAAATTCCATTCATAGGAGAGGCCCAAACTGCAGTAGGTATAAGGTATTAAGTCTTTGTGGGGCTTAACGTAAGTGACTCCCTTTTGGATCTGTTGTTTCTTTTGAACAGTCCATATGCTGCAATTATATAGCCATGCTTTTTCTCTCTGACTAATTAGAAGACAACTTGACACTAAAATCTAATCCCAGCAGAACATGTTATCTGGCTATCACTCTTCAGAAAGACAAAAGCATTCTGCCTAAATTCCCACTACCTTCTTTTCCCACTACCTTCCTTTTTTTTTTTTTTTAATTCTTTATTTATTCATGAGAGACACAGAGAAAGAGGCAGAGACATAGGTCAGGGGGAGAAGCAGGCTCCCTGCAAGGAGCCTGATGTAGGACTCAATCCCAGGACCCTGGGATCACTACCTGAGCGGAAGGCAGATGCTCAACCACTGAGCCACCCAGGCTCCCACTACCCTCCCACTACCTTCCTAAGGCAAGTCAAGCCTTAAGAGTTTTAATAAAGCCATCCACATAAATACTCAGCTCTGTTTTCCTATGAGGAGTCAAGAAGGGGGGCTAGCTCCATAATGTGATAGCTTTCTTGTAGGAAGATGTCACTACCGACCCATAATCAATAGAGCGTGAACTTTGAGTTATGGCTCTGCACTGATCCACATGCATTCATCCAGAGTTTCTAGGTGACGAAGGATACCTAACTAAACTTCTAGCCTCTGGCTAGTGACCAGAATATAGCTAACTTATCCCTGTAAGGTTTATGGTGTGAGTCTCTGCTAATGGCATCAGCACACTGGCTATAGAGTCTAATTTTCACTCATCTTGATCTGGGAAATATAAATTCTCTTCTGTTTCATTGTGGGATTAATTTACAGTACTTTATCCCCTAAATCAAACATCCCCAAAACGGTGGCATTTGCAATCTGCAATCTGCAAAAAATTCAATTGACACATATGCAAGTTTGTTTCTTCTTTCCAACAGCTGTATTTCCCGCCCCGCCGTGTGTCAATGCATTTGACCATGCTATTTAAATTTAATAAATTTAATAAGTAAAGGCAAATGAAATTACAGAAACGGATCATCATTTTTATGGAAAACCAACTAAACAAATGTTTGGCTTAAAATGTCAGGCCATCATGGAACTTTAATAAAATACTCAAAGTAAATTCCCTAGAGGAGATGAACAATTCAAAAATAGAAAGTTTGAGAAAAGTGCTGATTGATACTTAAAGTACAAATGGCACTCCATGTCCTAATGGATGAGGAACCGTGTTACCCAGTCAGAGGACACCAATCATGCAATGGGAGTCTCTGGGGCCCAGTGAGAAGCAGCTGTGTGGGATCTGAGACCATGGATGTGAACAACACTGGTCCTTGGGAGTCTACGGGAGAAATTAGTTCAATGTCATGTAGAATGAGACTGTACAGGACTTAGGGTTGTAAAAGTTTTCCAGAATCCTAATAACGGAGTAGTTGGAACCTAGATTGTCTCAACCACAGGATAGCACTGCAGAGAGGCCAGCACTGTATGGCACTGCTCTTGTCTGTTGGGCCTCTCTTGAAGGATCTCGCTTATCCCCCCTCCCTTCTCTTGTATTATCAGTGGTTAATCTTATGCTCTTATTTTGGAGTAACTGCTTAGATATGTACCCACTTGATGCTTTGTCCCCAAGCTCTGATGAGGTGGTCCCAAAAGGCTATTTATTCCTTTTTTTTTTCTCTAAGATTTTATTTATTTATTCATGAGAGACACAGAGAGGGAGAGATACAGGCAGAGGAGAAGCAGGCTCCCTGCAAGGAGCCCAATGTGGCCTCGATCCCGGATCTCGGGATCATGCCCTAAGCCGAAGGCAGACATTCAACCGCTGAGCCACTTAGGCATCCCAAGTTGTCCTTTTTTAGAAGATTTTATTTATTTTTCTGAAAGAGAGAGAACACATAAGCAAGGGGAGAAGGAGGAGAAGCAGACTCCACACTGAGCATAGGGCCCAATGAGGGGCTCAGTGGGCTCACTGAGATCATGATCTGAGCAGAAGTCAGATGCTTAACCGACTGAGCCACCCAGGCTCCCCCCAGGGAAAGTTGTTCTTTACAGAAGTCCAACTAATAAATGCAGAAGAAATGATTTTTAAAGAATTTCTGATTACTATTTTATAGCTACTTATGGGATAAAGAGTATAAGGAATGAACCTAAGTGGAAGTTAAAGACATTTGATAAAGGATGATGGCTAACTTTGTAACAGAGGGATCACATGGACACCACCCAGACCCACTAAGGAAGCCTAAAAAATGGCACGAGTGTATCATTATATGCCTCACGATGCCTCATACTAGGAAGTATGAAGTTTTCTTGCCCCCAGAATTCAATTCATCTTATCAAGCCAGTTTATAGGGGGAAAAAAAAAAGTTAAATGACACCAAAGGGAAACAAGACAAATCCAGAATGTAGGTCATTTTCCAGGGAAGGTTTGGCGCCTGCCTTTGGCTCAGGGCACGATCCTGGAGACCCGGGATCGAATCCCACGTCGGGCTCCCAGTGCATGGAGCCTGCTTCTCCCTCTGCCTGTGTCTCTGCCTCTCTCTCTGTGTGTGACTATCGTAAAAAAAAAAAAAAAAAAAAAAAAAAAAAAAAAAAAAAAATTTGTAGGTCATTTTCCAGGACAAATGACCCAGTTTCTATAACAAATCAGTGGTCAGGTAAGGAAGAGGATTGTTATAGAATAAAAGAGACTTAAAGACATAACCAAATGGATCATGTTTGGATTCTGAATAGAAGAAGCTAACCTTGGGGTCTGGGGGTGGCTCAGTTGGTCCAGCAACTGACTCTTGATTTGGCTTAGGTCATGATCTCAGAGTGGAGAAATCCAGTCCCCTGTCTATGATGGGTGTGGACAGCTTTAGATTCTCTCTTCCTCTGCTCCTCCCACCACACTCCTCTCTCCTCTCTTAAAAAAAAAAAAAGCTAACCATAAAAAGACTACTCTCAGACAATTGGGGAAGTCTGAGTATGGACCTGGTATCAGACGATAAAGAAAAATATTGCTAGGTGTGGTAGTAGCATAGTTATATTCAAAAATATTTTTATTGATTAGAAATGCATACTGAAATTTTTACAAGTTAAATGACACAATGTCTGGAATTTCCCTGAAAATGCTTGAGCAAAACTCAATACACGTAGGTGGATGAAATGAGACTGGCAAAAAAAAAAAAAAAAAAGAAAGGCTAATTGCTGAAGTTTGAGGTTGAGTATGTGGAGTTTACAATATTCTCCTTACTTGGGGATATGCCTGAAATTTTCCACAATAAAAGTTTTTTAAAAAATACCTTTTGCCATAGGCACTTACTCCTTAGGCTAAGAAGAAGCTGAAGTTATTATTACTTGGGAATTAATATTCCTTTATAATGAGAACTCCCCTATAAACACCCCTGGAAGGGCATTTGAAAATCAAAACTCGGTTTTCAGTTCCAGAAGTCCATTTTTTTTTTCCACTCATGGCCCTAAAAGGCACCAGTTGGTTTTTCCTCAGCCACATTACTCTCTTCTGTAATAGCTTAATGAGACGCACAGAGTAAATGGAACTCCATTTGCTGCTTTGGCTGCTTGAGAACCATTAAAAGACCCTTAAAAGCATCACTCATGTATTAAGTGAAAGAAAACTCATCATTAAATTAAGGGAAAACAACTCTTCCCACTCAGGAGTTTTTGGTGTTGTAAAGTACCCTAGGTAATCAAACGTGTTCAAGCAAAAATGGTTGTGCTTTGTTGTAGCGTATTTCCAGAGCACAAGGAGAGCTCCCTTAGAATATCCACAATGTACTCTCCTCTTCGTCAATGAAAAAAGAATGGCTTCAGATTAAGAATTAAAATTTCCTGAATCAAAAAGTACTCTAATTAATGATCTGGGCACACTTATACATTTTGAGCTCAATACTGTAAAGATCTGTGCAGTCCTTTAATTTGGCTCTTACTGCCTTTACAGCTAAATTTGGCAGCTTCACTCAAACTCTAGGGTGGCTAATTAACACCCACAACACAATTCTCTCAGCCAGGATTCCTTCAAAAGCCTATCTCCAACCCACCAGACATCAGCTAGGATGTTAACCTAGGCTGTTTTGAGTAATTCTATAATACATCCAACTTTATTGTTAAAAAATCCTAGCCAATGACCCACCATTGGTCTTTTGGCTTTCCTGTGCAATGTCAAGTGCCACTGAGGTCAAGTTCTAAGGACACCTAGCAGAGTTTCTCACAATGTGTTCTGGGAATACCCTCAGCAGAATCAGCTGGTGTGTTAAAAATACAGATTGCTGGGCTCCCTCTCAAGCCTACTAAGTCGGACTATCTGCTGATGAGGCCTAGGTTTCTGCACCTCAAGCAAGAGTGCCAGGTGGTTCGTCCATACACAATTTGACAACCAAGTTTTCAGAAATAGGAGTTTCTCTCAAGTCTACTAGAAAAACAGGATAGAGCTGACAAGTGAACCAGCATCAGGAGGAAAACAGTCGGCCAGCATGTGGAACACTCTGTAAGACAACTGGCCCGGTTTCTTCAATGGCATATCCATCAACTAACTGATTGATAAATTTGAAAAGGCAGTATATCCAATCAACACAATATTATTCAGCCATCAAAAGGAATGAAGGAGTCCAGCCCTGCATAGCACTACTCTTGTCCATTGGGCCTTAAAAACATTATGCTAAGAAAAAAAAGCCAGACACCAAAGACCACATGTTGTGTAATTCCATTTAAATGAAATGTCCTAAATAGGCAAATCCATAGAGATAGAAAGTAGATTTGTGGTTTCCAGAAGATAATGGGGAGCAGGGAAGGGGAGTGGCTGCTAATGGAGTGATGAAAATGTTCTGGAATTAGATAACAGTGATGGTAGCCCCAGTCTACGCATATACTATAACCCACTGAATTGTGTACCCTAAAAGGGAGAATTTTATGGTATCTCAGTTGTATCTCAAACATTATAAATAGAAGAGTTGAAGTTAACAAAGTTAAAGTTATGTCAGGACTCACAGATCGAAGGCCACCCCAGTGTCCTGGCCCTCGTCATGAATCAAAACCTAGGTCAACCTGTATGTACAGGAAGCACCTGTCACAGAAACCTTACCCCCAACACACACTCAACAGACACCCACTGCTTGTGAGGTGAGGCACTGTACTCCCCCAATCCATGAATGTTTTCCCTTGAATAGAGGGCATCAAACTTGTTACTAAATTTTGGGGTTTAGTCGTTTGACAAAGATGGGGAAAAAAAAAAGAGGGCATTTTTTTTCTTGACTAAAAGAGGCTTAAAAGAAATGGGAAATATAACCAAATACAGTGAGCCGACTTTGTTTGGATCAACATTGTCTGTCCAAAACAGACAATTTTAGGCAATGGGAGAAGTTGAATATAGATTGGAATTATTGTTTATTTTCTTAGCAATCATACTGGCATTGTTAGGTATGATTATGCCTTTTCTTTTGAGATGAATACTGAAATATTTAGGGGTGAAATAACATGATATCTGGGGTTTCTTTAAAATAATTTGACAAAATAGTCTGTAAAATGAATGTCTTTGGTTGATACTTGTGGGCTGAAAAATAAATACACAGGGATATGTTGAATTTTATCTTTGTGCATAGCTGGATATTTTCATGATAAAAAATTGAGAATAAAGGAACTCGGGCTTTCTAGAGTATCTTCATTTGTTTTGATTCCAGAAATTTCAGTTGTATGCTTACACACTACAAGTGTTAGGATGAGATTGAAGGGCAAATAGTAGAGGTAGGTCATTAGTTTTAAGCTTTTCAGTAGGAAAAGGCCAGAGGGAGAATTTTGAATACCTTCCTTGAATTCAGTGAAATGAAATGGACAAAATAGAAAGGCACTGGGCCCAAGGTTCCTCGGTCATTTTAAAAAAGAAAAAAAACAACAACAACAAAAAAAAACTATTCTAAGTCTGTCCTCAAAAGCCTCTTGAAGTTCTGAGAGGATGAAATTATTGTTAACTAAATATGCAGTTGATACCTTAAGCAACAAATTAATTTCACAGAAAAATACGTTTGTGTCTAATGTATGGGGCTCAACAGTTTATTGTGCAGGACTTCCTATGGTGACCTGTTGTTGCTTCAGAACTGGATTTTACTCTTAAAATCTTACTAGAGACATTTACTTGCCTTAAGATCTGCTGCTGGACACACACACACACATATATAACTTAATATTAAATAAGTATTAAGTTAGTTAATACTTAATATTAGTTAATACTTAGTTGTTTAATACTTAATATTAAATAAGTATTACATAATATTAAATAAACAAATATATGTGTGTATAACTATATCTATAACTTCACGAAGACTCTTTGGCCAGGGAATTCACCCCAATTATCACCTCTTTCTTTTTTTTTTTTTTTTTTTAATGATAGTTACAGAGAGAGAGGGAGGCAGAGACACAGGCAGAGGGAGAAGCAGGCTCCATGCACCGGGGGCCCGATGTGGGATTCAATCCCGGGTCTCCAGGATCACGCCCTGGGCCAAAGGCAGGCGCCAAACCGCTGCGCCACCCAGGGATCCCTATCACCTCTTTCTTGTGGGGGAGCATGCCATCTGTCTTCAGCCGCCGATTTCAATATCACAGGGAAGGCTGGCCCTTCTGCTTCAAGACCAGAACCCCATATTGTCAGATGTCATAACCTTCTTGCCATGTGATAACTAGGATTTGGAAAAAAAAAAAAAAAAAAGCATTGACTAGGAGACCTTCCACCTGGACATCCAAAATCTTGGACACGTGGGGATCCCTGGGTGGCGCAGCGGTTTAGCGCCTGCCTTTGGCCCAGGGCGTGATCCTGGAGACCCGGGATCGAATCCCACGTTGGGCTCCCAGCGCATGGAGCCTGCTTCTCCCTCTGCCTGTGTCTCTGCCTCTCTCTCTCTCTGTGTGTGTGTGTGTGACTATCATAAATAAATTTAAAAAAAAATTAAAAAAAAAACAAAGAAACAAAAAGAAAAAACAAAATCTTGGACATGTGAAAGTTTGAGAGATTATAAACGTTCTTTTCAGGTTCATGATCCTGAGGAGGGTGATTGAAGTGCCCTCTTTATGAAGATCCACCAAGGAACTTCTTTTAGGAATATTTTGAGTTTCTCTTGATTGTCTGATTTGTTTCTATTTTCTAATTTTTGCATCAACTGCCAGGCAGCTCAGAGAAAGATCTTTGGCCTTCTTCCAGCAAGTGTCCAGTCTCATGGGTGCTATTTTGTGTACAAGGCCCCATGCTCCAATCTCCTCGCTGTTTTCTTTACATCTCGTTGCAATGTATTCTCATAGATTACATGCAAGTCCTCTTTGGACTAAGATGGGAGTATAACAATAAATAAATAAACAATAAATTACAAATAAGCAAATGCAAAACCAGAAGGGAGAGAGGGCAAGACTCAGAGGGCTTTGGGTGTATTATTAGGACTTTCCTATATTGGAAAATAAAAAAATGTGGCTTCCGAGATGGTCTAAGATCAATGTGTTTGTGTGCAAGATGGGAAAAAAGAAGACCATGTGAGATATGTTCCATCCCAAACAGGGTGGAGAAAGCAGACTTTTTATCTGGAGGGTTTGGTGGCTGTCCAGAGAGTACAGGCAATTGACCTTTTTATTTATTTTTGTGTGTGTGCAATTGACCATTTTGATGTCTGAGGTGGCTCTCAGGGAACCTTTCTACAGGTTGACCTATTATTCCTCAGTCTCTAAACTCAATCTCATTTTATATAGGGAAGATTCCTGAGGCTCAAAACCAAGCTTCTCCACACCTGCCCTCCAAACTTGGCTGAGACCTTCTGCTCAGTTCTGGTGACTGGGTCCATCCTCCAGTGACCTCTCTGGTCACATACAGTCCTGCTCGTTCTTCCAAGCTCTTCCTGGAGCCAGGGTCACATGGTGGATCTCAGTGTGGTGACCAGGCCCTGCTTCCTTCCACCAGTCCAAGAGTCAGGCAGAAAGAACACTGCAGCAGGAGTTCAAAAGCTAGAAACCAGTTTCTGAAGCCTAACCCTGGGTTTTAGCATCTTCTGGGGCAAGTTATCACTTGTCCTGGTCTCAGTTTCTACCTGTACCAAACGAGATCAAAACATTACATATTTCCAGCATTAGCATGAGGATCCAAGGGGGCAGTATATGTCAAAAACGTAGACGGGCGTCTGGCACATGAGATGTGCAGTGAAAGCTGGCCGTTATTCTGATGAGTCAGCAAGAAGGCTTTGTGGGGGGCCCCTGGGTGGCTCAGTCGGTCAAGCGTCTCCTTCGGCTCAGGTCATGATCCCAGGGTCCTGGGATTGAGCCCCACATTGGGCTCCCCAGTCAGCGGAGAGTATGCTTCTCCCTCTGCACCTCTGCTACCCTGCTCAGGCACACACACTCTCTCTCCTCTCTCTCTCTCAAAAATATATAAATAAATAAAATCTTTAAAAAAGAAGAGGAAGGTACAAACATGGAATTTCCTCCTTAGCCATGCTGTGCCGGGGATGTTACTGAAGGCTAGCCAAAGCTCACCTTTCCCCAAGCATCCAAGCAGCATGGGCAGATTTATAATGCAGCTACTGGAGCCAAGTTTAGGTTCCAGGCCCCGGATGGGGCACTACAGTATGTTCATGGGGTTGTGTATTTTTGTTTAGTGCATAAATGTAAGACGTTTTTGCATTCTTTTTCTTAAGAAGGACCACTCAAATCATCTGAGATTCAGGCCTCACGAAGCCTGGCTCCACCTGGTATCAAGTCATAGCATATCTCTGGCACCACCACCACCCCATGGCCAGATGCGTGCTGCAGCAGGTAGATTGATAGATGGGTACAGACTTCCAGATATGATTGTACATGTTAAAAAGGCTAATTTGAAACACTGCCATCCACTTAGATGAGCCACCTTTGCCCTAAAAGAAAGAATATAAAGTTCTTCTGATCTGTCTTTAGAACTTCATGAACACTTACATCATACCCCAGAGGTAGCTCTCTCTCAACAACAATGCCTTCTTCACCTTGCTGCTTAATCAAATTTCACACCATTCCCCGATCTTGCAGATGAATTGCTATGAGGAATGCTCTGATCCCAGGCTATGTCGCCTCCTCTGTTTGTGCTGGTGGCTTTTTGCGGCCCTACCCTATCAGGAGCCCACTAGTTCCCACAGCTGAGCCCACTAGACTTTGCAGAAATTGCATTCCACAGCTCAACAAAACACATTTTGCCATGAATTTAAAACAGCCTCTACAGGTAACTGTCACGCTTTCTTTGGCAAAGAAAAAGAAATCACCGAAACCTGGAAAAGATGGAATGTAATAGCAATATATAATAGATATTAGTTCTTAACAGAGCAAATCCTTGATGCTTAGGGCCAACGACGATGCCACCCAAATGCCTCTGCAGTTACCTCTCATGAGTCTAGGTGACCCTCTTAGTACACCTAACCCCCCTTTCAGTCTGCAGCCATAGAGAGGAACCCAGCAGGGGATGGAGAGCAGATTGTCATCCCTGTGTTAGGATCACGTCTATCAGAGCACAGGGTAGACATGAGAGAGAACACCACAGGCATCACAAGGGAGATCATGATGTTTTCTTTGTCCCTTTTCAGTCAGGGGTGGCCAATGCCCAGGCTGGTCCCAGCCCTTAATGGGGTGAGTGTCTCTAACTGTGCCAAGTGTCAGCTCTCCTTCTTGAAAAGCACTATACCGTTGTCCCTTGACCAACACAGGTTTGCTTGCTTGTATGTGGATTTTTTTTTTTTTTGACAAATGTAGTATAATACTATGAATGTATTTTCTCTTCCTTATGATTTTTCTCTAGCTTTAAGAATACAGTATATTAACCATATAAACACACAAAAAGTGTGTTGTGTCTTATTGGTAAGGCTTCTAGTCAACAGTAGGCTATTCGTAGTTAAGTTTTGGGGGAATCAAAAGTTATATGTGGATTTTTGACTATGCCAGGGTCAGTGTGTCTAACCCCCACGCTGTTCAAGGGTCAATGGTACTTTATCCTGATATGCCCATACAGCTATTTACAGAAGGGTAAAATAGGCTTCCTTTTATTTTCTGTAATGAAAATGATTATTATTTTATTTTCCGATTACAAATAACATAGACTCATTGTAAAGACTTTGAATGATAACTCAGAGATATTTAAAAAATATTTAAATATTTTAAATACTTGCAGTCCCACCACCTTGAGAGAACCACTGCTAACAGAACCATCTTTTCATGTAGACACACAAACTGTAATATGCATATATATGGATATAGATACAGATATCTAGATATATAGATACTTATAGATACTATAGATTTTATTTGAGAGAGAGAGAGAGAGAGTCGCACAATTGCACAATTGGGGGTGAGGGCAGGGTGGGGCTGAGAGAGAGGAAAAAGCAGGCTCCCCACGAAGCAGGAAGCCTGACTCTGGGCTCTATCCCAGGACCCTGGGATCATGACCTGAGCCGAAGGCAGACACTTAATAGGATGAGCCACCCACGCACCCCAAGATACATGTGGTTTTATCATAGACATTTCCTCTCTCTCACTCCTCCCTACCCACCCTCTGTCCTCCAGATAATCATCCTAGGAATATGCTGTGCTTACAGATGCTGAATCTTGAGGGATAAATAGGAGTCAAGGAGCAAAGGAGGAGAGGGGACGGGCAGTGCAGACAAGGAAAACAGCACGTGCGAAGGCAAGGAAGCAGGAGCTCTTTGAGCAGTGCTTCTCAAAACCTCAATGCATACACGTTACATTGGTTGAAATGCAGATTATGAATCAGCAGATCAGGGATGGGGCCTGAGATTTTTTTGAACTTCTAACAAGCTTTCAGGTGGTGTCTGTGCTGCTGCATCACACTTTGGGATGTGCTAAATTGCTGTGCTATGCAATATGGTACCTACCAGTCACTGATGACTAAGTTTAAATTAAAGGTAAATAAAATTTAAAAATCAGTTCCTGGGATCCCTGGGTGGCGCAGCGGGTTAGCGCCTGCCTTTGGCCCAGGGCGCGATCCTGGAGACCCGGGATCGAATCCCACGTCGGGCTCCAGGTGCATGGAGCCTGCTTCTCCCTCTGCCTGTGTCTCTGTCTCTGTCTCTCTCTCTGTGACTATCATAAATAAATAAAAATTGAAAAAAAAAGTTAAAAAAAATCAGTTCCTTCGTTGTACGGCTCACACGTCAGGTACTGACTAGCCGCGTGTGGCTGCCATCTTGGAGAGCACAGTTATAGAACATTTCCATTATTGCAGAGAGTTGTATGGAGCAATGCTGGACAGAGCATTCAGGGGCTTACAAATAGCTGAGTATGGCTGGATCCTAATAGGTCTGTGGGGGGGGGCGGGGTAGAAAGATAGACAAGGAATGGGTCTTGGTCCTGGTGGCAGTGAGGACCATTTAAGGATTTCCAATGGTGTGGAGGCTGTACTGAGGGAGGGAAGACTGGAGGCAGGGAGGTGGAGTGGAGGCTGCTGTGGTGGGCCAGAAAGTACATGGTGTGAGCTAGAACCAAAGTAACGGGGTGGGTAGGAGAGGGAAGACTCATGGGATGGTCTGTGGAAAGAACTGACCGAATAGAAGGAGGGAGGAAGCAGGATGCTGAGAATGGGAGGAGGAGGAGGAGGAGGAGGAGGAGGAGGAGGAGGAGGCAGAGAGAGGCCATCACTTGGGCTGAGCTCTGGACAGCTGGCCCAAGGAATTGCTAGTCATTAAGAGGACACAGAAGGGAAGTGGGGGGTTGGAAGAACAGAAGGAACTGTGCTTGAGACAACTGTGTTGATTTTGTGGCGTCTCTGGCTCCTCCGGATGAGGATCGGTGCAGGACTTGGGGGTATCTGCTCCTTAAAGCCAGGGAGAGTGGTTTAGGCGAAGGGATCACCTCTGCATGGGAGGGGTTGTGGGGTGGGGGGATCCAGGGAGGCTGGGAGTCCAGCACTGGCATCCTGGCTCTGCCATAAGTCTGGGAAAATCACTCAGGCTTTTTTGGCCTCAGTTTATGATCTCTTGAGTGATGATAATGGTATTTTTATGTAAAAGGCTAAATTCTCTGGCTGGTTCATCAGTGCTCAGTCAGTGTTACTAATAATATTCTTGTTATCTGCCTTGCAGGATTGTCTTAGGGATGAGGGATGGCATGTGTAGTGTCTGATACTCAATAAGTGACTTTTATTATTGCCATTCCTAGGAAGTTGGTCAGCAGGAGCGTACAGAGTAAAAAGAGAAATGAACTGAGAGAGAATGTCGTCAGAACCAACACTTGAAGGGTAGGAACAAAAGAGGAGGAAGGAAGGGCCACAGATGTCGGTGGAAAAGGCAGAGATGAGTGGAGGCTCAGAAACCAGAGGGAAGGAGGAATCAAGGAAAGAGTGCTCAGGTATGTCTGATGCCACGGAGAGGTGGGGGGAAGATCAGGAGCATCGGATCTGGTCACCGAGAGGTCACTGGTGGCCTCGGAGAGCAGTTTCAGGGAAATGGGGAAAAGGAAAGTCAGACTGTACTGACCCGAGGGCTGAATAAGGCTGAGGCAATGGAGACCTATGTTGGCATGGTCTTTCTTCTTTTCTTTCCCTTCCTTTTCTTTCGTTTTTCTTTCTTTCTTCCTTCCTTTCTAATATTTTATTTTATTTATTCATGAGAGACACAGAGAGAGGCAGAGACACAGGCAGAGGGAGAAGCAGGGGAACCCAACGCCGGACTTGATCCCAGGACCCCGGGATCACGCCCTGAGCCGAAGGCAGCCGCTCAACCGCTGAGCCCCCCAGGTGCCTGGTGGCATGGTCTTTCTGAAGGTCTGTTGGGAAGGGGAGGAGAGTGTAGTACCTAGGGACTGGGACACATTTGATGGAGGAAGAGTTTATTCGGGTTGAAAGAGATAGAGCGTATACACATAGAGAACTAAGAGCCGAAGAGAAGAAGCGAGAGACAAGACAGGGCAAAATAACCCAAATAACAGATAGCCCGTAAGGCTGAGGGAGGCTGGTGGGAATGAAATCTGGAGCCCAGGGGCCAGGATATATTTAATGGTGGTCCAGGGGAGAGGTACCTGTTTACGGAGGTGGGAGTTTGGGGTAATACAAAGACAGTATCTGGGGGATCTCTGGGTGGCTCAGTGTTTTAGCGCTACCTTTGGCCCAGGGTGTGGTCCTGGAGACCCAGGATCGAGTCCCTCTTCGGGCTCCCTGCATGGAGCCTGCTTCTCCCTCTGCCTGGGTCTCCGCCTCTCTCTCTCTCTCTCTCTCTGTCTCCCATGAATAAATAAAAAATATTTAAAAACAAAACAAAACAAAAGACAGTACCTGCCCATCAGTTCTCCTGTGCTTTTCCACCTGGCTCCCAGGTCCTCTAGGACAAGCTAAATTCAGAGTGGACAGATTTCTCTCAAATAATCAGGTCAATGGATTCCATTTTCTTTCAACTGAATCATAAGCATTTTTAATACCAAATACAGATTACTCTGAATTTAACTCCAAAGCAGTTAGGCAATAAGTTAACTTCTTAACTTCATGTCTTCATGTCTGTATTAATTATAATTAATTCTTTTTAATAGTTGAGAAGACATTTTTCCTCTACACCAAATGGCTTTACCATTTTGAATGAATGACAGTTGTCATTTGGCCAGAGGTGCAAAGTCTTCAGATTGAGGTGGATTTCTCCTGAGTTCAAGGGAAACCCTATTGTAATTATTTCATAACCTCTTTGTGTTGTTATCATCTGGCCTGGGAGGCAAACATCCTGCATGACTACTCCCAACCCCACTAGGGTTGCCACTGAACTCCTACATTAGTGTCTCTTGGCTGAGATTTACTTCTCTGTTCTAAAATTCTTCCCACTGCAACTTGTCCACACTCAGTGACACAACTGAAGGAAAGGTAATACCTGTCTACGTGTCAGGTATCCAAAGGGACTATAACAAGACCAGATGGAAAACCAAAGGCATATATAGAAGATTCTAAGATAAGAAAGGTAAAGGGAGGGACACTCCGGTGGCTCTGCGGTTTAGCTCCTGCTTTTGCCCAGGGCATGATCCTGGAGACCCAGGATCGAGTCCCACAAGGGGGGGGGGGGGGGGGCTCCATGCATGGAGCCTGCTTCTCCCTCTGCCTGTATGTATCGGCCTCTCTGTGCGTTATGAATAAATAAATAAAATCTTTAAAACAAAAACCCAGGGACAGCAAAGTGGTGTTCCCTCTACCACTTTAACCCATTTTACATCCTTCTAGGAGTATCTACAAAGTAGTGGCTGGCTGCCAGGATTTAATAAAATCTACTCCATTTCCTCTCGGGCAGAACTCATCTTACGGCCTCTCCAGCCACACCCTACGCCAGGGCCTATCATTTCCTCTCCTAAAATCTGCTTGAATCGCTTTGCATTGTTCTCAGCATCAACCACACTTCACCAGGGCCACTGCTCCTGCGTCCCTAAATCCCATTATACTTTTGGGTCCTAAAAGGGGTCTCGTGCTTTCCTGGGGAGCCCCCGCCCCTGGGGGATGGCCGGTGCGCGCTGCTGGTCTCCCCGCGGGGGGGCGGCGTCCCACAGGATCCCGGGGCCTGGACCCGCAGACCTTTCGGACTGAAATCCCGAACCCACCACCTGCTAGCTCCTCGGCCACCTCGGCAAGCTACCCAGCGTGTCTCGGTTTCCCCACCTGAAACGTGGGGCTGATACGAGATACTCGCAGGACTGAGCGTTACCGGCGGGTGGACTCTCGGGGCGGTCCTACAGGGTCTCAGGGAGCAGGACTCCGAGGCCGGGCCAGGTGCTCGTCGGGGCTGGGCGCGGCCCAGGGCGGGGGGCGCGCTCCGGGACCGGCCCTGGGCCGCGGCGCTTCGGTTCCGTTACGGCTCGGCCCGACCCGCTGCCCGACCCCTCCGAGCGCGCCCCGCGCGCCGCCGCCACGAGCCGCGACTGTCCCCGGGGCCCGGCCCGCCGGCCAGGGAGGCGGCTCCGCGCAGGCCCAGCTCCCGCTCCCGCCGCCGCAGAGCCGGGGCGCCGGGCCGGCCGAGGGGCGCGGGCGCCGATCCGTGCGGGGATCCGCGCCGGGTCCGTGCGCCCCCCCGACCCCCGCCGGGTCCGTGCGCCCCCCCCCACCCCCGCCGGGTCCGTGCGCCCCCCCGACCCCCGCCGGGTCCGTGCGCCGCCCCCCACCCCCGCCGGGTCCGCGCGCCCCCTCCCCGGCCGCCAGGTCCATGCACCGCCCCCTCGTCCGTGTACCGCCCCCTCCCCCGCCGCCAGGACCATGCACCGCCCCCTCGTCCGTGCACCGCCCCCTCCCCCGCCGCCAGGTCCATGCACCGCCCCCTCGTCCGTGCACAGCCCCCGCCCACCGCCGCGTCCGTGCACCGCCCCCTCCCCCGCCGGGTCTGTGCACCGCCCCCTTCCCCGTCCGTGCACAGCCCCCTCCCCCGCCGCCGGGTCCGTGCGCCCTCCCCTCGCCTCCGGGGGCGGGCCGAGGACCTCGGGCGCCAATGGGGAGGGCGCCCCGCCCGCTGGGGCCTCGGGGATGCGCCTCTCCCCACACCTGGCCGCCGGGTCCGTGCGCCGCCCCCTCCCCCCATTGCCGGGCCCGTGTCCCCTTCCCCTGCGGCCGGGGGCGGGCCGAGGAGCGCGGGCGCCAATGGGGAGCTCGCCCCCTCGGCCTCTGGGATGCGCCGCCCCCGCCCCCGCCCCCGCCGCCAGGTCTGTGCGCCTGTCGCCGGGGGCCGCGGGAGTCCGGACAGGTGAGCGGAGGTGAGCGGGGGTGAGCGGGGGCGAGCGGGGGCGAGCGGGGGCGAGCGGGGGCGGGCGGGGGGGCCTCCGGCCGCGTCCCCTCGAGCTTTGCCCGCCCCGAGCCCGTGCTCCCGGCGGCCAGGACGGAGGGGTAGAGCAGCCCTCGGCGGCCCGGGGGGCGGGCGGCTCAGCCCGTCCCGGGGCCGCGCGAGGCACAGGCGCCGCGAGGGGCCGCCCGGAGGCCCCCCCGCCCCCCCCGGCCCCCGCCGACCTTGCGCTCTGCTCCCCAGGCCGGCGGCTCCGGAGGGCTCGGGGCGGCCCGGGTGTCGGACGCGAGCGGGGCCGCGGCGGCCGGAGCTCCCCGCGCAGGTACGACCCCCCGCCCCCACCCCCACCCCCGGCGACCCCGGGCCCGGCCCGGAGCACGTGGCCGCCCGCCCCGCCCCGCCCCCGCGGGCCCCGGGCCCCCCCTTTCCTGTGCGCTCCCAAGGCTGCCGCAGTGCCCTGGGAGGCCAACACAGAAGGGGACAGCAAGGCTCCATGAAACCCAGGGACGAGCCCGCAGAGCTCCTCTTTGGATCCTGTCTGGAGTCACAGCCCAACCGGAGACGTCTCCTTCCGGCCCAGCACCTGTGGGGTTTTGTCAGGTCTGGTGTATCGTGCGGGAGAGCGAGCACGTGCTGGCCTGGGGCGCGGGGGAGGGGCGGGGAGCGGCCCCGGGACCCTGACCCCGCGGGAGGACGCCCGCCCCGAGCACCCAGGCGCCCCCTTCTGCGATGGGGCTCTAGTTGGCAGCACAGTGAGGGATGCAGACTTCCCCTTCCTTAGATGATCCTTTCAGAGTTGCTGGTCTTTGAAGGGTGGGAAAACAGGGGTGGGTGGAACGCAGAACACAGGGCTTCTTCCTGCACACCTGTCTTTGGAGACAGACTGAAAATAAGGTACCTCAACCGTTGTTTTCTGTTGGAAAGGTCATTTGGAAATTTTTCCTTTTTTATAGGTTGAAAGCTACAGGTAGCAGCCGTGGAAGCTGGAATATTCTGATGCTGGTTATTTTTACTGACCTACAGCAACTCTGCGGCCTAAGGTACACTCATGCTTCTGTGGGACCCAAAAATTCAGGAAATGTCCCCAACCCCTGGCCCCTAGAGGAGTAAGCACGGCGGCTTCCAGCCCAAGTCAGTGCCAAGAACACCCGCAGAGCATGCCCTTAACGGAAAGTTCCATATCGCAATGAGGCACTAAGGGCTTGAGAAACTCTCCCATCCTTACTAGAAATCCCCTAGACCAGCCCATAAAAATCCAGCTGGAACCCACCTCAAGACCAAGTCCCTGCTCCACTGTGACAGGTACACTTGGACCCAAGCTCGAGCTTGCTAACAAACCCTCATGTACTTGCATCGG
Source organism: Canis lupus dingo (assembly GCF_003254725.2). Lineage (NCBI taxonomy): Eukaryota > Metazoa > Chordata > Mammalia > Carnivora > Canidae > Canis > Canis lupus. The sequence continues at coordinate 45,879,553 of NC_064255.1, forward strand.
TGTCGGCTCCTTGGTGGTTTCTTGGGTTCACAATCTTGGACACATTTGGGGGCTCCTCCGGGATCTGAGAGACCCCCAGGACCCACCCAGAGGGTCCCACGCCTGGGGAGTGCACTCAACTTTTTCTACCTTTTGCACACATACTCTCTGAGAGCTCCATCCTGTACCTTGATGGGCCAGCTGGGAAGTCGGGGCACCGAAATGGTGGACCTTCCGCCAACCGTCTCTAAGCTGGCAGACTTTCCCGCCACCCTTACAACGGGCCTCCACGTCACCATTGGGAGACGACACTCTCCACCCAGGAACTTCCCAGTTGGGAAGTGCCAATCACCTACTCCCCGCCCCATGTCCCTTGAGCGCCACATACCTTACAGATATGAACTCAAACCCATGCCCTGTGATGATGCGACACTTTCCCCCGCCCAAACACACTAACCACCACCTACCTTGCCTTTTTTGGGGCAAGCCAGGGCCCTACCCTGACCCAATAAAAGAACATCGCTAATTCCTTCCCCCTGCGACTTCCCCAACTCACTACCTCTTCCCCCCCCCGCCCCCCCCCCCCCCCCCCCCCCCCCCCCGAGTCGTGGAACCTCGCCTGAGGGTGCTTGCAATAAAGCTCCTCTCTCGGATCCATTTGCCTTGTTGTCTCTTTCCTTAACATCACTGGTGGGGGAAACTCAACATGTGGTGCCAAAACCCGGGAGGAGGTTGAGCCCTTGCTGGGCAGAGACTCCCTCCTCCTCCTACGGACCTCAACCCCCGCCGCCCACCTCAAGGAGGCTTACTTAGGGACCTGTCGTGGTGAGTGTTCCCTGGCCCCTGACCCACCTCCGGGTCGCCCTGTCCTAGCCACGGCCGTGCCTGGGCAGACCTCCGGCCACCTGGCGGCCCCGCCAGTCCCAAGGAATCCGGAGACGTCCTCATTCCGAGGGAACTACGGTCCCTCCGTTGACCCATTACACGGACAAGGGGACACCCTCCTCCGTGAGCTGAGTGGGTCGGTGAAGGGGACCATGGGAGCCTCCCAATCCAAATTCGACCCCAAAACGCCCCTGGGCTGCCTTCTGGCGAACCTCTGTACATTGGAGTGGGACCAGGACTTACGCAGATGGCGTCTTATACATTATTGTACCGCCACATGGTCTCAGTACAAATCCAGAACCGCCTTGCCATACCTGAAAATCTGGCCCACACCTGGGTCACAGAAATTCACCAGATGCTTCATATCGGCCCCAAGGCGTGGTTTCAGTTCTTGCAGCCTCTCTTCTATCCCCCTTCCCTGTCCAAGGTCGTTGAAACCGTCCACAGGACGTGTACTGTCTGTTCAGCTGTCAGTGCACCAGGTGGAATCCGCAGGCCAGGACCTAACCACCAATTGCGGGGCCACCAGCCAGGAGAAGACCGGCAGCTGGACTTCACCCACATGCCCCGTCATAAAACCCATCGGTACCTACTAACCCTGGTTGACACGTTCACAGGTTGGATAGAAGCTTATCCCACGGCCCGTGAGACGGCGGACATTGTGGCCACCATCCTTACAAACACATCATTCCCGGTTTGGGGCTGCCTCGAACCCTCCAGTCGGACAACGGGCCCGCCTTCATATCCAGCATAACCCGGCAAGTGGCTGAAAGTCTCAACATCTCCTGGAAACTACACATCCCTTACCATCCTCAGGCATCGGGTAAAGTAGAAAGGGCCAACGGCCTACTTAAAGCCCAACTCCTCAAACTTACCCTGGAAACCCGTCTCTCTTGGCCTACCCTCTCGCCCCATGCCCTCACCCGGCTTAGGGCAGCCCCCCCCCCCCCCCGTGGACCCTCGGGACTGAGTCCATTCGAACTCCCCTACGGTCGTCCCTTCCTTATAGATCACAATCTGCCGGCTGTCCCCCCACTCCTCCTCTCTTACCTGCCGTACCTTATTCTCCTTCAGGCCCTCCTGAGAGCTCATGCTGACTCAGTCACCCCGGCCCCGAACGACCTCGAGGACGATGAGATTCCTCCCCAGAAACTGCTCCCGGGTGACCAGGTTCTCCTCAGGAGTCACAGCCCTGGCCCCTTGCAAACGCGGTGGACGGGACCCCACACCGTCATCCTCACTACCCCAATTGCGGCTAAATTCCTGGGCCACCCGCCACGGGTACACATCAACAATCTTAAACGGGCCCCCGCCGACAGTAAATGGGCCTCCCAGATGGTGGGCCCCACCAAGCTCCGCTTGGTTAAGTCTCCTCCTAATACTCCTCCTGAGCCCCCCGATCCAGGCGGAGTCATGTGACTGCATGAGGGGCTCGGGTACCTCGCGCTACTTCTCGGCTTATACCTCTATGCCAAAATCTTGCTACCAGGGAAAAACGCCAACCCTCTGCATGTCGCCCTATGCCCCGGGAAGGACCTTTTGGACCTCTGAGCTGTCTCAAACCTTTCGATCCCCCTGCACTAAGTACCCCAAATCTGGAAAGGTCTGCTGGACCTATTTGGCCCAAATAGGACTCTCTGATGGGGGAGGGGTTCAGGACCAGGCCTCCCGCAACCACTCCCTCAAGAGAGTACAACACCTGTACAAGCACAACCCGGATATAAAGGGATCCATCTCGACTCCTCACGGGGAGCACCCTCCACTAAACCTCTCACCCTAACCCTCCTAAATTCCAGTTACAACCTCTGGAAAAATGTTTCTGGAGGACAAGATTGCTGGATCTGCTTTCCTTTTTCTTCCCTCACTAACATCATCGGGATCCCGATTCCTAATCCTGGCCTATACCCAATTTCTCCAATAACAGTCCACATTGAATCTATCGGTGCTCCCATACCGATCCTGAACCTCATCTCCTCCACCCCTCATACCACCAGCAACATCTCCACTCTCCCCTACTGCGCCCCCTCGGGAATCTTTCTCTCCTGCCCCACAGGACTCTTGTTGCTTAACCGCCAATGACTCTTTAAACTGCACTCTGATCCTTCTGCCTCTGACCACAAGCATCGATTCCTCTGAACAACTCTCGTCTCAAGTATTCCCTACCCCTACCCCTCGGAGAAAACGGCTGTTTTTCTCCCCTTCTTAATAGGGGCAGGACTAACAACTGGGGGGGCGGGACTGGGAACCTCCATTAACTTCTATTACGAGCTCTCCCAGGCAACTCAACGAAGACATGGAATGTATAGCCGACTCCCTCACCGCCCTACAGACTCAAGTCACCAGCTTAGCTGCCGTCACCCTGCAGAACCGATGGGCCCTGGACCTCCTCACTGCCGAGAAAGGAGGAACATGCCTCTACCTGAACAAGGAGTGCTACTATTTTGTCAACCAGTCAGGCATAGTCACCTCCAAAGTCAAGGAGCTCAGAGATCGGATCCGAGCAAGGTGTCAAGACGACTCTATTTGGGACTTAAACCCTCAAGCCTGGGTGACCTAGGCTCTCCCCTTGGCAGGGCCCCTCTGTATACTCCTCTTGTTAATCGGTCCCTGCCTTATACGTTATGTACAAGAGCGCCTGGGACAAATGACCGGAATATCAGTTAACCAACTCCTCCTACAGCCCTATTCCCGCCTGCCCACTTCCGATGGCCTCTACGACGGCGCCCCACTGCCTGCAGGAAGTAGCCAGAGCAAAGTCAACGCCCCCCCTGACACCAGTATATAAAAGAGGCCGGAATGATGGGCCGGCTGGGAAGTCGGGGCACTGAAATGGTGGACCTTCCACCAACCCTCTCTAAGATGACAGACTTTCCCACCACCCTCACAACGGGCCTCCACATCACCATCGGGAGACCGACACTCTCCACCCAGGAACTTCTGGGAAGTGCCAATCACCTACTCCTCGCCCCGTGTGCCCTGAGCACTAAATACCTTACAGATATGAACTCGGACCCATGCCTTGGCGATGATCTGACACCCTTTCCCTGCCCCATGCTCACTAACCACCACATACCTCGCCTTTTTTGGGCACAAGCCAGGGCCCTACCCCAACCCAATAAAAGAACATCACCAATTCCTTCCCAGTGTGACTTCCCCCTCCCCCCCCCCCCCCCCCCCGTGAGTCGTGGAACCTCACCCGAGGGTGCTTGCAATAAAGCTCGTCTGGGATCCATTTGCCTTGTAAACTCCACAGTAAGGTGTTCTGTACTCCTGCGAGAGGGTGAGCACGTGCTGGTGCTGGTGCTGGAGCTCAGGGAAGGGGCGGGAAGAGGCCCCCGTCTGGCCTAACTGGGCGGCCAGGGCTCACCCCGGGCCCTGGGACCCTGACCCCGTGGAAGGACACCAACCGCCGGAGCATCCAGGCGCCCCCTTTTTGTGATGGGGTTCTAGTTGGCAGCACAGTGAGGAATGCAGACTTCCCTTTCCTTAGATGATCCTTTCAGAGTTGCTGGTCTTTGAAGGGTGGAGAAAAACAAGGGGGGGGAGGCATGGATCACAGGAACACAAGGCTTCTTCCTGGACATCTATCTTTGGAGACAAACTGAAAATAAGGTACCTCAACAATTGTTTTCTGTTGGAAAGGTCATTTGGAAATTTTTCCTTTTTTATAGGTTGAAAGCTACAGTTAGCAGCCGTGGAAGCTGGAATATTCTGATACTGGTTATTTTTACTGACCTACAGCAACTCTGCGGCCTAAGGTACACACATGCTTCTGTGGGACCCAAGAAATTCAGGAAATGTCCCCAACCCCTGGCCCCTAGAAAAGTAACGATTGCGGTCTCCAGCCCAAGTCTACGAATACTCGTAGAGCACGCCCTTAACGGAAAGTTCCATATCGGAATTAGGGACTAAGAGCTTGAGAAACTCCCCCAATCTTACTAGAAATCCCCTAGACCAGCCCATAAAAATCCAGCTGGAACCCACCTCGGGGTCCAAGTCACAGCTGAACCAGAGGAAAATGTTCTTTGCGTTCCAGCATCTTTGTGATTTTGTGACACCGTTCAGAGCACAAAGTGATGAAATCAAACTTAATCGTAGCGTTGGTGGTACCTGCATTCAGTTACACTGTCCATATTCGGGGGCACCTGGGTGGCTCCGTGGTTGAGCATCTACCTGCCTTTGGCCCAGATTGTGACCCCCTGGGGTCCTGGATTCGAGTCCAGCAGGGAGCCTGTTCCTCCCTCTGCCTGTGTCTCAGCCTCTCTCTGTGTCTCTCATGAATTAAATAAAGTGTAGGTATTTGTCACTGAAGGCAGGACCAACCCACTAGAGTGACGTAAAGACTAAATTTGAGAACATCTGAAGGCCTTGGCTGGAAAGGTCATAAAGCATCTGAAGCCAGACTTCACGGGGTAGAAACAACAGACCCAGAATACTCGAAATTGACCCATTTTGAAATAGTTTTTGGTCCCCTCATGCCTGCTGACCTCTCTAAACCTTCCATTCCTAGGCTGGGTGAGCATTATGGAGCATTGAGTGAACAATTCAATATGTTGACTAGGTCTATGTAGGAACTATTGCAGCATGACATCAACAGGTGATAGGAATACGGTCTTCACTGACTACCAAGCCTTGCCATACCTTTCTACCAGGAGATGGAGTACACATCGAAGTTTGTAGAAGAAACCATGTGTCATCATCTTGCTTGGAAGGCTTTAGGAAATACTGTTAACCGTCTACACTTTGATCAAAATAAAAATCTTCCAGAATCTTCCAGGAGACCCACCAAGCTAGGTCCAGAGATCATCACCCCTATAACAATTAGAAGGCCGTCCGTATGAGTGACATCAAATTGAGGATTTCCAGAGCCTACCCAGGCTCCAGAAGCAGATGACACCATGAAGTAGGCAGCTTTGTCCAAGATCTTGAATCAAGAATGTTGTCTTCGTTTATCTTCCCTTGAAACCTTTCTCCCTGACCCGGAAAATTCTCTGACCTAGAGATTTAAAAAATAAATGAATTATTTAATTAATTAAAAATCCTCTTTTATTTATAGAAAGATTGGCTGAAGGTTGCTTGTCTTAACCTATGTTCCCTCTGTCCCTCCACTGTGGGCTCCCTTTCAAACTGTGTCTTGCTTCAACTCATGCTTGTTGCTTTTTTCTTTCTTTTTTTTAATATATTTTTTTAAGATTTTATTTATGTATTCATAGAGACACAGAGAGAGAGAGAGGCAGAGACACAGGCAGAGGGAGAAGCAGGCTCCATGCAGAGAGCCTGACGTGGGACTCCATCCAGGGTCTCCAGGATCACACCCTGGGCTGCAGGCGACACTAAACCGCTGTGCCACCAGGGCTGCCCTTGTTGCTTTTTTCAACAGTTCTAGCACAACCCCATTACCCACTCCCACCACTCTTCCAAATCCTGGCTCCTTAGCTGATTTATCTGATTGCTGGTTATATCATTACTTAGATCATGCACAGGGACCCGAATTAGTTTCTGTTCTTGTCCGTGCCAGTACCTGGTGGACACATTCTGGACTGTGGGTGTATAAAAGGGAACGGTATCCACAAACAAAAGGACAGAATCTATTGTCGAATAATTTGGCATTGGGAATCTTCTACAGAAGCTCAGGGTCTATTATTTACTTAAGTGGAGCTTTGGGAGGGAAATTTTACTCTTGGATCGAAAATAAAAAGGGCACCAGACCCCTTCCTAGGTAACCTATCAAAACAACACCGTAATCAAACACTACGGTTTGATTTCACAGATGGTACCTTCAGACCTTCCATAGATGTTGTAAACGAGTCCAAGACTGACTCTTACGATGTAAATGTTTGCCTAGTCACTGGCCAATATTCCTGGTTTGCAGGCCACACAAGTGGGACCTGGAATAGCTCAGCCTTCCCCCTGCTTGGTGTACCCCATACCCAAGACTACATAGGAGCGGACCAAAATTCTGGAATGACCTCGTTAGGTAATAACACCTATCTCTGTAGCTGCCAAAATCAAACCAAAGGTCTTCTATACCAGATATTTCACAACCTGCTTTGTTCTTTCAGGCTGACAGGCACGTGGTAAATGGAGATGCGTAGATGCCAACATGACTAATGACAGATCATGATGGACATCAGATGCCAGCCTGGTGGGTCACACGTTCCACTCTGACCTTTGTCCATGAACAACTCTGGTCTTTTTATCTTATGTGGTAATATGGTATTTAAGGAGCTCCCCCCTAAATGGCCAGGGCCATGTGGACTTGGCCGCCTGGCACCTACCCTCCCCCAGGACTCCCATTTCCAATGCTAGCCCAATCACAAATGCACACTCTTTGATACATAAAGTAGCAACACATAGACGCACCCAACCAGACATCGTAGACAGTCTACCCATTTTTCACAACACCATTCCATTAAGGACCCTTTTTCCAAGTTTGGAAACTTCCCATTTAGAAGCAACAACTCTAAACATTTCCAAAGTAACAGAACAAGGATTCGCTGCCACCGAATCCTTTTCCCTGGGAGGTCGTAAAGACTACTTTACTTACACTGAACATCTGAATAAACAGCAGCTGCGGAAGGAGGCCAACTTTCAACCTCTCTTTGATGAGTAAAGCAGGCTTTTCTGAGAATTCAGCTGTCAGACCCCCTCTCTGAGGGAGCCTTTTGCAAGGGAGGAGCTGAGTTGGTACCGGGACATCCCAAAGAACTGTATGAATACGTCCTATCTGCACCTTCCGTACTTTCCCACTGAAGTCTTCATACTGCCCTCCAACCCCATTAAGCTGGCAGATAAAACCTTATTTCGGGCTCTTACATCAGCTGCCCTTTGCAGCCTACTCCCTACTATCTTTGTATATACATACAGAATAAACTTTCTTATTAATCTGTTCATCCGGGATCCCTGGGTGGCGCAGCGGTTTAGCGCCTGCCTTTGGCCCAGGGCACGATCCTGGAGACCCGGGATTGAATCCCATGTCAGACTCCCGGTGCATGGAGCCTGCTTCTCCCTCTGCCTATGTCTCTGCCTCTCTCTCTCTCTCTCTGTGTGACTATCATAAATAAATGAAAAAAATAAAATAAAAAAAAAATAAAAAAAAATCTGTTCATCCACAGTCTCCCAACCACTTGAACCTAAGATCCTGTATGTTTTGTAACTGAAGACTCTATTTCCCTTCAGGAGAAAGCCATACACCATTTAAGCTGGGAGGGTTCAGGGTGCTCTCCTGATAACCCATGTGCATTTATTCTCCTAACGGGCAAGTACATCTGGTGTGAGGTGTAGCCATCCATCCCACGTGGGCAGCAGCAGAAGTAGGATTGCGGGGACAAGCATTTATTGAGCATGTCTCTTACCCAGTCCCATGGTGAGGTCCCTATATTTTTCTGTTGAATCCTTCCCATTTGGCAGGTGAATAAACCCAGAGGGTAGACAGCTTGCTAAAGATTCTATCATCACAAAAAACAAGAGCGAGATGCAGAGCAGGGTGTCTGGTGTGCTGTCTTTCATAAGGCAGAGGAAATAAAGGGTATATGCCTATGGGTGAGTAGTTTTTTGCTTTGGAAATAGACCATTCAGGAAGGGGAAACCAGAAGCTAATGAAAGGGATTAAGTATAGGGACGCCTGGGTGACTCAGCCGTTTAGTGCCTGCCTTTGGCCCAGGGAACGATCCTGGAGTCCTGGGATCAAGTCCCGCGTCAGTCTCCCGGCATGGAGCCTGCTTCTCCCTCTGCCTGTGTCTCTGCCTCTCTCTCTCTCTTTCTCTCATGAATAAATAGATAAATCTTTAAAAAAAAATAAAAGTCAAGTATAAACAAACCAATGAGCATTTTAGCAAATTGACAACTTATTCATATGGAAAAAACAGTTGTTTGAAGTTTTGCAAAAGAGCCCCCAGTAATTCTGGGTACATGCTTTGAGATGGGATCATTGTCCATTGTAATGTTGTCAAAGGCCTGAAGAAACAGACCAGTCCAGTGGTACAGAGCATAACAACACCTCCTGAGCAGAAGTCCCAGGCCCGTTGCCTTCCTGTGTCTGTTAAAATGTGGCTAAACTCTTGGCATTGAAACTAGAGAAGCCATTAAAGTAGGCCTGCAGCTTTCAGTATTGATGTACGTGGATCATAGGTAGATGAGGGAGGCAGGGCGCTATATATTAGCCTGGCAGAGATACAAAGCCCTTGAGGGAAAATGTTAGGAAAAGGAATCTAGAGTCACGAGAACCTCAATTTTCTTCTGTAAAATGGAAATAAACAGTACAGGGTAGGGCCAGTACTGCTTACTCATTTTTTTGGCCATAAAAATGCATCTTACTAATTTCATTTTATGAAAAGGTTGATAGCCACAGGCCCTTGGATTCAGTGCTCATGGTCACTGCTAAAGAGGTTTAAGACAAAGTTGATTATTTGTTGGGTGCCTGTTGTCTGTTCCCTGCTAGCATGGAAGCTTCACAGAGACCAATGTATTTGTTGAATCACAATGAAGAGAGTTGGGGGATAGATGAAGAATGCAGGTCCGGCCCTCATGGTTGACCATGGGCATTGCTCAGCTCCGTGTAAGATGGAGTTCGCCTACAGCCAATACGAATATCTGGCAGGTTTGCACTTTTGCATTGACTCTTGTCAGGTGTAAATTTGAAAACTTTTGAATAAAATTGATTGTAAGATTTTGGAGTTCTGTTCTGGCTTGCTTTGCTTCCCTTCAAATGTCCAGGTACATCAGAAACCTCATACATACAGGCAAATATATTTATTGAGCCCATAATTCCACAATGTCAAGTACCAACAAAGTGATGAGGAAAGTGAAATAAGAGTGCAGCCGTTGGAATGTTAGAGAACGTCTGTTGGAGGATGAAGTCTTATCAAATAGCCTCTGTGGTTTTGAGATATGTCAATCCCCACAATGTTGAGTTAAGGGATAAGATGCTTTTCTGCTTCCATATGTAAAGTTTGCAAGGGATGGAAAGTCCTAGGAAATAGTTGCAGTTTTACCAATGATGGTCACAAAGACCTTTTTTATGTTTGAAACTTACAGGAAATATATCTTTGTCATTATTCGAGAGAACACAATACATTGGTTGGGAAAAAAGTTTATTTATTAGCCAGCTCAAAAGGCTCATCGGATGTTTTAGCCGTTCACTGAATTATTTATCAACCTTTAACGAGACTCAATGAAAAGATGCAGCAAATCAAGGGCCATCGTAATCAATTCTGTTAGAATTAAGAGTAGTCCTTGGGATCATTGTTAACAGTGGTAAATGATTTGAACATCTTAACCTACAAATAGGATGAAGATGGCTCTCCAAAAAGCATTGTTTTTAAGTGTTTGGTTCGCAAATTGATACCATTTTAGAAGTTTTGGTATGATGAATGGAAAACAGCAAAAGGGAAATATTATGCAAATGTCCTGTTTCTCATTAAGGTTTAACTCATAAAAATTATAGCATTCAACAGTAGATATTGCTTGTTGCAGTTATTACCGTGGTTTTTAAATGGTGATTTCCTACTTCTACATTTTTTTTTTTTTTTTTTTACTTCTACATTTATTACTTTAAATTCTAATAAGGAGGGCAGCCTGGGTGGCTCAGCGGTTTAGCGCCGCCTTCAGTCCAGGGTGTGATCTTGGAGTCCCACATCAGGCTCCCTGCAGGGAGCCTATTTCTCCCTCTGCCTGTGTGTCTGCCTCTCTCTCTCTCTTCTCTCATGAATACATAAATAAAATCTTAAAAAAAAATTCTACTGTAAGGAAAATTCATGTCAATCATTTTTATCAGTATGGACTCATAGATATACATATTATCCTTTGGCTGTAATGCAATGCTATCGTTTTTACTCTTGCTCAGATTGTGCCAGCTTTGGCCTCTGAGAGCTCTTCAAAGATGGCTCCTGTATCCTTTTGATACATTCCCATCCTTTGTTTTGTTTTATGTCTAACACTTCCTTTCTGGAACATCAAGATGCTCCAGCCTCATCTTATATTTTTCTTGCCCAGCCTTATAGCTAGTCATTTTCCAAGGAACCACGGTTCCTTTTACTGATAGTGTTATTTAGAGACCAAAATCAGGGCACCAAATGTGCCTACTGCCACTGCTACTAGGGTGTCCACCCTGGGTGGACAAAGCCAGGAAATCTGTGCACATGAATCCGTGTATACACTGGTACCTCTATTTCTATGTCTAGACATAGTAAAACAAATGAGTTCATACTGATTTCCCCAACTCATGATGCAGAGAACAAAGGCAAAAGAAATATAGAACAAATAAAACTTCCTTACAACTTACAGTCCATTGACAAGTCCTTGAGACAAGCAGAGTGACCTTCCCCAATGAGCTTAGCTGCTCGGTGTTAATACTTTGCTAGAGGCAGAAGGCAACCTTCTGGATCCTATAAAAATCCCTTTGAAAACCTCCTTTATTTCTGCCCCCCCAATATTTATTTTAGCAATCATCCTCCAAGCATATGGCCCACTGATACACATCTGAAGGGTCTCATGATTAAGGTTTTAACTAAACAGTAATAAATGATCTTTTCCTAACAGCAGCTAGCCCCTCAGGGTCCTGGAAACCTTGTTTCCAAATTCCTTAGAGACGTCCACCATCCCTAACCCCCTCTCAGCTTGAAAGTATATAATGGGCCACTCTTCACAACCCCTTACGGCTCTTTCTGCCCACGGCCGTCCCTGTGGTATAATAAAACCACCTCTTTGCACCAAAGACATCTCAAGAACTCTTTCTTGACCATTTGCTCCCAAATCCCAACTTTTCACGTCAATCTATATATTTTTTTCTGAAACAATGAACTTTTTTTTTTATCATACATGTATAGGTGTATGATATATATATATATATGTGTTGGTATATAGATACCTCCTTAAAAGCTGATCCAAAAAAAAGCTGATCCATCACTGGAACCTAGATAATCTATGTACGTAATGGAAGTGACCAAGAAAACCATTTAAATTACTTAAAGGAAATAAAGTCAATCCCTCACTCAATTCTAAATTTACATAGATGGACTGCTAGGGAATAAATACTTTCTACTCTGATCACTTTCTACTCTGATCAAATGTTTAAAAAAAACATTTTAGGGGTGCCTGGGTGGCTCAGTCGGTTAAGTGTCTGCCTTCCGCTCAGGTCATGATCCCAGGGTCCTGGGATAGAGCCCCACATCGGACTCCCTACTCGTGCTCTCGCACTCTCTCTGTCAAATAAATAAAATCTTTAAAAATAAATAAAATAACATTTTAAAACCTGAAACCAGTATACATATATATTATATGTGTGTGTGTGATCAAACCTAATTGTCTTTTTTTTTTTCCAAGATTTTATTTATTTATTCATGAGAAACACAGAGAAAGAGAAGCAGAGACACAGGCAGAGGGAGAAGCAGACTCCATGCAGGGGAACCCGACGTGGAACTTGATCCCAGGACCCCAGGATCACCCCCTGAGCTGAAGGCAGCCACTCAACCACTGAGCCACCCAGGCGTCCCTGTATTTTTTTTTTTTTTAATGTTTGTTTTTCTGCATTGTAGTCACATTAAGCCATCCTTCAGAAATATTGGAGTAATTGGACCATGTATAATGGGGCATTTAAAACTTCATTCTCTGGCTGAATAATTCCAATGCAAGTGTATCACGATGCAGCACTTTACCTTTTTCATACCTTGTGTCTTCCTAATGAGGAATTTCTACAAAGACATTCAACCAATCTTAGCTTATGATAAAATTCAATATTGCTAACATTCTTTTCTCTTCCCTTCTTTCCCTCCGTTACCCTCACCTGGCCAAGCGCCCCCTCCCCCCCCACCTGACCAGGCTTTCCCCCACTCCACGCCCTGCTGCCGCCAACCATCCACCTGCTCCTAGCCTGCACCTGCACCTGCACCTGCACCAGAGCATTGCTGGAATCTGATGCTTCAGTGAGGTGCCAGGTCTCACTAAGTTCACAGCCTCAAATCCAAAACTGGCCTTTAACCTTGCTCAGCAATTCTATAGCTTCGCTCTCCTGAACACCTGCATTCTACTTTCTTTTCTTCCTTTTCCTCAGAATTCTTTATACTCTCCTCCCAAACAAATGCACATTCCCATTTGATGACTTTGCCTCATACTTCAGTGGAGAAGTAGAAGAAATCAGACCTACAGGCTCCCAGCCCACCCCCAGCTTACCCCCGTGGTTACCTACACTCTGCCTTCCTTCTGTTGCCATGAGGCGCCCTTCAACCCGTCAATGTCGGCACCTCACTTTCTTCCCTCAACCCTCTCCCTTGACACTTCTGTCCCCCCGTGAGATTGTTCTCATCAAGGACACTGATGCCCTCCACCTTGCCGAGTCCGTGGTCCTACTACGTTCTTAACAGATCTCCATTCTTGACAGCTGGCCACTTCTTCTTTTCAAACATTCCCTGAATCACACGATGATGCTTCATTTCATGCGTCAACTTGACTGGGCCGCAGGGTGACCAGATATTTGGTTGGATATTATTCTGGGTGTTCCTGTGAGCATGTTTTGGGGAAGATTAACATTTAAATGAGTGAACTGAGTAAAGTAGATTTTTCTCCCTAATGTGGTGGGCCTCAACCAATCAGTTGAAGGCCTGAATGGAACAAAGGGCCTGACCCTTCCCTGAGCAAGAATTTTTCCCACCTGACTGCCTTCAAGTTGGGACATCAGCTTTTTTCTTGCCTTCAGACTTGAACTGAAATACCAGATCTTCCTGGGTCTCAAGCCTGCAGGCCCTCAGATGGGAACTCCATGATCAGCCCATCTGGTTCTTCTCAAGCCTTTGGACTTGGACTGAAACCAAACCATCAGCTTTCCTTGATCTCCGATTTGGCAACTCACTACAGATTTGGGGGCTGGCTGGGCTCTGTAACCATGTGAGCCAATTTCTATAATAAATCTGTGTGTGTCTTCTATAGGTTTGTTGTTCTGGAGAACCCTAACCAATGCACATACTCTCCTGGTTTTTCTCCACTTCCATTAGGTACTCCTTGGCCAAATCATCCTCTGCCCCATCTCTAAGTGTTGATGTGTTCCAGGTGTGGTTCTAGGCCCTCTGTTACTCTCTGTGTACATAATAACCTCCACCAGTGTCCTAACGCTGGCAGTGTGGCTTTACATAGTACCTATGTGCCAATGATTCCCAAATCTGTATCTCAAACCCTGATTTCTCCACTCAACTCCAAACTCATGTATTCGTACTTACTTGTCATCTCTCTCTCTTTTTTTTAAAGATTTTATTTATTTATTTATTCATGGGAGACACGGAGAGAAAGAGAGGTAGACATAGGCAGAGGAAGAAGCAGGCTCCTTGCAGGAAGCCCAATGTGGGACTCGATCCCGGGACTCAGGGATCACACCCTGATCCAAAAGCAGACGCTCAACTGCTGAGCCACCCAGATGTCTCTACTTGTCACCTCTTGCTGGGTGTTTCATAGGCATCTCTATACGGCCAAAATTTAATTTCCAATTACTTCCCCAAACGTGTTCCTTCTCCAGTTTTCCTCCATGCAGTGCATAATGACTCTACCCACCAGCTACTCATGCCAGAAGCCAGATGGTCTTCCACTATGGGCACACTGAGGAAATATTGTCAGTTTGGTTCCAGACCATTGCAATAAAGTGAATATGGCAATAAAGCAAATCAAATGAATTTTTTGGTTGCCCAATGCATATAAAAGTTATGTTTACATGGTGCTGTGGTCTACTAATTGTGTGATAAGCGTCGTGTCTAAAAAAGGGTACATGCCTTCATTTAAAAATATTTCCTTGGCAAAAAGTGTTAACCATCATCTGAGCTTTCAGTGAATCATCACTTCTCAGCCTTTTGGCTAAGATCAGGTGAGCTTTTGATTGAGAATTTTAATATGATCCTTTTGGGGCATCTGGGCAGCTCAGTTGGTTAAGCGTCTGACTCTTGATTTCAAATCCGGTCATGACCTCAGGGTCGGGAGACAAGAGTCCCAAGACAAGTCCCGTGGCAGGCTCCATACTCAGTGGGGAGTCTGCTTGAGATTTTCTCCCTCTCCCTCTGCCCCCCTACTCATGTATGTACACGCTTTCTCCCTCTCTCCCAATTAAAAAAAAAAAATAGGGGCCCCTGGGTGGCTCAGCAGTTGAGCATCTGCCTTTGGCTAAGGTCATGATCCCGGGTTCTAGGATCGAGTCCCTCTTCAGGCTCCCTGTGGGGAGCCTGCTTCTCCCTCTGCCTGTGTCTCTGCCTCTTTCTCTGTGTCTCTCATGAATAAATAAAATCTTTTAAAAAATGAAATAAAAATGATCCTTTTGTAACCCTGTTTCTTTTAATCTAGTTAAATAATCTCTTGCTTATTTACTCATCTATTCATTTGGCAAACATTTGTTGAGTACTTACTAGGTGCTAGCCATTGTTCTAGGCCCTGGATACACCACACTGAATAAGACAGACATAAGAGAGGAAAAACCAACAACAACAAAAAATCACACTTCAAAAAAGTAAAAATAAAAACGGAATGATGTGATTGTGAGTAGCTGGCAGGCTACCCTATAGGCAGCAGAACAATTAAGTGAAGCCTCCGATAAGCTACTGTCTTGCAGTTTTATCAGCATCTTTACAGACCTTTGCTGGGAATCCGTTTCCTTACTGTACGATGGGAATGATAATAATAATAATAAAATCTCTCTTACTGGGGCTTTGTGAGATAGTGTGAGTTTTGCACATAAAGTGTCAAAAAATGCCTGACATATTAAGAAAACAAGTTATAAATGTTAGTTTTTATTATTACTTTAAACTGGGGTCTCAGAGATTTCTTGGAGGAAGAAACATTTAAATTGAGGCCTAAAGGGCAAAAAGGACCCAGCCTTTAGGAAATGGGGGCCAGGAGGAGTGTTCTAGCCGAGGAAACAGGTGGTACAAAGGTTTGGGTGAGGCAGTTTGGGCACTGAAGCTGGGTGCTAGGTGAGTGATCGTGTGCCCTGTAAGTCTGACTAGGGATGTGAATTTTATTTAAATGCTTTGAAAAAGCAATGATCCTTTAAAAAAGGATGACTCTGGGGCACCTGGATGGCTCAATGGTTGAGCATCTGCCTCCGGCTCAGGGTGTGATCCTGGAGACCAGGGATCGAATCCCAAGTCGGGCTCCCTGCGTGGAGCCTGCTTCTCCCTCTGCCTGTGTCTCTGCCTCTCTCTCTCTCTCTGTGTCTCTCCTGAATAAATAAATTTAAAAATCAATAAATAAAAAAGGATCACTCAGTCTGTTTTGCAGAGAATGGTGTTTTAGGAAGGAAAGGATGGAAGCAGAGACCAGCTGGAGAAGGGGCTACTTCAGAGGTCAGTGTAAGAGATTTTGCCATCAGGATAGTATAGTAAAAGTGTGGATAAAAAGAAGTGATCTATTTGTGTCCTACTTGAATTTTGAGGCTCCTGTTCTGCTATGGTATTTTCATTTTCTATTTTACAGATATTTTTTTCTTTTTTCTTTTCTTTTCTTTTTTTTTTCTTAGAGAGTGAAAGAGAGTGTGGGTGAGGGGGGCAGGGTGAGGGACCAAGGGAGAGAGGGAGAATCCCAAGCAGGCTTCACACCCAGCATAGAGCCCAATACGGGGCTCCATCCCAGGATGCTGAGATCATGACCTGAGCCACAGTCAAAATTCAGATGCTTCCCTGACTGAACCACCCAGGTGTACCCATTTTGCAGATCTTTAAAGTTGTGCTATATAGTCAGATGTTCCAGTCCTTTTCTATGGAGTTCTTCAGAGCAGAGAGAAATGGACTTTTCTTCCGCAGATGTGTTTCAAAAATTGTTTGCTAATAATTCTCCGTGAATTTAAGCTTTTCTATTTAATTTCTTATCTATGGACTATTTATTTTTCAAATTTCTGATCAGTTATCAAAATACATTCATTAGGGTTTTTTAAAAATCTTTTTAACTTTGAAAAATCTTATACAGCCAAGTTCTATTTCTTTTTAAAATTCGAGGGGGATCCCTGGGTGGCTCAGCGGTTTAGCACCTGCCTTTGGCCCAGGGCTCGATCTTGGAGTCCCGGGATCGAGTCCCGGGATCGAGTCCCGCGTCGGGATCCTGGCATGGAGCCTGCTTCTCCCTCTGCCTGTGTCTCTGCCTCTCTCTCTCTCTCTCTCTCTCTATGTCTATCATAAATAAATAAATAAATCTTAAAAAGAAAATTCGAGTTGTGTCTCTTTCTGGATAATTATTCACTAAAGGGGAATTCTCCTATCCCACTACTATTCTGAAATTGCTCCGGAATAGGTTGTCAAAGCTACTAACAGCCCTCCTCTCCTCTTTTGGATATTCTTTTGTATTCTAATCCATTTGTTTTTCCATATGAATTGTAAAAACACTTTACATTTAGCATTTCTGTATATTTAATTGGCACTGCAGGAAAAGTTAAAGATTGCATAACTTATACACAGGTATGCAATTATCAATTAAATAGAGAAAACAGACATAAAAATATTTAGTATAAGGTTTCAGAACTTCTTTCTTACATACCCAGTCATCCAGCGTTTATTCCATCTGCCTCCATCCTTTATGCCTGTAAACTCACTCTATTTAAGAATATTGCTATAGCTCTCCATCTATGCAATTCCTCTTTCAAAAGACTTTTGGTAATAAAGTTAAAAGCTAGCACTGAAATGATACTTCCTATGTAGCAGGGACTGTTTTAAGCACTTTACATTTTTAACTCCTGTCATTTTCTCAACTCTGTGAGGTAGGCGCTATTATTATCCAGTGTTACAGATGGAAGAACTAACACACAGAGAGTTAAATAACTTCCCAATTCCTACAGCTACTAAGGGTGGAAGCCAGGATTAGCACGGGGCAGCCTTCTCTACAGGCCAATCTCTCAAGTACTACCCAATATGGTTTGTAACCACACAAATAAATACACGCCGCATCTTTTGTTGTTTTAAGTATTTTATATCTTTGTGACTGCTAAAAATTAGATCTCTTATTTTTCAGCTGGTTAGGACTGGTTGTCCAAGAATCTTATTGACTTTTTATCTATTTTTATTCCGATTAGGCTATTTTTAGATCTCCAGGATATTTTTAAGCTAATTCCTTTGTATTTTCTAGGAATATCACTTGCATCACTGTGAATAATGGTGCTTTCCTCTCTCTGTGTTTAAAGACATTAACATGGAATTTCCAAAGCAATATCAAATCATTGTGTCAGTGGGAATAAATCTTTAGGCCTGAAGTTAAAGAGTTCCATTATGGATCAAATTGCATAAAAGCATTTTATTTTTTTTTAAACATACTTGAATAATTCATCTTGTCTCCAATAGGAGCAAACATTCCCTTAATAATAATAGGTAGATCTAAGATTTCCCTCCCACTCAAGCTTGAATTATAAATGCAATACTTTGGCTTAGCAGATCTTGAAAATATAAAAATGACTTTAATTCGGCTAAGTGGGGTTTGAAGGTAGAGGAAACCTGAGTGTGATTTAGAGATTGTATGGAAAGGAAACGAGCTTTAGATGAAGCCATGTTTACTAGTGAACTGTTCAGGGCACCGGTTCTCAAGCGTGGCTGCACATTGGAATCAACTGCTAAAATTTTCAAAAGATACTGATTCCTGAGTTCCATTCCCAGATAACCTGATATAATTAGTCTGGGGAAGAACCTCAGGGATTCTAATGTACGGCTACGTTATATAACCACTAATCTGGGGGAGACTTTAAACCTATTTCTCCCACTGTGCAAATTCTGATTATTAGGCTTATGTAGGCTGCTATGAAAATACACCAGTGTGGGCAGCCCCGGTGGCTTAGTGGTGTAGCACCACCTTTATCCCAGGGCGTGATCCTGGAGACCCAGGGTCGAGTCCCATGTTGGGCTCCCTGCATGGGGCCTGCTTCTCCCTCTGCCTGTGTCTCTGACTCTCTCTCTCTCTGTGTCTCTCATGAATAAATAAGTAAAATATTAAAAAAATAAAAATAAAATAAGATACACCAGTGTGCACACCGACTTCCGTAGCAGTATTATTCACAGTAGTGAATAGATGGAAACAACCCAGCACCCATTGATGGATGTGAATGGTTGAAGAAAATGTGGCATGTACACACAATGGACTATTATTGAGCCTTAAAAAGGAATGAAAGTCTGTTAGATGCTTCAGCCTGATGTTTTGCAGGTCCATGCATGCTGTTAGATGCTACAGCGTGCATGGACCTGCAGAATATCATGCTGAGTGGCTGACACCAGACACAAAAGGACAAATACTGCATGATACTACCTGTATGAAGTTCCTAGAACAGTCTAATTCATAGAGACAGAAAGTAGAACGGAGGTTACCAGAGGCTGGAAGGAAGGTGGATGGGGAGCTACTGTTTCACAGGTACAGAGTTTCAGTTTGGGAAGATGAAAAATCTCTGGAAATGGGTCTTGCTGACATGAGGGTTACTAATGCTACTAAATTACATACTGAAAATGGTAAAAATGGTGAAATTTTGTGTTATGTATGCCTTCCAACAATAAGATAATTCAAACAAAAACACTTGCCAGGGTATGAACTCCTGTGAACTGCTTTCTCCAACTAGGTTTAGGGTGTTCATGTGAAAGGATATAGTACAGGGTGGTTTTGTAATTGCTTCAGTAGAGTTTGTCTGGTAGTGGCTTTTCCCCCCACACCATTCTCAAAGAAGGTTGCTCTTTTCCTTCCCTAACGATCAGCCGTCATAGAACCTTCCCACCTGTGCAGACAGGTAGAGGCCCGAAGCTGCCAACGGCAGCACAGCGCCGGGAAGCCTATTGTCTAAGATCAGAGGTGTGTCTCATTCACTCTGGCACCTCTGATGGGCTTCTGCTGGACTGCACGTGGACACACCAAGCAAACCCGAGACATCAAAATCACCATTGTTATTAAGTGAGACATTTATCAAGAGAGGTGTGATTTGTATCTGACTTGGGACGCCTGGGTGGCTCAGCGGTTGAGCATCTGCCTTCGGCTCAGAGCGTGATCCCGGGGTCCTGGGATCGAGTCCCACATCGGGCTCCCCGCAGGGAGCCTGCTTCTCCCTCTGCCTGTGTCTCGGCCTCTCTCTCTGTGTCTCTCATGAATAAATAAATAAATATTAAAAAAAAATAATAATTTGTATCTGACTTGATAATGCTTTTTGTGCTCCAAAGAGGAAGATAAACTGACTGGGAGCATCTCTGGCATCAATTCTCATGAGGTAAATGAGGCCATTTAAAAACTGTCTCAACTGCAAGAAATGGATCACAATACAGGACAAAGGCTGAGTTACAGTAGCTGCAGTAGTTGTGTTTACCTGCTTGAGCAAAAGATAGGAAAGCTTTCCTGGCTTGGTTTTCCCATGCACAAGATTTATATTATACATTCATATTGGATATAAGCAGCAAATTACTCGTATTTAGAATTTTTCTAGATTTTCAAAGATGTAGAGAATAGGAAATCTGTCACATGTACTTACTTGCTCTCCCAAGCAGAGGATTCTAGAACTACATTGTCTAGAAGTGTGCTCCCAAAACGCGGCCAGTGCCACTGTGTGTCCGAATTTCCCATGACCCCTGTCACAAATGACCACAAACTTGATGGCTTCAAAAAGCACAGGTTTATTGTCTTACAGTTTGAAATCAGTCTCACTGGGATGACGTGAAGGTGTCTGCAGGCTCACGCTCCTTTTGTAGGCTCTAGGGAACAACCTGTCTCTTTGCCTTTTCCCACTTCCAGAGGTTCATTCCATGCATCCCTCCTCCTCTCCAGAGCCAGCAGCATAGCCTCAGCTGTAGCCCTGCTTTCTTCTGTTCTGCTATCCAGTCAGTCCGGGTCTCCCTCTTCTAAGGACACTTGTAATTATATTTACGGTTCACTCAGATAGTCCAGATAATCTCTCCATCTTGAGATCTTTAGTTTAATCACATCTGCAATATAAGTTAACATTCACATGTTCTGGAGATTAGGATGTGGATATAGTTGTTTTTTTTTTAAATTTTTGTTTTACTTATTTATTTTTTAATTTTATAAGATTTTATTTATTTGTGCATAGAGACACAGAGAGAGAGAGAGAGACCAGAGACACAGGCAGAGGGAGAAGGGAGCCTGACATGGGACTCAATCCCGGGTCTCCAGGATCACACCCCAGGCTGCAGGTGGCGCTAAACCCCTGCGCCACTGGGGCTACCCAGGATGTGGATATATTTGGAAGCCATTATTCAAGCTACCATACTGAGGAACTGCATTTTGAATGGAACAAAATTTGAATTTAAATAATCATGTGGCTAGTGGCTACCATATTGGACGACATAGACACAGAACGTTTTCAGATTCACAGAAGCCTCCTTCACAGGAGGTTCTATGGACCACACGCTTTAGAAGACATCTAAAAGCCAATACCAGGGTGGCCCAGGTGGCTCAGTAGGTTAGCACCGCCTTCAGCCCAGGGCCTGATCCTGGAGACCTGCGATAGTGTCCCACGTTGGGCTCCCTGCATGGAGCCTGCTTCTCCCTCTGCCTGTGTCTCTGCCTCTGTGTGTGTGTCTCATGAATAAATAAATAAAATCTTTAAAAAAGAAGATTTTTAAAGGTACTCATGACTAAAAGAGAAAAGAAAGGTCAAAAGGAGATGCTTCATTTTGTAGCCATCTTGAGTATAGTGTTGAGCTACTCTTCAAAAGAAAAAAAAACAACCTACATAAAAATGTATCCTAGAGATTTGGAACACATCATCTCATCAATAGAATGAGGACAATTCCCAGTGATTCTTCACCACTGAGGAAAGATTTAATTAGTATTTATGATGGACTCCAAAAAAGTAGTTCACAATCTACAACATAATGGATATGCATCGTGATAGCAGGAAGCACCAGGAGCATGAGATCAGAAACTGCTCCTAGTGAGGTCTGGGAAGGAACTCTGGAGGATGTAGAACTCGAGACAGCCAAGCCAAGAAGGAGAAGAAAGAGCACAGGCAGAGAGAAAGGAGTGGGAAAGATATTATCAGGAGAGGGAGAGGCATGCTCAGAGGAAGGAGGTTATGAGAGGGGTTCGGGGGGGTGGGTAGCGCCATATGACTGAAGTATGTGGGCTCGGAGGGGGCAAAGCAGAAAAAAAAAAAAAAAGGCAGGGGCCAAATCTTGATGGGTAGAGTATGTCATGATAAGGAGTTTGGGCTTTATCCTGAGTGTCAACTGGGATTGGTTTGAATGCAGGTGACAAAGGGCCAGTACGAGTGTCTAAAACAGGGCAGACGTTTTTTCCATATCAGCACCGAGGCTGAGGGGGAAGTCGTGCTCCATAAAGCCCCCGGGGGTGCAGATTCCTGCCACCTCATTTCTTTGCCATCTCTGGTATATTCACTTGCTTCCGCCGTCATGACAAAGTACTACAGACTGGGTGGCTTCAACAACAGAAATGTATCGTCTCACAGTGCTGGTGGCCAGATACCCAAGATGAAGGAGTTGACAGGGTTGGTTTCTTCCAAGGACTGTAAGGCTGAACCTGTTCCAGGCCTCTCCCACAGCTTCTGGTAGGTGTCTAAAAATCTTTGGCATTGCTTGGTTTGTAGAAACATCTCTGCCTTCCCCTTCATGCTCATACGGTGTTCTCTCTCTCTCTCTCTGTGTGTGTGTGTGTGTATCTATGTCTGAATTGTCCCTTTTTATAAGGACACCAGTCCTATTAGATTAGGGGCTTCCTGACTTCAGTATGCCCTCATCCTAACTAATTTACTTCCTCAGTGACCCTATAAGATCACATTCCAGATAAGGTCACACTCTAAGATACTGGAAGTTAGGACTTCAACATGTAAATTTGGGGGGTGTGGGGTGCAGAGGGTGGACGGAATTCAGCCCATAACACCTAGGTGGTTCTTATCCTTATGGTCCAAGATAACACTAGACACCCAGCCACCACATTCACATTCAGAGTCTCCTTAAAGGACCCATCCTGGCAGGTCCTTCTTCCACATTGATGTTTGCTCTGGAGGTGCTAACAGATTCTGGTTCTGAGGTGATCCTTGGAGAGTTGTACTCCTAAAGAGGGCACTGGCCACTTGTTAGCAAGGCCTCCTTCCCAGACCCTGGGTCAGAGAAAAGCCTGGCTATAGAATGAGGACAGAGAGAAGGAAGATTGTTTCTCTCTCCGATCGTTCTAGAAGGACTTCAGGAAGAATAAGGGATTTCAGGATGCATATATTAGCTGCAGAAATTTGACCCCCCCCCAAAAAAAACCTTTAGCTTTATCACTTGAAAAATAAGATAACAATATTTACCTTGTAGTGTCGTTACGATCATTAAAAATAACAAGTGCAAGTGTGTGGGCTACGGTAGATGCTCAATGGTAGTAAGTATTATCTGTGATTTGTCCTAGGGTTGTCTCCAGGGCCCCGCTCATGGCACCTCGCAGAGCGGGTGCTCAATAAATACCTGTTGCCCTAGTGGAAATTTAGATCACCGCTAAAGCCCGGTGCTATCCTCAAGCCTGGAAATTGATGATAAATGAAGATAGCCATCAGGGTCTATAAACCACAAGACATTAGAAAAGAAACAGTCATCAAATTCAAGCATGGTAGGGAGAAATACGCACCAAATGTAAAAAAGTGGCACCTGAAGAACATAATAATATGTATCATTTGTATCATATGTGTCACTTTATGGCACAAGATTTCAAGGTCTCTGATGGAATAGACAGGACAAAATGGTTTAATGCATTCCTTACACACAGGAGCCAGAGCTGACTCAGCCTTGTGATCTCAGGACTGAGGGCAAACTCTCTCAAACACAGCTAGTCACAGCCCAGAAAGGAAAGGACCTCTAAAAGAGAATTAAGTTTAAACTTGGACCAGGACAGATAATAAGCTCCATGTAATGGTATTACAGCAGGAATCTTTACATACGATTTGGGACTACATATTTTATGGTGTCTGATCATAGGAAATGTCCCCCAAAGCATTAGGCTCTTCCACACCTGAAATAATATTTTCATTGCTAAAAGCACGAGGTCAAAAGAACTGGGTGTCTTACCTAGGTGTGGGAAGACGTGTTTGAATTTCTAAAATGAGATTTTACGCAGATATTTTTGAAGGGCACCCTGGAATAAGCTCAAGATGGCCTGTAGCTATGATAGGAAGTATCTTATCCAGTATTGGCCTCAGAACGTTCTGTGAGGATGGAAATGTTCTGTATCTGTGCTATCTTAGTGGTCACTAGCTACATGCCTATTTAGATCCAAATTCAATGAAATTAAAAATTCAGTTCAGTGATGTACTACCAAGGATTATCATAAAACAAACAGTAATGAAGACTATGAGGTATTGATGCAATGACAGACAAAACCATACAGAGGTGGGAATTAGGTCTACACACATAAGGCCACCTGATTTATGACAACTGCAAATGGGGAAATGATCTTTTAAATTAACGTGTTGGATTAATTGGATATCCCTATGGGGAAAAAAAAAGAGGCATCTGGGTCTACTTCTATATCCCACCATTTACAACAATTCCAAATGGAATACTGTTCTAAAGGGGCAAATTAAAAGAGTACAACTTTTAGAGGAAAACAGAAGAGCAATCTTAATAACCTAGAGTAAGCAGACACCTTAAATCAGAAACACTCACCATAAAAATGGACAAACTGGAATATTAAAATTAAGATCTCCCCCTCCCCTGCAAAAAAAAAAAAAAAAAATCAGACCTCATTCATTAAAGGAATGAAAAGAAACCCAGAATGGGAGGAGATATTTGCCAACATACAGACCTGACAAAGGATGTGCATAGAAATCCCTCTTATAGTCCGTAAAGACTGTGGCATATTTGTCCCGTGGAATATGACTCAGCAATAAAAGGAGTAGATTGCTGACACATGCAAAAATATAGACTCAGAAATCCAGTATGCTGAGGCTTACACAAAAGGGCACATACTGTACAACTCCAAGAATATGAAATTTTGAAACACGTGAAGCTAGACAGTGGAGAACAAATCAGAATGGGGGTTGCCCCCAGAAGAGTGGAAAGGAAGATTGACTGGGAGGAGGAATGGAACTCAAGACTCACGTGCTCAAAACTCAGCAGATGTACAATGAAGATTTGTGGACTTAGTATCTTTGAAATTGTACATCAAAAGAAATCTTAGACTGAATTTTAGTGATATACAGGCTAAATTACTTATGGGATTTGTATCGCCAGCTGCAATTTACTTTGAAATGCAACAATATTAGAATAGATAAAGGGAAGGTTGGAAATGTAACAAGCAAGTTTTATAAACTGTTATTCATAGAATCTATATAGTATGTTTACAGTGTGTTTGCTGTAAAATTCTTTGAACTTTGCCAAATATTTGGGGCACCTGGGTGGCTCAGTGGAGTAAGCATCCACCTCCTGGTTTCAGCTGAGGTCATGAGCTCATGGTCGTGGGGTGGAACCCCGGGAACAGCCCCATGTCAGGCTCCTCATTCATTGTGGAGTCTGCTTCAGATTCTTTCTCCCTCTCTCTCCCCCTCTGCCCCTTCTTGCTCTCAAAAAAAAAAAAAAAAAAAAATCTTAAAAAAAACCTTTGCTAAATATTCGAAAGTTATAATCAAATTAAATCAATCAAATCAAATCAAAATAAAATAAAATATCCAAATTTGTACAACCTGTGACCCAACAATTCTATTTCTAGGTATATATCCAAGAGAAATGCATGCATCATTCATCATGTTCATCAAAAGATCTCTATTACAATGTTCATGGCATAGATTTTTCTTAGGTCCAGGGGCACCTGGATGGCTCAGGGGTTGAGCATCTGCCTTTCTTTGGCTCAGGTCGTGATCCTGGGGTTCTGGGATCGAGTCCCTCCTCGGGCTCTCTGCATGGAGCCTGCTTCTCCCTCTGCCTGTGTCTCTGCCTCTCTCTGTGTGTCTCATGAACAAATAAATACAATTTGAAAAAAGATTTTTTAGGTCCGAAATACATACTATTCCAATGTGTATCAACAGTTGACTGGATAAATCAATTGTGGCGTATTTACACGGTGGAATGCAATACAGCATCCTCACAAACAAACTATAAACGTAGTCAACATATGAATGCACCTAATGAACACAACAGTGAGTTAAAGGAACTAGACATGAAAGAGTATATGCTGTAATGATCCATTTATATCATGTGCAAACCCAAGGCTACCTCCCTGGGGTGGGAGGGAAAGTGGTTAGTGATGGGAAGGAAACACATTTGGGACGCTGGTTATTGCTCCGTGTCTCCACCTGGCCGCTGGTGTGATCCACTTGTGAAATTTCAGCAGGCCGTGCGTTTATAATTCACGTACTTCTCCGGGATGTAATATTTCCATAAAGAGCAGCTTGTGTGGGCACCTACAGGCAATACGGGGCCACAGAAGGATTTGACATTTGAGAGACTTAGAGACGGATTTGAGAGACATGATTAGATTCGCATTAGAAACATTAATCCTTGACTTTGTCGAGGATAGCAAGGAAAGGAGCTACGGGGCCTTTGTAGAAGTAATCCAGGCAAGCAACTATGAAGGCCTGAATCAAAGTAGGCGAGAGGGCTGACAAGGACTGAGTGGAGTTGATGTTTAGAGAACAAACCGACAGAACTTGGGCAGGTCACTAAATCCCTCCGGGCCTCCTTTCCTCACTTGAAAATTTGAGTAACAGTAGCTACTTCATTGGGACTGTTTTGATGACAATGATTTATTCCGAATCAAACAGGGACGCCTGGGTGGCTCAGTGGTTGAGCATCTGCCCTCAGCTCAGGCCCTGATCCCCGGGTCCTGGGATCGAGTCCTGCACCGGGCTCCCCGTGGGCTGCCTATGTCTCTGCCTCTCTGTGCATCTTCTGTGAATAAATACATGAAAATATTTAAAATTGGGGATCCCTGGGTGGCTCAGTGGTTTAGCACCTGCCTTCAGCCCGGGGTGTGAACCTGGAGACCCGGGATGGAGTCCCACATCGGGCTCCCTGCATGGAGCCTGCTTCTCCCTCTGCCTCTCTCTCTCTGTCTCTCATGAATAAACAAAATCTTTTTAAAATTATTTAAAATAAAATAACAAAAAATCAACAAATAAAAACAAAAAATATCAATGCTCATTGCATGATATTTTTGCATGATATTTATGCAGAACAAGACACAAGGCGGTCAGAGGAAGCTGTGAGGGAAGCACGTGAATTCGGCGCGGTGCCTGCAGCCCCGCCTCCTTCGAGGCACAGGTGAAACCCCCCACCTCCCTGCCTAGGCCTGGGCGGGACACAGGGCCAGCGGCCGAGGCAGGAGGACGACAGGACGGGTCAGGGCCCGAGCCTCACCTGTCCCTGCAGAGCCACAGTTGAGGGGTGAGGGCTGCGGCCCGAGCTCCAGCACCGCAGCCCAGCGCCTCCTCCCGACCCCGCGGCGCGCGGGTGGGGCCACCCCAGGGGCGGGGATCCAGGCCCAGGGGGTGCAGCGGGGGCCAGGAAAGAGCCCCAAGGGACGCGAGCCTCCCCCGAGGAGCCGCCTCCACCGCGGACTGGCACACGCGCCTCCCGATTTCTCGCGGTTTGTGGGAGCCTCTCCGGTGTCGCACGAGGCTGCGGGGCTGGGCCCGGGGGTCAAGGGTCCGGCTCCTCCGACGCCTGGACGCGTCCCTCGGCGGCGGCCACCCTGGAGGGAGGCGCGGCCGGGGCCTGGGTTCTCGGGCTGCACCGCCCCCGCCCCGCCCCCCGCTGGAGTGGGCGTGGCCGGCCTAGCCCCGCCTCCTCCTCGCCCCGCCCTCTCCTCCGCAGGAGTGGGCGTGGCCGGCCGAGCCCCGCCCCCTCCTCGCCCCGCCCCTAATAAGAAGCGTTGGCAATTCATGTCAGAGCTGAGATACAAAATAGGTGAAAAATGATTTCACATCAATTTTGGTAAACCTAGAAAACACTTCCAGATATTTTTGTCCACCAACATTTGCATTTTAGTTTAAGGAGCTAGTTGGATCGCGTGCTGTTCCTTCCCATAAGAAGAAATTTTTAAGCTCAACAAGCGTGAACTTCTAATTCAGAAACTTGTTTTTGCCATTTCCTTCCCAATCCGCGGTAGGATGCTGTCATCGTTCCCTATCGGTATGTTGCGACTTAGACACACCAAAATTACGGTGTGTGGGCTTAAGTCCACACCCCTGTGGCAGTGTCAGACTAGTTTTATGAGTTCTACTGTGAAGGTTTTTTGCTGTTGTTTTAAAAGACTCCCAGAAATCCAGGTTTACGTCTTGTGGAACATGAGCCAAAACTAATTGAGGTTGTTATGGAAAAATCGTCTCACTGTAACAGTCTGTATTGCCTCTGGGACCCTGCTGGTCAAAGCCATATGGCCCACAAGGCAAAAATTATAATTTGTCCTAATTATTTTCGTTATTCAACGTTTACAACTTGATCTCTGGAGATGCTTTGCACTGTGCAAGATTTACAGAAAGTATACATAAACCATAAATTGACATCCCAATAAACCCTAAATTATTATTTTATATTAGTTTCGATCATCTGTGTTGTTTTAGGAGGTATTTGCTAGTCCTCCATATTTTAGCCACATGCTAAAATCACATCTCTCATGATTTCTACCTAAATAAAGCTTAATTTCATTGCCATATCTCTGGAATATTTAAAAAATTGGCGAATGAATAGAAAAGCTCTTCTCCTGCCCACACTCCCATAAGGCACTAATAAAAGCAGTGTGGGAGGCAATGTGATGGGGTTCGAGCTCCAGCTCTGTTTGTGATCTGAAGCTTTCCATCTATATTAGTTGCCAGAGGCTGCTAGGCTGCTATAAAAAATTACTTACCAACGTGGTGGCTTAAAACAACAGAAATTTATTCTCTCACAATTTTGGAGGCCAAAACTCAGTTTCATGGGATCAAATCAAGTGCACTCTCTCAAGGCTCATCCTTCTCATGGCCTCCTCCTTTGAGCACGGAACCTCCTTCCTCCTTCTTATAAAGGCACTTGTGGGGGCACCTGGGTGGCTCAGATGGTGGAGTGTCTGATACTTAATCTCAGCTCGGGTCTCCATCTCATAGCTGTGAATGCAAGCCCTGCACTGGGCTTCACGCTGGGCCGTGGAGACTACTTAATAAATAATTAATTAATTAAAGGCACTTGTGATTAGATTTAGGGCTCAACAGAGATTATCCCGGATAATCTTCCCATCTCAAGAACCTTCACCTAATCACATCTGCAAAGACCCTTCTCCAAATAAGGTAACACTTACAGCTTTGAAATTAGGACCGGACTCTATTTGGGAGGCATTCTTCAGGCTACTAGGCCCCGGGTTTTTCCTCTTCCGTAAAACACCATAGAACCCGCAGGACTGTACTGCCAATGAAACTTTCTGTAGTAATGGAGATGTTATCTGTTCTCTCGTACGGGAGCTTCTTGCCACATGGGACTACTGAGCATCTGAAATAGGGCTATGCAACTGAGAGGCTGAGCTTTTCGTTTTATTCAGTTTTGATTTAAACTTAAATAGTCCCAGGTGACTGATGACTGTCCTATTGGGCAGCGCAGTTCTAGTGTCTGTAGTTCTATATCCTGAAGCCCCTTAGGGAAAAATGGCTTCGGTTTTCCCCATTTCACTACCTAAGACTGCTTCCATCTTTTACCTGCTAGTGTTTAGTTTAATGGACTTCAAACTTTTTAGCATCAAAACCCTTTCTACAAAAAAAATAAACAGGGATACCTGGATGGCTCAGCAGTTGATCATTTGCCTTTGGCTCAGGACATGATCCTGGGATCGGGTCCCATATCAGGCTTCCTACAGGCAGCCCGCTTCTCCCTCAGTCTTTGCCTCTCTGTCATTAACAAATAAAATCTTAAAAAAAAAAAATTGGAAAGCCAAAGTGTAAACCAAGTTGTACTGGTTGAGGATTGACAGTGGGAGAGGGAGGAAGATCCATGGCAGACCAGGGTCTCCACCTGTTCAACAGCCCAGGTAACTAACTCTTCTAGGGGCAAGGGGCCACCTCTAGGACTCGATGCTGTGGAGCCGCTTATGAGACCCGTGGTTATCCTTGGAAACGATTTGCTACAGCCTTCTGTCAGACTCGAACACTTGGGGGTTTTACACCACTTTTAGACAGTTGGCTAGAACAGCTGTTCTCTTGGCCCCTTTTCAGTGGACCCGTCGATGCAGGGTTTTATCAATCCCTTGTTCTGCCAGAAGTTGCCGCAGCCTGTTAAAGCTTTAGGACTCTCGTTGCAACTGTATACATGGATTTTTGTCCGTTTTGTTTACTGATGGGGTCGTATTACCTAGAGTGGTACTTGGCCCAGGATACATGCTCTATTAATTACTGAAAGAAAATTAAAGCCAGCATTGTAGGATCTAAATACTAAATACCAGTATCGTCATTATGTCCTAATATTACAAGGACCATCCAATATTATAAGGATCCTATAGTTACTGCCAAAGAATTACCTTTACTGAGTGCTTACTTCTCACCAGGTAGATGATGATGTGGACTCAACTTTATGGATGAGGATTAGCCATTCACAGAGATCCAAGTGGAGACCTTGTCTTACGATCACATGGAAGGGTGGGGGTTTGAACCAAGGATTAGTATTCTGTTGCTTCTAATAGATGGCTGTAAGCCACTCACAGAACGCCATATATAATTTTACCCAGTAGAATTATCCATATTAGGCTTACTTATAAATGATACTGCTCCTTGTATTAGTCATGCTGGGCTTAGGGCTCAAGTGAAATATGCCAGCATCAGTATCATGCCAGGAGCTTGACTGGGCCCCAGGAATATGGTGGGAAGCAAGATGGGCTTTACTGTAGTTAAGTCGGGGCAGGGGCAGTCAGGCAGGTACATAACCAACCACAGAACAGACTTCTAAGTGTGTAAGGCCATTACGAGATGCTACAGAATCCCAGAACAAGAGCACTTATGGGGCATGAGGGGAGGGATAATAGTGACCACAGAAAACTTGGGCAAGAGCAGAAAAGAGTATGGGTGCTAGGGAGCGTCCCTAGGTAAACGTTACAGCATTCAGAAGCCAGAGACACCAGACTTGAGGTTGCCATTTTGAGAATAAAATATCCACCTTGGCCCTGCAAACAACTGTCTGTCCTGCAACTCTCCCTCCCCTTAAGAGCTTTCTCTGCAGCTCTTTGCTTTTCCCCAAACCTTTACACACTTCACTCTCTCCAGGCCTTCTAACTTGTTTTCACTCACCTGCAATGGCCTTTACCCAAGTCCATACAGAATCCCAGCATCTCCAGGTCTCTGGTCATCTGTCCTCCCTGGCCATCCCTATCGGAGCTTCTACATCCTCAACTCAGTGCCTCGACGTGCACTTCCTTTCTCTTCCTCTCTAGCAATGATGGCCTTCTAACATATTCGTAGAATCAATGACCTAAAAAAAGTTACCAGGCTGGATTTCACAGTGTAATGCAAGTGCAATGTGCAATGCAAGCGTAAAAGGCCGGACAGCGTTATGAAATAACCAGTAAGAGTGACTCCAAGGTGAATATGAAAATATCTTTATTTGAAACTTCTGGAAAATGAGGCATTTGTAGACATTTGGGGCTGGCCAGGCTGAGAACTAGCACATACTATATGCTCTGTTTGTCTCACCACACTGGTGTTATCTTTCTTTCCACATGAAAACTTCTCCCATCACCTTCAAGATTTTCATATTCTAACACCACTGTATCCTTTAAATCCCCTTTCACAGCTCAAAATGCTCATTCATCAAGAACAGCTAACATCACATGCTGACAGATGCTCCCTTTGTGCCAAATTTTGGGTAACTCTGATAGGTTCGATGCCATTAAAGACTATGAAGAGCTTATATGCTTAATGGCTCTACTGTGGTCTCCCCTGACCAAACTGGCCTCATCTGTTTCAATATTTCTACTGTTCCACTAGAACGTGAAATGCCAAGAGAAGGGACTTTCCAAGAGGTCACATGGCCAGAAAGTTACATGAGGATCCTAATTCAGGGCTACACATGTGACAGGGCCCTGAGCCAGTCCCTAACCTACTTGTTGCGTCATCTGTAAAACTGAGAGAACAATATTGACCTCACAGAGTTGTCAGAACTGAATGACAAGAAAATGAAACACCTGCTATGCTGCCGTTAGTCACCACCAGCGCGGCCCTGCTGCTAGTGCCCATGATGGGTGCGCAGGACACGTGGCCACTACAGCTTATGGAAGGATACTTGACCTCTTTGGAAGTGGTGTGTCCAAGACTGTGAATCTGAGAAACCACGAAGGAGCCAACACTGATGCAAGCACACGAGGCTTTATTAGCAAGCTCGAGCTTGGGTCCAAGTGTACCCGTCACAGTGGAGCAGGGACTTGGACTCGAGGTGGGTTCCAGCTGGATTTTTATGGGCTGGTCTAGGGGATTTCTAGTAAGGATGGGAGAGTTTCTCAAGCCCTTAGTTCCTCATTGCGATATGGAACTTTCTGTTAAGGGCATGCTCTGCGGGTATTCTTGGCACTGACTTGGGCTGGAAGCCGCCGTGCTTACTCCTCTAGGGGCCAGGGGTTGGGGACATTTCCTGAATTTTTGGGTCCCACAGAAGCATGAGTGTACCTTAGGCCGCAGAGTTGCTGTAGGTCAGTAAAAATAACCAGCATCAGAATATTCCAGCTTCCACGGCTGCTACCTGTAGCTTTCAACCTATAAAAAAGGAAAAATTTCCAAATGACCTTTCCAACAGAAAACAACTGTTGAGGTACCTTATTTTCAGTCTGTCTCCAAAGACAGGTGTGCAGGAAGAAGCCCTGTGTTCTGCGTTCCACCCACCCCTGTTTTCCCACCCTTCAAAGACCAGCAACTCTGAAAGGATCATCTAAGGAAGGGGAAGTCTGCATCCCTCACTGTGCTGCCAACTAGAGCCCCATCGCAGAAGGGGGCGCCTGGGTGCTCGGGGCGGGCGTCCTCCCGCGGGGTCAGGGTCCCGGGGCCGCTCCCCGCCCCTCCCCCGCGCCCCAGGCCAGCACGTGCTCGCTCTCCCGCACGATACACAAGAAAGACCTGACAAAACCCCAAAGGTGCTGGGCCGGAAGGAGACGTCTCCGGTTGGGCTGTGACTCCAGACAGGATCCAAAGAGGAGCTCTGCGGGCTCGTCCCTGGGTTTCATGGAGCCTTGCTGTCCCCTTCTGTGTTGGCCTCCCAGGGCACTGCGGCAGCCTTGGGAGCGCACAGGAAAGGGGGGGCCCGGGGCCCGCGGGGGCGGGGCGGGGCGGGCGGCCACGTGCTCCGGGCCGGGCCCGGGGTCGCCGGGGGTGGGGTGGGGGTGGGGGTGGGGGCGGGGGGTCGTACCTGCGCGGGGAGCTCCGGCCGCCGCGGCCCCGCTCGCGTCCGACACCCGGGCCGCCCCGAGCCCTCCGGAGCCGCCGGCCTGGGGAGCAGAGCGCAAGGTCGGCGGGGGGCGGGGGGGGCGGGGGGGCCTCCGGGCGGCCCCTCGCGGCGCCTGTGCCTCGCGCGGCCCCGGGACGGGCTGAGCCGCCCGCCCCCCGGGCCGCCGAGGGCTGCTCTACCCCTCCGTCCTGGCCGCCGGGAGCACGGGCTCGGGGCGGGCAAAGCTCGAGGGGACGCGGCCCGAGGCCTGCCCGCCGCCCGCTCGCCCCCGCTCACCCCGCTCACCCCGCTCACCCCGCTCACCCCCGCTCACCCCGCTCACCCCCGCTCACCCCGCTCACCCCCGCTCACCTGGCCGGACTCCCGCGGCCCCCGGCTGGCGGCGCTGCTAAGGAGGCCGGAAGGAGGACCGTGGGGCGAGCAGCCAATCCGCGGGAAGGGAGGCGGGGCGGCGGGGAGAGAAGCCAATCCGTGGGAAGGATGGCAGCGGGACGGCGGGGAGAGAAGCCAATCCGTGGGAAGGATGGGGGCGGGATGGAGTGGAGAGAAGCCAATCCGTGCGAAGGGTGGGGGCGTGGCGACGTGGAGAGAAGCCAATCCGTGGGAAGGATGGTGGCGGGAGGGCGGGGAGAGCAGCCAATCCGTGGGAAGAAGGGGGCGGGCCCGGCCGTTGGCGCCCAAAGTCTCAGCGCCGCGGACCTTAGGCACCTGCCATGGCGGGAAGCCTGGTCCCCGGGAGCGGGGCGTCTCCTCTGGAGCCCGAGCGCCCCGGGCGAGGAGCTGGTTCTCTCGGGCCACGCCCCCTCCTCGGGGACCTCTCCCAGCTCACCACGTGGGCCACTGCTCTGGGTCCTACAGGCCCCGGACACCCCGGGCTGCGGACCCCGGGGGGGCCGGTGGTTGAGCCCAGGGCGTGACCCCCGAGACCCGGGTCGAGTCCCAGGTCGGGCTCCCTGCATGGGGCCTGCGTCTGCCTCCGCCTGCGTCTCTGCCTCTCTGTCTCTGTCTCTCATGAATAAATAAATAAAATCTTTAAAAAGAATCCCGAGCTGTTCTTTCCTATGTCACATTTCTATTCACACTTGAGCACCTCCTATGCCCTATGTCCATGCCCCTTTCTAATCCTCAAATGGATGAAACGAAGGCCTTGGTCTGACCTTATAGTGGAGAAGATAAATCAAGACGTGAATAATCAGTATCTTAGGGTGGCAAATGCTAAGGAGAAAAACACGAGTATTTTCATTTTTTAAAGAATTCTTGGGAGAGGATTCTTGGATGCTTGTATCTGAATTCCCCTGTACTCCACCCCATGTGTTTAGCCCTTTGCCAATAGTGTTTTGTATCCTTTCACTGTAATAAATTTTAGTTGTGAGTATAACAAAAAGAAAAAGAAAGAAAAAGAGAAAGAAAGAAAAGAAAGAAAAGAAGAAAGAAAGAAAGAAAGAAAGAAAGAAAGAAAGAAAGAAAGAAAGAAAGAAAGAAAGAAAGAGAAAAAGAAAGGCAATGCTTGGTTGGCATCCTGCACACAGGTAGGGTTCTGTTTTGGTCCCTATTTGTTAAGGCAGAGGAGACCAGGATGGATGAGGGGACAAGGGCAGCTGCCCTGGGGCGCCCTGTCCAGGTGGAAGTCACTAGGAAACAAAACTTAGGAAGAAGACTAATTGTGGTGGGGATGGAATAGGGGTCTTCACATCCTTCAGCTCCCAGGTGCCTCTCCCCAGTGTGGAATGGGCCTGCAATAGTGGTTTAACCACTGCTCATACTGCCGCTTGCTAATGCTGGCTCACCGCTCCATTTCTATGTTTATATCATTGACATCTCTTTTCTTCCTTCTCTCTTTCTTTTTAAAATAAAGATTTTATTTATTCACTGGAGAGAGAGAGAGAAAGCACAAGCAGGGGGAGGGGCAGAGGGAAAAGGAGAAGCAGACTCCCCGCTGAGCAGAGAGCCTGATGTGGGGCTCAGTCCCAGGACCTTGAGGTCATGACCAGAGCCGAAGGCAGCTGCTTCACTGACTGAGCTCCCCAGGTGCCCCTTCCCTCTCTTTTTAAGCTGAAATTTACATTTTATTTTTCCCAAGCTATTTTAACCTGGTGAAAAATGTGTATTTTCATGGTAGAGTTAAGGCCAGGGGTGAGGGGAACAGTGATTATGAAATAAAGTAGAGAGACATGCTCAGTCCTTGGGAGCCATAGCTTTGTGCGGGGATATGTTCATACATTTATAGAACCCATATGTATTGAGAACCTAACATATGCCAAACACTGTGGTAGACCTGGAGGTATCAGATAGTGAGAAAAAAAGCCCCAGACATGGACCTTGCCCTGTT
The DNA here is from genome assembly GCF_003254725.2 of Canis lupus dingo. Taxonomy (NCBI): domain Eukaryota; kingdom Metazoa; phylum Chordata; class Mammalia; order Carnivora; family Canidae; genus Canis; species Canis lupus. The sequence continues at coordinate 45,915,049 of NC_064255.1, forward strand.
GGAACCTTTAATCTCATGGGTAAAACAGACAGGAATACAGGAATCAGCTCAAAAATGCAAAATCAGCACTTCACAAGCATTACAATGGAGGTCAAAGACTCAGCTTTCTGATTAAGCAGAAAACAGAAGATGAGTTTATAGAACAAAGGAGAAGACCCTGGGGTGTAGTGCCACGTGGAAGTGAGTGCATGTGCAGAGTGTGTGTTCTAGGAAGGAGCTCAGTGCTTTCATGGAAATGCAGGAAGTCTGCTTGATTTCTGCACAAAAAGCCAAGGGGTGGGGGATGGAGTGAGACACAGGAGAAGGCATGATGTAACGTGGGCTGCAGTGGGGGGTGTGGTAGGAGATGCTGGTGGCCGCCTGGCCATGCCAGACCCTGAAGACCACCTTAAACATGCCCATTGATGATGCTTGTTAATAATACGTTATATAAACGCACATCAATCAAACATTGCTGTTTGCAGGGCTGCCGTGTGTCAGGCCAGTGTGTTAAAGATAGAAAGTGCTAACCTTTCTCGAACACTTACTATCTGCTCTGTGCATCCATTGCTCTGCCTAGAAGATCTCACGGAATCCTTTAGGCTACCCACTGGGTACAGTAGGCACGATGAAATTCCTCATTTTGCTCCCAGACCCCACATAGTGATAATATTTTGTGAGAACTATTCTATCCGCAGTCTAGTAGTATAGACAGCTGGTGGAAGTATTAGGGTTTCTAAGCACATTGAAACACGTATCAGCACTGACCCAAGCTCCATCCCAACACTTGTACATAAATGCACAAACTTCGAGGAGGAAACCGAAATCCTAGCTGCAGTGGCCAGAGGGTGGACACAGGATGGCAGCACGGAATTCTCAATTTCTGAAACTTTGAAGGTGCTTTTCCTTACCAGCGACTGTGGGATTGAATTTAAGAACCCTTTAAAATCCAGAATTACATTAAGGCAGCCGGCTTAGAAGTTGCATGTTGATCAGCCGACCCTAAGCAACTGTGCTTGCTATCCTATAATGGTATGATTGTATTGGATTTTTAAATATTGCTTTTTTCGTAAAAGAATTCTTGCAAAGAATTGCAGGCTACCTATTATGCTTAGCATCCAATGTGTTCTATGAAATTACTGTATAAATGATATTTGGTTGGTCAGTTAAATGAATTAGCATAAGGTATCTAGTTGAAAGGGCAGCCAAAATGAACTATTTAATTCTATTAAGGAAAATGGTAGACCTGCTTCTTCTGTAGCACAATTTTAATGAGACTGCTTGAATTGAGTCCTGTTCTATGTCAAAAAGGAACATGAACGCTTTCAGGTTCTATTTCTGGCTCTACCACAGGCTTTGCTATTATACCCGGAGCAAGATGAAACCTGTTACTTTTTTTTCTATTTGCAAAATGTAGGCAGCGCTTTTAGCCTTTTTCACAGGAGTGGCAGATTTAATGAGCACCACAAATGACCTTGGCCTGTTTTGTAGCTGCAAATGCATTCTTATTGCCATATTTTCGTGAAAAATGAAAATCTGTTAGCTTTTTCTTTTCCTGATGAGTTGATACTAAGCTAAAACTTTTATTTTTTTTTTTAATTTTTTTTTTTAAATTTTATTTATTTATTCATGAGAGACAGAGAGGCAGAGACACAGGCAGAGGGAGAAGCAGGCTCCATGCAGGGAGCCCGATGTGGGACTCGATCCCGGGTCTCCAGGACCACGTCCTGGGCTGAAGGCAGCGCTAAACCACTGAGCCACCCGGGCTGCCCGTAAGCTAAAACTTTTAATGTCTGGAATACGTGCTTTATCAGCTGCTCTTCAACATTCCAGTTTCCAAATTTAAACAAAACGAGAATAAGATAAATCTCACAAGTGATAATCAAAACAGTAGAAAGGAAGTGGAAGAGTTGCCTTGTCCATGGAGGTCTATTTGTTTTTTTGTTTTTTTTTCAAAATTGCACTCTTGATTTTCAGTAAGATGAGTAAGAGTATCTGAAATACATGATTGAAGCCTACATTGAATGAAGCTGCTTTGCTGGGAAAAAAAAAATAATGTCAAAAGTAGGTTAGAAGGTCAGGTTGTGATATCCATAAGAGTTTACCAGTTGTGAAGTTTGTGATAATATGCTTTAAGAGTGATTGCGGGCCACTCCGAGATCTTTCCATCAATTCCAGTACTGATGCTGTGGGCTTGGGGTTGATGGTACAAGAAGTAAGGAAGCACTCATACATTTGGGGATTTTGCAGAGCTCCAACTGCTCAGAAGATTCTTGCCTCCATCCTAGGCGACTCTTCCCGGTCCATGGGCTGTGGGAGGGGGCAGTCCTTACCATAGTCATGAGGTCAGACACATGTGAGATTTACTTGTTTTTGAAAAACACAATCTAGGTCAGAATCACAAGGAATAAAATCAATTACTTCAAAATACTGAGCTGGTTAGTGGGAGGTGCTCCGTTTCCCACTCCTATAGATTCCAGGTAGAGTTATGTCCAGTAGGATGATGTGCCTGGCTGTCCCTGCTCACTTCCTCACTCTTCCCCAGGGAAGAAGAGCTTCTTCTCTCATTGATGAGTTTGAAGAAGGAACTGGACCAGAGCAGGGCAGCCTCTCTCTACCATCCTCCCCGCACCCCCCCCCCCCCCGCCCCTCCTCTGAGCCTAGCTGACCTGCAAGAGCTAACGTGAATTCTGTTTTCTGCACTTGAGTCCATCTAATATATTTGCTTCATGCTTTTGGCTGTGTGGGTATTAGTGTTTGTTATTTGAACTCTGGCATGAATTTTCCATAAGAAATGAAAATAAGGTCTATTCATAAAATTCTCCCCAATCAACTCTCATTTCATTTCAGGAACTCAGAGGGGAAAGTGCCTTTTAATATAGACTGGAATTCTAATGAAATTGGAAATAACAAATATGCTGTCTTTTGCTCTTGCTCACATTCTTCTGTGGTTGTAGAAGCACAGCAAATGAAAAGTGTAATGTTTTTACATTTGACCATTGCTACTCTTATTTTAATTAAGACTGTGATCTGTATGAGGTCATACATAGCCTTAGATCTAGCACAATGGCTGACATGTAGTTGACACTCAGCACATATTTGTTGACTAATGAATTGTTAAATTCAAGGTATTTTGATTGAGAATGTTTAAAAACCATTTTAAAGTGTCTCATAATGCCCTCAGTCAAATTCCGATAGCATAGTAGGTGGCTCACAGATAAGCTTTTGCAGCCTGGGGGTGTTACCGACCTCTACTGGGGCAGACTCATTATGGAGGGCATGGGTGTGCAGAGCTGAAGAAGATGTTCAACATTTGTCCCACGAGTGAGGGCGCTGCCACATTAGCCCGGTCCTCACATAAATACATGATGAATAAGGACAAAATCCCAGCCAAACACTTCTGGATGGGAAGAGTTAAAAAGGATACAGTCCATCTGGACACTGATTACATGGAAAATAATGCCAGCCCTCTAGGGCCTGAAGTGCTAGCCCGGGCCCCATAAAGGCTGTATTATCAACTCTGTCACCTTTAGTGTGTGCCTAATGCACTCCTTTCTGGTAAGTGTACTCCCTCTGACTCCCTGGCCCATTCCACATCACCTGCTCCAACTGCCCATCCTTATTCCAGTTGACCTACGCCCAACATTCTTGCTCTTCTTTCCCAGACTCCTGGGGACACTCATTTCTCAGTCAGAGGCATGAAGGGTGGTCTGTAATTCCGTTCATGCCCTTCATTGGACGAAAGACACCAAGCATCCACTGTGTGTTGGGCGCTGGGCTATGGGTCTGGGCTACTTAGATAATCCCAACATGATCCTAGATCTCTAAGAGCTCATAGATGGCGCCATACAGGAAGTGATGTGGCTGAGGTTGCCCTGGGAGCTGTGGGACACCAAAATGAGGCATCAAACCAGCCTGGGAAGTGTCCCCAGGTTGGCATGTTCCAGAAGAGGTGGAGGTAGAATCAAGAATTTTGAGGTAGATTGAGAATTTCAAAGAAGCCCCAGACCCAGATCAAAAGGCTCTGTGAATCGGCGTGTACTCAGGAGAGGAGGACAGAAGGGGAAGCTCTGCTCATGGTACAGAAGAGGTCAGGTGTTTAGATTTCCCGGCTTAGAAAGAGCACCATCCCTCTTTGTGATGGAACCTTGTTGACGACCTTTTAAAATTGACGTTGGAGGATCAGGGCTAAGGGCCAAGACGTGTCTGTTTGCTAAATTCTCCTACAATACATCAGGAAAACATTGTGTGTGCCCTGTAGGTATTTTTACTGCCATTTTAGAGGAGGTTTACAGTTTCCTAACAAGCTTCATTCATTATAATGCGCATACCTGTATCAACAAGTTGAGGGAAAACCTGATTGACATTAATCTCAAAGGTGTTGCTGAGAAGGTTTTCTGTTTGGTTGTCTTTGAAGTGAAGATCAGAGGTGATTCTTTGTCACCCACAAAACTTTGATGTTTTCTTGCACGACTGCTCACAGCCAGGACATAAACACCAACATACACAGGCAACATCCATAATCATTTTATGACCAGGTGAGAAATGAGTGGAGGAAAATCTAATTTGTTACTGCTCCGTGTGACTTTGAAATGTTCCTGGGTGTTCTGGAGGGAAAGCTAGGTCTAGAACAGAGGCATTAACGTTCATTAAGAAAGTCTGTGTAAAAACTGGCTTAACCGACTACAAACAAATATATCAAAGTGGCAAAGAAAGGACTTGCTTTAGTATAGTTGGCGAGGGAGGGAGTTAGGCTGTGAGTCCGACTGCTGGGTGTACTGGACGAGGATGAGGTTTTGGAGCTGGACGGGCTTAGCTTGGAATCCCGGCTCTGTTATCTACTAGCTGTGCGCCCTCAAGAGAAGTGCACCCTCCCAGCTTCCTCATAAACAAAAGGAGGGTATTAACCTTGTCAGGATTAAGTGCAATTACATGGTTTAGGTGCCTAATAAATAAATACATGTTCAAAACTGTAGATATATGGGTCTTGAGCAAAATAGTCATTGCATACAATTTTAACTCAGAAATCTCAAAGGATATGCCTTAGTTTTCAATATCTTCTTGCCCAGGTCTTCTTGGTGTGATATTGGCTTACGTCTTTTCTAATGGCTGGAGAAGCCTGAAGATGCCAGACATGACTCATCTAAGGATATGGATGAGACTTGGTAGAGAACCCGAGGACCTATTTATTCACACATGTAAATGCAATTATTCTACATGTTAGATTAACAAAGGCATAGATGATTTCTGGCTCTCTGTTACAAATATTCTCCTCTCCTTAATTTAAGTCATCCTCTCTTTGATTTATACACAGAAGGAGATGAAAGTAGTACTAAAATAACAGGATGGTCCTCCAGCCTCTGGGGAAGTCCCATTGTCCCTTAAAGCCTCAGAAGAAAAGAATAGGGGATTGAAAAGGGGAGGAATCCTGAGTGGCCCATCAGAATGACCAAACTCATTCTTGCATCCATCCATGCATCTACCCATGCATCCATCCATCTATCCATCCACTGCCAAGTTCAGAGGCCTGCCCAGCATCAGAACTACCTTCCGGTTTGGGGAGTTCCTGATTATATGAATTTTGACCAAAGGCCGGGCCTACCTTCCATTAAAATAGCTCACATGCTCAAATATACACTTTCCTCTGCCCTTCAGCACCTAGGCCATGGGACTATGCTATTAGCTCAGCTAATGGGGCTCTTCGGCATAGGATTTTAAGTCTGGAGCAAATCAGCAAAGAATCAAGGATGTGTGAGAGAGAACGGTATGAGAAGTAGGATCAAATGTCTACAAACAGCAGTGTCTATTGGTAGGGTGTCTCTCCAGTTGTGGCATGATTTTTGCCTTTGTCTGCTCAACTTCACCCCTACTCCCAACTCTGAGGTGAGCCCTACCTTGGCTTGCTGATTTCTGGACTTTGGCATTCGACATGGAGAGAATGTGTATGAGTGACAGGGCAGGAGAAAAAGAGAAAAAGAGAAAGAGAACAAAGAGAAAAAGAGAAAAAGAACAAAGCTTCCAGGGAAGAGAAAAACATCAAGATTCTGAAGCAGTGTCAGAATGTGTACGAGTAGGAGCCGTGAGATGATAAGGGAGTAAGGCTGCGGTATCTGACTTGGATTCCCGTATCGGCCCTTGAAAATACAACTAGTGACTATAGTTACTTTTTAATTACTTTCTGGTCTCCAGACTTTTTTCTCTGAGTGTGTTCAATATCCAGTTTGGCTGCACTCAATATCCAGTTTGGCAGTAGAGCCCCAGCAGACAGGCTGCCCTTGAATGACCACCCCTCTTGGTGGCTTGGGTCATTGCCTCTCCTCTGTGACTGGTGGAGTCTATTCCTCCTCGCCCAGGGCACGGGCCAGCATCTTGTCATAGGTTGAGGGTGAAGCTGACACAGAGGAAGACAAAGCCAGTTAAGCCACAAGCAGAAGGCATCACAGCCATTGAATTCAGATAATCCTGAATGGGTTCTACCTCTGGACTTCCAGGGAAGCGTGCCACTCAATTTCCCTGTGATCTTAGCAAGACCAAATTGGACTTTCTGACTTGTAACTAAAAGCATTTTAAACTGATAGGACCACATGGCGGAAATAAGCCCTCAACACGGAGGAGAATACTTGGTGTACTCCCAGCACACCACCAACTGGCTGTGTGACCATAAGCAAGTCACTTCACCCTTTCGGGACTCACCTTCCTCATCTGAAAAGGTGACACTTTTGAACTAGATCAGTGGCTCTCAACCACAGGAAGTTCTGTTCCCTTTAGAGATATTTGGGGAAATGTGGGGTGTTTTTCATGATCACAATAATTGTGGAGATACTATTGATGGTTGGCAGGCAGGGGACAGGGCTGCAAAATGTCTACAATGCTTGGGATGATCCCGTACAATGAAAATTTGTCTCACCCAAATTGTCTCCTGAGATACTGCTCTAAATGTTCCTCTTATCCCTTACCTCTGTTATGATTCTGTGGCATTTATTTATTTCTCTTAATTTTCTGCTTTTTTACTCTTTGAAATTTGCTGGCCTCTATTTGGCTGTCTAGACAGAGCCTGTATATCAGCGTTTCTCAGTTTTGGTTCCAAGGACCAATATGAATTACCCCTGGGGAATTGCTAAAAATTCAGATTCATAGTCTCACCTGAAAACTACCAAATCAGCATCGAGATCCCCAGGTGATGCATACGCAGTCTCTAATTTTCTTTACTTGCTTGTTCATCTCTCTAGGGCCACTAAATGCTGACAATATAAAAGTTTTCCTATAAAATATATAAATCACAGATACAGAGAACAAATTGGGGGTTGCCAGAGGTGGTGTGGGGGGGCGAGCAAGTGGGCGAAGCAAGTGAAAGGTGGTTCGAAGGTACAAACTTCCAGTTATAAGTCCTGGCGATGTAACATACAGCATGGTGACCATAATGCATAATACTGTATTGTATTTGAACGTTGCTAAGAAAATCGGTGATAAAAGTTCTTATCACAAGGAAAAAAATTGTAACTATGTGTAATGTGGATGTTAATGAGACTTATGGTGATGATCATTTCACAATTTATGCAAATATCAAATCTCCACATTGTACACCTAAACCTAACACAACTAATATAGTGTTGTGTTAACTGTATCGCAATAAAAAAAACTTGCAAAATTAAAAAAATTTTTTTATGTATTTATTCATGAGAGACACACAGAGAGAGGAGACACAGGCAGAGGGAGAAGCAGGCTCCATGCAGGGAGCCGGATGTGGGACTTGATCCCGGGACTCCAGGATCACAGTCTGGGTCGAAGGCAGGCGCTAAACCGCTGAGCCACCCAGGGATCCCAAAACTTGCAAATCTTATAAAGTCATTTATCATATTTAGGGGATCCCTGGGTGGCACAGCGGTTTGGCGCCTGCCTTTGGCCCAGGGCACGATCCTGGAGACCCGGGATCGAATCCCACGTCGGGTTCCTGGTGCATGGAGCCTGCTTCTCCCTCTGCCTGTGTCTCTGCCTCTCTCTCTCTCTCTCTCTCTGTGACTATCGTAAATAAATAAAAAAAGTTAAAAAAAAATATAGTCATCTCCCATCTTGGTATTTGAGTGACTTAAATTATTTCACTGACCCTCACAGAAACCTAATGAAAAAAGTTACTATCTTCATTTTACAGATAGAAATACTGAAGTTTCTGTTCCCATTTTACAGATTAAGGAAAGCCCTTCCTCATCACTGTAAGCCAGCAAATACGAGGGTTAGGACGCGAGCCCAGGTATGCTTGACCCCAAAGCCCTTTACTATACAGTCTCATGCTGATCTCTGCTTTGTGATATTTGCTACCAAATAGACACACCAGAAAATGCTTTGGCTGCTGCTTGCAACCATGCTCTGTTCGCACAAATGGTGTACATCTAAAATACATGCGACAGATGTATGATTCAATATGTTGTTAATGAAAAAAAAAACCCCAGTTGATACAACAGTATGTGCTGTCGGGCCCTATTGGTTAGCTATATTCCAAAATGTTAATAGTGGGAGTCATTACAGAATATACTTTTTGATGTAATTACATCACACAAGTAATGCCGAGATGGCTGGCTAACACTCATGTTGCCCCTTCCTTAGTGTAGAGTTATCATTTGACACAGCTCCCCAACCAGGAACTACATTTCCCAGCTCCCCTTGCATCCCGATCAGGACATCTGGCTGATTCTCACCAATGGTGTGTGAACAGAGTGTGTGTCATTTCTAAACTGAGACTTTTAAGAAATGAGGTGTGCCTTTTTTATGCTCTCCTCCACCACCTGGAGCCAGGTTCAGACCCCAAATTAACAGGGACTACTGAACCCACAGCTTGGACGGAGCCCTGGTCTTTGAATGACCAAGCGGAGGAACATTGACTGGTTGAGCAAGACACCTACACTGGACCGTTACATGAGAAAGAAATAAGCCCCTGGTATGCTATGTCATAAGAATTTGGGGTTTACTTGTTATGGGATCCTACCTGATTCAAGTAATAGAGGTACCCTATCTAATACAAGTTGCACATACTCATCAATAATGATCATTTTATCCTCTTCCTTTTTACACACGTGTGAAGAAAAATATAACATTTCTGGGATTCAAAGAGGCCTACTTATGGCATATAGCATCCACATAGATTAAAACAAAAATTTTTTTTTGAGAGAGAAAGAGAGAGAGAATGAGGAGGAAGGGGCAGACGGAGAAAGAGAGAAAGAATCCCAAGCAAGCTCCACGCCCAGCATGGAGCCCAGTGTGGCACTGGATCCAAGAACCACGAGATCACAATCTGAGAGGCAATCAAGAGAAGGCCGAGCCACCCAGGTACCCCTGTCCTCACAGATTTTTAACTCTCAAAACTCACATCATATAAAGGATATTGCAGGATCCATAGAGGAAGGAGTAAGAAGCCAGCAGATTGACTAGCTGCCTCTGAACAACTTCTCTCATATGGAATCTGACCATATATAGAAAGTCATGGAAACATCCGTGAATTATTACTACACCAGAGGGACGAAGAGGTATCACAGATTCTGAAACCAGCTACCGAGAAGTTTGCTTTTCTTTGATTTGAAGGGCATTTCATACGTAATAAGAACGTATAAACATGGACAACAGATTGCAAAGGCTATTAAGGGCATAAAGAAAAACAGATAAAAGATCTGCCTGTCTTTTATCATGATACCTTGAATAAATAAAGGAAGCTGAAGTCAATACCTAATTGACCTCAAAGAATTTTTTGAAAAGCTGAACACATTGGATTTAATTTCCAGAGTCTTATCCAGCGCTCATAATGAACTGCAGTAACATAATCCAAAGGCAATAAAGGCAACGCGGACATAACCACGAGGCCTGGTAAGAACCTGAATAGTGCACGTCGGCCGCAACGTGGAAGGGTCTCAATACGTTTAAGATTTCATCACACGTTAGAAAGGAGACGAGGGAAAGATGTCATTTCTTGAGTTAACAGATGAAATCAAAATAATTCAATTGTTTGGAATGGGAACTGAAACATGAGGTGAAGATCTGGTGAAAGAGTTTACCCCGAAATATAAGAGAGTATTTATTTTCATGGATAACATCCAGGTCAAATGGTGATGACATTTTGTTTCGAGTGGTTCCATGACTTGGTGAGGGCTTCCGTGAGAATGGGAATGGACCTTTGTGGACAGGGGCTGGATTTCAAATGGATCATTGCCCGGCTCTGTCTACACAAAACCAAAATACCTAGATAAGGAGTGTAAAGCCTTGCAGATGCCCAGTGATGCCAAGGTTTCTGATGTTTCAGAATACCCAAGTGTTTACACAGATGTTTCCAAATATGTAGACGTCGATGTTGGCCATTTAGTAGACAAAACTCAGATAAGGGCTGGGACCTGTTATTTTTAGCTCAACTATTTTTAGCACGAGGTTCTATCAGTGTTCAGTAATGGATAATAGGGTAACTGCTTCAAATTCTTGGCCGCAGGAAGGGCTGGTGTAGTCAGAGAGGGCTTTGGAAAGATGCTTATCCTTCAGGCTGTTTTGAGAATCATCATCCCTGTCACTTGAAACCCTGGAAATCCTCTCACCATTCCTGAGTGTTCCAGAGAAGTGAAGGCATGTCAATAATATGGTGACCCGATAAAATGACCTGATGAACAGCCTAGTGCTGGACATCCCGTAGTTGCTCGGTAAGTACATGAGAAAGTTGGCAACGGGAAGAGAATGCTCGCAGACTCCCTTTACCAGTTACCAGAGCCCAAAGCTGCATCTTACTGTAGATGAATTTCCTATGCTTCAGTCTAACATGGATTTTCTCACTTTCCACTCACTCTTGCCTACTCAGGATGTCATCCTAGCAGTTCTCCTCTCTCCTACATCGGAACGTTTTCTCTCTCTCTTTAGGACACTTTCCATAGACTTGCACACATGCCATTATCTTACCCATTCTGTAACACCCTCCCCCACCCCCACCCCCACACCACCTTCTGTTCATTATACTTCCTCAACTAGCTACAGTTCCTTTTATTTAATTTAATTAATTAATTTATTTTATTTTTTAAAGGTTTTATTTATTTATTCATTAGAGACAGAGAGAGAGAGAGAGAGAGAGAGAGGCAGAGACACAGGCAGAGGCAGAAGCAGTCCCCATGCAGGGAGCCTGATGTGGGATTAGATCCTGGGACTTTAGGATCACACCCTGGGCCAAAAGCAAGCACTAAACCACTGAGCCACCCAGGGATCCCCCTACATTTATTTTAGAGCCAAACTTCTCAAAGGTTTGTCTGCAGTCACTATCTCCAAGTCTTCTCTCATTTTTTCTTAAACCTACTCTGATCAGGCTTTTAGGTCCGCCCACCACATCAAATCAGCTCTTGGGGCTGGCCAAGCTGTTGACTGCTCACGAACCATAGGTTCTCAGGCCTTGTGTTAACTTGATCCCTCTGTGGTTGTTGACACATGGGATCTCTCCTTCTTTCTTGCTCCTCATTCTTCTGTGTGGCTTCCAGAACATCAGACCATCCCAGTTTTCTGCCTACGTTGCCACCTGCCTCTTTTCAGTCCCCTTTGTTGTTTTTCTCTCTTTTTTTCATCTTTAAAAGTTGGAACCCTTTCCCCGCCGCTCCCCCGGAATCAGTCATTGACCCTTTTCTCTTTTCTAAAATACACACTCTTGGAGATTTTATTTAATCTCATAGCTTTAAAAATTACCATGCGTAGGCCTGAATGTCTCCTGAATTTATGCCTTCATTCTAGCCCTCCCTCCCCAACTCCAGACATTCATCTCCCCAGCTAACCTTCTCAGTATCCCCATTTGGATGTCTGACAGACTCCTGATCTTCCCTCCACTCAGTTAAAGGCAACTCCATCCCCCAGATGCTTGGGTCAAAGCCGTGGAATAAAAGCCCTGACTCCTAGTTCTCTCCCCCCCACACTCAATTCACAACCCACCTTCACAACATGTCTGGCATCAGACCACTCTGGTCACCTGCTCTACTCTCACACCAGGTCAGAATCACCATGACCTTCCACTGCAAAGACCCTTACCAGGCTCCCCTGTTTCCACCCTTGACCCTTGTAGTCCATTCTCAACACAGCAGCCAGAGTGTTTGTTACAAAATGCGAGACATCATGTTACTCCCCTGCTCAGAACTGTGCCATGGCTCCTCTCTCCATACAGAAAAAGGCCCCACCTGCTCTGATTCCTGATCCCCTGCAAGAGCGAGATGGTCTGCCCCTGCCACCTGTCTGAGGTCACATTCTCCTGTCCTCCTCTCAAGCCCTTGTGTCCGCCCACGCTGCCCCTTGCTTGTGACCGAGGCTCGAGGCCTGCTCCTACTTAGAGCTGTTCTCCTATTATCTGCTGGTCTAACGCTCTCACCCCCTTCAAGTCTTTGCTCAACTGTCACCTTCTCACTGGCGCCTGTTCTGATTACCCTTCTTAAAATTCCAACCTGAGCCCTTTGAATTCCTGGAAATCCTTACTCGGCTCTGCTTTCCCCCCCATACCATGCTCGTTGCCTTCTAAAATGCTGTGCAATTACTTTCTTAATAAGTCTGCCTGTTTTCATGCTGTTTTTTGTCTGTCTGCTCCCTCCCTGGACTAGAACATGAGCTCCCCAGGGCCATGATCTTCCTCTGTTTGTGCACCCCAAGTGCCAGGATGGGAGCCGGCACCTGGAGGACACTCAACAGGGTTTGTTCAGGGGATTGAATCACAAGTGGAAGAATGGATGATGATCGTGAACTGCCATTTGCAGGCCTAAGCTCCTTATCTCATTTAATCCTCAAAATGGCCACATGACGTTCATTTATCTCCTCCGCTTTTCAGAAGTCTGAGGAAGACCCCATGACTGGAGGGTGGCAGAGCCAAGATGTGCCTAAAGTCTGCGTGTTCAACTTCCCCACTCTTCATACACATTTCTGGAGTGAGTATTGATTGGTGCAGCTTTTCTTTTTATTTTTTTTAAATTTTTAAAAAGATCTTATTTATTTATTCATGAGAGATACACAGAGAGAGGCAGAGACACAGGCAGAGGGAGAAGCAAGGAGCCTGACGTGGGACTCGATCCCGGTTCTCCAGGACCAGGCCCTGGGCTGAAAGCGGCGCTAAACTGCTGAGCCACCGGGGTTGCCCTGGTGCAGCTTTTCTGCAGGGTAATTCAGCCTGTATATGAACAGCTTTACAAATATTCCTACCATTTGTTCCAGAGAGCTGGTCACAGATATGCCCAAAGGCCCATCTACACCATTGTTTACAAGTGATGCATAGTAGGGAACTGATTTAAAAAAATTTTTTTTAATTTAAAATTAAAAGAAAATCACGGAATTAAATTTATTTATTTATTTATTTTTTAATCATGGAAGACTATGTAGCCAGTGCTGATGGGTTATGGAAGGGCATATCACGATGTGGAAAAACCTCCCCAGCATACATTCAGAAGAAACAACAAGGACAGCATACCAGGACACAGAATTGTAGATACACTGATTCCCCAATTTTTAGTATATGTGCTGCCGAAGTGAGCACTGATTCCCCAATTTTTAAAAATTATACTCTTTATGCAGAGAAAATGGCTAGAAAGATGACACCAGAATGTCAAGAGTGGTTCTTTCTAAAGGCGTGACTATGTGTGATTTTTATTTTCTCTGGACATTTCTGTGTAACTTTGGATAATAGGAGAAAAGTTATTTTTAAAAGCAACCTCTCAAAAAAATAAAAAATCAAAGCAACCTCTCCCTTGGAACACTTGGGTGGCTCAGTGGTTGAGCATCTGCCTTGTCTCAGGGCGTGATCCCAGGGTCCTGGGGTCGAGTCCCACACTGGGCTCCCCATGGGGAGCCTACCTCTGCCTATATCTCTGCCTCTCTCTCTGTGTCTCTCATGAATAAATAAATAAATAATTTTTTTTAAAGGTTTACTTATTTATTTATGAGAGACAGAGAGAGAGAGAGGCAGAGACACAGGAGGAGGGAGAAGCAGGCTCCATGCAGGGAGCCCAATGTGGGACTCGATCCCAGGACTCCAGGATTGCGCCCTGGGCCAAAAGCAGGCGCTAAACCTCTGGGCCACCCAGAGATCCCCGAAAATAAAATATTTTAAAAAAATAAATAAAAAATAAAAGGAAACTCAACATTAAAATGTGCTTTTCTATTTCTATGATACATTAATAGATTTTATGGCAAAATTAAACATACCTGAATAGCTGAAATGAAGACAAGGTCCCTGTGAAACACTGAGTGGGTTCTCAGAAGTCAGAACATTACAACTGTATTTCATATACCCGAGACTAAAATAGTTTCATCATATGATAATGTCTTTATCTGGACCAACTATCCTGAACCGTTTCATGGAAGCACACTAGGTTTTCCAAGTTTTAGTAAAGGTTCAGTTTTTTCTGTTTCCTTTCTTTTGGAGCTTCCCCACCCAAATAAGCATTACGTTGTATTTCTCTTTGGAGCACTTGGATCTCTTGACTTGGAGAGAAGTATCTCATTCCATAGCCCAAAGTACCTTGATAAGCTGTTTCAAGAACTCTGCAAGTAAAACATATTTATGCTGTGTCATCACATTAAGAAATTACTGTACTGAAGTGCATTCCAAAGCAATTGCTACAGATATAAGTTTCTCTTTTAACTCCATTCCTGAAGAATTGTATTTTTTTAAGTGTTTCTTGGAGAATATCATTTTTTTTTTTTTCTGATAGCAAGCTATTTTAAGAGCTGTCAGAAGTCTACATAAAGCAAGGAAGTGCTGTGGGGGTTTCTTCACATCAGAAATAAGGACAATGCCAGAACGATTCGTTAACTTACCAAACAGAGAGGGAAAAGGACACATTTAGATTTGTTCATGAAACAACTTGAAGGATTCAGAAAGGATAACGTTCCCAGATTAATGATCAAGCAATTTGAAGTGACTTTCTAAATATATGATTCCTGAAGCCCAGATAGGATCTTAACACTCTTGTGGGTTTAAAGATGAAAGGTTTCAAAGGATCGGGGACGAATTTATTAAAAGAGAGGGTAGGAGTAGAATGGAAGGAATAACAGAAGGTTCCACACGGGGTGGGAACACACACACACGTGTGCACACATGCACAGATGTACGCATACACAGGCACACGTGCATGTGTGCACACACGCCCAACCATTCGCACAGCCCCTACAGCAAACTGGGTTCAGTTCTGAGAACTCGAATGTGAGTCAAATGCTTACTCGAGGGACTGAGTTCAGCACAACCCAATGTAACGTAAGAAAAGAAAACAGCTATGGAAGAAAGAACATAAGTGCCATCAATCTCAAAACTGGGGGCAAAGGTGCCTGGCTGGCTCATTAAGTAGAGCCTGCGATTCTTGATCTCAGGGTCATGAGGTCGAGCCCTGTGTTGGGCATAGAGATTACTTAAAACAACAACAACAGCAACAATCACAACAACAACTGGGGACGATAGTTTCAGAGCTCTACACCAGGAATGCAGGATATAAGTGCATGGGGAGGTGCATTGTTTTCCAGAGTGTTCCAGGGCTCTCCACAGGGGTATGTGAGGACCTGGTAGAGCAGGGATTAGCAGTGAGATGCCTGGGCAGCACTGGAAGCCCGATGGTTGCCCACCACAGCTCCACGTCCACGCACACAGTCTTGCGTGCCTCAGAGACCTTGCTCACTGGCTGACTGTGGGGAGCAGGCCGGCCAGGCCATCAGGTTTTCTCATCCTGCAAGGAAAACACTGGGCATTTTCAGCCCCACTGAGGTATGTTCACACCCATTTTATTCATGAGGAAACAGGAGCATCCGAGGTCACTTGGTGAAGAAGCAGTAGCAGTAGGATTTAACATTGATTTTGCTTTTCTCCAAGACTGAAATGTTTTCACTCACACCATCTTGGCACATAGGGGTTCCAGTCCTGAGGGTAAATGTTGACAATTTTTCATGAAATGTGGGTTTTAACCAATGGTGGCAGCAGTTTCTGACAGAAGCCAGCTGTAGCAACCCTGGTTCTCAAATTTTCTTTTTCTTTCTCTCCCTTTGGTCCATTCATTCTTTTCCTCCCTCTCTCCTTTTTTTTTTTTTTTTTTAAAGATTTTATTTATTTATTCATGACAGACAGAGAGAGAGAGAGGCAGAGACACAGGCAGAGGGAGAAGCAGGCTCCACGCAGGGAGCCCGACGTGGGGCTCGATCACGGGACCCCAGGATCACGCCCTGGGCCAAAGGCAGGTGCTAAACCTCTGGGCCACCCAGGGATCCCCCCTCCCTCTCTCCCTTAATCTTTTCTTTCTTCTAACCTCGAAAGAAGAGTAGCTCCTTCCTCATCACATCCAGCCTAACCAGCTCTGACAGCGACCGGTGGCGTTTCCTGCACCGAATGTCAAGTGTGGCCTGTAAGCAAGTCCCCTGCCCACGTGCCCTCTGTGCAGCCCTTGCCCCACTGCCATCCACTGCACAAGTTCTGTGCCAGGCCCGTGTTCTAGTAAGTACTACCCAAATATCCAGAATGCTACATCTCTCAGGAGGCAAGGCCGGGGACCCAGGCTGTCTCTGCTCTTCCTTTTCCACCCTTTCTGGGTCTTACTTTCTTGCAGTGGGCTGGAGTCCCCGACTTTTCATTTTTCTTACCCCCGTGGAAAAAAAAAAAGGAAAAAAGAGAAGGAATATTCAGATGGGTGGATGCAGGACCTGGATCCTTCCATGTGAGGACCCTCAGAAAAGCAATGGAAAATTGAACATTTGCTTAAATTTTTTTCTGTTTCAAGGCTTGTGGTTCTCAGCAGAACAAAATGTTCTCCATGGAAACAATTTTTGTGGGGATAAAAGATGAGAATGAAGGTCATAACAGGCCCGTGGTAAGGAAGTGTGAGCAGAAGAAAGAACGACCTGGATCACACCAGGGGCCCAGCTCTCCAGACAGGGGTGGGGCAGGGCCAGATGTGGGCCTGGGCTCTCTCATCCCCTGAACTCTCATGTGAGGCCTGCTGGAACCAAAAATGGCACACCTGAGGCGTAAAATAGGTGAGCTGCATTTCAGGAAAGCCCACCCAGCCATCCTTACTGATGGTGACAGCAGTTCTGCTTGTAAATAAACTAGGAGGATTAAACTTGGAAGTAATTATAAAGCAATAATGTGTGTGTGTGGCACATATACCATTTTAGACACATTCAAGACACATTTGAATCGGAGACATCAAGACTCAGCTCAAGGGTTGCCTCCCTCCAGGAAGCCTCCCCTGACTGTTTCTGGCGAGGCCTCCAGGGTGGGTTAGGCTTTCCTATGCAGCAACCACTTGGCAAATCCAACAGCACGTCGACCCAGTGCACTTCTTCACCAGCTTATGAACTCCTTGAAGATGAGGCCTGTGCCTTTTTTTTTTTTTAAATCTCTGCAACACCAACACCCGGTCCAGAGCCTGGCACACAGCAGACCTTTCAGACCTGTGTGCTGAGTTGGAAGTGAGGCATCTTGAGACTTGAGGTGGCTGGAGGCAGGCAGGGTAATTAGTGGTTTACAGTCAAGGGTTATAGAGTCAGACTTCTCGGGCCAGAGCCTGCTGTTATTAGCCTAGAGTAACAGTACTGAGATCCCAATTTCCTCATCTGGAAAATGGAGGTGTGGTTGGTACCCACCTCTTTGGACTGTGGAGTGTTGAATGAGATAATTATTTAAAGAGCTTAGCCTAGAGTCTGCTGCTTAGCTTAGCTGGCAGTTCATAAACAATAGCTAATCGTATTATATTATTTGGTGGCGGGAGCTTTTCAGAGCAAGAACAAATGGGCTCTAGTTCTGTCTCTACTTTGCCTCTAATCCAGATTTTAGAGACCAACTCATCCAAAATCCTGCTTCTCGCTACGTGACCTGTGAACACATCCGGCTTTACTGGAAACTCTATTCTGGTCATTTATTTCAGAAATCTGAGTTCCAAGGCCAAAGGCTCATGACCGCTACATGCTCAGGGGGCCGCTCAGGTTAACTTTGGCAGTTCTGGGGAAGCCGATGACCCCAGCCCAATTCTGTCCACTTTAGGGCTGTGGACCTCAGCCCACTTCTACGCACCTAAAGTACTTCCTGCTGGTTGCCGGGCTACCGGGTGAACAGTGGAAGGATGGAGGGAGGGTTCCTTATTTCCAAATCTGTAAATAGTTTCCAGATTGGATACAACGAACATCCTCCCTAAAACGGATTACTTCTATCCCTGCCGAAGCGCTTTTAGTGTTACAGCCTAGTGAGTCAACGAAACACTCTTATGTGATGGGCAAGATAACCTCCCTTTGCAGATGAAGAATTGCTTCCCAGAGAAGCTAAAGGAATTCTCAAGGTCACCTGGAGAACAGTTGTGTGTGTTCTAGGGACCCTGTAGAACTTGGGACTCTTGACAATGAAACCGATGTCCTATTTTATAACACGTCTTGGCATTTTAAGAAATATTCCTTTCCTTAAAATCTTCCAGTACTATAGCAGAGACCCCTGTTTATCCCTTCTCCCTGTCTGCCTTTCTAATAAAGTATCAGATTGTAACGTAGGCACCTTCCCTTCACGAGTCTCCCCAGGAGACGGGTTTGGTTACATGATTAAGTGATTAAATTCTTGCTAGTGACAGTTGGTGGAAATGACACGTATCCTGAAAGGAGGAACAACATATCCATCCTCCTCCTTTCCATCCACTGCCATGGGGGTGTGATGGCTGGAGTTCAAGCAGCCATCTTGAACCATGAGGTAGGGGTAAACTGTGTTCTGAGGTTGGCAGATGAAAGACAGAAGGCACTAGTCCCTGAAACTATGGGCAGCCATCCTTGCTTCTGATGGATTATGCAAAACATAGTACACGGGAGAGGAAGTTATATTTTTGTCTAGTTCCATGGAGTGTTATTTTGAGTTTCTGTCACTTATAGCTGAATCTAACCTAAACAGAGCAAGCTTTTTCCCTTTGTGCAAAGGAAAAAAATCCCAGATTACTCAGTGAGGGCTGCCAGGCCCTACGTGACCCATCCCTGGCTTACCTCTTCAACCTCATTTTTCACCCATCTTCCTCTTGCTTCCCTACACTTTAACCCCACTCTTGTTTCTCACGTGCTGCTCCTTCTGCTTAGAATGCTGTTCCCCTGGGTGACTCCTCCTCACCATTGGGGTCTCAGTCTATGTGCTCCATTTTTAGAGAGACATTCCTTGACCAAACTCCTTTTATTCTTTTCCTTTCCCATTGTTCTTTTCCCTTATAGCTTTTCATCGTGGACAGATGTATTTTATTGCATAGTTATCTGTCTCACATCTCCCTTGCCTACTAGATGCTAGCTCTAAGGACTGCGGAGCCCCTGGCTGTACACAGTGCTCGCCTGTGGCAGACCGTAGTTTTTAAAGATGTTGGCAACAATATTTCCCACCCCACATCCCCATTTTCAGGGTGGCTTGCCACTTTCCCATCCACAGGTGGAGTCTATTTCTCTGCCTCTTGGAATCTGGGTAGGCCTTCAGAGAGCTGTCACTCAGAATGTAGCGGAAGTGACACAGCGTCTGTTCTAAATGTGGCCCTTCCTTGGCCCTGCACCTTCTGCCTTCCACTTTGGAAGCCAATTGCCATGTAAGAAGTGCAAGTGCCCTGAGAACACCATGCTGTGCAGAGCCCAAGGCGAGTGGAGCAGCCTAAGAGGGTAAATACCACATGAAGAGAGAGGGAGCACCAAGGCTCCTACTATGTGAGGAAGCCATTGGTGGTTCAGCCCAGGTGAGCCTTTGGATGACTTCAGGTGCAGCCATGGTCCATCGGCAACAGTAGGAATCTTGAAGCGAGAACCTCCCAGCTGGCAATAGATAATGTGAATAATGGCACAGAGTAGGTGGGTGGTTAGTAAATATTTGCTGAATGGATGATGGCTAGATTTTATTATTTTCATTATTTGGTTGTTGGAGTTAAAGACCCACAGTCATTCTGAGACAGACCTAGAAGTAGAATGCCTTCCGGGGTGGAGCTCTGGCCCTGGCCCATGCCATCCTTACTGGAGGCTTGTGATTTAATCCTTGCAAGACAAATG
This sequence comes from Canis lupus dingo, assembly GCF_003254725.2. NCBI lineage: Eukaryota > Metazoa > Chordata > Mammalia > Carnivora > Canidae > Canis > Canis lupus. The sequence continues at coordinate 45,935,029 of NC_064255.1, forward strand.
CAAGCAGAAGATGACTTCTCTTGCAGGAGTAGACCTAGGAGTTGAGGACACAGCATGAGAGAAAAGAGGGAGTCCCCTGGTTGTCATTGTTTGTTTATGGTGGCATGTGCCATCTTAAAATCACCATAAACACAGCTAAAATATCCGGACAAAAAGTAAGATGGGCAGGAAGTGAGGAAGGTCATGAGATGCAAAAAGATGGAGGTGGGACACAGCATGGGGGATGCCCACAGCTGTCTCTGGGCAGTTGGGTTAAAGGCAATTTGAAACACTTTCTTCCTGGGGCGCCTGGCTAGCTCAGTTGTTGGGCATGCGACTCTTGATCTTGGTCAAACACACACACACACACACACACACACACACACACACACACAATAAACCCAAAACCCAACCCACTTTTTACCTTTTGCTCATCCAAATTATCTACACATCCTTCAAAACATTTCCTATTGCTTTATTAAAAATAAGAAATAAGCTTTTATTTAAAGTCTTGGTTGTGCTGTGAACTTTATAGAAGGCGAAAACAACCAAACCTGATTAAAATAACCTAATACAACCAAACAAAAATCCAAGCTTCCAACTGCATTCTTAGCACCCAATAATTTTATTTTTTTTAGTCTTAAAGGCTATTATTTCAGGAAATAAAGAAAAGAGTATATCCCAGGGTAGCTTATAGAGGACAATGTGAGTGAGCATGAGTGGGCTGCCAAGGGCGGGGCAGCAGCCTGGAAACCAGGCACAGAGCATGCTCCCCTCTCTATTGTCCCTTGGAATATTTGATTTGCTCCACTTAGGTCATCAATGCCTCAGTTAGCAGCATCTTGGATTCATCAAACCATCTGATTTATAATTATCCAGCATTAAGTTGTTCTTTGGAAACTATTTTTGGTCAATATGCTCATTGGTGGGATTAATTACACCTTATTAAGAGACCAGAATTTATTCTCTGGAAATGTAACCTTTTCTAATTTGGGGGGAATCATTTTCAGCTCAGCCAGCTCAGGAACTATTTAACACTGAATCACCAGTAGAGAATCACTGCTCCTAAAGTGGGCAGCTCAGGATTTGGAAATCTGATAAGGAAAAAAAAAATTAAAAACTAGATAAGTAACCTTCGGAAGGGGATAACTCTGCTTCTCCAGTTAGGATCTGCCAGGGTTCTCCAAAGGACAGGTTCACAACTGTTTAATCTCATTTCATTCAATAGGTATTTATTGACGTCTGCTTGTTTGCCAGTAGCTTTTTGGGCCACTGGTTTCCCATAACGTGGCATTCATTCATTCACTTATTCAGTAAAAATTTAGTGGGCACCAACTGTGTGCCAAGCATCACTGTAGGCCTAGATTCTTGTGTTACATCAATGAACAAAACTTACATTCTAGTGGGAGTTTACATCCAATGAGATGGGAGAATAATAATAAACCTATACATGCACAGAAGATGTACTATGTCAGAAGGTTTCAAGCCACAGAAAATAAGAACAAGGAAGGGGTATCAGGAGGACCACGTGGGTGCACACACATAATTTTGCAGTTATTAAATAGAATGGTATGGTGGGTTGAATAATAGTCCCCCTAGAGGCATGTCTGAGTTCCAACCCCTGGTATCTGTGAAAGTGACCATATTTGGTAAAAGGGTTTTTGCAGAAGTAATTCAGTTAAGGGTCTTGTATTAGGATTCTCCAGAGAAACAGAACTGGTAGTATGGATGGATGGATAAATGAGATAGATAGATAGATAGATAGATAGATAGATAGATGATAGATAGATGATAGAAAAGATTTATTGTAGGAATTGGCCTATGCATTTATGGAGCTAAGAAGTTCCATGATTTCTGTCTGCAAGCTGGAGGACCAGGAAAGCTGGTGGTGTAATTCAGTCTAAGCCCAAAGGCCTGAGAATCAAGGGGCTAATGGTGTAAATCCTATGTAAGTCCAGAAACCCAAGCACCAGAAGCACCAAAGATCAAAGGCAGAAGATGGATGTCTCAGCTCAAGCAGAGAAAAAAACAAATCGGTCTGCCCCTTTCTCTGCAGTTTTGCTGTAGTTGGGCTTTCAGAGGATTGGATGATGCCCACTGTGTTGAGGGGGCCCTCTGTTCTACTCAGTCTCCTGATTCAAATGCTAATCTCTTCCAGAAACACCCTCATGGACATGCCCATGCCCATGATATTTTACCAGCTCTTGGAGGCCCCTGAGCCCAATCAAGTTGATGCAAAAAATGAACTACTACAGATCTTGGGATGAGATCATCCTGAATTATCCAGGCGGGCTGTAAACCCAATGACGGATGTGCTTAGGAGAGAAAGGCAGACAGAGATACAGAGTACCCAGATAAACCGTCCACAAGCACAGGTTAGCAACCCCAAGTCAAAGAATGCTTGCAGCCCGACAAAAGGAAGGATTCTTCCCTACGGCCTATGGAGGAAGTGTGGGCCTGTCAACACCTTGACTTTGGACTTCTGGCCTCACCTAAGGTTAGAAAAGAAATGTCTGTTGTTCTTAAGCCACCCGGGCTGTGGTAATGGGTAGTCCTAGGAAATGAATGCGGATGGTCAGAGTAGTTTTCACGGGGACATGGCATTTGAGGAAGTCCTAAAGGAAATAGGAAATCAGCTGTGTGGATATTGGGGGAGAGAGCTGTTTGGGCATAGGGAATGGCCCGCTCTCTGGGAAGGGTGGCTGGCGTGGGGAATGACACGGAGGCCAGTGTGGCTGAGGCAGGAGGGGTGAAAAGAAGAGGAGTAGGGGGATTCAAGGTTAAAGAAGTAACAGAGAAACCAAAGGAGGCTAACAGAGTATGTGGGGCCTGCCTCTTAGGGTGTTGTAAAACCACCTTTGGAATAATAGCACATGTGGAATTAGCCATAAAAACCACCACTACTGAGCATCGTTTACATGAGCAGTATTGTGGCAGGTTCTTCAGGTACACCATCTCAGCTAGTCCTTACAAGGCCCTCATGAGGAAGGTTCCATTTCCTTAACTCCATGGCTGGAAAATTCTGCACTACTCATATACTGTTGCATAGCTAGAGTGGTCAAGCTGAACCCCAGGGCCAGTCTGCACCAAAGCCCCTCTTTCTGTGCCATCACGCAGCCTTACAAGCTCATCGACAGTAAAAGAATAGAAAGAAAATTCTTCAGTCTTTTAGAAGACATCTACAAAAAAAGCTACAGCTAGCATCATATTGAACGATGAAAGACTGAATAGTTTTCTCTCAGGATGGAGAATAAGTCAAGGCTTTTCTTTTTTATTATTTTTTTAATGATTATTTATTTATTTATTCATGAGAGACACAGAAGGAGAGAGAGGCAGAGACACAGGCAGAGGGAGAAGCAGGCTCCATGCAGGGAGCCTGACATGGGACTCGATCCCAGGTCTCCAGGACCACACCCCGGGCTGAAGGCAGCGCCAAACCACTGAGCCACCAGGGCTTCCCAAGTCAAGGTTTTTCAACCTCTATATTCTCTCCCCCACGAACCCCAATTTCTATATTTTTGTTCAGCATCACATTGGAAGTCCTAGCAAGTGCATTAAGGCAAGAAAAAAATAAAGATTGGAAAGGAAGAAATAAAACTATCCCTGTTTGCAGATCACATGACAAGCCAAGGAATCTGATTTTTTAAAAATTCAAAAACTAAGAAGTGAGTTTGATAAGATTGCAGGATACAAAGTCAACACCAAACTTTGGTTGTATTTCTATATACTAGTGATAAACAATTGAAAACCAAAATTTAAAACAAATAGCACTTAAAATAGTTACTTCCCAAATTAAATGCTTAGTTACAAATCTAACAAGACATAAATAGGATTTATGTGAATAACACTAATGGATGAAAAAAAATCAAAGAAGACCTAAATAAACAGAGAGACATCATGTTCATGGATTGGAAGACTTTCTAATTGTAAAGATGTCAATTTTCCCCAGATTGGTTTAATGCCATTCCAAACACAATCCTAACCAAATTTAAAAAATAGGGATAGATAAGTTGATTTTGGACTTTATATGGAAAAGTGAAGGAATAAAAAGATCAAAACAATTTTTTTAAAAAAGAATAAATTTGGAAGAACCATACTACACAATATTAAGACTTATTCTCAAGTCTATAACCATCAAAGTGGTGAAGCAGTTAGCAATGTGTTGATTTCCAAAGTGATGGATATCAACAGAACAGAAAGACATCAATAGAACAGAACAGAAAGTCCAGAACTAGAGCCACACAAATATGCTTTTTGCAGAGCTAATTCAGTGGAGAAAGAATAGTCTTTCAACAAATGTGGTTTGGACAACTGGACATCTATATATCCCACCCCCCAAATAAAATAAAAATAAAGTGAAACTCAACCTAATCTTACAGCTTATACAAAAACTGACTAAAAATGGATCATAAATGTAAATATAAAACATAAGACTATAAAGTTAGGCTCCAGTGGAATAAAGTCACAGAATGAACTGGAACATTGGGTCCTCTCTGGCCATTCAAAAAAGGTGGAAATTTAATAAAAAGGCAATATCTCTGTTAATTTGGAGGGGCAAGAAGGATTGGAAGGAAAAAAATGATGCTAGGAAAGAAATTGGTGGCTCACATGAAGGAATGTGGTCTGAAGGATCTGCTAGGAACACAGCCCCCCAGAATAGCAGTGTCTTGACAGTCAGGGTTGGTACTCAGGCTTATTCATTCATTTGTTCAAAAGCTATTTCTCAAGCCCACCCGTATCTGAGATACTACATATACAATGATAAAAAAATAGACACCATGGTCTGTAGGTCATGAAGATTACACTGAAGTGGGATAAACAGGCTTGAAACCAATAAACACACTAATCAGGGTATAATGATGATTTGTGATAAATGGCATGGAAGAAAACAACAGGGCATCCTGCCATTAAAGAGAAGGGAGACCTACGGTAGGCTGGGTGGGGGTCAAGGCAGGTCCTCCCAAGGAAGAGTCAGAGAAGGATGAGTAGGAAAAAGCCAGGACAGGACTGATGGGGAGAGGACTCCAGGCAGGGGGAAGCTCCATGCCACGCCTCAGGAGGAAAGAGCTGGTGAACATGAGGAACAAAAGGAAGGCTGGGTGGGTGATGGAGGGTAAGGGAGAGAATGGCATGAAATGGTTCTGGAAAGGGAGTGACATGATTCAGGACACTTTCAGATGATGATGATGGTCCTGTATGGAAAGTGGTCTGGTCCGAGCAAAGAGGACAGCAGGGTAAATAGCTGGAAAGTTATTTCCAGTGATCTGTGGGGGGCTCATAGGCGGGATGCCAGTGGAGATGAAAAAAAGCGAACAGGTTCGGGAGAGATTTTAGAAGGATTAGTGTGAACTATATGAAAATTTCAATATTTGGTCATTTTTTTACTTATCCAAGTGGCAATTTCCCACGGCTTTGGTCTAAAAGAAGGGACAGGACTTGGTAATGGATTAGATCTGGAGGGTGAGGAAGAGGAGGAAATTTCAAGACTGACCCCCACATTTCTGGCTTTAGCAACAGAGTATACGGAAGTGCCCTTTCCCAAGATGGGGAAGACTGGAGGAGCAATAGGGATTGGGCTTCTGGATGTGAGTAGGAGTTCAGTTTACGGAGGCGAGATTGGAGTTATCTGTGTGATCTCCAAAAAGAGCTGTCACTGTGGCATGGATTTAGGATTTGAGAGCTCCAGAGAGTTCTGGTTGAGATGCATCAACCAGATGCAGCATATAATAGGATTTCAGCATATTAGATGATGATACTTAAAGACAGGGAAGTGGATGTGCTCTGGGAGAAAGTTCCGAGTGAGAAGAGCATGGCCCAGGAGTGCCCATGGTTAGGGATTAGGGAAAGGAGGAGGAGCAGTAAGAAAGTAGAAAAGGGGTCAGAGACACAGGAGGAAAACCATGAGAACTCATGGCTGCCGAGCGAGGAGCAGGTAAACAAAAAAGACAGTGATCAATTGTGCTGAATGCCGTGGGGGAAGTGGGGTGTCTAGCACGATGAGATATTGTCTCTTCGTAGTTTAAAATCCACTTCGAGAAAATGTGTCAGCTACTTTTTCCAGGGAATGATTGCAAAAACAGATGTCACCGTCCATAAAGAAGCAGAATCATTACCACCACACAAAGGAGCCCTAAACTGACGTAAGTGGATATAATAATATGAGCGCATACAACGTGGTCACTCTGTGCCAGGTACTGGGCTAAGTAGTTATGTATTCAGTCATGTGGCCCTCACGACCACTTCAGAGGTGGGTGGCATTGCCCCCGATTTATAAACGGGGTGAAGATAAACTTACCCTGAAGCCCAGGGCTGAAGTTGGGGGGGAGCTGGGATCCCATCTGGGAATTCGGGCTCCGTGCTCAGTGTTGTTAGGTACTAGACTCTCACCCATGGTTGACGGTGACAGATGGACAGAGATTCCTCAACAAACTTGAAAGCTCTTATTTGGAAAGGACTATAGAGTATCAACCCTTGATGTAAACAGCCAGCTGCTGAAGGTGAAAGAATTTTCAGTTGTGAGTTTAGTGCATTTGTGTGTGCGCGTGTGTGTTTAACTTTCTCTAATCTCGAGCAGATCTCCCTTCATAGGTGGCAAATTGCTTCCAAGACAGCCACAGCAACAGCTCCCATCCAGCCTGCCCTTCCCCTCCCTTGCAAGCTGGGCTGCACTTGGTAACCTGCTCCAGTCAATTAGAACATGGTGGAAGCAACATCTAGAACTTCCAAGGCCCAACCTTCGGGTGCTTTTAGCTTCTATTTTCCCTCAGGGAGAGCAACCACTGTGCAGGGAGCTGAGGCTATCGTGCTGGAGGGAGAGGCTTCCTGGAGAGAGAGAGGCCCTGGAGGGCCAGACAGAATGAACCCAGAAACCCAGAGAGGCCACAGGGAGAAGAACCAAGGCACCACAGCTGATAGCCAGCACTGAGGTCCCAAGCTGTGGGGCGGCCTCACTTTGGGCCCTCCAGCCCAGATGTACCATCGGCTGAATGCAACCGAATGAACTAGCTAACAGCATGGGAAGAAGAGCCTTCACGCTGAGCCCTGCCCAGATTCCTGACCTAAGGCATCACCGGCATAAAAGAAGACTTGTTGTGAGTAACTAAGTTCCGGGTGGTTTGTTACGCAGCAGTGCATAACTGATGTAAGCTCAATCCGAATCCTCCCTCTCTGTTCCTGAGGCGTGTTAGAGGTCAGCATAGTGATTTGTACTTTTTTTTTTAAATTTTTTATTTATTTATGATAGTCACACAGAGAGAGAGAGAGAGACAGAGACACAGGCAGAGGGAGAAGCAGGCTCCATGCACCAGGAGCCCGACGTGGGATTCGATCCCGGGTCTCCAGGATCGCGCCCTGGGCCAAAGGCAGGCGCCAAACCGCTGCGCCACCCAGGGATCCCTGATTTGTACTTTGACTCACAGATCTACGACAGACCTGGATGGCCTCGGCCGAGGACCCTCTCTCCCTCTCTACCCAATCAAGGAGATCCAGCTCCAGTAAAAGCTACTCCTGACACTACAATGTTACCAGAGTATTTCTTTGGATCATGTAGTCATAGGTCCTTCCCTGCATTTGTTCAATTTTCCTAGAAGGAATAAAAACCGGCTCGGTAATGAGGAAAGGCACGGCATCCAGCTCTCTTCTGTTAACGAGGGTAAGCCACCGTTCCTCCTGGGGCATCCTCTCCGTCCAGCACAATAGCCTTGAGTTCTCCACACGGTGGCCCCTGTCTCCAAGTGAAAGTAGCCGGTTGGTGGGCTGCACAGTGGCCACTCTCAAGCCTTTTCATCTTTCCTGTTGGGCCTTAAAGATCCAGATATTCATCTTCTTTGTAGCTGGAGGCCCCTTGCCACTGGAGGGACCAGATGTCAAAGGACCATCCAGTAAGATACGCAGGCGAATGTGCCAAGGGGTTGTTGGCCAAGAGTCTTCCTTTCTAGGAAGAAAGGAAAGAAAGAAAAAGAGAGAGAGGGAGGGGTGAGGAAAGAAGGAAGAAAAGAAAGAAGGAAAAGAAGGAAGGAAGAAGGGAAGAAAGGAAGGATGGAAGGAAGGAAGAAAGAAAGCTACACAGGACATCTTTTTGTTTGTTTGTTTGCTTTCCTCTCTCTGCTCCCTGCCTTTGGACATGCTCACCCAAGACTGTGATGTCCTGGAGGTCCTGCAGCCATCTTGTAACCATGAGGCAACATGTCCATAATCTAAAAAAAAAACAAAAACAACAAATAACCTCTGCTTAAAAACACAAAGACAAACACAAACGAGGCTGGCGGCTGAAAGCATTCTCAGATCACAGTCATCCCGTGGGTATTTAACATTTTCTTACTAGTCCTTCGGTTTTCCATGCAGCGAAATCTAGTTTCTTCCACTGTAAATTAATCTTTTTCCCTTTTGTTTTGTCTCAGTGGAGATGAGAACTTGGTGGTCACCAATCTTAGCCTAATGAAGCCTGTTCGACGTGTGACGGCTGCAGTAAAGTCACTCACAGCCTAGTTTGTGGAACCTATTTGCCTATCGTCAGCTGTGATAGTGGCAATGTCACTTTGCTGCCAGGTCCCGGTGGATTTGGCGGAAGAAGGTGGCACACGTCCTGCTGCTTTCTGTCTTGGCCTTGCGGGCGGCTTGGCATCGTACCCTCAGCAGCTCCCCTATCTCCCCTATGGGAAGACACACGCAGGAAGGCCGCGGGTCTGCGCAAGTCTATCAAAAGCAAACATAAGGAAAAATTCAGGTCTGTCTCCACCACATGACCCAAGCCAGCTTTCTGTTTTTATTTTAACTTTGTATTACGACAACTTCAAGCACATACAAAAAAAAAAAAAAAAAAAAAAAAGGAATAGTAGAACACACCCCCATGTACCTAGCACTCAGCCTTAGCTATGAATAATTCATGGCCTTTTTTTTTTTTGCTTTCCTCCTACCCACTCTCAACTTCTTCCCATATTATTTTGAAGTAAATCCAGACATCAGATCATCTCATCTACATATATTTCAGCTTGCATCTCTGAAAGCTAACGGGTCTTTTAAAAGTATAACAACAATATTATTAGCATACTTAAAATAATTCCTTAAGGGCGTCAAGTATTCAGTCAGTGTTCATATTCCCACCGCCTACCTTTTAAAAACTGGTTGTATTATATATCGTTTTTTTTTTTTTTAACTTGGCACAAAAGTAGCACATACTCATGAAAGAACTTTTGCAAAATGTGAAAAAGCACACAGAAGAGAATTTAGGCTCACCCATGGTTCCTGGAGCTGATGCCAATCTATCTGGTGCCGTGCCTGATTAGAAAAAGGTGGGCCTTCCCAGCGGGCACAGCCCTGTGCCAAGACATCAGCCACTGCTTGTTCTCTGAAGTGGATGCCCTTGTGCCTTGCAGAACCAGGCCATTTGCACTGTCACGGCCCTGGGTATGTCATCAGTGCTTATATTTTGGAGGATAGCCTTTCAGATTTTCTACGGATATATACATAATTTTTTACATAATTGTTTTCATACTGCACATTCTGGTTTGCATGCAGCTTTTTTTTCCCACTTACTAGAAGACCATAAACATTTCCCCACGTCATTACATTTGCTTCCAAAGCATGACTTTCTGTGGCTGCATAGGGGGACCATAATTGATTTAAGCAGTGGCCAATTGTTTAGGCCCATTGCCCTCGGACTGTGGTGCTTGTCTTTGGTAGATAAAACTCAGACAAGAACATTATGTCCTTTTTGAGAGACACATTAAAACACACAGGGAGTTTCTGCACATGCATTGCGTGATCATGAGGTTTTAAATTGGTTCCACCCGTCGGTTTGGGAAGAAAGCAAAGGTATGGTTCCACTTAGTTCGACTCACGCCTTGAGGGGCAGGAGAACCGTCCCTTGACGTGTTTAGATTCCTAGCAATTCCATAGTAAACAAGAAGCTTCAGTGAAGAGCGGTGAGGCAAGAAGATGGAACATGTTTATTAGGACAGTCACTCCCAGAGTTATGCAACCAGGAGATTTGGGTTTGGGCAACCAACCTCGGCCAATGTCTGAGGTTAACAGAAGGCAGCGGGCTTAAGGGTTCTCTTGGATCGGTTTTGTTGGATTTTAGGGCATGAACACAGGCATCCTTGGATGCAAACCACCAGCTGATGCCTTGTGAGCAGTATCATCACAGACTCAAGGAGTTGGCTGGCAGATTCTCAGAAAATTGCCAGCTCATAATCTCCATCTCTTGAGAATTAGGATAAGCATTAAGGTTAATTGCAAAGTATCCATTTGCCCAAACCCACAACCCACGGTTAGCCCTAAGCCTGAGCCACAGTTATTTTCTACACTAGCTCTTATCTTTACTGAATCCACCGAACTAAATGACTCTGTTTAATGGAGTCACTGGGACAGGGTGAGGTCAGAGGGCAGATGTAAACCAGAAATTCCTAACCCCAGAGGCCACGCCCCATGGGTCAGAGTTTGGTAAGTGCCTTGAAATTCCTCAGACGGGTAGGCCACTTAATTGCGAATGATCAGTGTTATACCTTGGGCAGCGGAGAGAAGGATTTAGAAGGAAAGTCCCTCTGATTTTACACCAACCCATAAAGTTTAAAAATTGATAAGGAGCCCACATCACTGGGCCCTGATGGAGGGCATGTCTCAGGATAAGAGGAGGCAAGAGTCTGGGGTCCTCCCCAAAGATGACTTGCACGCGCTACACATGACCTGCTAGGGATTCTGAAGTCCTAAACCCATAATTGAGCCGTCTCTCATCAGCTCCCAAGGAACTACATTTTTATCCAGAATTTCACCCAGTTCTCATATCAGAAATGCTATTGGGTGGTGTGTTGCTTTCCTGGGGCTACTGTGTCTGCGTACTATAAACTGGATGACTTAAAACAACAGAAATGCACGCTCTCATCATCCCGGAGTTTGAAAGTGTGAAATCAGGGCGCTGGCAGGGCTATCCTATCTCTGAGGCCTCCGAGGAGGACCCTACCCTGAGCCTTCCAGCCTGGGATGGCCTCGCACAGGTGTCCCCTGGCCTGTGACTGCTTACTTCCGTTCTCCGTCTCCTCTCCACACTGAGGCCATCCCTCCTCTGTGGGTGTGGCCTGGTCCACGCTTCCCTCCGCTTATAGGAAACCAGTCGTATTGCTTTAGGGTCCTCATCTCGACTTGATTACGTCAGCGAAGATTCTATTTCCAAATAAGGTCATGTTCATAGGTGCCTGGGGTTAGGACTTCAGCTTATCTTTTTGGGGATGCCACTGAACCCATAATGGATAGAGAGTCAGAAGTTGAGGATCACAGATCCAGTTTTATCACCAATGGCTGTGTGATCCTGAGCAGGTCACCTAGCACCCCGGGTGCCCTCACCTGTCCCCCCAGGAACACTTGCGGCCTGCAGAGTCCATGCAATTGGAATAAGAGCTGCATTTGCTTCTGGTCAGAGAATATACTCAGGGCAGAAAAGGCCTGCCAGCGTGGAAGGGGCATCGCAACTCAGAGGCGACGCCAGGCCCGGGGTAGGCGTACTGGGCTTCCTATCGTGGCAGACGGGGCGTTGAATGGGGAATGAAGGGTGCAGGGTCCCTCTTGCAGCCCCTGGCAGGCCCTCTGGGGTGCCAGCAGCCAGGCCCCAAACTACAGAGCAACCAACCAGATGGCCATGCTCCTTCCCCCAAGTACCGCAGCCCACCAACCCCCGGGGACAGCCTGGGTGACCGGTCATCCCCAAGCCCAGAAAGCACCGTCCCCAAACTCATCATGAAACCAGCACTAGCAGGTGAGACCCCTTGGGCTCAGACGGCTCAGGGGGACGTAGGCCCAGGAAATGGGCTCCCAGGCGGCCCCAGGCCTGTGCGCTCCGCACCGAGCCTGGGACTAGGTGAATTTCAGCTCTGGTGAGACCGAAGGACCTTGACATGTTATGGAATCTGGGGCCGCGGAAGGTGAAGCTGGTGGTGACACATTCCAGGAATGCGGATGTGGCGCTCTTGGCGTGGATCTGAGGCTGACAGGGTTTGACAGTCTCCATCTGGGAACAATAACCTGCGAGAGCCGGGCTGCCTCCCGCCTCCCCCCTTCTCTCCCTCTGCTCGCCCCCCACTTGGGCTGCGCTCAGGAATCTTGGGGAAGGCAGGCCCGGGAGGGGGTGGGCTCACGAATGCTTGCAATTCCAGGAGCAGCAGGCTGAGGACCGATCTAGCCCCCCAGCCCCCCTCCAGGAGGGCTCCCCGGGGAATGCCACAGGGTGGAGGGAGGGGGCCTTCGGGGATGCCAGCGTCCTGTCCCCCGCGGCCTGCCTGGGGCCTCATCCTGGGGCCCGGAGGTGGCAATGTGCAGTTAATACCTCGGGATTTCTTTGGGCCACTGGGGCAGGGGGCTTTCATCGGTGAAGTTCAAAGCACCCCCCCCTCAACTTCCTCTGCTAATCCTCACTCTGATCTGAGTTTTGTTGTGTAACTAAATTGATTACAAGAATTTGGTGAATCAGGCTGGGGCCTGCCCCCCCCAAGCCCCCCGACAGACTCCCTCATGCTCAGCCCCACGAGGTGCCAGGTGCCTGGCCGGGTCCGGGAAGCCAGCTGATGGTGCAGAGAATGTCAGGACAGAGACCTGGCTCCGCCACCACAAGGCGCAGCCGAGCACTGTCCCCACGTTTCTCCACCTGAGCGGCTCTGACCTTCTCCCAGGGTCGTGAGGGCCTCGGGCCCTGGTCATCCTGGAAGGGGCAGCGGCAGCTGCTCCTGGGGAGGGGGGGCGCCGGGCTGCGCAGGCCGGACTCCTCACTGAGCAAGAGGCCTTCCCTGGAGCAGGCTGTGGCCACAGGTCCTGGCCTGGGCCCCTGTGGTCTGCGGGTCCACGACACCTCCCCATCCGGAGTTCCTGAGGCCAGAAACCTGCCATCGTGTTTGAATCCCGCCTCCTGTCCCCAGCTGATCCTCCCCATCGACCAGTCACCAAGTTTTCTCGACGCCACCTCCAGACTGGCTCCTGCGCGCCTCGCCTTCTCTCCATCCAACTGTCGCTGCCTCTCTTCCGCTCTCCTGGATGAAGCTACAGCCTCCTCACTGGTCTCCCTGCCTCTAGTCTGGCCCCTCTCCAATTCATTCTCTGCGTTCTGGCTAGAAGCCTCTTTCATCCTCTGATCTTGTGACTTCTTTATTATTCACGCTCTGAAATACCTCTGCTTGACCTTTGGCTCTCAACCTGGAGATCTTCTCTGGCACAGGCCCAGGTAGGATCCAGGATGCTGTCAGTGAACCACCCAGAAGCCTCACATGTGGCCCCTCAGCACGTCCTCACCATACACTAGGGGTACCTGTGAATTTTCTAGAAACCCCAGTAGACTGTGAGCACCGTGAGGGCAGTGACATTGCACGTGCTGGTTCTTGGCGTCCACAAGGCCGAGGCACAAAGTCTAGGTTAGATGTTCAGCAAGTATTTGGTGAATGAACCAAGGGTCCATGCAGACAGTGTCATTGCTAAGACTAGGACCTACGTCTTCTAGTCAGGGCCAGACTTCTGGAGGCACCTGCCAGGTCACGTGTCCGACCACCGGGTTTTTGAAGAGTTTAAACATTGCTGTGAAGCTAACGCATCCTTGGAAATGCAGCGACGTGGAGCAAGCTCAGTTTACCAGAATTCCTCCAGAGGAGAGCACAGTATGACACAGTTGGAAGCAATCTTTGGACATTCCCTAGGGCCTATTTGAAGACCAAGTAAATATGATGCTTCACGATGTGTGATTTTTTTAAAAAAGATTTTATTTATTTATTCATGAGACACACAGAGAGAGGCAGAGACGTAGGCAGAGAGAGAAGCAGAGGGAGAAGCAGGCTCCATGCAGGGAGCCCGACGTGGGACTCGATCTGGGGATTCCAGGATCAGGCCCTGGGCCGAGGGCAGATGCTCAACCGCTGAGCCCCCTGGGCGTCCTGCGATGTGTTTTTTGTTTTTTTTTTTTTTTTTTTTTTTTTTTTTTTTTTTTTTTTTTTTGCTGGGCGGGTGTGCAAGTTTGGGCCCAGAGAAGAATTGCTCAGGACAGTGAACTGGAGGCTCCGACCAACAGTCCTCGGTCTCCCCTTTCCTGCACACCACTCTTCATGTCTTCCCGTGGAGCAGCTTCCTCTGCAGCGGGAGCGGCTGTGTGGCTGGGCTCCGGCCTTTGGGATGTAAGCAGAGCTGCTGTATGGGAGCCCTGGGACGGCTCTGTAAAAAGCGGAGGGTGTGCACACTCTTTCCCCTCCCGTGGTTCCTCCTTCCTGTTGCCTGGAATGTGAGTGCGATGGCTGGAGCTCCCAGCAGCCCCGTTGGTTCAGGAGGCAAGCCGGAAGGATAAGAGCAATGTGCTGGGACAGTGGAGCAGAAAGCTGCAAGCTTGGGTCCCTAATGAGTTTGTGGGGTCCCTATCAAAGCCCCCTAGACTGCCACGTGGGAGAGGAGCAAAAGGTCTCGCGGTCAGGTCTCTGAGCCCAGCAGCCGGATACCCTTTGCCACGGAGTCAGGGGCCAAATGATGAGCTTGCCCGGGTTGCGTGTGCCTCAGTTGGGTAGGCTCCTGGCCCCCAGCCCAGAACTCTCCTTCTTCCTCCTTCCTCGGCTTCCTCTTCCCGTGTTGGCACAGCCCCATCCCGCTGGGCACCGCCCTGCATGCTGGGGAGCCTGGAGGGCCGAGGCAGTTACAGGCAGGGGCAGTCCAACCCCGAGTGGGACCCCAAAGTGTGGTAACCAGAGCCCCTCAGGAGGCTGGGCCTTTTTGTTTCTCGTGGAAACTGTTTCCCGCAATACACTGATGAGCTGCAATTGTCCTCGCGGAATGCTAGGCACGACCCACCCGGGCTAGGGCGTCGGGGGCACGTTCCGGGGAGCCAGGGTGCAAGGGGACGGGGAGCTGCAGAAGATGCCCTTCTCCCCACGGGAAAGGGAGGCAGAGCAAGAGGTGACAGGCGTGCCACTTCCCAGCTCCCCGGCCCTCCCGTGCCCACGCACCTGCCCCCAACGGCGCCTTCGTATCTGGCACACGGGCACCCCTGCAGCCCTGGGGTCATCCAGACGGGCCCCAGCGGGATTCCCCGAGGCCCAGGCCCTGGACTGGGGTACAGTGGGAGCCCCGGAGGGCAGGGGCCCAGGGCTTTGAGAAGTGAACTGACCTGCTCAAGATCACAGAACCCAGGTGGCTGCAGGGCAGGGGGGGACCCTCAGGGCAGCGTCCTTCCCACCACAGCACGGCTGCTCCAGGAGAAGTTTCCAGATGAGAGCAGTTTTGGAAAAGGCACGTCTTTTCTTTCGTGCCTCCCTCCGGCGAGCGTGCTTCCACCTGCAGGTGAGCAGAAGAGAGAGGCTTCGGGGCCAGGCCGGGGTCCATGTGGTGCTGGGGACGGGCAGGGCGACAGACGCAGAGAGGGCCCTGCTCCCCCCGACCCCCCACCCCCCCCTCGCTCTGTCCTCATCGTCTTCCCCGGACGGTGGGGGGGGCCTCGAGGGCAGCTTGGTAAGTGACGTTCCCCGGGGTGGTGCACGCGGATGACCTGCGGGTCTCTACACCTGGGGACGGGTGACACTCGAAGCAACAGGTGCACCGATAGACGCTGGCGCCGTGCCGTTTGCAGACAGGATCCTGTTTGGCTGCTCGAGCGGGCCGGGCGTGCAGCTTGCCCGTGGCAGGTCTGCGGTGACCCCTCTACCGAACCTATCCTCAGCTGTCGCCCTTCGACGTCACCCTTCCTGAACATGTCGGATTTGGATATCAGAATCGTTTAAATCTGAGTATCTCTGTATTTATGATTCTGAAGCGTGTTCTGATGCCCCGAGGGTGGGGGCGTCGGAGGATCGGTGACACGCCTCGTGACACCCACGGGGGAGTGCTCTGGGAACCTACAGGCGGACGTGGCCGAGGCCAAGAGCGAGACACTCCTCTGCCTGGTGGGGGCGGGGGGGGGGGCAGCTCTGCCGTGTTTCCTTCAACAAACGCTCGCAGATGCCCTTTCCCTCTTATCTCTGTTCACTCCCCCTGTGTGAGCTCCTTGCTTTGGAGCCGTCTTTTTGCTTCTGACTCTCACGTCTGTGTCCGATTGTCATTCGCTCAGCATCTCGACTTGGATGTGCCGTGGACACCACAAAGGCAACGTGTCCAAGCAGAACTTCCAATCATCCCCTCGCAAAGGCACCCACAGCTCCCCTGTCTCGGTTAACGGAGATGGCCTTTCGGCTTTTCAGGCCAGGACCTTGGAGCCACCCTTGGCTTCCTTTTTTTATTTTATTATTATTTATTTCATTTATTTTTATTTTTATTTTTTTTTACACCCTTGGCTTCCTTATCCTCATAGCTGACATTCAGACTTCCAGAAAATCCTATTGGTTCAGCTCTGAAACTATTTCCGGAATTCGGCTGCTCTCACCACCCTGACGGCCACCCACAAGCCTGGCCTACTTTCTCATCTATTTCCTCCAGCCTTGTAAAGATGGCTTCTGAGCCCAATGGTCTACTCTTCCCCATCCAGGTGATTTCCCAGGAATCCCGACCAACATCACTGTCCTCTCACGTAGATTGTAGCGTGACCGCCTAATGGGCCTCCCAGCTTCCATGCTGGCCTCTCCTGTCTACGCTCGACACCTTAGCCAGAATGAATTGTTAAGATATAAGTGGGATTATGTCCCTGCCCTGCTCAGAAACTTCCAGTGGCTTCGTGACCCTCGGAAGGGAGTCACAGTCCTCGCTGGGATCCACGGGCACCCCTATGATTTGCTCCCTCCCGCCCATGCCATGCAGACCTCACCTCCCGCTCCCATGGCCCCACGCTGCTCTGCTCCAGCCTCCCTGCTTCTCCTTCAGGCCCTGGGCCTGCTACCACCCCCCCCCCCAAAGCACTTGTATTGACTCTTCCTGAATCCCTCCCCAGGACACCCCTTCCTGCCTTGGCCACACCACTAGTTCCTTCACTTCCTCTGGGTACTTTCTCAGTGAGCTTTCCCTGCCCCCCATCTCGAATTGTACCTCCCCCCACATTTTGTCTGCCCCCTCCCTCCGAGGTAGATACCACTGTTGCCTCACTCAGATTCTTCTAGGCCGTGCACCCACCCCATGCTGCTGGGAACATCAGCTGCCAATGGTTCCCGGATGTGCTGCTTCCCTGGAGACTCGCCCTTGATGCACAGGTGCCACCTGGGCTGTGAAGTTGCAGCCCCTCCTCACTCGCCCCGGGCAGCCCCGAGCCAGGGATGCCCTCATGAGCAGCAGTACTGAGCATCTGCTGTTACTGGAACCAGAGAGCGTACACGGAGTAGAAACCAAGCCCAGGGAGGTAACTAGGTCACGGACTGGTCAGGAGTGCAGAGCCTCCCAGATCTGGGCCCCACCTGGGCCCTCTGATTCCGTAGCTTCAGCCCTGCAGTCGCTCCCGGCCGACAGCAGTGCTGCCTGTGACGTCGTGACCAAAGTACCCTGCAGGATGAGTTAGGCAACGGCCTAACTCAAATTTTATTTTATTTTATTTTATTTTATTTTATTTTATTTTATTTTATTTTATTTTATTATTTTATTTTATTTTATTTTATTATTTTATTTTATTTTATTTTATTTTATTTTATTTATTTTTATTTTCTTACAGCCCAGAAAGAAAAGGAAGCTCTCTCCCTTGCCCTTGGCCGTTTCCATCTCTAGCACACATTCTGATGGCTCATGCCCGGCAAGGAGGAACAGCCTCCCTGGATGCCTTCTACCTCTTACCTTTCCTCATCCCTCTGGTTTTCAAATCGCACCTGGATGCAGATGGCTAGATTTCTCTTGTTTATCCTTTGACCGAGACAGGAGGTGGACTGTGGGAGGCAGGTGGTCCCAAGAGGAGCCAGAAATGACTTGGGACACACAAGCAGTGGTCGGGATTCCTGGGAAATCACCTGGATGGGGAAGAGTAGACCATTGGGCTCAGAAGCCATCTTTACGAGGCTGGAGGAAATAGATGAGAAAGTGGGCCAGGCTTGTGGGCGACCGTCAGGAGTCTAGGGCCCCGCCATGATCAACAAGCTCAAGATTTGTGCAAGTCTCAGACTTGCACATGGGGGTACGAGGACTCACTCATTCTTTCAACCCATATTTACTGAGCACCAACTACCGCTAAATACCAGGCGCAGTTGTGGCTACTGAAGATGTAAGAGTACAGAGAACAAGGCAGACATAGTGACCGCCCTCTGCACTATTTCAGTGAGACAGATGGGCAAGGTCACACATGTAGCGCGTTAGGTGAAGGAAAAAGCAACCAAAAACTCTTAAGTTGAAGTTTCCAGAAGCAGAGACTGAGACGGGGATTCGGTGCAGACAGGAGCTTTTATTTATTTTATTTTATTTTATTTTTATTTTTTTCTTTAAGGGGGAGCTCTCAAATGAAGGGAATGAAGGAAACAGTGAATGAGAAAAAGTCAAGTGAGAATGTGGTCTTAGATCTGATCCATAGGACTCTGAAGTATCCATGCAACACTGCAGAGCTGTCCTCACCTGGAGGCCGGGGAAATAGCCTTTTGTGTCCCCATCTTTTAGTCACTGGGGAGATGAAGTGTGGGGGCAGGTACAATTTGAGATACGGGGGCAGGGGGACAGGGAAAGCTCACTGAGAAGTACCCAGAGGAAGTGAGGGAACTGGTGGTGTGGCCAAGGCAGGAAGGGGTGTCCTGGGGAGGGATTCAGGAAGAGTCGATGCAAGGGCTCTGGGGGGTGGGGGTGGGGGTAGCGGGCCCAGGGCCTGAGGAGGAGCAGGGAGGCTGGAGCCGAGCAGCGTGGGGCCATGGGAGCAGGAGGTGAGGTCTGCATGGCATGGGGGGGGGGGGGGAGCAAATCGTAGGGGTGCCCGTGGATCCCAGCGAGGACTGTGACTCCCTTCCAAGGGTCACGAAGCCACCGAGGCCGGGTTTCCTGGCTTTCTGTCAATTCTGCGAGCATCCAGTATCTTCTGAGAAATTTCCTTTTGCCTCAGTTAAGTACACACTCTGGAGTGCAAACACTGGATTCAAATCCTAGTTCCACCACTGGCTACTTCTGCAATCCTGGGCCAGCAGCTAACCCGTTCAATACCTCTAGTTCCTCTGTTAAAATGTGCATGATAACAGGGCATAGTAGGACCTACTCAACAGGACTACGGGGAGGGTTAGGTACGTTAATACATATCAAGCACTCAGAAGAGGACAGCCTTACCCGACGTGCGTAAGGGCTCCAAACATGTGAGTGTCCGAAGGTGAGGCTCCCTGGGGCCACCTTGGAAACCAGTTACTATATTCCTCATACTATATTCCTCATTCCTCCAGAGCATGGGTAGGAAGAGGGAATGGATGCTGGAAAACCACAACCCAACACAGCACCACCACCACCACCACCACACACACACACACACACACACACACACTCTCCCCAGATAATCTATTAGTTTCTTCCAAGTCAAATGGGAAGAGACTTGCATGGACCTTACAGAGAATTAATGCTGAGCTCGATACTTGGCACGACATAAGCAACAGACGGATGTTAGTTGGTGTGGTGGTGGCTTGTGATAGTTACTCACTTGCTGGTCACTTTCGAGCCTAAACATCCACCCCGTCAAGTGTCTACTGTACCGTGGCCCTAATGGGCGTTGTCTTTATTCACTTGTCATTGCCTTCGGACAGCTAGGCTCCTGGCACCCACTGCAGCGTGGGGTCTGGTTCTCTCATCCGCTCCCCTCTCCGCTGCCGTACCTCCTCTTTCCTGAGAATGTGTGAGCTACCCCCCATGCTGTCTTTTCTCTCTTTGAATCTCTCTATATACATTTTTTTTCCCCAAGATATTATGTATTTGATAGAGTGAGTGAGAGCAAGAGAGCAGGAGCGGGGGGCGGGGAGGGGGGAGGAACAGAGGGAGAGGGAGGAGCAGACTCCCCTCTGAGCAGGGAGCTGGACTCAGGGGCTCGATCCCGGTACCCTGAGATCATGACCTGAGCTGACGGCAGATGCTTAACCAACTGAGCCACCCAGGCGCCCCACTCTCTACACAATGTCTCATCCCTCCTTCATTATTTCTTCCTGTGACTAAGTGGTTTAAACCATCGCCTGGAAATTCTGTCTGTGCCCAGATGGTGACAGGCCTTCAAAACACAGGACTGTAGGGGAGCTTGGGTGGCTCAGTTGGCTGAGCGTCTGACTCTTGATTTCAGCTTGGGTCACGATCTCAGGGTCACGGGGCTGAGCTCCAGGTCGGGCTCTACGCTGAGCACAAGATGGGCAGCACCCATCGAGTCATTCATTCAGTTATTTTTAACAGATACTTTCAAGAATCAACTACGAATCGCTTACCGTGCGGGATTCGACAATGAATACGGCCAACTCTACCCCCCACCCCCCGCCCTCATGGAGCTGAGAGTTTGTGGGGCTGCAGGTGTGGTGGGGGCCGGAGAAAGAGACAGTAAACTAGTAATTACCCAAATATTTCATTCTGTGGTTTAATTCTGACTATTGCGGAGGGAAGAGCACAGGGTGCGAGGAGGAATGTTCTACGGAATATCTGACCTTACTCCTCTGCCCCAGCCTGCCTTTCCCCTGTCCTCTATATGGCGAGGGGCTGATCCCGGCTGGCTGTCGAGGAGGTGGAAGGCTGGGCAAGGGGAGAAAATCCAAGACATTTCTGTTCCCTTTCCCTCCCTGCCCGGGCATCGTCTTCCCCCGGCTCCTCCGCGGCCCCAGTTCCGAGGAGACAGGTCTGCCTGGATTAGGCCTCCCCACCCGGGCTCTGCTTGTGCCACGTCCTCCCTATGTCTCCCCAGGCTTCAGGTGTAGCAACGTCCCGCTGTTGCCGATTTTCGGACCTCTCACCACCCCCTGTTCGGCTTCTCAGCTCTTCCATCATCCCTACAAGCACCTCCCCGTTGGTTGTAGAAAATACCCTGTTTTCTCTCTCTCTCTTTCTTTCTTTCTTTCTTTCTTTCTTTCTTTCTTTCTTTCTTTCTTTCTTTCTTTTTTCTTTCTTTCTTTCTTTCTTTCTTTCTTTCTTTCTTTCTTTCTTTCTTTCTTTCTTCTTTCTTTCTTCCTTTTTAATTTTCTTTAATTTTTAAAAATATTTTATTTACTTGTTCAGGAGAGACACACAGAGAGAGGCAGAGACACAGGCAGAGGGAGAAGCAGGCTCCATGCAGGGAGCCCGACGCGGGACTCGATCCCGGAACCCTGGGATCACACCCTGGGCCGAAGGCAGATGCTCAACCACTGAACCACCCAGGTGCCCCCAATTCCCTGTTTTCAAGCCAGAGTTGTTTCCCTTTTTCTAGTTGAACTTGGACACATCTAATTACTCATTTTATTTTTCAACCCGTACTCCTGCATGTGCCTGCTTCTGGCATGGAGCTGGGCTCTGATGCTTTCACACACCTAGCCTGGCTGTGTCCTGTCTGGGGTCCCGGATCCCAGAACCTGTCTTAGAGCTCCAAGTTTCCTGATTTGAGTCTATTCCTTTTTGTTCTTTTTTTTTTTTTTTTTTTTTTAAGGATTTATTTATTTACTTGAGAGACAGAGAGATGGAGAGAGAACGCTGGAGGGGCAGAGGGAGAGGGAAAGAATCTCAAGCAGACTTTGTGATGAGCATGGAGCCCGACCTGGGGCTCAATCTCATGACCCTGAGATCATGACCTGAGCCGAAACGAAGAGCCAGATGCTCAACCGACACACCCCGAGTTCACCCGGCTTCATCGCCACCCCAGCAAGAACGATCTGTCTGCCCACCCCATGACCCATACCCCCCAGCCCAGAAGGGCTGTGGTGCCTGTGGTGTCCTGGGCTGCTGGGGGACAATAGGTGGGCTGTTGCCCCAGCCTCAGAAAGCACAGGGTGTAAGAACAGGGGATTGGCTGGCAGCATGATCAGGAGGCAGGCTGGGGCTGCCGATGAAGGGGAGGAAGAGGGTGAAATTTCCAGGGGTGACCGGCTTGGTCTCAGAGCCCGCCCCAGACACCCCAGCCCCCCTGCTCCACCGCCCCAGACGAGCTGTCCTGCCCCAAGCAGCAGCAGGTTTAAATCTACTCATGCATTCTCTTTGTCCTGAACCGGCTGCTGGAGCCCAAGGGAGGATGAGGACCCGTCAGCATTTTCTCCCACAGACAAATGTTTCTCTCATCCAGCCTTTTGCGCAGAAGGCCTGACCTCCTCAGAAATAGCAGCCAGAAAAATCCACACTCCTCATAATCCTACAATTTCCCACTAATCAGATGTCTAGACGAGCATGGTCCCTGCCCCCTTTCCTGTTTGCAAATCTGCCTTGACAAGTCGTATCCTCCTGACAGTCCCATTAAAAATGTTCTTTATTTGCTCTCTGGGCCTTCTGAGACTCGGTTGCTGGAAATACTCTCAGGCTCTGGATCAGCTCCCTTCTCTTGAAATCATGCTCTGATATTCGTCCGCTTAAATTTCATTCTCTGGAGGGGAGCTCTGTTAACAAGGCAATTAGTCCTGCTTTGAGTATAAGTAGGGTACTGTGGGGTTTGCGGCCAGATGGCCCGCCAGCCCGACCTGACTCAGGGCTGCGGTGACTTTGGAGAGGGGGCCATTCTCGCCGGGGCCCGGGCCCGTTTCCGCAGCACAATGTGCTTCTGTATGTAATGCAGTGGGGGAAACGGGGCTGGGTCTCGATTTCCATCCATCCGTGTGAGACCACGGGAGGCTCTCTGTTCACGTCCTTCTCTTGGGGTGCGGGCACAGTGGGGGCTTAAAGCAAAATCTCACGTATTTATTTTTAAATTAGCAAAAGAATAATCAGGATCAAGGGCTGTTGGAGGTTGAATCCCCCCGCTGCTTCTCTGAGGAGCCAGGGAGCCTGGGCACCAGGTTCACTAGGCCTTACCGCCCCCAACCCCTTCCAGGGCCCACCTGCCCTTCCCCGTACCTGTTGCTGGGGACCGGACCTGGTGATCATGGACTGGGACTGGCATCATCTGCAAGGGCAGAACTGGCTGCAACAGCTCTTGCTGACTTTTTTTTTTTTTTTTTTTATGAGAGACACACACAGAGAGGCAGAGACACAGGCAGAGGGAGAAGCAGGCTCCATGCAGGGAGCCCCCCTGATGCGAGACTCGATCCCAGGACCCCAGGATCACGCCCTGAGCCGAAGGCAGACACTCAACCCCTGAGCCACCCCCCTCCTGCTGACATTTTAAAAAGTAGTGTCTTTTGATTTTCTAATAGTGGTGCATTGGTGATTATGGGACATGGGGTATTTGGAGCCTCCCTACTTGGGATCAGATGCCCCTTACCACCTCTAGTGCAGGTACAGAGAGATTCTGAATCTCTCTGTACCTATTTTCTCATCTGTGAAATGCTCAGCATAATGGCTCCTATCTCTTAGGGCAGAGTGAAGATCAAGTGAGTTCATGCATGTGAAGTGCTTAGAATAGTACCTGGTATGTGATATATGCCAGGTCTATGCTGGCGTTGGGGAAAGCTCCTTAAAAAGCTTTACAACTGGGACGCCTGGGTGGCTCAGCAGTTGGGCGTCTGCCTTTGGCTCAGGGTGTGATCCCGGAGTCCCGGGATCGAGTCCCACATCAGGCTCCCTGCATGGAGCCTGCTTCTCCCTCTGCCTGTGTCTCTGCCTCTCTCTGTGTGTCTCTCATGAATAAATAAATAAAATCTTAAAAAAAAAGCTTTACAATTCAAATATTATAAATGGGTACATATAGTGACTGTACATTGTTTGGACCTCTAATTCGCAGGTCTCTAGTTCCCCTCTCTAGAAACAACCATTACCAGCTTATCAGCTCTCAGTGAGGATGGTCAAAGCACACGCGTGTGTATAGATACTGATGTAGATACACACAAACGGAGAGAGAGAAGGCTACAGATACAACTTTACTTACAAGGAGAGTAGATATTACCTATTGGTCTGTACTTAAGAAACATATACAATA
Organism: Canis lupus dingo; assembly: GCF_003254725.2. Lineage (NCBI taxonomy): Eukaryota > Metazoa > Chordata > Mammalia > Carnivora > Canidae > Canis > Canis lupus. Next base: position 45,958,883 of record NC_064255.1, read on the forward strand.
GAGGGGCGCCTGGGTGGCTCAGTTGGTTAAGGGTCCGACTTTTTTTTTTTTTTTTTTTTCTTGGTTTTGGGTCTGACTCTTGAGCTCAGCTGAGGTCATGATCTCAGGGTCAGGAGATTGAATCCTGAGGTGGGCGGGCTCAGCACTTAGTGGGGAGTCTGTTTGAGATTCTCTCTCTCTCTCTCTCTCTCTCTTTCCCTCCGCCCCTCCCTCTGTTCTCTCTCTCTCTCTCTCAAAAAAAAATATATATACACACTAGAAAGATGTGTTGCAAATTGAAACACAATGAAAAGATCATTCTTCATTAATCCTTGTAGATCCAGCTCCTTCTGAGCAGCAGAATAGCGCTCCTTTGTCTGATGCAGGGACTCCTTTAATGGGGCTCCTGCTGGGGGGCGTTGGGGTCGGTCTACCACCAGTATTTTGACTGCATTCGCCCCTGCTGCTGTTTTTCCTTCCCCGTCCCCACATAAGCACGAGAGACCTTCATGAATCTTTTTTTTTTTTTTAAGATGTATTTATTTATTTTAGAGAGAGCACGAGCAGCGGGGAGGGGCCGAGGGAGAGAATCGTCAAGCAGAGTCCCCCCACACTGAGCACACAGTCCGATCCCACGACCCCCTTCCCCCCGAGACAGTGACCCCGAGCTGAAATCAAGAGTCGGCCACTCAACGGACTGAGCCACGCAGGTGGCCCCTGTGAATCTTTTCATGCAGAAGCTGACGCAGATCCCCGTGTCCCCCAAAATGATCCGAGCTCGGGGTAACTCCAGAAGTGAGCCGGGCAGCTTCTGGGCAGCAGGCTCCCTCTCCAGGAGGCAACTCCCCCCGCCCCCAACCCTGAGAAATCCATGAGAAAGAAATTCAGGACTCCTGGGGCTTGTCAGTCTTCTACAGTTGGTCAAGTTTTAAAATAGTTTTGAGTTATTTTCAAGGCACCATCCCAAGAAGATATATTTGGACGGATAAATAACCGCAGATCACAGACGGATGATCGTCTGCCTATGTATTTGCACACCAAGCCTGTGTTTCTGGTCTTTGGGAATCCGCAGAACAAAAACCATGAAGCTTACACAGCCGTTGATCCCACTTTCTGATTTAATTGTATTTTTTCCTCCCCGTTGCTCTGAAGGAACATTTAATTTTAGCACTACATAACGATAGCTCTAAGAGTCTCCCTTCCAGCCCATCTGGGCTTTGCAGTGCAGCAGGAACTTCAGGTATAAATAACGATTGGCGCGTTACAGTATTGTCCAAGGATTAATAAGACGGAAAGAAAAAATTATGTCTCCATTTCTCTCTGGAATGGGAAACATCTTTTTCTGAAAGCTAAGCCTAGAGGCAAAATTTTGAATGTCGGTCAATTAGTTTGCAGGAGCCGAGAGGCGGTCTGGGCGCAGCGCTGAGTGATGGGAGGCCCAGCTCTGCGGCCTCGCTTGCCTGCCCTGCGCAGACCTCACCGACCTCAGTCTGAAATGAGGGTAGGGCTGCAGCATAAGGACCAGGTGAGGGGAAGGAGGACCACTGTCCTCAGGGGAGCCCGGCCGGTCCCCCGCGCCCCACACACAGTGTCACTCGGTGGCTAAGGCCTTCGAAGCACCGAGATGAGAGAGAGCTTGGCAGCCTTTCTTGTTTCTCTTTCCTTTTTCATTCTCATCTTGGAACAGGAGCGAGGGAGCCCGGGCCGACCTCACAAAGGGCCAATGTCTGTGGGCTCGGGGCCCGTTTGGAAAAGCCCATTAGGCCGCAGTGGGGACCCGCCAAGGTTTCCTATGGTTTTCCTATTAGCGGTGCGCGCTGGCTTCCTCGCTCGCAAGGCGGTCCCTCTGTGGCCCGCGGAGAAGGGCAGGGCAGGCCGTCGGAAGGGGCCCAGGGTGCAGGGGGGCCGGGTGCACAGGGTCCTCTGTGCCCCTCGGCCTCCCAGGCCCGGGCAGGTCTCCGGGCTGCCGCGCTCCCAGCGGGCAGGTTGGCGGTGACCCCAGGCCACTGGCAGCGCCTGGCCCGCCTGGGGTGGCTGTCCTCAGGCCCACTGGCCAGATGTGGCCCTGTCCCCCACCCCCAACAATAGGCTCCCCACGTCCCTTGCATTCAGGCTACGGTCAGCTGGGAGCAAAGACGGGTCCAGCGAACCGGGCCCTTCCTGGGCGCTGTGTAGACGGAGTGGGTCCCATGGAGCCCCTGAGCCCTGGGTGGGGTCCACCATAGGAACAACGATAAATGACAATCGAGTCCACAAATACGCACAGAGCTTTGCATATATTGAGCTCCAACTGTATACCCCACCCGGCTTTTGTCCAGAACAAAACACCAGCCAAGGGTCATCAAGTCGGTACTGGCACAAAGCACGTTCTACAGGTTACCTCAGTTGGTCCGCGCGCAGCCTCGTGAAGTAGCTATTGTCAGGAGCCCTGTTCTTCAGATGGAGAAACTGAGCCTCAGAAAGATAAAGCAACTCGCCCCAAATAACATCAGTGGAAGAGGAGCCACGGGGAAGGTGGTGGGGCAGCAAACGGACCCGGGACCCTGAGGCTGTGGGGTGACTGTGACCGCCCAGTGTAGACCACCCGAGCGGTGCACCTCCAGACTCCTGCTCCGTGTAGCCACATCTAGCAGCCACCGCTGTTCCGTAAAGTGCCTTCCAGCCCTGGAATCCTTCTTATGGCCCCGGTGCCCGCTGCCCAGCCTCTACAGCTGGACACAGCCCTGCCCCGCTCCTCCGCTTTCAGCAATCTTAACCCAGCCTGAGCCGCAGTGCGGAGCGTCCTTGAAGGACACCCCCAGCCCAGGAGGCCTGGCTCCACCTCATCTTGCAACCACTTGTAGCCCCTGAGCCGTCCCCTGGTTCTGGCGCCAGGCCTCCCTTTCTGCCAGGGCCACTCCTGCCTCCCCCTGACCCCCAGCTCCTCCTCACCCAGGGCCCTTCCTGCCCTCTTCCTGGTGCTGGGGCTCCTCCCCAGCCAGGCCCCGGCTGCGAGGTCGCTACCAGAGACGGGGAGGGAAGAAGAAAGGCTTGAAGGCTCTGCTATGTGGGGAAAAGCTTCGGATGATTGTCTTAAACGGATCGGTTCAGTGGGAAGTGGAAGGAGAGAGCCCTTGGGGCTTCGGGCCTTAGAGAGAATCAAGGGAGGACGAGAGCGTTGTGTCTTTTGCCTGCATTTATGACACTGGACACGGCATTTTATCACAATCTTGTTGTGACCAACCCCTGATGGTCATTCATCTCCATTTCAAGCCCCACTCCGACCACGTTTCCCTTTTCCTGCTCCCTTCCTCAGTAGCTCGTCTCCAACTCTTCTTCGGCCTCTGGGGGCTAGAAGACTCCATTAAGTCTAAAAGCAGTTTCCTGCCCCACATCCCTCCTTTTCCTAATTCCCTCCATCTCTAGCTTAGTATCCATGTGTAGTCACCTCCTTATAAAGCCCCTCAGCCCTTTTCATTGTCCCTTTATCACTATATTTTCCGTGCAAGACTTGAAACCTGCTTAAATCCTAGTCCACGTGCGTGTGCAGGCCGGTGAGCATGGCTGGAGAAAAGCACGCGGGCTACTTTCACCGTGTGTTCTGGACGACTACCTCCAGGTCAGCCCGAGTCTGTGTCACCGCCTCCTTGCTGCAAAGGAGACTGAGAAATGAGGGGTGAGCTGTTTCTCCTTCAGGGGGGCAGAGGCAGCAAGGGGAGGGGGTCGGGACTAGCTGCTGGATGACAGTCAACAGCGTCAGCCACGGGCCCAGGCTTATTCCCTGTGACTCGTGTTTTCCTGCATTGTGTGTTGTTCTCCTACGGGTTCCCTCCATCATCAGCGTGTGAGACCCTCACGGACACTGTCATCCTTGGTGAAAGAGGAGGGGTGCAGCTGTTCCAGGCCTTCTGACGCCCCCAACCTCAGCTCCACCTTATCGACCCTCCGACTACTATCAATCTCTCCGTCCCTATGCTCTAAACACGAGTGGGTGGGTTGAGTTTTGTTTCTTTTCTCAGGATTTATGGATATTTCCTCTTATTCCTTCAGCTGCTTAGTGATGTTGGGAATTTAGATTGGTTTATAAAAAAAAGACAAAGATGCATTGAAACAGTGAACTGATTAAAGCCATGGTAAGAGAGCAAGGGCTTAGCAATGAAGGTGTGAAATAGTTACCCCAGAATACTCAGGAAAAGGAGTATGCCTCCAGTTAACCCTGCATCTCAGATCTGAGTTTCCTAGGAGACGTAATAGTGTGTGGTTGTCATTAAAGAATGAAAGGAGGTCTCACGGGGGGCCCGGGTGGCTCAGGCGGTCAACCATCTGCCTTCAGTTCAGGTCATGATTCCAGGGTCCTGGGATCGAGCCCTGCATTAGACTCCCTGCTCAGCACCCTCTGCTTGTCGTGTGCTTGCGCTCTCCCTCTGTCAAATAAATAAATAAAATCTTAAAAAAAAGAAAAGAAAAGAAAAAAAAAGAAAAGAAAAGAAAGGATGTTTCACCAGTCCATTGATTTAGTTCATAAAATAAGCCAGTTTTAAGATCTGTCTCTTTGAGATCCTTTCTGTCATGGAAACATCCCAAAGAAGGGTCATGGTGGTGTCTACTCTAACGGCTGTCATGATAAAGTCACAGGGCTGCAGAGCATCCTCACTGGAGACCTGAAGTAGGAGATGATGAGTGGGGCCTGAGGAGCCCCATTGTGAACAATGGGGAACGTTCATCAACTGTGAGGTTTTAGAAGAGGCAAACGCCAAGCACCTCAGGGTCATGGAATTTGTCACAATGCCACTGTGGAAGAAGTACAAGCAGCCACGCATGCACAAAGGTGGATGGGCAAGAACCCCTATGGGGGAGCCAAAGAGGCCTGTCTCAAAGGAAGACTCTCGACGGCCCATTGATCTACACCAAAAGTCTTTGGTTAAGGAAGGCACTCTCGAAGAACCCCTCTCATGAGTTTACTTTGAGCAGTATGAAAGGATCAAAGTAATTAAAGTCATGAGAGAGATGCACAGCTTAGTTCATCTTCAGTGACCATAATTTTGTGAATCCAATGACTATTCAGAAGGCCCACGTGGGGAACGGCCACGGCAGCACCACAGCTGCGAAGTGAGGGGAGCATTGTCTGAGGGAGGGCCAATGCTCTGTCCAGCCCAGGGTGGACTCTTTAGTGGTGTCTGAGACTTGGTTTTGCTGGAATTCACTTTATCCACAGGCAAAAACTTCAATGGTGATGGTGGGCTTTGTTATTGTTTTTATTATCTTCTTTATTTTTTTTAAAGCTTTTATTTAAATTCCAGTACAGTTAACATACAGTGTAAGATTAGTTTCAGGTGTAACTACAGGGATTCAACACCACCATACGTCACCTGATGCTCATTTCAGTAGTTACAGTGGTTTGAATGGCAGCTGGGGAGGAAATGGGATATGGTGATGGCGGAGGAGTGAAAAATAATCAATCTTCAAAAAAATTTTTTTTTATCAGGAAAGGACCAGGATTCTAGAGGCAGAAACTCTGCCTCTTATGGTTGTGGAGGTCTTTCTTCTGTCAAACCTCATGACCAGGTGGGCCCTGGGGGCCCCAGGCAGTGGCGGGAGCTGGAAGTGGGGGCAAGAGATTTTACTCCATGCTTCAAAACAAGCCTTGGTGAGAGTGGAGGGCAGGAGAAGTGACAGGGAGGCTGCACTCCCGTCAGGGCTGACAGCCACCCTATGTGCACCGTGTGGCAGCCAGGGTCCCTTCTGACAGGTCACCTCTGATGGCTCGGGTTTTGTGCTGTAAGGTTGATGAAAATTTTCAATATCACTCCTGGTTGAAACAGGATTGCGGACTCAGCCAAGCAGCACTTGGCTCTGTAAGCCATATTTTACACTGTGCCTCTTTAGGCCAAGGCTTCTGGAAATACCTCTAAATAGTTCTCCTTCTGTTCTCCCGGGCCCTCCCACAGCCCTGGTTCAGTGGTCTCCGGATCAGGGAACATTAGCATCACGGGGACACCTTAGTTACGTTCTCATCCAGCAACTCTATTCTACAGAAGGGAAAAATAAAGCGTAGAGAGGTGGAGTGACCAACGCGACCGTGCAGTCGTACGACCAGAATTCTTGTCTCTTTACCCTCACACCTCTGTCATCCCAATTCACCTCTGTGGTGTTTGCTTATTCCCTCACCCTTCAGATTCAAATGAACACTCGAGGCTGCACCAGTTTGGATTGTACTTGGCAGCAATCACTCAAAATGAAAGGACATTTATTACTGTTTACTTACAGAAAGTCTTGGAGCGAGATGCTTTCGTTCTTTTTTTCATCGACCCAAAGCTAACAACGCAGGGGCAGCCCTTGCATTGCCACTGAGTTGACTTTTTATGCTTGTGCTTGCTGCCTTCTGATCACAAGAAGGTTGCCACAGCTCCAAGCATTTTGTCATCACATCATTGTCTCAAGCAGAAAAGAATGGGGGCGGAAGCAGGTGGGAAGCAAAACTATATTTCTTTTATGTAGCGAGAAGGCGATTCCAGAAAGCTCCCTCAGAAACTCTCATTGGCCACTCTTTGTGGCAAGGGAGCCTGGGAAAGTAAACATCTAGCAGAGGGAAATGAGATAGTTATGGTTGGCATAGATGAATCAGGCTGGGCACATTTATACTCAGAACAAAACAGGATCTTGTTGTTTGGGAGGAAAGGATGGTGCGGGGAGAAGGTGGTGTCTAGGGGCAACTTACAGCATCTGCCATAGAGACCGTTGAGCATGGTGGAGGGAATGTAGGCTTTAGGGTAAAAAAAAACCTGGGTTCAAATCCTAGCTCTACTGGTTATCAGCAGGGTGACTGTGGCTAATTCATTTTTTTTCTTTTTTAAAGATTTATTTATTTGAGAGAGAGAGAGCATGGGCATGAGAGAGTGCACAAGCGGGGTGGAGAGGCAGAGGGAGGGGGAGAAGCAGACTTTCTGCTGAGCAGGAAGCCTGGTGCTGGGCTCCATCCCAGGACTCGGGGATCATGACCTGAGCTGAAGGCAGATGCTTAACCGTCTGAGTCACCCCAGCACCCCTCATTTTTCTAACTGTAAAATGCAAGTAATCTAAATCACGTCTGTGTTGGCTGACACATTGTAGGGGCTCAGTCAATCCAGCTATTGTTGTTATGTCTACTAATCCATCAAGTACTTCCTCAGAATTTCAAGTGTTCACATTCTTTGGGGCGGGGAGTCTACGGTAATTCCCTAGGCTAAGCTGTGATCGCTTGGTGGGGGGCAGGTGGTAGAGGTGAAGCTTAGATGGGGCCATGCAGACGTCTCCACCCCCTCTCCAGCCCGTGCAGTTTTGATCGTCCAGGGCCTGTGGACCAGCCATTGGAAACACCACCGACTTCCATTTGTCTGTGTTTCGGAGATACACAGTGAAAGCAAGCAAGAGCAGCAGAAGCTCCCCAAGGGCTCCGGGGGAGCCCATTCTGGCCTGGGCTGGCTCTGTTCTATTTCCACACCGTGAGCCAGGCCCCCCATGAGTCAAGACCCCAAAGGACATGAGTCACTTATGCATGGAAGCGGGTGTAAGTCGGAGAGCTGCTCTTTTACCTGCCTGGGAATCCGTCCTACTGCGTATGACCAGGAGTGTTCTCACACCCGGTGCAAGCAGTTCAGTGGGGCTGACCCCCCCACACACACCCATCCCCCCCAACCCGCAATGCTCCAGGGCTGGCACATGATCTAGACCTGGTCAAACAGCATTTTCCATCCTCTTGGCCAAGACGATTGACTTGGGGTAGGGCATGTAACCTGAGGCAGGCCAAAGAGACCCAATTCTGGAAGTTTTGCTGGAGTTATTGGGAAAGAGGTCTTCTCGTCCGGCTGAGAGCTGCCAGCTATGTGCCTGGTGTGAGGCTGGAGCTTCCAGGGACAAACACTTGGCCAGAGCCTGGCTGCCAAGGAAGACAGGCAAGGGAGGAGAAGCGGGCCCATGGATGTTGTTGGAGTCTGTAAACCCAGCCATGCTTGAAACCACCAAATCTACCTTTGGATTTTCCAGTTACCCACGCCCAGAAATTCCATTTTGATCCTTTAACCAGTGTGAATTTTTTTTCTGCAGGAAGTATCCTAATTTGAAAAGAGAGATTTATTATTATTTTTTTCTTCCTATCTTCCCTGGATAAAATGAAAAACGCTCCCACCAGCTTTGTTGTTCGTCGGCTCCCTGGCTGAGACCAGTCCTGCTCTCCTAGCTGCCGGCATCACGGATTGTCCCTCCGCATCAAAGGTTGGCACCGTGACTGACCCCATCTCCAACAATGACCCAAGGATCGAGGGATTTCAATTCGAGTACGAGACAGCTGCGAGCAGAGGCTTTCTGTGGAAAACACTCAGGCTTTCTATTGCTTTGCTGACTCGGGCTTTCTGTGGACATCTCTATTCATCGTTCTAAGCAAGCAAACGTCTGCCGTGACATTACGGCCTGGTCACTCCTATGTTAGCCGTCAACGTGACGTTAGTGTCGACCTCCTGAAAGCATCCCTGGGCTCACTGCAGGAGACGCTTAGCTCATGTTCGGTCAATCAGGCCGCCAGTGAGAAAGCAGGGTTGCAATTTTGCAGAAATCAGGGCAAGGCAGGCCGCAATTTTTTCTTACTGACTTCACCTTTCTCAGCCAAGTGACTGTTTCACGAGGTCACTAGAAAGGTGTCATCACAGGTCTCAAATCATTCTCCACCACCAGCCTTCCAGAGGGAGTTTTAAAGCCATGTGTGCGTTGCACAGCACAGGCTGGAGGGTCGAGCCACGTCAGGTGTCCGCTCTGTCTGCGGGGGGCCCGTCCCGTGTGTACACTTGCCACCTTTCGTCATGGAAGGAAGGCGACCCCGTTGGCGGCTTTATACATTTATAAATCCAGCATCTGTCTACAGATACTCCTCAATTTCCACCTCTTTCTCAGGCACGTCTCTGCCTTCGGCTGTCGTCACATCTCTCCCGGGTGGGCACAAACAGGAGCTGCCCGAGTCCTGGGGTCTGGCAGGGTTTGCCCGGGGCCTCGGGCATCCCTGTCTTGCTCCTTGGTCCTCCCTGTGCTCTCCGATCCCTGACCTTGGCTGGTTGCCTTGCTCCTATTCCTGGACTCACCCCTAACCCCTGTTGGTGGGCCTCTGCGGCAGTGCCGGACACATAGTAGGCGTGCAACCCGGCCACCCCGGTGCCGTCCACGGCTCCTCCCCACAGAGTGCCCCGCGGTGCCACTTACGTGGAAAACGGTGTGAGTGGGGCCCCCAGAATCGGGCAACTCAGCAAATGCACTTATTTTGTTTTGTCACTGAATAGAAGGATGAGTGAATGAACGAACGGAAAGAAAGAAATCCTGGCTGCTCGTGTTGGCTTCCCTGTCTGGATACCCAGGACTCTACATTTTTGCCAGTTTGCTTTTACATCCTATTTGTAAGTCAGTAGTGAGTCAATGTTACCAGCCTCTGGATTAAGTCTCTTCCCATCTAACCGCTTGCCACGCGAGTGATTTCACTGCTTACTGTAGCTTCTGGACCAGTTCTGCTCAAGCAGCCACTTCTTTAGGGTTCTCATCATCCTCCTCCTCCAGACCTGTGGCCACTCTCCCCCTCCCCCCGCCCCCCCATCTTTCTTGTACTCCTGCTTGATCCTGCAAGAACTCCTGCCCCAGGAACATCAAGGCACCACCGTCAGTAGTGCTAGTGTCTTTGTTTCTCCCGGCAAAACAAATGTCAGGAATGGACCACGAATCGAGTCAATCACTGAATCGTGTCCATTTCTGGCATTAGCCCTTGTCACAAGGTTTCTTCTCTGCTTTCTTTTGGTCCCTCAAACCCTTTGGTTTTAGCAGGCTCTGGAGCGCACCCCTCTCGCCTCTGGGCCTCGGAGCAGGGAGCTGGCTACTGCGAGACCCCTTGTGCATGCTGGAAGCTTGGGGAGCCCCACTTGAGTCTCCCAAGTCCCGAGTCCCAAGACTCAAATTTCAATGCCCTGCTTTCCAGCTTCCAGATCCTCCCGTAAGCTGGTGAGATCTTACTCATCCACCTGAGGTCCCACTCCATCCTAACACAACTCATTCTGTCAGGGGCGTCCTCACCATGAGGCCACATCGATGCCTCCTTCCAATGCACTCCCTCAGCCATCCCCCCCTTCTCCGTCGAGGTCTATCCCAATTCCAGCTCCTCCAAGGAGCCTCCTACGGCCACCCCGGCCCTATTGATTTTCCTCTTTCTCCTTAAGTACCATCTGGTGTGATTTTAAGGCATCATCATATTCCAGAAGTTCTTTCCTTTGTAGATCTTGCCTTCCTACCTAGACCATGCATCCCTTGGAGGCAGGGATCACATCAAGTTATTTCAGCGACCTTCACCCGGCCTCCCTCGCACATGGCGATTAAACAAATAACCGTCAGTAACCCTCCCTCATAAATACCTAGCATCTCTGGAGTATCCTATTAATTATTATTATTATTATTATTAATATTTGCAAAAGCACCAACTTTCTCCACTTTTCAGCAGCACGTTGATCATGTTGATAAGGACACTTGGAGGTAAGTACGTTTGCCAGGGAAGCAGAATGAACTCTCTGTCCAAGACAGAAATAGAATCCTCTCCTCCAAACTCCTGCTGGAACCTGTCTCCCGACACAGAATGGTCACATGGGCAGAGCATAGGAAGCAGTCGAAGGTTTTGTGGATGATTAAATGCTCAAGCTGAGCTGTGGCATTTGTCAACAGCCACCAGCGTTTGGGAAATGTGCTCCTAGTCACAGTGCGAGGCCTATTGTGAAGCATTATCCCGGCTCTGAATGGAGCTGGTGTTATGTAATCGAAAGACAGAAGGTGGAAAAGCAAAACACGGAGGCACAGACCAAGGCCACGTTTCCTTTTTTTTTTTTTTAAAGCCCTTTGCGGAATACCTTGCTTATGGCTTGCTTATGGGTGGAGTTCAATTGAACTCTATTCTGCAGACTCAATTCTCAGTGATTTCTTTTTCAGGCCTTGAGACTTCCGGGCAAAATGAAGAGGTGATTGAATCCAACGCTTAAGTGAAATTCAAGAAGTCACCCTCGTTTCCCCTCCCTCCGTGGAATAAGCTGACAGTGTTGGTTTTGGCATTGCTTTCCTAGGTAACCGGTACCCAATTTCCTATACTCTATACTCCAAATCCACATGGGTGACATCCTGGCCAAATCATGGTCCTGTAGCTGTGAGCCACACGGCTCTGGGGTGGGGGGACATGCTCTTGGCCTGACAGGTTATATACAAAGTCGCTTTTAACAACTGCGGTCACTGCGGTCGATGTGGATGGACCTGGAGGGTATTATGCTGAGTGAAATAAGTCATTCGGAGAAGGACAAACATATGGTCTCATTCATTGGGGGAATATAAATAATAGTGAAAGGGAATAAAGGGGAAAGGAGTGAAAATGAGTGGGAAATATCAGAAAGGGAGACAGAACATGAGAGACTCCTAACTCTGGGAAACGAACTAGGGGTGGGGGAAGGGGAGGTGGGCGGGGGGTGGGGGTGACTGGGTGATGGGCACTGAGGGGGGCACTTGATGGGATGAGCACTGGGTGTTATGCTATACGTTGGCAAATTGAACTCCAATAAAAAATGCATTACTAAAAAAAAAAACAACAAAAAAACCCCACCAACAACTGCGGTCCCTACACCGCCCGTCCGCCCCCTCCCCGCACAGCTGGGGGCCGCAGCCTCCCCCTGCACGCTGCCCTCCTCATCCTTGCATTTCACGCATTCCATTCCAAGTACAAACCTCCTCCACCTGCAAGTCGCGTAGGAGATGAAAAAGTGAGATAAAGACTGAGGATAGCGGTGACTTTGGCCACGGTAGTTAGGACAGAAGGGCCTATTGAGAAGTGGGCAGCGGCTGTGAGCTGCGGGGCTCTGGGGCCAGACCGTCTGGGTTCAAATGCTGCCCTTCCCTTTTCTCACCTGTGTCATCTGGAGCGAACTGCCTACCTTTCCCGGATCTGGTTCCACATCTGTGAGTAGGGATGACAACAGTACTGGCCTCGTCTCGTAGGTTTGTGGTAATGAGTAAATGAGTCAGTGTGTGCGGCGCACTTGGATCAGTGCCTCTGACTGATTAAGACATGGTGTGTGCTTAATCAGTCTTAATTATCATTGTAGTTGGAAAGGCATGCAAGTCCCCCAAGGGCCAGGAAAAGACCCACGGGAGACAGTGACCCCCAGAAAACCCCGTCTGCCAGTTCTTACGTGGGATCTGCTCTGTTCACTTATTTTATTCAAACAACTATTTCTTGAGAACTTGAGAGCTAGTATATGCCGGGTACTTGCTAGATGCAGAGAAGACGGGGGTAGAAAAAACCCAGAGCATTCGCCCTTGTGAGCATTTCCCAGACAGCCTTAGCCTCTGGGGTGCGGCCACGGGGGGCTTGGTGTGTAGCACAGGGGCTGGCGGAAAGGAAGCTCGGGGGGAGGGGGGTGCTTTCCCAGTGCTCTCCCTCCAGGCGGGCTCCTCACCCACACCCTTGATCCACTCCCCACTTAGATTCCAGAATCAGCCATTCACCAAAATCCTGGAGGAGGTCAGCCCCTCCGCGCTCTGAGACACCACTCCCTCTCTCCCCTACTTCCCCAAAGGGAATGTGGGTGCCCCGAGCACCCTGCATATTCCTGTTCCATCATTTCAGTTAGCGCTTAGGTTCTCCAAAGCATTTTCAGTAGAAGTTACCTGCCTGGTTGGTTCTCCCCAAGCCTTCCCCGCTCCTGCCCTGGAACTTCCTAGTACTAACCCCATCCTGGGCCGCTCACCTAATTCTGCTCCCCTGATACCTGAGCCAGCCACATGTGTCCACCCTTACCTGGAAATCACCCGGGGCCTCAAACCCATCCTCCAGGTCCGTCGACTGGCATCAGTGGAAGGAGGGAGGCAGGGGTGAGCCAGTGCCAGGAGCAGCCCAAGATCCTGTGTCACTTCTGTGTTCTCAGCCCCGACGCTCTGGTCCTGATGCCCCCAGTCCTCCCCTCGCATGCTTCCAGGTTCCTTGGGCTCTCACCCCCGCTGCCTAACTCAAAGCATATGAAATGCATTCATTCATTCATTCATTCATTCATTCATTTTTTTCACAAACACCTAGCAAATGCTTTATGTGCCCTGTACTAAGACTTCTCTAGGTTCTGGAGATGGAGCAGGGAAGGAAACAAAAATCTCTCCCCCCACGGGCCTTACACTCTAGTGCGGAGAGGAGGACAGTAAAGGGACAGATGAGGTGGCATGTCCAACGGTGAAGAATATAATGAGCTTGACTCACTCATCCAATGGTGCTGGGCTGGAGGGGAGCTCAGGAGGGGGACGAGGCCCAGGAGGGGCTGCATCTCCACGGCGGGGGAGGAGCTGCTGAGGGCCTCAACCCTTGGCCAGTTTGTTGAGAAGCTGCTTGAGCCCGTGGCGGTGCCGGGCAGCCGGTGGATGTGGTCCTGCACCTGCGCTGCGATCCTGGGCCTGGCAGGTGCCCGAGCCACTGTCGCCGCAGGCCGAGAGCCTGGGCACGCTGCCCTGAGCCCCACGGAGGGGCTGGTTGACAAGGCCGGGCCATAGCCCCCCGGGAACGGAGGCATTCCTTCTCCGGCCTGCGGACGGCGAGCAGAAGCCCTGGCTCGTGGCTGTCCTGCGTGTTTCGGCAAATGAACACAAGAAGGGCTTACGTCTCTCCAGCCAACCCCTCCTCATCTAGGCCCAGGTAAGGACGAATTTGGGAGAGGACTGGATTGAGTTCTAAATCCACTACTTCCCCCATAACTGATTAAAGCACAGTCCAGGCTGGAGAAACAGCTCTTGGCTTCCTTCTCATACCGAAGCTATCGAAGCTCTGTAAGTCACAGGCATGTTCGTGGGCCTAATGTCGTTGGACAGCTGGCATATCATATGTCACAACATCTGTTAGGATCCATTGACCATCGAGCTAAATATACTTTCCAGTTAACACAGGGGTACACGTTCTATGCAAAAAAAAAAAAGATACGTTTTTGTTGTTGTTTGCTTTTCGAGCCACTTATAAAATATCTCAAACTTCACTGGGGTTTTCCTATCTTGAAAAACTGAAGGTCCTGGATTGCATAGCTTTACATTCCGAATGAATCATTAATGGGCCTCACATAACCTCCCCAGCAGAGATGCCCCTGCATACCAACCTTCATGTTCCTCGTGCTTGGGATGTGCAATTCCTCTACAAGCTACACTGGGCTGTGGTGCAACTTCTATTTTGGGCCAGAGTTGTTTCTTTATATAGAAACCTTGTCAAATCAAGCGAGTACATGAGTCATTTCCTCAAAGCCCTCCCATCAAATGCTTCTCATCTGCTATCCATTTTCTTCTTTTTTAATCGAAAGGAAACTTCAGGAACAACGCCGATGTCTCGAGGAAAAATCCTCAACTTCCACGGACGACGGTTAGAATGGTAATAATGCTTTCAGGTGGTGGCTGGACTTCATATTCCTTTAAGAAAATGATCCCATCACCCTGTGTATTTCCACGAACCTAGCAACTCGCATACCTCTGCTAACTTCCGTACCCCCACTTCTATAATTCACACCAAGGCCTGTGATGCCTTCGACGCCTCTGAAGGGCCTGACACAGTGGTGCTAATCAGAGCTTAGAAAGAATTTGAGGGTTACTGTAATCTTGAACGCTAGATAAAGCGATGAGAATCGGTGGCTTTGCCTTAATTCCCCTTCACTCCACTGTCCGGGGGATTTGAGGAATGGAGGGAAGTGAAGCTTGTTCTTTCCTCATAGCGCAGGTGGACAGTTAGGAAGAACTTTGTTTTCCTTTTAATGTTGTATATTATGCTAAGGAGCTGGGGCTGCGGGAAGAGGCTTTGCCCTCTGTGCATGGACAAATAAGGACGCCTACGAGCGTCCTTTGGTGACCTTTAAGGCACCCCTCGGTGGAAGTTAGAGGGCAAATATTAGGTGTGTCCAATCTACTTAAGAATTTGAAACACCCCCCCCAAAAAAAAAAAAAAAAAGAATTTGAAACCCAAGGTTCTGCCGAACAATTGGCTCAATTGTCTGAATCTTTCCGAACCTTTCTGCTCAGGCATATTTCCCGATCACCGTACCTTGTCATGTATCCCAGGAGCACACATTCCTGGGGAACCAAGGCCGATACTTATTTCTCTCTGTTCCTTTGTCTTCTGCACAGACAGCGAGTAAGGAAGGAAAGGGACAGATGGGCGTGCTTGTAGGAGTCTTCCCACTGGAGAAAAGAAGAAGGAAATCACCTACAAGATCATTAGCACTATCAGGTGGCGATGTTTTTAGACTTTTCATTTAACCAAGGAAACTCCCTGACAATGGCTCTATCCATAATGCAGTAATGTCAGTCCCTTTCTGTTGTCCCCTGTTCTTTGGGCAACCAGGCCCTGGGAGCTCTCCTCCCCTCAGCGAAAGCACAGTGGAAGTTCACCAGCTGTTCCAAGGAATGTTCAAAACTTGAATATATTCTGAGTTATGGTCATCAAATGGCTGATCAGATTCATCGTCTCTATTCCCAGAAAAATGACTTGGGTTGTGAGGACTTGCATCACTGAGAGGAGAAGATAATAGCAGATTTTGCCCAGAATGAAAGAATTATTTCTTTCTCACTTTTTTTTTTTTAACCTTCAGTTTGGATATTGCATTGAAAAAAAAGAAAGAGGGTGGAGGAAATCTTCCAGAATAAGAAAGATAAAATCTGATAGAGTAGCAAGGGAACATAATTGTAGAACACTAGTGCCTCTTTTTCCCTGAGTGTGGAAAGGGGGAAATATGGGCCATTTGCTACCATAGAAACCAACCAAAGTATGTAGGAGGGGGAGGGAAAGCCCATTCTAGGAACTTAAAGATCTTACTTGTTTCAAAGTTAAAGTGTCCTAGTCAATCGGTGATCTTTGTAATGGCAAGAGGTGTGTGTGTCTGTGTGTATCCTTTTTATTTAATGGAGTTCCAACGTGCCTTCCCTCTTACTTTGCCTTTTAAACCTACTGATTCTTTCCCTATAGCTTCAACCAGGAGAGTTGACAATTAAAAAAAAAAACAAAGCCACTGGACACCCGCTGTGTATCAGGCATAGCTCTATGTGGTGGCGACATCTAACACACATAGCACAGGGCCATTGGATGAAAACCTTACGCGATGCTCATAGTTGTATTTATTCCTATTTTCATACTCAGAGATCTCTTAGAAAACAAGCAGTTTAAAATTAATTTCCTCCCCCTTAATCCAGTTCTTTAAAAATTTTAAAGTCGCATGTTAAAAACGTTCATCCTCAACACGGGTGCAGGAGACACGCCTCCTGTGTTTGCTGTTCCTTTACAATTCCCTTTCACAGGCAGCCTGCCACCTCTCCTGTTCCCTTACGGGTCCTTTAGTCCTTTGCAAACTCTGCAAACTCTGAATGACAAAGGAGCAGGAGACCAGGTGTTTGGAGAGCTCCTGGAGTGAGTCAACCTCTGTCTTCCTGCTAGGAAGCTATAGGAGAAGAGATACCAAATCAGCATAAATGTGCTGCTGGGGCTGGCGGGGGTGGGGGGGTGGGGTGGGCGGAGCCCCCGTCATGGGAAGTAGTCTCGGGTAGGCTGGACAATCTCTCAGCAGGGATATTGTAAAAGGGAGCTGGACGAGATGCCCTATTTTACATATGTAGAGATTCACAGCAAAATTGAGCAGAAGGTGCAGGTTTCCCATAGATAGCTCCTGCCCCACCTGTGCAAGGCCTTCCCGCTATCCACATCCCCCACCAGAGTGCTACATCTGTCTCAGTCGATGAACCTATAGGGACACATCACTATCACCCAGAGCCCAGAGTCGACATTAGGGTTCACCTTTGGTGTCGTATGCTCCATGGGATTGGATAAATGTATAGGGCCATGTATCCACTGTTAGAGTATCACGCAGAGTAGCTTCAGTGCCGGAGAAATCCCCTGAGCTTCACCTGTTCATCCCTCCATCTCTCCCCTCCTCTGACAACCATTGATCGCTTCCTGTCTCCATAGTTTCGCCTTTTGCACAACATCATAGATCGGAATATACAGCACGTAGCCTTTTCAGATCGGCTTCCTTCACTTAGCAATGGGCATTTAAGGTCCTCTGTGTCTTTTTGTGTCGTGATAGCTCATTTCTTTCTAGGGCTGACTGTTTCGTGGTCTGGATGTACTAACATTCTTTTCAGTCGTGGTTTGTTTCTATAGCCTGCAGGACAGCAGTGACAGGGTGGCCACAAAGATGAAATGAAAAGGAAGGGACAGCTTGATAGCCACGACTTTCCATGCCAGGGGAATGGCTGGGCTTCAGAGTTCTGGATGAGGCATGTTGCTGATGCTAGGGGTCAATCTCGGGGCGGTGCCTTGGCAGAGACCAGGGCTCCACACAAACAGGAGGTGTGTGGGCATGCTCGGTACAAGTGACAGCCAACTCAAACCAGCTTAATCACAAAAGTGACCATGTTGACTCATGTGACTGGGAATTTCAAGGGGCACGTATGGATTTTCGGGCATTGCTCTTGATACAGGGCTGAAAAGATGCCATCAGGGCCCTGGCCCTCTCTGCTTCTTAGTTTTCTTTCTTCTGGGTTAGGGTCCTTCTGAAGCAGACTCTCCCACAAGGTGCTGGGCGATGGCCACCTGAACTCCAGGCTTACTCTCTACCAGCCAATTAAGCTCTGTGGCAAATGAAGCATCCTTTTTGCCAGCAAAGCTCTCAGGGAGGAATTTTACTGACCCAGGCCCTGAGTGAACCCCGGGGGCTTATTGGTATCCACTCCTGGAATTAGGGACTGGGATCCCCCGACTACTGTTACCTGAGCAACATGAGAGCAGGGGAGGGGATGTATCCAAGGGAATATTGGGGTGATCTTAACTAAAGAAAGGAGATGGATTCTGTGCAAGTGAAATTAATAGACATTTCCCTGTGCCAGACTAGAGGAAAACAGTTCTAAAAAGCAGAGACGGGTGTCGACACATTACAGAGAAGCAAGGAAAATAGTGATTTTAAACAGTGGTTTCAAAGCAATTAATTGAAAACTTCATTATACCCCTCGATAATGGAAAATCAAATGTCTGGTGGGGCCAGATCGCTCCTCTTCTGGGCCTACATGTTCTTTGGGCTGCTGAAGTTGGGAGGAAATGTTGGGCTCACAGCTTCATATGTATCCTTTCTGCCGAGACTAGAAAGCTAAGCACGTTTCCCAGACTCCCTTGCAGCTAGGGTGATGGATGCAAACTAATCTCGTTACCTAGATGCACTCAGATAAGGTGTGCAAGGCAGAAACAGGGAGGACTCCATCCTTCTGTGGCTTGGTTGCTTTCGGCTGTCAGGCTCCACCGTGGAGATGCTGGGCTTTCCCACCATGTCTGTCTCCAGCTTTGTGGGCTCCGAGGGACAGCAGAGTGGAAGAGGTAACCGATCCCTGGATGGGCCCGTTCTGCGCCTCTGGGAGGCATTTCTGCAGGTGTGGCCTATTGTCTACAACTTGAGGCCTTCTGACAACAGCAAACATAGGTAACTTCCTACATTAAATATTTTTTTCTGTACAGAGTAGCTAAAGAGGCATCTGCTTATTATATCTAAACACTCAGAGTTGACAAAAGTCTAAAAAAAAAAAGTCTGGATGCTCATGGAGACCTGATTTGCAAGCAAATTCGGTGCCATGGGCAGGGGGAGAAGCTCATTTGACTCTCCTGGGGCATGGTTCCATGGAAGGAGGAAGGGCTGTCCAACTTCTAGGGCTTATTTTATCAATCAGTGTGTCCCTCCTTAGACATCACCAGGACTCTTCCCTCCACCCATCGAGATTCTCTCAAGCCAAGGCCTTTGCTTGTATTCACTCATTCTTTCATTCCCAGTTTATAAATATTTACTGAGCCCTGACTGTCTACTGGCAAATGCCATTTCCTCTGAAAACTGACACACCCCAGTCCACCCTCCCCACTTCTGAGGCCCCCGCTTCATACTTGCTCATGCAGGGGGAACACGTGCATGTGTACAAACACGCACATCTGTACGCCATACGCAACATTTCCAACCACTCGGATTTTTCCGCATTCTTCCTTGACTCCCACAATCCAGGTTTTCTGATCTATCACTAATCCCATGGCTCCCGAATTTTCCCTATCAAAGCATTTTCTCATGCTGTATTGAAATTGCTCATTCATTTCTGTCTCTCATGCTAAATGTAATGTTGAAGACTGTGTCTGTCCTGTTTGCCAGTGAAGACCCAGGACCTCGCTTAGTGTCTGTGATGATGCCCCTGGCCCAGACCTTCAATACTGAATTTATATAATGCTATCCTAAGGGCTTGCAGAAGCTGGATGGTCTCCGGAAGTTCTCAGATCAAAGATTAGCTCTAAAGATCAAAAGAGGTGATAGAAACACCAGGGGCTAAGGCCAAGTTAGGACCTGGGAAAATATATTTGTTTTTCCTCCCTAAGTCTCTCAGGTTCTCCACCCTCATCCTCACCTCTTCTAGCTCAGCAAAAAACAAAACAAAACAAAACAAAACAAAACAAAACAAAAACAGGGAGAGAGAGCAGTTCGAGCCACTTTGCGGCATGGCATCACAGGAGACCATCTCATTGTGCATATCCTAGCAGGTTTCTACATTCCTCAAAACTCAGATTTTGGCCCTGTCCCTTATAGGATCTGTGACCTTGGAAGCATTTTTAATCCATGACTTTATTTTCTCATTTACAAAGTGGACATGTGGTGCATTGTAGATGGCCACAAATTCTTTCCACGTATTCCCATCACGGATGGGGTGGGGTGAGGGATCTCCCCGAGCCTTGGCTGTTAATCTGGTTTGGCTCCATGATTGCTTGGCCAATGGAATATAGCAGAAGTGATGCCATGCCCATTTCCACGCACAGGCCTTAAAGGGTTGGCAGCTTCTGCTTCCTGTCTTAGGATACCCACTCTCAGGGAAGCTGCCCACCGTGCTGTGCTGACCAGAGAGAAAAGTCGGATAGCGAGAGAGATGCTGGTGAGTGGCAGCTCTCCCAGACGTTCCATGCAGACACGTGGATGAAAAAGCCATCTGGACATCCAGCCCGGAAGAGCCTTCAGATGACTCCCGCGGAAGCTGCCGTCCAGCTACAACATGTGAGGCCCCCAGGAGAGAACCACCCAGAAGAGCACAGTCGACCCACAGAACCGGGAGCCACCTCGGTCTGTGGTGATTCGCTAAGCAGCAATACATGGCTGCAAGTGGAAGTAATGATAATATTGACCTCACCGGACTGCTGTGCGGGTAAAATGAGATTCCTGAAGGCTGAATCCCTGGTCTGCAGCCTGGAATAAAACAAGCTTTTAGTATATATCAATTCTCCTGGCCCTTCCCCTTCCTTTTTATTCACTCTGTGAATCTCCAAGAAGGGGTCACTCTCCATGTTATCTTCCAAAGCCAGGTGGGGTGGAGGTTGGTTATCTGCTAGGTGTTTTGAATTTGAAGAGCTCCGTTTTCTTTTTCCTACTTTCTCTTGTGTCTCTCTTTTCTGTGTTCTTTAAAGCACAGCCAGATCATTTAGACCTAAAATAAGAATACCAAATTCAGCCTTTGTGTGTGTGTGTGATTTTTCAGACAGAAAAATCATAGTCTTGGTACAGGCTCATGGTTGTGAAAATCAAGCTCCAGAAGCAAAAATGATTCAAAGCAAAATTCCCCTGACAACTTTTGTCTTGTGTGTGTGTGTGTGTGTGTGTGTGTAAAAAGCAGTTAAAAACTCTAGACTCCATAATTATTTTACTATGTAAGCATCATGGAATTACAGGCTTTTAGGGTGGGAGAAGGGTTAAAAAATACATGATTACCTGTAATTATAGTCTTGCTAAGTTTGATTTTATAGAACAACAAAATTCAAGTTTGATTTAAACCACGCAGAAACACACAGTGCAGATTGGAAATGCTCTTTTTTTTGCCTCCCGACTCAAAGGGCTCAATTTATTTCATTCTTATGATCTTCCTAGAAGTCAACCTTTTATTATGTTTGCTGCCAAGTTTGTGTGCCTTGCTAGTTATGTTTCTGAACCTCCTAGACTTGCTACCAAGGCACTTTGAAATTACCCTTCTATTTCCCCCCTTCAATTCCTGCAAACACCTAAACTGATAGGCAAGAGGGTTGGTTCATCTCAGAGTCGAACTGGGTGGGCCTCATAAATACTGTCAGACACCTGATCGGTTAAGTCCAGGGTGTCAGAGGGAGTCAAACTCAAACTAGATGCCTGACAGATGTAGATGAAGGGAACTGGTTTATTTTTCCTATTTTTATATTTCAACCCTTAATGTGGGTGTGGACAGAAAGCCACAGTGTTGCTGGCCATATGCCACCAGGACGGAAGCCTCTGGAACACCTGGCGCCCGCAGGGTTGGAAGGTTGGGGAGCAGAGTGGCTGGGATGGGGGCGTGGGGCCTGCAGTCGGTTCCAGCTACAGAATGTGCTGGGATGGGGCCTGCCCCCGAAGCCTTTCCCTACAGAGAACCTGAGGGGCCGGAGCTTGGGACCTTATGAGTGCAAGCCCACGTCTTCCGTGACACCACGTCGCTTAACTACGTCTTGCCCTTCCTGGGAACCGGACCCTGCGCGCTGTGCACCCTTTGGGGTTTCTGACTCCCAGTGCGGCCGCCATCCGGAGGCGGCCACAGCCGGGGTAACCGTTTTCCTTCCATCCCGCAGCTCTCGGGGAGGTGCGACTGCGTGTGAGGCGCTAGAAGGCTAGTTCTATAATTACCCGGGGACTTGCTCCGCGTGCGCAGCCACCCACCGGCCTTCCGCGAGTCCGTGAGCCGGGCGGCGGGGGTCTGCTCTGCAGCCGCGCACTGCGGTCGGAGGACAGTGTCGGGAATACCCGGGGCTGGGGGGCATTCCTTCGCCCCCAAATTAATGGCCACACCTCCGGGGAGCGGGGGTCTTTGCAGCCGATGGCCAGCCCAGCCCAGTCTACACTCGGGTCGGTGCCAACACGCCCCGCAGGGAGCGCACGACCCGGGCTCAAGTCGTGGGCACGAAGCCCGGCTGCAGGAGGGGGCTCCCGACCCCGAGCGCCCGCGCCCCCAGGCGCCAGGGACGGGGACTCAGGCACGGGCCCGACCCCGGGGGCCGCCGCCGCCGCGCCCCGCAACCCGAGGCGCCCCCAGCCCCGCGGCCACAGCATCGGCCGCGTGTCCGCGCAGCGGGACCCCTGGCGGCGCTTCCGGCTCGCCCCGCCCCCGCGGCCCGGGCCCCGCCCCTCGAGGCCCCGCCCCCCGCGCTGGCTGCGGGCACCCCCGGGGGCGCGGCGAGCGCGGAGCGGCGCCGGGGGCGGAGCCTCCCGCGGGGCGCCCCGGGATTGGCTGCGGGACGCAGGGGGCGGGGCCAGCCCGGGAGAAAACAGCGCGCGCGCGTCCCGGCGGCAGTCCCGGCCCGAGCCCCCGCCTGCGCCCCGCGCCCCGCGCCCCGCGCCCCGCGCCCCGCGCCCCGCGCCCCGCGCCCCCGCCCCGCGCCCGCTGCCTCTCCGCCGCGGAGCCCTCGGCCGCCCCCGCGCCGCGCCCCGCCCCGCCCGGCCGCCCGCAGGTCCCGTCCCGCGCGGGGCAGCCCCGGCTGGAGCGGCGATGCGCCTCATTCAGAACATGTGCACCATCGCCGAGTACCCCGCCCCGGGCAGCGCCGCCGCCGCCGCCGCCGCCGCCGACTGCTGCGCGGGCGCCGCGGGCCGCCGCCTGGTCAAGATCGCGGTGGTGGGGGCCAGCGGCGTGGGCAAGACCGGTGAGTGTCCGCGCTGCGGCGGGAGCCGCCCACCGCGGGCCAGGACGCGGCCGGGGGGGTCCTGCCGCGGGGACCCGAGCCTGCGCCGCCCGCGCCCCGACAGGTGGGGCACCTGGGATCCAGGCCGGGAGCAGAGCTCGGGGCTCCTTGAGGCCGCCGGCGGGGCCTGCAGCACCAGGGGCCGGACGAGCCCTGCTCCCCCCCTCCCCCCTCCCCCTCCCCCTCCCCCTCCGCGGGGTCTGGAAGGTTAGGGAGCACATCTGTCTGCTGGAAGCTAGGTGCGGCCCCGCCGGGCCCAGAGGCGGGGGCCGGGGCGCCTCCCAGCTGGACAGAGCCGCAGCTCACCGGCCCGGGCCCGCTCCCCGCTCCCCGCTCCCCGCTCCCCGCCCCGCTCCCCGCCGTGCATGGAGGAAGGATGGAGGCACTCGGTGGCGCCCCGGCTCCCGGCCCCCTTCGCGGCCGGCGAGGTTTCCCAGGCTGGGGGTGGGGGGCGGGGGGTGCACGCCAGTGTGACGCCTTAGGCCGCAGTTAACTCTCCTTCCTCCTCCTTCCTGGCCTGCAGCTCTGGTGGTCCGGTTCCTCACCAAACGGTTCATCGGGGACTACGAGAGAAACGCAGGTGAGGAGGCGGGCGCCGGCTCCTGCCCTTTTCCAGTGTCTCCCAGGGAGCTTCCTCCGCAGTGACAGCCCGAGCATCAGCATCCTGCCACTGCCACTTGGGCCTGCCCCCTCCCATGACTGCCATCTGGCCTCCTTCCATTCCAGGCCCATTCATCATTTTATCAAGTGCCCGAAAGTATTCTCCTTGGTATGTTTTAACTATAGGGACCCCAGTTGGAAGCACCCTTTGTACTCAGGAGCCTCTCCCTTCAAAACACTCCTGCAAAAGTCATAAAAACAAAACAAAACAAAAAGATGGGCAGCTCCTCCCCCACCCCTCTCCCTCTCCCGCTCCCTCTCCGTTGGCTGCCTTTCAGAGGTGACCTTTTAAAGCAAAGGCTGAAGGAGAGCAGTTGTAAACCTAAAGTTCTCTTTTCTGAACAAAGAAAAAAAAAATAACCACATGGGTAGAATTTGAGGAGGGGAGCTCCCAAATACATGAGAGGACGTTATTTCAATCTCTGTGATAAAAGATGGCCACCGGGGAGGCTTAAGGGCTTTCTACCTATGCTCTGTTAGCAAATTGCTTAAATCCTTAGACCATATTTAGTATCTAAGGGGATTATTTGAAATGTGCTGTATAAACCATCCCAAGATAAGGCATGACAGCCTTCTGCTTTGATGTAGATCTGGCTACCACTATGTCACATTTTTATTCCAACTGATAACGTTGGCTGTGCATTGACTAATGACATTTGCCTAAATTGACATCAGAGAGTAATGAAGTACTAAACTAAAACAAATGGCCATGCATTGTTCTTGCCGAACAAGAACATTTCCTTCAAGGAGATACTCTAAGTATGGAAGATCCCTTTAAAAGTAGATAAATCACTTTCCACAAACTTGCAGACCTTGCCTTGATTTAAATAAATCCCCTAATCTGAGGTTAAAATTGCTGTTGTTGAAAACAAAAACAAAAACAAAAAAAACCCGGCTGAAATAAGCTGATTATATACAATAAACTATGGCTTACTTGTGTGTATCAGTTTAGGTTGGGTATTTTTTAAAAAAAAGAAATCCCACCATGTTTTAAAAGTTGTACGGGAAGGAAAACCATAATCTCTCTCTTTTTCCTTTTTTTTTTTTTTTCCCCTTTCTAGGTAATCTCTATACCAGACAAGTGCAAATAGAAGGTGAAACCCTGGCTATTCAGGTTCAAGACACGCCAGGTATTCAGGTAAGAAGCCCTGAGATTTGTGATTAAGTCAAAGGGAGCCCCCTTGGCTCTGGAATTGTTCAGTTGTTCTCAGAATAATGCCTTGTGCTAAAGAGGAGAGAGATTTGGGGGAGTCAGAACTAGGCTTTTACATGTTGCTTGTCACTTCAGTTGTATTTGGCTGTTGGTTGGTCTTGGCCTGGCTTCATGTGGGAGGTTTGGCTGAGGGGCAGAAGTCTTCTCTTAGGAGGGTTCTATCCGGCAGGAAAGACCAAACCAAACACACATGGAATTGGCACAGTTTCCTCGCTATGGTCAAAAAGATCAGTTTTTTACATTCGTGTATTTGGCATTAAAAATCGAACGTTTAGTCTTTAAAGACGCGGGATCATTTTTGTACTGTGGAAAGTTACTCTATAGACAAAAGAGCCCTGCTGGTGCGTGTGTGTGTGCGCGCGCACGCGCGTGTGTGTGTGTGTGTTTCCCTCTTGAACTGGGCGGTTATCCAGGTTTAAATGCTTCCAGCTCCTATCTTTACTTCCCCAGACTTACTGTCTAGCCAGTTAATTTCCCATTTTGTGCAACTACAAAGTCTCTCTGCGTGGAGTTCTCTGCAGGTCAATTTTCCACTTGAGTGTGGTGAGCTGCACTGTTATTTATTCCAGCTCTGTGCAGCTGGGTCAACATACTGTCAGGAAGGCTGAAGTGTGCGGGGATAGGACTTGTTTATGGCCTGCGAGCCGGCGGTTACCGTCGAGGGTCCCTTTTGAACCGGCGGTCCAGCCGAGCCCGGGCTCTTCTCGGCCCCCCCGGCGCTCACCTCGCCCTCCCCCCTGCCTTGCAGGTCCACGAGAACGGCCTGAGCTGCGGCGAGCAGCTGAATAGGTGCATCCGCTGGGCCGATGCCGTGGTGATCGTGTTCTCCATCACCGACTACAAGAGCTACGAACTCATCGGCCAGCTCCACCAGCACGTCCAGCAGCTGCACCTGGGCACCCGGCTGCCCGTGGTGGTCGTGGCCAACAAAGCTGACCTGCTGCACGTCAAGCAGGTTGACCCCCAGCTCGGACTGCAGCTGGCCAGCGTGCTGGGCTGCTCGTTCTACGAGGTGTCCGTCAGCGAAAATTACAACGACGTCTACAGCGCTTTCCACGTCTTGTGCAAGGAAGTGAGTCACAAACAGCAGCCCAGCAGCACACCCGAGAAGCGGAGAACCTCCCTCATCCCCAGGCCCAAGTCCCCCAACATGCAGGACCTCAAGAGGAGGTTCAAGCAAGCCCTCTCGGCCAAAGTGAGGACTGTCACCTCCGTCTGAAGCAGGGACGCTCCGGGGGTGGGGTGGGGGCGGGGTTTGGGCTTCCCAGGAAGAAGGCCTGAGCTTCTCCCACGGGAACGGGAACGGTGCAGGCTGGCAGGCATTCACGGTTCCAGAAAGGGCCAGAGCAGAGGGGCCAGGAGGGCCTGGTGGAACTGCCGCAGGAGAGCCAGCGATCCGAGAGAGGAGCCGCCCCGAAGATGCGAACTATGCTTCCTTTGGAGCGGGGAGGGCGGCTGCATCGCTCTGGACTCTGGTCCTCACCTTGTAAATGACAGTAAATGACAGTCACAGTTTCAGCAACTAGATTGGCGTGGTCGGCAGGGGGAATGGAAGAACAGATGAAGCGCTCGTGGCCTTTCCTCTCTCCTCTTTCTTTCTTTTCCCTTTTCTCCCCACCCCGCCCTCCATCCCACCAAGAGGAGGCACTGCTTTTTCTCCTAGAGTCCGACTGGCCTGTGACACGCTAGTCCCAGCGGAATGCCTGCCTACCCCAGACGATACCCAGATTTCTTCTTTAAAGAGCAAGGAGGCAGATGCCACCCCCACCCCCAATAAAGGGTGGGGTGTATGGGCCACATGTGTGGATACAGACGGACATCTGGAAGCTTAGAGGGCCTGCAGGAAGGCGCGGCTTCCTCCCGACACAGGATGAAGATGCTTAGTTGAACATGTGTTAAATGGTTGAGAACTCAACTCTTCAGCCCCGGACTTTTGAGTAATCGTGAGACTGTATAATTTTTTTTTTTTTTTTAACTGTTGCATCAGGTACAGAAAAAAAAAATGCGTTCATAGACTTTGGTGTGATTTGTGTAAATGGCTCACGGCAATGACGTTGGGTTGTCCCCTAGGCCTGGCCGAGTCGTGGCTTGAATATGAACACACTGTCTTAACAGCGAGCGAACAGATAAGGGGCCACCGCCAAATCCCCGACACAGATGCACTTTAAAAAGCCACTCATGCTTTGGCTTAAACTGTAATTAATTTATTTTATGTACAATAAAATATCATTTTAAAAGAGCGGGCCTCTGACTTGGTCTTTATTGAAATGCCGACCTCCTGCCCTCCAGACTAAGTGTTCCTTGGCGTCTCGTACTGACTGGGCGCCTGGTGTCAGGCACTGGGCCTCCTAGGGTCCCCTCCTAGGTCTCGGAGCACACCAATGGGATGCGTTGTCTTATCCCCCTTTGTACAGGTGAGGAGACAGGCTTACGAACCAGCTAATTCACTTGTCAAAGGCCTCCCCCCTGCTCTAAGTTGTCATTTGCTGCTTTATACTCCAGAATAGTGTATCTCCTCTCTCTTCCCTGCAGGATCCTCCAGGTAAAGCCAAGACAGACGTCTGTCCCTCTGTTTTCTGCTATTAAGACATCCCTCAGCTGAGCCTTGCGAATGCTTCTGGACGAGCTCACTGCTTCTCTCCTACACGTGGTTTACTTGGCAGGCCTGCTCGGGTCCGCTGCTCTCTAAACACGCGCTTTCTTCTCACTGTAGACGCTGGGAGCCGTGGAGCCGGGGCCCTGTCGGGAGCACCTGCTTCCGTCTAGGCCTGGGAGACCAGGCAAGGCTGCGTGAGCCACCACCTTCGTGGGCAAAGAACGACACCTCTGAGTAGGGCTTTCACGTCCTTGACCTCGCCTAGTCCTCGGAGAGCCCCGCGAGCGGGTCGGGGAGCAGATCCTGCCGTTTACAGGTGAGGGAAACAGGCTCTGAGGTTTGAGTGCTGTCCTCAAGGTCACACAAGGGACAGGAATCAACATCTTGTGACTAGTGTTATTTCTTCAACGTCCCCTACCCAGGGCACTGCAGGCTCAGGGGTGGGCCTGGACCAAGGAAGCGGCCCCAAGGCCCGGCTGTCGACGGCCCCCCGCCGTGGGGTGCGGGCTCCCAAATCTGTTTCCCCCCATAAACATCCTGCCTGTTCTTGACAGGGCTTCTGGTGATGCCCCAGCCTTCCTTAGTTGGAGGACAGTTTTCGATGCTTATGCCGAACCCAGCGTCTGAGGAAGGTGTGCGTGTGCGTGTGCGTGTGCGTGTTGGGACAGGGAGGGAAAGCGTGGGCACAGCGGCACTAACAAGTGTCTCCAACTACGTTCTGCTCGATTTCAGTTTCATTCATCCTGTGTAGTTGTATCCCCACTGTCCGGGGAGAAGAGGTTACCTTTGAGGCCTTGGCAGTGGACGTCTGCCCGTGTTCTGGAATCAAAGAGGACGCGGAGTCTCCCCGGGGCGTCACCTCAGAGGGGGGCTGAGCAGGGCTGAGCCCCCACTGCTTCCGTCTCCCCTCCATTGCAGGCTCTCCGAGCCTGCGGGCCTCAGGGTGGCCTCCTCTTCCCCCTTGCGCCGCACTTGCTCTACGTCACCTCCGAGGTCTGGGTGGGTCAGGGTCCCGGGGCTCTCGTCCACCCAGGGGGCTAAAGTGTGTGTGAGACAGACAGACAGACCCTGCTGGAACCTCCCCCTCACCCCCCCCCCCCCCCGCCCCGCCCCAGGCCCCAGTTCTGTCCAGTGTCTCAGGCTAAACTTAAATATTTACAGTTCTGGAATATACCAGATTTTCTTCTCGTGAATTTAGCTTCATGTTTCATTACCTTTGCTCATCTTTTTTATTATTAGCATTTCTTAATCCCTGAGTGTTTGTTTTAGGATTTCTGCACTGCAACCCTGTGGCTCGGGGAGACAGCCCTCTCCTGTCGCCGTGGGGGCGCCCCCTTTGCCAGCAGGGGAAGGAAGGGAGGGGTGCGAGGGTGGTGGAGAATTGATACGGTTGGAGTTTACTGAGCATTTATGATGGGTCGATTTCCCATGATCTCCTTCAGTCTTCCCAAGAATCCCAGGCGGAAGGGAGTACTACTGCTCCCATTTTAAAGATGAGAAGACTGAGGCCCGGACCCACAGCACCGCTGAGGGCCTCACAGGTAGGAACAAGGACTGTTTCTGTTGGTTGAAACCTGTGTCCCGCCCTGTGGGGTGTTTGAAATAATTACGTTCTCCACACCCACCTCATTTTTAGGGGTTTTGAGTCCTTTCTGCAGACAGGGAGGAGGGAGGCTCTGAAGAATTAGGGAGCTGATCCAGTAACTCAGAGGCCCAGTCAGGACCTCCCGCCCCAAAGCTCAGGCCCGTCTGAAGCCACAGCCTCGTCCCTGGGCAGCTCGCCCAGCTTCCCGGCCCCCCTCCTCCAAGCAAACTCCCCTGGGTGCTTTTTCCTTTTGTGTCTCACAGATGCTGGGCCTCAGGGCCCTGATCCCCTGTGCCCTGCTCCCCTGCACCCCGGCCCCCGTGCCCTGGTCCCTGCTCTGTGCCCTGGTCCCCACACCCTGGCACCCCCACACCCTGCCCCCCGTAACCTGGCCCCCTGCACCCTGGTCCCCCTGCACCCCATCCACTACCCCCAGCCCCCACCCCTCCACCCCTGTACCTCGGCCCTCCATGCACCCTGCATCCCAGCCCCCTGCACCCTGGCCCTCCCTGCCCCCTGCTCCCCTGCACCCTGGTACCCCCGCACTCTGCCCCCTGAACCCCACCCCCCTGCACCCAGGCCCTCCCCCCATGCACCCCAGCCCCCCTACACCCTGACCCCTGCACCCTGGCCCCACCCCTACCCCCATGCACCCCAGCCCCCCTGCACCCCACCCCCTGCACCCTGGCCCCCACCCCTCCCCCCTGCACCCCACCCCTCCTCCCTGCACCCTGGCCCTCCCTGCACCCTGGCCCTCCCCGCCCCCTGCACCCCAGTACCCCTGCATCTAACCCCACACTGGCTTTCCTCCATCCCCCGGGCAGCGTGGGTTGCGGCCCCTCCCGCCTGGCTGCGCAGCCACATCTGCTATTGTCATCAGCCTCTGGCCTCCAGTCCCGCCACTGAGTAACAGAGGCGGAGGCAGGGCTGGGGGCGGGGGGAGGGGGAGGCGCACCCGGATCCGGGGCTGCCCTGCTGTCTGGCTTCCCCGGTTCCCCGCTGCTGCCGCATCACTGGGCTGCTGTGCGGGGTGCAGGTGCAAGCACCTCCCCCCGGGGAGGCGGCCTGTTCACCCTGCGCCCGGGCCCTGGAGCACGGGGGACCCTGGCCGGGCACCCCAAGGTGGGAGAACAGACGTGTTTTCCGGACGGGCCGTGGGCAAATCCTGGGCAGCCGGGCGCTGGGCGAGGCCTGGGCCTGCCTGTGCAGGGGAGGGGTCGGCGGCCCTGCGGCTCCCCCCCCCCCCCCCCCCCCCCCCGGGCACCGGGCCCACCACCGGGGAGAACCGGCTGTTTTCTGTGCCTTTTGGAGTCCAGAGAGAGAGGCTTCCAGAAAGTTCTCACTATCCTCCTTTTACTAATTTGGTGTGGAGGGAAGGGGATCCGGGTTATAACCGAGAGGGGCAAGATCCCAGCTCCTTGGTGGCCACCCCACCTCCCTTCTCAAATACCCTCCATCATCTGGTTTTGTCTTTCAAAGCTGCCTTAAAAGAGAGATGGGGTTTCCAACGTCCCCGAAGCAGGGATGGCCGACGGCACTCAGGACACTGGATTGTTTGTTGTTGAGACCGTTTCTGGTAACCAGGGTAAAATAAGTAGTAGTGGTCTGGAGGGGAGCTCGATGGAGCTCTGTTACTGGGGTGAGGCTGCGCCGCGGGGGGCCGGTGGAAACAGAGCCCCTCGGGGGACCCTGGGCTGACGCAGCCCGAGCGCTGTGCCCGCTGTGTCTCCGGGAAGCAGACTCCAGCAGGAGGGCGACAGGCAGAGCACTTACACCTGTCGGTGGTCCCACGGGCGGGGCAGCCGGGGTTCAGGGCCAACCGCCCGAGCCAGGCCCCAGAGACGGGGAAGCGGCTCTAGCCACTCAGCTTGGCCAAGCAGTCCCTCCCGAGCGGGTTCGTGTTCGTGGGCTCGTGAGCCTGTGGTGGAGACGGCCGTCGGGCTCCGAACCCGCGCCGGCTGCTGGGTGGCTGGCGCTGCCGGTGGGGAAGCTTCCCCGAGGGACACGGGCCTGGTGCGCAGGCAGGGGCCACGCCAGCCTCCCACGACGTGCCGGGTCATTCCGACAGCAGCCCCATGAGGCAGGCCCGGGTCCCGTCCAACTGCCGGGCCAGCCGAGGGCAGAGGGGACCGCGGGGTGGAGCTCGGCACCGACAAGGTCCCTCCTCCTCCCTTTCCTGTCTCCACGCGGGTCCGGGCACGCCTGTCCTCTGAATTTTCCCTTCGCTTGGCGTCGTGCTCCGGGTGGGACTTCATCGCCTCGAGAGGGGACTTGCTCGGCGTCCCGGCTACTCAAGACCCACGGTCCTGGTGTCACGCGCCAGCCGCTGCGTGAGGGACGGCCTCCCTCCCCTGGGCTAGGTCCCCCGCAGTCGTGTCCATGTCTCCCAGGTGGAGGCGTGGAGGTGTGAGGGGCCCCCCACCGCCCTTGGGGGCCCCGGACACAGCCTGGCAGGCGGTCCAGGGCGCCATCCCTTCCCGCTCATCCTCTCGGGCTCCTGGGTAGTGAGCACCAGAGAGGTCCTAGGGGGCTCAGGCCAGGGGCCCGCATGCCTCTGCCTCAGTGTCTTCTTTTTCCTTATCTGACGAAGGCCCTTGGTAGAATTTATACCAAGTTTCCATTATGCTTCTGCTTTTATTTTTTTTTAAAGATTTTATTTATTCAGAAGAGACAGAGAAAGAGAGAGGCAGAGACACAGGCAGAGGCAGAAGCAGGCTCCATGCAGGGAGCCCGACGTGGGACTCGGTCCCAGGACTCCAGGGTCACGCCCTGGGCCGAAGGCAGGCGCTGAACTGCTGGGCCCCCCGGGGATCCCATGCTTCTGCTCCTAATTCAAGGAGCCGTGCTCTGTCCCATGGGCCCTACCTTCTTCCAAACACACTCCGGTCACCGTGAGCCTTCTCGTTTGTCCAAAGCCTTCCGCTAACTGATTGCCTGTCTAGCTCCCTTAGGCCAACCGGCCACCACAGAGATGCAAGAGGATGGTTCTAAGGCAAACCTGTGACATCTTCCCCCTCGCACCCCCTGGCCCCCTTGGGGGGGCACAGTACCTGCTGGACGACCACACTTAACAATCAGGGGCGTCCTGCTTGTGTGAGTCCAGATTAGAAGCTTGTGAGTATCCTTTTTTTAAAAGAAGAACTTGTAGGGCTGCACTAAAGCCACACAAGTGATACACCAGTACGTGTTCGCTGCGAAGAAAACTCAAACAACACAGAAGTCTACAGAGAACGAGGCTCCCCCTTTTCTGAGCCCTCCCACCTGTACCCCTTCCCAGAGGTCACTACTTGTTAGCAGTTTGGTTTTTAAATTTCCAGAGAGTTTGTTTTCCTTTTCTTTTTTTAAAAATATTTTATTATTTAATCATGAGAGAGGCAGAGACACAGGCAGAGGGAGAAGCAGGCTCCCTGCGGGGAGCCCGATGCGGGACTCGATCCCAGGACCCCAGGATCGCACCCTGAGCCAAAGGCAGACGCTCAACCGCTGAGCCCCCCAGGTGCCCCGAGAGTGACCTTTGCACACAGACATACGGTGTAAAACTTCTCACAGGGCCAGGGCACCAGGAGCCCCAGCTGCTCAGTCGGCGAGAGCCCCAGAGTCAGGGGCGTCGCGTCTGGGTCCCTCACCAGCGTGGCCGGAACCCAGCCCAGTGCCTGGAACGTGTCACTCAGTACCTGGAAATGAATGAACACATACTGACACACATAACAGGTTATTATTATTATTATTATTTTTAATTTTAGAAAAGAGCGATCTCTGCTGTAATTACCATTTCTTTCGGGCTATTGCCATTTTCTTCCTTCCTCAGATTCAAGCTTCTAGATAAAGAGGAATGAAAGAGGCGTGGGGGCTCTCCAGGATCAGCACCACTGGAGTTAGCTGGAAAGCATACTCGGACCAAAAAAAGAAAAAAAAAAAAAAAAGGAAAAAGGAAAGAAAAAGAACACTGGTGTATATAAGACCTGCTGTGATCGTGTCTCCGAATGCTTTCCAACTTCACAGTCTTTTTCATAAAATGACATTATTTTAGAGGGAACTAAAATCTGAGACACGTGTGAGTGTTTTGATTGACATTTCGCGTCCCTACCTGTTTAATCCACTCTAGAGTGGTTTTTCCACTTCCTCTCTTCATTACAAACATCTTTCGGAGGCGCTAGAAATTTCCGCGAACCCTACACCTACACAAATGCATAGCTGGGTTCCAAGCAGTTAATGTTTGCCGGGGTTCTTAACTAGCTTCACTCGTGGGGTCGAGGGTTTTCTGTCATAACCGGAAGGAAAAGTCAGACCAACAGAAAAAGCGAGCTTTCTATTTCAGTAGAAACGCGGACTCCTGGAGGTCCCGGGGGTCGGGGTCCCCGTCTGGACTCCCTGGACCAGACACCTTTAGGGGGCCTTCCCTTGGGCGGGGAGGAAGCCCTTTGCTAGGCAGGGACAGCCGCCCAATCCACCTCCCCCACCACTGTTCCAAGTGGGCTGGTGGGCCTGCGTGCGAGCACGGGGGACAGTGGCCGGACGGGTGGACAGGGCAGGCCCCGGCTGCCACCCGCCCCTCCGGCCTCTCAGCGAGGTCCCAGATCCCATCTGCAATGTTCCCCCCAGTTACATGATCTTAGGGAAAGCCACACTTCCCTCGCACCCGGAAGTCCAAAGCAGGTCTCATTTCTTGAGCGACTGCAGACCAAACGGCTCGTAATCCGCCAGCGCTTGCCAACAGGTGTTTACGTAGCGCTGACAACCTTGCCCTTGGAATCGGGAAGGTCAACAGGGCGAAGGAGAAATGAGAATTAGGTTGAGTGAAGCAGGCCGAAAGTTTGATACCTTTAGGAAGATGATTTTTTTTTTTTTTTTTTTAAAGAATCGCTGGCAATCCGAGCGCAGTCCTTCGCTACGTGTGGTCAAGACCCTTCAGGGAGAATTCCGTCCTCCCCACAATGGGCAGAGGACGTTGGTTTCGGAGGCGGGTCGTGAAGGGCGGCAGGCGGCAATACAGGTGTTTCCACCGCGGGCAGGTGTCATCGCAGCAGCAGCAGCATCGCTCAGAAGCCAAGGTCTGGATGCAGCCGGTCGGTGGCAAATAACAGCTCAGGAATGTTAAGCGGCTTCAGGAGTCGCGTGGACAGCACGATGACCTACCAGCGGGAGGGGACAAACACACCGCAGACCATTAGGGAAGCCGACCCCAGGTTATCGGACGTCGGGAAAGAAAAGGCAATGTGTTTCTATGGGGGAAGGCGTGGAGTGGGGCACTGTGGGGGGAAAGCCGGGGGGGCAGCTCGAAGGCCACTGGAGGCTAGTGTCCTGGGTAGGAGGACGGGTGCCCAGGCTGGGAAGGATGGCCCGTGGGACAGCAGGGTTCCTGAACCTTTAAGCCGCTGGCACCCAGGATGGCCTCGCCCAGCCACCACCCGGCGGCTGAACCGAATCCGATCATACTGTAGCTTTGGGATCCAGTGATGTGACCAAGGGGGGCGGGGGGGAGAGAAGAGAGAGAGAGGTTTCTCTCTTCTCCAGGGAGCCTCCGCTCCTTCAGGGAGCATGAGAAGGACACCCAAGAGGCGGACGGCGTTGTGGGTGAAAATGATGATGACTCTGTTAACTTCCTAGTCCCCAGAACTGGACATTTTGAATAACAGTAATTTATTGTCTCATGGTTCTGAATGCCGCAAGTCCAAGACGAGGGTGTTGGTGGGGTCGGTGCCTCCCAAGGGTTGTGAGGGAGAATCAGTTCCATGCTTTCCTCTCAGCTTCCTTGTGCCTTCGCACTGTCTTCCATCTATGTGTGTCTTTCTGTCCAAATTCCCCCCTCACCCCCCCTTTTTTTTAATAAGGTCACAGTCATACCGGATGAGAGCTCACCCTAATGATCTCATCTTAACACGATCACCT
Source organism: Canis lupus dingo (assembly GCF_003254725.2). Lineage (NCBI taxonomy): Eukaryota > Metazoa > Chordata > Mammalia > Carnivora > Canidae > Canis > Canis lupus. The sequence continues at coordinate 45,993,567 of NC_064255.1, forward strand.
GCCAAGACCTATGTCCAATAAGGTCACATTTGCAGGCTGTAGGGGTTCAGACTTCAGCATCTTTTGGGAGGAGGACACGATTCGACCTATAACGATGGTGGGCTAATGATGGTATTGGCTAATATTTATTGGTTCTTAGGATGCGCCAGGCTCTGAGGCTGGTCTCTCTTGGTAGCCACGTAATCTTCATCACAACCTTGTGCCATGCGTACACACGTTACTCCTATTTTGTAGTTAAGGGAGATAAAGTACAGAAAGGCTCAACCCACTTGCCCAAGGACACACAGGAGATAGCTGGGCTAGGATTCCGACCAGACAGGCTGACCCCAGCATCCAGTTGCCCACGTGGTCACTCCTGTCACGTCAAGGGGTCTGGGCAAGGTTGGTTTGCTCCCCTAGCCCACGGGGACCTTGGGGCCTCTCTGCCCTGCTGCGTCCTTTGGTCTGGACCTTGCCTCTCAGGCAGTTTTCTCTCTGTAGCACCCGAGCAACTTGTTCAGCGGGGCTGGGCTGGGTCTGGTGAGGTTTGCAGAGATGGCCAGCTGGGGAGCTGCCGCTGGGAATGGGGGAGGAGGTTCTAGACCTGGAATTCCTCAGCCCAGCTCCTGAGCAGAGGGGACCGGGCTTCACCTGGCCATACGGCCCGGGAATGCGCATGCTCGCGCACCTCCTCCTTCTGCACCCCCACCCCCAGACCTTCCAGGTGTACCCAAGCCGATGACGTGGCCAGCTCCCAGCTCCCATCGGTCAAAAACAAGAGTCCACACTCCCACATGGAGGAAAGGCAGGTGGGGCCGAAGTCAAGGGAGGAAGGAGAGAAGAAAACATTTTATCGTTTTCTTCCCTTTGTTCAAGAAGCGAGGATTATGAAAACGTTTTCTGCTTAAAACAAAAGGTAGCCCTTGCATGCAGCTATTTTTACTTTTTCTCTAGAGAGAATCTTCTTAAACAGTATACAGTTAATGTCAGCCAAGCTGTAGTTTTGGCGGAAAAAGAAATACTAAAGTCCGGGCCCACAGTCATCCTTAAAGCCAGGTGATGAGAGCTTGAGGGCAGCAAATGCACGTTAGCATCCCCTTATCTGCGCGCACGGCGTAGACACCATTCGGACACGGACTCTCGGGAGGGTCTTCACTGACTCCTCGGGATCTCCCCACGCCAAGCCGCCCGGGTGGCGCCCAGGCGGGCACCCGCATCAGAGCCCCGGAGAGCCCGGCTCCACTGCAGACCGGCCACGTGCCCCAGAGGAAGTCACTTCCCTGGGAGCTTTCCTGTGCGCATCCCAGAAGGAAAGCAGCAGCCCCCGGCTGCAGCGAGGATTACGTAAAGTCCAGTGCGCAGAGCACAGGAGGCGCTCGGCAATTGTGAGCTGCTGTTTTATTGTGGCTTTGTGATTGGGTCACAGGTCTCCTTTTGCATGTTGCAAAAGCTAAGAACGCTCTAGAAAAATACGTGTCTGTGCACACACACAGGATTCTGAATATAGTTCTGGGTGGGCTTTGTGTACAGCTAGGACTCCTCCACCACCAAGTAGGACACCCTTATTCGGGTATTTTTTTTAAATGTGTGCACAGGAACCAAAGTCTCTTCTGTACTCTCTAGCGGTGGACTCCTGTGAGGCTGCAGAGGGCCCCCCTCCTGCCCTCGGGACCTGCCTGTGCCCCCCAGCACTGCAGGCCCCTGCGGTCCTTCCAGAGCCAGAACTGCACGTTCCTCTCCGGCCGAGGGGAGGGCACGCAGTAGGGCCAGCGAGCAAGAGCCCTCAGGATGGGTGAGTCATGCTGGCAGGACCGAGGAACTGGGAGAGAAAAGGCTGGAGACTCAGATGCCAACGCTTCTGGAGCCCAGAGTCCATCCCTCGGACCGTGTGCTGGGCTTCCCCTGAGCTGTGACCTCCCCTGAGCTGGAACCAAAGACCAGGCCCCTCCCGTCTAAACAGGCAGGTATTTAGCACGCAGGCTGGAGCAGAGGGGCCTGGGACGAGCCCGGTGGAGGGCCGAAAAGAAACAGATGGAGGGATCCCTGGGTGGCTCAGTGGTTTAGCGCCTGCCTTTGGCCCAGGGCGCAATCCTGGAGACCCAGGATCGAGTCCCACATCGGGCTCCCTGCATGGAGCCTGCTTCTCCCTCTGCCTGTGTCTCTGCCTCTCTCTCTCTCTCTGTGTCTCTATGAATAAATAAAATCTTAAAAAAAAAAAAAAAAGAAACAGATGGAAAACCAGGGCAGCGTGTGAAGGGAGCCAGGGGGTCTCTGAGGAGGGGGAGGTGGAGACCAAGGCCTCCTGCTGGGTGGTACTGGGTGAGAGCACAGACTTAGGGGTGTCTGACCTGGGCCTCATCTTCCTCCCCCTGGGCTCGATGGCCTCGTCTGTGAAGTGGGAGTAAGGATGCCACCCGACGTGACCCTTAGGAAGGGCGCACGGGATCGGCGCAGCTGACAGGCCCTCGTGGGGCTGAGAACAGTACTTGTGTTGCTGTGCTCATTAGCGTCACATCCTGACCACTTTCACCCTCTGCGACATTCCCTCTCTCCAGCTCACAGCAGCCCCGGGGCCACCGCGGGGGAAGTCGAGTCACCGTCCTCCCCAAGTGTAAACCTAAACCTGTGTTTCTCATGGGCCTAAAACCCTGACCGCCTCCTCCCCGCCCTTTGATAAACCCAACACCCCCCAGAGCATTCCAGGACCTGGGAATCCGATGGCTGCTCAGCGCCCCAGGCCCCACCCCCCCGCCAGCAGGTGCACATTCTGCCGCCCTAAACTACTGGCAGCTGCGCAGCTGGGACTTTGGGGGTGCTTCTTGCCCCGGAACGTGAGTTCCCCTGCTCTTTGCCTGAGGCCCTCTCGGTCCTTCAACAGTCTGCTCCGGCATCACCACCTGCAGGAAGCTTCCAGGACCACCCCTCCTCAAGACAGAGAGTGTTCCCACGGCTGTTGGTATCACACCGCGTCCCCTGTTGCCTTCCCCGCGTCCTCCTGCTGTGTCTTCGCACAGTGCCTGACACACAGCGGGCCCCGGAGACAGTGACTTAGTGATCAAGTGGGTGAACGGTCAGACGAGGAAGGAGGCAGTGGGTTTAGCAACGGTCGGTGGGAAGGTTTTCGCACCGGGAGGCTCTCGTAGCAGAGCGCCAACAGCTCTGGGAAAATGGTCTCTAATCAGCTCAACTATTTGTGTGAGTTTCCTGCTGGGACGCGGGCAGGGCTGCGTGGCCATCGCCCCATTAGCCTGTTGCCGTCGAGGGGCCGCGAGCTTTGGCGTATTCTCGGTGTCTGTTGGTCTTCAGACCCATCTGAACGTTTTTAGAGGTTTTCAGCCCATTCAACCGAGGCATGTCTGCATTAGTGGATGAAAAACAGTTCTAAGAATTCTAAAAAAATTAGCCAAGCGGGGGACCAGAAGATGGCCAAAGATGGGAAGGAATTTAAGAGGGTCTGAGACTGGCCTGTTAGACAATTAGGATTTTATAAGCAGCCATCGAATGTTTGGTTGTTGGCAATATTCCTTCAGAGAACTGGTTTCTGTCCAGACGGCCGAGGGTATGGATGAAGACTTCCATGTCTGGGCTGGGGGCTGGGAGCGGGGACCCCAGGGCCCCCCAGGGCCTCCAGAGCCGCTGAACAAGCCCGAGGTGGCCTGGGGGCTCCGAGCCGGCCCTGCGCTCCAGCGCATATTCAAGGCCCGGCCTACCCCTGCTTGCACAGGTGCCACATGCGTGCGCACACCCACTCATACGTGCGTGTTAGACGCGGAAGGTTTGTGTCATTAAGCCGGTGGGAGAGCAGATTAACGACCAGGCCTTCTGGGAACCCCCTGTGAACTGTCTGACCTGCTAACACACCGCCTCTGAGCTTGGCGGACTGAGTAGCCCAAAGAACCAGACGCGGGACATCGCAGGTCACTTCCTCACCTGTGTGCCTTCTGAGGGTTGTTTAACAAGTTCCTTGTGGAGGGGACGTGAGAACAAAACCTCACGCTGCAAATGATCTCAGAATTGTTGATTCACAGGAGTGAAGGGCGGCGTGGACGAGAGTACGGTGAACTCGTGGACTGCCTGCCATCCAATACCCCCATCTGTACTTTCTCCAGAGTTTCAAGGGCAGGTTATAAGGGCTCCAGGCTAACTCGGGCAAAAAAGATCCATTTAAAACCCCACTGATGTTTTCCTCAGAGTAAGAAACTTCAGAATAAAATGAATCTAGGGGTGCCGGGGAGGCTCGGGCAGTTAAGCGGCTGACTCTTGATTCCAGCTCAGGTCGTCAGGGTCAGGGTCATGTGATCGAGCCCCGGGTCAGGCTCTCTGCTCCGTGTGGAGTCTGCCTGAGATTCTCACCCTCTCCCTCGGGCCCTCTCCACCTCCCAAATAAAGAAATAAATCTCAAAAAGAGAGAGAGAGAGAGAGTGAGAATAAAATAAATCTAGACTGGAAAAAGAAAGGACAGGAAGTCACTGGACTCCTCTCCTTGGGCCTTTCAATCAATCTGAGAAGAACCCGGAGCCGGGTTTTAGGGTCAGGATTTCGGCATCCTGAACCCCTAAAGTTATGCGAAACTGTGTATGAACATGCTTCTCAGTTGACCTTTTTTTCTATTACACGCTGAGTAAACAGGCAGCTCCAGAAACGCAGAACTGCTAGAAAGTGTGGGTGGGCAGCATGTGCCCGCCTATGAAAAGCAGTGGATGGCGGGGCCGATGTGCCCACACGGCCTTCCTCTGTTTCCCGAGCTGGTCCTCCCCTGTGTTTTCTGGGACGGTCCCTCCCTTGGGGCCTCGTGGCCACCATCCAGGCACGGAGCCTAGCCTGCAGGGCCGCCTGGGCCCGGGCCCCACAGCAGGCAGCAAGTGAGACGGAGGCCGGTGCCAGGCACGCGCTCCGGAGCGAGGGGAAGCCTACACAGCTTCCCGCCTCACGGTGGGGGGGGTGTGGGGTGGGGTGGCGGGAGCCGCCTCTTCGATCCCCTTTTTCTGTAGTCAGGACGGAGGAGGGCCTTCTCCAGCTGCCGGCTTTTTCCCATCGGCACGCGGACCAACAACCGAGGATGGAGAGCGGAGGACACACGCCCGTTTTAGAGTGTGACAACCGTCCTGGAAGACGAGCAGGTGCAGACGTGGTCTCTGGATCCCATGTGTCATGCTTCGCGGGAGAGAAATCATTTCTCCTGTGCCTCAAATGGGTTCTATGATTTTCCTTGGTCCCTGAAAGCTTCTCAAAGCCTTCTCCTCCACGGGGAGCCTGTGCCGTGGGAAGGAGCATCCCCCTCCACTTCTTCCCACCATAACCCCGCCTGTGTTCTTGGGACACTTGTCTCTGGCTGGAGTTTCTCGTGTTCCATGTTGGTCACTCACGATGAGAATGTAAGTCCCATGAGAGCAAGCATGGGGCTGGCTCGCTCGCTGCTCTACCCCTGGCACAAGAGTGGTGCTGGGCACTCAGCAGACATTCAACGAATGTCACCGGATAGCCCACTAACCCGATTTGGTAGCTGTGACCGTAGGCTCCCGTACTGGGGTCCCCATAGCACCCAGGCACACGGAGATAGAAGATGTGCATCTGGAGAAGACGGGGATTAATAGGAACGGATACAAGAGTCAGGCTGGTTTTAGTTTGTCCAGGCTCTCAGGAGCCGATCAACAGGTTGGCGAATTCCCCGGAAGAGCCCCTTTGACCTTCTGCGACAGTAATACCAGGAAAGTTGCTAGTGTTCAGTACTCAGCAATCAACCCGCAATCATGACACCCAGCAAGCCTGACCCTACTTCAAATGCTTGGGAACAAAATAGTAAAAAAAAAAAAAAAAAAAAAAAAGAAACTCAAAGTCCTGAGGCTGGAGGGGAGCAAGCAAGCAGAATAGTAGTAGGAAGAGGCCCCCCGGCAGGCGGTGGACTCCTGCGAGGGCCCGGGCAGCTCCTGGGCCCGAGGTCCCTCTCCCATCCTGGGGACCTGCTGGGCCCTGCAGTCCTTCCAGAGCCAGAACTGCACGTTCCTCTCCGGCCGAGGGGAGGGCACGCAGTAGGGCCAGCGAGCAAGAGCCCCCAGGATGGGTGAGTCATACTGGCAGGACCGAGGAACTGGGAGAGAAAAGGCTGGAGACTCAGTCGATGCCGACGCTTCTGGAGCAGTGAAAACCGAGCCCAGAGTCCATCCCTCGGACGGTGTGCTGCGCCGCGTGGGCTGCGGTGGGCCCGAGGCGGGCGGGGGCTGAGGAGGGCCCCCCAGGGCCTGCCAGGGCACACTCAGAGGCACGTCGGGGGACTGAGAGGCCTCGGTGTGCAGAAGAGCAGACCCAGGGGCGAACCCGTGGAAGGGGGACGGGGCTGGTTCGCCTGTCAGTCCTGCGGGGAAGCGGCACTGAGGAGCGGGGCTCCGAGGGGGCAGACACGGGCTCATCCAGGGGAGCGAGTCGTAGCAGTGAGGCCCTCCGAGACTCAGGAGGGCTGCGGGGGGCCGGGAGGGGGGCAAGTCCTCGCCCCTGGAGACGTTGGAGTGCAGGCTGGCTGGTCCAACAGGATACGGAGTCGGATCCGTCCACTACCGCTGTTCCTGTCGGCAGTCACGTCGGCGTTGGCTTCTTGGTTGAAGGTCTGTTGGCAACGCCGATCCAGGAGAACCGGTGCTTTTCGGTTAGTTGGCCCGTGTTCCCCAACTGACCTGAGCGTCGGAGCGGGTCACGGCCCCAGTATGAGGGCCACCGCGGCCAGCCGGGGCAGCAGGGCCTGATCTCCACTGCACCTGCAAAAGCCGGCAGCGGCCCCGGTCCCAGATTTGCACAGAGGTGGCCGCAGACCCAGGGCAGCTGCGAGTCTGCTGAGGTCGGAGTAAGGGGGAGCGGCCTCCGCAGGTGTCCCTCCAGCCAACACCCGGTACCCACCGCCTCTCAGCAGCTAGGGGACGAAGGGCTCTACAATAGAGAACCCCTCCGCTCTTCTCCTGCTGCTGCCTTGGGAGGAGCGGGGCGTCTTCCTGGGGCCCCGCTAGCTCTTCGGTGGAACTTTCTGCACAACGGACACACGGCAATCCCGGCGGTGCCTTGAGCCCCAAACTCTTGGAGGGGCTCCCTCTGCAGAAGCCTGAGCACGGGGTCAGGTTGTGGCAAAGCCGCTGCAGGTTCCGGGGCCGGGTTGTCAACCTCAGGTCATGCCGCTTTGAACAACATCCGCCTTTTATACTTTTAGAGTGAGGGTTAGGGTGTCCGTCAGGCTGTTAGGATGCGGCGCTAAGGATTTGGTTCACCCTGTTAGGGGCAGTGAGAAGTGTGCTTTCTGATTAAAAAAAAAAACAAAACTAAAAAGTCTTGCTCAGAAAGGCTCGCTAGACAGATCCTTGGTGCTGCCGAAAGGATGTTACATGGGGCAGGATTTGCCAGTTTGTCCGAAATTCCGCCAGCTATGACCTCGACGGGTGGTAGTGAGGGCAGGAATGGTCACAGCCAGCGACTGTCACCCCCCGTTCAAGAACGTACGGCAGCTGCCGAGGTCCTCAGGTCCCTTCTGAGGCCAGGTGTCTGGAGGCCCCGGGCCCAGGTCTTCTGTGCCTCACGGCGGTGCGGCCCCTCCACCCGCCGGGCCAGCTCTGTACCCCGTCAAGCCTGCAGGCCAGGCCTGCAGAGCTCCCGCCACGTGCTCAGGCCCGGGGCGCCCCGGTTTTGGTTACGGAATCCACGTCCACTTGAGGAGATGGGGCAGGCCGGGGGTGGGCCACCAAGTGCAGAGGCGGGCAGGGCCTTCACGGAGGCTCCCTGGGCTGGCCAGGGGGACAGGCACTGTCATGGGTGCAGGTGGGAGCCCAAGCCCCGGCCCCCCGGCCCAGAACCCCCTCCGGATGCCGTGCGGCTCTGATGGACAGTCCCCTGTGTGAGCCCTCGTGCCATCCAGAGCACGGCCCCTGCATGTCTTTTGCTCTCTCCAAACCCCGGAGGCCCACGCAGCTGCCTGCAGAGGCGGCACAGAGCTGGAGACCGGCCCCCAAAGGCAAGTCTCAGGTGGGGAGCAGGAGGCGAGGCTCGATGGGAAGATGCTCCGGACACCCCCGTCTTCCAGCAGGACGGTTCTGGGGTGTGTCGTCCAGGTTCCTCGGGGCCCCCAGGGCACGGAGCCTGGGCTTCCCTGGCTTTCCTTTCTCCAGTGTCTTGTCTTTTCAGACTCCCTCCTGGGGTCATCCCCCACGTAAGCCACCCGCTCTCATGTCCCTGTCCCATGGTCTGCTTTGGGGAGCCTGCGCAAGCGAGGACTTGACGTCTTACCGCGTGACAGGCTCCGCTTCCCCAGACAGATGGAACTTCCGGAGGCAGGGCAGGGGCTCTGCGCCCAGGGTGCCTCCCCGGGCTCCCCAAGCATCGTGCCAGCAGCCGAATCTCCTCCTGCAGAGCGTGCTCGGTTACACCCAGGAGCAGCTGATGCGAAGGGTGGCCCCCCTTTATGGAGAGCGAGAGCTGTGCAGCCGCCACCGACCTGGGAGTGCCTTCTCTCCCCTTCCCTCGTCTAAGGCTCGCAGCCACCCTAGCCCGGCTCCTCCGTGGGAAAACCGAAGCCTGTGCTCGCCCACATCCGCCAGCTGCTCAACGGCAGAGCTGTACCAGCGAGGGGTCTGTGTTCCTGACCCCGGGCCACTTACGAGGGGGATGAGTGGGACCCGGCAGGAGGTGACAGAGAGAGGCTACCTACGTGTGTCACTGCCTTGATGACGTGCCTCCCCCAATTCCTCCAGCCCTCCAGGTGCCACGGTGGGGACGTGGTCCCTGGGAGTCGCCCTCAGGTATCTGGAGCCTGGAAAGCAGTAGCAACTCTTGAGTGATCAAGAGCTGACCGGCCACTAGAGAATACGTGCCCTTCAGGAATCGGGACTAGGGATGGCAGCAGCTGGAAGCCCAGAGGCGGGCGAGGACCGTAAGGGACAGCTCTCCCCGGGCCTCCCCATCAGGGGACACTGGCCCTGGGGCAGACGGAGGGGGTGGGAGCAGGAAGGTAGGTGGAGATGGGGAGAGGCGCTGGGAAGCTGCAGGAAGGGCCCTCAGCGGCCACCCTCCTGCTTCTGCGCCCCCAGCAGTCCCGGTACCTGGGTTCCCGGCTTCAGGGACGGCACGAGGTCTTTGAGCATCTTGGCTTCGGAGACAGTGACTCCGCCCACCACGAAGAGGATCAGCAGAGGGTGGTCGCTGGGATGAGGCCGGCTCACCTGCAGAACAAAGCGGGGTGGGCTCCAGCGGCTGGGTCGGGGCAGAGAGCGCCGTGCGGCCGGGCGTCCTGTCCCCGTCCCTCCGGGGCCCCCAGGGCTGCCACCCCCTACTGCAGCCGGCGTGAACAACCCGTACCCCGTCACCTCATGATACCCCTTGGATGGTTTTATGGAAAGAAACGCTGAGGTCGAGGGGCAACTGCTTATTCCCTCCCTGGCCGCCTTCAGGTCGGAGCACAAGCAGGCCCCTTATTCGTTATGGAGCTCGTCCTTCCGGGAGCTTGCCACAGCCTGTGGTTATCGGACTTGGTCGTCCGTTCGTTGTCCCCTTGGCCGTCTCCGCTTCCAGAACCCGGGATCTGGCTCACTGCCGAACTCTCGGCTGACCTCGTGCAGTTTCTGGCACCCAGGAGGTGCCCAGTAAATGTCTGTGGGATGGATGGACGGCCAGAGCCCGAGGGAGCTGGCGGTGGAGGGGTAAAGACACGCACGAGCCGAGCACCTGCCCGGGGAGCCCATGTCCAGGGCAGATGTCGCGCCCTCGCCCTCTCGCGAGCCAACCTTAGCTGAGCGCCTCACCGCGTGGGATGGCCCACCTGACGTCGTGGAGCATCACCCCGAGGCCCTGTGATGTCCTATATGCTAACGGGAGAATGACTCACAGAACCCCTCAGGAAGTGGCAAAATGACCAACACTCAGGGACTAACCGAAGGCCACAGAGGGAGGTTCTGAAGACCGTGTGCTCCGAGCCCTACCTGAAGCTGGCGCGGGTCTGGCAGCGTGGGCGAGAACCCAAGTTCTCGGGGCAGGTGGAAGCCCGCGGGGTGGACCGGGCTGGGGCGCAGCCAGGACACAGCTCGCAGGGCATCACGGCAGGGAGCGCGGTGCCAGCTCCCCTACGCGGTGGGCCCAACAGGCTGTGACGCCGCCGAGGCAGGGTCCCCAAAGGCGGGGATTGTGTCCGCTCAGTCACACTCACACCCAAACCATCTTCCCACACAGACGGACCCCGGGGGGGGGGGGCAGTGGGCCCAGGGCAAGCCCTTTCTCCTGGCCCTGCTCCAACTCCCTGCTCAGCTGGGTTCCTCTGGCTTCCTTGCCCCAGCATACCCAATTTTCAACATCTTATTTTTAAAATACTTAGAAAGGTAATAGATTCGGTGTTTCCCATTATAGAAGTTACTCTTTGGCTTCTGGAGAAGGAACTCAGAATGGAAAAAAAGGAAGGAGGAAGGGAGAGAGGGAGAGAAGGAAAGAGAGATGGTGTGTGTGTGTGTGTGGGGGGGGGATCGAGACCCAGATCTAACCTTCTCCAAAACAGGTCGTGGTGAATCCTGGAAACTGTGATCTTTAGGAAAAGACTGACTCCTCATTCCCCTCCAGCTCCTTGCCCTCTAGCTCCCCTTCCCCGGGATTGCATCTGTTGGCTGCTTTCTTCCAAGTCACGGGACACACACCCGGGACAATCCTGCTTGCGTCCCACTATGCCCCCGGACTAGCTGTCACCGAAGTCACCACGGCCATCCTGTGTAGGGTCAGTGAACACTGCTTTGTCTTCATTTAACGGGTTATTTCCATGGCATCTGTCACAGTTGGCGACACCTGCCTGGCTACTCCAGCAGCACTCTCCGCGGGTTGTTCCCTCTACCTTTCTCATTGTTTCTTCTCACATTTCTTCACAGGTTCCTTTCCTTGGTCTGTCCCTTAAAAGTCCATGCTCCTTAGGGGCTCTATCTTTGGCCCCCGGCCCTTCTCACTCAATACATCATCCCCGAAGGATCTCACCTACTCACTCGCCTTCAACAATCTTTTCTATCCTTCCCAAATCTATGTCTTTAGCTCCAACACCTCTACTGAGTTCCTATGGACATGCCCACCTGGCTGTCCCCAGGACCCCTACACTCAACAGGTTCCAAATTGGATGCATGATCTTGCCACGACTATTCCCCATGTTGAATTTCTTCTTTCTTCCTTCCTTCCTTCCTTCCTTCCTTCCTTCCTTCCTTCCTTCCTTCCTTCCTTCCTTCCTTCCCTCCTTCCTAGATTTTATTTATTTATTCATGAGAGACACAGAAAGAGGCAGAGACACAGGCAGAGAGAGATGCAGGCTCCATGCAGGGAGCCCAATGTGGGACTCGATCCCGGGACCCCGGGATCACAACCTGAGCCACAGGCAGATGCTCAACCCCTGAGCCACCCAGGCGCCCCTCATGTTGACTTTCTAACGGCATCACCATCCTCACAGAGCCCTGAGCCAGACGCCTGACAGTCACCTTGGACTTTGCTCCCTTTCATTTCCCAGGTCAAGCCTGTTCATTGTAACCCCCCTTCCCCCAAATTTGTGGACCTCTCCTTGAGATCTCCCACTGTCCCTATTCCGGCCAGGCTCTCATTCTGTCTTCCCCAGATGACTGGCACAGCCTCCTGGGTTATCTCCCTGTGCTGGTCTGGCCGTCCCCCATCCGTTGTCCTCGTTGAGGTTTTCTAAAATGCAAACGTTTCTTGTCACCTACGGTGAGCACTCTCCTAAATATTCCTGCGCATTATCTTATTCAATCCTCAAAATAGCTTCTGGAGGCAAACACAACCATGGCTGCATTTTGCAGGTGGCGAGTTTCAAGTTTTCACACCATAACTCAGTTGTGACACGAGGGGCCAAGCTCCGGAGGCCACGCTCTGAAACACTCCTCAGCTCCTTTGCGTGCTTGCTCCCTCCGTGAGTCTTTGGGAACGAAGCTGGAACTCCTTACCTCGGCATCCAGGGCTGTCTCAGCGTGACTTTGCTTCATGTCTCTATCTCCACCTTCTACGCCCGCTGTTAGCTGGAGCCATTCCTGAGAATTTGAGCCATGCCCGACTGCAGGGTACGTGGGGTGTTTGAATGTTATTGAACATTTGCACTGAAAATGCATTTATCACAGTGTTCTGTTTGGTTTACTTTCACAAAGTAAACGAAGCCATCAAGAAACAGGAAGCTGGCACCCTGGAGCCCCTCATGCCCCACCCTGGTCACGACCTCTCACCAAGGGTAACTACCACCCGGACTTCCGATACTCGACGTTGTACTTTGCTCTTTTCCCCTCTCTCTGAACCCTGGAGAAGCTCCATGTTAGTGGGAAAGATCCGTGACCCACAGGCCCCGGTTGGGACCACACCAGTGTGCTCTGGCCTCTGTCCGTGCCCTGGTCCTGCAGTTATTCAACAGTTAAAGCCCCCCTTCTCCTCTGAAGAGGTGTCTCTCACCATCTCGGGACCCGCAGCCGACCACACCTCCGCCGTGGCCCTTGTCAAACTGCTCTGCTGCCCGGATACACCTGCCTGTCTCCTCTTCTAGACTCTGGGCTACTGAAAGGGAAGCACAGATCGTATTTATCTTGGGATTCTGGTATTTCGGGCATTGAGCACAGACCCTGCTTACAGTAAACTTCGTCCAAATGTTGTGTGAATAAAAATAAATGGATGGACAAATGAGTAAGACCCACGGGCCAACTGGAGATGCGCTTCCTTTCCTTAGGGATCTTTGAGAAAGTCTTTCTTTGCTTCCAGTGTGATTTATACTGGCTGAGTCGCTAACCCGAGGTTCCTCCCAGCCCTGCAGATCACTTTCTCCCTCAATCCTGGAACCGAAACACAGCTGCCTTCAGAACTTCAAGTGGTACAGTCTGTTCCCAAAGACACGTGCTTCCTGGAAGAGCCTGGGCTCTGAAGCGCACTGCGAGGATCCTGGGAGGATGTCCTGAGAGATGAAGAGGAGGCAAAGAGCAGTAACAACAAGGAGCAGGCCCCTGGGGCCAAGGAGCTGGGGGCATGTTGGGGTTGGCACAAATAAAAGGGTCCCCCTCATGCACACTGCCATTTGCTCTTTTGGTTTCTGTTCAGATTTATGTTTTGATACCGGACTTTCCTTCTAGAACATGTCAAGTGGGCAGGCCCTTGGGAGGCGGAATCCCTTAACGTCTCTTCCAGCAGAGTAACACGTTCCCTGTAGTTGCCCCCACCCCCCGGCTGCAACCTGGGGGTCTGCGAGTTCACAGTGTGAGGCACCTTGGGGATGAAGGAGGTGAGCGCTGTTCGTGCCATCACAGGTGCCCAGATGAATGAAGCGAGTCAGACTCCCCGCTCTTCCACCTTCTGGGGCTTCGCTGGCTGGGATGTCAGGTGCGGGTTCCGGTCAGAGAGGGCGGCTTCTCTCCCCCCGCCGCCCAGCCCAGCCTCTGAAGCTCAGGCTGTGGGAACCTTCTGTGCAGCCGTGGGCGCCCCGAGGCTCCCTGATGTCCTGACTGGTTCGGACGGACACGGTGTCCTCTGGCCCCGTCCAGGAGTCCCGGGAATCCCGCTGCACGTGTGACTCCTGCGCTGTGTCCCCAGCACAGGCAGGGCCGGGCCCCCATCCTCCAGCCCTGGAGAACGGAGACAGCGCAACAGGAGCTCAGGCCTCAATGCGCCCTCGGCCCTGGGAACAGCTGTACCGACTCTGAAGGTGGCCCCGCGACGGCTTTTCTCCCGAAAGAAACTAGGAGCACGGCCACTGCCACCAAACAGCGCGTGTCCAGCGTGGCGCTTCTTACTCAGTCATTCATCCGTCCACGATACGTAAGTGAGCAGCGGCTGAGGGCGGCCGGCTCTGGGCCTCAGTGGTGTCGGGGACGCCGCAGCGGACGGACGACACCCCCTGCTGGGGTGGCGCTTCTCTCGGTCACGGTCACGGAGAATGACAAAGTCCCCGAGCACACAGGTAAGGGAGCGCGCGGGGGACAGGCAGCAGGGGCTGGGGCGGGCATGACCCGAGGAGGGAGCATCAGGGCGACTCTGCAAGTAGGCGACGCTCTCAGCTCGGTCCGCAGATGGGGACGGGGCGCGCCGAGGGGCCTCTGGTCCCAAGTCCCCCAGTCGGTTACCTGGAGGGCCCAGCCCGACATCCAGGCCCGTCCACCGCAGCCGGCTGTCATCTCCTCTGGCCGGGCTCCTCTTTCTCTAGCAGCTCCGGGCAGTTAGCAGGCCCCTGGGGGACCCCTCACGGAATCGCCCGCGCCGCTCTGTGTTCCGCTCCACCTCCCTGCCCCATCGGCTGCGGTGCAGGGCTTCCTCTTTCTGGAAACATCCCCCTCCGGCGTCAGAGCCTCCTCAGCATCTCTCCTGTGTCCCTGGACTCTCCTGGGAGGGCTCGGCTTGCTTGACCTGCCCCACGCCGGGTCCCCGACGGCTCGGGCTCTGGGCCCTGCTCTGCTCCTGAGCTCCAGACGGTGGCCCAGCCGCTGCCCGTGGCCCTCGGCTCCCTTGTGCCACTGCCCCAGATGGCGCCGCTGGCCCCCAGGCCGTGCCGAGCTGCAGAGCTAAGCTCTCCAGTCAGTGATCTCACTCTCCATTCCTGCTTCTCAGTCCGAGAGAATGTTGACGCCGGTCACCCAGTCACCCCACGCCAGGCGAATGACCCCAGACGGTGTCCTCTCATTGGTGTCCACATCCAAGCAACCGCCGGTCCTGTGGGACCTGCCAGCACTGCGTCTGGGCCCTGCTTGAGCTCTGGATCTCCTCACCGCACCGGCCTGGTGCCGCTCTGGCCACGCTGCCCCCCCACGCGCCACTCTCAGGGCCACCTCCCTAACATACAAACCGGTTATACATTCCTAACAACCATTCAAGGGCACCTCGGCGTTTTGGTCAAGGTTTCCACGTCCAGCCCGGCCTCATCTGGCTTTTGCTTCTCTCTTTGTCCTCCTATGCTTCCATTCCCTACGTTTGTCCTCGGCCCCAGCCTTTGGGAACTACCTGTAACTCCTTCGGGGGACCAGGCCTGGGTCCCCCGTTGCTAAGTCCTGCTGCCCCGCCGGCACTGCGCTCTCCTGGGAGCTCTCTCCGGCTCACGGCCTGGCTCCCCCTCCTCCGTGCCCTTCCGTCTGGCCTGGCACACGGCTTCTGGCTCCTGCCCACGGTCCTCCGTGTTCCTGTCCGTCTCCCTAGCTAGCTGCGTGCCACACAAGGTGAGCTCAGCCGTGGCAGGTGGGGCACCTCGTTGGTCTCTGGGTCTTCCCTGCCCACCACCGTGGCAAGCGCACAGAAGAGGCCCTCAGCGGCCCCGCGCAGGCAGACAAGGTCCGTAGGCTGCCGAACCAAGTTTCTTTGCTTAATGAATCCTGCCGTGACAATCCACCTCACTAGACCTTACGGGTAGTATTCAGCTGGGGTTAGACACGCATCAAGCCTTACCTCACGGGATGAAGCACAGTTATAGGGAGAAGAAAATAGAAACAGTGGCTGTGGCATCGCTGCCCTGCCCCGTCGGCCTGGACGGCCAAAGGCATAGTCAGGCCGAGCGCAGATTGTGTTTTCCAAGAGTGTCGCAAACAGGAATCCCAGGACGTGCGCTGATTTACTCAAGAGACACCAAATGCTGACATGCTTTCTTCTCGTCAGAAATGCCATTACGTATAAGGGACCTGGGCCAACCAGTCACCTCTCTGGCTTGTTTTCTTACGTAAACGATGAAGAGCTGGATTAGATGATCCGCAGGCACGTCTCACTCTTACTACAGTCCAAGGACCTGACAGCAAATATTGCCTGAGGCTCGTTGTTTTTGCCTTCATCGCCATGGCTTCCTTCACCCCTGGCTGTAGGCATGCCTGTGTCTGTCTGTCCAACCTGCACGTGAATGGCCTCCTTTACACTCACGGTTGTGGGGTGGGCTCCCAACGGTGATGTGGGGGCATGTGATCCTGCCCCTCAGCCACAGTTGACTGGCTCGGGGCAGGGCCGCTGACCTAGGTTGGGCCAATTCGAGACACTTCCATGGGAGTCAAGACTTGACCTAAGATAGATGAGGTTCGGGCAAAGAACCGAAGGCTGTGGCATCACTACCCAGCCACTCATTCAACTGCCGCTTACAGAGCACCTGCTCTACGCTGGCCGCTGTTGTGCGCATCTTGTGCAGGCCAGAGCAAGTCCCAAAGAACTGCTGGGTTTCCTGATGGCTTCCCAGCTCTCAGTCCCAATCCTTGCTGCCCGCCATACTGCTGTCCCGAGGTCCCCGAGACCCTCCTTGGTCTTCACCATAAATGGTCCACAATAGATCATAACGTCGTGCACTTGGTTGGCACCTTTACCGCAAACTGAAAGAGTTTCGATTCTGTTCCCCTCTCACTACCAGCTTCTCAGGGCCTGCCGAGCAGCGGCTTCATCTCCCCTCATGCACCCAAGGTGAGGGAGCTCTCGTATCAATTCAGAGAAGGGTCCAGAGGCAAGAGCCTGGTCTTCTTTGAGTCTTTTGCACAAATCTTTTATTTTTCCCCAATTAAGCATGGCCACATAGGAAATGGACAGGAACAAACCAAAACCTTCTTAAAAAATACGTATAAAAGGAGGTGAAAGGGCCTCACGCAATTTCATTAGATAAAACCCACCCTCCTCACGCCAATTCCAGCAGAGAAAACATCTTGACAAATCATGTCCTTTAGTCAAAACAAGCAGGGGGCCAAACACATGGAGTAGATATAAAATATATTATTTTCAGGAGACCGAAACCCAAACCACACATTCCAGAGATGCATTTTAAAAGTGCTGCCCATTAGACATGCTAGTTCTAAATTAAATTAACGTTGAAGCGAGAAGGGGTAAGGTATGTTTCGATTTATTTATGAGATCACTATCACGCTTTCCTGTAAGGAGATCAAGGTGCTCTGTGCAGAAAGAAGCCTCTTGGAGAAATGCTTGGTTCTTTGAAGAATGTCAGGTTCTTCCAAAGCTGTTTCTCTCCAGTTCAAGAGCCACCCCCAACCCCCGAGAAGGGCACTGCCCTTTGAAGCCCACAGTTGCTTGTGGCTAAACACAAGTCTATCCTCCACGTGAGGAGTGCATGTAGCTGATGGAAACACTGTCCCGGAACCGTCTTGTGGCCTCACTCACTTTTCTCCCCAGCCTGTCTGCTCCACCTTCCAGGGCCTGGCACACTGAGCCTGCCAGAGCAAAGTCCTGCAGTGTCTCATCACGCAGGAAGGCTTTGTTTTGTTTTTGTTTGGTTGGTTGGTTTTGAGATTATATTGCTAAAAAAAAAAAAAAAAAAAAAAATTATGGCAGACAGGCAGGTCTCTCATTACTGAAGGCTTTCTGGGAGGTTTGTTTTGAAACCAGGTCAGGAGCATGAGTGAATTTTCTGTCCCCTAGACTGGGGGGAAAACTCTTAGAATTAGCCACACACCGCCCTGTCAGGCTGCACAGCCAGGTACGTGGTTCAGGCCGAGTGAGCGCAGACTGTGTTTCCCAAGAGTGGCCACGACAAACATTTCTGCTCCTCCTGCACTTGCTCCCTTTCCAAGAGGAAGAGAGCAAGTCGTCTCTCTTCAAACCCGAGTGGGTATGTGACTGCTTCAACAGAGCACCGTGGAGAGCATGCTGCATGACCTCTGAGGCTTCCATCTGGCTCCTCCTAGGACGCTCGCCCCTGAATGCAGCCGCCGTGCTGGGAGGAAGCTCAGGCCGATGGAGAGGAACTGTGTCCCTTAGCTCACAGGCCAGGCTGGGCCACCGGCTGGCTGATGGTCAGTGCGCCACCTTGAAAGCGAATCCTTTCCTGTCGTGATCTGCACAGAGTGCAGAGTCATAAACAAAATCAGTGATCGACGGTATGTCAGGTCAGTGTTTTGGGATGGCTTGTTACGCAGCAAGAGATAACCAGAACAGGTGGGGAAGGAAGGCTTCTCTGGACAGTCTTTATAGAGGAAAGCCCATTAGCGCAACGTGGGAACGAGATGATAACAAGCAGTAGTAGGATGCAAGTGACGTTCCCACTTACTAAAGGCAAAATCCAGTGGCCTCGACTTCCCTCTCACAGAGCTTTGGTTTGGTGCAGAGAATCTCGGATACGTGTCTTGCATCCTCTTCTCTCCATGGGCCTTAAAGAAGAATAGAAGACACGCTCTCCTGGTGGCTTCCCTCCAGCTCAAAGACATCGCTCCTTGGGAACTCGCAGTTATCCCTCGAAGCCCGACTGACTGTTCCTCTTTACATTTATCCATTTATTTTGTTCAAGCCCTGAACACATGAGCCAGAGGTAATGCTCCTTTACAAGTTCTATGGTGTGGTAGGAAGAGCCAGCCACGGAAGCCCAGGTAGCTAGAGACCGAAACGACTCTCCGCTGGGGTGCTGGGGTGGGGAGGGCTCTGTGGCCAGCCCACGGAGACACTTCCCACCCCCTGCAGGCAGATGACATCCTCTGGCAATTGAGAGAAGATGCCTGGCAGCTGGGGGCTGAGGGATGGATTCTGACAGCTGCCGGGAAGACACAAATTCCCCCCTTTTCCTGAAATGCATTACTTGGAAACCTCCTTTGGAGATCTGCCTCAAGGGGCCAGGGCATTACTTCACAAGCTCTAACTCCAGGGATATGAAGGCAGAGACACACAGCAGCCCAGGATGGCTCCAAACACCATCCTGGGCAAAACCCTCCTAAGGACAGCGAAGCGAAGCTTCTGATCAGGGAAAGAGCTGCAGAAAACACTCTGCAGAGTGTAAAAGGATTAATTTAAAAATGTGACATGTCACGATTCACAAAACAGTACCGGAAAACGCAGGCTGGTGGGTTCCGACAGGGGAGGCTCCACATTGGCTGGACACCTGCAAAGTCCATCGGCCTGTTAAGGGGACTGTCCCCTTGGAAGGAAGCAATTTCATTGGTTGCTTCATCCAGTGTTTCCTGGACATATTTGGTCATTGGATCCTTTTTTGCTAGGAAACAGCAGTGTCTGTGGCACACGGTTGGACAGGAGCGGGTCGGAGGCCTCACCTTGCCTGGACTGTGCCTCTCTGCACCTGGGAGCGTGTGCAGTGAGTGGAGTGCAGGCCTGAGCCTTCACCGGGCCCCTGGCTGACGGTGAAGGCAGCAGCCTGAGCGGGGAAGCACGTGTGGCCTGTTGGGCTACCCCAGGCCTCGCTGGCCAGGGCCTGAAAGTCCACACTTGTTATTATAGTCGCACCCTAGGGCGAAGCCCAAGCCTGGGAAGGAAGGAAGAGGGTGTTCAAGTGGAGAAGGCTTTGGAGACCATGTCTAGCCTGGAAGTTTCTATACAATGTAGCCACCATGAAGGGCTCCCAGACACCTCAGGCTTCCATTCAACACAGGAGCCCCCACACGCTTTTAAGAAGCTGATCTGTAATACATTATTTACCAAAAAAAAAAAAAAAAAAAAAAAAAAGGAAGGGGAACATCCAGCAGCCACTTGACTTGCTAACCAGAGACAGCAGGAAGGAGACCCGCCCCCCTCCCCCCCACCCAAGCCGGTTTACTGCTTTGTCTCGAGTTTGATTGTCTGCCTTCTGTCCTCTGGCTTTTCCAGGGGACCAGTTTTCCTGGCATATGCATTTACCGAACTCTGAAAGGCCAGATCTTCTATGTAGATTAATTCATGATTTCAAAGACGCTTTGAAGTAGGCAAAACATTCTGTTATTTCCAAGAGTTATTACAACTGAAATCCTGGCATAGACTGGGAGGCCAGTCCATAATCTTGTTTAGATCCCTTTAAATTTAGAAACTTTATAGTGAGTTAAAAATAGATCTCATTTGTGTACTTTTCGTCCTTTCATCCCCAAGGCAAAGGCTGTTCCATCATTTTGACCTACCCTTGATAGCAGCCAGGGGAAAGTCTAGCACATGTCACCTGGGAGCCCGCCGGGCTAAAACAAAAGTCATTTCCAAAGGGACCTGGGGGTGATGTTAGTCATATGACTAAGCAGAGTTATTCATTATTCTACAGAAGTTCTAGAATGAAGAGCAACAGACCATCATTAAGACCTGTGAATAGTGGGATCCCTGGGTGGCGCAGCGGTTTGGCGCCTCCCTTTGGCCCAGGGTGCGATCCTGGGGATCCAGGATCGAATCCCACGTTGGGCTTCCGGTGCATGGAGCCTGCTTCTCCCTCTGCCTGTGTCTCTGCCTCTCTCTCTCTCTCTCTGTGTCACTATCATAAATAAATAAAAGTTTAAAAAAAAAAAAAAAAGACCTGTGAATAGTATGTGGATGAAGCCAGAATGTGGGTCTGGAGAAGAGTTTGCAGTAGTGCTATCCCAGGGGGCTTGCTTATGTCCTAATATATTGATTGAAAAAAAAAAAAGACCATGATGCTTAGGTCAAAGGAAGTCATATAAGTCTGGAAGGTCAGGCTGCTTAGAACCAAAGTTAAATATAGATTGCACCTGATTTCAGACGACCCAAAACACCGATGTTATCTTATAGGATCCTCACCAAGGTGAACGGGGTGCCAGCATTTTCATGCCCAGCAAAGAGAGCATTACAATCAGGATTACCTCTTCATGGTTACTTTACCTTCATAAACATGCTAAATCCAGTTTTAAGGAGATCAGTGAGGCCTGAAGACATGTGTTCAATATCCACTGGATCTGGCCTCTCAGGATTAAATATTTCTTCCACAACCTGCTTCAACAATGGCTTATAGGATGCCTGGAAAGACAAAATATTGTGCTGTGAGTAAAAGGGTTTGTTTGCTTTGTCTGGAGAGACGATAGCTTTATCTGCACCCAATGAAGCCAAACAAGTTTATTTTGACACTGAGCAGTGGCTATGATTCTGTGTGTATGAAAAGCCAACTATAACAACATTGGTTTTTTTTTTTTTTTTGAGTAAATCTCACCCTAATGCCCTAACGCTATTTTTTTGTTTTTACCCCCTTCTGTAAGCAAATGTCTCTTACCGGGGCTATAATCCTAGTGGGACTACTTTTTTTTTTTTTTTTTTGGTGGGACCACTTTTTAAAATCTGGGTTTAAGATGACGATTTTATAGATGAAGAAAACTGGAAAGCAAAGTATCGTCTTTTGACACAGACATGAAGATGGTCTCCAGTTTTCCTCAACATTCTTAGAATTATGCTCCCCTCTGCTAGGAACTGGAATGTTTTCGTAGGATGTATTGTCACGATCCAAGCCCAAAGCAATCCCTTCTTCCTCTATAGAGCTCAACTCCAAGTATGACTTGGCCAGAAAACAAAGCCAAGATGCCAAACAGGAATCTGACCAAGGTCAGGGCTTAGAAAAAGCAGGCCACATGGTACCATAAGAATTTCAGTAGAATTAAGCTGATGTGGATTCGGTACAGCTCCTACGGTTTGATAAATGGTGCTACATCTATGCATGTTTAGATAATATTTGGAGGCAGCTGTTCCTGACCAGTGTACTTCCTGCGCATGGTCCCCACTCCTCGTGCCTTGTTCTCCTTCCTACCAAGCTCTTCCTCCCTCCCCATCAGCTGACTCACCCCTCCTCCCAGTCCCGTTGCTGTCTCTGCTCTCTGGTCCCATGGGGCACCCGAGTTTGGAACCCGAATGCTGAAAGAAGGAGGGACGTCTCCTCTCCACACCCTCTGAGGATTATCACAGCCTCACAAAAGCCAGGTCCCAAGAGTCCTGCCCAGACGTTTTCAACTCTTTGCCTCTTTGCATTGGCTGAATCTGTGACCTGCCTCTAGCTAGTGTTGAGGCTATGGGGTGAACTGACTTCATCTGGCTTTCCTTACAGTCATTTTTTTTTTTTAACTCTTATTTCCCCTTTATTCCAACTTGCTTATTTAAAATATTTTAGAAATAAAGCAGGATATAAACCATCAAAATAACAAACAATTATTTAGAGGGTGCCTGGCTGGCTTGGTCGGAAGAATAGGTGACTCTTGATCTTGGGGTTGTAGGTTCGGGCCCCATGTGGCACCTAGAGATTGCTTAAAAATAAAACTGTAGAAAAACACAATTAAGGGTGCGTTGGTGGCTTAGTGGGTGGCTTAGTCAGTTAAGCATCTGCCTTCGGCTCAGGTCCTGATCCCGGGGCCCTGGGATCCAGCCCTGCATCAGGCTCCCTGCTTGGGACGGGAGTCTGCTTCTTCCTCTCCCTCTGTCCCTCCCCCTGCTTGTGCTCTCTACCTTTCTCTCAAATAAAATCTTAAAAAAAAACAAGACAAAATAACCCTCAACACCCTCCCCCCAAAAATTGTTTAGCTAGAATGTGCCTTTATGAGGGATAAGATGCAGGGAGAAACAGCAACTGTTCAGCTGAGAGGTGCAGCCCTCTTGTTTATTAGACCAACCGACTACTGCATCCCCAGAGATCTCCCAGGTAAATCTTCAAAAGACAGAAATTTAAAAAAAAAAAAAAAGGCAAATACTATGACTCAACCTTCCCCATGCTAAAGCTATACTAAGATAGATTTTTAAAATTTATCATATAGGCAAAAATGGAGAGGTTTGAAAGCATGCACTTTTGACGAGTCCGTGGGGGAAACAGACCCTCACATATATTGCTGGTGGGAGTGCAAATTGTTGCAATCAGCGTGGCGAGCAATGTGGCAGGCCTATCACAATGACAAGTGCATTTGGCCTGGCAATTCCACCTCTAGGAATCTGTCCTGTAAATATGTTAACCTATGCAGATGAGACCTATAAAAGGCCCTTTAGTGTTTGTCATAGCAGAAGACTGGAAACAACTCAAGGGCCCATCGGTAGGAGCAGTTTAATAACTGGGATCCCACCACAGGAACTGGCAAAAAGCAGGGTGCGGAATAAAGTGTGGGCGGAAAAAGCAAGGTGAGGAACAGTGTGTGTGCTGGGCTGGCATTCGTGTAACATGTGTCACCGGGGATTTGGAGGTCTGTATCTGCTGGACTGTACCAAAGAGAAATTGTGATGTGTTTACAGAGACGGCCGTGAGCAGTGATCGTGGACTGGAGGGCAGGACAAGGGACCACGGCGGGAGGAAGACTTCAATATATCGCTTTGCCTAAAACAGTTAAAACACCACTGCAAACAGCAAGAATGATCTTTTTTTTTTTTTTAAACAATTGTTAAAAATTAAATTTTTATGCATGGATGAGACTGAAAATAAAGCACAGCAGAACATTAATTAGGGCTACCTCTAGGTTCTGGGACTCGGGGGCATTATTTTTTTTTTTTCCAAATTTTCTACAGTTCACAGGTGTACTTCTGGAATCCTAAAATAATCCAATAAATATTTTTGGCATTAAAGAAAACCGAGGTCGCGGAATGGCCTCTGACTTTTGCACATCATCTTCTCCGAGTAAGCGGTCTTGAGAGCCCCTCTATCATTTCAGCCTTTCTGGACATTTACCCTCAATTTAAACTTTAATCCCTTTAAACTGCTCCCCAAAGAGAAGTCCTTTGGCCAATAGTCTGCTACCTTACCAGCATTGTTGTCAAATATCCATCGACTTCTTGCTTAGTAATAGAATCTATTTTTTTTAGGGAGGCACATTACCCGCTGGCTACAAGTCTGCACTCTCCAGCTTTCCTTGCAGCTGGGTACAGCCACATAACTAGGTTCTGGACAATGAGATATAAGCAAAAGAGCTTGAAAAATCTCCTTTTTCAAAAGGGAAGAGTTTACTCTTTTTCTTTCTCTGTTCCACTGCTTAGAACATGGAAGTGGGGCCCAAGGTGCCAGCAGCCACCATGGGAAACAGGGTCATTCCTTAGCGAGGCTGGAGCAGAGCACTGGATGCAAGGCAGGCTGGCGATGGCTGGTGGGGCTGCAGAACCACAACACAGACGGACTATAAAGCCACCTACTTCACATGCCAGCACAAACCCTCCTAAGTGTAAGCCATTATTTTTCAGATCTTTGTTACACGTGGCAACTGAACGAAATTCTAACTGATACAAAGTGCAAAGGGAAGATAAGGAAATTTGGGGTGCCTGGGTGGCTAGAGCATCTAACTCTCGATCTCAGCTCAGGTCTTGATCTCAGGGTCATGAGTTCATGCCCTGTGATGGGCTGCACGCTGGCTACCCATGGGGCCCACTTAAAATAAATAAAAATAAAAATAAATTAAAAAGAAATAAATAAATGGCCAGGCCTTCCTTCCAGGAGCTTACACTTATTTATTTTATTAACCTATATGCGGTTATATAGAGTAATGTGGAGCAGAACCCCACAGAATTACACTGAGGCTGTTGTGATTGAGAGAGGACAGAGAGTATGTCCCCCAACCTACAAAAAACACAACAAGGTTTGTTGCTGGCTGTAGGATGTACTTCCTGCAAGGGAGAAGCGTGGTGATGGTAGGAGCTCAGACACAGGAAAAGTCTATAATCTGGCTAAAATACTAGACTTAGTACCTGCCCTGTGCAAGGAGCAGTAGGCTGGGGGTGGTGGGACTGTCCTCCCCAGGGCGGTGCGGGCAGGGGAAAGCAGGAAGTGTGGAGGGACTGGGGATCTTGCCCCCTGCCCTGCTCCACTTTCTGCTAAGCTCTGGGCAACGAAGCACCCAGCACAAAATACCCACCAAGCTGGGGTTCCCCTTGGGGGTGATCAGAGATTTGGAAGGGCCAGTCCCTTAATCCCTTCATTCTTGGGATTTTATCATCATTGTGCCACTGGAGAAGGTTGTAAATCTTTTTTATTTTATTTTTTTGAGGTTTTCTACAATTTTATTTGTAAAACAGAGAGCTAGACCTCTAAGATAAGATCCAGCTCAAACAACTTGGAAATACCTTGAACTTTGTTTTATTTTATTTATTTATTTATTTATTTTAATAATAAATTTATTTTTTATTGGTGTTCAATTTGCCAACATACAGAATAACACCCAGTGCTCATCCCGTCAAGTGCCCCCTCAGTGCCCGTCACCCAGTCACCCCCACCGCCCGCCCTCCTCCCCTTCCACCACCCCTAGTTCATTTCCCAGAGTTAGGAGTCTTCATGTTCTGTCTCCCTTTCTATTTTATTTTATTTTCAAGTAGGTAGGTAACATTTATTTAGAGCGGGAAAAGAAATTACAACTTCGACACGGAAAACAACAGATCACAAACACATCACATAATCCAGAACAATAACATCAATGCTTTCATTAATTAATTGCCTGACCCAGCTCCGTGATACTCATTTCTTAGATTGCTTGGCTGCACTCTGTCTGATTATCTTTTCACTGGACAGCAATTTTGAAAAAATCATTTTCTATAGAGATGTGATAGTGATGAAGCTATCGTGTCTCAACTCCAAACCCTGTCTCCTGTACTTAGTTCTGCGATGCTGGCCGGGACTCAGCAAACCATACATGCTTTGCCAACCAGACCTTGTAGACTCTGCTGACAGGGGCCACTAGAGGGATATAGTGGAGGCAGGAAGCCCAATGGGGAACATGCTCTTCCCGGCTTGTTCCCACCACATCACCCCGGCACTGGCTCCTCACCACTGGACGCCGTCCCTTCTCTTGACTTTGAAGTCATAGCATCCAATAAATTATCTTTCTCGTTAAAGCCAGTCTGAACTTTTTTCTGTTATTTTCTATTTTTACTTATAATCAAAAGTACACTAAACCTTATATTTTATTAAAGAGACATCGACAGGTTTTTCCCACTTCAATATACAGAAGAAGACCTCTAATTCTTTACTAAAACAACAAAGCACAGCAGAACGAAATAATCGTCCATTTCAAGAGCACAGATTGGGAAAGGCTTTCTCAGGCATAAAAGTAGTACTGGCCTCACGACTTCTTAGCAAACACATTTCTTAGTTTTTCCAATTAGGGTTTTTAATGATGAGAACCCTTGGCTCCTTCCTCTCAGCCACTTTGGTTGGATCGCTTTGTGTCCTGAATCATGTCCCTGAAATCTGATTGGAATGCACTGCTTCAGCAATGGCTTCTTAGCTGGAAACCCTCCGACTGTCCTGGAATTTCCCATTTAGCCAAAAGCCACCCACTTCTCAGCAAAGGATCACGCAGAAGGTGGTGATCGGGGAGGCCCATGTCCCCCCCTAGTGCTCTGCGTAACGTTTTCCTTATGTGTTAGGGAGGGATGGAGGGGGGATCAGCTTGTGGTTTACTCCAACATTAAGAGAGTTGGGCGAGTAATTTAATTTTCCTAATCAAATGTTCTCTGTCAGTTCACCTTTGGGGGGTAGGGAGGTGAGGAATTAAAAACACAAGCAAATTTGTTCTTTCCTTTTCTTGTTGGTCATTTATTCCTCGCTTACATCACATCCGGTGTGTGTTGACCATGGGAGGGGGGGTGTCTCTGGCCCGCACCCCCATACAGTACCCAGGCTCCTTCTATCCGGTGGCTCCACCATCTAGGGCACTCGAATCCCACACGGAAGCTTTTGCACCTCATCCGCAGATGATGAAAGGGGGAGAGCGTGGAGGATTTCCAGAGAGATTTTATGGGCTCAGCCTGAAAGCGATCTGTACCACTTCTACCCATTGTTCATTGGCCAGAGTTAGTCACAAACCTACACTTGCCCAAAAAGGCATCTGGAAATTGTGGTCTAACTGTGCCCAGGAGGACAAGGAAAATGGGAGTCTGGGGAACATATGGATTGTCTCTGCCACAGCCACACCGTAGAGTCTGCATTGAAACATTAATATGATTATTTCCTTAAGTGGCAAGTTGCATGTTATAGGCAAAGGATTATTAGACCCTTTTCCCTTCTTCTGCGTAAGAATTTGACCTTTGGTTAACTTTCCAGCTCTGTTTCCCTGGAAACCTGATAAGAGAAGAATGTCAAACTGTAGCCAGGCAAGATGGCTTATGATAAAAATGACCCCTGCTTAAGTAAATTGCATTAGACTGGAGAGAGCTTTAAATATTGGACAGAAAGCCAGAGCTTTGGGCTTTAATGACTCTTGCATAGCTGGGCATGTCCCTTGGAGGAACGCTGGAAGCTACGTCCGTGGAATTGTTCTAGAAAAACTGGCTCCTATAGGATATGAAGTTTTTAAGCCAGGAGACTCCCACCCCCAACCCTCCCCCACGAATGAGTCTAGTTCTCTCACTTCTGAGCTTGGGACCTAAGTCAAGGAACTCCAGGGTAACTGCATGGACTACTCCATGAGCGGTCTCGAGGACTAGAAAGAAAATGCCTGCTGCTTGCTCGTGGCTAGCTCTGTTCCTGTCCCAGGCAGACTGGTGCCAAGTGGGGGCTTTGACCACACAGCCAACTAATCCATTAGGCACAGAAGGCACAGTGCCTAGAGCCCACAAGACTCTTAGGGGCCTGCGGAAATGTATTAGTTTAAGATCAGAAGGAAAAAAAAATGGACTTTTAAGTCAAAGATAATGTTTTGATATATAATATTGTCTGTACCAATGCAATTGTACAATATAATTTTTAATTTTTTTTAATGGAGGAAGGGGTCTATAAAGGCAAAATGAGTAGGACCATGAAAATCATAATGTGGCCCTTTACGACAGTCTCATGAGGATAGCCTGAAGGTTTGGTAGAGCCTAACGAGGTCCCTGGTTGGTATTATATGTGAAAAAGTTCAAAAAGAGATTGATCTTTTACCAGAAACTCTCTTTTTCCTTTAAATGGCCAGTATCCCTTCCAGAACAAACTAGGCTTTTAAAAATAACCATATTTAATCAAACTATGAAGAACAGAATATTTGTGTCTATGTCTCTGGTTACTCTTTTTGTGGTGGAGGCCTAAAAGATTCTTTTATTGACCTGATTCTAGCTCTTGAACAGAGGTATCGAGTACAGCAGCAGTTTCTGACATTCTACGCAAGTCAGCGACAGTTTCTAGAAACTAGTCTAACTCCAACATCTTCCTGAATTTGGCGCACCTTCATGATGGCCCAGGATAATCAGTTTCCAAGAAAATCTCAATTGTTGCCACAACCACATCTCATCAGTCAGCGCCGCTGCCCTTGGCTTTGTTGGTTGGTGTTGGGCAGCCACGGACCCTCTCGGCCCGATTACTGAAAAGGCTACTCCCTTTTCTGCAAGACTGACTCTAAGTAACCAAGTCCTCAGGAAAACCAGACTTGTAGAGAGAGCATTCATTTTGTCTCAATCCATGACTGTACAGAAAAAAACATCTGCTCAAAACTGCTGATGGCTTTGACTGTTCCGTGGCTTATTTATTTTTATTTTTTGCTATACTAGCCCTGATTTTTTCCCCCTTTCATCTTCTTAAAGGAAATGGTTTGAGCTGCAGATTAAAAAGTGGTTCATTTGCCTCTCTGTTCACCCATCTATCCATCCATCTATCCATCCTTCCTTCAAGCCAGCAGATTCCTTGGTAAAAATTTGAGTGTAGTCCCTTTGCCTTCAATATAAAACAACAACAACAACAACAAAACAAAAACAAAAACAAAAACAAAAAACAAAAAACAAAAAAAAAATCCCAAAGTCCAAAGCCTTGAACTAATTGGCAGGAATTTGCCTAGGCATTTAGAAGTGGACTACAGGAAAGAGCCAAGTGTCCTGGCGCCCACTGTAGTCCCATCTTGAGTTGGCTTCTTTTAAAAAAGGGGCACTAGCAGGTCTGGAGTTAGGAAGATAGAATCAGGAGGAGGAAAAAGAAGAGAGCTTAGCACTTGGAAGGAACAGCCAGGGCTGGGGATTTTTGACGAAGGGCCTGGGCCTACAGACCCTTCGGAGAGCCACATTTCACCAGGCACCAGAGGAGTCGGGCCTCCCTGGGCACCGCTGGTTCTAAATGCTCTTGCTCAGCCTGCCAGAGGCACAAGAGACAGTACGCATCTGTGGCCAGTCCTCTCCAGCACAGCACGGCACAGCGCTTTGAGACTTCTGCCAAAGCAAGTCATGCAAGAGTCAGACAGCATTTTGTCTGAAAGGGCACATAAGCTCTTCGCCCTGAGACGTCGGCCTAATATCCTCCTGATGCTGCGGCTCGGGGAAAGCTGCACATCAAACGCCGCGGCGTTCGGGGAGGAGGTGAAGCCTCCCGTTATACTGGAACATTCGCAGTAAGAAACAAAAGCATAAGAAGACTTGCTGCACAGGCCAAACCAGGGGCTTAGGTTTCCACTCACTAGAGTCTAGGAACAAACACAACCTTTCCAAACCATCGGGCGTCAGCTGGAAACCCTTACTGTACCCAGCAGCTAACAGTACAGTCAGCTTGAGAATGATTCCCCTTCGATGTGGCCCATCTCCCAGCAAAGGAGAAGGTGAAATGCTACAAGAGAGGACGAAAAAGAGGCCTATTTTGTCGTCACTGCGACTGTTACAGCTAATGCTTACCCAGTGCTGTCTTCGCCAGCTCCTGTCCTAAGAGTTTCACATTTATTCAATCATTTGAGCATCTTTATGAGGGCGCTACTACTATTATTAGCTCCTTGGTTCAGTCGAGGAACTAGGCACAGAGGGGTGAAGTAACCTGCTTCAGGGCACAGAGTTGGTGGGCCTATGGACCTATGAACTCAATGCTGCTCTGCTGGGCTGTGAACCTCCATGCTAACCTCTGTCTCACTAAGAATTAAGAGCATAAGAAATGCCATTGTGGATAAGACTCCTAGTCCAGAATCCTTCAGTCCATCCACCCATCCATCCATCCATCCATCCATCCATCCATCCATCCACCAACCTACCCACCTGCTAGGTGGCAAGCACGGAGCTAGGCCCTACAGATACACCATGGTGACAAACATGGGTGCTGTGTCCAGCTTTGGTGGAATGTTCTGCAAGTTGAAAGCTTCAGTGGCAGCCTTGTGATCCCCATCATGCCCACTCTCCTGGCTGCAGCCAGCAGTGGGACCAGTTCCCTTGGAGAGCCAGGTCTGTAGTGCCCTTCTGGGGTCATTTCTGGACATGCAGTCTAGATCCCACTCCTCCAGCTCTTCCAGAGATTTTATATGTAGTTAATTTCTTATATGAAATCATGTTCTCCTTGAAATGCTGAGAGTGATCTGCTCTCTGGCCTGTGACTGTGGCTGACATACTTTCCTAAATTTTAGGGCGAAGGGACGGAGGTAGAAGAAGAGGTGCCTCAGGTGCTAGCAGGGGTAGTGGGAGTGGCTGTGAGAGAGGAGAGGGGTGCTAGAAGGGGGAGTGGGGCAGGTAGGGGCCCTGGGAATTCACAGCACTGGTCAGAGCTGGAATAGGAATCTGCAGCTAGACCAGGGCTAGTGCTTTCCTTGGTATCCCAGGGAGCCCAGAACATCTCAACTAGACATTGTAGAAA
This sequence comes from Canis lupus dingo, assembly GCF_003254725.2. NCBI lineage: Eukaryota > Metazoa > Chordata > Mammalia > Carnivora > Canidae > Canis > Canis lupus. The sequence continues at coordinate 46,023,676 of NC_064255.1, forward strand.
TAGCATGGAGCTAGATAGAAAGCACACTTTTTAAATTTTTATTTTATTTTATTATTATTTTTTTAATTTTAATTTTATTTTTCCTGGAGGCTTAGGGCTGAGGACCAAGTTGGGAGAATACCTAGAGAGTTGCCCAGTCAAGGCCCATCCTCAAAACTAGACACAGCTGGACTCTGACTCTAATGTCAACATTTATTTCTTTCTCATTATACATACTTTGCATCCCCCCAAATCCTCCAATATATGATGAAAATATATGTACTGCATTCAAGATGCCCCAACAAATATTCCTTAAGCATTCATTATATGGGAAATACCACTCTAGACCCTGAGGATATGGCAGTGAACAGACCAGATCAAAATTCCTGTCCTCGCTGGGCTTACGTCTATGGTTGAAAAACTTTAAATTCAAAAATTATCAAAAAATCCAGACAGGTAAAAATCACCCATGATATCATCAAAAACTCATTCTCTATCCACATAAATACAAAGCAGGAGGTCAGAGTTCCTCCTCGTCTTTCCAACCCTTCCCATCCCCCACAGGGTAACCATTATACAGTTTTCCTTAATTTTTAAAGACTTACTAAATGTACATAACCATATAGTTTTTATTTTATTTTTTAAATGAGGATAGAGAAATACTTGAATGATCTACATGTTTTTTTTTCTTCATTGAACAGATCATAAACCTCTGTTTTGGTTTGAGTTCTCCAAGAAGCGGAGCCTGAGCCAAGGATTCACATACAGTCCTGCTAAGCACATTTGAAGTCATCTCATTCATTTTAATGGTCTCACAGCATTTCAAAGCATGTGTCTGTATCATCATTTACTAAATCCCCTTAAGATACACACATACTCCCCAGCTCGCCCCTATCTCCCACTCACTGACATTTAGGATTTTCAGTGAATGGGTTGATGGCATTGACTCACTGTAAGGGAGTAACCGCAGAACAGGGTTCCCAAGGCTATAACCGCAGAACAGGGTTCTGGGGTCCAGAAAATGACAGTGTTGGCAGCAGGGAGATAAAGTCTAGGAAATTTATCATCGTCCTTATCATGCCCGAGATTTATAGCTAATGCATGTTTATGTGAATCTGGCTAAACTAGTCACAATGGTCACAAAACTGAAAAAAGCTTATTACCTTAGTGGTTTATTTGCACTTTATCAACTATAGCAGCCACTTCCTTCTTGACATTCCTTGGTCTAAATCTCATCATAAACCATCAGTTCTGTGTCTCCTAGACCTAGTCCATACCGCTGTACTTAAGACTGGAGACTTTTTCAGTGACCAAACTACATACGATGAATGATCTGAGTGATTTTGTCTGTATTTTGTGGTGGTGGTGTTCTCAGGTCATTGAGCAAAGGATGGGAATTTATGTTACTAAGTTGAGAGCCAGTTTCCAAGGTCTTTCATATGTTGGTGGGTGATTTCAGATGCCCATCAGGACCATCAACCAGTATTTCTAGAGCCTCCATGAAATCCATGATACGGCGGGGAGGAGGTTTCGTATTGGGAGCCCAAACCCTGCATCTGGCCCTGGCCACCTGCGTGTCTGTGGCATGTCACCTGGCCTTCCTGAATCTTGGTAATAATGCTTCCCTGGCTTACTTCTTGTGAGGATCAAAGGACAAGCTGAATATGGGAGCGCTCTTCAAGTATCGGCTACTGTAAGACTATATGAGAGGAAGAGTCTGGATTTTGCTAGCTGTAGCAGATAGCCTTAGCTCCTGTCTACATGCCCAGCTTAAAGCACCAGCATCCTTCCTGCAGCTGAACCCCTCACTACGGCAGAGTCCCCACTAACAGCACACTCAGCTCCCCAAACAGTTGTAGCAAATAGAGTGGATTTTACTTAGATTTCATGGGGAGACGAAGGGGAAGATGCTTGCACACACTCCACTAATGAGCTTTCCCATCAGAAACATCTGTTTTTTCTTCAGCGCTCATCTTTGGCCACCAGGAACCTTAGTTCTGTCTCCATCCTTGTCCAATAGGGACGGCCCAGCTTCAATGACTCCAGCTCTTCTTCATTCCTTAAGCTTCCCTTTGGGTCTTTGTGGCCCTTCCCCCATCACTGAGCTTTTAATCTTGGATTCTCATACTATCTTCCCAATCACTGTTCAAAACACTCTTCTAAAGTTCCCCCACTGCCCTTAGCAAGTATGAGGGTGTGGGGGTGGGGGTGGATGTCAAATAAGAAAGGTTTTGCTGTCACATACTTCTTTTTTTCTTGCCACAGTATTATCGGTAATTTTGTTCAAGTTGTTCAGAATGTTTTGGGACTGCTTAGATCTAGAAGCCTGGGTATCACAGGCCAGATCCTCACCAGCACCCACAGTAACTAGGGCCCAAAAGGACTTGCCTAAGATTGTAGAATAAGTATGTGACAGCTACAGAGCAGTGGCTGGCCCCCAGTCCAGTGCTCATCTCCCTGCATCAAGCCTGTGGTGCAAATGAATCAAGAGGCTTTCAGACTCAGGCGAACTCAGATCTCTCAACTGGAAGGAGGCTTGGAGTTCATCTAGAACAAATCCCTCATTGTAGAGAGGCCATAATGGAAACCTTTTTTTTTTGCAGTCTCTGAATCCTAAAACTACAACACAGATTAGATGGTTACTTTAAAACATATGTACTTGCCTGGTGGGTATGGTTTCCAGGAACATACACAGACTTAAACTGTTTCATGAGATTCCGAGCTCCAGCGATATCCCGAAGCGAGGCAAAGAGCTCATCCACAGCAATTTTGGATTTGTGAAATGTCAGCTTAATTGAAGAGTCACAGCCTGAAACAATCCAGAGATATTTTCTTGGGTGAACAAATCTTTAAAATAAGTTTTAATCATGACAGCTGGAGCTTCGTGTAACACAGTTGGATTTTTTTTTTAACCCTATTTTACCCTGGCTGTTCCCCAGCAGGGCCGTCTTAATCATCTATGAGCAAGGAAACGTACTACAGGTAAATGCCTTTGACAGAAGTAGAACTCAGAATTGCCTGGGATGGCAGCCACTGGCTTCAGGCCCCACACTGTAGAAGCGTCACAGAAAGAAAGCTCGCTAGGGTCTGACTATCCTCAGAACAGAGCTGTGGGAAAATAGGGAGAGACAAAAAGGAAAGTCCCAGACAGTGCTGTGATGAACCTCTCTTGCTTGAATCCCACCAGCAGTTTCCATAAAATAGAAGAGCAAGACTGGGAGGTTATAGAGCTGTTCCAGGAACAGATCTTGCTGGGATGGGCATCTGCCTAATGTGCCAACAAAGCATATGGTGTATTTCAAAAGGCAGCCCTTCAGAGCTGATAACACACAAAGAGGGCCTAATAAGAAGACTATTCTCGGCAACGATTCTATTTTTCTTTGACACTTATAATAGCCAGATTTATTCTCTATCTTGTTAGAAGCCCATTCAGGAGAGAAATGATCATGGAGAAGTCAGAAGTTTAAAAAATCAAGATCCAAGATGAGTTGGTTTTTTTTTTTTTTTGGCTGTCTCTAATACTCTGATACATTAACTCATTAATGCTCACGGCACCCTTACGAGATAGGAGCTATTATTTCCCCCACTTTAAGGACGCAGGAACCAAGGTTCAGAGTGGTTAAGTAACACCCCTGTGAGCATGTGCTGTCAATGCTCTGCCCACATCCCCTCGTCACCCTGGACGCACCACCCGTAGGTCTGGGGAACAGTTCTTGCGTACTCTGACTCTGCATGTCTCTCTGTTTGTCTCTGTGTTTCTGTCTCTGTCTCTATCTCTCTTCTTGTCTGTGGGCTTCCTCTGGTTGTGGAAGCATGCTTTGCCTTTGTGTGGGGGCAGGCTGGAAGTCCTAGGAGGTTGGCATTCGTAGGAACAACCCAGCTTCTCATTCCCTGGGGGGACAATTCTGAATTGCCATCTCCAAAGCCTTTGCTCAGTCCCAGAAGGATGGAGACCTACTTGTCCCCAATGGTATCTCACTAATTAATGCAACTTTATTGGTTTTCCTTCCTTTCTTCCCCAGCTCACTTTCCTACTTCTTGACCATGCTTCCTCTAATAGCTTTCCAAATACAGTACCTGCACCCAAATCCCTGTCACAGGACACCAGAACTTCCAGAGGCATTTATCTACATCTATGTATTTATTTAGATTTTATTTATTTATCCATGAGAGCCACACAGAGAGAGGCAGAGACACAGGCAGAGGGAGAAGCAGGCTCCCTGCGGGGAGCCCAATGTGGGACTCGATTTGGGACCCTGGGATCACGACCTGAGCCAAAGACAGATGCTCAACCCCTGAGCCACCCAGGTGCCCCTTCCAGAGGCACTTAAATACAAACAGCCTGGATCCAGAGCCTGTTTTTTTTTTTTTGGGGGGGGGGGTTCATGTACCATACAAATGAAAGTGTACAATCCAGTAGCTCTTAGTGTATTCACATAGTTGTACGACCACCATCAGCACAATACAAGAGAGGAAAGTCCATTCTTGGAACCATCACGCCCCTTTACTACCCTGTTCCCAGGCCCTGACACCACTGATCTGTGTTCTGTGTCTATGGATTTAGCATTTTTGGACATTTCATATAAATGGACCCACAGAATATATGATCTTTTGGGGACTGGCTTCTTTTACTTAGTACACTGGCTTCAAGGTGCATCCAGGTTGCAGTATACATCACTACTTCATTTCTTTTTATTGCTGACTAATATTCGCCATATGGCTACACCACATTTTATACAGGCGTTCATCAGTTGATGGGCATTTGGGTATTTTCACGTTTTGGCTATCACGAATAACGCTGCTGGTTTTCTATCTATATAAGGTTTTGTGTAGACCTACATTTTTCATTTCTCTTGACTATATATCTGGGAGTAGTACTGTTGCCAGAGAGTTGGCAACTCTGTGTTTGACCCTTTGAGGAATCGCCAGGCTGTTGTCCGAAGTGACCGCACCATTTGACACTCCTACCAGCAGTGGAAGAGGGTTGCAATTTTTTCTGCATCCTCAACAATGCTTGTCATTATCTTCTTGATTGATCCTAGTGGGTGTGAGATGTGGAGACGCTTGTTGATTCTGATAGGGAGAAGTTGTTTTTAGGGAATAGAGGTAGATCCAAACAAGCTTAATGTACGGTGGAATGTATCTAAAGTATACCTACTTTAAAGATCACCTACAGGAACCCGGCCACAGCAGACACAGCCAGGTGGCATGTGAGTCCCTGGCACACTGTATATAATAACTCTCAAAGGGAGAGCAAATTCTGAACCGTCTTTACCAACAACACTTTTGACATGGAATGTGCAGATCTTTTCCCCACACCTGCCGATTCTCTGATTCTCCAGGCACCCACTGAGGTCCAAAGATTCAGTTCAAATCTGACACTAAATAAAGTGTTAGTGGAGACCTTGCAGTTGAGGGACTCGGGTCCTCAAGGCTGTTCCCACTCCACACGTCAGATGCAAGTGCCAGATGGCCACTCCTGACAGACCGGCTACCAATGGAGGGTTCCTGTGACCCCTTCCTCAGGTTCAGCAATTTGCTAGGACAGCTCACGGAACTCAGGAAAGTGCTATTACCGGTTCATTACAAGGGATAAGAAGACTCAGGAACAGTCAAAGGGAGGAATGCATAGTGCAACATAAGGCGGAAGGAGCACAGAGCTTCCCTGCCCCCTTGAGGTACTCTACCTTTCCAGCACCTTCATGTGTTCACTAACCCAGAAGCTCTTCCAAGCCTGTCGGTTAAGGGTTTGTATGGAGGTTTCATTACATGGCATCATTGATTAAATCACTGGCCATTGGTGCTTCACCCAACTTCCAGCTCCTCTCCCTTCGCTGGAGGTTGGGGGGTAGGGCTGAAAACTCCAACTCTCTAAACATGCCCTTGTTTTTCTGGCAATCAGCCCTCCATCCTGAGGCTGTTAGGGGACCCCAACCACCAGTCATCCCATCAGCATACAAGACACTCTTATCACTCTGGAGATTCCAAGGGTTCTAATAGCTGCGTGCCAGGACCTGGGGACCAAGACCAATATGTCTATATCTTATTGTTCCTAAAAATGCTCTGACCAGTATTTAATTCTTGGTTTCCAGAAAATGTCCGACTCATGTCATTAAAAAAAATAAGTTAGGGGCACCTGGGCGGCTTAGTCAGTTAAGTGGCTGCCTTCTGCTCAGGTTATGATCTCAGGGTCCTGGGATGAGGCTCCAAGTCAGGCTCCCTCCTTAGCGGGGAGTCTGCTTCTCCCTCTTTCCCTTCCTTGCTTGTGCTCTGTCTCATAAATAAATAAATAAATAAATAAATAAATAAATAAATAAAATTTTTTAGAAAAAAAATCAGTGTGGTCAAGCATAGTGAGAGAAAGCTTCCATGTTCAGTGAACTGTGGTGAGGGGAGGAGAGGGATAGAGCGAAGTCAGGAGCTCATGTGAATTCCCCAGAATTCTATGTCAAGCTTTATGGAAAGGAGCAAGTGTGTTGTTTTCTGAGGAGCATGTCCATAACTTCCTCCCGACTGTTACAGGGGCTCATGACCAAGAAGAGTTAAGAGCCACAGGTACCTAGTAGGTATGGATATCGCACCATGCTTACCCTCGGCATGGCAGCCCTAGCTGAGATAGATGTACCAGCGTGTGCTTTAGTCAATAACCAATAAGAAGAAACCCTGGAAGGTTATGGCTTCTCACTCATTCATGTAGCCTCTTTCCTTAAACTCTTAGTTGAGCCATTCAAAACATGGGAAATCCTATCAATTATATCTAAGTGGTGGACATTCTGTACTAGTCTTTGAGGTAAAAAAAAAAAAAAGGCATAAAACCAAGAAGAAGGCATCACTAGTTCCAATACCATGCACAATGTTTCAATTCTTCTAAAACACAATTCAGCTAATAGGCTTAATCTTTTTTTTTTTTTTTTTTTTGAGAGAGAGAGAAATAGAGTGGGTACACAAGCAACGGAGGAGGGGCTGGGGCAGATGGAGAGGGCGAGATAATCTTTTTTTTTTTTTCTTAAAGATTTACTTAGTTATTTGAGAGAAAGAGAGAGAGAGAGAGAGAGCATGAGGGACAAAGGGAGAGGAAGAGAGACAATCTCAAGCAGACTCCCTGCTGAGTGTGGAGCCAGAGGTGGGGCTCCATCTCAAGACCCTAAGATCATGACTTGAGCTGAAATCGAGAGGCAGCTGTTTGACTGAGCCACCCAGGTACCCCCGGGCTAACTTTTTAAATTTAAAGTAAATTATTTTCTATCAAACAGAAAGATTCACCTGATTCTTCATATGGTCTGTTTCAAGTTTTTTGGAAAGTAATATGAGGTTCATCCATGAACCGAGTGGAATAGAATCATCTACTGGATTATAGATTACTGAAAATTATAGACAAACTCATGGAAATTGTGGATTATGCATTAAATTAATGTATAATTGCAAAGAGTCAGCTCAACTGTGGAGCAGATTGACAGAAACACTGTTTACAGATCACTGGTAAATTAAGCTCAAAGGAACCCAACTGAAGAATAAGGCTATCACACCATCAGGAAGGAAAACACAAAGTCCTAAATTCACAAATAAAATAAAACTTTCCTGAAAAATAGTCAATTATTTTCATTGTTCATCCAAACTGCACATGAGCAACTTCTGTCCAAAGCATGAACTCTTTTGAATTATGTTCCGCAACGTACATGTTTCTGGGACTCCAGGCCAGTCTCAGAGCATTATCTGTACTTATATCAATCTTCACCAAAAGCGGGATTTACACTCACTTCCCCAAAACCTATAATGGGAGTTTAACACACACACACACACATACACACACACACACACGCACTTTAGAAACGCGCATCAGAGAAGATAAATGACTTTAGGCCAGATCACACGGCCATCCCTGGCAAAGTCAGCGTTCACCATGTCCCGCTGACCACAACCCGAGCTCCTCCGTGTCCACTGCCTCCCCCATCCAGAATCTCCTCTGTGAACGTGGCTCATCCCAGATTCACGCTGCCATCAGTAGCTAACGGTGATGTGGGCACAAAGGCTGCGACACAGGGTGACTTTTTTTCCGTGACATTAGTCGTAGCTACAATCGCTGGAGGCTCCCTGCGTCCTCACCTGTGCCTGGTGCTTCGCTAAGAAGTTTGCACCTGTCAGCTTACTGAACCTCCAGAGAGACACAACGAGGTAGGCACTAGGGGCGCTCCCACTTTGCGGATGGGGAAACTGAGCCACAGAGCAGGTAAGCGACACGGTGGTCACTCCACTGACGAGCAGCAAAGCTAAGAGTCAAACCCTTGCAGTCTGACTCCAGGGACGGTCCCGGTCACCACTCCGCTCTGCTGTCGTTCCCATGCGCTGCGACCACAGACAGAAAAGATCAATGACACTCTTCATTCAGCCTTGATACCGAAGAAACGCTTTTAAAACGGAGCGAGGAGCAAATGCCTTTCTTCCCGGTTAGACCTGTGCCCGTCCCTCGGGGTGGCTGCTGACGTGGTGCTTGGCAGTCATGCCCCGGGCCCGACTTTTGCAGGCGCACGAGGTGTGAGGTCCCCCAGGCAGGCCGTATCCCCTCCTCTGGATCTTCGCTCCGCAAGGCGCTGTATTCAGTTACTTCTAATAACCCCGACAGCCCTTCCATTAAGCCAGCTTGGGAGATAACAGTGTTTTGTAAGGGAACTCTTAAGTGTACAGTTCCAGTCAATTCTCATTTAATCCACTTAGTTAAATAGATAATAAACCAGAAGCTGATCCTAGCCTTTAGCCAAGCACGGTGTGTGTAGTTCAGTTGCCTACGTCTTGATAAGGGAGGCCCCAGGTCCCCCAGGGCACCCCTGTGTTCTTCTAAAAGAGGGGATGACTCATTCCCCTGCAATTTCTTTCTCTGGAGGGCTTGGGGCTCTCCTGGGCAGGGGTCCGGTTACTCCTCGGAGCAATAAAATAGGGCTCCTGTGCCCATGGCTCCCCTCCCTCTCCGGCTGGTCCCCTCTCCCCCGTCTCCACTTACTGAGGTTCCTTAACTGCAGCAGAAAAAGAGAGAAAGAGAGAGAGCGAAGTGGTTTCCATGGCTCTGTTCGCTGCAGGAACCCACATTTCCCGCGACAACAAAGCGAAAATGAAGTGAGGCTGCATAGCTGACGTCCCCCTGGGAGGGCTGAAATGAAGCTGTGCCCCTCACTCCAGTCGGCCTGGTTCTCTCCTGTTTGCTCTCTCGGGGAGCAGGCTTGAAGCCTTCTGGCGCTCGGGGAACCTTTTCAAATAAGCCCCCTTTCCATACGTCGGGTACTAAGGAAAATACAGCGTCTCCTGACCAGGAGGCTGCTGTGTGCAAGGTCTTTGTCTGGCCTGGAGCTGAAGCAGCCCTCATCCGAGGCCTTCCAAAACACACACGTGAGCGCACATGCACACACGAGCGCACACACGCACATACGTGCCCATGCATGCCTGCGCACACACGCAAGCAGAGGCAGGTCACTTCGTCACTTGCGTGGCTGGGTACGTGGGGGCGGGTAAGGCATGGCCATAATGGGATTTGACATGTTTTCCCCTTTAGCAGGATGACTGTCCTCCCAGGCCAAAAGGTCCCTTGCATCTGATCGGGAAAGAGCTAGGGTCAAAAAATACGTGAACCTCGTCGAAAGGCCCTTTTCTCATCTGGACCCAAGTTATCGAAGGCTAGCTTGATAGTTACCCTCCCGCGGGCCCCGAGTTGGCGAACATCAGGCCGCTTCAGGGGGCCCAGCTCCGTGGGCTCCTGGGGCAGTGAGAGAAAAGGTCAGCTGCGAGTGTGACTGGCCAGAAAGGACAGAGCCCTGGGAGGTCATGACCTCCCCCATCCATCCAGCAGCCTGACATTGCCTTTATCTCCCTCTTCAAACCATCATTTCAAAAATAGGGTCTTTTCTCCTGGCTCTCACTAAATGTTTGGCAAATGAGAACAAAACCAAACAATATAAACAGCCGAGGAAACCATAGCAAGTGCCATCGCGACTGGGATCTTTTAGGGAGGTTGGGTTACTGCATAAAACCACTCTCGTGTAGGGCAGTCCTCATAAGCATAAAGGTACAAGTATAAGAAAAGTCAATTTTCGAAGGTGGTTGGGATGGATAGGTGATTGTGAGTCCTTCATTTCTTTTTTTTTTCTTTTTTAAAGATTGTATTTATTTATCCATGAGAAATATACAGAGAGAGGCAGAGACACAGGCAGAGGGAGAAGCAGGCTCCCTGAGGGAAGTCCCGTGCAGAACTCGATCCCAGGACCCCATATCACGTCCTGAGCCAAAGGCAGATGCTCAACCACTGAGCCACCCAGCTGTCCTGATTGTGAGTCCTTCAAACAGGGGATCAATTTTGTTTAAAATTAAATCACAAGGGCAGCCCGGGTAGCTCAGTGGTTTAGCACCGCCTTCGGCCCAGGGCCTGATCCTGGAGACCTAGGATCGAGTCCCACGTCGGGCTCCCTGTATGGAGCCTGCTTCTCCCTCTGCCTGTGTCTCTGCCTCTCTCTCTCTGTGTCTCTCATGAATAAATAAATACAATCTTTAAAAAAAATTTATAAAATTAAATCACAAATGTCCATTTATTCACTATTCTTTGAGGAAAGGCTAAGATCCTCTCTTTGAGTATTATCTGTTGAACACAGTTCTGCCTTTAAAAAACCCACCAGGTATCATGTACAATTTCTAACTCGAGTCCATTTCAAGTAGAACAAGAAGTCAGAGACATCTGTAGCATGATCTGAGAGCAGGGTGCTTCTAGAATTTAACTCTCTCCTTCAGTCTTTTACAGTCACCTTGTTCACACCTAGTCCAAAAGGGATTTTACAGTGACTCATCTTGACTGAGTCTTTCATAAAGTCTTCAGTTCGGTTTTTACTGAAACGATTTTCTTGTCAAGTTCGTATCTCATCCCGAATGCGGGAACATTTAATTAAAGTTTGCAACTTAATAAGAAGCACGACTGGCATAAGCAGGCTTTTGACTCTTGGGAATCACACCACGCAGCTGGGAAGAACAGATGTGCCCGACACATGGAGATGGCCCTGGAGCCACGAGGGGTCAGAGTTTTGGCATCAGTCATTGTATTTTACGGAGGGATCGCAGAATGTCAGTTATTCTGGTGAACGGGTCACGTGGAAGCTGGTTGAGAATACATGAGTTATACACATGTTATTTGTAGTCATCATGTTTATACCATATACAAATGAAAAAGGTGTATATATAAGCGTATTTCTGAGGTTCCATGCTTATATACAGGCAATTGTATCAACTGTACTGATCAATCTCCCATTTGATGACCTCATGTGACTTTTAAGTTCTTTTACTATAAAAAAAATCATAATCTGGGTTGTCAGCTCGAGCACTTACAGGGCTGATTCCTTCCTTCCTTCCTTCCTTCCTTCCTTCCTTCCTTCCTTCCTTCCTTCCTTCCTTCCTTCCTTCCTTCCTCTTTCTTTCTTTCTTTCTTTCTTTCTTTCTTTCTTTCTTTCTTTCTTTCTTTCTTCTTTTCTTTCTTTCCTTCTTTTCTTTCTTTTCCTCTTTCATTGTAAAGTCCTGCATCTATACCACACGGCAAAGGCCAGCCACCTCGGCAGGTGTGGAGCCGATGGTGTAAATATGAAAGGTGTGTTGGTGAGGCTGGCCTAACAGAGAAATGTGGAGTCAGAAATAAACAGGTGAGGCCACGGAGGGCCCAGGACGGGGCACATGGGGGCTGACCATGTCCTGAAGTCCTTCTATAAGCTTCTTCTGGGGCTCCCAGTCCACACGGATCCCATGGCCTCTTTGTTCACTGAATCCTGTTCAAGGGCCTGAAATCTCCTGGCCTGTGGCCTAAGTGATGGCTCACATGGCAAAGGAGGAAAGGAGGAGGGGCTGGCATAAGCTCGGGAGGGAGCAGGGGCGCTCCTTGGTTTACCACGGGTTTCTATCTAGCACGGTGCCTGGTTCACAGGAGCACCCACTAAATATTTCTTAAATAAATGAATGGGGGAAATAGGGAGGCGATAGGAAAGAAGAGTTGAATCAGACCAAGCGTGTTATAAAGCAACAGCGCGGATTCTTGAGGAGCTAATAAACTATCTCCGCAGGAAATTTCAAACAAAGAGCTCCCCGATGGTTTTGAGCAATTGCAGCCTACATTCGTAAGTGGATCAGCTCCCAAAAAGGCTACTTCAGAAGAGCAACCTCAATTGACCACATAAATTCTGAATGTTTAACAAGCAAAACGAAACTCTGCATGGTTTAGAGAGACCTGCGTATGAGAGCAAACTTTTAGAAAGAAGAAGAATGAGGAATACAGACTTCAGAGAGACGTGGTGACCTCTGCAGGGCGGGGTGGTGGTGGGAGTAGGTGCGTAAGCAGCCCCCTAAGATAGGGTGGTGGGGTCATGGGTGTTATTATATAATTATGCTATATACCATATATCAGACAACCTTTTAAATGTATCAGCTATCATCTTAAAAAATATACCAAAACAAAAACCAGTCACGCCACTTTTTAAGCCTTCCGGCAAATTCGGGTTTTTAAAACCGTTGACAAAAGTAAGAAGTGACAGCTGCAATCTTTGATCATCAGGCAGGTCTGGGATGTGTCGTGGGCTGGGAAAGACTTGTATAGTCACGAGATGATGTGACTGCCCAGAATTCTAGCCTGAGCTCTGAGGCTCTTCCGTGGAAAAAAAAAAAAAAGGGTGGCAGGGAAACCTGAAGGAAGAAAACCCGTCAGGAATATGCTTTGGAACTTGCATTTTTAATGGCAGGCTGCAAGGTCAAGTTGGCAGCCAGGCCCAGAATGCAGGATGCAGGCCGTGGGACAAGCAGCCCTTGATGCTGAACGTCTGTGCTGCTTCAGGACGTGCCAAGGAGGCGGTGAATCAGACAACCCTGGTTCATCGCTGGAACGAGGAAAGAGCCCCTACTCTTTCAAAACACTCCAAGATGCCTCTGAAAGATCTCTCTGAGGCAAGCTTTTCTGACTGCCCTAACTATAATCATAGTTTCTTGATCTTAAGATTTTGTGGTTACGTAAGGGAGGCACGAAGGACTTTGTAAAAACTGTTGCGATCCTGCATCATATTAAATAATACAATTGCACCTGCTGGTCATATGTTATCCTATTAAATCGAGCCAAATCACCTTGAACAAAGAGACCCTCAAGCACATACCCTGTTTGAGGTGATTTCTTGGAAAAGGCAGGATTGGATGTTTGGATGGGTTATATAATCTACGACCAGGCTTATCACCAACAGGAAAATCAGATCTCTCTCGTATCATTTAGACTTTTCCAAGAATGCGACCTGCTACAAGCGCGGGAAGTGCCCACAGAGCCACTCACACCAGAGTTCGCGTTCACAAACCTTCCCATTCCCAAGGCGGGCAGCACGCAGGCTGCGGACGGTGATCTCAGACATGTTCTCAAAGCAGCATGTCTCACTCTGAGTGTTTTCCCAACAGGCTCATAGTTTTTACTCTGTTGCATCTGTTTCTACTGAATTATAAATTTGCCATTTCTACTATATGACCCCTTTCGAATGTTGACACGTCTGGTGGTTTGGAATAGCTCAAAACGGCTCGCTGGACTCCCAGACAAGGGACAAGGGATCACCTGCATCTGGTCGTTTTCAAAAGCTGGCAGGTGTCAGAGCACCTGGGAGCCACGTGGCACCTCACGGGAGACTTGTGACAAAGGACTACCGCTGATCTCATCTTCTGAACCAGGAGGAAAACGAGCCTATATTATGCGCACACCAAGGGCGTCGTCCAAGCATTACGCATGGGGTAAAGCACAGTTGGCAGTTTTTATGTTGGTATTTGCTTGTTGGGTTCTTGTTTGTTCTTTTTGTTCTTTTTGGGTGCCACGAAGCTGAAGCAACCCCAAAGGTAAGAAAACACGAAGACATAAACCTATGATGGGAAAAATCTGACCTGCTCAGTTTAGCTTTCTTTGCATTGGGAAGGCAGCCATAACTTTATGTTAGCGGGGAAGTGCACGGTTTCAGAACCAACAGGCCCATGTGACATTTGGAAAGAAAGGGAAAGAGAAGCCCCGATGCTCCTTCCATGGATGGTCTCTCCGAGACCCGCTAGATCTCATGTGTCCTCCAGGAAGCGTGCCTGAGGTGGACACCTGCAGCCAGCTCCGTACCATCCCCACACACTCTGTCTCCCCCTGTTCTTTTTTTTTTTAAAATTTTTAAAAAATTTTTTTTATTTATTTATGATAGTCACAGAGAGAGAGAGAGAGAGAGAGAGGCAGAGACACAGGCAGAGGGAGAAGCAGGCTCCATGCACCGGGAGCCTGACGTGGGATTCGATCCCGGGTCTTCAGGATCGCGCCTTGGGCCAAAGGCAGGCGCCAAACCACTGCGCCACCCAGGGATCCCTCCCCCTGTTCTTTAGTGCAGAGAAGTGTGTGTGTCGTGGGGACAGGGCTGCTCTATCTGATGCAGCTACAGCTGCACCCGGAAGGCTCCCTGGAGGTGGAGGCCAAGAAGGAAGCTGCGAGAGACCAGGCTGAAGGCACTCCTTCTGCTCCTTTCCGCATCTTAGCCTAGGTCCAGTCTTGTCGCTGGTTTTAAAAGCAGCACCAAAGGTCCACTGCCCATGAAGGATCCTTAGGAGATAAGGCTGTATTTTATTTTAGGAAGGCTAATAAAATCGAGGGTGCGGGAATAATGCGGTGTCGTTTCTGGCTGTGATGGGTCCCTGGGAAATGCTCTTACCCAGGTTACGATGAATAAATCACTCAGGGTCTGGCTTGCCTGCGCATTACACCAACCTGCGCTAGGGCTAATTGTCCATTTGTAAGAAAGGATGAAATAAAAAAGTTGAAATCATGGCACATTTAAAAGCTTTTCAAATTACCGCCTGACCTTCCTTGCTTCTTGTTCTCATTGTCATCCGAGGAGTTTTTTTGCCCCCTTTTTTTTTTTTTTTTTCAAACCTAAGACTTTTCTTTTCCATTATGTTTCTTGAGCTCCAGCCTTGCTGGGCTTGTTATCATGAGATTTGTTAAGCACGGAGGAACAGTCGTGTTCTTTTAATTCATATTTTGGGAGAAGGCTAGGTGGTTAATAATATGGGATCATTTTCTGATCTATTTGAGAAAAAGGGAAGAATAAAAGGGAAGCTTATTGGCCTAAGGTTTCTTTCATCCCTTTTGTTTCTTAAAAGAATAGCAGAGCAAATGGAGTTTATTTTCCTTCCAGTAGCAGACAGATCAAATGAGCCCCCCTCCTCTGCCCTCCCCCAACACACAAAATCCCTCTCTGCCTCAGTCTCAGCTTCCCTTGCACCTGCTGTTGTAAATCTCCATTGAACCGAGCCAGCATCCCCACGCCTGAAATTTAAGCTCCCACTAAATGAGGCCTCTGATCTATCACTTCTCTGTGCTTTCTTTTGGAGGCGGTGTGGATTAGCGTGTGGGTTCGCCATGCCTGATTCAGAGATGGGACAAAGTCCAGAGAGGGCTGCCAGTGGGTCCGGGTCATGGGGAGAAGGGGAGAAGACCGTATTTCCCTCATCTCTCTGGGAGGCAAAGGAAAACCTTGAGGGTGGACCCCAGGAACACATGCAGAGAACTCAGAGGAGCTGATGGGCAGATGCCCGGCCCCCCAACCTCAGTGTTCAGGGCACACTGAGGGAGCAGGAGAGAAGGCGGCTGCTTCCCCTGCCTGGCTGGCCCTGGGGATGGGGCCAGGCTTCCCGCGTGGTGGAGTGGGCCCCTGTGTGCAGCCTTCTGTGTGCTTGGACCTGTCCCGAGCCCAATCCAGCCTCGCTCCTGTGGTGTCTCTCAGCCACCCCCTCCGGCCTCCGATGGAGAGAGCTCAGGTGGAGGGTACGTCTGCAGGGCAACGCAAATGAGTGATCACAAAGTCTTAGGGTTTCCAGGCTTTCACCGGCTTCCCAGGGACATTCTTGGGCTCACAGCTGTTTTCACAGTGACTCGATGGCCACCATGTGTCATGCAGGGTGAGTATGGTGGGGGGGCCTGGGCTCCCAGCAGGTGCCCCTCCCCCCTGATGGGGATGGGGAGGCATGGGAGAGCTGGTGAGCTCTGGCCAGCTCTGCGATCTCAAGGCAGAACAGACACTTCACAGCAGACGGTCGCAACCTCCCTGGCCTTGCAACGGCAGGGGAGTGGGGAGCTAGTTTAGAAACAAAAACTCACAAATGGTTGGGGTTTCTTGTGGCCTTCCGCTGGGGGCACCAAGAGCAGTCGACCCAGAGGTCCAGGCTGGTGACATTTGAATTCTCTCTCGTGCACCACCTCACAGCTGCCTTCATTTCTACACCAATTCTCGCCTCTCCCCAGGTCATAAAACCAAACCAAACCGTGTGGACAGCACAGGACCAGGCCCATTGCCACAAAGGTTTCATTGTGAGCTCATAAAACGAGCCGGTTCTCAGAACTCAACGGGTTTGGCGCCTCCTGTGGAGCCGGGTACCCAGGAGGTGGTCAGTACGTGCAACATGTGGCTAGAAGCACAATGTGTGGTTCTCTTGATGAGAACAACAAAACCTACAAAACCAAACTGAAACTCTAGGGAGAGTTTTGGCTGTGGCTTCAGGGTACTGCGTTTCCCGGGGCGAGCGCTGGCAGTCTGGGCTGCTGGTTGTGAAAAGCCTGAGGGCCTGATCTCAGGGAGAAGCAGCAGCTCCCTGAAAGCCCAGCCCCAGGGCCTTCTGCGAGGCCTGCCACAGTCACAGCCCCCCGGAGCTCTCCCGGGGCTCTCCCGGGGTGCTCCAGAGCTCACACGCATCATCTCGGGTCACTTTGCGGACTTGTGCTAAGAAAGGGCTGAGGAAATGACCACGGATACAAGTTCCAGGGCTGGTCACAGCTATACTGCTTATAGAAGTGAGACTGAAACGAAACGTCCGTCAATATGAGGATAAAAACTGCTGTGTTTGATCCGTTACTTACTGATACTGAGTAATATCGATCTATTGATATCTGGTACTTCTCGACCACACTAGATTGCTAGGCGGTCCGGGGAGGCTCCTGAACGGGAGGTACAGCACATGTGCTATGTAGTATGTGTGCCACCACTGGGGCCCTGGGTGGTGACTCAGCGAAGCGTCCTGCTCTTGGTTTCAGCTCAAGTCGTGACCTCAGGGTTGTGAGACTGAGCCTCGTGTTGGGCTCCATGCTCACCGCAGAGTCTGCTCGAGATTCTCTCTCCCTCTCCTTTTGCCCCTCCCGCTTGTGCGCTCTCTCTAAAATAAATAAATAACTAATTAATTAAATACACACACACACACACAATACTGTCATATACCTAGATATGTCTATATACATATACAAACATGAACACATGTATACACACAAATATATATACACATACGTGTATATATACACACAAGTATATGATATATAATCACACGTACATACACATACAGATATACACATATATGCACATGAATATATACGTACACACAAGTATATATATACATACACACATGTACACACGCACACACATACACATGCACACATATCTGCACATGCATGCATACATACACCTGTACACACATATACACACACGCACATACATATGTATGCACACATACACACGTGCACATTTATGTACACACATGCATATATACGCACACACATACACCTGTACATACATATACACACATGCACACATGTATACACACAAATATATACACGTATGTGTATATATACACACACAAGTATATTAAATGATATATAATCACACATGCATACACATATATGCACATGAATATATACATACACACAAGTATATATACATGCACACACATGTACACACACGCACACACATACACATGCACACATATCTGCACATGCATGCATACATACACCTGTACACACATATATACACACACACGAACACATTTATGCACACATGTATATACACATGCACACACATGAGCACATTTATGTACACACAGGCATATATACGCATGCACACATACACCTGTACATACATATACACATGCACACACATATATACACATGTACACAATACACACATGTACATACACATGCATCTCTACACATGTATGTACATACACACATATATGCACAAGTGCACATATATTTATACACACACGTATACACACATGCACAGACACATGTACACACACATATATACACATGTACACATATATGTACACACTCATACATTTCTAGGTGCTGCTTGTTCTGTTATTCACTGTCTTTTCTTGTGGTATAACTTTATTTTCTTATTTTAAAAAGATTTATTCATCTATTTTGGACAGAGCATGTGAGCAGGGGAGGGGCCGAGGGAGAGGGAGAGAGATTCCTCAAGCAGACTCCCTGCTGAGCGTGGAGCCCGACACAGGGCTCGATCCCAGGACCCGGAGATCATGACCTGGGCTGAAACCCAGAGTCAGGAGCTTAACTTACTGAACTACCCAGGCGCCCCACTCGTGAGTTAACTTTAAATCAACTTATTTATCTATCCGTTCTATGTAAGCTGATCTGAAGTGTGAGTGTTTGCTTATTTTAACAAGCATCGGAAAGAAAACATAACTATGAAGACAAATGCTCATCGGCATCCCTCTGAATTCCTCTTGCAGACCGCGGGTGGAGCGTGTGCGCCCTGGGATACACTGCGCTAGACTGGTGGCACTGGTGGCCGTGTGGTGGACATTCTTCTTGGAGTGTGTGTGTGTGTGTGTGTGTGTGTCAGAAGCACACGTCCTTTCTGAAGACGTTCCTGCGCTCCTCAGAGGCAAGGTCCTCTCTTCCTTCTGCTCCCCACCACAGCACCTGTACCGAGCACCACATGAGGGAAATTCAGGGGCCCCAATGGTAACGAGGTGGCTCCTAGGTGCCGGGGACTGTGCCAACGACAACCAGAGTAGGTGTTGTCACGTTCACTGTTCAGGTGACAGAGTGGAAGCTGCGATGGCTTCAGGAAGGCCTGTTCAGTGAGGAACCCACACAAAGGGGTCGTGGTTTCAGAAGTCCAGGGAGGCACATGCCTTCCTTGCCGTACGGGCCTCCTTCCCCAAGTCTTCATGACCGCCCGGCCCCCAGAATACGCCTTTATTCAAACCTGCTTTGCTCCGCACTCGCCTCAGTAGGGCTGTCACCCTGTTAGAGAACTGGATCGGGCCAAGCCCCCCCAGCTCGCTTGTCTGCCGGGTTCTAGCCACTGCGGCCTTCTCGTGGCCCGGCAGGCCTCGCGGTTGGTGCCTTGCACATTCTCTGGTCTCTACCCTCTATCTGGTCTCAGCTCTAAACAGTGTCTTCTCCTCCAGGAAGGCTTTTCTGATCTCCCCATCTCTACTAGACTTACTTTTAGTCTCTCCTAAAGCATCTTATTAACGTTTATAAATACACATACATTTATTTCCTTCTTTTCCCTCCTTTCCTCCCTTCCTCTTCTCTTCCCTTCCTCCTCCCTTCCCTTCCCTTCCTCTTCCCTTTCTCTTCCCCTTCCTCTTTCCTTCCTTTCCCTCCCCTTCCCTTTCTTTCTCTTTGATCCCAGGAAGAGATTTCCCTTCCCTTTGTCTTTCCTTCCCTTCCCTTTGTCTTCCCTTCCCCTTCCTTTCCTTCTCCCTTCCCTTCCTTTTCCTGCCTCTTCCCTGCCTCTTCCTTTCCCCTTCCTGTCTCTTCCCTGCCCTCTCTTCCCTTCCCTTCCCTTCTATTTCCCTTCCCTTGTCTTCCTTTTCCTCTCCTCCTTCCTTCCAGTCAATAAATACTTAGTGAGTGCTAACTACTTGCTAGGTACTCAAGGTTCAGTGTCTGTTCTCATACAGCCTCCATTTCAATGGCGGAGACAAATGATATAGAAGTAAACATGCAGGTAAACAAATCCTAACATGTCATTAGAGCTAAGTGCTCAGAAAGAAAATGGAGGTAGGAGCTGTTTTAGACATGATCAAGAAGGGCTTCTTGGAGGAGGAAGCATTTCAGCAGAACCCTTCTGAAGTGAGCGGGCCGGCACTGCAGGGACCTGGGCAAGAGCTCTCTAGGCATAGAAGCAGCCAGTGCCAAAGGCAGAAGTGTGCTTTGTGGGCTCCAGGAGAGCAAGAGGATGGAGTGGCTGGAGAGGAGTAGAGGAAATAGAGAGCAGAGGAAGTCAGACAAAGGAAAGGTCAGAGAGGCAGGCAGAGCCAGACCATGTGTGGCCTTCTCCAGAGTCCACGGCAGAAGGGGGGAGGGGAGAGGGTGCACACCGATGAAGATTGGAAAGGAAGGTACATACTAATAAGCCTGGACACCTCTCTAGTGCCGATGAGTGGACCTGGGAGTAGCAGGTCATCTGGAAGGGCTGCTGGCTGGGGGGAGAGCACACATGCCCAAACATGATAGCAAGGACACGTGAAGGTCAGTGGGGCAAAGAGCTACATTAAGGAACATCACAACCCTCCAAACTGCCATAGGAGGAAGCCGGTCCCTCAGCACGACTTCATCATCACCAGCCTCTGCTCTGAGGGGCTCAATATTTAATGCCAGGGTCACTAATGAACAGTGCATGAAAAGGAGTCAGCAAAACTCAAGACTGGCTTCACTGCCACCATGTGTTGGAGTGAGTCAGCAGGCGAAGGGGAAATTCAAACCATCAGTCAGGGAGGTCAGGGCCTGGTTCCGACAGAAAGTTCACGTTTGGTCAAGAGAATTTTAAGAGAAGGGAGTTCTCAGGGCACCTGGGTGGCTCAATCAGTTGAGCATCTGCCTTTGGCTCAGGTCATGATCCCAGGGTCCTGGGATCGAGCCCTGCATCAGGCTCCGCTCAGCTGGGAGTCAGCTTCTTTCTCTACCCTCTGCCTGCTACTTTCCCTGCTTGTGCTCTTTCTCTATCTCTCAAATAAATAAAGTCTTTTAAAAAAGAGAGAGAGAGAGAGGGAAGGAAGTTCTCTTGTAGTCCAAGAAAGGAATCAAGGATTAGGCTGGCTTTTAAATTTCATGAGGGTGGAGCCCATTCATTGATTCACTCAGTAAATATTTACTGAGTCCTTATATGTAACTGTTCGAAGCACGGATACAACAGCAAACAAAACAGAAATTTCTGGCTGCATCAAGCTTCCTGTGCACTTTTCTACTGCGCCTAAAAATGATGATAATAGTTAACACCTATCGAGCACTTACTATGGTACCAAGTACTATTCTAGGTACTATCTGTATTAATTGATTTAATCTTCAGAACTATGCTATGAGGTATGTGCTATCATCGTCCCCATTTCCCAGATGAGAAGAACGAGGTACAGAGAGTTGAATAACTTGCCAGCCTCTGCCTCACACAGCCAATGGCAGAACCATAGTTTGAACCCATACAATTCGGACCTGGAGCCTGGACTCTTTAATGTTGCCTTTTTACCATAGCAAGCAACCAATAAACAACAGAGAGATAATGATAAAAAGTATGGTATAAACACAATAAAATAGCCCAAAGTTAAGTAGATAACTAGGAAAAAGGTCAGTTTAAATGATGACAAGCTTAGCTTCCAGGTTATCTGGAAAGAAATGTGCTTTTATTACCTGCAAGTGCATACAGACACCAGGCCTCATTAGCAATCTACTAACAAGCAGAGAGCTCCCTGCCTGCTGTGATGAATATTTAAGACTGGACTGCAACTCAGTGGCCCTCCTCCTCATGAAATATCCTTAAAGTAGTTTGTTTTCTCAAGAAGGCCTTCCAGTTGCTATTACAATCTTATTGATTTTACTCATTTGCTCAAAAGTCCTCACTCTCAAACTAGGTCAAGGTAACTTAAGATTTCCTTGTCCTTTAAAGTCAGGTCCCCTTAGATATTTTTTTGGGGTAGCCATCGGTGTTCAACAGCATACCGGCTCTCCTCTGGAGAACCTGGAGTGTGAGGGGATGATACGCTTTCCTAAGTGAGATGGGACCATCTTCACTCGGACCTTCCTCAGTGATCAGGGACCGCGGTGTCGAGAGGAGGTCCCTGGCTGTTGGGCAGAGACCCCACAGACACAAGTGGACACAAAGCCCAGAGAAGAAACTACCCATTGTTGTTTGAAGCCACGGAGATTTCTGGGGTTGTTTTTAAGCTCAACCTAACCAATTCAAATACCAGCCCTCCAAATTTGGGGTGAAAAAGAGGAAAATGAAGAAAGAATCTATATAGCCAGCTGGAAGGGAAATGAAATCAAACCCCGACCATTACTAGAGCTTAGATATCTACAGGTTGCACAACAATCCTCTTGGCAATGGAGAGAAGTCGGTATTATCTTCATTTTACAGACATGGAAGCTGAGGGTCAGAGAGGGAAGGGACTTAGCCAAGGTTATATGGCTAGAAAGTGACAGAGGTGAGTTTCAAAGCCAAGTCTGTCTGAATCTTGTGATTGATTATGTTATGCTGTCTATAAAAAGTGTACACAACTCTATCACTTTAAGTATGGCTAACCACACACACACACACACACATACATACAAGAAATAACAAGGGTTGGAGAGGTTGTGGAAAAAAGGAATCCTTGTGCACTGTTGGTGGGAATGCAAATTAGTGCAGCCACTGTGGGAAACCGTATGGGAGTTCCTCAAAAAATTAAAAATAGAATTACCATATGATACAGTAATTTCGCTATTCAGTATTTACCCAAAAAGACAAAGTGCTAGCATAAAAAGATATATATGCCCCTATATTTACTATAGCACTATTACCAATCACCAAGATATGGATGCAGCTCAGGCGTCCATCCATAGACAAACACGTAAAGAAGATACACACACACACACACACACACACACACACACACTGGAATATTACTCAGCCATAAAAAAAAACGAAACTTTGCCATTTGCAACATGGATAGACCTAGAGAGCATAATGCTAGATGAAATAATTTAATCAAGAAAAGACAAATACTGTATGACTTCACTCATATGTGGAATTTAAGAAACAAATGAACAAAGAAAAAAAAGACAAACAAAAAACCCAGACTCTTAAATATAGAGAACAAACTGGTGGTTGCTAGAGGGGAGATGGGTGGGGGAATGGGTGAAACAGATAAGAGGGATTAAGAGTACACTTTTCTTTTTTTTTTTTTTTTTTAGAGTGGTGGGGAGGGGCAGAGGGAAAGGGAGAAAGAGAATCTAAAGCAGGCTCCACACCCAGTATGGAGCCTGGCATGTGGGAATTGAGCTCACACCCCTGAGATCACGACCTCGACCTGAGCTGAAATCAAGAACCAGACAGACCCTCAGCCAACTGAGCCACCCAGGGGCCCCAAGAGTACACTTATCCTGATGAGCACGGAGTAATGTACAGAACTGCTGGAGCATTATATCGTATACCCGAAACTCTGTATGTTAATTATATTTCAATTAAAAAAAGTAAAAGCCAAGCACAGGAACACTAGGTGGGAAAGGCATTCAGTCATTCACCAAACATGCACAGCATGTGTACTTCCTACGTGCCAGGCACTGGTGCAGGATCATATGGCCTCTGCCCTTGAGGAGTTGACAGTGTAGTGTAGGCTACGGATCATATTCAATCTGTGTAACAAGAGCCATTTAGCTAGGGTAACGGTGGGTGGGGTTCGGGGGGGTACACTTGAAAGAAAACTGGGGGAGGCAAACAGCAGAGAAGGGAAAGCATATGAGTACTAATGGCCAAAGGAAGAAGTGTCATTAACGTAATTCTAGTACCGCTCAGATCTGCACACATTTGGTAAGAATATGCCATATGCCTCACCCTGGCACGTACAACTATGGCAGCACGCGGTCACTGGCTGATGACATCAAAGCAGCCTTGAAAGCCAAGAGGGGCAGCTCTGCCTCGTTGGTGACCACAGCCCTCCACCCAGCTGGCTCAGGAATTCAGACCCAAACAGGCAACAACATTCCCAGGGGCGGCTGGCGGCCCAACCCAGGAGGACCGAGGGCAATTTTCTCTCTGGTCTTGCCTGCTCATCTATGACGCCTGGTCATATTCATCAGACCGAGCCCAACAGGCAAGTCACCCAGTCAATGTTGACTGGTCACCTGACAGAGAATGAACAGAAGAGGTGGAGGCTAAAAGGCCTTTGAGGAAACTGAGGCCACTGAGCACCAATGGGTCTGACGTACTTGACAATGGGCCTCAGAACGGCTCAGGCTCCTTCTGACCATCTCAGCAATGCAGGTCTGAATTCTGAGCTGCAGAAGGCGCTCTCTCCCATTTAGAAATTAAAACACAAATGGTCCTCCTGGGTGGACATGTGTCAGGATGGAGACTGCTAGGCCACAACCCAGGCCCGTGGGACCTAGGGAGAGGAGGAAATCCTCCTGTTGAAGTTAATGGTATGGTCTCTGTCTTTGGGTAACTTAAAAATCCAGTTATTGGGAGGTGCCTGAGTGGCTCAGTTAAGCGTCTGCCTTCGGCTCAGGTTGTGATCTCCAAGCCCATAAATGACATTGCTAAATTCTGGCTGGCTTTTTTTCCCCCTATAGAAGTAAGAAGTAGCCTCACACCCCTTCTTAGCACAGTTCCAGAAAGCCACTTGCCTGGTGACCAAAATCAAACACATATTTATCAAGAACTTACTATGTACTGGTACAGTTTCTAGATGCATCTATGAATAAACACAACACTCTTGCTTTATGGAGTGTTCTTACATTCTAGTTAAGTCCTCTTACATTCTAGTTAAGGAGATAGACAATAAACAAATAGACTCATAACACATGTTAGAGTAGAGTAGGTGCTAGGAATAAAACAAAGCCGTGCAGGGCACATAGGGTAGGTTGCTTTTCTGACATCTCTTCCAGCTTCCTTTGGTGGGCTTTTCCATATAGTAGAGGCTGGGAAACTAAATGTTCCACTTCTCAGGCTTCTTTCCCAGGAGCTTAGACACTCTCCCACGGTAGCTCAAAGCTCCCAGAAATGCTATATTGGAATGTCATCCCATTGTGTTGAACCCAACTATTTCCATCATGGACATGGAGTTTCTGGAAGTCAGGCACTCGCGTCGGTTTACTTATCTGGCACGCAGAAGGCACACACCACATGCCTGTTGAATAAATGGCTGCATTCAAGACCGACTGCCTGGCTTAACCTGAACACCTGCCCTAGAGGGGAATGAGGGAAATTCAGAAAGTCATGCCATGAGAACAAGCTGGATGGTGAATGCTAGGAGGCTGTGTTCATGCTACAGATTAAGAGAAGCTACTACTGCTGGTTCTTCAGCAGGGGTGGGTGGGAGTCTGATGACATAGTATGTGACAGGAAATGTTTTCTAGTGTGTCCGTGTGGAAGGGCTAGCGTGCACAGAAAATGGAGGTGAAGGGTTAAAATACTGATTCCAGATGGAGGAAAATTGGTAGCCAAGGAAAAAGGAAAGCAAAAAGCAGATGCTGCAGAAGATTTGCAAAAAACACTGGCTTCTGAGCCATGTCCCTAAGGGGCAGGAGAGAGACAGGCCCGTGGAGCCTGACGGAGAAGTTGGAAAGAAAGCGCATGCTAGTTTGAAGGAAGTTGGGAGTCCTGATTCCGGTGCTGACACTATCTGAGAGTTGCTGGGAGCTGACGTGGAGAGATGTGACCATCTGGGCTAGACGTGCTGAACTAGGAGAGGTGGGATCATGTGGCCACTGGGAGCAGGGGCTCCGGAGCCAAGGAGGCCGGTGTGGTTTTGCTAAGCACTAGCAGTGTGGGCCACGATGCATTACCTAGCTTCTCCGGGCTCCCGCAGCCAAACGTGGGCAATCACAGTGCCTCCTTCAGAGGGTCAGTGAGGGGAATAAATGAGTTAAAATACTGAAGGTCTTGAAATAGTGCCTGATGCTCAGTGAAAGGCACCTAAGCTATTGGTCACATCATCAGGAAGTACTCAGCGAGTACTCGAGGCAGTACCGCAAGGTGAGTAGTGCAGACGGGAGGGGCCTGAGGTCCAGGGAGAAAGCATTTCACTTGTTTTATTTTAATTTATTTATTTTTAAAGATTTTATTTGTTTATTCATGAGAGACAGAGAGAGAGAGAGAGAGAGAGAGAGGCAGAGACACAGGCAGAGGGAGAAGCAGGCCCCATGCAAGGAGCCTGACATGGGACTCAATCCTGGGTCTCCAGGATCACGTCCTGGGCTGAAGGCAGGCGCCAAACCACTGAGCCACCCAGGGATCCCTCGCTCTGTTTTAAATACGACTCAAACCAAGTGGGCCAGTCGTTTGGCCTGGGAAATACTGCAGCTCTCCTGAGCATTTTGATAGGAGAACAGTCCTTGTCAGAATGAGATATGCTTCTAAAACACTGCTTAGGGACAGCTGAAGCTACGACCCGTGTAAGTCTATCATGAGAACGAAAAGCCAAAGAAGCAAAGCACTGAGTAGGAGGGAAGTTGGCATTATTTGAATGTGAGAGTACCCTGCTGCTACTCAAGAAAATCTTCTAAAATAGTAAAAATAAATGAATGAATGAATGAATGAATGAATGAATAAATAAATAAATAAATAAATAAATAAATAAATAAATAAATAAAAATAATAATAAACAAAACAAAGGTGTGGGCATAGCTTAATGATTTAAGATGGTGCACCTAACACCAGAAGACAAGCATGCGGCCCAGCTTCTCTGGCAGCAATGTGGAGTACGCCTGATGGAATGTGCTGAATTCTAAACATCTGAAACAAAAGAAACCATGCTAGCCACTCAGTTTTCTTAAAAAAAAAAAAAAAAAAAAAAAAATATATATATATATATATATATATATATATATATATATATATATAATATATCTCCCTGTCAAAGAGAAGCATTGGGTTTACTCACTAACCCCAACCTAGTGGAACAGGGCTGGGGTGAAGAGGCAGCTGGGCTCACAATGCAATGGCTCTGTGTGGCCTGTCTCAGCTTCCTTGAGCTTTCCAACCCTTCAGTGTGCCTCAAATAGAACCACAAGGGAGGGGTGAATTCAGACACATGGCACACCTTTATTTTTAGCCCACTGAGAACATTTTATTTACTAAACAATGTAATGAAATGAGCGCTTAAACCATAAAAGCTCCAGGATGTCAAAGTGTCAGTGATGCAGACAGTTATTCAGCAGATAAACCTGAGAAACTGGCAGAGATAATGCGCACTAAAAAATCTTCTGAAAGCACATTATTGAGTGACAGGGAACACTTGCCATTTTAAACACATTCTGTCTCTTTCAGTTGTGTCTGAATTAATGCGATTAAGCATAAGACTTATTTTGTCAGTTGAGACCGAGACTGAGAATTCTTTTATCTCTTTACTCATACACATGGTGTGTTACTATTTATTGCATTTTTAAAAAAGATTTCTATGCTGCAACACTGTTACAGAATCCAACACCCAGAAGGCCAGTGGGGAGGGCCCTGAGAGTGATACTGTTTTATAAAAACCACTTCTTCAAAATGTCATGCTCCCTCTCATGCCCCGCAGATCTGGAATTTAAGAGTAGAACCTTGACAAACAGGATTAAACTCTGAAGGAAGAGACCATAAAGCAAAAAGAATAACATCACCCTGAGTCCTTCTTATCTTTCAGAGTCGTGCCAGAGAATCCTGTGACAGCGTAAAGAAATAGATGCTATGACTGTTCTGTACAGGAAAGTCTGATCGCCACTATCTGTTGTCCTAATGACATATTTCTCACCTAAATTTTGCTCTCAGTGACATAATTTGCCGGCCTCACTTCCCATGTGTCTTAACTGACATCATAGAAGAGCTATTTCGGCTCTTTCAAGATACATTTTCGTTGATCAGCTGGGTGCTGTCACCTAGTGCTTGACCAGATGCATCCTTCTGAGTAGAGCTACAGGCAGGCGAGAAAACCTCCAGGTCAACTGGTGGACCCGGAAAGATGGTCTCCTGTTGATGCCTCTCCCTGCAATTAGTCGGTGTCCTCGAGCGACCCAAAGGTCATCAAACCTTGCGTCCACCTGACCTGCAGATGCTGCTGACCGCCAACTCCCTCCTGAATCCCATTCCCTCAAGGATCCACTTACTCCTAGCAACTGGCTAATCTCAGAGAAGAATCATAGAACTTCAGAGCTGAAAGGGACCGTGGACACCATCCAGTGTTCTCCCATCATAAACCAACTCCTTTGTTTTCCAAAGGGTCAGTGCAAAAGGGGTTTGTTTTCCTAAAGACATTTCCAGGCATCAATTTACATCAGCAGGAAGGATATTTTCTAGAAGCCATTGTTTCCACCCCTCTCATCGTGGGATAATCACCCCTTGTTGCAGGCATCTAGTGCAAAGCTGGTTTCCATTGTAGAGAACTCTTCTGTCTTCAAATTGGGCTCTGGAGGCAGTACTGACTTCCGGCTATAACAAGGCATATTTACAGTGAAGCTGAACATGAGCATATGGGCAAGGAGTTCATCTGTGTGTGCATGTATATTTACTAATATGACAACACTTACAAAGCATTAAATACAAAATCTCATTAAGTCAAAATACAAGATAATTTTTTTCCCCCTTCACCACGGATCCCAAACATTTTAGAGCTTAATAATCTCAGGCGCTGATGGTAACGGTCAGAGTTGGGGGAAATGCAGATTAGTAAAGTTATTTTGGAGGATGAAAAAGAGGCACCTACTAAAATTATAGATGTGCAGGCTCTTTGACCCACTGACTTTACTTTTTAGGGAATCTACCTGAGAAATCATCTTTTTTTTTTTTTAGAAATCATCTTATTTAGGTTCAAAGAGGCATGTGGAAGGGTGGTCGTTATACATGAGACTATAATTGAGAATAATTAGAAACAATTACTTGATATGTACATCTGTGGGCTGTGATTAAATTGTTGGCACAGAAGGTTATGCAGCCATTAAAAATAGAATGAGGCAGATCTATAGGTGGAGGCCTGGAAAGAACTCTAAGACATATTAAGTGGAAAAAGAGAGTCGCAGAACAGTTTATGTGTACCATAATATCGTAAAGCCGATATACTTCTAGGTATACCTTTGTACATATATTTGTATGTGAATACTTCTTAGAAAAGAGCGTAGAAGGTTATATCCCAACTGATGACAAGGGTTTCTGATGGAAGATGAGTGGAATTAGAACAAAGGGTCATTAAGAGGAACTTGTACTTTTATCTGTGCTGTTAAACTTTCATTCAGTGAGATTGATGCATATATTACAGTGCTATGAATTTTATTTAATTATACATTTAGCTTATCTTTCTTTAGGAGAACTAAAGGCCTCGCCCAGAAAAATCTGGTTGCCTCTCGATTTCTATAGCCTGAGGCCCCCCTTAAGATTTTCTTACTTAAATCCTCTTCCCACCCTGCAACACATTCATCTGGAACTTAGTCAGGCAACATCATCCCAGATCCTTATTATGGAAATACATACGAGGATGTAATGCTGAGCTTTTCATAAATGTTTCTTTTCTCATCAGTTCTTAGTGTTTATCCATGAGAAAATGAGTTGTGCTTCTGCTAAAGTCAAGGGCAAAAACGTCCAATCCCAAAACACCATCTCCAATAAACAAAACCCAAGGAGAGAGAATTCTTTATCAACAGAAAGTCACAGCTCCCACTAGAACACGGCCTTCCTACAGGCCTCAGTAGCCAGATATTCCTGGACATACTTTTCAAGAAATATATAACTACACAAGTTTCATATGGAGTGATTCCTTTACTAACTTTAAATTTAACTCTTCTCTCTCTCTCCCCATTTTTTTCCCCTCCAAACTTCCACTTACAGAAAGACCCATGAGAATTGTAATATTCTTTTCTTTCTTTTCAAGAAAGAAGAATGACTTTGGGATTTATGCATCAAAGATTTGTCTTATTCTTCCCTGATCGTTGAATTAACTGGATTTTAAAAGCAGATGCTGCATCTTTTTAAATCATCTTCCGGATCTTATAGTTTAAGGAAAAAATAAAAGCCTGTGACTTGGAAAGATTAAGTACGGTGGAAAAATGGAATATGTTACTTGAAAGAAGTTGAGAGAATAAGAGGCCTGTTTCAAAAGCATAGAAAATAGTCACAGATGCATACAGAATCTCTTGGAGTGGGCCTTGAGGATCTGTACTTTCAGTGCCACCGTGGGTTCTGAGGGTCAGTGGGGTATGTTTTCCATCTTGGTATAAAATGC
Organism: Canis lupus dingo; assembly: GCF_003254725.2. Lineage (NCBI taxonomy): Eukaryota > Metazoa > Chordata > Mammalia > Carnivora > Canidae > Canis > Canis lupus. The sequence continues at coordinate 46,053,679 of NC_064255.1, forward strand.
ATCTTTCAAAGCAGTCATGGTCACCTGGGGATACCACAGGCTTATCCCAGAAGGATCCCAAAAAAATCCTCACAATCTCAGAGCAAAATATTAAAAAAATTATCCATTTAAAAAATAAATATATTCTGGGGTACCTGGGTGGCTCCGTCAGTTAAGCATCTGACACTTGATTTCGGCTCAGGTCATGATCTGAGGGTCCTGGGGTCGAGCCCCACATCAGGCTCTACGCTCAGTGGGGAGGCTGTTTGGGATTCTTTCTGTCTCTCCCACTGCCCCCACCATGCTTTCTCTCTCTAAAATCTTTAAAAATAAATATATTCTATTGAGTCCTTTAGGAAGGATAGGGAATGCCATGTCTCAAATTAACAAAGGCTATAGTATTCCAACTCTAAAAAGGCTGAAATGGGTGACGGGCACTGAGGGGGGCACTTGAAGGGATGAGCACTGGGTGATATGCTATATGTTGGCAAATTGAACTCCAATAAAAAATTTAAAAAATAAAATAAAATAAAAAGGCTGAGAATATCTGCCTCCCTTTACCTCTAAAAAAACATTGGCTGTCCAAACCTCAAATCTGTTATTCCTTCTTGAACAAAGAAAAAGTATTACTACAATTCTCATGATATCTGGAACTACAAATGATTTACTGTGACAGTGACTAGGATGCAAATCATGAGCAATCAGTTTTTATCCCCTCCCTCCATTAGAAATAATAGTCCATGTGTTTCTGTAGTTTAATATAATATAGACACTTCTCTGATTTTCTTGGAAAATCCTAAGATAAAATGAAATAGTCTCTCATCTTTTAAAAAATCCCCATGTAACAGTATGAGAGCCTACAGGATAAAGGATCGGTGCTACTCCTCATCAGAACTCAGAGATGGCTTCTCTTTCTCTCTTAGGTATTTATGGCAGGAAGGCTGAGAGGAACAGGACAGTACTCATCAGAGGAAAAGGGGTAATAATCTTTGGAAAGAAATTGGCCGGGACATGTGAAACGCAGCAGGCTTGAGGACACTGTTCTTATTTCTGAGCGTTCTATTCTGAATCCCTGTCTTGCTGGCAGAGTTTCCAGCCTATGAGGCCTGTTCACTGGGCCCTGATGTATGTGAGCGCTCTCCTGCAAACCACCATGGGGGTCCAGCTATCACATGGACCCTTGCACCGTTCTCATGTGTTCTCCTCTCCCTAATTACATATATTTGATCACTCAGCTAGAAAAAGTCTTGACAAATTGCACTAGAATAATCATTTCCCACCTGAGCTCACCATGGAGAAAAATATCTGTTGTTATGTACCCAAAGTACAGTCAAGGAGGGCCATTTGGAAAGGGCTCTCCATTCACAGGGAAACTGCCAGACGGAAGCCAGGCATCATCTCATTCTTCAGAACGAGCTCTGGCCTTCATGTACCAACAGCAGATCAAACTCAAGTTCCATTAGGGATTAAGACTGTAAAAATATCACTTCTCTCCAAATTAATCTATTAATTTAGTACACTTTCAATGGGAATCATAAAAGTGAGTTTGTGTGTATGTGAAATTGAATAATTTGATTCTAAAGCTACTATGGGAGAGCAAAGGGTTAAGAGAACCAAGACAAATGTGAAGACTAATAAGGCTCATTACACATACGTAGTGATTTAGGCAGTGTGGTCCTGGCGCAAGGAGAGATCGAGGAGTGAAACAGAACAGGGAGCTGCTAAGGGTCCCATGCAGCTATGGACACTTGATACACAGCCAAGATGATGCTGAAATCTTGTGGGGAAGGAACAAGTGGTTCCTTCACCAAAGTGGTGATTGGATGTAATCAATATCAAATTTCATCCCTTGCATTAACTGTATGGGAAAAAAAATCCCAAGGTATTAAAGACCTAAATGTGAAAAAAAAAATTTTTACCTTTTTAGAAAAATAGAAAGACACTATAAACAAGGTGAAAAGATGAGCCTTCTGCTAGTGTAAGATACCTGCAACCTATAAGATCCACAAAGGATTACCGAGACGAATGAAGAAATCAATAAGAAAAGCAATCGGCAAAAAGCAGACCACCAAGTGGAAAAATAGGCCAAGAATCCAGACAGGACACATCATGGAAGACAACTGCATGAACCATGAACAACATGCACCTGGATGCAACTTGCCGAGTAATTGGGGAAAGAAGGAGCGACATAAAAGCCTGGTCCTGGCCAGGCCCACCAGGGCAGCACAGAGGCTATGCAGTGCTGTACACACGACCGCACGACAGACAGAGCAGAGGACATCAGTGCCCCAAGGGCAGCGAGGGCTCCTGCCTCCCTGGCACTCTCATGTGGCATCGTCATCCCTAAAAGACAGAAGCCACTGAGGAATTGAGGGGCTCTGAGGCATGTACCTCGACTCACTGTGGACCTTCGCCCAGGTTCTTCAACTCTGCATCTGCTTCCTCTTCTGCAGACAGGTAACTACAGTGACCTTGACCTGACCTTGCTGATGCCCGTGAGCTAGTGGGTGCAGCTTCAAGGGGACCGAGGCCCACAAAGGGGGTCAGCACTAATGCCCCACTGCTGGGGGGTCATCACGGGCCAGGTCTCATTGTCACCAATGGTGCCCGCATGGAAATAGCATCAGCCTTTCAACTCCTACTTATGGGGAGGACGTCAGGACGCCACCACCTGCACAAGCAACCAGCAGGAGAAAATGGTAGCTCCTTTCTGTTTCCTGCCAGTGTGTAACCTTCCCGGGGGTGGACAGGCTAGATTTCAAACAATGGGCGGGCTGATTCTTTCTACGTGCCTATTTCCAGAGTTGTAATGTATATTCTCTTTCACCCACATCCTGTTTTCTATTTCCTTCTCTCTACAAGGCATTTTTAATACCAATTTATTAAAAACAAGTATTTTAAGATGCGGCTTAAAAAGATCCTCTTGCATCATCAGGCTTAGTTGCAATTCTGAGCATAAAGGCTTCTGGAGGAGAAACGCAGGACAAGCAGCCAAAGGATTTTGATTTTGCTACATGTTCCTGAGCCAACAACTCCCTATGGGACCCGAGGCAAAGCCATATGACCTCCTTGGGGCTCCACGTTCTCATGATAGTTCTTACGAGACACGGAAATACCCTCAGAACACTAGTTTGCTCTACACACACATGTTTGTATTTAACACCTACATTTATGTCTTTATACTTTAACAAGTGGGATCTTTTCCAATATGTACATTATGAAACTCTGTGAGAGCCAAGGAACCTGGGAGGACGCAGGGTTGCTCTTTATGGGTGCACTGTCTCCGTCTCTAACCACCACCTGCATCGTCAGCTGTTGCCCAAATCAGCCACTTTCCCTTTTGATGTCTGGGACCCATTACTTTCGTTTTTTGACTTAACCAACAGGTGTTCTCAGACTCTTCTCATGATGGGCTGTCTTCCCTCGGGGTTCCAGGCAGATGGAGTTTTTCCTAAAAGATTACTGAGGAACACAGAGAAATATATTTCCCCTGATCCACTGTCGGAACTGCAGTCTGCTGTGACCACTCTGACGTCCTCACATTTCCTACTTCTTAGAAGATGCAGAGATACGTGGGCAAACCATCAATGTTCCACCGAAACAATGAAAGTACCACTCTTTCGTCCTTTGGTTTAGGGCCTAAGTAGGCCAGGTCTGCGCCAAAATGTAAGAATGGGCAAAGATGTCTTGGTGCAGAGTCCGGGAGAGCAGAGGGAAGTCTAGCTTCTGGGGAGACAGTCTCTCGCTGAGCAGGTCACGCTTGGCACTGCAGCATGCATCTCAGATGCACTATGTAAAGCTGACTGTGAGTCCGCTCTGGGTCAAAATGGTGAGCTGATGGCCTCAACCAACACATCTGTGTACCCAACAGACGCCAGTGGACAGGGTATGGAACGAGATTGAAGATGCCTCTAGACCACATGGGGACAAGACAAGTGAGTTACCCTGAGCGTGACATTAGCATGGCAAAATAATATTTTAAAGTATTCATGTATTTCATATATATGCATACAATCATAGTTCACTTGACCCGTAACTCATCTCCTCTCAGTCAGCTGGGTGTTGAGTTTTCAAAGTTAGGACTGAGAATACTCAGGGGATTGAAACAAGCAGAGGTAGGCTTCTAGCCCCCGAGACCACAGAAAGGTCCATGGGTCAGGGATATCCCGGGAAAGAGTGAGAGAACCCTTGGACACATTTGCAGGTTTATAGAACAAAGGGCATCCGCGTTTCACCTCTTGAATGGAACCCAAGAAAGCAAAAGATCCAGAACAGAAATGGCTGTGTCATGTGTCAGATGAGGTCACAGAGCGTTCTGTGGCCCAGCACAGCATGTGGCTCAGAGTGACATGGCTATAGATGAAGCCTCCAACAGACTTTGCGTTCCTTGGGTTGCTGCTCAAGGACAGCGGAAAGCTTCCAAAGGGCCAGCTGCCATGGCCTTGTGGACTGACGGTGGAGGGGCAGTGGGATGAAAGATGTGGCCGGGATGCCTTCAGGGGCAGCAGCACCCACAGAGCAGGCACCAGGTCCTCACAGCCTTGGTCCCTGGAACTTAGACATGGCTGTGGGTAAGACTGGATGGAACCGCCAGGCAGGAAGTTTCTACCACTAGGAGAAAGGGAGCACGATGCATGGATTAAAAGTTAGAGAAAGAAGATTGAAGTTGCATTTGTTATATACCTAAACATTTATCCTGAGATTGGTGCCCACTACATTGGTAAAAATCAGCCTTTAAGAGATGAGTCTAGTTTACGACTCACCCATTCTAGGAGGTGACTTCATTTCCTCCCTCCCTCTCTCCCTCCTTCCTTCTCCCCCTCCTTCTTCCTCCCTCCCTCCCTCCCTCCCTCCTTTCCTTCCCTTCCCTTCCCTTCCCTTCCCTTCCCTTCCCTTCCCTTCCTTTCCTTTCCTTTCCTTTCCTTTCCTTTCTTTCCTTCCTTCCTTCCTTCCTTCCTTCCTTCCTTCCTTCCTTCCTTCCTTCCTTCCTTCTCTTCCTCCCTCTTTCCCTGACCCACCAGATAGCCAGATATTCTGCTGAATACTAGCAATGCTTTAAAAAAAAAAAACACAACAACAACAACCCAAATACCTCTTTTGTGCTGTCAAGATTTGGTCATGTAGCTGGGAGTGGGTGGGAAAGGGAGAGACAGAAATGGAGACACTGACAACTAAATCTAAGGCACTGTGGTGAGGGCTGTAACGGAAGCGCATCCTAAGTGGTGTAGGAGCACCAAGGAGAGCTTGCTAATCTGAGACTGGGATGTCTCTGAAAATGATAACTCCCTATCTGTCCAACCAGTACCTGTAGAAAAACTAAATTGTGACCAGAAAGCTCTAATCTAGTCAGTTGTATGGAAAATGTGGGGGGATGGATTGTGGCATCATCTGCATATGGAATAGCCACGCCATCCCTCTCATTTTCCAGCCCCCTTGCCATTAGGAAGGGCCATGTGCCTGGTTTTGGTCACTACACCAGAAGAAGGGCTACTCCAAGAACTTATGTGACTCCCCAGCTCGGCTCTTCTCCTCCGTCACCATCACGTCTGCAGAGGCCTCTTACTCCAGGGGGCGTAGCTTCAAGATGTCTGAGCCTCCAACAGCATGGGTCTTTGAGAAGATGTGTGGAACAGAGACCTCACCCAGCCCCGGTGAACACGTGGCATGAGCAAGAAGGCCGTTCCTAACTGAACCACCTCCCTGATCTTTGCGGTTATTTCGTTCCTACAACAACAAAACACAATATCCTGACTTGGTGATCATGATGATGGATGAGAAGGGGGAGGTGGGTTATTAAAATGCATTCTGATGCTGTTCGGAGAACAAAATGCTCTGCTCCCAGCTGACCAGTATTTTAAGAACAAAATCCGGAAAAGGATGGTGCAGTGACAGGCAGTAGCATGATGTGTGCACAAAGAGAAAGTACCCGGACATGGGTTCAGGTGCCAGGTTGGTATAAAGAAGCCTGAACTGGGAGCAGAAGATAGGAGGAACCCAGGGGAGCCGCACCCCTACCTTCTCTCTGTCTCCCTGAGCGAAGGCCCAAAGCTGCTCCCTACCCCACCCTCTCACACCTCCCCTACCCCAGGTGGTCCCGTGTGGGGCCCAGGTGGGTGACACACCACAGTCAGGGATCTCTGGACGGGGTGGCCATCTAAAGGTGGCTGCTCTCCTGCCCGCAGCCCCCTGGAGTCTACTCCCAGGGAATGCCTAGCTTCAGACTTGGCGCCTTGGCAGGGTAACAGCCCTGCGAGAGAAACCAAGCAAACAGCAACACTAGGCCAGTTTAATTTTACTCTGGAATGATGTTTATCTTCTCCCCCTCCCCAATACTAGACGTAGACCTTAAAATATTTCCATTATTACTGCAACAGTTAATTTTAAAATAGCATTTGAAGTAAGGAGTAACCACATATGGGCACCGTCCAGGCGGACCAGGCATTAGGGAGCTGCCGGGCGGACAGCCGAAGGTAGGCTCCTTTCCTGAACTGTGACTCATGATTGAGTGTGGAGCAGGAAGGTTTACAGCTTTGCAACCTGGTGGTGGTAAGGAGACACATGTCGGACACAGGTCTATTAGAAAAATGATAATCCTTTCATTCCCTACAATGTTCCTCACGCTCTCCCCGGCTTTCTCCCAGGTAAGAATCGAAATCTTCATGCGACCTAACCATTCCCCGGGAAAGCCATCCAATAGCAGGGAACCAATGATAAAATGACAACTGGCATCTTGGAGTCTAGTAAAAGTCTCTGTGTGGTAGCTGTAGAAGAGAAGAAAAGTGTTCACGACTTTACAGGGTCCCCCAGGACTGGCAACGTACCCCCGCCGGCTGGGCTGACACTCTGGGCCTGCTGGCCGGGTACCACCACCACCAGGCACAGCAACAGCTCCACCAGCAACGTCAGCCGAGTGCTCGGAAAACACCAGACCGGGAGCTCCACCCGCCAGCTCCTTCACCCTTCACGACGAACCCTGAGGGACTTACTATGACAATTGTCCCCTCTGGGAAATGAAAAGCTCTAGAAGCAGTCACTTCATAATAATAGTTTACAGCAATAGAGTAGGAGAGAATGTGCATGTAGGTGGGTTTGTTTTATACCCTATAGGCCTGGTGTCTGTTTAGAGACTGTGACTTCAGTATCGGGGCAGCCAGATGCGGGCACAAAGGAAGGAAAGAAAACTCTAGTATGTCTACTACAAAAAGAAATTCATGGTTGTGTTGGACTCCAATCCTGCCAGGTATAAATACCTCCGATCTTTCTAAAATTAAACAAACAGAAGCTCAGGGAGGGGAGCTCACCTCATCACACTCACACAGTCCTAAGCAGTGGATGGGGTGGGTGTGGGTCTCGCATGCCTTCAACAGGATCAACTGAGTCCTGGGGAGAGCCTCGCATGGACTCAAGGCCAGGGCTTGTCTACAGATGGGAGTCACGTGTGTGACCCGGAGAGGTCCTCTCCACCATCAGGGCATGGGTTTCCCCATCTGGGAGATGGGGATGTCGGGGGGTGAATGAGAAGATGAATATGGAAAGGCTCTGTGAAGTCTCAGGGGCCGCGTATGCGAAGACAGGGAAACGGGGTGTGGGAGGGTGGGGATAAAATCCCAAATAAAGACAAAATCCGCAAGTGGGTAATTACTAATGGATTTATATTACAGTGTATGCAGAAAAAGGACTTCACTCGAGCCAACAATAATACCAGGATCTCCAAAAACTGAAAAGGGCAGGAAAATTTGATGAATCCTAACGGTAGACGAGCCAGATGAGCACTGTTGCTTACTGACTGGTCAGTTGTTCTGGAGCATAGTGGTTAGGACCAGGGACTCCCAGCCAGGCCATCTGGGTTCGAATCCCAGTTCCGCCACCTACCGGCTGTGTAACATGGGCAAGCTCTCTTACTTCTCTGCCCCTGCCTCGTGATGCCAGGTGGGGATGCTCAGGTACCCAGGATGCTCCAGGTACCCATGCCCTGGGGTTGATGGGAGCTCTTTGAGCAGCGCCTGCCATGGAAAGTCACTCTCTACTGTGAGCTGGTCTCACGTCCCTTCTTTGATCTTGGCAGTTAACCAGCTCTGGGTCACGTCAGGCTATACTTGGGTGAAGGGACTCAGTGCCCGTGGCTATGTCCCGCTGCTCTGGAAACTTGCAGTTGGAACCTACACTTGAAAAAATTCAGTTGAACCATATGAAACTGCTGTTCTGTAGGTCAGATATGGGGGAAAATGAGCAGTTTTGGACATTTCAACCTAATACATACGGGCAAATGGATCGAAGGCTCAGAAAAGCAGCAAAAAAGAAAGAAAAAAAGGGAACAGGCAGTCCTGCAAAAATCATAAAGGGAGAGTCTGAAGAAATGTAAATAAAATAACTGTGGCTTACACAGCTGCATCAATATCAAAGAAAGGCATAAATTAAGTCCAGGATTTCATCATGTCCTTTAAGCATAAACATTAGCTCAAGGGGCCGGTGGGTTTGCAGATGTGCATATCTGACTAAGAAGTGGGAAGAGGAGGGTTTTTTTTTTTTTTTTTTTTTTTAGGGCCATAAAAGAGACACGGAAGGGGCTCTCTCCTCCCCTGAGGAGCCAGCTCCTATCTGCGTGGTCACACACTCCTCTTTCATCTGCTGCCTCTTCTTCCCAGCTCCTTTTGATCCACAAAAGAGAATCTCAGCCCACCCTCTTCACCCACCCCTCCTACTCCTGACGTCAAGCCTTCTCCCACGCCGTACCCTCTTCTTGAGACTTCCTTGCTCCATCTGTCGGCTACTTTCCTCCCACCCTCGAGGCTCACCTCCCAGCCCCTCTCTCCCACAAAGGCAGCCCTGTTGGGGACGAAGCAGGGAGCAGACACATGGCCAGGCTTTCCACAGTTGGCAGCTGGCATTCAAGAACTTTCCCTTTGCGCTTGTACTGGACAGGAGGGCTCTGGGTGGTGGGTTTCAACACAAGCAAGAGATCACGACAGCATCTTTCTCTTCCTACACCCCACACTGGTCTTCCTTCTGCCAATTTTGCCAAGTTCATTCCCAGAAACAAAATATAGGGCCATCATTTAAGAAGCCAGTTCTCACAGGCTCTGTGTGAAACAACTGTTACTATTATTTTTAAAAGATGATTTATTTACTTATTTATTTGATAAAGAGAGAGAGAGAAAAAAAGAAAGAGAGAGAGAGAGTGCCAGAGAGCATACGTGGGGGAATGGCAGAGGGAGAGGGAGAAGCAGGGAACCCAATACGGAGCTCATTCCCAGGACCTTGAGGTCATGACCTGAGCTGAAGGCAGACGCTTAACCGACTGAGCCACCCAGGTACCCCCAACTATTACTATTATTGTTACTATTTTTAAATGACTTCTAACGTTACAGAATCTATGCAAAGCCCTTTAAGTCTTTTTTTTTAAAGATTTTATTTATTTATTCATGAGAGACACACAGAGAGAGGCAGAGACACAGGCAGAAGGAGAAGCAGGCTCCCTGCAGGGAGCCCGATGAAAGACTCGATCCCAGGACCCGGGATCATGTCCCGAGCCGAAGGCAGATGCTCAACCACTGAGCCACCCAGATGCCCCAAGCCCTTTAAGTCTTTTAGAACATTTACTCTTCACAATGGTCCTGGACAACAGGTGCTATTATTATCGTCATTTGTCATATGTGGGAACTGAGGCACAGAAGGGTTCAGTGACTTGCTTATGGGGCCACTCGTAGGTGGCAGAGCTGGGAGTCTATGGCGGCCTTTGGACTCCAGAGTCGCTGCTTGTAGCCTTACCCTAAATACCATTTGAAGACCAGTCTTTGCCATTGTAGGATATTCATGAAAAGACTGTGGCAGCATAACAAACCTCAAGACTTGGAATAGAACACGTAACATACTTGCACACACACAAGTAGGAAACCGTATGCTTTTTCCATGATGGTACTTTGGGACCAAGGCAGTGGTCAACCATAATGATTTGGGTGAGAAAAATAATCCCTATATTGCCTCAAATGGGGTGCAGCAGTATTTAAGGAAAAGCAGCTCGTTAGCTGTGGGAAGACTTCCCAAGGATGTAAGATAAATGAGTAGATCAACCCGGGGTCGCACAAGAGGCTGATACCCGCCGCTATGGGCAGCTATGCTATGGGGACTGTAGATTTGTTGGTGAAGTGAAGGTTATAGAGGCTCCCCATCTCCTTCCTGGCCTTGGGGTCTCTGAGACATCATATAAGGGGCCTTAAAACATACTTCTCCACAGCCAGAGCTCTGAGCCTGAAAGAAGCCCAAGACCACCTTTAGGAGCTCGAAGAACTGTCATCCCTGGAAACAGTGGCTGTCTCCCCAACGCACTTCAGAAACACCTGTCACACCTGGAAGGAAAACCTCCTTCCCTTGTAGGTTGGGAGTAATAATGCTGCTGAGGAGCCAGAGGAGGGTGGAGTGATGTTATAAGAGGGATCAAGGGGACTACAGTAATCAGGACTCTTGGTCGCAAGTGACAGAAATCCAACATAAATCTCGTACGGCAGAGACGGGAGTTTACTGGCTCAGGTAACCAAGCCCAAGGAAGGCGGCCAGCTGGGTCCCGGGACAGTGAAACCAGGACCTGGAGCCCCCATGCCCTTCCTGTCTCTTGTCTCTTCTCTCTGATGATGAGCTTCACTCTCCTGCAGACTGGCATCACCTAGGAAACAGGAGCAGCTGTCATGAGCACTTCTGCCCAGCTTCATGGCTAGGAAGGTACGCTCGTCCTTCCATTTCAGTTAGTAAACTCCCGGACAACACAGCCACCTGGCTTGCTTCCGTGGCCAAAGAGGTAAATCCGTGTGATCGACTGGGCCCCACTAAACACAAATATAGGAAGAGGAAGAGCAGTTCTTCATGAAGGATTCTCAAAAGGAGGGCCAGAGCGGGGCCATCACCCACATCCACCTCAGGCCTCGGCACTACTGCAGGGAGTGGCTCCAGGGCACACAGTCCGAGGGGTGGCCAAGGGGGAAGCATCAGAGGGGATGGGGCTGCAGAAGTCCCAGCAAAATTGGCTTGGAGAAGGGGCGCCTGGCTCAGTCAGTAGAGCACACGACCCTTGATCTCAGGCTCCTGAGTTTGAGCCCTGTGTCGTGGGTAGGGTTTACTTAAAAGGGGTATTAAAAAAAACAACAACAAAAAACAGTTGGTGCAGAGGTCAGAATGAAACAGTTCATAACTCCGACCTTTGATGTTCTGGGGGCTCACACAGCCTGGGAGACTGAGGTCCTACAGGGGAAGTGGGGGGAGGGTAGAGATCCCCCACTGTTCCAGAAGACAGTCTGGGGTGCAAGGGCAAGTGACATGCTTCCAGAGGAGTGGGGTGTCACCGCAATCATAGGGCCTGGAGGGCTGCAAAATGTAAGGGACCCCGGCCGGGCTCAGCACTCCACCCGTGTGGCGCAGAGCCACGGCCTGGGTGTGCGACCCCACCGACCTAAATCACGCCGGGCCCCGCAGAAACATCGCACAGGTGTGCGAGCTGCAACATCTGCAGCACCGCCACCATCTGCCACGCCGAGAGGGGCCCGCAAAGAATCAGCAGGATGGCAGCAGGATGGGGCCTGGGTTTAAAAAACAACAGCCCCAGCTGGGCCGCGGTTCTCCCCGACCGGGCGGTTTTGGGCTCTCGCAGGGCCCCGCCGCCTGGTCCCAGGGGCCGAGGCCCGCGTCCCGAGTGGCTCCACTGGCCACGGCCGGCCGATCGCACCTCCTCCCTGGCCTCACGCTGCAGATGCACCCCGGGGCCCCCGGCAGAGGAGGCTGGAGGCGGAGGTCACAGCGGAGAACTGTCCTGGGCCTGACTTCTTGGACTCGAGCCCTGTTCGGTCGCGTCCACAGACAGGCTTCCAGGCGCGGTGCTGGGTGCTGGGTGCTGGGTGCTGGGTGCTGGGCCAGGCATGCCAGGAGGAGACGGACCCCCAGGCCCGGGAGAGGTAGGCGTTCGCATCCCACTGGTTAGCATCCCTGGCAGGGAACCGGCCCAGGCGGGACTCGGCCGGGCTGCTTTTTATTAGCTGGCTGGTCGTTGCTGTTTTTAAGAGCACACCATTAAACCTGACAGATGGCCCCCTTGTGCAGCCGAACAGTAAACGTGATTGTTAGGATCCCAATTGCCATCTCCAGGCACTCCTGGAAACACAAGTCCTTTGTACAAGAGGAATAAAGTCAGACACAAAGGGGAGAAAGGGGCCCATTTTCTCCTATTGCCTCAGAATTGATCCTTCAGACTAAAGAGGGCTGTTTTTGCTTCCCAAGGTGGGGAAGAAAAGCCATGACACTCTGGGCGCAATTAGAAAACACGCCCATGCGTAGACACTTCGTCCTGGCCTTGACGGCAGGGTTATGAACTCAGGCTTACGTATTAAACTGTGCTGGGGCTGTGAGGCCCTTTTGTTAATATTGTAAGGCAGGTACTACGTGTTTGTTTATTTCTGGTCGGGAAGGGAATGAACTGGGCCCTTATTCTCCAGCTCTGTCTCGAACCCGGGTACTTTTCTCACTTACTAATTGAGGAGGGCAGGGTGCTGGGCAAGGTGTTTGCCGAGGCTCCTTTCAGGACTAACATTCTATGACGCGGTACAGTTTTTTACGTGCTTGGGAAGTTCTCATTACTGACCTCTCATTGGTGTTTCACCCCCACCCCGACAACTGACTTTTGTGCGCCCCACCATCTGATCCAAACTCCTGGGCCTGCGACACACCAGCTCCCTCACAGCCACCACAGCACAAAGGAAAAGCTCCCAGATGCGCAGCCTTGAGTTGGAGACAGTCGAGTCCCGGGTCAGTCACCCCAAGGCCAGAACTGTGGGGTGAAACGTGGCTAGAGCTGAGGAAGTAGTTCCCTACGTAGCTCTGGAGAGCCTCTCTTGGGCCCCAGGGATGCCTCGGGGGTCCATCCCAAGTGGCCCTTGCACCTTTTGGCAAGCTCTACTGGTAGATGCAGTTCCAGCAGGGCAATAATTTAGCATAAATAGTCACAATGGGCTGATCGTGACACTTCAGCACTGACCTGAACTTACTATGTATCAGGCATCATAGGAAGTGCCGTGCGTATATGATCGTACGTAACCCTCCCAGCAGCCTTCAGAAATAGACACTCCTCCTCCCCTTGCTTTCCTGAGTAAGGAACTGACACTGACAGGGGACAGGTCTGTGACAGCAGTGTGAGACCCAGCAGGTCACCTCACGACCTATGGCCGAAGTCTGTTCACGCCTAAAAGCAGGAGACCAGGCTGGGCTGGTGTTTTCCGAAGTGCGGTGTATGGACCACGCGGGACAATCACCTGGGGTGCTTGCTCACATGCAGACCCCCGGCTCCACCCCAGATCTACGAAGTCAGAATTCCTGGGCGCGAGGCCCAGGAATCTATCTTTTAACAAGAACCCCAGGTGATTCTTAAGCATATGGAAGTCTGAGAGCCCCGAGGTATAGGATTCTGAAATCTCTGGCCAGCTCTGGTACAATGGCCCATGCTTTCCCTCTGCTAGAGAGCCTTCAAGAATGCAGGCTTTTCTCTTTCCCTGGACCCAAAGTTAACCCCCAAATATCCTGAACATCTTCTTTAGATATCAGCTCTACACAACTCAAGATCTTGTTTCCTATAGGACACGGGCACGTTTTCCATTCTCTAAAATGTTTAAACCGTACCAGACAAATTCTTCCCATTTAGAAGGAATGCAAGGACAAGATGACATGACCTTAGTTAATTAAGTTATTGTGCAAATGCAAGTCAATAAGCATATGGAACTAGTTACTGAGGAAAGGGTCACTGGCTCAGAGAACACGGACAGTAATGAGAGAGAGGGGAGGAAGAGAGAAGGAGACGGAGACCAAGAGAGACATTGCTAACTTGGAACACACACACACACACACACACACACACACACACACACTGGGATCATACACAGAAGAAAACAGGTAAAATCAGGCTGTAAGCAAAGAGCGTAAGAACAAATAGGCCTTATGTTCACTGAGAACAAGGAGGTTTTGTCACCTCTGGCCATGATCTTGACTTTTTCTCCTAATTTATGTCCTTAATTCCCTTAAATGTCTCTCTCATCCCTTTGTCCTCATGCTTTCCTCTAATTTGCCTCTTGGTCTATTTATTTTTGTCCTTTCCGGCTGAAACTGAGGTCAGAGTGACAACACAGCCTGCCTGCATTCAGCCCACCTTGTCATTTCATCATCTTCCTGTAATGATGCAGCAAATCTCCTCAGCAGAGGCCTCAACCCTGGCTTCCAAGATGGCCAAAACCCTGCATTGACCATGTGGCTGCCAGGCCCAGGGGCTGCCTGCTGAGACGTTTCCATGGAGATGCACATATGCTTTTCCCATGCACCTCAGCCCACTTACACACACACACACACACACACACACACACACACACACTAGCCAAAGTCACCAGCACAACAAAAATCTATTATGTGTCAATTGTGCAAAGCACAGTCCTAAGTACAACGAAGAAAACCACGATAAAGATGCATAAGATGTGGTCTCAGCCTTCCGGGACCTTAGCACCTTTTAAGAGACTTCGATGGCTCCCAAGAGCAAGTATGGTAGGAGTTCAGGAGTCATGGTGTGTAGGCCGGTTACAAAGTAGCCTCCTGGTAGCAGTGGCACCTGGGCTGGACTGTGGAGGAGAAGCCGAGGAGACTGGGCATTTTGGGTCTCCATTCCTACATTTTGGGATAATAGTACCCTGATTTTCTTTAAATTTACCTTACCTCTTGTGATTCAGGTGGGGCTGAATGTGAACTTGCTAATCAAAGCAACCCCATGCACCTGGTCCCCATGAGCCTCGGTTCAGAATGGGTACATGATCCAGACCAGCCCAATAGGACCCGATTTGGGGACTTCTGCAGGAACTATGGGGAAAGGAGAGTTTCCCTTTGTTTGCTGAGAAGATATATCCTGGAGACACTGGAGGTCATTTTGCTACTACATGGAGGGAGTGACTTCTGGGTGAAACCAACACTGAGGAAAGAGGAATCAAGGTAGAAACAGACTCCTGAGGATGCAGATTGAGGAAACCAGCTCTATCTCTGGACTCTTAAGGTAAGCTGATTTTGTTTTTTTTTTGTTTTTGTTTTTTGTTTTTTTAAAGATTTCATTTATTTATTCATGAATGACACAGAGAGAGAGACACAGGCAGAGGAAGAAGCAGGCTCCATGCAAGGAGCCGGATGTGGGACTCGATCCCAGGCCTCCAGGATCACACCTCGGGCTGCAGGCGGCACTAAACCGCTGCACCACTGGGGCTGCCCTTGGTTTTGTTTTTTAAAGCAATTATGGTCAATTTGCTGTCATTAGTAACTTGGAGGTAGAAGTATGTAAGGGTGTGCGTGGAAGAGTGGGAAAACCAGCCTCACTGGTTGATGCTGGTCAAAGACCAGCTGGAAGGGTGAATTGCAGGCTGACTTGGTGGGAGATGGCAAGGGAGGCATGAACAGAAAGCTAAGGCATAAGAACTTTATGTCCTATGGGCAAGGCAAGCCACTGATGACCTCTGAGAAAGGGAAGGCTGAGGAAAGAGGGAACGTTTCGGTGATGGATCATGCATGACATGGGCAGCAGAACAAGACGGGTTCCCTGGTTTCTTCAAATTAGTCGCTTTGGTGACAAGCTGCGGGTGGCAAGGGAAAGAGAAGGCCAATTGAGTGTCTGTGCCTCTGAGTTGGGAGGATGGTGGTTCCACTGATGGAAAGTAGGGGTGGGGCTGGCTTGAAAGGGAGAATGAATTCTCCTCCTGAGACCTAAGGGGGCAGCATTCAAAGGAGAGGGACTAGAGCTCATCAAGGGGGGCCGTGGCCCTCAACCTCTCTGTGTGGGGTTGGATAAGGTAGCCTCCAAAGTCATGGACAATTCTGCAGATTCCAGGAGGGAGGTCAGGGCTGCAAGGGCAGATGTGCTAGTGAGCACTCACAGCTCCTAGTGACCTCGGAGGGTCCCCAGCATAAGCTCTGACCCAAAGCACAGATCTCCTGTGCACAAATTCTGACAGATGGCCATTCGCCTGGAACGCTTTTTACATCTGGCACCTTACAAACTGTTTAAGACCATCAACTTCGTTGCCAGGTGGCTTTAACATTAAATGATCCCTTTAAGTGAGCTGACTTCCCCACAGATTCGATCCACATTGCAGTAGGTGACACAGTGTAGAAGAACACACTGGGCTGGCGAGGAGCACGGCGGAAGTCATCTTCTTTGGCCACACTCAAAAAGTGGCCATTCTCTTGCCTCTTTCCTCTTTTTTTAAGCAACATGTTAAAATGACGGCTGTGTTAAGACTGATGAAAACGGTTTAGCGGAACCAGCGTGACCGTGAAACAGTAAGGATGGAGTCAAAAGTTGAATATTCTTGCCGCCTCTTCCCTCTCCTGTAATCAGTGGTAGGAGACTTGCCCCTCCCCAGGCTGGCTTCCCTGAGGATGCAATGGGGCTGTCTCTGAAATGAAGCCTGATTCCTTTTACTCAGAACAGACTATCCACTACTTTACTATCATGGTCATGGTGAACCTCACTTTTCCAAATGAATTATCTCCACGGATGCCACAGCTGCTGAAGTCTCGATCTTGGGTGAAATCCCAAAAGGAGACAGAATAAAAAGCCAGGCTCAGGCCTCAAAATCACACAAGTGATTTGTTTATACACAAGTTCATTGATGTCCTTCTTCCTCCTTCTGCAGTACCACACACACGCACGCACACACACAGACACAGAGGGTTTGTTTAAATCAAGAGGCTACTAAACAAACACGAGTTTGACCAACTTTAAATATCTGAAAGTATTCCATTGGCTGCCGAAGCATTTTAGTTACCCTGCATTAAATAGAACAAATGTGTTTTTCTCAGTTTGCCACTCATTATCAGAAATGCCCTGGTCACTAATCAAGAAAAAAAATATTCCAAGTGAGATTGCTGAGAGCATATGAGCTCATCTGTTTTCTGGATTGAAAAAAGAAAATATTTCTCTCCGTCATCATTATTTTTGCTATTGTTGTTTTCTTCTGATGCCAAACATAAGGTCAGAAGTGCAGCAGGAATATTTGGGGTTGCTCACTCCCATGCTTTAAAAATGTTTATATACACTTAATTCTTTTGCACTAAGAATTTGCTATAAGGTCCTTGCACTGCTTTCTCCTCCTCATTTCTTGGAGCCAGGTTCTAAAAGGCGCTCTCTCTTTCTGAAAGCACCCATGATCTTGACTTGACATTTTGTTTTTGTGATCCCGTCTCCTCCCTGCAATGTTCCTTATCCTAAGTTGAACTACTTCAGATACAAACATTTAAGGTTCAGTTACAGACTCCATTGGGTTCAAAAGTCTCTCCATCGACTGAACTCAAATCCTCTCTCTTCTGGCCATGACTATCTCTTTGGTTGTCTTAAGAAGAGGAGAAAGGAGCTTCTCCAAGACCGGTGTCTCTTCTGTAAACCCAATGAGCAGCTGTCTTGGTTCTCTCCCAGGCTTAGCTCCGCCCTCCACAAGATATGCTACTGATGAGAGCACAGGTGGTGGTCAGGAGAAAATGCTGCTTTCTGATTTCATAACTTGGACAAGAGAAGAAGCCGTAACTACAAACTTCAAAGTCCCGTGCCATACCATGATCCCAATGGTTAATCTAACACATGGAAATCAAAACTGCCTAAGAAAAATTAGACATGGGAGTGAAAAATTAGTCATACATTTGTTTTTCTCAAATTACATTATTCTCTTGTGATTAATTGGGAGAAAGAATAACACGAAGATTTTATTGAATTATTTCCATTGAAAAGCTCCACGATGGGTTAATTAAAACTAACACATCTTTCCCTACAGCAAACCACTTAGCAATGTTCTGGGCACCAAATTTAGAAATGGAAAGCTTCCAAGCTGTTGGGTTCCAAGACTTCTCAGTTAATTAGTGCAGAGAAATTATTTTTATCTATGCATCATGTTAAGATTCAAAAACTAGGTCAGGAATTTTTCTGCCTTTTGTTATTTAAGTTCAGGACTGGTCAAAGGCACAAGAAGTTAGTAGAAGGATGAAGATGTATGTACCATCAGATTGGATTTGATCAGTGTTAGGTCATTAGGAGTGACTATTAATTGCTTTAGCCAAGAAGGCCCAACATTTTCAAAATATTAAAGAAAGATTAAAGAAAGACATTTTACTACACTAAGAGGAGTCTTACGCTTTCCTAAAGCCAAAGTCTTTTCCGGTGGTCACTGAAGCACCTTGCTTATCTCCACCCATGTTCCCAGGAACATCCTATAAGAGTTCCAATGGAGTGGCCTGAGTTTTCATGTCATCCAATGAATGGTTCCGGCTACACAATACTGGTTTTGCAAGGAGAAGACATGGTCCTCAAAGTACTGCATATTGCAAACAGAATGTTGACCTTGGAAGATTTGGGGGGCCATAGAAGAAAGGGCTCAGAGTCAGAAGGAGCCCCTGAATCTTTTAACCCCAGATCCCATCCAATATACAGTCATAACCCTTACCCACAGTGGATCTGTTCCAAGACCCCCAGTCAATGCCCGAAACCACAAACAGTATCAAACCCTTTATGTACTATGTTTTTTTCCTATATATATATATATACCTATGATGAAGCTTCGTTTATATATTAGGCACAGTAAGAGATGACAACAAAAACTAATAATAGAACAATATAACAACACACTGTAAAAGAGCCGTGTGAATGTGGTCTCTCTCTCTCTCTCTTTCAAAATCTTTTTGCACTGTACTCATCCGTCCTCTTAGGATGATGGGAGGTGATAAAATGCCTATGTGATGAGATGAAGCGAGGTGAATAATGTAGGCATCGTGATATGGCGTTAGGCTATTACTGACCTTCTGACGATACATCAGAAGGAGGATCACCTGGTTCTGGACCACAGTTCCCTGTGGGTAACTGGAACCACGGAAGGTGAAACTGCAGATAAGGGGGATGGGGGGTGGGCCACTGTAGTTGGTCGTCCAGCCTTTACTTCAGTGCTTCTAACGATGGGCCAGCATGAAAGAAGATGGTCTGAGATAAGCATTTTAAGTAAAATAACACCATGTGAACTTAGTCTGTAATTTAAAAAACTGTATCACTTTAGACTCCATCCCACAATGGAAAAAGCCTCACAGAAGCTGTTAATACTTACAAGGATGACATTAATTACATGGTTCTCGACTTCAAAGGGAGAACATATGGTGGTAAATAGATGCATTTAAAAAAAAATCTCACATAGTAACCAAAGTTGCACAGATACACACACACACACACACACACACACACACACAAGTGTCAATGACATTTATTCCATGTCACAGCCATTCAAAAAGCACTTAGTGAACCCTCCTATGTGCCGTGACCACCATGAGTGGTGGAGGCCAGGCTGGAGAAGACTAGGTTCCGTGCTAACCCTCCCGCACTATTTTGCCTCCTGCTGCATGTCTCCCCTTTCCTGGGGGCCACATGAAAAGCATCCCATGGGCAGCCTGGGTGGCTCAGCGGTTTAAGCGCCTGCCTTCGGCCCAGGGCGTGATTCTGGAGTCCCAGGATCGAATCCCCTGTCGGGTCCCCTGCATGGAGCCTGCTTCTCTCTCTGCCACCCCCCCATTTCTCTCTCTCATGAATAAACAAAATTTTTAAAAGAAAAGAAAAGCATCCCAGTAGGTGGCACGGGCTATGAAAGGTCCAAAACACGAGAGGCCTAATGTTGAGGTTTTCATAGCGTAGTACTGACTTCTAAAGATGTCTTCATCCACAGCATAGACATTATTCCTGATCTGGCTCAGCCCCAGGCTCTGGGTCCTTCTGGCAGCCCTGCCCCGGTGCTCATTTTCCTCCCACTGCTGAGCGCATGGTCCCTTCATTCTGTCCCCGTTGCACGAGGCCCCCATCATCTCCCCATCGTTCTGCCCACACTGTGACACGCATTCTGGGACCCTCTAGAGCTTCCTCACCCTCCTCCCATGTTGGCTGGTCAGCATCGGAACCTGCCCAGTTATTCAAGATGATGCCAATGCTGCTGACATTGTGGCGCCTCTAGCACCTCCTTCTGCAGCCAGGATATCTGGCTGGATCAGGCCTCGAGGCCAGCACCTCACCACCACACAATTCGGTTCCATGTGGTTTGACAGTGTTACAGAAGGAGCTTAGAAACTCACGATTCACTCTTTCATAGCTATGGTGAGGAGATCTTGGTTTGAGTCCTTCCTTTATCACTTACTATTCAGATGATTTGATTCTAGATTTTCCCCGAAATAGTCTATGGTAATAATACTACGAGTTATGAGAATTGAGACAACATGGGTAGACACGCCAAATACAGACCTTCATGGGTGCTAAAAGTGTGTTGAATTTGGATTGGATTCATAAAGACTTTTTAGGAACTTTTAGAGACAAGAATTTAAAACAGCGAATCTTATTTTTAAAATGACATCTAATTCATACTATCAACCCTTGACAGTTCAGTCCTGACATGCTTACATAAGTTTATGTAGACCCACGTGGCCACCTGGACCCTGGGGCCGGTGCCTCATGCCCTGCTCCATACCATTCTGTGCATTCCTAATTGTCCACTTGTTGTTCTGCTTGAAGGAAATGTCCAAGAACACAGGTTCAGTGACCTTTCTTATTTGGAATCTGAAACATGCTCAACTGATTAGATGTGTGCTTATATGGCTTTTTCCTGCATATGTGCAAGGTGGGATTGGGGTGAGCACAAGTCCATTTGGTGACCTGAATCCCTTCCCAGTCATTATCATGGTCATCTCTTTAGAGGACACTGCAAGAAATCTTCCCATCTTAGGTATTTTTCCTCCTTACCACATCACCTTCAAAACCGCACTTACAATCTGTTTTTAGACTCCTAGTGATCATTCCAGTAATCTCAGTTATCTCTTACTTGAGCCAAAGCAGCTCTTTATCTGGCTCTTCCCATCTTTCGGAGCTATTTTGTTTAAAACAAGCTTGATTTTATAGAACAGTTTTAGATTTACCAAAAAAATCATGAAGATAGAACAGAGATTTCTCATCTACTCCTGAATCCAGTTGCCCCTAGCACTGACATCTCACATCAGTATGGTATGGTTGCTGCTATTAATTAACAAAAATTGATACATTATCATTACTCACGTCCATATTTTATATAGACTTTTTTAGATTTTAAACAATTGTGGTAAAATACATATAACCTATAATTTACCATCTTAATCATTTTTAAAGTGCATAGTTCAGTGGGAGTAAGTACATTCATATTGTTGAGCAACCATCACCACCAGCCATCTCCAGAACCCTCTTCATCTTGCAAAACCGAAACCCTGTGCCCATTAAACAATAGCTCTCCATTCACTAGCCCCCTCGACAATTACCATTCTTTCTGTCTCTATGAATTTGACTACGCTAGATACGTCACGAAAGTGCGGTCATCCGGTATTTGTACTTCTGTGACCGGTTCATTTCACTTAGCATAACGTCTTTAAGGCTTGTCTACGTCACCCATCATCTCCATCTTCAACAAACTTCAAAAAAGGATGTTCCTGCACTTTCTACATCTTTCTTTAACAAAAGATCTTATTTATTTATTCATGAGAGACACACAGAGGGCAGAGACACAGGCAGAGGGAGAAGCAGGCTCCGCTCAGGGAGTGCAATATGGGACTTGATCCTGGGACCCTGGGATCACACCCTGAGCTGAAGGCAGACACTCAACCACTGAGCCACCCAGGCGTCCCACATTCTACAACTTTCTGCTCTCACCTATCTATCTCCTGATTCTCTAGTGTAGAGTTGGCCCTCTTCTTCAAGGAACACCAGCTTGCCTCTATTTTTGAGCCTTTGTCCTAAATACGATTTAGCATCTGGGGCACAAGAACCCCTGCGAGAACTAACATTTTAAAGCACTTATGAGAGGCTTCAGCTCTTATTCTAAGAAATATACACCTATTATATAATATGTATAATATTACATGTGTATAACATACCTATGTAATGTAGCGGCCCTCTGTCCACTAGCCCTGTGGGCCACCTCGGCTCATGCTCTGTGCCATCCTGTCCCATCCCCTTCTCTATCTGACCCACATGGCTGTTGAGTTGCTTCCAGTTCTTTTTTTTTTTTTCTTAAATATTTTATTTATTCATGAGAGACACAGAGAGAGGCAGAGACACAGAGGGAGAAGCAGGCTCCATGCAGGGAGCCCAATGTGGGACTTGATTCCAGGACTCTGGGATCACACCCTGGGCTGAAGGCAGCCGCTGAACCGCTGAGCCACCCAAGTGCCCCTCAGTCACTAATTTTTTAATTAAATGTATGTACTCCACTACAGGACAGGTGGCTCTAGCATCCCACTAACATTTTACTTTATAATCTGAAAGACCGGCAATACACAGTAATTCCACTCAGAAGCCACCATGGTCCTATGACCCGGATTTATAGACGACATTTTATGACTGGGGAATGACACCACTTTCACAGGGGCAGCACAAGCTTCCATGTGCCCTCTCTTCACGCCTAAAATCATCTCTCTTCTCACTTGGATGTGACTTCTGGGTGCCAGGCACTGTGCTAGGGCCAAGGGCACAGCTCTCCGTCATTCAGCTGTGCAGAGAGAGCTGAGAGAGCTGCTGCTGGACCTTTTAAATGCTAGGCCCAAAAGGCAATCTTAGGACAGGGCAGGGTCTATAAGGTACTTATGACCACAATCTGAGTTCAAATGGGAACAAATCAGAACATGCAAGCCCGTTTGGTCGTATTGCTGAGCTAAGCTTTGTGTCTGATCTTCCAATCTGTGGCCTCAGGGCAAACAGGTGATCACACGTGTATGCATGTGAGTGTGTGCGTGCGCGTGGTGCTCAGTATTTGTGCAGCTGGCTGGCATGCATTCCTTACCACAAAAGAGGAAGGCTGTGCAGAGGCGGCCAAGAACCCAGCTACGGCAAAGTGGGTATGACGGGACCTCTGATTTATACTCCTCTTGCTGCAAAACACAACTGGGAAGTGGTGGGGAGGAAGCCGCCGGCGTGGGGATCGGCAGCCTGCTGTGTGTCTGGGTGCCTGTGTGTGTGTGTGTGGGGGGATGTGTGTGCACACGTACAAGGGATCTCATATAGGGGCAGCCATGTGTTACCTGGAGATGGTGCCACAGAACACATCCAAATACCTGTTCTAAAATCATATATAAATTCATGGCTTCGGCTGAAACCATTAACAGCCGAAAAGCAGTTTGGTAAAGAACAGTTCCATGTAGAATATAATAATAATACAGTCATGGAGTTGACAAGGGCTGCTCTGTCGCGTCCCATTCCTTGTCCTCCCGAGAGCACACGTATACCCCATCTTCCCTGCAGCTGCGCTGGCTACAGGACTTCTTCGGCTGGTGGGAAGGAGCTAAGGGGTTGGGTGTTACTTTCAGAGCAAATTTCTAGGGCCTGTCCATGATCTGCTGTTTCTCCTCCCCCTGTCCCCGTGATGGTGGAAGTGTGGGTCTGGATCCTTCCCACGGAGGCCTGAGTGATTGCCACAAGCAGAGCCCTCTGCGGACAGGAGTTAGAGATGCAGAGCGAGCGAGGTGTGACTCCGAGCTGTGTTTAAGCCTCTCGGTTTCCAGGACTGTGTTGCTGGAGTTATTCTACTACTATGAGCTGCAAGGACATTAGGGAAACATGTTAATAATCTGCTCCCGGGGTGGAAGACAACAGGCGAAAAATGGAAATAATTGCTCATTTTGCTAAAAGGGACTCTTTTCTTTAATTCAGGGTGGTGGTGGTTGCTTTTTCTTATAAAAAGGATAGAAAGCCCAGGGAACACGAAGGAAATGGTTGGCTGTTTCTAAGATTCTATTCTCATACAAATTTGAATTTATAGCAGAAGACTTTGTGAAAGAAAGCAGTGGGAATAAAGTTCAGCTACTTAGCTGAAGGGTGCTGCTGTATTTAAATTTTTTTTAAAGATTTATTTATTTATTTATGGTAGACATAGAGAGAGAGAGAGGCAGAGACAAAGGAGGAGGGAGAAGCAGGCTCCATGCCGGGAGCCTGACCTGGGACTTGATCCCGGGACTCCAGGATCGCGCCCTAGGCCAAAGGCAGGCGCCAAACCGCTGAGCCACCCAGGGATCCCCCGGTGCTGCTGTATTTAAATCAAGCAACTCCTACTAGCAGCTTCGATGCTCGGAAGGTGTTAGGGGGAGGCATTTCCCTGGTTTTCCAGAGGCAGGTAGAAAACTATTTGCTCCTTTTAAGTCATAGGAAATAGTTGCTTCCTTCCCCTCAGCCTTCTCTTACATCAGAAATACTGTCTCCAGACCCAGAGCTTTCTCCCAGGGCTTAGCCTCCTCCTGAAAGGTGGAAAAGTCTGGTGGAGGGGAAGGGGGCTGCCACAAACTAGAAATACACAGCTTGATGAACTGGAGAGGAAGTGGGCCCAGTGACTTTGGAAGGCCAACATGTCCCCAGCACTGAAGGGGTTCACATTCCCGGGGACCCAGACACCTAAGACGGGTGACAATCTGCCACTGGCCTCAAGCATGGATTCGAATGCCACACACTGGTGGCAGGTATGGGTGTTCCACTCACAGAGAGCCCAGCCAACTGCTCTGGAACTGCGGCGCATCCCAACTTTATTATTTGCTCATGTTGAGAGAGATTCCAGACTTGAGGTGGTGGCATTGATGCTGGGGACAGGCGGCCCGGATCGGTATCCTCGTCACACTCCTCGCTAGCTGGGGGAGTCTTGGGTGAGTTATTCAGTGTCTCTGTGCTTTAGTGTTCTCCTCTGAGAAATGGGGGAAATCATAGCATCTACCTTGCAAGTTGCTGGAGGATTAGGAGTCATTTATGTAAAGCTTTCAGCACAGAGCCTCACCCACAGGGAGCACTGTGCCAGTTTTTATTATCCTCCTGCTGTTCTCGATCTGCCCGTAGGCACTGGACCTCCCTTGCTGTGGCAACTCTTCCTTGCACCAACTGCCCCACAGGAGCTGACTCCGTGTACTGCTGCTGGAGGTGGGGAGAAGCGTGAGTTGTGTACATCTGACAATTCTTAGAAGAAATTCAAGTATCTTTGCATAATATTTATGGCATCATCATGGTTTTGGAGAGGCCACTTACACTTGACTGCACTCTGTGGGAGAAATTATGTGCTATTATAGCATCATTTATGAACCTGAGCATGGGCTAAAGGCTTAGGACGAGTTCCTAAGAATGTTAAGGGTCTATCATATTCCACCCTTAAGGTGGAGAGGCATTCACACCCTCTCCCTCTTCACAGGGCTGAGGAGGTGAGAACTTTGCGGGAGGATTGCCAATCAGGCATCATCGGAGGAGAACTAGAGCAGCAGGGGCTGCCTTTGGGTCTACGTGGGCTCAGGGGGCCCGACCACAGGCCAGAGGAGAGATGCAGGCATCTGGCCAGGGAGGACGAGAAAACCAGGCATCAGGTTTGCTTCTAGATTATTCCACTCAGCTAAAGATGGCGAGATCTGAAGCAGACCCTCTGCTCAGGAATAAAGACGGAGTGACTGGCTAGTTTCTCTAACAGCAGCTGGGAGGCTGAACATATAATAAGGAGTTTGATAGGGATGAATTAGATGGACACAGCCTTGCCCAGGATTCAGGCTTGTAAGTAAGGCTCGCTGAGGCCGGGGCTCTCCCTCAGGTAAGTTCTGACGGCCTGAGAAGGAGAAAGAGAACTGCTTACTGCAGACGAGAGAAAGCCCCTGCAAGGGTTTTTTGATGTGGGGTTGGTCAGAAGCCTGGAGTCATGTATGAGATTGAATGGGGTTGGATTTCAAAGCCAGATTCAGGGTGATTTCTTATTTTTTAGGCATTTCCAACAAACACCCTCTTCAGAGTATGGGTGAACTTATCTACGGTTAGGATTCAACAAACAGTAGCTATTACTGTTATTATTATTATTAATTATTTTTATTATAAAATTATCAAATTGTATGATGGTTTATTTCTTTAACGTTTGTTTTTAGTTTTTTTTTTTTTTCCCCTAAGTAGAGGATGTTCATTATGAGCAATTGTTTTGAAAAATGGAAGGGAGTATTTTGCTTTAAAAAAAACAAAAAGGAAGGAGCAGCGGGTAAAGGGTAAACCGTGTGACATGAAGTCTCAGCTCAAATGTGTGCTCTACGGAGGGGACCTGGGATATGATCAAGGCGTCGACAGCGCTCTGGTTCTGGCCCCCCTTGGAGTGAAGAAGCCACACTTCAAATGTGGCACATCTGAGGAGGTATCGCCCTTGGGGAAGGCAGGGGCAAAAATGAAATCCCCTCCAGAAATGTGGTTTGGCTAAATGCGAGGTATTAAACTAATTCTGGTTTTCTTTGAATGGAGTTAATAGGTGAACTAGAAGAGACATTCTGGGACCCGACAGGGGCAAAGGAAAGCTCCCTGCAGGCCTCCAGCCACCAAGCCTTCCCCCAGCCTCCAGGTGTGGAGATTAGACCCTGCACCCAGGCTTGCCCGGGACCAGGCGGTGACACAACCACTGCTCTTCTCTGCCTCTCTCATTGCAGGTGGTTCCGAGGTTACCTTTACAAAAGGATACACAGATTTTCCTTCTTCTGTGTCATTAAAACCCCATGCTCCTCATGCTCCCATGAAGAGGCACATTTAAACGTTCAGTAGCAAAATGAAGAACTCTCCTACAACTCCTAGGGGACGACACTGAAATGGTGCCTTCGGTGACGGAAATTATGAATGCAGTATTAGCTGGGTCAGTCTTGCAGAAGACTGCTGCAACA
Source organism: Canis lupus dingo (assembly GCF_003254725.2). Lineage (NCBI taxonomy): Eukaryota > Metazoa > Chordata > Mammalia > Carnivora > Canidae > Canis > Canis lupus. Next base: position 46,080,391 of record NC_064255.1, read on the forward strand.
GCAAACCCAAACAAGATCCCGCCACTAGTCCTGGCCCTGCAGCTCGCTGGGTTAGGTTATGGAGTCAATCCCAGTTATGTAGACTCCTAAGAGGAAGAGACACGCTTGGTAGGACAAAATTGCTCTCATCTAAAATCATGTGTACTTTGCCTTTGGAGAGAAGTTGGAGACACAGATTCAGAAACAGATGCTAGGGCGCCTGGGTGGCTGAGTGGCTGAGCATCTGCCTTTGGCCCAGGGCGTGACCCCGGGGTCCTGGGATCCAGTCCTGCATCGGGCTCCCTGCAGGGAGCCTGCTTCTCCCTCTGCCTGGGTCTCTGCCTCTCTCTCTGTGTCTCTCATGAATAAATAAGTAAAATCTTTAAAAAATAATAAAATGAAAGTTCCCTCCTGGGCAGTCCGGGTGGCTCAGCAGTTTAGCACCTGCCTTCAGCCCAGGGCCTGATCCTGGAGACCCAGGATCGAGTCCCACATTGGGTTCCTGCATGGAGCCTGCTTCTCCCTCTGCCTGGGTCTCTGCCTCCCTCTCTGTGTCTCTCATGAATAAATAAGTAAAATCTTAAAAAGAAAAGAAAAGAAGCAGACGCTAATCTGAGTTGAATCCCACAGCGCACCTCTGCCCTCAGCACACCCGCTGCAGCCAGCAACCCACAGTTGCTCAGGTGGGCCCGCACGTCCTTACCGTCCCCACCTGCTCAGTCACTGCCACTACAAACCTCCTACCACCTGCTCTCCCCACTCCCCCCCACTCCAGTTTTCCTGTCTCCGGATTACTTCCCATCTTGCTTTCCCTTGAGCTGCTGCATGGCCCAGTCTGAGGGACACATTTATCCTGGCTGCAAAGTCAACGGCGTCCCCCAGAGCTGGCAATCCGGCCGTTCGGCCCCGTTAGACACCTTCCACATGCACATATGGTTGGGCGGTCCCATCCCGCTCCTGAACCCAGCCTTAAGAATGGGTCACGATGATGCTGTTGGAGACGCTCATGACGGCAGGTGCGCACCGCGGGCGAGGCACGGTGCTAACCCAGCCCTCCACATTTCTTCACTTGGTCTGTTCTCGCAACAACCCAATCATCCCCGTCTTACAGGTGGTGAAGCACAGTTCAGAGGTGTCGAGGAATTTGCCCAGGGTCCCCCCAGTCTTCAGGCTCCTCTTCTCTACACAGTGGTGCCCAGCAGGGGTGAAGAGATGTCCCACGTCCCAGCGACAAAGGATGGCAGGAGTCATTTCAGGTAAGGCTGCATATCGGCCCATCACACTTCGCCTTTTCCCTCCACACTGAGAAGATTGCTCTGTTGCCCGAGAGACCCCAGCCTCTCCTCTACTATTTCACCAGCCCCCCGACGCGATCTGTTTGCGTCTGGGTCAGCCTGCTGCTCCAGGATGCTTCTGAGGGCTAAGCCCCGGATCTCCTTGTTGCAGCCTGGAGCTGGCAGGTGCCTGGCCTCTAACAGAGACTCAACAAAGCTTGCAGAACTGGATTGACTTGGCGTGGGGGTGGCTCTGTTTATAGGAAATTTGGCCCAGAATTCTGGTTTGGGTGCCCGACAATAGGAAATTGGAAACCTGACAATACTGTCCTGCTGATGAGAATAGTATAAGCCTTGAAAACCTCAAAAATGCACTTTTAAAAAGGATGGCCAGAGTGCCAGTTTCGATCTGTACCCCCATGCAGCTGGGGTACTCAGACAGAACCTAGTGAGACAGCAGTGAATTTACTTTCTAAGGATTAAGTCTCCTCTCCTGCTGTAATTTAAGCTGTAAGGCTTCTCATATGGTATAAACATCCCTCTATTAATTGAAAACATTGCTGGTTAACAGATACATCTCAGTTTCAAAGCATTTTATATTCTGTACTATACTTGGAAAATATTTTCCAGTGGGCATGTGGCTAACTTCTCATATTATTTCAGGATCAGTGCTTGGTAGAATTTATTAAAAGATAAATTCAAGAGAACTTGTCTTCTCAAAGGAAACAGGAAGGTCACTGTTGGAAAAAGACCAAGCTCCTCTTTTATGGTGGAGAAAACCAAGGCCCAGAAGGTTAGGTGACTTCCCCAGATCACACAGCCTTCAGGCTAGAGACATCATGTGGGAAGGTCCTAAGTCAGAGGACTTGGAGTGGGTGTGGTGTGAGGGTGTTGGCGGGGGAGGCGGGGTTGGTCACGGCATGGTGGGCCATCATGAGGGGTTTGGATTGCATTCCAAGTTCAATGGGCACCAGCCAAAGGGTTTCATGCAGGGAAGTGCTAGGATCTGATCCATCTTTTCTAATATAAAGACCAAACTTCTGCTGGAAGGAGAAAGACCAGGCTTTAGCTGTGGTGAAGGTGTGAGATGCCTGTCACCCTGTGAGGGTGTGACCGTGGAATTGGAAAGAAGGGAATGGGAGCGAAGTATATTTTAGGATCAGAATCCAGAGAACTTGTCATGGGAGATAAGGAAGAAGGAAGGATCAAGGGTGACTACTTGGGTGGATGAGGATACCATTTAAGAGATGGACAGGAATAAGGACAAGGCACTAAGAATTGGGTTTTGGACATGAACTCAAGTCAGGTTTGAAATGGAAACATTGGGGGCACCTGGGTGACTCGTGGTTGAGCATCTGCCTTCGGCTCAGGTCATGATCCCGGGATCCTGGGTTCGAGTCCCACATTGGGCTTCCCGCAGGTACCCTGCTTCTCCCTCTGCCTGTGTCTCTGCTTCTCCTTCTGTGCCTCTCATGAGTAAATAAAAGAAATTTTAGAAAAGAGAAAGGTTATTGAAATGGAAACAGTGTAATAGATGTGAACCGCATGGTGTCTGGCACAGGGTAGGCGTGGTGGCAGTGATACCGCTGTTTTTATCACAGGCATTTTCACCACACCAGTGGGGTTACTAAGGCCAAGGAGAAAAGAGATTTATATTGTAAATTATGGTGTCCTTTGTGCACAGGCTCCTTGACTAGGTCGTGGGTGACAGACACACTTACTAGCAAATTGATGCAAGTGTCGTGAATGTTCGGTATAAACTGGCATTCATAGATACGATATGATTTTGGTTCTTCCCCTATATGACGAGTCTGAGACCCGCTTTCGGTTATGGCTATTGACGATGATCTGAAGCTTGTACAGAATTTGTTACTGAATTTTTCCACTCTTCCAAAGGAAAGAGCTTTACCTTTACAAGGAATAGCTTATCAGTATTCCTGGCATTCCTGTGTGATGGCTTATTGTTCGGATGTTCCTTATCCATTCTCTGAAATGGATACATGTACAACATACATGACAGAGTTCAAACTCTGTCAGTAGAAACTGCACATCCTTTTAAGAGAACATGCCTTTATTTTGTTCCCCAGTATCTTGATTTTTGGCCAGCTCTGTGCTCTGATACTCCTCTACTGCTCTCTACTGTTCAAAATGGTCCAGCCGCCAGCGAACTGCGCGCAAAGCAATCCACTGGGGCAGAAGTAGCAACCTTTACTCTCTATCTACGCTTTATTTTAGGGAGATTTATATGACAGAAATAGTCAAAATAATGATCCACGGGGGGGCGACAAACATATTTTAGACAATCCATTTTCAAGGATTTCCATTGGGCACTATTATGATCATTATTCCCTATTCTCTCTTAAAGTATTTTTATTGAGTTCCAGCGTGAACTCCTTGATCCCTTGCTTTATTATAAAGGCTTGTGAGAATGTTACGGTTCAACCTACACGAGGTATTGTTTTGATGCCTTAACTGTAAGTTCTGGATGCTTGCCAGACAAGTGTCTACATAAGTTCACAAGAAACAAGAGGCCACGATAACTGCCTAGCCACTTAAGGGCATCGGATCCTATAAAACTAAATTCAAATGGTTAGTTATCTGCGATCATCATTTTCAATGGCTGTAAAATTGGTTTCAAAGGTAGATACAACCGAAATCACAGTGCAGCAGAGCTTTGTAATAAGTAATATTTATGACCCTTCTTTCATATTAAATATCCTAAACGGGAGAAGACCCACATTTTAAAGCAGCCAAAGTAATTTTAAGACCACAGTTGCACGCCTGTGCACACAAATGTTCAAGAGAGACGTGTTTAGGTTAGTAGGGACTTATCTCAAATACCAAGATCTATGTTAAACTGCTCGAATGACCTACATTTTCTAAATAATTTCTATTTTTTCTTTCTCTACAAGGATAAAGTAGCTTGTAGAGGGTTTGTTCTCAGTTCCAGAAACCAAGGGCTCCTTTCAATAACTTGTTGATTGTAATTTATAGAACTAACCGGCTTCAGACTCGGAAACCCATCTTACATTGTGAAAGTGGTGACCTCTGCTGGAAACACGCAGGAGGAGCCAGAGTCACACACCGGCTCCTTTTCTCCGGCTTGGCTCCATTGCTCAGAACATGGGAAAAACAACATCCACTCCTGTTTGCTTCAGGAGCGAACCTCGTATGCGAGTCTGCTGCTAAAAAAAGCATTCCTTAAGACTGACACCTCATCTGATCTCATCTGTCCTGGAGAATTTAAGCTCTTTTGGTGGGACATCTGCTTTCCTAAGAGAAAGGCTCTCCCCAAACCTGATGCCACCTAGCTCTGTGACTGCCCAGCTAGGGTAATTAGCTTAACGCTTCTTTGCCAAGCGGCTGGAGCACCTTGGGTGGATGAAGGAGGGGATCACGGCCCCTTTGAAAGCATGTCTTAGGCCTGCTCATTGCTGCCTCTGCCAGCTTCCCAAACAGGAAGCCAGTGAAGTACCTTGTAAATATGACCCCAGTTGGCGAGTGACTTCAAAGGCACTTTCTGCAAAACTCTCACTTTGGGAGGGGCCGGGGCCTCGTTGGATATATTCATCTTGAAACAAAAAGGAAGGAGCGTGTGTAAAGTTAAAACCACCGACATGGCCAGTTGAGGAATTTGAGTGTTGGCTTGTGCCTCCGAGCACCTTTCTGTGCTGCTTTAGAAAATGATGACCTCAGCACTGTGCCACAAAGCCACTATTGTCAAGGGTGCCCTACAAACACTGCTATGAGGATCCAGGCCGCTTTGGGTTCTTTATCAGGGAAACAAAAGAGCCACAAGGTGATTGTCACTGGGATCTAATGCTTTCCAATGGGACTGGCCTCATAAAAGAGCTTACAAAGGTTGAAGCTGCTCTGAAATCAGGGTCCTCTGGGGCACACATGAACTAAAAGTGACCATCATATGACAGATGAATGGGCAATTGCTTATGAACTGTGAATGCTGAACAGGCCTAAGTAGCTCTTGCTGTTGAATCATCAGTGGCAAACCCTTAGGTCAGCAGAGGCTTAAAATGGCCCAGCATCTGGTGTAGAGGGAGAGAGGCACAGAGAACCAAGTGCAATGTGTAGCCTCAGGTTCCAAGTACGGACTTTCGAGTCCTCTTTTCCTCATGCGCTGTCTCGGACTTTCCAAAACCGCTTTAATGAAACACAGCTGGATTTTGTACTCTTCCCAACCATGCAGAGGATGGGGAAAACGATTTTGCTTACTTGCCTACGTCGTTTGTAGGCTAAAGTGTGAATGAACTATCAAAACCTTCTGAAACTTATTAAAGGTGAATTTTGTCGCCAGAGACACATTTTACAGCTTTAAAAAAAAAAAAAAAAAGCTATGGGGAATTTTCAGCAGGACATGGGTATTTAAAAACACAACTCGCTCAGTTAATTGGGAGCCACAGAGCTAAACCTCAGACAGTTGAAGCTTTAAAATTTCTCTTGGGGGTTTAAGGGTATTGATCATAATATGCTTATTTAATACTGTTTGACTGTGTGACTGCTCCCTGGCATTAGGGGTAATCCTTGCCCTGCTCCTACCCAGCCCTGGAGAGCTGGACATAATATTCAGCATGTGTTTGTGAAAACATAGCAACATATTCTGCATTCCTTCGAGCACAGTTTTAGGACCTCTCTACTGCAGCAAAGTTGTTTTAGTTATTTCCAATAAATATTTATTTCATTTGGCATGATACTTAGCTCCATATTTTATTAATTAGCCTTATGTTTCATCCTAAATGCTAAAATAGGAGCCTTTCAAGTTACTGAGGACCCCAAATGCATTTGTAATGAAATGCTAATACGGTCTTTGTGACTTTAGGGATTTTGGTGTTGATAAATTTGAGGGTATTTTGGAGCTGCATCTAATGCCTTATAGAAGCATTTTATGAAACCATGGTGGTTTTATTCTATTAAGAAATCACACCCCTAGAGGTGTCTGAAAAACTTCTTTTAGAAGATTCCAAAATGCCAGATGCAAATAGTTTTGCACTGGAACACCAATTTAGGAACACAAACATCAGGTGACTTTTGATTTTTTTTTTTTTTTTTAAGAAGACTTTCTGATTTTAGAAGACGTAAATATCTGATTGAAATTCTAGGGGTCACAGTTAGCAGGTTAATGTCAAGTTAGGTTTTAAAAAGTTTCTCCAGATATGCAACAGATGACACTCTGCAATTCTAGCAATGTTCACCCATTCTAGAACAAAGCTCTAAACACACTTGGGAATTTCCAATCAGATCAGAAAAACACCAGCGAGCGGGCCGGGACTGGGATTTTTAAAAATGCTGAAACCCCTGCCAAGAAATAATTTCTCCTTAGACACTGTGTGGGCAGAAGTGGTGTATGATTCCTCTCGACGACGTTCCTGCTTCTGTTCTTGTCCCTGCCTGACATCAGGGGAGGAGCACAGGCTCGTCCAGGCCGCCTCTTTGGATTGGTTGGGTATCTGAGGCTGGAGGGCGAGCCCCATCTCTTCCCAGCAGAGCTGACCCTCTTCACATCCTGGAGGACACAACCCCCTTTTCCTGTCCTTCTTTCCCTGGGCAGTTTAGAGGGGAATCATGAAGCTTTCTTGAGATTGTTGATCACACATAAGGTTTTAAAACTTCTTCTCCCTTCCACTTTGTGTATCAAGGGAAAGACCGATGATCAAAATCTAATTTTGCCATTTGGTGGCTAATAATTTGGTGGTTCAAGTTCAAGCATGGCTCTGAGTTTGTGATATGAGTTCATGAGCATTCTCTCAGCAACCCCTGTGCGCTGGGTACTGCAGGGAATGCAAAAGTAAGTCGGTCACCGTTCCCCACCTCAAGAAGCTTAGGATCTGGTCGTGAGGTTACAGAAGTATCTCATCTAAATTTATAATTTCGAGACAACTATGAGGTGGAATTCAGTATTAGAGATGAGAGGTTAAGAAAAATCTGAACCAGATTGAATTGTCAACATTTGAGCATCTTTTTTAAAAAAAAATCTATAAAATCGCAATTTCATATGGCTCAACCCAGAACTTGGTGAGAACCTAGAGCTTGCTACATCATGCTTCATAACTCAGTTGCAAACTCATAAAAGTCTGAAATGATTTTGAAATGAATGAGGGCACCACTCCCTTTCTCCCTTCACTAGAACTTGTTTTCCAAAAACACAGAGGAGCTAACTCATTTTCAATGGCCTTCCCTTTCTTCAAAAAGGTTCTCCTCTTCAACACAGCCCTTTTTCTAGATCTTACTCTCCTTTTTCTTGAGGTTCCCCAGAGCACACGTTTCTGTGCCTTCGTTTTTACAGGATTTCCCTTTGTTTTTATTTTTATTTTTTTTATTGAAGCAAAGTCGACACACAATGTGGCGCTGGTTGCAGGTGTGTGAGTGATTCACGGTGAGGCCGCCCTCCCCTCAGGAGTAGCTCCATCTGTCATCACACAACACTATTACAATACCATTGACCATGTTCCCTGTGCTGCTCTATAGGATTTCTCTTTTAAGGGAACTCATGGGGAGGTGAGCTATCCCATCTGAGAAGAGCGGACCTATCACACTGGGGATTGGCAACCTGCCAGTAACATCAGAGCCTCTTGTGAACTGGAACAAGCAAGAAGTTCGTCACTGAACAAACTCTAAGCAGGAGCATTTCTGCTCACATTTACTTAACCTTCATTTTTTTTTTTTTTCATTTACTTGAGTTAACTAACCTTCATGGTTTTTACGCTGTCAACTGAGGAGGTGATGGTACACAACTACTCATTCTTATCAAAGTAAAAAATAACCACCACAGTGCAATTTCCTCTCATCAAACCGCCCCCCCCTCCCCCGGGATAGCTAGAATGGCATTTCCGCACACAGAAAAACCTGCAGACGAGAGTCGCCAGTGATGGGGGTGTCCCCAAAGACCCCACCCAAGTGCATATAAGAGAACAAGCAGGTTGAGACCTCTACCATGACCAGTGTCCCCCTTGCTCTTCTCCTGTCGCTCTGAACTCTACCCTTGCAGGGGTGGAAAGTGTGATTTATCAGCTCTGGGAGGAGGAGGAGGAGGAGGAGGAGGAGGAGGAGGAGGAGGAGGAGGATGGAATCTCACAGGAGGGAAGACAGAGGCAGCCTGTCACAGTCCCTTCTTCAGCTGCAGCAGACAGAAAATGCCTGGGAGTCCAGCTGGAAGGCATGACTATTCCATGGGGTTAGCCAACCAATTACTAACTAAGGGCTGTGTTTCCTAAGGGTGACCAGAAAAGTTGTGACCTTGCCCAAATATTCACTCAGAGATAGAGGAAGAACTAGGCCTCTACCGAATAAAGTAACAGTGAGAAACAAAATGGATTGCTTTATGATTGGGCTCGGTGAGCCATGTTTATCCAACACACTAGTTCCAAACATAATGTAGAAGGCCTGTGTGTCCTGGGGCTCTAGAAGGGATTTAAATTCAGCCCATCAAGTACAGGAGGGTATGGCTGCTGCTAATTCACAGGTTTAAAACAAAAACAAAAACAAAAACAAAAACAAAAACAAAAATAAATAAAACAAAAACAAAACAAAACAAAACAAAAAAAAACAGGCTTCGGGGTACCCGGGGGGCTCCAAGGTTGAGCATCTGCCTTTGGGTCAGGTTGTGATCCTGGGGTCCTGGGATCGAGTCCCACATTGGGTTCCCTGCATGGAGCCTGCTTCTCCCTCTGCCTGTGTCTCTGCCTCTCTCTGTGTCTCTCATGAATAAAGAAATAAAATCTTAAAAAAAACCCACCAGGCTTCTATCTGTGTAAGACTTGTTTTTATAGTTTGGTTTCTACTTATCTTACTACCTTAATCTTCAAGTACATATTAAAATATCTTCTGAGGGATGCCAAGCCTTTTTTTTTTAATAGCAGTTCATGAAGTCTGTGGCTGACTTTACTCCACTTCTATGCTTCTTTCCATTTCAGCACACTGACCCAGGGACAATAAAGGAATACATTTCCCTTCACCATATAATACACTGACACCAGCATGCTTTTCCAAGTAATTATTTTCTTTCTTTTCCTTGATTTAATCTTGCCGCCCTCTTCCCCCTACTTTTTTGCTAATGCAATGCCACCTTTTCAACTATCTTCTGTTGCATGAAGATAATGGCTAAAATTTGGTGACCATCTACTTGTTCCAAATGCTTTATATATTTTATCTCAATAGTTACCATAATCCGGGGGAAAAACTAACAGTATCCCCATTTTGCAGAAGGAGGAAAGGGAACCTCGGAGAGGCCAGTTTATAAGGTTAACACATCAGAGAGCCTGGACTCTCACCTGAGCCTGTCTAATCCCTCGGTCCATTTGCTTCCAAAAAATGAGCAGAATGGGCAGTAAGAATGTTCATTGTAAGAGTAGACCAGGGATCTAGTTCTGCAAATGACTTATGGATTATTTGGTTAGTCCTTTAATCTTTTTTGGTGAAATAAAAACCACACTACATCCATCTATTTATCGTAAGGGATTATGATACGAGACAGACATGCCATTATTGATCAAGCACACCGAGCACAGGTGATGGAAATAGTCTTAGTAACACAGTACGACTTCCGTTTTGCCTTCATCCATACTATAATTTCCTCTGTAATATTATCATATCATGTCATATTATTTCTGTATTTGAAATACTATAATTTAGGAGTTTCAACTTACAATAAAGACACTCTGTAGGTTTCCCCAGCGTATCCCTTTCGAATATAATGCAAAAAAATTTAAAAATGTGGGGAGGGGATAAAGCCACAGTGGAATATTCACAGTAGTGACTTCAGAGGAGCTCAGTAATTTCCTATCAGGCAAAACATTTGCTCCTTTGTTTACATAAAATAGACATAATCTAATCTATGTTTTCCATTTCTGCATTGAATTATATTCATCCTGAGTTTCTTTTTCCATTTCTTTTATCCCACCTTCTTCCCAACTTGCCTGAGGCATTTCGCTGATCTGAACTTCAGCCTTTTCTGTTGGTGGACAATGACCTCTCCTTCCCTCTGTGCTCCTCTCACCTGACTCCCTGTGCCCCCTTCCTGCCCTCTCTGAGTGCTTCCAGCCCAGCTGTTGGCCTCCCTTTGTGTTTTCCTCCTCTGCCCTCACTGTTAACATTCTGGCATCACCTCCCATCCCTCCCTCCCTCATCCTTCGTGCCTCTTCCACGTTTCCTCATTATTGCTGCATTTATAAATAGCCTCCAAGTAATCTATCATTTATCCCAACACGCTCAGATAATCTCTTGACACAGCTCACAGGCAGTAGTTAACGGCGGCAGGAAAATTTACCAGGCTCATTTATTATCCCCTTAGAGGAGTGCTGAAGCAGGAGTCCACACCGAAACATCTTACCTGGTTCAGCAGCCCCTGAAGAACCACCAACAGTCAGTAAGGAAGCAGACTTCTTACGTCTAAGGATGACACGAGGCGCTGAATGACAGGGATCCCTGGATGCCCCGTGCGTTTTGTTAGCCTTGTTTTCCTGTCACAATTAATACCAACCCACTCTCGTGCACCTGCAAGGTGCCTGCCTGGTTTTAGCTGTGAAAAGTGAATTGTTTAATTCAGGGCTCTTCGTGCAGGTGTGCAGTCTGTGTACCGCCTGGTGGGGTCCAGCAGAGGGGTGAGCTGAGGCTACTTGTCAAACCATAGGTGGAGACTCTCATGATACTATTTTTCAGAGGAAGAAAATGAGGCTCAGATGAGTTAAGCAACTTGCCATGTAAATTTGACAAACGTATAACCTATCACCCGTAGACTATTCCCTTACTAAACTGTAAACAAATTGAGGGCAGGCTCTGTGTCCACCGTGCTCACCCTTGCAGCTACTAGTTTTTGAATGAATGAAAAAATAAAGGGTACAAGTCATGAAGCACCTAAAAGCTTGGTTTTTCCAACAGAGGAGATATAGGTGATCTTGACGAAAAAGCCCACCGTTCTAACTCTTAGGCATCCCCTCTATGCTCCCTCCTTCACTTCCACCAGAACAGGGCTGAGGTGGTGGGGGACAGTGCGGGAGAGTCTGGACACACCCACTTGGCCATGGGGCAGGTGCGGCTGCAGGAAGCAAGGCAAGGCAGGTGTGCAGCATCAGGACATCATACTGACTGGGGAGAGAACCTGGGCTGGAGGAAGGAGGGAGGTTCAGTGAGGGGTACTGGAGGGCCTCCTGATGGCCTGAGTAGATTTGGCCTGCAGGGGAGCTTGTTTACTGGCAATACTGGGGGCTCAGGAGGTTGACGGTCGATGTCCAGTGTGCACGGGGAGACATAAGTTAATAACAATGGCAACTGTGCATTAATACTTGTGTCAGGTCCTGTGTGTTGTAGGTGACCCTTCCCATTTCAAAGTCAGGAAAATGAGGCTTTAAGCAGCAAAAGGCAGACTCCAGATTCATTCATTCCCAGATCTGTGGTTTTGAAAATTCATGTTCTTGCCTTTCTACCTTAGGAAGAGAGACTGGGGCTCAAGGAGATGCCCTCGGGGATTGGGGTTGAAGGGAGAGCCCCACCACCAACTTCGGCGAACTTAGAACTCAGCTTACGCAAACAACACTGGCACTGAGATAGAACTTTGGCTAAGGCTGCGCAAAAGGAGTACGTCACTGGAGACAGATGAAGAGCCTGCTTACCACCACCTCACCTCTGAACAGCACCAGCCTCAAGGGGACTTGGCATTGATCCGCCCCACTGCCCTGCGAGGGAAGCACTTTTAATTCTCTCTGGTTCCAGAACCTGGGGTGGTAGTGTGACTGTGGAAATGGGAGCCTTGGGCAGGCAGGAAATCACACTGGCATTAAAATGTTGAGTTCAGATCGTTCTATCTGCTGATATGTGACCCGAAGCTATCTTAAATCCTTTTGGAAAGAGGTAGGGTACAAACTTTAAACATGGACAGGTCTGTCCAGTGGATACATTTGCCCAAGCAACCTTAAAACGTGTGTATTTTTCTTATATACTTTTTTTTTCTTTAATCAGATCTTTTATTTACATGCTGCAACTAAATCATCAAAATCCTTTCAGTGGCTCTTTCACCAGGATGCCTGTCTGAACGCGGCTCTATGTTTCGGCCTTAAGTGTGTTCATAGGCTCCATGTAATTTTCTTACATATGCTGTTTCTCTCCTCAAAATGACTGCTTTAAGAATGTTGAGGGAACAAGGACAGGGACAAGGGGCTGGGACACGTGGTTGTTTGGTGAAAGTAAAATGCTATGCCATTTTAATGAAGACAGGTACAGTATATTTCTTGACGGTAAAATTATTCATAGACTGCTTCGTACCTGACAGAAAAAGAGCTGTACCCTTAGCAAAAGAGCTGAGGACAGAAGGAAGTGTAGGAGAGAACTGGGGTTATCAAAAAGATGACTAGTGCCCCAAACTGTGGGTCTGCTGGGAGCGCCATGGTGAAGGAGCTGGGGGTACCCATGTGCCTTGCCCGGCCCCCCACCCATCTCCGTCCTGGGGCTGGCCCCACTCTAGACAACTGGGTTTGGAAGGGGCAGCCGTGGAGGCCACTCCTGGGTCAGGGGGCACCCTCAGGCTAGTAGGTGGCTCCCCTGAATGGCTGGGAGAGAAATGACAAATATCCGCCGGGCTGTGGGTTACCACTGGGTATACCAGAAAGCCGGGCTGTTCTGGACACATTTTGGATGGACTGTGTGACCAAGGTCAGAGGATCCCTACTTTTCCTTCACATTGCCTTGCTAATTTACTGTTCTGCAAAGTGCCAGCACTTCACTAGCATCTTACACTGTCCCTGGCCACCCTGAAATGGTAGTGGGGAAGTGGGAAGCCCAGGGGACTCAGAGCCAGAGAACTGGGTTCTACTTCTGGCTCTGCTAGAACTGACCTTGGATGGGGTGATTAAATGCTCTGGCCACGGTGTCCTCATCTGTCAAAGGTGGAGGATGGGCTGGGAGGCACAGTGTTCAGTGAGGAACTTAGAGATGATGTGGTCCATCTGACCCAGGGGCCTCACCCCAGAGGCCGGGTAAGCACGGATCAGCCACGCGCGCCCCGGGAACGTCGGGTGGTGGGGCCTGCCCTCTGTCTGCACAGCTCTCTCCCTTCCTCCACCCTACTCTCCACACACACAGGCCGCCGCCCAGGGAAGTCCTGTCTGCCCCTGAGACTCTACAGAGCCATGTACACTGACATCCTTTCTGCTCTCACTGTTGACGATGCAAAGGAATCCACCTCATTACACTAGTAAAGAATGAGGGTATCTGCGTAATATCAGAAAGCGTATTCATCACTGTCATCAACATTTAAAAAAAAAAACAATTTTACAAATCTCTCCCGCATCAATGATCTTACCAACGCCTGTTGCTGGAGAAGAAGTTAACTCACCCCTGAATGATACCTACTGTAAGAGAGGAAGCAAATGGACGCCATGGAGTGATTATTGTGTTTACTGTGTCTCCCTTCTAGATGCTTCTTAAAAGCAAGAAGCAAGATTGAGTCACTGCTGTTGGAGAAGCACTTAATTGATGAGCATCACGCCCCGTCTCAGTAAAATGGGAAGAGAAATAGCAGGTCATCGATAATCCCCAAACCTTTCATCTCCTTCAGCCTTTCCCAACAAACCTTGTTGAAAGCTGCTAAGTACTGTGTACTTTGAGGGATGGACACCTCCCCTGACTCCATCTCAAAGGGAAGGGGCAGAGACAGGGCCAGAGGGGAGGGAGAAGGGACAAACGTGAAGCCTGAGGTAGAAAGGGTAGACATAAGTGGGATTCCCGGTGCATTCCACTGCTGGCCTGGCTCCCACACACAGCCAGCCAATGGGGTCCCCCACTCCTCCTCTCCAGGGATTGGGGGGCCAGGACAGTGGGCAGTGAGCCGGGACGCCCTGCTGATGCCAGCGGATGCTCTGAGCTGGGGTCTCTGTCCACCCCAGATGGAGCCCAAGCGTCACTCTGGTCCATTTAGCCACCGCTCTGTGCCTCAATGACATTACTCAGAAGACCAAGGTCTGCCTTTTGAGTCACTTTCTTCCTCAATCTCTGGTTAAAAGGGAATTAAGTCCCAAAGGACAGGTCACTCCGGATGACGGGGTTGACAACTCTGAGTCAGGCTGGGCTTATTACTTGAATTTTTAAAATGCAAAAGAGACAGAGGGTGCCACAGGCATTCAGAGGGTCACGCTGACATTCCCAGCCTCTTTGAGCCTTAGGACCCACTGTCTCCGGAGCTGGAGCAAAAAGATCTCGGGGCCCTGCTGCGCAGACGACAAGAGGACAAGAGAGATGAGAAAAGCCATCCAGCTGGAGCGGACTCCCCCGAGAGGGCCTGCAGCCTCCTGCCCGGGGCCTATGGGCCCATACTGGAAACACATTGGAGCGATTTTCCCTTTTAAAAATGCTGTTTTATGTTTTGCCTTTCAAGATGTCCCAGTTTCTGCATCACAGCATCTTCACATACCAACTCAATGTGTTTTATGTTCATCTGGAGAGAGCTCTCCTCCCTTCCCCTTCTAAGGAATAAGAGGGGGAGATGCTGGCTTAGGGCAGAAGCGGCTACAGGGGTGGATGGGGTTTGGGGGGAACACAATGAAATTCTGGCTAATTTGGCCCATCACATCTCAGAAAACCAGAACCCTATGAATTATTTATGATACTCCTGACCCCACAGAAATGCAGATTGTGGTTCTTGCCAAGAACAAATTAGGCTTGTCTGCATCTGTTACTCTTCCCAATCAAGCGACTGCCTCGTGTTGAGGAAGGAGAAAGGTCAGCAGCCAGGACGAAGGATCAGCCCAAGAGAAGGGGAAGATAAGGCTGCATTCCAGGGCTTCTACTGGAAAAGCTACTCACTGGAAGCACAGTCAAATCTCTTTTCAAAGAGAGCGTAGGGTTGCGTGTGTGTGTGTGTGTGTGTGTGTCTAAAACATCGGAATAGCAGTGCCATTAGGGACATTTCAAATGTTTGACTTTTATCTTCCTACAGGGGCATGCATAATGACTTCAGGCCAAGTACTAACTAGGTCTGGCTCAGGGGACCATGACCTTCTTTTCCCAAACCAAGGACCTCTCTCGGCTGCGGCACTGGAGACATTAAGGCCTGTATCCCTCTGAGCCCGCTCTGGAATCTCTCCCTTGTGCCCTTGCCTGTCTATAGCAGGTTGTTATTGTTGGCTCCACATGAGCTTTTGAAGAGAGCTCCAGGCTCCCCTCCTCCCACCCAACCCTCAAGACAGGGACCCTCTGGAGTGGGATCAAGGGATAAAAGAGCTTTGGGAAAACACGGGTGGGCCCGGTGGTAGGAACGTCCCATGGCAAAAAATAAAAAGACAAAAAGCCTTTTGTCATGTGTGCTCTGGTCTTTCCTGGGAGCAGGTGTGGAGGGACAAGCCTTCTGCTTCTGTGGGGCCTTCTCTGGAGTAGAACCAGGAGGAGGAGGTCTGGAGTGGACCATGCAGACAAGCGCCCTACAGCCTTCAGGGAGACACTCTCTGACATCACTTTTTCTTGTTTTCCTCTCGGCCTTGGGAATGGTAAAAGGTACAAAGGGCCAAGCCCAGGGTTTGAGGCCTGGGGAAAAGACACCCCTTCACCTTCCTGGGAAATAGGCCGTAAGCAGAAAGAGACCCAGAGGTTCCTGTATGTGTAACGGGGTCACCAGTGTAGATGGTCAGATAAGAAATTGCAGCCAAAGTCCAACTATTTCAGGAGGAGAAATAGTTTGCCTTTGCCTTTGGGATCTTCTAGGCCTGGATCCCTGGCCTCTCTTGGATTCTGAGATCTGGGATGCTGGTAAATTCTCTTTTTAAGAGAGACTTAACTAAAAGTCAAGATGATATCTTGGTCTCACTGTTAATCAAGAGTAGCAATAAATGGGACCCCTGGGTGGCTCAGTCGGTTGAATGTCTGACTCCTGACTTCGGCTCAGGTCATGATCTCGGGGTCATGGGATTGAGCCCCATGCTGGGCTCTGTATTCAGCATGGAGTCTGTTTGAGATTCTCTCCCTTGCTCCCTCTGTCCCTCCCCTGACTTGTGCAGATTTTACTCTCTCTCTAAAATACATAAAAATCTAAAAAAAAAAAAAAAGTAGCAATAAATAATGTTATTTTTTTCTATATTTTTCCTTATTAGATGATGTGATCCTTTTAAACACTCGGTAAAATATTAGTATGAATCCAAGAGACTTTTGAGTTGATGAAACTCAATTTCTTCATTTTAGAGATAAATTGATTTAGGATCCAGAGAGATTATTTGACCAGGTCACACTGTTAGTGGTGAAACTGGGAATAGTTTACAAAGAAAGTTTTGGGTATTAGCGAAGGCTGGGATCATCAGAAAGCACTTAACATGGAAGTGGCAAAGTCTTTTTATTTTTTATTTTTTATTTTTTTGGAAGTGGCGAAGTCTTAACAATCATTCATCAGATATTGAGTCAGGGCCTCCTCTGTGTGGGGCTGCAGGGCGGAGTCAGACAGACACGACCCCCAGCCTTACAGGAGATAGAAAGTATTATTACTTTAAAGATAAAGCATTATAAAATGTTACCAAACAATGGGAAAATGGCAGCAAGGCTGCTTGTATTTCAAGAAAGAATTAATTTATCTGCAGGGTGTCCCTCTGAGCACTTTACATCATGAGAAAGTTGTAGTCATCAGGCTGATGTCACACTGGCCTTCTGGAGGCTCCCATAAGAGGTTAAATCCCCTTTGTTCATTCTCAAATGCATAGTCCCATGTTCACAAACATCAAAGGGAATATTAATTCCAAAAGAGTTAGCTCTGCCTTCCTAGAGCCTACCTCTCCGTCCTCAGCCAAGGAAATAACCATAGATGGGAGCCACTCTTCTCCATAGTCAAGAATCCCTTTCTGGCTGGATCCCACAAAAAGACAACAGATGCTTGGTCATCACTGCCATGAATGACAAAATCACAAATGTGCCGTGCATGTACTTCTGATTCTGCAATAATTGAAAATCTACATGTTTTAAAATAGTACTTGATTATTAGACTACTTAACCTAATGCTTTAAAATACTATTTCAAATGTCTTTCAATAATAGTTAATGATGATGATGATGATGATAATGACATGGAGTGTTAATAATATTGTTCCGCCTGAATGCATTCTGGGCATCATAACCCATTCCAACCGTCCCTGAGTCATAGGGCTGGAGCAAAAGATGTCTACAGGGCAAATCCTCCTCTTGGGCAAAAAGTGCCTTATCCTCTTCTGTAAACCCAACCATGCTTATGCTTCCTACAGTTTCCCTCTGAAATTTAATTTGAATGGAAACTTGAATGAACAATTAAAGGAGGGCAGCCCCGGTGGCGCAGCGGTTTAGCACGGCCTGCAGCCCAGGGTGTGATCCTGGAGACCTGGGATCAGGTCCTGCGTCGGGCTCCCTGCATGGAGCCTGCTTCTCCCTCTGCCTGTGTCTCTGCCTCTCTCTCTCTCTCTCTTTCTCTGTCTCATGAATAAATAAATAAAATCTTAAAAAAACAATTAAAGGGATAATAATCAGGAATTGATTTCTAAAGAATTGAACGATTATTACTTTCAAGAACATCAGGTGACCTTTCCATGTGGACAAGAGAATGTTGGCAAATCAAATCCATAGGGATCCGCTGAGTTGACAAGGACCACATAGAATTAGCATCTCAATCACCTGTGCCTGAAAACTGTTTACTCGGTTTTGAATCCCTTATTTCAAAGAACAAAGGAAAATCCAGTCCATTACTAGTAAGAATTACCACAGTTTTAAAAGCAATGGATTATGAATTAACTCGCTTTTATTCGATTTAATAATAGTCATCAAGTTGCAGGATAACTCCACTCCATTCCTCCTGCCCAGGAGACGAGGGCAGAGTGTTAATAAAACGGCAGGGTCGGGGGAGGTTAACACCAATATGAAGGAATTGAGGGAGGTCTATTCACAAGATGGGGCAATAATTTTTCTTTGCCTTGGTTTCTACCTTGATGAATTATTTGTAAAAACAAATAGAACTAAGGCTTATATTCCACATTCAACATAGCTGACTTCATATATAGACGCATGCCCAACAGTCACAGAACATTTTTCCCCTGGACCCTGAAAGCGGGGGACATCATACTTTAATGTGGAAGAGGTCATTTCTCCTACTGCCCCCCGCCCCCTCCGCCATGTGCTGTAGCACTTGTGCTCTATTCCTATTCAAAGGGAAGGTGGGAGGCCTCAGGTTAAACACCGGGTGCCTTCTGGAAGCCCTTCACCATCTGGCCCTGGCTTATCCCCCCACCACCACCCCCAGCTTCACTTCTCACTAGTCTCCAACCTGCATTCAAGCCTTGGCCAGCTTGGAACTTTGTCCCCTCCAGAGGGCCTATGCTACGCTATTTCCCCTACCCCGAACATTCTTTTCTTTCTCCTCTGCATCTGGCTAACTCCTACTTACCCATCGAGTTCAGTTTTCATGTTGCTTCTTCCAGGAAGCTTTCCATGGACCCCAGGTCTTATTTTGAATACAGCCCAACCCACCGGAAAGCTCTTAACCAGAGTTTGTACCAACTGTTCCCACAGATCTCGTGCTAAGTAAGTACACTGTTAATTAATGGTGTGCCACCTAGACAACCAGTCACCGATTTTGACTCCGTCTTGGGGAAGCCCCAAGTGCCAGGGCTGTGTGGGAAACAACGTACCACGCTTTCTCTTTAGAGGGCAACTGACATTTCACAGGGCATGCAAACCAACAGAGAGAAGAAAGGGATTTGATTTTTTAAAGTCTGGCACACCTGGATGCCAGGAAAATTACGAAGCCTCCTTTGCTCTCTGCAGTGTAAATCACACCTTGTGAGCTGATCCAGCTGAGAATAGCTGGTTTGTTTGTACTGTTTCGTTTGTGCCCCCCACAAACCCTACCCTCCACCCAACCCCAGGTGTTAGGCTGGATTCCCCTCACCTGTCATATCTGGCTTTCACGCTGTGAAGCCTAAGCCAAAGCCTCCAGTAGAAATGTTACGAGCCTGGCATTTGGGTAATCAAGGGGAGCCTTAAAGTAATACTGCAGTAGCTTTTGCCTCCAAGCCCCTCACGCATAGAACAAAAGAAAAATTTATTTTACATAAGGCATCAGAAATACAAATGAGGCCTCTCAGTTTATTGCCACCTAAGATAGGAAGAGTCTCTGTGTCATATTCTTGTCCTTTTGACCTTGGGCTTTATACTTCATGTCCGCTTCTGTAATTCTTGGGTTAACTATGCCTTTCTGAAGTCATCGGAGAGCCGTCTGCTGATGATGGATCAGCGTGACAGTCAGGTCACTGTGGACAGTCCCAAAAGCTATCAAGGATGAATTCCTCACTGTCCTCTCTGGTCCTTGCTGGGCTGTCCGGGCAGTGACAGTCTCTGAGCTCCTGGGACACTCCATACCCAACTTAGATCAGCGGGGACACAGTCTGTTTACCTGTGTGTTCCGCGTAAGCAGGAGCTCTCCGGGGACTGCACTGTTCACATCTTGGCCCTTCCCTTCAGCATCAAGGCCCCAGCACAGTGCTCGGGATCTCGCAGGGCCTCCGTGAATGCTGGGAATGCTGGGGGAGGTGGGAGCTCTGAATGCAAGTGCTCTCAGGGGGTGTCCCCTGGGATCCCAGTGTGAGGAGAGCACAGGATGGGAAAGGCCAGAAGAGCTGCGTACCTGGAAGGCCTACCGGGCAGTCAGGCGATAAATACTTGAGTTCCCCCAGGGGTCACAAACAGATCTTGTCTCCAATATTTGAAAAAAAAATCAAAAGATTTCACAGACAAATTGGGATTTTCCATCTTCTTTCAAGAACTCAGATCTTGCAATTGAGGCTTGGCGACAATCGGCTGGAGCCGAGCAGCGGTCACCCCTTCAGATGGGACGCGGTCCCCTCCCTTTGGTGTGGTCCCTGAGGCATCTGAGT
This sequence comes from Canis lupus dingo, assembly GCF_003254725.2. NCBI lineage: Eukaryota > Metazoa > Chordata > Mammalia > Carnivora > Canidae > Canis > Canis lupus. Next base: position 46,100,515 of record NC_064255.1, read on the forward strand.
GTGCCCTGTCCCACCGCATCCAGGTTAGAGGCCCAGCTGGATTGTGCACAGAGGGTAAGGGGGACTGAAAGACGAAGCCTGAGTCCTGAGGTTGCCGGGATACAGAACCGAGCCTTAGGACACCCAGAAGTCTGGTCTGTCTTCCAGGCCAACCCAGTCCTGGCCGCTGCGTCCTAGAAGCAGCGTTGGTGGACTCATGCCAGCAGAGAGAAGGCCTGGTCTCTCCAGGGGAAGGGCAGCGAGTCATCGTAGGACCATTACCCTCGCACAGTACTCTCGCCGGGGAATCACTCGACACAAGTGCTAAAATAGATAAAATATGCACAATGAATCCTATCCTCATTGATTTTCTTATATTGGAGAGATGCTTTTAACATTGGGGCAATGATCCCTAAGATTTAATAAAATCACACACAAGGTGACAGAGAAGAATTCGAGGTCCCATCCCCAGAGAGGTCATGCTTCTCTTTAAGAGGTCAGGTTTCTCTTCTCTTTAGTGCTGCGGGCACTAAAAGTCCAAGTGGACAGATTCCAAAAAGGAAAGTTCTACTTTTAATGTGGCCCCGAGAATCCAATCAGGCTGCTCCTCTAATTTAAGCGTTCAGCAGCTCTATACTGATTCTAGAATAAAGCCTTTGCTTTGACATATGAGGCCTTTTGTGACTGTCACACCTCCTGACTCATTCTCTCTCTCTCACACACACGCATGTGAAGACCACGCTGCCACTTAGCAACATGTAGTGCTCCGAACGTGCCATGTCCTCCAACACCTCCATGCTCCATCCACCTGGAAAATCGTACCCAGTCATCAAGGCCCCCACCCCCGCCCCCCCAGGAGACCACTGCCCACTCCAAGGGCAGAGGTGGGCGGTCCTGAGCTCCAGGGCACTGTGTTGATCTCTTGTTCTGGCCTTTGAGCCCCTGTGGACAGGCCTGTGGTCTTCTTCAACTCTACACTGCTCAGCACCTTGCTTAGGCCACAGAGGGAATTGTGCATGTATTGACTGCATGGGTAAACTTAGCAATGGCATTAAAGTTCTACAAGAAAAAAGGGGAAACATAAAAATACTTCTCCATCCCAAGATGAAGAAGACTCTACATCTCTTTATTTCCTACGCCTGTAAATGGACTGGAATCCCTAAGCTGCATTTCAGTCCAAAGGCTGAAGTGGTCTAATAACCTACTCTGGATCAGTTATAAAGATGCTTCAGAGCATCCTCAGTGATCTATACTGTCCCTGCACATGCCGAGTAGCCACGTACCATATCGCACACGTGTCATAGGTGAGATCATACAATAGAACAGCTACCCTCCTCCCGCCTCCTCAGTTGGCAGATAAGGAAACTGCAGCCTCAAGAACCTACTCTAGGTCACACAGCTAAGTGATGGCAAAACTAAGACCAGAGTTGAGCCTATCCAGCGCTGATCTGAAAGGATCTAGAATTCTTCTGGCATTGCAGTCATTAATTCTCAGGTGTCGCACTAAATGCCATGACACTGGCTGCTTTCACTGTAAAACAAAAACAACTAGCATTTTTGATGCTCCTCAAACATAATCTTGCAATACAGTAATCAAAGCTAATTGCAATTGTGTGGGATGGTTTGGCTTCCTCCTTGAGGGCTACGTTTGCTGCAGGGAGTTCATGCTTGTTTCGGAGGAAGGGAGCCCACGGAGAGCCGTAGGTGTCTCCTTCAAGGGGCTGCTCTACGGTGATCATTTGTGAGTAAATTGTGGCCCCTTCTCCCAAGACAGTCAAGACATGCACAGTGGAATGGAAATTAACCCTAATTCACTACTTTCCTGCCTTCTACTGAGTGGTTTTCCACTGTTTTAGTCCTCTTTCTCTGTTTGGCTTGATTTCGTGGTTTGCTTGGTTTGCAGTGGAGAGAAGAGATGAGAATTTGCCTTTTACTTACTTGTAAATGGGGTTTCTACAATACTGCACCAAGACCAGGCTTACCTTTATTATAATAATTAAACCAGTTTTATAGATGAAGAGTAAATGAGTTAGATTGTTATTTTGGTCATTTAATCTTTCAATAGTGGAAAAGGTATGTAGGAGAATGCAAAAGGGTGACGTGCAATTAAAACATGAATACCCCAATTGGCTTTAAATTCACCTGTATTGATGTGTTTAGGAATAGGTGGATGTAGGTATATTCACAGAGGGAAGAGAGCTGACAGTTGCTGAGCACCAAGCATTGTGCTACGAGCTTTACATACCATGTCTCAAGCTTAGTACATTTATGAGAACGGCATTATTCTGCCACTTTATAGATGAGGAAACTGATGATCTAAGTGTTTTGTAACTAGCCCAAGTTCACATAAAGCAGTAAGCTGTAAAGCTGATGTTTCTTTTTTCATTTTTTAAAAAAAGATTTCATTTATTTATTCATGAGAGACACGCAGAGAGAGAGGCAGAGACACAGGCAGAGGCAGAAGCAGGCTCCCTGCAGGGAACCTGATGCGGGACTCGATCCCAGGGCCCCGGGATCATGACTTGAGCAGAAGGCAGACGCTCAACCACTGAGCCACCCAGGTGCCCTGCTAATATTTGAATCTCAGAGGCTAACTCTGAAGTTACTGTTCTTCCCGTTATATGCTATTAAGTGGTGTTGCAGTTAGTGTGACCACAGAATAATCTGCCAGCGAGTCTGGCTGCCAAGAAGGGAAGGCGAGGCAGAGGAAGGCCAGAGGGTACGGTATGACAGAGGAAGCACCAGAGCAGGGACAGGCACCAAGGGAGGGCATTAGTAAGGAATCCATGGTTATGGGGGAAGATAGAGGAGGAGCTTGAGGGTAGTGAGGCGAGTATTATTTGGTTTAATTGGTATGTAGCTGGACGACCAAGTCAGGCAGGGAGCCAAAGGTGAGGACATGTCAGAAAAGTCAGATTCTCCTGCTGGCTTGGAAGGTCTGGAGAACCAGACAGCACCGCCACTGCCTGTCAGAGCAAGAGACAGTGTAACTTTCCGTTCTGCTAATAACAATAACCGCTACTATTATTAATATTACCACCATTACCAATCTTGCATTTTTTCAGGACCTGGTTCAATTGAACTTGCATTTCTTGAGCACCTCCTATGGCCTTGATATGGTTCTAGACTGTAGGTCTCAGGGTATGGGCACAGAAAAGTCAATCCCTGCCTTCCGGACTCCAAGATCTGTAAACAAATAGGTAGGTTCTTGCTATATCTTGAGCTCTACAAGGATGGAGAACTTGCCCCCCCCCGCTCCCTCCCATACCCCAACTCCCTTTCCTCTTCTCTTCATACCACATGCCAGGCATTGTTCTTGGTGCTGGGAGCATGGCAATAAATGGAAGAGAAAGACCTCTGTTCTCAGGAGGCTTATGACCTAGAGCCATGCTGTCCCTAGTCACGTGTAACTGTTTAAATGTAAATTTAAATGAACAAGATTACACGTGGAGTTTCTCACTTGAGCTCATCATGCATCAAGTGCACAACAGCCACACGCGTCCAGTGGCTACCACAGTGGGTTGCACACATACAGAACATTTCCAGCACCACCAGAAGTTCTGTTAGATAGCAGGGTTCTAGAATCCTGTTTGTGGTTAGATCTTTAGCCTGGCATAGGTGCTGTCAAATAGTCACTCAACGTTAAAGCAATATGCCCAACAATAAAGGCCTGAGCCAGCGTAGAAACAGCGGACAGGAGGAAAGATTTTACATAATCGGATGGGGGCAAGGATTACCTCCCAGAGGAGAGAGGAATCAGTGACGGGATTTGAACTACAGGAAAGGTTTTGATATACATTTGGTCAACCAAGGTAGCTTGCTCCAGTCCTAACGGGAGAGAGGAGGAGAATTCCTTTCAAAGGTAAATGCCAACTTGAAGGATGACAGTGGTCAGCTGCTTCTTGGCCGGGGAGGGCTGATATAGGGGGGAAGGGAGAGGGGGCACAATAACAGCTTTCAAACTCCTGAGGAATTCTCATTAGGAGGAAGTAAACAGAAAGCATGCCCTCCTTATTTTAGGAAATAAACAGTTTGCAGTAAATGCCTGAAATAGTCCTGGTTCTTAAGTATTACTATGCTCTTCAAAATGAATGTTCTGTGAGGCCTCCCTTTTAATCAGCAAATGTGCTAGTCAGATCCTTCTATAAAAAGAAGCAGTACTTAGGTGTCCAGTCCTTAGCCACAAAAGGAAACCGAATAACAACGTACACACGATATGCGGTCAGCGATGGAGACCTCTGGGGTCGGATTCAGACTCGCTCTGGTCTGGAGCTGTCCGACCCATGGGGATCTCAGCTCCCCGAGAACCAGAAGATTGGAGAGTGTGGAGGGAGATGTAAAACAGGCGCTGTGCGGAGGCCAGGTTGGGGCGACTCCAATCACCAATGTCCACTTACAGAGAAGCATTAGGGCAAACCTGGTTAGATCTTTCTTCCAGGGGACCGGGTGGCTGGCGAGACCCCCCACCCCCACTGTCATTGTCATTTAAATAAGTCCCATAACTAACACTTAGCATAGCTCTTATTAAATGCCAGGTGCTCACTCACTTAAGCCCTACGAGATGGGTACTAGTATGATTCCTCTTGACAGATGTAGGAATTAGGGCACAGAGAGGGTATATAATGTGCCTAAGGTCACACAACTAACAAGTAAGTGCTTCAGCTGGCATTTGAGAGTACTGGTCATATGCCAAGTGTGGTTGGACAAAGAAAGGCCAAAATGAGGGCAGGGTGGTGAGAAGGTTCAATATTTGCTTAAACTTTAGGGGGCATCCTAGAAACTCTTCAAAGTGAGTCCTCCTCCTGACACCCTGGAACACCCCTGGAAGTGAGAAGGGTGGAGAGTCAGAGACACTGCTCACTGGTGGGGGTATTTTCAGGGTTTATCTTTCCCTGACCCCCCCACACCCCTATCCTCCACCACCCCAAAAGGTCCCTGTTCTTGAGAGATGGGGATTTCTCTTAATTTTCATCATGCCTGCACTCCCCAAATCCATAGAGGCCAATGCAAGAGATGTTGAAGAGATCTTCAAATTCGGTACTTTTCCATGAAATCCCAAGGGGAGGGAAGAAGTGTGACCTCCCTCCCCCCCCCACAGTTGGCCTCTGCTGATGGGAAAGTCCCTGGCTTGCCTGGCCGCGGTCAGGCATCTGACCCCACTCAGCAAGGACCAAGAGCCCCAAGTCTTGGCCAACTCTTGGCCCCCAACCGCCTACAGTTTTTCTTACTAATGAGGAAGGGTTTGTGAGACCCTCCTCTCCTTGTACATTAAACTGAAGAGACAGCTGCAAGCACGATAGGCTCTGTGGGTTCCTTTATTGGCAGGTATGTGGATAACGCCGTTATAAACACACCAGCCCCCGTTTTTGGAAAGATGATTCATTTCCCTAAATTGGCATCTATTTCTTGAAGTCCGTTGGTCCCACAAGGGCAGGTCAAACTATAACAAGATGTAATAATAAAACTTGCAATCAAAGAGACCCAGAGAGAATCACACTGAAAAAGATAAGACTACGTGCTCTTAACATGACCAAAGTAAGCTTTTTAGCCGTGTTTTATAGTAACATCCAAATTTCACCGAAATCTTCCAGATTTTGTGTGCACTCACAAATGGCAAAGTCATCATTCTGCACAAGGCCTTCTGCCGTGTACTCCAGAGTGACACCCGCCTCTGAATAAGCATTTCTGTGTGTCACACACTCCACTACGCACTCCGGGAGGAAAGAGAAATAAAGACGGGCCTGAAGCTCTGTGTGCTGCTGACAAAATCCCACCCCCCCCACCCCGGTCTCTCCTTCAATATGCACAATCTCACCCCAACATCTGCCTGGGAGATCATCAGGACTAAGCCCAACATGTCCTGCACTCCTTGTCACATCTGTCACCCAAACTCCCTGTCATTCCCCATCACTCCTGCTCTCGAGAGCTCTGCACGCACCTCCCTCTTTGGTCTCCATTTCCCTCTGACCAGCTTCCAAATCTCTGTGCCTTCTGGAACTCAGGTCGATTAGCACTAAGTTCCTCTATATTCTCAATTTCTTTGAAACCTCCCTTTCCCTTCTTGCTCTCCCCTCCCTGACAACTCTCTCAAGTAGTGGCTGCTTTCTCTCCCCCAAACTTCACGCCACTGGGCCTGGACGTGAGGTCCATATTCTTTAGTCAGCAGTGCTAGCAATATTGCCATCAGCAGCTATACTGTAGGAATATGATAGACTTGACTTGTTAGGCTTTATAGGGAGACTGCTCTAAGGGATTAAACCCAGTCCAAGGGCAAGGATGCCTGCCATGTCCTTGTTGACTTACTTTGCTTAGCTAACTTAGAGAACTTAAACAAGTTGTCTTTTCCAAATTCACAGGTTTTTATCAAGTTATAACCTACTCTGTGCTAGGGGATATGAGAAGCTTGAAATATAAATGCTGCCCTCCTCAAACTTATCTACCTAGAGAAACGGGTTCATGTGGGATAATGATTAAGAAGGGCATGCAAGTGGTTTCCAAAAGCCCACACACAAAAATTACTCTCATGTGGTCATTGAGAAGGAACATGAATGCAGGACCAGGCTGGGTGTGAGTCAACACCCAAACAGGTCGCACCCAAACAGGTCAGCTCCTACTTACTTCTGGCCCACTGTTGCAATGGCCTATGGGTCCTAACAGCCAGATAGTTCATTTTTTCAAGAGACACTAGAAATGTAGATTTTTAAAGTGAAATCTGAATTTTATTTTAGTTATTATCATTATTTATTTTAAGTAGGCTCCACACCCAGCATGGGGCTCAACCTCATAACACTGAGATCAAGAGTCACACTTTTTACCAACTGAGCCAGCCAAGCACCCCAAAATCTGAATTTTAGATAACTGATCATTCTTTTAAAAAATGATCATTTTTTTAAAAGTTAACACTGTGAGAGGTAGCCTAGTGGAGTGTTAAGAGCCTGGATTCTGAGCTAGACCACCTAGGTTCAAATCCTAGCTCCATTATTCACTATGGGTGTGTCCTGGGCCCACTAGCAAACTTTTCTGGGTGAGCATCAGTATTTATAAAATGGACATAAAAATAGCACCCAACTCCTCACTCTATAACCTGCTTGACAGTGTCTGGAAGCACTCTATAAAAGTTTTATAAGTGGCCAAGAGCAGCCAGCCTTCTTGCACACCCATGAGAGATCAGGTCTAAGCATGGCGAGCCTCAGCCGCAGTGCACTCAAGTCGACGTAGGAGAGAGCATTTTTAGGGGCTTAGAAATAGGGCAGAGTGTAAGAACTAGGACATCCCAAGAGGGGGCCCATGTGGGATGGAGAGGCTTCTTGGAGGCGAACCTAAGCTGGGCTCCTCTGGACAGTGTCACGGGCAGAGACAGAGAAGGACACAGAAAGGTGGGTGTTTCAGTCAGGGACTCCGCAGGAAACAGGGGACACGTTCAAGCTGGGCAATGTGAGGAGAGTTCAAGGAAAGGGCTCCATACAAAGATGTGGGCAGGGCTTAAGGACATGAGCAAGGAGACGTAGAAGACTCCAGGGCTAGTGACCACAGAGGCCATGCCCAGACCTGAGAGGTGAGGGAAGGAAGCAAGCAGTGTCCAGAACATGAGAGAGGAGCGCTGTGGGAGGCTGGCCTGACGGGAGGAGAGGCGATGAGCACCCAGCCTCATTTGCCTCCTAAAATCTCCTGCTGATGCTTCCCCATTAGCTGGTGCCAACCAGAAGCCAGAGGCAATGGAGCCCACGGATCCGGGTGATACGGGGGTGACCCTCCCTCCTCCCCCAGCCCTACACAAAGCAGAGTGAAGAGTGAGGAGAACAGCTAGCAGAAGGAACGGAGGCTGACATGGTTAGAGAGTAAGAAAGCTGCTCAGGCCTTCGTTTTTCTACCTATTATACTCATTTGCTGTCCCTAAAGTCCAACAAAGAACAGGAAAACATTTTACGGTGTTGGAAGGACACTGGGGCTGCACACACCTGCTTGGTGAGGCGGGGAGTGAGAGAGAGGAGGCCCAGGGGATGGGGAGGGGTGCGTATAAAACACTAGGCGAAACAGCGAGAGGTTTCTAGAGAGGGAAAGAAACATGCACACAAGTCTACAAAACTGTTAGACTTGAACGCTTAGCCAGGTTTTTGGAGACAACCTATAGAAAGCACATAATGGACATGACCTCGAAGTTTAAATAATGGAGAGTGGCCAAGGAGCCCAAGAGGAGTGTTTCCCAATTGTCTATAATTAAAAAAAAGTGTGTGGCGGGGGAACGCCTGAGTGGCTCAGCGGTGGAGCATCTGCCTTTGGCTCAGGTCATGATCCCAGGGGTCCCGGGATTGAGTCCCGCGTCCGGCTCCCTGTGTGGAGCCTGCTTCTCCCTCTACCTGTGTCTCTGTCTCTGTCTCTCTCTCTCTGTTTCTCATGAATAAATAAATAAAATCTTAAAAACAAAACAAAACACGCAGAACTATCTGCTTGATTCAGCCAAAACCTAAATGAGCTGCTCTCTACATCCTTTTCCATTTGGTGGTGCACATTATGTCCTGATGGAACAATCTAAGCCCTGACGTGGAGACCTGAGTCTCAGTAGCAGCTCCAAAGAGCACATGTGGACTACAGTGCCTTTCCCTGGTGGCCTCGCCTCCCAATCACCTTTGATAAATCCACTGTCGTCGGTAAACAGCCATAAACCCCTATTCCTTGCAAACCATGACTTTCTTCCTGTAGGAGCTCTAGAAGCAACAAGTTCCACCTGCCAGGCAGCACTTCCTGTGGCTGGGACTAACTTCCTTCCAGGGACCTCCAGGATTTTGGAATTCAGTTTTCCCAAAAACATTTTCAAAAGTCCCTGTAGGTGCTCAATGAACAAAGGATTCCACGGTCAAACGAGTTTGGGGAAATGCTGGTTGAGATCTACAAAAGGTAAACAGGCTTTCCTTAGGGATACCCTGGGGCTTCTGATATCAAATGCAAAGAGCAAATCTACTGGAGGAAGATATGGTATGCGGAGACGTTCAGACTTACCTGGCCAAAGAATACCTTTCCTTCAGCAAGCATCTGGAGGGACAGGTGTGCTGCTGAACACGCTCTGGAATGGGGCTTAAAAAGGAGACTGGGGTGGAAAGAAGGGAAATGTCATGCTCAAGGCTCCCCGCCCGACTGACTGGCTCCCTGGTTGTAGCAATACTGAGATTCAGAGTTGACCTTACGTGTAACCTTCTTTTATAGCCAAAACTCATCGAACCTCCACTTAGACGAAAAAGTCTCATCCAGACAAAAAAAAAAAAAAAAAAAAGTCTCATCCATTTTGTCTTTTCCTAATACAGCAGGCGTCCTCTCTGGCCATCACCTCTTGCTCCCCTTTACCATGTTAAGTGCATTCCTCTGAACCTTGCCCAATTCTAAACTGTCCTTCTTGAGGGACAAGACCAGGGACATCATACACATTCCAGGGAGGAACACACGATGGCTCTGTACAGGCTTTCAGCCTGGTTTCCTGTAACTTTGCCAAACACCCAATATTCCGTTGGCCCTCTGGCCTACAGGGGCTCAGTGGCCATTGGACTTTGCAGGGCTGTGGTGATAGGTTGAAGCACATCATCTAAGTCAAGGGCTTACGTTTCATTTCCTGCCCTAGGTCAGGCTAGAGATCATCTACCCTATCTTGTATCTCCCAGTGTCCAGTCTCCCACAGGATTGCTGATTCCCCAAAAAACCTTGCATTTGCTTTGCTGAGTTGATATTTCAGAAGTTTCTTCCCTAATTGTTATTCTGCCTGGTCCCAAAGAAAACACATTTACTACATGTCTATAGCTTTGCAGGATCTTCTTCATGTTTATCCCCGACAGCTAACTTTGGAATTATGCCAAATTACAATGCCTTCCTTTAAATGACTTACAAATATTTTCTATAAAAAGTATTTTTCATAAACTGTTTCTTAGGTCCTTGCACTGCTTCTTCTAGATATGACAAAGATTTATGTCCAGTTGGAGGATAGCCTTTAACATAAATGATGGCTTTCACACAATAGCAAAGATGCCGGCAATCGAAAGGCAGCCAAGCAAACAGGTTTGTGCTTTTAACGGAGTAAAGAACCGTGGAATCATTCTATTTTACACCTGAAACGAACACAACACTGTATGTTAATTATACTTGAATTAGGAAAAAAAACCCAAAAAACCCAGGCTTGTGCCTTTAGATGCAGACACACTTGAGTTCTGCTGAATGTCAAGGCTGAATTGGGGAATCCAGCTGCTTCTCAGACTTCAGCAATGAGGACAGAACATTCTTGGCAGAAAGCCCTGTCCTTGTGGGCAAGCTGCCTTTGAGTTAGACTTCCCAGTACCCGGCATAGTTCTAGGGCTCAGAGTAGATGCTCAATAAACACTTTATAAGAGGAATGAATGACTGAATAGAGGAATGAATAAATGAACAAAGAAATATTCTGGAAAAGGAATGTCTTAGGCACAGTATTGGTCTCAGCAGCCAAGCAAAAGTTTTCAGTGTCCTTTCTTCTCTTCCTCATTCCTTGAAATCCACCCCTTTCAACAAATCCTTTGTACTCTACAGACATTCCTCAGATCCCCACACAGCAGGAGGAGATCTAGTCAGTCACATCTTTAGATTATGAAAATTTTAAATTTCCAAGGAGAATTAAGGCCGTAAAATTATCAGTGGCAAACCCTTCAAGATGCCGTTAGGAACTGAAGGCGACATTTGTGTCTATAGAATAGAATAGAGACGCATTCAGTTCAAACACTGTCCTAAAGCAGCACATATGTCAAATTTTATGCTTAACATTTGGATTCTATTTTTCCCTCTAAAAAAGGCACAACGATAGCAAAATATTGTGTTTGCCAATTCATGGAACAGTTGTAACCCTTCTGTATCTATTTCTACGGGGATATTGTTGTGGAGCTGTGCTCATAATAGAACCTTCCTTCTAAATCTCTGTGCACCTTATGAATTTCACTCCATCTTATCCCCCCCCTCCCCAAGAAGTCACTCAGGTTCCTTTAATAATACCAGTAAATAGCTCCAGCCTTCCACAGCTGCAGAGGTTTACCGTCCTGGGAGATTTTCAACGTTACAATTCATGCTTCCAATGAAAACAGTGACAGAGCTGACATGATTTACGGGAGAGAAGGACTGATTAGGGACTCGCGCACTACTGAGCAAATATTAAACAACTACGGGAACTTTTAATATGCGATGCTCTTCTCTGTTCATAACAAAAACAAGCCAGAAACACTTTCCTGCACTACAGTTAAGTGAAATGGAAACTTGTCGTGTGTTGTACACATTTCAGCGAAGCAGCCTCCACCTAGGAGAGCCACTGGCTCCTTCAAGGACTCCATCCTTTCCATTTCAAATGGAAACCAGCTGTACCTCTCAAGTGTTACAAGGACACCTATGCAGGAGGTCAACGCTGAACTGGAAAACGCCTCACTGTGAAATGCATCAAGCTTTTTTTTTTTTTTTTTTTTTTAAGATTTTACTTATTTATTCACGAGAGACAGAGAGAGAGGCAGAGATACAGGCAGAGGGAGAAGCAGGCTCCCTGCGGGGAGCCCAATGCAAGACTCGATCCCAGGACCCTGGGATCATGACCTGAGCCAAAGGCAGATGCTCAACCACTGAGCCACCCAGGCACCCCTGCATCCAGCTCTTTATCTCACTTTGTCTGCAGTGAATTCTCAGTGACAACCTGAAGTTCCTTGATGCTTTCGGGTCACTTTTATCTCTCCCTCTCTGGAGAGATAAATAAGCACACAACAGACTATGAACTGGGGGCTGAAATAGACATTGATTTGGAGAGACAGAAAAGATTCCGAAAAGATAAACCTATGGATTTTCCATCAAGAACAAGTAATTTTAAAAAGCCAGTTTTAGATTTTTTTTTTCCCCTTTAACGACTTAACTCCTGGATGATTTGAGTACACCCCATGCCTCAACTCTCTGTCCCCAAATTTCCCAAAACAACAGTAAAAAAAAAAAAAAAAATCCTGGCCGAAGTCAGAGGGTCAGTGGATCCTAAACAGCTTTCGGGCTCAAGTACGTACCTTCAGCAAGGAGAGAAGTTCAGCCGGGTTGTAATGAGTCCCCCCTGGACCAGAGGTTCCAAGCCATAAAAATGAACAAGTGCATATTTAGTGCTATGGACTGTATGACTTATAAATCTCAAGGGGGTAAATCTGAAATTGGGAAAGGCTGGGATATCTTATTAGTCTAAAATTGCGCGTGTGCATGCGCGCGCACACACACACACACACACACACACACAGACACACACACAGCAAGGGCAGGGGAGACAGAAGCAGAGACAGCTCTCCCATCCTGGCCCCGGAAGTTGTGCTCTGTGATGTGCTCCGTGAATCTAGAGGAACCCAGGGCTATTTGTCTGGCCTGGAGGCCAGGCCTGATCACCTTTTTGATACAAGTCTTAAAACAAGATTCAAAAAAGAATATTCTCTCTGTTTCTTTGTTCACGGAGGACAAAATATGTGCTGACTTCATTTTCAGAGCTTTTCACAAGGGACCAACCAGCCAGCGCCTTGCTGGTACTGCTCACAAGCACGGTTCCAGCCAGTCAGCAAAATAACCGTCTGCATTTATGGAGTTAATTGACGTCGATTAATTTTGCTCAGATTCTCTCTCCTCCTTCCACCTCCCTATCCTTCGCCTCCCCCCCCCCCCTTTTTAAAGAGAGAAAGCTAATGAAAACCATGTTTATGTGCTCAAAGGCACAGAGGAAATTCATTACTCTGAGGAATAGCACACTCCACAAGTGAAATGAAAGTAATCTTATTTATGACAGGAAGGGGCCCTGGTTAGACTGAACTGCACCACACTTAGGCCGTTTCGTGGAGAAGGATCTGCAGACAGAGCTGCTGCACCAATTCCAAATGGCGGCCTCGCTGACAACAAGCACATTTGCAGTTCCGCGTTTGGAAACTCTTAGAAGCCCCCAGAAAAAAAAAAAAAAAGCCTTCTAAGAGACACGAGGAAAGGAACCTGTTTAGAAGAGACCGTTGGTCCTTCACACCTTCCAGCACCTTCCTTGGACTCCATGTTACTAAATTTCAAAAAAGGACACTCCATCAAGTCATTGGTTCGCGACATTTATCAAGTACTGGCCAGTGAATACAGCTACGCTATGTGCAGAGCCGAATTCCCTTAGTATAAGGGTCTTCCATGGTAGATTCATGGGCTATTTCCCAAGTAAATTAATAATGGAACTGTTTAAATGACATGTTTTCACAATAAATGTCCACTTGTGCCCTGGCAGACGGGTTTCCCTTTCCTTCCTGAAAATCTCATCAAGAGTGAGTATACATCTCACTTATTGCATTTTTCCCCCCTCATTCATTTAGTCCACAAAAATCGCTTAGGTCTTGTATACTAGATGGGAGCTACTGGAGGGCTAGTCTCTTCTAAACTACTCATGAGGACTCCACAAAATCTTAATAAACATTATGTGGAATTTTGGCAGAATGAGATGGTTTTTATAGTATTTACGGTGTGGCTTCCTAGAACAACTTTTGCTGGAAGGTCCTCTGAGATCATTAGGCCCAACCCCTTGTTTATGGATGAGGAAAGAGGCTCAAGAGTAAATCCTTTTTATTTAGAAAAACATACTTTCCAATACTTTAAGCAACTTCCCCTGTTTACCACTGAAGGAAAGGATATTATTGCTTGGATTCTGTGCAGTGAGGGATTTTATAGTCCCCTCATCCATGTGAGAAGGGCTGTCTCTTCCTCCAGCATAAAATGAAAAGAGTCGACTAAAAAAATACCTGGTCTTCTAAAGCCACATACAGAGAGATCCAATACGGGAGAGCCACTGGGAATTCATCCATCAACTATTTTGATCAGGACATCTTTATTAAGCCTTGTGACAAACGAGTGGTGGGAGCTAAGCAAGGCACAAACTCTTGCACACGTGGCTCCGGGTCGTACAGCGGAGGCAGACAGGGAAACGGGTGAATGTGTGCTGGGTGCTCCGATGCAGGAGCACCGAGCACTGTGAGAGAAGGGGGGCTCCTCCAGGATGAAGGGGAGAGTTGCTCTGGAGACGGACTGGCAGCGACTCTTCTAGGCAGAAGGAACAACTTTTATAAGAGCCTGAAAAAGCAAGTCTCAGTGTTTTGGGGGAGTCAATGTCAGTGGTCCACACTGATGGGGAGGGAAGAAAGGGACTATAGTTACAGTCTCTGATTTTTACCAGCCACACCTAAAGTCCAAGTGTTCCTTCCTTGCCTTGCCCAAGTTAAATGTTTTTAAGTGTGGTCTGTGACATTATTTGCCTGGCTATTTTCCCTGTAACCCAAGAGACTATTCTCTGTGCAGCTTTGCAAAACACAAAGGTGTTTCCATTTACCTTAAAAAGGCCCTGAATTCAATCTACCCAGCATTTATCAAGCACCTCATAGGGCTCCCCCGCCTTCCCTTGAGGTTTAGGGAGCCCAGGCTTGATCCTACGTGCTTCTGTAATCCTAGCACAATGCCAAACACAGAGGAAGAAATCAGCAAATGCTTGTGAATGATACATGTGTGGGGTGGGACCTAGCTCAATTCTCAAAAAATAGTTAAGGGTACCCCCCCCCAAAAAAAGTGTTTCTTGCATAGCATGTTTCATTGCAAATGGCAAGTGGACAATCAAAAAAATGGTTAGGGGTCCCTGTTCTCTGCAAACTAGCATAACTCAGCACTCCCTGCTATTAGGGTACATGGCACTGTTTGTTGCTCTAAGCTTATAGTATCCACTAGAAAATTTTACTGGTGTAGTGCCATACTGGGTGGCAGATGTTTTGAATAAAAAGTAGACATTACAAGCTAATGATTTAGCAAAACAAACCTAAAGCCAGCAATTCGGGAAGGAGAACAGGAACTATGTCAAAATGTCCAGCATTATTATAGGGTCTACTAGTTGCTACCTTAGTTTTTCATTAAGAAAAACTCACTGTATTTAAGGCAATTTTCTAAGACTAAGTACAGAAAAACACAGTAATAAAGACTAACCATATACTCAGATGGTCAGGACACAGACCAAGATCATGGATTTTATGACTCTGATCCACAACAGTTGGTCCTTAAACACCCATCATTCACTGAGTGTTTACTGAGGACCTACTATGTGCCAGGCACTGTCCTACACCCTGGGAATCCCTAACAACTCCGACTTGAGGGAATCTCTAACCTAGTAAGGGATACAGAGAAGCAAGTCTAAAAAGAATTGCAACTAACCCAATCTTTGGAGGAAGCTGCATGAGAGTCAGGGCAGGCTTCCCAGGAGAAGCTAAATCTCTCAAAGCACGTTGTCCATCATCAGGCGGTTCAGATAAGACTTTGAAAACTGATCAGCACATGGTTTCCATCACTATTAGAAAAATAACTCAAGTCAGAATGCTCACTAACACCGGCCTGTCTTCCAAGACGGTAGAGCTGTTCTCAGAGGCTCTGTAGTCCGACTACTTCATCAAACAACACGCTCATTAAAATACATTTGCCTTTAAAAAGGCATTAAGTTTGGGGGAGGTGGGGGAAATGAAGAGCAACGTGGTAAACAGTTTGGATTCTTTCATCTTCCTGCTGCAGTAACTTGTGGAGGCCACACGGAGACGCTCTGGGCTAAAGAATAAGGGGGCTTTCCCTTCCCACCCTGATTTCTTTCTCTTCCCCAGGAGGGGCTTTCAGAGAGCAACGTGGGCTCAGGGAACGTCGGGAGGGCCAGCAGCCCTTGTAGGAAAGCAGATGTTTGTCCAGCACGGAGTACAGATGTTTTTGACTGCAGGGCCAAAATAAATCTTATTTATGCGGGAAGAATTAAATGAAGGAGGAGACTACTTCTTAAGGGGGGGGGGGGCTTCTGTTACTAAAAATAATCATTTTCCCCCTGCCCCATCACCTTCAGGGGAGGAGGGGGATAAATACATAATTAGCCAAATTAAAACATTAAACAGTTAATGACAACAAAAACCCTCAAAAAATCAAAAGCAAGCTCTCAGGATAATGAGAACATTTTTGAAAAGGACGCAAGGCTGGAAGCAGCTCGGATGATATTCCCTTTGGTGCTGGTTTTGGATGATCCTGTTCAAACAGGAATCTTCCTTATTAACCTTCATCCTGAACCACTCGATAATCCAATATTTGTGATATTACAGTCAGTTGTCATGGAAATAAATTTAAGGCTGCAAACCTAGCTTTTTGGTTACCATCCTGGATCACACAGGAGCAGAAAGCAGGACAATCCCATCTGTCCTGAGCTAGTATTTTCATTTCTTTTTTTATTTTTAAGATTTTATTTATTATTTATTTGAGAGAGAGAGAGAGCACACGCACAAGTGGGGGGGTGGGTAGAGGGAGAGGGATAAGCAGACTCCCCACTGAGCAGCGAGCACGATGGATGGACATGGGGCTGGATCTCAGGACCCCGAGATCGTGACCTGAGCCAAAGGCAGACACTAAACCGAATGAGCCACCCAGATGCCCCTAACATTTTCATTTCTTGGGGGTCAAGCAGGTTCACAAATATTGGACAAACTGTCTACTGTTACAACATGAATTCAAATCTTTATGTAGATTTTCAAAACTCTAGTGCTTCACTGTATAAAATTTTTGTCTAGCTAAAACTCCTGAGGTCTTTAGCCATGAGTGGGTATTCTCAATTTTCTTTGAACTAGACAAAATAAACGAACTGCGTTAGAAATGAGTAAGAGGTTCTAATTAGAAGATCGCTGAATGAAAACATATACTTGTTATTTTTTGAAACATTTAGTTTTAAATTGGGTTTGGGTGGATTTTTTCTTTTTTTTTTCAGTATCCTGGGGAACCTGAAAAACCACGAAATCTTTCCCAAGATGATATGTCAGGACATTAAAAAATGATCAAAATCTTATCCTCCCTCCCGCTTCCACCCCCACTCCCTAAAAGAGAAAAGAAGCAAAAGTTCTTGCATAATACTCGTGTTTGGGTGGGCACCATTGACTAATTATAACACAATAGGCTATTTTCTGCTTCCTAAAAATAAGAAGGGCGATTATCCAGGGGTAGCGGTGGTTATGCAATGGTACCACATGGACCACACTTCACCCACTGGAAATAAATGTGGAAAACATTTCAATCACATCTAAAAAAACACGGAGAAAGAGGATGAATAAAAACTCGCTCAATAAAAACATGCTGTATAATATAGCGAAGTAACTCGCCCAAATCCCCAATGATGACCATGATGACGATGCTCTCTGTTTTAGGTCTGTATTTAATATGGAAGATGAAGTAGTAAGTGCTGCATGGGTTTCACAGACCTCAACCCAATGTTTATAAATGATTTGCCCTAACTTTCCTTTATCTTTTAAACTTAAACCGGTTACAGTCCATCAGAATCCAGACTAGAAAATACCCAACACTGGTAAGATTAAGTTCTTTTAAAATGAATTTTTGGAAAAAAAAAAATAGAGGTCTAGTGCTGTCCTCTAAAAAGCCCTGGGTTGGGAATCATGAGACAGGGTCTGAGGTCAGCTCCACAATGCCTGAGTTCTGTGCCCTGGATGGGGCGGGTGGCTTTCTCTCACTCTTTTCTCTGGAAAGTGAAGGTGGTCAGATTCTATGATTTCTGGGACCTTTTCTAGCTCTTTCCATTCGGGATGTTGGTTCTTCTAACCAG
The DNA here is from genome assembly GCF_003254725.2 of Canis lupus dingo. NCBI lineage: Eukaryota > Metazoa > Chordata > Mammalia > Carnivora > Canidae > Canis > Canis lupus. Next base: position 46,118,132 of record NC_064255.1, read on the forward strand.
GCTCTCAGAGGAGTAATGTACCAAGATGGGCAGAAACAATCAGCCTAAGCTACAGATGGAAGGGTGGAGGGGCAGCTGGCTGAAGGAAGATTCAAAAACAATTTCAAAAAAAGTTTTATACAACCGATCCTTTACTCAAGTTACTAATAATAATGGTGCTCACGGCCATGTCAATTCTTATTCCTCCGACTTTTCTCCATTTGGTCTTCCACCCTCCCCAACCGTAACCTCAAACCCTCTCCTCCTTCCTTCAATCCTCCAAGGGCTTCCTCCCTCAACCCTGCCACTGCCCGGTGGCCCGACTTCCTGCTTCAGCAAGAAGCAGAAGCCATCAGTGAGGCCTTTCACAGGTTCCCACCTCCCACCTTGCAAGCTCTGCACCTGTGCCCGCAGAACTCTGGCTTTCCTCCTGCTTCCGTGAATAAACCACCTCTGTTGCCAACAGAAACTGAAGTCAGATCATGTCACTTCTCTTCTCAGAACCCTCTGGCTCATGCAGACCCAAAGCCAAAGTCTCCATGAAGGCTGACTATGTCCTACTTGCTCTACACCCTGCCATCTGTCCTCCTGCCCCCCACTTGCTCATTCCAACCTTCTGGCTGTGTGTCTGGAACAGACCAAGCAAGCTGCTGCTTCAGGGCCTTTGCATTTGCAAGTTCCCCTACTTGGAATGGCATTCCCCAGAATATCAGAGGGCCTCCCTGCCTTGCTCTCTTTAGGTCTGCTCAAATGTCTCCTTTGCGGGAGGCCTCTCTTGACCATCCCATATATAATGGGATCCTACTCAGTGCCCTCCTGGGCCCCCTTCCCTGCCCTGTTTTTTCTCCAAAGCTATCATCAGCATGTGACATGCTCTGTATTTGTTTATTGTCTTCCCACACCAGAACGTAAGCTCTATGATGGCAGGGATTTGCTGGATTTATTCACTGTTCAAATCCCAGGGAGAGTAAGAGGGCAAGACAGTCACATTTATTGAATGACTTAATTGATTTATGTGACACTGTTAAGCATTTAAGAAAAAAAAAGAAAAAGAGGGACGCATGAGGGGCTCAGTGGTTGAGCATCTGCCTTCCACCCAGGGCCTGATTCTGGAGACCCGGGATCGAGTCCCACGTCTGGCTCCCTGCACGGAGCCTGTTCTCCCTCTACCTGTGTCTCTGCCTCTCTATCTCTCTCTCTGTTTCTCATGAATAAATAAATAAAATCTTGAAAAAAAAAAAAAAGAAAAAAAATCGGGTGAAATTTTGATATTGTCACAGAATAAACCAAGCGTTAAAAACTAAAATGAACGGTTACCAATCTGTTGTTCACAGATCACTAAAACGGAAAAGGAAATAAGCAGAATGTGTACACCTACAGAAAGGTTGCTCTAATCCTTACGGGCACCCCAACAGTGCTCCACAGAACATGAGACGCAAAATAAGGCAAAGAGGCAATGCTCCTGACAAGCATCGCTCCTGACGGCAGTAATCCAATGTTCTCACACTTCAGAGGCTAATTTCCTTCTGGTGCTTTCTCCCCAATTCATCCTGAGTGGATAGAATCACTCAAGTCAGAGTGATTTATATTCAGTCAATCAGTTCTTTGTCAGCAGGAAAACTCCACTGGGCTGTGACGTGCCGTTTTCAGGCTTACGGCCTCCTTGATTGCTAGATGGTCACTTCTGGGGAAGAGCCCCAGCCTAGTGGCTCCGGGACCAGACGCAGCCCTCCCACAGGATGCTGAGAACACACAAATATAACAAAACTCACACCAGCCTGACTTTGCTCATTAGAACTCTGCAATGCATGTGCCCCTGCTGGATACGGCTCCGACTGCGTCCGTTATTAGGCTCCAGCCCAACGGCAGCCACAGCGAGGCCTGCAGTGATGGCCTGTCGCAGTAGGTACCCACACTGGCCAGTTCTTAAGCAGCACAGCCTCTCAAGCTACAGATAGCACGGCCCAGTGGAATGTTCCAACCCTCACTCGATGCGTGGAGAACACTGCTCAGTGCAGACACGGTTTCAGGCAGACAGGCTCTCTCAGACCCAGATGAGACGAATAAACCGTCGCAAATTTCCTGGGGTGCAATGTGACTCGTGTTCATCAGGGGCCTTAAAAAGAATTGTGCCCTTTGACCTAGTAGTTCCATTTCTCTGACTTTATCCTAAGGAAGTAATCAAAGATAAGGACAAAGATTTATGCCCAAGGATGTTCAAAATCTGGAAACAACTGACATGTCCCAAAATAGGAAGTGCTTCAATAAATAACAGTAGCTCTTAAAACATAACACGACTATTGGAGAGGAATCTTTTAAAATAACTTGAAAATAAGTACTCCCGATAGCAAGGTTAATTTGTATTTAAGTTTTATTTATCTAGGTAGGTGTCTATTTATATGTACACATGCCTATGAATCGGAAGAAACTTCACCGAAATATTTACAGGGATTATCTCTGGTGATGGGCTTGAAGTTGATTGGAAAAATTTGGCTTCATAGTTTGCTACCATAAACAGATATTTCTGAGTTTTGAAAAATATCACAGGACTGACTGTCAAGTGACATCATCAGGCGAAGAAATAAGGAACCAAAATCCCACTTGAGCTTAAAGGGACGGGAGGGCCCTGGTGCTTGAGAAGCTCGTGAGCATATCTGCGTTGCTGATTCTCATTCTCGCAGATACATCACTTTTGTAGAAAATCACCTCCAAATGGGCTTCCAAACAAACCAAATACAAAGGTACGAAGCTCTGCTCCTCAGCTGCCCACCCCCATCTCCCTAGCGGGGTCTCTGGTGGTCACTCACTGATTTAATTTAGATTAATATGGGAGGTCTTAGGTGGCTACTCTGCTTTGGATCCCAAGCAAGGCTAATTATCATCCTAAAGGACGAGCCACTCGGGAGGTTTAAAGTTCAGGCACAGAGACCGCCGTCTACATCTCTGCCATTTGGCTGACCAAATTACAAGAGTCTGGTGAGTCAATATGAAAGATTCCAAACACAAAGGTCAACGCTGGGCTACTGACCTTCCTGACCCCACCTCAGAGCCAAGAATTGCAAGGCAGTTTTGCCTCCCACGCCAAAACCATTAGCGACCAGCTTGTCTTGGTTGATCCTCTTCTGTTACAAGTATTTCTGAATAGATAATCGCTTTCCCGGTGCCCACACACTGAATGAGCCTGTCGTCTCACGGCTTTTCTTCACCGGAGAAGCTGTTGAATGTATTTGTTAACGGTGCTGTAGCTGCTAATGTTAGTGCACATTAATTAGATGATACTCTCTTTCAAATCAGAGTATGGTCCCACTGAACACTCACATGTATGGTCTAGAAGGGTTGGGGAAGGCCAAGGCCAGCTTACGCTCTGCATCTGTGAGTTAACGGGTCAAAGCTGTGGAACTGAGTAATACACGGACTATCCAGAGCCCGTCCAGCCAGTTTTTACAAATAGTTTTTAGGGAGCCTGAAGATGCTCAGGAAACTTAGGCAACTGCCAGTACTGTTCTCGCCTTCCTACCTCCCCACCCAGTCAGTCTGTTACCAACTCTTCAGTGATTCGCGTCCAAGTCGCTCTGGCGTTGGGATGGCCCAGTCCTTTCTCACTACCCGATGCCAGGGCCTATGTTTTTACAGAGACCAATTCAGATCTCCGAGGGGGCAGCCATCCTTCACCTTCCTGGGCAGTGGTGTGTGCCAGGCCTAGCCCCTGCAGGCCTCCCAGACGTGGCCAGCGCAAGCAGGCATTGAAGAAGATGCAACTTGCATGTCTAGATTACTATTCAGCTGAGAGCCAAGCATGAATACTTGTCTCTGCCCTTTGATGAAAAGTTGGTGTAGAGGGTCTTAGACCAGGGTAGATGGTCTGGCTTATGTTCGAGTCGAAATTCTGTCCCAGACATTCCTCCCTCTAGAATTGCTCTTGCAGCCCCTCATCATCTTTCTGTAAACTCGAAGCCAGCATTAACATGATCCATTAAAAAAGCCTTCCATTCTTTTAGGAGTAATTTCTTTTTTTTTTTTTTTTAAAGATTTTATTTATTTATTCATGAGAGACACAGAGAGAGAAGCAGAGACACAGGCAGAGGGAGAAGCAGGCTCCCTGCGGGGAGCCCGATGTGGGACTCGATCCCGAGACCCCGGGGTCACACCCTGAGCTGAAGGCAGATGCTCAACTGCTGAGCCACCCAGGTGTCCTTTAGGCTACCATGGCTAACATCTCTATCACTCGGATGATGGAACACAAATAATGTGAAATTTCCAATTAAAGCAGAAACCCATCTTAGAGCCACAAGCATCAACTTACCTGGCCATCATTGATGAATGATGCATTTGTCAAGCGTGTAAGGTCAATTTTAAATTATATCGAACACTTTCAAATACCCTGTCGATTTTCAACAACAAAAACTTTCAGTTGTTTTTTTAAAAATTGTCTTTAAAAGGCAATCTGGGGCAACTGGCTGGCTCAGTGGGTTAAGCATCTGCCTTCGGCTCAGCTCATGATGCCAGGGTCCTGGGGTGGAGCCCCGTGTCAGGCTCCCTGCTCAGCGGGGAGTCTGCTTCTCTCTCTTCCTCGGCTCCTTCTCCCCTACTCATGGTCTCTATCTCTCTCTCTTTCTCTCAAATAAATAAAATCTTCAAAAAAAAGTAAAAACCACAACACTGAACTTTTTATAAAAGGGAAAAGGTTTTACCTAGTTGATTTTTTATAATGGCAACTTCAATCTTATTTATTTATTTATTTATTTATTTATTTATTTATTTATTTATCATTTTATTTCTGTAGATTCAGTTTAAAACTAACAGAGAGGGGGGCACCTGGGTGGTTCGGTGGTTGAGCGTCTGCCTTTGGCTCAGGTCATGATCCTGGGGTTCCAGGATCAAGTCCTGCATCAGACTCCCCGCAGGGAGCCTCCTTCTCCCTCTGCCTCTGCCTCTTTCTCTCTCTGTGTGTCTCATGAATAAATAAAATCTTAAAACAAAAATTAACAGAGATGACTACTTTTTTTTCTAAACTTGCAAATCACTCCCTGAATGGAAACACACTGTATGGTATGAACTTTCAAAGACACAGTGCTTGTTCTCCTTTGAAGTGTTTACAGTCTAGTGAGAGAGAGAAATACAAATAAATAATGGCGATACAATGCAGGATGAAATAAGTTCTCCAGGGGCATGTGTGGGGGGTGGTGAGGGTGTTAGGAACCGCTCCTCGGAGAAGATGACACTGGAGGTCTGTCAGAGTCTGAAGATGTGGGGGGAGAGGAAAGGAAGCGAGATGGTGGGGAAACGCATTTTAGGCCCTTTTGACGAGACTTTTCCAGTAAATTTCTTTTATATATACTTCAGCAAAATCTTGTTTTGTTCACACAGAATAAACAGTGCTGACAGATGAATAAGGTAGTTGTTCTTCTGCAGTGCTTCTAGCCTTGGCCCTGGAGACCGTAAGATAGAACCCAGGTGACACTCTGTGACGACTGGTGCCAAGCCAGCAGATGGAAAACATTACTGGGCCAATTCGAATCCAATGACTGGATGCCAGCGTCCCAATGTGAAAAATGAGGAGGGGCTACAGGTCCATGTATCATAGAGCATGATGGTTAACGCCACTAGGGATGTCAGCAAGTGATTTGTGGTTCTGTCGGAAGCACTTCTATCATTTCTTGTTAAGTTTTGAGGGGGTAGGAAACATATTATCTCTGGGAGGTTGGGAAAGGAGGGCGGACAGCAAAATGATGTCAAATGCAAGTTAACTCTTGGGCGATGCATATAAAAAGGCACAAACGTTGAAGAATGCTATTTTCTCTTCCTGGGGCCTGAATTTTTGAAATTGATAGTGACAAGGAGTAAGAACACAGTATCTTTCTGTCTTCTCTCTCCATAAGGCAGCCCTGAAAACATGCCCGAGCCGACCCGAACGGGGCCTCTGAGGCTATTAGAAGTGGACATTAAATCAGCCAGCAAATCTAGGAAGCCTGTATTCTGATTATTTCTTCCGATCTGCTTGGTTTTCTGAGAAATGTGCATGCCCGTTTCTAGAGTGCCACAAAGAGCTAGCAAATGAGAGGTCAGAAGGCAAAGGGAAAATATCTAATTGGGAGAATGGTGTACTTGAGAAAGGTTAGGCATTAGAGCTGAGAGACCTGGTTTGGAACCCCAGTTCTGTGTGACTTTGGCAAGTTTCAGCTTTTTCCTGATCTCTAAAGGGGGGGATTAATTCCTGCCAAACTACCTCACAGGGTAATTTAGAGATCAAAACAGAAGAGAGATAATACTTATGAGACTCAGCTGCAAAAAAAATGCAAGAGTAAAGTTTTTCTTCTTAACATTAAGTAACAACAGCAAAATAATTATAAACTGTATGTGTGTGGAGATTTTGCCATTTTTACTCACTGCTTTATCCCCAGTGCCTGGCACAAAGTTGCAGGGCAAGAATTACTTATTATATAAGTGAAAAAATGAGGCCTGTAAATCTATAGATTGAGCGGTGCTTAATACCCAGAAGGGTAAAGAAAGACACATTGCATTTCTTCAGTACATCACAGGCAAGTGATTTATGGTACATGTGGGTAGTTGTTTCTTCTTGAGACCTTTGTGCATAGAGCCCAGTAAATATTTAGACTCAGGGGTGCATGGATCTAAATGTAGAATTAGCCATCAGGGAGGGAAAACCCTTTCCTGTGATACTACATCTAATTTTAAACAACTAGTTCCCTTCCCTACTTTCCATTCTTTCCTTCTGACCAGAATTTTCTCCCCAAAAGAGGAGTACTGCTGAGATGAGAAGTTGAAATCTGCAGCTGTGTCTCCAATTCAAGGAACTCCTGACTCAACGGTACATTGGGAACATCGCGACACCGGCTTTCCAAAGCCTACTTTGGGAAAAGGAATCACAGACCCCTGTGGACCTGGCCCTGAAAATGATGGTGTGGCTACAGGCCATTCCAGGAATTCAGCAGACATAGCTCTTACTGAGAAGGTAGCGTCCAGGTGGGCAGAAGGCTGTGACATCAGTCCCCCCTTCCAAATTCTGACTAATCTGAGTTCTCTCTTTTCTTTGACTGCTAGGAAGCTCTGTGCCAAATCTAGACCAATATCAACTATATAAGATCCCGTGGCTTTTTAAAAAAATATTTTATGATTACATCAATGATTATCTTACATTCTGCTTCATTTTATTTTCTATTCGTCTTTTTGCCCTGGCATTACCACGTTTCTCTGGAAAACACTTTGGATCTCTTTCGGCCTAGTGTTAATAAATGCAACTCCCAGTGCCCATCTGGAGTGGAACCTGTTGAGTGTGAACCTGTAGTGGGTGTGCTCGTCATCACTGGCTGTGGCACACCCTTACCATGTGAAGGTAATCACTCTAGGGAAAACTGCATCCCCAACAGTGAGGTGGGAGGTTGCAGGTGGTAGGGGAAGCCCTGCTGGCGACAAGTTAGAGTTCCAGAGACGGGGTCCTCCCAGTGAAGCTGAGGCTGACTTGGAACGTAAACTCCACAGTCAGCAGCGACTCTGTTCCTGGGCATGTGGAAACAGCCAATGGAAACCTCCTATTTTCAAGCCGTCTGCTTTCGTTAAATACTTGTGGCTGAGTTTCTAAAACCATAATGGCCAGTCCTAGCCTTCCCCAGGAAACATGAAGACTTGAAGATTCGTTAATCTCCCCAATATGAAGGATTCTGGGCTACATTTTGGCGTCAGAAGAGTTCACTAGAGTGGTGATGGCTGGCTCAATTCTTTTCTCGTTCAACTCAAACAGGCTAACACTGAAAACCAGACTTTTTACCTGGCATATTCCAGGCAATGGGGTAATGGGATTTAAAGCCTTGTATTAAAAAAAAAAAAAAAAGGCATGATTGACTTGGAGGACTCTATGTAAGAAAAAGAAAACAAAAAAACTTCCTCCCCTATGTAAGGGGAGTAAGTTTGAGGAAAAATGACAGAGTAGCCAATTAATAGGTATTTGGTGAGTAAAAGTTTGAATGAATAAATGGTAGGCTAGGACACTATCAGTCCTTTGTAAACTCTTAGTTTGGCCTGTTTTGAAGACTGGCTATCTAATGCCAAATTGGAACAATTACCTTCTGCCAAAATTTTACAAATTCTATTATAAAAATAAAATATTCTATTTCTCCCCAGTAATCATTGATAGCATTTTTATTAAAAGGTTATTTTTTAAATATTTATTTATTCATGAGAGACAGAAAAAGAGAGAGAGAGAGAGAGAGGCAGAGACACAGGCAGAGGGAGAAGCAGGCTCCACGCAGAGAGCCTGACGCGGGACTCGATCCTGGGTGCCCAGGATCACGCCCTGGGCTGAAGGTGGCGCTAAACCGCTGAGCCATCCGGGCTGCTCTAAAAGGTTATTTTTGATGCCTACAGCTGTCTCCTTTTCCTGCAGCTGCTCTGAATAAGGTTCTTCACTGACCTGTGGAATTATGTTACTGCAGAAGGGGTCCAGTATCCCTTGGTCCCTGTTCTGTCCCCACTCCCACAATCACATAGTGGGTCAGATTATCCCAAGCTCAAGCAGTCTGAAAAAGGCAGTCCTTGTAACCCAGAGGCATTAATACGGCTTCTAAAATTGTGCGTTTTTTCCCCCTTCTCAGAATATATCTACTTAGACTCTGTATCTGGTATACTGGGTCCCCTGGTTATACTGTCCTCATGTATTCATGGCCAAACAGGGCACGTATGATTGAGCCATCCTTTGAGCACCTCCATAGCCCTGCTGCGTTTGGTTTGCTGAAAGCTTCTATTATGATAGTTAGGAATCAGAGGAATGGAATGAAAAGGAGAAGGGGGGCAGGAATAGAAGGGAAGGTGGCCTTCTGGGTGGCCACCTCTGAAATAGAAATCTACACTTGCTCATATAAACACCACACTAAGTTCTTCAAATTCTCAAATCACATTTATACACTTAAAAATATCTTTATTTCCAAGTTGTCCTGGATGAAACACAGATGGGGATATCTATTTTATAACAAAATGAGAAAATCAACACTAAAGCAAACATTTTTGCTAGTCCACGAAAAAACATTTTTCAGTTTAATTGATGCCAAACAGCACTGATAGTTCCAAACCCAGAAATGCATCAAAGAAAATGGAATACTCTCTGTGCTGCTGATAGAAAATGCCTAGGAAGTACAATTTAGAGATCACGCCTCCAGGAGGAAGAGAGGTCCTTCCAATCTCCAGGGTTTTGGTCAAAGCACAAGTCTGTACTTCCAAAGCCTTCACAGCATGTTGTATGGTGCTATCGCACCTCCCAGCCCCCTTGATATGGCCAAGGTCATCATATTTCCATTATAAATGCTAAAGACTCGAGTACAAAACAAAAAGGAATTTATAAAAGGTACTTAGTCCATGTAGAAGAAACTACACACTGTGAGCTCTTTGAAGGCAAGGACCTTGTTTCTCATTCCTTCTGATAGCCCACGTGGCCTGCTGAGTTGCCCTACAGGAGACTCGGAATTCATTAATTGGAGTATGATTCTTGAGTTCATGGATCTAATTTTTAAAGAGCAGTTTGTCAAAATCTCCTCTTCGTTAAATACAAGTATATAATGAATTTGCTTTGAACAAATGCAATATTTTTTGGCACAAGGACAATATTCATTCCATATATTTTAAGTTTCAAGAATCTTTTTACTTAGACTGAATTGTTCTCAACACCTACTTGAATTAACAAGGATGATATAAACTACTAAGGTTTTTCATTTTCTTCTTTCCTCTTCTCAGAAAAACTCCATCAAATTTTTCCCAAAAAGTAAGCTCTCATCCCAGGAAAAAAATATACTACCTCCCCGCCTCCAATTCTTTGTGTTAAGTTGTTACACTAGGAGTTTTTGTTCCCTACTGTTGAAGCTGTGCTTCTGTTCTCCTTAAGAGATACTGGGGATGCTCTGCTTCTAGGAATAGAATTTCCTACTTGTAAAGGAACCTTTGAGAACATGCGGTCCAGGTCCTTTATCTACAGAAGAGAAAAACTTGCCCAAAGCCCACTGCTAATTCAAGGTGTGACTAAGCTCCACTAGGGTAGGAACTAACACTGCGTTTCCAGCGTCTCATACAATGCCTGGCACACAGTAGATATTCAATAGATACTTGCTGGATAAACAGATGGCTTCAGAGGAGCTGAAAATGCCATCCCTGAGTGTCCTGACCAGTCCTTCTAGGACACCATGGTCAAACCACAAGCCCAGTTTTGCAGCCCCAAAAGGGAAATGGGGATACACAGTGCATGCTTGGAGATGGGCTTCTCTGGGGCTTAACTAATCTCCTGCTGGTTGTGGATACCAGGATGAAGTTGTATTGAGAATCCTACAAATCCACACTGGCTTACTGTCGTATTGCTCTTTCCTAACCTCTTTTAGACAGTCATTCTGGGAACCAGATCCTTCTGATTGTCTGAACTACTCCAGAACTTCCAGGCAACCAGAGCAGTGACAAAAGTTTCTTCAAGGTCACTGGAATAGGGTGTGGTCCATGGCAATAGAAGCTTAATGAAACGCAAACTTTCTAACTTAAACCATTAAAAAAGAAAAAGAGGAAAAAGCAAGGACTGGAGAATGACAAATTCCAAAGTTGAAAATGGTTACTAAACTCTTCCAGATTTTCCCTACTAGTAAAAGTGTGAAGTTATAACTTCTGACCAAATGAGCTGTGCACGCTTTACTCTTTGGAAACAGCAGTGTATTATGAACTGTCACTCTAATACCCCGACCGAATCAATATACGCCAACGGAATAGATGCTCTTGGGTTCCTACTGACTAGAGCAGCAGTGAGTGGGCCTGTCTCTAACTGAGCCAGCCCCATCCAGAGCCATGGACTTGTCTGCCTGGAGTGCTCCAAACTCAGAGGTCTGCAAACACACTGCCAGCCCAGCCAGCTCCTCCACCCTTGCTGGCTGCCTTCGTCTGCTCCTTCTGGGGGCCTGCACCATCATTCCTCAGGCCCACACTCTCCTTCCAGACTGTCTGAGGTCCTCTTTGTGCAGTTCTTCCCAGGAAAGAACTGGTCCAGTTCTGCAGTGACCTGGTGGTGACCTTGGTAAAAATGGGTGAGGCTGCCCAGTGTTGGTTTGCTGACAGGCTTGGACAAGGTGATTAGAGAGATCCCTCTCAGCCCCCAGGGTCTATTCCAAGTACTCTTTGCATTCATCACTTTGGTGGTTCTTTAAATTCTTTACCTGGAAATCTGGAAATTCGTAGAAGAGTAGGAGTAATTAATATACAGATATTTAATGAAAACTAAGTACATTTTTGTGCTAATTCAGATTCCATTATTTTTTCTGAGATGGACTTTTTTTGGCAGGGGCTAATTAGACAAAGGCTGCCACTATTTTTATTTTATTGGTAAAAAAAAAAAAGAAGTATCAGTGCATCGTGGTAAAACTCGGGTTTTGTAGAATTCTTTGTGAATTGTACTCATTACTTCTGTGTTCTGCAGATATGTGTTCTTTGTCCAACTAAATTATCAGGAAGTAACTGTTATATTCCTTCCTGACATGGCTCAATGCCACCTATTCAGTATGGATGGAAGAAAAAAAGGGAGGGAAGGATAGAGGAAGGGAAAGAGGAAGAAAAGAAAGATCTTCCCCAGGGTTCTGAGCTTCCCCTGGTCAAGCATTCAATGGGTTAAGTATATAGAGGGAATGACTGCCTGGCTCTTTTCAAGTTTGCTAAAGTAGTTTTTTTTTTTTTTTTTAAATTTCTCTACCACAGTGTTGTTTCACTTGCTTGATGAAAAGTCCTCAGGGCTTTTGAGGGTTAGGTAGGCCAGCATATAGTAAGCTAGTAATCTAAACAGGAGAGACAGATGGAAGGGGGTTGTTTTCTGAACATTTCATTGATAAAGGCCTGTGGCATGTTAGGTACCTTGCTTTAGGATCCTGTTGGTCAAAACCAGAAAAAAAAAAAAAAAAAGGCAATTTCTAATACTCTGTCCTGTTATAAGAAGACAAACTTTTAGTAGTAAAAGGTTATATATTTTTGAGTTTATGCCAATATCAAATGTTTTCAAGCTATAAACTTTTCCTTCTGATGTGTGGTGTGTATGTGTGTGTGCACGTGTGTGTTTGAGTGTAAGAGGGAATTATTTTGGAATTTCACACTTTCCTTATTAGGAAGAATCTGGAAAAGTTTAACATTAAACTTCATTTTGGGAAAAATCCTACTAAGAATATTTATTTTTTTTTTTTTTTTTTTTTTTTTTTTTTTTTTTTTCCTACTAAGAATATTTAAACCAAAGGGTGCACACATTATTTCTTATTAACTTTGTTCTCCCCCATGCCCAACTCTGCCTTAAACAATGCAAGTGTTTAATGACCTGAGTTTAACTATGAAATGTGTTCTCTTGGACTTCATTAAGTTATAAAGAAATGCATAGTCTAAATGGGATTTGGTAGCTTCATTTCTCGGGATGGATTTAGCGGCAATATGGCAGACCTTTAAAGTTCATTACTTTGAATAAAGTGTCTAAAATATAACCACATATATATGATCATCTGATTTTGGTAAATGTGCAAGGCAGTTCAATGGACAAAGATAAATCTCCAAAGAATGGTGCTAAAACAATTGGACATTCATAAGTAGAAAGATGAACCTCAATATCTCCCTCTTTTTTAAAAAAGATTTTTATTTATTCATGAGGCGCACAGAGAGAGGCAGAGACACAAGCAGAGGGAGAAGCAGGCTCCCCACAGGAAGCCCAATGTGAGACTCAATCTCAGGACCTTAGGACTACAACTTAATGCCACAGGCAGATGCTCAACCACTGAGCTACCCAGCGTCCCAATATCTTCCATTTTATATGAAAACTAACTCTACATGGATCAAAGATCTGAGAGTATGAAATAAAACTATAAAACTTTTGGAAGAAAATGTAGGAGAAAATTGTTGAGGTTTTAGGTTAGGCAAAGCTTTAGATGATAACAAAATCATAATCCATTTTTAAAAAGATAAATTGGACATCATCAAAATGTAAAGCTTCTGATCTGCAAAAAGACACAGTCTGCAAAGACAAATATGATCTGGGAGAAATATTTGTATAACAACATCTGATAAAGAACTTGTATCCAGAAAATACAAAGGATGCTTAAAACGCAATAAGAAAACAATCCAAGGAGAAAATGGGAAAAGATTTGAATAGACACATTACCTAAGAAGATACATGAATGGCAAATAAGTATACAAAAGACACCCAATATTATGAGTCACTAGGGAAATGCAAATTTAAACCACAATGAGACACCATGACATACTATCAGAATGGTTCAAAAAACAAAAAAAGCTGACAATATCAAGTACTGGCGAGAGTATACATAACTAGAATGCTCACACATTGCTGGTGGGAACCAAAAATGGTTACAGGCACTTTGGAAACAATCTAGCAGTTTCTTAGAAAGTTAAACCTATACTTATCATGTGACCCAGTAATCCCACTTTTGGGCATGTACTCAAATGAAATTAAAGCTTACATTAACACAAAAACCTAAACATGAATATTTATAGTGGTTTTATTCATAATTTTAAAAACCGGAAAGAATCCAAATGTCCTTGAGCTGGTGAACAGACACAGGAACTGGCACCTCCATACAATGGAAGACTATTGAACAATAAAAATAAATGAACTACAGGTACACATAGGAACACTGATGGATAAAGACACATTATGCTAAGTGCAAGAAGCCGTATCCAAAAGGCTACATCCTGCATGATTCCATTTTTATGCTATTCTAGAAAGATTAAGAGTATAGGAACAGAAAATAGCATAGGGATTGCCAAGGGCTGGTGGTGGGGGAAGAGTCGACTACAAAGGAACAGTATAGTAAAAGTGTTAGAGTGATGAACTCTGCATCTCCATTGCCATGGTAGTTACATGACTGCACTCATTTGTCTAAACTCATAGAACTTTACTCTACTTTCACATACAGTGAATTTTCCTGTATGTAAATTAAAAAGTAAATTGAACAATATCTCATATAAATGTCCATCAACAGAGGATTGTTCAAATAAATTATGGGCCACTTCCCCCACGGAATGAAATATTTGTTAAAAAAGAATAAAGTAGGTTTGTACATAATAGCAAGAAAATGTGTAAGAGAGAAAAACAAGTTGTAGAAGTGTAAGCAGAGGGTGAATCCAATCCATTTTAATGAATATATGCGTGTGTTTATTAGTAACTCTCTAGAAAGAAAATATGGAGAAATACTCTCCAAGATAGTCTCAGAAAGACATTTTGAGAGGTTGGATGATAAAGGGCTTTCATATTCTATACTTGCCATATTATAATGATGTATGGACTTTTTAGACAAATAGATTTTTATTCAGAATGCAAAGTTATAAAGTTATAAAATCTGATATCTTGAGCTGAAGATATGCATGTATTTTCCTATAAAAGCACAGAATTTAAGTGAGTTTTCCTCCAGGCACTTAAAAATAGGTTTTTAGCAATATTTGAAATGGAAGTTCTATTCTGAGGTTAGAGTCATATTTGAAGGTGAGATTGGCAATTTCCCTTTGAGCCGGCATTTGTATTCCCAATCAGCAGCTGTTTGCTAGGTTTAAAAGAATATTTTATATAACTAAATGAAAAACGCAAACCAATACAAGACATATCTTACAAGCACTAGTGCAGGTAAAATCAAAGCTTTTTACATCTCCAAACCTTAGGACTTTTAAACACTTAATGTTCTCTCAGATATAAAGTTGTCTTTTCACAGAAAAATGTCTAATCACTTTAAAACCACATCTATCTGTTACAGGCCAGAGAACTCACCCCAGCCAAACAAGACAAGAAAAATCTATGATAAACATGAGAACAATCCAACAATGAACACAATGTCACAGTTCAACTAAACCCTGGGATCTTGGATATTTTCTTGGAACGTACCACTTCAATGCAAGCCAGAATATGGAAGTTTTTATTACGATTGCATTCAGGAAAATAAAATGGCGGTCCTACAAAATTTTTAAGACTGTTGGCCAATGTTAGGCTTTAAGTGTAATATTTTTTGAAAACGTTAATTGGAAGCACAAATTGACTCTTCAAGAGTCACACAGTTCCCAGAACATTCCTTAATAAGAACAGCATGTGGAAGAGATGCTTCTGAACAGAAAAATGAATACAAGTCTAGAAAATCCCGGCTTTCTGATTTACCAAGCTATGTATTGGGACTCCCTGGAATCCACTAAGAGAACTCTATAGATATAGTTGTGGTTGCCCCCCCCCAACCCCCAACCCTGCTCTCCCACAGGGCTGGCAAATCTCTTCATGAGTCTGAAGACAATTCCATCGACCAGGGAGTCTGCCAAAATGGAGTCACCTTTTCTTGGATCACTCTCAAATAAAGGTGATTGGATTTTTTGTTTTTGGATACTTTTCAGATTGATAAATGGGCTTCTATGTATTTCCTTACAGATGTCCAAATGTTCACAGAAGAGCTTGTATTATATAGCTTCCATTTTAACAGTTTGGTTTTAATGAATACGGATTTGAATGGAGAAATCATGCCTTTCATCTGAAGCCCCCAAAACTTCGCTGTTAGGATTTTGACTCTAAGTATAAAAGGATAGGGGAAGAGAACATAGAAGACACCCTTGTTATAAGGGGAAAAAAATTATACTATTTTAATGCTAAATATAAAATAGTATTAAAATAGTATTAAATATTTTAAATATTTAATAATATTTAATTTAATATTTTAATACAAAAATATTCCTTCAAACAATTTGCATCTTGCTGTTTCCTTCCACAAGCACCATGGTTTTCTCTCATTCCACTATAGACGGTAGTTGGGTTGCTCTAACCAACTCCCCTAAGAATTCGGAAAAGCTCGTCTGTGCTTTCACTTTCCATTTCATTAAAGAGGAAGAGAAATTGATTCTTCCTTAGTGGAGAATCCATTTGGAATCAGAGACTGGTTTTCGGACCATGGTCTAAAATATATACCATAGGTGTTCAATAAACGTTCATTCTCCCTCTCTGCTCACCCTTAACTCTTGACTCTCTCACTTCCAATCCAGGTTGCATATCCAATGATCAGATCTATCAAAATAAGAGCCTTAAAACATCAATCTCATCCAGCAACTTCCTTGGTCAATATTTTCCAAGTGACTCCCGACTGCCCATAAAACGTAGTCTGAATTTCTCTTCCTATTCAAGGAAGAGGGTATTCAAGGCCCTCTGTAATCTGACTCTGACTCCGGCCCATTTTTAAGACAAATTTCTAATAGATTAGCCTTCTCACTGACTCCTTCTTCTTCTTCTTCTTCTTTTTTTTTTTTTTAATTATTCCTGTCTTTAAATGGTAGGTCCTAGGCAAATCCTCCACTATCCTTGAGGTAAAGCCGATCTTTTGCATGAGGACTGACTGCCCCACTCTTGCCTCTGCTGGGTCACAATAATCATAGGGATAGCTGTCATGTAATTGGTGCCTCTTGCACCAGTCATGCACTTCCCATATATTATGTCATTTCATCATCAGCACAATGTGTACCAAAGGCATTTTGATCTTTACTTTCTAGACAAGGGAACTGGAGCCCAGGGATATTGACTTAACACCATGCTGCTGTCACAGAATGGTGAAAACAAGATTCTCTCTTGACTCTCTGATCCTAGAGCCACCTCTCTTTCTCTGTCTCTATGTTGCCTTCTTCTATCTCTTCTGCTCAGAACCTTGTCCAGATTTTTCTTGGAATCACTTGATGCTTAATCTCATTCTGTCTTGAGTTGCTAATTACATGTTCATGTTTGCTTATCTTCTTGGTGTGGCTTCCACTGTGAGAGGACAATGACCTCACCCTACTAACAAACCGCCTACACCAGCATCTAGCACAGTGCTGTGGACATATAACAGGGATGCAATGGGTGAGCATGGCCTGAAATCCTGCATGCATATTCCTTTTTGAACTGGATTCTTCCCTGGCTTCCTATTTCTGTCACTGGCACTCTTTGTTGGGGTACCTGGGGTAGTTCAGTTGGTTGAGCATCTGACTTGTGGTTTTGGCTGGGGTTGGTTGTGGTCTCATGAGTCATGGGATTGAGCCCCACATCAGACTCCGTGCTCAGCAGGGAGTCTTCTTGAGATCCTCTCTTTCCCTCTTCTCCTGCCTCTCCAGGTTCGCTCAGGTGTGCTCTCTCTCTAAAATAAATAAATAATATTAAAAAAAATAGCACTCTTTGCTGAGTTACTATTATTAAATGAATTGCTAGATCTTTCTATCCTTAGCTCATGTACCTACCAGAGAGTGTGACTCATAAAGGATACTATGTAAGAGATGAGTTTACTCTAACACCAATTTTCTAGAATTAATGAAGTACTGAATGAACACACAGAGTTAAGTAAATCATCTGAAGGATCTTTATTTATAAACAATCCACACAATTCTCTAACCACACCTCAATTTCATATTATGGGGCTCATTCAAACCAAAATTTAATTTCCTACAATGTAATAAAGATGAAATAATTTGAGATTCAAATGTTTCATTATGGAAGCTTGTTAGTATGAAAAACAGAAAGCATATAGCTGTGTTTAGTATAGATACTTTGCTTTCTGACTAGTTTGGCTGAAAATTTCTTTAGAATGCTCTCAATTGTATTGCGTCTTGGCCTTTTGGCTAAGATCAAGTGTAAAATGCTCTAAATTGTGCAATGATAAATCTCTCTGTTCTTTGAGTTTCCTGCCCGTTCTGCAAACCACAGCTACATTAAGTTCTTCCAACGTACACTTATTGCACATTACCTCTTAGTAGCAAGTTCCTTATGGAACTTCCAACGTTGCCAACACGCACTGTGCTTTTCTAATGGCTCATCTTACTGATGGATTTTGTAAAGGATCTTTACCAAAAGTGAAGATAACTAATTTTGAAAAACAGAGGTTAAGATTTAAGGTTAAACTTGTTGATATGAGAATGAGTGAATGAGATAAAACCCTTGCTGAACCTAAATATTTGCTCAGGTTTGGCATATTTATTCATTTCCCTTCTTTGGTGAAAAGAGAGAGAACCACAGGGACTATTTCATCTATAAATCTGCTACTAGACATATGCTGTGCGCGCATTTTCATAAAGACTTTTATTATGTGATCCTTAAGCAGCATATCCGTGCCAGCTGGTGGGCTGGAATATAAAACACATCTCTCAGAAAAAGCTATTATTGGGTCAATAATATGCTAATTAAAAGGGCTTGTGCAACCATCTGTGGGATCCCCTATAGTAGAGGCTTGTTTCTAGAACCCTCAGCATCGCTGCATCTTATGTTGTCTCTAATGGTTTACTGATGCCTGACATTCTCACGGATGATGATGGGGAAAAAAGTGTTGGTGAGCCTAGTGGATCCCCAGCTATGTTTTACAGTTAATAGGGATTTACAATCATTGCACCTAACTTGATAAACTTCAAGAGTTTCTTTTTTTTTAATATTTTTTTTCTTTATTTATTTATGATAGTCACACACACACACACAGAGAGAGAGAGAGGCAGAGACATAGGCAGAGGGAGAAGCAGGCTCCATGCACCGGGAGCCCGACGTGGGATTCGATCCCGGGTCTCCAGGATCACGCCCTGGGCCAAAGGCAGGCGCCAAACCGCTGCGCCACCCAGGGATCCCAACTTCAAGAGTTTCTATGGAGTTAAGTTACTCTAATGCATAGAATTCTATGCAGAATATATCAACATCACATTACATTTACCTATTTACAACACATGTGCACAGTAAAACGGCATTTAGGTCAGGAGAGGAGACGCCTGGTGTAAACAACTAAGTGAATAACTTGTGCATCTCGGGCCAGCACTTTGGGTAGTGTAAGAATTTCATTTTGCAACAGTAAGTATTGGGTGAAGATGAGAAGGATAAAGAGAATGAGACACCGTCTCTGGCTCTGAAAATGGAAGAGCCACTTCGTACATGTGGTTAAGGGTTGGTTCTACGTAGCTCTTGAGAAATGCACAAATAGTTGCTTCAGAATCATGCTTCACTGTTTCAATGGCAATAAAATTATTTGGAACTGGTGATGCTAAAATACTTGAGTTTTATTGTCAAGTATTCCATAGCATAGTCTATTTCCCTGACCTTACCCAGCTCCTCATTTCTGTTTTGCGCTGCCCTCGAGAGTTTCTTTCTTTCTATATTTGTCCTCTTTCAATGTAATAGCATGGAGCACAGAACACTCCATTCTGCTGAGATAAGCTGAGGGACAAAAAGACTATGTCAAAAAGATAAAATATCTCTCAAATATACATAGAGCCAATGCCTGGTCTCCTAGGTCTAATGAAGTTATAGACAGGCTTTTCTCAGCAGAGCCGTGTAGCACTTCTGATGGCTTCTAGGTCCTTTGGTAATTGATATCCTTGACATGGTTTATCAAGCTGGTCTTGGTTGGACTGTTACAGGGTTTTCTCTGGTTGTCTAATATGCCACGGCAGTAGAACTGCCATCAGTTAGTTCCCCAACCCAAATCTAGAAGTGCATAAAGTCACTGCTCTGGTTTCAACAACCCGATATTAAAGACATTTATTTCTACATAGGTAGTATAAGGCTTCTCCTAAACAACAACAAAAACCCCCAAAAAACAAAACGAGACACCCCTCCTCCCCCACCGCCAAAATCTGAGAATGTGGCTCTGACTCCCAAATGGCCACAATCAGCTAGTGCTGAGCAGGAGTGCCCAGTCCCTGTGGCATGATTCAGGTCTCCTTAGCACATTTCTACCTGTCTGGTCCCCGCAAGCATTTGACTCTGTAATCTCTGTAGAATTTAGGCTAAGACACATTACATAAGGCCTAGTCAATATGATTTCCGTATTTGTATGAATCAAAACAAACTTGGCTTTTACCAAGATGTATGACTAATTTTAGGATGCCATTGAATGTGTGTGTTTGACAGCTGATAGTGATGGAGCGGAGGAAAAAAAAGCACAAGACTGACTGAGAAACCTAATCCTTGTCTTGGTTCTGTGAGTCTCATTTTTAGGCCTCAGTTTCCAAGGAGTCCATAAGTATCTGATTTATGTCATTAAAAAATGAAGTCCAAAAAAACCAAGATGCATGCTTACCTGTACTACATGTCCACTGGAGTTCCCCGGAGAACCACTATGTGCCACACAGATAACAGAGTTAGTCCTAATGCTCGGCTGAAGAGTATTCAGGTATTATAAGGCAAGCCTGCCGACGTCTATCAGTGTTCTGACAATATTTTGCAACGTTAGCAGGAATTGTTGCTTTTCAACAGTATCTACATGCTCTTTTACGTTGCCTAGCCTTCCTAGGGGTAGCTTGGCCACCTGACTAATCTGAACAAAATTAGTGAAGGTTATTTGTGTAATTGCTCAGCTAATATGGTTAAGGGCATGTGTTCCATCCTGACATTCCGTCTCCCTTGCTCCCCACGCCTTCTACCTTATTTGCCTGCTTCGAGTAGAAGTCGGCAGAGCCTCAGAAGGGCTCCTAAGTCCCTAATTAGGGGCAAGGTGCCTGACCACGTCAGGGTTTAATGTGAGGGAGAAATAAGCTGCTGTTGCAGGAAGCCACAACAATTTCAGGATTCACTTGTTATCACAGTGTAACTTAGCTTTTTAATAGAACTAGCACAAGGGAGAGAAGTAAATTGTCTGCCAATGCCAAGAGAAGACCGCAGCTGTCATCTACAATCCAGAACTTCAAATTTTTTGTATTCACCAAAATGCTTTAATTCATTTCAAGCATTGTATTAAGCTTATATTAAACTAATGAATTTTAATTGTTTTTTGTAATATTTTCATGTTTCAAGTTATAAACTATATTTAACTAATGAAAACACTAATCTATTCTATTTCAGGTATTAGGGCTCCATGCAAATTTGGGTGGAATAAAAAGGATTCCACTTCTAAAAGTGCTAGACTAGAAAATCACTAGGCTAGATAATATGAAAGGTTCCATAAAATAATAAAATTCAGTAACATGTCCAGTATTTCCCATAAGAGAACAAAAGGAAAACCACTGCCTTGAAGCTCCAAAGAAGCAGGCACCCTATCTGTGAAATTCATGCTATTTCATTGATTTTTACATTTCACAGGTATAATAGATTAAGATTTCCCAGGAGCTGCAGAAAATCCTTAAAGAATGGATGAACCCTGTCATTTTTTCAATGAATGAATAATGAATATGAATAATGGGACTCACAATAACGTGTGAGGCTAAAACGTGGATTCAAAACATGTGGCCACACTTCCACGTCTCAACTCCTCATGTCAGGATTTTGACACCGTCTGTATTAGTTACCTGTTTCTGAGTAATAAATCACCTCCAAATTTAGAGGCTTAAATAATAACAAATATTTTATCTCACAGTTTCTGTGAGTCAAGAATTCAGGAGTGGCTTAGCTGGGGAGTTCCGGCCCTACGAGGTCTGCTTCCAAACAGCATGTTCACGGGGCTGGCAAACTGGTGCTGAGTGTGGCAGGAGGTTTCTATTCTCTTCCACCTGGACCTCACTGAAGACTGAAGACAGTCACTGAAGACTGACTGTCCTCATGATGTGATGGCTGCCTTCCACTTCCCCGAGGGAGAGCAAGGTGGAAGTCATAATATTTTTTATGACCTAGCCTCGGAAATCACATGCTGTCATTTCTACAATATCCCATTAGTCACTGAAAAGGTCTGCCTGTTTCAGTATAGGAGAGGGCTACCCAGGGTGTGGACACCAGGAAGTGGGAACCACTGGGCACCACCTTGCAGGCTGGCTACCACATGGCTCTCATCCCAAAGGAAAGCGGTATCCATCATTAAACATGCAGAGTGGACACTGCTCAGACTGTATTTATCAGTAAGGGGTGAAATGTCTCCCTAAAATACATCCACCTTACTCATGCTTTTCAAGAAATGTCACATTTTAAGGAAAACACTGGAGAATTTTCATGAGAATTTTGTTGGCCTCCAAACAACAGACATTCAACTGGAACATATATAGTTAAAAGGAACCAGAAACATCTTGTTGACATAGTAAGTCTGTTATTAATCTTCCTACGTACTGATATCCAATTAAAACAAAGAAACTTTTCAGCTTGGCTGAACACTTTGCCTTTCTCATTCCAACAGGAAAAAAAAAGCAGCATGTACTGAATTTCCTAGAGATTGGAACTTTAAGGGAGGACCTAAATATCACAATAAATAAATAAAATAATGTGTCCAGGAAAACATATATGGAAAAGTTCTAGTGTAAGATAAAATATTCTTTAGTTGGGGGGAGGGGGGGGAACCACACTCAAAGTAGTTTCCTCTTAATTTTTCCTAACCAATTTTTTTCCAGCTGGTTATCATTTTATCCAAATTTCATCCGTTTCTGCAGATATTAGATTTCCAAACATAGGAACGCAATGGAACCTCAGAACCACTCTGAACTGACTATCTTTCTTAGAGCAGCTTCCTGCAGCGTCTTCTTAGGACCTCACGATTGCTACCCAAATGCTATTTCTGGTTTGTCTTGGAGCAAGATTGGGCTGGATCTTCACAGCTTGAGGTACGAGCACTTCTTCTGTCTTTTTGGGACCAGAGAAACCAGAAAGCACCTGGATTTCATAAAGGGACCACAGTCGCTACTTCTGAAAAGAAATACCACCTCACCATTTCCGACCATGGCAGTGGGTTTAGCTATCAACAAAAAAACCCAACTTTATCAGAACTTAATCAGCTGACTTCCGGCTAAAGAAAAAGGGCTGAGAGGGAAGGAAGCTCGGAAAACATCTCAGTAAAGCTGTGCTTCAGATTGCTGAGGCCAAGAGCAGATCAGATGGAACCAAGAAAAGCACTGTGGGGAAATCAGATGAAGCCCACACCACTGACGAGGGAAGTAGAAGTGATGGCTTCAAGCCAAAAAGAGGCTAAAAACAGATGGCAGAAAATTAAAGCATCTGATTAGGCTGGAGATCTTAGGTGGCTGTCAACTAACAAATATAAATGAATTAGAGCGACTTGGCGTCTAAGAAATAGTGTTAAGGAAAGAAACCAGTCGTGCTTAAACTCTAAATAATTGCTGACCATATTGTGTGAAATTTCATGCATTTGTAAGTAAAGGTGAACTATGCCGAAGAAATATGAAGTGGAAAAAATAATAATTATCTGGAAGAAAATGTCTAGATAATTGTAACAACGCAGGGGTAAGGGCAGAGGAAAGATGCTAGAGGGCACGAGAGATATGATCTTGTTGAATAAAGAAAGCAATCTGTAAAAAATATTACTTTTAATATTGTTCGCTTTTGTATATATAAAATATATAAACATACATGGCAGAGAAAAAACTTTGTTAGGATGACATGCGAGATTTCTGTAGCGGTAACTGAGAGAACATTTGTGTACTTCCATATTATTTAAATTTAAAAATTCCTCTTTTAAGACATACCCCTTGTAAATAAATACTTTATGGAATAGGATTTCTGCCCATGGGTCCTATCCATGTGCTTTAATAAAAACAGCTTTTTGCACCAAAAAAATTTAATAAATAAATAAAATAAAAATGTAAATTTTCCCCAATATATTTTTGAAGTATGGAATCTCTTATTTTTTGACATTGATATGCTGATTATGCGCTTCCTGCATTTTGTGAGTAAAACAGTTCATGTTAGACATTGTGGCTGCCCTCCCGGAGTTCACTGTGATCTCCCCCCCCCCCTTTTTTTTTTTGTATATTTTTTTATTGGAGTTCGATTTGCCAACATATAGCATAACACCCAGTGCTCATCCCATCAAGTGATCTCCCTTCAAGAAAGAACTTGCCTTTGAGCTGCAAGGAGTGCAGTTAATGGGCAGCCTTCAGCTGTTAGCTCACTGGCAACCTCGTTGGTCTGAGTGACGGCCAAGCACATTCCTCTCAGGCAGTACCAGCCCATGACTGAGGATGGTGCAGGTGTGATCATCTAGGGCCTGGCCATTTCCTTCTAGAAATCTCCTCTGACAGGCAATCTTTGCTCTAAAACTGCCCCTTGCGTGGGCGTCACTTTTGTCAGACCTGCATCATGGTATGAGGCTCTCCCTCCCTGCACCTGCTTCTCCTTCTTTCCTTTCAGTTTTCAGATCTCCATACTAGTCAGAGACTTTTCCTGCTCTTTCCTGCTCCCTCCTCTCTTTATCTTTTAAAGCTGCTACCTCCTACCCCATAAAGCTCTTGCCCTTCTAACTCAGTCTCAGCACCTACTTCTTGGGGATCCAATCCACAGAGACATCTTTTGAAGTTCTATACACTTCGCAGGGACCTCCTTTCTTCTGAGAATGCCTTCTCTGCCCCTACCCCATAATCCCTTGCCAAGCTTTGTTTTTACCATATAGCTTGGTCCTGGGCTTACTGTGGGTGCAGGGAGCAGGATACACAATCCAAGCTACACCAGTCACTATAGCAACCTATAACAAAGTCTTCCTGGTTTCTCCTTTGTGCTTTGTAGGCTAGCTCAAGTAGCTTTCTATTACTTACAACCACAATTCTTAACTAATATATTCAATAACTAGGTCTCTCATTTCCAGAATACTTGTGCACTATTTTTTATGGAGGTTCCTGAAAAGTAAGCTGAAAAGTACGTGTTTAAAAAAATACCATTTCCCCATTTTCATGATAAAATAACAAGCTTATGTCTTTAAAAGGCTTGATCCCAAGAAATGAGAACAGCATGATGTTGGAGATTGAGCACTGATTTTGAGTCTGAAGATCCAGGTTTGAATTCCAGCTTCGCCGCTGACTGGTTTTGTGATACTTGTCAAGCCACTTCACATTTCTGGAGTTTGGTTTTGTGATTTATAAAGTATAGTGATTTTCAGACTAACTTATTTCTAAGGTCCTTTCCAACTCTGTAATACCATAATGTGCCTAGCACTGTTTCTCCAGAGACTATGACAGTGTCTGGCATATGGTATGTGCTCAAGAGATATTTTCTGAACTGAAAAAAATTAATAAGTAAGAACTGGAAGGATATTTTTGAGTCTTTAGAAGTAAATGAAAATATTTCCTCATGTCTTTCTTTTAAAAAAAAATTTTTTTTTGTAATTTCTGGGACTTTGCTTTCTTCCTACTTCAGCCCAAGCCTCATTATCCAGTATTTTAACTCTTCTTGCAAGCATCCCGTCTCTGTCACTACCTTCTACTAAATCTGAACTCGAGTTAGTCCTTTCTCCTATCCTCCTGCTCCTATATCAGGTTTGTTGAGCAACTGACATAGAAACACCATGCAATAATATGATGCATTACATTTACTTGTTCATTGTCTGTTTCCCTAGGTTAGGGTGTATCTCCACCAGGGCATGGATATTTGTGTTTTGGTCACTGCTGCATCTCCAGTGCTTACAACAATGCCTAGCACTTAGTGGGGCCTTAATAAATATTTCATTGAATGAATAATGAATGAATATAATTCTAAATATGGTTTTGTCTTTCAGAAGCCTATTTTTTTAAAGATCTTATTTATTTATTCATGAGACACACACACACACAGAGAGAGAGAGAGAGAGAGAGAGAGAGAGAGAGAGAGATTGAGAGAGAGAGAGAGAGGCAGAGACATAGGCAGAGGGAGAAGCAGGATCCATGGAGGAAGCCCAATGTGGGACTCAATCCCGGGACTCCAGGATCACGCCCTGGGCCAAAGGCAGGTGCTAAACCTCTGAGCCACCCAGGGATCCCCCCAGAAACCTATTTAAGGTAGAAATTTAAATATGAAAATCTTGGTAGAGTGAGTGCCAGGAGAAAGGCACATGTAATTTTAAATAGGGTGGGAGATATTCCAGCAAAGATCTGAAACAAGTAGGCAAAGAGCCATTCTCTCACCTACTAAGGTCCCAGTTCCTGTTTTTAGCTTCAACATCATCCAGCGCAACATCCAGAGCAAAGACCCTGAGGCAGGAGTTTTCCTGGTCTTTTTGAGGGGCGATACAGAGGTCAATGTAGCTAAAGTGAAGTGAGCAAGGTAAGAACAGAAGGTGAAGTCATGGCAACGTGGCAGGTGGGGCCTGTAGGCTACAGGGAGACTGGCTTTCACTGAGTAAAGTGAGAAGCTGTTACAGGATTTTTTGTGTAGAAGAATGACATGGTCTGAATTATGTTTTTAAAGGACAATTTTGGCTGCTGTGATAAGGAAAGATTACAAAGGAGCACAGGTGGGAGCACGGAGACCAGTTTGGAGATACCATTACTCCTATTAGACAAATGTTCTATAGTCATTCCAAAGCCATTTAACACTATGTCCTTCCCACGCTGGGTTACTTTACCTACCCTTTCTTTCTTTTTTTTTTTTAAATATTTTATTTATTTATTCATGAGAGACACAGAGAGAGAGAGAGAGAGAGGCAGAGACACAGGCAGAGGGAGAAGCAGGCTCCACACAGGGAGCCTGATGTGGGACTTGATCCCGGGTCTCCAGGATCACGCCCTGGGCCGAAGGCGGCGCTAAACCGCTGAGCCACCCGGGCTGCCCTACCCTTTCCTTCTTAACACCTACTTGGGAATCTTGATACCAAGTTGTCTAATCCAAAAACCTTTTTTTTTTTTTTTTTTAAATTAACCACTCACAGCAGAGCCTGTTGACCTTCCCCTTCAGCACCTTTGGAAGCTGTCACCTTTTCTCCATCTCATAACAATGGCTCATTTATCACTAGGCCAGTATCCTCCTGCCAGGGGCCTTGTTTCCAGTTTCACCCCCCTGAACAGTAATTTGTTCCAGACCCAAATGTGATCCCATTCATCATCAGCTTCTCTGGCTCCCCACTGAAGTCTCTTCTGCTTGGCAGGGCACACAGGGCTCTTCCCCAAGTAGCTTCTGCTTAGCCTTCACCATGGTGCTCGTGGGGCCTATCATCCAGCCTCAGTAGAAGAGTTGTTCAAAATACCCTCTCTGCCAAATTGTAGATTTTGTAGGTCTTAGATTACATTTCCCTTTCTTCCTTTTGAGATTTACAATGCTCCTTCAGAGATCTGGCACAGCCAGGGTTAGAGTGAGCAGCTACCACATAAAATGCTTTATAGTTCCGATCCTGGCCTACATGGTGAGTCCATTAGGAGGCAAGACTATGTCTTATGGTCACTTTTTGGTTTGGTTTGGTTTTGCCAGCACATACATTGTCTCACCCACCTCCCCACACCAACTTCTACCTCCATTCCATTCCCCACAGAAGGAAACCTGCCTGGGGTCTGGAGTGAGCTGTATTAACTTAGAGGCCACCTCATATGAAACTACGCTACTGAAACTAAGCAAAACTACTGCAATAGAAAATTCAACTAGCACATCTGCCATGTGAATTCAGTGGACAGTAGTGGGAAACAAGAGCCAGACATTTCACCGACTGAGCCACCCAGGCACCCTTAGAAAATAGCGTATTAAAAGGAACTAGAAAGTTCTGGTTTAAATGGTACCCCCTGACACTCCTACTTCAGCAATGTAATGTGCACCTGCAAAGATGTATATGGTAACTATTCCCCAAATTTTTCTTTCTTTTCATATTTCATATTCAGCAAATATTTGTTGAATGCCTACTGTATTTTGAGAATTATTCTAGGACTTGAAGATAGTGAATTTTTTTTAAAAGCCAAATTTCCTGCTCCCATGGAGCTTACTGTTCAGTGCTTTCTGCAAAGTAAGACCCACACAATATGAACGTATCATCACACCTCCTCCCCGTCATTCCCAAAAGAGTAAGAACATAATTCTCTTCAAGCATTTTTCTTATAGGTTATGTTTCCTTCCGACTCTTTAACCATCTGCTCCCCACCACATCCCCTCATTTGTTCACATGCGCGTGCGTGCACACCCACACATGCATGTACACACTCATATGAGGGAACTGATATTTACACTTTCTCACAATTCTGAAATCGACCAAGACTAAAGCCTTCCCCCATCTTTAGATCTGGGGTTCTACTTAGGTTGTTGATAACCAAAGAAAGCCATGAGGGATTTTTATTTCTTCCCAAGGGCCTCATGGAACATTCTGCTATTTTGTTTCCTTGGAGACATGAGGTTGAAATTTTTTCTGAAATGGGCATCTCATAATGGGTCACCTCCTGGATTTAAACTGATCCTATTTTACAGGTGTCTAATTCTGAAAATGTGACCTCTAGCTTGTCCAGCCCCGACAGGCCTCCTGCTCTGAGTGGCCACATTCAAGGAAGTGTACCCACTGGCTGGTGATCACTGAATGTGGGCCAGGCATGCAGCCAGTGGACAGGACCCAGGGCTTTGGGGGCAAGGTGGCTTGAAATTATTCTAACTAAATAGCCTAATTAAAACTTAGTGGCTTACTTTAACCTTTGTGGTATTGTCTTGACCTGAAAAAAAAAAAAAAAAAAGGAAATCATCATAACAATCTTGGGGACCACTTTTAGCTTGCAGAGTGAACCAGATGAACAGCTGAGAGAAAGTCAGAGTACATGTCCCAGGGGCACTGGACTGGCTCAGTCAGTAGAGC
The DNA here is from genome assembly GCF_003254725.2 of Canis lupus dingo. Classification (NCBI taxonomy): domain Eukaryota; kingdom Metazoa; phylum Chordata; class Mammalia; order Carnivora; family Canidae; genus Canis; species Canis lupus. The sequence continues at coordinate 46,146,529 of NC_064255.1, forward strand.
ATGCAACTCCTGATCTTGGGGTTGTGAGTTCAAGCCCCACGTTGGGCACAGAGCTTATTTTAAAATAATCATAATAATACATTTCCCAAAGAATGAGCCCAAAGGAGTAGAGTACCTGCTTTTATCCCAGTTCAGTTTATTTAGCTCAGGAGACTTCACATGTTTATTTCCATGTGGAGAGGGACAGATCTCAACCTTTGGGAGTCTGGAATTTACCAGTGAGGGCAAAAACACACACTTTCAAGAACATCTGCCCAGAATTGCCATTAGAAATCTTAAGCCATGGAGCTCTGTCTGGCACACGTAGAATCCTTTTTTTCTCTTTAAAGATTTATATATTTATTACAGAGAGAGAGAGAGAGAGAGAGAGAGATTGTACAAGAGATTGTACGAGCAACAGCAAGGGCAGTGGGAGAGGGAGAAGCAGACTCTGCACTGAGCACGGAGCCAGAGGCAGGGCTCGAACCCAGGACCTCTGGATCATGACCTCAGCTGAAGGCAGATGCTCAACCAACTGAGCCATGAGCCACCCCGGCGCCCCCCCATCCATAATCTTCATGGTGGTAGAGGAATGAACAGTGACCTGGATGTAGATTACCAGTAGCAAGAGTAACAACAGCAATGACCACAAGCACTCACGTCGTGCATATCACTTGCCACACATGTGCCATGCACTTTTCATGCTGTATTAATTTATTTAATCCTTAGGACAGCCCGAAGTGGTAGGTGTCCAGAGGCTGTTAAGTACCTTGTGCAAGTTCACGCAGAGGAACTGGGATTGAAATCCAGGCGGTCTGGCTTCCTGGTTCTCTAAACCACTGCGTGTCACTGTCATTAGCCACCTCCCCCCTCATTTTGTTCCCAAGTGACAGGATGACATATAAGAGTAAACAGAGAGGCAGCAGGGCACGGCGAGTGGAAGGAATGCGTCTTTTGGAATCAGGGGACTTTGCCTGGCTGTGCCCTTGTACCCCGCCATCTAATCGGAGTCTGAGTTTATCTTTGTCAAATTTCTGATAATGGTATCAATTCTACCTCATGTCAGACAATTATACAAAATATTTTAGGAGAAAGGCCATTAAAATGTTCCTTTAGAAAAACAGGATACAAAATGGTCCATTAGAACTGCATAAAAATGCACACGCAAAATCTGTGCATTTCAGTGGAGGGATTATGGGTTCGTTTGCCGTTGTTGCTGAGTTTATTTTAGGTCATTCTAATGTTTCTCCTTGTAGCCTTTCAGCACGTCTAGAAATGTCTTCAATTAGCATTTATTCACTCACGTTCTTTGATGCAGCCAGCAAGTATTTATTTACTTCTGTTGTAGACCAGAAGACACTGTACTGAGGCAAAAACAAGAGAAAAGAAAACAAAAACAACCCAACAGTAGACAGTCTGGTCCATGCACACAGGCCCACAAGCCCTCTTCTGCGATCCACGGAAGCAAAACTGTCCTATCGTGGAGTTAAGGGACTTTTCCCCCTTTAATATTGGTTTCTAATGTTCACTTTAGAAACCAGAAGAAAAAAAATTTTTTCTTTAAGTCTTGAAAACAACTCTGGGTGCTTCCGAGGCCCAGGATGGGGTGGGGACAGCTGCTCGCGACAACGCGGGCCACACGGCGAGTGGCCGGGCCGGTGCGGTGTCGGGACACATGTGGTTGACAAACCAGGGGACCGCGGGGAACGTGCGGGTCCTGCGGGGCGATGGGGGCGCCACCCGGCCAGGGGGCTCCAGCAACAGTGCGGAGCCCGCCTGCACCCCACCTGCCAGGTGCCACCGCTCGGGCCCTGGGAGCGGCCCCCGACTCCTGTCGCCGGCCCGGGGCCCCCAGTTCCTGCTCCTCGGAACGTCGCTGCCTCCCTCACGGCCTCCGTGCAACGTCACGAGCCAATGTCCATTGGTGCCAACGTGTCACGTCTGTCTCTTGGCCCCCCGCTAGGCCCACGGAGCAGGGCCCGCCGGCGCCCCTGGCCCGCGTGTCCCCAGAGCCGCGGCAGCTCCCGGCGCTCAGCGACCGACAGGACGAAGAATCGCGCCGCCAGGAAGCCACTGGTTCTGGCTCCTTCACGTCAGGGCAGCGGGCCGGCTGGGTGTGTCCACCGCTGGTCTTCACTGCGGCGCCCGGAAGGCCACCTGTCGGCCTCCCCCCTTCCCGCTGGGTCCCGGGGCCCTGGCGGCGGGCGCGCAGCCTCGGGTCACTCCTGGGCCACCCAACCGTGTGGCTGGGAGCTAAGGACTCCGGGACTGTAGGGGCACCTGGGGAGGGAGCCCGGGCTCGGGGCGACTTCTTGGGTGACGGTTATCACAACTCTACGGGCCCGGCCTGACGGAGATTATGCCACTTTGAGTTGGGTTTTAACATTGTTTATTTTTATTTTTTTTAAATATTTTATTTATTTATTCATGAGAGACACAGAGACGGAGAGAGAGGCAGAGACACAGGCAGAGGGAGAAGCAGGCTCCACGCAGGGAGCCCGACGTGGGATTCGATCCCGGGACTCCAGGATCACACCCTGGGCCAAAGGCAGATGCTGAACTGCTGAGCCACTGGGCTGCGATGTTTTTTCTTTTTTAATTACAGTGGCTACGGTTAATTAGTCTGTTGAATACGATTGCTTATGTCACTAAATGGTTTCTCAGTCTGGACACAGAATAAAGCTAATGATACTGAAGTACACTATTGATGTATCGAGTGTTCTCCATTCTAAACTTAAAATCCTGAGGTACCATCTTTGAAAGAAGATTTCAATGAAAAGGAAAGTAAGGATTTTATTATTTTATTTTATTTTATTTCATTTTATTTTATCTTATTTTATTTATTCATGAGAGACACAGAGAGAGAGAGAGGCAGAGACACAAGCAGAGGGAGAAGCAGACTCCACGCAGGGAGCCCGTTGCGGGACTCGATCCCGGGTCTCCAGGATCACGTCCTGGGCTGAAAGCAGACGCTCAACCACTGAGCCACTTGGGCTGCCTGGAAAGTAAGGATTTTAAAATGAGTGCTACTGAGCACTTCATATTCATATTCAGGTCAAAGGAAGGCAGTTCCAGAAGTCTTGGTTGCAAGGAAGAAAAAAAACATAAAGACCTAGACATGTTAGAAGTGAGATGAGACCATCAAAAAACAGTGACTGGTCCCCCCATTGCAGCTAATTTTCCCATAGGGCCTGAGCCTATACGTCAGGTAGATATCTGGCAGTGGGTGCCCCTTTCTGTATAAAAGTGCCCAAGGGATTCTAATGTCTTAAAAAACGCAAAGACAGAGATCACATCACTCCCCTTCTTAAAACCTTTCAAAGGCTTTACATTGCTTTTGTTTTTTAAAAAAGAGTTAAATTATTTATTTGACAGAGAGAAAGAGAGAGAGAGAACAAGCAAGGATGTGGCAGGCAGAGGGAGGAGACTCCCCGCTGAGCAGGGAGCCCGACACAGGGCTCGACCCCAGGACCCTGGGATCATGAGCTGAGCCAAAGGCAGACACTTAACGGACTGAACCACCCAGGTGCACCTACATCGCCTTTATAATAAAATCCAAGATCCTTAAGGGATCACAATCTCTTCCATGATTGGGTCATTGTCTAGGTCTCCCACTCCCACTCTGTTACCCTTTCCCTTTTCTTCTTCATTCCAGATACACCAGCTTATTTTTAGATTCTGGGACTTTGAGGGGGTCTTCCCACCTTAGGGCCTTTGCATATGCTGCTCCCCTCCCTTCTCCCAGCTAACTCCTGCTCATCCTTCTCAGATCAAGTGTTATTTCGTTAGGAAAGCACTTTCCAATCCTCCAGATCAAGGCAGAATCTTAACCAACCGCTCATTACAAACTTCTGGTCAGGTATCCTAGTGTCTGGCACATAGTGCTCAATAATCAGTTGTTAATCGATGAAGTAGAGACCTTCCATGACCATGACCATGGGAGGCAATAAAGAGTAAAAAGAAAATAAAGACCTTACATCATGAACTAGAACAACCAATGGCCATTTGAGATGTTCACGGTCTTAAGGGCACCAGCTACTGACAGATGCTTGGTCCTCCAGGGGTGGTAGTGGGACAGCTCCCAACTTAAAGGCCAAATGGTCACTGAGACTTTTGTAAATGACCATTTTATTAAAAGGGGCAGAAAAGAAAGTGGGGAAGGAGTTTATTCTTGGTCCAGTTTCAGGTAGTTTGAGGACAACTGAAAAAAAAAAAAATCAGCAATCGCGAGTGACTGCAGAGGCGCTGCCAGACGACGCGCCACCATTCGGAAAGAACAGGCAACTGCTTTATGCAAGAGCATGGATGGCTCTCCCAGATGCAATGCTAAATAAGAGAAGCCAGACACAAGAGAGCACAAACTGTGTGAATCCAGTTATATAAAGCTCAACACCAGCAAAACTAATGGATGGTGGGAGGGGTCAGGAGGGTGGTTACCTCTCGGGGGACCGAGGGAAAGACGGACGAGGCTGCTGCTGGAAATGCTGTATACACACGCAGGTGCGCACACATGCAAAAGTCATTAGGCCCAGACTTCCGGTTCCTGCACTCTACTATATGCAAGTGGTACCCGACTGAAAAAGAAAACAGGGAGTTCACTGCTGAAAACCCCACACGGGCTCTCCCACAGTGGACAGGCCCGAGTCTGCATCCCTCGGAAGGAGAGACAAAGCTCTCTGCGATCTAGGCTCCCCCACTACCATATGCCCTGGTCTCGATCCCAGGGGTTCTCCTGCAACTCTCTAAATGTACCATTCTACTGCTCACTGCCAGGCCTCGGCAGCTGCCGTCCCCCTGCCTGGACAGGAAGCCGCCAGCTCTCTACCTGGCCGTCTACCATCCTTGGTGAAGACCCCCCTGGCTCTTCTGGGCCTGAGTCAGGAGCATCTTCTCCTTGGGCCCTTGTGTATTTTTCATCTCTCCTATAATTTCCGACAAGTTAGCCTGTTGTATCTTAGTTGACTTTTTACAGGGCTGCTGACCCACTACATTTAAGGTTCCTCGAGGGCAAGAATCAAGTATTCATCACTTCTGCATTCCTACCTCCTGGCGGAGTACCTATCAAGCAGAAGATCCCTGATGGACATTTGTTGAACTTGAATTGAAAAATATACGGTGATCCATAAAAATCGGTGGCAAAGAACAAGAGGACATCTTAACCAATGCTGTTTCAAGAAAACTAAAAGCTTGAGTAAAAAAGAAGCCAGAGATGGGCAGAATAATGAATCACAAGGATCAACGTGGTCATCAAAAATGAAGCCTTTTAAGTCCATCATTAAAAAGTTAAACTTGGGATGCTTGGGTCACTCAGCCATTAAGTGTTTGCCTTTGGCTCAGGTCGTGATCCCAGAGACGTGGAATTGAGTCCCACGTCAGGCTCCCTGCATGGAGCCTGCTTCTCCCTCTGCCTCTCTGTCTCTGTGTCTCTCATGAAAAAAATAAAATAAAAATCAAATAATAAATAAATAAATAAATAAATAAATAGTTAAATTTAACAGATTAAGGGGAGGGGGTGGCAATAATGACAATTTAGGGGTTTGTGTTTGTAGGTATAGGGCATGGGTTAAGGTCAGGATATTCAGAGTCATAGCAGTAATCACACCTAATTACAGTAGCTAACATTTATTGAACACTTACTATCTACTAGGCACTTTGCATTCAGTGTCTGATTTAATCTTTGAAGCAACCCCTTAAAGATCTGCTATTAATCTCCATCTTACATATTAGGAAGCTGACATTCCAAGACGTTAAGTAGCTTGCTGGTGGCCACACAGCAGGATTGTGGCTAGGGTTTGATTCTAACTGACGCCTGCAAAAGTCCAGAGCCTGTGGCAATGGGACTGGGATCAATGACCCTCTGAAGAAAGCATCTCAGAGGCCACACCACAGCAGGGTGATTGACAGAAAAGTGCCATGGCCCCTCTCCTGTGTTCACTTGTAGCACTGAAATGTCCGAAGCTGGAAGCTGACCCTTGGGAAAGAATGCCTGGGAGTCCCAGGGGTATGGAAAGTAGCCCAAAAATAAGCCTGCTACAAAACCACATATGAAGCTGGGTGGCGATTTCCTGTAAGGTATTCATCCCAATACCTACAAGAATAAAACAGAACCACCCTAGAAGAACCCACAGGAAGACATATCTAAAGAAATGGCTACCGATGTCTCTATGCCAAAAAGAAAAAAACAAAACAAAAAGAAAAACACCAGGACTTGAGAGAATCTTATGACAGACACATGAGTCCTGCAACGATCCACAACAAACTATGCCAAACGCCCTGGCAAGTCCAATGCCATCTGCTTTATTTTGGGTAAGTGTTGGGCTCCGTATGTATTTAGTGTGGCTTCCTGGGGTTCTGGGTATCGGAGCATGTGCCCCTTTGCTTGGCTGCTACCATGAAAATGACTTCTCCAGCCACAGCAGACCACCATCAGAAGAACCACCAGCCTCTTAGAGACTCTTAATGTGGTTCACTCCTAGTCCTGGTACTTAGCGAAAAAGAAAGGGTAATACAGTACCCCCAAATGAACATGTGTACCTCTGGCACCTTTACCAAATTATGTTGCCAGAATTTTTTTATGTTATTCTTCACGGTACCTTCCAAAACCAACATTTCCAGGGTGTCCTGCTACTCTGCAATATAGCTAAAAAAAAAAAAAAAAAAAAAAAAAAATTCAGGTCATAAGGAAAGGCAAACAGACACATTTTTTACATTGACAGGCTTAGAAAAATAACAATGCACTGCCTGTATTACACAAAGGGGCCTTGTATTTTTACAGCTAAGCTGCATTAAAATACAACCAGTGGGCCTAGACTAAATCAATTTAATGACCTCAGGTGAGGACCCAGGGGATGTCCATTCTTATGGCAAATCCTGAGCATTCAGCTTCAGCCACAGTTTAGATTGGGCCCCATCAACATCTCTTAAATGTTAATGTGAAATGTATTTCTTGGCCTTCAAAGAAGTGACAGCTTTGGACTTCAGTAAAGGAAAAAGAGCAGATTTTATAGAAAAGTGCTGATTCTGTTTTATCCGCAACGGAGGGGCTGATATTTAATATTTCTCTAAATATTATTCAATTAAATCACACAACCACATATGAAAGGGAATTTGAACCCTGACAAGTAGCATGAACTATCAGGACTCCCTCCTAGAGACAGGATCTCCCGTAATATACGGTGTGTTTCTCGTTGTTCAATTGCTCTCATAAAGAACTATCATTAGCCACTAATAATTTACATTCCTATACATCCCTCTGTCTCCTTTGGTTCTAGATCCTTGCATACATTGGAACACAGTGAGGGAAGGGGAAGAGGAATCCGAGCAGAATGAAAGCTCCTAAGAGCAGGGACGAGGCATGTGCCATTCAAGGCTGAGAGCAAGGATACTAGGCTTCTTGTAGTTTTCCAATGTGGTAGAGCAGAAAAATAAAGTCATATACACCTCGTATTGGGTGTGCAGCCAGAAAGTCATCAGCACTAATTCAGAGCAGCTGGGTGGGCAGGGACTCACGCAGCACTCCTTACAGGCCATCTCCAGAATTTAAGCAAAGGACATCTCTCCCCTACCCTCAGTGCTTAACTGCAGTGTCACGAACACTATCAGATGACATCCGACCATTCAGCAGGCAGTTGGATTTTATAGTTAATTACAAGTCTAATTACACATATGACTAATATTAAGTCTACTTTAAATAACAATGCTAGGACAGAGATGGTAGTTTTAGTGTTCTGTACTATTAAATAGATTATTTAAATAAGAGAGTCCTATTTTGTTTATAAGTAATATTTATTGGTATGTTTTCACATAATTTTGGAAGGGAGAAGAGATTCACTTATTTTAGGAAAAGACATGAAGTGCCTGTATATTTAGTAAAACAAAAATAATGTATGTTTTTAATAATATTCAAGTCAGACAACCACATAGATAGCTGTGTCTTCAGTTCAAATACACCTAATGTCCGAGGGAAAGTGGCTTTTTAAAATATATGCAGGATTTCCAGACCACAGACTGTATTAACAGTGGACTGGCTGTATCTTACAGTCACCTGGAGAGTTTTAAAAATTGTTATTCTCAGGCCACGCCTCAGGCCAGCATCAGAAGCTCTGAAGGTGGGCTTAGACATCAATAGTTTTAAAACTCTTCGGGTGATCCTGATTTGTAGCCAAAGTTCAAAACTATTGTCAAAAAAGAATGCAAGATTGCCCCTCACAGGCTGCCTTTAATGAACTTTTGGCTTGAATCTCTGAGTTTGCATTCTATCAATTGCTTAAGAAACAACTGTTGAGAACTTTCAGTTAAATGTGGAAGATTGAATATACAAGCTTATATCAGCTTCCAAAACTGACAGGAAAGCAGGAAAGAAGGCACTAACCCACAAGGACAAGAAAATAGGACAGGGGATGAACCTGATGCAAGGTCAAAAAGCACAGGGTGGGGCAACTGGTTGGCTCAGTGGTTGGTGTCTGTCTTTGGCTCAGGTCGTGGTCCCAGGGTCCTGGGATCGAGTCCCACATCAGGCTCCCCTTGGGGAGCCTGCTTCTCCCTCTGCCTGTGTCTCTGCCTCTCCATGTCTCTCATGAATAAATAGAAAAATCTTAAAAAAAAAAAAAAAAGGACATGATGAGAAAACCCTTGAGTAACCTGCCATTCAGCCACGACACCTCAGAAACACTCTGGAATTGGGGTACCAGGAGCTGCTGCAGGTGGAGAGTGGAGGTTAGTGTTTGAAAGTCAGACTATCAGATATCTTCCCCAGATCAACCTCAGCTAGGTGACTGATTTCTCCCTTGCTTCCAAGGAGAAGGAGGTTAATCTTGGCTAAAATGAAATAGAGGGCCTCCCCATGCCTGGGACACCAAAAATAGCAAAGGTGGGGGCTCTCACTTAAAGGTGATTCTTAGCTCACCCCTCTTTCCCTGAGCAGTTCTGGGAATGTTGGCAGTAAGCCTTAAAGCTTCAGAAAGGCAACTGAAAGGAAACTCTTTTTTCTTTTTTCTTTCTTTTCTTTTTTTTTTTTTTTTGACTGCAAGAGAATTCTGGACCATTTTGTGTGTGCCTGTGTGCCACAGGCATGTCCGGCAGTCTGGCGAAGCTTATGGAATCATGTGCAGCATGATGCTTTTGAATGTATGAAATAAAATGCATAAGATTGCTAAGAAAACTCATTATATTGAAATACAATTCCCAAAATGGACAAAAATTGTGATAGATGTAGTTTTTTATTGCCATATAAAATAGTAAGATCTAGTGTTAGGTCCCAAGCTGCTGTATTTCAAATTAGTGGTGAGTATAAATAGTCCCTCAAGACACCCGCAACAGCAATAGTATGATTCAACATACCTTGATTGCTATTGGTAAAAAATTATATAAATACAAAAAAGTAGGTCTTAGCCTACAGACCTAAGAAGCCTTGGGTTGGACGAGCCCTTTCTGGAGAAATGGACCAACCTGAGAGAAAAGGCCCACAGATACTTCTATTTAGGTGCAGGGGCTTGTTTGCTTAGTGAGGCCCACCAGGTAGGAAAAGCAGTCCTACCGAAAAGCAGTCCTACCCATGCACAGAACCACTTAGTGCCTCACTCTTAAAGATGAATAAGGTCGGGACACCTGGGTGGCTCAATGGTTAAGCATTTGCCTTTGGCTCAGGGTGTGATCTGGGGTCCTGGGATCGAATCCCACATTGGGGTCCCTGCGAGGAGCCTGCTTCTCCCTCTGCCTTTGTCTCTGCCTCTCTCTGTGTCTCTCATGAATAAGTAAATAAATAATCTTTAAAACAATAAAAATAAATAAATCAAGATGAATACAGTTGCCAGACATCTAAGATAAGCCTCCAGCATAAAGACATGGATCAAAAAAACAGAATCAAGAAATTCAGAGGATATACAAATAATGTAGGGGATTACCAAAATGATAAGGGATACCTTGAGAAAAGAGAATTGCATCCATGTAATAGGAACAGGATGCCTTAAAACACTCAGAGAATAAGAAAGAGCTCTCGTGAGTTCAAAATGATAACAGAAATAATTTGAAAGACCAAAAAAAGTGTTGAAAGATAAAGCTGAAGTAATCTTACACCTAGAAAAAAAGGGAAATGAAGTGGAAAATTGGATAGAAAAAAACCTTTAGAGAATTATTCTGGGTTCAGGATGTGAACAGAAAGAGGTACAAAAAATGTGCCAAGTATCAAAGAAACACTATAAGAACATTTCCTAGAATGAAGGACACCAGTCTTGAGATGGTCACCACAGAAACCATAGAGTTTATTGGATAAAAGCAGAATTCCCTAAGCAATCTCGAGAAAGATTTTGTTCAATCAATTGAATTGGTGGGGTTTTTTGTTGTTGTTGTTGTTCATTTGTTTTAGCATTTCCAGAACAGAGTGAGAGGATATACTGCTTTGGCAAAATGTCTAAAGTCCCAATGCCCCTGACATCATTCACCTACTGTTAAATAAACTGTTCACACGGTGACAACTGCAAAACCTTTGCCACCATAGGGAATTTCTAGGTTATCTTGCTCAACATTCAGCTGGTAGGCAGATGGAGCAAAATGAAGCCTCGGGCTACTTTTGGAGGTGAGTGGGAGGAGAATGGAGGAAGAGTGGGGAGCAGACAGCGCCTAGTAGATAGCGGCAGACAGGAAGGCGGGAGGGGCCCACAGAAAGAATACAAATATTCCTTTTACTCAAGGCAACCAAACGATCAATCCCTGTCCAGCCTCAACTCCCTGCAGGGAAATGCAGCTGAGTAGCAACAGACACTGGGAGGAGACTACCCAGCTTTGAGAGTCGCGAGACCACCCTGGGACCCATATGATAGCTCCCTCTTCTCTTAGCCCACATCTGGGGTCTCACCTACCACCAGGATGGGGATCTGCCTGCCAAAATAACTGAACAGACACACAAACTGAAGAATACAACGTCTTTTGTACAGTACACAATAGTATAGCAGATGTTTCGGAATACTTGCGTAAGAGTAATAAAATATAATGAACTATTGTATGTTACATAAATTATAGAAATTTTACATGACTCTATTTCTAGAAATAGACAACTATTATGCAATTTATATGATAGTATGTAATAGTAAATTATATATTATTATTATTGATTGAACTCTTCCTATATGCTAGGCCTTGTACTGGTTAAATCCTCCCACAACTGTGAAAGGGAGGTGTCATCAGCGCCATCCCACAGACGAAGGGACCCAGTGAAGAACAGAGTCACCATTTGGAACCACTGTGGGCCTAGCATGACAGTATCTTGTCTCGTCCAATCTTCACGGCAACCCCATGAGGTAGGCATTCTAGAGACGAGGAAACAGAGGCTCGGCGATGGGAATCTCAGAGGTCCCGTGAGTGCCAGGTGGCAGGTGGGTCTGTGTGGGTCCTGGTTGTGTCAGACGTCAGAGCCTGACTGATTGTTGACACACTAATTCATAAACAAGCAGAGCTCAGCTTACGCGTCTCCAGTTTGCAAATGCCTTTTGGTAAAATCTATTCTTTTTCCAGACGGGCCAGGAAGGGGTAATCTTGCAAGCCGCTTCTTCCATACAGCTGAGTTTCAGTCACTAATTCAGTGCAATGTAATTCAGTTCAAGACTCCCTGAAAGGGCAGAAGGCCGAGTGCGATCCCTTCAGAAAATCTCGGAACAAATTTATTGCTCCTTGCGATTGGGCAAGCTGAAACTGCATGCAGTAAAAGATCCTTAGATCTATAGGAACTAGACACATCAAGCAAGCTCTTTCTTCCATTTTAATGATAATCTGTTCACTTTAATTGAGAAAAACAACATCACACCAAAAGGATTCTTGGGCTCAATTGGTCCAATTTTCTCATTTGTTTACAAATGGCGACACTGAGGTCCAGAAAAATAATTATTTCAGATGAGCCCCCGGGGTGCCTGGGTGGCCTAGTTGGTTAGGCGTCTGCTATTGGCTCAGGTCATGATTGCAGGGTCCTGGGATCAAGCCCCACGTTGGGCTTCCTCCTCAGTGGGGAGTCTGCTTCTCCCTCACTCTCTGCCCCTCTCATGTGCTCTTTCTCTCTCTTAAATAAATAAGTAAATAATAAATAAATAAGATCTTTTAAAAAATGAGCCCCTAATATTTTTCCATAATACTCAGAAGCCAAGACAAAATGCCCTGCTCAGTGAATTACTGAAGAACAAATATTTTAAATTAAAAAAAAAAAAAAGTCAGAGTTAGATCAGAGAGTAAGAAAGTAGAAGCCCAGGTAATTTCACTTCCTCTGTGAAAAAATTACTGTGTGCTGTATTATCCAAAGCTGTCACAGGGCTACTCAGAGGGCCACTCGGTAGAGCCTCTGACCTACGAAGGGCCTCAAAATGTGGGTATGTGGCATGATACATTATTTGTCTTTTTCATTTTCATTGTCTAATGAATACACAGTAGCTACCCGACATGATAATGCAACAGACTAAACACAAAAGGAGATAGGAGAATCCACTTGCCTTTTATTGAGCAAGACATCAAAAGAAATTTGCAAAAATTTAAAATAATGCTACTCATTATATATATATGCATATATATATATAAATTGTTATTGAAAGTGTAGTTATTTTTTGTAAAGATATGTTATGTGTTAACCGGTAATGGGTTTATTATTGTCTGGTTTAATTTCACACAGATAAAACTTACATAAACAAAGCTTTTTGGGGTTTCTGAAGTATTTATAAGAATATAAAGAGGTCCCAAAAGACCATAAAGTTCAAGAACTGCTGCCTTACTGGGCCATAGTGCCTAGAAGTCAACTATGAATTCGGAATTTATCCTGGAATTATATTGTGAGTGGCAAAAATACATTGCATCATATTTTCAGTTAAAAGCATTACCCAAGTGCTTTTTAAATAGAATATAATAGGGGATCCCTGGGTGGCTCGGTGGTTTGGTGCCTGCCTTTGGCCCAGGGCGTGATCCTGGAGTCCTGGGATCGAGTCCCACGTTGGGCTCCCAGCATGGAGCCTGTTTCTCCCTTCTCCTGTGTCTCTGCCTCTTTCTCTCTCTCTCTCTCTGTGTCTATCATAAATAAAAATAAATGAATCTTTAAAAAAATAAATAAATAGAATACAATAGAAATGTCAATCCTTAAATCATGCTATAATTTTATAGGTCTGTGTTGACATTTCTCTATTTTCAATATGCTGAAAGCTTATATAACGTTGGGCCTTTCTTGAATTCCAAACATCCACCGGTGGGGAAAACACAAAGGCGAACTCCTACACTCTGCTGCCAATACTGATGGCTAATATTTACTGAGCCCTTACTCCCTGCCAGGCCCGTTGCTAAGTGTTTTCCGCTTGTTCTCTCAGCAAGTCCTAACAACGCTACACAGAAGGCCTGTCCAAGGCTGGACTTCTGGTAAGTGGGACAGCTGGGATTCGGACCCAGGTCGTCTGCCTCCAGAGCCCCTGCTCTAAACCACTACTAACTAGCACATACCAGTCCACTCCTGTCTCAGGAGACCTTCTTCTACTTTGCAGAATAGAAGGCATTTTCGGTACAAACGAGGAGATGGGAGATACACATCAGCAAGGCTTTTAAGAGTACGATGGGTTGTGGATGAGAGTCCACGGTTCTGCCTTCTGTTGCCTTTCGTTGCGGCTCCTCTAGGGCAGGCTTCTGCTTACTGCAGTTGTGTTATTTATTCATTTGGAAAATGAACCCTATGTGCGAAGTGCTCTAGGGCTGGGAGATCAGATGGTAGTTTTTAAGGACTTTTTCCCTGGGGAGGTGTGTCACAAGAAATTCTCATAAAGGCAATATGTCCCCCTATTTCCATTATGCAAATCTGATTGCTTTGCTCAGTCCTTCCTCAGCCCTTGGAAAGGAAACGCGACACTAGTAGACAATGGTACGAGAGAAACGATCAGTCACTTTTGCCAAACCCACAGTTTGGGTGGACAGAGGGGTGACGGAGCCAGCTGGCCTGATGTCATTACATCCAGATGTGGCATAAGCCTTTTAGTCAAGGGAGCTATGCTATTAGGCGACTTAAAAATATGTATAATTATAATTATAAAATATGATACATGAAATGACAGCAGTAGTAATATTAGTACTCCTAGTACTATACTAGTAGCAGTAGTAGTAGTTGTTGCCCATGGAAGAATTATCTTGGGTTTCCATCAGTCTACTTAGTTCCAAGTACACGGGAGCTGATTTGGAAATTTTCGTCTTCATTTCTGTTCAAACTCAAATCCTAGTTATCAGAGAACCAAACAAAGAATGATAGGTATTGTTTTGCATGTTAACACACATATCTAGTAGCAAAAATATTATTTCTAGTCAGTTGGGGAATTGAGGAGTGGGATGGATGGTATTCTGATTGATATCCAAAATCAAGAGCTCGATTTTATTTATTTATTTGAGAGAGAGCGAGAGGGAGCATGGGGGGCGGAGGGGCAGAGGGAGAAGCAGACTCCTTGCTGTGCAGGAGCCCCTTGGGGCTTAATCCCAGGACCCTGGGGTCATGACCTGAGTTAAAGGCAGACACTCAACCGACTGAGCCAGCCTGGCGGCCCCCTACCTACATTTTTTAAAATTGATTCAAACACATTGACTTTTCTCCTACCATGATATAGATGTAATAGCAGGATAAAATATGATTCAACTGTGACACACAGTAAAAGAAAGTATTTTCGCTCCAAGGGAGAGGAGATGTAATATCATATGTGTGATTAGACACAAGGAAACCTACTTTTTGAGTACATTCCAGGAATTTAGTCTCTTGAGTAACAAGACTGCTAATCGTTACATGGAACACACATAAAGTAACAAATGCGTGGTGATATGAAAGCACAAATACAAATGTGAATGAGCTTGGCCTACCAAAAAGAATCATTCATCTAGTAACATTCTGAATTATTTTCACATTGAGATGACAAAATGGAAGCTTTGTTCATAGAAATATATGTTCATACTTAAAAGCCATAAGACAAAGTCCTGCAAGTCATAATAGGAGCTTAATACATGCTACTTAATAAGACAGATTTCATCTTCTAGACAATTGGAAGTAGTATTTGGAATAATGTTTTTGTTGGACTTTATTCATAATTTATAAATACTGACTTTATGACTTTCAACTTTAAAAGTATAAAACTGCATAATCAAACTTTATATTCGAAGCCCTAATGTAACAAAAACCCAGAGCAATTATTCTGTGTGCAACTTATTCCCCCAGTGTAACAATTCTGCAGAGCTAGTAAGAGAGGCATAATTTCTTAGAGAAAAGCTATCAAACATTTAAAATAGTTCCCATTTTATAAAGAGACAAAAAGAAAACAAAGGAGAGGTGACTGGTCTCATGTTCATAAATCCACTTAAAGATCCTTATCCTTTAACAGATTAAAAAAAGTAAAGTTCAGAGAGGTGAAATTATTTGCCCAAAGTCTCAAACCTGATAAACAGGGAAGTTAGGATTCAAACCAAATCTGTCTGATTCTAGGACATTCCTGCTTATCTCTCAAGGGAAGACCCCTACATAACTTGAATAAGATTCACTGCTATTTGATGAAGGTGCTCAGAATTTATTCAAGGTCTCTTCATCCCAAATGACTTCCTTAATCACTAAAATTAGATTACTTGATTAAATTAACCTCTATGACCACCCCAGATGAATATAAGTAGTTCTTGGACAAGGGCGCCTGTGGCAAATTCTCTGCTTATCAAAATTTTATTCTAGCTTAAGCTCAAGGCATCAGCAGTCTATCCTGGATCTTCTACCATTTGCTGCTAATTTTGAGGCAAACTGCAATCACATACTCCCTTTTCCCTCTTTCCTTAAGACATTTGTTCTTTATATAAAATATCAAAGTCATCCCAAGTTTACCTTCTTTTGGCAATAGCTCCCAAAACATCCATTTCTTGATCAAACACTTGAATGCAATGGGAAAGCTGTTATTAAAGAAATGTCAAACAATACCCTGGTAATGGAATGAAACTTGCAGAAATTATAAATGGAGGGAGAGATTCATTACTTGGGCAGATGTCCTAAAGACATCATAGAGCCCATTTATGCCTCATCTTCAAGCTACATTATTATACCAACCTCAGGGGGTTCTGAAGACAATTCGGGAGAAAGTTCTAGATCACTAACGTCTTTGAAAGCAGGCATGAGACAGTGGGGGCATAATGGGTGGGGGTGAAGACTCTATTATCGAATAAGCTCACATTCAGAAGATACTTTAATACAATGAAGTGTGACTTTATTTATGTGGAAAAAGAAACAACCACCATGTTAAAATATGCCCCATGCGGTTTGAATTCTAGCTTCACCATTGCCTGTTTATGAGATGTTGGGCAAGTTTCTTTCCTTACTTGAGCTTCAATTTCCTCATTTGAGAAGTTGACATAAAAGAGGCCTACCCACGGGTTTCAATTAGATAATCATATAAAGTAGTGAGCTTAATTAGTGCCTGGCACATAAAAAGCACTCAATAAACTATGATTTATAATTTAGAATATTATTAATATATTCTTGGGAGGAGTCATCTACAGTTTTCCACTAGGATGAGTGCTTCTAGAAGCCTACTTATGTAAGCATGTTTCTTTTTTGAAGAAAATAACCAATTAGTTGTCCCATTAGTTACAGAAGGCAAAAACAGCCGAAAAGAAAAACAGAGAAAGGGAGAGAAGAGAAGTCTAGTCCTGGCAGCAGATGCCTTGAGAGTGGCAGGGAAACTTCCAGCTTCGGATCATCTCAGTAGAATAATTATTATGCAAATGACAGGCTCGTAACCAGCAGTGGTCATAGGTTGCGAATGCCAGTCAGCACAGTAAATTCAATATGGCTCTAATAAGCTGGGATTATTTATACCGTATATAAATTAATTCAAGGATATAGATCAGGGAAGTAACCTGGGGAAAAGGATAACAGAGACAAACTTGGGTCTAAATACAAAAGGGAAGTCTGGAAAGAAAATGAATCCTTCTACTGTAAGAACACTTTACAGTACAAATAATAAGTCAGATGTCATATGTGGAGAAAGCACGGAAAATCTTTGCAATCCTGCTGAGAAACTGTCCTAACAACCCATCAATAATACTCTGGGTCATCTAACAGAGTTTATTATTTTTCTCCAGCTACACTTAGTCATATTTAAAGACACTAACTGTTATTCTGCATTTATGTTCATAATATCATACTTCAAACTATGTCATACTATCTTTTAGGTCAACATTTTTCAAAAACATTACCATTCTATTTCAATTTCTTTTTGTCTTAAAAGATGATTTGATAATAATTTTCTCTCTCTCTCCATTTGGCTTCTGTTACCATATCTTATCAAGACAGAGTTTGGAGTCTTTCTAACTCAAAAACTTAAACACACATAACGCTTCCTGCTGCCACTCCACCACGATGCCGTATGTTTTGTCATTTTTCAACAGTTTTAACATGGGCACAGTACCATTCTGTACAAGGAAGAAATGAATGACGTTACTGGCTGAAGGTTTAAAGAAAGAAAGTGACCAATCAAGCCCTGGAACAAGAACCCCATCTGTTTTTCATCCATTTTCTTGCTACTGTATTCCTTGAACAGCTCTTCGAAGAATAAAACCTTAAAGAATGTGAACTTGTGGCAAGACCATACAGAATATTCTGGAACCGTGCTTTGAAGTAAAAATCATTCTCTTAACATCAGGGAGATTTAATACTACCATTTCACCATGAAAATAATCACAGATGAGTGCTCTGACCAGGACTAATTGTCTTTGAAGTTCTCTAAATTCAAGCATTGAAAACAGTGCTTGACAAAACTCTTTATCAAAAAATTACAAAGAAAACAACTTGCAGGCAAAGCTCAATCTAATTTAGCTTGGACCCAAAATTAAAGCTGCGACGTTAAGCAAAATTAAAAAGTGTATGAGAATCACGTTATGAAGACAGCCTAAATTTGAGAGCCTGACCTTTGATGCTTATTTTATAATTATCAAGGTGACGAAATAACTGCTGGGTGACAGCAGCCATTTAGCAATCAGAATCTGAACAATCAGTATGTGTACTCTTTCCTTGGGACCGTTTTATGATATGTGTTCAAATTCTGGACCAGAAAGTACAGCTGTAAAAACAAATGTTAGAGCTGAAGCAAAACAGAAACAATGAATATCATAGGTTTAGAAGAACATTCACTTGCACCTGAATGAGTCCCTTGGGGTGTTCAGGAGTCAGAACATTAAAAATTGAAGGTTTTTCAGGGCTCTAGTAGACCCCTACCAAACAACAATATTAGGTAGAGCACATGCTGTTCGTTCTCTCTGGAAAACCCTTCACTCTCTCTGCCTTGTGCTCGTTCAACTCACCCTTCAGATCTCAGCTGAAGTGTTCCTTCCTGGGGCTGCCTTGCCTGGCTTCCTAGATTCACCGCATCCCTACCCCAATAAACACACCTCTCTTTCATATCACTTGTCACAGCTGCAGCTTTACATTTTTATGTGTGGTTATTTGACCAGTTCTCTCCCTTTAGACTGTAAGCCTCGTAAGGAAAAGGGGTTATAGATGTTTGTTCTCACCATGTTAGCCCCAGAACCTAGCACAGAGCTGGGCACAGAGTAGACATCTCATACGAAATGATGAAAGGGAAGAGGATGAAGTAATTACAATTAGTTGGTGAAATCGTTACTATCGGTTGGTTAGGTAAAAATCATGACCAGGATTCTACTTCAAGCCAAGCACAGGGAACATCAAGGAAGATATACAGGATTGGGATGAGATCTCAGTCCTACGTATCTTGGCTTTCTTGCTCCTATACTCATCTCAAACATTGCTTTATTCATCCTGGACCTCACATCTTGCTTTTTGGTCAAACATGGTCAGTATTCATGCTTACATTTCAAAAAAGGTTTTCTGGAGGCTGGATCATAATAAAAAAAAAGACCTGTAATGGCACCTTTTAGAATCCATGTGTACACTGGACTGATTTCTCAGTAAAGCCACCAATGATAAGGCCAAGGACAGGAGTCATCACCACCTCATTCGCTAAACCAGGGGGTAAAGAGTCTGCTTTGGTCTATGACAAGGATAGACAGGAGGCTGATAGAGTCTGAGGTTCAAGAGGCCAAGAGGAATCAGTCAGAGGGAGAAATCCACAGTATCACGTCCTACCAGTGCTTCCCAGACTCCGGCCAGGACCACCTTGCTCTAAAACACTGCCCTATGGCTTGTTAAAACTCAAGTATTAATGTAACCTGTGCTAAACAACATAACCTGTGAAGGTGAGAAAATAAAAGATGGCTAAGCAGTGCAAGTATAAAGGGGATTTTTGAGTGTTAATGAATACTTCTTATTTTTAGATAAGTTTTAGGTTTAGAGGAAAATAAAAAAAAAAAGAAAAGAAAAGCAGAGCTCCTGTATCACCCCTAACTCCCCTCCAGTTTCAAAAGTGTCTTTTTTAAAATATAAAGTTAAATGCCAGAGATAAAATGCTCTAAAACCTGTCCCCATTGTTTCATGTTAATTGGCAAGCTTTCTATTTTAGATAAGGATCAACACTAATTAATGTATTTTAAACAGCTTTTTCATTTATTTCAACAGTAGAAAATTTAAATACTGATGAAAGACAGAAGGAGGGAAGAAGAAAGGAAGGAAGGAAAGAAGAGAAATGAAAAGTTCAAACATAATCCTTTCACTCAACAGTAACTAAAAAAAATATATTGGTCTATATCCTCCTATACTTTTTCCTGTGTATATATTTTTAGAAAACTGGAATAATATTTTCCATGGTATTTTAGTTAAACACATGATTATTTAAACACATTCATAGAATGGAATAACCTGGCCATATTGGCATTTTTATTAAATGTTCTTCAATACTGGGGTCCCTGGGTGGCTCAGCCGGTTACGTATCTGCCTTTGGCTCACGTCATGATTGGGGCTCTGGGATCCAGCCCTGCATCAGCCTTCCTGCTCAGCGGGGAGTTGGCTTCTCCCTTTCTCTCTGCCCTTCCCCCCATATTCTCTCTCTCTCTCTAATAAACAAATAAAATCTTTTTAAAAATTTAGAAAATATTCTTCAACATTATTTTTAGTGGTAGCATAATATTCCATTTTATGAATAACCATCATCTATTTAACCAATGCCTCCTAGTTTTGAACATTCAACATTTATTTGTGAAATTGCCAGCATCTATTTCCCCAAATTCACTCTTATACATTTTTAAAGAATGGCACTTTGTAGGGTGGGAAAACCAATGCAGTGAAACACTAGATGAGTTATTTTAATCTCTATACAAGATACTAGTGTTGGCAAGGCGGGAGAGAAGAAAAGCTCTTCCTATGACCCTTGTATAGCTTTGGACGGATGTGCACGGTTCAAGGCCAGCAAAGTGATAAATAGGTTTTGGCAGCTCATTCTCCCCACCTTGAGTAGTATTACAGTGTGTCATTGGAGTGGATCATTTAGAACAGGAAGCCAAGGACACTGTGTGGTGTTCTCCCGGGGTAAATTCACAGATACCTCATAGAAGGCTTTGGCAAGATTCTCTGTATGCACAGAGAAGCATAGAAAGTGGCTTTATTTTTAAGGCTCAGATTCAGCTGAAGGATCCGCCAGGGAATCCAGAGAAGGGAATGCCTGGGCTTGGGTTAAAATAGCTGGCTTATTCTTGCTTTCACAGTGCACAAAAGCTTTACTCATGTGCCCAGCAGTCATCTGCTAATCTCACACCTTGAGATAAGTAGTACACACACATCCTCATTAACATTGAGTCAGTGACTCTGAAGGGAAGGATATCGAGGAGACTGAATTTCTAATTCACATTGAGTGACTAGATTTTCATATCTCATTGCAATTCAGTGCAGCTATCAGCCACCGCAGGCAATGCAAAGAAGCTTCTTGGACAGAAGTAGCAACATATGAAATTTCCTGGGAAATGTCCCAAATGCTATGCTTCACATTTGTGGTAGTAAGTCATGGGTATATAATTTTACCTTCTAAGTGCCTATTTTACATTTAAAGATAGAGCTCTGTGGTGAAAAAAATGCTAACTAGTTTACTCATTTTATTATAACTAACTTTTGTCCAAAATTGGAAAAGCTTCCTAGTTTTTTTTTTCCTCCCAGAAATAAAAATATTGCAACATATTATAAAAATCCATACAATATGGAAAGGAATACTCTAGAAAGTAAAAATCACCTTTAATCCCATCATTCAAAGATATATGCTGTGAAGTGGTTGGATAGCTGGTATATATTGTAAGAGGTAGTTTTCTCCTTGACACTTAAATATTTTTAAAAACATATTAGACATACTTGCTTTGTAATCCACTCCACTTTAGCAATGTAAATGTACATCTTCCTGTGTCGATCAAGACTGATGTTTTTATAGCTGTATAATCAACTACTTTTAAACCTTTAAAGAATCCTGATATATTTTCACTTTGACGATTGAGTTAGTAAGATGTTTTTTGGTCATGTGTTTAATGTTGACATCTGACTTGTTTCTAAAGAGAGAAACTTCTTAGTAGACACTAATTAAAATAAATAACCCAATCATTTATAGCTATAAATGACTGCGCAAGCAAAGACTATGCACAATAAAAACAAAAATAAAACTATTAAAATGTCTAAAAACTGTTTATTTTCTTAGAGTTGGTTTTATCAGTTGTTTACTTTTGAAATGAATTAAATCAGAATTTTTAACATTTTATGTGTTGCTCAACTTGTGCTACTCAAAATGAGGTAAAAATAAAAAGATGAAGTGATTTGTACAAAGCACAAGCATTAAAAGTAAAAATTCAATTAAACCAAGAAAAGCTTTACTAATTTGAAATGAAATTAATTATGAAAAACAAAAGTCAATTAATTCTCAAAAGGAATCTTGATTAGTATCTGAAATGATGAAAGGAGAAGAGTGTAGATAAAATTTTAAGTTGTTTAAAAACCTCTTAAGTAATAAATTACAAGCAGAATTTATGAAAAAGAAGTCACTTTATGATATATAAAGTGATTGACTTAAGAGGGTGAATTAAAATACTAAACCATCATTACGAAACAGTATCTATACTGTGTAGGCAACAGCACCAAAGCTATGCTTATTGATTGACTGATTATTTTGTACTTTTCTGCTCACAGCACAGATAGGAGATGATCTAGAAGATAGCCTTCTCTATAAGTTGACCCTTATCTATAGGTGGCTGATTCCCTTTGGAATAGTGCTTTCTTTTTTAGTGTTTGTACACTGTAACAGATCTCTTGGATACTGATGAAAGCTATAGATTCTCTCCCTATACTTGTATGTCCGTACTGCCACAGACATACAGGAGTTCTCATTAGTCTCCTTTCTTGCTTATTAATGGACCCTCCAGAATAAAGATGACATTTCTAATGTGGTCATGTGACTAAGTTCTGGTCAATGCAATATAAGCATAAGCATCATGCTCAACTAGGAAGTATTCCTAAAGGTAGGGATCGTGGCCTTCCTCTTTCTTTATTGCTGGCTTAAATGTTTAACTGTCATTTTAGACTATGAGAAAGGACTTAATAAAGCAAAGTAAAACCAGAGGCTAATCAAGAGGAAAGGATCCTGGGCCACTAATGATTATGGAACTGCTATACTTGTCCAGGATGGCTTATTTCTGGAGTTTTTGTATGTTTGAGAAAGAAAGAAACTTGTATCTCATTAAGCCACAATTACTTGGTGTTCTGTTACCGCTGAAACTAGTATTAACTGATATATGTATAAACACATACAAGTTTGCGTGTAATTTTAGGGGTGTGAGGGTTCTATGGATTGGGATTAAGAAATATATATATCTCCCCACTAATATTTTCTCCATTTATTTAGAGTGATATAGGAGGCTTAGTCTTAATTTTTTTATTGAAGTGTAATTAACTTTCAGTTGTACAACATTTCAAGATTCAGCAATTCTATACATTATTCAATGCTCACCTAAATAAATGGAGAAAATGTTAGTGATTTGATTCAGATTATCTTAAAAGGGAGCTACTATTGATAATTCCTAGTTGTATATGCAAATCTATTCGCCTGGTGAAGATTAAATTCACTATAAGAATCCAAAAAAAAAAAAAACATTCACATAAAAGATTTTTGCCAATAAATAGTAAAAAATCATGGATGACACAATGATAATCACTTCACGTTTTTACCCTGTAACTAACAACTTTTTTCCACATCCATTATCTTTCTTGATCTCCACAATCATCCTGTGAAGTAAATACTGTTTTTAATCCCATTGGTGTATAGACTTAAAAACAAACAACAAAAACCCACAAAACTGATTTAAAAGTAAGAACAAACAGACACAAAACAGGCTCAGGCTGTTTCTTGCTCAAAGTTAAATGGAGTAAAAACTATAACCAAGGAGACTATTTCCAAACCCCATGCCCTTATCACTGTTCCAATGACTATATTAGAAGTATAAGCATCCCCTATTTTGTAAAAAGGTCATTCTTAAAAACACAGAAGGAAGTTAAATATATATATATATATATATATATATATATATATATATATATCTTAAAAGTTATGTTCTAAAAGGGTGATTCTCTTCTCATATAACTAAACAATATTTTAGACATTATAAAGTTCTTTCTTTAAAAAAAAGATTTTATTTATTTATTCATGAGATAAAGAGAAAGGCAGAGACACAGACAGAGGGCTCCATGCAGGGAGCCTGACATGGGACTTGATCTTGGGTCTCCAGGATCATGCCCTGGGCTGAAGGTGGCGCTAAACCACTGAGCAACTGGGCTGCCCTATAAGTTCTTTATTAAAATTGTTTCTACGTCTTTTTAGCACCAGATAGTAATACAATTAGCATGCAATTATTTAAAATACAAAAAGCCAAAAAACAAACAAACAAACAAAAAAAGAAAATCTTTGTTTAAAATGCAATTCTTCCCTAACACTGCTGCTGGCCTTTCTCCTGGTGATAGATGTTTTCCTCAATAGTATAAAACCCAAGGCAGACCAATCCAAGTGCTAGCTACCGTAAGAACTTTATTTTTAAAATTTTTAAAAAGATTTATTTATTTATTTTAGAGGGAGAGATACAGAGAGTGAGCATGAGTGTACAAGCAGGGACAGGGAGGGGGAAGGACAGAGGGAGAGGGAGAAAGAGAGAATCTCCAGCAGACTTCCCACTGAGTGCAGAACCTGACTTGGGGTTTGATCTCACAACCTTGTGATCATGACCTGAGTGGAAATCAACTCAGATGCTTAATCGACTGTGCCACCCAGGTGCCTCACCCAAAACAATGTTAAAAGTGGAGCTAGTAGGACAAAATTTCTTCTCTGGTAGGTAAGTTGCTAGGATTTAAGTCCAGGGACTCAGATATTTAAAAAAAAACCTCATGTAAGAAGAGACCAAGACCAAAGAATGAGAAAGAGATGGAGAGTGAGAGAGAAACAGAGAGTCCAGCCAGCAATCCAAACACCAATTTTAGTCCCTGGGATATCCAGGCTGCCCTGGCTGCTGTAGTCTTTGATTGGACTGAGTCTCCTCCTAATAAGACCATCTTCTTCATGTAGTTGGTCTGAGTTGGGTTTCTGTTATTTGCCACCAAAAGGATATCAGTAAAAACATTAAATATAATATTGTAAGTTAAATTCCTAGGTGTTCATTGCTGCACTCATTTGACATTTATTAGGCATCCACTATATGCCAGGCACTGGGCTAGGAGCCAAAGATACCACAGGAAGCCAAATAGGCATGGTGCCTGACCTTATGTAGATAAACAGTCTTAAGGACAAAACAGCCACAAACTAAAGAAGAGAACAATTTTAATATTGAGCCTTGGGACTTGCTGATGGGAATTTTGTGATGCTAGGTCAAATACTCTTTCTCTAAAATTTTGTCATGAAAAAGTTGAACTACCTTCCTTCCTTTGTAGAAGATTCTGTAGTGGACCATATCCCTATCAACATAACATGATTCTGGAATTTCTTTCAGCATTAAAACACTAGAGTGACACTATGAATCCAGAATTTAGAGCTCTCAAACCACCATTTCTTCAGTGGCATCTTTCTAGCATTTTGTAGATCTTCTTTTCTTTAACAAATGAAAAATCAAGTGATCAATTAAAGGTAATATTTAATTGAGCCTAAAATTTACTATTTTTAGGGCTTGTAATCATTTCCAATTCGCCTCAGTGAAAATCCATTCATTGATTGTTTTCATTCATTCAACAAATATGTACTGAGAACCTATTATATGTCATACTCTTTTAGGTGCCAGGAATAAAGCAGAGAACAAAAAGACAAAATCCCCAGTTCTCAAGGATTTCATATTCTATTAAATTCTAGCAGCAATCTCACTGACAGCAAAACTCTCATTTTTTTCATTGCTCATTAATATTTATAAATAATGAAATAATAAAATGTTCAAATAATTGTCAAAACATGGCTGAACAAATCTGGTGACATTGTCAAAACAGGATTGCTCAGAATGAGACAATGCCATCAAGAGTTAGAGATCTTTATCAACTAAAATATGAATCCAACTACAAATTTTCTTTAAGGGTTTTATTTCATTGTATAAAAATGCAGATTATAGCAACTTCACTTTTGGGGACCTATCTTTTTTTTTTTTTTTTTCTTTTTTTAATTTTTATTTATTTATGATAGTCACAGAGAGAGAGAGAGAGAGGCGCAGAGACACAGGCAGAGGGAGAAGCAGGCTCCATGCAGGGAGCCCGATGTGGGATTCGATCCCGGGTCTCCAGGATTGCGCCCTGGGCCAAAGGCAGGCGCCAAACCGCTGCGCCACCCAGGGATCCCCTTGGGGACCTATCCTATTGAAATAACAGTGCAAGTATGTAGCATATATGTACAAGCACGTTAATATAGTATTGACTGGCAAAAATTAAAAATTTTTAATTTTTTAATTAACGAATTAACGTTAATTAAAATTAATTAATTAATTAATTAATTAATTAATTTTAATTAATTCGTTTTTAATTAATTAAAAATTAATTAATGGCAAAAAAAAAGTCAAAATAATTTGTATATCTGTCAGTAAGAGAAGGCTGTGACCACATGACTAAATTCTGTGACACAGGAGAATAAAGGCAATGACTGTAATTTCTGGCTGCATCCATTAAAGGGATGGGTCATGCCTTCCCCTGCTCCAGTCACCCTTCTGACTGGTTAGAAGGGGATGTGCTGGTGGGCCATCCTGAAGCGTGAGGATGAAGATAACACCCAGAAATGCCTGGGTCCCTAACATGCCACAGCTGCTGTCCAACCCTGACTGCTCTTCTGAACTGTTACTTGGAAGAGAAGTTTCTATGATAGCTTAAGCCAGTCTTAGAGAAATCAAACTTATATCCCCATTCATACATAGACAATGGAATATCTTGCAGCTATTTTTAAGAACAAGTTAGATCCATGCCTATTTATTGGGAGATATCCTTGATATGTTAGGTAACTATGTGATAAGTAAGTAGCCCAAATTTTGTAAAACAAAAGAAAACAAACAAAAACACATCAAAGCCTATGTTGTACATAAATGCTCATATGACCACAAGAAAAAAGGTATGGAAAGATAACCTGAGTACTGTAGGAAGAGTGGGAATTTGGGGAAGGGGATGGTGGAGGGGACTATTATTTCTAATTATCTCACATTACATGTATAATTTTAAAAATATCAGTTGTATAAAACTCAAAGACAGGGACGCCTGGGTGGCTCAGCACTTGAGCATCTGCCTTCAGCTCAGGGCGTGATCCCGGGGTCCTGGGATCGAGTCCTGCATCGGGCTCCCTGCATGAAGCCTGCTTCTCCCTCTCCCTGTGTCTCTGCCTCTCTCTGTGTCTCTCTCATGAATAAATAAATAAAATCTTAAAACAAAAAAACCCCTCAAAGTTATATGAGCTAAATATTCAGAGTGGTATGAATGAATGAGGTCTTGTTGAATTAAAACTTTTTTTTTTTGACTTTTAAAAAAAGTTTTTATTTAAATTCCAGTTAGTTGGGATGCCTGCGTGGCTCAGCGGTTGAGCATCTGTCTTCGGGGCAGGTCATGATCCTGGGGTCCTAGGATCGAGTCCCACATCAGGCTCTCCACAGGGAGCCTGCTTCTCCCTCTGCCTGTGTCTCTGCCTCTCTGTGTGTCTCTCATGAATAAATAAAATCTTAAAAGAAATAAATCCCAGTTAGTTAACATACAGTGTAATATTAGTTTCAGGTATGCAATTATTGACTCCACACTTCCATATACCACCCGGTGCTTGTCACAACAACCACAGTTCTTAATCCCCATCACTAATTTAACCCATCTCTGCCCCCAACCACCCCTCTGCTAACCAGTTTGTTTTCTATACTTAAGAGTCTGTTTCTTGGTTTGCCACCCCCCTCTCTCTTTTCCATATGATCAGTTGTTTTGTTTCTTAAATTCCACATATGTGTGAAATCATTCAGCATTTGTCTTTCTCTGACTGACTTATTTCACGTAGCATAATACCCTCTAGCTCTTTGTGTTGCACGTCATTGCAAATGGCAAGATTTCATTCCTTTTTTTATGGCTGCCTAATGTTCTATTGTATATATATATATATGGATAAAATCATATGCTATCTGGAATTTACTTCAAAATAATTTGGGGGGGGGTTGATTTTATCTGCAAATATTTCAAAACCTTTCCTTAAAAGGACTTTTAAAAACACAATCATAAATAAATAAATAAATAAATAAATAAATAAATAAATAAATAAATAAAAACACAATCACAATACCATTAGGATACTTAAAAAAATTAACAATTTCTTATATTTTATCTGGTACAAACCAATGAAGGTTAGCGACTTAGTTGGGGCAAAAACCACATAGAAACCCCGATCCCCAGAGCTTCCATTCAGCGAGACCTCATTCATTTTTACCACTTAGTTAATGTTAAGGAAGCCCTTATTAATGAAGGCCACCTTCTGTGAGCTGTACTGTACAGTCATACATCATCTCATTTTATTTCAAGAACCACGGGAGGTACATATTTTTGTAGGACTAAACAGGAGGTTGCAGATGGAATGGTTAAGATTACATAAGATAGGACAGACCTATGGAGTGTTGAACCCAAGACCTGGCTCAGAAAAACAACTCAAAATACAGTGACTTTTTTGTATTAAGGTGGATCCAAGGCCAACAAACTGATAGGCCGGGCTCAGGAAGATTCTCTTTCTTGGGAATTTGAAATTGGGATGCAAAAATTGAGTTAGTTAGCTGTGGGGAAGTGAAGCATAAGACTGTGTAGATCAAGGGATCCATGGGTGGCTCAGGGGTTTAGCGCCTGCCTTCAGCCCAGAGGCATGATCCTGGAGCCCGGGGATCGAGTCCCACGTCGGGCTCCCTGCACAGAACCTGCTTCTCCCTGTGTCTCTGCCTCTCTCTCTCTCTCTCTCTGTGTCTTTCATGAATAAATAAATAAAAATCTTTAAAAAAAGAAAAAAGAGTGTGTAGATCACAGTCAGACAGTTCTACAGGGCACATCAAAGCTCTGTGTTGACCAAGCTTAGAGAGAAGCAGAAACCTAGAGTGAGCGCAAGATAAGGGTCTGTGAGGAAGAGGACAGGAAGATGGTGTGCAGAGAAGCAAGACAAGAGGCTGTCGGAGCAAGGCTGTTTGGAGGAGACTGCACGCTCAAAGATGCTTTGGATCATCTTGAGCTTGGCTGTACTTCCGCAATTGGATTCCATCTTTCCCATCTTTCCTTATAATCAATCCCCTTTTCACGTGATCTAGTTGGTTGGGTTTTTGCTTCTTGCTGCCAGCTCTTACTTCCTCTCTGATTAGCAGTAATTCTACTACCACTACTCTCCATCATGACTGTTTTGTCTCCAAGTACTCCTAGTGTGGTATCTATAGCATAGGACATGCTCAATGAACACCTGGTCAGGACTTAGGCTTCTCATCCCTTCTGCTCAATATTCTAACACAAGAGCAACAAAAATTCACCCCTGAGGGGACTTCCGTTGCCTTTCTCAATGGTTTCATGTCAGATCTGTACCATGCGGTCCCTTTTAGGCCAGTCTGGTACAGCAAATCAGGATGGATTTTCTGGTGGTCATCAGAGCACCACTGTAGAGAGAGAGATTTTTATCTTTGCCTCAGAAATTACATGAGAACCATATTTTAATTAATAGGGTTATATTTTCCCTCAGATTTACTTGTTCCTAATATCTCAGAGAGAGACTTCTGCTGTCAAAAACCACTCTAACATCGGACATTTCTTTCTGATTGTGTGATACATTCTTACTGTGTCATACGGCCATTCCTTAAACACTTATACCCAGAACTGTCTCTAGTGACTCTTTAACGGTTTGCCATGTATTCTCATTGTCAGGTAATACTAATCTGAACGTAAATGTAGAAGGGTATAAAATCACCACCTACTTTGCATGTTTTTACTGTTTCTATGTTTACATATTAGAGTTCCTTAAAAGTAGGACACACTTGGGTTTCTACTACATGGAAATTACAGAAATATGTTATTTTTCACTCTGGAAATGTACAAAGTTTTGAAATTTCTTTACTTTCCACTGCTTGGATAAAGCTCATTTTATGAGTCTAATAAGGTTGATCGGTCTCTATAATTTACCTGGGCCATGTTTAGCCTGTAGCCGTAAATACCATCTGAATGAGGCTAGCATACCAAGCATTCCAAATTCTGCTCACCCTATGAACACCACATTTGGATAGTCCCTCTGAAAATGAGATCAAGATGCTGAAAAGAAAAGGTGAAGACATTATTTTTCCTGCCAAAAGATTTGTAGACATGAGTGGGGCAAAATGACATATACGTGCAAGGATTGTTTACAAAAAAAATAAGGCAGAGTAGTTTTATAGCAAAAGGTTTAATTTTTTAATGGCATTTAATGAAATCTGAGCCTGGAAAAGGTTGTTCTCCTCAGTCTTAATTTTCAGGCATTACCCAAAAAAAAAAAAAAAAAATCTTCTATCACAGTTACAACTTTTCACTTGGACATCTGGGCTGGTTACTCCACCCCCTTTTAATCTTTTCTAAAGAAACCTTTTTATACTCAAAAACATTCAGTTATTTTCTTTTAGCTAAAAAAAAAAAAAAAATCCAATCTTATAAAGTAGGTGTTCTCTACAGCATCAAGGTTGATGAAAACCATACCCTTGAACAGGAAGTTCAAAAGACAGAATGGCAGGCAAGAGCTGACCCATCTGCTATGGAAACATGTTAGCATCCTCCCAGGGCCGAGCCACTGACAAGAACACAGCATTATTCATGCAGAGCCTCTGCGTCCTGCTCTGGTCAGATTCCTTCCAGAGCCCCTGTCGGGCTGAGCAAGCCTGCTGATATCTGGCTGGCGTTGGGTCCTCATAACTGTCAGAGGCAGAGGTGCTAGTGAAATATTAGGAGGAAAATGAGGTGGATGGACCAATCGGTGGCAAAAGAAGTAATTTTAAAAGCTGTGAGGAAAAAGGACCTGCCAACTCCAAGTATCTAAATATAATTCTCCATCAAATTTGATGAACCTTCTAATGGTGACAAACAAGGGCTCCTCAGCAATGCTTCTCTATGCAGCCCCAGAGCCTGCTGCTGGCACACTTGGGGTTACCCAATGGGGCTTATTTTCCCTATCTGCTTTTTTTTTTTTTTTTTTTTGAGAACAAATTGTTTCTTCCTTCAGCAGCAGAGTCAAATCTGGAGACAAAGGCTTGGTAATTACCTTAATTTAAATGCACCAGAAGAGATTTCATATATTGCTCAAACTTTGCCAAGAAAGGTCTAAGAATACAATTCAGCTATAAGATGTATATTGTTCTAGCATCCAATGGAATTATCATGGATCTTATGCCAGATTTTCTTCCTGTAAGAAAGAATATTCCTTTGTTCTTCTGAGGAAATCTAATATTGGGTGGTATGTACATAGGTAATCACCCTAACTAAGTGTGATCACATTTAATTTTAAGAGATCATGATATGATAATAAAAAATAACAGAAATAGAAGTTTTTCTACATGTAGTTATTTTAATGTTAGATCAGTGCTTTTAAAACCTTATTCATAGGATTCCTTTAAGTGCTTGACTGTTTCACAGTTTAGATTCAGCTTTAAGATGCAATTTTCACTCCTCCTTTCCTCATACCCCCAAGTTTGCTGAAAAAATCATGGCAAACTCTAGTAATATTTATATCCTAGTTTGATAAATGCTCAGTCATCTCTATGGTATTAAAGCTTATTCTATCTTTCTTGAACTCATGGACATTTATTTCTCAAAATCTAGGCCAATCATTTCATATCAAGAATGAGGCCTAGAATAATTATAGAACTCACATAGTTCATATAATTAGCAGTCATTATTAGTCTACATCTAAAATATATACCGATTTTCTTTGTAATATGCTTTGACTCTCTTTTCAGGCCAAAATTCTACATGAGAGCTTGTGTACATCAGGGTCAGACAGATGTACCATGATCATTGTTAAGTGCCAGCATGTTTAGGAGCATTGTAAAATCAAGATCATTACCACTGGAATACTGGGTAAATATCTACTGAGGGGTATTTACCTGAAGAAAGCAAAAACAAAAAATTTGAAAAAATACATGCACTCTTATGCTCTTTTCAGTATTATTTACAATAGTCAAGATATGGAAGCAACCTAAGTGTCCATCAATAAATGAATGGATAAAGAAGGTGTAGTGTACAGGACGCCTGGGTGGCTTAGTAGTTGAGCATCTGCCTTCAGCTCAGGGCATGATCCCGGGGTCCGGGATCGAGTCCCACATCAGGCTCCTTGCATGGAGCCTGCTTCTCCCTCTGCCTCTATCTCTGCAGTTCTCTGTGTCTCTCATGAACAAATAAATAAAATCTTTTTTTTTAAAGATGTAGTGTACATATACACACGTACAAGCACACACACCATGAAATATTATTCAGCCATAAAAAAGAAAGGAATCTTGCCATTTGTGACACCATGAATGGACCTAGAGGGTATTATGCTAAGTGCAATAAGTCAGACAGAAAAAGACAAACACCATATGTTTTTACTTATATGTGGAATCTGAAAAACAAAACAAAAACAGGAATGGAGTCATAAATACAGAGAACAAACTGGTGGTTGTCAGAGGGGAGGGAGTGGGGATAAGGGTAAAACAGGCAAAGGGAATTAAGAAGTACAAACTTCCAATTATAAAATAAATAAGTCACAGGGATTAAAAGTACACCATAGGGAATATAGTCAATAATATTGTACAAACTTAGTATGGTGACAGATGGTGACTACACTTATTGAGGTGAATAATTGTCAAATGACTATATTGTACACTTGAAACTAATATAATATTGTATATCAACTCTACTTCAATAATTAAAAAAAATCATCCCCACTGGAACTATATCATAAGACTGCTGATTTTTCAAAATCTTTTGTATGGTTAATAGGAACCAGTTATTGGTTAAATTATAGGAGACTTTTTCTGAGCACCATCTTTTGCCTTGTACTATGATAGACCAAATGACTTCTTAGTGTCATTTTACAACCTGGAAACTGAGGCTCAGAGAAGTTAAGTGTGTGTTTGGGGTCACAAAGTAATAAGTGGTGAAGTGGAATCTTACAACCAGGTCTTTATATCTCCCAAACTCCTATTCTTTCTACTATACTAATCTGCTTTTAGTTTTATTTATCCTTCATTTAATCGCAAATAATTCAAATTACCAAAGCATTCACTGGTCAGAAATCTTTTTTTTTTTTTTTTTTTTTTTTTTTTACTGGTCAGAAATCTATTTTGGTTCTAGAAATGCAAAGAGAGCAGTCATAATTAGTTAATTAATAAACTTTTTTTTGGCAGAGCCTGATTTTAAAGGTTCCATTTTGAAACTGAAACAATTTATTATTTTACAAGTCATTTTTAAAAATTTGGGCGAGGAAATATTCCCAAGGCTTCCATTTTTATGCTGCACATTGTGTGCTTCTCTAAACAATAAGATCTAAATTAGAAGTCCTATTTTCTTTAGAAATCAGGAAGCAATTTACTCTGTGTGCTGGTAATGGAAGTTCTAAGGGGTTTCACATATAAACTCACTTCATTATGATGACACTGCTATATGGCTTATGCTATTGCTAGTTGTATGTTACAGATAAGAATCCTAAGGTACAGGGATCCCTGGGTGGCGCAGCGGTTTGGTGCCTGCCTTTGGCCCAGGGCGCGATCCTGGAGACCCGGGATCGAATCCCACATCGGGCTCCCGGTGCGTGGAGCCTGCTTCTCTCTCTGCCTGTGTCTCTGCCCCTCTCTCTCTCACTGTGTGACTATCATAAATAAATAAATAAAATTTAAAAAAAAAAAAAAAAAGAATCCTAAGGTACAGAGAGGTTAAATAACTTGCCCAAAGTCAGTCACATAGGTAGTAAATAACAGAATCAGAAAATGAACCCATATGATCTGGTTCCACTACCCATGGTCTTCTCCACAATGCTGTATTGCCTAGTGTAATAAAACAATCTGTCAAATAGCTACAACCTTTTCTTTGTACTTGCTAAGTAAAGATGGAATACAGAATGTGGTATAAATTAGGCAAGAACACTGCCTTATCTTAGGTCTGAAATGAGTTTTTCATAAGATATCCTGCAATTAGGCCATGTGTGCCATGACTGGCTCTAATGCCCAGGCAGGGAGCTAGGCAGATTTAGAACTAAGTTTATTGACCTCTGTGGTTGTCTTTTCCCTCTAAAAGCTACTCCCCTTTCACCAGGAGAGATTTGAACAGTCTTGGTAGGAAAGTGGGAGAGGAGAGATGTACCTTGCTCATCCAAACACCTAAAAGATTTTTTTTAACAAGAACCCAAACCGAAAGAGTGTTCAAAGTGCCCAGTAATTACTATAATATGGTTCCTGGCAAAGCAATTATTAGGCTCTTATAAATGCTTCTCCTCCCCTCACATTGTGCTTTATAACTTGGACTTAAACTATCCAATTTCAAATCCTCAACCCAGAGCATGAGAAAGTCACTCTCTGTGTTACAAATCACCATTGAGCTAAGACCCCAGAGGATATTTGATGGCTATGAGGCACACATTGATACATATCTATGCTATATAGAAAGCACGCATGAAGATATATATGCATAAATATACATTTTAATATCTACATGAAGACATTCCTTTCTTCACTATGGGAATACTTAGGTATTCCTGTGGTGTAACACGTATAAACAGATGGTTAGGATGATATCTGCTTAAAGGCAACACCAGCAAAGTTTGCCTTTGTAAAAGGATACTATCACATAGAACCAAATGTTCTAAAAAATGAGAATATTCCCTCTCTCTCCACTCCCTCTGACAACTGCCTCTTAGGCTAAGTACACTTTGAGAGTTTTCATCTCATGTTTATATTTTTAAGAAGTATCACCATTTGTAATTACCAGGTTCTTTGTGTTTAGGGGTAAAACAAACATTTCATAAACTATGGATTAACAATATCCTCTGAATCCCCACTCAGGAATCCAAAACCTTCTGGACCCAAAAGCCTTAGAGGAGATACTGGGACAAAAGTAGAACTATCTTCTATTGTACGATGGTATGGTATGATTAGAATATGTTACGGCAATTTTCAAAAAAATATTACGGTACCGTCAATGGCACAGACTTTGAAGACTTTACTCTCGAGATTTTAAATCCAAATATTATATGTAGAAATGGGATTTTTTAAATGTCTGCTTAATTTAAGTTTTCACTTCCTTAAATGGCCCAACGTAACAGAAGGAAATAAGAAGGGAGGACAACTTGAGAGGCCAACCTCCTTCTAGTTTATAAAGAAATGAAGAAGGGAAATCATTCTTAGTACTCATAATACAAAAAGATAGGGAGGGGGTGTGGGAAGCTTTCATTTAACCTCTGAGAACTATTTTTTATGCAATTAGGAGATATGTCAACAACTGGGTTTCAAAGCCTCAAAATAAACATACCGCTGGGGGTGCTCTGGCAATGATATTTTAATATAAATAGGCCTTTAGGGAACAGCAAAGTTAATCTTGTATGGCTAACCACTCTAGAGAGGCATTAAAAGCAAACAGACACAATACAAAACTGCCATCTTTCATCAAATCCAAGACACCATCAATTGTAAGATACATCCCAAAGATGTTAACATCTGAAAAAAAAATGTACACCCTAGAATAGATGAAATACAATAAGTATGTGATAGTTCCAGCTTCAGGGCTTATCCACTATCTTATTTCAATTAGTACTGCAACTACAATCTACCTCCTAGTGCTCTGTAAACGCTGCTGAAATCTACCCTTGACCGCACTTAAAGCAGAATTTCAGGCAACTGTCTTAGTGTGTGGGTTAACAAAGTCTAGTTGATTTCTGTAAAATCTATCCTTAATATCCTGCGAGGGATATTTGTTGTCATAAACAATTTTTAAATAAGACCTCAAAGAGAAAATCACAATTTTGGATGACTGTTATTTTCATATCAAGATGATTTTTCATTGAGTAAGTGATCTTTTAACAGGTTTTCTTAGCTAATTTTTAAAAGTTGGGACATAGCTCACATGCCACAAAATCCACTATTTTAAAGCATGCAATCCAGGAGATTTTAGTACATTCACAAGGTTATGCAACTGTCACCACAGTCTAATTCCAAAACATTTTCGTCACTCCGTAAAGAAATCCAGACTCTTTAGCAGTCACTCCCTATTCCTTTCCCTCCTCCCTTCTCCCCATTCCACAAGCCCCTGGCAACCACTAATCTACTTTCTATCTCTATAGATTTGCCTATTCCAAATATTCCCTATAAATGGAATCACACAATACGTGGCCTTTTGTGTTTGTTTTCTTTCTTTTAACATAATGTTTCCAGGATTTATCCTGGTTGTAGCGTGTGTCAGTACTTCATCTATTTTTAGGACTGAATAATATTTCATTATATGGATGCATCACATTTTGTTAAACCAAACCAATCATCAGGTGATGAGCATTTGGGTTGTTTTTCCTTTGGGGGCAATTTTGAGTGCTATTACTAATAAAAGTCACATGCAAATTGTGTGAACATATGTCCTCAAATCCCCTGGGTACAGGGGTCGAATTGTTGGGTCATATGATAACTTTATGTTTAATTTTTCCAAAGTGGCTGTACATTTTACATTCCCCCCAGCAATGTATAAAGGTTCCAAATTCTCCACCTTCTCATTAATATTTGTTATTGTATCTTTTTTAATAGTCATTCTGGTGTCTCAGGATGGTTTTGATTTACATTTCCTTAATGGCTAATGAAGTTGAGCATCTTTTCATATGCTTATTGGTTAGTTATCTTCTTTGTAGAAAGGTTAATTTAAAACTTTTGCTCATTTTTTGATTGGGTTGTCTTTTTTTATTATTGAATTGTAAGAGTTCTTTATACATCCTGAATTCTATACTATTATCAGATATATGATTTGCAAGCATTTTCTCCAATTCTGTGGACTGTCTTTCTTGATTTGAAGTAAACAAGGTTTTAAGTTTGGCTAAGTCCGATTGTGCTGATTTATTTATTCAGGTAAAGAGATGTGTCAATGACCAGGTTTCCAGTTTAATTTATATTTCTATTCAATCCTATAGTTACAAAAGAGGCAGTATCTATGAAGTAGACAAAGACTGCATAGTCAGAAGACACCAAATTCATTTTGTCATGAGACATGGAAATAAAAAAATGTTTTTCTATATAAGTTAGGGCAAAATTGCATGACAAGACATCAAAATAAATCTGAGCAATTTCTTTGACAATGGATAGAAGTTAGGATGATCTCTATCTAGATGGCCTATCTGCTTGTAGAATTTCTGTATTTTTAAATGTTTTGGAATCTGTCCCTAGACTAAATGGTAATTTTATTAATTCGCACATCTTTGCTTGGCATCATTTCTGAAGATGTGCAGTTATACAAACATATTTCCCCTGTGACATTTCAAAATGTTCTCAATCGTTAAAATTAATTTTAAAGACATCTGTGCCAATATGTATGATATATTTGCTTCTCCTACAGAGAGCTGCAATAGCCAGAACTTCACTAGGGTAATAACAAAATATGCTATAGCGACTTCCAAGTACTGTATAGTTTTGTAATGGAAAACAAGTTGGAGAAACTTTGAAGGTTTGTCAGAAACTGCAATGCCTGGGTGGCAAGTGGGATTTCATTAGGCCTAGGGGACATTGTGAAACCCTCTTCGCAGCCATCTGTTGCTTTGTATCTCATATTCTACTGGAAGCCAGTCCAAAGAGGATAACAAGTGAAAACTATTTTGGCAACAAAACAAAATATAAGAAACTCAAAACAAACATCTCCTCATAAACAGATTTTCTGTTGGATTCAAATCACACATGACAACAATGTTTAGAAAATGCACATATTAAACTCACTAAAAAGTGCCAAAAGAGATAGAGTGAAGAAAGGAAGGAAAACAGGAGGGGACACTTTTCAGAAAGCAATTTGTCTGTTTAGTTGTGCTTCTTCAATAAGGCAGTATTTCCTTGAGGGCAGAGACCGTCTTCTTCACTCTCTAGTGCTAGAACCTCAGGGCTGGCTAAGAATGCTAAGAGAAAATATAGGAAAGGATGGTATGGTCCAGATAAGAAATGAGCTTGAATGAAAATACCTACAGCATGCAATTAGAGAGTAGAGAAGAATACTGATGGTGGAAGTGGAATTCTAGAGTGAGGTCTTTAAGGCCCATGCCTTCACTCATTCAGCACCTATTTCTGGAGAACTGACCACGGGTACTGTGTGAGGTGCTGGGGATAAGAGCTATACACAAAACAGAACAAATCCCCACCTTCATGATAGAGTTTATAATTAAAAGCTAATACTTATGAGGCACAGAAATTGTGCCGAGCATTGTATTCAGAGCTCGTGTGTATTATTTCTTTGGATCTTCACACCAATCCAATGGTCTCACCTACAGATGAGATAATAGACGTTTAGCTTGAGAGACTTGCAGAGAACCAGGAACCAGGGACTTAAAAGCACTGAGCCTCTGATCTTCCCTCCATCACAGGTTCACCATGTGACTCTAAGACCACAATCTTCTAGTTGCTATGCATTGTTTAATTCAGGAAGACAATTATGCAAATGAGCGTTATATCATCGTACCCTATATTTTAGCATTACAGTCACTTATAGATGAGAGAGAAAACCTCAATATTTGTAAAGTCTCAATCCATGGACTTCAAAAAGGGAACTCTGTGTCTCTGATGGCTCTTGAAAGGAGAAAGGAGGGAATGAGGACATATAAAGAGATGCTCACATAAGGGAGAGTAATGCTGAGTTTTTCTAAGAAAGAAAAGTGCCATTCTCATGAGGGATAAAGAATTGACCTTCAGTGCCTAGGGAAAAGAGGAGAAGAGGTAAAAAGAAGAAACCTGGCAAGCTCTGTGCTAGGGAGGTGTAGAAGTCATAAAGTGATTATTAATGAGAGGATGGGGGTATAAAAAAACCTGAGAAACCATTCAACTGTTTGTTATTTCTGATGGTCTTTCTGTAATTCAGATTCTGGAAAATACCTCATACTAGTACAACCCTCCAGGAAGATCTACAGAAATCAGATTGCTAAATGAAAGCTAATTATGACTTATTGTCCCACCTAATGTCATTTGTGGGTTTTTCAACCTTCAACGGTTCAAATTTAGAACACTGAAAGTCCTTCCAGGGGCTCGTGGCCACAGCTGTCATAAACACTGCTTAGGTGATGTGTGATAGAGCACAGCAGACTGTGATAGAGCACAGTGGACAGCGGACTCCTGGGAGAAAAAGATACATGGCAGTACATGACTATGGGGTCTGTGACTTCGTAATCCGTTTTAACAATGTTGCATCTTCACTACTAAGACACAGCAAGTCATGTTTTTCCCCCCAATTCTCATAATTTATAGCTTTTCTCTTAAAAGCATTGTTTTAGTTTATATTCTACTGGGATATCAAGTCTCAACAGATGTAATGATTCAAAATTAAAGAAATATAAATCCTTGAGTCAAAGTCAACTTCACTTCAGGCTTCTAATATGTGTGGCAGAAAAGGAGATCTCAAAATCACAACAGAATGTTATAATGCGCGATAATCCTAGGGAATCAAAAGCTAAATTAGAAATTGCCATGTGATGTATTGTGTAAATTGCAGCCCACATTTGTGCTTCATTCCGTTCAACAAATATTTGCAGAGTGCAATATGCCAGGCTTTGTGCTACAGGCCTGTATACAGAGACAGAATGGCACAGTCCCAGGTTTTGTTGGATTTACTCTACGATTTGTCTGATAAAACACATAACAATACAATACATGATAAGTTTCCATGTATTTTCTACACCATAAAAAGGAAATGACCTTACATTGCTAGCAGAAATGTAAAGTGGTATAGCTGCTCTGGAAAATAGTTTGACAATTCATTTTATTTTTTTTTATTTTTATTTTTTGACAATTCATTTTAAAACTAAATACACACACACACACAATAAATAAATTAAAATTAAATACACACTTACCATACAACCCAGCAATTATGCTTGAAGGCATAGAGCCTAGGGAAATGAAAATGTGCAGAAAAACCTGTACATGAATGTTCATAACAGCTTTACTTATAATAGCCCCAAACTGGAAACAACCCATCCATCCATCCATAAGTGAGACACATCTGCCACAGAATACTCTCAGCAACAAAACGCAATGAACTATCGATACACATCACAACTTCGATCTCAAGGCCCTTTGAGCACAAAAGTCAATCTCAAAAGGTCACTTACTGTATGATTCCATTTATATACAACATTCTGGAAATGGTAAAAGTATAAAAGTGGAAAACACATGAATGGTTGGTATGAGATAGAGATGGTGGAAGTAAAACTATACCATGTCAGTAAGTGCAGTGGAAAAAATAAAGCAGAGGGCTGATTTGGGGAGAGGGCTATTACTAATTTTTGTAAGATGGTCAGAAAGGCTGCTCTGGAGGAAATCAGAGAGAGCCGAATGAGAATCTGAGGACAAGAAGATGGAAGAGTCAGGCCCTGGGCAGGTACGTGCTTGGTGTATTTGAATCAGTGTAGCTGAATTAAGGAGGGCAGAGGGGCAAGAGGTACTGCTGAAAGGTTGAGAAGGTCTAGAAAACAGAGGACAGACCGTGAAGAGTCTTGTAAGAAACTGCGTGGATTTTGGCTTCTTTGCTGATTGATGCCCAGAACTCTTAGCCTTCACTTCTGCTAAGTGTTTACTTCTATGGTGCCTAGAGAGCTCAGGAAGAATTACCAACACTTACTACCTAGGTAAGTTGGCCTCAGTTTCCCCGTTTGTTCAATGCAGGATAATAAAAGCAGTACCTTAATAGGGCTCCTATGAAGAATCAATCCACTGTTTGCAATAGTGCCTGGCACAGATGTGTACAATAAATACTATCTATTATTATTATTTATTATATTCTAAAATGATAAGCACTTCTGATCGTGGCCCTGAGGTTAAGGATGAGGAATTCCATCACACTATTAAGAAGGAGAGACTAAATAAATGATACATAAAAATAAATGTATGCACATGCATGTGTGTATATGTGAAAAGAGAAAATGGTTTCTTAATCTGATTATTTCATTAGTCATAATAGCCATTATTTATCCCTGCTAGATACCAAAATTTAATTGGCTTCATTAAATTAGGTGTTGAAAGGTCATTAGGACTACATTACACATTGCTATTAAAAGGATGCTTTACCAGGCATTCTGACAAAGTATCCTGTGAGAATAAGACATGGACGAGACATGAATAGTGTAGGTGAACAAATGTACAAGGTTCCCTGTGGAATCACATATGGCCTCAGCCCAAACTCCATAAGTATCAAGGGATTACAGAAGTTGAACTCCTGCTTTTATTTCAGCATTACTCTGGGTCCTGAAAAGTTGCTTTCTTTTTTTTAGTATTTTCTAGTATCTATGTTTCCCAGTGAGTATAAAGTATATCAGAGCTGGAAGTAATTCATAAAAAATGGCTTGTAAGTTTCCATTAAAATCTCATGACTATGCAAATGTTCAGAACTCCAGCATAAATAATCACCACCATCCTTCCCCGTCCCCAAACTGTTGTAGTATGAATCATGAAAACACACAGCTGTGAGAATTAGTGTAGGGAAGACAGAGCTCCACTTCTGGCACAACTTCAAATGCCTCAGTGGAGCCTGAAAAATGTCAGGCGCCAAGTTCACACTGAAGCACTGCAGCTCCCATGGACAAACAAGATGCAGCCAACATGTTCTACAAGGTAAAATACTTAACACACATCACCCTTCATGCATTATAAAAAGGACTGGCTTGCAGAAATTCAGGATGAGGGACTTACGGGCCGCGCTAGTCACCTCTATGTTTGTTGTAAGGAAACCCAGGAGAAGAGCTGCACATCCAGAATGCTGATGTTTCAGTAAGATCTGGTGTTGATCTCTGGTCCTGCTTGTTTTTCCTTTTTCTTTTTCTCTCTCTCTTTGTTTCTTTTACCATGGTTACAACATTCCTGCTGTACTAATCCAAAGTGCAACTCACAGAGCTCCCAGAATGATATGCTCCTTTTGATAACAACTTCTCAATTCTGGATGGTGACGGTTCCAGCGGGTTCTAGTCCACAGTACATGTGTAA
The DNA here is from genome assembly GCF_003254725.2 of Canis lupus dingo. Taxonomy (NCBI): domain Eukaryota; kingdom Metazoa; phylum Chordata; class Mammalia; order Carnivora; family Canidae; genus Canis; species Canis lupus. Next base: position 46,188,082 of record NC_064255.1, read on the forward strand.
AGGTTTAAACTTTTTTGCTGACATAGAGGAAGTTACTCATGGAATAATTATCTTTGGTCCATAGCACACAGTCTGGCTGTGCTGAGATAGTTGTTTAAAATGAAAAAAAAAAAAATGTGTTAAGCAGCACTTTCAAACAGAATTTTTAAAAACACTGGTTGAAGTTAAAAGGTATGATGGTAGAGAAAATCCCATTTATAATAACAATGAAAAAGATAAAATACTTACAAATAAACTTAAAAAGTTTAAAGCTTGTATGAAAAACACTGTTCTAAAATGCTCCTGTAAAACACAATTGTAGGTTTGAACAAATGGAAAAACAAATGCCCAGTTCTTGATTAGAATAGCTCAGTATCATTAAAGATGCCTGAGCTAAGTCAATTTCTAAATTTTGTGAAATCGCAAAATACTTACAATAAACCTTTTTCTTCCTGAAAATAAACAAATTGACCTTACTAAATAATAAAGTTTATGTGAAAAAAAAATAACAACGGAAGATTATCTAAGGAAAACAATGTAAAAGGAAGTGCTATGAGAGAGGAATAGCCAAACAAAATATTAAAACCTACTACAAAGTCTTTATAACTAAAATGGTGTGGTTGTGGAACATGAATAGACAGGCCAATGAAACAGAAGAACAAGTCCAGAAAGATACCTGACCACAGAAGGAAATTAGTATAGGATGTGGGTGCTTCTCAATATGTGGAGGCAAAGGTGGACTTTTTAATATATGGTGTAGAACAACTGGAAAGTCACTTGAGAAATGATAAATTTTGATCCATTCTTCATGCTAATCATAAGCACAAAAACTCCAAACTGACCAGGTATTTAAAAAATAAAATTAAAAAATTTTATTTATTTAAGATTTTATTGATTTACTCATTAGAGACACAGAGAAATGAGGCAGAGACATAAGCAGAGGGAGAAGCAGGCTCCTTTCAGGGAGCCTGATGTGGGACTTGGTCCCAGGACCCCGATTCACAACCTGAGCCAAAGGCAGACATTCAACCACTGAGTCTTCAGATGCCTCCTTAAACAATTTTAAATCAGTAAAGTCCTCTATAATTCTTCCATAACCTGAAAGTTAAAAAGACTTTGTAACTCTGAATCAAAAATCCAAATGCTCAATAAAAGGATTGATATATCTGACCATCTTTAAAAAAATGCATGGCAAGAACACTATATGCAAAATCAAATGGGAACAAATTATAAAACATGGGCAAATATCCCATAAAAAACTAATGTCCCTAATTTATAAAGAACTTTAAATAAATTGTTGAAAAAGAATCCATAAATACTATAGAGAAATATATGTAAAAGATAGGAATTAAAAATTCCCATGTAACATATAAATGACAATGAAGTAGAATTAGACGTTCAACTTCACTTAAAAGAGAAATGTGTACTAAATTAACATTGAAATACGATTTCTCATTCATCAGATTAGCAAAACTCAAAAGCTTGACAATAGAGTCTGTTGTGAGGCTGAAGACACACAGGCCTCCTGCAACATGGCTGGTGGGAAAGCAATAGCGTACTACCCCTAAGGAGGGGAACTTGGCAATATCTAATAGAGCTGGATGCATCTATCACCATGCCAGCAATACCAGGACTACGGTGACACAACTAGGAATTTACCCTGATTATATATCTCAAACACATATACACAGGGTTATCTACTGCATTATTAGATGTAAGCACAAAATATTAGAAACTACCTAAATTTCCAAAGACAGGATATGGTTGGATAAAGTATGGTGCATGCACACAATGAAATACTAGGCAAATGTAACAAAGAACAAGAAAGCTCTCTACGAACTGGTATGTAACAGTTTCAAGGCTATATTGTTAAGTAAATAAAGCACAATGCAAAAGAGTACATATATATGCTGCCTTTGAGTAAGAAAAAGGGAGATATAAGAAACCATACATTTCCCAACTTACTTTTGCAAGAGGAAACACAGAAGAATAAATCAGAAACCAATGAAATTGTTTGCCTAGAAAAGGGTAAATGAAGCATGAGGATCAAGTGATGGAAGGGATGGAGGAGTAAGTGACATTTCTGAAAACAACTTTTTGTATGGTTTTAAATTTGGAAGAATGTTAATGTTGCATATATTTAAAAACACAATTAAATTAATAAGCATAGGAAATAACCCTAAAGTTGAACACAAACAGAAATAAATAAGTGATCCCAACTGAATAACAGAACCATATGGGGGTGGGGAGAGGCTAGGGAAGAACTGATCCAAGTAACTTGAGAGCACAATGCTTTGATAAATACCCTTGGTCTAGGGGAAAAAAAAGAACTGTAAGTAAATCCTGAACTATTTTTAGTAGGTGTCTTTTTTATAGTGGTATGACTACAGCAATTGTGAAACTACTTTTTCTTTTTGTTTGTGTACTGTAGGATTAAGCAAATGGAATACATATGGAGACACTGCTGAGAGCCACGGCTCTTACTGTGAAAAAGTGAAATAAAATATCATATAAATATATATATATATACACACACATACACACATATACATGTACACTGTATGTGTGTGTGTATGCAGTGATATCCAGTAACAATGAGTATATCTAGTGACTAGATCTTGGTTTTTATATAGCACTCCCCACTGAAAGGAACCAGGGAATTCTGAAAAACGGCAGATTCCAGGGATGAAGTAAGAAAGGTATAAGACAAGCTTGGCACAACTGTTGTGCCAGAAGGGAAACTGTCCACAAATAATGGGGCATGTCAAATGCACATGGAAGTCAGCTTGATGAGGCTAACACTTGCTATATCTGAGTCAATTGAGCACCAAAATCAGTGAATTACAATGCATTTAATTAAGTAGGAATCCATAAGTCCATACTGATAATAACTAAACATTATACATAGACAGTTATGGGAGAAGAGAGCTTTTCTTTCTAATAGATGTCAACTGATGAGTAGTAGCCTTGAAAATCATCCTTTACAACCATCATTGTAACATTGGTTTGAGCAAGAATCAGCAGGTGAAAGTTGATGTGGAGTACGATATTTGTACAGTCTCAAAGTAAATGACCATAAATGGCTTATTATTTGCAAAGGATAATATAGTAATTATATTACAGGAAGAAGTGAGACAATACCTTGACATGATGATCAAAACTAACATCACAACCGAAGAAGGATGGCTCTAGAGATGCTACCCTGAAAATGTTACAACTTCATTTATGTAGTTTGCTGGCTGGAGGGCGAGGTGTGTAAACTGAAATTAAATAAATGGATTCCGGGAGCCAGGTTTCTAACTGTTGGTGTGGAAGTATACAGATAAAAAAGGGAGTGAAAACAGAATGATCCATGTGATAAATGGATTAGAGCTGGAAACATCAGTGTACACTAATATATGTATTACACAGATTTGTATACATACACACATTTGGTTATTCAATCAGCCAAAAGAGTCTAGAAGACTAATGGCATCCCAGTAACAATGAGCTTATCTAATATTATTCAAAGTTCTCGATTTCTAAAATTATTCCAGTGAAAAGAACCAGGGCTCTCTGAAGAAATAGCTGCATCTAGGACTATAAGGCATGAAATATAAAGATGAGTCTGGATAATCTTGCAGCGTTAGAAAGTAAGGAAAAGCTGAAAAATAAGACAAATCTCATAAGGATTTATCAAAGGAACCAATTGAAAGAGCTCCCAAAGGTCAAACTAGAACAATCTGAGCAACAAAAAATAAAGTAGTATTGGATTATAGCTTCACATATAAACTGTTTCATTAGTATATATCAATATAAATAAATAATTGAATAAATTAACAAATGAAGGATAAAAGAAAATGTCTTGTATAGGGGAATTTAAAATAATTTATGTAGATACTTTGCCCTCAAGGAGGTGGAATATAACTCCTCACTCTTGCATATAGGACTTCTGTCTGACAAGGTCAGTATGTAAAGGGTTGAAAAGGAGTAACTGCTGTTGAGAAACCTGACAAATACTATCTCAGCCACCTGGTCAACATCATGTTGATAGTATGCATCCTTGATACCATGTGATGATAATGGCACTTTATCTTTGTGGTCTTCCTCCTCAAAACATATAATGCTAGTGTAATCATCAGAAAAATCCCAGTTGAGATACATCCCACAAAATATCTTAGCAGTATTTAAGACTGTCAAGGTCACCAAAAATATTGAAAGTCTAAAAAACTGTCATATCCAAGAAAAACCTAAGGAGACGTGATGACTAAATGTAACATGGTATCCTGGATGAGATCTTGGAACAGAAAAAGGATACTAGGCAATGATGATTTTACCATTTAAATTTTTTCATATTTAAGTATGTTAATTTGGTTTATGTTATATGAAATTCTGTTACTGATTATATTTCAAGACCACTTGTGTTTCACAGTTTATCATGTTTAAAAGTCAATGCCATATAAAGATTAAGATAAAATTCATTCTTCTATTCTTGAGGGCATTAGGAAGTAGCTATGTACTTAGCACCATGATGAGTACATTTGGGAAATTGAGCACTAGGGAGTTAGTCTAAGATAAATTGCACTTAAATAACTTAAAATAACTATAAGTGAAAGTCCTTTACAACTGGTTGACAGAGGCTAAAAGGTTTCATGGACTGGTGGATCTGGATCTAGGCCTAGAATTCTGATGTCAGTGGAAGATAAGGAAAGGGTTTTCATGGAAGGACTTTAGGATCCACATTATGAATCACTTTGCTGTGTTACCTGCAATAAACGTCACTCAAAAAATGACTGATGACCGTATGAATGGATGAAAGAAAGAAAAAGGGAGCATAGAATGGAAGAAGGAGGGACAGGGAAAGGAAGAACTAAGACACATAAAATCTCTAAGGCATCTCAACCAACTTCAGAACATCACACTTCTAGCCTTAATACATACATTAATTTAAAAGAACGCATTTACATAAGATTCTTAACTTTGACTTTAACAACACAAAGATATAAACCCAGCTGGGATTTACTGTGCAGACAGTAGGGCTCAGAATCCCAAATCTATAAGGTGAGCAGAGAACAATAAAAGTCCTAGCATCTGCTCTCAAAGGGTCTGCAAGCTCCATTGGCCAAGTGGGCGACCTGAAAATTTGCACTGGAAGCTCTCCCATCCTTACTCCAAGACAGGGACATAAAATGTTGTCAATGTATTCCACTGAAGTAGTATGACATGGTGGTTAAGAGTACAAGTTTTGGAATCAGGACAGGTTTGAATTCTTGGTTTGCCACTCACTAGCAAAGTTTTGCTATTTCTCCAAGCTTTAATTTCCTCCAGGAGAAAATGAAGATTATAGTAGATTCCTCAGGAGATGGTAGAGGATTATCCCCTCAGTCGACAAGCCCTGTTTCTCCAATCCACCCACTTCTGTCAATTGTTACTGCATAAACCAAGTTACCATCTTCTCTAGCCCATAGGACAGCAGCTTCTCCACTGGCCTATCCTTATTTTTCACCTCCTCCCATTCCATACATTCTCCACGCTAGTCATGGGATCCCATCTAAAATGCAAATATCATTATTATCTTTACATTAAACATTGACTTCCCCATGGTTCTCAGGATAAAAACCCAAGGCCTTAAACTAGCTTTCAAGGCCTATGTAATCCTACTGTCTTCCATCACTTGGGTCACATTTGCTTTTCCATCTAACCTCCCAATCCCAATCCCTTTGCCTTTTGCCTCAGGTTTTTGTGTTTTTGTTTGTTTGTTTGTTTTTAAGATTTTATCTACTCATGAGAGACACAGAGAGAGAGAGGCAGAGACACAGGGAGAGGGAGAAGCAGGCTCCATGCAGGGAGCTGGATGTGGGACTCGATCCGGGACTCCAGGATTATGCCCCGGGCCGAAGGCAGGCGCTAAACCACTGAGCCACCCAGGGATCCCTTGCCTCCGAATTCAACCCAAACCTCATTTCCTAAGGAAACCTCCCCTGACCTCAAGACCAGCCAGGCAGAGCTTAGTGCTGCTCCCCAAATATTTGTGGATTTCCTTCTTCCAGGTACATGGTAGGGCTGCACTTTTCCTAGCACCTGTAAGTTAAGAGTCACCCATACCCTTGACTAAGTCTGGCCAAGGAAATATGAGCAGAAACTATTGGGTTATTTCTTGGTAAAAAGTTCAATAGCCAGCCCTGTTTACTATGCTTTTTTTTTTCTTCTTCTAATAAAAATGGCCATGTGATTATGGGTGGATGTTGTCTCACTGTGCCTTGGATTGAGGCAGACAAAAATAATGATGTAGAACAGAGCCTTCAGCCCACTCCTGATGGACACGTAGTACAAGCAAGAAATAAATCTTCATTATTTTCTGCCACTAAAAGTTTGAGGCTGTCTGTTTTTTCATAATAATCTATCTTATCCTTACTGGTAGATTTGTTAGAAATCCCACTAGAATACTCTCCCCACTAACAATCTCACTTTTCACAACTGTAATCACATAATTATATGAGTGGGAGTCATTTGTTTAATGACCCTCCTCCTGCTAAAATATAATCTTCACTAGGGCAGGGACTGTTTTCTTGTTCACTTTTGAGGCCTAAGCACTAGCATAGTATCTAACACAATTCTCAATAAAAATCAGAATCATGAACAAATTCAAGAGATAATGTGTATAAAATCATTAGTATAGAACAAAGATACACAAAATGCTCAATAATGATAGATTATTTCATCTTTTTTCCTCTTGTTTCTATTTATTATTTTATTATATAATTACAACAATTTAATTAGAGACAGCTTAGTGTAACGGTTAAGATTTGAACTTTCAAAGTCCCTGGGGATCTGAATCCTGGCTCCCCCAACTACTGGCTATGTGACCTTGGACAACTAACTTAAACTTTGTGCTCCTCAATTTCCTTGTCTGTAAAGTATGACACAATACCTCATAGGGACTGTCATAAGGATTAAATTAACTTATAATATAGCTAGAACTATATTACATAATAAGTAATATTGTACATAATAAGTAATAAGTGCTTGGGTACATAATAAGTAATATGTGTTTGTTAAATACATGCATATATGCCTACAAACCACACATAATTTATTAATATAAAAAGGGGTTTAGCAGCTCCTATTGAACTACATATCCAATCTTCCCCAAAAGAGCTGCACAGAGAGGCTCTGGGTTAGATGAGGTAAACACACTCTATTATTTCTTTCCCACTACATGCAACTATAAACCCCCCCACAGAATTCATGAAACCAAAATGTGAGAAGCTAGACTTTGAAATCCTATCAAACTGTGGTAAATATTCTCTCCTCCAGCTTGAACTCAACACAGTCTCAAACCCAGAAATTCAATTAGAATGACTGTAGATTTCTCATCAGAAACTACGGAGGCCAGAAAGAAATGAAAAAATATTTTTTAAGTGCCAATATTTTTTAAGTGCCATATTCAGTGAAAATATTCTTCAGGATTGAAGGTGAAATAAATATTATTAGATGAAAGAAAATTAAGAGAATTCCTTTCTGCCAGACCTATTTTTAACAGCTACAGGAAGTTTTCAGACAGAAGGAAACTTGGTATCAGAAAGAAATGATAATCAGAAGGAAACTTGGAACATTGGAAATAAAGGAAGAACAATGGAGAGGGTAAATATCTTGGCAGATATAATAGATTATTCTTTTCTTATTGAGCTCTTTAAAACACATTTGGTGACTGAAATAAAAAATTATAACATCTGATGAAGTTTTTAATGTACACAGATGTAATACACATGAGAACTAAAACATAAAAATATTTAGATATATGAATAGTATTTCTACATTCCATTTGTAGTAAAAGTATTGATAGCAGTAATTAGTTAAGTACACATATTACAATTCCTAGAGCAACCTCTATAAACACTATACAAATAGATTATTAAAAAATGTTCAAACTACCTAAAAGGAAGGCAAGGGAAAACAACAGAATGAAAAACACAAGGGAGAAACAGAAGACAAATAATAAAGAGGTAGACTATCTCTAAACATTGCAAGACCTACAATAAATCTAAATGGTCCAAACATACCAAATTAAAAGAGATTACAGATTAAAGAATGAAAGGAAAACAGATGCATGACAAACTGGAACACAAGAAGAAGAAAACAGTGTAGTTAGGAGACTTAGAAGTATGTCATTCAAAGAAAAACTGAAAACACATAAGAGCAGCTCAAAAAAGAAAAGGTTGGGACAGGGTATCTTTAAAGTTTTAAGAAATCTACAGTAAGAACCTGTTCTTTATTCTACACCAGGTCCATGCTAGGAGCTTCCAAATACTTGGAAGTGGTATAAGATTTGCTTTCATCTTGACTTCCAGAGGCCAGGATGAATGAGTGTCAATTGAAGTACAGAGATCAGTAATTGTAAGAAACCAAAGAAAGAATGAGAGAGCCCAAGACCCATGCCCTCTTCGGTAGTGTTTGCAGTAGAGCTGGATAAATACTGGAGTTAGGTGATACCATGGGAGGAACTTATGGGAAGGAATGGCAATTGCATTAATATTTAAATCTTTTATTTTATTACAACATCTAGATATGAGGCTGACAGGTTCTTCCACTTCAGGCTTGCTAATTTACATATTTTCTTGATATATCATCTATTTATAGTATGGAAATAAAGAAAATTGCAAAACTCTCTTCAGCAGGCTCGTGAGACACTAGCCTTCCAAAGATCAGACAATGGGATGCCTTCTCCAGAATGAAAAAGAAAATGCTGCAGAAATTTTTTTATTACTTCTCATAGAGGACATATTTAATTTTAATCTACCCAGCATTCATCTTCCATTCTCTTTTAAAAAATATACTTTTGTAAAAGATTCTATTTATTTGAGAGAGAGAGAGAGAGAGTATAAGTGGGTGGTGGGGGTGTACAGAAGGAGAAGCAGACTCCCCACTGAGCAGGGAGCCCAATCTCGGGCTTGATCCCAGGACCCTGAGATCATCATCTGCCATTTTCTGATACCTCTACCTCCTTCACTCTGTTCCCGAGCACTGAGTAGGCTGACTGTCTCTATAGCTTAAGGGTAAAGATTGGACCTTGGCCTGGCCACTCAGGGCACTGCACTCCTAGGTCACAGAATTGATTCAGAGATGGGTACATCATCTAACTAAAGTTATTCAGAGCAAGTAACTAAGACTCTTATTCAAGAAACTAGGATAGAAATACTTTTTGTTCCTTCCTTGTATATGAGTATAGACAAGGAGGACATATATTGCTCAGGGTAGGCTAGATTATGTCACAGGAAGATGGGAAAACCTCAGTGACTTAATGTAACAAAAGTTCTCCCTCACCCACACATCCACCATGGATTACCAGAGGAGCCTTGCTCACTTAAGTCACGTAGGGACCTAAGTGGGGAGGCCCCATCTTGACACATGCTTTGGTATTCACCATGGTTAAGGAGAAAGGGACACAGTGAATAATGCAATGGTTCTAAAAGCTTCTACCCAGAAGTTACGCATGCTTCCTATGTTCACATTTTATTGGTGAAAGCAAATCGCACGGTCACATCTAACTTCAGGGGACAGAAAAGTGTAATTTTACTATGTACCCAGATGAAGGAAAGCTAGAAATATATAGTGAACAACTAACAATTATTCAGGATAGAAGCTTGGAGTTGCCAGGCTTGTGAAAAACACTGACAGGCAGGGAAAGATGGAGTCCCAATGACACAGTTGAAGTTTCTGGATCTAGCTATGCCTGAAGGAGAATGGCCTTGAACTGTTAGTTTATAGTGAAACAATAAACCCCCCTTTTTTGCTTAATTCAGTTGGGTTTTCTTCTATAACTGACAAATTAAAGTATCCTGAGCCACCTACTTCTCAAAAAACAACAGTCAGATAGTAATTTTGGTTCTGAGGGATAATGGTAGAAGGTAGAAGGATGTTAACCTATCCCTGAAATACCAACAGGTTTTTGAGAAACCACAGAGCCTCTAGGTGCCACCACCTTTTCAGAGATAGCTCAGATTCTGTGTGTAATAAAAGTTGAAAACTCATTAATTCTTATTGCACCCAGACAAAATTTCTGCATCTTACCTTGACAGGCTGAAAAGCAGACCAAGGAGAGAAGAGTTTTTATTTTCTACAGGAGAGTGGCACGCTGTGTAACTAAAACCCATCCTGGCACCAAAACCATGAGGCCATGATGGTTCTTCTTGAGTCCATCCATGTGTCCCACCGGCCTAAGGAAAGTTGAACACAAAAGCACACCCCAACTTACTACATCCTGTGACCTGTCACCTGCCCCAGAGCAGCTTTGAGGAAGACAGTCTTGACTTCAGGAGACTTAGCCAAGAATATCAAACAGGTAGAGAAGGGGTGTGGCCTTATCATAGACAGCACCTTGGGGTAGGCGAGCCTGGGCTCAAATCCTGCCTCTGCATCCCCCATGGGTGTCCTTGGAAATGCTTCAGCCTATAAGCCTCGGGTTCCTCATCTGTACCAGGCAGAGGGGGAGAGCACCTACCTCAGAGCTAAGAGGTGATTTTAAGAAAGCAGAAAGCATTCTATACAAGGCCAAGCACCGGAGAGGCCTGCCCCTGCTGCCTTCTTCCCACCCTACTGCCTACTGTCTTTTTCTTTATCTGTAGGTGTAGAAGGGGAGGCTGCCGGTGTGCAGGCCGACCAGGAGTTTTGTGTATGTTCGAGAAAGCATTCTTGTCAAGCTTTGCAAAGTCTGGAGCATTCAAGGGCAAGTCTGCCACTGTGGTCTATATTCCTGTTAAACCTCCTTTATGCGTTTCCTTACACACACAAACACCTCAGGTAATTTTACATAAATAGGATCACGGTGAAGAGCTTCTTCAAACAGCAAGAGGATAGTAATCAGCTAGATCAATTTTTCCATCTAACTATACTGATGGAGATTTTTAATAAATGGAATAACATAAAGACAAGGTGGCTCTTCCATGGAAAAATCTTGGATTTTTTTTTTCTTAAAAGATACATTTCTGGAAAGAGCACACTGGACTTCCTTTTCGGTAAGTCACACCCAATTCACCAATCAACCCTGCATTTACTAATTACTGTATGCCAGGTACTAGGCAGCATGAGTAGGACGCAAATATGAGTAAGAAGCAACGTTGCTGCTGAAACACAAGCTCTTTTAGGGCATGGGCTTTCTCTTGTTCACCGCCATAGCCCCAGAACCAACTCCTACCTGGCGTACAGTAGGCACTCCGCAAACAAGTGATGGCTGATGAGATGACTGGCCCAAGCAGCTCAAGGTCTACCAGGAGTTTGCTTGGTGATTAACGCAATTTGAAATGAGATAAGATCACCAAGAGAGAGTTAATTCAAATATTTCTGTCAGGAAAAAAATAGTGTTGAGAAATGTTTTGACAACATAAGTTCTCCTAATTTGAATAAGTGGAATTTTCTTTGAGGTTGTCTAGAGCAAGTCATGATAATAGTAATGATGATAATGGTAACAACCTATTCACTGAGTGCTCCCCACACTGTATGGGGGCGGTACTCGTGATTCCCAGCTCCACAGAGGAAGAGACTGACAGATAAGAACTAGCCAAGGTCACGGGCCTAATTGGCAAAAACATTCTCAATTCTGACTCTCAAAGACTCCCTTCCACACCTCCCTCCTCTCTCTTGTAATCACCACACTACATTTATTTCCTCTCATAATCTGCAAGGCATTCACTTTGTTCCCTCTTTTTTTTTTTTAAAGTGGCATCCATAGCACCTGGGGTTCAAAAGCCGTTTTGGGAACCAACTGTAACTGATAGAATTCATTTCCTCCTCGTGTAGACCTGAAAGGAATCTTTAAGTAACTGGATAAAAAAGGCCCAACATGGACACTTACTTTACAACATTGCCTCCTGACACTGAGTTTTTGCCCAAAGTAAGTAAGGGGGCAGACTAGAGGGAGAGATAAATAAATAAAGCCCATTTACAAGTCTTGTGGTTTGATGGCTAAGAAAAAGACAGTTCCTTAAGGTTAACATACACTCTTAACCTTCTGAGGACCACCGGTGTTTGTGAGAGGCATCTCTTACCCCTGAAGGATGCTTTCATTCCAGAACTTTCTGGACCCCCAAGAGTGCTGTAATCTCCTGTAGGAAGCAGATAAACTGAGGCATTCCAACAACATAGATGAAACCCACATCTCTGTGGCAAATCAGCAGGGACATCACAGCACATTCCAAAGGCAGCCCTTATGACCAGGAGCTCCTCGAGAAAGCAGAGTCTTGTTTCCCTCCAGTAATCCGGGCTGAGACAGTGGTGGGTCCTATAGAATAGTAATTACGATAGAAAGATAATTATCTTTCCTCACACAGGCCTGATCTGCCTTGCATGACCAGGAAAGCCGTGGATGCCCTGTGCGTAGCTGAAAGGTTCTCGTCTTATTAAATCAAACTTGATCATCCACTGAGGGATGGGAAAGCATCTGATACTTTTACAGTCTGGTGACAAAAGGACTTTGTAATTCTTGAAGTATTAAATGCATTTAAGACAAAAAGTAAATCATACAAAAGTTCTTAGAGGCTACATTCTTATAATTTAAGACAGATGTTATGGCCGCTGTCCCTACCACCACCAACACAGCAGCTCTTGTTTAACTGAGCACTCATGATGAGCCAGGGACTCTTCTAACAATGCTATGATGTAGGCGCTTCCAGGATACCCATTTTGCAGGCGAGAAAATTAAGACACAGAAATGACACATATCTTGCAGGGCTGCACAATGAATAGGCAGCAGAATTAGGATTCCAGCCCAGGCAATCTTTTGGGATCCTCATCCTAAAGTACTGTTACAGTGGCACTGAGAACGTGTATTTGGCCTGTTAGGGCAGAGCCTACGTGTTATTAACGAAACAAAATTCACAGTTAACTCCCAAAGTCTCTGGAGCATAGAGACAAGAGAGATGTGGAATGCAGTCCCTGTTTCATAGCCCATGCTGGGAGGAAGAGACAGTATCAGGTTAGGGAGACTGTCAGACCCAACTGAGCCCAAGAGGACTTTTTTGCTTGGATGAGAAGAAAGAAAATTTATTGCAATTTTATAAGGTCACTAAAGTTTAATGTCCCCACAAGGGCTTAAGTATAAAGTGGCCAAGGTATTCCATCACAAAATAAAAATAAAGTCCCGTATTTCATGGAAACTGAAAAATTGCTAGCTGTCATCCAAGCTTTGCTTGTACTTTAAGAGTGCCATTAATATCCCAAGCTGCCCCATGATGTCTCTTCTTCCAGCCAAACAAATGACCCTGAGTCCCCAAGCACCTGTGACTTGTAGTTGCAGATTCAATCATTCAACAGATGTCTACTAAAGGGCTACTATGTGCCACAGTCTGTGCTTGATGTGTTTCTAGGCCCCGAAGGACACTCAAAAATGTGTGCATCTTGAGCTTCTGTTCACAAAAGAGTGACACAATGATAAGCTAACCATCTGCAAACGGATCAGAACTGCTGTTCTTTCATTCTCCTAACCGGGACATGGAGAAAAGACAAGGCAGTGATGGTAAGGCGGGGGCAGAGGCCACAAACTGCCCTGCATCTGGGGGCCTGCAGGTAATACAAGAGAACAAAGCAAGGGATGGATTCTGGAGAACACAGGCTCCTTCTAAGGGCCAGCCATGACTCAGTTCTGGCCAATTCCTGCCATTCTTTAAATTTTTTTTCAAAGAGAAACTAAAATATCATTTCCAAGAGAGACTAAAAAATATACATATTTATCTCCAGCAATGTGAAGTCTCTCTAGGGTTCTAAGTTGGCTTTCCTTTGAAAGTTTTCATAAACACTGCATAAGCCAAACAAAACGGTGCCACAGAACAGCTAAGGCTTGCTGGTTATGAATTTGCAATCCAGTTTGCTTTCCAAGGTGTAGCAGGAAAGAAGCGGCCTGCCTGGGAAGAATGCTGTCATGGGCAACTGCTTGGGGTCCCTTCCAAGTCCACAAAACAATCAACTGTGACTTAACTGGCAGAGCTGAGTGAGTGCTCTGCTGAGACCTGATCACAACCAGAATGGTGGCCTGGCAAGTACGAGGTACAGAGAGAAGGAGCAAGGCATGTAATCTTGACTCCCTTCATGGAAGGAAGTGACCTTCCAGCCAGCCCTGCCTGTGCAGTGGGTAGTATTACATAAACACAACTAACTGGCTATGACTGGTACAGTGATTAGAGATGCATTAGCAATTTGATTCTTTTAAAAGCAGACATTAATCAAGAACACTAATATGAGTAGCTACCAAGATTGGTCTCATTTTTCTTATCTTCTTTTCCAAAATGCATTGTTGCTTTTAATATATTAGCTGCCATCATCACGTCTTATGATACATTTAAACCAGGTTCTGACCTAATGGGATCATGCAAGGAATAACTTTCCAAGACTCATTTACTTTGGTGCCAAATAAAAAAATCTGCAGGAAAAAGAATCCTGGACTGTGACTTCTGAACCTTGACATGCTGACAAGCCCCAGCTCACTCACCATAAACAGGAAGGAAGACTCCCAGCAAAAACTCTGGCATGGCAAGAACTTCAGCCATCAAATGGAACAGCTATGTCACAGTAAACAATCAGAAATAAACAGAATAAATAGGTGGGAAGGAGTGACTGGAGCAGCCTAATCTGGAACTGGTAGGCAGCACAGTGCAGACTTGAAGATCTCTGGCCCTGACTCCAGAGGGGGCCTAGTTTGAATTCTAGCTCTTTCACTCAATAGCTGTGTGATGGGCACTGACAGACACCACCAGCTGAGTGCCTGTAAGAAGTGATGCTTGCTTATATCCAAGACGACGGCAACCGACCCACTCCAAGCAGCAACTCCCACCCTGCTGGATGACCTAGGACCATGTTTAAGTGCTCCAGAGAAGAGGCCGAAGTCTTAGATATCTTGACCGGGATGACATCTCAAGGAAAAAGCCCTCCCCATGCCTGATGGAAGGGGTTCCAGATAGAACACCCTGTTCTAGTTCCATACAGATCCCCAGAGCTGACCCCGCAACTTTCTGACTTAGGTCTGGTGTAGGACCTGCAAAGCTACATGTTGAACGATACTCTTAGGTGTTCTAACACAACTGGTTTGCAGAATAGTGCTTAGAAACCACTCTAGAGAAGAATTCAAATAGATCTTCACAGGCACATCTGTGGTAACATTCTAAGAATTCCCATCCTGGAAAGCAGGAGACCAAAGCCTGTGGGGCCCAATGATAAGCCTATTGGAATAGAATATTGCTAGGGTAGGGCTCTATCTTCTTAGAGGGCCCAACATCTTACTGTATTGTTTAGACCGTGAGCCCAGTTAACTAGATCACCCCACAACATAGTTTCGGGCAATATCTAGACATTTTTGGTTTAAAATAAAAATCGATTCCTATTAGTGCTGGTTAGTGTGCTAGGAACATGGGGCCAAGCATTTGAGAAGGAGAGACAAATTCTATCAGTCCTCTTTCTCTCATGTAGGCAAAGCCATTGGTGTCTGATGGGTCAGGTGATTTTAACTCAACCATAAGGGTTTCTTTTCAGAGAAAAGAAGTGTAAAGAAGTAGTTCATCTTTGTTTTATAAAAGCAAATTTATTATCATTTTTTAGATTATTTATTAGAGAGAGGGGAAGAGAGGGAACAAGCAAGGGGAGAGGCAGGAAGAAGGAGGGGGAGAAGCAGGCTCCCTACAGCAGAGATTCCCAACATGGGGCTCAATCCCAGGACCCCAGGATCCTGACCTGAGCTGAAGGCAGATGCTTAACTGACTGAGCCACTCAGGTGCCTCAAAAGTAAATTCATCTTAATTATGCATCAGTTAAATGGTTTTTTTTCCTTAGGAAGTTAAAAAAAAATCCAGTTCCAAATATGTATGTGTGAGAAAAAAGCATGAGAGTCAATTGCTAGACAAAGTGGCTTTGGGGAAGAATATTTAGATTTACTGCCAAGATGATGATATACTGTGTATAGTATTTGGCTTATCAGTAATAGAAGGGAAACTTTTCTGCAATACAGCAAACAGTTTTTTATAAAGTAGAAAGACCTCTACAAAAATGGGAACCCTTATGAAATACTTCTGTCACCACCCATACCACCTCAGAGTCAGTTCTAGATCCCAAAGGGTGAGCTGGCAATAGAGTCCCCATTCAGTTTGAAACAAGTGTAGGCTCAGAGAAAGTGGAGAGCATCATGACAATGTCAAAACCCAGTATTTATCCCTTTCTTCATTCAGCACCGCCATCTTAAAATGGGAGCTAGAATGCAAGGGTGACTAATATCTGGTTGCTGCCCTCAAGGAGGTAACGTATTGAAGAGCTAACAAACAACAACAGCTATCTACAGCTAAGAGCTATCGAAGGCAATCTCATGGGATAGGTGTTATTATATCTCCATTTGAAAGATGGAGCAGTGAAGGTAAAGAGAGATGAAGGAACTTGTCCAAAAATCACCACGTAGGAAGAACACACATGTACAACTGTCAACCATATGAGGCAATAAAAATCGAAGCATCCCAGGATCATCACTAACCAGTACTGATGGACAAGGGCCACTGTGGGTTGGGATGATTAGGGGAGGAATAAGAAAGGTGAAAGGTGATGATGTGCAGCACCTTAAAGGATAGATGGGAGGGGCACCTGGGTGATTCAGCTGGTTAAATGTGTGCCTTCGGCTCAGGTCCTTATCCCAGGACTCTGGGATGGCACCCTGCATCTGGACTCCGGCTCAGCGGGGAGCCTGCTACTCCCTCTCCCTTTGCCAGCCCCCTCCCTGCTCATGCTCTCTCTTGTACTCTCTGTCTCAAATAAATAAATAAAATCTTAGAAAAAGAGAATAGGTGGAAAATATCAGGAAAGAATGGGGGGCATGGGGATGTATTTTAGGTACAGGAAATGGTATTAACATATAGCCCAGTTGGAAAATATTGTAGAGATGGAAATAAAATTGCTTAAATTCTGAGAAGAGAAAATAGAAGGGTTCTTAAACATTGTCTACCTGCATCTAAAATCTTTCTCATTCTCCCTCAATAGCATATTGCAAATTCATTCTAGGCGACAGAAGGTTATCACATATTGTACTGTATGCATGAAAATAGCCAAAGGTGGTACTCAGGCTAGTTGGCTCCTGCTGTTGAGAAGCTAAACTCAGAAGCCAGGATGCATGTTCATGGTTCTATTGATGGGTATACACACCTGATGACGGGGTCCCAGGCTACACGTAAGGAGATAAACAGATACATGGAGCTGGGGGCAAACTCCCTCCTCCACTTTATATTAAACATTATACGCTCTAAGTCTTTTCCTTATAAGTGAATACCTACTATAATTAGGTATATTATATTGATTTCGGAATGCTGATTTCATGACTGACTCCTGTGGTTTAGGGCCTGATAACTGGCGGGGGTGGGTTGCAGATGCTGTACAAAAAGAAGTTGTAGAAAATATCTCTGGTTTTCACCCATGTTGGGAGGGTTTGGGAGAGCAGCCAGGAGGGCCAACAGAAGCTAGATGAGGAGAGAGGTGCTAAGAAATGTTAGCTAAGAGAGACTACAACTGGGAACTCTCAACAGGTATTCCTACTATTGAGGATAATGGGAAGGGAATCATGTTGAGGGGGTCTGAGAGAAAACTGGAGAGATTAAGCCAAAACTAAGGGATATTTGTGGATAGAAGAGAGACACTCATCAATTAAAATGATCTCCATGACAACATACACTTTGTCTACCCCATCCCCTCCTACACTCAGCACCACCTAAGATGCACAGTCCCTCCTGCATCATAATTGGGCAAAAGAAGAAAGGAAAGAAGAGAGCAGGGAGTGAAGACGGAAGAACTGTCCATTTAAGAAGCCAGATTGGGTTAGATTACATCCTACTGGTTCTCAAATGATGGTGCATATGGAATTTCCTTTCCTTCATATAATGGGTCCTTTGGAGCTGCCTCATGATGCAGGACAAGTAATTTGCTCACCTAACTACAGAGTATGAGCTGCGTGGAAGAGAAAGCGGGGTTCACCATTTGGAGAAAAAGCTTTTCTGCTCCCCATGGTTCCTTGCACAGGCCAAGAACTGCCACAGACGTTCATCTTTGTTATGTTCAGGTTGGAGAGCTGTCAGAGACCCAGAGGTTTAAAAGTTAAGGCTACGAACATTTTGGATCCCAGGTGTAGCTGAACGGTTTGCTCAGAAGCTGCACAGGAAAACAAGATGAGAGGGTGAAAAAGAAGAAGAGTTGAGCAATCAAGGTAAAAAAAAAAAAAAAAAATATATATATATATATATATGGAGAAATGGGGAAAGCAACAATTTAACCAAAACCCTCTGCATTTTAAAAGCTGGTAGCATAAAAATATTAAAACACCAAACAACAGCTCCTTACTAATGGCTGATATCACTTGTTTTGACTGCGTGAAGTATTTTCTTCACTGTATTTCAAACAACGGGACATCAGTACTCTCATTTCTGTATCTTGGCTTCTTTTAATGTTCCACTCTTCAATTCAGCCAACCTTTCCGTTCTCTAAAGCGGAGTTCCTCCGGTAAAGCTGCAACCTGTTTGCCATGCCGTGTCAGGTGAGATGCTGCAGGTGAGTCAGGGCATCTTTCTAATTCCCTGATTCATTCAAGAGGCTTCCACGTGCGCCAAGGCACAGTCAGTGCTTGAGACACAATGGTGAGCAAAACTGATGCAGGTTATCGTGTGGGAGGGAAGGCAGGCACTAATCAAAATATTGCACAAATATATGACCAACAGTTCGCTTTCGACACAGGACAGAGGTGAGGAGCGCTGGGCTAGTTCGGAGAGTCACAGGAGGCCGACCCCAGGCCCCACAGTCCGAACCGAGCTCCAAAGGGGCTAACTGGGTTTGGGGTGGGGAGTCAGTTGTGGAGAGCCGCTCTTGCAAGGACCTTAAGTCTAAGAGGGACTGTAATGTATTTAAGGAACTGTAAAGCCTGTGGCTGGAACAAAGGGCACGAGAGAATAAAACAGCCTCCAGAGTGAGACGGTGATCACAGAAAAATGACATTGTCCTGCTCTAGAGAGGCCAGTGCAGAGGGTGTGTCACACTTTGGTCCAGACACAGAGAACATCGTGGGTGTAACACACTATTTGGTAACCATTTCTAGCTCCTCCCTACCCTGGAGAGTAATGACCCAGATATTTTTCAGGCCGATCATGTCCATTTTTTTGCTATTCTATTATTTTAAGCAAAATACTGACTTTTTTCACTGCCAAATCACGAATATGAGCCATGTCCTTAAAAAAAAAAAAAAGCCCAATCAAACACACACACACACACACACACACACACACACACTCACACACTCCCAGATTTTTTTTCACTGATTTTTCATGCTGAATCTGAATTTAAAATAAATGTAGGCATAAACTGGCTCAAGAAAGAACTGCAAAGATTATTATCACTAAGGAAGTAACAGGGTTTGATATTTTGATGTTAATTCACACATATCCTACCAAAAAGTTCACACAAATACACCCGGTGGCTTCTGTTCTATTGTAAACCCTGTAGTTATCTGCCCGGATACGGAACAGCTTCAGCACTCGCATTCTAATATCTGGAGGGGCTGCTGCTCTGAAATGCTATAATCTCTCTGAAGTCAAAAGCCATTAAATATCCATTTCTAAAATAAAAGGCTGTACTCATCTCAGATGATGTCATTTCTGTCTGGGCTTCGGCATTCTCAAGGAGAACAACGTGAAATAATCAGAAATAGAGTGTGCAAACTCCCAAGGTGACTAGTTTTCGGATTTCTCTTATATAAGTGTGAGATTAGGAGGGAGGAAGGAAGCAGGGGGATGGTAAGCAGAAGGTTAAAGTTTAATAACAAAGATACGATGACAGAATCAATTCCTGCCCTTGAAATCTGTTTCTGGGAACAAAATTCTAAGCATTCTAAGAAAGCACTCTAAGCTTTTTTAACAGATGAAAACATACGCTTATGCTTCACTTCTTGTGCATCAAAGACACGTGCAAACTACTGTGAACTAAACTAACGTGTTATTGTTTACTTCATGCATTGTTTCTATACTTTGGCCGAAAGGGTCTGAATTCCCAGTTAGGAAGTATCCAACCACATCTTAACTCTAAAGAAACCTTTCCTGGCCAAAGATTGAATTCTTCACAAGTTGGTGATTTGTATAGCGAAGAAACCCCAAATCCTACAATATGGTCTGAAAAGAGCAAACCAGATTTAACTGTTTTTCTTCACCACCACAACACAAATAAGGAAATAAAGAGTCCGACGATATTAGAGTATAGTTTGGACCAAACCACAGCTTCTAAAATTAAAACCCCAAACGATTTGCATGTTAGAAAACGTAAATTGTTAATGAACGCTGAGTCGTATCAGTTTCCTGTTCCAGATGGCTCTCTGTCGGGTTGGCAACAAGTCAAGAGCCTGACGAAGAGGTGCAGGCATATGTCTTGTGTTTAAAATGAAAGGAAAAAAAAGGAGAAGGGGGTTTCATTTTATAAACACTTCAGTGAAAATTACCATTCCTTTTGGGACCAATTCAGTCCAGGTGCTAAAGACAGAATAAACAGGCAACACATGAAGGCAGAAAAAGTCAGGCTTCTCTGGGAATTACATTCCTGGTTACATTTAAAACTAAATTTCAAAATACAAATCACTATCACCATGGCTGTACACATATGTTCTCCTTCTGGTTTTTTAAATATTAATCTTTTATTCTCACATAATAAACTGATATAAGTCAAAGCCTACAGCTGGTCGTGCCCCTTTTTAATTTTCTTCTGCTGCAATTTTAGGCTGAACTGCTTGTACCTAAATGTTTTTATTTTTACCCAGGGTCCTCAAGAATCTCCTTTTGGGCTTACAGGATCTTCCTTTATACTGTGGTTAAAGGTAATTTTACTTTTGAGGAACACTGTTTCCTAGGACTGGGACAAGGATTCAGCACTCCAATTCTCAACAACTTCCTTTCCAATGTTAGTTTTAAAAACCTTATGTTGACAATATACCTGCACCTTCCTTATTCTAGGCACTATGACCTTAATAGAAAAACTGTCTAAAAGATTTAAGACCAAATCCTACCTGATACCTTTACCTGTGAAGCATATGTGAAACCTGAATTTCTACTTAGTAGTAGATCATCAAATACACATCAAAATACTAACAGTAGTTTGCTCTGGGTTTATGGGTAATTTTTTATTTTATTCTGTGTTTGTTAAGGTGCAAAAGCTCTTTCAAGTGTTTTATGAACAGATGATTTCCATAACCAGAAATAAATCCAATTATAGATATTTTAAGAACATATAACATGAATGGAGCTATGCAATTCATCTGAATGACAATCCCTACCCTTCAAAAGCTTATATTCGAGAATTACAAATAATTACACAGTGATGCATGACAGACACAATTACTGCTACTTGAGTGTTGAGGGGCAATCACAGGGTGAAAGCAGCTTCAGTTCTAAGATTTACTTGACAGTAGCTCTGATATTATTTTCGAAGACACTAGTGAGAATTCTGGACAGTTATTTTTAGGTATACAAATTCTTACTCTCAAAGCCATTATTCAGGTGTCCATGACATACTGGTCCACTTAAAGCTAAGATATCAAACTCAAGTGATGGAAGACAAGATAGTTGTTATTTTTCTAATGATAAAGATGTAAAACTGATTTATTAGTGAATGTTCTCAAGATGTGCATGTCAGTACGTCAGGACTGTATGTCAGCAACCCCTCCTTTGTGGAATCACTCCAACCCCCATTCTAAGAGGCAGTGATAGATGGTCAATCACAGTCCGCTGTCCATTTCTCCAAATCCCTGTCCCTGCCTCCCTCCCTCGTGCCTCCTCACACAGTTACCCACATGACTCAGCATGGCTAGAGGAAACCCCACTCCCCTGACAACAGTAGTGGAAAGTCAGTCAGCTTTGCTTCCTGTGATTGATCAGAGAAGTCCTCTTTTTTTCCCCCCTGGGTTGCTATTCTGGAATGACATAAGCCAGGAATGGCTGGGAGGGATGAGAGGTCCACAGAGGAGTTGTAATTTGAAAGAATGAGGCCAGTACTTTCAAGGAAGAATAGCTTAGAAAATGCAAAGAGTTCTGATCACACCGTTGGAGCCCTTGCCCTAACTCTCTGGAATTCCCAGCTGAGCCAATATGAAAGGCAAATACTAACTAGCAAAACATATTAGTAAAATATATGACGAAGTGTTAATAACCTTAATAAAACAAATGTTATTCTTAAATCATTAAGAATAAAATGAATGATACAGTAGGAAAAAAGGGAAAGGTCATGAACAGGCAATTCACAAAAGAGTAAATGCAAATGGCAAAATCTGTTTTTCATCAGTACCCAATAACATGAAATTTATATGTGGCCTCTATACCGTTCATTTCCAAATTTTCTCCGGTGAGAAAGTCTGATTAAAATAGTGGAGAAAAAACCTTAAAGTAAAGGTATTAAAATATAAAATCAAGTTCAAGAATGTTAGCCTGAAATCAGATGGCATAATGATTGGGTGGCTAGACATACAGAGAAGGCCATGGCCAATATGTGCCTGGGGTAAGGGAGCATCTTTGGAGAGATGTAAACAGCATCTTAAAGACAACAGAGATGGGCTGCAGGGAGTAGCCAGCTCCCATAGGGGCTGAAGTTGAGTCAGTGACTCCAGTGCCCCCCTCCTGAGATGAGAGTGGTAAACCGAAAAAGAGAAAATGGTATTGAGGAGAACCTGATTTAGAAAAAGGGAAGAAAAAAAAAAAGAAAAAAGAAAAAGGGAAGAGAGCATTCGGATTCAGATAAAAATAAAAAGCATATAAAGTTAGAACCATAGAATGGTAGAGAAAGAAGAGAACTTAGATTCACCTAATAAGGCTCTCATTTTATGAGGAGGATCCTGAGTTCAAAGCAAATAAGTGACTTACTTTCAGGTTACATACCTATGGGCATATTTAGGAGTAAAAATTAGGTCCCCTCCCTACTATGCTCTTTTCTTCTTCTCTTTATTTTTCTTTTTTTTTTTTTTTTTTTTTTTACCTTTTGATCTCCCTCATCCTATTCATCTGTCAATGGATAACTCGTCTGCTCATTTTTTAACCTGATTTTTTTTCCTATTGAGTTGTAGGATTTCCTGATATATCTTGGATATTAGCCCCTTGTCATATACATGACTTGAAATATTTTCTCCCATTCAATAAGTCATCTTTTCATTTTGTTGATAATTTTTTTTGCTGGGCAGAAGCTTTTCAGTATGATGTAGTCCTACTTATTTATTGATTTATTTATTTTTGCTTTTGTTGCATTTGGTGTCAGATTTAAAAAATCATCACTAAGATCTATGTCAAGAAGTTTCTGCCTAGGTTTTCTTCTAGGATTTTTATGGTTTCAGGTCTAACATTCAAATTTTTAAATCTATTTTTAGTTAATTTTTCTGTATGGCATATAATAGTGGTCAAGTTTCATTCTTTTGCATGTGGCTGTCCAGTTTTCCCAACACCATTTATTAAAGTGTCCTTTACCCAGTATATATTCTTTACCCAGTGTATGTTCTTGGCTCCTCTGTTGTAAATTAATTGACCATATATGCATAGGTATATTTCTGGGCTCTTTATTCTCTTCCAGTGACCCATGTGTCTGTTTTTATGTCAATACAATACTGTTTTAATTACTAAAGCTTGTAATATAGTTTGATATAAGAAAGCATGATACCTCTAGCTTTGTTCTTTCTCTAGATTGCTTTGGCTATTCTGGTTTTATTGTGTTTCTGTGCATATTTTAGGATTATTTATTCTATTTCTTTGAAAAATGGCTTTGGCGTTCTATTAGAGATTGCACTGAATTTATAGATTGTGGTAGTATGGACAATATTAACAATATTGATTCTCCCAAGCAATAAGCACAGCATCTTTCCATGTATTTGTGTCTTCTTCAATCTTTCATTAATGTCTTATAGTTTACAATATATGTCTTTCATCTCCTTGAATTTATTCCTATATTTTATTTTTGATGCAATTGTAAATGGGAATGTTTTCTTACATTCTCTGATAGTTTGTTATAGAAACATAACAAATTTTTGTGTGTTGATTTGGTATCCTGAAACTTTATTGATTAGTTCTAACATTTTTTGATGGAGTCTTTTAGGATTTTCCATATATAATATGTTATCTGTGACAGCTTTACTTCTTCCTTTCCAATTTGGATGCCTTTTTCTTTTCTTTTCCTTCTTTCTTGTGTGTGTGTATGTGTGTACATGCGTGTGTGTGCGCCTATTTGTTCTGGCTAGGACTTCCAATATTATGTTTAATGAAAGTGGTGAAAGTAGGTATCCTTGTCTTCTTGATCTTAGAGGAAACCTTTAAGCTTTTCACTACTGAGTATAATGTTAGTTGTAGACTTGTCATATATGGCCTTCATTAAGTTGAGATACATTCCCTCTCCACCCACTTCATTGAGAATTTTTATCATAAATGGGAGTTGAATTTTGTCAAATACTTTTTCTCCATCTAGGATATGATTTTTATCCTTCATTTTTGTTAATGTGGTATATCATCTTGACTATGTGAAGATGTTGAACCACGCTTGCATTCCTGGAATAAATCCACTTGAGAATGGTATACAATCCTTTTAATGTATTGTGAATTCAGTTTGCTAACATTCTGTTGAGAATTTTTATATCTAAGTTTATTGGGGATATTGGCCTTTAATTTTCTTTTCTTATAGTGGCCTTGTCTGCTTTTGGTATCAGGGTGCCTTGAAAAATTAGTTTTGAAGAGTTCCCTCCTCTTCTGTTTTTTTGGAAGAGTTTGAGAAGGATTGGCATTAATTCCAAATGCTTGGTAGAAATCAACAGTGAAGCTGTTTGCTCCTGGACTTTCGTTTCGGGGGAGATTTTTGACTCCTTACTCCTTACTCCTTGATTCAATCTCCTTACTAATAATTGGTCTGTCCCAATTTTCTACTTTACCATGATTCAGTCTTGGTAAACTGTATGTTTCTAGGAATTTATACATTTCTTCTAGGTTCTCCAAATTCTGGCATATAGTTGTTCATAGCCATCTTTTACATTCCTTTGTATTTTATAGTATTGGTTGTAACATCTCCTTTATCATTTCTGATTTTTTTTAAAGATTTTATTTATTTATTCATGAAAGACAGAGAGAGACAGAGATATAGGCAGAGGGAGAAGCAGGTCCCATGCAGGGAGCCTGATGTGGGACTTGATCTCGGGACTCTAGGATCATGCCCTGAGCCAAAGGCAAGTGCTCAACCGCTGAGACACCCAGGTGTCCCTCATTTCTGATTTTATTTGAGTTCTTTTTTTTTTTTTTTCTTGGTGAGTCCAGCTAAAGGCTTGTCAAAGGCTTTTCAAAGAACCAGCTCTTCTCTAATGTCTTTTTAATCTGTTTTTACTCTATTCTTTGTAATTTCTCTTGTTCAACTAATTTTGGACTTCATTCTTCTTCTTCTTTTTTTTTTTTTTTTAAGATTTTATTTACTTATTCATGAGAGACACAGAGGCATAGGTGTAAGGACTTGATCCCAGGACTCTGGGATCATTACCTGAGCCACAGGCAGATGCTCAACCACTGAGGCACCCAAGGGTCCCTGTTCTTCTTTTTCTAGCTCCTTAAGGTGTGAAATTAGGTTGTTTGAGGCTTTTCTTATTTCATAATTATTTCACAATGAACTTCCCCCTTAGAACTGTTTTTGCTGTATCCCCCAAATTTTGATATATTATTTTCATTTGTCTCTCTCTTTTTTTTTTAATTTCTCCTATGGGTTTTTGTTTTAATTTCTCCCTTGATTTCCTCATTGACTCACTAGTTATTCAGTAGCATGTTATTTAATCTCTACATATTTGCAATTTTTTTAGTACTCTGTCATTGATTTCATACCTTGTTTCATGCCATTGTGATTAGAAAAGATCCTTGATATGATTTTGATCCTCTTAAATTTATTAATACTTGTTTTGTGGCTTAACATGTGATCTACCTTGAAAAGTGTTCCATATGCACTTGAGAATAATGTGTATTCTGTTGCTTTTGGATGGAATGCTCTGTATATTTCAGTTAAGTCCATCTGTTCTAAAGTGTTACTTAATGCTGATATTATTGATATTCTGTCTGGATAATCTATTAATGTAAGTAGAGTATTAAAATTCCCTACTAATGTTTTGATGTTTACTTCTCCCTATTTAGATCTGTTAATATTTGCTTTGTTTATTTAGGAGCATCTATGTCAGGTACATAAATATTTACAAATGTTATATCCTCTTGTTGGACTGACCTATTTATCATTATCTAAGTCCATCTTTGTGTCTTTAAAGTTTGTTCTAAAGTCTATTTGGTTTGATATAAATAGAGTTATTCCAGCTGTCTTTCACTACCATTTGCATGGAATATCTTTTTCCATTGCTTTCATTTCCAGTCTGTGCATGTCCTTACATCTAAAATGAGTCTCTTATAGGCAGCCTACAGATGGGTCTTTTTTTTTTTTTTTAATCCATTCAGCTACTCTATGTCTTTTAACTGGAGAATTTAGTTCATTTGCACTTAAAGTACTAATTCATAGGTATTACTTATTGCCATTTTTTTGTTCATTGTTTGTTGACTATTTTTGTAGCTCCTTTTTGTTCCTGTCATCTTCTCTTGGTATCTTCCTTTGTTGTTTAGTGAATTTCTTCAAAGGTATGTTTATATTCCTTTCTCTTCATCTTCTATGTATTTACTATAGGATTTGCTTTGTGGTTACCATGAGACTTACATATAACAGTCTACTTAAGTTGATAACAACTTAAGTTTGATCCTATTCTAAAACTCAACATTTTTACTTTCCTCCCTCTCCATTTCATGTTTTTAATGTCATATTTAACATTTTTATCTTGACTATCCATTAATTAATCACTATGATCGTACTTATTTTTACTATTTTTGTCTTTTAACCTTCATACTAGCTTTATGATATGGGCATATTTAGGAGTAAAAATTAGCACCCCCCCCACAGTTGTACTCTCTTCACCTACATCACCCCATCTCTCCTATTTCATCCATAGCTATATGTTCAAGAAAACTATTCTTGTATTCCATGCACTCTACTTTTTCTTTTCATGATTGAGAAATTTATACCACATGTAATGTGCAATTAATAAGAATCAGCAATAATTAATCTATATCTGTCATATTAACAATTAATATTGACATCATGTGCAGACACAAAAATTAGTGATATGCACAGTATATCTTACACAGTTGTGCATATATAAATACCAACGCAAGAATATCTGTTCTAGTGTCTTATTTAAGAATGATTATTTTTATCATGTGACATGGAAAAATTAAGTACTTGAGAAAGTAATTTGTAGTGAACCCTTAATATGCTAGCAAAACTACTTAACTAGCTAGCTACCTTAATAGGCAGATCTAAATATCTTTCTACACAGCCTGTGATATATTTTAAATATGAAATAAATATTTTAAACTTCACTTGATATAGCTGTTTTGTAATATGTGGTGTGGTTAACTATTTTAATATGTTGGACAGTAAAACTAAATGTAACAGTTCCAACATTTCTCATGGGAGAGATTTAGGGCAGACATATGTTCTTCATCAGAGTTTCCAGCAGAAATCTTAGAAATCAAGAGGAAAAATAGACCTTATTATACCAAACTGTGTTGCAAACCATAATGGAAAACAACAGTCTTAAAGTTGTTTTTTGTTTTGTTTTGTTCTGGCAGCCCTGAAGCCAAAAAAAAAAAAAAAAAAAAAAAAAAAGAAGGAAAGAAAAAAAAAGAAAAGAAAAAAAAAATCTGTAACACTAGAATTGAAGGTGTACTCCTTAATAAAAAGTCCAATATTGGAATGCCACAATAACTGAAAATCCATAAATTAGAAGCAAGAAATGAGGTAGGATCCTTTCTAAAATAAATTTTATCGTACTTCCTGAACTCCTCCAGCTGAGTGGGTGGATTCTGTAATCATGGTTTTGTACACTGTCACCTATTGCAATGAGCTAAAGTTTTCATTCAAGTGTGGGTAACATGAAGGTTGGTAACAAGCTTTTAGGATCACTCTTCCAGTTACCACAGCAACAGCCTTGTCATTGCCAAACTAGGAGGGATACTTAAGGTCTAAGGAACAACTTCTCCAGGGAAAGAGTTTTAAAATTTTGAAAACTGTTTTTCAATTGGAATAGTGCCCTCAGGAACAATAATCTGCAGATCTGCACAGTCTGAAATTTGATTAATTACTGAGGCAAACCTGTGAGATGAGGAAAGAATGCAGGGTAATACAGTAAAGGAAGCATAAGAGAAGAATTTCTTATTGGATCCTCATCTTTTACAATTTTCTGTTTGGAAGTACTTCATATTTTACTAAGAAGACCAACTTTCTACAAGGCTGGGAAAAGTACTTGGCCAACCATGAAAAATGCTTTGTTTGAAAGACATATCTCTACTAACATAATAAAGCATCTATGCCTTGTGGTAACAGAGATGAAAGTTTTTATAATAAAGTGGCAGACACAAATGGCAATAATAATTTTATATGGTCTGTGTTTACCTGAGCTTTTCAAAAGAGGAAAGCTGACATAAATCATTGCAACTAGATTTTTACTGTTGGTTGTAGAATGTGGCTTTGTTTCTCTATGGATAAGGGCCCAAAAATGCTTTCCATTTGGAAAGTGGACCTGACAGTACCATGAGGTACCTACCACAACCCACTGAAAAACAAATTCTCAACTGCCTCCTCATTCAAAATGGATGAAGAGACTCTCCTCTATTACGTTTTCCTGTAGGGGATGCAAGGGAACTAGTCAAGAGCTCACTAGACTATGTTTATCCTCCTAGTGTCCTTAAGAACAATGCTTTCCAAACTGGACCTGCCTTTCCTCATTTGTCTTATGTGATTGATCCTAAAAAGGGCCTTGGAACATAAGAAGGGATAGAGAAAAAAAAACAAAACAAAAACAAAAAAAAACAAAAACAAACCTTAGGAAACAAGATCCCTTGAAGTGAAACACTAACAAAGTTGAAGAGAATGTAAAAAATCATGGTCACCCCCCCAAAAAAAAATCATGGTCTGCCATGAAGATAATTTATGAATTTTACCCAAATCAATGTGAACTTCTGATTATTCCAGTTAGAGGAACAGGCATCCTGCCACTATTTTATGCAAAAGTCCTGTGAATTATGTGGTAAAGGAAGCACAACCATACAGTTAGCAAGAAAAATACCATCTTCACAGGAGAACTTATGTAACATTTCTCCCACAAAACCTGCTCTTCATACTGTATTAAAAAATAATATTCCTGGTTTCTTGAGAGATTGGAGTGTCAGATTCGTGATCTCCTGGCAACAGTCAGAGGATCCCCAGCTTGACATCATCCCTCCCATGCCCTATCACCCTCTCTACTAAGACTGAATATCCTTTGCTAATTGTCATCACATTTTCAACGTTGTTTTTCTGTAACTGAACCACTTTACTTATATTACGTGCTGGACCCCATAAACACTTGAGTTTGAGACTCCTATTGTAACACATGGTTCCAAACGTACTTAAAGTCTGAGGATGCTATATAATCATGCTTTTGATATTTCTTAATTGAAAGATACTAGGAAAAATATTTTATAACTTCAACAATATCTTTAAATGAATTTACAATTTATAAATCATAATGGTATCTATAGAAACTTGCATATTTATATGTGAAGAGTAATAGTTTATAGATGATGCATAAAGCACACGTGGAGCTGTGAACCTTTTGCTCTAAATCCTGTATTTTCCTAGGGATGCATGAGCCAAAAAGTTGGGAATCACTAGCCAGGTAAAAAGAATTCTGGCCTGTTAATTAGGAAACACAGACTCCAGTCCTATCCACGAACTGGCTGTTGGTTGGTGATTTGAGGCAAGTCAATCAGCATTTCAGGACCTTGATTTTCTCATGTGCAAAGTGAATAGACTGGATAACTGTTGATAGCCTTTCTAACCATAAAACATAATAACGTATGCCTTATGAGCCCTTACACTTATAAAAATCTTGGAAACTATGGGACCTACCAAAAGTGTACCGGGGTTTTGCCTAAAGACAAAAGGTTTATTAGGAAAGGAATCACCATGGAAAAAATGGTAACATAGTGTGACAACTACAACTCTACTGTTTCCAAATTTAGATACCATGTTAGACGCTCTGTCCCAAACCATGTTTGAAACATTAGCAGTAAGTTATGTGAATAAATTATCTCAAACAGGTGTGCCTGGGTGGCTCAGCAGTTGAGTGTCTGCCTTAGGCTCAGGGCATGATCCCGCCGTCCTGGAATCGAGTCCCACCTTGGGCTCCTCACATGGAGCCTGTTTCTCCCTCTGCCTTTCTGTGTCTCTCATAAATAAATAAATAAAATCTTTAAAAAAAATGATCTCAGAACACAGCACTATATATATATATATATATTTCATTTGAGTTTGGGGCATATTTTTTAGACATGTAAGCTATGGGCTCAGACTCACATATCTGTTTCAGATCAAAGGAGATACTGGGTATGAAAGTGCTTTAAACACTGTCATATTATTCAGAAATATCAGATACTATAATAATGATGTTATTAACTATTATTTTTCCAATGCTTCATGGCAACAAAATACCAATGATGATAAAAATAATGATAATGATGTAGAGAACAAACACTGACAGCATATGCACCAGGGTCTGCACCAAGCACACTGAAGATTTTATCTCATGAGTTTGGTACTATCATTACTATCCCTACTTGACTTATGAGGAAACTGTGAATCAGCGAAGTTAAATGACTTACTCAAGATCACACAACTACTAAGATCCAGAGTCAGAACTAAAACCCAGATACACAATTCCTAATCCTGTGCTTAGAGCTTTTACATTCCACCACCATTGTCCCTAGGGGTTCTATGCCTCAAGACCCTAGAGTAACAGCAAGTGTGGAGACATCTCCAATAAATATTGATCGATTGAAAATATTTGTGATGTAAGTCCAGTGATACTAGCACATAATAGCACATTATTTCAGCATATCCTATAAAAGAAACTTCAATATTATAACTGTAAAATTAAAGTACCTTGAGCATCACTCCACCTCACAGTATACTATCTTGCCTTAGAACTCTCCCTGTCAGGGAAGCCTAAAATGATAATTATAGCAAGTTTAATACAAGTTTGTTTTTTGGTTCTTGTTTTTTTACCTACTATTCATTCTCATCTTCTGTCTTCTAACAGAACCTTGACTTTGTTCATGATAAATATATGCCCAGTTAAAAATATTTAAATTCTCTAGGAGCCAGAGGTGGTCATGAAACTCACTTCTAGCTAACAATTAAAGTAGGACAGGAGAAATGTTATTGTTTTCCTAATACAAAAAAGGGCAGACTCTGTTAGTATATGCCTTTTACTTTCAACTTTCTTTCTTTATTGTGTGAAGCATGGACATAATAAGTCAAGGAGGGGTACCCACCTCATGACCATGGTGACAAAACCATAAGGAAGGAAGGAAGGAAGGAAGGAAGGAAGGAAGGAAGGAAGGAAGGAAGGAAGGAAGGAAGGAAGGAAGGAAGGAAGGAAGACATTGGAAAGAGCATGAGTTTTGCTGCCTGTCTCTGAACTTCCGGCTGAGAAAAAAATAAATCCCTGTTTGTTAAATTAATTTGGTTAATTTCCCACTACCTATATCCAGGTGTAACCCTTATACAATGATACAATAAGTGATAATCCCAAATTATCAACAGGAAGAAGAATAAGAGTGTAATAAATATAAATATAGTTTCCATGGTATTAGCATGCCTCTATCTTGAAGTACAGATTTTTTTTAGATACTTTGAATCACTCATTCCCTAGCTTTACACTAAACTCAACAGATCTAGTCCCTACTGACCTTTCTTTAAAGACATAAAAATCCAGAGACATAAATCAATGAGTAATATAAAAGCTGTTTACCAAAAATAAATTTTTCCAAAATAGTTTTGGGTGTCAAAACTACATGCAAGTTTTGTTCTCCTTGTTTTCTGGTTCCAGAACCTTCTGACCAACACACCCTCGAGTTCTGATTTGCTCCTAATAGGTTACATGTGTGCCAAGCTGTTTCACTTCAGTTTACAGGTTAGGTAGGTAGCGCTTGGAGTGGGCAAAGCCCCAGGGCTGGTTGCTTCTGACCAGAAAGTTCTGTCCAGTTACCTGAGTATACTATGCAAATGTACTCATTGTCTATGGGTGTAACGATGTGAATAAAGCTGGGAAGCGCTGCCCAACATGACAGCTAGATGCTATCAAAAGAACAACAGCCATAGAAGAAGATTTACAGTGTGTATGGATTGGAACTTAGCTCACACAGATAATATCATCTTATTTTCAGTAAAGTCATTGAGTGGTCATCAATATGGCACTTATGTTTACTATCAACGTTTAAAGGTGGATGATATGAAGACTGACAAACTCTGCTAGGAAATGACAGAGCCAGGACTTTTGCATCAAGAATTTCTACTTCTAAGCTTTATGCTTTATCTGATATACACCCCCTTGTATCATGAGATTCCAAGTTTACACAAATTTTTAAAATTAGAATTTTTTTCATTCTCTGAAGAAAGTTCAAATGGCTTTCCTTGGTTTTCTCTTGTGACTGCTATGCAAACACTAACGTATATGGAAACCGATACTCTCTTTGAACTTAGCAAGACTGAGAAAGCACAGTCAATGACATTTTCAGGTCATACCAATTCTCTTTTTACAACTCCTATCCCTGACACCCAGAGAACCAGCACTTGTCATTTTGTATGAGTAGAAAAGAGAGGTTTTTTTGCCCACCGTTCTCCATAAAATTAGCTATCAAAAGGAAAATAGTATGCTGCTGTTGACCATGCTTAAGTTCTAGTTTGTTTTGCCAATTACAATTGTTCACTGTCCTTTCCATAAAAGGGAAGAATAGGGAGAAATGAAAGAAATCGCCAAAAGTAAATTATATATTCAACAAATAAAAAGGAAGTAAGAATTTTAAACACAGGGCAATTATTGTCAAGAGATATTATTGAAATAAAAATAATTTTAAAAAGAATTTTGCTACACCTATTTTGGAAAGTCAGACAACCAATAGATTACAGTGACTAGAAATAATATTTTAATTTCTTTTTTTTAAATTTTATTTATTTACGATAGTCACACACACACACAGAGAGAGAGAGAGAGAGAGAGAGAGGCAGAGACATAGGCAGAGGGAGAAGCAGGCTCCATGCACCGGGAGCCTGACGTCGGATTTGATCCCGGGTCTCCAGGATCGCGCCCTGAGCCAAAGGCAGGCGCTAAACAGCTGCGCCACCCAGGGATCCCAATATTTTAATTTCTTAATAGCAATGCAGAAACAAAGAGAATACATGCACAAAAACAGGAAAGTATGAGGAAACATAAGTAGCTACTATAGACAGAGTAAAAAGAACAGGTGATATCTACAATATTACCCAAGTATTAATATTATTTACTGTTTGTAAAATACAAACATGACGGAATGGCTGAGCATGCACAGCATACAACAAACAGTAAGTGTAAGCACGTGTTAAGTCATAAAATATATTAAATGCAATCGTTATGGAAGTGAGCTGATGGTAGGTTTTAAACATCTGGGCTCCAGGACCAGAACGCCTGGGTTCAAATTCTGATCCTTTTTTACTTTTGGGTGATGATCACATGCTTGAATATTCAGTACAGAAAAAGTATTATCTCCTTGGTTCTATGAACATTTAGATTAGTAAAAGTATAATGAGTGGAATTCTACTGATTAACTGCTTGTTTTCAATAATACTTTTAAACCAAATTTCATCCACCCCAAGGTGTGTATAAGGCATGAAACAAATTCCGCCACTCAGGAACAGGTAGGTGAGCCATGACCAGAAACTGGAATCACATCAACCCAACACTGTGCACAAGTTCATGGTAAAGCCAGGCTAACCTAGTTTCACAATGGGCCAGGCACTGGGAAGGTGATTCAAGTCTTCCAGGATATGATGGACTATCCCCCCTTGTTCTACAAGATCGAGTCACTGCTACCCCAACACCATCCTAGTGCTCTCTGTCCTGAGATGTAAACAGTTGCGTCAGCAGCTCACTGGAAACATAAATCCTACTTATCGAGACATTTGACTTTCCAACGTACTTAACAGGGGTATGTCTATGGCCAAATAATAGTCTATCTTCAGAAATAAAGTTCTTTTGGTGTCCATGGAGGTGGATCAAGGCACATGTATTCCACTGGTAGGTTCACTTACGTCAAATTTAAGTAGCGCATCGTGTCCACCCTGTTTAAACTATACATCCAAAGTTAATCTTGGTAGGAATGTATACTTTATATTATAAAATAATAATAAGATGCCTCTCAAGTTTTTAAATACACTAAGCTTTCCACAAATTCTCATTTTTTTAAGCTTTGTTTGCTAAACTTACTAATTTTCCTGATATAAACATGAGTGTACGGAAGTGTTTTTAAATGTGAAATCACATCTAAAAGCAAGAGAATGCAATATCCTAAGCAACTGCAAACAGAGAAAGTAATAAAGAGTGAAATGCTAGGTCAATAAACACCTTGAGCTAGTATTAAATGAAGACTCTTCCAGCATGACTTCAATTCCCGAAATAATACAGTAACATCAAAGCGTTACAGAAAAGCCATCCAAAGAACCTCGGCTAAAACAAATCATCTTTGTTGTCTGTTTCTGAAATTATGCATTTTAAGAATAATTCTAATTAAATTCTCCCAGCATTCGAATCTACTTTGAATCAAATTACTGTTCGAAGCACTGCATAAACTATATTAAACCTTTTGAAGTCTATATCCACTTATAGCCGAACAAACACACGCAATCGCATATAGTGCTGTAACCTAATGAAATGGAAGCAAATTCCACAAGTTTTCCTTCAGCAGGTTTTTAGTTGGCAAATAGGTTCTAGATGAAGCAAGGAAATGCTTCATTTTTGTGGAAACTTCATTCGGTTTCCATCTCATCAGGGTTTCATTTTCCATAAGCAAACATAGGAAAGGTCACTGTGGGCACGAAGGCCAGCACACAGGCATGGGGCACCTAGGTGGCCAGCCACGCAGCCTCTGTCTCAGTGATCCAGACACTCCCTTCAGGGAGGCACAGCAGGCAACAGGAGGAGACGCTGGAAAATATGGAACGTGCCTCAGTGGAGCCTTCCTGAATGCTGAGGTCTACACACACCTACACACACACACATGCATTCACGAATGAATCGGAGCTAGGTAATGTTTTCAGAGTATTTAAATTTTGCATGTAAGCTCTACATTTCTCATTCTTAAACAGATCTGGGCTCAATCCATATTAACGGAAATAAATTTTGCCCAAAATATAAACAATAAGGAGTTCAATAAGAAAAACACAAATGAATGTCTCTGTGAGTTACACCACAGTTCTTACTAAAAGTAAAAATGGTTAGATTTTATGATATTTAACTAGATGCTTTTCCCAAATCAGTACCGCCTACTTTACTGGCATGTTTGGATATTATTTGGGATACCACACTTAATTCAGATTCAAAATGAAATACAAGAAGTAGAAAATATGAGAGTATTCTTGGAAATTGCAATTTTCAATCTTATGACATAGCATAACATTAATCTTAGGGAACAGCTTTGTGTGTGTGTGTGTGTGTGTGTGTGTTTTAAGTTTGAATGACAATCTCAAAGAAAATATGTCAACAAAAGCCCTTTGAATAGGTTGTACATTTTATTTGTTCTTAAAGATATTACACCCTATGAGACTTTTGCTATTATAACAAGGCTCTAAAAATAGGATCTTCGACAAGCAACTAGAAGGCAATTTCACTACAACTGGGGGAAAAAAAACCTACAATGAAAACCTCTAATCCTAAAGGCTGGCTAGCATTCATCAGGCCTCATAAAATTCCAAACAACTCCAAAGAAGATGGTTACATCCTCTTCCTAAAATGCCTTTACTTTTAAACCTTTTCAGTATCAGTGATGTTTACATCCTGTATTTTTTATTAAACACCCACCTGTGATTTTTTGTAGCAAAGGTGACAACTCAGATTCTTCACAAAAGACCCGAGCCAATGCTTCCTTCACTTTTTCATCAGCTTCTCCCAGGTCTTTGTCCACTGTGAACTCTCCACTGACAGAGTAAACATATATCAGGAGGATCAACAGCTCTTCAGGGCTGTAGTCATCCTTGGTCCTCTGGTTCAAAGGCTTAATCATGGGCAGCAGCTGATTTAACACAACAGACATTGTCGACTCCCCAATGCTCTGAAATTAAAGGTAGTAATAGGAAAATAGATCATTCTTGTACAAAGACATGATTAATGTCCTGCACCAGTCCAAAGATAGCTTGCAAACAAGTTTGTGATGTTCACCGACTAGACTGCTTTTTATTTGTCTGTTTCTTGTCCTGGAGAGAATGCTGCAAGAAATTTGGCAGTAGGTTGACTGGTGTGATCTAGTTTATAACACAACTAATGAAGCTGTAGACACTTTTACATTCTCTTACATATTGCTGAAACAAATAAGAGCCCACTAGTTTAATAAGTGTGAAGTACTTCAGATACCAGAGGTTTTACATTTTAAAAATGCATTTTTAAGCAATATGATTTAAAAATGACATATTTAAAGTGATATGACATAAAAACATGTCAGCATCTATATATCCAAACAAATGCTGACATTCTTTTGGAGGAATTCCCTCCAATTTCACAGTATATTCTTTTTCATATTCTCCATTTTGGCAAATATCAGAATAGATTTTATTTTAAAATCAAGTTTGTTTTAATTTTAATTTATTTAAAAAATTTTTAAATTTCAATTCCAATACAGTTAACAAACAGTGTTAGTTTCAGGAGTACAAAGCAGTAATTCAACAATTTTATACATTACTCAGTGCTTATCATGAAAAATGCACTCCTTAATCTCCACCACCTATTTCACCCACATTCCCTCAGGAAACATCAGTTTGTTCTCTATAGCTAGAGTCTGGTTTTTCGGTTTTCTTCTTCTTTTTTTTTTCCTGTGTTTTGTTTCTTAAAGTCCACATCTGAATGAATCATATGGTATTTGTCTTTCTCTGACTGACTTACTTTGCTTAGCATAAAAATACTCTCTAGCTCCATCCATGTCATTGCAAATGGTAAAATTTCATTCTTTTTTATGGCTGAGTAATATTCTGTTGTATATACACATGACTTCTTTATCCATTCATCTTTTGAGGAACACTTGGGCTGCTTCCATAATTTGGCTATTGTAAATAATGCTGCAATAAATATAAGGGTGCATATATCCTTTCAAATTAGTGCTTTTTTATTGTTTGGGTAAATATCCAATAGTGCGATTACTGGATCATAAGTTTTTTTTTGTTGTTATAACAATGAACAATCATTTTCTGCTAAACCTGGTGAACAGACTAAGGGATCAAACTGGGCAATATCACGTAGGGCTCAAGATATCTTTGGGTGAAACTGAAAGTAATTTACTTTAAAACTTAAAAAGGGGGGCTCCTGGGTGGCTCAGTGGTTGAGCGTCGGCCTTTGGCTCAGGTGGTGATCCCAGGGTCCTGGGATTGAGTCCCACATTGGGCTCCCTGCATGGAGCCTGCTTCTCCCTCTGCCTGTGTCTCTCATGAATAAATAAATAAAATATTTAAAAAAAAAAAAACTTAAAAAATGTTTCCTTTTAGTTCTTCCACTAATTTCAAAATTCCTTGCATGTGATAAGAGCATTGCATTTCTGGAGTAACTGCATAACGTCTAAGTAACTATACCATGTCTCATACAAATTCTGAGATTTTTGGTGAATAAATTCTCATTTTAAATATGTATTTTAGGGGATCCCTGGGTGGCTCAGCAGTTAAGTGCCTGCCTTCGGCCCAGGGCATGATTCTGGAGTCCTGGGATCAAGTCCCGTGTCAGGCTCCCTGCATGGAGCCTGCTTCTCCCTCTGCCTGTGTCTCTGCACCTCCCTCTCTCTCTCTCTCTCTCTCTCTCTCTCTCTGTGTGTGTCTCTCATGAGTGAATAAATAAAATCTTTAAAAATAAAAAATAAGTATGCGTTTAATTTCACTTATAAGATAAAATAATCCTATAAAATAAAACTCGACTATTTGTATTTATATTAAAATCAGGGGCCAAATGATCATAACTGCAACTTTCATGTCATTCATTTAGAAGGGTTCGTTGAGGACCTACTATGATCTAGGTACTACACTGGGTCTAGGGATACAGCAGTGAACAAAACAAATCCCTTGCTCTCAAAGAGCTTACATTCTAGTTGGGTGAAGCAGATAATTAAAAAGCTAAAGAAGCAAAATATATAATATAGTAGATGGTGATAAGGGCTATGGAGAGGAATAAAGCAGGAAACAAGGAAGATGAGACTGTAGGGTGTGGGTATGTTTATGTGTATGAAAATATACTATTTTAAAGAGGAAAGGCGAAGTTAAGAAGGGAGTGTTGAAATTTAAAAAAAAAAATGGCCTATAGAAATGCTCTTTGAATGAAGTTGATGGCAAGCAGCTGGATGTGATTCTTTATTGGGATGACTACCCCAAAACGAACTTTTCTAGTCAAGTCATTTCCACACCTGGAAAAATTTGGATATATCATCTCAAGGTTAAGGTTCACAATTATATTATTTAGTACATGAAAAACAGCTGTTACCATTTATGTCCACTAAAAGTCTTGGATGTTCACAATGCACCAAACAAAAACAAAATGATAAGTCTCTGGAATGAATAGGTACAGATGGAAAAGAACAGGAAGATTTTACTGTTACATGGTGACAAGACACGATTTACCAAGTGTAAACACACCCACTTCTCAAAGGAAATGGCTGAAACGTTTGAAGTCATCCTAGGACTGTCCTACCGCCTCAGGAGTCTCTGGAGAAAAACATTTAAGTATTCTTTGCTTTACAAGCTGCCAAGAGCAATTTAAAATAAAGGAGCTGTGTGGTTGGCCTGTTAGAAGTGAGGCCATGGGGGCTGCAGCTCTCATTTTTCCTTTTTACCCTATCACCAACATTTTGGATAACATTAAGCAGATTCCTTCATTGCTTTATATCCCATTTCTAAAAACCAGGTATGTACATCAAGTATCCTATAGGAGCCCTATGATTGATTCTCTTCCAAGACCAAAAGGATTTTTTATTTTTATTTTTATTTTTATTTTTTTATCTATTTATGATAGTCACACAGAGAGAGAGAGAGAGGCAGAGACATAGGCAGAGGGAGAAGCAGGCTCCATGCTCCGGGAGCCCGACGTGGGATTCGATCCCAGGTCTCTAGGATCATGCCCTGGGCCAAAGGCAGGAGCCAAACCGCTGCGCCACCCAGGGATCCCCCAAAAGGATTTTTTAAAAGATAGTCACAAAAAGTAAAATATGATAGAATGATCATCATAATCATTTGAAAAGATTCATCCACTAACATCTGGCCATGTAAGCATCATTTTCAAGTTGTTGATCTAATATTTTTCCTGGAGAACAAACTCCCTCATTAGTGACCCTCTAGCAGACCTCTGTCAGCTAGGTAATGGCTCTGCACATTTATAAAATTTGTAATTTTATAAAATTAATTCTAATTTATAAAATTTATAAATTTATTTATAAAATTACATTCTAATCTGCTTAAAGCATTCCCAAAAGCTAATTATTGAATTGAATACAAAGCCAAGAATACTTATAAGTCTTAAATAGGCATGAGATGTTGTGGAAATAAAGACTCCATTTCAAATGCCCAGATTCCAAACTTGTCTGTACCACTAACTAGCTCCTTAACTTCATAGGATTCCTCAGGATCTCTTCGTCTCTAAAATGACATGATCTGACCAGAAGATGGCCATTACCATTGGTGACTGTAGCAGTGAATCACATTTCATTGTTGGCTACACAGAAAAATATAAATGCTCAGAAAAGAAAAGTTTTACTGCAGAAACAAATGTAGATATGGAAATATCATAGGTATTTGTATGACATGGGCTGATATACATACATCTATTTCCTAGTTCTGCCACCGAGAGGATCTTGAAGTAATGACACCCTGGTAGCAATGAGCACACCCAGTAGTCAGATCTTGGTTTCTAATATCATTTGCAAATAAAGGGAATCAGGGTTCTCAGAGAAATGGCCAATTTTAGGAATGAGACAGGGGAAATATAAGAAGAAATTGGAAGATCTTGTTGTGATGGAAAGTAAGTCCTTAAAAAACAAAAGGATGAGTAATGTCAACAGGACACAGGAAACAACTGGAAGGCCTTCCAGTGGGCAAAACTGAAACAATTTGTGTAAGAAAATAAAATAGTAACGGATTATAACCCCAAGACAAACAAATGTGCTTCGCCCCATACTGATATAAATAAGTGATTGATTGAATGAATAAATAAATAAATAAATGTAGGAGAAGAGATAAATGTTCCTTTCAGAAGAATTCCAAATAACTTACATAAATGTTGTCCCCTAACGGAGGTAGAGTTTAATGCCCCCACTTCTTGAGTGTGAGCTGCACATAATGACTTGCTTCTAAAAAACTGTGTATGGAAAAAGGAGGGAGGAGAATTTTATCTTAGAAGATCAACATTAACATCACCAGTGATAAGTCAAATGATATCATGCATCCTTGATACGATGTGATGAGAATGGCACTTCACTTTTGTGGTATGTTTCTCCCAATCCCATATTCCCACAACAAAAATAACAGATATATCCTAATTAAAGAACATTCTACAAAATGCCTAACTAGTACTCCTTGAAACTGTCAAGTCATAAAAAATAAGGGAAGACTAAAAAAGTAGCACACACCAGATGTGACTAATGACAAAATGTAATGGGATCCTGGGACAGAGGAAGAGCATGAGGGGCAGGCGAGGGGAATAGTGAAATCAGAATAAAGTCTGGAGTCTATAGTTAATAGTGAACCAATATTGGCTTCTTCATTTTGACAAATGTATGACAGTATTGTAAGATTTTAACAATAAGGTGAGAGATATACAGAACCCCCTGTACTATCCTGACAACTTTTCTATACATCTAAAAATAATCTAGACTAAAATATTTATTGGCAAGATGGGGAGGGGAGGAGAGAGGAAGCAAAGTTGAGGGAAGGGAAGATAAGAAGAGACAAATCCAGGTACTTTGGGATCTCCTTCTGTCAGACTGAAAATTCCAGGAAAGACGGTTCCAGCTGATAGCATCAGAACTCCTCACAAATGGAGCCATCAGCCAAGGTAAGGGACCAACTGGAAGCAATGAACTTCCCGGCAACAGCAAAGGGAGGCAGGGGGATCGTCTGGCAAGGACGAACAGGAGGGAATCCTACACACCTTGGCTTAGAAAGCCAACTAGACCCCCCTAGTACTCTCCACAAAAGCATGGCTCCAGACTGGATGCATTTCCATTTTCCAACACTCTCTGCTCTTAGAATGAAACCTCAATGAGAAGAAGGAAACGACCTAGATTGAAACCTTTTTAAGGTTGAAAGAATCTGGGGAGGATATATAATGAGGCTATAGGAGTAAAATTATCTGCCTGGGAACTGGCTGTAGCCCTTAATAAGTTGTGTGAACTCGGGCAACTTAACTTCTCCAAGACTCAGTTTCGTCACCTGTAAAATGGACAAAATACCACAAATGTCTGTGTATTAAGTAACCCCTCTACTCATTTTCATATTGGGGCAATTACTCAAACTACTTCGTGGTTTATAAGACAGGAGTCCCCACAATGGGGCAGTCTTTGTAAGGACCCAAATGTAAAAGGACTCCCTGTGTTCTGAGGGTTGATTTTGGGGAAAACACTTTACCTTACATTTGAGGCCAGACAACAGAAGGTTGCTCTCGAGAGCTAATAACAGAAGTAAATCACAAAGCACACTGCCTGGTGCACAGCCTCCGATAAATATTAAATGCCTACCACCACTACTGCCTACTACCCCCTGGACTCCCTGCTTAGCCGGTAGGAGAGATTAAGAGGAGTGGTAGGGATCGAGAGACCTTCTAGGAATAAGAAGCTCATAGTCTCAAAGGAGGGAGGAGCAGCCTGCGAGTGGTGGATGTGACACCACATCTGGGAACTTAACTGCAAAGTTAGTCAAAGGTTAAAGGCAATATAAACATTATTAAACACTGCCATGAAAAAAGCACACACAGAGCAAACCACAACCAAAGCAAAAAAAAAAAAAAAAAAAGACTTCTTTATAAAGTACCAGGGATTAAATTTCTCATTCATTTTGATATAAACGGGCCAACCAGTAGGAGGTGGAAAACTAGAGCTGTGTCTACAGTGACAGAAACTTTTTTTTTTTTTTTTTAAATTCTGCAGTCTGGAGCTCATGTTATTTTTGAATGAGTCCCCAGTAACTCCATACAAAAGGCTCTCTGTAAAATGCATGTTGTCTTTAGAAAAGCCTTTTTCTTTTTTGGCTGAATTAAAGCACCTCGGTGAAGTCAGAGTCGGGCTCTATGCTGGCTACGTCTGCAGGCCTGAGGGGCCAACAGGCCATCTTCCTGGTGGCTGCCTAGCAAGGCAGGGCTCGTTCCTCACCTGCTCCTCTGAGGGGTCGCCTGCAGGCC
Organism: Canis lupus dingo; assembly: GCF_003254725.2. Lineage (NCBI taxonomy): Eukaryota > Metazoa > Chordata > Mammalia > Carnivora > Canidae > Canis > Canis lupus. Next base: position 46,230,596 of record NC_064255.1, read on the forward strand.
CTCAGTGAAACTCGAAGCCACTCTACCGTACTGCTGGAGAACCCATCTCTGCAGCTCCTCCAAGGTTCAGCTCAGTCTCCGCTCACAGGCTTATGGAGTGCTGCCAACGAGGGGAGGGAGTGTCGAAGGCTCTTTGGCCCCAAAACCTCACTTGCCTTCCTCGTCATCCTTTAAATTCCCAGGATTAAGGCCACTCTGCTTCTTTGGGGGAAATTCTATATATGCCCTCAGGCAAAATGCAAAAATACACCAACGTACCTTGGTATATGTGGGGCTAATTCACTGATGCACTCCTGAATTCTTCAAAAAATGTTTACTGGGTACATACTAAGGGCCAGGCACCGGGCTACACTCTAGGCATACAAAGAACAAGGCAAGACACAAGATTCCAGGAGCTTACAGGTGAGCAGGGGTACGAGTAAACAGTAGGGGAGATGCAGTAAATCCTTTAGATGTTTTTGTCCCTTGTGGAAACACACCAGAGGGACACCAAGTCCTGGAAGAGATGGTAATTCAACTGAGTCTTACACCATCGACTATCATCTCAGGGAGGAGCAAAGTTCTGGGAAATGACCAATAGGATAAGAACCTTTTTTCATTCCTTCAGCAACTATTTAACATACACTTACTAAGAGTGTTTGGTAGGTAGAGTAATGACCCTTGAAAAAGGCCCACACTCTAACACCCAGAATATGAATATGTTATAAGCAAATACGGCAGACTTTGCCAATGTGATTGCGGTTACAGATCTTGCGACGGAGATTATCCTGCATGACCTGGTGGGCCCAGTCTACTCACAAGAATCCCTAAAGTAGAGACCCTGTCCTGGCTATGGTCAGAGAGAAGCGCAATGCTGCCAGCTGTGAAGGTGGAGGAAGGGGGCCACAAGCCAAGGAACGCAGGGGTGTCTAGACCAGAAAATGGGAGGAGATACATGTTCCCCTAGAGCCTCCAAAAAGGAATGCAGCACTGCCAACACCTCGATTTTTTTAAAATGATTTTGCTTATTTATTTATTTGAGAGAGAGAGAGAGAGAGACAGAGAGAGCGTGTGCTCGCACAAGCAGTGGGAGGGGCAGAGGAAGAGGGAGAAGCAGGCTCCCCACCGAGCAGGGACCCCCAACATGGGGCTCCATCCCAGGACCCCAGGATCATGCCTGAGCCAAAAGCAGACACTTAACTGACTGAGCCGCCCAGGTGCCCCTTCAACACCTCAATTTTTGTCTAGTGAGACCGGTGTTGGACTTCTGACCTACAGAGTGTAAGATGGTACACTTATGCTGTTTTAAGCTTCTAGGTTTGTTTTGCTTCACTACAACAGCAATAGGAAATGAATACAAGTGGTTTTGTGAGGGAGGGCATGACAAGCTCCGCATCAGGACCCAGAGCCCAGACAAAGAACCTGGTACATGGCAAGGCCCCATCAATACTTGCCAAAGGACTAATTAAGCAAACAGAGCAAGCATGAATAGGTACCTCGGTGGCACTCATTCCATCTGTCCCAAAGGGACAGTGCTGGGGAGTGCCTTCAGGGGTATTGCAAAAAGGGAGAGCAGAGAGACACACCAAATTTAAAATTTGCTACTTAACAATTTTTTTCTAGAATTAGTCCCAAACCATGCAATCTCATATAAGCTAATATTCATCAAGCTCCGAATAATCATTAAGACAGTGGTTTTCAAGATGTGGTCTATAGACCCAAGATCCCGGTGGTCTTTTCAGGATGTCAAAACTATTTTTTTTAACGCTACTAGAACATTCTTTGCCTTTTTCACATTACTGTGTTGACATTCTCACTAATAGCGCAAAAATAACGGTAGGTAAGATTGCTGGTGTCTTAACAGAACAAAGAGAATGGCTCCAAACTATGCTAGCAGTCACTGTACTCTTTACCATTATACTATGTATCCACAGATGGAATTTCTTAAAAGCCTAATTCACGTAAGAATGCCATTGATGAACCAGTAAAAATTATTAATCTTACAAAACCTCAAGCCTTAAATGAATGTCTCTTTAATATGTTGTGTAACAAAGTAGGAACTATGCATAAAGCATTTCTCCGCTATCCTAAAGCACAATGGTTAACTCAAGGAAAAACATCTATGCAATTATTTGGGTTGTGAACTGAACTAATTATTTCTGTCATGTAAAACCATTGTTACTTGAAAGAATGACAGAGAAATTGCTATTATTAAGACTCAGATATTTGGCAAACATTTTCTCAAAAATGAACAAAGTAATCTTGTTCCTTCAAGAAAAACAACTGACATATTTATTGCCAATGATAAAATTCTGGCTTTTAAACAAAAATTCAAATTTTGGAAAACTTATGTCGGCCACTGGCAGATTCTCTGTACTTAAACATTTTTCTGATGAGATCAATGGTGACATTAAAAATGTGATTATTTTCAATTGCATAATGAATTGTGTCAACATTTGGAAGATCTATATAACTCAGTGAGCCAATATTGCAAATGACCAAGATATGATGTAAGAAATCAAGAATAGACAGAATATCTATCCAAAATACATGGTAGACCAGTGGATTTTAATGTAAAAGAGCACAAAAAGCTCAGTGGTATGGTTTCAGATTCCACATTACAATTTACCCTTAAGAAATCACTGTTTGTATCAAAATATCCCTCCCTTTTCCAACTATGTATCTGCACGAGGCTGGATTTTCTTCATAACCTTCAACCAAAACAACATATGGCAGCGTACTGAGTGAGGAGGCAAATATGAAGATCCAGCTGTTTTCTGCTCAGTGAGACATTAAAGAGATTTGCAAAAATATAAACCAATGCCATTCTTGCTTACTCTTTTTTGTTTTGGAAGTATAGTTATTTTTCATAAAAATATTAATGTTAGCATGTAACGGGTTTGTTACTTTTAAAGGAATTAGAAATAAATTAAAATTTTCTCAGTTTTAATTTCTAATATGGTAAATACCAATAATCATCAACTTAAAAAGAAAGTTCATCATTTTCTACTCTCTTTTCCCCTCCTTGTGGCTAAAACACAGATAAAGTAGTGGCAGGATTGCTTCAACTGTGTTCTTTGGAGGAAAGCAGAGCAGTGTGCTTCTTTAAATCAGAGCTTCTAAAAATGTAATGTGCCTGTGGATTACCTGTTGAGCACCGATGCTGATTCACTAGGTTTGGGATAGGGCCCGAAGATTCTGTACGTCCTAGAAGTTCTCAGGTGATACCAAGGCTGCTGGTCCGTGGACCACATTTGAGTGGCATCTGGACAGGATCACCTAACAACTTCCAGACAGCCGTGTGTATAGGAAATGAAATATCCTGTTGGAGTCACTGTAATCCTAGATTCCTTCAGTTTCTCACCTTAATCTGGATACTAATATAGCTCATAAACTTGTATCTCCAACCAAATCTCTCTTCTCTGTTCCCTACCCATAAAGTCAACTGTCTGTTGGACTTTTCCACTTATATATCTCATCTACACATTTTTTAAAAAGATTTATTTGTTTATTTTAAAGAGGCAGTGCACCAATGGGAGGGGCAGAGGTAGAGCAGAGAGTCTTAAGCAGACTCCTCGCTGATTGTGGAGCCTGACTTGGCTCGATCTCATGACTCCAAGATCACAACTCAAGTGAAAAATCAAGAGACAGATGGTTAAGTGACTGCACCACCCAGGTGCCCCTCATCTGCAAATTTAACTCAACATATGTAAAAGTGAAATGAAGGGTTTTTTTGAAATGAAGGTTTTTACTGCCAAATCTGCTCTTTCTTCTGCATTCCCTATCCTGTTTTCTGGTGCCACTCTTCTTCCATTTGACCAAGATGGAACCCTGCGCTCTACTGAAGCTCTCTCTTGTCCCTGCCACATCGAATCAGCCACCAAGTCCTCATGACTTTTTATCTCCGTCTCCTCTTCTCTGTTCCTTCCTCGATGCCCTAAATTGTAACTACCATTATCTCTAGCCATGATTTATCTCATTTTAAACCAAAAATTTAATCTCTTTAAAATTATGTTATGCTTTCTACTGCCTTCAAGATCACGCCTTTAATATGACATGCACAATTCTGTTTTGTCTTTACCTTCATAGCCCACATATCTGTTCAGCCTCGCCCATCATGAATACTTTCCTTACAGGTGATTCTTCAGCTTTGCTGAACTACTAGCATTTGCCTCTGTGCTTATCTCTCTGCCTAGAATGTTCTCTTCCCTCTTCTCTACCTGGTTTCATGATTCAACTCAAGCGTCATCTCCTCAGAGCTTCCCTAGATGTGTAAAATGTGCCTACTGTGATCCTGGAGAAGCCTCTTTTTCCCTCTACCATGGCTCTATCACACTGAATTGAATTATTTATGTCTAGCTCCCTTCTAGTACTGAATAATCCTTGGTGGCAAGAATCACGTCTTATTCCAAAAGCTATCTCCAGCACTTAATTCACTCCTTTGAACATTACCTCTATAATGAAGCAGCTGACCCCAGAATAAGAGAAATGAACACTTACAAAGATGTAATTATAGATTATCTCATTTAATCTTCCTGATTACCCTGTAACACAGGCATGATTATTTCAGAGGCAGAAAATGAGGATGAGAAAGGTTGCTTGTCAAGGACAGCAGCTAGTGAACAGCTGAATTGGGATCCAACTCAGGACTGTCTTTCTCCAGAACCTGTATCTGGCTACTATGCATCTCCTCCTCCAGGGTTTCCTGGTCACAGGGAATCCTGAATTTATGGGGAAAGCAAATCCAGACCCTTGAGACCGAGTATGATACCAGGATTCTGACTAAAACAAATCATCAAGGGAACCCAGCAGATGAGATAAGTCACAGGTGATTTACTGACTTGCAACTCCTTAGAATCTCCCAAAAAGGTACAGGACAGGCTCCAGAACCTCATTCCAGGTTTAAATTCCTCTGGTAGAGGGATATGTAGTTTTGGCCACAAATGTTAAGGCAGTATTTCTCATTTAGGGTGTCACCATGCCATGTTTACCTCCCACTCCAAGCCCTGTGACAGCTGGGGGGCACCCAGGGCAGGCAGACCACCAGGCAAGACCTCCGGTTCTGTGTAGCTGTTAACCCAGGGTATCCTGCACAAACAGCCTAGCTTTCCACATGTATCTGCAACTACGTGAAGAAAAGGACAGGATGCACTGGAGAGATACGCAACAAAATGAATCAGATGCTGAAGTCACCAAAGATGGCAGGAGTGGTCTCCGGGGGCTGCTGAATTAAAGACAGTAGATCAGGGCTACAGTGTGGGCTTCAGATGAGGAGCAACAGAAAGAAAGTGGTAGATTAATGATGTAGACCTTAGTATGGACAGGCTCAGTTCCTTTCACAAGAGAAATGGGAAGGTGGTAAGATGGGGCAGAGAAGAACACAGATGACTCAGAGCCACGCGGCCCGCTGTTAGAACTGCTGCTTTCCTTTCCAGATGAAGCAAAGGAATGGTATAAATCAGAAAGGTGTTGTAAGAGGCTATCATGCAGGGTGTGGCGAAGAGAACAGAGTGTGAGGGGCCAGGACAGAAGCAGGGAGACGGTTAGGAGGCAATCAGTAACCTAAGTTATGGGGCTTGCTCTGCAGTTGGCACATTGCAGGTGGTGTGGATTGGTGGAGTCCAGAAATACTGTGAAGCTAAATCCAGCACAATTTGCTGATGGACTGAATACACCGTGTGAGAGAAGAGATGAATGTAGAATTACTCCAATGTTTTTGGAAGGAAGTTCAGAGTAAAAGGAGGTGATTCAAAGGAGATGACGGAGAGGGTGGGATTGGAGGATAAGAAGGGGACAGATGTAAGTATTTCAGAAAGGGGGATGTCTAAGCTCAGGATGGTGAGAAAGGGGACCAGCATGAAACGAAGGATTCTGGAGTGAGCAAAATGATGGCACGAGTGATGCATGAAAAAGTTAAGAGAGTGTACCGAAAAGGCTTCATAGAAAGAATAGGCAGTGTAAAGTAGCCCAGAGAGTCTAATTTCAAAGTATGAATGTGTTTGCCCGAATTTATCCCTGTAAGGGCCACTTGCCGCTAGCTGGCATTCTGTGTCTGTGGGGCGAATGACCCCTCGGCACTGAAAAATGATGAAGTCCTCGGAGGCAGTGAAATAGCTCCTACAAACGTTCTCTCCCACTAAAAATGCCATCACAGAAAAGTCATGGCATGGTCACACAGCGGAATAATACTACATCACAACTATAAAGAGTGATCCACATTCTCCTAAGACAACAAATGGTTGACTCTCACAAATACAATGTTGGATGAAAAAGGCCAGAGAAAAAGGCCATATTGAATGATTCCATTTATGTAAAATACAAAAACCAGGGAAAACTAATCTATGTTTTTAGAAGTCCCTGTCCATGGGAAGGAGGGAGTCACTGGGAGGCAGCAAAAGCGGGGGCTTCCACGGTTGCTGGTAATAGTCTGTTTCTTGATCTGGGCGCTGATTTCACAGATGTCTTCAGTTAGTAAAAATTCGTTGAGCTGTACTTTTGTGTATGACATTTTACTTCAATAAAACCTTTTAAAAATGCCATTACACCGGGCCACACTTCCTGTATCCTGGGAAGAACAGAGCTATCTACTTGGAGTTCTTATTACAGATTAGCATTTATCCAAAGCAAGAGCAGGAACCTGTAAGAAGCTTACAGGAGTTATCAAATCATCTAATTCAGTTACGACTTCACTTGGGCTAGCAGGAAAGGCGAAGGCCTTGATTTCAGAGAAAGACAAAAAGAACAACTTTCAATGGCTGTTGAGTTTAAAACACACATGTGTTTTAGGAGGGATATAAACTTTTTTTTTTTTTTTTTGTACTGTTTTCTTCCCCATCTCCTGGGAAATGATGTTACACTGTGCTTCAAACAGAACTGCCAAGTTTAAGAGGCTGTTTTCTGTAAACAGGCCAGCTGGGCCATAAGTTGCAGAAATGAGGGACAAACTACTTCTTCAGAAAAGCAGAACAGAACACCATAGGGAGTTGGGAACTGTGCATCCAACAAAATCTCCAGCCGTTTGTCTTTACTGGGCCACCTTTCATGATTTAAGAGCTCTCTTTGCCATGTTATCATCAATCAATTACAATGATTGAGAAGCCTCTAAAAACTGGAGTTTTTAAAATGCAACTATCCGTGACCTAAATTTCCTGCTGGCTCTGTTGGCCCCAGGTTAGGCCAGTTTGTCTATCATCAAGGGAGCCAATAAAAATAATAAAAACAGGTCAACGCTGGGCTTTCTGAAGCTTGTATAAAAATATTCGCACTCTTCCAATCAGCACCAACTCAACGTGTCCATTCTTTGCTGGAGCTCTCAGTAAATTCTGCCTCTAATAACAAAATAGTCTATAGGATGTATATATTATCTGAGAACTCATCTTTTCTCTCCTCCCCTCCCCCCTTTTCTTCCTTCCTTGCTTGCTTGCTTTCTTTTCAATTTGGCTAAGCAACAATTTTGCAACTCTTAGCAGACAACTGAAATGATGTCATTTTGCTGACTCCAGCAAAGGAGTAACATTTTGGCAAACTAGGAGATATATGAGAAGATGAAAATATAAATTTTAGCTATCTTAATGGAGAATGTGATACTGCACCTCCAAGCCTGTGATAGAATTTGACTTTCAGGTTCCACAGAGCAAAGCAAAGACTACTGAATGAGGAGGAGGGAGAGAAAGGTGGCGAAGGCAGCAGTAAAAGAGGTCAGTTTAAAGGTTGTCTGTAAAAACCAGAACAGATATCTTAAATACTATTTCCAAATATTTCATATCAGTTGATGGGAAGTAAGAAAAAAAAAAAAAAAGATGCTGTGCCGTCCAAGGCCTCAAGCTCCTTTATGAGAGTGACCAGTGACAGGGAAATCCCAGTAACAAAGCAGCGCTGCTTACACCCATGACTTGCCTGCAGAAACCTGCAAGCTCGGTGGATCTGGGACAAGGCCCCAGAGCCCCCTCTCCTCGAAAGCATCCCAGCAAAAATCTCAGCAGGCTGGACCATCTTATTCAGAAGCAATTACGATGCTCTCTGCTTGGAGGAGAAGTTTGGACAAATTCCAAAGAAGGCCTAAAGTCAGAGTGAGGACCCAAAGGTACCATCATGAAGGCAGCGAATCTGACTTTAGTGGTCTCTCCTTTCTCTGACTTTGCCCCTCCCTGAGGCAGGGAGGCCCCACCTGTATCAGAACTCATTGGCCTCCTGCCCATCAGTAAAATGAGGCACTCCTCCTATGCAAAATGAATCACTGGATGGCTAAATTCTTCCAGGAGAATCCCTCATTTTAAAAGAAAAAAACAGAATCTTAGAGGAAGTGAAATGACTCTATAATGGTTAAATTCTGGGTTCAGTGGTAGTCGAGCAGAAATTTGTCTTAGAAAGTCTTTCTAGAGCTCCACTGATCCCATTTTACAGAAATTAACTGAAAGATAATACTAATTTCTCCCTCTTTTGAAAATGCACTAGTGTCTACGGCCATACCACCCTGAACGCACCCGATCTCGTCTGATCTCGGAAGCTAAGCAGGGTCGGGCCTGGTTAGTACTTGGATGAAAATGCACTAGTATAGTTCAGAAAGTAAACATCTCATTTCCTGAAAGGCACAGGATGACAGGGTATAATTTAAGCCTCACCGTACCCCTTAACTGTAGTGAGGCATTTGACCATTTTGGGGCCTCAAGTTCTTGGTAAAAAGGAGGATAATACCACATACCTCACCTCAGATTTTTAGCTCATACCTCAGAACAAATGAGATGGCCACTTTATAATCTATAAAGTAGTCTATATTTGCTCTACTATTATATTTATTACTACTTTATTACCTTCCTCTCCAAAACTATGCTTCTATTTAGAAGAAAGCCTGGCATACCAGATGTATTTATATACTTCCAAAGATTCAGCTGCCCCTGAGAGTTGGCCACATGCTTAATGAAGGTCTAGGCCACTGCTGCGCTGCTTCATCCCCATGCTGCCAACGTCCCTGGGGACAATGGTGACATGCCTCCATCATATCCACCACAGTGGAAACCACACCAGCAACATGCCTAGGTCCAACCAACTAGTCTCACGAAGACTCTTGACTTTTCTCATGTTCTTCTAGAGGACCCAGAGAACATCACCTGCGAGGGTAGTATCACCTCTTACAATAAACTTTAAGGCCAATGAAAGGCAGGGAGACTGTTAAGAAGGTAGATAAATTCTTAGCCCACCTTCTCCCATAGGAACGATTCCAGGTAGCATTAGTGTTATATAAAGTCGTTCCAGAGTTCTCTCCCATGACTGAGCAACCACCTGTGTTTTGTAAGAGGCCATGGCCAGCTCATAATGTGTCCCCTGGTATTTGCTTTTCTTCCTTCCTTCCTTAATCCCTGTCACCCAGTTACTACTTCCTTCCTTGACTCATTTTCCCTTTCCCTCACTCTTGTTGCTCTCAGATTCCACCTCCTTCCCTTTTAAAGGAATTAGGTCAATTTTGCCTTAAACTCTGTTTCCTAGGAAAACAGAGCAAAGATTATTCAAGAGGTCACAAAGAACAGTTAGGGAAGGAGAAGGGTCTTGGTATCACTCAGCTGTTTGAGCGTTTATGTGTTGTTACTACAGGTATATACACTTGCAAAATTGGGGGGATAAAAGTTCTGAAGAAAGGGGAAATCTCTGCCTGTGCTTATGTAATCCATGAAAAACAATCACTAAGCAGTGTGATGAGAAAAAGAATCTAATTATTACTCTAAGGCTGATGGAGTTTTAGTCCCTGTGAGCTATGGAGCACAATGACGTCTACATACCCTCCACTGACCTGCACAGCCCTATGTGACCACCTGCCTCCCTCTCTGGTTTTATCAAGGAATCCTTCCCACCTGTCCCCCTCCCTTCCTTCGGCTCTCTCCATCCACACTGATCACCCCATGCCATTCTGTGTCGGGGGCCTGTGCACTTGCAGTTATTCCCAGTGCTCCAAATGTTCCTTTTTTTAGGACTTCCCATGATGGAAGTTCACTGAGCTGATGTCACATCATTTGGGTTTCAGCTCAGCTGTCCACTTCTCAGAGCTTTCTTTGCTGTCTGAAGTGGTATCTTTCTGTCCCATTTTAGTGCTAGTTACTCTTTAAGCCATGATGTTATATTCACAGCTTTTATCACTAGCTAAAAAATTTGCTTAATTACTTACTGCAAAGGTAAATAAAAATAAGCTTGTTAGGTAAATGAATAAACTCCTTTCAAGAGTCAGATCCGTCTGTGAGCACTGTGAGTGGAAGAATTAGCATTGGACAAGTGCCATCTTGTGCCCTCCTTAATGCCTGTTACCCAGTTACTACTTCCTTCCAACAAGTGTACTTGTTGCCCCAAGAAATGACAGTGATTAGACTAGACCTGCACTGGCCAATACGGTACCTGTTAGCCCCATATCGCTGATTAATACTTAAAATGTGACTAGTCCAAATGGAGCTGTGTTCTACATGTAAAACAAAGGCAATATTTTGAAGACATAATGCAAAAAAAATAACTCATTGATAATTTTTATTGCATCTTCTTAAAATATTTTTTCCTCTTTTTAATTATATATATTTTTTATTGGAATTCAATTTGCCAAAATATAGTATAGCACCCAGTGCTCATTTCGTCAAGTGCCCCCTCAGTGCCTGTCACCCAGTCACCCATCCCCCCGCCCACCTCCCCTGCCATTTCCCCTTGCATCCTATTGAAATAATAATATCTTGGATATTTTAGATATATTTGGTAAAATAAAATATTTTGCTACCAGTATTTCACTCATTCCCTTTTATCTTTTAACTATTAACAAATGTAAGATAATATATGTGGCTTACATTGTAGCTCACATTATATTTCTGTTGGATAGTTCTGCTCCAGGCTTAGTAATTTCACCAAACTCCAAGTTTAAAACCTCACTGAATTAGATATAAATGCATTTTCACATCTCATTTTAATTCCTAATGGCGAAATATTATTATCTCTATTTTACTGGTAAGGAAACTAAGGTTTAGAGATGGAGTAAATTGCCCAGAATAGAAAAGACCATTCAGACCACAGAATAATGAGATGTCCAGGTCCTGATCTCCAGAATTTATGACTATGTCATTCCTCATGGCAAGAGAAATTTGAGATGGGGAGATTATCCTGGATTATTCATGTTGGCCCAATGTAGTCACAAAGGTTCTTACAAGAGGGAGGCAAAAGGGTCAAAGTTAGAGAAAACATATGACAAGAGGAGCAGAGGTTGGAGTAATGTGCTTTCAAGATGGAGAAAGGGGCCATGAACCAAGGAATGTAGGCAGCCTTTAAAAGCTGGAAAAGGGGCACCTGGGTGGCTCAGTGGTTGAGCGTCTGCCTTTGGCTCAGGTCGCGATTCTGGGGTTCTGGGATCGAGTCCCACGTCAGTCTCCTTGCAGGGAGCCTGCTTCTCCCTCTGCCTCTGTCTAAAATGAATGAATAAACAAATAAAAGCTGGAAAAGGTAAGGAAATGTTTTCTTTCCTAGAGCCTTCAGAAAGAACATAGCCTTGCCAACACCTTCATTTTGGCTCTTCAAGACACATTTTCAACCTCCAGAACTGTAGGATAATCAATTTTTATTGTTTAAAGCCACTAACTTTGTGCTAATTTGCTATAGCAGCCATAGGAAACTGACACAATATAATCACCAATGTAGAGTCAGGGATTTAGAATCTGATGAGCATGAGATTGCAACCATGGTTCAGGACGAATAGTCAAAACAATAATAATGATCATAATTATGATTTTAGTATATAAATTTATCCCCAAATCAAATGAGACTTTCCTAATGAGCCTATTTAACAATAAAAAATTAAGTACTTTTGGGGCGGCTCGGTGGCTCAGGGGGTTAAGTGTTCCACTCTTGATATCAGCTCAGGTCATAACCTCAGGGTCATGAGATGGAGCCCCAACTTGGGCTCCATACTGGGCATACAGCCTACTTAAGATTCTTTCTATTCCTCTCCCCCTCCACTTCCTTCTCTCTCTCTCTCTCTCTCTTAAAAAAATAAATAAAAAAAAATTTTTTAGAAGGTTTATGTGATTTTTTTAAGGACTATTTTTTAAGAGCAGTTTTAGGTTTGCAATAAAATTGGACGGAGATTTCTCATATACTCCCTGCCCCCACACATGAATAGCCTCCCCCATTATCAATATCACTTATAAGTCTGGCACTTTCTTTTACCAAGAATCACCCAAAGCCCATAGTTTACTTTAGGGTTCACTTACGGTGTTGTACATTCTATGGGTTTGGATGAAACTATAATGATATGTATCCATCATTATGATATACAGAGTATTTTCAGTGTCTTAAAAATCACTGTTCTCCACCTATTCATCTCTGCCCCAACTCCCTACTCTGGCAACCAGTGATCTTTTTATTGTCTCCATAATTAGTCTTGTCCACAATGTCATATAAATGGAATCATATAGTACACAGTTTTTTCAGACTGCCTTCTTTCACATAGGAATATGCATTTAGGATTCCTCATGGTTTTTCATGGTTTGATAGCTCTTTTTAGCACTGAATAATATTCCATTGTCTGGATGTACCACGGTTTATTTATCTATTCACCTACTGAAGGAAATCTTGGTTGCTTCCAAGTTTTGGCAACTGTGAATAGAACTACAATGAACATTCATGTGCAGATTTTTGCGTGGACATTAATTTTCAACTTCTTTGGGTAAATACCAAGGAACATAATTTCTGAATGGTATGGCAAGAATAGGGCTAGTTTTCTAAGAGACTGCTAAACATTTTTTCAAAATGACTATGCCATTTTTCATTACCACCAACGATACGTAAGAGTTCCTATTGCCCCACATCCTCACCAGCATTTGGTGCTATCGTTCCAGATTTGGGCCATTCTAACAGGTGTGCAGTAACTATTTTAATTCTCAGTTCCCTGATGATATTTAATGTAGAGCATTTTCTTATATGCTTATATGCCATCTGGGTATCTTATTTGGTGAGGTGTCTTTGGCCCATTTTCATACTACTGAATTTTAAGAGGTTTTTTATTTTATGTGTTTTGAATAATAATCCTTTATCAAGGGCACCTGGGTGGCTTAATCAGTTAAGCATCTGCCTTCAGCTCAGGTTGTGGTCTTAGAGTCCTGGGATTGAACCCTGGGTCAGGCTCCCTGCTCAGTGGGGAGTCTGCTTCTTCCTCTGCCCTTCCACCCCACTCATGCTCTCTCGCTCTCTCAGTCTCTCAAATAAATAAATAAATAAAATCTTTTTTAAAAACCCTTTATCAGATGCGTCTTTTGCAAATATTTTCTCACAGTCTGTGACTTGTCTGTTAATTCTTTTGATACGGTCTTTCACAGAGAATTACTTAATTTTAATTACATATAGCTTATCAATTATTTCTTTCATGGATCATTTCTTTGATGATGTATCTAAAATGTCATCACCATCCCAACGTCATCTAGGTTTTCTCCTATTTCATCTTCCAGGAGTTTTATAGTTTTACAGTTTATATTTACATCTATGATCTATTTCATGTTAATTTTTGTGAAGGGTGTAAAGTCTACATCCAGATTTGTGTATGTGTGGGTAGAATGTCCAGTTGTTATATCACTATTTGAAAAGAATACCTTTACTGTGTTGTCATTGTTTCTTTGTCAAAGATCAGCAGACTATATTTATGGATTTTTTTTTTTCTGGTCTCTCTATTCTGTTCTATTGATCTATTTTTTCACCAAAACCACACATCTTAATTATTATAGCTTTATAGTAAGACTTGAAGTCAGGTAGCATCAGTCTTCTAACCTCATTCTTTGCCTTCAATATTGTGTTGGCTAATCTGGATCTTTTGTCTTTCTATATACATTTTAGAATCATTTGTTGATATCCATAAAATAACTTCCTGGGATTTTGATTAGGATTACATTGAATCTATGGATCAATTTGGGAAAAACTTACATCTTAACAGTCTTCTTATAAAAGGACAATATCTCTTCATTCATTTAGCTCTTTCTTAATTTAATTCATCAGCTTGTATATATTTTATTAGATTTATACCTAAGTATTTCATTTTGGGGGGTGGTGATGCAAATAGTATTGTATTTTTAATTTCAAACTCCACTTGTTCACTTTTACTATATAGGAAATTAACTGACTTTTGTATACTAACTTTGCATTCTACAACCTTGCTATAATTGCTTATTAGTTCCAGGAGTGTTTTTGTCAATTATTTCTGATTTTCTACATAGATAATCATGTCATCTGTAAACAATGACAGTTTTATATCTTCCTTCTCAATTTGTATGCCTTTAGTTTTCTTTTCTTGTCTTATTGCATTAGCAAGGACTTTTGGTACAGTGTTAAAAAGGAATAGTGAGAAGGGGCATTTTTGCCTTGTACCTGATCTTAGCGGGAAAGCCTCAAGTTTCTCACCATTAAGTATGATGTTAGCATAGGATTTTTGTTCAATAGTCTTTATCAAGTTGAGAAAGTTCCCCTCTTTTCTTAGTTTACTGAGAGTTTTTTTTTTCATGAATATGTATTCGATTTTATCAGCGGCTTTTCTGTATTTACTGATATGATCATATAATTGAAAATCTGTTGATATGATGGATTACAATAATTGATTTTCAAATGCTGTATCAGTCTTGCTTATCTAGGATAAATCCAACTTGGTCATGGTGTGTAATTTATACATTTTTGGGTTATATTTTCTAATAATATTTTGCTGAGGATTTTTGTATCTATGTTCACAAGAGATATTATTCTGTAGTTTTCTTGTAATATCTTTGTCTGGTTTTGTTATTAGGGTATTACTGGCCTCATAGAATGAGTTAAAATGCAGTCTTTCTGCTTCTATTCTCTGAAATAAGTTTCAGAGAATTGGTAAAATTTCTTTCTTCAGGGTTTGGTAGAATTCAGCCATCAAACCATCTAGGCATGGTGCTTTCTGTTTTGAAAGTTATTAATTATTGATTCAATTTCTTTAACAGGTATAGGCCTATTCAGATCATCTATTTTTTTCTTCTATGAATTTTGGTAGATTGTATCTTTCAAGGAATTGGTCCATTTCAATCTAGGTTATCAAATTTGTACGCACAAAGTTGTTTATAGTATTCCTTTATCATCCTTTTAATTTCCATGGAATCTGTAGTGATGTCTCTCCTTTCATTTCTGATATCAGTAATTTGTGTCCGATGTGTTTTTGCTTAGCCTGGCTACAGCCTTATCATTTTTATTGATCTTTTCAAGGAACCAGCTTTGGTTTCATTGATTTTTCTCTATTGCTTTCTTATTTTTAACTTCATTGGATTTTACTCTCATTATTACTTCTTTTCTTCTGCTTACTTCAGATTTAATTTGCTCTTCTTTTTCTAGTTTTCTAAAATGGAAATTAGATTATTAATCTTGGATCTTTCTTCTTTTCTAGTATATGCCTAAAATGCCATAAATTCCTTCTAAGCCTTGCTTTTGCTGCATCTCACAAGTTTTAATAAGTTGTGCTTTATCTTGAGATTTCTTCTTTACCCCATGTTAAAAGAAAACCATATTATTTCTAAATAACCCATGAGTTATTTAGAAATATGTTCTTTACTCTCTATGTATTTGGGGATTTTCCAATTATCTTTCTGTTAGTGAATTTGAGCTTTACTCCACTGTGGTTTGAAAGTAGACATTATATGATTTCTATTCTTTTAAATTTATTAAGATATATTTATGGCCCAGATTGTGGTCTAACACTTACATGTGTGAATTTTCCATATAAGCTTAAGAAAAATGTGTATTTTGCTATTGTTGGATAAAGTAGTCTACAGATGTCAATTATATCCTGTTGATTGATGGTATTGCAGAGTTCAACTATATTCTTACTGACTTCCTGCCAGCTGGATCTGTCCATTTCTGAGAGAAGGGTGTTGAAGTCTCCAACTATGATAGTGGATTCATATATTTCTCCGTCCAGTTCTATCAGTTTTGCCTTAAGTAGTTTAATACTCTACTGTTAACACATACACATTAAGAATTGTTGTTTTCAAAAAAAAAAGAATTGTTGTTTTCTTAGAGAATTGACCCCTCTATCATGATATAATCACCTTTATGACTGATAATGCCCCTTACTCTGAATTCTGCTGTCTGAAATTAATATAACTACTGCTACTTTCTTTTGATTAGTGTTAGCAATGATATATTTTTTCTGCCCACTTATTTTAATCTATATGGTCTTTATCCTTAAATTTGGCTTTTTGTAAAAACACATAGTTGAGTCATATTTTTTTATTCACTCTGACAATTTTTCTTAATTGATGCATTAAGATCATTAACACTCAAAGCAATACTATATTCATTACTGTTTTCTATTTGTTGTCTTTCTTCTTTGTTCATATTTCATCTTCCAATTTTATCTGCCATTTGTGCTCCAAAGCACAATTAAAATTGGACATTTTACAGGATTCAGTTTTTCTCTTATTAGCATATCAGTTATTCTTCTCTTTTAACTTTTTTTAGTGATTGTCTTAGAGTTTGCAATATAAATTTACAACTAATACAAGTCCACTTTCAAGTAGCACTATACCACTTCACGAGTAGTATGAGTACCTTATAATAACAAAATACCTAATTCTTCTCTTTTTTCCCTCCCATTACTTATATCATTGCCATTATTCATCTCACTTATATGTAAGCATACCTAAACATAATTATGCATAAGTATACATAATTTAATATAGTGTTACCATTATTTTGAGTAAACTGTTGCTTCTTACATCAATTAAGAAAAAAATGTAAGTTTTTATTTTACCTTGACTTATTTCTTCTTTAAACTTTCCTTTACAGAACTGACTTTCTGATCTATATTATTTTCCTTCTCTCTAAACAACTTCTTTTATTATTTCTTGCAAGGGAGTCTACAGACAACAAATTCCCTTCGTTTTTGTTTGTCTGAAAAAATCTTTACTTCTCTTTCACTTTTGAAGGAAAATTTCACAGGCTTACAGAATTCTAAGTTGATGGGCCTTTTTCTCTCAACACTTTAAATATTTCATTCCATTCACTTCTTGTTTGTGTGGTTTCTGAGGAAAACTTGGATAGAATTCTTCTCTTTATTCCCCTACAGGTAAGCTGTATTTCCCCCTGTGGCTTTTTTCAGGATTTTATTTCTTTATCTTCAATTTTCTATAATTTTAAAATGATACGCCCAGGATTTTTGTTTTTGTTTTGGCATTTATCCTGCTTGGTGATCTCTGACCTTCCTGGATCTGTGGCTTGGTGGCAGACATTAATTTGGGGAAATTCTCAGTCATTACTGTTTCAAATATTTCTTCTGTTCTTTTCTCTTTTGCTTCTCCCTCTGATATTCCAATTGCACATATTTTACCCTTTGTAGTTATACCACAATCCTTCGATATTCTCTTCTGGTTTTTTTTTTTTTGGGGGGGGGGTTAATTTTTTCTCTTCATTTTCCAGTTTTCAAGAATTCTTTTGATATAGCCTCTAGCTCAGATATTCTTTCCTCAGTCATGTCCGGACTACTAGTAATCCTATCAAAAGAATTCTTTGTTTTTGTTACAGTATTTTTTAATCTCTGGCATTTTAGAATTTCCATCTCTCTGCTTACACTGCCTATCTGTTCTTATAATGCTATCTACTTTATCCATTAGAGTCCTTAGCTTATTAATCATAGTTGTCTTAAGTTCCTTTTCCTTTTTTCAAGATTTTATTTATTTATTCATGAGAGACACAGAGAGAGGCAGAGACATAGGCAGAGAGAGAAGCTGGCTCCCCAAAGGGAGCCTGATTTGGGACTCGATCCCAAGACCCCGAGTCCCAGGACCCTGGGGTCATGACCTAAGCCAAAGGCAGATGCTCAACCACTGAGCCATGCAGGTGTCCCAGTTGTTTTAAATTCCTGATCTGAAAATTCCAACATCCCTGCCATGTCTGGTTCTGATGCTTGCTCTACCTCTTCAAATTGTGTTTTGGCATGCCTTATAATTTTTTTGATAGCCTGATACAAAGTACTAGATACAAAGAACTGCTATAAATCGATCTTTAATAACGTGGTAGCGCAGTGTGGGGTTTGGAGAAGCATTCTATAATCCAATGATTAGGTCTCAGGATTTCAGTGAGCCTGTGAGTCTGAACTGTAAATTTCACAAGTGTTTCTCAGGATTTTTTTCTCCTCTTTTAGTTGAGACAGGATAGCGGCAGTGGGCTGGAATTATGTATTTCATTCTCCAGGTCAGTTAGGCTCTGATCGTACCCCAGCAGGTTAGGCTCTGGTTAACTAGTTTCCCCTGAGGTTAGGCCTTGCTGAGAAGAGAGTGCTCTGGCATATTTCAAAATAGTTCGTTTTCCCTCTCAGAAGCCTAAGGGGGTTTTCCCCCTGTATTTGCTGTGTGAAGGTAGTCAAGTTCACCTGGAGGTGAATCTCGCAATACTGTGCCCCGCCCCCCCGCCTGGGTCCCCCTGGAGTTCTTAATTCTCAGAGTTGTTTGCACTGAGCCTCCAGCAATTCATCAATTACAGTTCAAGTTTCCCTACCTGGACTGGTTCTTGTGGCAATTTCCACTATGAGTCTCTGTTCTAAAAAGCTGGGACCCCCTTGTATTTGTCTTTCTGTCTCTTCAATCTTGGGGACACAGTTTGCCCTGTGTTCTCTCCTCTCTTGTGGATCCAAGAAGAGCTGATTTTTTCAGTCTGTTCAGCTTCTTACTTGTTTGGACAGAGTGGCAATTTCCCAGTTTCTTACTTATGAATACAGAAACTGGAAGTCTGTTTGTGTGATTTTTATTATCCTTATCGCAAACTATAATTTAAAAGAGCCCACATGATACTCTAAGGAATGCTTTTAAATGCTGAGCAACTCATTCATTGGGGATACTCAATTAATATTGTTACCTTTGTGCCATCCAAGGCTACATGGAAAAGCAGAAAGACAGAGATATTTAGTCACACAGACATGGTTGCAAATTCCTGCTTTGCCACATGCTGACTAAGTGAACTTGTAGAAGCTGTGTTAACTTACACAAACTACAACAGCCACATCTGGAAAATAAGACCTACTTGCAGAATTATTTTAAAGATTAATAGTGGGGATCCCTGGGTGGCGCAGCTGTTTGGCGCCTGCCTTTGGCCCAGGGCGCGATCCTGGAGACCCGGGATCGAGTCCCACGTCGGGCTCCCGGTGCATGGAGCCTGCTTCTCCCTCTGCCTGTGTCTCTGCCTCTTTCTCTCTCTCTGTGACTATCATAAAATAAAAAAAAAAAAAAAAAAAAAAAAAAGATTAATAGTAAACTATATGAAACTAGTGCTCAGCAAATGAAATCTATTGTTATTCCTCTAAGTCCATCTCAGGGTCTCTATTCTCATTGTTCTTTCTGCCTGGAACACATTTTCCTCAGATATCCATATAGCTGACCCCACACTGATTTCAGGTGTTTACTTCTCAGAGAGAACTAACCTAACAAAATTTAACAGTTCTCACCTAATCCCAACTCACCCTATCCTTCTCAGTTTTATATTTCTCAACAGAACTTTTCACTACATGTTCACTACATTTTTTAAAATCGATTTACTTTGTTTACTGTCTGTCTCACCTCACTAAAATGCTCAGTGAGGTTAGGATCGTTGTCTGTTTTATTCATTGCTCTGTCCCTAGTGTCTAGAACATATGTCATACATAGTAGGAACTCAATATTTGCTGAATAGATGAATGACTGAATCAATGAAGTCTCTGAAATAATGACTCCTGACACAATATGATTTTCTCCAACTCAACTTTTCTCAGATGTACTTTTTAAAAATTGTAACAAAATATCCACGACACAAAATTAACATTTTTAACTGTACAGCTGAAAACATTAAATACATGCACACTGTTGGGCAACCGTCACCACTATCCATCACCAGAACTTTTCCATCTTTCCAAACTGAAACTATACCCTTTAAACAATACCTCTCCCTTCCTCTGACCCAAGCCCTACTTTGTCTTTATGAATTTGACTACTTTATATACCTCACAGAGCTGAAATCCAATGCGTGTCCTTTTGTGTCTTACTTCACTTAGTATAGAGTCTTAGTCCATGCTGTAGCATGTGTCAGAATTTCCTTCCTCTTTGAGGTTGGGTAATATTCCATGGCAAGTACATACCACATTTAAAAATATGTTCATCTGTTGATAGACATTTCAGTTGCTTCCACCTTTTGGTGAGTGTGAATAATACCACTAGGAACCCTGGTGTATCAGATGCACTTTTCATTAGCAAGTAAAGCAGGATGAGGAAGTCAATTAGAAGTCAACACGCCAATACTTTTTTTGCCTTAGTAGCAAAAAGAAAAAAATCTGTGAAGCAAACTAAGCTACTTAAGAACAGAAACTATTAATTTTGCATTGGTAATGGCTGATATACCTTTCCCCTTCAAGCTTCTGAAACAGGCCTATTCTATGTCAAGGTACACAGAATGGTATGAAAGCTAAAGGACATAATGGAAAGAGAAAAATTTTTCAAGTCATAAGAAAATAAACTGAGACCAAAATAAAGTCATTGTTTAACTTAAAAAAGGCAAAACTTCTAAAAATAAAATAAAAAAGAATTATGGCAACCTGGGGTGAAGCAACATATTTTCCCCACTCCTGCTGCAAATAGTGGCATATGAACACAAGGAACAAGGTGGAGCCCATTCACAACAAGGGCAGTCAGCAATCAAGATCTGGCTTGTAGATGCTGGAAGGACCAGAGATCATATTCTAAGAAACAGAAAATGCTGTAATATCAAAGATGGTCCCTCCTACAGCTGCCCATAATACTTTGTATCCTCTTCTACATTAGAGCTTAGCCCACAGCCCACTGCACTATAATTATTCATGCACACAACTTTCCTCTTTGACTTCCATGTCCAAGGTCCATGTTTCATGTATGTGTACGTTACCATTTAATGGTAACTGATCCAGCAGAACTTGAAGAATGATGAGAAAGGCAAAACTAACTTACAGAAAATCATTCAAACATTCAGCAGGAACACTGATATGATCAAAGTATAAACAACAGGTCAAGAAATTCCACCCCTGAAACAGTCTCATTTCAAGATATCCAGCTGACCAGTTGCTCCCAGGCATTTCTAAATGCTACTTTATGAGCTAGTCCCTATCTGTAATCTTGTAAATGAACTGACACTTGATTTGAGTGTTTCTTTTATTTAAAAATTATGTAAAAATACCTGTTAACCTAGCATAAAGACAATGCCAAAAGGTAAGATTTTTCATTGACTATACTGTCCACCCAAATCAAGAGGAGAGAAGAGTTCTTTCTTCATATGGGACTAATCTGTAACTTACAAGTCTCCCCCACGTGAAAGTGCCTCAATACGGACACTTGGGTGGCTCAATGGTTGGGCATCTGCCTTTGGCTCAGGGTGTGATCCCGGAGTCCGGGGATTGAGTCCCACATCCAGCTCCCCTCGAGGAGCCTGCTTCTCCCTCTGCCTGTGCCTCTGCCTCTCTCTGTGTCTCTCATGAATAAATGAAATCTTTAAAAAAAAAAGTGCTTCAATATTCAAATTTCTCAGGATTAATTATCTCATATGTTTTATTTTCTTAACAATACAGATTATTGGTGGGCCAAAATTAGAAGTGTATTATAGTGTCTTGGAGTAACACTAGGCTAAATACTATGATAGGCCCTCTTGCTACAATAATACATATGTGCAATACAATCACATATAAATGACAGAAAGACTTTCTCTTTAATTCATTCTTGGCTTATAAGAAAGTATGCAAAACCTGTACAGACAACAACACTAAAACACAAATCAACCAGTGAGCTGAAACGAGACTCTAGATAACAAGCCAAGAGAAAGCTGCTGTTGCCTTGGCAACACCATTGGCTTCTGTGTAGGAATCTGAATATTTGGCCTTGGGAACCCTTCAAGGTGGGAGAGTTAAACTTGCAACTTTTATATTAATTCAGGACATTGAAGTGAGCTAAACCAGTCATAGATTGGCAGTATCCCTAGTAACCCCTAGCTCTAGTGGAAGAGCCTAGCCAAATTATCTCTGAAAGAACATATTCCTCCTTTATTATACCTGGAGAGTAACAAAAGATTAATTTACCAGATATGAGCTCACAACCAAAAACTACAAAACACACAAGAAAGCAAACAATGGATGAATCAGCAGACATGTTATTTAAACAGGTACAGATCCCAGTGACTTCAAGAGCGGAATTATCAATTAAGGAATATAAACTGATAATATATAAAATGTTCAAAGAAACAAAAGATGAAAATACTAAAGTGGGAATAGTAAACTATCTAAATAATTTTTTTTTTTTTTTTTTTTATAAAAGGATAAGGGGCACCTGGGTGGCTCAGTTACTAAAGCATCCAACCCTTGATTTTGGCTCAGGTCATGATCTCAGGGTTATGAGATCAAACCCCATCCCATGCAGCCTGCTGGGGATTCTCTCTCTTCCTCTCCTTCTACCCCTCCCCACCTCCCTCCTCTCTTACAAAAAATAAAAACAGACTAAAACTGTTTTTAAAAGTGAAAAACACAGTACTTGAAAGTAAAAACTAAAATGCTCACTTCAAATACTAAAGATAAAAAGACGAAATAAAAAATAAATCTGAAGGTGTCGTCAAAAATACGGCAAAGAAAGAAAAGACAAAAATATGAAAAGAAGATTAAATGAGAAAGCCTAAGATATATTTAATTGGAGTCTGAGAATGAAAAAAAAAAATAGAAAAGAGACAACACAGACAGTCCCCAACTTACAATGGTTCAACTTATTAATCATTTTTTTGACTTTACAAAACTGTAAAATTCATGCCCCTTCAGTAGAAACTATACTTTCAATTTTTATCATTTTCCTGGGCTAGTAATGTAAAGTAAAATACTTTCTTGTGATGCTGGGCAAGGACAGGGCATTGCAGCTCTCAATCGGTGACACTATCACAAGGATAAACAATCAATACGCCTACGGCCATTCTGTACCCACACAACCATTCTGTTTCTTACTTTCAGTACAATAGTCAATAAATTACATGGATATTCAACACTTTATTATAAAATGGGCTTTGTGTTAGAAGATTTTGCCCAACTATAGGCTAATTAAAGTGTTCTGAGCACATAGATAGGCTAGTGTAGGCTATGGTGTTTGGTGGGTTAGTTGTATGAAAATGAAAAGAAACCCGAAATTAGACATCATAACATTGTAATGAAATTGTAGAAAATACACACAGGTACATGCAAACACACACACACACACACAGACACACACACACCTGAAAAGCAGCCAAAGAAAAATGGATCACATTCACAGGAATTATATTACAGTGACTACAGATGTCAATAGTAACAGTAAAAGCTGGATATAGTAGAACAAAAAATATTGTTAAAGTCCTGAGTACCAGTCATCTTTGTGCACTTAGCTTCTATCATTTTGCCAAGTACCTCCTAATGTGTTTCGAAAATGCTGGTTTAATAAATCAACTCTATTTTCCATCTCTACTCCAATTAAATGATTAGTCATTGAGAAGAATGAAACAGGACTCACAGTAATGAAATCTGAACTTGGCTTATTTCTTCGTTTTGTCAGAATCGTGGGGTGGGAAAATGCAACAATAAATTCACCACAAAGTGGAAAACATCTGCGAATGTGAAACAGCGAGTCCCTACACCCCCACGTCTCACCCCTGCTCTCAGTCAAAAGAAATGCTTTTTATTCAGCATAGTTGGTGTGGAATGATTTTGTGTATAATAAAGATTCCTATCATCATGCAAATGATGCTGCCCAGGCTGTGCAGCAGAGGTGACTGTTTCATATGTTTGCGACAGACCATTGTACCATAATGACTAGAAAAAGTCTCCTTATTCCACTCCCAGTTCAGTTTACTTTGGGGTTTCATATTCTGCTGACTGCAGATCAAACTTTCTTCCCTGTCAATGGCTGCATATATTTAGCTATCCCCAAAGAACTGCAAGGAAATTTGAACTGAAATTCAGGAACTTACAAGGTAACTGACAAATAGTAAAAACTTGAAATCACTTTTAGAGTTAATATATTTCCCACTTATGTAAAAAGCAAATATTATTAGTATAGAAATAAGTTTTATTTCTTACAACAAAGCCATGCAATGTGATATATTTTAGCTTGGTTTGAATTTTTGAGTTTCCTGTCTTCAGGGACTAAGAAATTGGATGTGCAAATCCACTTGAGACAAATTTATAATATTTTCCAAATTATTCAAATATAACCTCCCAAAATCTTGCTAAATTTACATTTTCATTTGCGCATGGAGTGAGGCTAAATAATTGATTTAATCTGCAAGTAGTTCAGTGAGTTATATGATAACTATGTTCTTATGAAATCTTTCCATTTTCTTTAGCATTCATTGTTGATTGAAATTAACTCCAAAGTTGACTGAAATCCTACCACGAATCAGATTCACATTTGCTATTAGTGTGTTTTTTCAAAAAAGAGTTTTTCTTCCCCCAAAAAGATTTAACATAAAAAAAAGAGCAATGACTTAGAAGAGTTTGGCATCTTTAAACTTGCCCCCCATGGAATATTTCATCAGGCCACATGATTACAGGCCATGATAGTTTTAAATAACAAGCAAGAAAGGCAACGGCCACTTCCAGTGACTTTGAATATGTAACTTTTTTTTTAATTTTTATTTATTATTTATGATAGTCACACAGAGAGAGAGAGAGAGGCAGAGACACAGGCAGAGGGAGAAGCAGGCTCCATGCCCGACGTGGGATTCGATCCCGGGTCTCCAGGACCGCGCCCTGGGCCAAAGGCAGGCGCCAAATTGCTGCGCCACCCAGGGATCCCTGAATATGTAACTTGGTCTCTCTCTCCTCATCTGTAAAATGGAAGCACCGCACAAGAGGCTTTCTGGGCTCCTGGTTCCAGCTTTACCATCCCACAGTACAAAGCCCCAGTTTCCTTAATTATTCACCAAGAATCCATCACCAAGGCTGTGAATTCATAACCATAGCAATGGTTTTCCACCCATTTCATTCTGTGCATTTCTCTACCCTCCAGATAATAGCCCGCATTCAATTATTCTTATCTATTCAAATTATATTTTTCCCTTTATTTTACAGAGCAGGCATATTAACTGGGAAAGAGTTCTCAATATGGAAGATAATAGTGGAATGCACGATAATAAAACTATCACTGAAGGCTTAGATTTAAATTACACAAATTAGAAACAAATGCACAAAATCTTCCAGAAGTCTACAACTTAAACCATAAATACACATATTTTATTAAGTCTGAGAACACTAGGTGGATTTTTAAATTAGAAATGCTTGAAGATACGGATAACAGCCAAAGGAAACTTATATTGGTGAACTGGTATATACCACATGGTTGAGATACTCCATGAATCACTCACTCTTTAAGCCTTCCGGAGCCCCCCAGGAGTGAATGGATGAGATGCCCTGGGGAGGAAATGGAACCCTTACCTTGGCCAGCAGGCCAGGGAGCCAGCACAGAAATGCTCTCTCTCCCACCACACCCTATATTGTCTCTGCTCCCCACCATAAGCTTAGAGGAGGGATCTGATTAGGGGAAAAGGAATGAGCGCCATGCTAAGTGAGTGGGCATCTGACGGACAAAGCTTTCTAGACCACTGGTCTGACTGCTCTGTGAGGAGGCTGCCAAGTGAGTGGATCAGATAGAAACTGTTTTCCAACATGTCAATACAAAGGAAATCAAATGTACTTCCTCCTCTTCTATTTCCCCTTCTCTTTTTGTTAGCTTTTCCTTCCTTCACCTTCTTTTCTTTGTCCATTCCTTCTTAACCTTCATTTAACAAATGTGTGTCTAGACACTATGTGCTGGATAGAAGAGACACATTGCTAAATGAACAACAAGCTTTGCATAGCTCAGAGTCTACTGGTGGATAACAACATAGGAGCAGACAATTACAATGTAGAGGGTTGGTCTGAAGAGAATAAATTCCTGGTGCTACAGTAGAATCCATTTGGGGTACTCAATCCAGAGTTGGGAGATCAAGTAAGGCTTCCCAGGAAAAGGGATGACCACACAAAATCTGTAGGAGAGACAGAGTGAACTAAGAGAGAGGAGAGGGAATTAAGAATTTCTTTTTTGGAAGTCAAAGGAAATTGAGCAAAAACAAAACAAAATAAAATCTTAAGACACGAAAGCTAACATTTAATGGAATTACAAGGAGAATGTGCCCAAATTTTGAGACTCATGAAATCTGTCTCCCTTACATTTTGGTTATTAGGATGAGGAAGGCTACCTAGTAGGTAGACGACAAGGCCTTTAAGAACAAAGTACTTGCTTCCATTTAGAAGTCGTACGTACTTCCATTTGTGAGAGTACCACAGGCTGTGTGCTTCTGGTTTTTTATTCACACAACACTGACACATACAACAGTTAATCTGAGCAAGCACAATAGTTGATCTCAGCAAAGACAATGACGTGGCCAATTCCATCAGCATTACCCAATGTAACAAATGCCTTTCAAAGATTATAAAATGTGCTAGGAAAAGTTTTCTATTCCAAAGAAATGTTTCATCAAAATAATGTATTTCATTTCACAGACTTTCAGTACTATAACTAATAGGAGGAACCATTTTAGCAGACCTTATTTCTTATGCCTCAATATTTAATTTCCTCACTTCATTTGGCCACACGACCAACTCTTTAGCCTGGTATATAGTCACCCAGAAAAAAGACTATGTTTCCCAACCTCCCTTTCAACTAGGTACGGCCATGCAACCCACTAAACTCTGACAAGCAGGATGTTGAGCTGTGGTGACAGGTGGGTCACAATTTTAAAGGGAGCATGTTGTACTCATCACTTTCTCTCTGTCCCTAGCTTTGATCTGTGGAATAAGGAAATGATTGCAAGAGTTGAAGTAACTATATGAGACCACAAAATGAAAGTGTGGGCAGCAAAACAACCAAACTGAGGGTGCCTGGGCCCCCAGCATCAAGAAGCTGCTTTACTGGCCCTTGAACACTGATGGGAGTTTTTATATGAGAATGAATGAAATTTCTATCTTGCTTGTGTCTACTATATTTTCAAGTCTATTTACTATAGCAACCTAAGGTGTATCTTAACTACCTGAGCTGCTGTCTGTCCTGTGTGTCCCAAGGCTCTTCCAGATGGCTGGTGTGGTACCCCTACGCAAACTTTGGCAGCAGAGAACCTAAGTCATCAATGCCTCACTTGTGTACTTATTATTTGTTTCTTGACAAATGGCAATAGTGCTAAGTAGAAAGAACAACCTTTGTTATCATGAGTTCTTGCATGAGCTGGGGAACATTTTTCTTACTAGAGTATATCCTCGCCATCCATGAAACAATCTTTATAGTGGCCTTACGAAGTTAACTTTCCTGATAAGCAAGCATTCTTTTTATAGAGGGATTTATTGTGATGAATTTGACCTGTGTCCTGCCAGAAATAAAAGCATTTAAGACAAATCAAATGAAATATAAAAATGCCTTCTCCAAACTGGAGTCAGTGAACCTTACCCATAGTTCGACTCTCACACACCACAGAGTAATAAGAGGGGAAAATATTCTTCACTTACTTCAGGACACAGGGGCTGACTCGATGGAACTCACAGTGATAAAATGGAAATGAGAATCCTTTGCAATATAAAGTTTAAGACAAGCCACTTATGCAGAAACCATATCAGAAAACATCTTATCTTATTCCATTAAGTGGTAGAGAACCACGGCAACCATGACCTAGAATAATATTTTATACTAGCAAACCAACAGCCCAGAAGATTTGTGATTCCTAGTATGACTAGGAAACATTTTAGAAATATTACATAAGCAATTCCCAAATACTTTGAATTATAATATATTATGTCTTTATTTTGTTGATTTCAGGAGGCACTTAATTAAGCAAAATGTTTTAACAAATTAAAAATAAGTTTTTGAGATTTTTAAAATTTTAGTTGAGAAAGGAGAAAATTTTCTACTGAGAAAGGAGAGGAAAAGCTTCCCAAGAAGATGCAAGGACTGTGCTAGACACTCTGGATATTAGGATGACAACATTATCCCCAACCTCTTATAGGTCAAAGTCTAATAGGGGGACAGAGCTAGACCCTCAAATCCAACCACAAAGTAGTGCGGTACTTGTCCTAATAGTTGTCAATATAAGGTGCTCTGTGGGAGCACAGAGTCAGGGATCATTTCTGTCTAGACAGAAAACTGGAAATATTCACGGAGGTGGTGACATGAAGGGTAAGCTTTTATACATGGCATCCTGAAGAATGAAGGATTAGTACTGCGAGGCCACAGGAGAGGTTCTCAACCTGAATGATACTGTCCCTCGAGGGGGCATCTGAAAACAGGAGTGGGTGTTTTGGGCTGACACAGTAACAGGGGAGCAGGCATATAGTATAGGAAGTGGGAAAGGGGACCAGGGGCACTAAATAACCTTCAGCGCCCAAGGCACTTGTGCCCAACAAAGAATGTGCAATCCAGAATGTCAACTGCCTCTCTACTAGAGGACAAAGGAGGTAAAGTTATGTGGTAAGAGAAAAGATTACAAAGATGAAAGTATCTTCAAGATGGCCTTTATAATTATTCCTCCTTTTTTTCCTAACAGGCTTTACTTCAGGGTAGTACTACATGGTTGTACACTCTACACCTAAGGGGACACAGCTAAAATCATAAACATCATGGATTTGTATACTAATTCTGACAATTTCCCAGCAGAAGCAGTAGAGTGTCTTGAGGAAGAACAGCCTTTTCTCATTCCTATGAAAGTACCATTATGGGCTACTGGTAGTTCCAAGTTTTTCTCCCCAAATCTGCACATGTACAATGGCAAATAGTCCCAGTGAGGAAGGGAGTGATGGTTCTGAGAGCATGGGTAGAAAGGAAAGAGGAAGGGAGATGGTCTGGTTTTTCACTGGGTCCCACTCAAGTGTTCCGTAAATATTAAAGATACTGCAACTAGGCCTTGGTCCATCTACATTGAACTACTGCCTGTTGCCTGTCCTCAAGCCATAGGGACTGGCTTCTGTTCTCAAGGTAAGACAGAGACAAGCTTAGCAGTCATCATCTATTTGATTTAGTCCTGGTCCCACGGTTCAGACTCTACGGTGCTGCTCCCGTGATTCCATTCTGAGCTTCCAGTTTCTTGCTTCCTAACCTCTGATGGTGACTGCTGCTTGCTGGCAAGCCCTACCTCCAATCAGGAGAGTCCCTCAACCACCCAAATGACCCAAGCAAAGGTATCAAACATGTTTTTTAAAAACACCACTCACTGTCTGACTTAAATTTGAATTATTCCAGTATATTATTTTAAGCTATTGTTTTAATTACTAAGAGTAATAAAAGCACACAGGCATGCACATGCACACGTGCACACACACACACACATGCTCAGAACTGTTTGAAGATACTCAAATCTGTGATTGTAATCTGTAAGTGAGACCACCAGACTCCAAATAAAACAGAAGTCTAAGGTTAATTTGTAACAAATGAACAAGTTTCAAAATAAAAGCATGATATATAAAAGTTAATAAAACTGGCTCCAAGTTAATTAAACTTATTTTTCTTTACAGGCAGCCTGCCGTCCTCCAAATGCAACATGAAGAGCTTTTGTGAAAGCACAGTAGAAGATCATGAAGCATACAAACCAGTAAACATACAACACACACACACACAAAAAAATCAAGACGCATACTCTAATATATAAATAAACGTCTAGAAGGTAGGACTTACTCTATGGTCAGCATTTTCCAAGGTTTTGCTCAAGTCATAACGATGATGATTATGCTCAACATTGACTCTAGAGCCTTAATTGCATGCCAGACACTGTTCCACACTTTACATGTACTAACTCATTTGATCTTTACAACAGCACTATGAGATGGTTCTATGATCAGCCTTGTGTTATAGTTTGAGTCGTTCCCATCTTTCAAAGTCTGATTTAAATTTCCCTTCCTCCCAAGCCCTTCCTTAATTACTTCTTCCTTCTTCACCGATTCAAATTATTTTCTACCTCTCCCCCTCTCACTCTCTTGTGTATCTCTCTTTTATAAGACTTATCATAGTTTACCTTAAAGTTTGTTATGTTTCTCCTTCTTACAGTTACATCACAGGCTCTAGAGAGATAGGTTTTGTCTTATTCACTCTTGTATTCCTACCTTAACTGAGATTCTTGCATAAAATACACACCCAGCAAATGTTTGTTGAACTAACCTTGGCATTAACAGCAGAAGAAAGGAGAAGGGAATTTAGCGGTAGCTTTAAAAACAAAGAGAGTCCTGAATAAGAAAGCAATAAGCAATTATTCTCTGTGTCTGCAGATGAGAGAACAAAAGAGATCCAGAGATTATGGGATAAAAACAGATAAATTAAATAACAGGTAAACATTAAACTATAATTATACTGAAAGAAAATACAGGTGAATGTTTACATAATCTTGAGAGGTAGAGGCATTTCTAAACATGACACCAAGAGCAAAATCAAGCAAGTGAGGAATTAGATAGATGGTCAAGAGAGCCAGCTCTGAGTCAGACTGCATGGGTCTAGTACCCAAGTCGCCATTGATGGAGTCAGTTTCTTCACTGTAAAATGGGGGTGATAATAACAATATTTGACTCATACAATTTGTGGGGGTAGACTGAATTAGATAATGACTATAGGTTCTTATGATACTGATACTATGTCTTCTATAAGTGTTTAAAAATGAGACAAGGAATGAAAAATAATTTGATTGTATATGATGGATATCATAAATATATGATGAACTTTTTTACAAATTGACAAGAAGGTGAAAATCCCAGGTGAAAACTGGAAAGTAGAGTTGAACATTTCCCAAAATATGAATACAGACAATGAAATGAGCAAACGTGAAAAAACATCTGCCTTCATTGATTAGAAGGTGCTTGTTAAAATGAAATTTAAAAGTTGCACATTAAATTACCAATACTGATGATGGTATGGAGCACTGGGCATGCTCACAGAGCTTTGTGGAGAGTTTAAATTGTCACATTTCTAGAGGGTATTGTCAGGAAGCATCAAAAACCTTAAAATGCACAAACCTCTTGACCTAGGAAATTTTTATTTTTCTACCGAGGAAATGATCATATTGATACACACAAATACTGCAGCCTCATTCATGAGAGTGAAAAATGACATAACCCAGCGATTCAACAACAGAATGGTTAGTAAATTACAATACCTTTACAATGCTGTGAATACTGTCATCTCATGGAATACATTTAGTGCCATGAGTGAAAAATACAAATGACAGAACAACATTATTACATGATTCCATTTTCAACAAAAAGCAACAATAATAGGGTAAAAAGGATCTGAAAGGAAACGTACAAAACACGAACACTGATTCTCTCTAAATAATTAACTTACACGTGGTTTCGGGACGCTGCAACATATTCTAATTTTTATGATAAACATATTTTTGTGATTAATAAAATAATAAAAATTATTTCTTCCAAAAGAAAAAATTATACAGAAGGACGCAGTCCTGCTCCAGTGCTCCAGATACCCCAACACTAGAACATGTCCTCAATGGTGGTATCATGCTCTCAGAAGAGGCAAAGGAGAATGAGCGCCAGCCCTCGGGTTCTATGGGTGTGCAAGCAGTTCAAGCAGCTCAGTGGAGTTCAATTAAATACCAAAGCAAATTAAAGGAAGATCATATGCTTAATGGTTGAATAGCAATGGAGAGACAAAAACAGAATAAAACTAAGCAGTACTGGATAAAGCTAAAACCTTAATCTCATGCTTACTCAGCAGCAGAAAGAAAAAACAAAAACAAACATTAATTATGGAAGATTTAGTGATCTGCATGGTTATAATTCTAGAAACACTTCCAGTGTGTGTTTATCTATGCTATAACTCATTGCTTTCTACAAATTTAAAGGTACCTCTTGGCTGATAATTCAAATGCTTGGTCATAGTTGAGGGAGAAAAAATCTGTTCAATCAGGTTGTAATAGGCAAAAGGAGAAAGCCCTCATGCTTCAACAATGGTGTTGTGTGTGGGTTTAAATGGCTTCCCAACTTCATAATAAGTCTAAGAAAGGTCCAACCTCATAATGAAGCCAGTTTGAATACAAATCCATCCGACTGCCACGGGAAAAAGGGAGTAGGCCCAGCACTGTGTTTCTAGACTGTACACTGATTAATTCTCACAACTATTACTGAACAAAGATCCCAAGAGTTAACAGTACAGCCATACAGTCACAGTATTACAGGGTTGAAAGCAGCCTATTGTCTTGTGACTCTTCAAAACCAAGAGAAAATAGGTGCAACTGAAGTTTCTTCATTTCATCTAACAAATATTTAATATAAAATTATTTTAAAAACAAAAAAAATGGGACTAAGCGAGTAACTGCTTAAATTTCCATCCATTGTCTACCTCCAGATAGAGTCACTTGTTTTTTCCTGCCCAGCATCCACTCCCCTTCTCTGGTTAATAAAACCCAGTTTTCCTTTGAGGGACGACTGCTCACATTTTGGCTTATATGGGTGGAGTTGACCTCATTTGCTAATTTCAGGAACTGAAAGGTAACCCAGGAATGGTCATGCAATATATACATCCCCCCAGACAGAATGAATATTCAGCAGCCACATGGCCCAAGTCAGGTCCTTTGGGAGCAAAAGATCATCAGCTCTGAAAATTTCCCTTAAGTTCCTGGGAAGGAAGCACAGTTTTTCTTCTTTAGTTCCGTACTGAGAGAATATAAGCCTATTGCTGCTAGAAACATCGTTGCTATCGCTTGGGAAGAATCTACTTAAACATTAATAAAGAAAGGAGAAGAACCAAGAAACAGAAACTATTTTTAAGAGCTAGATCCAACCCTGCCTGAAACTGATCATCATCATTTAATTTAGAGTTTTGTCACATGAAACCAGAAAGGAGACAATAAATATGGTGAAAGGTTGGATGGCTGTCTACCTATCTTAGCTGGGGCTGCTTTAACAAAATACTGCGGACCGGCTGGTCTCGATGGCAGACATTTATTTCTTACAGTTCTGGAGGCTGGAAGTCTAAGGTCAGGGTGTTAGCATGGTCAGGGGGCTGAGGGCAGGACCGAGGGTCTCCCCATTAATCAGCAGTCTCTTTCTACACCCTGGGTCAGACCCAAGGCAGTGGAGGGCTGCTGAACGATGCTTAGAAGGTCTGGTCCTGGTTCCTGGCTTCAGTCTGAGTTGAGACAGAGAGGATCCCTTCCTTGCTGGCCCAGGTTTACCCAGTCTCACACTGCCCAGGGTAGCCTCAGAGCTCTCAGTGCCCGATATGGGCCTGACAAGTGCCTGACACCCAGCCTGGTTCCTGACCTCTCATTACCTGGCTGGGAAAACCCAGCCCAGGTCAGGTAGGAAAACACTGCTGGGTTTTCCATCTAGATAGTAATAAACACCATTTTGACATTTAAAAAAAAAAAAAAAAAAAAAAGTAAGGGCTTTCTTCCTGGGTTGCAGACTTTTCTGGCTTCTTGCTGTGTCCTCACATGGTGTGAGATCTCTTATCATAAGGGTACTAATCCCAGAGGAAGGTATCACCATCATGATCTCATCCAAGCTTAATCACCTCCAAGACGCCCACCTCCAAGTGCTATCACATTGGGGTAAAGCTTTAGGTCTTCAGCATATGAATGGAGGCAGTAGGGACACAAATATTTTATTCTTAATGCTACCTAAATTGGTTTCGGACGCACCAAAAAGTAGACTGGGGGAGGCTATCCTACGCTACCTCCAAGCACATCTGTGTAATCTTCATTATGCTAGAATCCATCACTAGAATGTAGGCTTTTCCATAAGTGCACACCACTTCTTATCCCAAAGCCTCGTCCAGTGCCTGGCACATAACATCACTCAAGAAGTATTTGCTGGAAATGAATATGTAAATTAACTAATCCTTCAGGGACTTATGTTCAATATAAACAATAAACTGAATGCTATAATAAAGGTATCAGCAACATGATATGAAAATACACAGCAGGGGTCTAATTCTATATGGGGAAACTAGAGATTCTGGAGTCACATTCCAACCCTTAATTAATCTGAATCGCTCCTAATACAGCCGACCTATTTCTTCTTCATCTTTTCTTTAACCCAATGTTCAGCAGGAACAGAATACTGTAATAATGGAAAATAGCCCTTAATCACTGGCCTTTTCCATTTAATCAACAGGGGAAACAGCTCTGAAATTTTAGTGGAGACAGATGGTTGTGCGTGTGTTTGTGTGTGTGTGTGTGTCTCCTTATCATGGCCTATAAGGTCCTACAGGATCTGTCTGACCTCATCAACTCCCCATGCTTGCTTTGCTCTAGTCAGACAGGCCTCCTTGTTCTCTGAAAACAGCTGGCACCTCTCACCTAAGGACCTTTGCTTTTGCTATAGCCTCTGCCTGCAGATGATCTACATGGCTTACCCCATATCTATCTTCATTCCTTGCCCAAATGTCATCTTCTCAGTGAGGCCTTCTTGAACATTCTATTTACAGTTATAAACTTCTCCATCACTAATACTTCCTATCCCGTAGCACTTGGCCTTTGAATGCACTACGTATTTAAGCTCTTTATTTTCTTTATCATCTCTCTCTCTCTGTGCTAGAAGATAAACTCCAGGAGAGCAGAGATTTCTGTGTTTTTTGTTCTCTGTTCAACCCCCAATGCCAGATAAATAATCAGTGCTAAATAAATGAGTGAAGACATATGAACCAATATAACCACAACTGGATTATTAAGTTCTCTGATTCAAATTAAATTAAATATGAATATTTTCCAATCCAATAAACCATAGCAGGTTATGTCTGTGAACTCTTCCAGAAGTTGAGATTGGAGAATTACTATAAATATTTTTAAAACCAGAGTTGCTGTAAAGAGGTCCCCAGTATAACAAAAATAGACATATAAGATTACTTAAGAACAAAATTATGTTATCACAGAAAAACCATACTGTAACCAAAAAGTATAAGGTTTGCATTTACTTTGCTTTAGATCTAAAATAATAATGAATTTAAAGTTGACTAGCATTTACTAGCAGAAAAATCAGTTTGAAAATAACGCATGAATTATTTTTTCCTAGATACATCAAAAATTACCATTGTTATATGGCCTCTTAACATAAATATCTAGGAAACAACAGGCTCACACTTTGTCACTCCAAAAAGGTTTTTCCATAGGAAAATCAGAAAATACCAATTAGAAAGGGCATTCGTGGATGCAACAAGTTCCTAGGTCCACAGCCTGACACCTCTTCTGTCCCGAGAGCACATGGTCTCCTCACCAAGCAAAATCACCACGGTGCAAGGAAAGATGAGCTCAGCCCCTGGAGTGGCCTCAGCACTGGCTCCCCTTATTTGCCCAGACAGAGGAATGGTAACAGTTATGTCAGAGGTCCCAAATGAAAGGCCCTGAGAGTGAAATATTTTGTTTAGCAAAAAGAGTGTTTGAATATTGGGAAATTTTGCATTTAAAAAATTCAAACTTCCAGCTTCTCTTAAAAATCTGTAAGTTTAGGGGCACCTGGGTGGCTCAGTGGGTTAAGCATCTGCCTTCAGCTCATGTCATGATCCTGGGGTCCTGAGATTGAGCACTACATCGAGCTCCCTGCTCAGTGGGGAGCCTGCTTCTCCCTCTCCTTCTGCCTCTCCCCCTGCTTGTGCTTTCTCTTTCTCTCTCTTGAATAAA
This sequence comes from Canis lupus dingo, assembly GCF_003254725.2. NCBI lineage: Eukaryota > Metazoa > Chordata > Mammalia > Carnivora > Canidae > Canis > Canis lupus. The sequence goes on from NC_064255.1 coordinate 46,266,221, forward strand.
TAAATAAAGTCTATCCAAAAAAAAAAAATCTATAAGTTTAAGCAACACTGAGGCTAAATTGCTGACAAAAAGGAAGGTCTAAAGAGCTGTCGCCCACTCTGGGCACCTACTGTCAGTGTCACTACTGTCCTGGAAATCCCTCAGTGTCTTCTTACACTGCATTTATATTACGTGCCTGGCTCCTGGTGAGTTTGAAAGTCCTGCTCTGCAGAGTCCAATACAACTCCTGATAGCTTTTAAGCAGGAACGCTGATTGCTGCATCCTGCTGCTTATTTCATTAAACCCCTGGCTCTTGCACTAGATTTAAATCCTTTTGCAATGTTACGTGAAGTCAAGTTCAGAGCACCAAACTTTTGTTCTGCTTCTAACTGTGGGACTGCCTGCAAGTAACTCCTCCCCCAGTCTATGAGATGGGCATGATGAGTCCTCCCCAAGCCTACATCACAGGGTTGCTGTGATAACTAAACAGGATAAGGATGTCAAAGTGCTCTGCAGAAGAAAGGTGTCACCATATAGTAAATGTTCATCTTTGGATAGGATGGTACATTTTTAAAATATTAGAAAACAACAGTATCTTCTGGGAATCTTTTAGGATGGTACACTGAGAAAGCTTGACTTTCTATTCAAGGTTAATAGTTAACAAATTATTAAGCCTAAAACTACACACTTGGGAAATACATATATATTTATACACACACACACACACACACACACACACATCCTGAAAACCATCTCCTCATTTAAAAAAACCTATAAGCATAACTAACATCAAACTTGTCAGAGGGCTAAACTGGGAAATCACTAAATCTCCTGAGAACTAAAGATAAGTTTAAGGTCAAACGAGTTCAGCCAAATAAGGTTTTCAGGAACAATATATACGATAAACAAAAAAAGTCTGTCTAGGAATGACGCTGTTAAGAAATGAGCAAAAATAGTCTGCAAAGGAAACTAAGACAAATGCTGATATGAAAAAGTATGTAGAGAGCTGGGATTACCAACCACCTCCAAAGAGAACACAGGAGGATTTCGTGAGCGGTTAACCAGCTTTAAGATTCCAGACAGTCAAGGTTACTGTGATTATCTGTTACAAAGAAACAGACCTACAGAATACAAGTACATTCCGGTGACCGTAATGAAAAGGCAAAGATAATCTAAGAAGTCCTTGAGGCATCATGGCACTACATCCATCACTTAAATCTATGGACCTCGGTAATTTGGGATCAAAAATTAATCAAACGGTCCACAGGTCATTGGTCAGGTTTATTTAGTCATCAAAAAAGCTGGCCTAATTAACCAAACAGTTTTGAAAAATGTCTTCTCTGAAACCCTTCACCTTACCAACAAAGGGAACTTTTGAGACTAAACAAAAACCAAGAAAAGTTACTTATATGCTGTATTCTACTGAATTCTTCAGATCCCTGCTTCCAGGGTGAAAGGAAAGTACAACTGGACCCAAGAGATTTTTCTTCTCTCTTGTTTTAAAGTAGAACGTTGAATGTTATTTTGTTTCTCTCACTATTGTCTCTCTCTCTTTTTTAAATTTTATTTATTTATTCATGAGAGACACAGAGAGAGGCAAGAGACACAGGCAGAGGGAGAAGCAGGCTCCATGCAGGGAGCCCGAGATGGGACTCCATCCCAGGACCCGGGATCATGATCTGAGCCGAAGGCAGGTGCTCAACCATTGAGCCACCCAGGTGCCCCCCTCACTATTGTCTTAAAAACATGTTGATTCTTACGGAAGTAAACCACGAATATGGTCCAAGTAGTACAGAAGCGTTTGTAACAGAAAGCAACAGTCTTCCGCCTCACCTCCCCCCCACCCCCCAAATCAGCTCTTACTTCTCAGAGCAAACCATTTTGGGTTGATTTTTGGTTTCAGTTTAACTGGGGATGGTTATGAAGTGACTTAATAAGTTATAATAACACCACTTCTTTCATTAATCAGTTTTTTGACATTATCTACTGACTTCCTACCATGATAAGACTAGAATTTAGCTCACTAGTATCCCTACCTACACCCTCACATGCAGCCCCACACATATAGATGCCAACCATTTATACGACAACTGTGGTTTCTTTACTGGGAAATGTAGTTCCTACTTAGGTAAGTTGCTAGTATGAACTACCCCAGTCCGAACTCTTGTCAACTTCAAATCCATACACACTTCTTTTAATCATATTTAATTTTCAAATAAAGACCATAGTAAAATCATGCTATGTCCATATGATGCAACTATCTCTCATACCCCCCAAAACAGCTCCCCCCCACCCCAAAGAGTATAGAATCTTTGAATGACATTCATCCCTCTTCCTGATGAGTCATATTATCCCTCTAATATCCTGTAAAAGAAAAAAAAAAGGGAACTTTTGAGACTAAACAAAAACATTTTCCCTTCTTCATTTTAAACACTATAAATATAATACTTACATTCTGTTTCTCCTTTAATCAGTTATGGACCACATATCCTTACCTCTCAGGTAAACATCCTAACAAGAGTAGGATTTTCCTCCTCCTCTTCCTCTCACCACTACTACCACTCTGTTGTCAGCTACGAATTCTAGGTGTTCCTTTCTGTAGGTCAATGTTTTACTCCAATAATGTAAAATACAAAAGAAATTCACTGTTATCTCTTATAACCTCTTTAGAACCTAAGATTAAATGTCATTGTTAGTGGTGTGTTTCTGCCTGACTTTTGAAGACTGGCTGCTATTCATTACAGAAATCCATTCTAACAACATATATATATATATGTTGTATAGCATATATATATACACATATATATATATATGTATATATATATACACTTCATATAACAGAGAGATAGAAGTCAAATTTGTCAACCAAATTTTATGCAACCAAGGAAGTAGTAGTTGTAAATGATTATGAACACTGCCTTTGACTTCAGGTCAGTTTATCTTTGACATGAAGGGTCTTCCACAGTAGAATTCTAGCTATCACTAGAAAATATTACAGACTTAAAATAATTAAATTGTTTGGAAGGACAAATCATGGACGGGCTAGGAAGATTAGGAAGAAGCATCCCGTAACATAATCCTTTCATACAGAGCACTAGGCTCCCTTGACCAGAGTTCTTTTCATCACTATCTGACAGCCTTGGGCACAAATTATCCTGTATCCCTTCTGCCTCCAGCCCAGTTCACAACACAAAAGAGTCTGTTATCAAGCTCAGAGTCACTGATCTGAGTCTTATATGGGTACAGATTTAGGTGCTGATAAAAAGTCCACGGATCTAAACTGGACAAGGTTTGGCATTAATAGGATTACAACTTAGAGATGTAGTATGGAAATCCCAAGTATCCTTAAAAACAAGAAAAATTCATGGTAAAGGCTAAGAGCATGGCTCTAGATCAGAATGCCTGGTTTCAATGGCCAGTTTTGTGTCCCAAGCATATGACCCAAGCTTCTGCAACCTGGGTTCCTCATTTAAGAAATCAAGCTGTTGCAAAACACAAACAAACGAAAACAACAGGAAATCAAGTTGTTGCAAAGATGAAAAATAATGATGTAGGGAAAGCATTTTGCATGGTGCATAGCATATAATAAGAGCCTAACAAACCAGAACCACTAACATCACTATTATTATTATTATTGCTATTATTATTAGCCAGAGAGCTAATATCATGTTGGACCTAATCACATCTTCCATTTCTGCACAGCTGGTGAAGTAAAACGAATGTTCTTCCTTTTCAGAAATCTGCCTTTATCTTTAATTGCAGTCACAGCTAATAGTCCTGGTGAGCAAACAGCCCATGCTGGCCTTCCCGGGCGGGGCTCCCTGAGATGTTAACCCCCACACTCCTGCAGGTCCCGGTTTTGTTATGTCCTTCAAAGGCTTCCACCATGTCACCTCTTACAGTCAGTCCTGATTTTTAAGATGCATTTGAAATAACTTTATGTTTGGAACCAGCTAAGAATGCTAAAAACGCATGTGCTATCTTTCGGCCAGACTAAAGAAATCCTATGAAAAACTGGATCAGTACTACCTGGATTGTGACTAGGACCCATCAAATCGTAGCTACGGCTAACAAGTTGAAAGGAAAAAAAAAAAAAAAAGATAATTTAGTCTTAGTAAGCATTTGGCATATTTGGGGCAAAGGAAAGTACATTTTTATGGCAATTTCCAAAATATTAAAAATGAGGTAAAAACAGATGAGAGGAAAACAGAAATTTAGCTCATAGACCTAAAATCACCATATGCGAAATATCAAATAAATAGCTACTCTAATCTCAAATGGTAATCTTTCCTTGCAGCCTTTCTCATTTTATTGGAACAAATATTTCAAGTCTCATCTGTGTTCCATTATAATCCTAAAGATAACATGATATCTAGGATACTGTTTATATATAAAAATCATTTTAAATCAGGGGATGATATAAACTGAGGTCTAGATTCCCCTTACCCCAACACTTTAGTTAATTATGTTGTCTTTTTTTTTTTCCCCCTTAATCCCAAAATGACAATTTTCTCCTTTGGCACAGAGTTTGTTGGCTCTGCTTTTGATGCCAACATGGTCTCGTCATGAAAATAAATTAAAAGTAGGTGGTCTGGTTAGTCTTCACAATGCTACATTTTAATCAGGCAAAGCAGTGAAAAAGATGATTGTCGAAATGCTGGCGTAGCTTCAAACAACAGTGCAAGCTGTCCATTTTACTCACAATGGAAAAGCTCTTCGAGAGATTTCGATAAAGGTTTCCCTCCTACTTGCAGTCCACATTTGTGATGTTTATATAAGTGGGGGATATAAATCTTTCTCCAATGAACCCCATGGTTTTTAAAGCAGACTCCTTGTTATAAACTGCCTATTTCCGTTTTGCCTGCCTAAGCAAGCCAGGCCAAGCCCATTCGCGAGAGACTGGAACTAATTTAATGTGCTTCAGGTTTAAGCCCCCAAACTCTGCGTCCTTACAGGGAGATTTTATACAGTGGATTACTGCTGACTTTCACAATGATTCATATGATAAGTGGTTTTTGATTTGTTTTTTAATGTCAGAAAATATGCATCGGCAAAAGAAATGTCATCAAAATCATTTTGTTAAAGCAATGCCCATAAAAAAGGGGAAAAGATTTCAACTCAAAAAAAAAAAAAAAAAAAAGAGGCAGTCTGAATCTTATTTATGCCAAAGTCTTGTTCACATGAATTTGTAGTTTTGCTCAACACAAAAGAACACAAAGTTGTTTACAGACAGTTAGATTTAAGACTGGATGAATTCCAAGATATGATTTGTTGAGTTGATATACTTTACCACAAGCCTTGTTCCTATTATTAAAAATACCAAAGCTACACTGAAGATAGACAAAAGCATCATTCTTTATCCAGCCTCAAAGATACCCTGTGTGCTTTTTTTTTTTTTCAAAGCAGCAAAATTCCTTGAAACCAGCGCTAATTAAAACAAAAACACATTCACAAAACCCGAATAAGATCCATCATCTCAAAGTATGTCAGGGGAGGGAAGTCTCCTCTGTTTAACTCAAAGGAACAGAATGGCAACGACGTTAATTCAAAAGAAAACAAACTGAGAAACAAAAGTATATAATGTACTATTATTCTAGATTCCTGTACTTAAGGGGCCTGAACTACTCGTCAGAACACACTTTTAAAATGCCAGATGTAATAAGAAAGACTTGTCCCAGTCTTCTATCACTTTTCTCTTGTTCACTCAGAGGGCTGGATAAAATCTTACAGTAGGGGGCAGTATTGTAACGTCATGCTCACACTTGAACACTCCAGGCCTGACCAGAGAAGGAAAAAAGACTCTTACTCTTCACTACGGTTTAACCGTGTTGGCATAATTTCCTAATTTATTACAAAATTCTAGATTTTTTTCCCCTGAAATCCAACTTGCCTTTGCACCACCTTACCTATAATATTAAAATGCCTTATATAATACAAAAAGCAAATGCTTTTCATAAAAAAACCTACCCAAATTTCTGAGACGTGCTGATTGCTACCTAACAGTGAAGGGAGGACTATTTATTGAATGTCATATTTCAAAAGCCTGAAGACTTCTCCAATTGCAAATATCCAGATGTTCTTTATTGTAAATATAATATCACATTGGGAGATGGTAAAAAAATGAATATTTCATCTTGGTCTAAAATGAAATGCAGAGCTGGTTTATAACACAAGTCAATGTGACCCAAGCTAATTGATGTTAATATAAAAAATATGGGGTAAGAAAATATTTACAAGTATAAGAATGTATTTGCATTTTCCAGAAATAAACTTTTTCTTTCCATTTTGCCTAGGTTGGCTCTTGGCTGGACTGATAGGAAATATGGAAAATGAAACTGTTTGTACTGAATGCTTGGCTTCCAATGACTTACAATGCTTTGGGAGTTTGCAGAGGGAAAAAAGCAAATTCTTTGCCAGATTCCAAGACTAAAACCTATAGATACATAATGGGATTATTTTTTACCATACATAATGATAATCCGTATGACTCTAAATTCTGTAAATTTGAGTGATTAAAAAAAATCTGAAAACCTTAAAGTCACTAAACGAAACAACTAATTATTTGACTTCAAAAGAATCGAGCCTCATACAGTCTTAGTAAGTACTTATCTTTGTTTTTAATTTCAACTCAGTTTTGTTTGTTTGCTTGTTTTAAGTGTGAGGTGCTATGGATTTCAACAATAAATTTTTTTCCAATCTAGTAATTCTAATGAAAAATTCCATTTTAAAGCTATTCCTTGGATCCCTGGGTGGCGCAGCGGTTTAGCGCCTGCCTTTGGCCCAGGGCGTGATCCTGGAGACCCAGGATCGAATCCCACATCAGGCTCCCAGTGCATGGAGCCTGCTTCTCCCTCTGCCTGTGTCTCTGCCTCTCTCTCTCTCTCTCTCTCTCTGTGACTATCATAAATAAATAAAAAATTAAAAAAAAATAAAGCTATTCCTTTATGTAATATAAGCTAATATTTTAAATGAACAAAAAAAGAGACCCTAAAAAGCAAAATATTGTTGAGAAATCATAAGAGGCCAGCAAGAACTCATGCAATCAATATTTAAATGCTATAAAGTCTAAATTTCAGTACTTCAAGTTATGTTATAGTTTATTCCTTAGTCTTTCTCTACCTCTCCATTTCTGTTCCAACTGTTTTGGAGTTGGGGCTTTTTTGGTTTCATATTGTCAGTAAGTGTGTGTGTGAGAGAGAGTGGGGGGGGGGAGTGTGTGAGAGAGCTGCGAGGGTTGTGTGTGTGTACACACAAGCACACATGATTCTACAAGACTTCTATGTAGTAAGCTTCTTGGAGAATGTGGTCGGCCTATGCCTTTTCATCAAAGTCTTCTCAACTGTTGTGATAGTTTCCTTTCAGGACTTAACATAAAAACTGGACCTATAATTACCACCAAATTTCCCTCCAATTGAGCTAAATGATGTACATTTGAGTTGCCAGTTGGGACATAATTCTTCATAATTGCTGAAGGAAAGAAAGAGCCTGTGACAGTTGCAACAAAGTAATTGGCTAATGGAAGAGCACCAGGTATGCATTTCCCTGAAACATCTGTTGAAACTCTGTGTCATTTCAAGAGTATGTAAAATGGTCCCATCTTCTAATTAGTTTCTCACCAGCCAAGAAAATATCACTGCCAACGTTGTTGTAAGTAGTACACAGGGGGCAAAGTTCTTCTGTAGCAAAGCTGATGTAACCACTCAGTTCCTCCTCCAGAGGCATTCTTTTTTTTTTTTTTTGGCAAGCATTCTTTTACCTCTAAATACTGCCCTTTGGGGATCCCTGGGTGGCTCAGCGGTTTAGCACCTGCCTTCCACCCAGGGCGTGACCCCAGGGTCCCGGGATTGAGTCCCACGTTGGGCTCCCTGCATGGAGCCTGCTTCTCCCTCTACCTGTGTCTCTGCCTCTCTCTCTGTGTGTCCCTCATGAATAAATAAATAAAATCTTAAAAAAAAAAAATGCTGCCGTTTGTGGCAGAGAAGGGCACAGCATTTTTCTCCTCATAACATATTCTCCTTATTATTTAAGTCATCTCTCTGTCACCTATAGTCAAAAAGCATCCCAACACACCACGTAAGTGGGTTACTTGCTTTTTTGCCTCCCTTCCTGCTGATCAGATCTGATGAATGAGTGAAGAGCTGACCCACACACAACAAGGTAGGACCTTTGGAATGCAAAGCCTAATAAAGAATTGTGCTTGGTCTCTGTCCCAGGTTCCTGGCACAGAGCTCCTGCAACCCTAGGAATTTTCCGAATGACAAAAGTGTCTTTTGCTATTCAGAATAAGCTCCTTTGCAGGATCACATGTGAGTTTATATTAAGGAGGTGACCTAGGGTAGGGCCCTTAGATAGGCTCAGCATGGGGCTGGTCACCAGAAAGACCAAGGGATAAGTGGGCTGGAACTTTCTGCCCCGCTCCCAGTCCTAAAGGAAGAGGAGAGGGCTGGAGATTGAGCTCTATAAAAATTCTTCAACAACGAGATCTGATGATTTCCTGGCTATCTGGATTGGTGAACAAATCCACTAGCTGGAAGGGTGGTACACAAGAGAGGACATAGAAGCTCTGTGTCCTCCATCCAAACCCCCCATGTTTTTCCTACTCGGCTCTTCCACTTGGCTGTTCCTGAATTGTGTCCTTTATAATAAATTGGTAAATGTGAAAAAAAAGGTTTTTGTAATATTAGGTAGAATGTAGATCTGAGCAGTGGGAAGAACACCTGAGGAACTGGAACTTTATCCTCCCTTATTTATTTTTTTTTAAGATTTTTGTTTATTTATTCATGAGAGACACACACACACAGAGGCAGAGACACAGGCAGAGGGAGAAGCAGGCCCCATGCAGGGAGCCCGACGTGGGACTCGATCCCGGGTCTCCAGGATCACATCTTGGGCTGAAGGCGGCGCCAAACCGCTGAACCACCGGCTGCCTGGAACTTTGTCCCTTGACCTGAAAGATTAGAGTCCTAAGTCCTTGAGTGGGCAGTTAGCTAGATCTAAGAAAGTGGCAAGGATTTTGATAAGTTACATATTAGAAGCCTGAGGGTACAACATCCTGATTTTGTGGCTTCCAAGACCCTGGGGCTAAGAGACCAAGAGCCATAGCTGTAAGAGCATGAGCTCTCCAGTTCCACCTCTGCCTCAGTGTACCCCTAGACTTATTATAATGCATTTGCATTGTGGTTATAGTCTCCCCCATCCCCCACCCCCAGTGGAGGATCCAACAACTACCATGACGGTTCTGGGACCAATTATGTAGGATTAAAAACTCCTCCCAAGTTGTGGGAGGAATCACCCAAATGATTGTAAGTAGCCACCCTTAGAAACCATCCTGTTCATGACATGAGACCCTGCTCACATAAAAGGAAAGGACCCCTGTAGCCCCAGGGGAGTTGCCACCTCCAAGCCTGCCTAGTCTCCCACCTTGAGAGTCTACTGTCCTTAATAAAGCTTTCTGCTTTCACTTTCAATGCCAATCTCTAACTCTTTATTACCAAGAGCGGGACACAATGCTTTTCACGCTGATATTAAGGTCTACAAGCCATTCTAGCAAATCCCTGAACCTGAAAAGGGGTCATGAGAACTCTGATTCATAGCTAGTCAGTCAGTATAGCTGGCCTGAAACTTGCAACTGGCATCTGAAGTGGGGGCAGTCTGTAGGACTGAGATCCGATAACTTGGGGGATCTGCTGGTAACTCCAGGTAGAGAGTGTCAGAATTAACTGAATTACTGAACAACCAGCTGGTGTGCGGAGAATTGGAGAGTTGGCTGGTATCAGAAGACATCACCAGCTATATATCCAAAGTAGGGATGAGTTGAAGCCAGGCTATCTCCCATTATAACTAATGACAGAAATTTCCAAGTGTATTATCAGCCTGGGCTGCCAGGATAAAATATCATAGATTGGTTAAAACAATAGAAATTATTTTCCCACAGCTCTGTAGGCTACAAGTCCAAGACCAGAGTGCCAGCATAGTTGGGTTTTGGTGAGAATGCTCTTCCTGGCTTACATGTGGCTGCCTTCTCATTTTGTTCTCATGTGGCAGACAGAAAGAGAGTGTGCCTTCTGTTTACTCTCTTTGAAGTGTGCAAATACCATCCTGAGGGCCCCACCCTCATGATCTCATCTGAACATAACTATCTCCCAAATGCCCTATCTCCAAATACCATCACACTGGGGGTTTGAGGGCCTTCACATATAAACTTTAGGGGGACATAATTCCATATATAGAACTGAGATTGTTCTATAGAAGAAATCAGAAATACAGCTTGTAGTCATGGAATATTTCTTTGTATGAGTGGGTGATTATTCTGCATGTAAAATCTTTAAATCAGGATATAAAAAAAAGGAGTCAACTCTAGATTCATTGTACTAGAGGTTCATCTAATTCCTACCTAGCAATTTTTCCTGTTTCTCTTTCCACCTCTCCAATTCCACACTCACTCTCAACAAAACACTCACTGTAGGATGCAGGAAGTATTTTCATATACACACACATGTATTTATACACACACACACATATAGTTACAAAAAAATTTTTCTTATAATAAGAACTTTTAAGATTTACTCTTAGCAACATTCAAATACAAGATTTACTCTTGTCAACATTCAATCATTGACAACAGTCCCCAAGTTGTACATTACATTCCCATGATTTATTTCTTTTATAATTGGAAGTTTGTATCTCTTGACTTAACTGCACCCATTTTGCCAGCTGCTCACCAACCCCCTCTCTTCTGGTGAATTCTCTATTATCTATATCTTTTATTGATTGTTCATTTGTTTTGTTTCTTAGACTCCACATAAAAGTGAAATAGTATGTTACCTATCTTTGACTTATTTCACTCACCGTAATACCCTCAGGACCCATCCATGTTGTCACAAATGGCAAGATTTCATTCTTTTTTATGGCTGAATATGCTTGAATATCCCATTGTATATACACCACATTTCTTTATCTATTGATGGACACTTAGGTTGCTTCAATATCACTATTCTGAATAACGCTAGAGTAGAACACAGTGTTTTCATTTTCTTCAAATAAATACCCAGAAGTAGAATTACTGAATCACATGGTAATTCTATTTTTAATTTTTGAGGAACTGCCATACTGTTTTCCAGAGTGGATGCACCAATTTCCATTCCCATCTATAATATACAAGGATTTCCAATCTTGCCAACATTTGTTACTTCTAGTCTTTTCTAGAATAGCCATACTACAGGTGTGAGGTGATATCTCATTGTGGTTTTGATGTGCATTTTGATGATTAGTGATGTTGAGCTTCTTTTCATGCATTGGTTGGCCCTGTATGTCTTCTTTGGAAAAATGCCTCATCCGGTCCTCTGTACATTTTATAATCAGATTGGTGTTTTTGGTGTCGAGTTGTCTAAGTTCTTTATGTATTTTAGATATCAACCCCTTATCAGGCATATTTGCAAATATCCTCTCCTATTCAAAAAGTTTTGATGATTTCCTTTGCTAAACAAAAGCTTTTTATTTTGATGTAGCCTCACCCATTTATTTTTGCTTGTTTTACCTTTACTTGTGGAGTCAGATCCAAAAAAAAAAAAAAAAAAAATCATTCCCAAGACTGATGATGTCAAGCAGCTTACTACCTGTTTTCTTCTAAGAGTTTTATGGTTTCGAGTCTTATCTGCAAGTTTTTAATTCATTTTGAGTTAATTTTTGTGTATAGTATAAGATAGTGATCTAGTTTCATTATTTTGCATGTAGCTGTCCCGTTTTTCTCATCATTTATCAAAGAGAGTGCCCTTTGCCCATTGCATTTTCTTCTTCCTTTGTGGTGAATTAATTGACCATATTTGTGTGGGCTTATTTCTGAGCCTATTGATTATGTGTCTGTTTTTATGCCAATAACATACTGTCTTGACTACTGTAGCTTTATAATATAGTTTGAAATCAGGAAGTTTAATGCCTCCAGTTTTGTTCTTTCTCAAGATTCCTTTGGCTATTCAGTCTTTTGTGGTTCTATTTCTGTGACAAGTGCCACAGGAATTCTGTTAGGGATTGCATTCGATCTGTCTATTGCTTTGGGTAATAGATCATTTTAACAATATTAATTATTCTAATCCATAAGCACAGAATATTTTTCCATATTTATGTATTTTTCAATTTCTTTCATCAATGTCTTATAGCTTTTAGTATATATACGTCTTTCACTTCCTTGGTTAAATTTAGTCCTAGATTTAGAATTCTGGGATCTAAAATTCCTAAATTTTATTCTTTGGGATGCAATTGTAAATAGGATTGTTTCCCTAATTTCTCTTTCAAAGAGTTTGCTTTTAGTGTACAGGAACGCAACTGATTTTCATATACTGGTTTTGTATCCTGGAACTCTACTGAATTAATTTATTAGTTCTAACAATTTCTTTGGTGTAGTCTTCAGGGTTTTCTGTATATGACATCATTCCATCTGCAAAAAAGGCCAGCTTTACTTCTTCCTTTCCAATCTGAATGCTTTTTCTTGCCTAACTGCTCCTGCTAGAACTTCCAATATGATGTTGAATAAAAGTGATGAGAGTGGGCATCCTTGCCTTGTTCCCAATCGTAGATGAAAAGCATTCAGCTCTTCACCACTGAGTATGTTAGCTGTGGGCTCATCATATAGGGGCTTCATTATTTGAGGTCCATTCCCTCAATACTCAAATTTCTTAGGAGTCTTTAGAATAAATAGATGGATATCGAATTTTGTCAAATACTTTTTCTGCATCTATTGAGATGATATGACTTTTATCTTTCATTTTGCTAATGTGGTGGATCACACTGACTTGTGAATGTTGAGCCATCCTTGCATCACTGAAATAAATCCCACTTCTTCGTGTATCGCTGAATTGGTTTGCTAATATTTTGTTGAGTATTTTTGCATCTATGTTCACCAGGGATATTGGCCTGCAATTTTCTTTCTTTGGTGGCATCCTTGTCTGCTTTTGGTAGCAGGGATATGCTGGCTTCATAAATTGAATTTGGAAGACTTACTTTCTCTTCAATTTTTTTTGGGAGAGTTTGAGAATAGATATTAAATCTTCTTTGAAGGTTTTGTACAATTCACCAGTGAAGCAGTCTGTTGGGAGGTTTTTGATCACTGATTCAATCTCCTTACTTGTAATCAGTCTATTCAGATTTTCTATTCATGATTTAGTCTTGGAAGATGATTTGTTTCTAGGAACTTATCCATTACTCCTAGGTTGTCCAATTTTTTGTGTATGATTGTTAATCATGGTCTCTTGAGATCCTTTGTATTTCTGTGGTATGAGCTGTAACCAACTCTTTCACTTCTAACTTTATTTACTTGAACCTCCTCTCTTTTTTTCTTATTGAGTCTAGTAAAAGTTTGTCAAATTTGTTTATCTTTACAAAGAACAAGCCCTTAGTTTCATTGATCTTTTTTATTGTCCTATTAGTCTCTACCTAATTTATTTCCACTCTGATCTTTATTATTTCCTTCCCTCTACCAATTTTGGGCTTCGTTTGTTCTTTTTTTTTTTTTTTTTTTTTTTTCTCCTAGTTCCTTTAGGTATAAGTCAGATTGTTTTATTTGAGGGTTTTCTGTTTGTTGAGGTAGGCCTGTATCACTAAGAGCTTCTTTCTTAATTAACTGCTTTTACCATATCCCATAGATTTTGGTTTGCTGTATTTCCATTTTCATTTGTCTCAAGGTATTTTTAATTTCTCTTTTGATTCTTTGTTGACCCATTGGTTTTTCAGTAGCATATCATTTAATCTCCAGATATTTGTGATTATCCAGTTTTTTTCTTCTGATTTCTAGTGTCACACCATTTTGGTTGGTAAGGATCCTTGATATAATTTCAATCTTCTTAAATTTATTGAGACTTGTTTTATGCCCTAACATACGATCTGTCCTGGAGAATGTTCATGTGCACTTGAAAAGAATGTGTATTATTTGTTTTTGAATGAGATACTCTGTATACCTGTTAAGTCGATCAGGTCTAATATTTCCATTAAGGTTATTTCTTTATTGATTTTCTGTCTGGGTAATCTATTGTTTGATGTAAATAGGAAATTAAAGTCTCCTACTATTGTTGTATTAATGTCAGTTTCTCTCTTTAGGTTGATTAATATTGTTTATATATTTAGGTGCTTCTATGTTGGGTGCACAATTATAAATCTTATATCTTTCTTCTTGGACTGACCCTTTGATCATTATATAATATCCACCTCTGTCTTTTATTACAGCTTTTTAAAAAAAAAATTCTATTACTGTCTGATATAAGTATAGCTATTCCAGTTTTCTTCTAGTTTCCATTTGCATGGAACATCTTTTTCCAGTCTCTGTATAGTTTATTGTGCATATATATATTTTTTTAATTGATAGCAAGTTAAGTTTGAATGCATTGTAAAACTCTACACTTTTATTCCCCCCTCCCAGATTTTATGTTTTTGATGTCATTTTCCATATTGTGTGTATCCCTTAACTAATTATTTTAGTTACAGGGTTTTTTTTTTCTTTAAGATTTTATCTATTTATTCATGAGAGACACACACACACAGAGAGAGAGAGAGAGAGAGGCAGAGACACAGGCAGAGGGAGAAGCAGGCTTCACGCAGGGAGCCCAATGTGGGACTCGATCCCGGGTTCCCAGGATCAGGCCCTGGGCCAAAGGCAGCGCCAAACCACTGAACCACCCGGGCTGCCCTGTAGTTATAATTCTTTTTACACTTTTGTCTTTTAATCATCATACTAGCCTTATAAATAATTAATCCACTATCTTTCCTGCATATGTACCTTTACTAGTGAAGATTTTTACTTTCATGTGTTTTCTTATTACTAGTTAATGCCTTTCTTTTCAGCTTAAAGAAGTCTCTTTAACATTTCTTGTAAGGCTGGCTTAATGGTGATAAACCCCTTTATCTTTCATTTGTCTGGAAAACTCTTTCTCTGTCAATTCTGAATGATAATTTTGTTTGGTAGAGTATTCTTGGTTGGAACGTTTTTCCTCTTAGCATTTTTAATATGTCATGTTACTCTCTTGTGGCCTGCAAATTTTCTGCTGAAAATCTCAAATGAAAGTCTTATGGGGGTTCCCTTGTATGTAACAGGTTGTTTTTCTCTTGCTGCTTTAAGATTCTCTCTTTTTCTTGGGGGTGCCTGGGTGGCACAGTCAGCTAAGTGTCCAACTCTTGATTTTGACTCAGGTCATGATCTCAATCTCAGAGTCATAAGATCACAGCCCCATGTTGAGCTCTGTGCTCTCTCTCTCCCTCTCCCTCTGCCTCATGTCTACTGGCTCACTTTCTCTCTCTCTCTCTCTCTCTCAAAAAAAATCTCTATTTTTATTTAACATTTGACATTTTAATTATAATGTGTCTTGGTATGGATCTCTTTGAATTCGTCTCATTTAGACATCTCCAGTTTTCCTGGATTTGGATGTCTGTTTCCTTCTTCACGTTAGGTAAGTTTTCAGACACTATTTCTTCAAATAACTTTTCTATCCCTTTCTCTCTTCTCCTTCTGTGATCCATGCAAATGATATTCTGCTTGATGTTTTTTCACAGGTCCCTTAATCTATCTTAACTTTTTTAAATTCTTTTTCTTTTTGTGGATATGTTGAGTTCTACCACTATGTGTTCCAGATCACTGATCCTTTCTTCTGCTTCATCGTGTCTGCTATTGAACCCTTCTAATAATTTTTTCATTTCAATTATTTTATTCTTCAGCTCTGTGGCTCCTGTCTGGCACTTTTTAATATTTTCTTTCTCTTCATTGAAGTTTTCACTGTGTTCATCCATGTCTTTCCTGAGTCTCGTGAGCATCTTTATGACCCTTAATTTGAACTCTTCACTAGATAAAATACTTATCTCCATTTTAGTAAGGGTTTTTTTCTGAGGTTTTATCTTGTTTTTGTTTTTGTTTTCCATTTGGAACATATTCGTCTGCTTCCTCATTTTGTCTCTCTCTTTATGTATTAAATGTAACAGCTACCTCTCCCAGTCCTGTAGGAGAAGATCTGTGTAGGAGATGAAGCTTATCATTCAACTTTGCCCTAGCTCTAGATTTGTCTTTTAAACCTTGTAATGGTCTAAACAGCTTGATTCATTCTTGACAGGTCCCAGTTGTTGAGGGTGTGCCAAGACCTATCAGTGTTCCAAAGGGACCGATCTCAGTCAGCACCTGGTTTCAGACTCACTGTAAGTCAGATCTTTAGGCAACCACTTTAAAGTGTTTAACTCCTCTAGGACCAGAGTCCTAAGCTCCACTGGCCTCCAGATCTGATGATATGGAAGTATTCCCTGGGTGACAGTTACAAAAATCAGAGCTTCAGACAAGTGTATAAGCTCCTTTTGGAGAAGTACCAATGAGCAGTAGCAAGGCCAAGGGAGAGCACAAAGACAGGATTCCCATTCTATGCTACCTGAGAGTACCTCCCTAGCCTCTAGATGTGTGGCAAACCTGATGCCTGCCCCTCAGATTGAAGCTCCAGGACAACTAAATAGGCTTTTTTTTTTTTTAACTGAAAGATTGAGGGTATGTATCAATCTTCTGTCTGTGCAGTGGCCTGCCAAGAACTCTTCCTCCAATTGTTTCAGGCCTGCGGGTCCAGAAACACATGACCCTTTGGCCACTAGAGCCAGGAGATCAAAGAGTATCTTCTGAATGGACTACACACACCTACCAGCTTTGGCAAGGTTGGGGGAGAGCGCAGGGATGGATGTGCCCTCTGACTCAGCAAGGCAGTAAGAGAGTGCACCAGATGTTTTCAGCAAAGGAGCACAGTACAGAGATGGGACACACTTCCCAGGTGTAGTAGGAAAGCTGGAGAGTGTTGTCACTGCATATAACTACCAGTGCTAGCAAGGTGGCAGGACCATGTGAAACTGGCACCTACCAGTGCCTCCATTCCCTGAGAAAGTCCCAAGTAGCCCCTGGCTCTCCAGCAGACACTCTAAGATAAGCCAATTAATCTCCTTCATGGTCTAAGTGCTTTCTAAACTGTTGCTTTTGCAGTGGATCCCAGGGCAAGTGAGTATTGTATAAATCCTTTAAGAAGAAAATTTCTAGGTTCCCTATAGCCCTTTGGGTCCCTTGGATATAAACCCTGTTGGTTTTTCAAAGCCAGACATTTTGCAGGCTCATCTCTCTAGGACAAGTCTGTGCAAGTCCCAAGGGCTGGGGTGCCTGATGTGGGGCATAAACCCCTTACTCCTCAGGAAAGAGCTCTATATTTGTGCGATTCCTTCTAATTGTGGGTTGTCACACCAGGGCCTTTTGGCAAGACTATGTCTCTGCCTCTATTATTCATCTCAACGTGGCCTTTTTATCCTTTGTTGTAGTACAGCTGTTCAGCTAGTTTTCAGGTCTTTTTCGGAGGGAACTCTTCCATAGGCAGCTGTGGACTTGGTGTATCCATGGGAGGAGGTCAGTTCAGGATCTTCCTACACCACCATCTTGAACCACCCCACATAAGAAGTGTTATGAACATGAATCTTGAAAACTTGGAACTCTTAAAGCGGATTACAAATGAAAAGAATTACCACAGCATCCTAATATAATAATATTTGAAAGGAAAATGTAAGCACTGTCTCTGTGACTAATCACAGAATTTTTTCTCTACTTAAGGTGAAAGCAATAATCTGTATGTGGAAAGAAGATTGAGGCTTCCTGTTTAGAAAGTTGGGATGAGAAAGTTTGGAAAGATAGGATAAGCGTTCTGCTAAAAACTGAAAGTTTTCCTCCACGAAATAGATTCTCTGGTTTTAGCAAAATGTGTTCAGATCAAATTCTGACTATGTATTTACTTGTGAGGAATAAATGTAGATAAAAGTATATTTTGTGTTAAGGGAATAAATTTAATCTATATTATGATGTGTGTGGCTTCTGATAGACTTAATGTCATCACATACATACAAACACATACTCAGTGAATTCACTTCAGTCATCCATCTCTGTGCACATTTCCATGATCTTCATCAGAGACATATAAATACATTCTCAAAATCAAAAATTAAAAAATTTAGTAAAGTTTGAGTATTTGTTGGAAAATACAGTTGATATTATCATTTATAAGTAATAGAAACACAGATTTTAAAAAAAGAAAACATGGTCAAATATTCTGTTTAGTTTGTATTTGACTCTAGTTAGATCGGGAATTGTAATTGAAGATTTGTAAGTAGGATTTTCATTTCTAGAAAGATTAAAGGGATTTATAGTTAAGATGGCAGATAAAACAAATATGTGTAAATATTCTACCTCCCCAAACCCTACTAAAACTACCCAGAAAACAGGAAAAAAAAAGTTTATTTTGTTTTTTAATAAATAAACCCATAAATACAAAGAAAACTGGAGATGAAATAACAGCAACAAGTTTTGGAAGCTTGAAAGTCAAAGCTTCCGTGTTGAGAGACATAGGAGAAACTAAGAAAACCAAATCCTAACTGGAGGAAAAGCAGAGACACAATTCTGTTTACACCACAGGAACCACAAAAGGCCCAAGATATGGTACCAAAATGTTCCTCTGAAGTTAGGAGGAAACTGGGGTACATTTATAATAAGTGGGTTGAAATTATTTGAGAAGTAGTTAGATCCCTAAGTCCTTTCCAATACTCCATCCATATCACTTAGCAACTGCCCCTCCCTTACCTTGGTAGCAGGTAAGAAGTTTATTCTGTGACTGAGTAAAACAGAGAGTTGTAGTCTAGGGACTGACCAGCAAAAATTTGGGAATTAAGTAAATGTACACCAAAAGCTAGATGCTAACACTATCCACAGGCTATGGCCTGAATTTTTGTGTTCCCCAAAACTCATGTGTTGAAATTTTAACCTACAATGATAATGATATTATGAGGTGAGACCCTTGGGAGAGGCTTAAGTCATGAGGCTCAGCCTTCACATATGGGATTAGTGCTCCAGAAAGATCTCTAAGCCTTTCTACTGTGTCCTGACACACACAGAAGGTGCTGCCTATGAACCAGGAAGAAAGCCTTCACCAGAATATAACCATCCTGGCATCCTGATCTTGGACTTTCCAGGCTTCAACATTATGAGAAACAAATTCTTGTTGTTTATAAGCTTTCCAGTATGTGGCATTTAAAACAGCCCAAGTAGATGTGGATACCACCCCTTCTTTTACACGGCTCTCATCCAGACCCTTTCCATTTTATGCAAGAAACTGGAAGGGTGCTCTTTGGGGGAATACCTCTAGCTCAAGACAAAAGACCTAATACTGATTCTGATGGTGCCCTAGCAAACAACTCATCTATTACCTATAATAAACTTCAAATCTATAAGCCCACCTTAGGGTCAGCATATCCAATCAGCATTTTAGACATCTTCTCTTAATCCTTATAACCAGGAATTATCCAACATCTGAGGAAAGCTTCTAACATAGAACATGGAGAAAAAAAAACTTTTTAAAAAAAAGCATCATGGAAAAAACCATGTAGGGATAATATATTGTATCCAAAGAACAAAATACTATTTTTAAAAAATAATAGCATACAGAATATACACATGTACACATATAAACACACTCACAAAGAACCCTTGAAATTAAAAATATGACAGCAAAAATTTTAAAACACACACAAAAAAGCTTGGAAGATAACGTGGAGGATATCTCTTACAAGAGCAAAAAAGAAAGCAAACACAAGAAATAGAAAACAAGGGTAAAATATTTTAAAATGAGAAGACTAGTTAAAGGGCAGCCGCGGTGGCCCAGCGGTTTAGCGCCCGCCTTTGGCCCAGAGTGTGATCCCGGAGACCAGGGATCAAGTCCCACATTGGGCTCCCTGCATGGAGCCTGCTTCTCCCTCTGCCTGTGTCTCTGCCTCTCTCTCTCTCTCTCTCTCTCTCTGTGCCTCTCATGAATAAATAAATAAAATCTTAAAAAAAAAGAAGAAGACTAGTTAAGGAGGGTTAACATCAAAATGACAGTAATTCCAGAAAGAAAACATGGAAAAAGATGGAGAAATGGAATCACCAAAACATCAACAAACAAAAAACAAAAACAAGAAACAAGAAAATTTCACAGAGCTGAACAATGGGCAAGGTAGAGCTACCAGGCAAAAACAGATCCACAGTATATCACATAACTGTGAAATTTTAGAATACTGATAATGAAGGTAAGATCATGTACATTTCCATAGGGGAAAAAAAGAGTTACAATGAATTAGGAATTAAAACAGGCTCAGATATCTCAAAAGCAGCATCAACAGCAAGAAAACAATAAGCAATACCTTCAAAATTTCAAAATAAAAATGACTGCTAAGCTGGAATTCTACGTCTAGTCAAATTATCAATATAATAGGAGGGTAGCATACAG
This sequence comes from Canis lupus dingo, assembly GCF_003254725.2. NCBI lineage: Eukaryota > Metazoa > Chordata > Mammalia > Carnivora > Canidae > Canis > Canis lupus. Next base: position 46,286,498 of record NC_064255.1, read on the forward strand.
GCATTTTCAGTTATTCGAGGTCTAAAGAGACACTACCTTATGTCCTCTTTCTCAGGAAATGTACTCTATAATGAGGAAAAATAAAGAGAAGAAGGCATGTGATACAGAAAAGACAGGAGATTCAAAACAGAGAAGAAGAAAAGGGAATTTGTGATGGTATAGAAAGAACTTAGGATCAGAACTGTGCATTATACATGCACGACAAGCCATCCAGATTGAAGAAGTATGACTCAGGAGACAAGTATGGTGAAGGCTGTCATCACCATGCCTTTGCCACTGAACCATCTTTCTTATCTGACAAAATACTGGAGGATGTGCTCCACCAAATCAAAGAAATAAACCAGGAGAGATAAAGACAAGAGATCCAAGAAAAAGTTACTCCATTCTAGGGGAAAAAAAGCAAATGAAATTAAAATGAGGAAAGTAAAGAATGATGATGCCTAGGATGAGAACCGGGCATACCAAGAGAGAAAGAAAATGAAGGTAGGTTAGTTAGTTAGTTAGTTAGTTAGTTAGTTAGTTAGTTAAGAGAGACAGACAGACAGACAGACAGACCCCAAGCAGGGGAAGTTGCAGGCAGAGGGAGACAGAAAAGCAGGCTCAATCCCAGGACCCTGAGATTATGACCTGAGCTAAAGGCAGATGCTTAACCAACTAAACCACCCAGGCACCCTGAAAATGAAGGTTAAAAAAAAAAAAAACAGGGATCCCTGGGTGGCGCAGCGGTTTGGCGCCTGCCTTTGGCCCAGGGCGCGATCCTGGAGACCCGGGATCGAATCCCACATCAGGCTCCCGGTGCATGGAGCCTGCTTCTCCCTCTGCCTATGTCTCTGCCTCTCTCTCTTTCTCTCTCTGTGACTATCATAAATAAATAAAAATTAAAAAAAAAAAACACTGCTTAAAACTCTGTAATATGATTAATCTTATGGAAAAGAAAGAAAGAGAGAAAGAAGGAAGGAAGGAATGAAGGAAGGAAGGGAGGGAGGGAGGGAAGGGGGGAGGGAAAAAAGTATTGAAAGATGTGTAAAAATTAGTCCTAGGTACATATCAAACTTAACAAATAAAAAAATAATTACCTCTTAACTCCAGAACACAAAAAGTAAACATAATCATAATATATTATAAGGCTCAGCAGCTGTGAACAATATTTGTCTAGGCCTTAATAACACTATTAACATCAGTTCCCCAAAACACAGCTCAAATTTCAATTACTTTGGTAAATTAACTGTGAGTAATTGTATAAAGTACAAATTTCACTGTTAGATCCTCAGTCCACAAATTACTATGTAAACAATAGATGCACATCACAGTCAGTGACCAATCGTCACTTCTTACAAAGTTTGTCGGTGACTGGTCACTATGTATCTGTCATTCAGTTCACACATAGACAACAAAGTATGTAGTAACCTTACCTCTCAGTGATGAATTCAAGGTACATTTTACAAAAATGAATAACAGAAAGTGGAAATTGGTCAGTCAATAAATAAATAAATAAACAGGAAATAGAAAGTGGTAACACTAGGAGTGAAATTCAAACAGAGTGAGAATGTCATTATAGAAAAACTATCTGTGAGAATGTTGACACTGCTGCCGTTCAAAGAGATCCTACTTGTGCAGCCAGAGGATCTTAGTGATGGTGAACTTATCCACATAAATGAGGAAAGTGGTTGTGATGAGGAGATGAAGGTGTTCGAGAGAAAGGGATGTGGGAACTCCCACATGGTCACGACATTCAAAGTGCAAAGGATAAAACGCTAGAAGAACCTTAAAGAATGTGAGTATGACAGTTCGCCAAGATATAGAAAAGGTGCTTGCTCCATATGGTCGGTTATAAGACAAGGAAAGGCAAGCAATGTTCCAACATTTAGTCTTGATAAATTTTCTATTAAAATAATAAGAAGAAACCCATTTTAATTCTCAACATTTCTAATGTTTTAAATTACAGTGTGCTAAGGGAAACAAATGCAAAAATGAATTGTTGGGACTAGATCAGAATAAAAAGCTTCTGTACAGCCAAGGAAATAATCAACAAAATGAAAAGGCAATCTATGGAATGGGAAAAGATATTTGCAAATGACATGTCTGAGAAAAGGCTAGTATCCAAAATATTTAAACAATTTATAAAACTCAACACCCAAAAACCAAATAATCCAATTAAAAAATGGGCAGAGGACATGAACTGACATTTCTCTACTACTTCATTCATTCATGTATGTGTGCCCTCACTATGTTCTCAACTAACAACCATTCAGGGAATATCTACTATTGTCAGGCACTGTATTAAGATTAGGAAAAAGATGACAAAACAGTCTCTTTCCTTAAGAAACTACACTATAGAGAAGGGGCAGACCGGTGTTCTTAAAGCCCTTAGATTATCTTGCAAACGACTTTAAGTTCTGACTCCATTTTTTAAAAACACAAAATTGGAAATGGGAGATGATGTATTTTGAATGTGGTTTATGCAATAAAAGATGGAAATACCCAATCAGCAAATTCTTACTCAAGAAAAGACCTGGCATTACATCAAAAGGTTGGATAAATGGATATACTATATATAAGTGAAAAATTGTTGATGTGTGTATCTTTTCTTATGACTTTATTTTGAATTGCTTTTTCGATTAACCTTCTCAACCATCATCAGGGCCTGTTTCACGGGTAAGACTTCAACTATAGCTTTAATTTCAAGGATGTGAGTTCACTCATTTTCAATTGACCCTTTTGTTATTTTAATACCTTGAGTTGAGCACTTCTATGATATTCATCTGTAGTAGGTAGACTCTACTTAATGCTTTAGATTCTGGGCAGCCAGGAAAACAAATGGGTTGGGGTGGGGAGAAGAATAGGCTAAAGTATTGATACTAAGAGGCTACATGGGGGGTTGACACAAGAGTGTGACAGGAAAGATGTATTTAGGCCAACAGTTTTCAAACTGTGGTCAGGAGACCCCCTGGGGAACTGTTTCAGGAGGTCCACAAGGTCAAAAGTATTTTCATGATAATAGTGAGACATCATTTGCCTTTTTTCACTCATTCTCTCAGGAGCATACAGTGAAGTTTTCCAGAAGCTATGTAATGTGTGATATGACAACAGATTGAATGCAGAAGCAGATAGGAGAGCCCAGCTGTCTTCTATTAAGCCAGACATTTTAAAGAGATTTCCAAAACATAAAACAATGCCACTCTTCTCACTGTTTCTGCTTTGAATTTTTTCATTAAAAAATGTATTATTTATATCAACATGCAATGAACTTATTATTGTTATTTTTAACAAGTATTTTTATAACTTCACAGGTCTAATTTCTAAGATGGTTAATATCAACAGATATAGCTCATATACACAAAAGTTTCTTGGGGTCCATAACAATGTTTAAGAACCTAACGGAGTCCTGTGACCAGAAAATTTGAGATCCATCGGTTTAAACTACATGCTAAAAAATCAAAACTGCCAACTAAGGAGTTTGAATTTTAGGCTTAACGAGGCTATTTTCTACTTTCTATTGCTACTTCACCTACAGTTTTCCTGCTCTCCTTCAGTTCCATAATATTGGATGGGTAGTATACTCCTAAGATAAATTTCCTCTGGCTGAATGTTAAAGTGTCAATCAACATGGCATCTCTGTTCTTTCTGTGGGGAAGAAGATTCCAGAACTTAATAGAATTTAATACTGGGAAACATGCTCCTTCCCTCAAAACCAAATACTCCTTTCTTTCCCCAAAGTCGGTAAAGCTTATCATATCATATCATAGCTTAAAAAGGACCGACCTGCAGGCAACACAAAATGTGGGAAGAATGTTTAGGTTGCTGTGTTTGTACACCCAAGTGGACACAGCCATAGTGCAATTCCCTTGTCAGCAAGTTATTTGTCCATCTCACTTTCCAAACCGACAACATAGTCCCAGACAGACTAGAGAGAGTATCCAAATCAAAAGAAAGGGGCAGGGATCCCCGGGTGGCACAGCGGTTTGGCGCCTGCCTTTGGCCCAGGGCGTGATCCTGGAGACCCAGGATCGAGTCCCACGTCGGGCTCCCTGCATGGAGCCTGCTTCTCCCTCTGCCTGTGTCTCTGCCTCTCTCTCTCTCTGTCTCTCATAAATAAATAAATAATTTTTTTAAAAAATCAAAAGAAACCATAAAACTATTTGCACGTTAGTAGAGAACAGCATAATAAAGCATTCAGGAGATGAAGAAGGGAGAGACAGAAAGAGAGAGTAAGAGAAAGTGTTGGAGTGAGGGAGAGAAGGTGAATTATGTACAAATGACTAACATTCATTAAGGTACAAGGAGAATGGTTCATACTGCACATGGGGGTTTAGAGTAGTTATTTTTATACAACTGCTACAAGGGATCATTGGTTCTCTTGAAATGATGTCAGTTTTTAAAAGGAAACCAATTCAACCATTCAAATTCTGCTTCACAAGTGAACCTTTAGTCATTTGCAATGACTACATCACCAATTTTTTTTAGCCAGCATATTCTATTTTTTCTACCTTGTTAGCAAATAGGGTTGATATAAACAAAAAAATTCTAGACATAACTGGGTGCGGGTAGACAGTGGGCCAAAGAAAATACTCAGCTTGTATGTATCAGTATGACTATTCCAGTTGTTAAAATACTGAAGCACTTCTGTAATAATGAGAAATGAAGTGTACGTAAACACATATGGTATGCATAAATACTTTCTAGTAATGATGATTACACTAGAATTATTTATTTGTCTTTGTGCAAAAAGCACTACCTTTTTACAAAGTTTAATGCCGAAAGACAACCCAAATGCATTTAAGACTTAACATAGAACAGTCTCTAGCATAAATGACTATAGGACTTAAGATCACTATCCTTTTATATCTTATTGCTGCAGATGTATAGGGAAAGAATTCCTCTAAGAGATGCACTGCGCCAAAAGAAAAACTCCAAAATCTTCACTGGATTAGAATAAAAAAAAAAAAGTTTAAAGCCTCTGACTTAATTCATTTCTCTTTAGGGACCTGACTTTTTCATACAAAGAGGGGCTGAAATTAAAACCAGAATGAGCAGGACCTCCTCCTGAGTCTACCCACTCTTGGTTATGCCTGTAAAAAAAACCTCTTTTGTCACAACTCTCAAGAAGAGCTCATACGCAAAAATTGCATGCTAGTTCAAGCAAAAAGAAAATTCAAGAATTAAGAGGTGTAACCAATGATGCCACATCTAAAAGTACCAGTGGAATTCTGCTTCAATGCATACTTAAAATTTTCTCATTCGTCCAAATAAAAATACCATGTGTTTTTTCCAATGTTTACCATTATTATAGAACATATTAAGATCAAAATAACAAATGATAATATTGGTTACTGCCAGGGCTTATAAGGCCTCCAACTCTGCCCTCTGCCGTCCCCACCGCAGCAGCTCCCTACTACCTGACCCTCACACCCCAGCAGTGGCATCCAATCTGCCGCAGGGTTTCGGCCCTTCCTGCTGCCTCTGCCTAGAACACGCTCTCCTGAGATGAACGCTCTCTCTCTCTCTTTCTCTCTCTTCACTCAAGTCTCCACTCAAATGTCACATCTTTAGAAATATCCAACCCTCTCAGTCCCTTAAACCTCCAGCTCTTGGTTTTGGTTCAAGTCATGATCTCTGGGTTGTGAGATGGTGTAACCCTTCCTCCAGCTCCACGCTCAACACAGGGTCTGCTTGAAGATTCTCTGCCTCCCCCTCTGCCCCTCCCCAGGTGCACGTTCCTGCTCTCTCTCTCTCTCTCTCTCAAATAAAATCTTAAAAAAAAAAAAGTCTAACCCTGACCACACTGTACATAGTAGCTCTCCCACCCCTACCCCCGTTTATTATCCCCATGACCCAGATTTCATTTTCGTCATAGCACTTATCACCAACAGTGATACTCAAATTATTTAGGAACCACTACAGGAAAGGCACTGATCAATGGAACAGATGCTCTAGACAACTTGATCAGTTTCTAAGCTCACTACCATCCATGCTATTACCCAGACATGCTTCATGTGTTTCTTTACTGTCTTCTTAACTAGAATGTAAATTCTATGAGGGAAGGGAGTTTGTAATATTCCTTGCTCTATCCCTACCACATGGAACATGACTATTAATCACATAGTAGGTATTCAATAATTATTTGGGTTTTTTTATTGAAGTACAATAGACGTACATTGTGTTAGTTTCAGGTGTACAACATACTGATTGACTTGATACTTGTATGTATTAAAAAATGGTCACCACAGTAAGTCTAGTTAACATCTGTCATCATACACAGTTATAGAAATTTCTGTTTTTATGATGAAAACTTTTAAACTCTATTCCCTTAGCAACTTTCAAATATGCAACACAGTATTACTAAGCACAGTTGCCACTAGTTATTTGTTGACATAAGTAACCAAGTACTTTCTGTGTATCTATGTGTTAATATATTCTAATCATTCATCAGAAATGCAAAGAATTTCTTATATTAAATGTGGCCATATAAATGTACACACATGTACAATTTTACAGCATTAGATACAATCAAACAGTTAGTAATAACATCTTACTAACCATAACTCAATACCTTTGATGATTCAAAGGTCGGCTTCAGGGCTTCACATATAATAAGAGCCCCAAAGACTCCATCCAGCTCTAATTGATTCTGCTGTTGAGAGTCTAGGGGAGGGCAAATCTAAGAAAATAAATACACTTTACTGAAATAAAAAATTTTGAAAGCCTCATTAAAATTACATGCAGTGATATTTGAAAAGCTTAACTTGTCTTTCCTTTCAATAAAACAGAACAAAATTTTGAATGACAAAAGCGGTAGAAATGAGTCAGTTGTACCATGAGGCTTATTTTAAGCGTAGGAAAGTATTAGTACTGATAAAGTACTGGCAAACAATAAAGTAACCGTAGTATGAGTAACAGCAGCAGAATGGCAAAAGTAACAGTAGTAACTACAATGGCAAATGTGTCTTTCCAATACCCATAACCTAGCAGGCTGTACATAGGGGAATGCATACATTATTTCTAACACCCAGAACCACAGCAAAGTCACCCCCATTACACAAATGAAAAAAGGGGGGGCGGGATGCCTGGGTGGCTCAGCAGTTTGGCACCTGCCTTCGGCCCAGGCCGGGATCCTGGAGACCTGGGATCGAGGCCCACGTCAGGCTCCCTGCATGGAGCCTATTTCTCCCTCTGCCTGTGTATCTTCCTCTCTCTCTCTCTGTATCTCTCGTTAATAAATAAATAAAACTTAAAAAAAAAAAGAAAAAGAAAAAGAAAAAAGGGGGGTGGCTTATAAAGATGAAGCAATTCTCCTTGGAGGCTTGAGAGTAAGGGAGTGCTGAGCATCACAGAACCTCCCAAAGAACAGAAGAGAAGAAAATACCCCCATTTGATTGATGAAGCAGCTGAGAAGTGCAGGCTTTTAAAGACTGAAAGGAGTCTTTGTCAATGGAGACTAAATTACCCTATGCGTTCTAAGTTTTGGCAAGAGGTTGCCTTGTAACAAAAATTGTAAAATTAAATTAAAACCCCACCCAATCCAAATCTTAGGAATTAAAAAGACCTTGCAGGAGCTGTCTATTCTGGACAATGCTACCACAGTTTGGAATGTTTATGCCTCTCCATCTCTAACTCCGTCTCCAGCGGTGACTCATGATTTGCCACCTGATGGATTTGTCCAGATTTTTATTATAGTTTTTAGACTATGACTGCATTGATTGTTTGCTCACTCTTTCCTTACTTCTTATTAGTCATGTGAACTTCATATCAAGACTATTGAGCTGGAAAAGAAAAATTAGGTTAAGATTAAAATGGCATTGCCACGAGACAGATAATGGGAGGAAGGCAGAACAGGATTAATATTGCTGGAAGATGGTGATTAGGAGCTGAGGAGGGAAAACCCAGCAGCTCCACTGCAGCTGGCAACGTGTCCAGGCCGTGAACACCAGCAACACCACATAAGGCTATAAGAGGCAGCAGAGGAACAAAACAAAAAAAAACCCCATGTTTAACAACACATGGGACTGATTCTGCTCATTGTGTTGCTTTGTTCCTGGTACCTGACATTACTTTGAAAGAGTTAAATTTCAGTATCACCGAGTTTCCTGACCACATTGTTTTCCCATTAGACTTATTACTAAAACAGCTTTTCACAACATCAGTTAACACTTTGAAAATCTGTTCCTATACTACCATCTTATGTGGATTATGTCTTTCCTTTTTTTTTTTCTTGCTTTGTTTCTTTAACACAGGAAAAACGGTACAAATTTTAATCATGTTCTCAAACAGTGAGAGAGGCAACAATGACTGAATGAGTTAAGAAGAGAATAAAAACCTTGGTGTTGAAACACAGAATCCTGATTGTGTCACTAACACAGTATTGCACATGTCTATGCTCCAACATTCTTCTGGTAGCTTTGATTGAAGAAATGAGTGGTTGCCAAAAAGCTTAATTGTCTTTTTTTATCCAGAGGACAACGGAAATCTGTCTAAAATAAATTTTTTAAATATTAAGTGATAAACATTTGCTAATAATAGCTTGAACTTACTTTTTTATTTAAAGGTTTTTTTATTTGGTTTAATAACTTGTTGAGATAATGACTTTAATGACAGTTCTGGAGGGGAAAAAAATAAAAGACTTAGAACATCAACACAAATTAAATTCATTAAAAGTAGAAGAGCTATTCCAAATAGCATTTTTCCCCCTTATAATATTGATTCCGAATGGCTTGCCCAGTACAAGAAGTCAGTACTAGCTCTGGTTACCATATTTAATCGTGATTTCAGAGATATGTCAAAACATCAAAGGGATATCATTGCAAGTAATATGCTGGAAGAAAAGAACTGGTGCCAAAACGTTTAAAGCTCTAATTTGTATTGTGTCTTATTTAATTACTGTTATCTTTGAAAAGTAATATAATTTCAGCGTTATGCATTTAATTTGGGACCCAGATATTTGCAGACGTGGGCAGTAGCAGATTCTACAGAAATGTATTTATGTAGTACCTCAAAGGAAATTTTGTTTTTCCCCCCAAAAGAGCCTAGACTGGTCACCAGATGTGGAGGCCATATGGCACATGAACGTGAGAGCCCTGGGACAACAAGAATGGAGCTAATAAGCTCAACAGGCAGGAGCAACCATTCTGAGATGATGGACAAATGTTTGGTCCTGTTGACTTTTTGAAAAAGGATACATATAAATCACTTTGTTTTAAACCTAGAAATACAGCAAGGCCAGTCATTTTCTCCAACTCTTTATATTTTGGGTTTGAAAGGAAATTTATCCATGTGTATTTTATTACTTGGTCTGAATTCTGTCCTTTTCACATACAATTCATGTTGAAATTAAAAGAAAACTGAATCAGGAGCAGATAGCATGAGTGCTTTAGTGAACAGATAAATTTTATTTGCTGCAACTCTCAAGGAATTGTTATAGGTAATCAGTCACTAAGATTTCTATATTCTGTTTCTGGAGTATCATTCGAATTTAATCCTTGCTCCCCAGGCTTCAGCCCTTTTCCCACAAAGGTGGCTTCTCTATCTGAACCCTGTCACACTAAAAGATCCTGCAACATGCCATGCATTATCAGAACTCCCCGTCTTTGAATATGCAGCTCCCACTACTTTGAGAGCCTTCCCTGCACTTTCTTAGTTGGTGAATTCCCTTTCACCCTTCAAAACATAGTTTCGTTACCAACTGCTCATGAAATCTTGTTTGGCTTACCCGGGCAAAACTGTGCCTCTTTAATGCCTTTGTGAATGAGCCCCCCGCATCGCTTCTCAGCCTTCTGGCTAAGATCAAGTGAATGAGCCCCCACAAATAAACCCACCAATACATCTCTATTCTAATGAGAAAAGAGTAAAGCTAATGCTGATGGCAGTTGACATTTATATGGGGCTCTATCTATGCCAGGCACAACGTTAAGTACCTCATGCAAACTAATTCAAAGTTTATATATAAAGAGCTCTCACAAACGTACAAAGAATAATACATTTGCATTATAGACTTTGCAGAAACACCTAAAAATTTTTTTAAAAATCACCCAAGTCATTGAGGTAGACTAAAGGTGGCTACAAATTATTTGCTTCTCCTGCCCTTGAGAAGTGGAGTCTAATTTTCCCCCTTGATTCCCAGATGGTCAGAAGAAGTGATGTTCCCAGGCTTCTGAGGCTAGTTTCTAAGGATAAGAAGTCTTGAAGCTTCTACCAGTTTCTCTGGGACATTTGAGCCTCCACCTCTGAGACAGCCACGCTGGAGAGGCCATGGGTAGACACTATAAGGGAGCCCATAGTTCCAACTACTCCCTACTGGGCCCAGACACGCAGCGGATGCCATGCAGGGTTCTTTAGATCAGCCCCTCTACCAGCTAAATGACATCAAGTCACCTCACCATCTCCCATGTGGAACTGAAGAACTGCCTAGCTGAGTTCTCCTTGAATTCCTGCCTCACAAAATTACAACCTAGGCACTAAGCTTTGGGGTGATTTTCTGTGCAGCAATAATTAACTGGAAAACCCACTACTCAGAGAAAATGATGATAATCATTTTCATATCTTTCCTACTTTTTTCCCCCCTGATTTTGTCTAAGTACCTAACTTGCCTTTACTTTTCATCTTTTTTTCTTGTTGTTCTTTAACAGAATTGGGTTCACACTCTAAGTGCAGTTTTGCTTTTCATATCTACATAAATAAACTTTCTCTACTAACATTACAGGATTAACATTTCCTCACCTCATTAAAAATATTACCAGGAAAAGTATAAACCTCTTCAAGGGTCTCATCATATACTGCCAAAGTGCCACGACAAAATTCATTCTCCCAAGAGTAATATCTCTTGATCACCATTGCCATTAAGCTTTGGCCAACACTAAATTATCATTTGTCAATCTTTGCTAACTGGAAGTGGTAAATTGCTTCTCTTTTTAAAAAAATATCTTATTTAAGTTCAATTTGCCAACATACAGTATAATATCCAGTGCTCATCTCATGGTAAACTGTTTCTCAATGTAGTTTGAGTTTACATTTCTTATTACTAGGGAAAATGGACATTTTATCATAGCTTATTATCCACTGTTATTTCATCTATAAAATAGCTGACCACATTTTTTTAACCATTTCTACTGAACAGTTATGTTTTTCTTATCCATATGAATATATTCCAATCATTGTCTTTAGGGCAATACTTCTATTTTGTTTGCCCTTTATAGGGGTTTTGATTTATTATTATCCTATGTAACAATTTTAAAGGTAATAATAATGGCTATTGTGTTTTCTATGTGATTGGCAAAGGGCAGATATTTTACATAAGTTTTTGTCTTATAAGGGCTTGATGAGTTTGCTATGACTATTATCCCCTCCAATTTACAAATGAAGAAACTAAGACTTAAAGAGTAAATAAGTTCCCATAAGATCACTCAGTAAGCATCAGGCAACAAAACTGAGATCCAGGACCATCTGATCCTAAAGTAATTTCTTTTAACTTCTAAGCCCTATTGCTACTCTATCTCGTGATTTTCCCCCTTTGTGATTAATTCCATGGCTTTCATGTCTGGAATGTTTTCCCTATTTCAGGATAAATTATATGCTTACCAATATTTTACAGTAGATTTCTTTTGGATTTTAATTTACCCTTTTAATACAGTCATAACTTCCCATTTATCTCTGATTTTACTAAATACACTGAATTCAATAAATTACTAAAATACTCTAGTATCTGTCTCTGAACTATTTTGTAGCAGTAATACATCCTTAATAACTTTTTTTGATAGGAAGGATAGTGGTTATTACTGAATTAAAAGGGTAAGTAGAAAAAAAAAAGGGTAAGTAGAAAAAAGAAAACCATAAAAAAACCCTAGAAAATATTCATAAGCAGTGCTGATATATATTTGATATATGGTGATATATAATACTGATAAATATCACATTCTGATAAATATCACAATGTGGATTAACTGGATAAGTTTTTCAGCCAACATTATTGGGGTATTTTTGGTTTTATTGGCTATATTTTAAAATAACTTCATCTAAAAATGATTGTTTTAGAATTTTAGAATTCTGATTGACATTGCATTAAACTTATAAGTTGAGAGGAAACTTTTATTTAATATCTACTATGTGTCAGGTGGAAAACAGCAATTAACAAGACCTCTGCGATCCCCACATTCAGAGAGCTGAGGAGACACAACTAAATCAGGCAATAAAAACAAAGGGTGATCACTGCAAGATGATGGGAAGCATCCAGGAAAAGCAGCTAATTTGAACAGGATGAAGAGAGCATTCTGGATAAAGAAAGCGATCCAATCAAAGAAAACAACAATGTGCACACACAGACGACAATGAAATAGTCAGAAATAGATTTGTATATTAAGGTCACTATGGCTAAATATCTCATCAGAACCATCACCTCCACCACCAGAAACCAACCAAACTGCAAAAACCTCTCTGTTACTAACTAAATAATTTTTAACACTCTGTGTAGTTGTTATGTGATTACATTTTGCTCTGGGTTATTTACCTCTAATCATTCTAATGAAAAACCAGAAGCCCTGATAGAGGTACATTTCAGAGATCTCTTAGCTGCTAAGGATGTCTTGGATCTCATGTTTCTTTACCATTTTATCTTCCTAAGGAAGATGATGGAGCGTCTGGCTGCTGGAATTTTAAAATTATGGCTGGTATGGATGACATCTGTGAGCACCTACTCTGGCCTCTTTGTTAAACATCCCCTGTCCCTCAATAATAAAGATCCTTCCTATCACCACTCAATAATTTTGTAAAAAAAAGAACAGCAACTGTAATTTCAGCTATGGAAAGATAACAAAAATAAATACAAAAGTTTGGTAAAGAAAGCGATCCAAACAAAGAACACCGTATGTGAGGAACACCAATACAAATTTTTATTTATTTTATTTATTTTATTTCATTTTTTTAATACAAATTTTTAAATAAAGAAGTTTAAAAAAAAAAAAAGCAAATAGTCCACTGTCTGGATTATGTTTCCCCTCCAAACAAACAGTAAAATTCATTTGTGTGCCCAGTATTCAGAAAGAAATGTAGGTCCATAATAGACCGACACAAGTTGTCTACAGAGAAGATTTGCTATAGAGAGGATTCTTACAAAGATGACTGCGAAAGCACTTCCCAACAATGAGAATCTACAGTTAGTATGTACAAACATGGCTAAGATTTCTGAAGAAAATGCAAATAACAATACAAACTCTTTGGAAGAACCCAAAACCTGTTTGTTGTTTACATCAAACTTCACTCCACTAGAACATTCAGCCTTTGGAATTAAGGCACTGGGGAGCCTAAATCCTCTATTCCTAGATCCATCACTGGCTGCAAAATGGCAAATAAAATAAATTAGATGTCCCGGAGAAGCCTGCTCCCTGAAAAACATTCAAAGGTGTGTTATCTATTCACAAAGCAAAAGTAAAGAATCTTTGCAAAAAATAAAAATTCATGACCCTGACTTTATATTTCCTGATAAGCTGATATACAGGGGGTGCCTGGGTGGCTCAGTCAAGTAAGTGTCTGCCTTTGGCTCAGGCCATGATCCTGAGGTCCTGGGACTAAGCCTTGGGTCAAGCTTCCTGCTCAATGGGGAGCCTGCTTCTCCCCCACACCCACCCTGGCTCATGCTCTCTCTCTCTCTCACTCATGCTCATTCTCTCTCAAATAAATAATATCTTTAAAAAAAAACTGACGTACAGATGATTTGCTTATAAATAGGCAGAGCTACTTCTCCTCTACTAAATATGTAGCTGGATGATGACTTTTATTGAACTTATTTTTCAAATGCACCTTTTAATGCAGTGTATAACTACTGAGTGCACAGACTCTCGGGTCAGGCAGAGGCAGGATGGAAGCCAAGCTCCACCAGTCATATATAACCTGAGGCAGATACTTAACTCGGCCAAGCTTCTGTTTCATCTGGAAAACAGTTTCCAGAATTGTAAGGTTTGAAGAAGACAACGCACACAAAGCAGGTGAGCCTGGCTCCTGGCACTCTCAAGAGCTCAGTGGTGGTGGATGACACGGCAGTGAGGAGCAACTCTCTTTTAACTTCAGTCCTAATATCTTGTACAAACCTCAGAGTGGTTTCACAAAGTGAAAGATAAAAGTGGGAATCGTTTGGCAAAAGAAAGATAATCGAATTTTTTGGTGAGATTCATAGATTTGACAAGATGAAACTCAAGTTATAGACAAGATCAGCTGCACCGTCCTCTATGACCTTTTGGAACAAGGGAAACCTGAGGTCAAATTCATGTACTTAAAGCAGGTTTACCTATGACCCATGGCTCTCTCAGGGGTGCATAAAAGACATATACATTCCTCCTGACCATAAATAGTCACTTAAACTCTTAGCTTTTTTTATTCTCTTCTAAGGGTGTGGTGTAGGTTATTTTGAGATAAATCAGAGGAAAATACCTCACTAACTAGAAGGAACTGCACATTCACTGAACCAACATGCACTGTGTGTTTCTTATATATCAGGTATATTCCAAGTGACAGGAAAGCATAGATAAATAAATTATAAGGTGCTGTCCTGCGCAGGTGCGGCTGTGGCAGAGGGAGAGGGACGCACAGCCATGCTGTGACTGATGTGTCATTATGGATGCATGTGGGGGGGGGGGGGGGGGGGACTATGGCACACTAAAAAGAAATCATTCCTGTGTTAAGACACATATCCTTTATCAATTGAAAAGCCCTTTTTAACATTTCATAGGATGTTTCACACTCAACAAGCGCTCAAAATTTGTGCTGACCACACAGTCCTTATTATTTGACTCTTTACTGCTTCTCTACTCACTATATAGTCAATGCTGCAAGAGCAGAGAGCTTGTTTTTCTCATTTACTAATACAGCCTCAGTGCCAAAGAATGTTGTGTGGTGTCCAGTAGATGCTCAATAAATATTTGTTGGCTGGCAGGATGGATTTTATGTTGTGGCTACGTAAGAAATAATCTCCATTTAGAGATTAGTTTATTAGCACTCCTACAAAAATGAAATATCTTTGCTTATAAACTTTGGTCTGTATTTTCCTTTTTTTAACTTTATTCTTTTTGTCATGCTCAGAAGGAATACACTGAATCAGTTCCTTTCCTAATCAGTATATTAATTATTCATAAAGAATTTAAATCCAGTGGGTGCCACTAGGAACTATCTGGTCAGTAAAAAATGCTGATGACATACACCTTGGCTAGTATATTTAAATGGGCACTTTCCTCTAAATGGTCATATTTTTTATGAGATTACGGCTAATATACCTTTCTCTCTTTTTTTCTGATTTAGAATATGATTTTTTTAAAAATCTCTATAGGAGCAAAAGAAAACAAATCCATCAAACAAAAGTTACCTGAATACAACACCAACAAGAACAACAATAGGACATTTATAGTACAGTGACATGTAAGTAAGTATCTTCCTTCTACTACTAAAATGCCTTAATATACTCTACATCTGTAAGTTTTATATTTTTATATTTTATAATGTTCTTCTACCAAAACTAAAGTTAAAGAATACAAAGTAAAAAAGTAGAAGAAAAATTCTCTATTTTTCATTTAGAGTTAATGACTAGGAATATCAAACCCAAATTTTTCCCATTTTTATCTCCTCAGTTTAAAAAAAAATTATTTATTTATTTGAGAGAAAGAAAGGGCATGAGCAGGGGGAGGGTCAGACGGAGAAGCAAACTCCCAAATAAGCAGGAAGCCTGATGTGGGGCTCGATCTCGGGACCCCAGGATCATGACCTAAGCCGAAGGCAGACAGTCAACTGACTGAGCTACCCAGAAGCCCCTCCTCATTTTTTTTCTATTTAAAAACTGTGCATCCAAAATGGTGCAAGAAAAACAAACTTCAAACACTTAGTAATATATCAAACAAACAAAAGAGCAACACTAAACAAAACAAAATAATTCACTGAAAAAAAAAAGACTATACCAACACTACATGGACTGAGTACAAAAAGGAATCTTCTGTACTCTTGTCAAACCACAATAAAGATTTAAAAATCAAAATCACATGAGTGGATAATAATAGAAACAGCTCCATGTGGCAGGGTGGTAATTTATCAATTTTTAACACATATTTTCCCCTGAAATAGACTTCTTCAGAATTCTGTTTTGCTCACTGTTTCTTTTTTAAGAGTTCAAAATCAAGATATTGGAAAAAAATAAGAAGAGTGTTTCTGCATGCAGTCAGAAAATATTCCCCATCAAAAACATAGGGTATAACCAGTATGTAATTGGCCAGCTGCAGATTTTTTTTTCCTGCACAGACACATAATGACATAAATTATTCCAGGAGAAATATTTCCATAATAGTTGTAAAATGAAACTGCAACACTATCCTGCAAGTTATAAGTTAGCGCTGCCCCTACTGGAAAACACTGAGGAAAGAAAGTGCTGAGGAGAACCACATACAGTGCTCCCCCCTAAAGAATGTGTGTGACTGGAGGATATTTGGGTCATGTGACATTCCTCATTCAAAATTCATCACTTCCAGTGCCAACACATTCTGGAGGAAAAGGGATAGACTGATTGGCTTCCATTTACCACTATCTCCCTCTGCTTTGAGTCCCTCGATTCAGAAATAAAGAATGGGAGGAACAGAGGACACCAAGGCACAGATACTCAGTCAAGGTGCTCGGGTTGGCCTAAACCTCACAGTATCCCTTCCTAGAAAAAAACCTGAGATCCTGAACAAATATTTCTCTTACTTTTAAGGATTAGCAGCCTCTGGAAGAAGAAAAGAAAGAGAAAGAGAAGAAAGAGAAGGAAGAGAAGGAAGAGAAGGAAGAGAAGGAAGGAAGGAAGGAAGGAAGGAAGGAAGGAAGGAAGGGAGGGAGGTAAAGAAAAGAAAAGAGAGAAAGAAAGAAAAGAAAGAAAGAAAAGAAAAGAAAAAAAGAAAAGAAAAGAAAAGAAAAGAAAAGAAAAGAAAAGAAAAAAAGAAAAGAAAAGAAAAGAAAAGAAAAGAAAAGAAAAGAAAGAAAAGAAAAGAAAAGAAAGAAAAGAAAAGAAAAGAAAGAAGGAAGGAAGGAGGAAGGAAGGAAAGAAAGAGGGAAAGAAAGAAGGAAGGAAAGAAAGAAAGAAGAGAGAAAGAAAGAGGGGGGAAAGGGAGAGGGAGAGAGAAGGAAGGAAGGAAAGAAAGAAAGAAAAGAGAGAAGAAAGCAAGTGAAAGAAAAGGAAGGAGGAAAGAAGAAAGAAAGGAAGAAAGAAAAGAAAGAAAGAAAGAAAGAAAGAAAGAAAGAAAGAAAGAAAGGGAGGGAGGGAGAGAGAAGGAAAGAAGAAAGAAAGAAAGAAAGAAAGAAAGAAAGAAAGAAAGAAAGAAAGAAAGAAAGAAAGAGAAAGAAAGAAAGAAGAAAGAAAGAAAGAAAGAAAGAAAGAAAGAAAGAAAGAAAGAAAGAAAGAAAAAGAAAGAAAGAAAGAAAAGAGAGAAGAAAGCAAGTGAAAGAAAGAAAAGGAAGGAAGGAAGGAAGGAAGGAAGGAAGGAAGGAAGGAAGGAAGGAAGGAAAAGAGAAAGAAAGAAAGAAAGAAAGAAAGAAAGAAAGAAAGAAAGAAAGAAAGAAAAGAAAAGAGAAAAAGAAAGAGAGGAGAGGGAGAGAGAAGGAAGGAAGGAAGGAAGGAAAGAAAGAAAAGGAGGGAAGCAAGCAAGTGAAAGAAGAAGGAAGGAAGAAGGAAGGAAGGAAGGAAGGAAGGAAGGAAGGAAGGAAGGAAGGGAGGGAGGGAGGGAGGGAGGGAGGGAGGAGGGAAGGAAGGAAGGAAGGAAGGAAGGAAGGAAGGAAGGAAGGAAGGAAGGAAGGAAGGAAGGAAGGAAGGAAGGAAGGAAGGAAGGAGAGAAATCCGTACCCAGACCCAAGTCTATCATCTAGTCTCTGGTACCCACTAACATCATGCTAACCTCTGGCACTCTCAGAATCCTTAAGTCAGAAATAAAGGGGTAAGTAAGATCTTCTAGATAATTCAGTCAACCTTGGCATAGGTTTCCTTCAGAAAAAGACCTGCCCTTAAGTTATACCCAAGATTTCCTGTGAATGAGCATAAACAAGACTTGGTTTCTCTAAGGCTAACATTAAAAAAAAAAAAAAAATCAATGAAGCTGTGTTCTTTCCTTCAATTCTTAGGAGTCCAGATGTTTAAAAAAGAAAAAGAAAAAAGTGCCAGCAACCATTGGAGTAGACAGCATAGTACAAACAGAGAGAGGGAGTGGCTCAGGACAGAAGATTCCGTCAGTGTAGGGAAGCACAAATCATTATTATTTCCCTTTTGGTCAAGCAAACCAGAATGGTTGTAGCCCTTCTTGTTTTTCACAAAACAAAGACCCACCCAGATGTGCCTATGGCCACTGGCATAAATCTATATTTGAAACTTTTTTGGTAGACCCACAAAATGCTAAGAACCAAAATTGTTAGCCTTAAGCTTACTTTGCCTGATTACTAACTCTGGCTTCCAGCTGGAATAACATATGATATCACTGCTTCTAAGGCAAGCCCAGTTTAAAAGCAATAGTTTACTTAGCCTATATATTCGGCTCTCGCTTTCTAATCAGATGGTTGGCACAAATTCACCTAACTCCAAAACCTGGCAATGTGCCCTCGCTGGGCAAAGAAACAAGAGATTCATGGGTGGTTTTTTTTTTTTTTTTTCTGTTTTCCATTTCTCTCTTTTATTATTCAAGAATACAATACTTTAATGTGATAAAGGAGAAGAACGACATTAAAATAAAATATTCTGCAAGAGAAAAGGGAAATGCAGATGATGCATCCTTATGGAGAAGTGCACAAGTCTCATAAGGTTTCAGTAAAAGGTTTGCTGGGAAGTAAAACTCAAGATGAAAATCTAGTCTGGTTGTCAAATTTACAGATATATCAAGAAAAAATAAATTAGTGGACAATGAAGCATTTTAATCATCTCAGTACTCACAGATGAAGTTATCAAATAAATATATGTTATCAAATAAATGCATATAAATTGAATGTTTAATTAACGGGCTATGCAGACTCTACGATGTTTTGAAAACTTTTATCAGAATGCCTGGTAACAAGAATGAGTGGAATGTGAGACAGAGGTGGCCAATAGTTATTCTGACGTTTTGCCCCAGGACAAATACTCCAGCAATACATAGTAGTGAAGGGCAAGGCTTCAATTGGACACAACTAGGTTTTACCTGGACTCCAACACTTCCTAGCAGTAAGACCCTAGTCAAATTCATAACTTGTCCAATCTCTACTATATGGTGCTCAAACCTGAATCAGGAATTCGAAAAGTTTATTTATAAATTGATGAGATGAGATGGTTGATGAGAATCTAGGACTTATTTTTTCACAGAGGCAGCACTGTAAGTGCAGTACTCAGGTTCTCAGACCTCCTCAGAAAATCCCATCTGGTCCCACATCCCTGAAAATGGCACAAATGATACTAGTGTACTGATAGCTAATCCACATTACAAAATAAACCATATGCATATCCGAGAAACCATGAATGTTTCAGTTGTGTCCAGCAGACAACATGTGCTCAATGATTGTTATTACATGGAATGAAGAGAATATTAAAAAAAAAAAAAAAAAAGGCTTTTGGGCTGATTTTCTTTCCACCTTTCAGAAGTGAAAACTCTCTTGGCAGAGAACTAGAAGGCAGCGGCTTCCCTGGGAGAAGATTGAAAGTGATGAAGAGATGATTTATATTTCTGAGAACCAGGAAAGTTTATTCTAGTTACAGTGTCTTGCCAGGTGTTCTGAATTGTGGGGGAAAAGAGGGGTAGAGAAGTCTTGTCAATTAATAAAAGAGTCGGGGGGAGGAGCAAGATGGCGGAGGAGTAGGGTCTCCAAATCACCTGTCTCCACCAAACTACCTAAAAACCTTCAAATTATCCTGAAAATCTATGAATTCGGCCTGAGATTTAAAGAGAGACCAGCTGGAATGCTACAGTGAGAAGAGTTCGCGCATCTATCAAGGTAGGAAGACGGGGAAAAAGAAATAAAGGAACAAAGGCCTCCAAGGGGGAGGGGCCCCGCGAGGAGCCGGGCTGAGGCCGGGGCGAGGGTCCCCAGGACAGGAGAGCCCCGTCCCGGAGACGCAGGAGCTGCACCGACCTTCCCGGGCGGAAAGGGGCTCGCGGGGAGTTGGAGCAGGACCCAGGAGGGCGGGGATGCCCTCGGGCTCCCCAGGACAGTAACAGCAACTGCGCGCCCAGGAGAGTGCGCCGAGCTCCCTAAGGGCTGCAGCGCGCACGGGGGACCCGGCGGGACCCGGAGCAGCTCGGGGGGCTCGGGCGGCGGCTCCGCGGAGGGGGCTGCGCGGCCCGGGAGCGCGAATCCACCAGCGCAGGCTCCGGAGCACAGGGCGCCGGGACACAGCCCAGGATCCGGCCTCCCCCGGGACAGGCAGAGGCCGGGAGGGCCCAGGACAGCAAGGACGCTCCTGCCCCAGCTGAGCAGATCAGCGGCCCCGCCCCGGAGCCTCCAGGCCCTGCAGACGGAGTTCCTGCCGGAGCTGACTCCAGGTTTCCAGAGCTGCCCCGCCACTGGGGCTGTTCCTCCTGCGGCCTCACGGGGTAAATAACCCCCACTGAGCCCTGCACCAGGCAGGGGCACAGCAGCTCCCCCAACTGCTAACACCTGAAAATCAGCACAACAGGCCCCTCCCCCAGAACACCAGCTAGACGGACAACTTCCAGGAGAAGCCAAGGGACTTAAAGAACACAGAATCAGAAGATACTCCCCGGTGGTTCTTTTTTTGTTTGTTTGTTTTTGTTTTTGTTTTTGTTTTTGTTTTTGTTTTGTTTTGCTTTTTGATTTGTTTCCTTCCCCCACCCCCTTTTTTTCTCCTTTCTTTTTCTTTCTCTTTTTCTTCTTTTTTTTTTTTTTTTCGTTTTTTTTTTCTTTTTCTTCCCTTTTTTTTTCTCTTTCTCTTTTCTTTCCTTCTTTCTCTCCTCTCTTTTTCTCTTTTTCCCAATACAACTTGCTTTTGGCCACTCTGCACTGAGCAAAATGACTAGAAGGAAAACCTCACCTCAAAAGAAAGAATCAGAAACAGTCCTCTCTCCCACAGAGTTACAAAATCTGGATTACAATTCAATGTCAGAAAGCCAATTCAGAAGCACTATTATACAGCTACTGGTGGCTCTAGAAAAAAGTATAAAGGACTCAAGAGACTTCATGACTGCAGAATTTAGAGCTAATCAGGCAGAAATTAAAAACCAATTGAATGAGATGCAATCCAAACTAGAAGTCCTAACGACGAGGGTTAACGAGGTGGAAGAACGAGTGAGTGACCTAGAAGACAAGTTGACAGCAAAGAGGGAAACTGAGGAAAAAAGAGACAAACAATTAAAAGACCATGAAGATAGATTAAGGGAAATAAACGACAGCCTGAGGAAGAAAAACCTACGTTTAATTGGGGTTCCCGAGGGCGCCGAAAGGGACAGAGGGCCAGAATATGTATTTGAACAAATTCTAGCTGAAAACTTTCCTAATCTGGGAAGGGAAACAGGCATTCAGATCCAGGAAATAGAGAGATCCCCCCCTAAAATCAATAAAAACCGTTCAACACCTCGACATTTAATTGTGAAGCTTGCAAATTCCAAAGATAAGGAGAAGATCCTTAAAGCAGCAAGAGACAAGAAATCCCTGACTTTTATGGGGAGGAGTATTAGGGTAACAGCAGACCTCTCCACAGAGACCTGGCAGGCCAGAAAGGGCTGGCAGGATATATTCAGGGTCCTAAATGAAAAGAACATGCAACCAAGAATACTTTATCCAGCAAGGCTCTCATTCAAATGGAAGGAGAGATAAAGAGCTTCCAAGACAGGCAGCAACTAAAAGAATATGTGACCTCCAAACCAGCTCTGCAAGAAATTTTAAGGGGGCCTCTTAAAATTCCCCTTTAAGAAGAAGTTCAGTGGAACAGTCCACAAAAACAAAGACTGAATAGATATCATGATGACACTAAACTCATATCTCTCAATAGTAACTCTGAATGTGAACGGGCTTAATGACCCCATCAAAAGGCGCAGGGTTTCAGACTGGATAAAAAAGCAGGACCCATCTATTTGCTGTCTACAAGAGACTCATTTTAGACAGAAGGACACCTACAGCCTGAAAATAAAAGGTTGGAGAACCATTTACCATTCGAATGGTCCTCAAAAGAAAGCAGGGGTAGCCATCCTTATATCAGATAAACTAAAATTTACCCCAAAGACTGTAGTGAGAGATGAAGAGGGACACTATATCATACTTAAAGGATCTATTCAACAAGAGGACTTAACAATCCTCAATATATATGCTCCGAATGTGGGAGCTGCCAAATATATAAATCAATTATTAACCAAAGTGAAGAAATACTTAGATAATAATACACTTATACTTGGTGACTTCAATCTAGCTCTTTCTATACTTGATAGGTCTTCTAAGCAAAACATCTCCAAAGAAACGAGAGCTTTAAATGATACACTGGACCAGATGGATTTCACAGATATCTACAGAACTTTACATCCAAACTCAACTGAATACACATTCTTCTCAAGCGCACATGGAACTTTCTCCAGAATAGACCACATATTGGGTCACAAATCGGGTCTGAACCGATACCAAAAGATTGGGATTGTCCCCTGCATATTCTCGGACCATAATGCCTTGAAATTAGAACTAAATCACAACAAGAAGTTTGGAAGGACCTCAAACACATGGAGGTTAAGGACCATCCTGCTAAAAGATAAAAGGGTCAACCAGGAAATTAAGGAAGAATTAAAAAGATTCATGGAAACTAATGAGAATGAAGATACAACCGTTCAAAATCTTTGGGATGCAGCAAAAGCAGTCCTAAGGGGGAAATACATCGCAATACAAGCATCCATTCAAAAACTGGAAAGAACTCAAATACAAAAGCTAACCTTACACATAAAGGAGCTAGAGAAAAAACAGCAAATAGATCCTACACCCAAGAGAAGAAGGGAGCTAATAAAGATTCGAGCAGAACTCAACGAAATCGAGACCAGAAGAACTGTGGAACAGATCAACAGAACCAGGAGTTGGTTCTTTGAAAGAATTAATAAGATAGATAAACCATTAGCCAGCCTTATTAAAAAGAAGAGAGAGAAGACTCAAATTAATAAAATCATGAATGAGAAAGGAGAGATCACTACCAACACCAAGGAAATACAAACGATTTTAAAAACATATTATGAACAGCTATACGCCAATAAATTAGGCAAACTAGAAGAAATGGACGCATTCCTGGAAAGCCACAAACTACCAAAACTGGAACAGGAAGAAATAGAAAACCTGAACAGGCCAATAACCAGGGAGGAAATTGAAGCAGTCATCAAAAACCTCCCAAGACACAAGAGTCCAGGGCCAGATGGCTTCCCAGGAGAATTTTATCAAACGTTTAAAGAAGAAATCATACCTATTCTCCTAAAGCTGTTTGGAAAGATAGAAAGAGATGGAGTACTTCCAAATTCGTTCTATGAAGCCAGCATCACCTTAATTCCAAAGCCAGACAAAGACCCCGCCAAAAAGGAGAATTACAGACCAATATCCCTGATGAACATGGATGCAAAAATTCTCAACAAGATACTGGCCAATAGGATCCAACAGTACATTAAGAAAATTATTCACCATGACCAAGTAGGATTTATCCCTGGGACACAAGGCTGGTTCAACACCCGTAAAACAATCAATGTGATTCATCATATCAGCAAGAGAAAAACCAAGAACCATATGATCCTCTCATTGGATGCAGAGAAAGCATTTGACAAAATACAGCATCCATTCCTGATCAAAACTCTTCAGAGTGTAGGGATAGAGGGAACATTCCTCGACATCTTAAAAGCCATCTATGAAAAGCCCACAGCAAATATCATTCTCAATGGGGAAGCACTGGGAGCCTTTCCCCTAAGATCAGGAACAAGACAGGGATGTCCACTCTCACCACTGCTATTCAACATAGTACTGGAAGTCCTAGCCTCAGCAATCAGACAACAAAAAGACATTAAAGGCATTCAAATTGGCAAAGAAGAAGTCAAACTCTCCCTCTTCGCCGATGACATGATACTCTACATAGAAAACCCAAAAGTCTCCACCCCAAGATTGCTAGAACTCATACAGCAATTCGGTAGCGTGGCAGAATACAAAATCAATGCCCAGAAGTCAGTGGCATTTCTATACACTAACAATGAGACTGAAGAAAGAGAAATTAAGGAGTCAATCCCATTTACAATTGCACCCAAAAGCATAAGATACCTAGGAATAAACCTCACCAAAGATGTAAAGGATCTATACCCTCAAAACTATAGAACACTTCTGAAAGAAATTGAGGAAGACACAAAGAGATGGAAAAATATTCCATGCTCATGGATTGGCAGAATTAATATTGTGAAAATGTCAATGTTACCCAGGGCAATATACACGTTTAATGCAATCCCTATCAAAATACCATGGACTTTCTTCAGAGAGTTAGAACAAATTATTTTAAGATTTGTGTGGAATCAGAAAAGACCCCGAATAGCCAGGGGAATTTTAAAAAAGAAAACCATATCTGGGGGCATCACAATGCCAGATTTCAGGTTGTACTACAAAGCTGTGGTCATCAAGACAGTGTGGTACTGGCACAAAAACAGACGCATAGATCAGTGGAACAGAATAGAGAATCCAGAAGTGGACCCTGAACTTTATGGGCAACTAATATTCGATAAAGGAGGAAAGACTATCCATTGGAAGAAAGACAGTCTCTTCAATAAATGGTGCTGGGAAAATTGGACATCCACATGCAGAAGAATGAAACTAGACCACTCTCTTTCACCATACACAAAGATAAACTCAAAATGGATGAAAGATCTAAATGTGAGACAAGATTCCATCAAAATCCTAGAGAAGAACACAGGCAACACCCTTTTTGAACTCGGCCATAGTAACTTCTTGCAAGATACATCCACGAAGGCAAAAGAAACAAAAGCAAAAATGAACTATTGGGACTTCATCAAGATAAGAAGCTTTTGCACAGCAAAGGATACAGTCAACAAAACTCAAAGACAACCTACAGAATGGGAGAAGATATTTGCAAATGACATATCAGATAAAGGGCTAGTTTCCAAGATCTATAAAGAACTTATTAAACTCAACACCAAAGAAACAAACAATCCAATCATGAAATGGGCAAAAGACATGAACAGAAATCTCACAGAAGAAGACATAGACATGGCCAACATGCACATGAGAAAATGCTCTGCATCACTTGCCATCAGGGAAATACAAATCAAAACCACAATGAGATACCACCTCACACCAGTGAGAATGGGAAAAATTAACAAGGCAGGAAACAACAAATGTTGGAGAGGATGTGGAGAAAAGGGAACCCTCTTACACTGTTGGTGGGAATGTGAACTGGTGCAGCCACTGTGGAAAACTGTGTGGAGGTTCCTCAAAGAGTTAAAAATAGACCTGCCCTACGACCCAGCAATTGCACTGTTGGGGATTTACCCCAAAGATACAAATGCAATGAAACGCTGGGACACCTGCACCCCGATGTTTCTAGCAGCAATGGCCACGATAGCCAAACTGTGGAAGGAGCCTCGGTGTCCAACGAAAGATGAATGGATAAAGAAGATGTGGTTTATGTATACAATGGAATATTACTCAGCTATTAGAAATGACAAATACCCACCATTTGCTTCAACGTGGATGGAACTGGAGGGTATTATGCTGAGTGAAGTAAGTCAGTCGGAGAAGGACAAACATTATATGTTCTCATTCATTTGGGGAATATAAATAATAGTGAAAGGGAAAATAAGGGAAGGGAGAAGAAATGTGTGGGAAATATCAGAAAGGGAGACAGAACATAAAGACTGCTAACTCTGGGAAACGAACTAGGGGTGGTAGAAGGGGAGGAGGGCGGGGGGTGGGAGTGAATGGGTGACGGGCACTGGGTGTTATTCTGTATGTTAGTAAATTGAACACCAATTAAAAAAAAAAAATAAAAAAAAATAAAAATAAAAATAAAAGAGTCTAATCATGCGGGCCCCTGAGACCAACATGTGAATCTATTCAGATCTCTTTAATTCCAAATGTCTTTCATTTGGGACTCTGCCAGTAAATTTGGAAAATTTTAAAACTCTAACAATTTATGGCTGCATGAAAATGAGCTGAATCTCATGTGCTATTTCCAAATATTCCAGAATCTGGTGATATTTAAGAGTACAGGTATCGTGACAATTCATTATTTTGACTACTTTCTCATGAGATCATAAAATGATAAAAATTACAAAGCTCACAGAACAAACTGCTGGTGAAAATGTCAGCAAAAGATGTCCATGTGTATCAAAATGTAGTTTACCTACTATCACAAAGACCCAAAATTATAGTGGCAAGATAGGAACGTTTTTCTCAGTTACATAAAGTCCAGGTAGGTGGTCCAGGGTCAGCACGATGTTGACTGCATTTTCAGCAAACTAACCAGGGTCCTTCTATCATTTGTTCAATTATCTCCAACACAGCTTCTTCTCCTGACCTGAGGTGGGACACCTGCACCTGCCATCCTGGCCACATGTTCAGCATGTAGGAAAAAAGATTAAAAGCCGTGTACCTGCCCTTTCTGTGCTCAGCCTGAAAGTGGCTCACATCACTTCTACTTATGTCTCACTTGCCAGAACCTAGCTGCAAAGGTGACTGGGAAACACAGTTATTATGTTGGGTGGCCACATGCTACCTAAGAAGTCAGAATAGGTGTTAACATAAAGAAGTCCCTGTCCTGAGTCCATATATAAGACATTATTTTTTTATTCTAATAAAACTCTTAAGTATTTATTCATACTCAGGTACTAACCTGTGGCAAGTAAACCCCATGTTGATAACTTCTCAAATTCCCACAGGCCGGCAATTAAGCCTGCTAGTGCAATCGTGAAAATGAGGAGAGTACATTCTGGAACATCCTTGCAAACAAGGGCAACAGAGTCCCTAGTCTCACCTCTCTTACGGTCTAGTGAGGAAGACAATGAATGTGCAAACAAAAAAATGTCAGCAAAGGAGAAGCAAAATTAAAACAAAGTGATGCACAAAGCTACTCAAGAAAGGCTTGGCTTCCCTGAGGAGATGGCATTTAAGTTTGGCGTTTACGTTTTGATCTGGACCAGCCATGACAAAAGCTGGGGAAAAAAAAAATTCTAATATTTTAAAGCTCCAAGGTTCTCTATTTATCAG
The DNA here is from genome assembly GCF_003254725.2 of Canis lupus dingo. Lineage (NCBI taxonomy): Eukaryota > Metazoa > Chordata > Mammalia > Carnivora > Canidae > Canis > Canis lupus. Next base: position 46,313,672 of record NC_064255.1, read on the forward strand.
AATCAAAGTTGTTTCAGCTCTAGTTTTCTTTTCTCAAGCCCTATTATGCACAGAAGAGGAAGAGTGTGTGTGTGTGTGTGTGTGTGTGTGTGTACACATGCATGTGTTCGCATGTGGATGTGCCTGGGAAGAGGAGATCTCTAACTCAGTCCTGAAGCTAATACTTAAGAGCTAAGAATAATGTGAAACACTCCGAAAGGAGGCCCTGCAGCAATCTATAGACGGAGAAAGGAAGACAAACAAAGCAAATGGTTAGAAGTGTTGGGAGACTATACCAACCTTTGTACTTGTTATTTTTTTCACTTGTTCTTTTTTTTTTTTTTTTAAGATTTTATTTATGTAATCATGAGAGACACACAAAGAGGCAGAGACATAGGCAGAGGTAGAAGCAGGCTCCCTGCGGGGAGCCGGATGAGAGACTCGATCCCCAGACTCGGGATCACACATCGTGGGCCAAAGGCACACGCTCAACCCTGAGCCACCCAGGCGTCCCTTTTCTCAGTGTTCTAAGTAGTGTTTCTTGGTGGTTCTATTTCTTAAATCAAAGTAACTAACTTCAGGTCTGTTGTTCTAACTAAATTTTAGTTCAAAGCAAGTAATCAGGGATCCCTGAGGGGCTCAGCGGTTTAGCACCTGTCTTCAGCCCAGCACATGATCCTGGAGTCCCGGTATCGAGTCCCGTCTCAGGCTCCCTGCATGGAGCCTGCTTCTCCCTCTGCCTCTCTCTCTCTCTGTCTCTCATGAATAAATAAATAAAATCTTTAAAAAAAAAACGACAACAAGTAATCAGCAGCTGCAAATAAAAGTCTCGCATGTTTTTAATCAAAATGAGTTACATACAAAATATTAAAAAAAGCAAATAAGTAAATTTTGCACATTAGTATTGCTTTAAAACACTAATCATGTGTTTATTTTAAATAATATATTTATATTTATATAAATAAATTATTATAAATAATTTATAAATAAAATTTAATGATTTTTAACTATTTACAAGCACTGTTTTAATATTTTTTTAAAAGATTTTATTCACTTATTCATGAGAGACACAGAGAGAGAGAGGTAGAGACACAGGCAGAGGGAGAAGCAGGCTCCATGCAGGGACCCCAACGTGGGACTCGATCCCAGGTCGCCAGGATTGGGCCCTGGGCTGAAGGTGGCACTAAACCGCTGAGCCACCCAGGCTGCCCAGTATTTAAAATATTATACAAATTGTATTTCACTATAGGGACCCAAGCTAAGTCAACACATTCCTGAGCTATCAAGAATCCAATTGGAAAAATCTTAACCTAAGACCTCATAGTGCTAGCCTAAGAGGTCATCCCCAAAGCATTCATCCCTAGTCCTAAAGCATATTAGGGGAAAGTTCAGTGTCCCTTAAATAGTCCTGATGTATTCACAGCATAGTTCACTGGGCACAAACTTGCTGGGGGAAAAAAAAAAATCACCTCCTCAACTTAAAAAGGTGCTAAAGTGAAATGAATATCCCAAGTGACAAACCTTTTATCACACAGCCAACAAAGACAAACTGCCACTATTTTAACCCAATGGGCAATGCAACAATCAGGAAGACACCAAGTCAGACCTAAGGTCTGGATGGGATTTTTCATCTGCTTCCTACCTTCGAAGCCCCGTGTGATTGACTTTAAGATATCACTGATTACAACACACACCATTATTTTATATACTCTAGTAAGAAACAGAACACTGCCATTAAACAGAGAAATACCATGGATTTCAGGATGTGTCTCAATTTCAGAAATATTAAAATGCAAAAAAATGAACATCCTAAGATCAATGAAAAATGGTAGCACTCTTCTGCCCAAATCTGCTCCCTTTGTTTTCAGAATGGAAAACTACCTTTGCTATTTTCAACCTAATTATCAAAAAAGAAAGTTTTCCTCTGCATTATGTCATAGTCTCCCTCCTACCTCTCTTTGTAACAACTGCTTAATACAAATGTCCAAAGAGGTAACTGACAAATCTCCATTTAACTCTTCTCCAAAAATATTTAAGAAATTTCATTCAAAACTACTGCTGATGACTGTAGGGCTCTCCAAGGGAGCCACCAAAAAAAAGCACCCCTCTTCCCAGCCACGGTTCTGAACACGTTGAGAAAGCAGACCTTAGTAAAGGCATGAGTCTAAACATCACTCTTATTAATGATAAAGGCCAGCCTGGGTGGTAAAAGTACCAGGTCTGTTGGCCACTTGTCCCTATGGAGCTCCAGGCAGTCTATTCCTCCAGGTTGCGAGCCAGCTCTGACCAGGGAAGCCCTCCCACGAAGACGCAGGCCACAGCACCTGCTCCCTGCTTCCAGCATGCTTTAAAGAGTAAGAAGAGTAGAGAAAGAAGAAGGCAGATTCTCGCCCTGGAAGAGCTGAAGTGCTCTCCACAAGCAGAGCCCCTCTCGAGAGGAAAAAAGGCAGAGTGTATGTAGCCTGTCCCATCATCCCAAATTGGCCAACCAGAAAAAAACACCTCTCTTCCCAAGAGAGGAGGGTGTAAAGGGTCAGAGACAGACTAGGAACATGCCTACAAAAACCCCCTCCTGGTGGAAATCAGGAATGAGGGAACTTCTTCCTCTCTACTACTTGCCTTTGTGAGTCATTTTGATGTAATACTGTGAAAAACACCGTGACATAATAAGAAATATATATTTAGTCTCTGCCCCCAGTTCCTGGCACACAAAACTCCTGTATTTTCCTGAGCAATAGGGGTGCTAAGAGCATCATTTGTTCTAATATTTAGTCTTAGACTCTGGTTCCTGGTACACAGAACTTCTAAATCCTTTGGAATTTCTTGGATGATAGGAGCATCTTTCATTCTAACAAGGTTACTCTTGGTGAATTCCTAGATAGTTCCTGCGAACTGGTCACTAAAAAGACCAAGCCATGCATAGAAGCCTGAAACTTTCAGCTTCACCCTATCCCCATCCTCCAGGAAGGGGAGGGGCTATAGTCTGAGTCAATCAATCCTGCCCATGTAATGAAGCCTCCACAAAAATCCCTAAAGTATACAGCTTTGGGGTTGGTAAACTCATGCATGTGCTGGGAGGGTAGCACATCCCAACCACATGGGGACAGAAGCCACTGCACTCAAGACCTTTCCAGACCTCACCCGATGTACCTCTTAATCTGAATATTTATCTTTATCCTTGTAACATCCTTTATAATAAATTGGTAAACTTAAATAAATATATCTCTGAGTTTTGTGAGCCATTATAGCAAATTACCAAACCCAAGGAAGAGGTCATGGGAGACCCAATACAGAAGAAGTTGGTGAGAAGTAGGAGAGGCCCAGATTTGCAGTTGGTGTCTGGAGTTGGGGGCAGTCCTGTGGCACTGAGCCTGTAACCTGTGGGGTTTGCACTAGATCCAGGTAGTTAGTGTCATGACTGAAATGCGGGCCACTTAGTTGCTATTTAGAGTTGGAGAACTGGTTGGTATAGGAAAAGCCCTACATGTTTGGTGTCAGAACTGTTGAAAGTGGAGTATAAAAGAAGTAAGAGGTTTCCTTTTAAACATGCTCCACAATTTTCCTTTTCAGGAAAAACCTATTAAAAAAAATCTCCTTAATCTATAAATGACACTCAGGTCTGACTTTGGGGATCATCTTTTTCTACTTACCTCACTTTTTTTAAGATTTTATTTATTTATTCATGAGAAACACCGAGAGAGAGGCAGAGACATAGGCAGAGGGAGAAGCAGGCTCCATGCAGGGACCCCGATAGGGGACTCGATCCCAGGACCCCAGGATCACACTCTGGGCTGAAGGCAGATGCTCAACTGCTGAGCCACCCAGGCATCCCCTTGCCTTACTCTTCACTCGAATGATGTCACCAGTACTTTTGTAAGTGACAAATTATAACAAAATAGGACCTCCCAGGTTGTCAGTGAGGTCAGGTATGGAACTGAAATGAGGCATGACATTTCCAAACCAAGCCAAAGGGCCGGGAACATCACAGAAGCTCTAGAGGACTGGGAAGGCAAACCCTTAATTTATTATAGCACAAGCAGACACACTTATTTAGCTTAGGGAAATCTGATTTGTTATAGAAGAGATATTTTGAAATTTAGTATATCACAAAAGGAACTCATTCTACCCATTAAAACTGCTTTGACAACTAGTAACTAGTATGCCTACTTTTCATTGCAAAGGAAGGTGGAATTTAAAACTAAAGCAACGTGCACGTGGCTTATCTTGAATAGCTTTGTAACTCCTTTATATTTTATTTAAAAATCACTTTCCAAGTTGGATATTTTAATTTAGAAATATAAATTCTGCCTAAAGAAATAACTGGAGATAGAAAACATGGTCTGTTTTTTAGGAAGTATAAACCCAGCTCCCTTCTCTACACACAGTTTGCGACTGCTTCATAGCCATGATAAATTATGGTCAATAAAGTTTTTCTTTGTGACAATTATAAAAACATTAGATATGCATTGTAGAAACAATGGGATTTATGTCTACATTTAAAGAAAAATGCTGTGAAACATTATCAAACAGTAAATACAAGGAGTCGGTAGCATTTTTCTAAGTAACAATCTCATTTTTCCTTAACAAATTTTAAGTAAAAAAACAAAATCTAGGTGAGAGTATGTTAAAAGGCATTACTCGCATAAAATAAATTGGCAATGTGATATTTCTGGTTCAGCTGAAAGAATAAAAAAGTAACTGCTATTTATTGAGCACTTACTATATGCCAAGCACTGTACTTAGTGATACACATACATAATTTTATTCTGTCCTAACAACAGCAAACACTATGAGATAAGCAATTTAAACCGAATTAGATGAGGTGACTAAATCAAACTTGCGTGGTATATAATAAAAAGAGAATTCTCCATAGACTACCATCCAAATTAAGTAAATCCATATTTGTATTTAAAAAAAAAAGCAAAGCTACTCTTACAAATGAATACATTCCTTAATAGAATCATAAACGTATCCATGTTCAAGTTAACTTTTGCTCTTTTCTACATTTTAAACTTGAAACAGAAATAATTATCTCTTAATGAGCCCATATGTACCAAACGCCTTAAACACAGACTGATTTTGGAACTTTGGAGATAAGGGAGAGGAAAAGGAATTGAGAAGATATTTTATCTCCTTTGGTTTTTAAAAGCATATTCACTGCTAATAAATATTAGATTTTTCCCAACAACACTCAAAACGGTTTCTCTTTCGAGCACGTAACATTATCTTTCTGTCATTTTCAGAAGCCTGAGCCAAACGTAAGTCTCATGAATTGTACTCAGATCTGTTGCTGACTTGTCATAAAATTGCCAAAACCATTGAACTGAGAGACGGTAGTGCAGAGGAAAGGCAGTTAACCTGTGTTTAATTACAGATCTCCAGGACCAATTTCTTTTTCTTAACCAAGATTGTCTGTAATGTTAGTTATAAAGTCAACATTGAGGTCTCAGTGACAGAGGCCTGGTAGAGAGTGGTGGAAATGAGTCTTCAAAGAAATAAACAACTCTCAATGCCGGCTGAGATCTGCATCTAGGTGGCTCTCAAGCTCTTTGGGAAAAGCTAGAAGTTGCCCTCATCCTCAAAATAAACTTAGATGGTCTCCTTTCAAACCAAAGTCTGTAAAAGGGATGCTCCCTTTTACATCAGGCCTTGTTACCCTGATGGATAAGTGTACACACTATATAAAGGAAGCATGTCCATAACCAAAGAGCAATTATGATGACTGGCCTACAGGTTCGCCTATGCTAAAACACTAATTTGCAAGGACCCAGAAATGACTGAGAACACCGCACTAGCCTGGGTAATGTGCAATTAGGATAAAAGTAGGGTCTTAGCATTTTAAATGCTTACGTCTTAAAAAAAATAAAAAATAAAAAATAAATAAATAAATGCTTACGTCTTTTTCCCAGTGTTTTTATTCCTTGCCACTTGCTAAAGGAACCACATCAAGTCCCATGGTCACATCTGAGGCAGTCTAATATGGAACAGGATTCTAAAAATTAATTATAAATATAAAATAGCTTGGACTTTATATGCATCAAGTTTCTTCAGGAGCTTCTCTAGTGAGCTGAGAGATGATCATTCCTGAGAGAAAACTGCTCTGCCTTGTTTTGAAACACTTTTGTCAGATTTTGGAACTACAGGCAGCAGAGGGTGAGGGAGCTGTCTCTGCGGCAGGGCAGTGAGGAGGAAAGAATTGCAGAAGAGGCCTTGAGCAGGTGATCAGAGCTGAAAGGAACGAAAGGGGTACCCATGGGGTGGGGGGAGCAACAGTGTAGGCTGTTGCCATCAAAGGCGGGTGAGGAGAGCATCTTCACCTACTGAGTGGCAGGACCCAGCACTGTTGGAACCCCAGGAGGAGAGAGAGGACATCCATGTGGAGGCCAGAGGCAATGAGGGCCCAGTGCAGGGTAGCAGAACCTGAGCAAGGGGGTCGGGGGAAGGGTGGCAGGTCGAAGGAAGCATACAGAAGTCTATCAAGGCCCCTGGGGCTCGTGAGGAGGGCATGGTGGGATGGGGGTCATGGGATGTGGGGGGAAATGAAGCAGCAGGCCTCTATGGGTTGTCAGAACCAAAGGAGGTGAGAAAAGCATTCATTGGAGGTTGGAAGAGAGTACTATCCCAAGACCCTGTTAGAGCCTGAGCAGGTGTATAAACATCTCAACAGGGGAGTGGCAACGGCAGGATACTGGCAGGGAGCCAGAGTCTGCCCAATGAGGAGACATCTGTGCCAGGGGAGCAGCCGTGGAGCCTGCTGGGGGGTCCTGAAGACTGTGGAGTGAGGAGGGCACCCATGCCTGAGGGTGAGATAGGGGCAGCACAGTGCAAGGTGTTGGACCTCAAGTGATGTGAGAAGGGCATCCACATGGGGGCTTCAGCAGGGCGCCGGTGTGTGAAGCATAAGAGAACATCCACGTGGACTTGGCCATGGCCTGCAGCAGGAAGACAGAGCCCAGGTGAGGCAGCAGTGAGAGAGGCAGCAGCTCTAATGGAACACGTTACATATCGGGGAGAATTTGTCACGTCATGAAATATGTTGAGGGTGATGAGAGACAGGTTCTTCACTGTCAGAGAGGGGGAGTTTCAGATATGGAAAGGAGAATGCCAGAGTAACCCCTGGTATTCTAGTAGAACTGTGGTATTCCTCTGAACTCCTGGCCTTTAATAGAGAAGTACAGGCAAGGGCATAGAAGAGGCTCACCGGTGCAGGGACAGACCACTGGATCTTCAGAACGAGTCATTATGCCGCTCAAACCAAAAGAAACCAAAAGAGCTCAAACCAAAAGAGCACAAAAGTGTGCTCACTTTGACCAAAAGAAGGCCAAAGTGAGCACAATAAAAATACTAGGCATTCAAAAATGGAATATGGCTATGGATTCAGAGGAGATTTAAATTCTTCAGAATTCTATGAATAAATGTATGCCAATAAACTTGAAAGTACAAACGAGTAGCCAACTTAAGCTAATAGAAACTACCAAAATAATCTCAAGAAAAAACAGATTAAATAGATCGAGAAATATTTACATAATTAAATCGGAAATAAAAATCTAAATCTAGCAACAACAGAGCTATGTTGAGATGATTCCTTAGAGATTTTTATTTCACCATTGAGCAAACAGCTCTGGAAAAATTAAACTCGCCCTGATTTTTAAAAACTGCCAAAACCTTTGTTTCAAAACCATACAAAGGCAGCACAATAAGGAAAAAGTATATGCTAATCTCATCTATGAGCATAAATGCAAACAGCTAAGTAAAATATTAGCAAACTAAATCCAGTAGTATGTGTGTGTATGTGTGTGTAGGACCAAGTTGAACTTATCCAGGAATGCAATTAACAATTACTTAACATTAAAAAATTATAAATACAATTCACCACATTAACAATTAAGGGAGAAAAAAACCCTACATAGTCATCTAAAAAAATTCATAGTATTTAGAACTGAAATTCAACACTTATACATGATAAAAACAACAACAAAATAAGAACTCAGCAAACGTGGTTTAGGAAGGAACTTTCTTAGCCTGATTAAAAAAAAAAAAGAACTCAGCAAACATAATATTTAATGGTTTTAAAATTTTAGAACATTTTCTTTAACGACAAGAGTAAGATGACGATGCCTCTTTTCACTGCCTCTATTGAACAGCGTCCTAGTATGTGGTCATGCACCCAAAAAGAAAGTGGTATCAAGAAAGTGGAGAAAGGAAGAAACAAGCACAAATACAAATGCAAAGTTGTTGGGCAAAGTCAAGAGTAACCCTATAAGGCAGCAAAGGACAGTCAGAAAACTGTTTCTTAAATAATTTCAACTAACAATGGTATTAAAGCCTTTAAAATACCCACAGATCTAATAATTCCCTCTTATAAGGAAAAGTATAAAACTGGACATACTGATTTTAAAACACTGTAGTATTAATTCTGTGATGGATAAACTGGCCACTGGAACAGACCAGAAACAGAAATCAACCCACTTTTCTATGGGATTTTAGTATATTACATATCACTAGGAAAAGGATGAAGATCTCTTGGCTCCAAATAACTGAAAACCAACGTTTTTTAAGTGGTTCAAACAATAAGAATTATTCTCTTACAAAACAAGGTATTTGAGCTGAAGTTCAAAGTCATCAAAGATCCAGGTTCTGTCTGTCTTCCTCAGGATCACAGTGAGTTCCCTTCATTAGCACAAAATGCTCACATCCTAAGCATACATCAAGAAGCAGAAAAAGGAGATTGTTTCTTTATTATATACTTATATCTATATCTACACCCTTTGCCTATCTTTGGCTTGAACTGCTAAACTAATCATTAGGTAGGGAAATGAGAATGCCAATGTATTCTGAGAACAATCTGGATTTGCCCGAATCATTTGGGGAAAAAGTAGACATTGGAACAAAATTGACTGGTCTTCGGACAACACGAGAAAGAGGAAAACAACTCTTAGGTAAGTAATTTACGATACAATGTAGTATTTCATAAATATGTGGCAGACTAGACTATCCATACGGAAGAAAAGAAAGCTCTGAATAATATCAAAAACAAAAACAAATTCCATGTGGATTAAAATTTCAAATGCCAAAAATTAATTTTTAGCAAAAAAATACAGAACAATATATTTGGAAATTAGGGGTAGAAATAGATTTTAATATCAAACATAAACACAAATCATAAAGGATAATATTAATTAGCTAGACTACATTAAAACTCTAAACTCTTGTACAAGATGCTGGAATTGAAAGACAAACCACAGCCTCGGAGAAGTATTTGCATGATATAAGACAGCTTTTCTGTTACCAATGAATAAAAATGGGCACAGTTATAAGAACAAGCAATTGACAGAAGAGGAAAACTGAAGAGTCAATAAATAGTATAAAAGATGCTCGACCTCATCAGTAGTCAGAGAATTGCAAACTTATATAAAGAAATAGCACTGACCCACTCTTAAAAAATGTTATAATTTGATAATACTGAGTACTGGACACTATGAAGGGAAACAAAATATCATATATGCCTAGTAGAAGGGTCAACTAGGTCAACCTCTTCAATGATTATTTTGTTGATATTTAGTAAATTTAACAATATGCATGTCAACAACCTAACATTCTTTCTAAGATATGTGTCTTAGAGAAACTTTCACATGTACCCAAAACACATGTTCTGGGATATTTACTACATTCTTTCTTCTTTCTTCTCTCTCTTTCTCACTCTCTTTCTCTCTCCCTCCCTCTACACACACACACACACACACACACACACACACACACACACGAATATGAAATAGTCTATATATCCATATGAATTGGATAAATAAAGTGTTGTATGTTCATACAATCAAATAGTATGGTATGGTATAGTTTAAATAAATGAACTAGATCTATATGTGTCACCTTGAATGATCTTAAAAATAGAATGTTGAGAGGAAAACACAAGTTGTTGAGGACTATCTATAGTACAATATTACTTACATAAAAAGTAAAACTCAGAGCACAATACTCTATTTATGGCTAAATATTTAATAAAAATACAGAAACAAGAAATCAAGCTTGTGATTACTCTGGGAAAGGACAAAGGAGAATCAGAGCAAGGAAGGGTTATATAAGTATCAGAGATATTTCTATTTTATTTCTAGTCTTAGTTGTTAAATGAAAGAGTATAAAATAAATATTAAAAATGAGTAAATTATATTGAGTCTATGTGGAGAGCACTTAGGATTAGAGATTAGTATCAGGAGAAATGTAAATAGTAGTAATATTCTGCAAAGACTGAATAAAGATGCCAGGAAGATCAAGAAAGTTCCAGATGGCATAAAATTGAAAAGAGGTTAGTCAAATGCTCAAAATATGTTCTTGGTACGAGTGAAAAACCAAAGATGTCACTGTCAAAAACAACAACAACAACAACAACCAAAACATAGGTATGGAAAATTTCTACTATAATTATAATTTAGAGGCTCTTAGAGAACATGATACAGAGTATATGCCAATAATATGACTTATAACTAAGACTATAATAAACATCAAAAATTTTCCTCCGGAAGCAAAAATTTTAATTCTTAATATCCCAAGAAACTCCTATAGCAACATACCTGGAGAAGGAGTCTTTCAAAAGCCAGGAAGTTGTCCCACTTGGCAGTCTGCGGGTGTTTCAGGGTTTGAACTGTGGCCAGCCCAAGCTGTAGAAGCCCACAGTGATTCACTATAGCTTTGAGATTGTTCTTAAAGAGCTGAATATAGGACATGAGCTGCCCTGGGGTGACTCTTCCTGGAGAAACATAATAATTTATCAGTGTTAAAATCATGAGAAGAATGCCATTAATAATACTACTGCCTCATACTGGCACAGAACTTTGGAGCTTCTGGCAGCTTTCCTAAGCTATAGTGATTCCTACAGCAACATGGTAGCAATAGCAAATTTGAAACTATTGCCTGCATTTTACAAGTAAAGAAACAGGAGGCATCTGAGTAGCTCAGCTGGTTAAGCATCCAACTCTTGACCTCAGCTTAGATCTTGATCTCAAAGTCGTGAGCTCAAGCCATGTTGGGGCTCCATGCTGGGCACGGAGTCAACTTAAAAAAAAAAAAAAAAAAAAGAACTGAGGCACCTGAATGGTGCAGTCAGTTACGTGTTCAACTCTTGGTTTCAGCTCAGGTCTTGATCTCATGACCCAGAGATCAAGCCTCCATGCTCAGCAAGGAATCTGCTTGAGATTCTCTCTCCCTCTGCCCCTCCTATTCGTGTTCTCTCTCTAAAAATAAATGAATAAATCTTTTAAAAATAAATAAGAATTTTTTTAATTAAAAAAAACACACGAAGTCACGCAAATAAGTATTTGTTGAGCTCAACCTGAAGTGCCTCTACAAGACAGAGTACATAGGGATCTAAGAAGCAAAAAGGCAAAATTTCTAATGGTGTGTGTATGTATAGAAAGAAGAGAAATCTGTTACGACTGTAGCTAAAACCTTATCACTGACACCAGTGGGTTCATGAGAATACTCATGAGGATAAAAGCTGGCTATTACATGAAATAAAAATCTATGGAGAACTGAAGTGGCAAAAACACTGGAAGATGAGGCATCAGAAGAAAATGTTGGGTATGAGTGATACAGCACATTTATAGCGATGGTCACCTGGACTAAAGCAAGAGGAGCCCCATCTCATAAAAGACTAGACATAGCACAGAAAAACAAAATAATACAAAACACCTGTTGAAGATTCACTCCTTCAGAGCCTCTAAGTTCAACTTTTGCCAATTGCGGTCCTTTGACTAAGTCACTTCACATTGTCCAATGTGTGGAATTGCATTCCTGCCATTCATGGGTGCTTTGGACAAAACCCCTGAACACCAGATTCACTCTATTGGACAAGGAGGCAGCAGTGGGTCAGCACAGAAGCAAGCAAGTCAGGTGCATCTTTCCTACACATCTTATCCATACTATGTTTGTGGGTTGCTCTCCAATGCCTGATATCCAAGTTTGCTTATTATATCTAGGTTTAATATTTGGCAATGAAATCACATATATTTCTTTAGTACTTTACAGTTTACACAGTGCAGGCACGCCATCTTCTGATTCTCTCAGCAAATCTGTGGGGTGGCAAACAGGGCATGTGCTGCATCAACTAGACCCACTTGATGAGGCACTGGGGGTTCGGGGTCTTACACAATGCTAAATGGCAGCTATCACTTAATAAAAGGTTTTTGATCCTTGATCCTGATAAACAAAATCGAAAGACCTTGCCACAAGAAACTTAAAAGCCTGCAACAAAAAGAATAACAATAGTGGGATGATAAGTAGTGGGGCAAGTCTCAGGCATTTCTTTGGCGGGAAAGTCTGAGTTCATTCCTGATTCTCAAAGCAGCAGACTAATGATCTACTCACCTACTTACAGAGAAAAGCCTCATCAACTTCTTCTTTGTCTGGTTCTGAGTCAGGTTTATTAAGGTCTAATTTAAATGCAGTAAAATGCACCCTTTTTCTGGTGTCCAGCTCTATGAATTGTGACAAATGTATAGAGTTGGGTAAGCACCATCACAGTCAAGATGGAGAACATTTCCATCATTCCAAAGAGTTCTCCCTCTTTGTAGTCAATTCTCTGTTTCCACCCCAGCCCCTGGTGAGCTCTTCTCCATGTGTATCTGATCTCTGTTCCATAGTTTTGCTTTTCCAGAATGTTATATAAATGGTATTATACAGTAGCCTTTTGAGTCTGGCTTCTTTCACTTTGGCGTAATGCACTTGATAGTCATCCATGTTGTTGCTTGTGTTAGTGGTTTGTCCCCTTTTCTTGCTGCATAATATTCCATTGTATGAATGTGTCATAGTTTATTTAGCCATTTATTTATCCATTCACCAGTTAGTGATCACTTGGACTATTTCCAATTTTTAGAAATTATGAATAAACCCTTCACAAATAACCCATGTTCAGGCTTTCGTGTGAGTGTATATGTGTGGACTTATGGTTTCACTTTTCTTGGGTAAATATTGAGGACTGAGGTTGCTGGGTCATATGCTAAATGTATATGAACTTTTTTTTTTTTTGTATTTTTTTTACGATTCTATTTATTTATTCATGAAAGACACAGAGAAAGAGGAAGAGACATAGGCAGAGGGGGAAGCAGGCCCCTCACAGGGAGCCCAATGCGGGACTTGATCCATGGACCGCGGATCACCCCCTGAGCCAAAGGCAGATACTCAACCACTGAGCCACCCAGGCGTCCCTGTATGTTTAACTTTGTAAGAAACTGACTAACTGATTTCCAGAGTGGCCTATTCCACCACCAACCAATGAGAGCTCTAACACCTCACATCCTCACCAGCACTTGCTACTGCTAGTTATTTTTATTTTAGTCATTCTAATATGTGTGTAGCAACATCTCACTGGGGGTTTAATTTGTATTTTTCTAATGATGAATAATGTTGGTCATCTTTTTATGTGCCATCCTGTATGTTTTTTGTGAAGTCAAATAGACTTCTATTTGAATCTTTTGGGCATTTTTTTATCAGGTTTTTTTTTACTTTCTTACTCTTAAATTGTGTCATTACTTTTATTAATCCATTGATTCAACATATATTTCCGTGACAGGCACTGTTCTTGCTGCTAGAAATAAACCCATGAACAAATCAGATAAAACTCCTTGTCCTCACAGTGAACAAATATAGAAGACAGGCATCTCCTCGATGCTGTCCTAATTAATTCAGCATATTACATATCATTCTCATTTAGGGGATGGAGGCCTTTTGTGCAAATGATTAACATGTTTACACAATGATGTTTTCTAACACCTATTAAATATTAACATTAAATATGTGAAAAGAATGTTCACATGATATGGGTTCAAACTAAGATTGCCATGACCTCCATGTATTTGATTATACATTGTACCGCTGGTGATGGTAATTTGGTTTCTGGATACATAGAGCTTATTCTATCAAGAGAGGTATTCATTAAATAACTATACAAATAATTACTTAATCATAATCGTGGTACTACTGCTAAAGAAAAATACAAAATGTCTTTAAAGCGTGAAAGGTTCTGTAAGATTCAAAACTGCCGAACTATCCAACCCAATCTCCTTAACTAAGGAGGAGGAATTAAACAAGCTCAAAATACATAAAACTCATTTGTAATAGAACTGTCTTTTACAGAGACAAGAAATAGAAATTATCAGAGAAAGTCATCGGAAAGTCTGTTTAGATTTCTATTGTAATAACCATATGGTCACTTAAAAGATAAAAGGTTTTGATTCAAAAATATAGTTGACCATTTTACCCAGTTAGTGTTTTCTAGCACAGACTCAATCATCATTTTTATGTAAGGCTGCCTTCCCACATAAGGCATGTGACTCAAAGGAACAAATGAGTATACAGAATTTGGTAATTGGAAATGCAACAAAACACTACATTGTGAATTTAGTAATTATTCGCCTTTGCTGACCAATTCTGTTCCCCTCTAAATAGCTTTTTCTTACACACAAATGCTATTAACATTATTAGGTACATCTTGATAACAGTTTCTTTTTATTCCATAACATGCTAATTGGAATTCAGTAAAAAAAAAAAAAAAAAAAAAAAAAAAGGGTAAGGCACACAGATGCTTTAAAATAGGTAGTGAGGTATCTTTTAATTTTAAACTTAATCACGACCTTACAGAAACAAATGGAAATCAACCAACTGACTACCAAAAACGCTGCAGTGAGACTAATGACTTGAGGAAGCTGCCCAGTTCACATCAACTAAAACAGCAAGCAACCAGGAGCAGGTGTTAAAAAAGTAACAGCAGGACATGTATTCACAGCTCACATCACAAAACAACAACAACAACAACAGCTTGTCAGGCAGACTAACACGGTGATTTCAAAATATCTGTTCAGAAGGCCTTGCAACAAACACACTTTTTAAAGCCATAAAAAACAAAGGTTATTTGATATCAAGACTGCATAATAAATACACAGCAACTTTTTGAAAAGTAACAATTTGAAATATGAAAAATAGTTTTCAAGTAAGAAAAGCTATTTTTAAAGAGTTTTTAAGAAAGAGAAATAGGCTTCTTATTTAGTTAAGAGAAAAACAAAACTTTATCAACCATCAATTCTCTATTTTTAAACGCTTATTAAAATATAATTATCTCTTAAGGGAAAGTGGATAGATTTGGAAAATAAAAGGATTTAAACATTTTAATGTTTGTGATCCTTACAATATTGAATTCAACTGAATTCAAATGCATCATAGAGCCTATTTTTCCATTTACTATATACACTTGATAAATTATAACTTTCTCAACCTGTCTTGTGGCTTGTTAAAATATATTTAAAATATCTACACCAATCTACACATATATGATTCTTTGTTGAAATGTTTGAAATAAAGAATATTCAGTCAGTGCTGGGTTTGATTTAATCATAAAACAACGCCTTAATAGTAGAAAGCAAACACCAACAGAAACTTTGCCTAAAATAGCATATTTGGCTCCCAAATTTTTAAAAAACTTCCTGGCATGAGAAATAATACTACTGACATTGCATGTTTTTTATTCTTCATTTTTATGAAGACCCAGTGTATAAAATTTGAATGAACAAACTTAGGTGTTTTAAGTCCTCCCAGAAATGAGCATTTCCCCTGTATCCTTTTCAATCATTTTTCCTAATATAATAAAAGTACAGTACATTAAAATGTTTACATATAACATGTCCTGCTAAAACTCTGGTTAATTTGCACATACAGAGTTGGCAAACAAAATAATTTCAATATTACAAAATAGTGACATCTCTTCATCTGTTGTTTTTTTTCTCATTGTCTCAACTTTTGTGCCACCTAATAACAGCCCCTGAACACAAAGTAAACAAGCACAGCTGGACCCGGCAAGCCACAAGAGGGCCCATTCACCACATGCAGGGCCCACGCATGTCCAGCTCTTCCTCTTGGCTCTGCCTAGACACGTGCCCTGTCTAGGAAGTGCTTCCTGTTTGACTCTCCCCCAATCTTTGGTGCAACTAAAAGCCTCTGCTCCTCTTTATATCCCCCTCCAGTGAGAACTCCTTCAGCTCCTTTGTTCACAAAGTCCTATATATACTGTAGCATTTATTTATAGAAATTTAGCATATCCTTTTTAACTATGCTGGTATTTTATCAAGACTTTTACTGGTTTTTTCAGTTAGTTACTGGTTATTAATTTGCAAAGATTTTTGAATGGGCCTCTCTACTCATAGTATTTTTTTTTATCATGAACCCTGATTTCTAGTATGTGTGCAAAACAATTTTTCCAGGAATGTATATACATTATAGCAAAAACAATGAGATATATATGTGTGTGTATATATAAAAATATATAAAAGGTGGCAACTCTACTAAAATTAAACATTTGATTGGTAGGCAGCACCATTAGAGAAAATTTCTAATGTTCATTCAATAGTTGATGGAAGAGAGCCAGAATCTTGTGCATGAAAGATGGTTTAGGAGCTTTGTGAATAACATACAAAAGGCTCACAGTGTAGACTGAGCACACAGGTTTACAGCCTCTCCTTACACCATCAGAATGATAGAAAAAAATAAGAAGGGATGGGAACACACAACAAAGAGACTGTGAGATAGTCTATAAGCAGATATAAGAGTTCAAACATTTTGCCCCCATCTGTTGGTTATCTTTGTAACCTACATTATACACTAAAACTTTCTTTTTTGTTCTGTCAAATACAGATGGTATCATACATTTTATGTTCTAAGAGGGTAACAGCCCCCCTTACACTTCCCCTTACTTCTTATTTTCCCCTTTCATCTTGCAAATCATCTGTACTTTTATTTTTACCTTGTCAGGATGACTGGCATTTACATTTTGTTCTGTAACCATAATTTAGTCTTATGTGCTTTTTCTATGGTTTCTCTAGGAAAGTTTGAAATCAATCAACAGTGCTTACATCATTATAAACTATATAACTATTAATGACAGAGTCAAATTATGTGCCATGATTACATTTCCTTATGCATATAATACACTTTGTTCCTAGAATGCTTTGTGGTATATTTTCTTCCTTCTTCCCTCCCTCTTTCTTCACTCCCTCCCTCCCCTCTTCCTTCTTTCTTCCTTTTTTTTTTTTTTTTTTTCTCTCTTTCCTCTTTCTTTCTTTGCATTATCTGCCTTAACCAAAGTTTTACAGTATACTAACCTCAAACACACTATCCTATCTTTGGAATCTATGGGAGTTTTTTCCCTCCCTGAATACTGTCAAACCTTTCATTCTCCCATTCCAACATGGGCAGATTGTTTTCCAGGCCTTTCTGCACAGCCAGCAGCTTGGAACTCCTTTTATTACTCTCTTCTGTTGGAACGGTTTCCTTAAATCCCTGGTTTTTCTTTCTTGGTATACTGTCTTGTTTTACTGGACATTCTCAAGTAACTTCCTTAGAAAAACAACTTTGAAGAAAGCAGAGTTTTTGTATCCCTGAAAAGGCATTTTCTTGCCCTCAGAGTTTCATGATAGTTGATTAGGGTCTGGTATTCTAGGTGGCCAAAAATGCATTGTTCATAATCTTCTGGTTTTCTGGGTTGCTGATAAAGAATGTGTGCCAGTCTCATTCCTGTTTCATTGTAGGTGAGCTTTTTTTTTTTTTTTTCCATCTTTGGGCCTTTAGAATCCTATTCTCTTGTACTCTAAGGATTCACAGTGATTATGTTTAGTTTAGAGGTCTTTTTTTCGTTCCACTTTCTTCTCAATAAGCCTATTCAATTTGATTATATCTTTCTTCACCTTGGGGAAATTCTCACATGCTTTCTTTGCTAATTTCTTATTCTCTGCTTTCTTTTTTTTTTTAAGATTTTATTTATTTATTCATGAGAGACACAGAGAGTGAGGCAGAGACACAGGCAGAGGGAGAAGCAGGTTCCATGCAGGGAGCCTGATGTGGGACTCAATCCCGGGACTCCAGGATCATGCCCTGAGCCAAAGGTGGATGCTTAACCACTGAGTCAGCTAGGCGTCCTTTTCTCTTTCTTTCTGAAACTCCTAATATAGTTCTTGGATAGTCTGGATTGGTTCTCTATATCTTTTATCTTTTCTGTCATCTTTTTAATGCCCTGTTCTTTCTACATTTTAAGGGAGTTTCTCAATTTATGTTTAAACTTTGGCTGAAGTTTGTTTTGTTACATACCATAAAGTTCACCCTTAAAGTATACAATTGAGTGGTTTTTGGTATATTTAGAGAGTTGTGTAATTATCACCACCATATAATTTGAGAACATTTTCTTTAAAAAAAAAATAGGTTTTTTTATTTATTCATGAGAAACACAGAGAGAGGCAGAAAGGTAGGCAGAGGGAGAAGCAGGCTCTATGCAGAACTTGATCCCAGGACCCCCGGGATCATGACCTGAGCCAAAGGCAGATAGATGCACAACCATTGAGCCACCCAGGTACCCTAATTTGAGAACATTTTCATCACCTAAGAAAAAACCCAAATCCAAATTTCCTCAGTTATGAAAGAGATATACTGTTATAATCCACTTATATTGGAATATAACCTGAATGAAATTTTTCACTGGGAGACATAACTGTGCTTAGTTATAGTTATAAATGAGAAAAGCAGAAATGAGAATATTCAAGTAATTATAACTCTAAGTGAACTCTAACTTTTAAATATAATACTATTATCATTTTATCATATTTTTTAAAAATGTAACTAAAGTATAAATGCCTGGAAGGTAAAAGAGGAAAGGAAGAGTACTAAATGATGGAGCAAAACAGACAATAAAAATAAACCTCCTACCCTCAGTCACCCAAAAAAGCTTTGCCTAGAATACATAAAAGGGTAGTACAACAGAGGGAGCCACCTCCCCAGAAGGTACCAGCAACTCCAGACTCAGTACGATGGAGGTGGAAAGTGAGGAATATAACATAAAGCAAAGTAGACAAATATTAAGTACATAGATCAATTAATTTTTAAATACGTACCTACGCATGTAACCACCATCCAGATCAACATATAGAATATGTCCAATACTCTCAAAGATTCCTGCATATACTTATCCAGTCAATAATCCCACAGAGCTAGACCATTACTTCTTTTTTTTTTTTAATTTTTATTTATTTATGATAGTGACACACAGAGAGAGAGAGAGAGAGAGAGAGAGGCAGGGACACAGGCAGAGGGAGAAGCAGGCTCTATACACCGGGAGCCCGACGTGGGATTCAATCCCGGGTCTCCAGGATCGCGCCCTGGGCCAAAGGCAGGCGCTAAACCACTGCGCCACCCAGGGATCCCTAGACCATTACTTCTATCTCTACTACCATAGACCATTTTTTACATGCTTTTGAGCTTCATATAAATGAAGTTATACATATGTATTCTTTTGGGTCTAGCTTTTTGCTCAACATTATCCAGAATTAAAAAAAAAAACCATTATCCAGAATTTCAATCATTTTTTATAACTGTGCTTTATTGCTCTATATGACTATACCAGTTTCTTTATCTCTTCTGCTTTGAAGGACACTTAGATTTTACAGTTCGGGGCCATTACAAATAATGATGCTACGAACATTCTATTACATGTCTTTTGGTGGCCATAAGCACTCATTTCTATTATATGCCCACGTTTGCTGGGTGGGTGTATACTTAGCTTTAGTCGATACTGTCAGTTTTCCATGATTGTATCAATATTTTCACACATTTTGAATTTGATTAAATTTTACAATTTAACATAATTTAAAAACTGTACATGTAGTGTTTAAAATGAAACACTACTGTATCACTAAGTTTCCTTCTGGTATTTTATGTTGGGGAACCAAAACACTAATAAGAATGAGAGAAAAGAATCACAATGGAAACCACATTACCATATGATTAGCATGAATCTTTATTTTATTGTTCTCATAATATTTTTACAGATTTATTTACTTACTTCCTGACCTAGTTACATAGAAAAAGGCCTGGAAAGCAACATACTAATTTAGGAACAAAGATTACGTTGAAGAGCAAGATGGTGGGAAGGGAGGATATACTTTTGCTTTTTATTTCATATACATTATGATTTATTTGAATTTTCTAGAAGCATGTGCTAGTATTATTTTTAAAATAGTCTCGATTCTGAAATAAAATCATGCCTGTCTCAGGTACAATAAACAGATTTGTACAATGGATGAAGCATTGTCTTTCAACAGATTATTAAAGAAATAGAAGAGTAATAATAATAATGGCCTGCTTCCCACTTCTATTGAGGTCAAAGGGCAAAGAAATATGGTTAACGGGCAGGTAGAGAGATTTAAGTCAGAAATGAGAAAAAAACTTCACCATCGCGATGACTATTAGACACTGAAACAAGTTATTAAAGGAGGAAGAAGGGAGATGTTATAAATCTTCTCCCGTAGGGATCTGAAGGGCAGTATACACAGCCATCTGTATAGTGAAACCTGGATAAAGTCCAGCTGGGAATTGATGTATATTTTTATAACACCATATATACTGAAGGTGTCCCGGGATATCCTTTAAATTGTGTATGTTTCTCGTTACACAAATTTTGAGCTCTACAGCATTACAAAGGTAGGCTAAGAAACTAATGCGAAAAGTGCATTTTAATTATACAAATCAACTCAATCAAATGGTTCCAAAATTCAGAAGTTTATTGTAAAACGTTTTCAGGATAGCATGCATTAAAGTGTAACTGCTGAAAGACCAAGGGTCACAAATAGAAAATAAATAGTTCTCCCTGAAAATTATACAAAACACTGAAATATAAAACCACCAGAAACATTTAAGGTTTGGTTTTCCTTGGAAATGCAGCCTTCCTGAGGTTAAATATTGCATCAACATTTATAAACTCAAGAGAGAACGTGGAAGGGAACAGATATATTATTCTTGTTTTCTAGAGGGTTGTATCCCAGCCTGCCAGGGAAGGAGCATTTCCTTGGTGGGTCTGCTCTGACGTGGAAAGGAATTTCTGCTTTTAGGGGAGCCTCCAGGTAAAGAAACTCCCACCCTATAGCCACGGGCTTCTCATCATATCATTCTCTTGAGTTTTTTTTTTCTCTTCTCTTGAGTTTTTAAACTCTTAGCCCATATTCTCATGTTGAAGATCTCTAATGTTGAAGAAACACAAAAATGAGTAAGAAGAGGAAGAGGCAGATGAGGAAAAAAAGAAGAGAAAAAAGATGTACCAATTTAAGTTAAAAATATAGAGCCAGAAGGTAAATGCCTGAAGAAGGGATGTTAGAAATTCAGATTCCCATTTTGCAGATGAGGAAAACAGAGAAACAGAGGCAATTGAAGTTCTGTTTTAGGTGATGAAGTGTAAGAGTGAAGATCTCTTTACTGACCTTAGAGATTTCTGGCATTATTAATTATTAATTCAATAAAAACTCTTTCTGTTTCTCTAGATCCTCTAATTTCATACCCTTAAATAGAGATATTCTTTATGGCTCTGCCCTCAGCCCTTCTTGTCAACCATTCTACCTTCTAGCTCTAGTTGATCAATCTTATATTTTCTTTAGAAATTCACTACTTAGGTTTCAACATAATCACTAGGTAACTAAATCCCAAATCTCTACTTTCACTTCTGGAAACCATTACTCTAGCCACACATTTTCCAACCGAGATGATCAGGAACAAATCTTTCAAACAGAATAATTCCAACCCTACATGTGGTAGAGTACTCTTCACATGCAGTTGCACAATCATTGGTTTATAATGTGTCTTACCTGCCCAGGAGACAATAAATAATTCCATTATACTATACCCTACTTTTACAGAATGCCTTGAAATTTTACAGACACTGTTTCATATAAGTCATTTCATCTAATTATCATATTAGCAGATAATCTGCTAACTCCTCATTTTGCAGAAACAGAAAACAGATTCAGAAAAATTAAATGACTTATTCATGTGAAGATAAAATAATACTTCATACATTTATTATCCCCTATAAGGACTTAAAATATAGTATGTGCAGATAATAAATATCTTTTAAATGAATAAAAATTATTATCTACTACCTGTAGATCTGGATAACATCTAGGCAAAAACTTTCAGTGAGCTTTTTTCCCTCCTATTTTGACACCCAACTATGATTCCACTGATCTCTAGGAAATTGTGCCAATCTTATATCCCAGGGAATGTGGAATTCTTTCAAATGATGGTTCTCGAAGATGTTCCACAGACCTCTGTGTTCCTGAGACATTATCAGGTAGTCAAAAAAGACAAAGTTATTTTCACAATAGTACTAGATGTTACTTGACTTTGTTACTGTGTAGTGTTGACAATGGTACAAAAACAATGGTGGGTAAAAGTGCTAGGGCCTTCCCACCAATACAGGCAGTGGTGCTGAATTACACAAGTAGTCAGTTTCACTTCAGAATGGTCATGATGAAACAGTAAATGTTAATTTTATCAAATCTCAACTCTTAAGAAAACATCAATATCCTGTGTAAAGAAATGGGAAATACACAAAGAGTACTTCTGGTACAAATTGAAGTATAGTGATTGGCTTGAGGAAAAGCACTGGTGCAATTACTTGAGTTGTGAACTGAACTAGCCCCTATTTTCATGGCATACAATTTTTATTGGTAAAGACAAATGAAAAAATCTGGTTCTTTATACATTTTCCCAAAGAAAAGAATGAAGTGGGCCTGTCACTTCAAGGATAATGGTTTGTATTGTCAATAGCAAAAGTCAAGTTTTATGTGAAAATTATGATTTTTGGAAAACTTCTATCTGTCCCTGTATCTTTATATTCCAAATAATTAGACATTTTCTAATGATTTAATTGGGATATCAACAGATACTTTTTTTATATTATAGAATAAGTGTCAACATATGGAAGATCTGTAAAATTTAGAGAACCAATACTTTCCAAGTGACTAATGCACATGGCATAAAATAATGTGTGTATAAAAGATCCATTTAAAGCCCAAGAGAGATCAACGGGTTTTAATGTAACACAGTATGGAAAATTCACTGATATAGTTTCATATTCCACAATGTAATTAAATGTAAAAAATTGCCTCTTGTAAAATTGGTATATACCAAAGAAGAATATCTTTAATTTTCTGGAAAGGTATTAAAATAGTCCTCCATTTTCTAACTATGTATCTTTCTAAGGCCATTTTATTTTTATATACTTCATCCAAAATGCTATATCATAACAGATTAAAGGAAGAAGCAAATATGAGAACACAGCTGCCTTCTATTAAACCAGACATTAGAGGTGCACAAAAAAGTAAAACAGTGCTATTCTATGCTATTTTGTTTTAGAAACATTATTTTTCATAAAAATGTTACTCATTTCACATGCACTGTTTGCTGTATTTTTATATTAATAAATATTTTTTAAAAACTGTCCCTGCTTGAATTTCTAATGCAATATTATCTACCTATTGGAGAGTCAATAGATATAAACCACATAAACAAAAGCTTGTGGGGTCCTCAATAATTTTTAAGAACTGAAAGGGGTTCTAAGACCAAAAAGTTAAAGAACTAGAGTTCTAAATCAATGTCACTCTTGGATTCCAAAACAGAGTGAAAGAAAAGAACAATTCATTAAACAAGTATATAACAAATACCAACTGACAGTATTAATTTTAAAATGTACTTATTGATTTCGTGAACATTTATTGGATATGGAGTAAGTTCAAGGTCTGGTGTTATGTGTGGAGAATACTAAGAATAGACAAGAGTTCTTGGCCCCAACTACTCAGGGTCTGCTAGTAACTGCTGCAACACCAATATGAACAAAAACAGTACCGACAGGAATATAAGATACTGTCTATTAGAGAGGATGGAAGGGGATAAGAGATATGATGGAGAAAGTGTTAGATAAGATAAAGCCAGGAGACTGAATGAATATTCCAGGGGTTTGGGGGTGGGGAGATAGAAGTAGGCTTTAAGGGCAGTCCTGGTGCCTTAGCGGTTTAGCGCCGCCTTCAGCCCAAGGTGTGATCCTGGAGACCCAAAATCAAGTCCCGTGTTGGGCCCCCTGCGTGGAGCCTGCTTCTCCCTCTACCTGTGTCTCTGCCTCTCTCTCTTCTCTGTATCTCCCATGAATAAATAAATAAAAATCTTAAAAAAAAAAAAAGAAGTAGGCTTTAAGATCAGTAGCAATCATTAACTGAATGTCTATGTATAAGACACAACAGGAGATGCAAAAATACCTACAGTCTTCTAGGAAACCAGAACTAAGGAACAGAAGGCATAAAATAATTATCAGAAAGAGAAAGATAATCAAGGATGGCCTCTCAGTAGAATTCTACCAAATATTTCAAGAACGAATACCTATTCTTCTCAAACTGTTCCAAAAAACAAAACTGAAAGGAAAACTTCCAAACTCACTCTATCAGGCTGGATAAAAAAGCAAGACCCATTGATATGCTCTCTGCAAGAGACTCATTTTAGACCCAAAGACATCTCCAGATTGAGATGCAAAAATTCTCACCAAGATACAAGCTAATAATATCCAATAGTACATTAAAAGGATTATTCACCACAACCAAGTAGGATTTATTCCTGGGCTACAAAGGTGGTTCAGCGTCTGCAAATCAATCAATGCAATACACCACATTAATAAAAGAAAGGACAAGAACCATATGATCCTCTCAATAGATAATGAAAAAGCATTTGACAAAATACAGCATCTTTTCTTCATTAAAACTCTTCACAGTATAGGGATAGAAAGAACATACCTTATTATCATAAAAGCCATACATGAAAAAACCCACAGTGAATATCATCCTCAATGGAGAAAAACTGAGACCTTTTACTCTAAGGTCAGGAACACAACAGGGATGTCCACTCTCACCGCTGTTATTAAACTTACTACTAGAAGTCCCAGCCTCAGCAACCTAGGAACCTGTGACTCAAGATGCCTGAGCCTGAGAATGAAGCACTCCTCAGCTGGGCTGGCTTCCCTGAGGAGGTAAGCCCATGAAGCTGCTTCTGCCTGGGTGGGAGAGGTGCAGAGAGGACGGCCCTGCCGCTGCTGGGGTGCAGTAGTGCTGCCCTGACCCACAAACAGAAGGGAAGTCCACAGGAGGCT
This sequence comes from Canis lupus dingo, assembly GCF_003254725.2. Classification (NCBI taxonomy): domain Eukaryota; kingdom Metazoa; phylum Chordata; class Mammalia; order Carnivora; family Canidae; genus Canis; species Canis lupus. The sequence continues at coordinate 46,338,651 of NC_064255.1, forward strand.
CCTTCCCTGCCAGCCTTGCCATCTCCCTCTAGCAATGGAGGCAGCAGGAGAGCAGAAATGTTGTCTGCAGAGTCCCAGCCGTAGCCTTACAGAGTGGAAGGGTGAGGTTAAATCTGAGAGACAATAACTTCACAACTGACACAGGCATCCTGGAAAAGAAACTTCACTTTTCTTGGGTCTCATTTCTCCTTGTCTGTGAAATGGAAATTTAAAAATGACCAAATTCATAAAATCATGGAAAGGATTGCATGAAATTAACCATGCAAAACTCTGTTAGAGTAAAATCAAATTCCCTTCCCCATGCTCCAAATTGTGGTAACAGCTTCTATATGGAGACAAGGAAGTGTGAGAGTTCATAATCAGCGTATGTGTCCTATCCATCCAGGCATCCAGATTTTCTCATCCTTGAAAAATTACCATATATCACACATATGTGGATTTTATTGGGTTTTAACCTATCCTTTTCGCAGTTTGACAATTCCCTCACACACACACACAGTTGTATATACACACATGCTCCCCTTAATCCCAGATTTTAAAAAATCCTCCAAAATGAAGACATAAGTTACAAATGTAATAAAAATGTAGTTGTTACCCAGTTCATCCAGTTGGATGAACTCAAGCACCAGTAAAGGAAACACAGTATTCTCAATGATGTTGAAAAGTATATATTGAGTAAAACTGTAGAGTGTTTTGACTTATTGCTGTTTTTTTTAAGCCAGTATTATGAAGTGGTAAAAGAGGAGATGATAGTAAATGTGGCACTGGTGGGAAGCAAAAAATCACTAATCTCATTTAGAGCTTCATTAGAAGCATAGAATCCAAAAAAGAGGTGACAACCAAGACAGCATTCTTCAGCTCTAGACATTACATTTTAGGAGGGACATTAACGACTAGGACTCTGTAGCTCCAAACTAGAGGCAATTGCAATGGTCAAGGTGGAAAAGGCTTGTCTTTTCACAAATGGTTGAAAGAACTCATCCCATTTAATAGTACATATATGAAGCAGACACTACAGTGCCCAGAACTCAGAAAGTAAGACATATCTCCATGTAATGGATCAGATTATCATCTGGAAATGTAGCTCAAGAGATCTTTCTATAGAAGTGATGAGAGAAGCTTGGAAATCCCAAGTACAAGCAAGGTGATTTGGGGGTGGGGGTGAACAAGACTCCCCCAAGGTACAAGGGACAAGGTAACAATGTGATCGTACCTAAGCTGAAAATGGGAAAACTATTTGGAATTCTGCATAAGGGAAGAACACATCATCAAAAAGGAGATACTCATCATAAAGACTAGAAAAGGACAAGTGAATTGGAAAAAAATGAGTAAGCATATTTCCCAGAAAGAAAGGGGAACATTACTGAACTCGGTTCACTTGCTTTGACTTCCCTCTTGTCAAACTACCTTCATACAACCTGGTTTCCCATGTAGATTCATTCTCCCAGACTTCTGCTTCGACGCCCATAGCATACCAATCCCAGTCTGCTTCATCAGGACCTTCACTCTGCTCAGGGCTTTCTTTCTCCTTCCATATTCCAGGAAATAGATATTTTCCCTATTTTTGTGGATAGAGAAATGGAAGTTTGGCTCTTTGGTGACAGAACCAGACATAGCTGGCTTTGCACCCCATCACAATCACAGAACACACATGCACAAGGCAGTGGTGAGTCTAGAGGTGAATGCTGCAAAAAAGTCAAGAAGGATGACGACTGAGAAAAAAAAACTTGTATTTAGTGGTCTGGGAGACTTTTCAGTAAAAAAGTGTCAGAAGTCAGACTGCACTAGATTAATAAGTAAGGAAATAATGAAGAAACGGAGGTATCAGGCAAAGAATACTTTCTCAAGAAATCTGGCCTACAAAAGAAAGAATGAGGTCATTGGGATCTGTTTTCCTTCAGCTCCAATATGATCTTCCTGCCACCCATTAAACACTGGACAGTTTGTCCACTCTGCAGAGAGCAATAGGACAAATTGGTGAAGACCCTCCAACCACAGAAGTACTCCAGAGAAACAGAATCTGTGTAAAATGTCGGAATTCAGACAGGCATCTTGTACTTATTTCTTTTGTAAATGGACATTTTGAATCCAAACAAACGGCTTTCTCAGAGTCTAGTTCTTTTGTACTTTCAGGATACATTTTTCATCTTGAAAGCCAGTGGGGAAAATGCAATTCAGTTTACAACGTTTAAAAAATCACTTTTCTGGAACACATATATTTAGCTAACTGAGAATTTAATAACAAGCTCTTGGAAAGATGGCATATGTTTATACGTAAAATGATAAAATGAATTTTCTTTGTTTTAGTAATTAAACTTTTTTCCTTTCACAGAATGTTAATTTCTATTGGTATTCAAATGTTTTAATATGAGTTTACCTTGTACTGAGAAATTTTATATTTAAAATCTGAGGTTTCAATTAGAGGTCCATCTCAGTGAATTTAGGTATAAGAGAATCCTCAATCTCGAATTAAAATTTGTTTAATGTCTCAAAAGTTCTAGAAGCCTCTGTCACAGAAAAATTTATACTTCAGAAGAATTACAGTAGGGATTGGGAGAATGGTACATAGTTTAAAGCATATTTCATAGTTTTAAATGGTGCTAGAAAATGCATTCCAGCCAGCTAAGACACCAGAGTATGATTTTTTTTTATGATAAGCTATATGATAAGGAATTTTCAAATACCAATGTTTTATTATGTTTAAACTCCAGATCTTTTTCTTACTGTTCATGGTTATATATCTGTTAGTATATGAAAATGAGACACACCAGAAATTCTGACTAGTGATATGAAACAGAAACGGGGAGCCGCACTGTTCAGCTTTTACCAAATTATAGTTGACACATGGATAAAGTGTGATTTGGGCCAATGTTTTCAGTTCTTCTTACAATCAAAGTTTGCTAACAACTGTCTGTATCTTTTCTACTTTTTTCTCCCCCATGTCTGGAGTTTTGGAATAATGCAACTCATTACATCTGAGGCTTTTTCCTCCCCTTTGGTCAACGAAAACTCAAACTTTAAGTTTGAATTCCTCATAGGGTTGCCAGTCTTATTTAAAAATTTATTTTTGGCTTTGATATTATTTAAAAGATACAGTCCTTTAGAAAAGTAAAGTATGTTGATCTTTCAAGAGTCCTATATTGAGCAATCAAAAATGACTTAGGCTCTGTGATAGCATCATAAGGTTACATCATTGAAATGCAATATAAATCAACCTTATCACCAAAACCTTTGTGCAATCCTACTTTTCTTGATTCACAATATGAACCTGTTCTTGTTTCAACATGATCATGGATAAGGAACTCTATACAGTAAACACACTTACCAATGTGTATCTAGACTTGAGGACAGAAAAAGGGAGAGAGAAAGGGGGTAGGGAAGGAGAGTGGGGAGAATAGTTAAACTCCAGGATAGTCTCAAAGAAGCACTTTCTTTCTACTCCAAAACAACACATAGGATTTCTGGCATTGGTTATATGGAAATAGAATGATTTTATAAATAAAGTATACTCTCTCACATCAGAATGTCTGAATGTGAATTGTAGTCCTACCCCTTATCAGCTAAATGGCTACTTAATTTTTCTCAATACCAGTTTCCTTCTCTGAAAAATGGGATATTAATGGTCCTTATTTTGCAGAATTACCCTAAGGATTAAATGAGATTAACACATGAAAAGAGATGAGAACCTGACTCAATAAATGCTAGTTACTTTTACTTTTCTATCATCATTATGCTCCTTAAAGCCCTTGTATATAGTCACCTTACACACTCAGAGTCATGATATTTTTTTATCATGATCCTATAACTTTTTCCCTTTCTATATTCACCCATTCTTTTACTTTTAAAATTTCATTCTTCTATTTCAACTTGATAGTTTGATTTTTATACTTATAAATAATCAAGAACTTGGGCTACAAATCTCAGCAAAGAAAAACTTTCCCATCCAATAAGATGGTAAGAGAAAATTTTTATTTTTAAAGAAATAAACTTCTGAAAGTTTCAGAATTAAATTCTACCTATTAACCAGATTCAAGTCCATATTTAAATATTTCCATGTTAAGAAAATTATTTAATTTTAAAAATAAGTAAAACATCAGATTCCTTTTCTAAAATCAAAACACGAGTCCTCTGATTTTTTTTAGCCAAAAGAAAAAAGTCATTTAAAACTCAAATTCTATTGCAGCCAGATTCTTCTAATACTGAAGACAAAAGTGAATGTGAAAAAAAAAAAGCCTGAGAAATGAGAAAGATGTAGTATGTAACACCTTGGTTGGAGAAGAGACAGCACTTGTGTGAGTAGACAATTAGCAGACTACGCTAAGAGTGAAGGGCCAGGTCAGAACATGTCTGTCCACTCAACTGTTTCGTCAGCACAGTAGTTCACTCAAGTCAAACTAATGAAAGACCCTTCATATCCACAATAAGTGGGTGGGGGCAAGGGGCGGAGTAGTAATGGAACAGAATGAAGAGGAGGTGGTCCAGCCGAATTTTGATAGCTCCAGATCAAATAAAAAAACTAAATATGTTACTCTTTGTAAGCAAGGAGTTCCCAAAGTTGAGTCTAAGAAAGGAGGGTCACTGCTGAACCCTGAGGGCTGTGTGTCCATACTCCTTGCCTACTCTCTCAACAGCTTATAAATGTCTTCAATACTTTCACTGAGATGACATACTGGCCAGACTGGCCCATAGTTTAGAGAAGCTTAAGTCAAGTTCCCCAGAGCCTGTGATCACTGTCTGTCCTAGAAGAGGATATACTTACCCATACTCATTTTGATTGGCAGGTTTTCTCTGCTTGCTGCTTCCACTAGATGTCTCCGGACTTCCATCACTGCCTCTTTATGCTTGGTGCTCAGTAAGGCTTCCCACAGAGCTTTGGCAGCTGTGTCACTGCAATAAAACCACAAAAGAGCTTTAGAATAAATTTCTACTGGATAACGAAAAGAGTTGAAAGCAAAACAATTTCTTAAATATCCTTTCTAAGAACTAATGTAACCTTTCCTACTGATAGGCTTTAAGTCTTAGGATTAAATAAAGAATATCTAATCCATTTTAATCAGTGCAAATTTTTGAGAAATTAAGGAGATAAGAAAATCAAGCCCTCCCCCCAGAAACGGGGAAGAAAAGCTACATTGTACTATGAGAAGTATGAGAAAAGTGTATGATAAATTGCTTTGAGGATTTGCATTTAAAAATATTTCAGACTATAATTCAACATTGCTAGAGTAACATATAAATGGTTTGTAAGCCAAAATTAAAAACATGTCTAAAAATGATTTAGCAGTGATTATAAGCATATCAGTTTGAGAGAGCATACTTGTCTGGGAAACACAAAGCAAACAGCAATAAGCATTCCTGTTCCAAAACTACTCAATAGAATTCCTAATGAATGGGTTTTCTACTGAATGAAAGTCAGGAATTAGGCAAAGCAACCATGGCCTTAAGCAGCCCACTTTGGGCCTTAGGTTGTAAGGATGGCACTTCTGAAGCCTTTACAATTAACCGTTGATCCAGCACGAAGCGCTGCATTATGCAAGGTTTCATCTGGGCTCACTTTTCCAACAGCCCTCTGTCTCACCCACCATGCCATGTTCAAATTATAAATGAGTACAGTGTTCCTTCCGGAAGATCTCTGCATGTAGCCAAGTATACACATTTGTGGTAACGCTTTAAAAACTGAGTATAAAAAAACAAAGATGACAACTGTCCCTTTCTAAGGACATTTTCCCTCCACTTAAAGCCCCACTAACACCTCCTACTATCCAGTTTGCAAGAGTTTGAAAATGAATGCATTTTTTTAAGTTTAGTTTTAAAAGTTCTAATACGACATTAATTTAGCTTTAAAGTTATACCTAATAAGGTATACCTTTCAAGTTTGAATTTCATTTAGAATAATGGAATAATGTGTTTCAGCAATGAATTTAATATCTGGCACAAAATAATCTTTCATTAAGTAGTACTATTTTTATTACCATCTATTTTTTTCTGAGTGAATTAACATCACTGCTCAACATGTTCTACTTATTTTGCTCTGAACAAAACTGTCATCATTAGAACTCAGCATCTAATATTCTAGGTTTAAATGAAATGAACTGATAACTATATGCCAAGTGTTCTTCTCAGTTGGTTGCCATAGAGCTAAAAATGATGCATAAGCTCTCAATGACAGAGCCCAAAAGAAGAGGCAGAAAAATAACTGCCCCAAAATGTGATAAGAGGCAGATCCATGCTTCCTTGGATTTTTCTGATAGTGCAGACCAAGGGCTCTAATCCTGGCTAGGAAGGCAGGGACTCAAAGAATGATTTCCACTGGAAATGATGAGCAAGTACAGAGATGTGTAAGCTCTGAAAGCAGCCAAGGCAAAAATTGTAACTCAGTCTAGGAAGGAAAATTGTAACTCAGTCTTTATATCTTCAAGGAGGATATAAAATCTTGTGCACAAAATAATAGGAAGAATGTCATTTCAGTACAAAGTCCCATGCACATGGAACTAAAGAGTATTGTTTTGCTCCATGCCAGGATGCAAGAAGACAGGCAATAGAAATAAGGGCAAAGGGGAAGGAAGGAGCGACTCTACATAGGGCCCTGCCCTCCCTGCCAAGGCTTATCATTCTGTAGGTGACAGGAAACCAAGGACTACACAATGGCTTTCTCATTCTAAAAAGAGCAGCATAGCTTAGCAGTAATGAAAACGGTCTTTATCATCACTCAAAACTAGATCAATTTCATATGGGTCTTTGGGAAAGCTATATAATTTCCCCAAAACTCTGAAGACAATAGAGAACCACTGAAGTAATCTGAGCAGGGGAGGTATACTTCCAGATTTCCAAACTTATGGTCCATAATTGTGCCCTACTTTTGTTCTCCAAAGCACTTCTCCCCAAACCACAGGGATTTCACACATATTCTTGACTCTACACACAACTTCTAGAGTAGACCTTCACTGTCCTCCTCTTTTCTGTGACAGCAGGCATTTTGCTAATACAGAGTGTCTCCAAAATCACAGTGGGTTATGTAATACTGTGGTTGCCCCATTAGATTACTGTAGTGGTTAAAATGTGGGCTTTGGGGTCAGATGAAATCTGGGTTCAAATTCTGACCATTCTCCCCTTCACCCATAGCAACTGAACAGCCTCTCTGATCTTCCTCAGACACTCCAAGCACAGGCAGCTCTTCCCCTCCTTTGCCAGGAATGCTCTTCCTCTACATGTATCCCTCTCTCTCTTCCAGTGCCTGCTGAAACGTTGCCTTATCAGAGAGGTCCCCCTTGCTATCCTGTATAAAGAAGTAACAACAGCCCATTCCCGCACCTTACCTTCTGCTCTTTCCTGGGCTTCACTGTTCTACATAATCTTTAATACCATCTGACTGATCATAGGTTTCCATGTTGATCTATTGTTGTCTACCTCCCTCACAGAAGGTAAGGTCCTTCTACAAAAGTTTGTTTTACTCATTGCTAAGTCCTGACTCCCTAGAATAGTACCAGGGCCCTGGTAAGTATACCCAACAAATACTGAATAAGTAAATGAATAATGCTTGCTAGTTGTATAACCTTGCACATGTAACTAACTCTGCTTTCCTCCATTTTCCCATCGGTGAGACAGAGGGAACAGCAGTGATTACCTCACAGGGCTGTTGTAAGGGTTAACTGTGATAATGCATACAAAGCACTTTCCTGATTCACAATAAATGTAAGTAGATATGTTTGTTGTGATGGCTGTGACTCATGGCTATGAATGATATTGTCTCAAAATTCAATGTGTTCAAAGGATTGTAATATATTCAGGTACTTTCACTTAATTACACTGAGCAGTTTTTCTCATACAATCCTGATTTCCTTATATTCCCTAACATCACTCAGGGCTTGTACTCTTTGGCTCTTTTCTGTTGAAACATTTTACAAGAAATACATAAGGTTTCCATGATCTCTAACACTGATGCAGAGTCAGGGCATGTTTCCTTGAAAATTATTTTGTGACTATAAACAATTCTGATTGTCTAGATATGTGTGACAGTTCCTAATGTTTCTTCCTGAACAACACAGTTTCCTAAACACATCAAACTGACCCACACATCATCCACAATCATTTTAAGTTTACCAAGTTAACATGCATGAACTAATTCTGGCTCTCTGAATGACTGGCTCTAAAGAAGATCCAACTGTACTTACTGGCAGGTCTGCTGTATCCTGCACGCATTTCTTCTCCAAATCACACTGTTACTGTTGTGTGGTGGTTTACACGCTTACCCCTATATCAGCATCTGAGTTGAGTGTGGGAGTTCATCACTGCCTTTCTCTAGTGGGGTTCATAAGAGTGATCCAACAGACATTTGACACTATTGAAACTTCACATGAAATCAATTCCTGATGTAAAAGTTTGTAAGTCAGAAGAAGTTAACTTAAATCCACACACTATAATCGTTAACAGTGTATTTAATTCAATTATTTATCCTTTCCAACTGTGCAAATTTTCTGTTTTCCTGATGAGGGAATAAGCAATATACAGAGTGCTATCGCAACAGGGCCAGTGTAATGGATTAGTAGTAGGCAGTACTGTAGAAGCATGCATTCTGGAGCCAAACTATAAAGGGTCTGGTTCTGTACTCATTAGCTCAGGAGAGTTACCTAACCTCTCTGTACTTGTTTCCTACTCTGTTAAGTCAGGGATGATAATCATACATAGTCAGCAAATTACTACGAAAATTGACTGTGCTAGTATGTCTAGGGCACCTATAACAATGCCTGGCACATACTAAGTACTCCATAGACATCGCAGTAGCTGCAGCAGTAAGAAAAAAAATCAAAGGTCAAAATTTTCTCATAAGACATTGAAGGAAGTCTGTTTTGGAACTATATTACTCTTTTCCAAATATTTGCATACATGTGTGGATAAACACTCCCAGGAGCTTCATTTTGTAATATGAAAAGGTCAACAATACATAATGCCGAATTCATAATGATACAAACAGAATCAGCCACAGAAAACCTTCAGGGAACAAAAGCCACAGTAGAACAATCCAGACCAGATTAGTTAGCCTGGCCCCCTGGCAAGGACGGTACAGTTCCGCCTGGGGCAAAGATACTTGAGAATCTACACAACAGGCCCTTCCCCCAGAGGATCACCTAGAGGATCCTGCTAAGACTAAGTCTAATGATCACATAGAACTGCAAAACTCACTCCAGGGCTAGGCGAAAATAGTATATAGAACTCAAGATTGTTTTCTCATGATTATTTAGTCTTTCAATTTTAATTTTTTTCTTTTTCCTCTTCAACTAATTTATCAACTCTTAAAGTCTTTTAATTTTTGTTTTTACACTTACATTCTATCCTTTCATTGTATTTAATTTTTGTATATATATTGTGTAAATATATACATACATGTGTATATATCATATATACATACATATGTTTTTCACATATCTGAAACATATATGTGTATACATAAATGTGTGTGTATGTATATATATATGTATATATACACATACATGTGTTTTTCTTTTTTTTACAATTTTGGGATGTAGTTTCTTCTAACAGACCAAAATACACCCAGAACCAAATGTATTGCTCTATTCTGTTCACCTGTCTGATATTCTTCTTTTCTTTTTTAAAATTTTATGATTTTATCTCTTCTGATTTGTTTAGTATATAATTCTCTAGAATCCTTGTTGTTGTTTTAGTATTTTGTTCTCTCATTCATCTATTCTTCCCTCGACAGAATGACAAGACAGAAAAATTCCCCTGAAAAAAGAGAACAAGAAGCAGTACTGACTGCCAAGGACCTAATCAGAATGGATATATGTAGGATGACGGAACTAGAGTTCAGAATAATGATTATATACTACTTGGGCTTGAAAAAAAGCATGGAACACTAGAGAATCCCTTACCGGAGAAATAACTTAAAACCTAATCAGGTTGAAATAAAAAAGGCTATTAATGAGATGCAATAAAAAATGGAGGCTCTTGGGTACCTGGGTGACTCAGTGGTTGAATATCTGCCTTTGGCTCAGGTTGTGATCCCAGGGTCCTGGGATCAAGTTCCACATCGGGCTCCCCACAGGGAGTCTGCTTCTACCTATGCCTATGTCTCTGCCTCTCTGTGTCTCTCACGAATGAATGAATAAATAAATAAATTTTTTTTTAATGGAGGCGAACTGCTAGGGATAAATGAGACAGAAAAGACAATTAATGATAGAGAAAACAAAATGATGGAGAATAAAGAAGCTGAGGAAAAAGAGAGATAAACCACTACAGGATCACAAGGGGAGAATTCAAGAGATAAGTGATATCATAAAGTGAAACAATATTAGAATAATTGGGATCCCAGAAGAAGAGGAAACAGGGGTGGGGGGGTAGAGTAGAAGGTATACTGGAGCAAATTATAGCTGAGAATATCACCAATTTGGAGAAGTAAACAAGCATTCAACAGGAGGCACAGAGAACCCCCCTCAAAGTCAATAAAAATAGATCACCACTTCAACATATAATAGTTAAGTTTACAAATTTCAGAAACAAAGAGAAAATCCTGAAAGCAGCTCAGGGAGAAGAGGTCCTTAACCTATAGAGGTAGAAACATAAGACTGGCAACATACCTATCCAAAAGACTTGTCAGGCCAAGAAAGGACTCATATGATATATTCAGGGTGCTAAATGAGAAAAATATGTAGCCAAGAATACTTTATCCAGGAAAGCTATCATTCAGAAAGAAGGAGAGATAAAGAGCTTCCAGGACAAAAAGAAAACAAAATAATTTGTGATCACTAAACTAGACCTGCAAGAACTATTAAAGGAGAAACTTTAGGTGAATAGACATCCTGAAAGTAACAGACCATAAAAGAAAGGAAACAATATACAGAAAGAGTGAATTTATAGGTAATACAATGGCACTAAGTTTATATCTTTCAATAGTTACTCAAATGAAAAAGTGCAAAATGCTCTAATCAAAAGACATCTGCAAATCAATCAATGCAATACACATTAATAAAAGAAAGGACAAGAACCATATGATTCTCTCAATAGATGATGAAAAAGCATTTGACAAAATATAGCATCCTTTCTTCATTAAAACTCTTCAGAGTGTAGGGATAGAGGGAACATACCTCAATATCCTAAAAGCCATATATGAAAAGGCCACAATAAATATCATTCTCAATGGGGAAAAACTGAGAGCTTTTCCTCTAAGGTCAAGAACACAACAGGAATGTCCACTCTCATCACTGTTGTCAACATACTACTAGTAGTCTAGTAGTAGCAATCATAACAGCAAAAAGGAATATGAATTGGCAAAGAAGAGGTCAAACTCTCACTCTTTGTAAAGGACATGATATGCTATGTGGAAAATACAAAAGACTCCACCCCAAAATTGCTAGAAATCATACAGTAATTCAGCAAAGTGGCAGGACATAAACTCAATGCACAGAAGTCAGTTGCATTTCTATACACTAACAATGAGACAGAAGAAAGAAAAATCAAGGAATCAATCCCATATACAATTGCACCAAAAACCATAAGATACCTAAGAATAAACCTAACCAAAGAGGCAAAGGATCTATACTCTGAAAGCTAGAGAACACTCATGAAAGAAATTGAGGAAGACACAAAAAAATGGAAAAATGTTCCATGCTCATGGATTGGAAGAACAAATACTGTTAAAATGTCTGTGTTACTCTCTGAAAGAACAGGAGGAAGATGCAAAGAGATGGAAAAATATTCCATGCTCATGGATTGGAAGAATTAATATTGTGAAAATGTCAATGTCACACAGGGCAATTCACACATTTAATCCAATCCCTATCAAAATACCATGGACTTTCTTCAGACAGTTGGAACAAATCATCTTAAGATCTGTGTAGAATCAGAAAAGACCCCAAATAGACAGGGGAATATTGGAAAAGAAAACCAGAGCCGGGGGCATCATAATGCCGGATTTCAAGTTGTACTACGAAGCTGTGATTGTCAAGACAGTGTAGTACTGGCACAAAAACAGACACATAGATCAATGCAAAAGAATAGAGAACCCAGAAATGGGCCCTCAGCTCTATGGTCAACTAATATTCGACAAAGCAGGAAACACTATCCACTGGAAAAAAGACAGTCTCTTCATAAATGGTGCTGGGAAAACTGATCAGCCATGTGCAGAAGAATGAAACTGGTCCATTCTCTTACACCGTATACAAAGATACACTCATAATGGATTAAAGATCTAAATGTAAGACAAGAATCCATCAAAATCCTAGGGGAGAACACAGGCAACACCCTTTTTGAACTTGGCCACAACAACTTCTTGCAAGATACATCTATGAAGGCAAGGGAAACAAAAGCAAAATGAACTATTGGGACCTAATCAAGATCAAAAGCTTCTGCACAGCAAAAGAAACAGTCAACAGAACTAAAAGACAACCTACAGAATGGGAGAAGATATTTGCAAATGACATATCAGATAAAGGGCTAGTATCCAAGATCTATAAAGAACTTATCAAACTCAGCAGCAAAGAAACAAACAATCCAATCATGAAATGGTCAAAAGACATGAACAGAAATTTCACCAAAGGAGACATGGACATGGCCAACAAGCACATGAGAAAATGCTCCACTTCACTGGCCATCAGGGAAATACAAATCAAAACCACAATGAGATACCACCTCACACCAATGAGAATGGTGAAAATTAACAAGACAGGAAATAAAAGTTGGAGAGGATGTGGAGAAAGGGGAACCCTCTTGCACTGTTGGTGAGAATGTGAACTGATGCAGCCACTCTGGAAAACCATGTGGAGATTCCTCAAAGAGTTAAAAATAGAGCTACCCTAGGACCCAGCAACTGCACTGCTGAGGATTACCCCAAAGATACAGATGCAGTGAAACGGCAGGACACCTGCACCCCACTGTTCAGAGCAGCAATGTCCACAATAGCCAAACTGTGGAAGGAGCCTCAGTGTCCATCGAAAGATGAATGGATAAAGAAGATGTGGTCTACATATACAGTGGAATATTACTCAGCCATTAGAAACGACAAATACCCACCATTTGCTTCAACATGGATGGAACTGGAAGGTATTATGCTGAGTGAAGTAAGTCAATCAGAGAAGGACAAACATTATATGGTCTCATTCATTCAGGGAATATAAAAAATAGTGAAAGGGAATAAAGGGAAAAGGAGAGAAAATGAGTAGGAATTATCAGTGAGGGAGACAGAACATGAGAGACTCCTAACTCTGGGAAATGAATAAGGGGTAGTGGAAAAGGACTAGTGGAATAAGGGGTAGTGGAAAGTGGGGGATGGGGGTGACTGGGTGACAGGCACTGAGGGGGGCACTTGACAGGATGAGCACTGGGTGTTATACTATATGTTGGTAAATTGAACTCCAATGAAAAAATATACAAAAAAAATGTCTGTGTTACCTAGAGGAATCTGTACATTCAATGCAATCCCTATCAAAATACCATGAACATTTTTCACAGAGCTGGAACAAACAATCCTAAAATTTGTATGGAACCAGAAAAGACCCCAAATAGCCAAAGCAATCTTGAAAAAGAAAATGAAACCTGGAGCCATCACAATTCCAGACTTCCAGGTGTACTACAAAGCTGTAATCATCAACACAGTAAGGTACTGGCACAAAAACACATAGATCAGTGGAACAGAATAGAGAATCCAGAAATGGACCCTCAACTCTATGGTTAACTCATCTTTGACAAAGCAGGAAAGAATATCCAATGGAAAAAAAGACCATCTCTTCAACAAATGGTGTTGGGAAAATTGGACGGCCACATTTAGAAGAATGAAACTGGGCTATTTTCTTACACTATACACAAAAATAGACTCAATATGAATGAGAGACCTAAATGTGAGACAAGAATCCATCAAAATCCTAGAGGAGAATCCTAAAGGCAGCAAACTCTTTGTCCTCAGCTGCAGCAACTTCCTGCTAGACACGTCTTCAAATGCAAGGAAAACAAAGGCAAAAATGAACTATTAGGATAAAAACCTTTTCACTAGCAAAGGAAACAGCTGGCAAAACCAAAGACAACCAACAGAATGGGAGAAGATATTTGCAAATGTCTTATCAGATAAAGGGTTAGTATCCAAGATCTATAACGAACTTATCAAACTCAACACTCAAAAACCAAAAAATCCAGACAAGAAATGGGTAAAAAACATGAACAGACATTTCTCCAAAGAAGACACACAAACAGCCAACAGACATATGAAAAAAAATGTTCAACATCACTCCATATCAGGAAAATACAAATCAAAACCACAGTGAGATACCACCTCACACTGGTTAGAGTGGCTAAAATTAACCAGTTAGGAAATCACAGATGTTGGTGAGGATGTGGAGAAAGAGGAACCCTCTTACACTGTTGGTGGGAATGCAAGCTGGTGTAGTCACTCTGGAGAACAGCATGGAGGTTCCTCAAAAAGTTGAAAATAGAGCTACCCTATAGCCCAGCATTGTACCAATAGGGATTTATCCAAAAGATACAAACATAATGATCCAAAGGGGCACCTGCACTCCAATGTTTATAGCAATAACGTCCACAGGAGCCAAACTATGGGAGGAGCCCAGGTGTTCATCTAGAGATGAAAGAATAAAGAAGATGTGGTATATATACGATGGGATACTACTCAGCCATCAAAGAAATGAAATCTTACCATTTGCCACAAAGTGGATGGAACTAGAAAGTATTATGCTAAGTGAAATCAGAGAAAGATAATTATATGATTTCACTCATATGTGGAATTTAAGTAACAAAACAGAGGATCATAGGGGAAGGAAGAGAAAAATAAAAAGGATGAAATCAGAGAGGGAGACAAACCATGAGAGACTCTTAACCATAGGAAACAAAGTGAGGGTTGCTGGAGGGGAGAGGGTGAGGGGATAACTGGGTGACAGACATTAGGAGGGCACTGGGTGTTATATGCAACTGATGAATCACTGACCTCTACCTCTGATACTAATAATACACTATATGTTAATCAATTTAATTTAAATTTTAAAAATGAAGAAAATGAAAAAAAAATATTACATTACTTCCCTTGTAGGTCACCCATAGCCACTGACAGTCACTTTGCTATACAATGCCAGTCATTTTCCACTTTTATTCCGTTTTCTTTAAATGTTTCCCTCTATGTTTCCCACTTTGCTGAATTTTAAATTATTCTGCATAAATATCATTTATATAACTGAAAAGGCAAAAACTGGGGCACCTGGGTGGCTCAGATGGTTAAGTGTCTGCCTTTGGCTCACATCATGACCCCAGGGTCCTGGGATGGAGCCTCCATCGGGCTCCCAGCTCAGCGGGAAGTCTGCTTCTCCCTCCACCTTTCCCCCTGTCCATGCTCTTTCTCAGAAAGAAAGAAACAAACAAACAAACAAACAGATAGACAAATACCTACAGTCTAAATGGTCCTGAGGTATTACTTACAATCTAGCTCTTATTTACCATTTACTTTCTCCTTAGGAAAGAGAGAAGAAGAAATGGCCTCTAGCTATTTGACCACTAATAAGACTGAGACAACAGGAAGCCACTTGCCCAACATTCATTGTCAATAAGAAAGGAAGCAAGGTTTAGAGCTTGGGGATACCCTCAAAGAGCTATGGGCTGCTTCAGTGACCTTGGGTAATTCAATTAATTGTTCTTTTTTTTTTCATTTGTTGAGAACTTACTATGTCATAGGCAATACTTATTGAATAACAACCCTCCAGGATAAGTACCATTGCCTCATTTCATCAATGAGAAAGCTGATTCATTTTTTTAATAATAAATTTATTTTTTATTGGTGTTCAATTTACCAACATACAGAATAACACCCAGTGCTCATCCCGTCAAGTGCCCCCCTCAGTGCCCATCACCCATTCTCTCCCACCCCCCGCCCTCCTCCCCTTCCATCACCCCTAGTTCGTTTCCCAGAGTTAGGAGTCTTTATGTTCTGTCTCCCTTTCTGATATTTCCCACACATTTCTTCTCCCTTCTCTTATATTCCCTTTCACTATTATTTATATTCCCCAAATGAATGAGAACATACAATGTTTGTCCTTCTCCGACTGACTTACTTCACTCAGCATAATACCCTCCAGTTCCATCCATGTTGAAGCAAATGGTGGGTATTTGTCATTTCTAATGGCTGAGTAATATCCCATTGTATATATAAACCACATCTTCTTTATCCATTCATCTTTCAATGGACACCGAGGCTCCTTCCACAGTTTGGCTATCGTGGCCATTGCTGCTATAAACATCGGGGTGCAGGTGTCCCGGCGTTTCACTGCATCTGTATCTTTGGGGTAAATCCCCAGCAGTGCAATTGCTGGGTCGTAGGGCAGGTCTATTTTTAACTCTTTGAGGAACCTCCACACAGTTTTCCAGAGTGGCTGCACCAGTTCACATTCCCACCAACAGTGTAAGAGGGTTCCCTTTTCTCCGCATCCTCTCCAACATTTGTGGTTTCCTGCCTTGTTAATGTTCCCCATTCTCACTGGGGCGAGGTGGTATCTCATTGTGGTTTTGATTTGTATTTCCCTGATGGCAAGTGATGCCGAGCATTTTCTTATGTGCATGTTGGCCATGTCTATGTCTTCCTCTGTGAGAGAGAAAGCTGATTCTTAAAGAGATGAAATATCTTGCCCAAATCACATAACCAATAAGTAGAGATTTGAACCCAGGTCCCTGTGAACTCCAAAATCCATTTACTAACCATGCATGATTCCACACCATTCTGTAAAATAAAAGGTTTGAACTAGAATGCTAATGTCTGAGTTTCCTTGGATTTCTAACTAGAAATATATATAGTTTCTTTTAAGCCCTGGTTCTCCAAGTTCACAGGTAACTTTTTTTTTTTTAAGATTTTTTAAAAGACTGATTGATTGATTTGAGAGAGAGAAGGAGAGTATGAGCAGGGGTTAGAGGGAGAGAGAGAATCCTCAAGCAAACTCCCCACTGAGCATGGAGACCCATGTAGGGCTCCATCTCAGGACTGTGAGATCATGAAATGAGCCAAAATCCAGAATCAGCCACTTAACAGACTAAGCCACCCAAGCATCCCCACAGGTATCAATCTAACTTTGTGACACTCAGTTAAAGATGGGTAAATATTCTATGCTGTTATTTATTTTATTAAAATTATTTTCTTTTTCTCAAATCCAGTGATAGTAATAAAATGTTAATGAAATAACATTCCCAACAGCTTGCAGAATTTATTAAACAATTTCTACCCTTTTCTCTGTTTTTAAAGTCAAGTTTCCCAATAAGATTAATTTCATTTCGTCATAGCTACTAGAAAACAATTTTTTTCAATAGATTCCTTGAAATATACAATACAAGGCAGGATATTTGTCCTATGAAAAAAAATCCATTCTATGACTATGAAATTTAATTAGTTCCAATATTGTCAGTAACTACATAAAATGTCAAATATATGCAAAATGTACGTTCTTTTATGATCAGCTGATTATCTTGTATCTTGTAGTATCTTAAAAATTAAACTATTATGCCAAATTGTGATGTTTGAAGAAGACTAGAAGCCAGCAATATACACATAATAATAACCTGCTAGATTTAGCTTTTCTAAGTGTCACGAAGATATGTTCTGTACATGAAGATATGTTCTCTTCAGTCAATTCTTGGCTCTTTATTCACCAGAATTACTCAACTATAAATGAAATCTTAGAAGCTGCCTCGGTTTGGCATGCACAAAATGTCAAATGCAGTCTGCTAGAACCTAACAGGAAATAGTCATCACCAAATAAAATATAAAGAGGACAGCATTAATTTTTAAGGGATGGCTGAATGTTGAATCATGGTGCTACTTCAGTCAAATGGAAGGCATGCAATTAGGAGACTAAGGGTGAAATATGAATGTACATCATTATCTTGTGACTAAACTCAGAGAATTGGCTTCTTCATGGCGTGCATGGGAAGTTATGCTCACTCACAGGATTTGCAGTAACAGTCACAGTATTCTAACAGGAATACAATGATAACAGCTATAACAACAACAAAGATTATCAACTAATTTTAAACATAGAGCAATCTGAGTCACAGTTCTCCACAGCAGGGAATAATGGTTTCCATCAGTGGTGAATTTAATGAGCTCTGAAGGTAGGTTTGTCCATTAAATTACTCACAGAGCTTTCAACAGTCATCTTTCCTCTTGACTACTTTTTTAAACAATTACCTCATATTTAACAAAATTATCCGTTAACCTTCATCTCAATAGGAGAGAAAACAAACACAGAAAAATATATGAGGTAGACCCTTGGTACTGGAAAGCAGTCCTTCATCCATTCCTTCTTTCCACATAGAAGCCCTCTCTGTGGGCCAACCACAGCTGCAAGTGGGCCCTGCCCTCATGGAGCTAGCAATCTAGCAGGGAAGCTGGAACCGAGCATGCTCCCACAGAGGTGACAAAGCAGAGAATGGGCGCTCTGGAAGACTGCAACACCTAACGTGGTCTGAGTGCGGAAGTGTGGCAGTCAAGGGGTGGCTGAAGATGTGACAGTGAACCCCAAAAGAGGAATAGGTGTTGGCCAGTTAAAGAATGGAGTGAGAGCAGTCCAGGCAGGAGCAACATATGGTCAGGAGTCCTGAAAGAGAATTTGAGACCTTTTTGAGGAAATGAGACATATGAATGGAGTATAAAGATTTTGTATGCCACTGTCCTCAGTTTATGTCAAATCTTACCCAAGGCCTGATAACCTACATTAGGATTGCAGACTTTCTTCCAAGGACAATTGATGAATCTTCAGCAACAGACTGACCTGATCACATTGCATTAAAAAGATCACTCACTAAAAAAAAAAAAAAAAAGAAAGAAAAGAAAAGAAAAGATCACTCACTGTAGAGAATGGACCTGAATTCTGGATGAGAGGCTACTACATAATTCAGGCAAGAACTGAGGATGGCTGGACTAGGGTGACTTCCTAAAACTATCAGATCATATCATTCTCCTTCTCAAAACCTTTCCATGCTTCCCACAACCATTACACTAAAATCTTTGAATAATGACCCAGGGAAGGGTCAAAGTGTATTCCTAACTCAGGGCCTTTGTATTTGCTATTCCTTTGCCTACAACCCTCTTCTTCCAGATGTTTACTAATAAGGTCTCGTTCATTCAACAAACATTTATTGCATAACTACCAAATGCTGGTTCTGTTCTAGATACCACTCAAGGGTTCACTCTAGCTAATGTGGCACTTTTTTTTTTAAGATTTTATTTTTAAATAATCTTCACGCTCAACATGGGGCTCAAACTCACAACTCTGAGATCAAGAGTCACCTGCTCCACCAACTGAGCCAGCCAGGTACCCTACGAATGTGGCACTTTCTTTTTTTAAGGTTTTATTTATTCATTCATGAGAGACACAGAGAGTAAGGCAGAGACACAGGCAGAGGAAGAAGCAGGCTCCATGCAGGGAGCCTGACATGGGACTCGATCCCTGGTCTCCAGGCAGGCCCTGGGCTGAAGGTGGCGCTCAAGTGCTGGGCCACCCGGGCTGCCCTGCACTTCTTATTCTAGATCCCACTTGCCATATTTTATTCTATTTATAACACTTGTCACTAAATCAAATTATATTTATTAAAGAGAATTTGTTTTCATGAATTGGGAGTGGGCACAGGGTATTAAGAACAGCAGCATTCTAGTTTTATCAGAATGACAGCATCCTGGGCCCATGGATGGCAGTGCACTCAGACCACTAACACCCCATGGGCCATAAACTGTGCCAGGCACTAGAACTACAACAGTGTACAAGGGTGAACAAGTCAGGTGCAGACCTTCTCTTAGCAAGCTTCCAAAGTCTGGTTGGAGAAGTAGATATTAAACTAGTAATTTTAAGATAATATATTATGAGCTGGTATAGGAAATAAAAGTACTATCAATGGAAGCAAAGATAAAAATGGGGGTGAGGCAAAAGAAAGAGCATTATGTAGAATGACCAAAGGGAGTCAGCATCAGTCTGAAGATTTGAAAGAAGTCTAGTGTAGCTGAAGCCAAGAGTGTGAGCATATATAGGAAGGTCGGGAAGGAAGTAACAGGAAAAGATAGAGAAGTTGAAGTCTAAAAGTTAGCAGGGAGGAGATCTGAGAAGGCTTTCTAAAACAAGTTAAGGGATCCCTGGGTGGCGCAGCGGTTTCGCGCCTGCCTTTGGCCCAGGGCGTGATCCTGGAGACCCGGGATCGAATCCCACGTCGGGCTCCCGCTGCATGGAGCCTGCTTCTCCCTCTGCCTATGTCTCTCTCTCTCTCTTTCTCTCTCTCTGTGTGTGACTATCATAAATAAATTAAAAATTAAAAAAAAATAAAAAAATAAAACAAGTTAAAAGTGACAGTTTTTATCCAGAGGGCAATGGAGAGCCATTAAAGAATTTTAACAGGGAAGGGTTAGAATCAGATGTACTCTTACTTACACTGCTGAATAAGAAGATATATATAAATATAGTGCCAGTCTTACAAAAATAACCCCAACTAGACTCTAAAACTACAATGCTTTCAGAGTATGAAGATAAAATTTAATTTAATGAAAATATAATTCATCAAAAAAAAAAAGAAATATAATTCATCTATTTCTTCTTACTAGTGTTTCTTATATTGGGTTTCGTTCATTTTATCAAGAAGTATGAGTTCCCACTAGGCACAAGCTCTAATCTTGGGTAAAGAGGATCCAACAGTGAACAAAACAGACATAAAGCCACTGTCCTCATGTAATTCCTGTTCTGGACTTCATTTTCTGAACACAGCACATGGAAATCATAAAGTAAAAGGAATTCAAATCAAAGGTTTCTTAGAAATCACCCAGTGTGCTTAACTTTTACAGAGAAGAAAACTGTGACTATGAGCCATTAAGTACCTTGTTCAAGGTCCCGAGGTTTTGCTGGAAAAGCAGCTATGCCAAAATAATGACTAGAAAATAAAAACTGCACAGAAGCTGCTCAAGGACACCAAAAAAAAAAAAAAAATTCACAGCAACAGAAACAGTCCCTCCTGCTTTAACAGCTGAAAGGAGGAGACTGTTTTAGTGAGCTTTTGTATCTGCTGTAACATTTGTTAAAGAATTTTCTCAAAACTATCAAACACATTATTGAAAAAACTAAGATGATTTTAAAAATGTTTAACCCAAATATCACCTTGAAATACATTTAAGGGATGAAGTGGAAAAAACACAAACCCTAAGGCAGCTCATACTTGGAACAAGTCACTGGTATCTACCCCTCAAGTTTCATTGATACCATATATCTCTTATACTACAGAAAAGTGATTTTCATGATTTGCTCAACAAGAATATAGCACCATACAAATTTAGTTTTCATTGTTCTGAGGAAAAATCTGTCATTTTAAAAGCATGAATAAATGTATTATCTCTTATAAATTTTTCACTAACATAATAATCTTATTGTGACTTATATACTTTTGGTTTGGTATTCAAAAACAACAAATGTCCTAAAAAATCCAAGTCCTTCTGTATCAATCCACAGCTAATAGAAAATCTATCTGTGTGATTGGTTCCAGAGAATAAATGTATTGGAATGTCTTTTTTTTTTTTTAAGATTTTATTTATTTATTTATGAGAGACACAGAGAGAGAGGCAGGCAGAGACATAGGCAGAGGGAGAAGTAGGCTCCATGCAGGGAGCCTGATGTGGGACTCGATCCTGGGTCTCCAGGATCATGCCCTGGGCTGAAGGCAGACGCTCAAAAGCTGAGCCACCCAGGCATCCCTGGAATGTTTTTAATAGTACAGAAATCACAACCACGTGTTAAGGAAATTAAATAAAATCCAAGATAAAATGTTGTTTAATCCCACGATAAACAATGCACACAAGCTTTCTAGTGTTCAGAATAATAAAAGAACAATCTCCAACTGATATATAATCAAAGTTTCATCTCTTTCCAAGGAATACTCTAGTTCATCATTTTGTCCTTCATTCAGCACTCCAAGAGGCATGTGGAACCTCTTAAAAAAATGGACCAGAAATGATGGGGACTAAGAGTGCACTTGTCATGATGAGCACCAGATGATTAAAATTTAAAAAAAATTTTAAATCCCACAAAATTGGAAAACAGTATTTAAACACCAATGTCAAAAATAAATAAATATATAAAAACCATAATGGAAGGGCAGAGGAAGGAATGGACCAGAACATAACATATAAATTGCTTAATCATTGTATAAAATAAGTGGGGGTAACTGCACTTCATTCATCTCAGTACAGATAAACTTTTTTTATTCGTATCTCTATCAGCTCATTACTGATAATACCATAATCAAAACAAACTTATTCAAAATTTCTTCATAGCAAACAATAATCCATAGAAACAATTGTTTTTCATATGGATTTCTAATGCATAAACAGAGGAACTCAACATGAGCGTTTTATTTATTTTTATTTTTTTTAGTAATTTTTTTAATTTTTTAAATTTATTTCTTTGAGAGAGAGAGAGTGAGCACAGGGAGTGGCAAAGAGAGAGAGAGAGAGAACTTCAAGTGGACTCTGCATTGAGCATGGAACCCCATACAGAGTTTGATCCCATAACCCTGAGATCACGACCTAAGCAGAAATCAAGAGTTCAATGCTTAAGCAACTGAGCCACTCAGGTACCCTTCACTATGAGGATTTTAAACTATGAACAGGAAAGTTAAGGATTCTTTCATGTGGCAAGAAACTCTAAGATAAAGAGTTAGTGACAGTTTTATAGATGCTCTTAGAAGCAAACTCATCTGGTCACTTTATCCCTTCCCTCACACCACTCCATGAAGAAGGGTCATATCAAAATGAGCATAACCTTTTATTCTATTATGATACAGTGATTCTGGTATTTATTACCCTACTCACCATGAGTGACACCATTTTATCTATACATACATAGGTGTGAAGCTTCAAATATACTAAATTGGGAAAACTCGATTTGTTAATATTAGCATAGTCATGTTTTATTCTTTTTTTATGTTTTATTCTTCACTGGTTTTGCTTTAAATTGTGGTTCAGGTAAAATGTGAATTTATGTTACTTATATTATTTACCATCTTAATTCACATATAATTCCTACCTCCCTTGACACCTTAGAAATACAGAACAGCATTAAAGTGTTAATAGGGATGCAACTCTGAGGAGAGCAGGACATATAATACTAGTTATTTTCCCAAGAGGAGTTTAGTGGCTGCCATCTCTTTAGGGGTACAAAAGAGGATTTATTTTGAAGTTGCATTTGCATAGCAACACATTATTTTTACTTACAAGGAAGAGGTAACTTCTCATAAAGCTAAATTATTTGATTTAAAGTATTTCCAATATTCTAAGATAAATAATTGGTGTGTGTGATGTATGACAAAACTAAAGGACCTCATTTGACTAATAAAGAGTAGAAAGTTCTATGTTGTTGTTTAATTTCTCTGTTCCATGAAATCCAAAAATTTGGGAACCACTTCACAAAGCTCCATGCTTAAGGAATAGAGTAAAAAGGAATCTTCAGGTTTTCTTCTAGATTTTGGCAGCCAAAACTACCCTGTTAGAAAAGGAAACAGGAATTCAGAATAAAAACCCTAAATGAGGGACACCTGGGGGGCTCAGCAGTTGAGTGCTCAGAGCGTGATCCTGGGGTCCAGGATCAAGCCCACATAGAGCTCCTCATGGGGAGCCTGCTTCTCCCTCTGCCTCTGTCTCTGCCTCTCTCTCTGCATCTCTCATGAATAAAAAATCCTTTAAAAAAAAAAAAAGAAAAACAAAATGAAGGGATTACAAGTATAGGTGTCTGGAACATACTCCAAAAGGAACGGACATCTTGGAAATAATTCAGCCAGGAAATACTGATAGATGCTAAAGCCACTGGGTTAGTTTGATGAGGAAAAGCATATTTACATAATCTCAAAATGTCTCCTTTAATCAAGTGATCAAAGTTATCACCATGAGTGGACAAGGTTAAACTGTGTGCTACCTGATAGGATGCAATGAAGAGAACAGAGCATTACTGGTTTGATATTCTTGCCAAAAATGTATAATCTGAATCGAATCATGAGGACACATGAGGCAAATCTGAACTGAAGGGCATTCGACAAGATAACTGGTCTGTACTCTTCAAAAGTTTTAAGGTCATGAATGTCAAGGAAAGATGGAGGAACTGTTATAGATTAAAAGAGACGAAAGAGACATAGCAAACAAATGCAATGTGTGATTCTAACCAATATCCCTTTGTTTTTATAAAGGATGTTGAGATTAAGTGGCAAAACTTGTGTATCAGATACTAGTGATGTACCAGTGTTAATTTCATGATGTGATACATTGGAGAATATTTCTTTGAAAGATTTACATGCTAAAGTATGTGGAAGTGATGGAGATAGGCAAATTATTTTTTTTTTAATTTTTATTTATTTATTTATGATAGTCACAGAGAGAGAGAGAGAGGCAGAGATACAGGCAGAGGGAGAAGCAGGCTCCATGCACCAGGAGCCCGATGTGGGATTCGATCCCGGGTCTCCAGGATCACGCCCCCGGCCAAAGGCAGGCGCCAAACCGCTGCGCCACCCAGGGATCCCGGCAAATTATTTTCAAATGATTCAAGGAGGAAAAATATTTCTTATACTATTCTTGCAACTTTTTTGGATGCTTGAAATTATTTGAAAAAAATTAAGAACTGTCATTCAATTCAAAGAATGATGTCAAGTAGCTCTCCAATTAACAAAGTTTAGAAACACTGTTCTAAGTAAATGCAAGGAGAAAACTCAATAATGCCAAGTACCTAAATGCTCACAGCTCTTCTCCTAAGTTAAAAATTATGCTGGGAGCTGCTGAAACAATTAAATTAAAAACACTCACAGTAATCTTTGTATCAAATGTAGGCTCTGAGGACCTGTGGCTTCTTCCATGTGAAGCCTAACATTTTTTTAAAGCATGGGAATCCTTAAAACAAAGAAAATCCTAAATTATAAATGCAAAGCCAAACTCTGGGAAATTCCTCAGAGACTATATTGTGCTCTTCAGAGTAACGGAGAAATTTAGTTACAGACTAGTGCTGGGTGTGAATAGATTTTGGCTACATTCTGAAAAATCCCATTTTTCATCCCACCATTAATATGGTCATAAAGCAATTATTCAAATTTAATTCTAATATCAGGAATGCCATTATTGGAACAGTTACACAATAGTACTCAGTGATAAAGTTCCAGAAAAAAAAGTATATATAATCCTGGAAGTAAAAGAAAGTAATATTATCCCACTCTGAAAGTGTCAGCCTTCTGTAAGTAAAGTACAAATATGGAGATAGATTTAATGTAAAAAAATAAAAATTAACAAAAGATTAATTCTGTAATGAAAACCTGGGCTCAAGACAGAGTATTCTTTTTTTTTTTTTGTATATTTTTTTATTGGAGTTCAATTTGCCAACATATAGTATAACATCCAGTGCTCATCCAGCCAAGTGCCCCCCTCAGTGCCCGTCACCCAGTCACCCCCTCATCCTGCCCACCTCCCCTTCCACTACCCCTTGTTCGTTTCACAGAGTTAGGAGTCTCTCATGTGCTGTCACCCTCACTGATATTTCCCACTCATTTTCTCTCCTTTCCCTTTTAATCCCTTTCACTATCTTTTATATTCCCCAAATGAATGAGACCATATGTTTGTCCTTCTCTGATTGACTTACTTCACTGAGCATAATACCCTCCAGTTCTATTCACATTGAAGTAAATGGTGGGTATTCATTGTTTCATATGGTTGAGTAATATTCCATTATATATATAGACCACATCTTCTTTATCCATTCATCTTTTGATGGACACCAAGGCTCCTTCCACAGTTTGGATACCTAGGAATAAACCTAACCAAAGAGGTAAAGGATCTATACCCTAAAAACTATATAGAACACTTCTGAAAGAAATTGAGGAAGACACAAAGAGATGGAAAAATATTCCATGCTCATGGATTGGAAGAATTAATATTGTGAAAATGTCAATGCTACCCAGGGCAATTCACACATTTAATGCAATCCCTATCAAAATATCATGGACTTTCTTCAGAGAGTTGGAACAAATAATCTTAAGATTTGTGTGGAATCAGAAAAGACCCCAAATAGCCAGGGGAATATTGAAAAAGAAAACCAGAGCCGGGGGCATCACAATACTGGATTTCGAGTTGTACTACAAAGCTGTGATCATCAAGACAGTGTGGTACTGGGCAGCCCCGATGGCTCAGTGGTTTAGCGCCACCTTCAGCCCAGGGTGTGATCCTGGAGACCTGGGATCGAGTCCCACCATCAGGCTCCCTGAATGGAGCCTGCTTCTTCCTCTGCCTGTGTCTCTGCCTCTCTTCTCTCTTTCTCTCTGCATCTCTCATGAATAAATAAATAAAATCTTAAAAAAAAAAAAAAAAAAAAAAAGGGATCCCTGGGTGGCGCAGCGGTTTGGCGCCTGCCTTTGGCCCAGGGCGCGATCCTGGAGACCCGGGATCGAATCCCACGTCAGGCTCCCGGTGCATGGAGCCTGCTTCTCTCTCTGCCTGTGTCTCTGCCTCTCTCTCTCTCTCTCTCTCTCTGTGTGTGACTATCATAAATAAAAAAAATTAAAAAAAAAAAAAAAGACAGTGTGGTACTGGCTCAAAAACAGACACATAGATCAATGCAACAGAGTCTATGAAGGCAAGGGAAACAAAAGCAAAAAAAAAAAAAAAAAAAAAAAGCAAAAGCAAAACTACTGGGACCTAATCAAGATCAAAAGCTTCTGCACAGCAAAAGAAACAGTCAACAGAACTAAAAGACAACCTACAGAATGGGAGAAGATATTTGCAAATGACATATCAGATAAAGGGCTAGTATTCAAGATCTATAAAGAACTTATCAAACTCAACACCCAAGAAATAAACAAACCAATCATGAAATGGGCAAAAGACATGAACAGAAATTTCACCAAAGGAGACATAGACATGGCCAACAAGCACATGAGAAAATGCCCTGCATCACTGGCCATCAGGGAAATACAATCAAAACCACAATGAAAAAAAAAAAAAAAAAAGAACCACAATGAGATACCACCCCACACAATGAGAATGGGGGAAATTAACAAGACAGGAAACAAATGTTGGAGAGGATGTGGAGAAAGGGGAACCCTCTTGCACTGTTGGTGGGAATGTGAACTGGTACGGCCACTCTGGAAAACTGTGTGGAGGTTCCTTAAAGAGTTAAAAACAGAACTACTCTATGACCCAGCAATTGCACTACTGGGTATTTACCCCAAAGATACAGATGCAGTGAAAAACCGAGACACCTGCACCCCAATGTTTATAAAGCAGCAATGTCCACAAAAGACACAGTATTCTTATTGGTTCTATAACCTTCAACATGGTAACTGACTTCCATGAACCTCAGTTTTTCTCCTTTCTAACATAAAAATAATGATACTCACTTTAAGGATTGCTTGGGTGATTATATTAAGAGGATAAGTAAAGTAGCTAACCCCTAACGAACACTAAACTGTCATGAAGTATTCTTTACTCTTCCATAGAAGAAGAGCAAAATACCTAAATTATGGGGGAAAAAATAGATCTAAATTTAGGAGTCAATGTTTCTGTCAACGAGAAAAATTTAGTAATCAGTTATGAAAACGGGCAAAATGTCTGTTACAGAAGCTCTTACCCAGCTATATCCTTGGAAAATACTTAATAAATTGAGTTATAAAGAACAGTATTCTAGGGGTACCTGGATAGCTCAGTCGAAAGAGTGTATGACTCTTGATCTCAGGATTGTGAGTTCAAGTACTGTATTAGGTATTAGAGATTACTTAAACAAATAAATAAACGTAAAAAATAAAACTAAATATTCTAAAGTGATATTACTATGAAAAAAAAACAATTTGGAATTATATATAGAGATCATCATAATTAAAAACTTAGAAGTGGTGAGCATAATGCATTTAATCCACAAAATAAAATTCCTACTCTCAATGAGTTCATTGTTATTGATATTAACACTGTAGGTAATTTATGGAAGATTACTGGCAACAAATATTGTCCCCAATTATTTTTCAACCTTTTAAATATTTTTTCCCACAATGAAAATAATTGTATTGTTTTTTTCTGAATATATAAATGTTATGTATTTTTAAAGAATTCAAACACATAAAAGTTAAAGGAAGTAAAAGTCACCTGAAATTCTACCATCCTGGGATTTTATTACCTGATATATCAATCAAGATAGGCTAGGTTATATTGTGGTAATAAACAACTCCAAAAAAAATCTCAGTGGCTCACAACAACAAAGACTATTGACCACTCATATTTCAGGTTTACTAAACTTTGCCTCATTTCCACTCTAGGATCCAACAACGCATATGAGTTCTGGTTGATCCACATTCTTGCTAATGTTTGGTATTATCTGTTGTTATGGACTGAGCTGTGTCTCCACCCCAAATTCATATGTTTCTGTTCAA
The DNA here is from genome assembly GCF_003254725.2 of Canis lupus dingo. Lineage (NCBI taxonomy): Eukaryota > Metazoa > Chordata > Mammalia > Carnivora > Canidae > Canis > Canis lupus. Next base: position 46,367,055 of record NC_064255.1, read on the forward strand.
ATCCCTAATACCCCACAATGTGATTGTATTTAGAGATAAAGCCTTTACATAGGTAATTAAGTTAAAATGAGTCCCTTAGGATAGGCCTTGATCTGATAAGACGATTCATCTTACAACAAGAGAAGATTAGGATTTACCAAGAGACAGCAGACACAGAGAAAAGGCCTTGTGGAGACACAGTTAGAAGGCAGCTATCTGTAAGCCAAGGACAGAGGCCTCAGAATCAACATGACCTGCTGACATGGTGATCTTGGAGTTCCAGCCTCCAAAACTGTGAAAAAATTAATTTCTGTTGTTTAAACCAACAGACTGTGGTATTTTGTTATAGCAGTCTGAGCAGACTGATTCAACATTTTAATTTTAGTTTTAAGTTTTAAATTTTAAGAAAAATTTAATTTTCTTAGGGGCATAAAGTGGGATCTCATTGTGCTATAAATTTGTATTTCCCTGATGACTAGTGATAGTGAGCACTTCTTCATGTACTTACTGTGTAGAGAAACTGGAACCCTCATGCACTGCTGGGAGGAATATAAAATCTGTGAAATACACTTTGGGAATTCCTCAAAAAGTTAAACATAGACTAATAAATGACTTAGCAATTCCATCCCTAGATAACCACTGACCCTTGAGCAAGGTGGGAGTTTAGCACCACTGACCTGTACAGTTGGAAATCTGTGTGTAACTTGTGACTACCCCTAAGCTAATAATCCACTGTTCACCAGAAGCCTGATAACATACACAATAGATTAACACATATTTTGTATGTTATACATACTATATACTTATTCTTACAATAAGGTAAACTGGAGAAAAGAAAGTTACTGAGAAAATCCTAAGAAAGAAAATATATTTATAGTACTATGTGGATATTTATTGAAAAAAATCCACGTGTAAGTGGATTGAATGTTAAGGATTAAGTGTTAAGAGACAGTACATCTCTTTTCTCTTTGTCTCAACAGCTGGCAATGTTAAGCCTGGATCCTAGAATGGAGCTTAGTAAACCTGAAATATGAGTGGTAAATAGAACTTTGTTGTGATAAGCCACTGGGATTTTTGGAGTCATTTATTATCACAATATAACCTAGGCTATTTTGATTGATATATCAAGTAATAAAATCTCAGGATAGTAGAATTTCAGGTTTTAAAAAACCTTCTAGTAGGTTTTTTTAAATTAAATATATTCCAACCCTAAGACATAGCAATTCTACTTGAGTAAAGAATAACCCAGAAAATCCACTGAAAGGAAAAATGACACTATATCTTCCTCCAAAACACTTGTTTGATGATGCTCACAGTAATCTTATTCATAATAGTAAAAAAAGGGAAACAGATCAGGTTTCTATCAAAAGGAAAACAGCTAACTCATTGTGATATACTCATGCAATGAAATATTACTACTCAGCATTAAAAAGGGATAAAATAATGTGGCAAATCTTAAAATCATTACACTTAATGAATGAAGCTTGACACAAAAGAGTGCATACTACATGATTCCATTTGTGCATTCTACAATTTATAAATTTTGCTCCAGAAATCCATCCAGGTGGACCCAATGTAATCATAACCATCATTATACGAGGACATAAGAGGAGTGAGGGTCAGATGAAAAGGCTATGTGAGAATGGAAGTTAAGATTAGAATGATGTCGCTATAGGCAGCCACTAGAAGCTGGAAGAGGCAAAAAACAGAAACTGCCCTGTAGTGTCCAGAATAAACCAGCCCGCCAAGACCTTGATTTTAGGGTTGTGTAAGACTGAATCTAGACCTGACCTCCAGAACACTAGAAAATAAATTTGTGTTGGTTAAACCACTAAATTTAATTTGCTACAGCGCAAATAGAAAACTCATACACTTATCACTGAAAAGAGAAGAGAAGAAAGTGGACGGGGCTGAAAAGGTATTGGAAGAAACTATGGCTGAAAAATTCCTAAAATAACAAAGACATAAAGCATAGATAAATAAAATGAGTTGAACTCCAAACAAGATAATCACAAAGAAACCCACATCAGGATACACTGTAACTAAACTTCTAAAGACAAAGGAAACATTTTGAAAGCAATATAAGGGAAATGATACCTTAGCTACAGAGGGAAAACAATTCAAATAACAGTGGATTTCTCATTAGGAACCATGGAGGTCAGAAGAAAGTCGCACCTTTTTCAAGTATTGAAAAAAAAGAACTGTCTACCCAGAACACTGTATCCAGTGAAAATATCATTCAGCTATGAGAGGAAATAAAAATATTATTGGATGAATGAAAACTAAGAGATTTTATCACCAGCAAACCCAGTATTCTACTAGAATGGCAAAAGGAAATTCTCTAAAAAGAAAAAAAATCTTGAAACATCAAGAAAGAAGAATGAACACAATAAGCAAAAATAGAGGTAAATATAGTAAATATTCCTTCCTGTCTTGAGTTTTTTAAACTACATTTGATGATAGATATAAAATAACACTGTCTGATGTGGTTCTAAATGTATATAAAGGAAATGTTTAAGATGATTATAAGTATGGAAAAGTAAAGAGAAAATGAGACACCAGTGCATTGTGATAAGCTATGTATATATAAAATGCAGTAACTAGTAAAACCACTGGAAAAAAATACAAAAAATAAAAACCAATGTAGATAAATCAAATGGAATTCTGAAAAAACATTCAAATAACTGATAGGAAGACTGAATAAAAGAAATAAAGAAATGAAAAAACAGAGATAACAAACAGAAAATGAAAACGGTAAACTCAAGCTCTGACATATCAATAATGCAATTAAACGTAAGTGGTCTAAATATACCAATTAAAGATGGAAGTTCATAAGAGTAGTTTTAAAAACATGACTCAGTCATATGCTTTCTATAACAAAATAACTTCAAATAGAATGATATTGCAAGTTGAAAGTAAAAAGAAGTAAAATGATATATCATGCGAACATTAATCAAAGGAAAGCAGGAGTAGTAGCTATATTAATATCAGACAAAGTATACTTCAGAGCAAAAATTACCTGAGACAGAGAAGTACATCATATAATGAAGAAAGGGTCAATGCACAATGACAGAGCAGTACTAAAGTACATGCACCAAATAACAGAGCTGAGAAATCTGAGAAGCAAAAACTGATAGAACTGAAAGGAAAAACAGATAAATTTATAATTACAGTTGTTAAATATATTTCTTCATCCATCTCTGAACAATTGATAGAAAAACTAAAGAAAATCAGAAAAAAAAAAAAAAAACTAAGAATTCAACATCACCAACCAAGAGGAAATAATCAACATTTATAAACCACTCAACAATAGCATTATACACTTTATTTTCAAGTGGTCATGAAACTGATTTTAAAAACCCATAAAGCAAACCTCAATAAATTAAAGTCATTGAAACCCTCAATGGAAAAAAAAAAAAACTACAATAAAAATATAATAGGAAAATCTCCAAAGATTCGGAAATTTAAAAAAAATACATACTTCTAAATAATCTAACAGTCAAAAAGAAAGTCTCAAGATACATCATAAAATAGAGCGAACACAATAAAAATGAAAATACAACATACCAAAATTTGTGGAACACAACTAAACCAGTACTGAAACTTTATAGCTCTAAATGCATACCTTTAGTGGTTTAGAAATATGTATTGCTTAGAAAAGAAATTCTCAAGCCAACAATCTAAGCTTCCACCTCAATAACCTAGTGAAAGAAGAGCAAAATAAACTCAAAACAAGCAGAAGAAAGAAAATAGTGAAGAGCATAAATCAATGAAATTGAAAATTAAACACAATAGATAAATCACTGAAAAAACGGTTTCCTTGAAAAATATCAACAAATTGACAAGTTTCTAGCAAGATTACAAAGGAAAAGAGAACACATAAATTACTAATGCCAAAAATGAAACAAGATATCAGTACAGAATCTACATACATCAAAAGGATAATAAGGGAACACTAGGAATAAATATATATAATTATATAAAATTATATATATATATATATATATGTGTTTGATAGTTTAGATGAAATAGACCAACTCCTCAAAAAACATTATAACAAGTCACCCAATAGATAATGTGAGTAGTCTTATAACTACTAAAGAAGTTAAATTTGTAATTTAAAACCATTAGAATAAAAATTTCCAGTCCAGATTGTTCCATTAGAGAATTCTACCAAAGATTTAAGAATTAATACCATTTCTACACAAATTTCTTCTAGAAACTAAAATAGGAAGGAACACTTCTCAAATAATTTAATGAAAAAAAAAATCAGACAATATAAAAAAAAAGGCTGTTGACCAATATCCCTCATAAATACAGAGACAAAAATCTCTAACAAAATATTAGCAATTTTAGATCACTATACATAAAATACTAGCAAACAGAATTCAACAATAAGTAAAAAGAATTATACACCATGACCAAGTAGAGTTTATTCCAGGGATGTGAGACTAGCTTAATATTTGAAAACCCATCAGCAGAAAAACAATATGGAGGTTCTCAAAAAGTTAAAATAGAACTACCCTAAAAAAAAAAAAAAAAATACTACCCTAAGATCCAGCAATTGCACTACTAGGTATTTACCCAAAGGATACAAAACTACTAATTTGAAGAGATACATGCACCCTGATATTTACCAAAGCATTGTCAACAGTAGCCAAACTATGGAAAGAGCCCAAAGGCCCATCGACCAATGAACAAATAAAGAAGATATGGCATATGTATACAATGGAATATTACTAAGCCATAAAAAAGAATGAATTCTTGCCATTTGCAACAACGTGGATGGAACTAGAAAGTATTATGCTAAGCAAAATAAGTCAAAGAAAGACATGCTATATGATTTCACTTATATGTGGAATTTAAGAAACAAAACAAACAGGGGAAAGAAGAGAGAGAAGCAAACTAAGAAACAGATTTTTTTTTTTAATTTTTATTTATTTATGATAGTCACAGAGAGAGAGAGGCAGAGACACAGGCAGAGGGAGAAGCAGGCTCCATGCACTGGGAGCCCAACGTGGGATTCGATCCCAGGTCTCCAGGATCGCGCCCTGGGCCAAAGGCAGGCGCCAAACCGCTGCGCCACCCAGGGATCCCCGAAACAGATTCTTAACTACAGAATCTGACGCCTGGGTGGATCAGCGGTTGAGTGCCTGCCTTTGGGCTAGGGCATGATCCTGCAGTCCTGGGAATGAGTCCCACATCAGGCTCCCTTCGTGGAGCCTGCTTCTCCCTCTGCCTGTATCTCTGCCTCTCTCTCTCTCTCTCTCTGTCTCTTATCAATAAATAAATAATAAAAAATCTTTAAAAAAAATAAAGATTTCATTTACTTATTCATGAGAGACACAGAGAGAGAGGGGCAGAGACACAGGCAGAGGGAGAAGCAGGCTCCACGCAGGGAGCCCGACGAGGGACTCGATCCCGGGTCTCCAGGATCAGGCCCTGGGCTGAAGGCAGCACTTAACCACTGAGCCACCAGGCTGCCCAATAAAATCTTTAAAAACAAAAACAAAAATCTACAGAGAGCATTCTACTTAATAGTGAAAGACTGAATATCTTCCCCCTAAGATTGGGAACAAGGCTAGGATGTATGTTCTCACCATTATATTCAAAATAATGCTGGAAGTACTAGCCAGGGCAAAAAGGCTCAAAAGAAAATAAAAGAATCATGAAGGAATAAATTATCCCTATTTGCAGATGACATGATAATCTACCCAGAAAATTCAAAGGAATCTAACAGAAAAATGCCTAGAACCAAAAAGTAAATTCAGCAAAGTTTAAGGATTTAAGATACACACACAAAAATCATTATATTTTTACATATGTCAAAAATACATGGACATAGATTTAAAATTACAATATTGTTACAATTAGTCAAGAAAAGAAATAATTAATATGTAAACCTAACAACACATAGAAGACTTTTATGCTGAAAAGTATAAAAGATTGATGAAAAATAATCAAAGACAATCTAAATAAATGGAGAGACATACTGAGTTCATGGGTACATGACTCAGTGTAGCAAAGATGTCAATTCTCCCCAAATTGTTATTAGCTTAATGAAATTTCTATCAAAATTCAAGCAATATTTTTTATAATATAGATAAAATTATTCTAAATTTTATACAGAAAGGCAAAGGAACTAAAATAGCAAAAACAAGTTTGAAAAAGAAGTCAAAATGAGAGGAATCGGTCTACCTGACTTTGAGACTCATTGTATAGCTATATTTATCAAGACTATGGTTTTGGTAGAAGGATAGACATACGTATCAATGGAACAAAATAGGGAAGACAGAAATAGGTTCAAGTAGATGTGCTCGACTGATTTTTGTCAAAGGTGCTAAAAGTGATCCAATGGAGAGAAAATAAATGATACTACAACAGTTGGACATGTATAGGCCCAAAACAAGCAAAAACAAAATATAACAAAAGAAAGAACCTCAATCTGCCTTATACCTTATTTAAAAAAATTAACTCAAAACCAATCACAGACTTGATAAGAGGAAGACAGTGTAGGAAATTGCCGAGCTCACTTCATCCCAAAAATATACCTAGATAACAGCCACATCGGTGTAACTAACCCAGAAAACAAACCAAAGACGGGCAGAACAGACTCTCTACAGTTAAACATAGAAGGCCTCATCAAAAAAATGGTAAAAAAAAAAAGTCAGAGTCCCATTTGGGAACCCAACTAGAGAGCCAGACTAACCACAAATGGGAGGAAGAAGACAAGCATAAAGGAAGGAGAGGAACAGACACCAAACCAAACACTCAGTACCCAGGGACCTGTAGTTGGAGGATGAGTCCCCATAACATTTGGAAAATCAGAGGGGCTTAACTTCATGAGTTTTTATAATCAGTGGTGCTTAACACTGAGAACTTTCAAAATCACCAGGCTTGGCTTTGGGAGAGCCACAAGGCTACAGGAAACAGTCTTAACCCTTAAAAAGACAGCATAACAACAACCTCACAGAGATACAGCATAGAAGCAGCAGTTTGAAAAGCACCTGGGGTATTTGGGAAGATTTATCTACTAATTTCAGAATGTATGCAGGAGGGGTAGGGATCTTTAGGAGACTTCTCCAAGAACAAAAGAGGTGGCAGATGCCATTCTTCCCCCTTGCCCCCGGGGCCTAGAGACCTGGACACCTGCAGGAACCAGTGTAGACATTCACACTTAGCTTGCACACTGTACACCTTGTCCTGGCATTCTCCTGTGGATCTGCTCTAGCCAACCCAACCCACTCTGCTGGAGTCCCTCCAAAACAGCACCTGGAGTGTCTCATTCTACAAGCAGCCCCAGCAGTGGCCAGCACCACTCCAAAGTGTCTCTTGCCCTGGGAAGAGGGGAAGAGAACCATGGATACCAGTTCAACTGCAGCTCCAATAGTGGATTGGGGACAGACATTTGATCTGACTGCTGGCCTTGCCCACCAAAAGAAACCTCACAGGGTGTAGCACAAAGAGAATACCATGTAGTTTGGGGTCACTACAACCCTAGGAGACAGACTGGAAGCAAACATTTTATCTGACTTCCAGCCCTGCCTACCAATGAAAGCCTTCCACGGGACAATGAAGGAGAAAACCCTGAGGTTTGGTATAACTACAGTTCTGGAAAATGGGCAGCCATCTGACCCAACATTAGCTCAAGGCAACCCCAAACTGGCCCCTTAATGGTACAGAGACCGAATCCTGCAAAGAGGGCCATTGGAGCTCACTGGACTGAAGGTAAACATGGTTCAACCACAATAGTATGGTGCATACAACACACAAACACACATATGAGACATCTCTGAAGTACCAGAATCTGGTGAATAGGGACACTGCACTACAGGAACTACGGACCTCTTCTTAAGGCCACTACTTTCAAAATCAGGAGATGTAGCTGACTTTCCTAACACATAGGAACAAACACAGAGAGATAGATAAAATTAGGAAATAGGGAAATATGTCCCAAATGAAAGAACTGGACAAAATCACAGGAAAAGAACTAAATGAAATGAGATAAGTAATATGCCTGATAGAGAATTCAAAAAATGGTTACAAAGATACTTACTAGACTTGAGAAAAGAGTGGAGGATCATAGTGAGACCTTCAATAGGCAATATAAGATATAAAAAAGAACCAATCAGAAATGAGGAATTCAATAACTAAAAATACACTAGAGAGAATAAATAGTACACTAAAGGAAGCAGAGGCATGGATGGATAAGCAAGCTAGAAGACAAAGTAATGGAAAATAACCAAGCAGAAAAACAAAAAGAAAAAAAAAGAATAATACAAAATGAAAATAGGGAAGGGAATCTGGTGACATTATCAAGCATAATAACATTTCCATTATAAGGATCTCAGAAAAAGAAGAGAAAGAAAAGGGGGCAGAACACTGACTTGGAGAAATAATAGCTGAAAATTTCCCAAACCAGACAGACAACCAATTCCATCAGGCATAGAAAGATCCCAACAAAATCAACTCAGCAAGACAGATAATTAAAATGGAAAGAGTAGTCCACACCAAGACACATAATGAAATGGAAAGCACAGTGACAAAGAGAGGATTTTATTTTTTCTTATTTTTTCAAAGACAGAATTTTAAAAGCAGCAAGAGAAAAGAAAATAGTTACATATGAGGAAAACTCCATTAAGACTTTAGGCTGATTTTTTAATAGAAACTTTGCAGGCCAGAAGAAAGTGGCATGATATACTCAAGTGCTGAAAGAAAAAAAACTTATAAGCAAGAATAGTCTATCCAGCAAGGCTATCATTCAGAATGGAAGGATAGATGGAGTTTCCCAAACAAAAGCTAAAGGAATTCATTCCCATTAAACCAATCTTACAAAAAACATTAAACAGAATTCTTTGAGTAGAAAGAAAGGCCATTATCAGGAATAAGACAATTAAGAAAGGGAAAAATCTCACAGGTCCATATGAACATAATAAAAGTAGTAGATTAATCACTTATGAAGCCAATACAGAGGTTAAAGCACAAATGTAATAAAATCAATTATATCAATAAAAATCAGTCAAGGGATTTACAAAATAAAAGGATGTAAAATATAATATCTTACACATGAGACGTGGGGCAGGGGGAATAAAAATTTAGTGCTTTTAGAATGGGTTCAAACCTAAGTAAACATCACCCTAATGTAGACTGCTATTATGTATAAGATGTTATGTATAAATCTGATGGTAACCACAAATCAAAAACCAGAAATAGAAAAGCACAAAATAAAGAGAAAAGAATCCAAACATATCACTAAAGAAAGTCATCAAACCACAAAGGAAGACAGCAAAAGAAGAACATAGAAGAACTACAAAAATAACCATCTAACAGGTATCAAAGTGGTAATAAGGGGGTGCCTGGCTAGCTCAGTCGATAGAGCATGTGACTCTTATTCTAAGGGTCATGAATACAAGTTCCATGTTGGTTGTGAAGTCTACTTAAAATTAAAAACAAAATAAAGCAAAATGGCAATAAGTATGTACTTATCAATAATTACTTTTAATTTAAATGGACTAAAAACTACGATCAAAAGATATAGGGTGAATGAATGGATAAAAATGCAAGACCCATCTATTTGCTGCCTAAAATAGACTCCTAAAGAAGTTTGAAAAAGAACAAAGCTCAAAGCCAACAGAAGAATAGAAATAAATGAATTAGAGACTAAAAAAACACAATAGAATAGGTCATTAAAACCAGGAACTGGATCTTTGAGAAAATCATCAAATTTCATAAATCATTAGCCAGATTCATGAGAAAAAAAAAAAAAGGACTCAAAAAAAGAAAGAAGAGGAAAAACAACTGACACAACATAAACACAAATGATTAAAAAAGAATACTATGAAAAATCATATGATCAATAAACTGGACAAACTAGAAGAAATGGATAAATTCCTAGAAACATGTAACTTCCCCAAACTGAATCAGGAAGAAATAGAAAATCTGAACAGAACAATTATTAGCAATGATGTTGAATCAATAATCAAAAAACTCCCAAAACTAAAAGCCAAGGACCAGATGGCTCTACAGATAAAGTTGATCAAACATTTAAAGAAGAGATAATACCTATTCTTTTCAAACTATTCTCCCAAAAAGGAATATAACGGAAAGCTTCAAACCTATTCTACAAGGCCAGCATTAAACTGATTCCAAAACCAGATAAAGACACTGCAAAAAAAGAGAACTACAAGCCAGTATTTCTGATGAACATAGATGCAAAAATCCCCAACAAAATATTAGCAAACTGAATCCAACAATATGTTTATAATAAACATTCACCATGATCAAATGGGATTGATACTAGGGATGCAAAGGTGGTTCTTCAACATTCACAAATCAATCACTATCACACTAACAAGGGAAAAGATAAAAACCATATGATCATTTCATAGATACAGAAAAAGTATCTGACAATGTACAACATTCATTTATTATTTTTTAAAAAGTAGGCTTAGAGGAAAAATAGCTCAACATAAAAAAGGCCCTATATGAAAAACCAACAGCTAAAACATGTACTCTAAGGTGAAAAACTGAGAGAGCTTTTCCCCTAAGATTAGAACAAGACAAGGATGTCTATTCTCAGCACTTTTACTGAACATGGCACTGAAAGTTTTAGCCACAAAAGTCAGACAATTAAAAGAAATAAAAGGCACCTAAATTGGAACAGAGGAAGTAAAACTGTCCTTATTTGCAGATGATATGATACTCTCTATAGAAAACCCTAAAGACTCCACCAAAAAATTACTAAAACCAATAAATTCAGTAAAGTCATGGATACAAAATTAATACACAGAAATCAGTTGCCTCTCTACACACTAATACTAAAGTATCAGAAAGAAATTAAGAAAACAATCCCATTGTCAATTGCACCAAAATAAAATACCTGGGAATAAGCTTAACCAAGGAGGAAAAACACCTGTACTCCAAAAACTATAAACATCGAATGAAGGGTACCTGGCTGGCTCAGTCAGTAGAAAATGCAACTCTTGGTCACAGGGTCACGAGTTCAAGCCCCACACTGGGCACAGAACTTTCTTAATAATAGTATTGTTATTATTAAATAAATAAATCTATTTAAAGAAAAACCACTGATAAAAGAAATTAAAAACACAAATGGAAAGATACTCATGTTCAGGATTTGGAAGAACCGATATTGTTAAAACGTCCATATTACCCAAAGCAATCTACAGATATAATGTAATCCCTATCAAAATAACAACAGCATTTTTCACACAGCTAGAACAAATAATCCTAAAATTTGTATGGAACCACAAAAGATCCTGAATAGCCAGAGCAATCTTGAAAGAGAAAATGAACAAAACTAGACATGTCACAATCCCAAATTTCAATATATACTACAAAGCTGTAATGATCAAAACAGTATGGTACTGGCATAAAAACAGACATATACATCAACAGAACAGAACAGAGAACCCAGAAATAAACCCACAGTCTTGTGGTCAAGTGTTGTTGTTGTTGTTATTGTTGTTGTTTTCCTTTTGTGGTCAATCTATGACAAATGAAGCAAGAATATACAATGGGAAAAAGATAGTCTCTTCAACAAATGGTGCTGGGAAAACTGGACAGCAACATGCAAAAGAACAAAACTGGACCACTTTTTTACACCATATACAAAAATAAACTAAAATGGACTAAAGACCTAAATGTGAGACCTGACACAATAAAATTCCTGGAAGAAAACATAGGCAGTAATCTCTTTGACTTCAGCCACAGAAACATTTTTCTAGATAGATCTCCTTTGGCAAGGGAAATAAAAGCAAAAATAAACTATTGGGACTAAAATAGTTAGTCCCACTGAGGGGGGCACTTGACGGGATGAGCACTGGGTGTTATTCTGTATGTTGGCAAATTGAACACCAATAAAAAATAAATTTATTATTAAAAAAAAAAAAAAGAAAAATAGGGATCCCTGGGTGGCGCAGCGGTTTAGCGCCTGCCTTTGGCCCAGGGTGCGATCCTGGAGATCCGGGATCGAATCCCACGTTGGGCTCCCGGTGCATGGAGCCTGCTTCTCTGTCTGCCTGTGTCTCTGCCTCTCTCTCTCTCTCTCTCTCTGTGACTATCATAAATAAATAAAAATTAAGAAAAAAAAAGAAAAATAGAGAGAGAAACCAAAAAATAGATTCAAATATAGAGAACAAACTGGTGGTAGCTACAGGAGAGGTACATAGAGGAATGGGTGAAATCACTGAAAGGTATTAATACACTTATCATAATGAGCACCAAATAATTTACAGAATTGTTGAAATCATTATACTGTACATCTGAAACTAATATAAGACTGTATGTTAATTATACTTGAATAATGAATGTCTAAAAAAGTAATCAGACTTAACTATAAGACATAAGCCTGGGCACCCAGGCTGCCCAGGTTAGGAGAGTTCTTAAACTTCATGCCAACAGCACAATTTGTAACAGGAAAAATTGATAAACTGAACATCAAAATTTTAAAACTTCTCTTTATGAAATGACCTATTAAGAGGATAAAAAGACAAGCTACAAACTAGAAGAAAATATTTGCAGATTACTTACCTGACAAAGGCTTACATATACTTAACACCAATAACAACATATGGGCAAAAGACGTGAAGAGACATTTTATTTAAGAAGATATGCAGATGGGAGGGGAGCTAAGATGGAGGCATAGTAGGAGGTCAGAAGGCAAGTCTTACCCCTGGCTCACAACTAGATAACTACCAAATCATTCTGAATACCCAAGAAATTGACTTGAGGACAAATCAAACTGCTCATTTAGAGGGAGAGGAGAGGCTACAATGAGGAAGGGAGGAAGTGTGGAGATGTGGTTTGGGGGAGAAATGGACTGTGGGTGCAGCAGAGGGGAGGGAGTCCTGGTAGTGGAGGAAGGCAGGAGAGTGGAGCACACAAGGATGTACACAGGAGAACGTTTCCATAAAGCCTTTAGCTGAGAAAACTAAAGGGACTGATTTTCATGAGTTTTTGCCACCAGCGGGACTCAAAGACTGGAGTTTAGATGTCTGCAGGCTTGGCGGGGATAGAGCCTGAGGGCACTGCCCTACTCCTGGAGAGAAGGCTTGCCAACAATCTGGAGACAGACCGCACCACCTGAGGATTGCCTAAAGTGCACAGGGAAAGACGGTTTGCTATTCTTGAAACATATCTGTGGGAGGTAGGGTTCGCAGAGATGCCTCTTCAAGGACAAAAGAGCTGGCGGGCACCATTTCCCTTCCCTGACCCTCAGCATAGGCACAGAGACACCTGCTGAGGACATCTCATCCCCAACACTGGCTGCCTAACCTGCTTGCTCCAAGTCCCCCATCCCTGCGCTCTGGCATGACTGTCCTCAGTCAAACCTGCCTCAGTCCCAGTGCAGTGAGACCCTCCACCAGAAGTCTGGCACAGCTCCCTGCCACATCAGGTCCCTGAAGTTTGGAATTTTAAAAGTTAGCAGGCTTGGCTGGGACAGAGTCCAGATGGCACTGAGCTGCTCCTGGAGAGAAGGCAGGCAAACATCCTAGAGAAAGACAGAAAATGACAATCTGAAAAACACCTGGGACACAAAGAAGGGAGATTATTCGCTCCTCTGGGAGTGCTTCCCAAAGAAGCAAGCACAGAGACCCCTCTCTAGGGTAAAAAGGAACCGGCTGGCACCATTTCCCTCCCCCATCCCTCAGCATAAACCAACTTCAGTAAACAGCAGTACCAATAGTGGCTGCCTAACCTGCTTACACTAAGTCCCACCCCACCCAACCCCCATACTCTGCTGGAACTGCTTTTCAAGTGTGCCTCAGAACCAGTGCAGCGGGTCTCTGTAGGAGACCGCAAAAACCTCCGCCCACACCACATCTTCTGACCAGAGAGTTCTGAAGGCTTCAGTTCTAGTGGGAGTAGAATCGGGTCCCATTTAACAAGCAGAGCAGAGCACACCTAGTTAAAACTCGCCACACTCTGGTCAAAGTCCAAACACTGCCCACTGCAGGCACGGAGAAGCTCTGCAGATGACTGGCCTGAAGGATAGAGTAGCCAAAATTCAACAGGAAAGCACATGCAACCCACACCAGAGACACTCCTCGAAGTGCCAGGCCTTGGACACTCTTCATAGGAAGAAAATCTCTTCTTCATAAAGCCATTACTCTTAGGAGCAGGAGCTTTGCTAACACAGAGAGAAAGGCAGAGACTAGACAAAAAGCCAAGGCAAAGGAATTTATCCAAAATGAAAGAACAAGATAAGGTTATAGCTAGAGATCTAATCAAAACAGATATAAGGAATATGTCTGTTGGAGAATTTAAAGCAATAGTCAGAAGCACATAGCTGGACTTGAGAAAAGAATGGAAGATTTCAGGGAGGCCCTTACTGCAGAGATAAGAGTTAAAAAAAAACAGTCAGAAATGAAAAATGCAATAACTGAGATTCAAAACAGACTGGAGGGGATCCCTGGGTGGCTCAGCGGTTTAGCGCCTGCCTTTGGCCTGGGGCGTGATCCTGGAGTCCCCGGATGGAGTCTCGCATCAGGCTCCCTGCATGGAGCCTGCTTCTCCCTCTGCCTGTGTCTCTGACTCTTTCTTTCTCTGTATCTCTCATGAATAAATAAATAAAAATCTTTAACAAAAAAACAAAAAAAATGAAACAGACTGGATGTAATGCATTATTTAACAAATAATATAGAAGAAAGAATTAAGGAAACTAATAAAGAATTACAGAACACAAGATAGACTTAGGGAACTCAATGACTCCATCAAATGTAATAACATTCCTATCATAGGAGTTGCAGAAGAAGAGAGAGAAAAGGGGGTAGAAAATTTGAGGAAATATATAGTTAAAAACTTCCCTAATTTGGGGAAGAAAACAGACATGCAGATCCAAGAAACATAGAGAACCCCCATCAAAATCAACAAAAGGGGCAGCCCTGGTGGCACAGCAGTTTAGCGCTGCCTGCAGCCCAGGGTGTGATCCTGGAGACCTGGGATTGAGTCCCATGTCAGGCTCCCTGCATTGGAGCCTGCTTCTCCCTCTGCCTGTGTCCCTGCTTCTCTCTCTGTCTCTCATGAATAAATAAATAAAATCTTTTTAAAAAATCAACAAAAGAAGGCCAACATCAAAACATATGGTAATGAAATTCCCAAAATATAATAATAAAGAAAAAAAATCCTAAAAGCAACAAGATAAAAGAAGTCCCTAACTTACAAGGAAAGAGCCATAAGACTAGCTACAGATTTATCCACAGAAACTTGGCAAGCCAGAAGAGAGTGGCATGATATATTCAGCACGCTGAATGGGGAAAATGTACAGCCAAAAATACCCTATCCCACAAGGTTGTGGGATAGAGTCATTCAGAATAGGAGGAGAGATCAAGAGTTTCCCAGACAAACAAAAACTAAAGGAGTTTGTCACCACTAATCCAGCCTTGCAGGAAATATTCAAGAGTATTCTTTGAATGGGAAAGAAGGATCAAAAGCAACAAAGACTAGAAAGGAACAGAGAAAATCTCCAGAGACAATGACAAAACAGGTAATAAAATAGCACTAAATACATAGCTATCAATAATTACTCTAAATGTAAATGGACTAAACACTCCAATCAAAAGATATAAGGTGTCAGAATGGTTACAAAGAAACAAGACCCATCTAATGATGCCTGCAAGAGACTCACGTTAGATCTAAAGACACCTGCGTATTGAAAGTGAGGGCATGCAGAAACATTTATCAGGCAAATGGATGTCAAAAGAAAGCCAGAGTAGCAATATTTACATCAAACTAGATTTTAAACTAAACACTGTAACAAGAGATGAAAAAAGGTACTATGTCATAAAAAGGGGACTATCCAACAATATCTAACAATTGTACTATCTATACTCCCAACATGGAAATACCTAAATACATAAAATACTAACAAACATAAAGAAACTCATTGATAATACAATAACAGTGAGGGACTTTAACACTCCAATTACAGCAAAGGACAGATAATCTAAGCAGAAAATCGACAAGGAAATAATGGCTTTGAATGACACAAATGGACTTAACAGATATATTCATAACATTTCATCTGAAAGCACCAGAATACACATTCTTTTCAAGCACACATGGAACATTCTCCAGAACAGATCACATACTGGGAGAGGCCTCAACAAGTACAAAAAGATTGAGCTCATACCACACATACTCTGATCACAATGCTATGAAACTTAAAGTCACCCACAAGAAAAAATTTGGAAAGATCACAAATACATGGAGGTTAAACAACATGTTATCAAAGAATGAATGGGTCAACCAGGAAATCAAGGAAGAAATTAAAAAATACATGGAAACATATGAAAATGAAAACACAACAGACCAAAACCTTTGCAGTCCTAATAGGAAAGTACATAGCAATACAGGCTCCTTAAGAAACAAGAAAAATCTCAAACAACCTCAACTTACACCTAGAAGAGCTAGAAAAAGAATGAGAAACAAAGCTTAAAGACAGGAGAAGAAGGGAAATAATAAATATTAGAGCAGAAATAAATAAAGTAGAACCTAAAAAAAACAATAGAACAGATGCATGAAACCAGGAGCTGGTTTTCTGAAAAGATTAATAAAATTGATAAACTCTTCCCCAGACTTTTCAGAAAGAAGAGAGGAAGGACCCAAACATATAAAGTCACAAATGAGGGAGCAGAAATAACAACCAACACCGTAATAATACAAACAATTATAAGTGAATATTATGAAAAGCTATATACCAACAAATTGGACAACCTGGAGAAATGGGTAAATTCCTGAAAACATATAAGCCACCAAAACTAAAACAGGAAGAAATAGAAAACTTGAACAGACTAATAACCAACAAAGAAATTGAAACAGTAATCAAAAATCTCCCAATAAATAAAGTCCAAGGGCAGATGGCTACAGGTGAATTCTACTGTACATTTATTTTTTTTTAAGATTTTATTTATTTATTCTGAGAGACAGAGAGAGAGAGAGAGAGAGAGAGAGAGAGGCAGAGACACAGGCAGAGGGAACAGCAGGTTCCATACAGGGAGCCCAACGCAGGACTCGATCCCAGTCTACAGGATCACGCACGCCCTGGGCTGAAGGCGATGCTAAACCACTGAGCCACCCGGGCTGCCCTCTACTGTACATTTAAAGGAAGAGTTAATACCTATTCTTCACAAATTGCTCCAAAAAAAAAAAATAGAAATAAAAGCTTCTTGACTCATTCTATGAGGCCAGCATTACTCTGATTCCAAAACCAAAGACTCCACTAAAAGAAAAAAAAAAAAAAAAAGAATTACGGGGCAGCTCTGGTGGCTCAGTGGTTTAGCACCGCCTTCGGCCCAGGGCATGATCCTGGAGCCCCGGGATCAAGTCCCACATCGGGCTCCCTGCATGGGGCCTGCTTCTCCCTCTTCCTATGTCTCTGCCTCTCTCTCTCTCTCTGTCTCTCATGAATAAATAAATAAAATCTTAAAAAAAAAAAAAAGAATTACAGGCCAATATCCCTGATGAACATAGATGCAAAAACTCTCAATAAAATACTAACAAATCGAATCCAACAATACACTGAAAAAATCATTCACCACAACCAGGTGGGATTTACTCCTAAGCTGCAAAGCTAGTTCAATATTCACAAATCAATCAATATGATGCACCTCGTTAATAAAAGGATAAGAAACATATGATCCTTTCAATAGATACAGAAAACACGTTTGACAAAAAGTACAACATCCACTCATGATAAAAGCCCTTAAAAAAGTAAGATTAGAAGGAACATACCTCAACATAATAAAGGCCATATACAAAAAACCAGCAGCAAATATTATCACAGAAATACTAATTCAAAGGGATACATGCACCCCGATGTTCACAGCAGCATTATCAACAATAGCCAAATTGTGGTAGGAGCCCAAATGTCCATTGACTGATGAATGGATAAAGAAAATGTGGTGTGTATATATATATATACACACACACACACACACACATATATTTTCACACACAGTGGAATATTACTCAGCCATCAAAAAAGAATGAACTCTCACCATTTGTAATGATATGGACAGAGCTATAGAGTATTATGCTAAGCAAAATAATTCATTCAGAGAAAGACAAAACACCATATGATTTTACTCATATGTGGAATATAAGAAACAAAACAAATGAATGTAGGGGTGAAAAAAGAGACAAACCAAAAAACAGACTTTTAATTATAGAGAAAAAACTGAGGGTTGCTGTAGAGGAGAATGGGGGATGGTTAAATAGGTAATGGGTCATAAGGAGGGTAGTCACTGCGATGACCTCTGGGTGGTTTATATTAAGTGATGAATCACTAAATTTTACACCTGAAACTAAAATACTGCATGTTAATTAACTGGAATTGAAATAAAAACTTGGAAAGAAAAAAACTATATCTGTGAATTAATTATATGTAATATGATAGGCTTTACAGAAATATAGAGATGAAAATATAGTACCTTGGTCACTTGTCAAAAAAAAGAGAATATGCAGATGGAACCTAAGTACAGGAAAAGATGTTCAACATCATTGGCCATTAGGGGAAAGCAAATTAACACCACAAGTTATCTGTGAACTAGTCCTTTCCTTAGGATAGAATGTTCTAGACTCCGATATCCACAAGGCTTATAATTTACTTCCCTGAAGTCTCTGTTTGAAAGGCATCTTAGAGGGACACCTGGGTGGCTCAGGGGCTGAGCATCTGCCTTCAGCTCAGGTCGTGATCCCGGGGTCCTGGGATCGAGTACCTCATCAGGCTCCCTGCATGGGACGTGCTTCTCCCTCCGCCTGTGTCTCTGTCATTAAATTTCCCTGTGTCTCTCATGAATAAATAAAGTCTCTCTTGACGGCATGAGCACTGGGTGTTAATGCTATATGTTGGCAAATTGAACTCCAATAAAAAAATATACAAAAATAAATACATAAAATAAAAAATGAAAAGTTATTCCACAAAAAATATAAATAAATAAATAAAATCTTTTAACAAAAAAAAAAAGACATCTTAGAAAGACCTTTTCTATCTCCTCCATACCCCTCACCACCCGAAATCCTTAGTCACTCTTGATTCCCTTACCTTCCTTTATTTGCTTTATAGCGTTTATTCCTGACACTATACATCCACTTGTTTGTCCACTTGTCTCCCATGTTAGAAAAAAATTCCATGATGTCAGAGATCTTGTCTTCACCGAGTGCCTATCACACAGTAGTCAATTAACAAATAATTGTGAATAAATTGCAACATACATTTACATGCTTGGAAGGTTTGCTTCCATATTTTTAATCTATGATGAGCTTCCTGAATTTTCGCCCAAATGAACTTCCTGGATATCAGACCTCTCCTGCCTTGAACCCCCAAAATGCCTCTTTATTGCTAAAGCCATCTCATTCTTCTTATTTTCTTCTTCCTAGAGGAAGGGCAACTACTCCTACCCTGTTGATTCCACCCACCCTACCACCAGTCACTATCCCAGGGTGACATGGTTATTAGAAGGCAGAAGTAAAAGAAAAGAAAGGAAAGGGGCCCTCAGGCAGGAATATCAGCAGGCACTAGAGGGGAGAAGCTGTAGCCAGAGTATAGGAAAGTCCTGCCATGCTACTGAATATACTCTAGTCTGCATAACCTAAGATCTAGAAGCACCCCAATAGAGGCTGTGGTTGGTTAACTCATGAGGAGTTAGATGTTGGGACTTGCTGACTGATTGGCAGTAAACATCAACTTGTCATTCAAATGTAATGAGTCTTTCCCATTCCTCCTTCTCTGTTTTAGCTGACCTCAGAGAATTTTTATTTTCTAAAGGGGCCATAGTTTCCATTTAAATTATGGATCCCAAAGCCACAATGACCCAGAGTTCAGTGTTCTCACAACATAGAGACCACAGGCCCCTTTATATTTTTCAATATGAAAAAAACTCTGGGGATGCCTGCACTATTCCTTCACTAACAAATACCATGACAGAGTTGTAATATGTAAGCAATTATAGAAAATGAATTTCTACCTTCAAACTTTCTTTTTTTAATATACATTTTAAAAAATAAGTCTAAAAAAATAACTATTAAACATAATTCTTTATCAAAAAAATAACTTAAACATCTCTGGCATATTAAATTATTTAACTATTTAGAAGATCCCTTTATCCCTTCATTTTCAGAAATGAACCCTACTTTATTTCACCCCACCATCCACAAATTATTCATTAAATCTTTTTTCAAAACCTGTAACTGAGACAAGCTGATCTTTAGAATTCCAAAAAAAAGTTAAATATAGCAAGGGGTACGCTGAAAAGAGGCAGGCCTTCCTCCTACTCAATTGGTAACGTTTACTTGAACAGCTTCTTGGGTTTTTTTGTTTGTGTGTGTATGTGTGTTTTTAATAAATGTGGCTTTTTTTTCAAGCGTTTATTTATTTATTCATGAGGCAGAGACACAGGCAGAGGGAGAAGCAGGCGCCCTATGGGGGGGCCCAATGCGGGACTCGATCCCAGGACCCTGGGATCACGCCCTGAGCCAAAGGCAGATGCTCAACCATGAGTCACCCAGGTGCCCCGTTTGTGCGTTTTTAAAGTAAGCTCTACGGCCAGTGTGGGGCTTGAATTTACAACACTGAGATCAAGAGTTGGATGTTCTACAACTGAGCCAGCAAGGCATCCCAAAAAGTTGTTATTGTTGTTCTTTTTTAATATCATTTATTTTTTGGTACAGGCTGAGGAAATGTCCATAGCCTGTATCAGTAGCAAGGTCTCTACCTCAACCTCAACATTAAACATTCCCTACATAATGTTCACACCCAAGTTCAGTCATTCTACCCATAGGTAAATTTAAAATCAGACTAGTACCTCTGGCTCTGCGCTAGGAAAAATCACCCTTTATTCCCTCTGAAAATGTTGTCTCTAATAATAATAATATTTAATTGGTATTTAGAAACCAAGGAAATAGGAAAAAAATGTGTGACTATTAAGGGGTGATTAAACAATTTTTTACTTTAAGGGTCTAGTTAGTGACTTTGATATGCATCATTATCAGGTTACCTGACATTGTAAAAGTTAACAACAAATCAGTTCATCATTGTTTAGGTTGAAACCACTGTGGCATTTGTCTCTTTTCTATAAGATCTACTTCATTTATTTCTGTATGGTCTAGGAAACAGACATCCCCACCTCCAAAATAAAAACTAACAAGAAAACTGGTCTTAAATGTTTCTTTTTATAAACTAGGATACCCACTATTTCTGAATTTACTGGTTTGTACTGGTTTATTTGTACATTCATTCAAATAAGCATGGATCAGAGTCGTGATATAGTGGAAAAGAAATGTGCCCTGGAATTAAAAAATAATTTTGTGGGATCCCTGGGTGGCGCAGGAAGCCTCCAATGGACAAGGCCTGGAAAGCCAAGTTATGATGCATTTAAGTTATCAATTTCTCATTTGCATGGGCAGTAACTTTAATTGCTAGGATTATAAACAGTCTTTTGTAAAAATTCTATTAGCAGTAAATTTTGGTTATCAAAGATTATATCATAGTTAGAGACTTGCTTTCTAAAGATTATCCCAGCAGGCACATTGTTTAGTGCCAAGCACCCATCTGTTTTCATTTTAGTACTAACTTTTTTATTCTTACACTCCTTTCCCTGAGGAGTTTAGGAGTGGTGTAGGAGGTAGTAGTGGTTATTACCTTGATGGAAGTATAGTTTATACTACAAAAGCTGTAATCTATTTCAATTCCTCTTTTCCAGAGAAATTGATTAGCACAATTCTCTCAGTATTATAAGCAATTATAAAGAAACTTCCTATTTTTCTATTTATTGCTTGAAACCTTTATTTGCTTGTCACTTTTTCACCACCTATCTCTTTACCTTCTGCAATCTGATTCCTAGTCCTGTGTCACCAAACTTGTTCTCATGAGAGCTTTCTTCTTTATTCAGATCCTTCTAGAACTCATCACTGCCTTTGACATTTATGACCACACCCTCACACCTGGATGGCTCTCAAAGCTCATATTCCATGACAATACTCATTCACAGTTAAATGAAAGAAAAAGGCACCCGATGAAAATAAAGTCTGGTGTGTGTGTGTGTGTGTGTATAATATATGTATATATACATATATATATACACGTATATATATGTGATATATATATGAATGAATTTAGTTGTAGATACTCAGAAGCAGAGCTGAGTTACAGCAAGGACTCAGGAAGAATTTTTATTTTAAAAACCAAGAGGGGATCCCTGGGTGGCTCAGCGGTTTAGCTCCTGCTTTTGGCCCAGGGCGCGATCCTGGAGTCCCAGGATTGAGTCCCGCGTCGGGCTCCTGGCATTCTCCCTGTGTCTCTGCCTCTCTCTCTCTAGCTCTATCATGAATAAATAAATAAATATTAAAAAAAAAAAACAAGAGCCTTAGAAGTCATTTAGGCAAATGCCCTTGTTTTATATATGAAATAATGAGGTACAGAAAATATATAAGTTAGGATGTCTTTGGTTGCAAGTAATAGAAAACAGAGACTTCATTTGGCTTAAACAATAAGGAACTGCTCTCTCCTACATAATATGAGGCCTAGACACAGTATCGCATCATTGCTCTCCTCTGTGGCACCTGTGGCCATGCCACCTTCCATGTGTCAGCTTCAACTTCAGGTTGTAAGCAGATTGCCTCGGCAGTTTCAAGACCTACATCAGAGTCCTGCACGTTGGGGAGGAGGATGAGGAAGAGGGGAAAGCATGTCTCTTTCTTGAGTCTCTTCAGAAGCAAAGAAACCTGATCAAGGAGCCCTAAAAAGACTTTCTCGTCACCTTCTCATTTCTAAAGTTACCAATGGCAAGGGAAATGAGATTCTAAGGTTGGTTTGATTCAAGCCTTGGACTAAGCTTAGGGTAGAATGAGTGCTGAAAAATTAAGGTTAAATAAATTAGTCATCATCGCAATATAACTTGTAGATCTAAGAGATTCTTTACATTTGTCTTTCTACACTTGTTGGAATTTTCTTCGTCCCTGCTCATTAATGCTGGATTCAACTCTTCTCTCTTCTTGCAAACTTCTCTGGGGTGCTCACTTGGTTTTTTGGTAATTATCTTAGGCTTCTGAGGAGGCAGCACAGAGTAATGGTAAGCACTGACATTAGAGCCAGACTGCTGGGGTTCACTTGTGTGTGTGTGTGGCACAATAGGCATGTCAATCGCTTTCCTCTTCTATAAAAGGGGATGGTACTAGAACCCACCTCACAGAGAGGTGAA
This sequence comes from Canis lupus dingo, assembly GCF_003254725.2. Classification (NCBI taxonomy): domain Eukaryota; kingdom Metazoa; phylum Chordata; class Mammalia; order Carnivora; family Canidae; genus Canis; species Canis lupus. The sequence continues at coordinate 46,390,250 of NC_064255.1, forward strand.
ATTAAATAAGCCACCATGTATAAAATGATCAAAACAATGCCTGTTACAAGGTAAGTCCTACAAGTGTCTCCTATTATTATTAAAGGGCATCTGCCTGTCCAGCAGCCCTTCCCCCCCTTCTTTTGATAAATGTTTCTGTTTTCCTTAAGGAGTAGACATCTCCACCATCCCATACAATCTTGGCACAATTCTCAATCAGTAGGAACTGCTCCCACTCCCCATTGGGCAGAGGGTGGGCATGAGGCCCAAGAGAGGCCAATCTCACATTTTCCCTTGGAATCTGAAGTTTAAACAGAATGACTCATGACAGAAAACCATCAAAATTCAGCCTTTCTCATATCAAGATATTCCTAATTTCTATACCCCTGGAACTATGTTCCAGATTCAGAGTGCTTACTCAAAAAAAAAAGAGAGAGAAAGAGAAAAAATTTCTTCCCTTGTGTTAGCTATCCAATTCCTTTAATAAGTTCCTTTTTGCTGAAATTGGCCAAAATTGATTGATGTTGTCAATGTAACTGCTATGTTGAATGAATAGGACTCTCAAAATTAAATCATCAAGCAACTTCGTTTTTTTGTCTCTGTCTCTTTAAATTTCCTCATGAGCCTACCTCCTATCTGGCCTTTGCATATATAGCAAGGAAATCAAGAATGTAGCTCTGCAGCCTAACGTTCTGGGCTCAAGTCCTAGCTCTACCTCCTGCTAACCATGCTACTTAAAGTCTCTTTGGCTCAGTTTCCTTACTGGTAAGTGGGGGAAACACTACACCTGCCACATTAGGTTATCAGAAAATTTAAATGACTTCCCAAATATAAAGTACCTGGAAGTACGCTTGGCATGTGGTTAAGTTCTAAGAAATGTGATGATAGCACTGGTGGTTCAGCGAGGCTGTCTTTCTTCCTCACACCCCATCATATCAGGCCCTGACCATTCTTGTTTCCATACCTATGTTCATGTTAGGCCTTCTCTTTCTCTTCAAGACATAATCAAGTCAAGCATCAACACTTCCACAAGGACTACATTGATCTACAGAGACCTTGTTGATCTGACACTTTGTAGGATTTATAATCTGTAACAGACACTTGAGTCTTGAGTTCATGTCATTTCTGTTGTTTTTTCATTGAACAGTGTGTACAAAGCACTGCCCAAACAAAAGTCATTGCTGAAGGCAGAAAAGATACTTGATATTTTCCTATGTCCTTCATATCACTTACTCCAGAGAAGACTCATGGTAAATCCTTGATAAGTAACTTTTGAATGGCCCTCTGAAGAGCTAAAAATATTTCTAGTCACAATTAACTTTCAAATTTGTATAGCTGCAAGCCCACAGGTCTATGTTTTAGTATATGTGCTACTAAAGTGAGCTCATGGCCTATGTTTTTATTGTGTGCATACGTATACAGAAAAGACAGGGTACAGAACTTCCCATTTTCATCCCACGCTGGCCCATACACTCCGGGCACTCAATAAATGGTATAAACTACCTTAAAAAAAAAAAAAAGAGCTGAAAACTTTAAGAGCTGAAAATCAATTCCAGATATGATAGGAAATTCCAAATATATCTGTTACCAGTTAGATTTGAAACTATAATACAAAAAGTCCTGTTCTGTTTAAAAACTAACAACAGAGATAAGGGAAATAGATACTTTTTCACCAATACTTTTTTTTCTCATAAGAATTATTGATGAAAGGGGGATCCCTGGGTGGCTCAACGGTTTAGCGCCTGCCTTCAGCCCGCGGCGTGATCCCAGAGTCCTGGGATCAAGTCCCACATCGGGCTCCCTGCATGGGGCCTGTTTCTCCCTCTGTCTGTGCCTCTGCCTCTCTCTCTCTCTCTCTCTCTCTCTCTCTCCCTCTCTCTCTGTATCTCTCATGAATAAATAAAATCTTAAAAAAAAAAGAATTATTGATGAAGGACAAAGTAGAGGAGGTAACTATTATTAGCTTATTGTCATGTCTCTGGAGAAATGTTCTATTGTTGAAACTCTGTATAAACATAAAGTATATCATCTTCTTTTACTGACTTCTCTAAGCATGTGAAACATACACGCAGAAATAAAAACTTCTCTCATTGATGTCCCAGAGCATATTGTTTACATGCAGAAACATGGCACTGTTTCATAGCTTTGTGGGCAATTATTTAATCATGTGAAAAAGCCCACTGGGAAAAAGAAATTGAGTAAGCCTGGACTCGATTCCATGTGAAACCATGTGTGGGATGGAGACATATAAATTGACTCACTTATCCAATTCTCAGAACAAACTTATGTTACATCAAAATGACACTTCTATAAATGACACCTCCATACTTTTTTGGCTTATTGTTGTTTAACGGATATAGTTATTTCAAAGTTAGCAGGGAAAGATGCTTCTTTTCTAAATGTTATCCACTGTGAATTTCTCAACCACACCAACTCTTCAACATTTCCTTCCTTACAGAAACAGTTGGCCTCAGAGAAAAAGGAAAGGGAAGAGGGAGAAGGATGAGAGAGAAAAAAGAAAAAAGCTGTATATCTTACTTGGATTGTGCAAGACAGCCTGGTGCAATCATACTTTGATTTTTCTCCTCATTCTGGAGTGCCGTAAGTTCCACCATGTTAACCATCACATCGTTGGTGTGGCCTGGAAGCTGGGGAAGCACTGAAATAATCTTCTCTACCAAGTTGTCTCCATGATGCCCAGCTGCTCCTGTTTAAGCAGACAAGAAAATTTAAATTCACAAAATAGGAGGGAAAAAATATAGATTAATGTTTTATAATGGCCCTTCTATCAAAAGTAATATATATATATTTATATATATATATATATTGCTTCTATTACATAAATCTGTAACACAAGCTGAGCATTTTTCCCTCGTTTATTTTAAATATTTTTAAATATTTTAAATATTTTATTTATTTACTCATGAGAGACACACAGAGAGAGAGAGAAGCAGAGACACAGGCAGAGGGAGAAGCAGGCTCCATGCAGGGAGCCCGACGTGGAACGATCCGGGATCTCCAGGATCATGCCCTGGGCTGAAGGCAGCGCTAAACCGCTGAGCCCCCTGAGCCACTCAGGGATCCCCACATTTTTCTCTCTTTAACACTAATCAAGATCACGATTACCTAGTCAACCAGTCTGTACCTTGTGCATTGAACTTAATGCTCCATGAAGGCATATGCAATGTCTGCTCTGGTTACTACTATATTCCTATCACCTAGCACAGTACCTATACATGGTAGGTATCAATAAATTTTAATATATAAATAGGTAATTAGCATATATTTAGTCAGCAAAATAGTGTCATCAGATGATCCTATTGTAAGATTTTACAGCCAAACTTTATTTTACTGATGAAGACGTTAAGACCCAGAAGGGCTTAGAGACCTGACCAAGAATAGCAGATCTCCCCTCTGCTAGAATCTTATCTTCAAAATAGCAACTGTTCATTTAATTCCCCCTGTACTCAGCACATCTAGTAGGCAGCTTGGCAGCTAGTAGGCTCTCACTACATATTTGTTAGATTATGGGAAAAATAAATGAATGAATGAATGAACTAACGAACAAATGAATGAATGAATAACAGTTTGTAACAACAGAAACATTAACGGAGTACTTTCTGCATAACAGGCACTGTTCTAGGTACTTCACATGTATTAACTCTTTTAATAACAAATGACTTGGGACCTCGAACTGAAATTCAAGACTAGTGACAGTGTAATATTTTTTCCATGAAACCATGTTATCTTTCCAAAAACCATCACTCGCTTGGGAGACCTCTTTCCAACAATGGATGGGACTTGGTGCATCTTGTTCTGATCCCATCCACTCCAAATCAATCAACCTTTTGTTTCCTGATGTCTATCTCTCATTTTTGCTATATCACATTAACTGGACAGAACTAAGTAGAAAGCACCAAATCAGGCACCCAAGGAATCCTTGTCACCACAACCACAATAACCAACATTTTATTGAAACCATGTATTAAGGTTCATACTGTACATTTATTATCCACGTAATTCTCACAGCTCTAAATAGGTATTATTATGATTATTTACAGAGTAGAAGATTCAGTTTAAGTAACTTACTCAGGATTACATAACTTGTAAGTACAGAGCAAGAATTCAAACTCAAAAGGCAGAAATCACCAAAACCACACTATTAACAACAACAACAAAATCAGGGCCCATGAAAGTGACTTAAGATAGACCCAAGATGACTTCTAATGGTAAAGAGGAAAGAGTTCTCATACCACCAGTAGAAGATTGATTTATTAGGCCTGGAAGGAACCACATCTTAGTTCTGCTGTCTAAGGTTTATGGTTGTCTTCTCGGCACTCAGACTTAACGAGCAGCTCTTTAAATACTTGCTGAATGAAAGCCTAGTGACTATAAGTGTCCTATGATCCAAATGCGGGTCAGAAGTCCCCAAGTGACTTAAACTAAGCCTGGAATGGAGATACTAGGATTACCTCATAGCATCATGAATTTATTTCTCCATCAGTTCTCTCATCACTCACTAAAAATTTTCATAAATATACATTCATCACCAAAATAATGTTTCTTTGAACTTGGTACCTAAAATCGGAACCCTGCTCCAAGCTATTCTCATTTTTCGACTGCTATTTGTTGACACATGGTACACATAAGTGGTCTATATGTGCTACCATTCTTCCCTAACTTCTTCAGCCCCTATAGTCTGGCTGCTTCTCATTCCTACCCCTATGTCAAACTCAGGGGTCCTTCTTAAGTTCATTAAACCCTCTGCAAATTGTTGATTATTCCAATCCTGAAACTCTCCAAATATTAGAAGTCAAAACACAGCATACTTATTTTTTCTTATCAGGTTTAAAACCTGAGAGCTATTTCTATATATCCAAAGTATTATTCATATGCTTAAAATATTATGTACTAATAACCTAAATATTCAAAGGTAGAGAAATAATTTTTTTCTCATTATGGCATATTTATTGAAGCAGTTCTCAAATTGTGGTTTCCATTTTCTTCTAATTATTTATAGCCTCTAAACTCTCTATGATGAACATACATTCCTATTGTAATAGGAATAAAAAATGTTACACACACACACACACACACACACACACACACACACAAATATCCCAACATTTTAACAAGGGTTATCTTTGGATAGTAGGATATTTTGGTTGATATAAACTCTACAAAAACTTCATTTTCTCCCAATATCTTCTAGAAGGAGTATATGAGACTTACCTAACTGGAAAAATAATTTAACATTCCATCAGGAACTGTTTCTATTACTATATCAAAGAATTAACAAAATGCTAAATTTTCATGAACACAATTATTCAACTTCTTAGATTTAATCAAAAGGATATGTATAGTTAACATGTTTGATAATGACAGATAAAGCAGGTATGGGCTTTCAACTAAGTGTCTTGCTCTTCTGAATACAGTTTCTCCTATCTCTGGCTTTAGAGGGTTTTTTTAAAGGGTAAAGGGTTTAATATTCATTTTTAAATTAATTAGTGCCATTTATATGACTCAAACATAGACTAAGAATTCTGGGTCTCTCAATTTCATAACTTCAGATTATTTTATGAAATGAATAAAATGCTGAAATTTGTATCACAGTCAAATTTTCAGAGAGCTTAATTTTTCCTTTATTACAGAAATTTTAAAATATTATTTGAAGACTCAAGAGTGGGAGTCAACCAGAACTCAGTTATTTTGGCCAACAGCAATGTGGTCTAGTATGGCCAGAGAATGGTTTATTTCCCAATGTCATCTTTTCCAAGAGGGGTATAGGAAAAAGAAACTGGAGACATGGGTCCTAGTGGTCCTGTCCTCCACTAGTTCATCATGTGATCTGACATAAATTCATTAAATGTGGTGCTATTTTACCAAGCTAAAACTCAGAGTTGGTCCAAATGACACCTAAATATCTTTGAACCTCAAGATTTGAAATCCTAAGTCAATTACTTCAAGAGCTAAACTTGTTTAGTTAACAGCATGAGAAAAACACCAATCCTCCATTACTTTGTGGATTATATGTGAAGGTATATGCTAGTATTATCATAAGGCAGGTAAAATCTACACTTGCCCCTACTCATATAGAATAACATGAGCAGCAAGAATCTTGGAGCCCTCAATATCATATAGTAAGTATACTGGAACTAAAATTATATGTATAGTTAGTTAGTTAGTTAGTTAGTTAGTTAGTTAGTTAGTTAGATAGATAGATGATAGAAAAAAAGGATAGGAGTTAAGATGGCAGAGCAGTAGGGGACCCAAATCATTCAAACACCCAAGAAATTGATCAGAATGCTGAGAGAACAAACTGCAGGACTGGAGGGAGAAAAGTCACAATGTAGAAGATACGAGTTACAGAGATGTGATTCCGGAGAGAAAAGACTCATGGGTGCTATGGAGAGGAGGGATCCTTGATCATGAAGTGAAGAGAGAGCAAGAGCAAGAGAGAGAAATAGAAAGCATTGTGCAGGAGATTGCACTGAAGAAATACTTCCCCAAAACCACTGACTGAGAAAACTAGAGCAACTGATTATCACAAGTTTTTACAAGCAGTGGAGCTCAAAGTCTGAGGTTTAAGCAGTCGGAGCCACTGCCAAGTGGAGGCTGGTGGGCATCACGGTGCTCCCATGGGGAAGGAGGGCAAAGGCCACCTGGGAGCAGACAATGTGCTTTGAGGATCCCCTGGGTCGCACTGAAAGAGAAGGTTCCCCTTCTTGGAGCCATTTGGGAGAGGTAGCATGACTTCTCAGGGGACAAAAGAGCTGGCGGGTGCCAAACACCTGCCCCATTTAGTAGCATAGAATCAGAAACACCTCCTGAAGGCAGCAAAGCTTAGTGCAGGCTTTTTGCTGCACTTTACCATAAACTCTGAGCCCCTGTGTGATCATGTGACTGCTTTTCCTGGGACAAACCAGCACTACCCGCAGCATGGCAAGAAGATCAGAAGATCAGCCCAGGGCCACACAGCAGTGGGTCTCTAAAATTTGGAGTTTGGAAATCCAGCAACATGCCTGAAATAAAGCACAGGAGTGCTGCCTAGCAGACAGACAGCCCAGACACAGGCAGGATAAAGTCAGGTAACTGACAGAAGCCAAGGGCATAAGAGGGGAGATTATTTGCTCTTTTGTGAGGGCTTCCTGAATAGCAGTGGGCATGAACTCCCTGCTCAGGGAATGAGAGAGTTGTGCATCTCCTCCACCCCCATCAGCACTGACTTACCTCAGTGAGCAACACAGTGTGCCCAGTGGAGGCTGGAGCCACTGACACCAGGCCCCCACCTCCTGCGCTCTGCAGGTGCATCTTTCCTAGGGCAAGTCAGCCTGAGAACCAGCGGAGCATGCCCATCCCCAGAAGGCCAGCACAAACCCCCTGCACAAACCAAGTCCACTGATGACAGGGTGCTAGAGCTTGAGCTCTAGTAGAAATAGGATCAGGCTTATTTTAACAAACAGATCAAAGCACACCTGGCTAAAATGCCACACACAGGACAAGGTCCAAACACTCCCCACTGCAGGCAAGGAGAAACTCTTCAGAGGACTGACCTGAGGGTAAAGGCAATCAAAACACAACAGCAGAGTATACATTTGAAACACTTCCTGGGGATCCCTGGGTGGCTCAGCAGTTTGGCGCCTGCCTTCAGCCCAGGGCATGATCCTGGAGACCCGGGATCGAGTCCCTTGTCGGGCTCCCTGCATGGAGCCTGCTTCTCCCTCTGCCTGTGTCTCTGCCTCTCTCTCCCTCTCTGTGTGTGTCTCATGAATAAATAAATAAAATTTTTTTAAAAATTTCCTGAAGCACCAGGCCCTGGACAGTAAAGGACCTCCTCTTAATATAGCCATTACTCTCAGGAACAGGAATTATAACAGGCTTTCCTAACACACACACACACACACACACACACACACACTCACACTGACCCAGAAAAAATGATAAGATGGAGGACTTCACCCCAAAAGAAAGAACAATAAGAGGTCATGGCCAGGGATCTAACCAAAACAGATATAATTAAAAACAGATTTTAAAACAACAATCACAAGGATGCTAGCTGGACTTGAAAAAAACATAAAAGACACTAGAGAATCCCTTACTGTAGAGATTTTTAAAAAATGAAAAACTAGGCAGGCTGAAACAAAAAATGCTATAACCAAGATGCAAAACTGACTAGATATAATGACACATGGATGTATGAAGTAGAGGAACAAATCAGTATTATAGAAGATAAAATTATGAAATATAATGAAGCTGAAAACAAGAGGGAAAAGAAAAAGTATTGGTTCACGAATGTAGACTTAGGGAACTCAGTGACTCCATAAAGCATAATAACATTCATATCATAAAAGTCCCAGAAGGAGAAGCAAAGGAAAGGGGGTAGAAGGTTAATTTGAGCAAATTATAGCTGAAAACTTCCCTAATTTGGGGAAGGAAACAGACATCAAAATCCAAGAGGCAAAAGAGAACTCCCATAAGAATCAACAAAGGCCAGCCAACACCAAGATATATCTTATTAAAACTTACAAAATACACAAAGAAAAATCCTGAAAACAGCAAGGGAAAAATGTCCTTGACCTACAAGGGAATATGAATCAGGTTAACAGCAGTTCTTTCCACAGAACTTGGCAGGCCAGAAGGCAGTGACATGATATATTCAATGTGCTGAATGGGAAAAATGTGCAACCAAGGATACTCTATCCAGCAAGGCTATCATTCAGAATAGAAGGAAAAATAAAGAGTTTCCCAGACAAAAACAAAAGGCGTTCATGACCACTAAACTAGCCCTGTAAAAAATATCAAAGGGTACTCTTTGAATGGGAAAGAAAAAACAAAAGCAACAAAGACCAGAAAAAGGAACAAAGAACACCAGAATCATCAACTTTACAGGTAACACAATGGCACTAAATTCAGATCTATTAATAATCACTCTGAATGTAAATGGACTAAATGCTCTAATCTAAAGACAGAGGGTATCAGAATGGATTAAAAAGAAAAAAAGACCCATCAATATGCTGCCTACAAGAGGCTCATTTTAGACCTAAACACACCTGTAAATTGAAAGTTAGAAGATGGAGAATCATCTATCATGCTAACATACATCAAAAGAAAGACAGAGTAGCCATAGTCATACCAGAAAAAACAGATTTTAAACCAAAGACTGTTACAAGAGATGAAAAAGGACACTATATCATAATTAAAGAGTCTATCCAACAAGAACTAATCTATACCTCAAATATATAAATATATATTTGGTAATAATACAACAATAGTAGGAGACTTTAGCACTTCACTTACAGCAACAGACAGATCATCTAAGCAGAAGATCAACAAGGAAATAATGGCTTTGAATGACACACTGAACCAAATGGATCTAACAGATATACACAGAACATTTCATTCTAAAGCACCAGAACATACATTCTTTTTGAGTATACATGGAACAATCTGCAGAGTAGATCACATACTGGGTCACAAATCAGGCTTCAACAAGTACGAAAAGATTGAGATTATACCACATGTACTCTTAGACCACAACACTATGAAACTTGATGTCAACCACAAAAAAAAAAAAAAGAAAAAATTGGAAAGACCACAAATAGATGGAGTTAAAGAATATCCTACTGAAGAATGAATGGGTTAACCAGGAAATTAAAGAAGAAATTTTTAAAAAATACATAAGCAAATGAAAATGAAAACATGACAGCCCAAAACCTTTGGAATGCAGCAAAGGCAGTCCTAAGAAGGAAGTGTATAGTAATACAGGCCTATCTCAAGAATCAAGAAAAGTCTCAAATACACAGCCTAATCTTACACAAGAAGGGCTAAAAGAGGAACAACAAATAAAGGCAAACGCCACCATAAGAAGAGAAATAATAAAGATTACAGCAGAAATAAATGATATAGGGGATCCCTGGGTGGCTCAGCAGTTTAGCGCCTGCCTTTGGCCCAGGGCAGGGTCCTGCAGTCCCAGGATTGAGTCCCACATCGGGCTCCCAGCACGGAACCTGCCTCTTCCTCTGCCTGTCTCTGCCTCTCTATTTCTCTCTCTGTGTGTGTGTGTGTGTGTGTGTGTATCATGAATAAATAAACAAAATCTTTAAAAAAAAAAAAAGAAAAGAAAGAAAGAAAGAAAGAAAGAAAAAAGAAAAGAAAAAAAGAAAGAAAGAAAGAAGAAAGAAAGAAAGAAAGAAAGAAAGAAAGAAAGAAAGAAAGAAGAAAGAAAGAAAATAGAAACAAGCAAAAAACAATAGAACAGCTCAATGAAACTAAGAGCTGATTCTTTGGAAGAATTAATAAAACTTATTAACCCTTCACCAGACTTATCAAAAATAAAAGAGAAAGGACCTAAACAAAGTCATGAATGAAAGGGGAGAAATCACAACCAGCACCACAGAAATACAAACAATTACTGGAGAATATTATGAAAAAGTATATGCCAACAAATAATCTGGGCATCTGAAAAAAATAGGTAAATTCTTAGAAACTTACAAATTGCCAAAACTGAAACAGGAAGAAATAGAAAATTTGAACATTACCCATAACCAGCAAAAAAATTGAATCAGTAATCAAAAATTTCCCAACAAACAAAAGTCCAGCCCAGATGGCTTCCCAGGGGAATTCTATCAGACATTTAAAGAAAAGTTAATACCTATTCTTCTCAAACAGTTCCAAAAAATAGAAATGGAAAGAAAACTTCCAAACTCATTCTATGAGGCCAGCATTACCCTGATTTCAAAACCAGACAAAGACCCTACTAAACAAGACAATTACAAGCCAATAGCCTTGATGAACATGGATGCAAAAATACTCAACAAAGTAACAAATGGAATCCAACAATACATTAAAAGAGTTATATTCACCACAATCAAGTGGGATTTATTCCTGGGTTGCAGGAATGGCTCAAAATTTACAAATCAATCAATGTGATGCACCACGTTAATAAAAGAAAGGACAAGAACCATATGATCCTCTCAAAAGACACAGAAAAAGCATTTGACAAAATACAGCATCCATTCAAATCCCTCAACAAAGTAGGGATAGAGGGCACATACCTCAACATCATAAAGGCCATATAAAAAAGACCCATACTAATATTATCCTCAATGAGGAAAAACCGAGAGCTTTTTCTCTACAATCAGGAATAAGACAGGGATGTCCACTCTCATTAGTACTTAACACAGTACTGGAAGTCCTAGCTTCATCAATCAGATAACAAAAAGAAATAAAATGCATGGGATCCCTGGTTGGCGCAGCGGTTTGGCGCCTGCCTTTGGCCCAGGGCGCGATCCTGGAGACCTGGGATCGAATCCCACGTCGGGCTCCCGGTGCATGGAGCCTGCTTCTCCCTCTGCCTGTGTCTTTGCCTCTCTGTGTGTGTGACTATCATAGATTTAAAAAAAAAAAAAAGAAAAGAAATAAAATGCATCCAAATCACCAAGAAAGAAGTCAAACTTCACTATCTGCAGATGATATGATACACTGTAGAAAACCCAAAAGACTTCACCAAAAAAAATTGCTAATTTTGCTAATTCGGCGAAGCTGCGGGATACAAAATCAATGTACAGAAGCCTGTTGCATTCGTATACACTAATAATGAAGCAGCAGAAAGAGAAGTCAAGAAATCAATCCCATTTACAATTCTACCAAAAATCATAAGATATCTAGTTGTAAATCTAATCAAAGAGGTAAAAGATCTATACTCTGAAAACTACAGGACACTTGCAAAGGAAATTGAAGAAGACACAAAGAAATGGAAAAACATTCCATGTTTATGGATTGGAAGAACAATTATTGGTAAAATACCTGTACTACCCAAAGCAATCCACAAATTTAATGCAATCCCTATCAAAATACAATCAGCATTCTTCACTCAGTATAATATCCTCCAGTTCCACCCGTGTCCATGTAAATGCGAAGTATTCATCCTTTCTGATGGCTGAGTAATATTCCATTGTATATATCTACCACATTTTCTTTATCCATTCATCTCTCGATGGACATCTGGGCTCTTTCCACAGTTTGGCTATTGTGAACACTGTTGCTATGAACACTGGGGTGCAGGTGCCCCTTCAGATCACTACATTTGTACCATTGTGGTAAATATCTAGTAGTGTGATTACTGGGTCATAAGGTAGTTCTATTTTTAACTTCTTAAAGAACTTCCATACCATTTTCCAGAGTGGCTGTTCCAGCTTGCATTCCCACCAAAAGTTTTAAACTCACATCATTTCCCACCTAGATATTATAATAGCCTTCTGATTGATCTCCACAATGTCTTGATTATGGGTTTTGGTTTCACAACTATATGTTGTTTGACAAAATTTTGTGCTAAAAATGATAAATGTTACTATATGTAAATTATGCTTTAATAAACTGGACTGGGGCGGGGGAAGCAAGTAAAACAACAGCAACAAACCCATCCCATCGGAGTCTGACTCATCTCTCAGTTCCCACTTTGGAATCAATAAATCTATCCACCACATTGCCCACCAGAGAACTCATTCAACAGGAAATGTATGCATGCAGTTTGCCTGCCTAAAAATTTATTATGACTCCTCACTGAGCATGAAATTTAAGGCTTTTGAAACATGGCCCCAACTTCCTTCCTCATTATCTCCATCACCCTTCCTCATCCCTTGCCAATCCCTATTTCATCCCAACCTTTATGCACCTTAAACCCTAATAAAAAAATGATCTAAAAGGAATTCCCAGAACCACCTATGCTCCTTTTTACATTTTTGCACATGTGGGGACCTTTTAAAAGAATGCTGATACTAGTCTCTGCCCAGACCCATTTTTTAAGAACCAGGCTTTCTGGAGTGGTGCAAATGTGAAACCGGGTTGAGAACCACTGGTCTAGTAACGGCCACCCCTTAAAGGAGAATTTTGTACCTAAACCCTATGAAGGCATTTATCATTCATACTTTAATTTGCTGAACTTCGTGCTTCATTTAACTCTGCTTCATTCCTCATGGACAAGAGCCTTGATTGCTCTTTACATCAGCGCTTCTCAAACTTTATTATTCATTTAAATCACCTAGAGATGTTGTTAAAGTACAGGTTCTGATTTTAAGTCTGCAAAGAGGCCTGAGAGTCTACATTTTTAATCAGCTTCAGCTGAGCCAAGGCTTCCCGTCCCCAGGACATGAGTAGGGAAGCTTTATGTCACTATCACCTAGCACAGAACCTGCATGTGAAAGTCGCTCAAGAAACATTTATCGATTATAGGTATCATCTGCATCATTCTTCACACCTTCCCCAGGTAACCAAAACATGGAGCTATCTTGCAGGACCAGTTAGGAGGAATCTCACTTATTCTGCTGCTTCTTATTTTTTTTTCAAGTATGACAGAACAGAGTTCCTGACAAATGGTCAATTCTAACCAACTCTCATTTCCTTTAGTGGCAGGTGAGAGGTCAGGTAAAAGGATTCTTCTGGGTTATGTGTACGGCAAATCACTCTCGTATGTACACTCTTAATCTTAGAGAGAAAACATATTTGAAGTAATAAAACTTAAGTAATTTCTTTTTTTTTAAGATTTTATTTATTTATTCATGACAGACAGAGAGAGAAAGAGGCAGAGACACAGGCAGAGGGAGAAGCAGGCTCCATGCAGGGAGCCCGATGTGGGACTTGATCCCAGGTCTCCAGGATCACGCCCAGAATCACGCCCGGAAGGCAGCCCTAAACCGCTGAGCCACAGGGGCTGCCCTAAAACTTAAGTAATTTCAAATGCATACCATTGATTAATAAAATTAAGAAACATTTATTTTCCGGTGCCCACTATATACCAGGCACTGTTTTAGGAGCTAGCTGTGTTAACTTATATTATCTTCTCAACAACCCTGTTGGGTATCTTTATTTTATAGATCACGAGACTGAGACCTATATGTTAGACAGTGGCTCAAGGACTTATGACTAGAAAGAGGCAGAGCTAAGACTTCGTAACTAACCAGTCATGCTTGTTACCCAACCTAGATAGTAGTTGCAGCTCCCATACATTGAGGATCTACCTCAATCCTCTGCCTCCTTCCATGTAGGATTCCATGTAACACAAGTCTGATCATGTAACATCACAGCTCAGAACTCCCCAAGGTTCTGATCATACTTTGGCTTTTATATAGTCCTTACTTTGCCCTACGGTACATGGCCTCTGCCTATCTCTGCAACTTCATCTCCTCCCAAGGCAAGCTGAAGGGACCCACACCGGCCTCCTACTGTTCCTCGAACCTGTCAAACATATTCCCACCTCAAATCCTTTGCACCTGCCGCTCGGACTGTATGTTCTACACCAAGACAGCTTTATGGCCTGCTTCCTCTCTTCTTTCCATCTCTGCTAAAATGTCACATCCTCAGAAAGGCCTTCCCCAACTAAAATGGAAACCCTGTCACTCTTTAATCTTACCCACTGTATTAGTTATATATTCAATGAATGAATGAATGATTTTGTATCCTTCCAACAGTAATTTAAGGTCATTATCTAACCCTGTTCACAAATGAGAAAACCCTCAAAAGGCTCAATGCAAAGGCATCTACCTTTGGGTGGCTCAGTGCATGAGCGTCTGCCTTTGGCTCAGGTCGTGATCCTTAAGTAATTAAGCCAGGACTTGAAACTATACTAGCCTGGATCTAACACTAGCCATCTAATCAGAGCCTTGAAAGGCTTCTCAATCATTTCTCACACTTACGTTTATTTTAAACAGTATCCACTGAACACTAAGATGAAGATAGTAGTTGATAATTTTTTGGGGGTGGAAAATCAGATTGAGGGAAGAATAAGTCACTTTTCTGAACACTAGAGCAGCACCAGGGCCCAACAAGTGTGTTTAGTCTTTAAAGCTGCTAGCTTCTGGACAACCTAGCAGCAGCATCTATACTGTCCAGGACAAGGCTTCTCAAACATTTTTCTATAGTAACATATATGAGATGGGTCATGAACATAGGCTTTGGAGTAAGCTGCCAACATTCAAATCCTGACTACCATTTACGAGCTGCATGATTTTGGACAAGTTACTTAATTCCTCAATTTCTCTGTTTCCTCATCTGTAAAATGGGGATAAGCATACTACCTCACAGAACAATTTTGAAAATTAAAAAAGCTTAGATATGTTGATGGCTAAGAAAAGTAATATGCTCTCATATATTAGCTATTAATAGTCTCGAATTTCAGTACTTTAACAAATCATATACATACCTTAAAGCAAATATAAATGCATCAGTGTATCATAATCTCAGGAATACGAATTACCCTTTGCACTGAAAGTTAATCTTTAATTGAATGGATTTGACTTAAAAGTTTACATGAAACTAAAATTCAGAATGGAACCAGGGGAGGAAATTAAATTCCCAGAGTTACTGCCACCTTCTATCTTTTGAATTTTTTTAAATTTTTATATATTTATTCATGAGAGACACAGAGAGAGGCAGAGATATAGGCAGAGGGAGAACCAGGCTCCCTATGGGGAGACCAATTCAGAACTCGATCCCAGGACTCCAGGATCGCGCACTGAGCTGAAGGCAGACGCTCAATCATTGACCCACCCAGACATCCCCCTATCTTTTGATTTTGAACTTGAAGCATTCTAGTCAATCCTAAGAGCCAAAAAAGAATGGAAAGGAAACCAGACTCAAACCTTTGAAAGATTAATAAATCACATCTACCTTTTTAATTCTCCCCTGAAACAAATCAGCAGCCAGAACAGTCCATAGAATGTTGTACTTAGGGGATCCCTGGGTGGCTCAACGATTTAGTGCCTGCCTTTGGCCCGGGACGTAATCCTGGAGTCCCGGGATCAAGTCCCCCATTGGGCTCCCTGCATGGAGCCTACTTCTCTCTCTGCCTGTGTCTCTCATGAATAAATAAATAAAATCTAAAAAAAAAAAAAAAAAAAAAAAGAATGTTGTACTTAAATCTCCTGTGCAAACATGCCTGATGCACTCTGCAGAGACACAAGCTTCTGAGTGGTTGGGACACGTAAACCAACATCACTGCAAACAGACATCAGCGACTATTTACTTCTCACATAATTACAACAAACTTCCTATATTTTTAGGTGTTGAGAGCTTATCAACTGTTTCAGGAGAGCAAGGAAATAGCCTATCTTGTTCATCACTGTTTCCCTAAACCTGTATCAATGCTTGGCACACAGTAGGCTTTCAATAAATATTTACTGAAAATAATAAACCAACTTATTAGACAAATTAATGTTACTTTCAGCAAAGATAATGACAAAAATATGAGAAAGAAACTTGTCTGTACTATAAGCAGGATGTTAAGAATGTTGGATATCTACGAATTATTGGAGGTTATTTTTGGTAGTGCTAATTTTACATCTAGAAGACATATAAGCCTACAAACCTTCTAGTGGTAAATACCAAGGATGTTTTCCAAAATACTTAACAACTAATAGTAAAAGTTAATATATGTTTATGGAAATGAACACCTAAATCAAAATCTAAAAAATGTATTTCCCTTTGATCTCTATATTAAAACTGCTGTCAAGTAATTTAAATTGAAATTCAAACCATTCAAGTCTTTCCAATAATTTTCAAATCAGCTTTTAATTTTTAGAAATTGTTGGTGTAATCTTTTGTATGCTGCAGTATCACTGGCTAAACAATACCAGTCACAGTTTGTCATAAGACTCCACACCAAACTCTTGTAACAATTTCTCCATCAAACTTATTGTTATGAGGGATCCCTGGGTGGCGCAGCGGTTTGGCGCCTGCCTTTGGCCCAGGGCACGATCCTGGAGACCCAGGATCGAATCCCACGTCGGGCTCCCGGTGCATGGAGCCTGCTTCTCCCTCTGCCTGTGTCTCTGCCTCTCTCTCTCTCTCTCTGTGACTATCATAAATAAATAAAATTTAAAAAAAAAAAAAAACTTATTGTTATGACTCACAGCTCCTTATGCTTGTTACATTCAAGACATATCAGAAAAAACAGTGAGGTTTTTTTTGTTTTTGTTTTTGTTTTTGATCAGGTATGTTCCTGGTCACCAGAGTCTGGACCAAAGACAGAGAGCACCCAAGACAATAATAAGGCTACCAACACACCTACCTCCCTACCACCTTGGAGGAGAGAACAAATGCCACATCTCTACAATCATCACAACCTCCCTCGCTGCCTCAGTACCTTTAGCAACTCTGGAGGACCAGCTGTGTCCACACCAGCACTCTCCTCTTCTCCACTAAGCAACAGTATTCAGTGGCTTGTGGGCCCAATAAGTAATTTCCTTTTACTCATTAGTACAGAAGAATTTTAATGATTAAAAAGTAGGTTCTACAACACAGCTATGTACCAAATCAGCCCTGAATATTACTAACATGGCACTATGTTGAAACAACTGTGACACAAATGAATCATTAATCTGCTCATCTGGAATATAGTTTGAGTGATTATTCAAAAGGTATCCATTAAAAAGACTTCAACTTATAAATTACTTGGACCCCAGGAACAAACGATTCCCATTGAGGGTTACAGAGTAGCTAAAGGAGGTCCCGGAAGGCTTGTCTGAGAAGCAAAAATCTGAGCACAGATTTAAAGGAAGTGAACAAGAAAGCCATGTAGATACCTGAAGGAAGAACGTTCCAAGCTGAGCTGCAGAACACCAAAGGCTCTGAGGCTGGGACATACTTGGTGAGGTGGCCAGTGTGGTGGGAAAATAACATGTGAGGGGAGATTAGTGGAAGATGAGGTAGGAAAGGTACACATAGGCAGGTCATGTATGGCCTTGAAAACAATGGTAAGGAATTTGGATTTGACAGTAGGTACGTTGGAAGGCTGTGGGAGGACTGTGAGCAAGCAAATGACATGTCAGATTTACATTCTGATGGGGTTACACAAGAAACTGGATTTATCCGTGTATCTTTTGTGCATCTTTTAATATTTTTTATTATTTTTAATTCTTTGCATCCTCTACTCTGCTGTATCAAATGCTGCTTTGAGATTGAGTAAAATGAATCCTGATAACTGAACATTGGATGTGGCAACATGGAGGCCATTCGTGATCCTGAAAGAAGAAATTGCTGTACAGAGAGCATGTATGGACGACTCTTTCAAGTTTGTTGTAAAATGGAGCAAAAAAAAAAAAGAAAAAATAGAACAAGTTGGAGGAGCATGAGGTGTTAAGAGAGGAGATGTTACATTCTGTTTGTATGCTGACCAGGAAAATCCAGTAAAAAAGATTTTTTCCAATGAAGATCTAGAAACAAGGGAGGGTATGTGACAAAAGTAAATCTATGAGACAAGTGAAAAGGGAGAGGACCTTGTCTGCAAAAGTGAAGAAGTTGGCATTTGATAGTAGCAGGGACAGTACATCTCTTCTTAATACAAAGGAAGGAAAGGAAAATATGTGGGTACAGATGTACAAAGGCTGGGTAATTTGGTGATAGGAAGATATGAAAGTTTTCTGATGGCTTATATTTTCAAGAGTCCTATACAAGGAAAGCATGCCTAAGACTTACAAGAGCTGTTACCATGATGCTGGAGGGCAGGGACGTTAAAGTCTGCCCAGCCGAAATCATAGGGGTGGAGGAGAGGCACAACACTATGTGACCTTGATTAATTATGAAACAATGTCATATTTGGGGCCTAAGAAAGAAGTAGAAACAGTATATGCCGCACACTCAAAAATTCAGCAAGCATAAACTCCTCGGGTGCTTTTTAGTCCTCTAAGAGTTCTGAGATGTTATGATTTTTACTTGTACTTAAATCACAATGACGGACTATTTTTATGGTCACATCATTAAGCTTACATCACTGTATTACCACTTAGCTTAGTTTCTATTTTATGATCTAAAACTTAGTCTTATAAAGTCAAAAACTCAAATACAGCTATTGTGGTTTTTGTGACTTCATTCCACTTTTTTCCTGACCTACTAAGAAGAATATTTACTAAGATCAGTTTCCTGACCATGACCCCTGAATATGGGTGTGGCCAAACCATACTGCTAGCAACACGCATCTACCTAATCAGGGAACAATAAATGTGACCTTTGAAAATATGCACATGTCACTATCAGAAAGTGTTTTCTGTTCACCTATTTTCAGGTTACCCTTGTTTTCTATGCACATAAATAACTGATCGCTATTAAAATTTGACATCACCTATCCAATCCTCAATAGAGTAACAGCTAAGAATAAATCAATGAACATTTGAAAATATTTTCTACGATTGGATTTAATCTCAATTTCTGGTAATACTTCAAGTTTACTTATTAACACTCACTTAAAGAAACCTATAACTGGGCAGCCCGGGTGGCTCAGTGGTTTAGCACCTGCCGTCGGCCCAGGGCATGATCCTGGAGACCCGGGATCGAGTCCCACGTCCGGCTCCCTGCATGGAGCCTGCTTCTCCCTCTGCCTGTGTCTCTGCCTCTCTCTCTCTCTGTCTCTCATGAATAAGTAAATAAAATTAAAATAAAGAAACCTAAAACTAAACTACCTATGATAATTTCATGTATTGTTGCACGGTTTTCCTTCCACTGGTTCACCTGTCAACAACTCTCTCCAACAAATCAGAGCATTCTTATGGAGGATTGCTGTGAGTCTTGGCGACTGCACATTTCTAAAAGGTTCCCAGGTGTACAGTTCTCCTCAATGTCAGCATAATTTCCCCCAGTATCTTTGGTTAGATGTAGTTGTGAAACAAAACAGTGCATGTTAAAGATGCATTTAACAATTTGACTGTAATTGCTGATTTGCTCGCCTGTATTCCCCCCTAGATGGAAAACTCTGTGAGACCTGGATTGTGTCCGTCTAGTTCATCTCTGTATCCTCAGCCTGACATAGAGTAAGAGGTCAATAGAATAAATGCTGAAGGGATCCCTGGGTGGCTCAGCGGTTTAGCGCCTGCCTTTGGCCTGGGCTGTGATCCTGGAGTCTCGGGATGGAGTCCTGCGTTGGGCTCCTTGCATAGAGCCTGCTTCTTCCTCTGCCTGTGTCTCTGCCTCTCTCTCTCTCTCTCTCTCTCTCTCTCTGTCGTCTATCATGAATAAATAAAAAATAAAAAAATATTTTAAAAGACAGAATAAATGCTGAATCAGTGAAAGTGCCAGCACCCTGGGGAGAGGTTCGGAAGACCTACAGCAGCCCCACTTACCCGTGAGATCCAGAGTCCTGTCCACAAAGACCACTGAGGCCCTGCCCGCGGCGGTCTTCCTCCTGTTCTTGGCAGGGGCGTAACTAGCCAGATCTGCAGCGATGATCCGGCTGAGGGAACCTACAGCAAAACACTCCTCCCGCACCCCCAAATGTTCACACAGAGAACTGAGGCCTGACACCAGGCACCTGATCTGCAGAAGCAGCTCGGGGGGCAGGGCGGCGGCATCCACCTCGCTCAGGCTTCCTAGCCTCCTCTTGTCTGGACGAGCCCTGTTGAGGAGATGCACATCCCGGGGCAGTAGCGGGAAGAGGGAAGCAAAGGCCGGGGTCAAGGCAAGGTGGGGCGCCACGGGGGCGAGCCACAGCGGGACGTGCAGCACCTCGGCCGTGTAGTTCATGTTGCCCATCCACTCACACAGCTTCTCCTCCAGCTGCTCGAACACCGGCTGCCCCTCCAGCTCCGCCGCTGCAGCCGCCGGCACGTGATTAGCGGTGAGGTGGGCAGCGTGGCTCACGGCGGTGACCACCACGCAGTACTGGAAGCGACTGCGGCCGATGATCTCCCGGAGGGTCTCCACGGTCCGGCCCTTCAGCAGGCAGCTCAGCACGAACACGGCCTTGGGCTGCTCGGCGCCCCCGCCCACGGCCGCGGGCTCGAACTCCCGCAGGTGACACGCCGGGCCTCCCACCGCCTCCAGCAGCCGCGACGCTCCGCAGCCCCAGTGCAGGCTCTCGGCGCAGGCGGCGTCCAGGTAGACGAGCGCGCGTTTCACTTTGGCCAGCACCTGCTCCCAGCCTTGCTGGGTGAACGACAGCACGCCCGGGGCGCTCATGGTTCGGGGTTCGCAGCGTCGGGACTCACCGCTTCCGGGAACCGGGCTCCTGGACGCCTTGACAGTCAACACCGTACACGTGGTGCGGCTCGGGCTCGGCCCGGGTGGGCGCGCGCTGATGACGCGGCGGAGCGTGATTGGCCGGCGAAGAGAGGCGGTGGGCGGGGCTCCGGGTCGTGGGGAGAGGTCTGTGAACCGCCCGCCCGCTGCTCTCCTTCCTTTCCCGTCCCTCCAGGCTCTGGTTGGCCCTCCCCGTGTCTTGGGAAATCTCAGAAAAAAAAAAAAAAGGCTAACGCGAAGTTTGGCATTTTCCTTGCACCCTAAAAGTCGCTTTGCCCATCTAAACTAAGAGACACCAGAGAGGATGAAAAAAAAACAAGTGTGGTGTTTTGTAGTTTCTGGATTGTGGTCTCCTATGTATGTTATAGAGCTCGAGCCTCATGAAAAACCTAATGGCCTCGTTTTCACTTTCTCCATCCCCATCCTCCTTCCCTCGTCTTACTGGCACTAAATCTTGATCTGAATCAAAAATCCTGGAATCCAGCCCCTTGGGCCCATCCATCCTTGCCCATCACTGGCTTAATCCACCATCATCACTCAACTGGACAATAGCAATGACCTACCGCCCCCCCCCCCCCAACATTTCCCAGTTTTGCGTCTCTTCTCCCTCCAATTCAGTTTTCTTCCTAATGAACTAACGGGGCCCTACCATTTTCCTGCTTAAAAGCCTCTCCTGGCCCAGTTGCCTACAGGATACAGCCAGATTCCTTATAATAGCACCAAAATCTTTCATGATTTCTCAATTTCTCTACACCTACTCCCTGCCTGGAACATTATATACCTGCACAATTAAGTCAACAGGTTGAGCCCAGAATGTTTCACAGGTTGAATTCAATTCAACCACTACTTATTAAGCACTTATTAAGTATAATCCCTGACCTAGGCTCCAAGGACACAATGGTTAATAAGTTCCCTGATCCAGGAAGAATTTTCACCTCTGCTAAGTACTTGCCATATCATGAGGTAAGTTTTAACATACCTTTTTTCCGACAAGATTGTGCACTAGAGGCCTAGTCACTCCAACACTAGAAAATACACAAGTATTCAATAAATGTTTGTTGACTAAATGATCAATAAATGGTCAATTTATTTTTTTAAGATTTTATTTATTTATTCATGAGAGACACACAGAGAGAGGCAGAGAGAGGCAGAGAGAAGCAGAGGGAGAAGCAGGCTCCATGCAGGGAGCCCGACATGGGACTCGATCCTGCGACTCCAGGATCACACCCCCGGCTGATGGCGGCGCTAAACCGCTGAGCCACCCAGGGATCCCTTCAATTTATTTTTTTAATAAATCTTCAACTTATATCCATATAATAAATGATATACTTAACTGACTTTTAATGAACACGTACAATACTGCAGACATGGTGTTTGGCATTAAGAATATAAATAGAAATAAGGCGCAGTCTTGCCTTCAAAGGGATCTGAGATAAGGGACCCACACATGTAAAGAAAGCAAGTGTAATACAACGTTACAGAAGCAACTGAGTGAAGGAAAAAGGGAAGTGGTCAGAAGAAGTTTCATATGAGACATGAGTTTTGAGTAGTCTTCAAAGAAAACCAGGTGTTCACCAGGTGGACAGGATGAGGAGGAGCATTCCTGGCAGCTCAAGCAGAGAGTGCAGCATGGACAAAGGTGTAGAGACATACAACATGTTCTCTGGAACTACAGTTTAGTATAGCTGGAGTGTATTGTACAAAAAGAGAGGCCCAAACTGAGACAAGCTAGTAACTAGAAAATAGGGACCAGATCAGAGTGAGTCTAACTTTTTATTCTAAAGTAGCAGCCAATGGAGTATAGTTAAAGTATTGTTAGGAGTGAATATAATTTGTTCATATTAGGAGTTTTAGGGGAAAACATATTAAAATGGAAAAATGGCTTAAATGAGTAAGATTTAGGAGAGGGAGAGTATTTAGAAAGCAGTCACATCAACAACTCGGAGTGAGAACAGATAAGGATACCCACAGAGGGGCTGGAGAGCTTGGGGTATATAAAGAGATGTTAAGTAGATGGAGCCCAAAAGCCTGATGACTGGATTGACAAAAAGAATGAGGCAGAGAGAGAATTTCTGATTCATACCCAGTTTTCTGCCTGGATGACTGGTAAGTGGCTGTCCTTGAGATTCAGAAAACTGGAAGAAAAGTGGATTGGGAATAAATGTACTGAGTTCAGTTAGGACATTTTTAAAAATTTAAATCCATTAAATTAACATATAATGTGTTATTGGTTTCAGAGGTAGAGGTCAGTGATTCATCAGTCTTATGCAATATCCAGTGATCCTTACATCACAGACCCTCCGTAATGTCTATCACCCAGTTACGCCATCCCCCCATCCCCTGCCCTCCAGCAACCCTCAGTTTGTTTCCTATGATTAAGAAGAGTCTCTTATGGTTTGTCTCCCTGATTTCATCTTGTTTTATTTTTTCCTCTCTTCCCTTAAAATCCTGTTTTGTTTCTTAAATTCCGCATATAAATGAGATCATATGATAATTGTCTTTCTTTGATTGACTTATCTCACTAAGCATAATGCCCTCCAGTTCTATCCATGTCGTGGCAAATGGCAAGATTTCATTTTTTGATGGCTGAGTAATATTCCGTTGTATATCTGTACCATATCTTCTTTATCCATTCATCTGTCGATGGACATTTGGGCTTTTTCCATAGGTTGACTATCATGGACATTACTGCTATAAACATTGGGGTGAAAGTGCCCCTTTGGATCACTACATTTGCATCTTTGGGGTAAATACCCAGTAGTGCAATTGCTGGATCATAGGGTAGCTCTATTTTCAACTTTTTGAGGAACCTCTATACTGTTTTGGGACATGTTTTTGTCTTTTTTTAATTGTAGCATAACACATAAAATTTACCATCTTGGCCATCTTTAAGTGGACGGGTCAGCAAAATTAAGTATTTGTATAGTGTTGTACAACCAATCTCCAGAATTTTCATGTTGTGAAACTGAAACTTTATATCCATTTAACAACAACTCACCATTTCCCCTTCCCACTGGCTAGCTTGTTTCATTTAGCATAATATCGTCAAGGTTCATCTAACATATGTCAGAATTTTCTTCCTTTTTTAAGGCTGAATTATATTCCATGGTATATATCATTGTGTATACCACATTTTCTTTATCCATTCATCTGTCAGTGGACTTCTGGATTGCTTTCACATTTTGGCTATTGTGAATAGTGCTGCTAGTTACATGGCTATACAAATAATTCTTTGAGATCATGATTTCAGTTCTTTTCTACGTGTACCCAGAAGTGGAATTGCTAGATCATCTAGTAATTCTATTTTTTAATTTTCTTGAGGACCCTCTGTTTTCCATAGGTCCTGTATCATTTTAGATTTCCACCAATGGGGCACAAGGGTTCTAATTTCTCTACATTCTCACCAACATTTGTTGTTTTCTGTTAGCTGTTTTAATTGGTGTGGGGACTCATCATTTTGAAGGTACTGTGGGACATCCAGGTGGAAACATCTAGTAAGCAGTTGGATGTATGATTATGGATTACAGAAGAGAACTCTGGTATTTGGGAATCATCTGCAAATGCATGTGATTGAGATTGCTTAAAGAGAGCACAAGAAAGAAAGACAATAAGAGTGATGGATAGATCTCTGAGCAACATTTCCGGGTCTGCAGAAGAATTGAAACCAGTGAGTAGGCTTATGGGGAAAACAAGTTTCAAAGAGAACAGAGTACAGCAGTGGCAAGTGCCAGAAAAGGGAAAAATGGTATTGAATCTAAAAAAAAAAAAAAAAAGGTGGGGAATAATATGAAATTAAAGTCAAAGAAAGTAAGTTGGCCCCTAAAGTGCAAGGAAGGAATAGTTTTGTGATACTATAAGATCCAGAGCATGGCCTTGAATGTGGACTGATGAAGTAGAGTAAATGGGGTTTGCCAAATAATTAGATTCTAGGAGGTCAAAAAATATGAGACAAGCAGGATGTGCAAGTCACTCATCATGTTGTCAAGTGGTAGAGAAAAGGAAGACTGTGAATCAGACCCCAACATTGTATCTGTGAATGAGGGGATGTGAAAAGAGAAAGGTAGAGGTAGTAAATGAGGTTGCTAAGAGCTGGCAAAGAGGATGATTTTTATGGAAAATCCTTCAACTGTAATGGTCCAGTGGTGACCCCCAAAATCCAGGGAAAAGGCAACATTATTTTCAGGTTCTACAGTACAATAGGGTGAAAAGAAATGGTAGGCATCTGGTATGGAAAGAGCAGGAAAAGTGCTGTCCTTGGAGGGAAGTTAAATTTCAGTTTCAGTGAATGAATAAAGACATCCTTCTGCTAGAATAGTGATAATACTAGACACACACACATCTATATATATAATTGAACAAAGGTGGGGGCCCAGAGGCAAATACAGAGTTGAGATGCAGGACTGAAGAAATGGGGGGGGGGGGGCGGAGATAAGCACAGAAAACGTGAGGGAATGACACTGTAAGAGTTGACAAAAAGTAACTGAAGAATGAGGAGGTGTGGAGGGGCCTCTAAAGTTGTGCAATGCATGATCTATATGGCCACATGCAACCCCAGATCGTGATGGGACTTGTAGGTCATGTGGTAGGATATTTGGATTTTACTCTGTGTAACAGGAAGCCACGGAAAGGTTTGTGTTACTTGAAATGCAGTATGGCAGTAGAGATGGAAGGAATTAGACAGATTTGGGATATATTTTGTAGGAAGAACTAATGGATCTTGCTAATGGGCTTTCCAGGGTGTGAGAGGGACTCATAGGGGAAAGAGAGGTATCAAGGGTCATTCTTTGAGTTTTGGCTGGAACAATGCTGGATAATGGTTATCGACCCTAAGAGGGATTATGGAAGTGGGATAGAATAGGTTTGGGAGGGCAGTTCATAAGTTCTGTTTGAGGCATGAATTTCACATATCTATTAAATATCTAAGGAAGGTATGAGTGAAGCATTGGAGAGAGCTTAAGGAAAAGTTGAGACTGCAAATGGAAAATTGGGAGTCATTGGCTGTCAATGACACATATCACATAGATAGTATTAAAAGTCATGGGACTAGGGGCACCCGGGTGGCACAGTCTATTAAGCATCTGACTCTTGGTTTCAGCTCAGGTTGTGATCTCAGGGTCTTAGATCGAGCCCCATGAGGAGCCCGTGTCTGGCTCCATGCTCTGTGGGGAGTCTGCTTGAGATTCTCTCCTTTTCCCTCTCCCTCTCCCCCTGCTCACGGATTCTCTCTCTCTTAAATGAATACATAAATTTTTTTTTTTTAAGTCATGGGACTGGATAAAATGACCTTAGAAGACAGGGTAGACAGAAAACAGAAGAGAATCCAGGAATCTTGCTTTTAGGTATTATGGTGGAGTCAAATGGATTTCTGCTGAAATTGCATGCTTACAATAATCATATTTACCTTATTTCAATGTAATTTGTACTTCTTTGCTCAAAATAACTAGCAATTATTTCCTATTTCTCATAAAATCAAGCATATCTCCCTTTGCCTCATTTCTAAGTCCTCCATGTGCACAATCAATATTTAGCTTAAGGATTTACTAAGCACTTAACTGGTGAATACCAGTTAATCTGGTGAATACAGAAATAAATTTGTTTTAACCTTTAAAGCATGTGCAGTTCATGTAACAGTACAGATGTGAAAAGGAGATGACACAATTTTCCAGAAACAACTAGCAATATAAAATTTCATATTAAAATATGTCAGAATGCAGAGGAAGATGGATAATTGGGGCTTAATTCCCCATTGAGATATCTAGAAAGGAAGGAAACTCTCTCTCTCTATATATATAGTTATTGAGGTCATTCAAGGACAAACCTAAACCATTTTGCTTACCATAGCATGCCACCATTTTGCCTCTAACTCGTCAAGTGCTTTGACATTGAAACTTCATTTTTAGCTTTGTTATCCTTCTAGGAAGCAAGGGTAATATGTTGTTTTAATATATCAATTTACTGATGAAGAAACTGAAGAACACTGAAATTTAAGTGACATAACTAAAGTTGGCAGTAAATAAAACAGTTGGATCTAAGTGCCACATTCATCCAAAACACAATTATGAGTACTCACTACTAGATATTGAGCAAGGCACTTTTGTTTGATCTTTACCCCTTGCCATCATTTTAATCACCATCTATTGGGCATCTATTTAGTACTTCCAGAAATGGATACATTAAAACTGATGTTTGTTGTTTTGTTGTGGTTGTTGTGTGCTGAGAACCAACAAACCACACACACATACACACACACATAAAACAGAAAACAAATAAATATAATCAGAATATATGGAGTACTGTAATTTGATAAGTTCGTAAGTTTACACAATATCTTTGAACTACCTATCTTTAAACTCTTCCATGGTGAATAGGGAGATAAAGACATCTTTAATAAGGAAGCTCATCCAGGCAAGGAACTCAGTTTAAAAGCAAGGAAGGAAGAGGCCTTTTCAGAGTGGTTATTAGTGATTTATAGGCTTCCCTGCTTGTGACAATCTTTATTTTCAAAGCTTAGCTGCAATGCTCCCACCACCATAAAGGCAATTCTGATGCCTCAGCAAATATTCATCAAGTCTTCAGTGTAAGTAGTGTCTTGAAAGAGAAGCTTATTTTAAGCAGCTGAAAGGAGAAAGATGATTCTCGGCAGAAGGCAGTTGGTTCTTCCATGAAACCACCAAATTTCATTATAGACTCATAGAAAAACAAAGAGACAGGACTATGTGATTGCTGCATGATACTCCTAAGCAGAACGTAAACTCTACATTCCATTACTGTCGGGAGAGGTCAAGACCTACTGAGTGTTAGGCACCATATTACCAATAAGTGACATGTAAGGAGATGCTTTGAGGAAGAACTCCACCTAGGGAAGAGTGCTAGGGAAACACATATGTAGTCAAATAATTACTATAGGATGTGATAGACACATGCCATAGAGGCAGCGGAGTCTAAAATTGTGTGATTAGCCCTGCTCTACCCACCCTCCAATAACTCTGATCTCTTCTATATCCTCTATCTCACTCCCTCCACTCCAGCTCATTATGGGTTCCTTGAATGCACAGGGTATGCTTCTGCCTCAGGGTCTTTGCACTTCCTGTTCTGATAGGGCTTTACCCAGAAATCCACAAGGGCTTACTTCTTTTTTTCTATTCAGCTCTTTACTCTTATGTCACCTTATTAGAATAACTTTCTTTCCCTGACCCCTTTTTTTTTTTAAGATTTTATTTATTTATTCATGAGAGACACAGAGAGAGAGAGAGAGAGGCAGAGACACAGGCAGAGGGAGAAGCAGGCTCCATGCAGGGAGCCCGACGTGGGACTGGATCCCAAGGTCTTCAGGATCAGGCCCTGGGCTGAAGGCGGCGCTAAATCGCTGAGCCACCTAGGCTGCCCCTCCCCCCCCCCCCGCTTTTTTTAAAGATTTTATTTATTTATTCATGAGAGACACACACACACACACACAGAGAGAGAGAGAGAGGCACAGGCACAGGCAGAGGAAAAAGCAGGCTCCATGCAGGGAGTCCCATGCGGGACTCAGTCCTGGGTCTCCAGGATCACGCCCTGAGCCAAAGGCAGGAGCTTTAACTGCTGAGCCACCCAAGTGTCCCTTCCCTTGACCTCTTGAAATAAAACTGCCCCTAATCCCTCTTCATCACTCCGCCCTAGGTCCCCCTATCCTGCTTACTCTTGTACAGCTTCCGTGCTGTACATTAATATGGTTATTGTCTGTCTTCATCAGAATGAAAGCTTCACAAGAAGGACTTTGTTCTACTCACCGCTGAATCTACAGAGCCTCTGGCACTTGGTAGGCCCTTCATAATAGGGTCTACAAAGAAATGGAAGGAGGCAAGGTGAGATTCAGGAAAGACTTTTTGTTGGCTACACCTTAATGGAGTTTAGAACGATGCAAGGGATTATCCTAAACAGATAAGAGAACTGGAGAATAGCAATGGAGTTTTCAAAAGTAAGGGGAGATTAAAACCATAGCATTTGTTTAAATAATGGGAGATGGTGTGGCATTGTTGGGATGTAAAAGTTTCCTCTGTGTTTCTATTTTTTTTTAATATTTTATTTATTTATTCTTGAGAGACACAGAGACACAGGCAGAGGGAGAAGCAGGCTCCATGCAGGGAACCAGACGTGGAACTCGATCCTAGGTCTCCAGGATCATGCCCTGGGCGGGAGGTGGTGCTAAACCGCTGGGCCACCAGGGCCACCCACCTTTGTGTTTCTGTTAAAGCACATCTTTAACATCTTTTTCCCTTGTAGGCTAGTTAGCTAAGACCCTTCTGATGTCCTCAATAATTCGAGGGCTCTTCAGGGGGCAAGGACTATGCTTTACTCATACCTTGGTTTTCCAAGTTCTTAAAGATGGTTAATAATTGTTCAATAAAGAACAATATGTAGTGAACAAACCTGTAAACCCATCGACTGATTTGTAAACTAGAATGAATTTCTTTCTGTTGAAAAGCCAGTGTCCTGTCCAAGAACGTTGGGCCCAAAAGAGATTTCTCACATCATCAGACTCCGCTTTCCCGTTTCACAGGTGAGAAAACTGAAGCAGAGACGTTAACCACCTGAGGTCACGCAACCAGGTAGGTAAAGAACCCGAACACCGATTTTGACCCATCTATCCTCTTCTCCCAGAAAGAGGTGTTCAAAAGTAGCCTGAAAATGTGGCATCATCTACTAAAATCAAAACCGCACAGACTTTATGGGATCTTGGAGAAATACTTGTAACACATCTGCAGGAAATCATTTCCAAGGCTCTTCACTGGGGGTCCCTGGGTGGATGTACGTCTAAATGTACATCACTAGGGAAATAACCATATTTCTTTGGCGAAAGCCACGCTGTGGAATATTGGGAAGCACTTAAAAATGGATATAGTAAAAAAAACAAAAAAAATGGATACAGTCTGATAGGCTCCCTGCTTGGAGCCTGCTTCTCCCTCTGCCTGTCTCTGCCTCTCTCTCTTTCATGAATAAATAAATAAAATCTTAAAAAAAAAAGATATAGTCTGGTATATACTAAAATGGAAAGGATCTCCAAGACACTGTTATTAAAGAAAAAAAAAAAAAAAGAAAAGCAATCCGCCGAACGATAGAGTATCGTACCCTTTAGGACTCGCAAACCTCAGCTTCCTCCCCCCAGACAGCACCATATACACGTGAATTTAGACTATTTGAGGATTCACAGCAAACAGCAAACGGGGGGGAGGGGTAGTGGGTGAGCGGGTTTTCGACCTTAACTTCAAAGTCTCGCTTTAAAAAAAAATATTATTCTTATATTATTATTATTATTATTTTATATGTCTCGCTTTAACAAAGAGAAGGCGTCATTCATTCATTGGCTTGGCTTTCGTGCGCCCTTACAACCGCCTTTTTCCCTAACGTAGGCACGAATCCTGCTTTCCTCCCGACGGAGGCGACGACTGCGCCCGCGGGCTGGACCCCACGTGGACGAGGACCCCAGGCCTCCCGCGCGGCTCGAGGGCGGCGACGTTGACGACAGCGGGCGAGCATCCCGGCTACGGGAGAACAAAGGCGCACCGGCCGCGGACGGGGGCCGACGCAGGACACCCCGCGGAGAGCGCGACCCGCGAGGGGCGGGGCCAAGCGCGCCGCGCAGGCGCAGCCCGGCCCAGGTGCCCGGCGCCGCGGAAGCGAAGCCTCCTAAAGACGCCGCGCCGCGCCGGGGCTGCTGCGCGTGCGCAGACCGACCGCCGCCGGAGCCCGTCCTGTGTGCAGCCTCCGACGCCGCGGCCGCCGCTGTGGGACTGGAGCCTCGCGCTTCCTGCGTTCGCTCGCCGGCGGGTTCGCGGCCCCCTCGCGCCCCCGGGCAGCGAGGCCGGGAAGGGGTTGGAGGGGGCTGTTGATCGCCGCCTTTAAGTTGTGCTCGGGGCGGCCATGTCGGCCGGCGAGGTCGAGCGCCTAGTGTCGGAGCTGAGCGGCGGGACCGGAGGGGATGAGGAGGAAGAGTGGCTCTATGGCGGTACGAAACTTCCTGTCCCTTCTCTCACTCCCGGGTTCTCTCAGGCCGCCCGGCCCGGCCCGCAGACGGCCGGCGTCCCGCGCTCCTCACGCCGCCGCCGCCGCCGGGGCCTCCCTACGGAGCCTTCTCCGGCCTGAGTTAGGCCGAGCGCGGCGCGCGCGTTCCCTGCCTTCCCCTCCCCCCCCGCCCCCCGCGCAGCCTACGTTCCCCCCCCGCGCAGCCCACGCCGCCCACGTCCCCTCCGCGCAGCCCCCCTCCCCCCCGCGCAGCTCACGCGCCCCCCACGCAACCCACGTCCCCCCGCGGGCCACGCCCCCGCAGGCCACGCCCCCTCCCCGCGCAGGCCACGCCCCCAGCAGCCCACATCCCCCTCTCCCCTCGCAGCCCACGCCGAGGCGGCCGGGCCCCTGCCTTCCCCTCCTCCGCGCGGGAGCTTCCGGGCCGCTCCACCCCCCCCACCCCACCCCCCACCCCCGGTTTCATCACCGTTCTGATCTCTTGGTGTGTCCCTTCTTGCCCCTTGGCTGTAGGATGCCCTCCCCGTCCTTTTCTTTCAGAAACCAGCCTTTTCTGTAATAATAGCTTAAATAAAGTTGATGCTGTAAAAACTAACGTCTTGTTTCTTGATGGTCAGTTTGTATGGAATGCACCTGCAAGGGTACCTCCTTGTCTGAAAGTCGTGCTTTAAAAGTAATTAATTAAGAGACAGAGAGAGAGAGAGACAGACATGGAATACATTATGGCCCATAAAGAAAACCCTGAATGTCTCCTGTATTAAGGTGAAGTTTTTCCTTTTTAAGAGACTGCTGTATCACCCACATGATTAGAAGTAATCTCATGCCCCTTAGGCTTACAGTTTTCAGTTATCTCTTATATAGATCATTTTTACCAAAATAAATCCAGTGCACTTTGTATTTTGCTCTCGAAAGGGACTTGACTTCTGTTTTTTTTTTTTTTGTTTTTTTTTTTGACTTTTCATTAAGTCACAGTCTCTTTTTGTCTGTGGATGGTAACTAGATTTGGAAGTTAATGTGTGTTCCTTGCCTAAAATGTATATTCTTCAGTAAAAAAGTGCACATTTGGGCACCAAGCAGCTCCTTGATGCTGACTTTGACAAGCTGGTAAAATCCACTATTTTTGGTGGTGAGATTCAGCATCAGTAATATTCCTTGAAATGTAAATGTATAGGGTTTCCTTAACAAAGACCTAGAAATCTTTAATGCCTCTTAAGTTAAGCTTACTTTTATAGAAGTAAAGTCTGATTTTTTTTTTTCATAAAAGACATATCTTGTTAAGTCATTATAAGGTGATCTAACTTTGGATGTACTTATAGGCCCATGGGACGTGCATGTGCACAGTGATTTGGCAAAGGACCTAGGTTAGTGCTTGTGATGATCACTTCAGATTTTCATAATACTGGTTTCTTTAAGAGTGGTTTGTGTGTTAATTTTATTTATTTATTTATGTATTTTTTTTGGTAGATGAAAATGAAGTTGAAAGGCCAGAAGAAGAAAATGCCAGGTTAGTGGAATTTGTTGTTGATACTTAACACGGATTGTCAAAAATCATTTCATTGTAGTCATTGGCTTGATTACAGCGTACTGACTGAAGGTTCAAAGACATTGAATCTTTTCAAAGTTTATTTCTGTTTAAGGACCTAATCAGTTCTATTTGTTTGCTAGTAGCTTAGGGGACAAAGTTTTTGAAGTTAGGGTTTGAATATTAAACCCTTACTATACTCTTAATATAGCCCTTCATTATTAAGTGACTTTATACTCTTAAGTAAGCTTAATAGTGGAGTATGCAGTATATCCATTGGACTGGTAAGAAAAAAGCTTAACATTTTTTTGGATAAAATCCTGTAAATCACTGCTTTTGCAGTTTATTAATACCTTTGATGGCATAGTGGACTTTTGTTATAATTTCAGCATTTTGTATTTAAATTCAAAGTGGAATTGTTACAAGATTGATTCCCTTTGCTAGACTACTAGAAATATGTATCATTTATAGAGCATGTAAAGGGAGCTTGAGACGTCTCTATTTCTAAACAACTCCCACAGACAAGCATATGCGTATGCTGACATTACCAAATCTATGGTATCAATGCCTTAATGTCCCTTGATGGAGAAGTCGTTAAAAAAAGATATTTTAAAGAATATTTGAGTTTAAAAAGTGGAGGAAGTACCACTTTACAACCATTAGGATGGATGGGCTGTCATCAGAAAGAAAGTAACAGGTGTTGGTGAAGATATGCTGAAGTTGGAACTCTAATACCCTGATGATGGGATTATAAAAACTTGCAGCTACTTGAAAACAGGCAGTTCCTCAGAAGCTTAGACATTGTTACTGTATGACCCAGGAATTCCACTTATATGTATATTCCTTAAGAGAAATGAAACGTACCCACACAAAAACTTGTACATGAATGTTCATAGCAGCATTGTTTATAATAGCCAAAAAACAGAAATAAGCGTCCATCAAGTGAATGGATAGTTAAAATACGATATATCCATAGAGTGGAATACTGTGTGGCAGTAAAAAGAAATAGAGTACTGGTATCTGTTAAAACATGGATGGGATCCCTGGGTGGCGCAGCGGTTTAGCGCCTGCCTTTGGCCCGGGGCACGATCCTGGAGACCCAGGATCGAATCCCACGTCGGGCTCCCGGTGCATGGAGCCTGCTTCTCCCTCTGCCTGTGTCTCTGCCTCTCTCTCTCTCTCTCTCTCTCTCTCTGTGTGACTATGATAAATAAATAAAAAAAAAATTAAAAAAAAAAAAAAAAAACATGGATGAACCTTGAAAACAGTTCAAGGAGCTAGTCCCAAAAAACTACATATTGTATGATTCTGTTTATATTAAATGTACAGAATAGTTAAGTCTATAGATACAGAGTGGTTGCTAGGACTGAGGTCAGGAGAAAACAGAGAGTGATTACTAATATACACAAGGTTTCTTTTTGGAGTGATGAACGTATCCTAAAATTAGGTAGTTGTATTGGTAGCCCTGTTCTGTGAACACGAAAAGCCTTTGAGTTGTACACTTCAAATGGGTGGTTTGTGTAGCATATAAATTCTATCTCAAAGTGTTAGGGGTATACCTTGGAGATACTGTGGGTTCAGTTCTACACCAGTAAAGTGAGTCAAATGCATTTTTTGGTTTCCTGGTGCATACAAAAGTTTTGTTTATAACATAAGTGTGTGACAGTATTATGTCTAAACAACAGTGTACATCCCTTAATTAAAAAGTGTTTTACGTTAAGAAAATCCTAACCATCATCAGAACTTTGAGGGATTGTAATGCTTTTGCTGGTGCAGCATCTTGAAATTGAATGCTGCTAACTGATCAGGGTGATGATTGCTGAAGGTTGGGGTGGCTGTGGCGGTTTTTTAAGATAAGACAACAGTGAAACTTGCCACATCCATTGACTCTTCCATTATGAACTATTTCTCTTAAAGCATCTTACTCACAGTAAAACTTCCCTCCAAATTGGAGTCTGTCCTCTCAAACCCTGATGCCTGCTGCTCTATCTACTAAGTTTAGGTCCTATTTTAGGTCTGTTGTTGTCATTTCAACAGTCTTCACAGCATCTTCACCAGGAGTAGGTTCTGTGTAAAGAAACCAATTTTTTTTTTTTTTTTTTTTTGCTCATCCATGAGAAGCAGCCCCCCCATCCGTTCATGTTTTATATGAGATTGCAGCAATTCGGTCCCATCTTCAGGCCCCACTTCTCTTTCTAGTTCTCTTGTTATTCCCACCACAGCTGCAGTTCTTTCCTCCACTGAAGTCTTGAAGCTCTCAAAGTGCTCCGTGAGTTTTGGAATCAGCTTCATCCATACTCCTGTTAATGTTGTTGTTATTTGGACCTTTGCTCATGAGTCACGAGTGTTCCTTTTTTTTTTTTTTTTTTTTTTTAAATTTTTATTTATTTATGATAGTCACAGAGAGAGAGAGAGAGAGAGAGAGAGGCAGAGACTCAGGCAGAGAGAGAAGCAGGCTCCATGCACCGGGAGCCCGATGTGGGATTCGATCCCGGGTCTCCAGGATCGCACCCTGGGCCAAAGGCAGGCGCCAAACCGCTGCGCCACCCAGGGATCCCAGTCACGAGTGTTCTTAATGGCATCTCGAATGATGAATCCCTTCCAGAAGATTTTCAGTTGTCTTTGTCCAGATCTGTCAGAGGAATCGCTGTCTGTGTCAGCTGTAGTCTTACGAGATGAAATGTATTTCTTCAAGAAGACTTGAAAGTCAGAGTGACTCCTTGATCCATGGGCTGAGAAGGAGTATTGTGTTATAAGGCATGGAAATGTTAATGTCCTCGTATGTCTCTGCACCAGAGCTCTTAGGTAACCAGTGGCATTGTCGATGGGCAGTAATATTTTGAAAGGAATCTCTTTTTCTGAGCAGTAGTCTCAGCAGTGGGCTTAAAATCCTGAGTAAACCATTGTCGTAAACAGATACGCTGTCATCCAGGCTTTGTTGTTCCAACTATA
The DNA here is from genome assembly GCF_003254725.2 of Canis lupus dingo. NCBI lineage: Eukaryota > Metazoa > Chordata > Mammalia > Carnivora > Canidae > Canis > Canis lupus. The sequence continues at coordinate 46,425,705 of NC_064255.1, forward strand.
GATCACAGGCAGCATGGACTTAGCATAATTTTTAAGGGCCCTAAGACTTTCAGAATGGTTAGCATTAGCTTCAACCTGAAGTCACCAGCTGCATTAGCCCCTAACAAGAAAGTCAGCCTGTCCTTTGAAACTTTGAAGCCAGGCCTTGACTTCTTTTCAGTTGTGAAAGTCCCCGATGGCATCTTCTTCCAACAGGAGGCTGTTTTGTCAACGTCGAAAATCTGTTGTTCAGTGTAGGCAGCTTTATGAATTATCCTAGCTGGATCTTCTGGGTAACTTGCTGCAGCTTCTACATCAGCACTTGCTGCTTCACCTTGAGCTGTTATGTTATGGAGAGGGCTTTTTCCCTTAAGCCTTATGAACCAACCTCTGATAGCTTCAGACATTTTTTTTTTTTTTTTAAGTTTCCTCATCTCTTGTCAAGTTTTTTTTTTTTTTTTTTTTAAGATTTTATTTATTCATGAGAGACACAGAGAGAGAGAGAGACTGAGACATAGGCAGAGGGAGGAGAAGCGGGCTCCATGCAGGGAGCCTGAGGTGGGACTCGATTCTGGGACTCCAGAATCATGCCCTGAGCTGAAGGCAGATGCTCAACCGCTGAGCCACCCAGGCGTCCCTAGCTTTTGAATTAAAATGAGAGACGTGGACTCTTTCCCTTGAGCACTTAGAGGCCATTAGAGGATTATAAATTGGCCTGATTTCAATATTGTTTTTCAGGGAATAGGGAGCCTGAGGAGAGGGAGAGAGACAGGTGATGGTTGGTCAGTGAATCAGTCAGAAAACATAATATTTAGTGATTAAGTTCAGCATCTTAAATGGTTGCCATTCATAGCTCCCCAGAACAGTTATTAAATACTAACATCAAAAAGATCGTAACAAGTACAGTAATGATAAAGCTTGAAATATTAAAAGAATTACCAAAATGTGATAGAGACACAAAAGTTAGCAAATGCTATTGGAAAAATGGCATGGATAGGTGGTACGTTGTTTTTTTTTAAAGATTTATTTATTTATTTATTTATTTATTTATTTATTTATTTATTTATTTATTTATTTATGAGAGACAGAGAGAGAGAGAGGGAGGCAGAGACACAGAAGGAGAGGGAAGCAGGCTCCATGCAGGGAGACATGTGACTCGATCCTGGGACTCCAGGATCGCGCCCTTGGCCAAAGGCAGGTGCTAAACTGCTGAGCCATCCAAGTATCCCCAGGTGGTACATAGTTAATCACAGACCTCAGTTATTAAAAACAACTCATCTGGGAAATATAATAAAGCAAAGATGACAAAATGAGGTATGTCTGCATTTTTAACAAAGTGAATGGAGGGAATAAGTGAGACATGGAAATAGAACTAACTTAAGGGCTGCTGAAATTATACTTCCTCACTTAAGAATATCCCCCTAAATTGGAAGATTTTTTTTCCTGCTCATTGGTGTATTGTAAAATTTTGTTATTTAAATTCGTGTATCCAATCCGGTTCCTAACCCTCATTTAGTTACAAAGTTGTGATTTGTGTAGTTTATAGTTACAAAAGTAATTATAATTTCTTCATACCCTGTTTTTTAATTGGTCAAGAATCAATGACTAATGTTATGTATTCACAATTAAATACATATTTTGTGAGCTAATCTTTATTCCATTAATTGTGTTGGTATTAGGTCTTGGTTATGAATCTTGAAGCCTATTTTCTGATAGAATGTTTTTTAATTAAAAGATTCTGTACTCAGCTTGATGTATTGGAGAGAAATCTTCACCCTTCTCTGAGCGTTACTGTCTTTATATTCTTTACTAAGAATTTATTTAGATAGCTATTAAATTTATTTCTTTCTATGGGAGAAGTCTGCTCTTAAAGCTTAATTTTTCTAGCAAGGTTATAATATTACGTTTCTCATTTTTTAATGGTGATAGGGAATTAAAACTTTTAAAAGTATTGGGGAAGGCATGTTCACCAAACCTGTGCTCTAGTATTCAGCTTGGTACATCACTGCATTGCCCTAACCGAGCAGAGTCCTCACTATTAGAGATCTCTCCAGCTTCTTTGTGACTGGTTCATTATTAAAACTTCTTGCATTATTCTGTCTCCAACTTTGTCATGTTTTATTTGCCCAAGTTTTGGCCAAATACACTGTTTTTTGGCAAGCTGAACTTGTTTTCTGGCTCTCTAGACACTTAATTAAGCAGGAGGTAAATTACTGAATTTTAATTGTATATTTATTTTCTTGGGTCAGGCAGTAACACAGTGAAAAATTAACATTTAAATTTCCAGTTTTTATCCTTCATTTTGCTTTATATGAGGAGTCTATAATAAAATACCATTGGAGAGATTAAATTGACTTATATAAAAACTGCTTGACAGCAAAGTTTAGAAGAGATAAACAGAAATCTAATGAAAAGAGGTTTGAAGAATATCAACATCTAGATGTTATTCTTAGAAATCCTACTAAATGTGAGTTAGTTGCTTTGTACTAAAGTACCTTTAGTTATAAAATGAGGTTAATGGTTAGTTCCCACTATTCAAATCGTAATTATTAAAACACATGCCAATTACACTATAGTACTATAAGTTTTATATAGTGATTAATGACCATATGCTTGAGTTTCATGAGAAAAGGGGGGTTTATTGTTTTGTATCAGTTTTTGCTTTAATAAGGCAAATCAGGCTTATGTGATGATAAACTCTTTTTTAAATCTTAAAATGTATCGCTTATGGAACAAAGAGCATATATCCAGTAAGATAGGCAAAACAAAACCAAGAAGAAGCATGTATGTTGGCTTAAGACTGAAGGAGTTAATATGATCATAGGACAAATCCTGAGTTCCTTAGGCATGGGGGGCTGGGTGGAAGAGGCAACTGCGTGTTAACATAGCCTTTGGCAATTACAGTAGTACCTAGCATATAGTGGATGTTCAATAAAGAGGTTAAGTGAAGGTAAGTGTGATGCATATTTTTAAAATAATATGTAAATAATGAAAGTAAATAATAAAAATGAATAAAAATGAATAAAAAAATAATTAAAACCTTGAATTACACCCTATTGTAAGATTGCAAATTTGATATTGACAAATTGTGGAGTCAATTCTATTCTACTTTGAATGTTGAGTATGGGTATTATGCAAGGCAGTAGGAATAGCATAATAACACAGGCAGTTTTTGCCATCCTTTTTTCTTATCCAGGGGAGAGAATAATTTTAGGAAACTATCAGACATAGCTTAAAAATTGTGGTATACTCTGTCTGTACTTCTGAAAAGTAATACCAGACTTGTGCACTTATTTTTGTTGTTTGTAGTGCTAATCCTCCATCTGGAATTGAAGATGAAACTGCTGAAAATGGCGTACCTAAACCGGTAACATAAGGCTTTGAAATCTAGTTACTCTGCGTTTTAAAATCTTTATCAGTAGTTTCCTATTCACTAAGGGAGAAAGCCAAAAATTTAACGTGACTTTCGGTGTTCAGCATGATGCAGCCCCCTTTTATATCTCTCATCTCATCTGGTGCCATCAAAAGCACAGTGATGAGAATAGTGGGAGGAGACTTTCCATGAAATAGAACATGTACAAAGGCTTGAAGTTTACCGCTTTCAAGGAGCTGAATGATTGTAGCTCAACTGAAGAAATCATAGTGAGCCTCATTTTCAGGGAAAACATTAAGTCCTAAGTTTGATTGTCATAATTTTTGGCAAAATTTTTTATGTAAATATGTGATAGTCTCTAACCTCATTCATATCTCTTAAAAGTGATGTTTTTCGGGGTGAAGTAATAATACTGATTTTATTAACATTTCAGCATTCTGATCCTGTAAAAAGAAGGAAATCATTATCCTACAGGCTTGAACTTGTATACAAAAAAATATTTTGCCCAAGTGATCTACTTTTTTGTTTACTATTATGTGGCTAACCACAAAATAACCTGTTAGAGCCACAGTAAAACCTTTGTAAATAGTCCCACTTTTTACTCATAGAAACAGTATTTCTTCAATCATTTGCATCCAGGGACTCTTCTAACTGTAAATGAATGACAAGAATAAGTGAGCTACTCCTTAACTATTTGGGGCTTTTTAACCATTACTGATACAGGTAATTATTTTCATATTCTTGCCAAAAATTCCTTTTCTTTTTATAATTTTTTAAATAATTTTATAATTTATGTTCTAGATATCTTAGTACATGCCTTAGATTCTTGCCTTAGATTCTTTTTGCAGAGAAGCAGTTATAGGTCATAGGGAAAAAATACACATGGTGTTATTTACAAAAAGATGATGCTAACAAAAAAAAAAAGATGCTGAAGGATTTTATTTCACATTCTTATTAATCACATATAACAGTTATAATTGAGGTAGCAATGCTATGAAAATGTAACTTTTTCTCTAAAACTGTATGTCAGTGAACACAATGATTGCTTTTTCAGTTATTCATGTTAGATATTGAGATGGGTTATTCAATATAGTATTTTATAATTGTTTCTGTTGGTATAGAAAGTGACCGAGACTGAAGATGATAGTGATAGTGACAGTGATGATGATGAAGATGATGTTCATGTCACTATAGGAGACATTAAAACAGGAGCACCACAGTATGGGTAAGTTGGTTTGTTTTTTTTTTGTTTGTATGTTTTTTTTGTTTTTAAGATTTATATATTAGAGAGAGGGAGAACACGCACCCAGAAGGGGAGGCAGAGGGAGAGAATCACTCCCCTCTGATGAGCCCTGTGTGGGGCTCAGTCTCATGACCCTAAGATCTTAACCTGAGCCAAAACCAAGAGTTGGACACTCAACCGAGTGAGCCACCCACGCACCTCATGGGTAAGTTATTTTTAAGTAATGATTATGTGCGTAAATCAAAGGTAGTGTGCTTTTATCAAACCAGTGGTGGTGGATTCCATTGTTTTTACTTTTTTCCATTTTACCATGATATGAAAGAACTCTTGTTAAAATTTCACCATGAATTTTTAGAAGAGTAGATCTTAAAAATTCTCATCACAAGAAAAAATATAGAACTGTGTTGGTGATGGATGGTAACGAATTGTAATCATTTTCAGTTTATACATCTATTAAATCATTATACTGTACACCTAAAGTTACAGTGTTGTATAATACACTTTTATCTCATGATAAAAAAGGGGTTTCACCATGAAAATATCTTAAAGAGAAAGTTATTTTATAGGTAAAGAACGTGGAAGCAGCTGTTTTTGATTTCTGAAATTAAGGTGTTTTTATAAATGAATTGACTACTGTAATTTCTTTTGTTAGAAATCCTTAAATTACAGATTTCATCTATATTGTTCTTCCCTTGTATTATCCAAAACTGAGTTTACATTTTAATTTTTGTCCAATAAAAACAGTATCAGAGATATTTTTTTTGCTCTTCATATTATATTTTTGAAGTTGTTAGGTATCCGTAGGCTTTTTAAGACATTATATCAAGTTTTATAGTCTGTAAAACTGGATCTAGTGAATTGACTGTCATTAGCTTACAGAGCACATAAAGAATCTTGCAGGATGGTTAGAAGGGAATATATTTAAGTACAGAATGTGATTTTGTTATGGTGGTACTTAGGAGTACTTTTTCTGTGTTTTATCAGATTGGATATATAATGTGGTACTTGCACATTGGAAACAAACTTTTCATTAACTGCTCTATAATTCATTATGCAGCCTTATCTGGACTCAATATATACATAAATATTTTTGAATATTTCTATAGTAGAACCATTTTTTTCCCAAAGTTATTTTAGGAGCTTAACGGTAACTCAGTTATTGTCATGGTCGATTTCACATTACAATAAGGACTCCCTGTGTAATTTTAAAACTGGGGATCAGGGTTTAGGAGAGACTTAATCATGTTACGGGTAGACAACTCTGAGTGTTCTCATTTCTACTTAAAGATTAGTTTTGGGCTTACATATAATGCTAGTAGACCTTTATGCGAATAGGCCTTTGCCGTCTGCATTATGCAAAAGGTACACTATAATCATTGTGTGTCTAGTAAATACTATTATATAAAATTATTTGTGTTTACAACTGTAGAACAGTTAAAGCAAATGGTGGGTTTTTAAAATTAATTTGACCAAATTTTTGTAGGAATTGCGTTCAAATAGTAAATGTACATAGACTCCCATAGTACTTTCTCTGAGTTTTATTTCTTATAGCAGTTTCTAGTTTCATGAAATGTGGTTAGTTTGTTCATGTTTATCACCTTTAGACTCTAAATTCCTTGAGTAGAAACCATAGTTTATGAATTTCCCTTTTTCTCACATTGCCTTACATGTAGTAAATATTTAGTAAATGTGTATTGACTAAATAGACTGAATGTTAAGAACTCAGTTGTCTTTCAGTGTTTTTTCCTCAGTATTTCAATACAAAAAATTTCAAATTATCCAAAGTTGAAAGAAGTGTGACAACACCCATTTACCCATCATCTAGATTATACAATTTACATTTTGCTAGGTTTGCTAAATGTATATCATACAAACGTGTAAATGTATCTCTGTCCATGCTTCTACCCTTCAATTGGTCTACTTTTTGTTTTTTCTATATTTCAAAATAACTTTTATAGATCTTTCTAAAGACTATAGAGCTTATTTAATGTTGATATTTCAAGATATATCTCTTGAAAACTGAAAGAGCCTATGAGAAAATAAAATTTGATGAATACTTTGTGCACAGAATTTTCAGAAGCAAATTATATTCAAGGAACAATACTAAATGGGTTTGTTGTAAGCTCTTAGTACAAAATAGCATTTTTTTTAGGTAGCATACTTTTGTTACAAAGTTCATTTCATCTATAATGTAACGAAGAAAAGCAAAGTTTAGGTTAGGAATAATTTAGCTTGTAAAGAGAAGTGGTTTCTTACCTTTGAGATTCATCCATTCATTCAGTAAACACTTAAAATAATTGTCTGGTACTGCATTAATTGATGAAAATATGAAAAATAATAAAATATCCTTATTTACTGGAATCAGTGAGGGAGACAGATATGTGCAAATATTTACAGTCTAAGTGCTAGAATAGAAATGTACAAGTGAATTAAAAACTTTTGAGAGGATGGTTGCTAAAAGCCTATACGTGTTGAGAAGATCCTAGAGGAGATAATAATGAATTTGTGTGAACGATTCTTGAGACAGAAGAAAGAGGACTGGTGACTTATCAGAGGCCACTACTAAGATGTGGAAGCAGGGCTTAAAGGAGCTGCATGGCTGGAGAATACAATAGATGGCGAAAAGTGGTTGAGACCTCTTGAGGGAGTACATACCTTTAAAAGTTTTTAAGCAAGTAAGATTATTTGAAAAGATAACTAGCAGCAGTAGTTGAAATGGACTAAATAGAAAATTAGTTACTATATTTGAATTGTTCACATGAGGTGATAATCCAGACTAAGCTAGTGGTAGCAGTATAGGGATAGATGGAAAAAGATGCATTTGACTGTGTCATGAGTAGAAATAACATGGATAGCAACATGGTTGTGGATGCAGAGTGAGTTAAAGGACTCAGTGACCTAGAGGTTTCTAGAGCAGTTAATGGAGTACCTGACATGTATGGGTGATGTACAAACAGTAGGTTAAAATACATTTTTTTGGATGTATTTATTTTGAAGTTCCTTTAGATACCCAGGTATGTAGGCTATAGCATAACATGTATGGGTGATGTAGAAACAGGAGGTTAAAATACATTTTTTTGGATGTATTATTTTGAAATTCCTTTAGATACCCAAGTATGTAGGCTATAGCATGTAGAGAATCTTGAGACCTCATAGGGGTCTAATGGAAGGTATCAGATTAGCTTAAGTGCAATTTTCCAAACAGCTAAGCTTCTCTACAAACAATGAATAGAAAGCCTTAGTGTTTTTTTTTTTTTAAGTGATTTTTGTTTGTTTTAGATATTATTTATTTATTAGAGACAGCAAGCAAGCAAGCAAGGGGGGAGAGGCAGAGGAAGAAGGAGAGAGAGAGTGTTAGAGAATCCCAAGCAGACTGCACTGAGCATGGAGCCTGTTGTGTGGCTTGATCTCATGATCCTGAGATCATGACCTGAGCCAAAATCAAGAGTCGGACACTTAACTGACTGAGCCGCCCAGGTGCCCTGAAAAATGGTGTTTTAAAGGCCAAACGTGGAGGGAAATATAATTAGGTAGGAGCAAAGAAGTTCATTTATTGAACTTATGGCTAAACCTTTTATAAATACCATGTTTTATCCTTGAGCAATTCTGTAAGAGGACCTTTAGAGACTACTTGATTTTTGTACATTTGACTTTTAAACAGCTAGAACTTTTGTACATTATATGTAGATAACCCAAAAGTGCTTTCGCTGTGCTGAATTTAGATTATTGAAATGTAAGCCTCATGGGGCAGGAGCCATATCCGTTCAGTTCCTCATTCTCCTTCCTAAGCCTAGAACTATATATCTGATGCATTGTTGGTGTTTAAGCATCTACTAATGAATGAATATCATTGAAATGATTTAAACATTTCAAGATTATATGAGAGTACTACCTGACATTAACAGTTTAATTGGGGCTATTTAATAGTTTCTGGATTTATTAACAGTGGTGCTTTATACAACTATTTGGATATTTTATTATATTTATTTTTTAATTTATCATTTTTAAAAGCAGAAAACAAAAATGATAGTGCTGATAAATTTAATACATTGGAGGTAAAAATGGAAATTATTAGGTAGATCAGAAACAGTGAATCTTCATAAATCCAGTTGCCTCAGAGTAAAGAAGCAAATTCAATAACCGAACGTAATGTGAGAAACATATCCTTGAAAACATTGAGGTCTTACTAATTACTTAAGTCCATTTTGGTTAGTATATTTGATTTTTCTCCTCATGTAAAAGAATGCATTTATGGAAAAGTAGAGAACTATCTGTAAACTCATATTACAGAACATTTATACAAATTCCATGAGGTCTTAAATGACTTAGTCAAGGTTAGACAACTAATAATTGACAAAACTTGTATTTGAACCTGGGTCTGACTCCAGATTTTGTATTTTTTAATCCTCTGTCATGTGTAGATTATATAACATTAAAGTACAGCTCAGTATCTTTTTCAACTATATACATTCAAGTAACCACTACACAGATCAAGATAATGGGACATTACTAGCATTCTAGATATTTCCGTCTTATTTCCTCAGTCATTGATAATCACTGATTATCACAGAACACTGTTCTGCTTTCACCCTAGATTTATTTTTAAATTTAATATAAATGAATTTATTTGTGGATAAAAGTACTCCATGGGTATTTAAAAGAGGATTTATCAACAGTATCAAATGCAGAAAGGACTATAAAGAGGTCACTGGAGTTGGGTACAACGTGGAGAAATTTCCTTCTTGCAGGATTACTGCATGTTGAATAACTAGGAGGTGAGGAAATGAGAACATGGTGTATAGACCAAATGTCTTAGCCAAAATTTCTTGTGAAGTTTGTTGCAACCAGGTGGACTTAGTGGCAGGTAGGTTTTTCAGATAGAAAATAAGTTAGACTTTAAAAAAATTTTTTTTTTCTTTTAAAATTAAGACATTTCCTAAAATTTATGAGTCATTGTTAATATATGTAATTACTATGTGGGTGTATGATTTATTCGTATACATTGCATATATTCCTGTTTTGTTTAATTTCTTAGGATAATTTTTATTTTGTTTTTAGGAGTTATGGTACAGCACCTGTAAATCTTAACATCAAAACAGGGGGACGAGTTTATGGAACTACAGGTAAAACTTGTATTTGTAGCTATATCAATAGGAAAATAAGGTGTATATATATATATATATATATATGAATAGGTCATAAATAGGTTGAACTATTACAGTTCATTTGAAAAGAGCAGTTTTTGACCATACATCATGGAGATGGACAAGCTTTTTCCGTAAAGGGCTACAGAATATTTTAGGCTGTGTAAGTCACAGGGTTCCTGTCATATTGTTGATTTTCTTGTTTGTTTTACAACCCTTTAGAAAGGTAAAGATTTTTCTTAGCTTATAGGCTGTACAAAAATGTGATTTAAAACATGGATGTTAGCAACTTCCTGATGATATAGGAATTCCTTATAAGTGACAAGTCACTGATCTCTTAATCCAGAGATATTTTACATAAACTACTCCACAAAGTTTGATTTCACCTTTTATTTATGGTAAATATTACTCTAATGCTTTGTTTGGAACCTTTGCCATATTTAGTGCTGTTGGTAGTAAAAAAGGTCAAAGGTTTCTGTTTACCTGTGATATCTCTTAGCTTTTTGCTTATAATTACCTTCATTTTGTAATTTTATAAAATAGGAACAAAAGTCAAAGGGGTGGACCTTGATGCACCTGGAAGCATTAATGGAGTTCCACTCTTGGAGGTAGATTTGGATTCTTTTGAAGATAAACCATGGCGTAAACCTGGTAAGATTATTGTGGATTATATCAAAAGATTTTTAGTAAAAAAACAGTCATTAGAAAATATTTTTGTTTTTTTTAGCAACCATTTAGAGTATTATTTTTTTAATGTCATTTTTGTTTTCTTAAGCACATGAGGAATAAGAATGGCCCATATTATTAAATCTTACTGAATTAAAACAAAGTAGACTTGCATGTTATTTTATTATAATGTCATTTGTAAAGGAAATACCTTTTCCCCCACTATGTTCATTTGTTTTGTTTCATAAATTCCACATGAGCCAAATCATTATAGTGTTTATCTTTCTCTGACTGACTTATTTTGCTTAGCATAATACTTTTCTGGCTTAAAGGGAGTACTTTAAATCAAAATATTTTTATGCTCCCATTGCTTTATGGTGGTAACTGGGAGAATTGGGAAAATTAGAAGGGGTGCTAAAACTTGATAGAACACTAAATCTGTATTTTTATAGTTATATTTTATATGCTGCATAAAAACAGGATCAAAGTATTTGTACACTAACACTGTGCTTTATCTTTAGGTGCTGATCTTTCTGATTATTTTAACTATGGGTTTAATGAGGACACCTGGAAAGCTTACTGTGAAAAACAAAAGAGGATACGGATGGGACTTGAAGTTATACCAGTTACCTCTACTACAAATAAAATTACGGTAATTAGTAAATATTACAGAATACCCTAGCCTTTCCTAGAGTCCCAAATTTACTCCCCAGATAAATCACTTTTTCCCCATTAAGGTGGTTAAATGCTATAAGATAGTTTAAAATTTTCTTTTTCTTTACCATGTTTTTTTTTTCCCTTCCTTCCCTTTCAGTTTCATATTAATATTGTCTGATGTTCTTAGTTTCAAGTCACAGACTAGCCACAGCTAGTTTGTCTTTATATGGCCTATCAATTAAAAATTATGTGGTATCTTAATGGGGAATATGTTATTTAACTTAGGCCGAAGACTGTACTATGGAAGTTACACCAGGTGCAGAGATCCAAGATGGCAGATTCAATCTTTTTAAGGTGAATTTTAGTAAATTATCCTTGGTTGCTCTCATTTTTTGTTCTTGAGTCTGCTCCCATACCACTACTCAAGGGATGAGATTAAAGTGGAAATAGCTACCTTTTTTCCAAACCTTCAGCTTCCTGGTGACTTACAAATTTGCTGATTGTTGTTGTATCTCCACTTTTGCAAGCATGTGAATTTATAGCCTATTATTACTAACAAATGCGAAGTAAAACTATTCTTGCTATATGTTGTGATTTTATTTTGAATTATAGTATATGTTTGTAAGACATAAAAGTTCACACCATAAGGCTAAGCTCTCATTTTAGATGATGCTATAATCTTTATATCAGAATTGGAGACTTTTCCTAATTTTTATTTAAAGAAGTGATAGAGAAGATGGCATACTGCTTATCTGTATGACACTAAAATCATTGGTGTAATGTGTCTTATAGTTTAAGATGTCTCAAAAAACTTAGGCATTTTTGAGAGTCTCAAAGACTCAACAGAATAAGATAAAGCCATTGATTTTTAAAATTTGTAACTTTAAATCATTAGTTTTAGGTGGGACTTGCAGGTTGATATTCCTTCCCACTTGGGTATAAAGTCTGACTTCTGGCTTCTCCATTATATCACAGACCCAGTCCAAAGATTAATGTCATATTTTCATATCTCTACAATATACAGCAACCCACAAACTTTTCTCGAAACCTGATTGTATACTCTTTTCTTTTACCTTATTAATTCTTAGTTCTTAATTCTTGTATTGAACGACACTGGAATGAAGACTGGGAGTGGCTTTTAGATTGGGTTATATACTCAGGGAACTTCTGTGGACAGGAACTTTTCTGTGATCCTTTTGGGACTACAGCCCTGTCCACCACAATACTGCCTTATGCAATACATGTGCTATATCCGCAGATGTAGCCGCTCTGCTGGACACAGTTCTGTGTAGAGAATTTAATTTAAATTTACATCCTACTTTGGGTAAGTATTTGGTTCTTGTTCTGCTGTCAATCTTTTGAAAGTGTGTGATGATGTCTATTCTATTTTAAATGGCTATCAGGTTCTTTTTGGTGCTGTCTTATTTAAGGAATGAATATATTGTTACGCTTGATTACAATGAATAGAAAAGTTGTCTTGATGAAATAGTTCGTTTGCAGTGGTCCTTTTTTTTTTTTCTAACAGAAATGAAAACAAGATGTCTTTGAAAACTGCCAGGTTCTATATTTTTTGTCTTTTTGCAGTAAACTTCTGAAACTAAAGAATTAAAAGAATTCCTAGGAGCTGGTCTCGAAAGTGGATGCTGTGAATGAGTTTTTTATATACATACAATCTACCAAAATTATTTTGAAGTTTGTTTTGGTTATATGAGAGGAGGTCATTGTTCCATTCTGATTTATTTGGTTCTGAATTAATGAGGATTTGAATTTAATGGGTGTAGTCTAATGGTTTTTCTTGCCTTGATAATGTGCATTAAATATTATTCATTTGTTAGAAATACTGATTTGGAAATAGGGTGTGTATTTTATTAATTTTTAAAAATATTTGAGGGAGCATATCCTAGTCAGGGGGCAGGACAGAGAGGGAGAATCTCAAGCAGACTCCCTGCTGAGCAGAGAGCCTGGCTAGAGGGGTGGGGGTGGCTCAACCTCATGATCTCTGAGAACATGACCTGAGCCAAAATCACAAGTTGGAAACTTAACTGACTGAGCCACCCAGGTGCACCTACGGTGTGTATTTTAATAATGTGTGTGGCTCATCCTTTTTATGTATGTTGTGATCTGTAAGATACATTTTATTGATGTTGCTCAAAATCTGCAACTACTGGTTGTATGGAAGTGTTTGGCATTTTCAGGATACAGTTTGACATTAAATTTCAGACAAGTTTCTGTCACCTTAAATAAATATCCTTGTTCAAATTTCTATGTCGGACTATATAGTGCTTTGAAAAAGTCTGAGTTGCCTTTTACTATCTATCCTGCAACTCCGGAAAATACAAAAAAAAAAATGTCATAAGAATATAATGGGTAACCCAAATATGCAGAGATAAATTTATTTCTTAGGTATTACTAGGTACCAAAATGTTTATTTTAGACTAAATGCTATAGGAATTGGAGAAATGAGTTGATGAGAAACTACCCTAGGATTAGAAATGGCATTGAGTACAATATATAGCTACATTTTATTTCTATATTTTTTAATGAAATCTGAAGATGCAGTATTAGAGAAGCATGTCATTTTAATCAAAACCTTGTGAGTGGAGAACAGAAGGAAAAATATTATAGATTAGGAAATGGCTTGGGCAAAGAAAGAAACTCAGCTTAATTTAGTAGATAGTGGATGAGAGTATTATTTAAGAAATTAGCCTTACTAGGTGAGTTCTTTTTGGAAAAGAATAGAAGAGAGATGGCTTTGTAGGGTGTGGTTTCATTCTAGAAAGCCTAGAAACAAGGACAAATTGGAGGAGTTATTGCCTATTTGTGAGCAAGAAAGTGCCTTATAACTTAACATAAATTCTGGAAGTACAAGTAATATAAGTAACAATTCTGGCAGCAATATAAGGTGTGGTCAGAAAAAGAAAGTCTAAGCTCTTACCTACTAATTCACTGTTTGAATTAGTTATTAGGGTTGGTGAGACAGATAGAAGAAAAAGGACTTCTCCAATTTTCTTATTATGTCTGAGCACCTCTAATGTGCACAACATTGTGCTTGATACTCTAGTAAGGTAAGGTCTCTGTATTCAAGGAGCTCATGATCTGAGTAATGTATATATATGAACGATATAGTGTGATAAATGTGTTAGTGCTATTATCAAAGTACAGTAGGGAGTTCAGAGGATAGAGTGGGTTACCCTATGGTGCAGAATCTAGAAGGATTCAAACATGGTAACTGTAAGATGCTTGAGTTTTCATTAGTAGAAGAGGGGGAGTATAAAACATTTAAGACAGCAATATGAGCAAAACCTGATAGCATGAAAGGAGAGTTGGGGTGGATGAGAGAGATTGTAGGAGAGAAGCCTGGAAATGGTAGACTTGGGGCCGTGATCTTAAACTAGCCTGCAGACATTTGTGTAGGCCATAGGAAGCCATTGGTAAGTTTTTGAGTAATAGAATAGCATGAGCAAATCTGGTTTTTAGAAGAAGAACGGACAAGTGTTCTTGAGAAGGGTAGGGTATAAGGAGAAAATGAAGTCACAGACCAGATACGAAGCTGTTGGAGTACTGTAGAGATGAAATGAGTGAAGAACCCATCTTAAACTAGTGAATATAGAAAAAGGGAACAGATTTGAGAATCACAATTTTTCTTTTCACGTCTACTTTTTTTTTCTCGTCTACTTTTTAAAATCTTTAATCAGCTGAGAGACAAACAACCTACCAGCCTCTTTAAAACAATTTTTTAAACTTTTTGTTAAGTAAATTTTTAAATATACTAATCAGTAAATGAATGGTACAAATGCATTCCTATGTATTTATTACAGTGCTTCAATGATTATCCACATTTTGACATTCTTACCATTCTTTTATATACTTCAGTATATATAAGGTTTTTGTTTTATTTTTCTGGTTTTTGTTCTTTTTTTGAAATGAAAGGAGATGAAGTTTAATAAGTATAAAAATAAAACCACTTGGGTGCAAAAACAATTGTGTAATTTGGAGTGAGGAGCAAGGAAAGGGTGACTAGTGGGAATGAGTAGCATGTATGTGTCAGGAAAAATTGATTACAGCCTTCTCTGAAAATATTTTTATGTCTATATGTGCACACACACACGCGCAGATGATTTTGTTTTCCTCGGTGGATAAGTATAAGCTGTGTCACCCTGTTTTGTTATTTCCCAACTATGTGTCCTGCCTGGTCTGTTATCATCTGTTGTACCACGCGTTCATTTGTACCCTCTAAATATGGGCACATATATCCTTTATTTATGGGATATTTTCTTCTCTATTATGTTTTTACTTTTTCTATGCTTTCTAATGCCTTCTGGACCTCCCATTCAAATATTGGACCTGTTATGCTAGTGCTTTAATTTTCTTTTCTCTCATTTTCTCCCTCTTTGTCTTCTATTATCTGGGAGATTTCTTTAGCCTTATAACTCTTATTCATTTTTTCCTTTCTGTGGTTATAATGTTAATATCCAATATCTATCAGAAGATATTTATGTTAATGATAGGTTGTTTGTTTCATTTAGGTTTTATTTTTCTACAGAGCGTGTTTGTTGTTTTTGGCTTCTGACTTTCATCAAATGTTTGTTGATCCTTGGACATTCACTCATAAGCAAATGGGCCTCTAAAGTGATTGGAAACTCTGAATATAAATAAAATTTACTATAGTCTTTACTATAGAGCTAAGTTCTTTTAACTGTCTCACATGTCAGTATCATTTGGGTTATTTTGTTTTTTCTGTTTGTGGCGATTTGGTTTTTCAGGAAATAGATTTCAGTGGCCTGACTAGAGGGTTTATACTTGGCTGGTTCAGATGTTCTGGGAACTTGAGTTGTCAATTTCTGAACCTTTTTGGGTCCTGCAGTGGAAATCATAATAATATTTTTGGTTTTTTGTTGCTAACTTAGGATTCAGGTTTCCTTAGTCTGCTCAGTTACTATTTTTTAATCTGCTTTCAAAGTCCCAAATTTTATTGCTTTGTCAGTCATTTTGTTCTTGTGGATTGAAACAAAATTATGATAATTTATGTGCTTTGCTATTTTTCCCTTTTTTACTTTAGTATTATGTGACAGATATTTCCTAGGTTATTAAGGTTTTTTGATAAATAACATTTTAAATAGTGCATTATTTGGATGTACTACACTTAACAAATTTCCTTTTAGATATTATTTTGTTTGTAAGGTTAATCTTTTATAATCTATGAAGAGCAGTTGAAAGAAATTTCACAAATTAAGTTTTGGTACACTGGTAGTATGATTTGAAATATTTAGCTTCTCAAGTTTACAGATTTCATTCAACTTTTGTTTGGATATGTAAGACCTACTGACATGACTTTGTTTTTAAAAAATCTGTCATGATATCTTATAGTCATTTCTCAAAAAACTAGATCATGTTTAAAAAAAATAGTCTCATTCTGGTTAGTTAAGTTTTGACTCTGTGTAATCCTGAGTGCAACATCTGAAAGCAAACACATGGATGCAAGTTAATGAGAGTTGCTAAAATGGCAAAGATGTTCAGAATTAAGAGTATTTTACAAAGAAATTAAGGAAAAAAGAAAACTTAAGTGAGGAAACAGAAGCAATTTTTATGTTTAAAAATGTACTGTCTTCCTGATGCCTTTTCTTTTTCTCCCTGTTGTAAATAATCTTTCATCCGTGTGCTCTTCTCTCTCTTCCCCTCCCCCTCTTCTGCTTCTCTTTTTCTCTCTTCTTCCTTCCCCCTTCCCAGTTTGTAATTTAGTGTTGACTATACCAGGAAGCATCTCAGGCTTGAGCATTATCGACCTAGACTTTGTAATCTTAGAGTTTTTCTGAATTAATGGGGGAAGTAGTCATTAATTAGATAATTGGGCCAAAAATTATATAGTTATAAATTCCAAGTCCTATGAAAGACTTTGCAGTGACATTTAGGCTGAGTCCCAAAGTCAGTCAAATAAAAAATAAATATTGAGTGCTTACTGTGTGCCAGGCACTATTTTTAGGTTGGGATACAGATTTGAATAAAACCTAAATACAGTATAAATCCTTGTAGGCCATGATAAATTTAGGTTTTATTCTGTTTGCATTGGGAAGCTATTGGAGAATTTTGAGCAGAGGAGAGACATGAGTTGATTTACACTTTTAATAAGATTGCTTGGCTGTATATAGAGGATGGATTTTACAGAGGTAAGACTAAAGCAGAGAGAACATTTAGCAGAACAGTCGATAAGTGGTGGTAGATTTAACCTGGATTTTAGGGGTAGACATAATCAGTGGTTGAATTTGGTATGTATCATAAAGGTAAAGGTGACAGAGGATGGTCCTATCTATTGGATTATTGCTAGGATTTCTTTTTTTTTTCCTGAGTAACTCAGTAGATGATGGTGCTATTTACTTATAGAGAAGACTTGGATAGTATCAGATTGGGGGATAAGTGGGAAATCAGTAGCTTTGTACTGATCACGGCAGGTTTGAGTTGCTTATTAGATAATTGGATATAAATTACTGAAGGGGAACAATTGAGACCATACTCTTAACTTTCATATTCCTGATATTTGCAGGAAGAATTTTGCATTTCTTTTTTCTGTGTTCTCATAACATCTTTTATCCCACAGATACTTTTTTTCATAGCATTTATTGTATTGGTCTGATCGTTCATGTATCTGTCTTGTCCCATGGTCTAAGATTTTGTTGTATTTTTCTCTCTAGTCTCAACCTCTGGTAACAGATTTTTAGATAATAAATAATAGATATTTAATGTTTGATGAGTGAACCATGTTTATTTCCCATCATCACATTCTGTCGGTTTACCTTTCAAGTATCTTATCAGATCTGTTTCTTACTATCTATCCTCATTTTCTTGGTACTGATCCTCTGTCATCCCTCACTAGGATCTGGGTCTTTTAAATGGATTTTTTTTTTAAAGTGGAACTCTAAAATGTCAATGTTAAACCCTAATTATATAAAGACAGCCATTAGGGATTTGGGTTTAGCAGTACTAATAAGAGATCTCGCTTTAATGCCTCAGATACATTCTTTTTCTCATACAATGATTATATGAGAGCTAGATGGTTTCTGGAATTGGTGGTTTGAGTGTATCAGAGTCAAGGTGTCTGAAGTTTTCTTGGCTTTTGCCTCATGGGGAAAAAGAATGGTGCTGAATTTAGATTTTAAGTAGGACATAGAATATGGTGTGATGTTTTTTAAGTATAGGGCAACTTAGTTTGTTTGAATTTAATAAATTAATGATGACTTAAGATAGGAAGGGGAGTATAAAAGGAGACGAGCATAAAGAAGAATTTCACCAGTTTGTAGGAGTATGACTGGACCATACTCAAAAGATCTGCTAGGAGCAGAAAAGATGGCTAAATCTGGGAGAAATTATGAAGTAGATAACTGGTTTGAAAATGAATATAAGGAGGGAAAAAAAGTTATTGAGGAGACAGATGACTACCTTCCAGCTGCTAGGGGTATTAAACTGGCAGGATGGTGGTACAGTTGGTTGATGAGGGGGAAACAAATGGTTTGGAAGTGCAACAAGGGGTTATTAATACTCATGTTGGAGCAGATCACAGTCTGAATTGAAAATGGCCAGAATGGCTAAAATGGCCATTGGTGGTTTTTTTCAGAATGGTAGTAAACATAGAAGGGGAAAATTCTTCAAAGCCTTTCTTGAACTCTGAAACATGGAGTCATAACCAAGTATTTTGGACTTATTTGTGGCATTTAAGGGAGTTTATGAAAGGACTTATGGCTTATTAGAGTGCTAAGTGACATTAGTGTGAACTTTTTAATGGTTGGGAACATTTTGATCCCCTAATCCATCCTTGGTGCCTTTACTTAATGCTATTCTAAAATAGGATAATTTTATTAAATATTCAGCAACAAAACATACTTCATATTTAATTTGAAATCACATGTTACAAATTTGAACACCTTTCATGTATTTTGAGTGTTCTATTAAATAAGCTAATAACCCTTTTTTTTAAGGTACAGCAGGGAAGAACTGGAAATTCAGAGAAGGAAGCAGCGCTTCCATCTACAAAAGCGGAGTTTACTTCTCCTCCTTCTTTGTTCAAGACTGGACTCCCACCAAGCAGGTTAGTTAGACAATTATAACTCCATTTATTGAAGGCATTGGTATCTTCATCTTGTATTAGGGCTATAAAGTATAAAAGTGCTGAATGTTCTGCCAAAAAACTGGAACATTCTATGTTGTTTTAGTACAAAATGAATTCCCTGAAAAATTCTTCTGGGTGCCTTCCATTTAAAAAAAAGTAATCTAGGTAAGCAATAAATGAAGCATGGTATATAGTTACATGTATATTAAAAAGATAGTCTTACACATAGGAGAGATGGCGGTAACAATGGTCTTGCTGTTTTCTGTGCTCATTATTGTTCGTAAATAAAGAATTATTGGGACTTTCTAAGTCTAGATCTATTGGCCTAAGTGTGTTTTACTAATTTTAGTCAAAGAGATTGTAAAAATTTCAGCCTGGGCAGTCTTTCAGATTAAAACCATTTTCTTTTCTTTTTTCGGTTTGTTTTGATAATACCTAACTTTGAATTTCACAAGATGGCAATTGTAAGAGGCAGATGTGCTGGCAAATGGTTAGCCTGTTGCCAGGAAAATGGTAAAGGGTAAGCTAAAATAGGGAAATAAGATCTTAGTTTAATTTTGTTAGATAAAGATGACTTAAGTCAGTTATTTCTTTGGGCTTGAAACAAGTGAGTAACCCAACTGTTAACTAGTTCTCAGTCATATCATTTACCTTTTGTGGTACTTAAGTTTACTTTACAGTTTTCTGGTTTTGTTATTCTGTAATTTTGAATTGCTCTAAGAGATTATATTTCATAATATGCAAATGCAGGAAGAGATGGTATGGGAACATGTGGTTTAGCCCTAAGATAAAGGTTCTTGAAACTTTCAGCCAAAATTAAATGTCACAAAGCCATCTTGGATTTTGACTGTCTCTTCTCATCCTAACAATTACTAGTCATGGACCTATCCAAATTTTATTTAAACTAAATGAAATCTCATCAAATGTTTGGCTAAGAAGTTATGATAGCTGAGGAGTACCAATCCTTTTAATATGTAGTCTTTTTTTTTTTTTTTTCATATTTTAAAAGAGGTTACTTTTATTCATTGAGTTTATTGTGTTCTGCAGTATAGAATGATGTGACGATCTTTGACTCTGGTGCCAGACTTCTAGGGTTTGAATTCTGCCTCTATTACTTACTAGCTCTGTGTCCTTGAGCATATCCCCTAATCTTATTCTTTCATTTCCTGATCTGTAAAATGTAGTAATAATTAATAATAATAACCTATCTCTGCCAGAGTAGTTATGTATATTAAATGATTCAATTTATGTGATGTTTTTAGAACAGTGGTATGCACATAGGTAATACTCTATAGATGTTTGCTAATTAAACTATTTAAAAATCAGTAGCAGGTTTTCTGTTATTTTGCCTGCCCCCTCCTTATTAAAAACAAAAAACAAACCCCAAAAAACCTTGGGCCAGATTATGTAGGGCATTGTACCATTAGAAGTGCTATGGCTTTTCCTGTTAGTGAAATAAAAAGGATGATACGGACAGAGTTTGTGCAGAGGAATGAAATAATCTACTGTAGGGTTTTTGTTTTTGTTTTTTAAGATTTTACTTATTTGAGAGAGAATAAGAGAGAGAAAGAGCACCAGCAGGGGAAGGGTCAGAGGGAAGCAGATTGCCCCACTTAGCAGGGAACCTGACTCGGGGCTCAATCCCAGGACCCTGGGAGGGATCACGACCTGATCTGAAGGCAGACGCTTAACCGACGGTTGAGTGTCGCTTGAGCAACCCAGGTACCCCTTACTGTAGGTTTTTAAAGTCTTAATTGCTTTATTAAGAAGATCAGACTACAGAGAGTTTAGGCATAGAAACTAGGAGGCCAGTTAGGAGGTTGTAACCGTTATCTAGGTAAGAGATAACTTGGTCCAGAGTGGTTGTGGTGCAGATGGTGAAGATCATTTACATCTGAGATGGAAGAGACAGTAGGAGGAAGGAGGGCTTTTCAGAGGGAGACCAAGAATTCAGTTTAGGACATAATAAAATTGAGATGTCTGTTGGAGAATTTGCATAGGAAGAGATATAGGGATCTGGAGTCCAGGGGAAAGATACAGGCTGGGGATAGAAATTTCAGAACAGTTGGTGTTTTAATTAGTATTTAAGTGAAGTTATGAAACTGAATCAGAATGTATTGATAGAGAAGTGGTAAGGACAGAGCCCTGGGTTGCTTCTTTCCAGGTAAGAAAAGAAGGTGGAGGAGATCCATAGAGAAGAATGACTATTGGCATAGGAAGAACACCCATTGTATGTCTTGAAAAAGAATGTGTTTCAAAGTAGAGAATTAATTACCAAATAATACTGATTGGCCAAGAAGAAGGGGACTGAGAATGACTTTTAGATTTTATTTAAGTGATTTCTACCCTCAGCATGGGGTTTGAACTTATAACCCCAAGATCAAGAGTTCTATGGTCCACTGACTGAGTCAGCCAGGTGCCCCAACTGTTTTTAGATTTTAAAACACAAAGGTTGCTGGTGGTCCTGACCAGGATCATTTTTAGTGGCATAAGGTGAAGTTTGAAAAAAAGGACTTTTTGGAATGGATTCAAGAGAGAATGGAAGGAGAGGAATTATTATTATTTTTTAAGATTTTATTTATTTAATCATGAGAGAGAGAGAAAGAGAGGCAGAGACATTGGCAGAGGGAGAGAAACAAGCTCCCCACAAGGAGCCCAATGTGAGACTCGATCCCAGGTCCCGGGATCAAGACCTAAGCTGAAGGCAGGTGCTCAACCGCTGAGCCATCCAGGCGTCCCTGGAATTAGAATGAGAAAATATGGGCAACTTTTTTTTTTTTAAGATTTTATTTATTTATTTATTTATTTATTTATTTATTTATTTATTCATTCATTCATTCATTCATTCATTCATGCATGCATGCATGCATTCATTTATTCATTCATGAATGACACGTAGAGAAAGGCAGAGACACAGGCAGAGGGAGAAGCAGGCTCCACGCAGGGAGCCTGACGCAGGACTCGATCCCAGCACTCCAGGATCACGCCCTGGGCCAAAGGCAGGCGCTAAACCGCTGAGCCACCCAGGGATCCCCAACTTTTTTGATGAATTTTTTTGAGAGGGCAAAGGAACAGAACAGTATTAAGGCAAATGAGGAATTGGGAAAATTTTTTTCTAAAATGATAGAAATTATAGCATGTTTGTATACTTAGAATGAGTTACTAGAGGGAATATTGATGATGCAAGAAGGGACAGTTGTAAGAGCAATGTCCTTAAGAAAGTTAGACAGGATGTGATATGCAAGTAGAGGGTTAGCCTTAAAAAGGAGATGGACAGTTTACTCATATGAACAGGAGAGAAGGCAGGACGCCGTGAAGTGAGTAGGATAAGATAATATTGATGGGAACAACTGAAAGCTCTCTCCTGACAGCTTCAGTTTTTCCCAGCAGCACAGGATGCAGACTTAACCTGATGAATGTGAGGATGTGTGGAAGTGGGTGTTGAATGTTGGAGAAGAGAAATTCTGAAATAGTCATTTAGAGGTGTACGAATAAACTAGGGGAAAGAAGTAGGATTGCTAGATACTACCTGGAGGGAAACTTGCCATCTAGAGAAGACTTTTTTCCAAGATGAGAGAAATTACAACATTTTTATATGTTGATAGGAATGAATTAGTAGAATGAAAAATTCACACAAGGAGAGAGAGAGTACATTTCCAAATTTTCTTGAGGTTAATGGCTATGGTTGTGTGTCTCTTGTCCTTGTCAGGTGTTGGTATGTTCGTAAAGATTAGCTAGAGTTGGATTTAACAGGGGTTGCAGTTATACCAGGCAAATATGACAAAGGGACAAGGAAGGTGAGAGTATCCCTAAAGTGATTATAATGATGGATGTCCATGGATCGAAGGAGACCTGGAGAGTAGTGGCAGCTAGTGACAGTAAAAAGGAGATAAAATAATGATAGAAAAGTTAATGGACCTATCACTACTACCAAAAATGTGGATCATTGCCCCCATAACCTATAGAAACATACCCAACATATTAAAACTATCACTTTTTGATATGAAGAACAGTACCCATTGCTCATTAGGAAAGCTTGTTTTTTGGGTTCATCTTGATCAAAAGCGTACTTTTGTTCATTGTGAAATAGTTCCCTAAATAAATATTTGTGTTTTTTGTTTTAGTCTTTGTATTTATGGAGATTAGAGAGACATGTTTGAAAGGAAAATTTTATGGACTTTAGGGAGAAGATAGGAATGTCACTTAGGACATGGTAGAGATGACACAACAAATAGTAATGAATTGTACTACTGACCTAACTAACCACTGTATTTCCTTTGTTAAAAATCTTAGATTGCCTTATTGAAGTGTGGATGACTGTTGGTATGTTTGCATAGAAAGTTTTTTAATGATTCTTTGTACTTAATTGGTAGAAATGCTAGGTTTCTAACTTTCTGTATTGCCCAGCAAATTGGCATACTTAAGTAAAATGTTAATATTTAATATATCAGAATGTTTTGCTTAATCTTTAAAAGTTGTCATATTAGGTCAAGAACATACAGCTTGATAAACTTTGACAAGCTGAACACTCATGGACTCTCATGTATTATTCCTCCATATTCACCAGTTATTAGCATTTGGCCATATTTGCTTTATAATTTCCCAAAAATATTTTCCTTTGCGAACCATTTATTAATTATAAACATCATGCCTTCAACCTCTAAATACTTCAGCATGTAAGAATAAGGACTTTCTGTTATGTAATCACAGGGCACAGTTATCAGAGTGATAAAATCTAATAATGAGCCAGTATGTTAATAAACAAGCCATAAATTTAGCTAATTATTTCAATAATGTCTTTCATGGCAGTTCTTTTCCTTGATTTAGGATCCAGTCCAGGATCATCCATTATAATTAACTCCTTTATCTCTTTATTCTTTAATCTGAGAGTTTCTCAGACATTCTTTGTATTTATTGACTCTGCATTTTGATGAGTATAGTCCAGTACTTTTGTAAATCATCCTCAGTCTGAGTTTACCTGATGTTTCCTCTTGATCAGATTCAGGTTTTGCTTTTTAGGCAGGAAACTGCAGAAGTGATCTTGTGTCCTCAGTGCATCATCCTGGAGGTAGATGGTATCATTTTGCCCCATGGTTAGCGATGATAACTTTAATGGTTTAGTTGTAATGGTGTTCTTTGGGTTTTGTACTGCAAAGTTACTATTTTAACTTTGTATTTAGTAAATCTTCGAGGTAACTGTAAATATCCTAATTCTTTTTAAACTTCCAGGGAATTTTAGTATCCATTGATGATTTTTACTTTTTCCCATTACTATTATAATAGCTGTAAAATAGTGGTTATCTAATTCTGTTACTTTTCTTACATTAATTTGTTGGCATTCTTCTTTAAAAATGAGCATTCTCATCTCTTCCACTTATTATCAACTAGACTCATTAATTTTTGTTTTATGTGTGAGAGTGTGTTTGTGGCTTATAAATATGGTTTATTTGTATATGTAGTGTATATAAACTATATATATAACTCACATATACCATAATTCATATTGATGTTCAAATTGTTCCAGATTTGCCCTATGGCAGCCTCTTCAGAGTGGCTCCTGTGACCTTTTGATTTGTTTCCATCATTTTTTTTTGGAGGATTTTACTTTCTAGCTTTACCAGATGTTCCAGGCCTATCTTATGCTTTTTCTGCCCCTCCCTGGAAACAACCATTTCTTGAAAGCGCCTTGGTGCCTTTTAGTGGGAAATGATTAGAAGCCAAGATCTTGGCACCAGTTATGTTCGTTGCTGTTGGAGTGTCGTGGTATTTAGGCTTTTTCAGCACCTGGCACTTGGAGAAAACAAAACAATTTCAATATGAAATTGCCTTATGTATAATTTTAATCATGCAGTCATCCATGTTTCTTTCACTTCACATTTGACACCACAGGTTTCTACTTCCTTTCTTTTTTCCATATTACATCTCCATCTCACTGCATTGAGAATCTGGTTCCCAAAAACTTCAGTGTTTGTACTTACTTGCTTAATCCTAAATACACATAGAATAGATTAGGACTTCACCTACCATTTTGAAAACCAAACCTATTAAGTAGAATTCAAGATTTCTTTGGAATTCCTTTTTTCTTTTTCTAGGCTGAGGGTATATAGTCAAAATATTCAGCTTTCTTCAGAGTGATTATATTAATCATTTAATCATTTAAAGTATAATTGTTCCATTGTTTCTGTTTGTATTCAGTATTAGCTTTTCTTTTTCCTCCATGTTTATTGACTTATTCTTTGAGTATATAAAACATTTAACAGAGTTCCAAGTATACTCAGATTTGTCATCCTTTCCCCTATTTCTTTCACTTTTTAATAACTGACTACATTTTATCTAGTTTCTGGTTTATTCTTCCTTTTTCTTTTTACATAAATAAGCAGATACGTAACATACATGTTTTTCCTATAGAAAATTTACCTATTGAAAGTGTGTTCTTATTAGTCCTTTAAGGGACTGGCAAGAGTGTAAATAGCTGAACATCTTATGGAGTGTGTCACTGTGGTTAAAATTAACTTTCTTTTGAAATTTATTTTGAAAGAGTTATTTTGAAAAGGAATTTTTATTAAATGTATATATTTATAGTAGGCTTTTATAAAACACACCAGAGTGTTACTCTTAGCTGGTATACTACTTGTACCTATTGAAGAATATAAGGAAAGGAATACCAAAGTTTTGAATAAGGTTTTTTGAAGCCACAGAAGTTAATATTATTCATTAAAGCACATAAATTTATTTCTTAATGATATATTATAACCTGATATGCCCTTGGTTCTTATTTCTTGCATTTTGACATCATATTATTTTGAAAAGATTTCTAAAAATTTTCTAGAGTTAATAAAATGTTGATAACACATTTATATTTAAATACCTACTAGCAGTTACAGTATCACAGAGACTTGAAGAGAATGATATAATAGGAACATGCTAAAGGACCTTAGAAAAAGCATGTCAAAGAAAAAGAAAAAGACAGAACAAGGGGGGTCAGAGACAACAATATATAAGAAAAAACATAGAAAATTTATCTCACCAGAAACAGCACCTCTTCTCAGTCTCAGACAAGTACTGCCTCCAGAAAAGCCAATTCCAGCGTTGGGAAGTGGCAGGACCGGTATGGGAGGGCCGAATCACCTGACCTAAGGTAAGGCTGTTTTTAAACATTGGCTACTCCCTGATGTTTAGATCATCAGTGTTGTTTTGTCTAGTAATAAGATAAAATTTTGATTAGACTGTACCATATTTTTACCCCCTCAATTATGCTTTTTCGTTACAGAAATTGAGGGTTTTAAAAATCATGAGTCAGGCCCTGTCACCTTACACCTTGCCTCTCATCTCTCTGGCTTTTTACACTATGCTATAAATTGCATGGAACCATGCTAATGGGACCTCAATAAACGTTTTTTTTCTCCCCACTGCTGCAGGTTTAATTCTTCTTTCTTATATCACACCCTGTTAAATCCCTGGGTGTGTTTCTGACTATTTGTTGAATAAGATTTAGCCTTCTGAGCTAATATTTAGAACCTGTAAAATTGAAGTGCACTCAGTCTTTCCAAACTGCAGTGCAAAAAGCAGCCATTTCATTGAGTCTACCAGTTGTTTTAGGAAGTATCATGTCCCTTATTGTTAGTATGCTTTTACTCCTGATTCCCCTCTGTAGAATTCTGGTTTGTGTTCTAAATCATGACACAGCATGCAGCCTTGATGGGTACTATATACTCTCTGAGCCTGTAACATGGTAATAATAATTTTTACCTCAAGGGATGTAGTGAGAAGCAAATATGTTAGATATGGCAGTGCATTGCCAATAGTAATCAGTCTGAGCAGTTAACAGTTTGCTTGACTGAGAAATACAGACTTAGATACCTCCCTAATTTATCATTTAAAGTTTTAAACAGTGATGGTATGGGGGTGGTATTTTGTTTGTGTTTGTTGTTACAGCATTTTAAGTTTTCTTCCTGGGCAGGTTGATGCTATATTAATGTGCTTTTAAATATTTTCATTTGTAAACTTTTAAATATGTCAATTATGACCGTATATCTCTGATCATAACAACTAAAAGCAAAGCAAAGGGAGGAAACACTACCAGTTTTATTTTCTTAGGTTTCCTTTTCTTCGAGGTCTTCATTATATATTTTCCATGAATAGTAAAAATTTCTAGTCAGCTTGGCTTTGATAGGCTCTCTTAGGAGAGAATAAGCTTAGTCATTCTCAAAAGTGACTATTCATCTGAAAGTCAAAAATATTTTGACCTTTTAAATAATATCCAAACTATAAGATAGTAATTGATGCAGATAGAAATATATTATCTATATTCTTAGAATTGTCTTAGTTGCATGGGTTGCTTTAATGAAAATTTGCATATCTTTTTATTTTAAAAGTATACCCATTGACATTTTTCATAGTATTACATGATATTGATCTTTTTAAAACTAAAATTCTTGAAGAACCAGTAAAAATTTCAAGTATTTGAAATAAGTTAGATCTGATAAGTCTGGAGTGGAGTCTTTGAAGCTTTTCACATTTAATATTTCCACAAAACCCCAAAGTTTAACAGGAGCGCTAATAATACAATTTCTATATAATAATTAATTTGGTTATTGTAGCATACAGTGCCTAGAGAAACTCTTAGATTTATATTTAACCTGGCCAGCAATCTGGACAGCCTGTTTACTGATCCCAAAAAGGCCAGATGATAAGAGCCTTCATTTTCGTTGTTCTCTTGTTGAAATGAATCAGTATAGCCAGCTTTGTAGATAAAGAATAACTACTTTCTTCAAGCAGTCATCGCATAAATACTGGATATGGATATTAGGTTTGGTTTTGTGCCTGTGTGAATTTAAGATAGTTCTCTAAAATCTCTGGGCTTCTGTTTCTACATTTTTTTTTTTAAGGATTTTTATTTATTTATTTGGTGGTGGTGGGAAAGCGGGAGAGGTGAAAATCAGACTCTCCACTGAGCAGGGAACCTGACTCAGGCTCCATCCCAGGACCTTGGGATAATGACCTGGGCTGAGGGGAGATGCTTAACTGACTGAGCCACTTAGGCACTCCTGTTTGTGCATTTTTAAAAATTTTTTTATTTATTTCTGATAGTCAGAGAGAGAGAGAGAGAGAGAGGCAGAGACACAGGCAGAGGGAGAAGCTCCCATGCACCAGGAGCCCGATGTGGGATTCGATCCCAGGTCTCCAGGATCGCACTCTGGGCCATGTTTGTGCATTTTTAAAATGACAGGACTGGATTGTGTTATCAGGAAGGCCCCCCCCCCTTTTTTTTTTTTTTAAGATGTTACTTATTTATTCATGAGAGACATGGCGAGAGGAGCAGAGACATAGGCAGAGGGAGAAGCAGGCTTCTTGCAGGGAGCCCGATGCGGGACTCATTCCCAGACCCTGGGATCATGCCCTGAGCCAAAGGCAGATGATCTACCACTGAGCCACCCACGCATCCAGGAAGACCTTTTGAATCTTGAAATTATTTTCTGGCTAGTCTCTGGTTTGTGTGGAAAAGGAAATCTGAGAAAGTAGGAAATATGCCAAATTTATGGCTAATTAAGAGGCAAAGTCAGGCCTAGAATTCCTGGTTTTCTGCCTTTTAGTACCAGCAGTTAAGGCAGGTTGATTTTCATAAGCAAAGGCATAGAAATACTTAGATCACTTATTTGTAATGCAATATGAAATTATATATGTTTCTTCTCTTATTTTAATACCTGGAACTCCTTCTTCTTAAATCAATCATTTAGCAGAATTTTTTAATAGTTGTGCCTTTGATTTAATGGTTTGTTTCTTGAAGTAATATAACTAGTTTATAGAGAAAATATTATTCCTTTGACTGAAAATAATACATCTCAGTGTTTATACTGTTACTCCCCCACCCCCCAAAAAAGATGCATTGGGAACACAGAATACTCCTATTCAGACTTTGTGATTAGTCTCACAGAATGTAGGTAGTAAGAAATATGACACTATTTTCAGTGTATATTTTGTACTTTTGAAAGTTCAAAAGAAACTCTAGATAAAA
Organism: Canis lupus dingo; assembly: GCF_003254725.2. NCBI lineage: Eukaryota > Metazoa > Chordata > Mammalia > Carnivora > Canidae > Canis > Canis lupus. The sequence continues at coordinate 46,454,880 of NC_064255.1, forward strand.
GCTCTTGTTCTCCTTTGGAATATACGTATATATGCGCACACATACAGCATATAAGTTTATAACTTGCACATAAAAAATGAGATGCTAACTCTTATAATTAAGGTAACTGAGAAATGTAGGGGTTTTTTTGAAACATGGCTTAGATCTCTTTGTAAAGAGCAATTAAACAGTGGTTGCAATCCTTTTTATATGTTACTGTGTTTGGAGACTCAGACTTTTATCTCTTGTGTTCCAGTTAATTTATATAAAACAGTATTGTTCCACCTTTGATTCACAGTACTCTTCAAGCTATATATGTATGTAACAAGGACATTTTATTGGTACGAGTTTGTCTTATGAATTTTGTGACACTTTACTAAGCCAATTAGTAAGAAGAATGAAGCAGTTTTAATGAACACAGAAAATTGAAATTGGCAGTATGGATGATTGCTGTTATCGTCTCCTATTGTCCAGTTTATTTGTATGTTTTGTTTCTATTTATATCAAATGCTGGTAGATAGTTTCAAATTCTAGGTTATCTTATTAAGCTTATTTTTAATATTAATAATGCTTTTTAATTGATTCAGACTCTTGAAAGAGGAATAGTAAAATTCTTAATGTTGAATCACCAAAATATTTAAACCTGCTTGCATTTCTTTTAACAGACAAACATAAAACTTTCAATAAAACTGGATGTTAAGTGGACATTCAATCCAAGATCTCTTCATTTGTTCTTGCACTAGTTATTTTATGTCTTGATGAAATAATATATTCAAAAGATGTACCTGTACCTTCATGACATTTGATAGAGCATTCTGAATGCTTCTTGCTGTATTATGTAGCTTATAAGATTTTACGTGATTGGACATATGAAGGCCTTTATTTTAAAAGATTGCCTGTAGAATGATATCTTTTCCTATATTTAAAAAATGAAATTAAGTATAGCATGTAAACCTTTATTTCAAGCTCTGTGCAAAAGTGAGTAAATTTGAACACAATTCTTAATGAACACATTTATGTTCTCTACTGAGTCAAAGTTTAGCATAGTCCACCTTTAAGCCTTCAAAGGTTTTTTGTTTTTAAGATAGCTTAAAGAAGTAACAACATTGTAAAAATTCAGGCCCCAGAAAATTAGCATGGAAAAAAAGTAGACTTTGGCGTTAATCATACCTGAGCCTGAATCTGGGTACTGGCACCTTATTTCACAAAAGAGCCTTTTCCATATCTGTGAAAATGAAACTAATTGGACTTCACGCCAAGTACTTATGGGTTAAATGGCTTCTAAGCCTGCAGAAGCACCTTCTGCAGAGCACCTAGTAAGTGTTAGTTCCCTTTGGATCTCTGCTCTTTAGCTGTAGTACTGATAGACAATAAATTAGATGCTCTGAAAACAGTTTTAAATTCTGAGATTTTTATTTTGGACATTTTTTTCAAGACAAGTTTTGATTAATCTTCACTTGGAAAATAGAATATATTAAGCTTTCTATATAAACTGTATACATTGTAGAGAAAATTATTGTGCTTATGAAAGTAAAAGTATAGAGGCAGTACAGTGTGACTCCACAAAATTCAAAATATGAATATAAAAATATGTGTGCAATGAATTATAGCATTGCCTTGGTAGATATGACTTTATTGAGTAATAGGGAGTTATGTATTAATTTTTATCAGCTAATGTAATTGATTTTTGAAAGAAAATACGATGTAAGTGTCTTCCTTGGGCATGCCTTTAGTTGTAGTCCTCAGCTTTGGTTGTGTATTGGAATTACCTGGGGAACGTCAAAAAATTATAAATGTTTAGGCCCTAGAAACTGAATTAAGTAGTCTGGTGTGCACTCTGGGCATGGAGATTCTTAAAAGCTCCCAGATGATTCTGATGTGTAGGAAGCATTGAGAACCACTGATTGAGAGATCGGATTCTGGCTTGGCATGAAGATTATTAATTGACTATTAATCAAATATTTAGTGACCACCTTGGAATGTGAGGTAAACTGTGATAGATTTAGTAGGATGGAAACTGACATTTGCATAGCATTTTTATAACCTCATAGAGCTCTTTCTTTTGTGTCTCAATTTATATTTTCTTCTTCTTTAAAAGCCTTTTTTGTTGGTAGCCAGTACTAAAGGTCTATCATGCTTTTTCTGTTGCAAACAGATTGGTAGGTAGTATATTTGCTGAATTGGAAATTGGAATCATGCACATTATTTTCCTTACGTATTTTCTGTGCTCATGTTTTTCCTCCATTTGAAATGTTCTCCATCTCCATCCTCTGTGGCTAAATCCATTATTTGTCTTTCAAGGCTTATCTTTCCTAAAGTAGCTTAAAAGATGTGATACCAATTTCCATGCAGAATTGTTACAGGCATCTATTTTAGATGTATGACCTGAGTTAGACAGTGATACTAGTGCCTCTGTCTTAACTTGGGAATATTTAATAGACACATCTAGGTTTTTTCCCTAGAGAATGAATCCTTGAACTGTTGCTGCACAGTTCTCACTAGAAGCTCTGTTGTGAGAAAATACATTCATAGACTTGTTCAAGGATATGTGATTCATTCATCTTTTAGAATAGTGGTTCTAAACATTAAAGCAGTAACCTCTTTGAAAATTTGCTGCAATCTATAGATTCTTATGCCTGAAAAATACATTTATACACATGCATATATTTAAATTCAGGTACCTCCTGATCCCTCAGTAGCCTGTGTATGCTAGTTAAGGATTCTTGCTCAAAATTATATAGTTCAATCCTTAGATGAAGTCTGTATCAATAGGGCTATGTACTCAAACCACATCGTTTTGCTCTACCTTATTAAATTGCTTTTATTGAATTACATATTATGCTTCATTTGGTATTGAACATTTTGAGAAATAGTTCTGTGAAATTCGCTTACATTTTCATTGTAGTAATATTGGAGACTTTGTCCCTATTTCAGTGTTTTTCACAGCATGAGATTTCAGTCCATTAGAGGGGTGTGAAATCAGTTTCATAGTCTCAACCACCAAATATTTCTTGGTTTTGTATTATTTTGCCTTTTTTATGTATGATTATTTAATACTAATAATTCATGTTTGATTTTAATGTTACTCTTTATAATAAGTGTAAGTATTGTTTCATGAAACTTCTAGTTTTTTATATGTGTGTACTGGATTGCTGTGTAAAATGTGTTTCTTAAATAACTATTTTAGGATCAAAAATACTGAAAACTACTGTACTCCCATGTCTTCTCTTAAAGTGGACCCAGGAGAAATTTTTTTCTCTTTATTTTTTATCTGTAAAATAGAAATAATAGTTGTTACTTCATAGGGTTATTATGAAAAGAAAATGCATATAAAGGTGCTTAGAATAGTGCTTTTGGCACATAGTAGGTACTCACTAGTAGTATTACCAGGAAATGCTGTCTTTAGAACTAATGCTTTATTTTGATATTACATCAAAAGACATTTGTGATTAATGATGTCCTTTATTTTGACTGTTAAAAAATGAATAGCTCAGATAATTGGTGACGAAGATTAATAGCTAATTCCTTGTCTTCATTTGGCCCTAATTTTGTCACTCTTAAAGTTTTTGTTGTATCTTTATAAGCAGCCTACATCAGAATCACCAAAATGTGTCAGTTTAATTCCATTATAATTTCAGAGATATTTTCATATTCATGAAAGGTAGAAGCTTTTGTGAACATCCACTACTTGCATAACGATACCTGTCGTGGTTAGTTTCTATCTCTCTCCAGCTTTTTACTGTATAATTGAGTCCAGTATAGAGAATCTTGATAGCTACATTAGCTATCTGCCTTACTGAACAGATGTGTAAGTAAGCCCAGTTAAACTTGTGCAGTTGGAAACTCAAGTTACAGTAGATCCCCATAGTGAAGCTCTATTAGATCTTTTTATGCCCTGAAATAAAAAGTGATTTGTTAAAAATTTTCACAAAAATGTGCTTCAGCATCATTTTTTGTAATGTGACATCAGAATAACTGGATTGTTAATTATCTCTGTTAAATATTATGTATTTTTTGTTACTTTGGTATACGTTTATATATCTGTCAAAAATATTTGTACAAAATGATAAACTTCACATACCTGATTAAGGTAAATCCGTTTGTGTAGTAAATATCCATGGATAAAGAGGTATTATTATTGTAGAAATGTAAGAAATTGCAGTTTTTCGGATTTCCTCTACTGATGTTAAGGCTGATTTTCCATGTGTGTATTTTTAGAAGCTTTTGAATCTTCAGTGATTAATCTATTTAAAGTTGAAAAATTAGATTTCTCTGACTATATTTAAGATAAACTTTAGGGAATGAGTACTCTCATATGTCTCAGAATTTTTTAAAGCAGTCTTTAGAAATCCATAGGATATAGAAATTTTTCCTTTAGGGCATGGACATTAGAGTGTTAGATCTAGATTTAAGTTTTGCTACTTTAACAATTCGGAGAAATTGAAAATCCAGATAAATTTGTGAGAATTTGTACTTAAGCGGAATAAATTTTAAAAGTTGGAGGCGGGAGAATGTGGCAATTAGAAATAGAGAAAAGTGGAAAAGGAAATAGTAGAGCTTAAGATTTTTACAATGAAGCCTCGGTAGCAATAAAAGATGAGGGAAATTCTGTCATCAAGATATACACCTATATCTGCTAGGATGTTGGAATCTGAGTTGTATATAGCTATCAGTGGGATGATGGCATTTGCTTTGATATGAAGTTATAGTTTTGTAATTGTTCTAAGTTTTAGGGGAAAATAGCAATATTTATTTTTTATGTCTGAGTTATTTGGATTTTTCTCACGTGTGAATGTTAGGATAGTTTCCAGCTATATTGAAGGGTAAAGTTAAGTTAAAAATCACTTTTGCTCTTTGAGTTTGTGAGGAAATCTGGGAAGTCAATGACCTGAGCATAAAATCAGAAAAGCTTGAACTTAAAAAAAAAAAAATCTATTGGAGTTATATAGAGCACAAGTCTAAAAGTGGGCAAGATAAGTAGGAATGGACTGTGTAATTGAAGACATTTCAGATCCCACTATGCATTTTTTACAGGGCTATCTTTATTTTTTTGTGAGCATAAAATTATTTATGGGGCTTCTCAAGGTTCACTTGAGGCAGACTTTCACCAGTTTTTGATTTTCAGAATCAAAAGCCACTTATCTTGCTAGGAGGCATAATAGCTCAAGGGAAAGGGTCTGTAGGCTTTGGAATCAGACAGAAATTTGAAAGTTTTGCCATTTAATTATTACTGATGTTAGTGACACCACTATGAGCCCTAGCCTTAATACCTATAACAAGCATACGGTAATTTGTTAAGGGAAGGCTTGTGATTGTGAGGTTTAGGTATAATGTGTAAACATTCAACAAATGGTAGTTGTTATTAGTTGTTTTAGGAGCCTAACTGTGATGACTGTGGAAGGATCCATGGTACTGTAGTGTTTTGCTTCTCTAAAATTGTTAAAGGCAGGATTGTTTAGAGAACTAAAGTAGAGATGAAGAGACATTCATCTAATTTGCATCCATTTTTCATTGCCTTTTCTTTCAACTGACTTTTCTATCTTGTTAAGCATATCTGCTTTAATAAGATCCTCAACTACTAGCTGGCTTTTAACATTTTTTAAAATGTAACTTACTATCTTCTCCTCATTAAATTTGCAGCATTATTTTGTGGTAGACTTTTTCCATCTACTCATATACTTAAACATAAATGGATTATAAATACAACTGGAGTGGGGCAGGCGTTTAAATATTTAAAATTTTCTATTTAAAGGCAAGTTATCAGAAATGGAAAATTGGATCCCATTTTATACTTTCTAATTCTTGGAATAAATCACTAAGAAAAATACAGTGTGTATCAAAATGAACATTCTTTCTTTTCAAGTCTTGGGGGAATTTTGTAAGTTTCTGTAATAGAACTATAACATGTTTTACAATTATAGCAGCCAAAAATTTTTATTTCCATTTGCTTAGCATTTGTTACCTGATTCAATTCCACAAAGATAAATTTAGTTGGAGACTATTAAAAAACAGGAGATCTAAAAGAAAACCTATAAAAATACTTAAATTTAACATGACCATCATTAGGTACGTTTGTTCCAGCTTTACTAATAAAGCTTAGCTTTTATGACAGTGCAAAGTAGTAAGATCTAACTAACTTAGTGAATTTTTTTTTCAATGTGTGTTGTGATCTGGTTTTATTTTAAAGTACATGGCAAAAGGTCTTTATTTCATGTCTCACCTAGTATTTGTGTTATTTTTCAAACATCTAATTAGGTGAAACTGAATTGATTCAATTTCTATGTTACAGGAGATTACCTGGAGCAATTGATGTTATTGGTCAGACTATAACAATTAGTCGAGTTGAAGGAAGGCGACGGGCAAATGAAAACAGCAACATACAGGTTTCCTATTTTAAAATTATTAATTTTTAAACTGAAGGATTATATCTATGTTCTAACTTAATGTATTAATATACATTTATAGTACTATGCTATATGTTAGGTACTTTAGGTGCTACAAAGAAGATTTAAAATATGGAATTAATCACCCTTTTATTACAAAAGCTATTTCATTTAGAATTTATTATCTTTGGATCTTTTTTAGTAAGATTTCTTTTCCTTTGCTGTAAAAAATAACATGTAGGTTACTTGGACCATAAAAAGGGAAAGATATGGGAAAAGTGTAAAGAAGAAAATAAAACCACCAATAATTCTAACATCTGAAGATAACCACTCTTAACACTGATACATCTCTTCCTTGTCACCAGACAAGATTAGGATATACTGTTACTATTATTTTTTGTGTATCCCTTTTTTAAAAAAATTATTATTTACATTTTCTATATTCTTTTTTTTTTTTTTAAGATTTTATTTATTTATTCATGATAGACAGAGAGAGAGAGGCAGAGACACAGAGGGAGAAGCGGGCTCCATCCAGAGAGCCCGACATGGGACTCGATCCCGGGTCTCCAGGATATCATGCCCTGGGTCAAAGGCGGCGCTAAACTGCTGAGCCACCTGGGCTGCCCCATTTTCTATATTCTTAAAAATATTTAAATTTCTTTCAAATAGTTCATTATATGGATATACCATAATTTAACATGTCATTTTGGAGGGAAGTAGATTTCCTTTGTTTTCAAGTGAAAGAATGAAAGAGGAGATATTAGTAACTTAGATTCGAGTTAGAACTTTAGTAATGAGACTTTCGGATATTAACTTGATCATACTGGTTTTTGTTATTACCTTTTCATGAGTACTTTTATTTTAAAAATGTCAAAGTATTTTGAATTTTATTACTTTTAGTAAATTAATCTTTTTATCCTGAAGAGTAAATCATTTCTAAACTGGAAGATAGCACTCTTTTCTTTTCTTTCCCCCACCATTAAAATGCCATGATTTCTTAAAATAATTCTGTTAGCTACTTTAAAAAATAGCTTATCAGCATAAGCATTACAAAAATTACTGTACTTATAATGTAGGAAAGGTTAATGAAAAGAGGGATTATATGTTTAAGTGATACCCTTTAGCCAACAATGATTTTAGAAGTATAAATTAAACTTACAGCATTATGTTGGATGTTTCTCCTCTTTCCCAAATATGTTTACACATTGGAATCCCTCATGGAGCCTTGACAAAAATCCAGATTTCTCTGTGTGTCTCCTTTAGGTTTGCTGACTGTCCCTTACCTGTTGACACAGATCAGTATTTTGTAAACATGTTTACTTTTCAAGTATAAATCCTTGTTCTTAAAATTACAAGGCTCACATGGAAAAGTTTTTTATATCTGGCTGCTTATTTATTAATGCATGCAACCTGACGATGACAAGCCCTAGTACAGTGAATATCCATTTCTTCTGCCATGTTAATTTCTTAATGCTGGCATTTGTGATTAATGATTACATTGCCTTAATTTGAATACTGTGATTGGGTAACAGATAATACTTACTACCTTATATTTATAATGTACTTAATTTAGAAGTACTCTTGTTTAGAATGTTTTTATTATTTCTTACTACATTTTTTTGGTAATGATTCAGTTCATTTTTTCTAGGCTTTATATGGACATCTTAAAAAGTGTGTGTAAATGTATATTCACATCTGTATATATACACAAATATCACACAGAAAAAATTACTTCTACCTTCTCAAAATATGTATATGTGAATAAAACTTTCTACTTCATTTCTTAAATGAATTTATTGAGTTTTAAATCTTAGACAAGAACATTTATTCATTTTTTTAAATTAACTGTGCTTTAATTTTAGGTCCTTTCTGAAAGATCTGCTACTGAAGTAGACAACAATTTTAGCAAACCACCTCCATTTTTCCCCCCAGGAGCTCCTCCCACCCACCTTCCACCTCCTCCATTTCTTCCACCTCCTCCAACTGTCAGTACTGCTCCACCTCTGATTCCACCACCAGGTAAATAGTAAATAAGACATTTGATTTTGAAAGAAAAATAACCATGAGTGTTTCTTTTATTTTTAATTCTGACAGTTACAATATATATACTTGAAAATAAAATCTTCATTGATTACACTGTATTAAAATTAGGAAACTTATGTTAAATCTTCAGTAAATTCATAGTGAAACAGATCTATTCGTGCTATTAGCATAGCAAAGAGAATATACCAAAATAGAGAATGGACAGATACTAAAATTGTGATCTAAAAGTAGTGATCACTAAGGTTGCTAATTGTATACGTATAAATCCATATTGAATTGTAAACCTTGTTAACTGGTTTTGAAAAAAAGTTTTAGAGATACTTTTAGAATTGGAGTAAAATTCAAAAAATATATCCTATGAAGAGATTGAAGTGAAAATCTCAGTCTGGTCATCTTTGTATACTGGTTTCCTTTTAGGAGACTGCTTCTGGGTGCCAGGTACCTGGTATTTACTTCTTTTAAACAAGACAAAATTAAAGTAAATTTCTATCCTATTTTGAGCCACTTTTGATGATTTATTATTTTATTGATGGCAATAGATAAAATTGACAAATAATCCCCAAATTTTATATTTTCAACCTTATATCCAGTAGTCTTCATTACTTTATGTCCAATAGCTTCCAGTATTTATTCCCCTTAATCAGTTTTTAGTGAAACTGACAAGATTGATTCAGGTGATAATTACTTTCTTCCTAGGGAGAGTGCCAGTAGTAAATGATAAAAACTAGCTCCTGGTCCTAATTATAATTGCATGTGTGAGATATGTTAAAATTTGCTTTCTCTTAAAATCAGTTTATACTAAAAGAGCCATGTCCACTCACTCATTTTAAGAGAGCTGTGCTTGTTTTAAGGTGCCATTTGTAATCAGAATACTGAGGCAAATAAAGGGTCTGAATAGTCCTTCCCTATAGTAGTCATCCTTCCTCTCTAAATGTCAGCTGTTGCATTGGCCCTTCAGCCACAATACCTTTGATTCCCTTCCATTGTCACTTGAATCTTGAAAAAGGAAAATAAAATTATGAAAGACGTCTGATTTAGAGATTGGGTTGTCTCAAAAGCAGAGGAAAGAGAAGGCTGGATATGTTGGAGGTGCTTACTCCAGACAACATTATTTCTAAAATTCAATGAATTTCTTGTTCTGGAGCATGAACCATTTCAGAGGTTGTGATTGGACTGGTAACTCTTTGGTCTTTTGTACAATGAGAATTAACTAAAGGAAAAGGGAAAGGAATGAAGACTTAAGGGATTCATAGATGAGTCCTTTGTCTACTGAACATGATAAAATGTAGAAATAGTTAATTGTGAACATACTTGATTTAATGACACTGGAAGATAATCAATGTATGTGTTAATAGTCCTTATGCTAGATTGATTGGTAATCTTATTTTAACTTTACCAGGTATTAAAGGTGGCTTAAAAGAATTTTTTTGTATTACTAGCTAACATAATATATCCCCAGATTGCTAATAATTTATATAGTCAACACTAGCTGCTGTAAGAGTAAGTGGTATAAGTGAGTGAGAGAGAGATAGTATGAAAAATGGTGAAAAAATAAATACTTTTTGGTATAAGAATATTTAGAAGCTCTAAAGTATATTGCTTATAGACACTGGCATTATCTAGAAGTATACTTTTTTCCAAAATGACCAAGCTTTTCCATTTTTTTTGCCATATAACTCTGTTTATAAGGATAGTATCTTAATAATGTTCAGATTATTTATATGACATTATGCTGTAGAGTAACACTCATTATTTTTCTCTTGTTTAAGTTATTTATTTACAGGCTTACCTCGGAGATATTACAGTCCTAGACCACTGCAATAAAAAGAATCAAATGAAATTTTGGTTTCTTGGTGCATATAAAAGTTATGTTTATACTCTGCTGTAGTCTGTTAAGTGTGCAGTAGCATTATGTCTAAAAAATAAGGTACCTGCCTTAATTAAAAAATACTTTGTTGCTAAAAAATGTTTACCATCATCTGTGTTTTAAGTGAGTCATAATCTTTTTGCTGATCTTGGGGTCTTGTCTTGATGTTGGTGGCTATTGATTGATAGATCAGGGTGATGATTGCTGAAGGTTGGGGTGGCTGTGGCGGTTTTTTAAGATAAGACAACAGTGAAACTTGCCACATCCATTGACTCTTCCATTATGAACTATTTCTCTGTAGCAGTGATGCTGTCTTAAAGCATCTTACCCACAGTAAAACTTCCCTCCAAATTGGAGTCTGTCCTCTCAAACCCTGATGCCTGCTGCTTTATCTACTAAGTTTAGGTCCTATTTTAGGTCTGTTGTTGTCATTTCAACAGTCTTCACAGCATCTTCACCAGGAGTAGGTTCTGTGTAAAGAAACCAATTTTTTTTTTTTTTTTTTTTTTGCTCATCCATGAGAAGCAGCCCCCCATCCGTTCATGTTTTATATGAGATTGCAGCAATTCGGTCCCATCTTCAGGCCCCACTTCTCTTTCTAGTTCTCTTGTTATTCCCACCACAGCTGCAGTTCTTTCCTCCACTGAAGTCTTGAAGCTCTCAAAGTGCTCCGTGAGTTTTGGAATCAGCTTCATCCATACTCCTGTTAATGTTGCTATTTGGACCTTTGCTCATGAGTCACGAGTGTTCTTAATGGCATCTCGAATGATGAATCCCTTCCAGAAGATTTTCAGTTGTCTTTGCCCAGATCTGTCAGAGGAATCACTGTCTGTGTCACTGTAGTCTTACGAGATGAAATGTATTTCTTCAAGAAGACTTGAAAGTCAGAGTGACTCCTTGATCCATGGGCTGAGAAGGAGTATTGTGTTATAAGGCATGGAAACGTTAATGTCCTCGTATGTCTCTGCACCAGAGCTCTTAGGTAACCAGTAGCATTGTCGATGGGCAGTAATATTTTGAAAGGAATCTCTTTTTCTGAGCAGTAGTCTCAGCAGTGGGCTTAAAATCCTGAGTAAACCATTGTCGTAAACAGATACGCTGTCATCCAGGCTTTGTTGTTCCAACTATAGATCACAGGCAGCATGGACTTAGCATAATTCTTAAGGGCCCTAAGACTTTCAGAATGGTTAGCATTAGCTTCAACCTGAAGTCACCAGCTGCATTAGCCCCTAACAAGAAAGTCAGCCTGTCCTTTGAAACTTTGAAGCCAGGCCTTGACTTCTTTTCAGTTGTGAAAGTCCCCGATGGCATCTTCTTCCAACAGGAGGCTGTTTTGTCAACGTCGAAAATCTGTTGTTCAGTGTAGGCAGCTTTATGAATTATCCTAGCTGGATCTTCTGGGTAACTTGCTGCAGCTTCTACATCAGCACTTGCTGCTTCACCTTGAGCTGTTATGTTATGGAGAGGGCTTTTTCCCTTAAGCCTTATGAACCAACCTCTGATAGCTTCAGACATTTTTTCTCTAGCTTCCCCATCTCGTCAACTTTCATTGAATTGAAGAGGGTTATAAGGGTCTTGCTCTGGATTAGCCTTTGGCTTAATGGAATATTGTGGCTGTTTTGATCTTCTATCCAGACCACTCAGACTTTCTCCATACTTTTAATAAGGCTAGTTTGCTTTGTGTTCACTGCAGTAGCACTTTTAATTTCCTTCAAGAACTTTCCTTTGCATTCACAACTTGTCTGTATGGCTCAAGAGCCTGGCTTTCAGCCAGTTGACTTTTAGGATGCCTTCTTTACTAAATTTAGTAATTTCTAGCTTTTGATTTAAAGGGAGAGGTGTGTGACTCTTCCTTTCATTTGAACACTTAGAGGCCATTAGAGGGTTATTAATTGGCCTAATTTCATTATTCTGTCTCAGGAGAGGAGGAGAGAGACAGGGCAGTCGTTGGTTAGTCAAGCAGTCACACAAACATTTACTGATAGTTTGCCATCTTAGATAGGATTAGAGTTTGTGGTGTCCCAAAGCAGTTGAACAGTAACATCAGAAGATCAATGATCACAAATCATTATAATAAAATAATGAAAAAGTTTGAAATACTCTGACAATTATATGTGACACAAAGACATGAAATCTGTAAACACTGCTGGGAAATGACTCCAGGGACGCCTGGGTGGCTCAGTGGCTTTGGGTCTGCCTTTGGCTCAGGGCGTGATCCCAGGGTCCCGGGATCGAGTCCTTCATTGGGCTCCCTGCATGGGGCCTGCTTCTCCTTCTGATTGTGTCTCTGCCTCTCTCTCTCTGTCTCTCATGATTAATAAATAAAATCTTAAAAAAAAAAAGAAAGAAAATGCAAATAACTCCATTGGATTTACTGAAGTAGTGTTGCCACAATCCTTCAATTTCTTAAAAACAGTAACTATGGAGCACAGTAAAGTGGGTACAGTAAAATGAGGTATGCCTGTAATGTTAATTTTCAACCACATGCTTTCTATATTTTAAATACTTGTCCAGATTTCCTTTGATTACTTATTCTTAGAATTTCTATGCTGTCCTATCAACACTTAAGGATACTGATTCAGAGGATTTCTGATGCTGGTTTAAGTAGTATCTAACGGTTATATTTGCTGGAGGCAGGGAGATAATTAGTTCATACTAAAACCAGATATTTGTAAATTGTATCTGAATTATTCCTTGTTTTTACTATGTTGTGAGTTGTTGGGAGAGAACATAGTCTTTTTTTTTTCATAGTCTGTATTTCCATCAGTGTTTCCCAGCAGTGCTAATCACAGAGATCTTTTGTATACTTGAAATAACCTAAATAAGACATCTGATTGAGTTAACATATTTATGTATACATAACACCAAGGAGCTTTTCAGATTGACAGTTGGTATAGTCATACAGACACTTGTCAGATAGGGTACTTAGCTTCCCATAACAGTATGGGTGTACAGATCCTTCCCCTCTGAGTAGGGGCCTTGATTAAAGCCACATCTTCAGTTACCATTTACCACAGAAGGACATGATTACAGTATGTTCTATAGAGTTCACTGTAATTTGGATCACCTTAAGAATCATAAGCAGCTAATGAAAGAAAGCTGTGGCTCAGGAATCTTTTTTTAAGTTTGCCTAAAAAGTACTCCATTTTTCTTAGAGAAACCTTGGGTTTTCTTTTTGCTTAGAGAAATACTAAAGGAGAAGGAAATACTAAATACTAAAAGGAGAAAGGAAAAAAAATCCTTTGAGAAATTAAACGGATTTTAATGTTGTCTTTGTTAACATTTACTTTGAAATGCATACTCTTTCAAGATTATAGGCCTGTATATGATACAATATTGTAATGATGTATTATACCCACGTTTCGGAGTGTTGATCTTTTCATAAAAAGAATTTTTTCTCTAATAGAATGATACATCCAGATGTGCCTGGGATAGGCCCTACTTTGTACCTTTTATCCCAGCATAAATAATAATATTCACTCTCACAAATGCCTTGGTTTGGAGAAAAAAAGTTCTGGTCAACTCTTAGAGCTAAGTTTCCAGGCATGACTCATTGCATAAGTAGATAGTTACTCCTTGACAATGATGAGGTGATAGAGATTGCGTGCATTCAGGGGACTTTTACTGTCAAATACCAGACAAGGAGAGGTGTACTGCCTCCTACCCCCCTCAAACACACATCTACAGACACAGTTGAAACGTTACAGAACAAAATATTTGCCAGGATTTGTATGAAGAGTGGAGGTTTTTTCTTGGAGAATACAGCAAACATATAGAGACCCTTGGTCCCAAATTAATGTGACATTTGGAGTAACTTTTTTAAATGAAAAAGTATTTAATGTGGTTTTCTGTTACCATTACTAACAGTAGCTTGAAAACATAGATTATTCAACATTTTTCTTAATTTTCAGAAAATTCGTTATTTTCATCACCTAGTGAACCACCCAATAGTTCTATTGTGTTAAATTTTTCAGAAATATATTAGTGCAGTTTCATGCTTTCACTGAGTATTAGTAGAAATTCAATTGACACTTGAAAAATACCAGGGTTAGGGGCACCAATACCCCAAGCAGTCAAAAATCCACATTTAACTTGACCACCCAGAAACTTCTACTGATAGCCTATTGTTGATTGTAATAGTCATTTAATACATATTTTTAATGTTATGTGTATTATATATTATATTCTTACAATAAAGTAATCTAGAGGAAAGTAAATGTTAATATCATAAAGAAGAGAAAATGCATTTGTAGGTCCATGCTATAAAAAAAAAAAAATCCACGTTTAAGTGGACCTGTGCAATTCAAACTCCTGTTTTTTAAGGGTCACTGTAATAGCTAATAGTAGCTAATATTTATCAAAAGCTTATTTACTATTTAAGGTACTATTCTGAGCAAATTTCATGTATTAACTCAATATGATTCTTCATATCTGAAAGAGACATTACTCTAATTTTGCAGAAGAGAAACTGAGGTGTAAAGAATTTAAGCAATAGCTAGAATAGAACCAGCAGGCAGTTTTGTCCAAAAGCCTGTTTTGTTAACTATGTTGAAATGAATCATGGCATTCTGTATATATTCACCCCAATAATGTGTCTTTTAAAAGTTTTTTTTTTTTTTAAGTATTTCTCATGTTGAAGTGCATACACAGATATTTGTGGGTAGAGAAATTATGGAGGTTATAAAGAGCAGGAACGAGTTTGTTTTTTTTTTTTTTAAACATCCAGTTAGCTGACATTTTACTGTTTGCCTCATTTTTAATGGTCACATAGTACTGCATTTTATGGTGATATAATAGTTGATTAAATCAATATCCTGCTGATAACATTTAGATTTCTTGGTATCTTCATTTTTTTTTAAGATTTTATTCATTTATTCATGACAGACACAGAGAGAGAGAGAGGCAGAGACACACAGGCAGAGGGAGAAGCAGGCTCCCCATAAGGAGCCCGATGCAGAACTCCATCCCGGGTCCCCAGGATCATGCCCTGGGCCAAAGGCAGGTGCTAAACCACTGGACCACCGGGGCTACCCTCTTCATGTTTTTATGAAAGTAGTTTTAGCCTTGCAGATTCCTTAAAAGGGTCTTAGAGACCCCCCTGGAATCTTCACATAACAGTTTAAGAACTGCTGCTTTGGCAAAAGCTTGGCCTATACTGGGTAAATATCCACACCTTTGAGGAAGTAGTTTTGAGAAGCTATTTTATGAATATATTTATTAAGCAAATTTTTGTAGTTCTGTAAGATTTTTGGTATTACACAGCAAATCTGCATATTAATTGATGCTGTTTGCCAAAAAAATATTTTCTGGAAATACCTTTAAAAAAGAATTTCTTGAATTTTTTGAGAACTGAACTCATTTTTCCTTTTGCTTTTTATATTTTAAAAAATTCCAATAGGATGTTATTTTTAAAGGGTAGATGTTAGACAATGTATGTGTATGTGTGTAGTTAAAATTTAAAAAATACTGATGCACAGAAAAGCATGTAGTAAAGGTAACATTTAGAGATTTTTTATAAACCTTGATTTTAGGTATTCAAGTTACTTTGTGCAGAATTTACTTAGTCCTAGAAATCAGTGAGAATTAAAGAAAGTGATCAAGGTTATCTATTTGTATCATAATAGTGCTGATGAAATTCAAAAGTTACTGGTGAGAACTTGGAAGCCTAATTTGCATAATTCTGTCAAGCTCTTTGTTTTCACTTGAACATAATAGAGAAATGATAGGTAGCTATTAGGTGTATTTGTTAGCTGCTGCTGAGTAACAGCTCACTCCAAAATGTAGTGGCTTAGAACGACATACATTCACTAATTGAATAGGTTTTGTGGGTTAGGAATGTGGGGACAGCTTAGTGGGTCCTCTGCTTCAAAGTCTGCCACAGACTTTGAGATGGTCATCCTAAAGGCTGGACTGAGGGAGTGTTCTTTTTCAAGATCACTCACCTCTGTTGAAATCAAGATTCACTTCCTCTCCCAAAGGCAGCTTGCTTCATGAAAGCATGCATGCTGAGAAAACCGTAGAGGATACCAGCAAAATAGAAGTTACTGTCTTGTAACCTAGTCACAGAAGTGACATCCCATCGTTTTGCTGGATTTTGTTAGAAATAAGTCATTATATCCAGTCCATACTCGGGGAGGGTATATATACCAAAGGTATAAAGAGGCATAAATACCAGAGTCAGGGATCATTAGAAGCTATGTCAGAGGCTACCTAGCAGATAAACTTTTCTGCCTTAGAAAAACAGTGATGGGCTGCATTGAGAATGAGTTCATCCACAGTTTTTGTTGTTGTTGTTGTTGTTACTTGCAGAGCTTCTATTAATTTTGTGTGAGTTTAAAAAATATAGTTAAATTCCTTTCAGTAAGTATCACAGGGCTACTGCCTTTCTGCTGCTTTGCCTCTGAGATTCCTTCAGTTCCCAGATAGGATTTCAGGTCCATACTTCCCATTGAAGAGTACGCATTACAGGAAAAACGTAAATCTAATTCTCTTTCATTTGAGGATACCAGGTAGTTAGTGTAGGCTGTCATTCAGCTGTATTATTTTACTTTAGGGTGTTACATGCTTTGTTAGTTTCATAAAAATTTGGAATGGAATTTACTTTTGTATATTTGACAGTCCATAGAGAAGTTTAGGATCTCATTCATTGATTCTCAAAGTATGATCTCTGCTCAGCAACATCAGCCTATCCTTGTTAGGAATGCAGATTCTCTGGCCCTACTCCAGACCTACTGAATCAGAAATTCTAGAGGAGGGACCCAGCAATCTGTGTTTTAATCAACTCTCCAGGTGATTCTGGTGGTCACTGAAGTTTCAAAACCACTACCTATCCAGTCGTTCTAGAACTTGAATATTACTTTTCCAAAAGCTTTGGCCTACAATACTAGACATTTTATTCTTATTACTGTTAGGCAAGCTTTCCAGGGAAATAAACATTTTTTCCTACTCATTTTACAGATAAAGGAAACAGTAAAACACAATACTTGTGTAATTCCACTCTGTTGGTTAGGCAGCATGTGTGTCGGTCAGGAAGGTGGGAGTGTTGAGGATGAGGACAGGAGTTTTTGAGACCAATTTTCTCTTTCCTTATGCTGTTTCTCTTGTTAACAAAAGTCAAGTACTAAATAGTGATTTTTATTTGATAATTACGTTGAACCATTATATCACGTACTAAACTTTTGTAGTTGTATTTTGAAAATACATCTGATAATACTGAGGAATTGATTTGTATTGCATTTCATCAGCTTTGTGGTTCTGGTTCAGTGAACATTTACCAATAAAGATTTGCATTGAAATATCTTACATGAAATGGAAACCTCACACAAAGGGCCTTTTCTAGTTCACATGCTCACTTTGTGATGAGTAGATAGTTACTGGAATGAGATCTTTGAATAGCATGAGATTTTTTTTCTTTATTCTTTCCAGTTGATTTTTTAAAAACCTGTCCTATGATACTACTGTAGTGATACTAAAATTAAAAGCAGAGTGTAATTTTAACAACCTTAATAGCATATTTAATAATTTGGTTGTAAGTCCTTTATGTCTTGTGAAAATTTGACAACTTAGATGTTTTTGAAGGCTAAATTTTGAGAGGGGCTGACTAGTAATTTCTTAGCTATTTTGCATGAATTTACATTTTATTTTAGTAAGCTGTAGTAAGCTTTAACCAAAGTGCTGCATGTTGCTCATGAGTTCATTTAAGTAGTTCATTAGGATCACGGAGTGGTTTGCTGAATTTCATATAATTCTTTATCTTATACAGTAGTCTCCTCCCATCCCCCGCCCTTACCTGCAAGGGCTATGTTCCAGGACCCCCAATGAGTACCTGAAATGGTAGACAGTATTGAACCCATATATATTACGTTTTTCTCCCATTCATTCATAACCTATGATAAAGCCTAATTTATAAATTTGGCACAGTAAGGGATTAACAACAGTAATAAAATTAAACACTTATAACTATACTGCAATAAAAGCTATTTGAATGTGATCTCTTTTTTTTCTCTCTCTCTCTCTCTTAAAATATCTTAGTTGTACTGTCCTCACCTTTCTTGTGATGACGTGAGTTGATAAAATGCCTATGTCCTGAGATGAAGTGAGGTGAATGGCATAGGCCCAGTGACAAACATAGCATTAGGCTACTGTTGACCTTCTGACATTTCATCAGAAGGAGGATCACTGCTTCCAGAATGTGGTTGACTGCAGATAACTGAAACTGTGGAAAGCATGGCTAAGGAGGGACTACTGTGTACACACACACACACACACACACACACACACAAAATCATGTATTTAAATGTAAAAACTAGATTACACAGTGAAGTTAAACAGTGTTCTAAAAGACTTTTTACTGTTCTTTTTTTTTAATTTACTTAAATTCTGTTAATACATAACGTATTGTTGGTTTCAGAGATACAGTTTGGTGATTCTTCAGTCTTATATAACACCCAGTAATCATTATATTATATGCCCTCAATATTTGTTCATCACTCAATTACTGTTCTGAACAAAATTAGGTAATAGTAGATATTAAGAACGTTTAATATGCTCTGCCTTTCTTACTTTTCCCATTTAGTATGGTGTCTGGGACTCTGCTAGCTTGTATTGTTTGCTGGATTCTTTTAGTTTAGTAATTTAGGAAGCAGCAAGGTAACTTCAGGATGGATGAGAATTGCCATTTAGTGTAGATTGAGTTAGTAGACATTTGGAGGTGTAATGGTTTTCGAAACATAATGGTTCACATGTCTTTTACATATCTTTTTCAGTCTTGTTGGTTTTGTAAGTTTAGCATATCCTCTTATTGTAATGGGTGGTTAAATCAGGTGTTTCATTCTCTGTTTTAAGGCCACTGTTTGCCTTAAGACTTTTTTATATAAACCTCTTGTTCTGGTAAAACATGCAGAGAAATTTTAAATTATTAACAGATGTTTCTATTGACAAGAAAACACTTAAAAGTAATTGTTTATAATATTTTTCCCCATGCATTTAATGAACTTGACTTTTTTTCATCTTTTGAGCTAATTTTGATGCAGTTTTTAAGATAGGATTTAGTAAACCATTCTGTGTTGAAGTTATTATGGTATAACATTTTTCATGAAAAAAATTTTTTTTTCTATTTTTCTACTTAGAAATGTCATTTTTCTTTAAACAAAAAGTAGAATTTGTATGCCACATAAGTTTTACATTAGGATATAAGGGCACATTTGACCAATGTAAATTGAGAATGTTTATTTATACATAGTTTATTTCTTAAAGTTTATAATGTATGTAAATAAATGAGAGTCACTCAAATTAGTATTTGCAGACTCCAATAGAAGTAAATTGTTCACATTTATCTTACTGTGCCCTGGGGGTATATATATATATATATATATATATATATATATGAATTGGCTATACCCCCCTTTTCTAGTCCCACAATCAAAGGAAATAATAGCCTTTCCCCAGTCCTGTCAACAGTAGTAAAACCTAAATCAACATTTGAACGTCCCACAAAGCTTTACTAAAGTGAATATTCATCGTCTTAGCAGTTACCTTGTATGACCTGCGATATTAAAGAGTCCATTGATAATTTCCCTATTAAAATATTAAATAACAAGATCAGATGTTGACTATCAAACTTAGTGTTAATTTCATGGAGTTTGATATTTGTGCACAAAAAAATGCACAAGTGTGCTTTTTAAACTGATGTCTAACTTTGTTTGTGATTACACCTAGTAGGGAAAACTTGTTACCAAGTTGTTAGACTGGGTTTTCATCAGGAAGTCGGATGTTATGCTGGAATTGTTGGTCCTCTGCAAGAATACAGAGTGTTTCTTTTGAGTGAATAAGCCAGGAAAATGAGGCGCAAGGGGTTTTATTTCAAAGGTTTTTTTTTTTTTTTTTGGTGATGGCATAAATACATAACAGGTTATAAAATCCAATTACTATATTAAATTTCATCACTTGTTTTTTAGGTATTCCAATAACTGTACCACCTCCAGGTAAAACTTTTTTCATGTTTTCTCCATCATTGTTAATAAACATGAAATTTCAAGCTTGTAGTTACAGGAGGGGCAGTGTCGATGTGGTTAGACTATGGAATAGGCTATTGGGATTTCAAGGTCCTATTTTCAGCTCTGCCTTTGCTTCATTCCAGTTTTGATTAAGATACTTAGTTTTCTTATACCTGTCTTACCCATTTTTGTAGCAAGAGAGATTCTGAGAAAATTCTCACCTTATCAATTTGTTGAAGAAAACAGTATGGGATATAAAATAAAATTTTTATGAAAAAGAATTTTTTAAGAACACTGAATTTTTTTATATGATAAAGCAGCTGCAAAGAGAAGAGATCATTTATCCTGACTTTATCATGGTTTTTGTTTTTTTTTACCGTGCTGGCATAACTCAGTATCGTGAAAAAATACGTTCTGAGCCATACAATTAGATAGATTGACACCTGGTCAGATGGTTGTTCTTAAGAGTGATTGTTAAATTGTTGATTGTTGTAATGGTGTGATCAATAGTTTATACACGACCAAGGGTTATTTTTTTTACACTTTTTTAGTGTTGTGGTTTTAAATATTTTTAGAATGTGATGCAATATGATAGCAAGTGTTTTTGTTACTGAGTTCAGTATTCAGAGCCAAGGAATATAAAGAGAAAGAGAGATGACCATGCTTGGAAGGGTGGGTTCTGAATTCAGGATGACCTTGATAAAGAGAAATAGTGGAGTTTAGATACCATAGGATAGTATACATATTTATTTGTGGAATAGTGAGTCATTGTGTATCAATGTGTCTGAAAAAGGCCTGTCAGGAAAAGTCATAGAGGAATCATTGGTGTGTCTAGTTTAAAAGAAAATGTGGTTGAAAAGCTGTATGGGATAGGATTGTGGTCATTGCTAAACTGCAGAGTTCTGAGATGTTTAATAGAGGAGTTACAGGTCTTGAAACTGGGTAGTGAAGATAAGCATGGTGAATTTGAAACAACTTGTAGCAGGGCCAAAAATTGATTTAAATGGACTTTGAGAAGGTTAAGAGAACTGGGATTCATTTTTACATAGAATACTAAAGAATGAGGCCTAGTGGAAGTGTTTTCAAATATGTAGAGGGTATGATAATAGATTGCTTCTTGTTCTCATTCAGAACAGCATATGAATTGTAGTGTGAAAGATTTAAATTATATAGTTTAATTCATTTTCTAATAGTGAGGGTTGTTAAAACTTGGAAAGAATTGGTATCATAAGGAATTGGTATCATAAGGTATTTAAGTTGAATCTTAAAGTCTTTTGTTGGGATGCTTTATTGCCTATCTGAATTTGAAAGTGCAGAGTAGATTAACTGTTAAGGTCCCTTTTAGCCATATTCTATGGTATTTCATTTAGGTATTGTGAATTATTGAGAATACAGACCTCATGATATAAAGGTGCAAATTATTTTCTCTCTAAACTAATCCAAAAACTATATTATATGCCCTTCTGTAAAATAGTTCTTTAGGGTTGTGCTGTTTAAAACATATTTTATGGTAGATGTTCTCAGCCTTAAGCATTTATATATTTACTGGTAAGATTTTATTTATAAATTATATATTTTAAGGACATTTCTATACATCTAAAATAAAAACATTTTTTGAAAGAGGTAAATGCTATTTTATTTGCTTTTCTTCAAAAGTATTTCAAGTATAACATATCTGGTGGCAACACTACTACTGTTTTATATATGGATAAGGTAAGGCATTGAGATTAACTTTCTCATACTCACAAAATGGGCTGTGTGTGGTGCTGAAAATAAGACCGGGTGTCCTGACTCCCAGTTTGTGCTCTGTGTATTAGACCAGACTGTTCATTTAAAGTTTTATTATTCAAAAAATCTATTTGTAAGTTTAAGCTCCATTTTTTTTCTGTCCATTATAACATAGAGAAGCACGTTATGTCCCCAGAGAAATTTAGTGATACGCAGCAACTTTGTTTCACACTTGACACTAAATGTACATTCTATTAACTTTTTTTATCTTATGATTGAATGTTTCAGGTTTTCCTCCTCCACCAGGCGCTCCACCTCCATCTCTTATACCAACAATAGAAAGGTAAATCAGTATGGATAGGGTAAAACTATCATTGGTAGACTTGTGACAGAAAAGTCCTATGCTTATCTTGGTAATATCTTCAAAGATTTAATTTTGTAGACATTAAATAGTACCTGCCTTTTTAAATTCATGAGTCTAGAACTATACCAGTTACTTTTATATAATATGTTGGACCTATATAGTTCTGTAACAAAACAGGACAGAGAAAACCAAATGACAGTATTTTTGAAATGTCTTGCTTTGATTTAGGATACACTGATTAAAGAAACCCCTAGATTGGTAAAAACTTGGCTCTAGTCATTTTTGTGGGATAGCCAAGTAGATGACTGATAATAATGAATAATGCATGTCTGTTTTAGAATTAAGTAAGGACAGTTATTATCAGGAACCATAGTAAAGAAAAGCTGCCTTATTCCTTTTGACCCTGCTGTAACTCAACTTCCTCAAAGGAAAATTGAATCCATTCTATATGACAGTAACCTTCTTTTTTATGTCCTGCATTTCTGGTTTATGTTAGTTGGAATGCTGTACTAAAGAGTATTTACCTCGTAGATGGCAGAATGGTGTTTAGCAACATAAGGCTTTGGAAATCTCACAGACCTGGCTCAATTTTAACTTCAGAATTCCGTAGCTTCGTGCTGCTAGGCAAGGTCCATAATCTCTTTGAGACTCAGTTTCCTTTTACTAAGTGGGGTTGATAGAGTTAAGAAGATGAAAGCAGCTAGTGAATATAACACATCAGCACAATTCTTGGCACATAGAAATCACTAAAAAATGGTAGCTATTACTGTTTCCTCTTAAGTAGCAAGTAGACTCCATGAAAATAATGTATTTCTGAAAAGTGACCCAAATTATATTAGAAAAATTGTGAGAACTTTATATCAGTAGCATCAAATCATGCAAAATTTTCAAAAAAATGATAAAGCTCAGAACAATCTTAATTGGGAAAATAGAAGGATTTAATTGTATTAAGTCTTTGTTAAATATATGTTTTTCTCAATCAGAATGTTAAAAAGTATTATTGTTTATTCTGTCAGTGGGGCTGAATTTCTGAATCCTTAAAACCTATTTTTTTAAGACTAAATTTTAGTGAATTCCCAAGTACTTTTTTAGCCTCAAGGTTTCTGTTATCTTGGGATTCAAGCTGAATTTATTGGATTATTCACATTAAATAGTACTGGCAAGCTATGGTTTTCTTTACAAGTGGGTATTAGGTTTAATATATATTGAGATTAAAAGCCTGTTTTTTTATATCAAAAAATAAAATTACAGAATTAAGATTTATCATTATATGATGGTTAAATGAAAGTCATAATTCTGCCTTGATATTTTGCATTTGTACCAAATTATTAAAACTTAGAACTTACTTGCAACACATAATAAAAATACATTTTTCTTCAACAGTGGACATTCCTCTGGTTACGATAGTCGTTCTGCACGTGCTTTTCCATATGGCAATGGTAAGCATTTTCAGTTGCCCAGATTCAGTTTGAACCAGTACTTAAGTAATTTTAAAGCGATGAAAACATACTTCCCTGGTGTAAAATACTATCTTACAGAGCAATTTAAAAATATTAAGTAATGGAATAACTAGGTCTTACATTCTGGATTACTTAATAATTTTCTTTTATCAAATATACTTTTAAAAATTAACAAATGGTGATACAAGAGGGATATTTGTACTTTGCCCTTTCCTAAAAGAATTTAAGATTTGTCGGCAAGTTGTCTCAGTCTTTGTTCTCAATCTTTTTGTTTCTTAACTCAGGGCATCCAACTAACCTTGTTCTTTTTCTCCCTTGCTGTTTTTTCTTCTAGATCATTGTCCTCTTTTCCTATTCACTCTTGACAACATAATCCATTCTAAGGATTTCTAATACTTGTTTCTGCTTAGATCTCTTGATCATTCATTTTAAAAATGCTTTGCATTGTACTAGGTTTTAAGGCTACAGTAAACTAAACATAA
Source organism: Canis lupus dingo (assembly GCF_003254725.2). Lineage (NCBI taxonomy): Eukaryota > Metazoa > Chordata > Mammalia > Carnivora > Canidae > Canis > Canis lupus. The sequence continues at coordinate 46,479,181 of NC_064255.1, forward strand.
GTTTGCAGACACTTAACTGAGCCACCCAGGTGTCTGAAGATTTCATTTTTTAAAATATTAGTTAAGCATTTAGCTTTTTTTCAAAGTAGTATGTGCAAATTTTTAATCAATAAGCAAGAGTTTTCTTTACCAAACCCAACTCCTCTCTCAGGGAGAAGCATTTTTTTTTTTAAATAAAGGAATTCTTTAGTGATAACGATTATAAAGCATATTGCAGAAATTAATGAGAAGAAAGTTACGAGTTTTCTTCATCCTAATCAAAACCTTGGAATAAAGGTAATAGATACATCTTTGGCTTTGTTGGTAATTCTGTTTTACCTTTGTTAATTTATTTTAAAATTTTGTAATGTATCCTCAAATACTGCTATGTATATTAAGATTATGCTTGTAAAGTAAGACCTAGATAAAAAGTAATCTTTGGGGATGCCTGGGTGGCTCAGCAGTTGAGCAGTCTGCCCTTGGCTCAAATCGTGGTCCCGGGGTCCTGGGATGGAGTCCTGCATTGGGCTCCTGGCAAGGAGCCTGTTTTTCTCTCTGCCTATGTCTCTGCCTCTTTCTGTGTGTCTCTTGTGAATAAATAAATAAAATCTTTTTTTTTTAAGTAATCTTTGTAGAAATATCAACTGCAGAGAGAGCATTTTTGATGATTTTTAGTTCTTCTGATGGTCTGCATGGCATGCATACATAAGCTATTACCCTGTTTCTTGATTTATATAACTGTAGATACCATCTGTTACCCTCTTCCTCTGATAGATGCGTATTTTGCTTACATGTTGCCACTCTCTTTTCCCCACCAGTGACATACTACTGTTTTTGTTCTTCTATATATATATTCATTCATGTACCATCTACATCTGTTACTGTGCAAATTTCCAAGCCCTCACATCTTCTTCCCCCCTCTGCCTCCCAGCTTTGGTCAGCCATCCTTCTGCTTAGAAACTTTTATATTTGGGGCACCTGGGTAGCTCTCAGTTGGTTTGACTGACTCTTGGTTTTCAACTTAGGTCTTGATATCAGAGTCTTGAGATTGACCCCCCACGTTGGGCTCTGCACTCAGTGTGGAGTCAGCTTGACCTTCTCCCTCTGCTCCTCCTCCCCGCCCCCCGCTCCACCCCCTGCTCCCTCCCTCCATCCCTCTCTCTCTCATAAATAAAAATCTCTAAAGAAAACAGATACTTTTTATTCTGTCCTATAACCAAAAGTCTCTGTGCCCTGATAAGTTTTTTATTCTAAAAGTTAAACAATAAATCATACTTCTATTATTATGACTATGTAAATACTGTATACAGTAGAAATAGTTATAATACTCAAGTCATGCAACGGGGAAAGTTCCTATGGCAAATAAATTGAAAATACCATTTTTTTCTTATGTTTCATTAGCCGTGTAAAGTCCTACTACATTTTAATTGGGTTTATATTAGGACTGTGACTTTATCCATCTCAAATTTTTTTTCCAAAAAATGTTTTCAAATTTTGTTTTTCAGTTGTTAAGCCATGTGAAAGGCATTTTTGCCTTTGTTATAAAGATATAATTGTGCCAATGTCATCTGTGGAATAGCCTGTCCTGAGAGATCCATAATGTCCTATCCATTCATATATCAGGTTTCTTAAGTATTCCTGAATCTGTTTCTTGGCTTCCTAGACTACTCACTAGTTGAACTCTTCTTGTGCTAATAATGCCACACTATTTTAATTACGAATTTTGTAGTAAATCTGATACCTTGTTCAGCAAAATCTATCTACTTAGTCTGGTTCAAAAGTATTCTTGCGTCATTGCTCTTGCATATTCATTCTAACATCAGCTTTGGAAGTTTCATGAGAAACTGTATTGAGATTTTGATTAATAACTAACATTTATATTATGCTTACTTTAGACAAAACTGTTAACTCATGTAGTCTTGACAGCCTTATAAAGTAGACATACTGTTACTATTCCCATTTTACGGACATTGAAGAACAGCAAAATTCAGTGGTGTCCCCAGTATCACACAATAAGTCGCAGAATCAGGAGTTGAAACCATGCAGCCTGGCTCTAGAGTCCTTGCTGTAACTAAACCATGTTGGAATTGCATTGATGCTTGGATCAGTTTGTGTGAAATTCATATCTTACAGCATTGAGTCCATGAAGAAGGACTCTCTTCATTTATGGAGATGTTCTTTAATATATTTCATTTAAGGGCAGTCCGGGTGGCTCAGCGGTTTAGCGCCGCCTTTAGCCCAGGAGACCTGGGATCAAGTCCCACATCGGGCTCCCTGCATGGAGCCTGCTTCTCCCTCTGCCTGTGTCTCTGCCTCTCTCTCTCTCTCTGTGTGTCTCTCATGAATAAATAAATAAAATATTTAAAAATATATTTATATATTTCATTTAAGTGCTATAATTATCTCCAAGTACTTTTTGCATATCTTAGATTAGATTTAGTCATTGGTACGTATGTTTTTGTTGCTGTTTTAAATGATATAGTCATTTGAACTTTCTGTTCTATTTCTAATTACTTGTAATTAGAAATAGGATTGGTTTTTGTTTTATTTATACATATATATATAAATATACATATATATACTAAGCAAAAGACTTTTTTTTTTTTTTTTTAAAGAAATTCTTTTACATTTACCACTAGGCATTTGCTGTTTTTTTTTTTTTTTTTTTTTGATGGAGTCCTGTATCAGATCAAGGAAAGTTTCCAAGGGCTTTTAAACTGTGAATGGATATTGAGTTTTATCAAATACTTTCCAAGATAATCATGTTTTTCTTCTCTAATCTGTGAATGTGGTAAATTTCTAAATTTTTCTAACATTTAGCCACTGTTTATTTGCTGAGATAAACCTGCCGTGTTCATGATTGGTTATCTTTAAAAAAACAAAACAAAACACTGATTTATTTGGGATTTTGACATCTATGTTCATATGTAAAATTAGCTTATGCTTTTTCTTTATTTCTACTGTCTTTAACTGGTTTTGGTATTAAAGTTATATAAGCCATATGGGATAAGTTAGGGAATAATCTTTTTTTCCCATTCTTTGAAGTTTATATAATATTAGGATGGTCTATAGCTTGTAAGTTGTAAAACTTACCTGTAAAAGCTAGTCTCTTGGGAAGGTTTTAAATTACTGATGAGTATCTTTGATAGTTAAGGGACTAGTCAAGATTTTTTTTTCATTCTTGAGTCACTTGTTGGTAAGTTATTTGGAATTAGTACATTGCAGCTAAGCTTTTAGCATTGAGATAAAGTGTATTCTCTATTTCTTTCATGTCAGTAACATCTGTAGTTACAGTTTCTTTTTGGTTCTGATTGTTGATGTGGCCTCTTTTTTTTCCTAATCTTGTCAGAATATTGTTATGTTTAATTTGTCTAGTCTTTAAAAACCACCTTTCAGGTTTTTTTTTTTTTTTTTAATTGTGAGATTCTTTCCTAAATGGTAGCTTTTATTTTCATTATCTCCTTTCTGTTGGATTATTCTGTTCGTGTCTAAGTTCTTAAGTTTTGGAAGCTTTAGCTCATTAATTTTCCATCTATTCTAATGTAGTGTTTTTTAAGATTAAATTTATCCCCAGAACAATTTGCTCTCTACGCTTTTGATATGTCCTATTTTTAAGCTCAGTTCCTAAATGATTTGAAATTTATTATATTTTTGACCCCTGAGTTTTCAAAAATATATCTTTAATTTGAAATATATGGAGATTATGGTGTCTACTATACTTATCCTATGAAAGCATGCCATATAGTTTTATGTTTCATACGTGCTTGAGAAGAATGATTATTATTTATTTAGCTATTATGGGCAATATTCTGTGTTATGTCCGTTAAATCAACCCTGTTAAAAGTGTTTTGCTCAAATCTTCTATATCTGTAGTGAACTCTTTTGTCTGCTTCAAGTGGTAATAATTGAGAGAAGTATGTTAATTTTCCATGATGATGGATTTTTCTGTTTCTACCTATATTCATATTAGTTTTTACTCCCTAAAAATTAAAGCTTGTGTTGCTAACCACCTGGAAGCTTAGTTTGTTCTGTCTGCTTGGTGAGCTGCATCTTCAATTCCCTGTCCGCATCCCCTCTGTCCCAGGTAACCCGTTGGTGTGAGTTTGTTTTGTCATTAATCAAGCTGCTCCTGTGGAGATGGGTGGTGTGGGGTGTGATATTTTCCTTTTCTTCCCTTCCTTTTACTTTCAGCCATTTTGTGTGTGTTTATGTTTCCTATATTCAGAATATAGTTAGAGGGATTTTTTTTATTGGTTTTTAGAGTTTTTAAAAGTACAAATCAACAAACTCTATCATTTAACTGGTGAATTCAATCTCTTGAATTATTGTGATTATTGAACTAATTAAACTTATCTCCTCCAACCCCCATCTTTTCCAAGTCTTTTTGAACTGAGTTTTTCAAGTGATTTTTTAAATTCTGTTTTTCCTTATGTTGTTTTGAAATTATATATTTTGTTTCTATTATTTTAGTGGTTATTCTTGGAATATATTATGTATATATCTCATAGAAGTTTTTTTGGTCAGGTCTGTTAAAACTTCTCATTTTTAAAATTTTATTTGTTTGTTTGTTTGTTTATTTATGGGGGGGGAGGTGAGAGAGAGACAGGCAGGCAGAGGGAGAATCCGGGTCCACGCGGGGAGCCGGATGTGGGACTCCGTCCCGGGACTCCAGGATCATGTCCTGGGACGAAGGCAGGCGCTACACCGCTGAGCCACCCAGGGATCTCAAACTTCTCATTTTTAAATCTGTGAATGTCTTTGTTTTATTCTTGAGATTTGATTTTGTTGAGTACCTATTTCTAGGTTGGCCATTACTTTTTCTCAGCACTTTGAAGATATCTGGTTTTCATTTTTGGTCAGAAAGTTTGTGGTGTATTTAATTCTGATTCGTTCACCTTGCCAAATGATTCTTTATATATTAAGTCTTTAAGGTTTGCTTCTGGATATTACCCTAAACTGTGGGTATTCACCATATGTTACTTCTCTTTTCTATTTATAAAATAGGTTTCTATTATAATCTACTGAAGCATTTTTGATGGGAGTTTGGTCTTTTTCGGTTGGTTTTTTTGTTGTTGTTGTTTTGCTCTTTCTCTTTTTAAGTGCTGTAACTTTTGTTTTTAATTGTTTTCCTTAGTTGCCTTTCCCCACCTTCCTGGTTCTGCTCCTTCGTGGCCCAGTCTTGTGGATACCAGCAAGCAGTGGGACTATTATTCAAGAAGAGAGAAAGACCGAGATAGAGACAGAGACAGAGACCGAGAGCGAGACCGTGATCGGGACAGAGAAAGAGAACGCACCAGAGAAAGAGAGCGGGAGCGGGATCATAGTCCTACACCAAGTGTTTTTAACAGGTTTGTTGAGTGTGTGGGAATTTGTACACTTGTGTTTCATATGCACAGAGTTTACATTTGGTGTAAGGATGGAAAATATAATTCAGTTGGGAAAGAATTGCTTTCAGAGTAGTTAGGAGATAACCATTTTAAAAGCGTCAAGACTTATTTAATTCATAAAGGCTTTCCATTATGTAAAGTAACAGTCTTGAATTTATTCATCTCTTCCTTAAAAGAATTTGAAATTTTTATCTTTCCATCTTAATTTTTCATCTTAAGTTTAAATAGTTGGCAATAGAGACATAATTTCCAGTGTATTATGAATATTATAATTTTAAAATAAAATCATTACTCTTCATCCAGTGGGTTAAGAACATTATAGTGATTTGCTAAACATCATCATCCATTTTTTAAAAATGTATATAACAGGCTGTCTTTAACAGTCAGAAATTTTGCATTTCTCTTTGAATTCTTATTTCTGAACCATTTCCCCCAAATAATTTTTTCTACTGTAAAATATTTTTATTCTTGAGTAAGTTATTTTAGTTGATAATTCCATCCTCTTTCCTGCAGCATACCTGTGGTAAGTTTAAATACTAAAAAAGTGTATGACCGTTAGATTAAGTATTTTTAAAAATGTTTTCCCTGATTTTAATTATTACTCATTTTTATATATGAAGATAATGCAACTTCTGAAAATAATTCAGTGGAACTTCATCCTTTAATGTTATGGAGGACCTTTCGCCATCCCCAATTAATACTTGTTTCCGTGAGTGAATATTACTATTGGTAGGAAAAAACAGACTTTGCCATTAATTACATTTCTTCTAAAAATATATACAGTGATGTAAGCACTGAGAAACCTTGTTCAAGTAAAATACTTAAATGAGAAAAGATGGAATTTTGTTGTGGCTCTGTCGTTTACTTATTTGAGCACCTTTAGATTCAGTGATACATCAGAATGACAGTTAACCTATATTTAAAATTATTTCTAAGGATCTGTCAGCCCTATCAACCACGACTCGACTTTGTTGAAAGCAGAGAATTGGAAACCTGATTTGTGAAAGTATTTGTTATTCAGTGTAACTGTTTCCTAGGGCTGCTGTAACAGTCCCACAGACTGGCAGTCTGCAACGACAGATACTGTCTCTCTGCAGTTATGATGTAAGCTAGAAGTCTGATACTGGGGTCAGCAGAGTTAGGTCACTTTGATAGGCTCTGATGGATAATCTATTCCACGCTTTCTTACAGCTTCTCATAGTTGTTAGAGATCCTTGATGTGTTTGTCTTCATATTGCATCCTCCCTTCTGTGTCTGTGTCCAAATTTCCCTCTGTTTATAAGGTTAGCAGTCGTTAGATTGGGGGCAGCCAAATCCAATATGACCTCTTAATTACATGTGCAAAGACCCTGTTTCCAAGATAAAGTTACATTCATGGGTATGGAGGGTTAGGACTTGAACATCATTTTTGTGAGGGAGATACAATTCAATCCAGTACATTAAGGAATTAAAATCTAGTTTTCCCGGTTTTCATGGAAGAACACCAGAAGTCTTACCAAGACTTGTTACTGTTTCTATTCTTTTAGCTGCATCTTATTTAACTTAATATGCTCAGAAAGGATTAATTTTAATAGATCTTTGCAAAAAATCCATAAAAAATAAAACATCTTTATGTGTGTTAAATATTTATTTTCGTGAGTTGTCTTTTTTCCCCATTCCATTTATGGAAAATAGCTACCATATAACATAGTTGGTAAAAGACAGCTATTGTCAAGCCTGACAACCAAATCACACTCTGTTTTTATCAGGGAGGTCTGATTTCATTTTTCTCTTCACTTAATATAAGGTGCTGTCCCTCAACACTTTGATTTGTTTCCCTTCAAAGGGACTTGTGTGGGGTTTTTTGTTTTTGTTTGTTTGTTTGAACTAGGTCAAGGAAAATTGTTAGGACTTCTACTACACTGACAATGTACCTGAAGTTAGAACATCCCAGGACACAGAATACTCCCATTTCTTACTCCATAGTTTATCTTTGACAGAAAAATGTATAATACAGGAAGACCTAGAACCTTATATAAGCTTTTTTGTTTCTTAAATAAAATAGATCTGACATTAATATTTTAAATTAAATATTTTTAAAGCCCTGATGGTTTACACACCCTGAGTCGATGTATCATAGTAAAATTGGTGAAAGGAATGCCTTTTGTAAAGGGCTGGAAAGTTGATGATAAGAAAAGAGGTTGGCTGGAGAAGTGTCATGTTTTACCTGCTGGTATATCATTAAGCAGTTCAGATTTAAGAAAGATAAATAAGGAAGTTGTGAATCTGGAAGTTGGTTCCCTAAAACTTTTTGTGCCACTGAAAAGAATTTATATCCTGCTGTGGTGTACTGGCAAGTACTGCTGACCTCGAGAATAATTCAGTTTTTCTTATGGTCCACACGTCCCCAGGTCACTACACTTTCTGACTTTTTTTTTTTAAAGATTTATTTATTTTATTCTAGAGCCAAGAGAGTGTGCGTTGGGGGTGCAGAGGGGAGAGAGTCCCTAGGTGGATTCCATGCTGAGCCTACACCCTCCTCCATTTTAACCTCAGTTCTCCCTCAAGCCAGTATACACCCCCGTCTTAGCTACGCTGAGCAGATTGCTTTTTTGAAAATTCCTTATTGTTTCATACTTCCTTGTTCATGTTACTCCTCTCCTCTCTGCCTCACTTGATTCTTCAGGGTCCAGCTCATGTCTGTCTTCTGTGAGCTCTTCTGAATTCAAATGAAAGTTGAATTATTTCCTTCGCATGGTTCCTAAATACTTAATGTATCTTCTTTAAAACCTGTGTTTCTTGGGGCAGCCCCCGTGGCGCAGCGGTTTCGTGCCGCCTTCGGCCCAGGGCGTGATCCTGGAGACCCGGGATCGAGTCCCACGTCGGGCTCCCTGCGTGGAGCCTGCTTCTCCCTCTGCCTGTGTCTTTGCCTCTCTCTCTCTCGCTCTCGCTCTCACTCTCTGTGTCTGTCATAAATAAATAAATTAATCAATTAATTTTTAAAAAAACCAAACCTGTGTTTCTTAGCAAGCCTGTGTAAGGGCATTGACCACCATCTTCCATTCTGTATTCTCAGCACTTTGTACAATAATGCCTGGCATGCAGTGAATAAAATGACTTATACATTGCAGAGGAGGAAGATGAATATAGTACAGAAGAAACAGTTTTGAAAGCTGTTGAGTAAAACTGTTAGCTAAGCAGATTTTGAAATTAATAGAAATCAACCTTTATGACCAACAAAGCAATAATTTTGGCATCTCGTTAACATATCAGTCTCGATACCATCACAATATAGAATGAGACGAGTCACAGAACTTTTTTATACCACCTCTTTTAATAGATGAGATAAATAAATGTAAGGTACATAGACAGTTTTCTAATTTTGCTAAATGAAATGAATAATGTATAAATTCAGGATGTGAGCATATACTTGATTCAGGCAGTGTTTTTTGTATTAGATGTGATCATGTTCTTACAGCATTCTTAATCCAAAAAGGTCCTTAGGTATTCTCTAAATTTTGACAGTGGCAGATTAGGAAATGGACACAGAGAAATGAAGACCATGGTAGAGAGCCATTCTGTGTACTGAACCTGTGGTTGAGATTACTTAAAATCTTTTCTGGTCTTGGAATTAGGTAGTTTAAAAATCTTTTACTTTTCATTTTCTTTATTGTTCCCTATGTACTTTCTTATGGGTTGGGGGAGACAGTTCATTTATTCACGTAACTGACATTTTCTGATCCCTGTTACGTACCAGGTACAGAGCTGTGTGCTGAGGATACAGAAATTTCATACAATAGTCTTACAATTTAAGCACATATCATCATCAAGGTGACTAGGTCTGATTAGTAGTTTGAAATTTTACCAAAAAAAAAAAAAAAAAGTGGCATAAGAAACAATAGGATTTATTAATGTTTTTCCCTCCTATAGCTAATAATGACTTACACATTGTAGGCATCTGATAAAATTTTACTGACTATAAATAAGTATAAAGGTATGATACATAAGTGTGTGTATGTATGTGTATAGGTTTTGTATTTCTGTGGTACTATATGTGCTGTTAACTTTAGCCACATAGTGCATGATTCTTTTAAATTCAGGAGCATACTTTCAGAAAGTTGAATTGTTTCTAATGTAGTTCAAATGGATATTTTTGAGATAGCACTGCTATCTCTAGAATATACATGTTCACAACTTAAGATGCTGAATGTAAACTTGATAGGAAAGAAGACTAAAATGAATTGCTTGGCTAGACTTCATAAATTTTCTTTGCATAGATATTTATAGAATATTTGAGGCTAAATTCAGATTCTTAGTGTCACACACACAAATGCTACTCAATTTTTATGGAAACTAAAAGTGTTAATGGTTAAACCTATTTGATTTTCAGAATGCTAAGCTGTAGGGCATTAGGAATCCATGTTTTCCTAAATCTGACTAAAAGTTCAAGCCAGAGGGGCATAAGGTAGAGGAATTTTGTGTTTTTCTGAATTATCCCAGGAATAGTGTTCTCTGGGAAATCCGAGGGAAGTATAAGTAAGGGCCATTTTTTCTAAAGACTGACATTTTGCAGTATGTCATATGTATGTGTTGTGTTACAAATTACAAGGTCATTGTTTTGGAATCATAGACCTGTTTCAACATCTGGTTTTTAGGCCACTTAAGTGTGGGCCAGCAAGAAGGTTAGTCATTGTAGGATGTTTGAAATGAGCTGTAATGATTTCCAGGCCCAGAGAAACCTCTGTGCTGCAGCTGTGTATCAGAGAAAGTGATGGAAGGATGCCTCTTCATATGTTCTGTGTATAAGGCTCAATCTTATATCACTTCTCTAGTATGGTTATCATCATATGGCCGTCTTCAGAATCTTAAAGGCATCACAGCTAACAAGAATTGGTATTAGGGTGAGAGGGGAAAGAGGGTTATAAATGACAGATTGAGATAATCAACCTTATTTATTTTTATGTAAACCCAATTTGTAAATCTGTTACAAAGAGGCCTCTTTCTTTTTTTAATAAGGGTACTATTCATGATAATACTCATTTGTCATAGTAATTATTTTTGGAAATGATACTGGAGAGTCAGTCACCTTTACAGAAAGGGTCTGCTTCTAAAAAATCTAGCATTCAGTTGACTGAACCTGGGGAGCCTGCTTGCTAGTTGCCACTTATTGAGGGCCTACTACTGTGCCAGGCACTTTATAACTGTTACTGCCAGTTCACCAACAACCTTGAAAATGATTGTTGCCAGTTTTACAGATGAGAAAGCTAAGGTTCAGAAAGGTTAAGTAATTTACCCAGGTCACACATAGTCACTAGTAGAATCAGGTTGTGATCCTTGGTCTACTCTGTACTGCTTGTCCTAACACATTGCATTTCAGGTGACATGCTTCCAATGTCCAAATGCAAAAGTACATATTTATGGTTAGAAAAATGTGTATATTCACAGATACACATACAGGCATATGTGTATATATAAATAGGTATACTTTAAGTAAAATTTGTAAATGTGTAATGTATTTCAGGCAGTGAAAACTTGCTCAGCAGTAGGCGTTGTTAGGTATAGCACTACTGAATCACTGCTTTTGGTAGGAGATGATAATTAAGCTTTCTCTTTTATATGGCTTCACCTGATATTGTATCCTGTCTTACTCAAATGTCTTAACATCATGATGCGTCATGCAGATTACTGACTTATATTAGATCTTTCCAGAAACCGAAGCTCTTTATTTCTGATAAATATTTATTTCTGAGTTTCTGATAGCAGGTTATGGAAATTGTTGACTTCTGTGCTGAAACACCCCCCCCTCCAAAAAAAAAAAAGGCTTGAAGAATTAAGAGAAAGATGGAGAGAAGAATATAAGTGAAGAGACATGAAGAGAGGATAGATCTAGGGAGGTTAAAAGAAAAAAAAAGACTACCGTCTAATTCTAGCCATCAGTCCCTGTTTCGGCAGTTCATTCTATCCAAAATCAGGAAATGGAAGTGCAGCCTAGGTATATGCACTTGTTGCTGTCAGCCATGTGAATCCCCCCATCCCTAGCCACACACACATTCTCCTATAGTATGTCAGACTGTAAGTTTGTCCACGGGTAGTGTTTTGCCTGCATTTTGTGTGGATATTGTAGAAGTTGCTCTGCTGTCCCTGTCTTTATGTCTGTATCTATTCCTTAGAAGCATGTACTCTTCATGTGATTGAAAAACTTAAGCACCTTCATCTACTTTACACTCTCTAGCCATTGTGAATTGAATATTTTTATTATTTATAAAATCTTAAGCACACAAAGATTCTAAAAGAATTTTGGTTAGAAATCGAAGATATACAAACATGCTTTTAATTTTAAAAGGAATAAAAGAAGATGAGGCTGATTAAAATTTAAATCTGTTATAGCTCCCAGTTCTTGGAAGGAAAAAAAAAAACTGGTATATATAATTTCTACTCCGTAACAACTGAAAGCACAAAATAAAATTGGACTTCTAACGTGTAATTATTACATGTTTTATATTAGATGTAGTGCTAGTTGGGAATGGCATTGTTTTCTTCTCAAGTCAATAAATATTTTGCACCTATTCTGTATAAGATGCTAATAACAGTGTGAGGTCTTCTGGTTTGGACTCAGATCACATCCCTTGTAGTTTGAAGTTATTCAGAATTAAACAGTCCAGTTGTCATGAAAAGTTTTTATTCCAATTTCAGTGATGAAGAGCGATACAGATACAGGGAGTATGCAGAAAGAGGCTATGAGCGCCACAGAGCAAGTCGAGAGAAAGAAGAACGACACAGAGAAAGACGACACAGAGAGAAGGAGGAAACCAGACACAAGTCCTCTCGAAGGTTTGTTCTTTTATAGTGAATCACTTTGAAGCTCAGAGAAATTGATTTGACTGCAAAAAGTTAAAAACCTCTCCAAATAACTAGTAGAGCATATGTGTTCCTAATTGGAAGATTAAGAGTAATGTGTTGAAGTAGTTGGTTGCTTATAGGCTCATCAAAGATTTTTAAATCTAAAAAGACCTCATTTAGTACTCATGGACTTATTACTGTCTTGTTGGGAGAGGGGTTTATTTAGCCTATGAACCAGTAATACTAATATTTAAAGAAAAATCAGGGCCTCATAGTCTAAAATTGTATGCCTGTTGTTTGTTGGTTTAGGATCAGTTCTAGAAAGTATTTCCTGTTCCGATTTAGTGCTTCAGTTTCTAATTTGTAATAGTTTTTCAGGATAAAGTATATGGGCTCTGAGAATGTAGGATAATATCAGGTGCAGGTGAACCTATACTGTACATACAATCTCCATATAAAAGTCACATAACTGGTTACTCCTCAAAGTGTGTTTGAGAAAAAGAATTCATTTAAAACCCAGTGTTATATTGGGAATTCAACTTAGACATAGTAGGTTGATATTTCTTATCTCGTGTGTACTTAACACAACTTTTTTTCCTTTTCAGTAACAGTAGACGTCGCCATGAAAGTGAAGAAGGAGACAGTCACAGGAGACACAAGCACAAAAAATCTAAGAGAAGCAAAGAAGGAAAAGAAGCAGGCAGTGAGCCTGCCCCTGAACAGGAGAGCACTGAAGCTGCACCTGCTGAGTAGGCATGGCTATGGCCTGTTGTGTATATTAGGGCCAGAAATGTACCATAAATCTTGTTATTTTTCTGGATAATGTTTAAGAAATTTACTTTTAATCTTGTTCTGTTAGTATGAAAAGTTAACTTTTTTCTCAAAATAAAAGAGTAAATTTTTCATGTTAAGTTAAAAATCTTTGTCTTGTAATATTTAAAAAAATAAAGACAGCAATGACTTATATCCAAGAAAGTAATGTGAATGAGTCACTCAGCAGGGAATTTTAAAGAGCTATGTACACACACAGTATCTGATAAAGGTTAAGGTTTCACCTTGGCCATAGTTTTCTTGAGTTAATCAAATACCAGTCTCAAGAGGTTGCACTGCAAAAGGGCACCTCTGGGTCTTGAGATTAAAAGTAGTCTTTATCAATACTGCTGTGGCACTCTTGCTTATTGTATTAAAGTACTCGTATACAGTTTTGATATCACAACTTTTTGATAGGTTTTCAGTGTTCTTAATTTGGGTTCATGGTATAACTAAAGAGGGAACTTTTATATCCAAATTAGTAAAATCTAAAGGCATTTGGCTGGTGTCTGCAAAATAACTTGCCCTAAGGGTAGTTTTTATAGCAGGCACGTGGACAAACACGCGTCACTGTGACACAAACTTGAATTGTCTCATGGCTGTTTATGAGCTGGGGTCAAGCTGGTTTGGCCTTTCTTGATGCTTTTTCCAAAGCTCATTGGTTGAGCAGTATGTGGAGGTTTTATACAGTTACTAGCTAGTTGTGAAAGAAAAGACAAGAGCTTTAGATTAGTCCTTTCCTATTAAATCTAAGAATACACGTTTATAATTCTGTGAGCGTTTTTAGGGATAAGCCTTAGGATGTATTTGTCAGTGGTGGTAACAACATGGTTTTGAAAGAATGAATTACTAGGATCCTTTAAATAGCGATAATTGAAATGAATTTAATGTCATATACTAAAAGACAACCATAATTTGAAAAATATTTATTTCTCATTTGATGAACATTTTCAACAGTGCACTTTTAAAATCCTCTGGCTGTAAATTGTTTTTCTAAATGCCCGTAATATACCCATTACAGACCTCAGCATATACTAAATTTTTAATTGTAGGATTTGAATCCACTGGGGGGATACAAATGATCTCAGCCTTTTAAGATCTTTTTAATGAATAGAAAAATATAAACTTAAAGTTGTGGAGTAATGAGAAATCTTCCACACTGAATAAAAGCTATTCAGATTTATGTTTTGAGTATTACATTTTCTGAGGTGTAATTGGCTTTCATTGGATCATACTTTTCCTGACAAGAGTTTACATTTTTACAGTGTATCCTTTAAATATAAAAATTGACAAGATAAATACATTGTTTCAACTTAGCTTATCTGTAGTTTTCTGTTTTCCTATGACCCATCACTGATTCTATAAAAAAGTGCCAGGCCAAGAAACAATAGTAAGAGTAATCTTTCCTTTAAGTTCTTTCAGCATCCTTGCCAAGCAAGCATGTATCATTCCTGATGTACTTCTACCATTGACAGCCAGAAGAATGTCTCCGCATCTAAAGAACATAAAACACCACATGATTAACATTTTGATCCATAGCTGAAGTCAATGCAAGTGTATTTGGTGGTCTTAGTTTTTGCTCCATCTGTCAATTTTAATTACATAAATTTCTAATTAAATTCTGCAAACTCTATTCGGCTTCTGTTAGAAGTTAGAAAGGACACTAAAAGCCTAGGAAGTTGCTGTATGGGACCAAAGAATTCTTAGAAATTGAATGCTATGTTTTTCTTACCGATAAAACACAGTATATAATACATGTGTTACTTCTAATGGGGCCAAACTTTTGCATATATAAAACAAAATATTGTTAATAAGTAGTCATTATTACCTAATTCTTCCGTCATTGTATGCTGGTGTTCCTTCGACAATGGATTTAATAAAAAAAGGTTTATTCCCATTATATTCTTCATAACCTCCTACAATGCAGAAGCCCAGACTTCCAGCTGTGTTTCTTCGTAATATAACATCTTTACAGTTATACAGGTACCTGAAATAGAGTGTGTAAGCAGTATATCTGCAGTTAGGTTGAACTCTAAATAATTATTATGATTCATCTCCCATTCCCTTTATTGACATTTTTTCAGGCTAAATAGTGGAGGGGGTCTTAACTCAAAACTGTCATAGCCAAGTGACCTTTGTGCTATTAGCGGGCTTTTTCTAGTTGAACTATTTTCCATTGCCAAACACCCTTTAAAAAATATTATTATATTCTGCTTACATGTTTACTGGGAAAGATAATCATATTTTTGGCTTAAAGATTTAATGCTTCAATTTATATTAAACAAGTTGCATAGGCCTAAATCCTTATTGGTGAACCAAATTCAAACATACTTAGCAATATCATATCTTTATTTACTTGTGAATATAATGAAAGCAAAAATCCTTTAAATGATTAATCTCAGTGGGAAAAAAAATTAAACATAACCCTAATAATTAATGCATTTGCCAGAGTTTTGACTTTCAAAAAACACCAGTTTAAATGTAGTTTCATGTGTTTGATAGGTTATAGAGGAGCATGCAGGCATAAGGTGAATGGAAATTGAGGTACATTTAAAGATAAGAATTATTCATAATGGAGAAAAAAATAGTAAACTGAATAGGAAGTTACAGAAGGAATGGGAGAAGGAGAGGCCACAGGTCTTCCGTAAGTGAATAGAATCTTCACCTAAGGTAGAAGACGAAACAATATAATTCAGTGGCAGCTGGATCAATGTTCATATAGGTATAAGCCAAGTGTAAACTGTTACAGTTATGACGGGTGGTGGTGGTGTCAGGAACTGGATTTGACTAAAATCCCCCAGTTCAGGAACTGGTTTTGGAAGAAAATCGGCATTTTCATACTGGTAAAACTCAAGATAGGATTGTTTTGTTTATAAGCTGTACCTTAAAATAGTAACTGCTTTTTGAAAAACCAATAAAACGTCTCATGAAAGGTTTTGTTAAGTGATGTAGTTGGTCTTTACATTTGTCACTTGATAATCCATGTAACATGATTTTTCATGGTGTTGCTGATTGCAACTTGAAATAAGCTTTGGCTTTGGGGGATAACTTTAAAAAGTAGTCGTGAAGTTCAACTCGATTTTGTTTTGTATCTCTTGTCACAAATAATTTATAATCAGTCTCACTGATAGCTGAAAAATGATTTTCATTAAATAAAGCAACTATTTTGATTGTAAAATATTCATCAGCTATATTTCACCGATTTGATGTCAGTAATAAATTCATCTTGTAGGAGATACCATATTTTACATAATGGTTCACTGACTGCTCATACACAAAGCAGGTAATTGGCAGTTCTCCAAACACCAGAGCATTACATTCCTATGCTCAATATTTAAAGGAAAGCACATGAGTTGGCTGATTCTTACCCAAGGTCATGAGCAAATATCTATCTTAATACTTCCCAGCCATGATTCCTTAAAACAGAAATGGGTACATAGAACAATACTTTGAAACAAGTATTTCCCCTTCCATTGTCCATTGAGTTTTTATATTAAGTATCACCTTGGACTTTACATTGGTCCTTATTGGGTATTTTATTTCATGTGGATAAGCTGTAAACCTCAGCATCTAAAATTTATTATGTTCTAGTATAAAATTTTTAATATTGAGTTACAAATTGTATCTATTTTCCTAGACTCTTGATATTGGAGAGAAAGTGTTGGTTTGGATTATCTTTGAGCAGATGTTTATTGAGTGTACCACACTCTAGGCACTTGGTAGATCGGTGAACAGAACAGGTAAAAACCCTGCCCTCTGGCTGTGCATTCAAGTGGCTAGCAGTGTTACTAGTATTTTTTGCACTAGGTGCTTTCCTTCCTTTGGAGTATTTCAACTTCAAGAACTCAGTAAGTTAAACCCTTTCAAAGTCAGACCTTGGTTTGGTTAGTTGGAACCAATGTGTACTGGGGCATTGGTTTTTTTCAAGCTGAATTACTTCACTCCCCATTGGGAAATGTGGAAGCTGGCTTTGGTTGACAATGTTGAGGATTTACCTTTGAAATATTAAGTGACTTTAAATTCTAAATGTGAACTTTTTTCCTATTCTGAACTCATTCTCTAAATTTAGGCCTCATTGAAGGAGAGTTGGCATAGTTTAAAGAATAGCAAGGAGTTTAGTAATTTTCCTCCAATAAAAAAATTATGGTTACTTCAAAGATCAACTCCATGTTAAGGACTATGGTGAAGTCTTGGGTTGCTCAAGAAGCTATATTTTTCTGTTTCAACTGGCTGTTCCTTCTCCATCTCCTTCAAAGATTCCCCTTTTCTCAAAGGACCTCAAAATGTCACTGAGCCCCTACACTAACAAAGTGGGGTTCTCAAAAATATGTACCTTTCAGGGAGTGTAGAGGTGAAAAAATGCTTTTATCTAAGAGTGAGACATGATCTGATGATCTGTTTTTTAAAAAAATTTTATTTTCTAATAAGCATTTAAGCTCAGAGGACATACAATAGGTGACCTGGCAACAGACTGAATGCAGAAGTAGATGGGAGAATCCAGTTATCTTTTGTTCAAGCCAAACGTTAAAGAGGTTGGTAAAAAAATGTTGCCACTTTTCTCACTAATTCACTCTAAAGTCGTTCCCAAAGCACCCTCTGCCTGCATAACAGTAATACATTTTAACTCATCTCTCCTCTAGTCATACTAGTCCAGATGACAGCATGTTTTGAAAGACTTCCAGATGTGGAGTTTGGGCCTGCAAGCCAGCAGAAAACAAAGCAGAAGGTCTTTAGTGATTTCTGCACCCCCCCCACCCCCTTCAATTGAATGGCACCTGGTAATCTGTATAGCTTTGAGACAGTATCTGGAGCTGCTGCCCAGGGGTCACTCCCGGCACAGAAGGCACCACTAATAAGGGTGAGATATATTTGCAATGTCCTTTATCACCCACTTTTACTCTCTCTGCTACTGCTTATATCTGACACCCACTGGTTGAAGACAGGCAGCCACTGGTTCAGGGTATGAACACTATCTTCTTCATGTATATTCTTTCTGTGTGTTGGACTGTACCCGAGGGCATGATTACAATGTCCTAGAAATGGATTTCCTGTTTCTAGACCTGATAACCACTTTTCTTCATTGGTAGAGAATCTTAGGTAACTGACTGGATCCTACTTTAGGACAAATAGGTTTCCTCAAAATCTGTTCATCAAAAGGGGAAAATGTTTTTGAGTAAATGTATAACTTGGAGGGAAATGCCCTGGTGAATTTTTTTCAAAAATATCTATTTTCAGGCTCAGTCTATAGCAGTTCAGACAAGTAACTTTTGCCGAGGTATGATAAATGGCCTGAAATTCTTAGGACGTCAGTCATGCCAAATGTCTTGAGACTTTAGGCCAATGGTATTGCATCAATTGAGGAGAAACTGGGGTCTTTGAACCTCTCTGCCGTCAAGATTAGAGATGTGAGTGGATATTCCCATCCTTAAAAATTGTAGCAGTGTTATGACTGAGTACTCGCATCCTGATACCAGCTGAGGGCCTGATCCAGGGACATAATGGAGTATTAAGTATGTCTGAAAAATGCCAGGATGGACATACTTGTAGTTTCAAAATGTCAGAGTAAACCTTATGTTTCCCCTTCTGCTTTTAAAAATCACTGTAAAGGCAACTAGGAGACTTGGAAACAGAAATGCAAACTCCATCTGAAAACAAAACTGGGTCATGGCATTTGAGGGAGAACCAACTGCCAGAGGCAGTGGAAGAGTAGATGCCCGCAGCTGGAGCCCTGAGGCCTGCAGGAAGCGGCCCACTCAGGCAGGACACCCACTCCCACAGGGCACCACCAGAGCCAGGCAGGCTGGTGTTCGCAAAGGAGGGCACGAGTGAGGCAACGAGAACCCCAACAAGATAACCCGTTACATCCAGGGAGTAGCCTGGCTGGAGGAAGGGATGCACCTGAACTGCTGATCTTGGTCTGAGAGAAGTAAAGCAACACAACCCTGTGTCATAAAGAGAAGCTTCTGCCACTTGGAAGATGGCCCTGGTTCCTTCCTCCTTGTGAACCTCCAGCCAATAGCTGCTCCAGGAAAAACTGACCTAACTCAGAGATTTAAAAAGAACTAGCAAGCAGACACTCAGGACAACAGAAAAACGGAAAGGAACAGTGAAAACAGCAACACAGAAACCACTTGCCAGAAAAATGCTGCCACAGGAGTGAAATGCTTCTAGAGAAAATGAAATTTATAAACCAACCACCTGACCGTGAATTTAAAATAGTCCTGAAACAATTCCTCTATAAACCAGAGATCCCTGCAGAGATGTAAGATTTCCAGGAAGATAGGAGACAAGAGAAGAAACAAACTGACAGTAGAAAGACAAAGAAGGGAAGAATAAAAGCCACCACCAAAATGAAAGTAGAAGCTGGAAAGGACAAGCCATAGTAATGAACATGGAGGGCAGACCAGAGTAAGCAGAGGAAACAAAGGGAAGTAAACAGTTGAAAGGAGTCAAGAGAATGCAAGATGTGAAAACAAAAAGTAAAGACATGCTTGGAAGAACCCAAATAATTCTTTTGAAAATCAGATGAAGGGATCCCTGGGGGGGCTCAGTGGTTGAGCATCTGCCTTTAGCTCAGGGAGTGATCCCAGGGTCCTGGAATTGAGTCCCACATCAGACTCTCTGCTTCTCCCTCTACCTGTGTCTCTGCCTTTCTCTCTCTCTGTCTCTCCTAAATGAATAAAATCTTAAAAAAAAAAACAAAAACGAAAGGAAAATCAGGTGAAAAAGGACAAGCCACGTATACAGAGGAAAGGTTGAGATGGGCCTTGCGCTTGTCCACACCACCTCTCGATGCTCACCAACATGATGTGAAGCCTACTCAGTCCAAAAGAGGGTGACCCAGTAATCTTATAGCCTGCCACACGGCTGTGCAGATGCTCTGTAATTTCTGTAACGAGCTCGATGGCTAGTGGACACCACACTAGTGCAATGGCTACCCCTGTATGACCCTTATGAGGTCTTATGACAGCATCGTTTGTGAAAGCAGAGATGGAAAACAACTGAGGGTTCACTACTCATAGGAACTGGTTCAATGACTATGATACATCTGGATAACAGAACACTCACTACTCAGCCATAGAGAAGAGACACAGCTTGATATATGCCCATGTGAAATAACACCCAAAGTGTATTCTTAAGATTAAAAAAAAAAATCATGGTACACAGTAGTGTGTATGCTATGTGTGTGTGTGTACATATAGACCTGGACCGGGGGCCAGCAAACCGCAGCCCAGTCCACCGCCTGTCTTTGTGAGCGAACAGCCAAGCCTCTCCATTGGCATATTGCCCATGGCTACTCTCCACGACAGAACCGAATACTTGCAACTCAGAATGTGACTCTTGAATCCTAAACTCCATCCCTTTACAGAAAAAGTTTGCCAACCCCTGATGTAGACTTTCCCTGGAAAAACACAAAAGGGGTTGCTCTCAGTGATTACCTCTGTTGAGCGGACCTGGGAGGACAGATCTGAGGGCACCCTTCTCCCCCCTGTGGTGCCTTGGGATTCCCTCGCGAATATATATTACTGCGAGGAGACGAGGGGCTGAGGGAAACGAGCCGCCAGGGTGACTGAGGACCAGTGTTGTCTGTGCTGGCATCATTTCACACTTCCTGTCTACTTCTTTCAAAGGAAATGAACCAAATCCAGACTATACTTCTGGCAGGAGCAGAGAATTGCTGCCTGAGGCCAAGTGACAAAAAGTGGAGGGAGAGAAAGCCATTCACGTGGTTGTATTTGGAGTAAAAAGCATCTCACATTTGTCCTGTCTTACACGAATGAACAGTGAGGAACTCTGAATATATGACAAATAGCTTTCAAGCACAAAAGGTAAAAAAAAAAAAAAAAAAAAAAAAAGACCTATTTTTATAGATTCTGGTTTCAGAAATATTAAAAAAATATTTGAAACCAATACTCTCTTCTTCCACTCAGACTCTGTCCTAAAATGCTTGGAGGTTTTCAAACAGCCTCGGTGCTCAATGTTCAGCTGTTTAAAAATACACTTATCTTAAAAATAATTTATCAACTAGGAAAGGCTCAAAAAGGAATCTAGGTCAGTGTATTTGAGACAGGGATGTTTTTTAAAACCTCATTTAAAATTTAAAAAAAAAAAGAAAAGACAAACAGAGAGAGAGAGAGAGAGTCATATCTCCACCCTCAAGAAAAATGTACTAAAACCAAACATCCTACTTTTATTCATTTAATCCTACAGCACTTCATCTTCAGTGACTCTAATATCTAACATTTAAATCATGTGTTTGGAATTTGTGAGGCAATTGTTTGAAGGCCAAGAATTTGTGCTTTGATGCAGGTGTGCAAACCCCAATTTATCTGTCCCTTGAATATTTAATTTCTGCTTGTAGCTATTTAGTAAGTCTGCCCTTAAAACTTTTCCTGAAGTGTCTGAGACATTTTAATGGCTTCACCATAAAGCTCTTGTTACCTCTCACTAAAATGACAATCCAGCTGCTTCCTGAAGATCTTCATAAGAGTAGGAACTAGGTAGAGAGTCTGAGACATACCCTCAATCCACACATGCTCAAACATCAAGGGACAGGCAAAAAGGTCTTCTGCATTGTTTTATGTTTAGCCAGGGCCACAGGAAAGCTAACGAGGTAAAACTTCCATAGTTCTGAGCAAGTTCTGAGCATTGCCACTAGCAAATTTGGGAAAGAATCCTTCCCCTGGCTCCATAGTGGGTTCCAGAAGACTGGATTTTAGCCTTCTCTCCCTGTCAGCAGAGCTCTTTTGCTGCATGAACAACTGATAGAACCGTACAGAGCAGCTCCAAGCTCCTCAACATGAGGGTATAGCAGTATTTCCACGTCCAGGCTCTCACCCTGCCCTGGGCCTTCTGCATGGATTTTTAGTAACAAAAGGGAAGACAGGATCATGTCAAATAGTCTCACAATCAAACTGGGGGCTCATTCAGATGCTTGTGCCATGAATCAGCCCAAGAGAGTAAAAGAGTGTCCTAAGAAATATCATGGTTCCCTCCCATGCCTCCCCAAGATGTCACATCGGGGCTCACCGTGGTAATTCCAGCCACATGATCCAGGAGGGGGACCAGTCTCTGGCTGGGGCCATGTTGTGGTTGGAGTCCAGGGCTGCTGGGCTGCTGCAGGCTTCCTGGGGCTCGTGTTCTTCGACTTCCAAAGCTTTCAGAACCACCAGGGAGGATGTGCTTTTCAATAATGCCACTGCCTCGCTCCGGTTGACCTCTGTTAGTTCAATCCCGTTCACATTTAACAAAATGTCACCTAATGGCCAGAGAAGCAGAAGCCATCCTTAGTGAGAGTGCAAAGGGGAAGTTCTGTAAAAGTGCCAAAGGAGCAGAGACTGAGTGGGATGCAGGGGAGCGAGCAAGCTGAAGGGGCCATGTCATTAGCCTCCTGCACTGACCTGAGGCTGAGTTCTCGAATAGCAAGTGGTTAGTGTGTGCACGTTTCAAGGCATTGGCAAATCATGCTTGCAGGTTTCTAAAGCATACCCATTAGTGTTTGGCTCTTGCTTTAAAAAAAGGGGGTGGGGGGAAGAAGGAAGATAAACTAGCTTCGTTTACTATTTAGTCAAAGATCATCTACTTCTTTACTTCTTGTTTCTTGCTTTTACCACAAAGGGAGAGCATTTGGCAAAACTCTGAGTGCTTGCATGGAGCCTGGCATGTGGTAGGCACCCAATAAATAGGGATTACATGAGTGAGTAAGAGACTACCCCTGAAAGGGCCTGGCAGAGGGATCTATAGCAGTGAAGAAAAAGGAGCTGGAACTATGCCCTTGAACAGGGGAAAAAGGAGTTAACATCCTTGTGATTTGCTGCAAAGGGGACACTCCTACCGTTGGGCAGGCACCTCATATGTGCAGGGCCACTTCCATCCACCGTCCCGCACAAGCCTCTGCTCACATTCTCTCGCTAACAGGTCACTTCTTGGTGAACCTCATCATTCAACACCCAGGTGCTTGGGTGCAAAGGAAGAGCAAGAAAACTAAAGCACATTCCTCTCCTACCTCCGGTTTGTATTTTTTTTTATCTCTCTCCTGATCTTCTGCTTCCTTTGAATATCATCTTTTTCACACAGAATAACCACAGCAAGAGTAAAAAAGATAGGAAGAGACAGATGGCAAAGGCCTGGAGTCCTGCCCGACCCCAAAACATGCTCTGTTAGGTTGGCCAAAGAAATCCCTACCATGCCACCCACTGCCCTGTGGCTCCTCGGGCTGAGCGACGGTGCTTCAGAAACTTCGTGCATCTGAACCCTTACATGACATAGTTGCTCAACCATCTGAGCTACCTCAATTGGCAATATTATTAAGGATACATATGCGACACCCCTTTCCTTCAATGAAAGTAGCCTAGGACACATAAGATTAAAAGACGGTGACATTTCCACCCGTGGAAAAGAACCTAGCATGATACTTTCACTTAATACTCGTTGACTCAAAACTCTATGAAAGTATTTCATCCACCCAACCCACAAAATGGAGCAATTCATGAATAGGTTCACCACATGATCAACCCAGCAAAGAATCACTTAGAACAAATGGAACCAAGTTATGCTATTTAGTTGAGCCACTTGCTCATAACTGTAGACGCTTCCCATTATTTCCCGGCATACTTTGCAGGTACTTGCTTTCTTAGCAAGCCAAGCAGCCCACGTCAATCCACAAGAACTTCAAGGGGTGAAACACCCAATCCAGCAACTATACTCAAGCCGGTCACAGTCAGTGTGTGACAGAGGTCCTGGGCAGCTCAGCATCTCATGCTCTCATCAGTTCAGGAAGCAGTTACCCAACCCAGCAAGCTGCGAGTTCATGGTAACACTCCACTGGCCCAGTACCTTGTCTTTTTACCTGTTTTTATTCTTCCATCTCTGCTGATGACTCCCCCGGGCTCCACGCTGATGACGTAGATGGGCAAATCCCACTCCCGATGTGATGCTCCACCAGCAACGGTCATGCCGAGAGACTCGCTGGGGTCTTTTCGGACACTTACCACCTTCTCACGGCAAGTGGCCACAGGATGGAGGGGCTAAAGGCACAGACAGGAAAACAAGCGTGGCACACCTGTTCACAGGGGGGCTTGCATTTCTTCCGCACAAAAAAAAACCCTGCCCAATTGGACAAATATATGACAGTCGTCCTTGGTCTCATAGAGAAAGACACGTGCAGAGGGAACCCTCGCTTTGCCTGTCACCCTCAGCAGAGCAGCGTTATCCCAAATCCCCTAGGCTGATTCAGAGAAAGTTTACATTTCAAATGGGAATGGAAAAAAACGGAAGAGGAGCAGGTTGGAGACCACTGGAGAAATAGCTCACAAAGTGAATCACACCCCAAGTTTTCAAGTGACTACTCCCGATAGTCATATTTCATAAAGCTCCTGCCATTCATGAGTATCAGGAGTTTTCTTCTAAGTTAAAAAAAAAAGGAATTGTATTTTAATTAAATGACCTCTGTTTAATTTAGGTAGGGAGTCAATTCTAGAACTCCATAGTTAGAGAAAATCATGGATTTCATAGAAACTCACTACTAACTGGGTTCTCTCCAATTAGCATCTTCAGTCTTTCAAAATAATATGTAGTTCTACCCTTTAATTTTATGATGCAAAAACATAGTATATACATTGTGTAGCATACATTGAGGACTGGCTTTTGAAAAGCAAATTAAGAGAACTGTGATTTTGGTTCAGCAACCCTAGGTTGAAAACAATCAAAGCTACATGCAGTGTTATCTTGAAGCAATAAGAGTCAAGGGCGCTGTTTGTCAGTGAATTTATATCAACATATAATTATCTAAAAATGTATTCTCCTCCATGTGTAATGACCTAGGGGACTATGTGGGAATGTGCATTGCAAATAAATATCACCCTCTGATCTGACCTCAGAGAAGTCTAGGGCTCGGAACACAACTTACAGTTTTATCTACGGAAATAAAATTTAAAAACTCATCTGGTTAAAAAAAATTAGGGTACAAAAGAAAGTGTAATTATACTAACTTTTGTGTAGAAAGAGGGAGGAGAGAGAATTTGTATTGATATTTACATTTTCATGAAGACACTCTGGAAACAAGAAAGTGGTTTTATGGGCGTGGAGGTGGGAACCAGACAGATGGGGCCTGGGTAAGAGGTTCCTTCCTCATTTTTTTTTTTTTTAACCCTGTGAATATATTACCTATTCAACAAATCAAATGAATGATAAACTTCTGCTAAGTTGATGGTTAGCATCATATAGAACTATTGCTTGCATTAACAAGAGTTCATTTTTACCACTTCATTATGAAGATAAGCCTAGGCTTTTTGCACATTTATTATCTCATGATTTTCTATAGTATAAAATTACCCATGTCTGTTTTAATGGCCCCATTGTATCCAGTAATAGCCTGTTACTATATCCCTAGTACTACACATAGCATTTAGCACATTAAAGATGGTAACTATGTTTGGGAAATAAATGCATGGATAAATTACAAGGTGCTGCAAATTGTTTTTAGTAGCCATGGAATACTAAATCCGGAATCACAAATTATTATGGGAAGTTATATGTTACAATTAGTATTTGTAAGGTCTGGATTATATGTTTCTATAAACCTCAGAACCTTGAAGAGATTGGTTACCTGAAGTGAGTTGTAAAACTAAAATGGGATCTTCTTCAGGGCAAAGTTTCAAAATAAGACAAATAAGTAACAGTATGAATACAGTGGTCCCAGCACTCCTGAGTAGTTCTGGAGACGCTCTCCAGATCCGTTCTCAGTTCATGACTTTTCTCCTCCACAAAGCAGTGAGATTCAGGACGTCTCTGCCTTTGAACACAGACCTCTCAGAAGAGCCCTAGTTGGAGATGCAGGCTGTTCTGAGACGCCCCCAACCCAGGGCAAAGTTCTAGACCTAGAGACTCTTACTGGCTGCTCTGTTGCTTCCGCTCATTCCTGGGGATATTCATAAAGCATTTACTCCTGATCCTCACAAAGAAGGGCTTTCCTCCATTATTTCCATATGGAAGCCAGGGATATTGTCAGGGTAGCAGATCAATCTCCCGAGGTGATATCTAAAACACAGTATGGAATGCTCTGGAAAACAGAGACATCTTTTCACATTGAAAAATATGTGTACACACACACACACACAAACACACATACACACACATACACACACACGCTCTTTTGCATTCTTGAACGGCTGCCTAGTACTTCATCATGTGGATATGTCATATCCCCCCATTGATGACCATTTGGTTGTTTATAAGTCTCTTGCAAAATTAAACAGTGTCACTGCGAACATCCTTAGACACACATATCTTGTGCACTTGTGTAAATATTTCTTTAGGCTAATATCCTAAAAGTACAACTGCTAAATCAAAGAGCCTGCATATTTTACATTTTGATACGTATGAAACAGTTCGATCACCTATAATCTCACCAATACATTGTGAAAATGATGATTTCCCACAATTCTGCCAATATTGGGTTTTATCAATATTTTACAATATTTGCCCAGAAGAAAAGAAGATCCCAATAATTTAACTCCCTTTTTAGGTAGCAAGTTTAAACCTATTTTATTGTTATTTGGGTTTCTAATAGTAATATCCTTTGAGATCTTGTAATACTGTCATCACTCAGAGCACCCCCAACCTCATTTATGAAGTGGGGAAGAAGGCCCATAGGGCACACCTGTGACTGAAAGGGACACCTTTGATCTGAGAATACTTAGTTTTAAAAAATGTGTCCCTAAGTTCATTTGGAAAGTAACAAAATTATCTATCTTATAAGATATTTCAGAAATGTCTTCGCATCTGCCACACCAGTTAATAGAAATAAGTGAGGCTCTAATTGCTCTGTTGTGAATAAATATTCCTTGAATAATGTACAGATTGGCCAGATACTCTTTGAGGAAAAGAAATATTATTTTTTTATGTACTTAAAGGTATCCAGGCAGAAAAACTGAAACTCAACATTAAAACAAATCTGATCAATGAAGCACAGCTGGTGGGGGGTTGGGGATGGGGTTGGGAACTGAAACTCAAGATATCTGACTAATTCCACACTCTCGCCCACTACACTACTCTGCTTTCAGAGGTCATGTTTTAGCACATGATAAAAATTAACCTATCAATTTTCAGATAACTGTCAGAAAAACACATGAAAGAATCAGTTACCCAATTTTTCCAGGAACAGTTTATCTCATTGACTAGAGAACTCAACTCAAACCCAAGTCTGTCAAATAAAATACATGACAAATAAGATTTGGATGCTGAAACCTACGTTTTCCTGGCTGCAGAGATAGGTTATTTATGCTTTTAGATACGAGTTCCTGAAGCGCAGAGTTTTCTTCCACATTTGTTCAGTGCTAACCCAACAGCCTTGCTGTACTGAGCAAGGTAAGGCTTCAAACACCTCTGGGCTCCACATAGTGACTGGGTTACCCCAAACAGGAGATGCGTCCTTTGTCTCGTGTTTCTGACAGCCATCTGCCTTCCTCCCTGACCCCCAGAGAAAGAGATCCATGTTAGCAATGGAAAACCCAAGTACCGCCATGAACCCTTCACATCCAGAGTGGCCTGACTCTGGGTGGGGAGAAAAAGAGTTAAATATGAGAGAGATCTTCTTTCCATCTGCGTTCTCTCCCAATGCTCCTTCCCTACTTTGGAGAAAGACCTCAGAATGTTCCCTAACATGGAATATAAGAAATAGTGAAAGGGACCATAACAGAAAGGAGGGAAACTGAGTGGCAAAAAATTACAGAGGGAGACAAACCATGAGAGACTCCCAACTCTGGGAATCAAAGGGTTCTGGAAGATGAGGAGATTGGGAGGATGGAATGACTGGGTGACGGGCACTAAGGAGGGCACTTGATGGGATGAACACTGGGTGTTTTACTATAAGCTGGCAAATTGAATTTAAGTAATAAATGAATAAATAAATAGCCCCCGCAATTTAGTATGAACTAATTCAAGCTGATTAAAAAACATTATAGGCACAGATCTACTAATTACTCAGTTGTAAGAAATACTTCATAGAATATTGGGATTTCTAAAATAAAACATTTTAGATTTATTAAAAAAAAAAGTATGAAAATGAACATAACGACCTACCCATGTACCTTACAACCCAGCATCAGTGATACATGTTCCAGTACAATTGAAGTCCCTCTGTGATTTCTCTCTGGTCACTTTCCCTTTCCTCCCACAGAGGTAGCCACAAGCCCACATTTGACGCCTAATTTGTCTTTAGTATTTCAGTTGGCTACAAACTTTTCTGTGTCACAAGTGTAGGTTTGCCTTCTTTGGCATTTCTCTGACTCATTAAAGCTCCTACTTCCAGAAAGCCATGTTGCTTCCTAGGTAGAACAAGGCTTAGTAGGATCATAAAAAAATAAATCATTAAAGAGCCAGATAGGTCTTAGTTTTATTGTAAATAGGCCACGCGTGTATGTGTGTGTGTTTGAGGGCACCTCAGAAGGCAGACAGACTATTTTAACTTAAAATGAAAATATTACAATTTCCCACTAGGCCAGTTTGGTTCTGTATGTTTTCCAGGAATTAGATATGTGATAGAGATTGCAGCAAAAATTTGAACAGCTCATCCTGGCTGTTTCCATGATTCATGGTGGTTAGATGGAAAGGATTATAGACCACAGTGCTGGTGGAAGCCTCATGCTTAGTGGTTTAATGAGCTAGAACACCATATGGTCTAGTTGATCCAACTATAATTAATTAGATGAATTAGATGAATTAGATTAAACTAATAAACTAGTTTTCCATTAATAAATACCATTAGTTTAATTTAAATACACTAATGATATTTACTAGCAGAAGACATCCGGGAGTCCTCATCCATAAAATGTTTCAGCAGGAGTTACCTGGTCTGTCTAGATTGCTTACTGTAAATAAGCTTGGAATTTATGGATTTATGGGACATGGCTGGCTAGCTGGCTGGGGAAAAGGGTAGAGCTGTGGCTTTGAAGGCTGTGTAATTAACAGCATGTTTCAAAATCAAGATTTTGAGTATTGTTTCTGTATACATTACTCAAAAACCCAAAACCTGTGAGTTATTCCTAATTGAAACATAGCTCGATAGGTTCTGATTGACATGATAGACATTTCCCTAATCTCTGTTCCAAGAAGAATGGGCTACCTATCGATTTGTTTTTTTAGTTACAAGTGATTTAATGTAATCAGATCTTAGGAAAAGTGGCTAGAAACTCATTGACATCACAATGCATGCCAAGCCAAGCCTACAGGACTCTGAATTCAGACTAAGAGAGGTTTGTGTTGCTTTAGAGACCCATCCAATGGAGAGGTTATAGCATTAGCTTCCTGATTTGTCCCATTTCTCACCACTCCCTAATGTTATATGTACTTCAAGTGTTTATATTATCTTCCTGGGTTCTTCTGCAAAAACAAACATACTAAAATTAGCAGAAGAATTATTTTAATAATTTATATTAAATATATAACATACTATATGATATATAATTATATTAAATTTAATTTTTAATAAGATACTTCAATTTTCAAGAGGACTGGGAACTTCAAAAATAAAAAAAACCAAGCCAATCTCGTTTCATTTCAAAATGAGTAAAAACGGTCCTTAAGCAAAAGGACTATTGGAAAAACATGACATCTATTTGGCTTACACTTGAAATTATGTTCCCATACAAAGTCTGCAAGATCAGGTTTCAAAACTCTCCTGCACCTTCTTCCCTCTTGCTTGGATGGGAGACACCTGCTATCTCACCAGGTCTTGAAGATGGGACTTTGGGCTTTTTGTTTTACAAGACAAGTCAAACAATATTCAAGTGATGAAGTCCAGAAATGACGCTTAGAAATGTTAAAGTGTGCAGCCTTCCCCAGAAACAGCTTCCTGCAGGAGAAGCAGACATACCCTGGCTGGGGCTCACCTTGGGAGTGCTGCTCCTGTCCCCCGGCCCTGGGGATTGGCTGCCGTCACTGTTCCAGCCGGCTTCCTGAAAGATGTCAGGACTCTGCAGACGCACCTGGCGGGACACGACGAGGTGAACACGCCTTTCACTGGCCTGGGTGAGAAGACACAGATATTAGCCACTCTCAGAGCTTCCATCCAAAGGGTCCAGCACCAGGGGCTTATCAAGATGTGAGTTTTATTCTACCCTTTTTACGAAAAAAAAAAAAAAAAGGTATCTACCATTTCTCATGGCAATGCCCATTTTGTAATTTGACAAGAACGTGAGAATTATTTCCTTTATCTTGAAATCAAGAAGTGACACCTGCTTCAAGGGAAAAACTAGGGAAGGTTTGACTGATGCAACAGTTTTTGAAAAGATATCATCAAACTTCGTTATTTTTAAGGGATGGCTCCATTGCATATAAGCCACATCTGAAGGACTTTTCAGATTGAACAGAGTATACAGTGTAAAGTAGTAGCCCAGTCTAAAACTCAGACTGAAGGTAAATAGTATAGAAAAAGGAGTAGAGTTGGTGGCAGCAGCACTACCACTATAGGAGGAGAAATCCTGCATCTACGGTGCTAAACATGTAGTAGACATGGGAAAGGATGAACACTTTAGAAATACAGGGATGACTTAATAGGTTCAAATACAGCCTCTTCAAGGGCCTTTGCCTTGATCCTTTATTTTTTTATGGGACTATCGTTAATTCTGACTACTATTCCTCTGTGCTATGTACATTGATGCTTGCACAGAACATTCCAAATAGCAAATATACTGCTTACTGCGGAGGTCCATTATTCCTCACCATAAATTTACAAACTGGCTTCCTGCCACAGATGAATTTCACGTCTGTTTGAGAACATTACTCATTTTTCCAGAACTGCTGACTACTGAGCATCCAGATCCTCAAGGCAGACAGAAGAGATCTTAGCCCTGTGAAAAGTATGTCAACAAAGCACCCCGATGGCCCAGAGTTGATTAGAAAGGTCCCCAAGAAAGACTACATTTGGGGACAAGGTGGAGAAGAGCGAAGTAAGTTTTTGCAGTCCCTCTCTTCATCCCATCCCCTGACCGCTTACCAGAGCGCAGAGATAGACATCGGCTGGCCTGCCTTCTTCCTTTACAGGTATGGCAATCACACCACGGGAAAATTAGGCCATGAAGGAGGACCATGTTTTTAAAACCTTAAGCAACCAGAACCCCATTGATGAAATCAGATTCCCAGGATTGTCCAACAATTAGCCAGCCCAATCCTATGTGATTTTGCATCCTTATATTAATAAACATTTCTTCTCAGAGCTCTCTTGAAACTTGGGTGTCATCCCCTAGGTAACTGTAAATCAGATGAAAATTTAAAAACCATCTCTCAAGCACATTAAGAGTGTCGGTCAATGATGGGCCAGTCAAGTTGATTCGCCCTGCAACTCTGTAATCACAAAAATCCTACCGAACAGGCCCCGAAAAGCAAGTTCAAGTCTTTCACTCACGTTCTTTCACATAAAGCCCTGTCATCCCTTTGGCTGGTCTACGCAATCATCATTTACATACCTTTCCTCTGTTCATTTGCCTATCTTGAATTCCTTGTTGGTTCTTATCACATATAAAACTTGCATCAGAACGAAAATAACAAGCTCCGGAAACAATAAGGAAGCAAGCTGACATGAAGAACTATGAGATTGGCCAACTAAACTCCATTCTTAGAGGAGTATTTTGTAATAGTGTTTCTTTCTTTATACTGTAAGCCTCGCTTATCCCGAGGAGGTTATCTCTAGGAACTTTCTGAAGCAAAAATGACTAAGAGATAAGCGGCAAACACTCCAGTCAAAACTCCAACTGCCATGCCCAGAGTTGCTCCTTATCTTCAGGGAAACTCCGATGTTGTGAAGGATCTCAGCGGGGGATTTGTCTTGGGCCTGCACATGGTATCATGTTATCATGTTCGCTTGGCCCATGAGCAATTACATGACCTAGGCATCTCGGAAGAGTTGAGAAAATCTGAGACTTCTATATCGAATCGACTTGCCAGGAGAAATTCAAAATGCCAAGGAGCAGCCTGCAAGAACCGTTTAATTCACATTTTCAAACCCAAATTTCTCACCGGGGTTTCAAATGCCGACTTTGGTAGTAAGCTGCTGGCAGGAACAACACTCCAATGAATAACCCGGGGATCAATTTTCTTAGACATACGTTCTCTGCAAGGCTGGATCTGTGGCTCTTACCAGCCACCTTACAAATTGCTCTCGGGGAGACGGTGCTGGATTTGCTTTCTTTCCCAGTGTTTGAAGCTGTAAGGTGGAAAATAGGCTAATGTGTTTGTACTGGCTCTAGCCCTCAGGAGCAGCTGGATTTAGTGTCGAGAAACAGCTCTTAGAACCAGTGAGTCCTTCTTTCTGTGGGTGTAAGCCTGGTGTGAAGGTGAAGCGTGAGCAGGGGGGTGAGGGGAGACGGAACAGCAGAAATTTTTTATTGCGTGCCCGCATCACATGTGCCAGAAAGGTGGCGCAGCAGATCTGTCGCTTTCAATACCATGCTCAGAGGAAGAGCATGCTAGCAGGCAGGTGTAGGATAGCCTCTCGCGTGCATCTCTTGGAGAGTTGCAATTTGGGCCAAAGCAGTGTTTAACTCCTAAGATTGTGGATATCTTGAGTAGCAAGTAAGGCCAGAGGACAATCCTTTTCAGGTGAAGTTTCCTCTCTCCTCTCTCCCTTAAATATCCTCAGTTTTGATCCAGAAAGACTCTGGACGTGGTGGTTACAAGTTGCATAGTCTCACTGCTTATACCTATTCTTTCTCTCCGTAGAGCCCACTCATTAAACTCCCTCTCTCCTTTCTATGGGTTAAGGGAAGCACTTCCGACGGCTTTCTCCCCCGGGGACCTTAGCTTGTTGGCAGCCGTTCTGTCTCCATGGCTGACATGTGCCAGGCACTTCACAACGAGCCGTGGGGACATGGGGCTTACGGGACCATCAGGAGCAGGTGCCAGGAAAGAGATATGGGTTCCACACATAAGAGTCTCTAGGGGTGGGACTAATTACTTCCAGCAAAAGGAATAAGAAAAAAATCTAATATTCAGAGAAAATCAAAGAATTAAAATGGAGTAGCATTTATCATGGGAAGGCTTGTCTTCTTGGGTCATGTTTGAAGGATTATTTTTCTTTGCTCTTTTGAGACTTGGCTCAAGACTGCCAATAATATTTCCATGACAGGACTAAGCAGGGGCCACAAAAGGGAACCATAGTCTAAAGCAGCCTCATTTAGATGCAGCCTGTTTAAAAATCATAAAATCCCACCTCTTGTAACTGGAAGGAGTTGTCTGAAAGCGCCACACTGACATCTTGCAGGGCAGGCATCTTGTAGGGTCATGTTCAGCCTGGAAAGGGCTCTTTTCCCTACAAAAGCCACTGTGACTGGTAAGAAGTGTTCACCGTGTCAGGATCCAACACAGGTCAGAAACTTCACAGAGCAGAGAAATGGAAAGTCAAAGACGCCACCACACAAAGCAGGAGAGGCATTTTGCAGAGCTCTACATTGGAGCCGAGGGCGTCTTTCTACTATTCCAGCACTGCATGGGTCCACGCAATGGCAGAGCCAGCCAGCGACAACTAGGGCAGACCAGGAGTAGATAGGGTACCTGTACTTCAAGGTGTGACCTTCTCACCTAGCCCAGGGCTTCACCTATTCATTGTGAAAGAGGACTGAGTTAAACGAAATGCATTACAGCATTTGCTGCTTAAAAAAAAAAAAAGAAAAAAAAGGACACACACACACATACACGAATATGCTTAAATAAAATGGTTTTTAACATTCTAAAGACCCAAAACAGGGAATCTCCAAGCTGTTAGGCATCCAAACGACTGCTCAGAGCATGAGACCCTATATACACAACCCTTACAACATTGATATGGGTCCTCAGGCGACCCATGCTTGACTGGGAGCCCTCGTTACAGAGACAACTGAGAGCTACAGTTGCATTTATAATAAATAAGCTTGTCTCAAATTAGTGTTCCACCAAGAAAGGTTTTCATGAACATTGCTTTAAAAATAATTCAGCCTGGATCTGCATTCCCCACTAGTTTCTTTTCCCAGGATCCCAGAGTGAGATAGTCTAGCTTTAGTGTTCAGTGTATAGTTGTAGGGATGGGCTTTTTCCATGCTGTTTGGGGTTGCCCCATCTTAGCTTCCCTTCCACCAACTGCTCACATAGCCTTGCCAGTTCATCTATCTTGCGTTCACAGTGCCCTGGGGAAATTGTGGAGCACTGGTTTCCACATCATTGAAAAGTCACATATATGGAAGAGAGGTCAGACATCATCTAATCCAACATTCTCTCTGTAACCCAGGTTTCAGTTCCCCCTACAAAATCCTTGCCGTGTTGTCTCCCAGCTCCCGCCCCAGTGCCTCCAACGACCGTGAGCTCACTGTGTCCCATGCAGCATGGGCCATTCTTGGCGCTAATTAGAAAGTTTGTCCTTAGGCTGAATTAAATGTGCCATTTTCTTGCTTGCCCATCGGCTCCACTCATGCTCTCCTGGGCAGCCCAAAATCAATTTCCATGTGACAATCTTATTTGAAGATAGGGGTTTACTGTTCTCCCTCAGCTCTTCTCCTTTCCAGGTCAAATATTTCTACTTTCTTAAATATTTCATATGTTTTCTTTCTTTTAAAAAAAATATTTTATTTATGTATTTGACAGGGAGAGAGAGAGAAGAGAGAGAGAGAGCATGATCACAAGCAGGGGAGCATCAGACAGAGGGAGAAGCAGGCTCCCAGTTGAGCAGGGAGTCCAACACAGGACTTGATCCCGGAACCCTGGGATTATGACCTGAGCCGAAGGCAGATGCTTAACTGACTCAACCACCCAAGCGCCCTAATATTTCATGTTTTCAAGTGATCTCAAGAGTTCGATGAACTCTGGACCCACTCTAATAAAGTTGAGCAGGTGTGTGTGTGTATAGAATCAGATCCAGAAGACCCAATACAGAGTAGTATTTTTGCTGATGGACCAGCTGTACCCAGGACCTCAGGGATGGAGTTTCCGTTTTGCCATGTCTTGTGTGCCTAGGGGATTAGCTCTGTGAAGCCAAGGACTGCATAGATGTCTGTCTTCATTATTCCTGATTAGTGAAAAGATGACAGGGAGGTTCCCAGGCCTTCACTAAAGGACGCATTACATCAGTACGGCCTAGCTCCGACATCATGTATGGCATCGACCGTACATGGCAATCAGAACCGTTACCATTTGCAATGATAGAAAAATACCAAAGTCATCAATCATCTGCTGACCTGGCGACACACTACACAATGGGGTGCAGAAACAAAGTCCTTGCCCTAACCCCCCCTCTTCCAGTGAGCAAGAGAAATTGAGAAAAATCCCTCTCGCTGAGCAAAAAGTTGGGGGCTTCAAAAATAGAACTC
The DNA here is from genome assembly GCF_003254725.2 of Canis lupus dingo. Classification (NCBI taxonomy): domain Eukaryota; kingdom Metazoa; phylum Chordata; class Mammalia; order Carnivora; family Canidae; genus Canis; species Canis lupus. The sequence goes on from NC_064255.1 coordinate 46,514,507, forward strand.
CAGAACAAGTTAATGGAGAGAGGGTTTTTTTTTTTTTTTTTTTTGAGAGTTTCTATAAAATGAGCTTGGTGAAAGCAAACCTGGTGTGTGCCGATTTGTGCACCATTGCAACGTTAGCACCTAGTATAACGCCTGGCACATTTTTAAAAAGAATTCAAGAATATCTTCAGCAGCTACTTTAGTGAGCAAAGAGCAACCAGAGTCTAGCCAAAGAAAAAGGAAATTTAAGAGGCGTTGAGGAAAAGTGATGAATAGGACCTTAGGATTTCACCAGGATAGAAAAAGATTTGAGACAGAAATTCTGTCGATTTTTCCCTCTTGACTGTCACTCCATTCGCCCATGTGCTCCCAGAGGCACATCTTTTAAGTGTTAAGATGTTAATGATGACAGGCTGATATACGCAGGGTCCTATGGACGTCAGTGACAAGGTCAAAATAAGAATTTCGTTCTTGAGTTCTCGTGGCTGTTGATTGCTCAGTCAGCGGAATGGCCCACATCCCTTGGCTCAAACGTCATATCTTTTATGGTATCTAGAAGTGACTCTCATGGTTCATTCTGTTCCGTGGTGTTAAAAAAAATGCAACATGGGGGATCTATTGAGTTGGAGGAAGGGCAGTGAAGCCTCAAGTTTCCCTAAAAAAAAGTTAAAAAATTCCCTAATATTTGCAGTGTGTAGCTGTGCATGAGATTCGCTCACAAAATTCTAAGAAGCTGTACAGTGTCCCAAGCCATGCTTTATCATGAACACATGAAATTTAGAGCCTTATAGAAAAATCATCTGGGCTTTGAGAATTCAGCTCAAGAAGACTGTTCTTACATCTATGTATTCTTCAGCCTTTGTATTAAATTTATTACAATGCCATGTTAATAAAATTGCTCTAAATGGGGGATTTGACTCGGTATTAGCTGTGCTGATTTGTAAAAAGCACATTGATCTATCAGGTCTTATTTCACTGGCAGTTCTTACTGGCTCCAGGGGACAAGATTTCTGTCTGTTTTCCAGTTGTGCAGAACTCATGAGCTGGAATCACGTGTTCAGAACAAATGTAGGTAATACGAGGAGTTCGTTATTTACTTTCTGGCTCTGTCTAGAGCCTCTCACATTCTTTTGAAAAGTTCGAAGAGCCTGGATGTTGGTTGTTCTTTGATAAAAATAACTTCTCATTGAAATATTAATTCATGCAAAGGGGAAAAAATAATCCTACATATGCAAGTATTAGTGAAAATCTATGTTATTATCACTTCTATGGATGGCTTTGAATTTATGTTTCTGCATCTGCCTCAAGTCTGGGAGTGGCCTAGGGGGAAAAAAAAGGCATAGAAAAGAGACTCAAATTTGAAATCCAAAATTACTTTCTTCACTTATTAACTGTATATATTTGAACTCCCAAATACATCTGAACTCCCTGCTCCAGAATTGCAGATAGATGAGAACATCTCAAAATAGGCATACCTGTCAGCATAAATCATTTGCACACTGATGTGTGGGGAGGGAGAAGCAATCTCCATGATAGGGGGGTGGAGAGCCCTTTCTTCCCTTGAGTCTCAATCTTTGGTCTGTATTTTGTGGTTCTCTGGTTTTAGGTAGGACACCAGGCAGTGTCACTAAGCTGCCTCTTTCCTCCAGTTATTCTAGACATGGTGCTCAAAAAAAAAAAAGTCAAGAAATTGACAATGGAGAAAAATAAAGTCAATAAAGTTAATTGGAGTCAACTACTCTGTATTCGAAGCTTCTGTCTCCTTAGGGTTTCTCCTTCTGGAGGAGTCCGACTCACTCCTGGGGGCTGGCACCCAGGGCTGCTGAGTAAGTGGGGGTAGGACTCCACATATGTAAGTTGGTCAAATTTAAAACAGTTGTGGCTTCTCTGTAATAGCTTTTCCCTGAAATAATGGAGAAAAACGCAAAAGTGTGGTACTGTGGGAGGAAAACATGACCAAAAAGACATGTTGTCTGGGAATTTCTTTCTAAGGCAAGTATGATTCATGGAGGAGATACACGAGGGCCAGGCAGCCAAGGATTGGTGGGTAACTTGACTCTCCACCTTTGAAGGTATTAAGTTTAATTCCCGCAGCCTGGTGTGTGTTACAAGTATCACATAAATAAAATCAACGCTTGAGATTGCTTAACTGGATTTTCCCAGCACTCTACTTTTTCCATTTCTTTTCTAGCTAGCTTTGCCCAAGCCTTTAAAAGATTTTTTCCCCCCTTTTCTGCTTATAAAGTACGTTGGCTTTGTTTAGTAAGCAGAAGACTCTTTTAGGAAGTCCCACTATTAGGCAAGATTTTACTTCATAAATTTACATTCTCTGGGAAATTTTTCCCCCTCTTCTGCTATTAATCTAAAAAAAGTAGAATGCCACATGTAATCAAAAGTTGTCCAAGTGGTATGAGTAAGGGAGGTTTTCTGATGCCTATTGTGAGGTGTAGTGGGCAGCTTATCTCTAGAACATGAGCTGACCTGCAGGGGGAGTTGACAAACACAATAGGGGAAAAAAGTTGATGATGGCCTAAAAGTCTAGTTCCAAAGGAGGGGAAAAAAATCATGCATAGGGGGTTTGTTCATGACAAGAACGATGATTCTTCCTTTTCCATGGGTGAATGTTTTCATAAAATGTCTATTTTCTGTTCTCATCCGTTGACATATGCAAGTTAGAACCACCTGCTAAATGCTGACTTGATTGTATTTGAGATCAGAGACCAGAATATATTCCAAGCTCTGCAAGGCCAGAAACTGTGCCCATCTTGTTTACCACTGTGTCACACACTTGTTGGCACCTAGAAGGTGCTCAACCAATAATAACTGAATGAAGTCAAGAGGAAAAGATGTAGAAATTCCATCTTGGGGACAAACAGCATGTAAAAGTCGATTTGGTGTTTGTTCTTTGGCAAATGGTTTGATGATGAAAAATCCCTAAGAGATGGAATTAATGCATAAATTTTATCTTCTGTATATTTACATTTTTATAATTTGGCTCAACGCACTCATTCAACAAACATTTATTGAGTGGCTGTTCTTGCCAGACATTTCTCTAAGTGCTTGAGTCACAATACTCTACTGTATTATTCTGCACTAGGCCAACAGGTAATAAAGTAATTCGCTGGTAGGAAAAAATAAAGCATATTCCATAAAGGATGTAGAGCTGGGATGGAGAAGCTATCTTAAGTGGGATTGTTGGTGAAGGCCTCTCTGAGGTGACGTTTGAGGATACCCGTATGAAGCATGGCAGTAAGATATTTGGAAGATTCTTCTAGTCAGAGGGATAGCAAGAACATCAACCTTGAGGTGAAAGAGGTCTTGAAATGTTTGAGGAGTAGTAGCAAGAGGGTACTGTGACTGAGCATGCTAAGACAAGAGCGAGAATACTAGAAATCCTCTACTTTGCTTACAAAATGAAGTTGGAAAAATAACTAAAGGTCAAATTACATATGGCTCTGAAGGCCACTGCTAATATTTGGAGATTTTAATCTAGGTGTCTTGGGAAGCATCGGAGAGCTGAGTGTGGGAGTGACAGGATAGGACTGATTTTGTAGAGTGGCCGTCTAACTGCCTCGTAGAGAGCAGAGGTAGGAAGTCATGTGCGGAGGCAAGGAGGCCAGTTGGGAGGGCTCTCGCAGAGACCGTGCTGGTGGTAGCATGGCTCATGGATGCCATGGAGGTAGTGAGAAATGGATTCCAAAAAGAGCATGTTGAAGAAAGTGAGAAAATCTTCTGGCCCAAATAGCTGCATAAATTGTGCCATTCCTAGAGACTGGAAGAGGATGGAAACCTGGAAAGGGCAGGTTTGACAAGGAGTAGAGAGAAGTCAAGGATTTGGTTTTAGATATGAAGTTTGAAGTTTGAATATTTGAAAATATTCACATGGAGATACCAAGTAGGGAGTTGGTTACACGAGTATGGTGTTCAGAGAAGTTAAAGCCGGGCATGCGGGTTTGGGAATGCATGGCATCAACTCAAGAGGGGAAATGCCTCATAACTCTTGATTTTCTTCTCCACCTGCTCCACAGACTATGGCCTCAGGGCCTGTTAGGCAGATAAACATCCATCACGTTAAGCATCACCTCAAGAGTGAGACAGCCCATGTGCTTCCTATCCTGGTGGACAGAGGACGTAGGGTAAGTCTCCTTGCACTCTTTGCCTCAGGCCGTCCACACCTAAAAGGACAGTAGCACACACTCCTTGGTTCTCCTTGGGAAGAAGGAGAAGATACCACACACACGACAATGAAGAGACTTGTGAACACCTGCAGGAACTCCATGGCCGGAACCCAGGGTAGGGAGTTTTGTGTGTGTGCGTAAGCGACCAAGTTCTCGAAAGTACTCTATGTCTTCTGATTATCATCCTCCGCGGAGCTTGGTACAAGGTTTAGTCAACTACTGCTGCTGACTCGCTGTCTCTTCTTGAAGTATTAATACTTTAATTGGAAGCTGACGTGGTGTGCCGGGTAATTGCAAACGCTTCATACGATAAGGCCTCTAATCGGGCCCCTCCCCTATCAGCTTTCTACTACCTCTAGAGAGATCTAGAAAATCATGTCACTTCCTTTCTTAAACCCTTCCAGGGACACCCCCATGGCCTTGAGGATAAAGTCTGAGCTTCTTAGAGTGGCTAATAAAACTCCGCAGGATCTGGTCCTTGCCTCCCAACCCTGCCTTGCTACGGCTGCTTTTTATAATAGACACCACGCTCCAGGTATTAATGCTTTTCCTGACCACCTTCCAGGGAAATGTTCCTTTGTGGTGTATTGCCTTAAAATGACCCTCCCTGCCTTGTCTACCTAGAGAATTTCTACTGATTCCTCAAAGCCCCAAGTTCAAGATATTTTCCTGTAAAGAATTCCTAGGCCCATGCAAGAAAAATCTCTCCATCTGAAACAACATTATAGTACTAACATATCCTATGGCAATTATTTACAGAAAGTCCATCCCCTGTACTAGATTTGGGCTCCTTCGAGAGAGCAGCCTAAGAGGCCACCATCTCTATGTTCTCTGTACCTGACACCATGGCTGGCTGAGTAGCAGAAACTTAATACATCTTGGCTAAAGGGAGTGAATAAATGAATTAGAGTACAAGAGCCCACAACAAAGCCTGTCCTAAGAATAAAGATGGCAGCTCATTAAATGTTGGAAAAACATGGTGACCTAGCCAAAGACAACAAGACCCAGGCTAGGGCTTGATGATGCTATGCCAGTCAGGAAAGTGAATTCATTTGAACCAATGTCAGGCTATCGGGAACATCACTTGTATGCCTCTCTTTCTAGGGCCCTTCTGATAGATTCATACTTGAGTTCCCATGGGCTTTCCAAGAAGGCTGGACTCAGCCATTGAGAGGAGGCTCAGCCTTAGCCAATCCCACAGTGGTCTCCATCCACAGGATTCCTGGAGGGCACATGGCACTGCTTCTTATGGGAGTTAGTACCCCTAGGTGTCTTGGAAGTGTCCAGAATGGATGTGAATGACCCCTGGGTCTGCAAATAACAGACTGGGTCCAAGGATGACACAACGCTGCTGATCTTAAGTGACCTTCACCTGGTTAGGTTACAACCCCTACGTGGGCAGTCAGATCGGATGGCTGGCAACACTGAGGGAATGGCCATGGGCCTGAGACACATCTTTTGCTGGAGTAATGTTCCTACCTGGCCCTTCAGTCTTGACTCCTGGGAAGGGGGCCACTGCATGTCACACACGGTCGTCAGAGGGCGGGTAGGTCAGGGTAACGAGCATCCCACTTACGCTGACAGGTGCTAACCAGGATCTTGGCAATGACCCGTGACTCACCTGAATCAGGTGAGCCGCACTTTCTGGGCTGCCATACCGAAGGTCGTGTCCGTTGATGGCCAACACACGGTCGTTCTCCTCCAGCTGACCATGTCTGTCCGCCACACCGCCGTCCAACACGTTGAAGATGTACACCCCGGGCTCATCCACCCTACGCACCAGTTTTATTCCCAGCTGCTCCTCGGGGCTGCTCTTGTTGAGAATCACATGAAAGGTGTCACTGCGGGGCCCGTAGGCATCCAGGGCCTGTCCGCTGCTCCGGCTCTGGAACTTCTGCTCACGCAGCACCGTGAGCCGCAGCACCTGGCACGGCTGCCGCAGGAGGTGCAGGGCATAGTTGTGAGGTACGTTGCTGATGTCCATCCCGTTGACCTGGATGGGGAGGCGGACAGTGGGGGGGACCCGAAGCTAGAGCCAATCAGCCAGCCCCACCTGCCACAACAACCCTTCCTGCAAGGCCCGGCCCCACAGCATCAGCAGGACCCCTCCTGAAAGACCCCTCTGGTTTGTCACCTTCTCCTCTGTCCAAATATTCCAAAGACCCCTCCCCGCCCATCTTCCAACAGGACTTCTAACCCCACTTTCCTCCTGTTCCCTGCACCTTCTGCTGGCCTCTCCCTCTTCAGCCTGTCCCTGCACATGCCCCAGGTGTATTTACGCAGTCCCAGCCCTCCTTTCTGTTGCTTGCCCAACTTGGTGTTCAGGGAAGGGGCTCGGGGTGGGGAGTGGATAGAAAAAAAGAAAGAAAAAGGAAAAGGCAAAAGAAGAAAATTTCCCATTGAAGGTCAAATGGTTACACGAAAATGCTGTTCAGATTAAACTGAGCTGACACTTTCTTCCCCAAAACCTCCAGGTGAATTTTTCTCCTGGGGTCATCTCTCTGCTGGAACTTCCGGGCCCTGCCACTGCACATGTGTGCGCGTGCAAGCGTGTGTGTGCAGGTATGTGCGTGCATGGGTGCATGTGTGTGGTCTGAAGCTTGTTGCTGCCTATGAGGTCTTTTGCCCATGTTCTCAACAAAAAAGGGAAAAAAAAAATCTCTGTATAGTTTCAAGCAAACTGATAGGCATGAGCTCCCAGGCCCTCTTACTGAAAGGCTGGATCACTTTATTATGCTACTTACACGTCCTCGGGCTCGGCCCTCTAATTTGTGCCTCATTAATTATCTGCGGGGCTGATGCCCCATGGGGCTTTCTGGTTTTAATTACTCTGGCTAAGCAGGCCCAGCCGGAAGGCTCAGCCCCTAGCGGGAGTCACTGCTTCGCAAGGAAACCATCTCGCAGCAGCCCCACACTCTGCGCTGGGTCTGCAGGACCGGGGCCCCACAGGAGAGAGACAGCCTTCTTGAACTTCTGTGGTTGGGTCGGATTTCTTGTACTTGCAGCCAATTGATAGAGGAGGCTCAGAGTGAGATTTTAAGAGGTCTCCCTGCAGGACATCATTTTTTTTTTTTTTTCTGCCTCTCCAGGGATGGATGAAGGCTCGCGTGCACAGACAAGCCTCACCACTTGTATCCAAGCACAGGTGAGCTTAAAGCCCTTGCTCCACTCTGTCATGTATCCTGTGTCTCATTTCCCCCATCACACCCAGGCCGGGGTCATCTGCAGGACAGTCCTGGCAGCCCTTGGCCTGCAAGGGCCACCTGAAGGCCCTAAGAATCAGAATGTCTTATGTGACCCTCCCGGGCAGAACAACTCCCTCCCTCTGGAGGGAAGCCACGTAGAGTCCACTGACTGCACTGTGGACTGTCTCTAGAGGTTGACGGGCCCGGCCTTGTGCTTTACCCCAGAGACCAGGGGGAGGTTTGATCGCTGCTTTAAATGCTTTCTTATTCCAAATAATAATAATAATAATAATAATAATAATAATTTTTTTTTGGCAGAGAAATAGCTCACGCTGTATCAGGAGCTGGCCCCTGAACCACCTAGAAGAAACGGGATGAAACTCTTCTCTGGGTATCAGACAGGGAGTCTACAGCCAGGGAGGGATTCCTTGTCACTCTCGCCGCACGTCCGTCCTCTGTGTGATGAACAACTCTCCCTTTGTCCTTTCTGCTCTCAAGAGTCTTCCCTAGCATCCTTCCTCTCACCCAAGCCCCTGAGCACAGCAAGGCCCAGGGTGTGCTGTTCCACCTCCTGCCCGCCCTGGAAGGTCGGTGCCTTGGTGGGAATAGCTTAGCCTCACCTTTTGGGTTTTCTCATGGAGGGCCATTAAGCTACAGGAAGTTTCCCGCAAGGGGGGTGTGTGAAAGGGAGTGACCAGATCCAAGATGACATGTTCCATTAACCTGCTCTAAAAACAATACGAGAAGACAAATAGATGCTCCAGTTTCATATTCTTTTATGTTATGGTTACTTCAAGTGGGAGGAGGGGTTGGGAAGGAGACAGGAAGAGAAGGAGGTAGAGAAAGGGAAGCAGGGACAGGAGCTGGAGGGGAGACGAGGAGGGAGGGGAAGACAGAGACAGAAATACTCTTACCCAGAAAGAGGCAGAGGCTATAAGGACAAGACAGAAGGGGCAAAGACCTATCTCCATTAAATGACAATTCTCAGGGAAAGAGCCCTATCGGCGTGACAACCCTAGAAAGTGACCGCTTCCCATCCATCTGGCATTTCCTCCATCCATCCGCTGACTTGCTCCGAAGGGATTTTAGCAAGCCCCCTCTTCCCGGCCCCACCACGACTGCGGCCTACCTTCAGGATGATGTCTCCTGGCAGCAGCCGGCCATCCCTGGCAATCACCCCGTCGCGGTAAATGTGCTGGATGATGATGTGGACCAGTGGGGTTTCGCTGCCTCCCACGAGCCTAATGGAGAGGCTTTCGTTGGGATCCACTCGATTGATCTTGACGCTTGTAATTTCACCATCTGGAATCAGGTGATACAACCTTGGAAAGACTAAAATGGACAAAGACAGTATTTATTTAAGACACCCACCCGGCAGACATTTCCAAGCCCTCCTCTTCTTGCCAAACCTTGGTGTCAGCCAAACTAAACTATTCATCGTTCCTCATACATGTTTTCCATTTTCCTGCCTCCTTGCCAGCATCGGTTTCTCTGCCTGGAATGTTTTTCATTCTAGGCCTAGACCCAATTTTTCCTTCAAGACTCGCATGAAATGATCCCTTTCAATTAAGCTCTACCTTGGTCCCTCTTGCCCTGCTCTGTCCAAACATCCCATTCCGCCCCCCACCCCCCACCCCAAAAGCTTGTATTTCTCCCCAGCACTGAGCCCTCTGTTGTCATTCATGCTCATTTCATTCATCCTCCCCCGGGACCCTAAGATCTCTGAGGACACTGTTTGCAGCTGTCCTGTGGCTGTGTGTACAGATCATGAGCACAGGCCAGAGCCTCCTGAGGGTGGAGGGGTGCATGAGGACGAAGGGTCACTAAGGGAGAGACCACAGGCTCAGCGCCTCCCTGTCGAGGGACAGAACAGACCAAACCAGCTTTTCTGCTTTCTCAGGCCATTTTGAAGATTTCTCCCCGGCAGTCCCTGCTCTTCAGGCTCAGGGCACTCCCAGGCCTCCCTCCCAGACATTGCTGTCAATAAAGGGAAGTCAGCCAGCCCGATCCCTGACCAAGGAGAGGTGGTGGCATCTGGAGGCTCATCCCTGCTCTGGCGGGATTGCTGAACTCAGAGCTAACAGGAGATGCAGAGAGCTCAGACTTTACCTTTGAATGGAAGACTCTTCTTTCCCCATGAAATCCTTCCCGGGTCCCTTCAACACCAGCCTCCACCGCACCCCACCCCAACCCGACCCCACCGCTGGGCCCACATGCAGAAGAGCTTCCTTAGTCGTCTGGTTTAACAGCAACAGACACCATAGTGCGGCTTTATTCTGCATGTGAGGGCGTTTGAGCTGAGAGTGGGGAAGTGACCTGGTCTGCTGGAGGCTGCAATGTAAGGTGGCCGTCAGAGCCAGTCACACCCTAGGGCTCCAGGTGACCTGCCGTCCTGTCACCTCCCTGGGGTTTTGGAACAACCAGGGATTCACAAGGGTCCCACGGGGGACTCGCCGGAGAGACCCATAAGCCAGCACTGTCTGCACAGAAGTGTGCAGAAGGGGCACCGTGGGATGCCAGGCAGGCTGCACCTGGTTTGGTGGCGTCGGCGGCTCCTCCCTGGTTGCTGAGTTTGGATGCGGTGGGCGGGATGCTTTTGTCTCCTCTAGCTGCCGACAGCTGCCTCTGCCCTAAGATTCTCTCTTCATTAAGTCAGCTGGGAAGGGGGGAAACAGCAGGTCTGGCTCTGCATAATGAGCCCTGTTTTCAAAACCCATGACCTTAGTCCATTTTCCCTAATGAACTATGAGTTCATTAAGAAGTGCTCAACTCTCCAGGAACAATACAGAAAGAATTAAAATGACTTCAAAGTACCGTAGGACATGATCAACAAAGCAATTTAGCAGCCAGAGGAAGCCTGAGACGTTGCAAATGCGCGTCCTTAACCTCCGCTGGGATGTAATTTAATGTAAGATTGGCTTTGCTGGAAGGCTGTGGGCAGCGGCCTTAATCCGTCAGTTCCTGGTGCTAACAGTACTTGGGTGATTGCTTTCAATTAATGTTTAAACTACTTTGATTACATTAAGTAGGCGTTACCATAAGCATTTGTTGGAACAGGTCTGGTGACAGGCAATGGCGATTTAAAAAAAAAAATCACTTTGGACAAAGATTTAGAAATAATCATCAAAGCTGCTGCTGATTCGTGCTCCCCTTTCCCTCCCTGTCGGCTCCTCCCCCATCCCCAAGAGATTTACAGAAACCATCCTCCCAAACCTAAACTACTCAGGGCATTTGATTTGAGAGTGTGAAAGGGCACACCCAGTTGTCCTTTTACATAACGTGAATTAGAGCCACGCCAATGAGACCCTAGTGACCTCGAAGCATTAAAATAATTTTTGGGGAGGGTGCCTCGGTGGCTCAGTCGGTTGGGCATCCCACTCTTGATTTTGGCTCAGGTCACGATCCTGGGGTCATGGGATGGACCCCTCATCAGGCTCCATGCTCAGCAGAAAGTCTGCTTGAGATTCTCTCATATAAATAAAACCTAAAATGACAACAACAAATCCAACTGCCAAATTTGTACTGGTCTGGAATGAAACAGAGTTGCTGAGTATCGTGTCCTCACCGAAGGACTAGGGATACGTTATTTACTGAGTGTTTATTATGTGCCAGGCATTGAGCTAGCCAGTTGCATGCATATTTGGGGGGGTTTGTCGTTACAACAATCCTATGAAGCAGATTATTATTATCCCTGCTTTTTAGAGGACAGAATGCTGGACCTCAGAGAAGTTAAGTAACCTGGCCAGGGTCACACAGCCAATAAGCAGCGGAGCCTCTTTCCCCATGACGGATGGATACACCATGCCATGCGAGTTCACAGGCCCAACCACAAGTTGCTGAAGCAATGAGACTTGAAGGCCATTTTGGAAAGGTTGGTTGCCTTTTTTTTGAATCCTGAAAAGACCATCACTACCAGCCAGTGTTGTTGAGTCTTTAGCACCTCACCCTATATACCCCTGGAGCATCCGAAGAAACCCATTCTCTCCTGCTCTCAGGCCCCTGCACACCTACTTTGGCAGCCATCCCCATCTTCCTGGGACACAGATGCTGCAGTTTTGCACTGTGCAAAAGCTTTCAGGTGTGCTCACTGCCCCAAATCAAGACCCCAGAGAGGCATCTAGGACCCTTCCAGTCTAGTCTTAATCTCATCTCCCACTGCTTTCTTACACCCAGTCTAGATCCCAATGCCCATCCAGGTCATAAACTGCCCCTTAAACGTGGGTTATGCTGCCCTGCTCCGAAGTGATGCTCCTTTTCTGGGGCTGCCGCTGCCATTTGTTTACAGCTCAGTCTTCCTGGTATTTTATTTTCTTCCAGTCATGAACGAGCCTCTCAAAGCCAGGAACTGGATTTTATAATCTTTGTATAAAATCATAGAGCCCAGGCCAGTACTTCACACACAGTAACCTCTGCTCAGAAAGATTTCTGCAATAAACACACAAACCGATCTTATATCCAGGCAGAAGAAAACTTTAGAAAGCTCAGGACCCTTTCATAAGAGGGAGGACTGGCAGAAAGGAAGTTGTAATCCTATAGTCACTGCACATTCGGCGAACGCCATAATATGTGCCAGATATCACACTTCACCTTGAGGATGCAAACACTCACCAAAGAACCCCTGCTCTTACAGACGCAGTTGCAATGAAAGGTGACATTTGCTATAATAACGATGCAGGCGCGTCGAGAACACAAGGGAAAGAGGACTGAGGGAATCAGGGGGGCTTCTAAGAGGAGGCCAAGCCTACACAGAGCCTGGAAGGAGGAATTCGAGTGGCTGCAGAAGGGGTGTGGGAGTGAAAATTGAACAACAGCCTGGAAATATTCACAGGACTGTAAAGCTCAGAGTAGTGAGAGCATGCAGTGTGTGTGCATGCGTGTGTGTGTGTGTGTGTGTGTGTGTGCGTGCAGTGGGGGGAGAGGTGACAGGTGAGCAAGAGGGCTTCTCTAGGACAGCTCATGGATTCCCTGAAGGCATGATAAAGACCGTGGTGGGGGATTGGCCTCTCAACCCCCTAGGAGGAGAGGGCACGTAACCCGGCAGTTGACAGAGTGGGCTCTGGAGCCAGAAAGCCTGAGTGACAGTCGGATGTCATTTTCTAGCTGGGGGACTTTGGGCTAGTTACTCTCTGGGTCTCAGTTGCTTCATCTGCAAAATGAGAATCATCAGCCCTATCCCTTGACATGTGACCTCTAAATGACTGAGGACAAACATTACCTGGCACCCAAGAAAGCTCCATTTTTTTTGAAAAGCTATTGTCATTGCTCTGAAGCTCTAATAGAAGATAAAAATAAAATATTTCCTAGCTGCATTTTTATTAGCAAAAACACGTAGGATCTAAGATCCAACAGAGCCTGGACTCTAGAGCCATGCTACCTGGATTCAAAGTTAAGCAAGGTAATTCGGGGCAAGCTAGGTAATCTCTCTGTGCCTCGATTTTCTCATCTGTAAAAGAGGGTAATAATAATAGCAGCCACTTCTAGATTTGTTCTGAGCATTAAATAAATTGGTTGCGTGGACAAACACACTCAGAACCACACATTATGCATAGTCGTCATAAGAACTTATATCTTATAAGTTATAAGAACTTATTTACTGCATGCCAGCCACTGTTCTATTTTTTTTAATTTTTATTTATTTATGATAGGCACACAGTGAGAGAGAGAGAGAGAGAGAGAGAGAGAGAGAGGCAGAGACACAGGCAGAGGGAGAAGCAGGCTCCATGCACCGGGAGCCCGACGTGGGATTCGATCCCGGGTCTCCAGGATCGCGCCCTGGGCCAAAGGCAGGCGCCAAACCGCTGCGCCACCCAGGGATTCCCCCAGCCACCGTTCTAAATGCTCTTCATTTAATTATTATTATTTCTTATATGTGTGAAGCTAGCACCTGGAGGTCAGGGCTTCAAAACCTACTTGCTCAACCTCTGTAAAAAGAGGAGAATCATTTCTGCCTTTAGCTACTTATGTAAGAAGTAGTCTAGTCAAGGTAAAAAAAGAAAAATCTTATGCCCTTGTCCTAGAAAGGTGGGGTCCTAGAAAGTGGGCGGGGTCAGGTTGTCATCACCCCTGAGGTCATCCTGGAGGCCTCGCCCACGTCCAGGCCCACAGGGAGCTCACTTACCTTCGGGGGCAGTGGTGTCTTCAGAATTTTCCCTGCCCTGGTCAGCTTGGTTGGCAACTGCACTTCCGCTCTTTGTCCTTCGAAGAACACTCAGAGCTCGGTTGATTTTTTTAAAAGATCTGCTTCTGATCGTGGATCGCTCAAAGGGCCGTGCTGAGGACAAGAGACAAGGAGAAACAGCAGCTATACATTCACAGAAATCTGCTTTTATCTACACGTCTGGTCAGATATATATACAACAGCACAAGAACGGTGATCACTCCTAGGTGGTAATTTGCTTCCCTGCGCGGTCTCAGTTTTCTACAATGAAACATGTATGGATTGTTTAAAAACCTGCTTTTCTCTTTTGCTGGGCTGAACGTCGCAGCACTTCTCTCGAGCAGCAGGGATGGGAAGGTGCCGACACTGGCAGTGGTAAATCATCGGCCCTGGCTTGGCTCCTTCCACCAAGTTCGATTACACGTTTTTAATGATCTGAGGTACTTGTGGTTTCATTTCACTTTGGAGGATTGGACGTTGGATTGCTGCCAAAACTACCAGAATGATTTCCCCTTTAAAAAAACATTTCTAGAACTCTCTACAGTAAGTATTCCACAGAGGGCAATCTCAAGGCAAGGAGCCTGTTCCCAGACAACCACCCGTTTGACTCACCCCTAGTTCGGTTGCTCCGGCCAGAGTCCAATGGGCTGTCTGCTGGCTGACCATCCTCCACGGTGGACACGTAGGCAGGGTTGTCTAGGCCAGGCTCATTTGTCACCAAGGAGACGGTGGCAGTGGCAGAGACCTCTGGGGAGAGAGCTGTTGCCGTGAGGCTCACGCAGCCATCGGGGCAGCCATCTTGAGAGCGCCTCTTCTTGTCTTTGGTCAGGCCGTAGTGGGAAGCACCTTTACAGCTGTAACAAAAACCAGTGGGAGGTCAGAAAATGTGGCTTTGCTCATTGTTCAACCAGGCTTCTTCAAGTATACATGCTTGTTGCACTTGCAACGTGAGTTGTTTGCTCCTATGTTTGCTCCCCCCCACTCCCTTTATCACAGGGAGGTACTCAATATACACTCATCAGCTAAATAATTTAGTGGCTTCAGAAAAAAAATGCCAAAAGATGATTTTTGCATTCTCTTAAAGCTCTCTCTACACTGGTATCTACAAGGCCAGAGCTTGAGGCTGGCAGTCTTCAACTATGGACTTGGTCATTCCCTCCTGTTGGTGTTTATTTTGACCACAAAAGTCCTTAGTCACACTCAGTCCTTTCTTTTGGGTTTGGTTTCCAAAGCACTGAACATAAATACAAAGCTCCTCCCAGATTCCGTATTTAACTGTCCATGGAAACAGAATTGCCATCGCCACAAAGCCACAGGGGTTTACTCAGCATCAGTATTCTCTAGAGGCAAGCTTGCTGACTTCCATGCTCTACCTCTGGGCTGCTGGCCAGAACCAGGGGCCGGGGGCTCCTGTGTACTAAAATCCTATTCATTCTCATGTCTTCCAACATTAGGAAAGGAAAACTACATTCATGGTCTTTAAGAAAGGAAATGGTAATCGTCTATAACCATTCACTCTCCATGTTAAAGAGCAGACCCCAGGGCCAGGAGGCCAAGGTATAAGCTGATTTAGGTCCATATTTTGCTGTGAATGTACATCTACATGTCACTGAGAAAGTCATTTCAGCTCTTAGGTAGCGTTTTGGTCAGAAAATAGTGACAAGTTGATCATCTCATCCTACTGTGGTGAGCAAGTGGCAGTGGACAGTCACATCAGCTCCCACAATTGTTGGAAAGCAGAAATCATATGGGTGAGTCCCTTTAAGAAATGTCCATTTGCTTATAATGGATGGACTAATAATAAATTATTTTTTATCAGTTCCTTACAGAAAATCTTCTGTGGTTAAAAAAAAAAAAAAAGAAAAGAAAAGAAAAAAAGAAAATCTGTGGTTGAACTATTTTATTTTTTATTTATTTTAAAAATTTTATTTATTTATTCATAGAGACAGAGAGAGAGACAGAGACACAGACAGAGGGAGAAGCAGGCTCCATGCAGGGAGCCCGATGTGGGACTCGATCCTGGGTGTCCAGGATCAGCCCCAGGATGGCGGCACTAAACCGCTGAGCCACCCAGGCTGCCCAAGGTTGAGCTATTTTTTATTTTTTTTATTTTTTTTTATTTCTGATTTTATTTTATTTTATTTTTTTAATTTTTTATTGGTGTTCAATTTACTAGGTTGAGCTATTTTAAACACAGATCCTTTGAAAGCCTATTTGAAGTGATGTTTCTTCATGTTCTTACAGGTCAAAGGAATCAAACAGCAGTCTACAGTTGATATGCACACGATTTACATGACCTGTTGAAACATAGAGCTGGTGGATAGAATGACTTATTTTCTGCATCAGAATCCTTGCTCTGAAATTTACCTGTGTAATCTGGGGCAATTTTGTTAACCTGGTTAAATGTCCTCATCTGCACATACGTCTAGGGCTGCTGTGAGGTCGGGTCAATATTAGGTCTTGCCAAGATTTTAGAACCCTGCCAGATATACGGTATGTCATCACAAGATTGTAGCTACTTCCATAATTGGATCCATTCTAGGATGCTTGTTTGTTCATACTCTAACATCCTGAGATTAGAAATGCACGGGTGATGGAGGGAGTCCTGTAGCTTCTACTGCAAAGCTGCAGCCATGATGCAGAGGTCATTATCTGAGCAGGGCAAACACAGTCACAGGTGACCATCTTGTAACTTCCATTGAGTTGTGTCCATTCTTTGTGCTACGTCGTTGAATTTACTTGCCATTCGATGTCTTTCTTAGAAAAGATTACATTATGGTTCAGCACTGAAAAGAAAAGTTAACTGTATATATAGAAGTCTCTAAAAACAGCAGTGGCATGTAAGTTTGATGTTGATAAAGCAAATATTCATTGTCAGGAGGAAGACAGCAATGCTATATTTTCTTGTAAAGAGACAAGGAAATGCTTTATTTGCTTATAAAGGAAGATGTCCCCAAGGAGATAAAAAAAAAAGTGGTGTTATATTTTGTTACTGAGATCATTCAAAAGGACTGGCCTATTTCATGCCAAACAATACAACTAGAGGGCAGGAGAGGTCACCAAATTTGTCTGAATGGATTTCAAAACCATAAGCGTCTGACGTGACCAATCCACACACTGCAGGGAAATCTTTAAAGGTGTTTTAAAATAATTTAACCAGTCAATTTTTAAAGCTGTTGGTACATAAAATATGTTTCTTATGAACAACGGCATCTTAGATTTGATGAAATGTGGTTTTATTTTATTTTATTTTATTTTATTTTATTTTATTTTATTTGAAATGTGGTTTTAATATTAGTAGAAAAGGACTTTGGTTATACAATCCTATACCCTTATCTTCTAAAAGATGAAACAGGCCTCCAGTTTTTAATGCTAGTCTTTCCCCTCACTGAAAGAGTTTAAGCTGTTTGCATGAATTGGTAAGGTTTTACTGTTCTGATTAGCTACTTTGGCTTAAAATTGTTCTGCTTAAAAATAGCAAAGTAGTTGATACGGGAAACTAAAAAAATTGGAAGAATCACTGTGTGATGGAAAAAATAAAAGCCAGCATGCATTTGAACAGCTCCAAAGTCATAAATACATGAGTGGAACACTTCTACACAAGCCAACAATATTTGGTTAGCAATGCATGGGAAGGAAGTTCCTAGACTATTAAGTTGGACTGGGAACAGCCTTTCTTTTCTTGGGGGCAGCAATGCCCTTGACCATGTGCCCGGCCAGAGCAGGAAATGAATTTTCCAGTTGGACAAATGGCTGGTAAGGGCACAAGCCATGGCTTCTTGGGAGGATATAGCACATCCCAATGGAACAAAGGGACATCTTATTTTGCTGCCGCATTCATGTGGAGGATATTTAAAATATCTCAATCTAAAGAGCATACCATTAAGAAATCATTGCTGTTCCAAGTCCTTGGGGTTCCAGAGTCACATGTTTTAGTCTAGGAAAAGAAAACCTTATAAAATGGGTAAGTAACCTTCCCTTTGCCTCATATCGTAGCTGTCTTTATGACAGCTGGGGTTGGGGGTGGGTACAGAATCTAGATTTAAATGTCCAGACTCATATGCCTTGAATAAAAAATGTTCTGCTAAAGCAACTCATAATTGTGTGATGCTGCTTGCTCCAGTTTCTTGGCTTAGCTTGAATCCAAGGCACAGAATGATCTATGAAGGTAGCAGGTTGTACTCACTAATTATCTCTTTTGTGGTGACTAATACTGAGGGCTCTTGATTTATAAGCACAAAAGAGGGGAGGAGTGGGGAAGAGCTGATTAGCATTGGCCAGTACAGGAACATACAGTGAACCTTGGGTTGTGTTCAAAGCAAGCAGGATTTATTCTCCCTTTTAGTTATCCTAAGTACTAAGTACTCTCAGGTGGTGATGGGTGATGGCCATGAACTTGAAGGATGAACACAAGGAACATAAAAAAACTATTTTTCAAACAAACTGTGCACTTTGGATATGCCATCTGTTCAACAAAGCAACTCTGAATCATTTTTTTTTGTAATAAGGGGATCCTGAACTCTTATATCAAAGTTAGCAGAGGTAAATCAGCTTTAATATAAGAATGTGGACAATGGGGGGGATCCCTGGGTGGCTCAGCGGTTTAGCACCTGTCTTTGGCCCAGGGCTTGATCCTGGAGACCTGGGATCAAATCCCACATCAGCCTCCCTGAATGGAGCCTGCTTCTCCCTCTGCCTGTGTCTCTGCCTCTCTGTCTCTCATGAATAAATAAATAAATAAATCTTAAAAAAAAAAAAGAATGTGGACAATGGATGTGCCATGGAATTGTTTGTTTGCTTGTTGTTTTCTGTTTTTATTTTGCAAGGGGATGGGGAGCAAGAAGAGGAAATGAACCCCTTTCTTGAAAAATTCCTGAGTCCATGAGTTTGCTAGTTAAAGGAGTTAACCCGAAGCACGCTAGACCCCAACATAATTCACAGAGGCTCTGATGGGGTGTCCTGCTGAATTTACCCAACTAGGAAGCATCAGCTGTTTTGCAGTGGAGGACTCCCTTCTGACAGTGAACTTATCCACTTAGGATAGAAGAATATACATTATCTGTAAGAAAGAGAGCCTCAATATCTCATCATAATAGTCTGGCTAACTACACAGCTTCCCTTTGATCTAACTTCCCTCACATTCTTTCTCTCTTTGCTCACTTCTGAAATAGGTAAACATCAAGTCTGTTCTTCACATTGAGTTAATTAATTACCCAGTCTGATCCTACTTTAAGCCAAGACTTGCAAACTCATATGCTAGTGAAGTGAGGGAACTAGGATGGTCGGACCCGGTGAGGACCATGGTGAGCAGTGCTGCTCCATTTCAAGGGTCTAGAAGCTGTTATGGGCCTTCACTGGTCCCTATATCAAGAAGACCAGCCTGAGAGCAATTAAGTAAGAAAAAGGAATAAAATGCATCCAAACTAGACAGGAAGAAGTAAATCTGTCACTATTTGCAAATGACATGATATTATAGAAAACCCTAAAAATTCCACCAAAAGACTATTAGGACTAATCAATGAATTCAGTAATGTTGCAGGATATAAAAATCAATATACAAAAATCTGTTGTGTTTCTACTTACTAATAATTTCTGATAATTCATTAAGAAGACAGTTTCACTTATAATTGGATCAAATGAAATAAAATACCTCAGAATAAATTTAACCCAAGAGATGAAAGATTTGTACACTGAAAACTATAAGACACTAAAGAAATTGGAGATGGTGGGACGCCTGGGTGGCTCAGCGGTTGAGCGTCTGCCTTTGGCCCAGGGCGTGATCCTGGAGACCTGGGATTGAGTCCCATGTTGGGCTCCCTGCATGGAGCCTGCTGCTCCCTCTGCCTCTTTCTCTGTGTCTCTCATAAATAAATAAAATCTTAAAAAAAAAGAAAAGAAATTGGAGATGGTACACATCAATGGAAAGCTATTCTGTGCTCATGGATTAGAACAAAACTGCTAAAGTGTGCAACCACTTACAGCAATCTCGATTCGATGCAATCCCTATTAAACTTCCAATGCCATTTTCACAGAAATAGAATAATCTAAAATTTGTATGGAATCACAAGAGACTTCCAAGACCCAAAGCAATCTTGAGAAAGAACAAAACTGCAGACATTGTGCTGCCTGATTTAAAACTATTTTACAAAGCCATAGCAAGCAAAACATTATAGTATTGGCATAAAAACAGACATATGAGTCTATGGGAGACAGTAGAGTCCAGAAACTCATGTATATATGGTCAATTAATTTATGACAAAGGTGGCAAGAATACACAGTGAGAAAAGCGCAATTTCTTTAATAAATGGTGCTGGGAAAACTGGACAGCCACACGCAAAAGAATGAAGCTGGACCACTATTTTGTACCGTATCCAAAAATTAGCCCAAAATGGATGAAAGACTTGAATGTAAGGCCTGAAACAATACAAATCCTAGAAGGAAACATAAGCAGTAAGCTCCTTGACATCAGTCTTGGCGACGACTTTTTGGACCTGACACCAAAAGCGAAGGCAACAAAAGCAAAAATCAATACGCAAGACTACATCAAACTAACAAGCTTCCTAACAGCTGAGGAAACCCTCACCAAAATGAAGAGGCAAACTACAAAATGGAAGGAAATATTTGCAAATCATAAAGCTGATAAAGGGTTAATCTCCAAAACACATACAGGAGTCATACAACAGCAGGAAACAATCAGATTTAAAAGGGACATATACAGATGGCCAACAGGTACATGAAAAGATGCTCAACATCACTAGTCGTTCAGGGAGATGCAAATGAAAACCACGATGAGAGATTCTGTCACACTTGTAGAATGGCTGTTACTAAAGACCAAGAACTAAGTATTGGTGAGGATATGGAGAAAAGGTAACCCTGTGTGCTGCTCGTGGGAATGTAAATTGATGCAGCCACTCTGGACAACAATATGGAGATTCCTAAAAAAAAACCTAAAAATAGAACTACTATATGATCCAGCAGTTTACATCTAGGTATTGATCTGGAAAAAAAAAAAAAAGAAAAAAAACAAAATAAAACAAAAAACCCCACACCAATTCAAAAAAACATCTGCACCGATGTTCCCTGCAGCATTATTCACAAAAGCCGAGAAATGGAAACCACACAAGGGTCCATCAATGAATGATCAGGTAAAGAAAATGTAGTATATATACAATAAAACATTACTGAACCATAAGAAAGAAGGAAATCTTGCACTTGTGACAGCAAGTGGACCTTGAGGGCATTATGGTAAGCGCAGTAAGTCAGAGAAAGACAAATATTGTATGATCTCATTTGTATGTGGAATCTAAAACAACAGTAGCAAAAACAAAATCAAAATACCCCAAAGCTTCTAGAAACACATTGGGGGTTGCCAAAGAAGGGATGTGGGGATAGGTAAAATGAGTAGAGGGAATAAAAAACATACAAACAGCTGTTAAAAAATTAAAAAGAAGTCACGGGGAGGCAATGTATATAGCATGGTGACTAGTAAATAATACTGTATTGCATAGTTGGAAGTTGGTAAGAGAGTAAATTTTAAAATTCCTCATCCCCAAAATAAAAATTTAAAACTACGCAGAGGATGGATATTCACTAGACTTCACTAGATCATTTCGCAATATCAAATAATTACGCGGTACACTTGGAATTAATCACTAATAGAGTTATATGTCAATTAACTACCTCAATTTCTACCTCAAAGAAAAAAAAAAAAACAGCCCAGTGCTGCTGGAGTGAAAACTTTATAAGCTGAAATCCAGTTTCTGATGTCAACTTGTAAAAATCAAGAGACTGTACAACAAAGTCAACATTTTAAAAACCATTGTGCGGGCCAAACAAAACACACCCATAGGCCAGATCTATCTCAAGAGAAGACAATTTCTACCTCTGGGGATTAGAAATAAAATAAAAAAGAAACAAGTAAAAACAAAAACCAAAACCCCAGCAAAACCCCAACCACCCAGCCAATGTGACTTGGTCAGACCCATTTCTCTCCTTTCAGTCCTCTTTGAAGCAGTGCTACCCTCCCTTTACTTTTTCCCCCATCTCCCCCTGTCCCCACTGAGTGAGGGTGTGTGCACGCATACATAGGACAGATGGCTCTAGAAGGGGCATCCCTTTCAAGATCTGCCCCAGCCCTATTTCTGACCCAAGCTTGAGGAGACTGAATTCCCAGATGTTTGTCTCTCAGTCCTGGGAGAGCTAATGACTTGCCCCAAGCTACTGCTTAATGGGACAGGGAGCCATCCAACCCTAATGGATGTGTTCACTCTTTCAGGCAGTGAATCGAGCTGGGGGGTGCGGGGAGCTCTGGAGGGAAGCAAGCTCTCCTGCCGGTGGCAGGGTCTTCGGCTTCAGCTGCTCCACTGAAAGGATGAGTGACTCAACTTTGGCTCCAGGTCCTTGGGGCCAGGCCAGGAAACTGCTGCAAGAGATGTGGGCCACCGTGAGATAGCAGGCCCTCGGTGTCCTTGGGCAAGGCAACAGGAGGGGGACAGGCCATTGAAATTCTCAGCGACCCTTAGTGCTTTGGCTCCGAGAAGGCCTTTATGAAGGTGCTGGTGGCTCTGCACCAGAGGGTGGGCCTAAGACATGCGTACTCCATCTCCTGTGCTCCCACCCCAACCCTCCTGACCCTGGACCCCCCTTGCTTCGCAACACGACCCAGCCCGTCTCCCTGCTCCCGGTCTTCCTCCCCAGCCAGTCCATACTAAACTAACCAACACAATGTATTTTACTCAAAAATTTCCTGTAGAAATATTTTTCACTGCATTACAGATAGTCCCAAGTCCTCGTGCTGACGTTCTAGGCCTTGTCCCATCTGTATGGATCATGGGCTCACCCCCGAAAGGGGTTGGGAAGAAGACAGTTATTGCCTATTGATCTACTGTGTACCATGTTACACGCTACGTGTGTTGCCTTCCTTAACCCTCCCGACTGTCCTGTAAATTCTCATTATGTCACCTCCACTTCACAGGTGAGGACACAAGCCAACAGGGAAGAAAGCCTTGTCTAGGTTCACAGGGTGGAGCTGGGATTTGAATCCAGCCTGCGGGGCTCCATGCCTTCTCCCCTCCTGTGGCCTGGCCCCCAGCCTGGATCCTCCCCGGCTCTCCAGGCTCATATATCAACCTGCTTCCTCCATGTCTTCACTTCCACGTCTCACAGGTCCTTGAACTCAACATATCCAATCATCCTAAGCTTCCCTGCCAAACCAACTCTTCTCACATCTTCCCTGTTTTATTGAACAGCACCTCACATCCTTCCTGTTGTTCAGGCCAAAAACCTCAGTGTCATCCCTGAGTCCTTTCTGTCTCTCAGCACTTCAAATACAACCAAGAAGATATATCCAGAATCCAACTACTTCTCATCACTTCCACTGCCACCATCCTGGTCCAAGCGACCATCATCAATCCCTGGATCATGGCAACAGCCTTCTATGGGGCTTCCCTGCTTCTACACTTGTCCTCCTTTCCCCATCTATTCTCCATAGAGCACAAGGTACTTGTAAAGGCTCACAAGGTCCTGTGTTCTCTGTCCTGTGACTCCCTGCCTTCATCCCCACCCCTCACTCTTTCACCCCCTGCTGGTTCTCCCAGGGCCCAGCCCATTCCTGCTTTGGGGGGCTTTGCATTCTGCTGTTGCCCCTACCTGGAACACTCTCTCCAGGTTCCCACCTGGTCTGCTTCCTCATTTTCAGGTCTGTGATTAAAATCCACCTTTCCTGACCACTCAGAGCAACTTTTTTTTTTTTCCTCCCTGGCGCATCCTATCCCACGCCCTCTCCCCTGCTTATTTTTTTCTCTACAGAATGCAAGCTCCCAAGGGAGGTTGGGAAGAGCCTAGTTCCATAATTTAGCCAATAGAACTCAATTGTGAAGTCTTGATCCTTCTAGGCATGTAATAACTTCCTCATTGGTACTCGTACTAGTGCTGGGGGAAGAGTTAGCTCATGGATTCCCATGTTACTTGCCACCTACCTTCGAGGCACATTAGCTCTACCCCCGCTAACCAGTTAGCTCAGGGCAAGTCTTGTTCCAGGGGCTATAAAGGGACAAAGTCTGGTCACCCAGGTGCCTCTCAGAAGGTCTGAATAGCATATACGTTTCCTAGGGCAGGCATCCAGTCAACATTTGTTGAGTTGTACTAAACAACAGTCACCCTTCTGGTGTTCCATTTATTGAAATTATCAAACTGGGAATGGCTGGATTCATCCTCATGGTCCTGAGAACACATAATTATCACAGCTGATCGTGATAAGATGTGGGTCTCCTTCTTCCCTCAGCAAGCTCATGATGTTCCTTTTCATTGCCCTCACTCCAACTCAAGAGGAGAAAATGAAAGAGAAGAGGGGAGATCTTTTTTTTTTATTCTTCTGCTTTTCACTTACTTCCCTAATAACTTTCATAGGATTTTATTTGATATGGATTTTAAAACTATTACACACATAGTAGAACTAAGTAATAGCTATCATACACCACCTTTTGATGGATTATGCTGGTAGAGCAGGCAAGTGACTTTAAAATGCTTTGTTTTCCATTCAATATACACTTAGGAAATTCTTCCTGAGAAAGATGGCATAGCAAGGCAACAAAACCACAGACTTTTGAGTTTAAGACATCTGGGTGGGAATCCTAGGTCTGCCATCTTCCTGCTCTGTGACAAATTCCGTAATCTCTGAGCCTCATTTCCCAGATGTGCACACCAACGTTTACTGTAAGATTTCAAGATCCACGTAAAGGATCCAACAGGATCTGGAACAGAGGAGCAATAAGCAGTAACTAGCATAGTTATTATATATTAGGCACGAAGTGAGACACTACGGATGCAAAAAAAAAAAAAGGATACAACTCTACACAGCGTATGCATTCAAGGTGATGAACATGAAAACTGAAAAATCCCCATGTCACGTTATCTGAGGGACACAGAGGTACGAGCCAAGTGTGGAGAGATTAGAGAAAGTGGCCACTCGCTGTGCTTGGAAGCAACCGGGGAAGGCTCCCAGAGCACAGGAAGCTGGAGCTGAGTCTAGAAAAATGAAGGACATTGATCCAGCAGTCTAGATATGAATGCTACATTCAGAGGCCCCAAGGAAGCAAGTACATGGCAGGAGCCAGCATCATTGGGTTCACAGGGACTCTGTCCCAAGGGACATTGACAGGGGGAAAAAACAGAGCTGAAGGGACACCGAGGAGGACAGATACTGGGAGTGTGCAGGGGATAAAGACCCAAGGCAACTGATTCCATAATCCACTTCCGAGGTTCGGCAGGATTAAGCTGTGCCTGTGGGGGCAGGAGATAACTGGGCAGTGAGAAATCTGATGCCAACACTGGAAAGGGCAAGAGGGAACCCAAGGGATGAGTTG
The DNA here is from genome assembly GCF_003254725.2 of Canis lupus dingo. NCBI lineage: Eukaryota > Metazoa > Chordata > Mammalia > Carnivora > Canidae > Canis > Canis lupus. The sequence continues at coordinate 46,539,369 of NC_064255.1, forward strand.
AGTGTAGAAGGCTCAAAGTCACCTCCTTAGAGACTCCGTTGATCTAAAATAGGCCACACCTCTCCCACCAGTGCCTGATTTCACTTCCTTAACATCTTAGGAAATTTATTTTGTATGTTTACTTGCTTCCCTTGTAAAGATAGGTCTCCCCCGAAAAGGACATCACTTCCACGAGATTAAAAATCCAGCTCGTCTTGCCCACCATGACATTCTCGACACTGTGCTGACAGCACTCATGGATGTGGGTATGTCAGCAGCCTGAGAGATTTGGGAAATGGCCATTTTTTTTCTTCCTTTTTTAAGACACCTTTTGTTTATGCTTTGAATTGTGCTGGCCCAGTTAGTTTTTTTCTCTTGATGAATTTTATTGAGGGATGATTGACGTACAACATTATTAGTTTCAGGCATACAACACAATTTGATACTTGTACATATTATGAAATGATCGTGATAAGTCTACTTAACATCCATCACCCATGCAGTGACAGTTTCCTTGTAATATGAACTTTTGAGACCTACTTTGAGTAACTTTAAAATATGCAATACAGTACTGCTAACTAGAGTCGCCCCGTTATATGTTAATCCCCGTGGCTTATTTTGTAACTGGAAATTTGTGCCTTTTTATACCCTTCACTCATTTCACATATCCACCTGCCCTCCTGTTCTCTGTATCTAGGAACTTGTTTTTTGTTTTGTTTTTTTTAATACACATAAGTGATATCATACGGTATTTGTCTTTGACTTATTTCACTTAGCATAATGCCCTATGCTATGTTTTTCCTTGCCCCTTTTGTTAGAGGCAGAAGGTTTATACTTTTAGTTGTGCTGGCCCAGATGTGTTTTTATTTGTTGCAGGCTGCCTTGATTCTTTTTTTTTTTTTCCGAAGAAGGCAGGCTATATATTTTAAAGACATGATGACTAGTATTTCATGATCCGTTTACTGCACAGTACTAGAAATTCTTGTGTTTAAGATAAAAATAAATGTATCAATCATCATCTTCCAAAAAGTCCCATTTGAGCTCCCTGAGCCCACCCTCGAACAGGACCCACCCTTACGAATTAATCCTGATCATGTTACTTGGACAAGACTCAAGGAACAGTAATACCACTCCTATTAATAGGATTCCTCTGCTTCTCAGGCAGCCTGGTCCTAAGCATATGCTCTCCCTAGGGACCTTCCTGGGTCCAGATTGGATATTTTCTAGAATTCACACTCACTATACCTGCACCTTCTTCAATAATCTCTTTGGACGAAAAATGTTAGGTAAAGTCATTCGTCCTTGTCTGGACTACTTTGGCTCCTTCCCTAGGTTAAAACCCATGTCCTCTGGGGTCGAATTACATGGCTGCTCACAAAGCTACTAGAAACTATACATGAAAAAAGTCATTAGCACTTTAGTGTAGTCACAGGGGACGTCAGCATTAGTTAATAAGTAAAAGAGGTCATCAGTTGGTCAAGCCCACCCTTTGGGAATTTGTTTAGACCCTAAGTATGAACTTGAGCCTGAAAGACCCCCTCGCCCCCTGGGGGGAGCTGATGGACTTCTTACATCACCACCAACCACATACTCCTTCCTCTCATTAGTCCCTTTCTTCTGCCTCCAAACCACTAGGGAAAATGTCCCCAGCAATTCCAACCACCCCTGCCTCACTTGTTAATGAATACCAGAAAGGGAAAATTAAAAACACACTGGAAAGCAACGGGGAAATGCAGGCCTAGCCTTGGGCAAGGAACACCAGCCTCTTGACTTGGGCACAGTGAAGTGGGGAGAGGTGCAGGGGGCTCTTGAGGTAGACTCAGCTCAGAAAACAAACGAGTCTGATGGACAACTTAAGCAAGTGCACTTGACTCAGTTTACCCAAGACGCCAATAGGTTCCTATAGTGATCTATGGGACAGATGGCCCACTGCTGCGCACACATTAGAAACAGTTGGCCAGTCTCTGCATGGTGTCAGTATTTTGAAGTAGATACTCTTAACCTCATGTGAGCGGCTCTCCTTTTCTATTTTTTCTATTTGTTTATAGAGTTAGGTCTGCAAGATAATCTGTGGCTACACTTTTTTATTCTTTAAATCCCAACTCACAGTTAATAACTTACAATTACTGCCAGCACATACGGTATACTTACTATGGACCAGGTGCTAGTCTACATGCTTTGCACATATTAGCCCATTCAGTCCTCACCTCATCTCAATGACGGAGATCCCTTTCACCATTTGCCAGTGAGAGATTAAGGCACAGAGAGATTAAGTAATTCTCCTAAGGCCACTCAGCTGGTAAGTAGAGGCACTGAGATGTCAACCCAAGGCTTTCAATTGAGGCAGGCGCCTTAGGTCTATAGCATACCATGCATCCAGGTCACTGAGGGTTTAGAGATGACTGCAATGCAGGAGGCAGGGAAAATGCAAAGAACCTTAGAAGGAGGTTATTTATAACCTTATATTCTTTTTTTAAAAAAAAACTATTTTAGGGACGCCTGGGTGGCTCAGTCATTGAGCATCTGACTTTGGCTTAGGTCGTGATCCCAGGGTCCTGGGATCGAGTTCCACATCGGGCTCCCTATGTGGAGAGCCTGCTTCTCCCTCTGCTTGTGTCTCTGCCTCTCTCTGTGTGTCTCTCATAAGTACATAAAGGAGATCCTTAAAAAAAGATTTTAAAGACAAAGGAGTGAGAGAGGAGGGATGAGTGGAAGAAGACAGAGGGAGAGGGAGAGGATCTCAAGCAGACTCCCCACTGAGGTGGAGCCCATTGCGGGGCTCCATCCTAGGACCCCGAGAGCATGACCTGAGCTGAAATTAAGAGCTGGATGCTTAACCGACTGAGCCACCTGGGAGCCCCATATAACCTTATATTCTTTACTACCGTATATCCACAGTCAACTCCTGAGTGGTGCTATGAAGAATGCAAAAAGCTGGAGCTGCCAAGGGTGGCCCGTTGGCATCCTTAGGTTTGCAGTTGACAGGCATGAGCAGTGAGCTTTGTGTTCCTTATGCCTTTGCTTTTGCCAGGTCAACAAGGCCATGTCTGTAGAGCATATTGGTGGGTTGGTGGGTGGGGGAGGCAGGTATAGTGGTCCCCAAATGCCCTTTACTTGCTGTCTCCCTGCCATTCTTCCTCTCCCCCCTGCAAAAAAAAAAAAAAAAAAAACAAAAAAACAAACCCACCTAATTATCTCCAAGAATATGTATGGCCCCAAGCATCCTAAGAAACAGAGGCTTAAAATGATCCTCTCAGAGCAGGTGAGCATCTGTAGGTGATCTGTTCCTCTTTTAGGTGGAGCCCCTTAGTCCAGGTATTCATATTAAAATGTACAGTAGAAATACACCACATTTGGGTAGAAAAATTGGATTTCCAATACTCTCCCCCTTATCTACTGTCTCGCTTTCCATGGTTTGCTACTTGCGGTCCACGACAGTCAGGAAACAGAGGGTCCTCCTCCTGACAGGTGGTTAGAAGGTCAGCAGTCGCTGGGTGCTACACCATGCCTGTGTCATTCACCCCCCTTGTCACCTGGCATTTCATCATCTCACTTTGTCACAAGAAGAACAAGGGTACCATAGAGTAAGATTTTGAGAACGAGATCATGCACATAAGTCACAGTATATTGTTATAATAATACTATTGTATTATTGGTTAATATTTTACTGGGCCTAATTTATAAATTATACTTTATCACAGGGGTGTATGGATAGGAGAACATAGTACATAGAGGGTTTGGCGCTACCAGCAGTTTCAGGCACCTGCTCCGGGTCTCAGGATGTATCCCCTGTGGAGAAGGGGATGCTACTGTTGGGAGGCCTGGGAGGCTCAATGGTTGAGCATCTGCCTTCGGCTCAGGTCCTGATCCTGGGGTCCTGGGATCGGATCCTGCATCGGGATCCTTGCAGGGAGCCTGCTTCTCCTTCTCCCTCTGCCTATGTCTCAGCCTCTCCCTCTCTCTCCCTGTGTCTGTCATGAATAAGTAAATACAATCTTTAAAAAAGGGGGGAGGATGCTACTGTGTCAGAGGGAGAAGAGAAGCGGACCTACCTGTCCCACACTTGCTAGGGGTACATTCTCTCTCCTATTAATAGCAAGTCAAAGCATCACCTCTGTGCTTGATCTTTATCATGAGACACGGTATCGTGGCTTATTCGGAGCAAATACTGCCCCAGCTGGGCGCTAGCATTCCCATTTTACAAATGGGACAAATGAGGCAGAGATAGGGTAAGCGACTTATCCAAGAGGACGCAGCAGTAAACAAAGGAGCTGTGAGTCACACACACTTCCTCAGTCTGGGGCTTTGCTGTCCATTGAAACCAGGAAGCTGTCAAGTTGTTCTACGATAAAGAAACACGCGTAGTCCTTAATGTAGGTCAGGAAGGTCTCAGCACTTTACCTGCTTTCATTTACTCCTCCCCACAGCAGAATGAGGTAGCTGATGTTATCCCCATTGTGCAGATGCGGAAACCTGACACAAAAGTTCCCATGCCCAGGGTTACGCAGTTGATGTCGAAGGGGACCAAACATCCCTGTTTGCCTAGGACTGACTGGGGGCCTGGGGATGAGAGATTTCCAGGTCGGTTTTTTGTTTGTTTTATTTTTTAAAGATTTTTATTTATTTGAGAGCAAGAGAAAGAGCGGCGGTGGGGTTGGGAGGATGTGGGGGTGGCGGAGGAGGAGCAGAGGCAGAGGGACAAGCAGATCTGCACTGAACACAGAGCACAACACAGGGCCGATCCCACAACCCTGAGATCAGGACCCGATGGAAACCCAGAGTCCACCGCTTAAACCGACTGAGCACCCAGGCACCCCAAGGGATTTCCAGTTTTAAAACTAGGTCGGCCCCATGGCCCTTCCTCTAGGTCTTTTCCCTTTTCATTGATTTTTGTCATGATTTAATAGGAACGAGCTGTGTGGGCCTATGGTGGTTTCAGGTGTCCCCCTCCCTCTGCATGTGTTCACACACACACACCCTCTTAGAAGGGTGTCCAGACGGCCACCCTTGAACTTGGCACCGCACCTTGCAGGTCCAGGCCTCACGGAATTCCAGGGCTTCCAGGAAGTGGAAGAATCGACAACACTGTTTAGTTAGCAAGAGCCCAGCGGGTAGCCAGGAGCGCCTGAGAAAGACCAGTACTGCTCCCTGGGGTGACCACTCCGATTCTGAAGCTCCAGCCAGATGTGAAGTTGACAGTGGTTAATGAAGGATGGTTGAGGGCTCAGGCACAGTCCAGATGCCAGGTCAATTCTTCACAGAGACGTCGGAATAGTTTATCCATTCCGAGTCTCTGGCATCCTCAGGGTCACGGAGTTGTTTTCCTGGACACGTTGGAGGAGGCAGTGCAGACAATCCTCATGCCACAGATGATTTGAGTTTTCCGTCCACTGTCCATGGACCTGGGGAGTGTGCGGTGGGGGGTGGGCGGGGGAGGTTGTCTTTCTGGTTAACGCTCGGTCTCTGCAACTCTTGGTTCCATTCAGAACTTATCATCTTTACCCCCAAAACACTTGGAAATAACCCACATTTGGCTTCTCATTTTCGGGAAACTGGGCTACGGATCAACTGTACTTTCTATTTCAGGAGGGACTAGGAAATGTTTTTAGGGTAACTGGGAAAGGGTGGATTTCATAGTGGTGAGGGTTTTTAAATATCAGACTGCTGCCCAGTGAGTTTTTTTGACTGGCTAGGAAAGCAGCCTAGCTTTCCATCCGCTCAGGGGGAGTCCTTTCTGAGGGCCTCGAGTTTGGGGGAGCCTGCACAACCCCGGGGGGCTGTCCGGAGGTGATGGCTTGGTGTGGGGGTTGGGGGTGCGAGACGACAGTATGACCTTTGAGTGGAAATCATTCCCAGACATTTTTAAAGCATTTCCTTCATTCCTCAAAGTGCATTCCCCTCTAGCTCTTAGGGTAACTATGAAATGCCGGACACTGTCTCGGGGCCCTTCATGAGCTGGGTGTGTGGAGCCCTCCTGGACATACTACTTGACCCTCAGATGTTGAGAAAGGGTGCTCTTCCTCACCCTAAGACTGTGTCATGCAAAGATTTTTGGCTCTTTTGGGCCAAATCTTTCTGCATGAAACAAAAATCCTGATTTTATCTGCTAGTTTCTGTTTGCTAAAGGAGCCTCCTCTTCCCTCTCAATATATTGAAAGGAAACCACCTCCCCCCTCCTGTGAATCCTATTTCCTTTCCCCCAAATCGTGTTATGTAAACAGAGGGAAGGGATGCTTCTATTCACAGGAAAAGTGGGGGGCCGGGTTATTTATGTACTTCTTGGATCACTGAAGGCCTCTCCTTTCTCCACCTCTCTCCTCAGGCCCACCTTCCGCCTGTTGCTCTGCTCCATTCCTTTGGATTGGCACAGTTGCCCCACTAGACAAGGCTCTCTGCCGTCGAGCACATCTACAAACTGTCAAACTGTCCCTCCTCACGTCACCACAGGTTTATTGACCAAGCTGGCTCCTCACCTGGAAGGGCCGCCTTCCAAACAAATCAACCTCATTTACCCAGAGCCTGCCCCCAATCCCAGTTTCTCCTTTGAAGTGTCAGAGGAATCTCTCTTCTCTCATTCATTCATTCATTCCGCAGATACTTGAGTGATGGCTAAAGTCCACCAAATGTAAGGCTCAAGGCGAGGTGCTCCGAAGACTCTTCCCTCTCAGCAATGTAGCACAGAAGACAGACGGGCAGACAAAGTACAGTATGTGCTGCATTCGTCTTACTCCAGGTCTTCGGTGTTTGCTACACCCTGACACAGCGCTGATGGGCCTTGGCGAGTCTCTCTGACTAGATAAAAACACCCTGAGACCATGTCTTGCATGCAGGGGTGAGGAGGACATGAAGTATTCTTAGTTTTATTAGAATCAAGTATTGATGGCCTTTTTTTTTAATTTCAAAAGAAGTTTTTGAAAATACAGAAAAATGAAAATAACCTATAAAGTGTATTCCCAAAGAAAACCCTTGCGAACCTATTAATTCTTCCAATTTCTTTTCAATGCACAGATATGCAGATACATATTTCAGTTTTGGTGGTGCTTTTCCATAACTGGACCAAGTAAATAGACATTTAAGGGTTTTGAGATACTATTGTTAGGTAACACGCTATCAGTGTATCAGTGTGCTTGTTACCCTACCCAGTGCTTCTCAACTTGGTTGAATAATAGAATGACCTGGGGAGATTTTTAAAATCCAGCCTATCAGGAGCTCCAGACTAAGTGAGTCAGAATCTCTGGGACTAAACATTGAGGTTTTCATAAAGCTCCCCAGGCAATCCCAAAGTGTGGCCAGAGGTGAGAACAACCCTAATCCTTCCCATCTCACAGATTTTAATTGGTCAAATTACACAATCTGCTTTGCACAATCTGCCCACTGAGCAACCATTGCCATGTGAATTCTGGAGATCATTTCATTGTTGATGTCTGGCTGACCAGGTGTCCTAGTTTCCAGGGTAGCTGAGTCATCTTCCCCATCCTTCTGTAAATGCAGTGCAGAGAATGGTCTGGGATAAAGTCTGGGGTAGTGGAACCTAGTTATGTCGATCCCCCAGAGAAAGAGATGGAATAAGGTTTCTTTCTCTGCTGAAATCATTTGGACCCTGATAAGGGGAGAAATTAAGACTCACTTCCATCTCTCTTCCACTGGACAGTATCTACTTATCCTGATCTTCCACAGTGTGTGTGGGAGGCTATAACGTGCTGCATGAATCCATTTCATCTAAAATGCTAGCAGTTGGATTCTTAGTTTTGTTTACTTGTGTGTTATAATCAAGATACAACCAGGCAAACAACCCACCAGAAGATAGCCAACATGATCATGAAATATTCCCAAGATTCATATATAGCTCAAGGGGTAAGTTGAAAATACCACCTCAATAAACACAGTGATGGATTCCTATGGGTAACAATAAGCCAGATTAAAGTCTTCCTTGACAACCTTAAATGGTGAAAACCTTTAAATAGAACCCACTGAAGTCTCTTTTAGCTCTAACCATATGCCTAAAAATGATAAATCCCTACTGGGAGCCATGCTGAGGGTTTGGCATATAGGAGGCTCTTAATGAACACTTGTTGATTGATGACACAGGAATATTCCAATAATTACATTCTTGATTCCAACTAACTATGTAAAAATGTCACCCTATTCCCCAGGGTTTTATCATCTTTCTGATTTTGGTTCACTGGAGAAGGAAGTTTGAAAGTTGTATGCTGTTAGTGGTTCTCTGCTCATGTCCTGCCTGAAATACAATTGTTTATGAAAAGTATCTTTAATAAAGCTGGATACATTTTTGCTTGACACTCATATAAAATTGAAATAATTTTAATAACACTCTCTTACTTATCATCCATTTCCACACCTGCTTCAACACAACATACACACACACACGCACACTATGAATGCTAAAATTATAAGATCCTTGAGTCAAGGATCTTGGGTCAAGATCTTAAGGTTTGGTCAAGGTCTTGACCCCTATAAGACCTTGGGTCAAGGTCTTAAGTTCCTACTTGCCCACCACGTGCCCTTCATGATTTTTGACAGAGGTTTGCCTACATGTTAAAGACTCTGTCCTTATTATTGACCCTTCAAAACTTCAGTGTTTAGTTTTGACTCCTATTGCCCTGGCTGAATCCTGAACCTGGCCCTACCCCTTACTTTCTATCACTTGTGGGCTCTAAGGTGGCCTTCTAGAATCCATTTGATTCTCATTCATTTTACTTCTCTAGGAGTTCAACAGTCCCTAGGGAAGAGAAGGCAAAGAAAGGGAATAAGATAAAAAACAAACAAACAAACCAAAAAACCACATAAGTGTAACTTAAACTTTGGCCACTTGACAACCATCCAATTCATCACTCAACCTATTCATGACTAAAATCTATCACCAGAGAACCACACTGAAATCACTGGGTCAAACATTTTAATCTGCCCAATTATTCCAAGGGGAATAAACACAGTTCCCAGATTTATTAGGGCAGTGTGGACTTCACGTTGTTCTAAACAAGCATTTATCATGCCAAAAACAGAAACAAGAGACTGCAAAACGAAGCTGCAGAGTCTAATATCCCAAACTGCAAGGACCCACATCTTTATATTATGGAATTTGGTGCTAACGTCCTTTGGATCTGAATTGTTCTAGAATTTTACATTTGTATTAAGATGTTAAACATTTCATTTATTATGAATTGTTTATCATAACATAAATATAGATAAATAATCAAGTAGACTTCTATCTAGATTGAACAAGACCCTCTAGAAAGCTTTCAAAGAAATATCTACCTGGGTATGAGTTTATGTCCCTGGCAAAGAAAAAGTATTGTTACAGAGAAAGATCATGATATTTTAACTTTGAAAATCATTATCTCAAGCTGTGTACAGTGAGTTTTCAAATATAAATATACACATCTCATAAAATCACACAGTGGCCTGCTAGAAGGAGACCATCAATTCTCCGCTTTATAGATGAACTTGGAAGTTCAGTTCTGGCTTCTTCAAGTGAAGACAGACCCAAATACACTGCAGAGATCACTGTGGATTCAGGTATAATTTCAGACTCTTGAAACAATGAGTAACTCTCTTTACTCTGCCAACTGTCCCAAAATACCCTGTGAGGGCTCCATTCACACAGTTTCCCCCATCCTCCTGTTTGCCTGTCAGTGATAGATGATTTGGATAATTATAGTAGAGGATTTGGAACATTAGGATACTGAAAACTGATTTTCAGAGAACAACTTCTTCTATTAACTTAATTGTAATCTGGCTGGCCAGCCTATTCTTAAATTGACCATCAATTGGATTACATAAAACTGATGTTTTGGATAAGGGTCTTTTGCTCCACCAGAAAACCAGATGATTTGGCTGATGTCTCCACTATTCATGTTAATAGTATTGATTTGTTTTGAGGAGACATGTTTTGTTAAGAAACAGTCCTATGATTTAAACTAAAGTGTCTTCCCCCCCCCCATTTTGAAATTACAGTAAACAAACTTTGCTTGGACCTTGTTAGCGCTAACGTCATTATCTTGTTGAAATTGTGATTTGAAGAACTAGTTAATAAAGAGTGAGGTTTTCTGTCCCAGGAACAACCAAAGAGCCAGGTTTGGAGGTGGCTGAAGAGAAGTGGCACTTGAGAAAGTGAACGTTTGTCGAGTCCTGTACTACCCTTCCATACGCGGTATCTCCTGCATTTAATATCACCAACTCTGGGGATGAACGTGTTGGTGTTCTCCATTGCACAGCAAAGGAAACAGATCTAGAGATGCTAAGTCACTCACTCAAAGTCACATAACAAGACCACCAGGATGCTTTTTCTTGAAGTCACTCATTCTAATACAATTAGTAAATGGCAGATCAAAACATGAAAAATGCATCTGTCTGACTTCAAGCTCATGTCTTTTCTACCAGGAAACATTACTTCTAGAACCAATTGAATTCCTGGAAAGCTAATTGCATTTCTGAGGAGACTATTAAGGTTTAGGGGAAAGAAACATAGTTGGACAGTTTGGCGCCTGCACAAAGGGGACCAACTGAGGACTTCAGGGGATGGACATTCAGCTAGTGCTCTGCTTTCCAAGCCAAGTGCCAGCAGAGGATGCATCTGCCAATAGGAAAGGGCCCTTTCTGAAGGAAGGAAAGAAGGAAAAGAAAAGAAGAAAGGGAGGGAGGAAGGGGAAAAAGAAAAGAATTCTGTCTACCTGCTGGCGGGGGGGTACTTTCTTCTAATTTACAAATGATCTGAAGGTCTAATGTGGAGAGACTCTGAAAGTGTACAGATGGGAATTTGTGCTGGATTTGGGAGCTTCCAGAAAGCTCTCATGTGTTGCAGAAATCATAATCTACATTTTATAGCTGTTTGCAGGACCTTCACATGCCTCACATGCCCTTGCTCTTTTTTCACTCATGGAGAACTCCCAAAGCCACTCATTGTGGGCTACAGTCTCTTTTGTTATACATTTAAGGAAGTGAATTAAAAACTCTGCCTCTTGCCCAAAACCATACAGCTGGTAAACCAAGAGTATTTGAACCGAAGTCTTTTCCTACCTCCTATTTTTACAGTTGTACACTTTCAGCCCAAACTAGCTTATCTAGCTAGCCACACACAAAGATGCTGGTTTTCTGCTTTTTCAGCTCTATTTTGACTTCAGCAAATCACAGAAATGTTTCAGACCCTCAGTCAAAGTTCACTGACCATCACCTCCATGGGGAGGGAAAAGTCAGTTAGGCTGGCAAACAGAGATAGCTTAAGTGTTCACAATTTCTTAATGGTAGATGGAATCAGGAAGGTTCTTAAGTCAAAACATGGTAGGCAATGCTATCATCCAGTGGCCGAGAGCTCGTCCCTCTCAGGGAAAGTCCTCAGAATGCCAGGAAGGGGGTGTGATTGGGGAAGACAATGGCAAGTTGGGCCAATGGTTAAAATAATGAAGTTCTTTGTTAGATCATTTTTAGGAAATACCACCTGGGGTCATGCTGCTCAGGGTCAGCATGTACCCTGTCATTTAATAAAATGGGTAAAGGGGTAATTTGCAAATTAGACATTGCAAATTGCCAGTATCTAATTATTGTTTAATCAAAATAATTGCTTGGCTATTGACATTTGATTTTTTAAAAAATACAGACCATTTGTTTGGAAGTTGCCTTGAGGAAAAGCATTATAGTATGTTTGGGGACTTCTTAGGAGACAAAAAATGTAATAAAGATTCCAGGATAATTTAAGTTCTGTTGGATAAGAAAGCTCTCCTAATCAATGGTAATATGAACAAACAACCCAATCACTGGATACATTCTCAAGGGTTCATCCCCATGTTTACATCAGAAATTCAGTTGGGGGAATTTATAAATGTTGATGTAAAATGATGAATACTGGTTACTATGTAAGCAACACACGATAGCTACTGTGAACGATTTCCATTTTCCTGAATTCTTGTGTCTGAATTACCTACCAATCAACCCACCAATCCTTGGCGCTAAGTGGGGGAAACCAAAAGCTTCAACTTCATATGAGAATGACTACTTTTGGAGGACATTTAAAGCCTAGTGAAAACTGCTGGCCAAGTAGCTGGTAAGGACACAGTACAAACTGACCCCCAGGCTTTCACCGTCACAGCAACGAGAGGCTCTTTCCTCCAGCCACGCCCAACACGGTCCTGCTCTGAACAGGAATTGCAACCATCCCAGTCTTGTCTGTCCACTTTAGTGTCTGCTTGAAATTCCCTTTCCCCTCTTTTGTTGGCCAATAAAACCCTCCTCTGCATTCAAGACCCGGCTTAAAGGTTATTTCTTAAGAGGCTTTCTTAAGCCCCAGGATAAAATTATTCTTTTTTAAGATTTTATTTATTTGAGAGAGAGTGAGAGCCAGAGAGATCACAGACGGAGAGGCAGAAGGAGAAGCAGACTCCCTACCGAGCAGGGAGCCTGATGCGGGGCTCGATCCCAGGACCCCGAGATCATGACCTGAGCTGAGGGCAGACACTTAACCGGCTGAGCCCCCCAGGTACCCCAAACTATTCTTTTCTTTGAACCTTTGTAACTTCTGGCACTTTTCAGCTGGAAAGTCCTTAGTCTCCCCTGTTAAGTCGTGAGCATCTTAAGGGTTGAGAGTGCGGCTTAAAAGCTTTACCTCCCCAGGAGTTGGCTCCATAGGAGGCTTACAGGATTCGTAGAATAAATTAAAATCCAGAGCAAGTTCCTCTTCATAAGCTAGACACTCATCATTCTAAAGTAATAGCAAATGAAACCTAGCTGGGGGTGGGATCAGATGGTGGAGGAGGAGGATCCTGAGCTCACTTCCTCTGGCAAACAAACCAGAACAACAACTGCGTTTAGAACAACTCTCTCTGAGAATGACCTGAAGACTAACAGAAAAGATTTTACACAACTAAGGATATAAGAAAACCCTACACTGAGATAGGCAGGAGAGGCAGAGATGCAGGCTAGTCAGGACCATACCCCAGATCCAGTGTCCCATGCGTGGGGGTATATCAAACCATACAGGCTTTCCCTAAGGAATGAGGAGTCCAGGCCACATGTTGGGCTTCCCACCCTGGGAAGATGAGTCCCCATGTCTGGTTTGGAAACCAGGAGCACTTAGGTCTAAGAGAGCCAGAAGGCAATAGGAAATAGAGACTGGTTTTAAAGGGCACATGCTCATTCTCACTTGCTCCAGTCCCAGCACAGAGGCAGCAGTTTGAAAAGCACCTGGGGGTACAAGTAAAGGAAATCCATTGACTAATTTTAGTGTATATTGGAATATTCTCTGAGGAGTGAATTGCTGGTGAGGATCACTTTTTAAAAATATTTACTTCCCTTCTCCTAGCTGGCCTGGCACTGGCAGGGCCATTTCTGATGTCTTCTATCTACTGTGTGTTAGCAAACTTGGCCTATCATAGTGTTCTCCTGGGAACTCACCCTGCCCAATCCACCTGCTCCAGCCAGAGCCCCTCCTGAGTGACCCTCACTCCACTACACCTGGCATGCAGCCTCAGCCATCACTGGAACCCCCTCCATGTAGCCCTTTCCAGGGGGTTGGGGAAAGTGAGGGACAGCCCCACGCACTAGAGCACATATAACAGTCACAGCCAGACCTCAGAACCAGCTAAAGGGCTGCCCTGCCCACCAGCTGCCTGCAGTGATCATGACTGGCTCTCAGTCAGATGGGCTGGGGGCCAGCCTAGCTCACAAGTGCATCTGTAACAGTATGTCCTGACCGCAGCAGAGGAGTGCATGCAGCTACCCTGGGAGCATCTGGCTTGGGTGGTTGGAAGGGTTTGCCCTACTGGGCCCCACAGGACACTTTCTATAGAAAGTCACCTCTTCAAGACTACATGTAACTGACCTACCTAATACATGGAAACACAGTTCAGTAAAATGAAGAGGCAGAGGCATAGTTTCCAAATGAAAGAACAAGACAAGGGATCCCTGGGTGGCGCAGCGGTTTGGCGCCTGCCTTTGGCCCAGGGCGCGATCCTGGAGACCCGGGATCGAATCCCACGTCGGGCTCCCGGTGCATGGAGCCTGTTTCTCCCTCTGCCTGTGTCTCTGCCTCTCTCTCTCTCTGTAACTATCATAAATAAATAAAAATTTAAAAAAAAAAAAAAAAGAAAGAACAAGACAAAATCTCAGAAAAGAACAAAACAACAGCGATAAGCAATCTTCTAGATAAAGAGTTCAAAGTAATGGTCATAAAGATGTTCTCTGAACTCAGGAGAGTACTAGATGAATAGAGGCAGAACTTCAACAGAAGATATCTTTTGATATCCCAATCAAAGCTGAAGAATGCAATAACTGAAATGAAAAATACTCTAGAGGGAATCAACAATAGATTAGATGGTGAAGAATGGATTGGTAATCTGCAAGACAGTAATCAATGTGTTTCATATAATTGAAGCAGAAAAAGAAAAAAACAATTTAAATAGTCTAAGGGACCTCTGGGACAATATCAAGCATACTAACACTTCTGAGACTGGGTCTCAGAAAGAGAAGAGAGAAGAGAGAAAGAAAGAGAAAGAGAAAGGGATAGAACATGTATTTGAAGAAATAATGGTTGAAAACCTCCCTAACTTGGTGAAGGAAAGAGACATCCGTGTCGAGAAAGCACAGGGTCTACCAAATAAGATAAACCCAAAAAAGACTCAAACCAAACACATTATAATCAATGTCAAAAAATGTCACCAGTTAAAGATAAAGAGAATCTTAAAATCAGCAACAGAAAAACCAGTTATATACAAGGGAGCCCCCAAAGACTGTTAGTTAACTTTCAGCAGGAACTTTACAGAGCAGAAGAGAGGGGTACAATATATTTAGAGTGTGAAAAGGGAGAAAAAACTCACTATGAGGAGTATTCTATCTAGCCAGTTTATCACTCAAAACTGAAGGAGACAGGGAGTTACCCAGAGAAGAAAAAGATAAAGGAGTTCATCACTGTACTGGCCTTACAAGAAATGTTAAAGGAACTTTGATAAATGGAAAACAATAGGCCATACGTAGAAATAAGAAAACTGTGAAAAAAAAATCTCTGGTAAACATATAATAAAGGTAGTAGATCAACCAGTTACATAGCTGATATGAAGTTTAAAGACAAAAGAGGTAAAATCATTTAGACCAATAATAAATAGTCAAGGGGGCACAAAGAAGATGTAAAATATGACATTGAAACCAAGTCATGAATGGTGTAGTAAAAATATAGTGCTTTTAGAATGAATTTGAACTTCAACACCCATCAACTTAAAATAAACTGCTATATACATAGTATGTTATATATGAATCTTATTGTAACTGAAAACAAATACCTAGAACAGAAAATAAAGAGAAAAGAATACACACATAACACTAAAGAAAGTCACCATGTTGCAATGGAAGAGAGCAAGAGAAGAAGAAAGGAATAGTAAAGAACTATAAAAACACTAGAAAACAATAAACAAAATGGCAAGATCTACGTACCTACTAATAACTATTTTATTTTTATTTTTTTTCTAATAACTATTTTAGATGTAAATGAGCTAAATGCTCCAATCTAGACATAGGACGAATGGATAAAAAACAAGACCTGCCTATACGCTTCCTACAAAAGACTCACTTTAGACCTACAGACACATACAGACTGAAAGTGAAGGGATGGAAAAACATATTCCATGCAAATAGAAGCAAAACAAAAACAAACCAAAACCACCCCCCCCCCAAACTGGGTTAGCAGCACTTAGAAAAAAAATAGACTATTTATTTTTTAGTAGGCCCTACACCCAACATGGGACTTGAACTCATAGCCCCTAGCTTAAGAGTCACATACTCTACCAACTGAGCCAGCCAGGTGCCTCCCAGACAAAATAGACTTTAAAACAAAGATTGTAACAAAAGGCAAAGAAGGGCATTACATAATGATAAAAATCCAACAAAAGGATTTTGCAGAAATGCAGAAAGCAAATATTAACAGATATAAAGGGAGAACTGATAGTAATAATAGTTTAATAATTAATATTAATATTAATTAAGAACACTCCCTTATGCCAATAGAGAGATCATCTAGATGGAAAATAAATAAGGAAACACTGGCCTTAAATAGCACATTAGACCAGATGGACTTAATAGATATACAGAGCATTCTATCCAAAAATAGCAGAATATTCTTCTCAAGTGCACATAGAACATCCTCCAGGATAGATCACATGATAGGCCACAAAACAAGCCCTAATTTAAGAAGACTGAAATCATATCAGGCATCTTTTCCCAACACAACAGTATGAAACTAGATATTGATTACAAGAATAGAACTAGAAAAAAACCCCAAACACATGGAGGCTAAACAACATGCTACTAAACAACGGTTGGATAAATGAAGAAGTCAAAGAAGAAGTAAAAAAAAAAAACAACAGAGGGCAGCCCAGGTGGCGGCAGGGGTTTAGCACCGCCTGCAGCCTGGGGTGTGATCCTGGAGGCCTGGGATGGAGTCCCACGTCAGGCTCCCTGCTTGGAGCCTGCTTCTCCCTCTCCTATGTCTCTGCCTCTCTCTCTCTCTGAATAAACAAACAAATAAATAATATTTAAAAACAAAACAAAACAAAAAAACCAACGGAGTCAGATGAAAATGGGAACACAATGTTCCAAAAATGTATGGGACACAGCAGATCAGTCTAAAATAAAAGTTTATAGTACTAAAGGAAACAAGGAAAATCTCAAACAATCTAATCTTATACCTAGAGGAACTAGAAAAAGAACAAAGACAAAAGTTAGAAGAAGATAAAGATCAGAACAAAAATAGAGACTAAAAAGATAATGGAAAAAGATCAATGAAACTAAGAGCTGGTTCTTTAAAGAGATAAATTTGATAAACCTTTAGGCAGACTCACTGAGGAAAAAAAGGGGGCCTTGGAAGTAAAGGGGAAGAAGTTACAATTGATACCACAGACCTACAAAAGATCATAAGAAATTATGATTTTCTAAGACTAAATCAGAAAGAAATAGAAAATCTGAACAGATGGATTACAATTAATGAAATTAAATCAGTAATCAAACTCCCCCAAAAAAGTCCAGGATCATAGACCTTCACAGGTGAATTTTACCAAATATTTAAAGAAGAGTTACTACTTAATTCTTCTCAAACTATTTAAAAAAAATTGACGATGAAGGAATGCTTCCAAACTCATTTTACAAAGCCAGCATTACCCTGATACCAAAACCAAAGACGTGACAAAAAAATAGAAAATAACAGGTCAATATTCCTGATGAACAAAGATGCAAAAATATTAGCAAATCGAATTCAACAATACATTAAAAGGATCATACATTATGACCAAGGGGGATTTATTCCAGGGAGGCAAGGGTAGTTCAATACCCACACACACAAAAATCAACGTGATGCGCATTAAAGAACAACAAGAAAGGATAAAAATTATATAATTTCAGTAGATGCAGAAAAAGCATCTGATAAAGTTCAATATCCATTTATGACAAAAACTCTCAACAAAGTGGATATGGAGGTAACATACTTCAATAGGATTAAGGCCATATACAACCAATCCATGGCTAACATACTCAATGGTGAAAAGCTGAATGCTTTTCCTCTAAGATCAGGAATAAGACTATTCTCACCACTTTTATTCAACATAGTATTGGAAATCTTAGCCAAAGCAATCAGTCAACAAATAAAAGACCTCTGAATTGGAAAAGAAGCAAAGGTGTCACTATGTGCAGATGATATACTATATACTAAAAATCCTAGACTCCACCCAAAACCTATTAGGACTAATCAATGAATTTAGTAAAGTTGCAGGAATCAAAATAAATATACATAAATCTGTTGCATTTTTGTACACTAATAGTGAACTATCAAATTAGGAAACAATCTCATTTATAATTGCATTAAAAAGAATAAATACCTGGGAATAAATTTAACCAAGGTGTAAGAAAGATCTGCACTGTGGAAACTCTAAGACACTGGTGAACAAAACTGAAGAAGATGTAAATAAATGGAAAGATGATCTGTGCTCAAGAGTAGAAGATGATCATCATTGAAATGTTCATACTACCTAAAGCAATCGACAGTTTCAATACAATCCCCTTCAAAATACCAATGGCATTTTTCACAGAACTAGAACAAATCCCAAAACTTACACAAAACCACAGAAGATCTCAAACAGCAAAAGCAAAATTGAGAAAGAACAAAGCTGGAGATTTCAGGATCCTTGATTTCAAACTGCACTACAAACCAAGGTTATCAAAACAGCATGGTTCTAGCACAAAAATAGACACACAGATCACTGTAACAAAATAGAGACCCCAGAAGTAAACCCGAGCCATTATAATTCAGTTCCTCTTTGACAAGAGAGCAAGAGTGTACAATGGGGAAAAAAGCTCATCTCTTCA
Source organism: Canis lupus dingo (assembly GCF_003254725.2). Lineage (NCBI taxonomy): Eukaryota > Metazoa > Chordata > Mammalia > Carnivora > Canidae > Canis > Canis lupus. The sequence continues at coordinate 46,557,702 of NC_064255.1, forward strand.
ATAAATGGTGCAGGGAAAACTGTATAGCTATGTGCTATGAATCTGGACTGCTTTCTTACACCATATATAAAAATACACTCAAGATGAATTAAAAATTTAAGTGTAAGACTATAAACCATAAAACTCCTAGAAGAAAACATAGGCGGTGGGCTGCTCGAGGTCTGCCTTTGATGTTATATTTTTGGGGGGTTGTCTCCTCAGGCAAGGGCAACAAAAGCCAAAATAAATGAGATTACATCAGACTAAAAAACTTTTGCATAACAAAGGAAGCCACCGACAAAACAAAGGCAACCTACTCTGCGGGAGAAAATATTTACAAGCAATATCACTGGTAAGGGATTAATGTCCAAAATGCATAAAGAATATCAAACAGCTCAATCCAATTTTAAAGATGGAGATGCGTGGGTGGCTCAGTTGGTTAAGCGCCTGCCTTAGGCTGAAGTCAAGATCCCAGGGTCTGGGATGGAGCCCTGTGCCTGGAATCCCCTGCTCAGTGGGGAGTCTGCTCCCCCCCACCCCACTCATGCTCTCTCGCATGTGCTTTCCCTCTCAAATGAATAAATAAAATCTTTAAAAATCAAACAAAAAACCAAAATGGGCAGAGGACCTGAATACATATTTCTCCAAAGAAGACATGCAGATGGCCAACTGGCCCATGAAAAGATGGGCAATTCACTAATTATCAGGAAAATGCAAATCAAATCCACAGTGAAATATCACCTCGCAGAGGACTCTGAGTGGCTCAGTGGTTGAGTGTCTGCCTTCAGCTCAGGTCATGATCTCGGGGTGCTGGAATCGAATCCCGCATGGGGCACCACCCCACAGGGAGCCTGTTTCTCCCTCTGCCTGTGTCTCTGCCTCTCTCATGAATAAATAAGTAAAATCTTTTAAGAAAAAATCACCCTGTCAGAATGGCTGTGATAAAAAACACGAGAAACAACAAGTGTTACTGAGGATACAGAGAAAAGGAACCCTCCTGCGCTGTTGGTAGGAGTGCAAAATGGTGCAGCCACCATGAATGGTATGATATGGAGCTTCCTGAAGAAAATTAAAAATAAAACTACTGTATGGTCCAGCAATTCAATTTGTAGGTATTTATCTGAACAAAACAAAAATACTGGTTCAAAAAAAATATATGCACACCCGTGTTTATGCAGCTTATCTACAACAGCGAAGATACGAAAGCACCATAAACATCCATCAACAGATGAACGGGTAAAGAAGATGGGATATACGTTTATGCACAAAGGAATATCACCCAGCCATAAAAATGGGGAAATCTTGCCATTGTGGCAACATGGATGATCTAGAGAACATTATGCTAAGTGAAGCAAGTGAAAGACAAATAACCCACTATTTTATTTATACGTGAAATCTAAAAAACCTGAACAGAATAAAAACAGATTTATGCATTCAGAGAACAATCTGGTGGTTGCCAGTGGGGAGGGGGTGGCGGGACAGGCGACATAAGGGAAGGGGATTCAAAGGTTCAAAGTTCCAGTTATAAATAATTCCTGCAGATGGAACGTGCAGCATAGGGTAGGTAATCAATATTGCAACAATTTTGTATGGTGTCAGGTGGAAGCTAAATTTATCACTGTGATCATTTCATAATGTACATGTATGTTGAAACTATGCTGTGCTTCTGAAATAATAGAATATTGTAGATCAACTAAAAAAAAAAAAGAAAGAAAAGAGAAAAATGAAAGTTAAATGAGGGGTAAGGGATGCAGGAGTCAGAGGCCAAATACATGCTGGGTCAAGTGAGGTTTCAGACTCTTCTTTCTGTGCCCTGACTCCCCTCCCTGGTCCCCCACGCTCACCCTCAGCAAAAAAAAAAAAAAAAAAAAAAAATCCAAGGCCATGTTTACAGACCTTAGCTGCAACTGAAATATATATTATTGAGAATTTAAAAATCCAGTTCTATAATTCTCAGCACCAAGGTCAACTTCATTTCATCTTTCCAAATTGAGGTAGACTTTCGGTGAAGGGATATTAATATTAGTTTTAACTCTATACGTTCAACACACCAGCTAATTCCCAGGTCTGTGGTACAAAGAATCTGTGACTTAGAAAAATAGCTTAAGCATCCATTGCAACCATCTTTCTTCTACTGGGGGTGTTTATGCACTTACATGTGTTCTCCTAATTTGGCGTGGTGCTCACTGTCTGATGGCTTCAAAATCCTTTCGAGAGCGGGTCTACATGAATTCCCCACGGCCCAGAATCCGTTTCCACAAGTCTGGTGTTGGCTCAATTCTTACAAAGGTTCTTAGCTCCAGGGCATTTCTTGGCTCAGCCTGCAAGCATGCTCCCTTTCAGCACTTCATCATGCAGAGGAAATGCTCGGGGTTCCTCTGTACGTACCCTGTGCTTTTAGGTTCATCAGCATTTTCCCCTTTGCTCCAACTCTGTAAGTTGGAATTCTGATTTCTCCCTGGATCCGGGGTAAAGCCCGTGCCCACAGATCTATGGTAGAGAGTACACAGCGCAATGGGGGGAGCCTCAGCAGGGGAGGGGGCACCCCAGGGCTGTCAGCTACCAGCCTCTGTGAAGACAGAAACCTTGTGAAAGCCCCCCACCCCTCCCTGGCCGACTTAGCACCTTCCCCCAACAGAAAGAGAGAAAGGGGAGGGATTCTAATCAGCAGTTAAGTGATGTTTATGCTCAAATAGAGTTTACTTTGTTTTTCATTCACTTATTTCCCCCAAGAAATATTCATTTTGAGCCCACGATGTGCCAGGTCCTGGGAATAAAGTCTTAGGTTTTCTAAGTTTACCCAACCTTCGTGCCCATGTTCGATGGTCTTTCCATTCTGGCTCCTAAAATTCCTCAGAACACAGAAGTTGTTGCCTAACTTGTTGTGTCTGTTCAGTTTTGCCCTTGACAATGGCAGGCCCCAGCAATCAGTGCTGTGAACTCACCCGGGGAGGATGTTTCCTCCAAAACATTACAAAAGCAGGTACAGCCTTCACAGCGACCAGTGAGAAGAGATGATCGGCCTATGTCAACCCAACCCAGACTAGAGGGACCGGCTGCCTGGGCCGACCCTGACACAATCTCCCTTGGAGGAGGGAAGGGTGAGGCACGTGATGTAACCTAGCCAACCAGGACGTCCGTAGTCTCAAGGCTTGGTTCTGGGGTGGACACGTGACCCACATCTGATCCAGGCTGGGACTGTGCGTGACTGGTTGGAGGGAGGAAGGTGTCTGTGCAAAGAAGCAAGTGCCGAGGAAAACAGAGCTGTGAGCTGCTGAGGGGCACATTGGGGAGGAGGCCCAAGACCCAGGGGTGCCTGGGATTTTCAGTTCATGAGGTGTTCAGTGTTTGCTGGTTTCCTGACATCTGCACCATAGGAGTCCTGACACACACACACACACACACACACACACACACAAGAGAACCCAGATGATAATATCCAGGTGAGGAGTGGGGGTGTGTGTGGGGGACACCGAGGGAGGAGAAGAGGAAGGTAAGACGACTTCAAATGGCACAACTCGGGCAACGAACCGACCCAACCTAGGAAACAGGGCCTGCTGGGGCGGATGGAGAGACCCAGCAGCTCAAGGTCTTGCCCTGCACGTGGACTCATGGAGCAGAACTGGATCCATGGGATCGACCTGGGGCAGGGTGGAGACTTCGGGGGCCCCTGTCTGCTCTCTGGTATGGAGACCTAGAGAGAGATTCCCAGTGTAGACTGGAGGAGCTCAGTGTTGAGGCAAACAAGCTGCTGTTATCACATTCACTTATTTCTATCTCCACGTGAAGATTACGATTTCCAGGGAACAAGAGAACAAAGGTCAAGGGAGAGGGGATGATACAGGGCACCTTGTATCCTGGGGGGGACAGTCCACCTAGTAAGGCATGAAGCTCTGGGAGGAGCTGCAAGGGGATCCTGGGAGCAGAACAAGCTGGCACTTGACAGGCCTGTGTCCATCGTGGGCTGCCAGAGCGGGACAGGCCAGGGCACCGCAGAACATGCTGGTGGACAGACCCTACCACCCGGTGGGGGAGGCACTGGGCCTAACTCACTCAGGGTCTGTGACTCGTAGAAAGCACTGGCCTAGCTGCCAAGCCCACGTCGACCAGAGCTAGGAGAAGTGGACACACACCGTCCAGGGCCAACACGCACTCTTGGAAGAGCATGAAAAATGCTATGAAGCCTAGAAGACAATGCAAATGCCTTTCTTTCTGAGGCTGTCATTTATTTCCCTTAACCTTTCCTCATGGTATTTTAATTGTTTTTCTCTTTTTTTCCTCAGCTTCCTTCCTTGCCATCAACTTGTCTTCTATGTCACTCACTCATTCTTCTACCTCGTCGTTAGGACTTCCAGTTTGGACTGCATGTCATTTAATTGATTTAATTTTGGCCTGATTAGATGTAAATTCTGCAGTCATGAAGTCTCTTGATTCCTTTTATGCTTCTTTCCAGAGCCGCCAGTAGCTTTATAATTGTGCTTCTGAATTGGCTTTCTGACACCAAATTGTAATCCAAACTCTGTGGGAGGAGTACCGTTTCTGATTCTTTCTTTTGTGGTGACTTCTTCTTTCTAGTCATTTTGCTCAGTGCAGAGTGGCTAAAAACGAGTTGTACTTGTTAGAAGCACAAACTCTCCTCTCTGTAGCATTCCAGCTGTTCTCTCTTTAAATCTCAGGCCAAATTTGTAGGTTTTCAGGATGTAGGTTTCAGGATGATTATTAGTTATCTAGGTAAGTTGGTGAGGACAGGTGACTTGGGGACCCTACTCTTCCGCCATCTTGCCCCACCTCCTGCAAATGCCTTTCAGACCTCAATATGAAGCACTTTTTCCACCTCCAAGAAATGGAAGAGATAAAGATCGATGTGTTTAAATAAGTAAAAATTAAACAGTCTGTCAACCAATATCCTAAGCAGATTGGAATCGTGCCAAAATGCCTATCTTCAGTCGCAAAACAGTAAAAATGGCTGCATTAGAGCAGGCTCTAAATAATATTTGTGTTCTCTAATTTCCAAATTTCTTTTTTTTGTTTTACCGTTGTCTTTCTATATATTTGTAAACATGACTCAAAGGATAAATACAAAGACTAAGAGAATAATTACAACATATATAATCAAAGGATATCTCTAATACATAGAAAGTATAGTAAAATCACTGAAAATTCCACCAAAAATGGCTAAGACATATTGAAACGTACATGGCAAAATGAAACATTAAAAAAAATTGTTCAGCCTCAGCTGTAATGAAAGAAGTAAAACGTTACAATAATAATAATAATAATAATAATAATAATAATAATAATAAACACAAGATAGCATTTGATGTATGGAAGTAGCATGGATCACATCCAGTGCTGGTAGACGTGTTTCCAGTGAAACATGGAGAGAAAAGACAGGGGTGTTCATCTTTCAGAAAGCAATTTAGCTTACATGTCAAATATCTTTGAAAAATCTACTTTTAATAAGAAATTCTAAATAGAGGAATTCGGCCCCAAAAAGATGTATGTTAAAGAATATCCATCACAGATTCCTTAGGATAGAGGAAATTTGAAAATTTATGTTGAAGAAAAATGTACCCATGTCTAGAGAATCTTTTAATCCGCTAGGACACGCCAAAAGTCAGGATACCATGTGGTCCGTGAAAAACATTTTGTGGCGGTATTTGAGTAAAATTACATAATGTCTGGAATTTATTTTAAAATATTCCAGAAAAAAAGGGAGAGGGGGGAGGAAGGCTGGAGATATAGTAAAACTATAAAATGTTTGTGATGGTTAAAACTGGAAGATGCACTTAGGAGAGTGACTCTACTATGCTCTCTACTCCCGTGTGGGTCGAGAAATGCTACCTTATATGTTGAAGGTCATGTTTGTGAAGAAGAGCAAATAAAATAGAGACGGGATTATGGGTATTATATAAATGCAAGATAGAAAACTGGCACACCTATGTATACACCTGTATTCAGGTGGTTTCACCACCTGAATAATATGCACACCTGAATAATACACCATTATTCATATGGTTTCATATTCAAATTCGTGTAGTTTCTAACCTTTCAAAACAGTGCAAGCCTAATTCCATGCCAGCCTTTCCCATGCATAGGTTGGAGCATGCAGCAGTCCAGGTATATTTCTAGTAACCATACTGTATAAAGTAAAATTTTCAAAGCAGGTTTATTTTAACAGGCTCTATTTAACCCAGTGTATAAAAATATTACTATCTCAACACCTAAGCAAAAATTGAGATAGTTTACATTCCTTTTTTTTTTTAATCCTAAATCCTTGAAATCTACTCTGCGTCTTACATCCGTAGCACATCATGGCCTGGAGGGGCCCGGTTCAAGTGCTCGGCAGCCACACGAGGCCGGGGCTACCTTCATGGACATGCAGGACACAGCCTGCCCTCTGAAACCTGTCCTTCCGCGGTGGGCTCCCAAGCACTCTGGTTCGACACCAAACCAAGCCAACCAGCTTGCACGAAGCTGCCCTGACCCCCAGCCTGCTCTCTGGGAAGACTGGCAGCCCAAGCTCAAGTAGGGCAGGCCCTGTCAGACAGTGACGGGAAGTTCTGAGGGTCCAGGGATCTGGCCCAGCTCCAGCTTCACCTCTGTGCTCATCTCTTCCTCTCTTTCACCAATGACCTGCGAAAGGTCTTGGCATGAAATGACCATGCCCCCTCAGCAGGCCTCTGAGGGACTCTTGCTCGCGTTGTTTTCTCTCTCTCTCCTTCTGTTGCTCTCATTTCTATTTTGCCCAAAAATGTGCATGCGCATATACCGTATGGGGGACTCGATTGCATCCCCCCACCCTAAAATTCATGTGAACGCCCCAACCCCTAGTACCTCAGAGTAGGACTATGTGGAGATCAGGCCTTTAAAGAGATCAAGCTAAGGGAGATGGCTCAGGTGTCTCTACTCCAACTTGACTGGTGTCTTTACAAGAAGGGAAAGTTAAGGGCTGCCTGGGTGGCTCAGGGGTTGAGCATCTGCCTTTGGCCCAGGTCATGATCCTGGGGTCCTGGGATCGAGTCCCGCATCAGGCTCCCCATAGGGGGCCTGCTTCTCCCTCTGCCTATGTCTCTGTGTCTCTCATGAATAAATAATGAAATCCTAAAAAAAAAAAAAAAAAAAAAGAAGAAGAAGGGAAAATTAGGATCCAGAAGGGTACAGAGCGTTGACCATGTGGAGCCACAGAGAGGAGATGGCCTACAAGCCACGGAGGGAAACCTAGAATAAATCCTTCCCCCATGGCCCTCGGAAGAAAGCAAGCTTGCCTCCCCCTTGAGAATGGACTTCTAGCCTCTAGAGCTGGGAGGAAATGGGTTTCTGTTGCTCCCTCTGGTCTGTGGTAGCAGGTTATGGCCAACCCCTGTGCCCACCCCCTCGCCCCTCCCCGCCCCCACACACAAAGCTTTCAGCCTTTTCACTCTTTCTTCCAGTAAATTAAACTCAAGTGGCACTGGTCAAGCATTTCTCTACTCTGCCCAGCAAGGAAGTGCTGTGGACACAAGGGAGGGACAGAATTCAGTTATTTGCCAAAAACGGGGTCAGAAACGAAGATATGCCACCCGTCCTTTCTCTGTCCCAGCTCCTCGTGTTCTCCTAAGCAAGCCACTCAGTTTTGCAGGGCAGCTTCTCATCTATGCCGTGAGGGGCTTCAACTGGATGAGCTTTGATGCCCCTAAATAATCTTCAAATTCTGTGGCTCGGCCCAGCCCAGACACGGGCTCCATCTCACATTCTACACCCGCAGCTCCCTGGATGAGGCACACAGAAACGGACAGCGGTTGGGATAATATTTAGTTTTCAAAAAAAAAAATTTTTTTTTTTAGTATAAATTATTTTAGCTCGAAGCTAGTTGTTTAGCTTTGCCTGCTCTGATGTTTCCCTGCCGTGTAAACATATAAGCCTGGGGAGAATGTAAAGGGAGGTGAATGAACTCCTAATTGTTGTGTAAACTGTGAGCCAGGGTTAACTGTGAGGCTGAAATGCCCCACATTTGTAATACGTTTGAACCAAACTGCTGGGAAGCCACAATTTCTGCACTTCATTTTTCTTGAGGTTGGACCACAATGAATGCTTGGAGTTCTAAGAGATCTCCGGACAAGTCCTTCCAGACTCGGGGGGTGGGGGGTAGAAGGGGTCACTGCCCTTTGTTCTATCACAACAACATCCTGGTGATGGATTTATTTCACTCTCTTCGAGAATGTTTAGGGGACAGACACAGGGTGGCCTCTTAGAGGACTGGACAGCACTTTCTGCCTCAGTTGTTCTTTTGGCTGAAAAGGACTTAAAAGAGCACTGCTGCTGAGGAAGGAGAGAGGCCACGAGCTGAGGCCACCAACAGGTGGGGAGGGCTTCCAATGAGAAACAAAGGCAACGTTGTTGCTAACCTAGCCTGGGACGGCTGAACAAAGGGATGGATGAAGGATACAAACATACATTCGGCGTCCCTTCCAAGAAAGCCCCTTCTTCCAAGAAAGCTCGAAGCATGCTGCCCTGGAAGTTGGTGCCAGGCATCCCCTGCTCCAAACATTTCCCCCTCCAAGAGCCTGCTATCCTGATGTTCTCTTCTCGCTTTTTTGGTCTAAAATTCCCATTGGGGAAGCTTGTTTATTGTTTCCCGGGGTTAGAGAACAGCAGAAATGTTCTCTCCAGAAGGCTCTGTTATTAAGCACATATGCTCCCCTAGACACAGAGAGTACCCCTCAAGAGCACAGAGCATGATTTCATTTATTTGTTACATTCCTTCTGGGTGGCACAGTTGACCAGGCAAAGGAAGACCCGAGCTTTCCCTTCTCATCCCCTAGGTGGCCATGGAAGCAGGGGCAGAAGGGCATGCGGTGTTGAAAGGGGGATAGGGCCCAATCGACTACACATAGGAAATAGATTTGCCTGAGATGCTTGTTAAAATTAAAACCTGGGCCCCACTCTCCCCTTGGGAATTCAAGTCCTTAAGAATAATTCTCAACTGGGGCCAATTTTGTTCCCCAAGAGACATTTGGTAATATCTAAAGACATTTTTGATGGGCACAACTGGGGAGGTTGCTACTAGCATCGTGTGGGTAGGAGCCAGGAATGCTACTGAATATCCTACAATGCACAGGACAGCTCCCCACACCAAAGAATTCTCTGCATCCAAGAATCAATAATGCAGAGATTGAGAAACCCCACTGTATTGGTTAGGGGGTGCCAAGTACTTGTGTTTTCGAACAAGCTCTCCAGGTGATTCCAATGCACACTGAGGTTTGAGACTCTCTGTCCATGCCTTGGAAGCCAGCCGAGGACATCAGGTTGCCAGGGCAGTGAGGATGGGGGACGTAGCCACGGCAACCCATGGAACATGCCCTCGTCACTAGCACTGAAGACGATGACAGCCTACTGTACAGATTTATTCTAAGACAGCCTTCACCATATTACGCAACATGGGCCTTATAATGGGCCTGTGGGCATGAGTAAGCCTAAGTCCAGTTACCCCGAGCAGGAAGGCAAGGGTATGAGGAGCAGCTGCGCCCCTGAAATATCAACCTCACTGCCAGTTTCCCCATGGTTCCCTTCCTGCCTTTGTTGATTCTTCGAGACCATTCGTGAGTCCTTTCCTGAGTGTGCAGTGTTTCTGGATAATGTCCTATCTTCAACCTTAAGTGTCAGAAGTTGATAAAAAGGGAGAACAGGCCTTTATATTTTGGTCAGTTGGGATGCAAAAGAAGGCTAAGAGAACCTGTCTTTAGGGAAAGATGTGAACCGGTTCAGGAGAAATAGCTCAACTGTCTTGTAGAGCTCAAGAGAGTAACGTATCAAGAGCCAAAGATCTGTGTTCTTTTTGTCTCTCTGCTCGGCAGCCGTGTCTCTTGGCCAGGTTGCTGTCCCCGTGTTCTGGCCCGTGATGAGGCCTGTAATGCTGAAGGGATTGCTGAGTGAATGACCAAGCCCTGGCCTTTTAAAAAGTTACAGTAGAGGGTAGCCTGGGTGGCCCAGTGGTCTAGCACTGCCTTCAGCCCAGAGCGTGATCCTGGAGACCTGGGATCGAGTCCCACGTTGAGCTCCCTGCATGGAGCCTGCGTCTCCCTCTGCCTGTGTCTCTGTCTCTCTCTCTCTCCCTCATGAATAAAAAAAAAGTTACAGTAGAAAGATCACTGTGGTTGAGTGTGGAAGGTAAGAAACCAGTAGTTGAAGCTGTTGTAAATGACAATTTTTGTATTTTTCTGTTAAGTCACGGAGTTGAGGGGAAAGGTGTTTGCCAATCTGGGAATAATTATAAACCTCATGGCTGAATCAGAAGAGCAATAGAAATGTTTTTTCTGTGTAATTCAAAGGCTTAGACTTTAAGGAACACAAAGGATTTAATTCAAGTTATAGGAGACTCATTAGGGTTGCTGCTTCCATTACAGACTAAGCCTGTTTCATTAGGTTCTTTAGAGTCTGGAAACAACCGACCAGGCAGGCTTTGCTGTTTGGCGAAGCCATGATTCTTTTGGTCCTTTTCGCAAATTCTAGCAATCGCTGTCTTTCTCCTGAAATACTATTTTCCGTGACATAAACCCTGCATTCCGATATAGCTACAAGGGAGATATTTCGGCCTCCATTCACAACAGCAAACTTTAATTCTGACTACCTGCAGCATTGGATGAGAAATCCTTCCAATAAAACAAACTGACCATTAATTTTTCTTGATTAGTGGGGCTTTTCTCTTCACAAATACTTTAAGATACCATATTAATGTTCTCAGAGGTAAACGTCACCATCAATTAAAACAAAACCCGTGAAAATCTGATCGAGATTGGGGTGGGAGGATGAGAGCCAAGGAAGTAGGAGTTGACTCAATGGTCATTTCTAGATCCTGAATCAGGCTCCCCAAAGCCAGTGCCATGAGGATGCCAGGTTACTCCCTTGTCTGTGTCTCCACCTCAGCCTCACTCTCTCTGTCTCTCTCTCTCTCCCCCGACCACTTTCATTTCCTCCATTATTTCTCCTTCATCTGTTGGCTTAGTTTATGAACCCATGGAGCTGGGCCTACCGTATCTTCTACATTTGGTATAGCATCTGATAACTGTTGACAAAGTCCCCATCATCCCCATTTTACAGATGGGGAAGCTCAAATACCAAAGTATTGGACTTCATCAAGGTCACTACTTCTGAGGGGTTTTCAGGGACCGCCCCAATGTAAGCCTTGTGGGTTCATTGCTTTGACCCTGACCTCAAGTCTTGCCACCTATTTTTAAACACATATCTTAGAACACCCAGTAACCATCTAATCATTGTTTTCTTAAGTATATTATGTAACAAGGTAGCATGATTTTCCTTATTTAACCATGAAGATACGGGCAGGGATAACTGTGCAAATGCAATGCCCTTCCTCTGCAAATGCACCTCCTATATTCAAGTCAAACGTTCATTGGAATCTCATAGGAAATGCCTAATAGGATTTCCTCTGGTAACTGAAGCTATTGATCACCCAGGGGAAGAGACTCTCTGCTTACTGCCTCCTTTGGAAGACGGTCCTAAAACAAAGGGCACAGCCACCAAAGGTGGTCCCCGAAGAACTCTTCCCGTGGAAGGCAAGAACAAAAATGGTCATAGTAAAGTTATCTAGAGATGTTACCGAGTGGAATGGTGTCTAGGCCACAAGCAGCTCCTGCCCTCAGGTTTCCCTGTTCGCCTACGCCTTTGTCTAAGAACACAGCATGTTCTACGAGTGTGCCTTGTAAACACTTGTTCAGCAGTACTGATTTACCACCCCTGGGTCAGCCCTCAGAGCCACTCCACTCCTAGCCTAGTGCTTCTATCCCCACGTCACTTCTTTGTGAAGAGTTCCACAGACACTGATGACACACTTTCCTTGAACGAATGCTCTAAATGCCCCCTCCGGAGCCTTTGGTTACACTGAGCACCAGGAGCTCATGAGAAATCATGTCTTTGATTTTTTATAATCAGCTGGTTCTTTTCTCCTTCTTGCTTCTACCCCCTAATGATGCGTGGACTTGGTTGGAAACCACCGCCTCAGAAGATGTGCTGGATTGCATTTATTACACCAGGATGTACATAGTTGCACCAACACAGGATTTCTGCTCCAACCCAGGGATCTTTCTTGTCCCTCGATAGCAAAATCTAACTCTCGCTAACCTGCTTTTAGCAGTGATAATTTCCTAGGAAGCAGTACCATGTTGTTTATTGCTTTATTCACAGGACAAGCCAGTCATTATCCCGGCATGCCATTAGATGAAGAAACTCACCTCCAGGCTTATTTTCTCTGCATTTGAAGGTGATGGTGGTGATTGGTGGAAAGGTGTATAGACTATAGACTTTCCTGTCAAAGGTGATGGGCCTTAAAACAGGCAAAAAAAAAAAAAAAAAAAAAAAAGCATATAATTTTTTAAAGGCAGCCAACTTGCATGAATACCTGGTGCTTTTTAGTGAAGTCAAACATCCAGCCAGCTATGAAGGGATATTGAGTGTGCTTAGAAAAGCTCTGAAATGGTGACCACCGCCCTTGAAGTCCTATTTGTACAATAGCCTGAGGTCCACCCTTTCTCAATCAACTGAATCTTTTGTCTGAGGATGGAGTTAGAATCCTCCTGATGTCCAGCCTTGTTTCTGGGTGGAGAAGGGAGGCAAGCTTCAGTTTCTATCAACAGGTAGCCAGTTGCTGCAGGTGCACACATGCAAACACACACACACACAGTGAGTAGTTACAAAGGATTGGGTCGTGGCCACTTTTTAGGTTCGTTTAGTGTTCCCACACCCTCTCCCTTTAACCCAGCACTTTGTGCCAAACCCTGGCTCTGCTGTCAGACTCAGGAGCCTCTCGGTAGTGCCTGAGCCCCAGGCCGGAGGACAGAGGACAGCCCTGGGCGCCTTCCTTAGTCCTACTCCCCACCTGCCAGGAGTCTAAGACCACACCTAGGAAGTCAGTGACCCGCTGGGACAGAGTATCCTAAGGCTGGGTGGGGCTTGGCTATGGGGAGTAAGTGTTTCTTTATTTTTTATTTTTATTTTTTTTAAAGATTTTATCTATTTATTCATGAGAGACAGACAGAGAGAGAGAGAGAGAGAGAGAGGGGCAGAGACACAGGCAGAGGGAGAAGCAGGCTCCATGCAGGGAGCCTGATGTGGGACTTGATCCCAGGACTCCAGGATCAGGCTCCAGCCGAAGGCGGTGCTAAACCGCTAAGCCACCCATGGCTGCCCAATAACTGCTTCTTTAATTACTCTCCCTCGGAATGTGAAATATTAGGGATGCAAAGCATGTAAAGGAATTTGCATAAGCCTTGCAATTGGTTTCAATCTGTCATTGGCTAAATATAAATGTCTCCCAAAAAATCACCGCTGCCACTGCTGCAAAAATCCCACCAAAAACCCACTTCCAGAGGCTCCTGGGTGGCCCAGTGGTTGAGCGTCTGCCTTCAGCTCAGGTCGTGATCCCGGGGTCCTGGGATCGAGTCCCGCATTGAGCTCCCCACAGGGAGCCTGCTTCTCCCCCTGCCTTTGTCTCTGCCTCTCTGTGTGGCTCTCTCGCAAAGGAATAAATAAAATCTAAAAAGGAAAAAACCGACTTCCAAACCCAGCATTCAGAACACGTAGTAAGAGAACATGCTTAACACACCAGACTGAAGGATGGGTGTCTGGATCACTCCTGGGTGGGACAACCTGGGGCGTGTGTTTTATCTGTACCCCTCTCTGCTAGGCTGCCTACGAGACCACCCAGTGGAGTGGGACCTCGTCTTTAAAGAGGCCAAGATTGGCCTAAGGTTAAGGGCCGAGATGGGCAATGACAGAAAAAACACTTCTGCGAGGCCCTGTCTTTTGGGGCCTAGGCCAGCTTTTCCTTACAGTTCTGCTGCTTCGGGGGCTCCTAGTAACTCCGGGGGAATGCAGGGAGGAAGCACACATATCTGGAGGAGGGGGTAAGAGATCAGAAACCCCGTGCTTCTTTTTTGGATGGATTAGGATTCATCTCTGGAAAAACCACTAACTTGCAACTCAGGTCCAACCGAGCTAAGTAAGTCTGACATCGTAGAAAAGTCCGTCAATCTTGCTTGCACTGCCAGATGGCTTTTAAGCCTCGCGCCCGGCATGTGTTTGGTTAAAAGCTCCCCCCGACCCCCATCAGCCTCATCTTACGTGATGCATCTGGGATTCAAAAGCTGTGATTGAGAGGCCTTCGAACTTGCAGGTGTGCAGCTCACTGGGGACACCGCACACAAATGTAAAACGCAGCAGTCTTCAGTGTCCAGGCTCGTTACCCTCATGGCCAGGGGAGGCCGAACATGAATGCACTGCAACAGGGGCCCTTTTGGGGTCGAGAAGGAGGGCGGGGGGAGGGGGGAGAAAAGGTAACTGAAGACCCTCAATAGGGACAAGATGTTCCGCAACTTCTGGAAGTAATCAGAGAGAGCAAGCCAAACAGCCCATAACACGAGCGCACAGACAGCTCTACCCGGCCAAGTCCGGGACATCCGAGTGGTTGAAGGGGATCCAGAAAGGGGACTAAATCAACTCGGTCCCTCTGAAAGTGGGGGCAGTTCCAAGGACTTCATCTATCTCGAAGGTTTTTTTTGCTTTGTTTTTTAAAGTTTTTTTTAAATTTTTTTTTATTTATTTATGATAGTCACAGAGAGAGAGAGAGAGAGAGAGAGAGAGAGAGAGAGGCAGAGACATAGGCAGAGGGAGAAGCAGGCTCCATGCACCGGGAGCCCAACGTGGGATTCGATCCCGGGTCTCCAGGATCGTGCCCTGGGCCAAAGGCAGGCGCTAAACCGCTGCGCCACCCAGGGATCCCTTTGCTTTGTTTTTTAGACCACACTTTAAATAAGGTAGAGTTCCTGAGCAACAGTGGACGGGCCATGTAACCGTCCTGCTCCATCAAAGGCGCGTATGATGCTTTACGGAGACCATGGGCTCCCTCCGGCCCTAATAGGACCAAAAGAGGCCTCGGCCAAGTGGAGCTGCCGGATGCCCGAGGCCAGGGTCTGGACTAGGGGAATGGCCACTGTTCCCTTCCCAGCAAGGTCCCCTTCCCGTCCTCTCATCCTACAGGATCTCAGGACATTAGGGCAGCTATTTTATCCTCTCTGGACAGCAGTAGGGCTTATAAGGTACGTACCCACTGAGTAGTCTGGGCTGACCAAATGCTCGGCTGTTTCCTAGTCCCTCCTTTGCCAAGAGCCCTTAGGATTTGAGAACTTTTGAATGTCTCTTCTTGTAGCAGAGGATTCACATAAACATCCTTTCACTTGCAGAAAATGATTCCTTTCCAGCGGCTTTGACTTCTGCTCTGAGCTCTTAAGAGTACGTGTGTACATAGATTGCCAAATGCCAGGACCATGGTTACGCTACCAAAAACACTGCTGACTGCAGGTTTTAAGAATAAAAGTAGGCTTTCAGAAAACAGCATCTTGTAAGCTGCGGGGCTAGGCCACCACTGCAAGCTGCTCCCTCTTCGCAGTGGCTGTAATTAGAATTTAATTTCTGCCATCCCTGCGTGGGGTGTCCCTGACAAAGGTTCACTTGGCCATGTGGTTAAGACTGGAAATTTGGTTTTCAGATGTTCCAGTTATTTTGTGGCTCAGGCTGCCAATCAATACCAAAATCTAGTGCCATTGGAATAAAATAAGATTGGCACAGCAACTACCCTGTTCTTGCTCACAGCTCCAAATGACATTGGGGTGTCACTCGAATGTACTTCAATATCAGCTTCAAAGTCAAGTGCCACCCCAGCTTGTAATATGTTAAGAAGAAGGGTAATCTGCGTTATAAAGCTTGTTAAGAATAAGGGTTATTGCATTATAAACAGAGCTTTCTGCTGGAGGAGTCACTGGCACAGAGCGGTTACAGATTTATGTGTCCTTGCTTATTGGGGTCAAACATTTGTCTTTAGTAAAGTAAGGGCGTTGGATTATATTCTAAAAATAAATGGCAGGAATGTGTGCTGCGACTTCAGGATTCTCTAGTGGGTGGGTGGAGGGATCAACCAAGTTAGGATACAGATAGCAACTAAATAAACTTCAGAATAGCACTCTCGAAAATCATGTTGATTTGGCAAGATCAACTTACAAAGATAGGTTGGGTTGAATAAGATTATTTCCCCGAGGAAAAGAGTGAATAATTAGTGCCAAAGCATCCGCGTAGTGGAAAGTTCTAAACTTTGGGAAGCTGAGCGACTTGGTGGTTTCTAAAACTCAGATCAGCATATTCCATTGGTATTTTTTCCCCTGAAATTTATAGTTCATAATTTCTTTAATTCCAGTCTCTATATGAAATGGAAAAAGTGGACATCTATTCAGTCATGCCCAGAGCCTGAGGTTCACCAAACAGTTCTGAATACTTGAGATAAGAAGTAAGATGTCCAGGGACGTCTGAGTGGCTCAGTGGTTGAGTGTCTGTCTGCCTTCGGCTCAGGTCGTGACCCCGGGGTCCTGGGATCGAGTCCCACATCGGGCTCCCCACAGGGAGCCTGCTTCTCCCTCTGCCTATGTCTCTGCCTCTCTCTGTGTGTCTCTCATGAATTAAAAAAAAAAAAAAAAAAAAAGAATAAGATGCCCAGACAATGGACTGTATCCATTAAGCTCAGAGAAAATATATACAAGCTGAAACAAAAGAATATTTAGCAATAGTCTTAGAATCCATAAGCTCACCCTGAGTCATAAAGCACAGGCCAAGAAGCTTAAAAGAACACAGATCTACAAGGTTTTTTAAAAAGAGGCCAACACTGAAATAATAATAATAAAAAAAGACACAAAATGCTAAACTCCTTTAAAAATGTAAGCACAAATAAGTACAATTGAGAGTTATAAACTCGCGTGGATCAGTTCGGACAGAAAATAGGTACAGGAATATTTGGCAAACACAAACACACATAAATCAGCTGCTCCAGATGACACATACCCTCAGGGAATAAGAGAATTTGACTAACATGCTTACTGAACAATGGTGCAGTAAAGATGAATAATTATTTCTGAAAAATTACCTTGCACACAGGGGGACGTCAGAAGATGGGAAAAAGACCAACAACATATGATAGTGATAGAGAAAGAAAACAGAAAGGGTAGGGAGAAATCAGCACATGATATATGCAGTTGTTGGATGTGGAATAAATATGAGGGGAGAGAAATTTAAAAGGGTCAGAAGACCAGGGATGAATCAGCAAAGAATGATCTGCATTTAAAGGACCAGAGACAAGTTTATGAGATTATCTTTGAGGACTTTAATACAGTTCTTGTCGTAGTGAAGAATGTAAGGCTATGGGGAGGAGGGCGTGGAGCTGAACGTGCGGTGGGGCTCGGGGAAGCCCTTCTCCAGTCCAGAGACTCAAACAGGGGTTGAAAATGGATGGAAATCCCAAACAAACAAGATAATGAGCCCAGTTACTGGAGAGGTGTTGTGGGGGGGGATCTTAATCCACCGTCACATCAATACCCTGCCTCACTACCTGGGACAGGGTGTCATGAAATCGATGGAGGACACTCAGGTGGGGAGCACCACAGGAGACCGGAGACGGGAGGAAGGAGGACAACCAGGTTAGATAGACACACCTGCAAACAGAGTCCACCGAACACAGGTATGACCAGGCTGGAGAAACTTAGGAAGCAACACAACTGGTGGTGGTGGTGGTGGTGTGTGTGTCGGGGGGGATGAGAAAATGAAACAGGAATTCACCCTGGAGCAAAGCGGGTGGTGGTGATGGGGGAAGGCCATTGGTATTGGAGACTCGTCTAGAACTACCTGGGGAACACGTGACCCAGAGAGATGTTTAACCAGGTGGAAGTCCTGCCCCAGCCCCCCTCAGAAACCACCCAGCCAAGGTGAAAGCCCAGATGGCAGGAACTCCCCTTGGGCCTCCTGCCCAGGCACCAGCTCCCTTCCCAGGGTCCCACTCCTCTTGGGAAGCCTATGCTGCAGGAGCCACGCTCTATGGATGAACCGACAGGGGAGAGGGGTTAAGGCCACACATAGAGCCGCGGAGCGAGACAGTGTCAGACCCAGGGGGTGCCAGCAGGTCAGCAGGACTCCAAAGTCAAGCTCTCCGATATCAGACGTCCTCACGGCCCTCCCTCCTCCCCTTCAGGTTTCTGCTCAAACGTCACTTTCTCCGAGGCCTTGTTCTATAAATAAGCCAGGGTCAGGACCTGCTGTTTCACTTCATACCACTTATTTCCATCTGATATGCCAGATGTTTGTTGACTGCCCAGCTCGTTGGAATATACACTTACTGCAGGATCGTCAGGGCCTTAGAAAGTGCCTGGTGTTGCACAGGTACTTGATATTAAATTATACGCTTCCCAGGAACGAGTGATTTGTTTTTACTAATTCACTAATTAGTAAAATTGGGAATTCACTAATTGCCAAACTAATGCTTAGTTTGGGGGAAAAAAAACCAAAAACCAAAACAAAACAAAAAACCCCAAAACACCTAGAGGGGAAGAATTTTAAGAAGTGGGAAATGACTTGTTGGATTTTTTTTTTTTTTCCCGAACATGGATTTACTTCAACTGGACAAAGCAGTCAATCTGTTTCTGTAACGCAGTGATTTTATGAATAGAGACGCTCTGCCTTTGTTAGGTCTTGGACAAAGAATCTGAAGGAGAACCAAACCACTGGACTCCTCCGGGGTCCACGTGTCTCAATCCGATCCCACCCACCACACCGAGAAAGGGGAGATGGATATACGTACAGAGAAACCACATGAGAAGTTGAGAGGTTAACTAGTCCCCCTGATGCTTTTTCTTTGACGATACTAAGCAACTGATGAGGGGTTTCAAAGAAAATCCAAATTGGCCACGTTTCTCACAGGATAACCTAAGCTGTCTGGTTATTTGGTAATTGAAGACACAATGCCTACGTTAGAACCCTTTTTTCTTGGTCTCCCTGTCCCTCCCCTGCTCTATTTTTGAGCCCTCGACACCATTCCTGCCTAGCTACCATCTAGAGTTGTAAATTCTCTGAAGCAGGTCATAAGCGTTTGGGGGGCTTTTTTATGGAGAGTCAGTATCTCTCAAGTGTTTAATCATTCTTTTGTGACATTAAAGGAATGATGGTTCTCTGATGAGGTCGGGCTGCTGCCCTGCGTAGAACGGCCAAAAGTGGGGATACACCTCCGGAAAGGGTCTCCAGTAATCAGACGCCGACACCACCACTGTCCAATACCACATGGGGCTCTTTTCTAAGGAGAAAAAGCAAGCAGGGCACAGAGAAAGGAAGTTGGCTTGTAGAGTAGCAAAGGGGGAAGCCAAAATAACTACCGTCGGTCTCTACTGCCCACGCGCAGGTATGGTACTGAGCTGCACATGCAGGAGCTCTTACTGACACCACAAGGCTGAGCTAGAGAAGTCAAGGCAGCTGCCCAAAGACGTACATCGCATCTAGAAAAGCACAGAGCTGGTGTCTGGCTGGCTCTAGAGTCCACGCTCATGATCACAACACTCTGTGACCTGCGCCTCCCCGGTGACCCCTCAGATCCTCACAGGGTTTGTGTCATGGGGGGAAGGGGCTTCTGCTTTTGAAGGTCGCCCCGGCTGTTTTTCTATAAAAACCACAGCATTATGGAGCAAAGGGTTTTTGCAAATGCATTCACAACAGAATCCCTTGGGTAGCCTCTTCCTTCATCAAGGAGCTCATGAGGCCAAAGAGGTTTTTTTGGCCGAGCCCTCTTATGCCTATTTCAGTGGAAAAAAATAATTATACCTGCTAGAAAGCTCCATCCTCAGCGCAATTTTAACTGGCCAGAGAAACTACACAAACGTTTTGCCCAGAAAAGTTTCATCTAGAAAGCAATTTACGTTTCTGGTTCAGAATCCATCGCAGTCCATCACAGGGAATTAGAAAGACCTGCAGCTACTTGACCACCGCGCCTCCCCACCCCCACCTCAGTGACACCATCTTCAGAGCCATCAAGGGGGATGTGGTGAGGGGTGCCAGGTGGGGTCGGGTTGGGGGAAGGCCTGGTCCTAGAATCAGGATGCCTGTGTTCCAGCTTGGCTGGCTCATCTAGGGGAGCTTCCCTAACCCCAATGAGTCTTGGTTCTCTCATTAGTAAGATGGGGATTCACCGCATTTGCCATGAGGTCCAAGTGAGTTCATCTATCTCCTCTTGCCGCAGCTAATGTTTACAGTGCACTTATGATATTCCAGGTGTCTACTAAGAGCTTCACGTGTGCATTTCATTCTTACCCCATGAAGTAGGTGTTACCATTAAGAGCTCTGATTTAAGGACGGGAACCTGTGGCCCAGCTGAGGTGAATTAATCTAAGGTTACACAGCTGGTAAGTGATGCAGCAGCATTTGAACTCAGAGCTGCGTGGCTTCAGAGGTTAATCCCTACAAGCTGAAGCTTGTAACTGCTTCATGATTGGCTTCAGCCCTGCTTCTCTGCGGCCATCCATCCATTGTAAACAAAACCCTGGAATGCCATATTCAAATGTTAAGCCGTATTACTGTCAAGGGCCCCTGTTGGCAAATTGGTCGAGGAATTCCTGAGAGAGCATTCTGAGCATGCTCATCTGGGGCGATCCCCTCAGAGGACACCCAATTCCTAATAGGTGACGTGGGTGGTCAGGTAGCATCATCCTAGCACGTTTATGCCATTGCTTTGCCTGAAGCTGTATAAAATTTTAATAACTAACTCTGGCTTTATTGTTCCCTGAGGATACATTAATAAGTGCATTATCATTTTTCCTCCTCAGAGTCTCATGACGTGTTCGAGGTCACATAGTTAGTTGCAGACAAACTGAGTCATTCAGGTAAATGACTGTGCCTCAGTTTCTTCTTATATAAATGGGAAGGTTGGACCAGAAGAAATATGTTCTTGTATCTACTGCTATTAATAAAGTCTACACTCAAAGGGTTTGCTATACACTAGGAACTGTATTATGTGCTTTACATAAGCTTACTCAATACCTACCACAACCTGTGAGGCAGGTGTGGTTATTCCCATGTATAGATGAGAAAAGCTCAGAGAAGCTAAGTAACTTGCCCAAGGCTGCCCAGCTGGCAGGGACCGAATAGGAACCTGAGTCAATCTGACTCCAGAGCAAGTCACCAAGGTCTCTTACCACCAGCCTTCTCAGTGGTAGGCCATTTGATTATGGTCGTCAGGATGATGAAGGGACTTAGTCATTGTCTTGGGGCCCTGGCTTCTCCTTTTCTTACTCTAGGTAGAAATGCTAATGAGGAAAAGGATGGAGAAGGGGTCACAGGTACCTCCTTGGGCCATGGAGCACTGAGAAAACTCTTCTTAGCTCTGGATATGCAAGAGTTAAACACAAGAGAAGTGGGTACCAAAATTCCCAGAGTTGGCTCTATGTGGAAAGAGAGAGGTGGGGGGGGGGGGAGAAAGGGGGGTAGGATTGCTCACATGGGGGGTGGGGAGGGTGTTACTGTAAGACTGATGATTATACCTCAAGGCATGCAGGAGCCTTCCAAGGACCTGCCTGGGGACCTAGCAAGTATGAATTCATGATTGTGTCTTACAAAGAGGACTCCTCAAACTCTAAATCCTTCAGCTTCCACAACCCTGGGCCCTCCCCAGCCCTGCTCTTGAGGGTGGGGGTAGGGCTATGAAAAGAGGTACAGTTGAGAGTGGAGGAAGCTGGGAGAGTAGGGTCCACAGGGACCATACAATGGAAGCAGTGATGGTCCAAAAAAAAAAAGGGAAAAGTGACTAAGAAAAGAAGACGTCTGGTTCTTTGGCCCACAAGTTTTCATTGGCCTGCAAAAATGGGCCATTTCCTGCCCTATTCCTTCCAAAGCCAATCCCACAGATGGGCAATGGGAAATTTACTCTGTTTACTTTGAAGGGGTGGTGTTCTAATGCAGGAAGAGTCCCGAGAGCCTGCGACTCTGTGGTGGTCTCCAAAGTGCAGACACCCATGGGGAATGTGGGGAGGATGTAATAGAACTCTTACGTAGACTTGATCCTTTACCGGTATTTGTGCGAGGTTTTCTAATGAGTAGAATATAGGAATACAGGTGTAACTAGATAGCCATACAACAGATAGGCACATGGACCGATTTCCTTATTGATACAGGTCTGTGACCAAAAAGTTGGAAGATTATCATCCTCGGGAGAAGATATTCCCTCATTCTCTTGAAGTTCCCCTCAAAGCTCTGGATAAGACCATCAAAACAAAACAAAACAAACCAACAATGACAACAACACACTCATTCTGGTTACATTCATAAGATTGTGTTGGCTCTTGCCTTTACATTTCCCTCAACTTGGTAGTAAATTAATACAATTACTTTTCTCTTTTTCCAGCTACTAGCTTATATCTGGAGTTTGCCAAAGCTATATTCCTCAACATGTACCTCATGACCTCCCTTTTGCATTGAGGGGGAAGGTAGGGTGTAATGAGAGACATGGCAAAGCGTAGGCCTCATCTGGCTCGTGATTCAAATAACCTGTAAGAAGAAATGACAGGCAAATGGGGAAAAATTGAGCTGGCTGGATATTGAATATTAAGGAATCATAGTTAATTGCTTCTGATGTGATAGTAGTGTTACGGTTAAGAATCTTTACCCTCTAGAGATAAAGACTAAAAGGTCTACAAGTCAAACAGGGTTTTTGAGATTTGCTTCAAAACAATTTGAAGTTCTAGATGAAACGAGATACCCATGACTTGTTATTTAAGGTGGGGGATAGGGTACATGGGGATCTATTAGACTTTTCTACGTTTGCATTGAGATTTTCATTATAAGAAGTTAAAAAGAAAATAAAGCCAATCAAACATGAAGCTATCAGCGAGTGAGTCCTGACGTGAAAGAAATCCTCACTTTTGCTGGTCATGTGCCTGACTTAGTCATGTGACCCAAAGAAAGGCAACCACAATTTGCCAAGCATCGGAGTGGGATCTCAAAACTCCTGGAGTTTGCATTTTAGACCAGAAAGTGAATGGCTTGGGCCTGGAGTTGCTTTACGGCTGGCAAAAGAGAACTTGCTGATTCTCAATGAGAAAAATAAAAAGATTGTTAAATCAGATCCCTGTGAAATTTGGACATCAAAGAATGATTACAAAGCAACATTTTGATGAGTGAAGTATATAAATGAACCAGGAACATGCGGCTTCAATTTCCTTCCAAATACACACGTTTCTAGATTTAAGAAAAAATGCTCTATTAAACATGTGCTAAACTGCAATGCTTCGAAAGACATTAAGAGACTCACTGAACCCGAATGGGCCCTGGCTTTGTTCCCCCAGATTGGACCCTGTTCCTCTCCGTTGGAAGAGGATTTCTCCACCTCACCCCATTTCCTCTATAAACCCTACCTCCTTCCTTCCGGGTCTAATCCAAACTTGACTTCAGATACTCAAAACATAGGACAAGAAAAATCCAGAGATCAGCAATTTTTTTTTTTCCTTTTCTGTTTTGATGAGAAAGAAGCAAATTCTTGGAGGCCCAACTTAGAAAGTGTTTACTGGCAAATCCATAAAGCTCACCCTGTTGGTTTAGACTTGGAAAGTGTCGGGAGTAGTTAACACAATGAAGTGCAGAGGAAATGGGGGCTGAGGTAATCCCCCCGTGCTCCCCTCCCTCCTCCCTGGTGCCAGAAAGGGCCCAACTGCAACCCTCTAGACTGGCCTGCGGAGCTCCACGTGGTACAGACTTTTGAAGAGGATGCTCTCCTAGGCTATATGGCTCAGGGCCCAACACCCAGCCCCCGTCTAGCTGAAGTCAGCAGGGAGCAGAGACATCACTAAGGCCAGTGCTGCGGCACAGCCTTGACCTAGAGAAAGGGAACTCGAGAAGCGGGACCAGGGCCAAATGAGTGCCACGCAAGACTAGGGCAAGCAATCTTCACTTGAGTGCCCGGAATGCCCAGCTAGGTGTGATTTAAGATGCTCTTTGGCCTGCCGGCCCCAAAGCAAATGTTTTTGCTGCAGGAAGATGATGCAGTTTGTCAGAAGCGTGTTTTGCAGTTTGGTGCGAGAACATTCTGCTAGGGAGGTGGTGGGTGGTTGGAGTCTTTGGACCTGAGACACTCGGTGGGTGTTCTGTGTCTCTGAATCCCGGGCCCTACCCTGCACTCTCTAGGGAGGACGCACATGAGGCTGCTGCAGGACGCCTGCTGCTCTTGGCAGTTTCTCCAGGAGACCTCATCTGTCCATAACCCTACACGGTTCAAGTTATGAAATCAGAGTCCCTCATCTTAATTTCCTGAGCACAGAACTCCAAGGGGGAATAAACCTTCCCTGCTTGGATCTGCTGTCTCTCCAGGGGTCAGAGCGGCGTTTCTCCCTCCAGATGCTGGCACGAGTGCTGTTCACGGATACGCCACTTACAGACCCGAAATATTTGGCCATAAGCTGAAGTGAGAGCCACTTCCTGAGAAGCCACACAGCTAGGACAGCAGCATGAGCTTCGGGGACCGGCCACCCTGCGGTGACCGTGCCTTGGCCTGTCTTCCGGATGCCTGTAGCTCTACAGCCACGGGCAGGCAGGTCCCTACTCTGCGAAGTGGGCCTCGGGGCCCACCCGGACTTGCACCATGGCCACGAACCCAGCACCCACCAGCACAGGACACGAAAGCGAGAAGTATTTGAGCGCGACAGATGCCTGGAATTGTAAAGGTGGAGGTAAGATGACAAAGCTTGTCAGTTTTCTGTAAATGGCTCTTTAGGGTTGGGGGTGTGCACACCCTGAAATGCACGCCACCACCCAGCAGGCTCTAAGGTTTTTTCCCAGGAATTCTTGCAAAACAAAATATGTAGAGAAACATTTCAGAAGCCACTAGAGATCCAAGGACAGAGCAGGGGCCATCTCGGTTACTCCAGCACGGTGCTGCCCTCTGCGACACCGGAAGTGAGGCTGCTTGCACCGTCACTAGCAGGATCAACACCTCCTCCCACTGAAACCAGACCAGGGTCATCTCGATCAGACTTTGAAATATGTGACAATCGGCCAAGATAGGGGCCAGACTCACGTCACTCGGGTTAATGGAAGAAGCTGGGTGTGCAGAAGTGAGCATCCCTCAAGCTGGGTGTGCAGAGACGAGCATCCCTCAAGCTGTCCCCAGGACTCACCAGGTAGAGGGGACCATCGGGAAAGCTGCTGAGGATACAGTGCAGACCCGGAGAGCCGAGCCCAGGTGAGGTCAAGGCCAGCTGGCCTCCGAGCTGGAGCTAAGAGTTCTCCTGTTGCAGTGCCCATAAGGCTCACCTGGTGGGCTTACGAATGAAAACGGATGCCCCCTGCCAAATGTTTCCGTTTTAGCAGGTTTTAGGCCCAAACCCCTACCTGCATTTAAAGAAACAAACCGAGCCCCCTGTTCTCACGTGAGGGGTCCTCAGAACCTGTGCTGCTCTGAAGACTTCACCTATACGTTGCCTCACGTGTAGGGCTGCAAAGGGGCCCAGAAGGACTGGCAGGCTGCGTCTGTGCTCATGCGACAAGACTGAGAGTCTATTTCCTACATTCGCTCTGGGGTCTGGGTAGTGCAGAGAGTTTGTGCAGGAGTGGGGGTGAGGGCTCCCGGGGGAAGAGACCATTGCCCTTTACCCTCTCCCAGGCCCTGAGAGCAATCCTCGATGCCTCGCCTCTAACCTAGGGCCTGGGCTTCCACACCGAACACTCTGGTTTTAGGCTGCTTCTGTGAATTCACCGTCTTCCAGGTCAAGGCAGTAGGTGACAATGGACATGTTTAAAGGTGGAGCTGCCCAGGGTCATAAACTATTGACTCGGAAGGCCAAATCGGGCAGGCAGAAGCGATCTGCTGGATTGGACAAAGTGGTTTTGTTTTTAAATTGAATTTGAATGCTTTTAGACATTATGCATATATTACATAATAGGCATACATATTATATTATATTATATACATATATACGACAGACATTAAATTATATGTAAAGTCTAAAAGCATTCGAGTTACACACACACTGCAGTTGCTCAGAGGCCTCACCACTCCCTTTTGTCTTACACCTGAATGATTACACCTGAATGATTCACATGCTTAAATAACTCCTGCCTGGTTTGTTTTTGTTTGTTATTTTTTTGTTTTGTTTTTTTGGTTATGTGTCTTTTACTTTATTATGTTAAAAATAAATAAAAAATTACTTTATTTTTTAGTTAAAAAAAGAAAGAAAGAAAAGGCTATTCCATTCTACAGAATAAATTGACACTCAGGCAAAATTAAGCTGTGAGCAGAGCACGGGGGCCAGCGTAACCCTGGGAAATCCCGCGGGGATCTCAGGAATAAAAACAATACACTAAAATTTTAGTTTGAACATCTGATTCCTGGTGTGAGAATCAGCTCACTTACCTCCGATTTCCACATTCATGTAGCATGAGCGCCCATAGATAAGGCTTGTTTTGACGACAACCTGACCAATCGGCTGGGGTTTCAGAGCTATATTTTTAAAAAGTGACTCAGTCTGCGTTTGGGTTTGCGACCCCCAGGGCCACACGCTATACCTGACGCTGTTTACTGGATTAGTTCCAATCTTCCAGCTGGGCTCTGAGGGGACAGGATGCAGACAGAGCCTTTGCCTTAGAGACAAGGGAAAGTCCAGGAGCATCTCCACAGCAGGAAGCGTGGGGACACAGGTCAAGCTCACCCACTGCCAAGATGCCAAAGCTCAGAAGAGGGTGGCGGGAGGAAGCACCTGCCAGGGTTCCACCCAGCTCTGCCTTCGAGATCCCAGTGGCCTGTGGTGGGGAGAGAAGCGTCTCTCCATCTCAGGGCCATGTGGCCACCATGCCATGGCCCTGGTTCCATGAACAGTGAAGGGGCCCAGCAGTCCCATCGAGCACCCTTCTCAGCTGTTTCCCAAAGCTTTGGTGACACCCACAGCCACCTCGTGACCGCTCTGCAGTGCCATGTGCCCTGCCCCAAGTGCTTTCTCTTTCCATCCATGATTTTGCCTAACCCTTCCATACTTCAAAGTCCAGCTCAAAGCCCCCACTTCCCTAGAAGCATTTCCTGACCCATTTCATGGCAACGGCCAAACTCCACCTTCTCTCAACATATTCCCTACTCTACTTTTTGTGTTTTTTTTAAAACATTTTATTTATTTATTCATGAGAGACAGAGAGAGAGAGAGAGAGACAGAGACACAAGCAGGGAGCCCCATGTGGGACTCGATCCCGGGACTCCAGGATCATGCCCTGGGCCGACAGCAGATGCTCAACTGCTGAGCCACTCAGGAGTCCCCTTACCCTACTTTTATGCCTTGGATCATTGTTACTATTTCTTACGTGTATAAATTTCGTCTTCTCAATTGGATTGCCAACTCCTTGAGGTCGGTGCCACACCGGATTTCTCACTGCCTAAAGCACTGCCACACTACCTGAAGGGTGTCGTTAATTCACTGATTAGTTCATTATCACAACCGTGGCATCAGGTGACAGCTACACGGAATTCTCTCATAAATCATTCCCTGTGACTGGAAGTTTCCAGAAAGTCCTGGCAAATTAGTTTGGGAATGCCATCCTGGCAATTTTCTGGCTTTAGGCTTCCTGGATTGCTTCACATTTTGGAAAGAATGGCCTCCTTGTGTCCACTGACTCAGCAGAAAAGTTGCCTTGATTCATGTTACTTGTAGAAAAGAAAACTGATGAGCCAGTGTGAGGAGCCCTCCTCTAATTAGACTATAACGCTGAAAGTCACTTAGTGGAGGGCTCCTCGGTAGCACCTGCAGTGGGTTGAGCGGTGGTTCCCCCAAAAGATGTCCCGCTGGAACTTGTGAATGTGACCTTATTTAGAAAAAGGTGTGATCCAGTGAAAGATCTCAAGAGGAGATCATCCTGGATGATGCACGTGGGCCCTAAATCCAATGACAAGTGTCCTTTTAAGGAGCGGAAAAGACAGAGAATCAGAAAGGACACAAGCGACAGGTCCTATGATGACAAAAGCAGAGATTGGAGCCCTGCAGCCATGAGCCAAGAAATGCCTGGAGCCACCAGGGACTGGAAGAGGCGATACACCCTGACACCCTTCATGGAGAGTGTGGCCCTTCCGACAACTTGACTTCAAGGCCCTGGCCTCCAGAACTGTGAGAGAGGAGATTTGTGCTGTTTGATCTTACCAAGCATATGGTCACTGCTACAGCAGCCCTAGGAAATGAGGACGGCAACCAACAAGTAGAGCGAGTGGGGGCAAGAGTGTAGAGGAGGGCTTTGGAGCTAGATTTCAGAGACACCATCACGGGAGATGAAGAGAAGAATTGCCACAATCCCCGGTAGCTCTGGCCATGAATATTTTTCTAGAAAAGCTTCCACCTGCCATATCAGCCTAGAGATGCTCACCATGCAAGCTGACGCCTGAGCCTTCTTATCTGAGGAAGGCTGGGACTACATTCCAAAAGAATGGGACAAGCTAATCCAGAAATGCAGGGTCCTCAAAAGGAATGGTCTTCCTCCAAGGGCCTAGGTCAATTGTTCTCTCCTCTAGGTATCAAGAATTTATTGGGCATCTACTGTGCTCCACAAATTGACTAGTCAGGCTAATTATAAAAGGGGCCCTGGTTGTCACCACTCATTCGAGGGGGGGGGTTACCTCTATCTGGATATGACCCTCTGAGCTTCTCAAGTCCGGGCTCCACAGATTCTCATTAGAATCCTTCTCATTTGCCCACCGACTATAATTTACACATAAGCCAGCCCTTGTGATTTTTTTTTCCCCATCCAAAAGGTTAGTGAGGAGGAATACACTTTCGTAAATGCTCCCCACACTGAGGCGCACACACATCAGCACTTATCTGTTGGTAAAAGCTGTTCCCATTCCCCTTCTATACTCTTTTCAAGCTACGAACAAAAGGAACGAGACAGTGTCGCTTTAGAGTTTGAGTGTGTGAGTCATTTCCTCTTCCAAGATGGACAGAGGTCATGTAGGAAAATGTATTTTTTTTTTTTTTTAGATTTTTTTTTTAGTGAAGTCTTGAGGGGTGACATGTCATGACCGCAATTTACTCCCAACCACCTGAATGAAATACAGAAGGCGAAGGTGGCGAAACGGTCATTGTGAGACCCAGGTGATGGGATGTGGGTGCTCCCTGCACGGTTCTTTTCTGCTCGCCCATACGTTTAAAAAGGGTCAGCACCCAAACTGCAGCAGATGTATATTTATCACACGGAGGGCGATCTCTCTGCTCTGCGGATGCTCCATGTGTTTTCAGGTACGTAGACCAGTTGTCTCAATAAAGGGAGTTGTCTCCTCCCAGCTAGAAATGCCTGACAG
Organism: Canis lupus dingo; assembly: GCF_003254725.2. Classification (NCBI taxonomy): domain Eukaryota; kingdom Metazoa; phylum Chordata; class Mammalia; order Carnivora; family Canidae; genus Canis; species Canis lupus. The sequence goes on from NC_064255.1 coordinate 46,586,842, forward strand.
GGGCTGCAGTTCTGTGTCTGCAGTTCTGTGCCTGCAGTTCCTAATTGCTCTTTGGTTCTATTTAGGGAAGGAAGAGAAGACACATCTATTGAGAAAAAGTAGAGTACAGGAAAAAAAAAAGGCATTGTTGGCACAGAAGCAAGAAGCAGAATGCCTCGCTGGGAAAGCAAGCAGCGCATCAGTAAGATGGTGTTTTTTTGTTTTTTTTTGTTTTTTTTTTTTGTCAAGTCACAGATCCTAGCATGCCGCTTGGGGCTGCTGCAGGGTGCTTTGTCCCAGTGCATCTAGCTCACGTGGAACTGATTCCTCTACACAGACATCCCAGCCAGGGCACTGACTCTGGTTCCACCCCCGACATGCCCAACACACAAACACAGGCAGGCAGCGTTATAGCGGGACTCACAGTTCTGAGTAGAGGAAGTGCAGGTTGCCCACGTTATCAATGTAGTTGGCAGGGCTGAGCCAAGGCAGGACCAGCAGCAGAAGCGCCTTCATTTTCCGCCCAGGGTGCTGCTGCTTTCTTCCTGGCCACCTTCTCTCTGTCAGCTGCAGGGGCCCAGCCCAGCTCAGTTCCCTGAAACGACCCTGGCCATATCCCCACAATCGGTAGCTCGTGAGGCATCGGACTTGGAGCCCTTAGATGGAGCCACGCTGATGCATCACAGGCCTGTCAGAGGATCGTGCCCTCTGCTTCTCAGATGGGGCGACAGAGACCGGAGGGACCCACCATGGTTGGCAAGAGGGCTCAGGCTGAGAGCAAGCAGGCTGATGCCCGGGAGAGGGACCTGCCCCTCCTGCAGGATGCCGACTGGTTCTCGGGAAGCAGCTGGTATGTTGACATCACTGGCTGGGAGCAGATGGGCTGGAAGCTGAGCTGCGTCGGAAGAGGGCACGAGCCTGGCTCATTCAGACCCCGTGGGGTGGGTAAGCAAATCAGCCAAAGCTGTCCCCCCAGTTCGCCAGAGGAAGACAACTGTAAGGAATGAGCATCCTTGGACACAGCCTGGAGACGTGAGCTCCAAGGGACCTTCAGGTGGTGCGACAGGGGAGGGTTAAACACAAACCAATGCCGCGTCTCAATGTATATTTAGAATGTGCCTTTAGGATGTTTTACCTGTCCCTGCCCTGACTGCCCTGGCAGATGGAAGAGCAGTGACAGCTTCTCTACTGGTTGGGACACTCGGCCCTTTACACGATGAGGCTGTGTCACTGTCTTGGAGAATAGCAGAGAGCATTGATAGACAGACATGGAGTCCTGTCCGAACGATGCACAGGTTCCTGTTCTGCAAGGAGAGAGGTTTCTCCGTTCCTCTTCCTCCCCTGAGTGGCTGACCTAAGCTCTGGCACCAGTCGTAAGACAGTGGGCATTTCACTTAAGCCCTGAGCCTCAGCCATCTCATCTCTGAAATGGAGCTCTCTTCATGCCCTACCCTCTGGGTCCTGCCAGGGGCTGGGCCACACCATCGCTTCCAGCTCTAAGATCCGTGACCCTAGCCCATGCTGTCAACTTCACATTAGGACCTCTTTGCAGGCCAAAGCCCTGTGACGTCCCAGAAGCCCCCGGGACTCCTCTCCTTCTATCCCATCTTCAGGAGATTTGGGCCTTCCTTGCAGCTCGAGACCTAGATCTTCACAGAGATGGCTCAGAGTGATAGTTCCAACTAATGGCACCCAAGCGATCCCAGCAAACCAGACTGGCCAGAGCAAAGCCCACGAGGAAGCCCACAGGGTGAGCTGTAGTGAAACAGGAATTTGGCCTCAGAGAAGTGCATGTACCTGAGGCTGGGCTGAGAGAGTCTAAGCCCAGTGGAACCTGAGAATGCACAGGTGTAACTGCTACAATTTTGATCGGCGATAAGCAATCCTGATGTAAAGCACAGCCTGTAGTCACTTATAGTTTGGTTGGGACTCTCCTTTGAATTCCACTCTCCGTAAGCCTGGTATGCAAGGGTGAGTCAGGGCCCGTGAAAAGGAAGTAAAATGAATTAGCAGCCAAAAGGAAGTTAAAGGTTGGGTATTTAGCTGCTGGAGTCAAACAGACGACTTTGAACCCTAGCTCGGCCTCATCTGAGCTGGGTGACGCAGGGCATATTGTTTGACCTCTCTGAACCACTGGTTCTTTCCATGTGAAAGAAGGACAGTGACAATAGGTCTTAATTATGGCCTTGTCAGGAAAGTGGAAAGGGCTAATGCCTGGAAAGAGCAAAGGGCTCGATGGGTGTCGGCTATTGTTACAGAAATTGTAACAGGGAATTAATAATTACAGTTAATAACAACCCCTGACAGTGACTGACAGTTACTCCGCAGTGACAGCCAATGACAGTGAGAACGTCCAGCGGGCGGCTCAGCCCCTATCTCCAAGAGGCTTTGCTGTTCTCTTCATTCCTAGCCTTCTGCGCTGTTAGGGACGTGACAGGTTACAGCTGCTTCCTGGTTGTGGAGTTTCACAGGGTCCTGGGACGTGACCCTCCCGAGTGTCCAGGATCTGCCATATGGATCAGAGCTCATGAAAATCATGGTGTAGATCCCCGGGTGGTTCAGCGGTTTAGCGCCGCCTTCGGCCCAGGGCATGATCCTGGAGTCCCGGGATCAAGTCCCACATCAGGCTCCCTGCATGAAGCCTGCTTCTCCCTCTGCCTGTGTCTCTGCCTCTCTCTCTCTCTGTGTCTCTCTCTCTCTCTGCGTTTCTCATGAAGAAATAAATAAAATCTTAAAAAAAAAAAAGAGAAAAGCATGGTGTAGAATAAAGGCTGAGGGTTTCCTAATGCGCTAGATTGTATTCCGATAGTCTTGGACATGTTCAGCTTGCTTCTCCGAGCCTCAGTGACCAAAGAAGGATGTCTGTCCTCGCATACCATTCATTAACGGATATGAACGCGAAATAAAAACCAAAGAATGGTTTTGTTGTTGTTGCTTATGTCGCTACCTGCAAAAACTGCTGGTTGCCTAATATCTGATCTTCCCTTCTTCCTTTCAGTAGAAGCTTGGTTTACTTGGTGGCGGCAACGCACCTTAGCCTCTCTCACAGATGGGTGGCCATATAGTATGAGACTGGTGGGTGAGGCCCAAGCAGAAATTACGGGGTGAGGCATCCCAGAAGGGTTTTTAAAGAGAAGTCCTCCGTTTTCACATTGTCGACTTGCCCTTCCTGCGGTCCTTTCTGCCTGCTTATTTCTACCTGGAATTTGGATGTGATGCTGGAGTTTGAGAGGCCATTTTGGGGCCAGAGGATGAGAGCTAATCTGCAAAGCAGAAAGAGCCTGTATTCCTGATGGCATCACGATGACAGCATCGTGGACTTCCTACCCCCATACTTTCTGTTGTATAAGAAAAATAAAACTTTTACAAAGTTCAAGCAAGATAACTTGAATTTTCTAACATCTGCCAACAGGTGTAATCCTAATACAATCCCTTGAGGATGGGATCCCACCTCCAAATGCTCATATTCTGTAGCTACCTTGCCAGGTAATTGCCCTAACCTTAAACCTTGCACCCTTTGCCTGACCTAAGTTCTATCTATCCTTAAATGTCATCTCAGATATCAGCCATAACCTCCTGGTTTCTTTTCTCTTTTCACTAACCAGGGAACTCCTTGAAGGCAGGCTCTCTACTGGTTTTGCTCTAAACTGCATCTTTGCCGTAGTGCCTAGAACACAGTAGATGCTCAAGAAATATTTGTGGAAAGAACAGGAATTCAACTTGGTTAAGGAGTCAAGTTTTGGGGCCAACCTTACTTCATCAGATGCAAATCAGTGACACAAAACAAAAAGGGACTTCAGGACTTCAAGTGGGCCAAGAGCCACAGCAGGGTCATACGGCAGGATAATAAATGTCCAGGAAGAAAGGAAAAAGGTAAGGAAGATTTTGGGCATGAGTGCCCAGGAGAATGTTGTTTCTTTAGCAAACGGCTCAGAGTGTGATAGAGACTCTGGTTCTCGAGAAGGCAAGGCAGGACGACCGCCTCCTTTCATCTGTGCCCAGGAGAGCGCAAGGAGCAGTTCTCGACCAGGGGGAGCCAAGAAAAATTTGGGTTCAGGGTTGGAACGTCACTGGAAGAAGGTATGCAAAACACAGAGTGAAGATGTTGGGCCTGGCTGACGTGACCTGTAACCTACCCATCTTTCCACAGGACAATACTCCCGAGACCTGTCCCCTGGCCACTGCATCCTTCCTGTACTACAGACAGTAACTGTCGGGGCTGTGTTGAACTCACTGCTGAAAGGGGCCACCTGCTAGACAGTAAAGGTCAAGAGAGGGTCCGGGGCAGTGTCTGGAGAAGAAACTCCCGGGACTCTGGGTGCAAAGTTAATTAAAAAAAACAAAACAAAACAAAAATAAAACCAAATCCAAGGAAACCCTCAGTCAGGTGTATCTTGGGCCAGTTATACACATTTTCATGCAAGGCTGTTTACAAAACACCGAACAACCATCTCTTTATTCCTGCTAGTAAATGCTTAAGGGTCAGCTTTATTATCCCCCCCCCCACCAGTTATGATCTTCCATAAGACAGAAACTGAAGGGCAAAGGGACGCATCCCATGAAACAATTCAATGGGCATGCGTTTTCAACTTCTCCGCTCTTCAAAGTTCATTGCCTCGGAGGCAGAAATCCTGGTGTGTATAGATTTTTCTTTCCTTCCGGCCTGGCCTATCGTAGATCCTTGATAAATACACACTCAGATGATGATACCACACAAGGAAGATGTGGGCTTGGGCCTAAGACAACGCCCACCAAGGATCAAGGAAGTAAAGGCTTTCTGGGTCAAGAGGGATCTGGGTCAAGAGGGATGCATCGGCCTGGCCCCTACAGCACCTCTGGGAGGTCTCCTGGCAACGGCCTACGGTTAGGAAACCTGTCCATCCCTCGACTCAACAAGCCTATTACCCTCGTGGGGATTCTCTGCAGGAGACCCACACCTAAGAGGACAGAGGTCAGTGGAATCAGCCAGAAGATTCCAAACATGAGCTCACATGCTCAGGCTTACTCTTGCGGGAGAGCCCTCTCATCTGAAGTCAGGAACAGTTGTCCAAGGAGCTGCTGGTTCAGCCAGTCGTGCACAAGCACAATCAGTCCTACATGTTTTGCTTCAGGATTTACATTCAACGCCGGGTCTGAAGTGGTCAGATAACAACGTTTACAGCGATGTTTACAAATGACATGAATCCTGGAGCAACCCGGCAGCGTTTGTTTAAAGACGTGATGCCGCCTGCCTGCATCCTTGGCTCAAGTCAACTGTTAGGATTAGCGTGGGCCTACAGACGGGTCATAAACAGAGATCTTGGCTGAGCGGGAAGATATTTCTCCGCCACGTCTTCTTTTCTAGAAGGACAGTGGCAACATTCTACATGTGACCCATCTCTGCAGAGCTTTGTATTCAAGGAACCCCACTGAAATAAGTTCCCATTCTCCAGGTGGAGAAGCCTAAGTCTGGAGCTCCCCCTGAAGCCCGGGGCTGTTAGAAAGCGAGTGTGTAGGTCCACATCCGGTCACATGCCAATCTTCAAGCAGAACTGTAGTTAAGTCTCCTTACGAGATCGACCCTGAGCCTGCCTAGTTTCTATCCATTCCAATGCCACAAGCCAAAAAGTATCTTAAAAAACTCATTACATTTTAAATACTGAAAATGAGATGCAAAATTTACAAACAAAGCTATCTTCTAGGACAGAGGCGTGACGACACTCTGGTACCTGCGGCCACCAAACTGGGGGTCTCCTATAGAAACGTAAGGAAAACACCTGCCTCCTGGCCACCTCTTGGCATCTTCCAGTTAAAGGGACTCCAGAGTAGTAACAACTTAATCTCAATATCCCTTCCTTTTTTTTTTTTTTTTAAAGATTTTATTTATTTTTCCATGAGAGACACAGAGAGAGAGGCAGAGACACAGGCAGAGGGAGAAGCAGGCTCTCCCTGCAGGAACTCGATGTCAGGACCCCAGGATCACGCCCTGAGCCAAAGGCAGATGCTCAACCACTGAGCCCCCCAGGCGCCCCTCACTACCCCTTCTGAGGAGAGGAAAAGATGGTCCCTTGGCCCAGTTGCTGGCCCGACACCTAACAGGGCTCCAGAGTCAGGTCCCAGATTAGCTCCAAGTGTCTAGTCCTTGCCAATCAAGTGCCCACAGGGCGGGAGGGGAGGGAGTGTATATTAAGCATTTGATGACTAATATACACGATGTATTTTTGGAAACGCTGGTTTCAACCTACTTAGGAAGCTGATGTGTGGGGCAGATCAAGAGCGGGTGTTGAGGCCCCACATCCCTTATGTGGGAGTTTCCCCGTGCACAGGGAGCTGTGGATGGGTGCCTGTGAAAACTCCTGAGGCCTCAGTGTGAAGAGATGATCTCAATTAGTTTCGAGTTCTTTCCTCACTGTTGTTTTTCAATGATGCATATCATTATCAGCTGAGGATTCATCCAGACTTTTCCCTGCACTTCCTGGAGGTGTGTAGGCCACGGTGCCTGTGTGGGGGTAGGGGTGGGCATTGGGGGGTGAATAACATGCCCACTCCGGGCAGCTGAGGGGGCGCCATCTGTCTCTTGGAGACCCCGTAAGACCCAATTGCTTCTTCCTGGCCCTTCCCTTGCCCCACTTCTGGTGTGGACCCATCTCTGCGCCATATGCCATCTTATCTCCAGGTTTAGGGATAATCTTGGCCCCACATCAGTTCTTGAGGAGGAGCTGCTATGTTCACGTTGCCTCCACAGACCACCTCCATTTCTCTCCTCTCTCCCCTCTCTTCTCCTCCCCGGCAGGGCTTCTGTGGTGGGCAGAACAACGCCTGCCCCCACAGACAGCCACCTCCAAATCCCCGGAGCCTGTGAATATGTCACCTCACGTGGCCAAAGGGACTTTGCAGATGTGACTAAATTAGGATCTTCAGATGAGGAAATGGTTGTAGGTTATCCAACTGGGTCCAGTGTAAAAATCAACTGGGTCTTTGGAAGAGGGGGGGCAGGGAGGCCAGAGCCACAGAGGGAGATGTGATGATGGAAGCAGAGATGAGAGAGAGACAGACAGAGACAAGCATCGAGAGAGAGAGAGAGACAGAGACAGAGACAGAGACAGAGACAGACAGGCAGAGAGAGTGGAAGATGATACTGGCTTTGAAGATGGGAAGTGGGGCCATGAGCCAGGGAAGGCAGGCAGCCCAGAAGCTGGGCAAGGCAAGGCAAGGAATTCTCTTCTAGAACAAGAGGGAATCAGCCCCCCCTACCTCCTGATGTCAGTCCAGTGCCCCCCCCACCCTCGGTGGGCTTGTAGCCCTCAGAATTGTAAGATAACACGTATGCATGGCTTCAAGCTCTTGAGTTGGCGATCATTTGCCACAGCAGCAACGGGAAACTCATGCAGCTCCCAAACACAAAGGTAGAGGGTACAAATGTCGGGAGTGGGGGGAATGTGAGGTGTGAAGGGAGACCTACCAGGGCCTTTCTCCACCACCACTCCTCACCTCCCTTAGCCAGCGTGCCCCCAACCTTGGCCCCGGCTCTGCACCAGCAGCTGTCAGTATCTGCCTCACTGTGACCTGCCCCAGGCCCACTTCCCTGCAGACAGTGCCTCTCCCCTGTGGGTCAAACGTCCAGCAAAGGCCACCAATAGACTCCCTTAGCCCTTTTTCCTCTGGCCACACTTCCTTCTGGGCAATGAGAAGAGGGGCACCCTCATTTAGGTGCCAACAACGGAGGGTCAGAGGCAACCCACAAACCTGGGTCGGTTGCCTTTTACTCAACATCCTTAGGGGAGAAAAGCGAGTTCACTGACATGAGTAGCTTGGAAAACAAGTGCTAAGCGTTACACCCGGGCCACTGCCCTGGACGCAAACTTCTACACTAGAGAATCTGTGTGTCCTACCAAACAAAGACTCAGATTCACGGCCTAAGGTATGTGACCTTTAGAAAAAAACACCTGCACCTACCTCTCGCCCTTGTCACGAGAGGAACTAAGGTAAATACTGGCTTCCACATTTCCTCTTACAAATAATTGTGGTATCATTGTTCACCCTCTCTTAAGCACCTTACATGTTCTAAGAGAGGGCCTCACATGAAACGAGGTCCAGGGCTGCCCCGAGGTCATCCACACAGGAAAGCCCAGGAACATGACAGCGTACGTGGACAACATAAGAGGCAGACGAGTAGAGGGGATGATGCTCTCCACCTGCAGAGGTGGTCACACCATCACTCTGCTGCCAGTGTGTCCCTTCGCCAAATGCTTAGCAGAAAAACCACTGGCAGACAGCAGTTTTCTACATTTCTCCACTTAAAACTTAGTTGACTCCCATTCAAAACCTCACATCTCCTCACAGAAGAGTTGGACTTTGTCAATTCCCATACAGAGGAAGTTTTAATAACCGTGGGTCAAATTGGGAAACTTTTTTTTTTCTAACATGAAAAGATACGCAATGGCCACTAGGAAACCTTTTGGGGGCCAGGAGCGTCAGAAAAAGTGGCTGGTCAGATCTTTCCAGGATCTCTGACATTTCAGAGTGCCTGCGTATGAAATAAGCCAGTCACAAAAGGACAAATATGCTATGATTTCCCTTCTATTAGGTTCCTAGAGCAGCCCAATTCATAGAGGCAGAAAGCAGCATGGTGGTTACCAGGGCCCAGCCAGGAGGTAATGGGAGTACTGGTATGGTTTCAATTCTGGAAGGTGAAAAAAGTTCTGGAAAAGGATGGCGGCGACCACGGCACTGTACTTAATGTGGCTCTTAAAAATGGTTAAGATGTCAGATTTTATGTTATGTATACTTTACCACAATAAAATAACCCCCCTCCCCTACACCTCTACAGGCCACAACTCTATCATGTGCTGGTTTCTCAGACTGGACCGTAGTTACAATCACCTCGAAGGGTTCCTTGGGGTGAATGCTTTCATCGGCTGCAAGGAAGAAGGCAGAGAAAAGGCATCTCGTGGAGCACCCGGCCCCGAGGACAGCACTGCCCTGAGACGACAGGGATGCTCAGGTCAGGGCTGGCCCACGAGGAGGCCCTACCTTGTTTGAAAGTGCTGCTCCAGGTCACAGCGCTGCACCACCTCGGCACAGTACTCCGAGAACGGGCAGGTCACCATCAGCTTGTTGAGGAGCTTGTTGACCAGGATGCTGGACTTCTTGCAATGCTGCAGCACCACAAGCTTGCGGTCCACGGGGCAGAAGTCCTTCTCCACCAGGAAGTTGGTGAGGCACAGGGTGCAGTAGGTATGTCCACACGGAGTGTCCAGAGGGTCCAGCAGAGCTTGTAGGCAGATGTGGCATATGAGGTCATCGTCCACATCTTCTGTGTAGGCGTAGAAGTGGTTTTCCTCAGGGGAGTGGGCTTGGCCACACACCACACACAGGGGTGCGGGGCTGGGATCAGGGTGACAGGTGGGGTCTGGCTGGCTCATGGTCGACTGGGGAGACGGTCTGGCAGGAACCTGTCCCAGGAAAACAAGATGTCCTCAGGAGAAAAATCGAGATCCTCCAGGAGCCATCCAAAGACCTAAAAGAAGGACAAGAGAGATCATCTTTGTTTTCAGGGGGGCCTGAAGACTCCACTCACAATGGGCTTGAAGACTCTGTCACCAGTGGGCAGGGCCCCGCGCTGTGGTTCAGCAGGCCACTCTGGTGCCCCACATGACCTTGGACAAGGGACCTTGCCTCCTTACGCTTCAGTTTATCATCTGTCCTCGTGGTAATCATGTTTACCTCTAGCAGCCTCATGGTAGGGTGGTGGAAACCATTGGGCACTATCTGGGAAACACCAAGAGGAACTCAAAGGAAATATGCCCTAAGAAATATAAATTGTTAGTATAATTCAATTAGACCAGTGATTTATAAAATGCTCTGTCGGGGGGCACCAGGTGGCTCGGTTGGTGAAGCCTCTGCCTTCAGCTCAGGTCATGATCCTGGGATCCTGGGGAGCCCCCTGCCCAGCTCCCTGCTCAGCTGGTCTTCTGCTGCTCTCCCTGCTTGTGCTCTCTCTCTCCCTCTCTCTCTCTGTCTGTCAAATAAATAAAGTCTTTACAAAATAATAAAATGCTCTGTCATATAAGGACAAGAAGAACAGTTAACACTCCAACGGCTTTCTCTTATTTTTCTTCCCAACTTTCTCTACAACTCCAAAAATATAGGGCAGCAGAGCCTTCATCTCGACCATCTGGGAAGAAATGAGAGCGGCTGAGTCTGTTGTACTTTCCCTGCGCTGAGAGCACATTTTCTTCCCTCTGCACTTGATCCACCCAGCTGGTCACTTAGTGGTTATGGGGCTCTGGGGCTGTACTGCCTGGGTTTGAATCCCGCCACTGCGATGGGCCAGTGATTTAATCGGTATCTGGAAAAGGAGGGTAACAATAGCCTGCCTCCTAGGGTTGCCATGAGGATGAAATGAGATATGAGACGGAAAGTTCTTCCAGTTGTACCTGGAACACAGGAAGTGCTCGGCCAAGGTGAGTCACTATTTTTACACGTATTTGTTGAGTTCATTCTGTCTCCCGTCTTATGCAACTGACCTGGAAACTGAAAGCTATAGTTCCTATAAGGCTCTATTTCATTATATATCTATTTCAACCCAGTAGAGTACTATCACGCCATGTATTTTTCCCCTGGAATGAGAGTCCAAATAGTGGAGATTCTCACATTCCTCGTTAATACCTAGAAGCTTCTGGGAATCATTCAATACCTATTATTTGAGCACCAACCCTGAGCTAGGTAGTGAGCGAGGCATGGAGGAGACCTTGAGGAGAGCTCTAGAGGACATGCCCTTGTTCTCCCGGAGGCCCTGTCCTGGGAGGCAGGCGTGAGCACCAGCAACTGGAAGCCCACGTGACCAGAGCAAACAGAAGTGTGCACTAGGCTACTCTGGGTCAACGCTCATGAGGATGAAGAATCCCACACCCTCTGTCACCCACCACCCCCTCGAGGTTCTTTTATTTTGGAAAACAAGCAGACTTGAGGCCTTCCACGAGAACATACAGACGCATGAAGAAGCCAACAGGAAGCCCGCTGCATTTGGAAAGGGCACAGCATTCCTAAACCGTGGTGCATCTTTTTTCTTTACCAAATTAAGTCTGAAGTTGTTTGTGGGAGCATTGCCTTATCTCAAAAAAAAAAAAATACATCGACTTCAAGCTCTTGTTGGGTCAGCTTCGTGTTTACATTTCTGCGCTGCGCTAATATGCCTGAAAGAACACTCTGGTCAGGAGGTTGAAGTAGAATGCCCCGAATGTGAAAACATTTAGAAATCACAGCATTTTATTTAGCATCAAAAGAAACCACAGAAGGCAAAGGTAGAGAGCACAGAGGGAGGGGGTCAAGTTGTTTCTGGTCAAATTTCATGGAAACACACACAGCTGCTATTTGTCCTCAAGGCTGATAGAAGGTACTGGAACCACACAGGAAATGCGTTAAGTGGCATGAAAAACAGTCAAAAAGTAAACACGAAAATGGAAATGGGCCACCCAAAAGATTATCATCCATGATAGGGGAAAAAAGTTCACGTATTTTGAACTTTGACAAGAGTTTTGTCAAACAGCCCCACGTGCTTGGGTCCTGTCCATTCTTTCTCGTTGTGCTGTCCTGGAAAGCTACAGGGAATGCAGTTGTGGCTCTGGTTGTGCTGCTGAAAAAGCCAACTTCACATCTCTGGTCCATGCCCTTACGCGTGCAGTGGTGGGGCGGGGCCAGATTTTTGGCGTTTCAGACTGTGCGCTGGAAAGTGACAGGTGCCTCAGAGTCTTCCAGGGGAGGGAAGATGGGAAGGCAGTTTGGGTGGAGCTACTTGCCTACTTCTCCTCCCCACCCGGTCCCAGCTCCATTTTTATGTCTCCGACACCAGTTTCCTTACAATATTCTGTTGGAAGAACCCTAGCTTCAGAAAAAGTAAGGAAAACAGCAAGCCACCAGAGTGATCCCACAAAATTCCTTTCAGAAACAGAGTTCTAGGACTCTGTGCTAATACAGCAGTTTTGCTTTGTTGTGAGTGGTTGGCTTTTGGGAAAAAATTTTTTTTCTTTACTTTCTAATAGTTTTTGAGCATGTACCTTGGACAGGGCACTGTCCTTGGACAGGGGGCCTTATATAGACTATGTTATTTAATCCACTCAAATCCCCAGGGTTGTTGGGTTTTGTTTGTTTTCATTTGACAGATGAAGAAGCTGAGATGTGACATGGAAGCCACTTGCTAGTTAGGCCAAAGGGAAACAAAGCGAGAAGTGCTACCAACTCCAGTTTCTGTTCCTAACCATTTCGCTATGTTGTGTCCCAGCATCTTTCCTGATCATGACTGGTCGGAATTTAACCAACCGAATAAAAGAGCCCCAGAAAATTAGGTTTAAAATCTCTTGAGGTGGGATCCCTGGGTGGCGCAGGGGTTTAGTGCCTCCTGCAGCCCGGGGTGTGATCCTGGAGACCCGGGATCAAGTCCCACATCGGGCTCCCTGCATGGAGCCTGCTTCTCCCTCTGCCTGTGTCTCTGCCTCTCTCTCTCTCTCTCTCTCTGCAACTATCATAAAAAAAAAAATCTCTTGAGGCCCATTGCTAATAGGTTTGTCCAAGGCTCTGATTAAGAATATTCCTTGACTTATACTGACTGCAGAAATGCCTAAGACTGAATGAATGGAAAGGGCAAGCAAAAATGGTGGGTTCTAGCTCTAACCCCAATGCTTTTTTCTTTCCTTTTCTTGGTTTACAAAGAGAAATTTGAATTCCATGGCACTTGTCCATTGAGTACACCAGATTCTTAACATAATATTAATGTAAACAGTCATGTATATATTTTCCAACTTTGCTTCAGACTAAATAAAAACTACACGAATAGACAGAGATTATGAGAGAATTGGCCAAAAAAAAAAAAAAAAGTGGTTTGGGCTCTAAAGAAAGAACTAGGTTGCCTTTAAAAATTATGATTAATATTATTTGAGGTTTCTTATTTCTAGTTTACATTTAATCAACGTGTATGATGTATCATGTTTTTAAGACATATGTGTGCCTTGCTGAACAGATAAGAAATTATCCAAAATCATTGTGGCTTAAAAGGTAAACTCTTGTTTTCTTCCAAAAGTAAGTGAGAAGGCCCATCAGCTTTGAGCTCGTTCATGTCACGTAGCTTGCAATTCTGGTCCTGGTTGAGGTAGGGAGACAATCTGGCTTTTTTTTTTTTTTTTTTTTTTTTAGTTTGGAGAAAGAGAAGGGAAGTGGATTCCGTCCTTGGGTGTGTGTCTGGAGCAGGGGGTTGAATACGCTTCCTTGGTAGAACCCTATTCTATTGTAGCTTTGGAATGATCTTCTCTGTGTCTCCTGTGATTTGGGGCTGCAATAGAAGCCCAAGGTGACTTTTAGAGATATGTGTAGTTTGCCAATGTCATGGTGAGAAGTGACAGGAGAAATAAAAATCTTCATCTGTGTCCCTCCTCTCTGCTCCCTTTCCTGCTAACTTTACGATCACACCTAAAATGTGTACAGAGGTTTTTTTTTTTTTTAAACTAACTTTCAAATTCTAAACTTCAGCAGCTGACAGCAAAGACACATTCCAGAGCAAATGTGAACCAGCGCTGTGACCGAAAGGGTCATTAGAGGTCCTATGGTTTACTGTCATCTGAACTAAAAATCCAATAGTCTTAAGAATAGCCGTTGGGATTCAACCTGTTTGGAAGTGGGAATATTTCTGCATGGCATAACCTACTAGAACAATGGGGTCCTGATGGACTAGTGTCCTGCTAATTCTCCTTTAAATGCACGCTGGCTTGATAGAAAATGGTTCCTGGAGATAAACCATGTAGTGCACTGGAAAGATGGTGAGTAAACATACCATTTGGCAGGCTGCACTGACGTTTCCACAGTTTCCTCCTACTGAAAGGACAAAGACTTGACTCCATAGCTTCTCTTGAATTGCTACATGAGTCACAGTTTTACAACAACAGTAATGGGACCTCACATTATTAAAAAGAATTCATCCTCATAGTCAAGTTGGCAGTGTGTCCCGCACTGGGACTTTGACCTTGACAAAGATGAAATGTTGAGCCCATTGAGCTCTTTGTGTTGAAAGGGAACTTGAGAGAAGGTTCCTAAATGAAACAGCCCTTTACTACCTTCTAAAATAGATCATCCTGCTTTGGAGAGCTCTAACTACTAGAAGAGACAGTCTGTATATAGTATAAAAATTTGCCTCTCTAGAACTCATGCCTCCCCACTCCCACCCCCACCCCCCCGGGCATGGGTGCCAGTATTATCCTAGGAGCTATTTAGAATATGTCACATTCAAAAAAATATATGTCGAATTCCTTAAGTCCTTTAATTGTTTAATTGCATTTCCCCCCACCCCCCCAGGTCCAGCAGCCTTAGGCTATCTGGCATTCCTTTCAGTTTCCATATACTCTGTGACGCTGACCATTCTCCTCTGCAAACTCCCCAATTATTTAGTGTCCCTCCTACAACGTATGTGTAGAATGAACCCCCCAAACTCTAGGACAGAGTGAAATGGAGTAACTGCACGCATGCCTAAGGCAGTGGCAGGCCACTGATATTGTAATCCTGGCCTGCTCCAAGCCAGATACTGCCCTGAAGCCTGGGGAAAGCTATTAGCAATTCCTGAGCACAGAGGGGAAGAAAAAAATCAAGGGTAATAATGTAGAAAAGTAATGGCTAGGGACACAGTTTAGAAAATGCAAAGATATTTAGTGGCATTAGATGGATTTATATAAACAGAAATTCCTCAGTGGCTAAAGAGTTGAGTATTAGAATCCTCAGCGTATAACCCAATCCCAAGAATGAGTGGTATTTGGGGCTTTGGACTCTCCCATTCATCTGTAAGCATTCCTATATTCTGATAAACCTTGCTGTTCTAACAAGGGAAAAAGAGAAATGGAAACCATTTCAACAAATGGCAAGTCAGAGAGCATTTTTTCTTTCATCCAAAGCACAACATCTATTAACACTCACTGACATTACTAATCAATGAAAAAGTTAAAGAAGTGACAGGCCAAGGGCAGCTGGTGGAAGAACAATGAGATGAGGTGAAAGTCCTGGAGCTCTGGATGCTCGAAGGAAGGAAGGAAGGATGGAAGGAGAAAAGAAAGAAAGGAAAGAAGAAAGGAAGGAAGAGAAAGAAAAGAAAGAAAGAAGAAAGAAAGAAAGAAAGAAAGAAAGAAGAAAGAAAGAAAGAAAGAAAGAAAGAAAGAAAGAAAGAAAGAAAAAGAAAGAACAAGGTGCATAAGTGCTGGAAAAGGAAAGTGTCTGAGGAGGTGTCCTAGTCTTCTGGGACCACTAGGTGAGCAGCTCACCAAAGGACTCATAAGCCAGAGTAAGAATTTGCTTCACATGAAAGGACGGAAGTATAATCTAATGCCAGACCTCAAAATGCTCACGAGATAATTGAATCCTGCAAGAGCTCTGTTTTGAGAGCACATCAGTTCAGTGACAAACATTCTCTCCAGCAGGGACTCCGTGACTATGTAAACAGTGTGGGGCCCTGTCCTACTGTAGCTGTGTTGCCTCATAAATTCTGCTGACCTATGTAATGTTGTTCAAAATCTCCTAATCCCTTCCACCACCCCCAGTGTTTTACATAAACACGTAAAGCCTAAGAACCTCTATGCTAGATCATTTCTGAGGGAACTTTCAGCTTCAGGTTTTTTGAGGTTGAGGTTTTTTGTCATTGATGATGCTTTGAAATTTGGATGAAGCTACTAGGGCAGAAGGGTTATAGAATTGAGTTCAAACTGGTCATCAAGGCCACTCCGCAGTGCAGAGATCCCAGTCACTCAGGTAAACCGTCTCCTGGACCGTGAAGACCAGACATAGACTCATGGGGGAACCGAATTGAATAGTGCTGGTAAATTCTTCACATTGGTGACCTCATTTCTCTTTCCAAAATAATTACTCGTTGCTTAGTTTGTCTTACCACTGCTCTGGCCCGGCGGAACTCCTAAATTAGATTTAAAAAAAATTTTTTTTTTATTTATTTATGATAGTCACAGAGAGAGATAAAGAGAGAGAGGCAGAGACACAGGCAGAGGGAGAAGCAGGCTCCATGCACCGGGAGCCCGACGTGGGACTCAATCCTGGGTCTCCAGGATTGCGCCCTGGGCCAAAGGCAGGCGCCAAATCGCTGCGCCACCCAGGGATCCCCTAAATTAGATTTTTGTGGGGGGCGGGGAGTGATCATCAAAGTTAGGGCAAGCTCTTTCTCTATTAAACGAAGTAAATTTGTAATTACGTTTTAAATTATAGATAAATTGTGTGAAAATTGGAGGTATCAATTATGTGCCATCAATTTTTATACATATCAACTGTGACCTAAGGGACATAGGAAGATGGACAAATGCTCTGTGGTCTATTCCTTAGCTTACAGGCACATCAGTAATAGGGAGGAATTCAGTGCTTTTGTGGCCTGAACAAAAACCATCACACATGGGATGAAAATTATCTTTTAGCCAAAAGGGTTTGAAGAGAGGGCTTTGGAGGCAGGGGTGCCATATATATACATTGCAGAGGAAAAGGAGAGGGAACAGAAAGAAGGCAGGTGCTTACAGACAAAGGTCAGGGTTAGCTTTGATCCTTCTTAATATCTAAATCAGTGATTTCCAAGAGGGAGCAAGCAATTCATTAATTGGATCTGTGAATGTTGCCTACACTAGAAAGGACAGAAAAAATATACATACAAATGGTCTTTAAGGAGGTCGAAATATCTTCAGGAAATTAAAGGGGAATTGAACGTAAAGGAGACAATGCCTGGAGTCCAACAACTGAGAACATAGGCTGTAAAGTGGGAAGAACAAGGGAGGCACTTAAGTGAAAAGAATCCCAAGTGGCTAGCAGATCTGATACAAGTTTTAGTAGCCCAGGGAAGATCTTTTACAAGCTAGCTGGAGAGCAGCTTTGCCTCTCTTGACCAAAGATTTACTGCCTTTCCCGTGGGTGTCATACTTGGGTTTGTTTGTAAGGACTCTGTCCCAGAAAAAAATGTCCTTCCATCTCTTGGGCTATCAACATGGTGAAATGGTGTTGACCCCCTGGCAACAACAAAAATGAAGGCAGAGTATTTTGCATTGACCAATGGCTCTGGTCATGCAAATAATTTCCATAGGATCTTGGGAAGAGCTAGTGCCAGAGGAGAAGCATGGAAAAGCAGGCTTTTCCACCCAGGGCTGAAAAAAATATGCAGGAAATGATTTTTTTTTTTTTAACAGAGAACAAAGTGTTATAGAGTGAAAGACAAGGTGAAGGAAGATATTTGAAGTCTTGGCATTGTTTCTGCTGTGTTTCAATTCTATATATGTTCATTGATACCTATTTATTGCATGCTTGGTCTTTGTCTTAAATTCTGTGGGAGCTCCCATAGGGAATTCAATTTTATCTTCTGTGAGTTCAAGTCTAATTAGAGAAAATGGAGCTTACATATAGGAAAAAAAATAAAGCACTGCAAAAAAATACACAACGAATATGGCAAGGAGTATGATCGGCCTACCCCTACCTCATTCAAATAGGAGCCAGGGACAAGTTTTGGAGGAAAAGAGTTAAGAGAACAGTATCATGTGACCCAAAATGGTCAGAAAAGCTCATGGAATAGTTGGGTCTCAGGGTAGATCATCAAAGATCAATGGTATTTGGACACGTGGGAAGAAATTAAGGTAGGGTAAGAACCTGAGCAAATCCCCCAAAGAAGAGAAATACACATACTAGTATTTGGTCACATGATGATCTATATTTGAGATTTTAAAATTATTTATTAAGAAATCAGAGGATTTTGAGTTGGGTAAGAATGTTAGATTCTCCCCAAGTGTAGGAATCCTTTTATGGGATTGGCCTATCAGCTTCCACTTGAAATACCTGCAATGATGGGGAGGGAGGGAGCTCATCAGTTTTCCAACAGCTAAATGCTTTCCTTTGGTTATTTTGTCCTTTCAGTGTCATGTAGTTCACATTCACTCCCTCAAAACATGGCGGCTCCCCCAAATTAAAGAGAAAATTGGTGGTTTCTCTCTTGTCTTTCTTTTTGTCTCCGGTTCTTCTAGCTGTCTTCCTCAGTAGTCAAGGTGGTGATAAAACATCCACCCAGGATGCTCTCTGGTTTGTTAAGTTCCCTTTGCAAACATGGCACCTGGAAGTGGACCCTTATCTCGTTGTGGTTTGATGGTTCAGTAGAGTGGTTGCTTCCCTAACCAAGATACTACTGGTCTTTTCAAACAATATAAGGTGGCCTTTACTAATTGGCTTTTGTAGACACATCACACTATTGACTGAAAAAAATTAATAGGTTTTTAGATCATAAAACACTCTTGTGTTTTGAACATAGAAATAAATAATGGTAGTGGTGAAGGCTGCCAAATCTAATTCTCTTTATCTTTTTTTGAACATATTTCAGCCTCCATGTGGACAAGAAATCACTCTATAAGTGGTGAGAGAAGCTTGTGTATACGAGTGCCAATAAATTTTGTTGTGGGGTGTAGTGTTTAGAATGTTGACCCCCTCCTCCTAAATATCTTGTCCCATTCTAATCCCCAGAACCTGTTAATGTGACCTTATTAGAAAAAAAAGGTCTTTGAAGATGTAATTGAGTTAAGGATCTTGACATGAGACTATCCCGGATTATCTAATTTACCTTAAATCCCCATGACAAGTGTCTTCATAAGACACAGAAGAAGAGAACACACACCCATAGGAGAAGGTGACAGGAAGACCGAAGCAGAGGTTGGAGTTCGGTAGCCACAGGCCTAGGAATGCCTGCAGGTACCAGAAGCTGGAAGAGGCAAGGAAGGATTCTCTCCTGGAGTCTTCTGAGGAAGCAAGATCCTACCAACACCTTGATTTTAAACTTCTAGCCTCCAGAAATGTGACAGGATAAATTTTGTTGTTTTAAGCCACCAAGTTTATGGTGATTTGTCACAGCAGCCTTAGAAAACGAGCACAGAAGGCTATGTATTTCCAGGGGCATTCCCCTAGGAATGGGGTAAACATCCTCAGTGATCCACATGAACACTACATAGCTACATAGCTTAGGGATATGGAAAATATGTTGGGATGGCAGCCACTGAGACTGCTCCATTCTTAAGGATGGTAGTTCTGCCCTCGTTTAGAAATGTTGTAATTTTCTCTTAATCCATTGCTAAGTTAGAATACAAATATCTGGGCAGCCTGGGTGGCTCAGCAGATTAGTGCCGCCTTCAGCCCAGGGCGATCCTGGAGACCTGGGATCAAGTCCCACTTTGGGCTCCCTGCATGGAGCCTGCTTCTCCCTCTGCCTGTATCTCTGCCTCTTTTTCTCCGTGTGTCTCTCATGAATAAATAAATAAAAATTAAAAAAATAGAATACAAATATCTTCAGTGATGATTGTTAAGCCAAATTTGCTAGGGCCCCTGGACAGGAAAGACTACAGATAGACTAGCTGAGTGTGTGTGTTTTGTAGAACACTTAATACACATATAACAATGATACTTAATGAAGAGTTTGAAAACACCGGGTGACTCATATATTAATTTGAGTACTCAGGAGCCTAAGCATGCAGCGCTCTATTCAAAAAAGGCCACGTGACTGACAAAAGCAGTCATAAGCAAGTTATGCAAATCATCTCACAGATAGCCATGACATGTTGACACCTCACCATCATGCATGTGTTCTTGCCATGGACTGTGCCAAGAGGCTATTAAAGAAAATTCCTGGAGAGTTTCAACTCTATTGTCGGTGAAGTCTTTTGCGTGCCCGTGACAAATGCATCAAACATAAGGAGCAAATAAGAGTCACTGGAAAATAATGGTGGAATTTAAATCCACACATTCCAAGGCACAAATGAGTGATGTAAAAAAAAAAAAAAAAAAAAAAAAAAAAAAGAAGAAGGAAGAAGAAAGAAAGAAAACAATGCCCTGGTTAATTGGGACAGAACCTACTGCCATGTTCAGTACACATACTACTGTACCAGTGAATCTATCACATCAAAGAGCATGGCTCCAACAGCAAGGGGAAGAAGCTCTTTTAGAAGGACAGTAGAAGAAGGGTAGGGCTGAAAAGAACAGGAACGAAGAGATTATCATTAAAAACTGTGAATCTCAAATTTGGAGGTCATCTTGTCTACTCCCTGCCTGAGCCAGAAATCTCCTCTTCCTCCTCCTTTTTAGAATATAGGAAAAAATAAAACATAATGACTGACTATTTACTGAAAAGTTCATCAGGTGAAAGATAGTGTGCTAAGTACTTTATATGTTTTTTCTCATTTAATCATTCTAATACTGCTATGAGACCAATGATAACCTTCATTTCACAGATAAACACATGTGTTGCTAAAGAAACACGAATTCCCTTTGGCATTCACTCATGCATTTAGCAATACAGACTGGGCACATATAAATATACCAAATATACCCAAGAAAGCAATCGCCTTCAATGACAGGGAACTCAGTACCTCAAAAGGCAACCTACAGGATTTTTGGACAGCCTTGATTCTTAGAAAGTTCTTTCTTACATTGACCTGAGATGCATCTCCCTGCAACTAAGCAATAGGTCACTGTGGTGTCTGTGTTCACTTAGAACAAAATGAGAGAAGACGAAATGGTGAGTGTATGAGGTTTACAGGAGGCAACTGACGGTCTCTGTTTCTGATTTCAGCTAAGTGCAGTTTTTATACTTAACAACTTGTATGGTTTTCACATTAACCCTTATTCTTTGGGGATCCAAGGTGGCTAAATCCCATTAACCCAGGAAGAGAGATGTAGTCTTCCTTCCAAATAGTTTTGAAAAGCCCTTGATAGTTTGGAGGTAGTGTCAGAGGACCATAAATGTGCCACCCACATAAAAGTGAGTCTCTGCTATGCCAGCACATAAATAGCAGGAATAGTTATGTGTCACCACCCAGAGGTCCATGAGTAGTGAGGCGATGAGGAGGACACATTTCAGAGCCTCCCTTGTATGCCTCTCTTGGCGGCATCTTACAGAATGGCCTTTCAAGTAGTCAGAATCCCAGAAGACCCTATTTTCTCCACTCCGAGTGAGGAATTCACGTCCTAAAGGGAGACACTGGAAGCCAGGACACTAGGAATCCCTGCTGTAGGAGAATCCAGTTTATGTAAAAGACCAGGCATTTCGACTGGCAGCTACCCTACCCTGGGGCTCCAAGAGAAGCAAGATCATCTTTGTTCACAGCTTTTCTTTCTAACCCTTCGGGAGCCTTTTGGGAAATCTGTTTTTCTCAAAGAGTCTTCGGCCTTCAACTTAACTACTTGCTCCATCGTTATTATGTCCAAACTGCAGCTTGGCCTAAGAAGTCTAACTTCAACCAATGTGATAATTGCTTCCTACACAGGCACGCCTCGGGGACAGTTCGGGCTCAGTTCCAGACCACCACAACAAAGCGAGCATTGCAACAAAGCAAAGATCACAATAAGGCAAATACAATAAAGTGAGTCAAATGAATTTTTTGCAATAAAGCAAATATCATAATAAAGCGAGTCAAATGAATTTTTTGGTTTCCCAATGTGTATAAAAGTTATGTTTACACTCTACCGTAATCTATGAAGTGTGCAATAGCATTACGTCTAAAAAAGTAATGCATATACTTTAATTGAAAAATACTTTTTTTGCTGAAAAAAATGCTAACCATCTTCTGAGATTTCAGGGAGTTGTAATCACAGAGCACAGATCACCATGACAAATACAATGGTAATGAAAAGTTTAAAATATTATGAGAATCACCCAAATGTGACAAAGGGATACGAGAGGAACCCATGCTGTGGGAAAAATGGCATCGATAGACATCCTGGAGGCAGGCTTGCCACAATCCTTCAATTTGTAAAAAACGCAGTATTCGCAAAATGCAATCAAGCCAAGGATGCCCGTATGTACTAATCTAACAAGAGTTTCCACTCATCGAGCACCTACTATATCGAATCCAATGAAACCATTTATATTGAATCTACATGAAACTATTTCAGCACTGGGTTTGGGAAATATTCCATTTTCCAGTGATGCCACATGAGACAAAGAGCACTTTGGGACTTATTTAGCCTGATAATTACATGGTGGAACTGGGTCTTGAACCCAGATAGGTCTCACTCTACCTCCCTTTATAAAAATAATACTAGCAAAAGCTCACGTTGTGCCAGGCAGTCTTCTAAGCACTTTACACATTTCACTCATTTCATCCTCATAACAAAGGCCTGTTTTACAGCGGAGGTAAAGCGGGGCTAAATCACCTCCACAGGTCACCCTGCTAGTATAAGGGGGAGCTGACTTTTGAACCCAGGCAGTCAGATGCCAGAGGCCAAGCCACTATTCTAAAGCAGTAGCACTGTTCCACGAAGAATGAAACAAGACCCCTATTTCCTAGTGAGGCATTGTCTGCTCCCCTGCCAGCCTGACTCACTCACCTAGGTCTGCAGCCCACCTAGCTCCTGCTGTAGGACCCAGGCTGGTGCTGTATACCCTTGTAGCATCCCATTTTTGGGGAAAGGTAAGCAAGGAAACTGATAGGCAGCGAGGCTGGAGTCCTTCCCCAGGTTCCCCTAAGCACGCCAGGGTGGAGGTTATGAACCTCTGCCCTCAATCTGCTCATGAATGATGGAAACTTGCCTTAGCTTTTCAGGACAGGAGACTTAGAGATGCCTGGGAGGACTTCTGCTGCTCTTATGCAATGACTCAAGGTCATCCAAGGGCGCAGGATACTCCATTAGTGAGGCAATCATATCCAAGAGAGACACAAGCCCCCTTCCTCAGTGCAGTGCAGCCTCTAAACCAGTCACCACTCCTCCCCAGCCTCCTCCTCTGGGTGACTTGGCACTACAACTCACCAGGCTGCGGCAAAGGGTGTTTATCTGCAAGATTAGAGGAAACCAAGCACCCAGTCTGCCCTGGAGAGAGCACAGTTGCAAGCAGAAAGGGCTGCCTGCTAAGTTAGATTACAGCAAACGACCACAGGACTTTTCTCCCCACTGCAGGCCCGTGGAGGACCACGTTTGGTGGGTCTGTCATGGAATGAGAGCTCTGAGGCGGGAAGGGCAGGAGGCAGAGCAGTGGCCAGCTGCTCCTGAGCAGGTCTGGAAGCTGGCACAGACCAATCCGCCTGGCTTGTGTGCATAGTCTAAGCGTTTTCCTGTCTCCTGAACTGTTTTCTTTCTCTGAACGGTTAACAGTGGAGTTAATTATGCACAATTAATAACCATAGCAAAGACTATCAGGGTTCCGAATGACGGCAACCACAGAAGATCTTTTATCTTGGTAGGGTCAGACTATCTCTGCCAAGGACTCAGGAAAATCCTTCAAGAATGGACTTTGCCTCTATTTGGCACCCAATAGACACCCTCTCCACATTCCCTCGTTTACTTCTCACGACCAGTGCGTATTATTGGGATTGCCTCCCCTTTTCCTGATGAAGAAACAGAGGGTCTGAGAAGTTGAGTCACTTGTTCGAGAATGTAAATGGAAGACATCGTATATTTTCCAATGGGGCCCTACTTATTGCAAGAGATGAAGTTGAACCAAGAGATGAAGTTACTCTAGGCAGGGAACCACTGTGGGTCTTTCACTTCTTCAGATAAGGCTTGGGTGTAAATTATCCAAGAGACCAACTACATTCTACAGAACCTGACTCTGCATTCCAGCCTCTGTCATTTCTTTCTTCTCTTAGATCTGGGGGCATAGCAGCCACAGCTTTGTTCCTCTTAGTGGCCAACGGACCCTGACCTACAGGGATGAAACGATGTATTCAATCATAACCTCCCTGCTGTGCAAAAAGCTAACAGACCACGGGGATCCACAGGGAGGGCATCCTGGGGAGAGATCTGTGACTTGAACGACACATGTCCCTCCAGAAGATTCAGGATCAAAGAGATCTTTTGCTTTCTTCTGCTGACAAAGCTCTGAATCAAGTGAGAAGACCAGCAAGGGACAACCCAGTAGCCACCATCCAAACACACCACTCAGGGGAAAAGAACAGACAAAGGTCAGTGAACAGAACAATTCAGGCCTCCAAGGTGTGAGAGAGAGACTGGCCACAAGGCCGGGGCGGATTCCCAGCGGTGGTGAAAAGCAACTGGTCGGAGACCAAACCTTTCTAAGCTTGTTTCAATGTTGACTTCCACAGAGTGGACACGCACTCTGAATTTCTGGGTGGATGAGTATGAGCAGAACTCCCAACAGGCTGTTCCTCTGCAAAGGTATTTGTGAACTGAAATCCTCCAAAAAGTAGCTGAAGAAGGAATCCAGAAGGAAATGCCCTCTAGCAGGTTGATTTCTCCCTCCACTTTTTTTTTGGGGGGGGGGGGGCGTTGAGAGGGAAACGACTCATTTTTTTTTTTCCTCCAGCAGGAGACTGGATTAATTTTCCCTTCTCTAAGGACAGCGCTTGGGTGTAGAGAGTGGCTCTCGGGCTGTCAAGAACAGAAGTACAGACCGAGTGATCAGAATTAAGAAAACGAAAATGGATCCTAGAGCTAAAATTACTTAACAGCAACAAAAAAGTCAGGTCCTGGCAGAGCCATCTCCTCGGTATACTTGCTATCAAGAGAGAAGAAAGGGGAAGAGTTAAAACAAAAACAAAAACAAAAACAAAGCAGACCTGAAGTTCTATCCATTCTTGGAAGCTCAGAGGAGAAAATCTTTCCATTAACCAAAGGTCAGCAGGCAGCCAGTCCAGGTCTGGATGTAAACAGTTCTAATCCAGACGCCAAAGTAGTTGACAAAGAACAAAGAAAACAGTAGATTTTGGGTGTTTTTTGGGGGAGAAGAAAGGGGGGAGGGCTGCCAGGAGGCCCACAGAAGTTACCTGTCTGGGGGCCGCCGTCTCGGGGGCGGGAGGCGTAAGGTCATCTCAGAAGTTCAGATGGCAATTGCCTCTTGTGAGACGAACGCAGAAAAGTGAGGCCAAACAAGGCAAATGCAGCAAAAATAAGACAACTCTGCATTCATTCGGCGCAGGCCTCCCAACCCCCATTAAACGGGCCGAACAGGTCTGAACCTTGGCGTTCAGTTTTTGACAAAGTCTCCACTGCACTCCACTGCAGGGTTAAAAAAAAAAAAAAATCAGATCAACTTCCCAGACAAGCAGAGGCCGGTTTAATGATTAAGAGAAACAAAAAGGATTAAATATCTGGCCCGGGAGAATTTTCCTGTGCAAGGAAAATGTCAAAGGCATCCCTCTGCTCTTCCTTCTCATAAAGGGCTTCTCCCCGTGGGACAAACACGCAACTAAGCCATTTATTTATTTTTTTCCATCCAAATGGATCCCTCCCGCGGATCCCCCAGGGGCTGGGGGTCTAAATGCCAAAAGAGAAGAGTGGAGGGTTTCAACTCACCTTTCCGGGTGCGTGGCCGGGGTTCTCAGGGCAGCGGCAGCCCCGAGGTTCCCAGGCCTCGTGGGTGAGTCCCGCGGCTCCTGGGGCCGCCCGAGCAGTGACCAGGCTCACCCTGGGTGCACAGGTGCCCAAGCAGGAGGAGGGCATTGGCCACTGGAGAGCAGGAAATGTGTGACCTCACAGGGGCCTCACCGATAAAGCATTGCAGGGACCTCAGCTATTGAAAGAGTCAGGAGGTCCCGCCCACCTGTCATTTACCTGAATACCTGCGGGCAGGTAGGTGGCCGGCTGTGTGCGGACAAATGAATCAGTTAGAGCAATTTGCCGGATGGAATTTACTTTCTTTCCTGAGCACAGCACGCGTCCAGCCCCGTGGATGGATCTGAATTGGGAAGCCGGTGGCTTCCACGGGCCCCCCTCCAGCCCCCTCCCCAGGAGCTACCTGTAAAGGAGTCCAAAGGGAAATTTAAACACTGAGGCAGTGTTCTGGAGGGCGGAAGAAAGAAGGGTGTGAAGGCTGACTGCTTGGAAAAGAGCCCAGGGTTACCCTCCAGTGCCTTTCTGGATGCATCCGCTTGAATCCCAAGCGCTCCTCTGTTCCCATATAAAAAATTTGCAGGCGACTCTTCAGATTCATCCAAAAAAAAAAAAAAAAAAATCTAAACACGGTATTGTTGGCAGTTTCTTTTCTTTTCTTTTTTTTTTTTTTTTTTAAAGATTTGTATTTATTTATCCGTGAGAGACACAGAGAGAAGCAGAGACACAGGCAGAGGGAGAAGCAGGCCCCTTGCAGGACCTAGTGCGGGACTCGAACCCAGGACCTGAGCCAAAGGCAGACACTCAACCACTGAGCCATCCCGGTGTCCCTTGTGGGCAGTTTCAAGGTCGAGTTTTCTTTTTTTTTTTAAAGAGTTTTTTTTTTTTTTAAAGATTTTATTCATTTATTCATTTAGAGAGAGAGAGAGGCGGAGACACAGGCAGAGGGAGAAGCAGGCTCCATGCAGGGAGCCCAACATGGGACTCGATCCCGGGTCTCCAGGATCACGCCCTGGGCCAAAGGCAGGTGCTAAACCACTGAGCCACCCAGGGATCCCCAAGGTCGATTTTTCAAATACTTTTTTCCTACACCCCCCCCCCCCAGTGGGAGGACAGCATTTTAATTCCATATCCAGGGGTCTGTAAAACTTCGGTGGTTCCTCCGGCGGCTCGCCTGGCAGTTAGTCACATGGTGTTGACAGTTGACTCTAGGCCTGCAATTAGGAGCCATTTAAATGATTCAGATTCGAATGCTAGTACAGTAATAAGGTGGCTTTGTCTGCTGGCTACAGCCAGGAAGAAGGAGTCAGAATTATTTCTGTCCCACGCGTGGTGTGTGACCCTGGGCAAGTCACGGTGTTGCCTCAGCTCTTCCAGAAGGAAACGACAGTAACGCTACAGCTCAGCCCCGCCAGCAGCACCGCACCAGCTGGGAACAATTATGACCAACTGTTTAAACCCTTTGGCATCTTCCAGAGGATTGTAAACAACTCCCTTCTTGTAGTTACACGTTGCGTAGTTCTGTGGTCCCCGTCCAGCACCTCCCAATAATTTATTAATTCTCTGGAAGGTGCTACCTGGGGAAATGGGGGGTTCTCTGTCCCAGGAGATGGCCTGCTTGCCCAGAGAGACATTTTTTTTCCCTCAAAGATAAAAAAATAATACCGGGACTCCTATTCCCCACCCTGGCGCCCTAGTCTGTGCCCCTCTTCTCCTGCTACTGTGCCACATGGTCACTCCTTATGCTGCTGCAGCGTTGTTGGTGGGTCCCTGGGTGGGTAGGTTGGCCTCCTGGCTGGGGGACGGGTGGAAGAGGCAAGGAAGGAGGTCCTGATTCTGTTCTCTTGGCCTCAACTTTGGGTGCAGCCAGTCATCCGATACCTTGTAAAACGACCAGGGAGGGAAGAAGGAGAAATTCTAGTCGAGGGCCCAGGGTGCAGGGCGGGCTCTGGATACCTCACCAGGAGGAGAGCTGGCTCCTCAACCCCAGAGTCCCAGTCCCAGGCTGTTTCCTGCCACCATCCCCACCTGGAACTGGGTGAAGACAATGAAAAGCTTAAAAACACACACACACACACAACACCAAACCACTCAACACCCCCATTCACATTTTTATGCAACAGAAACTAAGGCAGGGGTGGCTTCTCCTTAACAACAAGAGGAAGAGGTAAACCTTTTTCCGTGCGGGTCATTTGGGAAAAGTACTATCCACCAGCTTATACTGAGCTGAGAAACATCAGCAAAGCAAAGGCTTCTCCTTCACCTGGGGAGGGTGTCCCCTGGGCCCTGAGAAGGGCAGGGCGAGCCACCAAGCGGATGAATCATCTAGAAGGCCCAGCCTCCCAGCAGTCTGGAGGCCGCCTGCCCTCCCTGCGTGTCAATCATGCCTCACCTTTTTCTAGGGCCACCAAGTCTGTCCTGTGAGACTGGAGTCACAGATTTTTTGTTTGGGTTTTTTTTTTTGGAGGGAGTGGGGGGAGTTGGGGAGGAAGAATTTATAGGAAGTGACGATGCATAAAGCTTTATCCAAAGGCTTCCAGGCTGTGGGGCTTCACTCGCTGTATTCATATATGCTCAGCCATCCGCATATATGACCTGATGAATAAAAAGGAAGGACAAGAGTTGAAGCAGGAGTGGAGCTCACTCTCTGGTGTGGGGTATAAATGAAGAGGAAGAGAAAAAACTAGATGTATTTCACACAATCAGCCATCCTGAGTGAGATAGATCTTGGTACTCCTGGATTTAGAATAATCTCTAAAGGTCAAATAAAAACAATAGGGACTTCATTATCCCATTAGGGCTATTGGAGTAAGAGCTTAATAATGTATTCCATTGCATTATTAAGGAAATGATATTTCTAAAGTATTGAGGAAAAGATAGAACTAATAAAATAAAAAGCTGACATCAAATAAGTGCTTAGCAAGCACCACTTACTGTTCTAAGTACTTTTTACAACAGCCCTATAAGTTAGGTACTGTTTGCATTGAAAACTGGGGAAACCAAGGCATAGAAAGGCTGAGAACTTACTTAAGGGCAGCCCAGCCAGCGAATAACAGGCCCAGAGCAGTTTTAACCAGTGGAAGGAAGGGGAGGAGAGTTTCTGATTTCATTCTCACCAGGTAACTAGCTTCTTGGATACTAACGAAGCTTCTTACCCACCCTCTACTCAGAAGGAGGTATCTAGTGGAAGTAGCCCAGAGGGGGTGTAGTTTCTGGGAGAAGTGTCTTCCGTTGCAAATGAATTATTAATCTGGTTTATACGTAGACCACATAAGTCTAGGACATATACCCAGAGGCATGTTTGTGCCCATAGTTATGAGAAAACACACCCTGAACGTGTCACTTGAAATCATCTTTTTGAAGCCTGTCAAACCAAGTCCAAGAATGGAAGATCAACCTGAGGGGCCCCTTCAGAATGATCAGTTGTAAGTCTCAATGACATCTTTTATGGTTATTTCTCTTTATAACTTCAATAGTCCATCCCCTTAAAATCTGAAAATCTTATCAGGACAGCCGTAAGAACAAGGAACTACATACAATTGGATAATATGAGACAACGTGAAATTAAGTTCCAGGACAAACCACTGCCATGATGGCTGGTTGAGGCCGGGGTGGCAACTACTAAATGCACATTGTTTCATTATTTCCCCCCATACCATACAGGGGAACCATTAGTCCTTGCTGAAAGGCCATGGCACCCTGTAGCTCAGAGGTAACCTCAGAATCTTGAAGATGGAAGTCCAAAGACAGTGTAATTTCTATGCCTCGCTTCACAGAAGATGGAGGGATAATCAGGAAAGGAAAAGAGTAGTGTTGGCTGGTGCCATCAGGGAGGACTTCACGGAGAATGTGTGGGACCTTGGAAGATTGGCGAGACGATGAGAAGGGCACATAGTTCTGAACGGGGTGGCAGCATAGACGGAGGCAGGGATGATACCAGCCTGTGTGTGCTGGGGAGGAAGGTGTGGTGGGGAGAGCTGGGGGAGGCAGGGGGAAGAGGATCCACTGCATGCTACATTTGGATGGCTAAGGGGGGGACCAGATTACAAAGACCTTCAAGGGCTGACTGCTTCAGGTCTTCACGGTGATTCTGGCTACTACACTTATGATGGACAAACAGCTTTTTTAATTGGGACCAAAAAAAAAAAAAAAAAAAGGAAGGAAGGAAGACATTCAGCATCTTGGGCACAGAGTAACTTATTAAGAGTGACATTTTAAGAAAGGTTGAATACAGCGAAAAATAGACTCTTCAGTACAGAGAACAACTGTAAAGTCAATAACAACAACTGTAAATAAGAGTAGACTTATCCAGAAAACCTAAAGAGTGACCATGTTTTCAGTGTGGAGCTAAACTTCCAGGAGATGCCATTTCGGGGACCTTATAATCATCCTTCTCTTCAGAGGCAGGCCTCCTTGACGGTCCTCACATCCCGTAAACATGGTTGTCTGGAGGGACAGGTGGATCCCATTAGAACTCTCTCTGAACTCAAGGTTGGGCCTGTCCCGGTTAACCAGCCAGCTCACTTGGGCTTTTTGATTAGTTTTTATTCTTTTATGTATCCTGACAGGGAAATCTAAGGGGAGAAAGGAGGTCTGTTTTCAAAGCTCTTTCCTTCTAGATCAACACAATGAAGGTTGGCATGCTCAAGGCCTCCTCCTGCAGTGAACCTACGGCTAAGACCATGCCTCATGGCTCGTCAGAATTACTTAGCCCCTGTTTGCTTCCTTTTTTTTTTTTATGGCATATTTGTAGAGTTGTCTAGGATGACTAAAGGCCACAACTAAACATTCCATGTGATTTTAATAAACACATCTCGAGAAAAAGCCTCTTTGGCTGAAAGTACTCAGCATTATGAGATGAAATTACTGTATACATTCCATCATATTGGCCTCAGGTTTTTTTTTTTTTTTTTTTTTTAACGAGCTTAGCCCCTGATCTTTCATTGGCTAATTACAAGTGCTGAGCATGATGCAAATAAGCAGATCCCACAAGGGCAATTATGGAAAATAATAGTAATAATCACGACGATCAGCTGATGTGATAAATGCCGTCTGGTCCGTGTATGTGGAAGAGATTCTGGTTCTCTCACAACCTCAGGGCCTGCGCATTGCCTGCTGTGCAGATGAACTTCTAGGACGCTCTACGGATCTACGGTTTAGGGGCAGACACTTCTCTGCTTTGTGTGCTACTTGGGGGGTTGGGGGTGGGGTGGGGAGGGAGGACATTAGTTATTGGACTTGGCACCTATTTTGTGAACGTGGCACATATTTGTGGCCAGCATGCTCTTCTTTAGCACGCGCACACACACACACACACACACACGGACTTCATTGTTGGCGGTCCCTAAAATTTTCACAAGGCCTATATTCCACAGCTGTAAATATGTTAATATGACTCCACTCCTGCATAAACCAGGTGGATCAGTCCATTCTTTGGTGATCCACTGAACCAGTTCTTTATTGGTTCCTTTATATGCAGCGGTAATGATGACCCAGGGCCACGTATCATCGATAGAAGATATCTCTTCATCTTGTTAACTTTGGCCTCATTCTAAGGGCTTCCATGTCCTTGTGGATGACCCCTCAAGCATCCTTGGCCTCCTCAACTCTGAGGACATTTACCTCTGCTCCTCTTGAGCTGTTGCTTCTTACGGCCACCTCTTGGATCTTCTTATGACTTCCCAATCTTCCATCTCAAAAAATCTGAGAAATGCCATTCTCTGCTGTATTCACCACCATTCAGGTTCTTCACTCCCTTACTCACACTTTGTCTTCTTCTCTGCATTGATTATGTCCCCTGGTTCCTGGAGGTCACCCAAGAATATCTTTCCCATACTGTTTTCACTTCAAGCTTATCTGGCCCAGATTGCACATCCTGGCCAGCATCTTCCACTTCCTAGTGACCTGGTGGGACTGTGGCACTAGCCTTCTCTCTTCCCATAAGCCTGAAGACTGGTGCCCCTATTTTAGGGATGTCCTGCAGTGCCTGCTGTACTCGTTACTCTCCGTGGCATTCCTGTACCACTTCTTCCTTCCCTCTTGAGGCTCACCCCACCCTCAGTTCATTTTCCTCACCTGGCACCCTAGGCTTTTCATGATCTGGGCCCTGCCTGCCTATCAAAACTCAGTTATATCATTTCTTCCCCATCCACAGAACACCGTGCACCAGACCTGAGGTAACTCTGTGTCAGAGAGGAGCACTGCTACACACCCCCGTTTCCATGCGAAAGTGGTTTCCAAAGTGAACCCTGACCGGCTCCACCCTTGGCTCACTCTGCCTCTGGGAGTCCCTGACTGGGAAAATGGGAAAGAACAAGGAGGCCAGCCTGGTTTTGCTCCTTTCTTTCCTGTCCTGGGAGTGAGCCAGACATTTCCTGTGCTGTGCCAAGCTCTGGGTCTTTTCTGGGCAGGCTTCTGATTGAGAAACTGCTGCTCACACGTCTGCCTGGTCCCAGTGTCCTCAAGCTCTTTTTTCCCTTGTTCCAGGTACTGTTCCTCAATTTTACCATTCCCATGTAAAAGGTGATCTTTTTGCCTCCATAATTACACTTTGGGACTTTGCTCAAATTATCCCAAATGTAGATGGAGAACAGTTCTCCTTAGATACCCCCCAAAACCTGTTTGTGGTTCCCATAAATAATTAGTATCTCTCGCTTCCAGGCTCTTACCCTAACATTTATTGTTCATGTACCATTGCCCAGATCAACAGTATGCACATTTTCTGTGTTCTTTTACAGAATCCTGGCAGAAATCCCAGGAACTAACTCTACTTAACAGATGAAGAAACGGAGTCTCTGGGAGGTAATGTAACCTGTCCAACACGCCCACTGGGTGGCAGGCAGACGTGAGACTCAGGTACGACTCCTCCCTTGGCCTGGGAGACTCCTCCTCCCCCTGCAGGGCTCAGCTCCGATGTCATCTCCTTCACAGAACCTTCAGTGACCTCCCCGAGGTCTGTGCCTCCCTCGAGCTTGCCACACACTCTACTATATAGCCGTATTTCACGGATTGCCATTTTTAAAAGACCGTCTCGTCTCTAGATAGCCAGGTAGGGAATACAGCTTTTCATAGGCCCTTAGGACTCAGCCCAGTGTCAGGAAGGAACTTAGCCCAATGCCTGTGATAAATATTAGTTAAAAGAACTAAAAGGGGTGCCTGGGTGGCTCAGTCGGTTAAATGTCTGCCTTCAGCTCAGCTCATGATCTCAGGGCCCTGGGATCGAGTCCTGCGTCAGGCTCCCTGCTCAGTGGGGAATCTGCTTCTCTCTCTCCTCCCTGCTTGTGCTCTCTGTTGCTATCTCTGTCTCTCTCTCAAATAAATAAATAAAATCTAAAAAAAAAAAAAGAATAGAGAACTAAAGATGAATACAAGACAAAGGGAGGAGGAGGGAATGGAGAAACTCACGACAAGTTAAATCTTGAGGTTCTATTTCCTTCTGCCAGCACTTTAGGCCTGTGGACTTCAGAGAGGGAGATGATTTTATCCCATTGAAGTGCTACAGTAATACTACAATCTAGACATTCATTATTCACCCCTCCATTCTTTCACTTGCTTATCCAACAAATTTATTAAACACTGCTAATACACAAGTCAGTGTCAAGGATGTGAAGGCTCTATTTTCAGAAACTCACAAAGAATAAGCAGAGTTTAAGACCAATGGTTAAACAATCAGAGGTGGAAATTGCCTAATGGAGGAGTGGCACAGGTGCAGTTGCAAGGAGGGCACGGGCTTGTTTCTTCTCGTCTACAGGCTCCAAGTTGTTAAAAAGTACTTGTCCGAGTTTGCCCAGTTAGCAATATTATAGTAGCCTCACCTGTTTCTGGATCCTATGTGTGACACCCCAGAGAACCTGTGGCCTCTTACGACTTACGGTCTTCACATTGTATGGGCGGGTTCTCTGAGAGGGTAGAAAGACTAATCACTCCTTGCATGTGGTCTCAAAGTTTCATGACCACAGTCAGAATTGCTGGCATCCTAGGAAGAATCTGAAAAAAAGACCCGTTCTCTGCAAGTGCCAGAAACATCTGTAGAATATTTACATCTGTAGAACTGAAATTCTTTTACTGTGGATCGGTCTACTTCAGTAAGCTATTCTTAAAGATCCCCACCTCAAACCTCATAAGCTTTGAAAGCATCTGGTGTAATTTAATTCCCTTTTAATTCCATTTTCTGAGCCGTCAATCCTTCATGGAGGACAAATTACCATTTTCTTCACCGTGACCCTCCAACGGATTTGCTGTCTTTTCTGCTGTCTTATAGAGTCCAGGCCCAAGAGCCTGACTTCTCCAAACTTTATCCTGAGGGAGTCTGAAAATTCTTAATAACTAGTAACATAAAGTGTTTACAAATACACACCCCTCCAAAAAATGTCCCTGTGAGATGGAGTGGAAAAGGCAAAATCAAGAGGGGAATCGTATTGCTTGGCCTTCTCAGGTGTGATAAACACAGAGGAAGCCAACTTTCTCGGTGGGGAAGCATTTTCTTTCTCAATGAAATTTCACTTCCGTCCAAGAAAGAGCAGGTCCTCAAAAATGAGGATCAGAGCCAAGAAGCCTGTCCTTTAGTTCTCCTGAATTAAAGAATATAAGAAAGAGAATATGATGAAGACCACTCACCATTAATGAGGAGATGGACTCATGGTCAGATTCTGACTAAGAGTCTCAACAATGGGAAGTTCATGTGACTTTTCTCGAATCATGAGCAGGTGAAGACGCTCCTTTTCAACTTGGATGATGAACCTGGATGGGTGCCTTTTCAGGCCTTTCTTAGAGCTGAATTCCATGGCTACCTGTCACTTCTCCATGACAAGGTGCCTGGAGTTAACAAGGGTAGACTTCCTGGTGGTCATGAAGCAGCCGTGAGGTGGAGCAGTGCACCTGGGCTGGGATGATGTGCGGGGAGGGCTTCCCCACGTCCAGTCCTGGGTACTCTGCAGCAGGAGCGGTCATCTCTTCCCAAAGTCAGCATGGAAGCTGCGTTTCCAGTCCAAAGTTTAGATTATCACAGAATAATGAATACTTGAACCTACTGTCCTTTGCCAATTATGAGGCTGTGGGGTTGTTATCACTATACACCTTTCCTGGAGTCCTCCATTACTGAGTGGCTTAACTCATCCTGAATTGGAAATGTTGACTTCAACTGCAACTGAGGGGCCAAAGTACAGGTAAGACAGCAGGAAATCATCCCTCGCCCCTGGGAGATGAGAATGTCTGAGAAGAGGTCTGCATTTTGCATTCAAATCCCTTCAGCTCAGTTCACTCGGCATTTATGGAGAGTTAAGAGCCAGGAGCAGTGTTATTAACTGGTCTTGGTAACAGAGGCCCTAGGTTTCCAAGTTCCCTGTTTGTACCGTCTTAATTTGAGGCTTTGTCAATATCAATGCAGGCCATCAGCTCAGGGTGGCCAGGCTGGTTCTTCTGGTTCAGGCTGTCCCCCTGAAGTGGTGTGGTCCTTTGGCAAGGGGAGAGGTCACCCTTCCAGTCCAATCTCACTTTCTCTGAGTTGCCCCAGGAGGTGGACTGGAAGTACAGCTTTGACATGTCCTGCTGCAGGCATATTCACACCCCCATGTTAGGTGACTCTCACTTAAGTGTCTCCCCAGGGTGGCCAGCCCTTGTAGGTGATTTGGCTGCACCTGGATCAACACTGTTCATGTTCCATCTGCCCAATAAACTCACAGCTGTGACTACGGTGTGAATGCGGCAGCAAGCTAGGTGTACTGCGAGATGCTCATTCTTCAACATCATGTAGCTGCAAAGTTTTGGCAGAGGGACAACAGTGGTGCTAGGATGTCCCTTCCTCATCTCTGCCCCTCGGGCTTGCTGCATACACCAACTCTGAACTTGAAGTTGGAATAAGATCTATGATGTTCCTGCTCTGCCTTCAACCCATTTCAAGGTAGCATCTTCTCCAGGACGAAGGAACCAGGAACCACATGCAAGAGGTCACTGACAGGTCAGTCCCAAGTGTCAGTCTTCTCAAAGTCAAACTCTCTAAACCATTATTTCTCCCTAACCCACCCCTTCTCACACAATTCTCCCTGTTCTATAGAATCCGTATACCACTTACCCTCTTTATCCCTGCTTGACTGGCTGTCTTCTATCAGTACCATATTCCTCCCCTGGAAATGATCACATGAGATTTCATAGAAAAGCAAAAGTGGATCCTCATTAGGAAGCCTTAGGATTCTGCTGGTCAATGGAACGAGGGACAGAATGAGAAGTAAAAATCAGGGTCTGCCAATGTACGCGTCAAAAATGATGGAAATGAAATTAACTTCTGCAGTGATCCCAGGATAAATCCAAATGTAAAGAGTGAACTCTGCTGTCTGTGATCTTGATACAACCATTAGGGAGTTTGTCCGCTCCTGAGAGAAACAGATGCCAAGATATGATGAAACATGCAAGGACTTTATTAGGGATAATACCTATGTGGACGACAATGGGACTGGAGCTAAGTAAAGATTGGAAGAGCACCTGAAAAAATGTAATAATGTCTTTGTTGAATAAGTGTGTGATGCACAAAGTTCAGTTTGGAAAGGGAAAGAGAAGAGAAACATTTGGGCACAAAATGATGTGAATTAGCAGAATTGCTATTGGGTCAGAGGTAAGGTAAGCGGGCATCCACCATGTGGCTGTTCCAGGTAATTACTCCTGACACCTTATCTGACTGGTCTACTCTATTATTGGTTGATGCCTGTAGCTGTACTGATTCTTAATGTTTTCAAAACAACCCCCAGTTACATGGGCTATCATACTACCTGGAATATTTGCCAATGATTTCACAAATTAAAAATTTATTTCTGATGGCCTTCTCGCTGTAACACAGGCCTCTCACACATATTAACAATTCTTATAGATAGTGGTGCAGAAACAAAGGGAACTGTTGTTGTTCTATGAATTTGTTGGAGGATAGTTTATTAAGCTGATGGTTCATCCAATCAAAGTTGCCAATGAGCTGCTGGTTTTTGTTCTATTCTTCCTAGAAAAGAATGCACATTACTCTCTTCCCATTGCCCCACTAACAATATAACAGCAACTAAAGCTGGTATACTCCTTATTTATTCTTTTATCCTAAATACAGTATTCCCTCCTTAAATAGGAAAGGGTTGAAGAAAAAATGAACTGAGACCTTGAAATGTGACCTATTATTAAAATTTTTATAGTCACAAATGCTAAAGTAATGAAGATGTTTGGGGGAAAACTGGTGAAATTTCTAGACTTAAAAGCCTGGTAGACAAGAAGCAGAGCTAGCAGAGCCCATGCCAATGTGGGAATGTGGAGTCAGGAAGAAGCAAGAGAAAGTGACCCAGGAACGCATAGCTATTAAGGTGAGGACTGAATTTTCACAGGCAGTTGTACTGGAGTTCAGGACCAGTTTAACTAGATCTCCAAAGAATATCTGATATCTGGAAAACAGATTAGATGGATTTGTTTGTTTTTCATAACTAAAAGTAAGTTATGAATATCAGTCCAAAGTCTGAGACAGAGTAACTTATCTTTCATATAATGAACTAGAAAGTAAATTCTCAGACTAAAGATGTGTGCTCATGTCTGGGATGGGTTGAGCTTCTTGTGTGGGGATGGCAGGTTGTCATCCCTCCCAAGAAGAGTGATGCAAGGACAGGAAACTAGAAAAGATGATGCTATGAACATATAGAATTCCAGGGGAAGTGACATGCTATCTCATGTGCATTTAAACTCCTCTTCCAGGGGGCACCTGGGTGGCTCAGTCGGTTAGGTATCTGACTCTTGGTTTTGGCTCAGATCATGATCTCAGGGTTGTGAGATCAAGCCCCATTTGAGGCTCCATGCTCAGCAGGGTGTCTGCTTGAGATTCTCACTCTCCATCTCCCTCTGCCCCTCCTCCCCATTCTCACCCTAAAAAAATAAATACATAAATCTTTAAAATAAAAATAAAGTCCCTTTCACATTAATGAGGTGGCTGATTTTCCAACAGGGCACAAACTCTGAGTTCTAGTCATTGCTTCTGTTCTCCTGTGTGGTAATGGCTCCACCCCTCCCACTGAAATACACACTCTTACTAGCACTGAGTACTACACTATCCCTGTGCTCACCTTCGGAATGGCCCCTTTAGGAAGTTGTTTTCGATGACCTGCTATGACCATGACACCTGTTTCCTGCCCAGACTGCCACAGTGGCCCAAAGCCACACACAGCCCTCTTCCTTCTTCCGTGCCCAGGGCCTACAGGAAAGAATGGCTAAAATTCCCTGTCTCTTCTTGTGTCGGGCAAAGACAGATATGAGATTAGGCTAGAGATCAGAAAATGCAAGAAATTCAGACTGGGGATATCCTGCCTCCAAGAATGGTCAAACTTTTAACAATTAGGAAAAAGAAAAAGTGGGAAAAAAAAGTCAAATCACTAATAACGAAATTAGAAGAAATAGAGTTAAGCATGTCCACCATCGTGCTAAATGAAGAACATGGCATTTCCTTTCCATTTCTTCAAAACCGTGCATACTCAGCCAAGTTACCAATGATGTCCCTATCGCCTGATCCATGATGATGCTCAGTCCTAATCTGCTACTTTCCCTTTACCCTACCTACTCCAGCCACACTGGCTTCCTTGCTTTCCCTTTTATACACCAAACATACTCTATTTTACAACTTGGTATTGGCTATTCTTTCTGCCTGGAATACTCTTCCTCAGGTGTTCCCCTGGCTGGCTACTTCCCTCCTTGAATTATTCCTCAAATGTCACCCTTTCAATGGGACCTATTGGGACCACTCTATTTACAGTTGCAAACTTCCCCCTTCTGCTCCCGATCCTACATACGCTGCTCTACTTTCATTTTATTCCATGGCATTTGGTACTTCCAAAATGCTTTGTTATTATTGCTTATTTATTATGCATATTGTTTATTTTCTGTCTGCTCTTATAGATTTTCTTGAGGGCAAGCATCTTGGTTTTATACATCAATGTCTAAAACAGAGTCTAGGCCATGGTAAGGTGCTCAATAAGTATTTGCTGAATAAGCAAATAGCAGAGGCTTTCATACACAAAATTCAACTAAATGGGATTAATGTGATGAGAATAAGGGCAGGAAAAGAGAAGAATGCAAAGATGAATAGGTCAGAAATAGGATATTAACATCAGCAAAAATGGAGTTAAAATTAAAATCATTAAATAAGGCAAGAAAAAGACACTCCACCATGATAAAAGACACTTTTTATAAAGAGGATATAATAGTCCTAAGCAGGTTGCATTAAACATCAAAGTATGCATCAAATATCAGATATCTAACTATATAAAACAAACACAATTAGAAATAGAATAACAACTTGATTTTTTAAAAAGTACAATTCCGGTGGGTAACTTCAGGCTGTCACTAAAATGACTTTGGAGTTGTGACCACAAAAGCGGGCCAAAAGAGATATGCAAAATTAATGAGAGGTAATTTAATGATCTATTAGGAGTTGATGAAAAAATATTAAAATAATTGATAATAGAACCAAATAAAAAAAAAAAGGGGGAGTTGACTGTAAACAAATGCTAAAACTACTTAACCCTCCTCACAGCCCCTGGATGATTTGCATTACTCATCAGAGAATTAAGGGAGGATCCAGGAAACCTAGATTATAAAATCACTGCAGGACTGGGAGTTCCCATTAACCTAGTGAAGTGGAAGCTGACAAGAGTTAAGGGCCATGCCTAGAACTGAATTAGCATAACTTCTCCCATATTCTAGTGGCAGAAGGAGTCACAAGGGCCACCCAAATTTAAAGGGATAGAAAAATAGTGTCTCTTGATGGAAAGGAGCAAGTTCACACAGAGAACATATGGGATAGGAATCATGGTATGGTAGCCATTCTGGAAAATACAATCTACTATAATAGATAGTTGGCATGCTTAAGAAGAAAATTTAATATACTATCTTTATTATCACATAATTTATAGTGCAGTTGAAGATTTTAAGGAAATTTAATAAATTAAGTTATAAAAGTACTATAAAAAGGAACTGCATTTTTGGGCCAGATTTATAGATTAAATAATAATATTTGTCAATTAATCTTAAAATCTCAGTAAATGGATTTCTCTTAAAATGTAAAAATCTGGGGACGCCTGAGTGGCTCAGCAGTTGAGCATCTGCCTTTGGCTCAGGGCATGATAATGGTCCCGGGGTCAAGTTCCACATCGGGCTCCTTGAGAGGAGCCTGCTTCTCACTCTGTGTGTCTCTCATTAGTAAATAAATAAAATCTTAAAAAAAAAAAAAAGTAAAAATCTGGAGGAAACCTCACCTCCTAAGAAAAAGGAAAAGCAGAATAATCTATGCAATTATAACTCTTCTGGGTTCCATTAAAGAGCTGAGGTTGTAGGGCAACCAACTAGCCTGAAATCTAATCTCGAAGGAGAAATAAAATGAGTACTAGCTAATCTGAAGCAGAGTATGGAAGGGAGACAGATTTTTCATAAAAGTAGGTAAGAAACCTTCAGCTAAAATTTGCAAACAATTTCTGAAGTCAAGTTTGGGCTATCAGGAAAGCATAGCAATCCTGGGAGCTGCAGATAAAAGGAAAATTCACACTCAATCACAGGCTATTCTCCACAGACCACACCAGGTGTTCATAAGAAAGACTGGGGCAGGGTAGAAGATGAGAGAAGGCCTTCCTAATGGTTCAGACGTGTGGAAGGAAGATGAGAAAGACAGCAGGACCTGTGAAAGCCAAAGGGTATAGAAGAACACCTTTCAAATACTGAAAAGGAAATACTGTAAACACAAATTTCTATACGCAGCGAAAAGCTGTTCAAGTAAAGGGAAATTAAGACTTTTTCAGATAATCAAAGATTGAAAGCATTCATTACCAATAGACAAGAACTCCAAGAACTTTTAAAGGAATTTCTTTAAACAAAAGGAATATGAGACAGAAACTTGGATTTGTACATTAAAAACAAAAAAAGCACTGGAAATGATGAAAATAAATGGACCGTGGAAGTCAGGACACAACACCATTTTGGGAGCACACACTCCTCTAATCCAATCTGATTTCATGGGCTACTTTATCTTGCCCAAACTACCCTGAAAAAAAAAATCTAGCATTCTAAAATATAGTAAGAATAGTTATTTATGTGTTATTTGGGGGAAAAGGCAACTTAGTTAAGGAAGAATGAGATTTGGACCAATTTATAAAAGAGCAAAATTTTTTATTTAAGTGTGGTCAAGTGTAAAAACACAAGTAGCAAGGATAAGAAAAATCCAGAGTGTAGGATGAACATTGAAAATATAAGCACTAGGTGTTATGCTATATGGTGGGAAATTGAACTCCAATAAAAAAATATGCAAAAGATAAAAATACAAAAAAGTTATAAAAGCCAAAAAAAGAAAAAGAAAGAAAAAGAAAGAAAGAAAAGAAAGAAAGAAAAAAGAAAATATACAGTTATGAGTGCCTGGGTGGCTCAGTTGGTTAAATATCCAACCCTTGGTTTTGGCTCAGGTCACGATCTCAGGGTTCTGGGATTAAGCCCTGTATTGACTTCCATGCTCAGTGCTGAGTCTGCTTCAGATTCTCTCTCCCTCTGACCACCCTCCTGACCCCCACCACCACTGGCTTGCTCTTAAATAAGTTAATAAAATCTTAAATTAAAAAAAAAAAGAATATATACAATTTTAGAAAGCCAAGGAAGTCTTACATTTAAAAATTTATCATTTTAATAATTTAAAATTTAACTAAAAAAGAAAATAGCAAGAGGATACTGTTTTAACCCACAAGCCATTCCCCGCCCCCGCCCCCCCAAAAAAACTTATATTAACTTGATATATCTCTTTGGACTGTATTGGACAATTCTGCAGAAAGAAAGAAAGAAGGACATAGACTTGATTATTTTATTTACATAATAACTATGTAGCACTTGTTATTGCTTATTTCCATTCTAAATACCTTACTAATATTAAATAATGTAATCCTCATAAGAACTCTATGAAGTTGACATTATTATCATTCATATCTTACAAGTATGCTCATAACCATAGGGTAAAGTGAAGATTTGGAAGTAGACATTTTCTCTGAAGTCTTTGCTTTCGATCTTTATACCATGCTGCCTTCCAACACCATAATTGGCCCAAATCCTACATTCCTGATACAATTTCCATGTCTGTGAAACATTTATGAACATTTATACCTGGCTGCAAAGAAAACTTCAGCAAATTCAATGAGTAAAAATTCTATAGGTTATGCAGTCTGATCCTAATTCACTACATAAGAAAGAAAATATTTTAAAATGACCAAAAAATGGACTACTTGGAAATTAAGAAATTCTTAGATTACATTTGGCTAAAAGAAGAAATTAAAGGGAAATCACTGGCCATCATAAAAGCTACAAAAAGAGAATTTTATAATATACTCTAAGGCTCTACGAAGGTTGTATCAAAAATTATATAGTCAAAATGTCCTTGTGAAAGAATGAAGACGAGAAATAAAGAAACTAAAACCACATTTTAAGAAATTATCAAAAAAAGAAGAAAACAAAAGAGTAATTAATAAAGTTAGAATCTTAAAGAAGTAAAAAAAGTAGTAGAATATGTAAATAAATTTAAAATCTTGTTATATTAAAAATGCAAACATTTACTAGATAAGCTTGATTTTTAAAAAGAAGAAAAAGCAAAATTATAAAAGATCAAGGAGTTAAAAGAACAGATTAAAATGACCAAAAGGATTAAAAGAACATAATATGAAATTTTATGGGAACAAATTTTGAAACTGGAAAAAACATTGGAAAAGAAGAGGACAAACTTTTTTTTTTTTTTTTTTTTTTTTTTGTGGATGACATGATTGTAAACCTAGAAAACCCAAAGGAATCTAGTAAAAATCTCCCAGAATTAAGAAGAGAATTTGGTGAAGTAGATGGATCTAAAAATATGAAAACAAAATCAGTAGCTTGTTCTTTACTCTGGCAATAAGAACAGGAATGGAAGAAATCCATTTAAAACAGTGAAAAAGAAACCCTTGTGAAATACTTAGATTTAACAAAAAAAGGAAATAAACAACAAGGTCATACTAAAATATGTAAAAGGAGAAATGAAGAAATGGAAAGATATACCAAATTCTTGGATGAGAAGACTCAATGCCATAAAATTCCCCCAAATCTCAACAGTGTGGGTATTTTTTGTCTTTGCTTTTGGCAGTTGGGTAAAGTGATCCTAAAGCTTCTGGAGAAAAATAAATACCAAAGACAAGACAAATAATTTTGGAAAAATAGAGATAGGGCAGTGGACTTCCTTGCCAGTTATTCCAACCCTCTATGAAGCCATTATATTCAAATGAGAACCCTATTGGATCCCAATTTTATGGCACATCCAAGGATATAGTACAAAAATATGAATGAAAAATATAAAGAAAAAGCAAAACTCTTGCAAGAAAATCCAGTAGATTATATGTACTATTTGTGCAAGAAAAGTTTTCTGATAAAAACTGAGAAGTCAAAAGCTGCAAGAGAAATGACAGGTGTATTTAACTATAAAAATTACAATTTTTAAGGCAAAAGTTTACAAATATCATTGACTATGACAGATTTGCAGAAATAGATATAATGCAGACAATATATTTAGTTTTTATAACGTATTTTAAAGATTATAATTTGACAAGAGAGACAAGAACAAGCCAATAGGAAAATGGGTAAAGAATGTGAATGGCCAAACTCAGAAAAGTG
Source organism: Canis lupus dingo (assembly GCF_003254725.2). NCBI lineage: Eukaryota > Metazoa > Chordata > Mammalia > Carnivora > Canidae > Canis > Canis lupus. The sequence continues at coordinate 46,629,796 of NC_064255.1, forward strand.
AATCCAAATGCCAAGAAACATGCAAATAACCTCAAATTCACCACAAGGGAAGGGATTGCAAATTAAATTAACAACGAGATGTCAGATTGTCTAAAATTTAAAAGATCCATAACATTTATTGCTGGCAGGGCTGTAGGAAAGGGAGCAATTCATGCAGCGTGAATGAAATGAGAAATGTTAGAGCCCGGATGCCTGGGTCGCTCAGTCAGTCAAGCATCCTACTCTTGATTTCGGCTTGGGTCATGATCCCGGGGTTGTGGAATTGACCCTGCATTGGGCTCCGTGCTGGGCATGGAGCCTGTTTGAGATTCTCTCTCCCCCTCTCTCTCTGCTCCTCTGTCATCCCCTCTTAAAACATTAATTAAAGACCTTCAGATGAAGGGTAACAGGGAGATGGTATATGACTGCCCCAGCTCTTCCTTTGATGGGATCATTGTGATGATGAGTCCAGAGGACCAGGTGGGTCTTCAAGTGGCACCGAGTCAGCAGCTTTAAGTCGAATATGTATGGAGTGTCGGTCACTGGTCGCTTACCCCAAGGAACTATGCAAGAGCTGTAAAGTTGAAGAGTGGCCTACAAATCCAGAGACACAGCTATTAAGACCTAGCAAGATGCATGGCCTCCAGCATCTTCACTACCCCCCTCCTACATCCGCTTGTTTTCTGTTATGGAACTAAATGGGCGGAATTCCAGATACTGCCCACCCTCCAATTCTGAGACTTGGTAGACTGGTGAGAGAGCACAATGTGTCCCTTGGCCATTCTACCTTTGGACAACTGGTAAGGCTGGTGGATTAACAGAGACTGAATGGAGTGCAGGGTAGGAGACCAGGTCTGTGCCCTTGCCCACAGGTAGGATTCTGGGTCAAATGCCAATAAAAATGGATCCCTAGGAAAGTTCTTAAGCAAAAAAACCCAAAACCCAAAAAAAAACAAAACAAAACAAAACAAAAAGTCACAGCCTCTTGGGGAAATAGTAAGGTGATATGTATTACAATTTAAAATACATAGACTCTTCAGGCCAGCAGTCCTTTTCCTGAGAACCTGTTGGGTAGAAACAAGGTCACCAGAACCAAAGGGTTCACATAAAGGTGTTTTTTGGAGAGTGAGAAGTTATTTTAGGTTTTATGGGGTTTTTTTTTGTTTGTTTGTTTGTTTGTTTTTGCAAATTGTTTGCAAAAGCTACATTGTGTTTCTAGGAATAGGAGAATGGCTGAGTAAACTATGGAATATCCATATGATGGGCCAATGTAGCCACTAAGGAGAATGATTCTAAGCTGTGCTGGTTGACAGGAAGACCTTCAGAAGGTGTTGCTGACTGAGTAAGGCACAATGGTTCTATTTTTGTAAAAGAACAATGATCAGAAATCACTTGTATGTTATGTGTGAGCATGTGTATGTGATTATGTAACCATTGGTAAAAATAGGAAAGACACATCTTAGACTATACATATGGGTTATCTGGGTAGGTGGGTGGGTTGCGAATTGGTAGGTGTGGAAGAGAAAAGGAGGCACCAAGCCAAAAAAGGAGAAAACAAAAAGACCACTCACGTATGACCGCACACTTGTACCTCTGCTTGAACTGAATCACCTATGCAGATTGGACAAAAGGAACTCACCTGGCCAGTTGGAGGGACCGTACCTCATGGATAACTTCTTCCTCTCCAGGAAAATTTGCTATTCCATTTGTATTCCTGCATGCCAACACATTCCCCGAGAAATAGTTTCTGCTTCTGGGGTTCCTATATTTAACTCTAAGACCCCTCCCACATGACATAGCATTTCCTCTCAGAAATAGCACTCAGAAAGTCTCCATCACCTTCTGGAAATGGTTATCCTTTGATGTTTCTACCTCTCTTGCTACCTTGTCCATGCTTCCTTTCTTGGCTGCAGGGTTAACCTAAGTAAAGTGGATCACACAATTCTGGGCAGAAGGTGAAGGGTTCCATCACGGGTACCTGCGGAAATGGCCAATTCTTTAGCTCATACATCTTAGAGTCACAGACTTGTCCAAATTGTGAACTTCCTCAGGATCCAAAATGAAGTAAGATAGGAAGAAGCCAAAAACGAACTTGAGATACTTTTAGTCAGCCCACGCTGTTTACTGCTCCCGAGTCCCTTCCCTTCTGGTGTTTATAGAATGTTTACTAGACTTGCATTCCACACTCACATCTGTCTCCTTCAGCCTCCTTGCGGTGGAGCCATTTCCTTCACTTCAAAGGGAGCTCCAGGTGCAGGGAGGACTCCAGGGGTGTGGCCCTGCCTGGGAATCTGGCTCCTTTTCTCTGCTAAGACATGTACATTCTTCATCTTATCCCAAGTTGACTTTTGGAGCCATTCCTAAATTCATTCATCTGTTTTTGGACTCTGAAGTGAGACAGAAATGGAGATCTCTTTCCTCTTTCCTCACATCATCAACCCTAGTTTTGTCATGACACTTCAAAGTGATTAGCTGTGGAAAGAAATGAGGGCTAAACATGCCACTAAAGAGAAAATGCCACAATTTAAAGGGTGGTACGTAGGCTGAGGGAGATTACTATGATGATGGCCTCCAATGAATTATGGAGACATTTAAAACTCATTGTTTTAAGCTATTATCATTATTTTTTAAAATTCAGCGGTGGTTAACTGATGCTGTGCCGTGTGATATGCTTCTCCCAACAAGAAGAAGGGACTATTTCTCCATCCCCGTAAACCTTTCTGGGCTGGACCCGGGCTCTGTGGGAGTTTCAGAGCCTAGGCCCTGGGAGGCTTCCCCTCTTGCTGGCTTGGAGCCTTGAGATGGCCATGCTGCGAAGAAGCTCAGGCCAGCCTACTGGTGAACGAGAAGACTCGGGAAGAGAAGAGGCTCTGGCCTGTAACCAGCCACGTGAGTGAGGCCAGCTAAAGGCAGTCTCACAAGTGATTCCAGACAAAACCTGCCGAGGAATAACTCAACCAACCCCCAGAATCATGAAAAATAATAAATGGTGGTTGTTTCAGTCTCCGGGTTTTGAAGTGGTTCATCATCTAGCAATAGTTGACTAATACAAAGGCTTGGACATTTTGATTCAGTACCTATCCTTTCTCTTTTCTAGTGTTCTGTGTATAATGAGGCTCCTTTTCATTTTTTTCCCCCATAGAAATCTAGGAAAACACATTCCCTACATGGACACAGGTCATTCCTAAGTACTACACACTTAAAAAAGTTCACAGGAGACAAGACTGCAAAGGCAGGCATTAGGTCTTAGGACAGCACCATATGACCAGTGAGAGGTCAGCACATGTTGACCAAATTAAGAACCTTATGAGATCCCTGTCGCTGCAGTCATCTCATTTTCTGTGCTTGCGTGTGTCACAAAACGAATATCTGGTTGGTTTGGCCGGCTCTGCAGGTGTTCCCTTGTTGCCTCACTTTTCCAAATAATAGGTAGTTCTCAAAGATCCCAGGCTGGAAGCATAGAGTACCCTCCCCCTGCCCCCGCAGTGGGTGGAAGACTGGGTACATTGGTCAAGAGGGTAGTGGTTGTAGATATTAGTGGCTGGGGCGGTAGGAGCAGCAGCTAACATCTACTGACACCTTATCAATATGCCAGTCATTATGCCATTCACTTTCTTAAGTCAATCAGTTATTTATCACTTCCATAAGGAAGCTGAGGCACAGATGTGTGAATTGATCCGTCCAAGCTGACAGTTAAAAGGCAGAGGCTTATCTCTTAGCCAACTCTCTGGCTCTACATGTGGCTAATTGTATAGTTATAGCCAAGGAATATTTAACTAAGGTTTAAACGAAGGACTATTAAACATAGTCACTTATAAAAGTTACCCGATAAGAAATCACCTATAAGTTATAATCTCCAAAGCTTTTAAATATCACTTGTAGTTCTCACCAGTCAAGAAACAAGCATTACTGAGAACATAATATATGTCTGTGCTTGTATGCACAAAGTGATAAAACTGTGAACCAATAAAAAAACAACATCAGGTAAGAATCTTGGCCCTAAAGGTACTTACACTAAAGAGAACCAGACCTACTCAATGAAATGACCACAGAGTAGGACAAGATTAAAAAAAAAGAAAAGAAAAGAAAAGAAAAGAAAAGAAAAGAAAAGAAAAGAAAAGAAAAGAAAAGAAAAAAGAACAAAGGAGTCCTGAGACCTCACCTCTTAGGAGGAAGAATCTGAGTCATATTTCAAATCATCCTTTCTCCTCGAAGCAAAACCACAGCTTTCTTTTTGGATGTCACAGCACTAAAAGATGGTTTAATAGGCCAGACTAACCTGTGTTAACAAGTAGAATAATCTCCAAAAAAAGAAAATTTACTTTGGGATTTAAGATAATCAAAACTGATTACTTCTCAAGAGGCTTAGAAACCCAAAGCTGTAAACACAGCTGGGGAAACACTTGAATGTGGGTCCGTAAAAACTCCAGTGAATAATCCATCCTTCTGCCTCATGACGTGGACATTACACCACATCACTAATGTCCACCACGTGGACATTACACCATGAACCTATAGGAAAGCAGTAAATATTTTTATACAACCTTGTTGGTGAACAGAAAAAAAAATGTACAGAGATAGGCCCACCCACATCTTCTACGCGTATAATGTAAATATCTTTCTTGTTTTATTGAAGTAAGGGCTGAAAGATCACATTCAGCCCAGCCACTAAATCGTAATACAGGGATGTTGTATACCAAACCTATACAAACTGGATTTTTCTTCTGAGAATTTAGAGTGCCAGTAGAATTATTTTTGATTGACTGAAAAATAATGTCCTACTATTTGTTATCCAATAATCCACAACAGCATTTGCTCCAGTTTTCCCTACATGGAATAATTATGACTTACCAAGACCTTTTTTTGTTTTTTCCAATGGAAAGATAGACATTTGTGTATTAACAATGATTATCTCTGGCAGTGAGATTAGGAGCGTTGGTTATTCATTTCTGTTTTTTGTTGTTGTTGTTGTTGTTTTTGAAATGTTTCAAAATAACACACATTGTTTTCATAATAAAAAGATGTTATGATTTAAAAAAATTTTTCAATGATTTTTTAAAAAGCAATCAACTCACTTAACTTCCTCACTGAAGGACATTCCTTTACTATTTGAATAATTTGCCCTTCATTATTGTGCCTACCAAATAAACTCTTGTGTTCAGTTCATGCAAAAACAATTTCCCTTCCAGGAGAATTCCTATGATCCGTTTTCACTTAAATCCAGAAATGCATGTCAAGGCTAAGAATATTGTGACACAGAACTTGAGGCTTGGAAAAAAGTCACTGTGAGCAGGAAAGAAATGATATTTTAAAAATTCCTTTTTCAGATGACTTGCTGTGTAGTTCATTAGCAAAAGACACAAAAAGTACTTTCTAAAATAATAATGACCCAGAACCTTGCTCTTTGAGATAACAAGGCTCTGTTTTTGCAGGTGGCCTTCTACTCAAAGAACAAAAACTGGAAGCATCCATTGAATTGCCCTGTTTACATGTGTTGAGTCATGCTAATGGAACAGAGCTAATCAGGCCCAGGGTACAAAGCCCTTTATGTGAAGGAGAAGGGCCAGGCTCAGATTCACTAACTTCCAGATGCAAACACTTTCACTGGCCTCTGCAAAGACACCAACCTGCTGTGGGTGACCTTGAAGGCAGAGCTGGCCATGAGAAAGACGATGTGAGCCACATACAGAATTTTAAGTTTTCTAGCAGCCACGTCTTATTTATTTATTTATTTATTTATTTATTTATTTATTTATTTTTAAAGACTTTATTTATTTATTCATGAGAGAGAGAGAAGCAGGCTCCATGCAGGGATCCCGATGTGGGACTCAATCCCAGAACCCAGGGATCACGCCCTGAGCCAAAGGCAGACGCTCAACCACTGAGCCACCCAGGCGTCCCTCTAGTAGCCACATTTTAAAAAGTAAAGAAATAAATAGGTAAGTCCGTTTTAACATTATATTTTATTTATATATATCCAAAATAGTCTCATTTTGATATCAAAAAAATACTTCGGTAATGCACGTTCTTTTTCTTTCTTTAACAAAGTTGTTGAATTCCAGTCTGTTTTTTCACTTATAGCATAGCTCATTTTGGACTAATTGCATCTGAAGGGCTCAAGAGCCATGTGTGGCTAGTGGCTAGCCACCTTACTGGACAGTGCAACTCTCAGATGAAAATGTTATTCTCACCAAGTAGGATTCTAGGCTCGTAATTTTTTTTTTATTTTTTTTTTTACATTGAGATATAATTTACATACTATGAAACTCACCTTTTAAAGTGTATAGTTCAGTGGTGTTTAGTGCATTCACAGGACTGTACAACTGTCACTACTATCTAGTTCCAGAATATTTCATCATCCCTAAAAGAAATCACATGTCTCCACTCGTCGCTTTCTAGTCCCTTTTTTCCCTGGCCCTGACAACCACTAACTTGCCCATTTTGGACATTATATATAAAAGGAGTCATGCAATAGGTGGCCTTTGTGTCAGACATCTTCCCCTTAGCAAAATGCTTTCAGGTCTCAGCCATGTCGTTGCATGTATCATTCCTTCCTCCTTAGGGTTGAGGGCTAGTCCATTGTATGGCTATCTACCACATTTTGTTGGGTTCTTTCCACATTCTGGCTGCTATGAGTTGGGCTGCTATGAACATTCGTGTAAAAGTCTTTGTAAGAGCACACATTTTCGATTCTTTTGGGGATCCCACCTGGAAGTGGGATCATAGCTCCAATGGTAACTCCATGTTTAACTTTGTAAGGATCTATCAAACTGCTTTCTCAGGTGGTTGCACCATTTTACATTCCCACCAGCAATATATGAAGGTTCCGATTTCTCCAACATTTGCTGTTGGTGTCTTCTTTGTTACAGCCATCCCAAGGGGTGTGAAGTGTAAAACTTTTAACAAACCCAGGAGTCAGCTAATGTTTTTACCAAAAGAAAATACAAAAACCATGGTGGTGAAAGTGCAACAGGGCCTGTGATATTTCTCCAGATTTAAAAGATTAGGGATTAAAAGTTTACATTTGCCACATTGGGTAAAGGAATGCATTGGGTAAAGGAATGCATTGTGGCTTTGTTAAGAAGCTGTTTTCTTCTCTCTGTGCCATCATAAAGGAAGGGGGTTCCTTTAGCAATAACAATGTGTATTTGCAATTCCTGAGCGTTTTCTTTTTTTTAAGTTTAATTTTATTTAAATTCAATTAATTAATATAGAGCGTCTCATTCATTTCAGAGGTAGAGTTCAGGGAGTCATTGGTTGTACATAACACCCAGCACTCATTACATCAACGGAGTGTTTTCAACATATTTGCTCAGTGTGAACCCTCACCTTGGCCCTAGTAAGTGGGTGCTGTCATCATCTTCATCACGAATGCTTACTCTGAGGCCCAGAGAGGTTAACTAATTTGCTCATGATTCTACAACTTCGAGGGCATGATTTTAGTCATTAACTTACTTACTTTATCTTATTTGCTAACACCATTTGGTAGGAAGTAATCAGTGATCTCCCCTAGACCAGCGGTTCTCAAAATGTGGTCCCCAGACCAGCAGCATCTCCATCACCTATAAGCATGTTGAAGATGCAAATTCAGAGGCTCCATCCCAAACTCTGGGAGTGGGATCCAGCAATTTGTCTTAAAAGCCACCCAGGTGATTCCGACACATGCTAACATTTGAAAATCACTAATCTAGAGCAAATATATCACATGACCCAAGTTCATGGAAAAACTTATATAGGTCAGATACAGTGATAGGTGTTGGGTGCATGCAGTTTGTGGATGCAATGCTGAAAAACATGTAACTGTCCTTCCAGTGCTTAGAGTCCAGTGAATTTGATAGATGGGTGATTCAGCATTACCTTCCAGTGCAACAGGCTCTAAATTAAGGTATGCATGTGATACTCCACCCAGGGATGGTGAGAAAGCTGTCTGGTGGAAATGACTTCCAAGCTTCCAATAAACTTTGAAAGCCAATATCGGTTTCAAGTTACCCAAGTATATCTGTTACTCCTATTATGTTTTGAAAATAATCCAAATTCGATAGCATGACCTTTCAAACGCTTTACTAACCATCTCCTGCTTATGACCCTACCTTCATCTCCTCTTTACCTCCTTGCTACTCAGATTGGGGGCTACAGCGTACATTGGCATCACCAGCGGGTTTGCCAGCAAGGCAGAATTTCAGAGCTTACTCCTGACTTGCAGAATCCGAATCTGCATCTTAACAAGAGCCCTAGGTGATCTGTATGCATATTAAAGTTTCAGAAGCACAGTTTCAGCTCTACTGAAGGACCTAGCAATTTCCCCAAACTGCCAAATTATATTCTCTTTGCAGTACCCTCTACCCAGGACGCCCTTCCCACCTTTGCCTTCTCCGCCCCCCACCCCCAGAGAAGTTGAACAGCCTTTCAAGACAACACACTGACTGTGCATTGTTCAATTACTTTTTTTTTTTTTTTTTTTAGTACTAGCTTGTGAGCTTCTTAAGGACAGGGAGACTGTTTTATTTTTCTATATAATTTGCAGGGATTCAGGACTTACTTGCTGCCTCGCATATAACGGATGTTCATCTGATAAAACATCGTGTGAAAGAAGGAGATGTGCCAACTACCCGGGGTAGATACCACATCACACACTTCTAGTCAGTTGTGAGGTTCACAGGTGTCCGAGAGAATCAGACAAAGCTAGGGCAAGAGGAGGCAGGGAAGTGGCTAGCGGTTAAAAAGAAAATCTGGTTTCTACTTTAAAAAAAATTTACATTATGATTTCTCATTATGTTTCTACTTCCCAGATCCCATCTCAGAAGACAGAGGCAGTGACAAGATGAGATGAGCACTGGGTTGAGAGCTGGGTGCTAAATTCATTCCCTGCTACCTTGCTCTGGGCCTCTCCTTTCACCTCCCCGGACTGTCTCCTCACTAATAAATGAGGAAGCTGGATGAAGCAATCCCATAGATCTCCCCCAACCCCACCATAGATCTTTTTAAGCACTAGAATTCAACTATTGTGGGTATGTAGGCAAGTTTTGGAAATTAGGGTTTTAGTCAAACAGGGCTCTAGAGGATAATATGGTTTTCAAAATCTCTTTTACAGGCAAGTTCCACTCAGTTATATGTTCCTCCTCTTTCCCTAGATATTTTTGACAACATTATTTATTGTACTTTTAGTTTTTCACGAGAAGGCAGCCATTGCATGCAATCTGCTTCAGAAAGATGTAGGTATGTCGGAAGCCAGGAAGGGCGGATTTTGATCACAAAAGTTGGCATTTGCAATAAATCCAACCTTGTTCTGAGCGGTTGAATTCCTTGGAAAGCCTACTGACGTTTCAAAAAGTGCGTCGATTAGAAAATACTGACAATTTTCAAAACACTAGCCTTGCATGTTAATGCCCCGGTGTCGTGAGCGTGAACAGTAAAGCACTGTTGGTGCACACTGGGCCCCTCTCACACATGAATATGTCAACCTGACGGGCCTGTGGAGACTACAGCCCTCCTTGTTTCTCCGTCATCCCTTACACCAGGGCTAGCAATGGACCATTATCTCTCCGTCTGACATCTGAGGCGAGGATCTGAATGCCAGGAAGGAAGGAATCTGAATTCCAAATCGGTGTAAAAACAAAATCCTCTTATTACAACAGGATACAGTAAAGAAAACAAAAAAGAAAGCTCATGAGAGGGAAAAGGTTTAAGTGTAAACGAAAAATACTCTGAGGAAAACAAGATGCCCTAAGTCATGGTTCCTTGTATTTACTGGGGAAAATCCAGCATCGCCAGAGAGACTGGAGTCTGGGAGTCAGGCTGACGCCTCTGTCGCCAGGAAGATGGCTCATCATTGTCTGTGTCACAGGGCTTGACATGGGAAGTCAGTAGCGTTTTCTTTCACAGTTTTGTCTCCCTTACAAGTAAAATATTATTCTTCGGGAAGGGAGTGTTCACGAGTTTTGCACAGAGTAATTTTGGTTTGCACAAGAAAGGTGGAAAGAGTTTGTCTTTGTATTACCTGGAGATTAGGAAAATATCGTGTGGAGAAATGCAGTCATCAAGGGCCCGAATCACTTATCCTAGCTCGGAGCTGGAGATTTCAAAATAGTGGCCTGTGCTGTGCCCCAAGATCCCTCATCCTAGACGGAGCTCGGATGGCTACCTTGTGTGGCTGGAGTGCATCCAAGGCAGCTAGTGTGAGTGGCTGGACCCAAAGGCGTGCCAACTGCATCTCAGTTACACCAGAGGACAGGAGGGGAAAGAGATTCAACTCCACATAACACAGGTAGGGTGAGTCACAGACAGTCCTTAAACAAACCACATGTGCTTCTCAGATATTTGTCAAGAGCCCTGTGCCAAAGTGGTAGGAGGAGGGTTATGATGGAACGCAATATAATTTTAACCAGTGGAGTTCTCAGTTGCAGCATGATGGGTGTGCTTTGTCTTGGTTAGAGCTACAGAGAACTTATAACGACCAGGAGATTTATGTGTCGTTCTCACACAATCCTCACTCAAACAGCCTGATGAGGCAGGTCTGTTATTTTTGCCACTTTATAAAAGAGGACGGTGAGGACGCAGGTGAACGAGCTTGGCCCAGGTTGCACAGCTACCGAAAAGCAAGGCCAGAATTTAAATCTGTGTCTACCTGAGCCTGGAGCTCAAGTTGTAGATTTTGAGCTTCTTTTAGTGTAAACTATAATCTTGCATTGAAAGATCTCTGTATAGGTAGTTACTCCTCAAAGGAAGAGAGCTTTTTTTAAAAAATTTATTTATTTATTTTTTATTTTCAAGTTTCTTGTGTAATCTGTGCTCTTAACACTGTCCTTTTTGCTCACCTCTGAGAACTGGGCTCTGCTCCTCCTATTCTTGGGCTCCTTTGGAGTGTCCTCATGATTATCTCTTCTCAGTGCACATGTGTTCAGGTTTCCCTTATATTGGGTAATTTGTTCCTCTTTTGTACCTTTTAAGGATTCACCGATTTCTCTCCTTTTCATGACAAATAGTCCCTGAGCTGTGACTTCACAGCCCTCACTGCCACCTCCCCAGTCTGCTGGAGTCCTGCTCAGGGCACTTAGCTAACCACCATGCCCTGGTTTCCTGCCTTTCCTAGCTGTCCTCCACCTTGACCTTTCTGCAGCATCTGACCCTGCAGACCAACCACGCCTTGGAGAGCTATATGTGCACATTAGACACACAAATTTATCAAATGATTGGTTAAATAAAACGTTCAAACATTTTCCGGTTTTCTAAATACAATGTATATATATGGCTAAAGACCAGAACATTATTTACATGTAAACACTCTTGTATATTTTTAAAGAACTCATGAGAAAATGACTTTGGTTTAGGAAACTGCCCAACGCTGCAACAACAGCCTTCTTTTGCAGAGTAATGAATATATTCAACTGTTTCTATAGAGACTAATGTATTTTTAGGCTAATTTTTAAAAAATCATAGGCATACCATATATAAAAATTAACTCAAAATGGATCATTGGCATGACTATGGTTAATAATACTGTACTGGGTACTTGGAAGTTGCTAACAGAGCAGATCTTAGAATCAGAGCTCATCATAAGAAAAAAAAACTATAACTACGAGTGCTGATACATGTTAATGAAACTTATTCCGGTAATCATTTTAAAACATATGCATAGGGATCCCTGAGTGGCGCAGCGGTTTGGCGCCTGCCTTTGGCCCAGGGCGTGATCCTGGAGACCCAGGATCGAGTCCCACATCGGGCTCCCGGTGCATGGAGCCTGCTTCTCCCTCTGCCTGTGTCTCTGCCTCTCTCTCTCTCTCTTTGTGTGACTATCATAAATAAAATAAAATTAAATTAAAAAAATTAAAAAAAAAAAAATAAAAAAAAAAAAAAATAAAACATATGCATATATCAAATCACTATGTATATACCTAAAATTAAAATACTGTTATATATTAATTATAATTCAATAGAAAAAAGATCATTGACCTAAATGCAAGAAAAAAAGCTATAAAATTCTTAGAAGAAAACATCATGACCTTGAATTAGGCAATAGTTCCTTAGAGGTGACACCAAAAGTAAAAGGAACAAAAGAAAAAAATAAATTAGTCTTCATCAAATTTAAAAGCTTTTGTGCTTCAAAGGTACCATCAGGAATATGAAAAGACACCCATGTAAGACAATACTGGCAAATCACATATTAGATGAGCAACTTGTATTCAGAATATATAAGAAACTGTTATAATTTGACAATAAAAAGACAAGCAAACCAATTGAAAACTAGGTAAATGATTTGAATAGGTATTTCTCCAAAGAAGATATCTATAAATGGTCAACTGCACATGAAAAGATGTTCAATGTTATTATTAGAGAAATTAAAATCAAAACCATGATAAACCATACCCACTAGGGTAGCTAAAATAAAAAAAAAAACACAAATGTTGGTCCACAATGAGATATTACTGCACACCAATTAAGATGGTTACAATTAAAAAAAAAAAACAGAAAATAACTAGTACTGCCTAGGATGTGACAAAATTAGAACCCTTGGGCTTTGCTGATGGGAATGTAAAATGGTGCAGCTGCAGTGGAAAACAGTACTGTCATTCCTCCAAAAAATTAAACATCGAATTACTGTGTGATCCAGGAAATCCACTTCTGGGCATATGTTTAAAAGAATTGAAATCAGGGACTCCAACAGGTATTTGTATAACCATGTTCACAGAAGCATTATTCGGAATCACCAAAAGGTGGAAGCACCCAACTGTCCATCAATGGATGAAGGGACAAACAGAATGTATAACCATGCGAAGAAATATTATTCACCCTTCAAAAAGAAGGACATTCTGACACATATTATAACATGGATAAACCTTGAAAACATGACGCTAAGTGAAAGACGTGTGACACAAAAGGCTGCATGTCATATGATCCATTGAAAAGAGATATCCAAGATAGGCACAACCATAGAGATAGAAGACAGCTTAGTTTTCAGGGGATGAGCAGAGCAGGGGAGTAGAGAGGGACTGCGACTGGCTCTGGGGTTTCATTTTGAGGTGTTGAAAAGATTCTGCAACTTGATGGTGGTGATGGTTGCACAACCTTGCAAATATACCAGACCCCACTGAATTACATACTTTAGAAGGGTGAATGTTATGACGTGTGAGTTGTAACTCAATAACACTTTTAAAAAATAAGCAGAGATCAGCTACCTGAAAACTAGTATTCACTTCCTCATTCATTTATTCACCAAATTTTTGGAACACGCTTTGAGCCAAGGACAGTGATAGATGCTGGGCTTAACAGCATTTTGAAAAGATCACCCAACTTCGGCATGGAGACCAGATTAGAAGGGCATCAGAAGCCATCTGAATAGTTGACAAAATTGGGAGCTAGCCAATAGAGAGAATCCTATCTCTTCTCAGTTAAAAAGTCCTTTCTTTACTTTCTTTTTGTCATAAATAGTCAAACCAAAGAAAAGAAACGAGCTCTTCTTCGGCTCTTTTGTGATCCCAAGAAAGCTCTGAGGTTTCTTAAGGGCTTCAGAAAAGAGCTTTACAATCATAAAAGCCAAAGACTTGAGTATTAATTCTACTTTTGAAATCTAATGAAAAGCATAACCATGTACCCATCTTTGCCAAGAGTCTGAAATGGAAAGAGAAGCTAGAAGCACAACAAGTAGGCTGCAAGACTGAGCCTTATTCTTCAGATGTCTTTGACAAAGGAAAAAAAAAAAACACTATAAAGATTGGCCAAAGATCCGAGGCCACTTTGGTTAGACAGGAGTAGTGGGGAGGAGCACCACAAACCCCAAAGGGGCTCTTCCAATCAGCTACATTTACCCCACATACACATACTGGGTTTTAAGAGGGCTTTGGCATGGGACAGTTTAAGCTTTGTACCCGGCCTTTGTCTCATAGGCCCGTGGTGTCTTCAAGGAGAAGGAACATTTTGCTAATGTCATCAGCCTCCTCTGGATGCTGTGAAGGAGACCAGGCTTGGAGTTTTTGATGACCTAGGGGCTTCCCCATCCTCTTGACTCTTCCTATTATGGTCCTTGACCATACGGGGAAAAAAAAAAGTTTGATTCCTTTCCAGATAACTTGGGTTGACTCTCCCATTCACATTTCCATGAGAATTCCTTCTAATGGTGCACGCTTATGTTGCAAGTAACAATCACAAATCAACAAAACAAGATTTTCTACTTTAGATTGATGTACCTCGACTCTAATGAATAAAACAATCCCAAACTAAATTCCTCCGTGCTAAAGAAAATAATATTCAAATATAAAAAAAGCCAACTAATTGTGGAATGAATGCAAGGAAGTAATTTTTTCTCTTCTTTAAATGTGTTTATGGCCAGGTCTGTCTTGTGTTTGCGCATCTCTGAAGAGGTTTCATATTTAACTCTCTGAACTGAACCAGAGGCAGTTAAGCCTCTGTTGCCATTGCTGCTTCTCTTAAAGGTCTGGGGGTGCTTCACTGAGAAGTCCTGTACCCTTTTCCTGAGCCAGCCCTCTTCCTGCATTTCCTACTGATTTATTCCAGGATGGGTGTTCAGGGGGAGCGCTCAGCGCTCGTCAGGTGGACCTGTGCTTTACATCATCCTGACTCCACAAGTCTCTGAGGAAAACTGCATTTAGGAAGCAACGGAGACAGATCATGATATCAGTTTACAACTCTCCAACTTGCAGGTATTCTTTAGCACCTCTTCAAGTTTTCAAGTGGGAGTGAAAGTTAAACTCACTGGAAACAGGCTCATCACCAGAATTTCTGTTAGGCAAACTTGAAGGCAGCCGTGTAGCAGGAAGAATGAAGCAAGTAGAAGACTTTTCTTGAAATTGGGTCTGCATGGCAAGCACATAGGTACAGAAAGTTTGTTTGGGCTGAGTAGGGGATCATGGGATCTGCTTGAAGTGGGAGGGCGGGCCAAGGCCGCTCCCCCTTGTCTCTAACCCTCCCTGGGTGGATCTACAAACAGAAACAGGACCGGAAGCCTGAATAATGGCTAGAAGGTCCTCCCCATCAAGAAAGAGACCAAATTCATGCAAACTCTAGCAGAGGAGCAGAGTTTCAGTGCTGAGAGCTCACTCTGGCTCCTTCTGTCCTTGCTTTGGCCCATCCTTTCCAAATATCTCAAGCAGTGCCAAAGCATGGGTTCCCTCCAAGACCTGGAAAGAAAGTGTGCTGTCAAAGGCAGAGTCGGCCTTCCAAATGGCTTGTCAGCACACAGGCTGCAGCCCAGCCCATGGCTGCTCTGAACTAGCAGCAAAGTTGTTTGCCCTAGGGACATAGCAATAAAGTTAGACAGAAGGTAAGAGACAGGCTCAGACCTGGGAGTTGGGAAAAAAGACACCCATTCTCCTTGTTTGCTACATCTGTGGGATGAGCTGAGTCGTAGAACTTAGTCTGTACTTCTCCCTAGTGATCTCAGCTGGACCCCACTGAGGCCACACCCCTGGCCTGGAGAGAGCTTTTTGTTTTATTTTGTTTTACATTACAGGCACACCTTAATTTTTTAAATGGTTAATACCATTTTTGAAAAAAAAGAAAAAAGAATCCTCTTTATGTATCCACAATAAAGACCACAAATGCATCTGTTTTTCTCATCCCTCCAAAACACTGTTCTATTTAGAAGCCAGAATCTACGCAGTGCACCTCGTCTCATTTTGTCTATTCTGTTCCATTGGTCCGGAAAGCGAACAAACAAACAAAATCTTCAACTATCCTTGGGAACATAAGTATTTTCCCATAAAAAATAGTTACTTGGTTGAAAAAAAAGAGGAGGTAACAACACTGTACTTGAGCTGTCTGGTATTTCAGGAGAGCTAGCTTAAAACAGAGGCTTTTGAATTAATAGGAAGGCATTAAAAAGTCTTGTCACTCAGAACTGGATGCTTATGTGGTCAATCCTCAGTATTTGTGGGTTCCATAATTGTGAATTTCTCTACCTGCTAAAATTTATTTGTAACCCACACTCAATATTTGTGGCACCTGCACACTCTTTCATGCACATGCTCAGCTAGGCCTTCCTTCCTGTTTCAGCTCAACAAGCTTACTTTTCATGGTCCATTTAGTGCCACCGTTTTTGTGCTTTCTGTGGGCCGCTTGGCTGTCTAAACTGGCCCCTGAGCATTGTGAAGTGCTGTCCAGTGTCCCTTAGTACAAGGAAGCTGTCATGTGTCTTACAGAGAACACAGGTGTCTCAGATAAGCTGTGCTTAGGCATGAGTGATAGTGCATGAGCCATGAACCCAGTGTTAATGAATCAATAATATATATTAAGTAAGGTGTCTGAAACATGAAACAAGGTTGTATGTTGATTGTGGAAAATGTGACCAGAAGCTAGCAGGAAGCTAAACCTCTATTTCTCCTAGAAACAATGGTTCAGTATTTGCCAATTTAGTGTTTCCAGTGACTTTATAGGACATTATTGCCAGTAATACTCAGAATCAACTGATCAGTTTTTAGATCCTGAAAGGGGGCATCAGGAAAGGGTATGGGAACCAGGATGGGTTGGGGCTTGCCTGGCTGCACAATTTGGACACACCAGTCCAGGTGAGCCAGTAAGGGGAGCTATGAGGAATTAGCAGTAAGGTCCACTAGGCTTGAGGTGCAGACCCAGGGATTAGGTCAACACAGAGGCTGGGGGTTGGGGGGGTGCAGAGGGCCAAGAATTCGAGGAATGCAGCTACTGGGAACTAATTTCAGTACTAAATGGCTGGTCTTCATGGGATCTAAGTACCTGGTGAGGGGAAGGATCAGGAGTGGGATGGAATAATGCCTAAACTGTCTTAAATGAGTAAATTAATCCTGAGTTTAATCTCACGTATGGTAATCTCCTTCCCACTCACCAGTTTTGGGAGCAGCCTCTTAGTGGATCTCTAACAGAAAGCCATTGAGGAACACCTGAAGAAACCAAAAGATTCCTGAAACATGTAGGTCCATTTGCATTTGATGGGAAATGTGATCAAACTGGCTGTTTCACTGTCAAATTAATAGTGAGAATCTCTTCTTTCACCTCTGCTGCTACTGTCCATGAAAGCTTCTTGTCCTACAGTTCGAAATCTCCCTATCCTGACATGTGTCCCCATGGAATAATTTTTAAAAATCCCCAAGCCAATGTCCCTCCTCCTTGGCTGCACATGAAAAGCATCTGGGGAGCTTTAAAAATTCCCAATGTTAGACTCCCACTTAAGACCCATCAAATCAGAATTTCTGGGGGATGAGATTTGAGCATAGATATTTTTTTAAGTCCCCTAGGTGATTCTAATAGATAGGCCCAGAGTGACTGAGGAATGCTGGGGATAGTAATCTTTAATCCTGCAATTAGAATCACCCAGAGACTTAAGAGAAACCTCAGGTTAATAGATTCAGAATCTCCATGGAAGCGGAGAGAGCCTAGGCATTGGTGTATTTTTAAAAGTTCTCAAGAATCCTTGGCTTAGTGACATTCTGTAGTTACGTGTTTACAATTTTAAAATAAAATCTGTTTGAGATAGAAGACCCAACAAGAGAGTGGAGAGAGAGGTGGTGATAAATATATGAATGTGGTGAGGGTGAGGTCAAAGATCCCGGGCCCTCTGATTTTTCTAAACCATTAAATCTTGACCTGGGAGAGAGGAAGGGAGCCACAGAAGGGAGCAGTATGGTTTGGGGGCAGATATAGGAGCACATTATCACAGAAACTGCCCCGTGTGAGGTCTGCAGGCACCTCACAGCTTGACTGTGAGACTACCTACCACAGTGGCTAGGCCTTCGGAACTGATACCAGCGCTCAGAATGGGCTCTTCAGTGACCATGAGGGCAGTGGCCACTTCTCTTCTGGACTCTCCTTCTCCCTTCCTTTGCACAGTCAGAGATTGGTAGCAGGGTACAGAGAAGATGCTGTTGCCTGCTGCAGATCACCTTTCCGGTGCTGGTCCACCAATCCTCCAACTGCTACGAACATGGCTGCTAAAGGCTTACAGCCACCTCCTTCTCCAGAGACCTGCCTTCTTCTAAAGAGCCACTCCCCTGAGATGTTACACCTCTCACATCCACCTTCACCAAGAGGGATGGCCCACAGATAATGACTGACTGATGGGGGTGCCAAAGTCTGACTCCCTTGCCTCAGGGTGGGATGAATTCTGAAGGGCATTCATGTTCCCGGCTGGATCAGCCAGTGATAAGAAATTGAATAATATCCTTACTTAGGGCTTCCCACTGCTGTCTCCCACTTCCATTACTCTCCTCCTTCTGACAACACTTTCTCGGAAATCCTTTGTATAAGAATCCTTGTCTCAGGCTCTGCATCTAGATAACCTGTCCTAAGATTAGTGATTAGATAACATGTGGATGATTGGAGAGAAGAGTGGAAAGAATCTCACCTTGGGGGTCAGATATGTCTGGGTTCAGCTCCAACTTCATCACTGCCTAGCTGCATGAATCCATCAAGTTACCTGGACACTATGATCCTCTATTTCCTTCACAAATTACCGTAGGATGGTCACACTTTGCTTGCAAGGATGTCGCAATGATGGCATTAAGTACAAGAGAGTAGATGTGAGCGCCCATGACACGTAGTAGGGATTTGGTAATGTCAACTTCTCATGCCTCCTGGAACTTTGGCACCACTTTCCTCTGAACTTGGTTCTCCACTGTCTCCTTGG
Organism: Canis lupus dingo; assembly: GCF_003254725.2. Lineage (NCBI taxonomy): Eukaryota > Metazoa > Chordata > Mammalia > Carnivora > Canidae > Canis > Canis lupus. The sequence goes on from NC_064255.1 coordinate 46,648,385, forward strand.
TTGCCCGTGCACTACAGTTTTCTCAGTGTCTCTTTTCTCTTTCTCCCCGTTTATATCTTCCTTTTACTATCTCTTTTCTCCAGGGTTTCCATCTCTTGTTTTTTTGCAGTGCTTATCACTCCCCCCAGCCACGATAAATGAAGAAAGATGCACAGCAATATCCAGAAATACAGATCCTCAGTCTGTGGACCGTGGCCAGGGAAGCTGAAGTGAGGTTATCAGTTTTTGCCAGCTCAGCAGAGTTAAGTTGGGCTCAGTTGTGTAAACAGGACTCAGGGGGCTGCTTTGTGGCTTTTCCTGAAATAGCATTTAGCCAGAGAAGGATATGTTATTTTCCTTCTGAGATGAAAATAAAGACCATTAAAAGCCAATCACACTAGTGCTTGACATAAGAACCCTCATCACCATCAATCTTCCTCATCTGGGCCAAATGGTGGACCAGAAGGGAGCTGATCCCTGCAGTTGGGACCTAAGACAAGAGTTCACTGGCTCAGCCACAAACTGGTCGTGGGACTTTGGGGAGATTGCATAACCTCCTTAGGGCCCAGTTTCTCTATCACCAGAAAGGTTATACAGCAAAATATGTGCCAGCTACTTCACACGGGACCGCCTAGAATTCATAAAATATGATGTAGGAAACACTGTAACCCTGTGCAGAAACTGATTGAGAACAATGTATTTGGTCGTTAATGTTCTTGTTAATAGCACTGAAACCATCCCAAATCAACTCAGTAGGGCAAAGTGTATTTTGTAAATCACGTGTGTCACGAGAACATTCTACACTGAAGATGATGGGAAATCTGAAAGTCATACATTCGCCTTGAGCACCCGATACTAGCTGCTCAACTGGATTTTTATCATAATAATTATTATCATAAGCCCTGTGGAACAGGCTGAGCTAATTAATACTTTTTTTTCTGCGAGATTCTTTCCACCCTTCTCTCCCAATCATCCACATGTTGGGATGTCTGCCCAGCTCATTTTTCTGTCCTTCCTCTGGCATTGCTACGTCCTTCACTCTGGGCAGCTCCTTCTCCACTCCTAGTGAGGTCCTAGTGGGGCTGCGATCCTAGCCTGTCATTGCCTAATCGATTCACTATGACACCCTGAAGGAAAGGTGGGCACATGACCCAGCCTTTTGGCCATAGTCCACTCTTCTCTGGTCTCAGGGATTGGTCCAAGGGGTGGCTGATTCATCAAATCAACGAGAATCCTTCACCAGCGTTTTGGAATGGTGGGGAGGGGGAAAGGTAGCACCCTTCACCATTCTGAAAATAAGCAGTTAGGTCAAGGCCTACCAGCCGTCTTTCTTGACACTTGGGGTGGGGGCAGATAGAATGCTGGCAATGCACTATGTAGGCAGAAAGGTGCAGAGGCTGGATGTGGGGAAGGAACAGGGTGCTGACATTGTTTGAACTGGATCCCTACTCTGAACTTCTCCATCTTGTGAGCCAACAAAATCATCTTTTTTTTTTTTTTTTTTTAGTAAATTTGAATTGGGATTATTTTACGTAACTCCCTACAATGTTTAAAGGAGTTTAACTGATTAAGAAATATAAATTTCCATTTAGATAAGTGTTTTCCTTTCTCAATGTCTTATAGTAAAGAATGTGTGTGATTAGGATACATTGAGTCCGTTCAGTGTACCTATATTGCAATTATTATAATATTATCATAAAGTGAAATAGAAACAGTATCTTGGCAGACATTATACATGATTTAATATAAAACATGTCGATTGGGAAGCAAGGGCACGATTTGACCAATATTCTAGCCAATGCATTAAAAACAAGCCTTCCTACAACAGACTTTTTCCTACTATTTCCAACACGATGTTTCAGAGCAACACGAGCTTAGGAAAGTCATCACAGTGAACGTTGTCCTCATTGTCTCTCACCAGTGCACTTTTAAGTGACCACAGACCTTAGGTCCTTTAGTCCAGGTTGTACTTTCTGCCCAGAACACTAAAGAACAACCAGGAGACTGAAAAAAACAAAGTAGAAGTCTTAAATCTAGGGTCTCTCAGTTCTAGTCTAGCACTTTAATTGTCAGGGGTGTTGTGTCCCTTTCATTCAAGTTCATGTTCCTCACATCTGTTTTACATGCATTTATATATACACACATATATATACATACAAGTACTTCTTGTCCTAACTGTGGCTGGGAAGATATTTAAAGCTGTAAATATTTATTAAGTGTGCATAAGCGGGGTGGGCTGATAGGGGAACTATTGGGAGTATTGGGCTCCCCTTCTGGCTCCATGGCTAATTCCTGTGTGAGGTTAGGCAGGTCAGCTAAAATCTCTGTGTTCCAGTATGACGTTTAAGAAAAGGAGATATTAATCTTTATTGGCCAGCACCCCCAAAGTAATAATTACTGAGGATAATACTTGGGATTCAGAACGGAAATCAAAGAGGAATCTCACTGAGACTGCACATCTATTACTTTTTCTCTTTCTCTCTTCTTATTCTAAGGGAGGAGGTCCCGTGGAGCAGAAGGGATGTATCCTTGCCTGGCTTGTGGGAAAACAAAACTTCATTGTCTCAAAAAAAAATATATATATATATATTAGCAAGCACCTGTTTATGCATGTCACTGTGGTGAGAATACAACAGTGTGAATCAAGCAGCTCGGTTTAAAATTGCTCTCAAAGGTCGCAGGAAAAGTGGATGACAGGACAAGTGTAACAGCATCTCTGAGGCATTAACTGGCCCCCCTTGTGCCTGAGAATACAATGAGCAGGGCTTTGAGGCAGGACTTGGGTGTTAAGGTGATTCTGTTCCTTATTCCTGTGGTCTTCAAGGAATTATGTCACCTCGTGTATCAAGTATTGATAATAGTAAAACAGAGATGGTAATGCCCATATGTAGGTGTGTTGGAACACTTGCACACAAGCACTAACAAAATGGCACATAGAAGCAGCCTCATGAGTTCTGGCTTCCTACCCCCTTCCATGCACTCACTTACTTTGCTAGTAATTTGGCAATAGGATAACTGATAAAACCGCCTTCATATGTTGTTATCGGGGAGGCAGGATTCAGCCCTGCATGCCCAATTAGATGTTCCCATCACATGTCCATATTTAGACTCCTGAGATATTTTTTGGATTTATATTGACCCTTGGCATCAAAGAACAAACAAACATATATAAAGGAAACATGGCCAAAGTCTGTATTTAAAGTATCTGTGTGAAGTGAAGGTATTGTAAGCTTTGGACACAGAGTCTAGGTGACCTCCCCCCCCAAAAGAGAGCAATCAAGGTGACAATGTGGATGACCCGGATGGAAGATTCTTTGGGTTATATGGTTAACTTAGGACTGAGTTATTGCCTTAATGTTTTCACTTTCATTACTGAGAGGACGGAACATATGCAGAAGCAGTTAAGTGACAGGAAGTCCAGCTCATACTGTCAAGGAACCTCATGATGCAAATAAGAGAATCCCAATAATTGGATCCCATGCACCCTCACAGCTGCAATATCATAAACACAGAACAAGGACTGCACTAGTTCTCATGAAACTTTCATTTTACTTTCCTCAAAGTAATAGTTCTCAAACTCTTTTTAGAAGCTATTTCCAATGACAAAAAAATTTTAATGACCCCCCTAAATCAATATGTTTGTATCATCATTGCATGAAAAATATAGTCAGAGTTGTAGGAGTCATGGTACAATTGCAAAAGTAAGAAGTCTGACCTAGTCCAGGATCAGAGCAATACTCCCAGTCATGATAATCATTCCCTAATTTGCAACTGATGGCGCCATACATGTCTGGTCACACACACTTTTTGACAAGCCTGTGACAATGCAGCATTGTTCAATCCCTATAAGACCAGGAAGTAGGTGTTGTTATTGCTGTATTCCATCATTTCTTAGTTTCCAACCAAAGGATGGAATACGCACCTTTGTTTGATATACCACGCAGAAAGAAAACAGAATACTGCCAATTAAACCACAACACATCATTGATGATAAAACAAAGAAGCCATCTTAGATATTTTAAAATGTGAAAGAACGAGTGTCTGAGACCTGATGAAGCATAGACTTTCCCTTCCAAGATGAGGGAACATATGCCTTGTTCAAGGCAAGGCTGCTGATGGAGATGGAAGCCTGAAGCCTCACTCAGACTCAGACCTCCTGACTTCAGCCCGACTGGGCTCCATGCAAACACACCTATGGTTCTGAAGATGATCTTGGAAGCAAGACAGAAGGGACTACCAGGTATTCCCGAATGCACCACTTTAGAAGGAAAGGATCTGTCATGATACATGGCAACCATCACAGTAGCATTTTAATTTATTTTTTATTATTATTTTAAAAATATTTTATTTATTTATTCATGAGAGACACACACAGAGAGAGAGAGAGAGAGAGAGAGGCAAAGATACAGGCAGAGGGAGAAGCAGGCTCCATGCAGGGAGCCTGAGATGGGACTCAATCCCCGGTCTCCAGGATCACACCCTGGGCTGAAGGCAGGTGCTAAACTGCTGAGTCACCCAGGCTGTCTGCATTTTTAACAAAAAAAGTGACAAATTATTTTCAGAAGAGAAGGATGAATGGCCAAATGCCTTCTGTCCTCACAGTGTCTGGCATTAATATAATGTAGGTACAGTAGATTCTCACTAATCTTGGATTCCATATTTGCAAAGTCATCTACTCACTGAAATTTATTTATGAGTGCCAAATCAATACTCATGGCACTGTCACGGTCTTTTGAGGACAGTGAAAAATACAAATGACCAGCTGAGGTCCAACAAAATACCTTCCAATTCCAGTACATAGCCTGAGCCAAAGGCAGATGCTCAACTGCTGAGCCACCCAGGCATCCCTGTTGGTGATTTTAGTATTAAAAATGGTCCCCAAATGTAGTTCTAATGTGTTGTCCAGTGTTCCTCCACACAAGAAGGCTGTGATGTGCCTTATAGAGAACCTAGGTGTGTCAGACATGCTTTGTTCAGGCCCATGATATTTGTTCTGTTGACCATGAGTTCAATGTTAATAAGCAAACAATATATATTAAATAAGGTGTCTTTATATAGAAATACACATAGAACAAGGTTGTATATTGATCAATTAATGACTGTTGGAACCAGAGGCTCACAGGAACCTGACTCTATATTTCCCCTAGGAACGCTTAGTATTCACTGATAAGAATTGACTCTTCGGATATTAAAGTGTCAAAAGGACTGTTTCTTCTGTTTCTAAGCTTTCCAACCATTCATATCTCCTGGCTGCAAATTCAGTGGAGAAGTCAAGTTACAAGAATAATCAGGAGGTTTATATATGTATATGTATATATATGTGTGTGTGTGTGAATATGCATATACCTATACATGCATATATATGTACACACATACATGCATATATATAAACACACACACACATATTGTAAACAAAAAAAGTATGCCCAGTGACAAGATCTGGAGGGAAACACAGAGCTATGATGACATGGCGGTGGGAATATTAACATTTAACATTTCTAATTATTGGCACTTCTTTGGAGATTTGTATTAAAAGACAATAAAGACTATTAGGAAGGGGAAGAAGCAGCCCCAAGCAGAGGGTGCAGGGGGTGGCAACGCAACCCAGAAAGCAGCACCCGGGAGGTGATGCCTGCAGAGACTTCCTTCTCCTTTGGAGTGCTTCCTTGGCTGTGGAATAAGCTGACCTGATAATAGAGAATCCCAGAACTCTGTATAAGCTTCTTGAACTTTCTACCTTCTCTTGAAAAAAGTCAGTAAGAAAACATGAGGGGGGAGAGGAAGAGGAAGAAGAGGACGGAGAAAATGAGTCTGCGATCTCAGTGTTTCTCTGTTGAGGATAGAGCACTGGCAAGCACATCAAACACACCCCTCTTTGCTAACAACAAGGGTCCAATCACATAGCTTTATGCCTTGATGTGATATAAATGATAAGGAGCCAGCAGTTAGAGCGAGACCGCCCTGCACCTGCAACCTTGAAAAATCTATCAGTTTAGGGGCCACTGCTGTGTCGACGATGCAAACCACCACCAAGACTGTGCCATTATGGAAATACTGCGCCTCACTGGTCTACAAAGGAGTGGAGGGCCTTGGAAGGCAGTTTGTTTCCCTGTGGCTGGTGGCTGGTGGCTGATTTTTCACAAAATTGTGCATTGGCTAAGTCTCACAAGAGGTTTTAAAAATGAAGCTATGGTTTCAGGTTCGACTCACATGAGCTGCCTTCATTTGGACAGTCTTTGTTTTCCCCAGTCTGGTCGGCCGTCCTTCCGGAGCCTTCCTCCATCCCTGGCGGGGGCTGAGGCCCAGCCGTTGTTCGGGATGAAAAGGTATTGGAAGGCCGGCTGCTCTAATTGGAGCCTGCACCTGCAGACCCCAGCCTCAGAGGCTGCTCGCTCTGGTGCTGCTGTTGCTCTGTGTGTGTGTATGTATGTGTGTGTGTGTGTGCATTTGATTTCCTCAATGAACACTGGGATACTGCTCAGCTTTTTGGCCTGAATATGCTGGAGAGGATCCAAGCTGCTCGGTCACTTTCTCTGTTCTGGGTGGGGAGGCGCTCTCTCGACTCTCTAAGAAGGGATTTCGCTATGCAAATAAATCTAGTGTATTTTGATCTAATCTCTTCTGGCTCTAAGAGGGCTTACCCAAATGAAAGGTGCCCTTTGGGGTGTATGAGGGGTGCCCTGGCAAGGCTTTCACCCACCCATAAGTTGCTACATTTTTTATGAGTTTCTCACACTTCACTCCAGTAACACTATCCAGCCAGTGACTGCAACCTCTGTGCTCAGCCTGATGAGAGGGAAATGGAGAAATCACCCCAGTGGGTCTACTGAACGACTGTGCCTGTGTCCCCCTCACAGCACCCTCGCTCCAGAGCTCCTTCCTAATGCACAGCCAACGAATGCAATCTGACCGACTTTGGCATCTGGATATGGCCATGCAGTCATCACCCCAGCTGAGAAAATAAACAGGTCCGTCACCCCCAGAGTGTTCCCTGTGCCCCTTGGGAATCCCTCCTTCCCGCTTCCCCCTGCGCCACCATCCCCAGGCAAGTCTTGATCTGCTTTCTGTAACTATCAATTATTTGCATTTTCTAGAATTCTATATAAGGTATGTATTCTGTTTTGTGTGGCCTTTTCCGCTCAGCATAAATAATTTTGGATTCATTTATACTGCGTGTATCATTCCTTCTTACTGCTGAGCGGTATTCCATTACGTGCATGGACTAGTCGGGTCCGTGCATTTACCCGTTGCTGCGCATTGGGTTGTTTCTAGTGCTGGATGATTACAAATAAAACTACTGGGAATATATGTGCACAAGTCTTTGTGTGGGTATAAATGCTTTCTTGTCTCTTGGGTGAATACTTAAGGGTGCAATGGCTGGATCATACGGCAGGTATACATTTAATTTTCTATGAAACTGCCAAAGTGTTTTCTAAAGTAGTTGGACCATTTTACCTTCCCATTAGCAGTTCTGATTGCTACGGATCCTTACCAATATTCAGTTGGTCAGTCTTTTTCGGTTGAGCCATTCTAATAGATACGTAATGATGTCTCGTTCTGGTTTGAATTTGCTTTTTTCTAATGACTAATGATGTCGAGCATCATTTCCATGTGTTTTCTTGTTATCTGTTTGTCTCCTTTTGGCCAAGGGACTGTTCAAAGCTTTTGAGCCCTTCTTAAATTGGCTTGACTATTTTCTCATGATTGAGTTTGGAGGGGTTATTCTATGATTTCTCCCAGGGATATTTTCTATTTCAAGAATTATCCTGGAATGTAAGACACTGCAAAGAAAAGTTTCATAGAATTTTTCAGCACTAATCAGAGTATGTGGGGAATAACTTGGGGGCCAGGGCCTTCTAAGCCCTGGAGATAACACTCCTTATGTGCCATATTCTGACTTATAATGATGAAAGCAGGCCTCGCCAGAAGTCCAGACAGGCTGAGGCCACATCCACTTTTGGAGGCTCTTGGGACGTTGAACATGAAAGAAATTCCAAAATAGAAATATGAAAACCGTGATATATTTTGAATGTATATATTGAACACATTAGTGCTTTTGACCAAATGCAAAAATTCAATATGTATACAACATTGGAGATGATGTCAAATTTTAATTGACCCAATGTGGGGCTTGGAACAAAGGGCTCTCCTGGCCACTGGCCATCTTGTGATAGGCCACAAGAGACCAACATCAGCTTGGGGACACTTCTGATATACCCCGTATAACCCTGAAGTCACATCTGGCATGGCATGGCTACTCTAACCTTTTATGCCTGGGGGTCAAAGGAGTGCTACAGCGATGGTTATATAAGAAAGGAACATTTCCCAGTTATATCCAAATTTCTTGTCACAAAGGTGGTGACATGGGGAAGGCTAATCATGGCCCTTTAAGGCCCTTTGGAGGGACCCTTGCTCTACCCACCTGAGAGCCTGAGGCTTCCTTTGAGCTGGTTAGAGCCTTGGACTTTTCTACTTTGAGTCCTAGTGGTGCCATGACTATGAGAGGGGTTGCATCATTCGAAGGATCCTGGAGACCTCCCAGACATACACACAGAAGCTTCCAAACCTCTGGCCCTGTTCACCATCACTTCAGTGTGACCTCTATATCCTTTCACTTCTGGTTGTATCTAGTGCAGTGGCTCTCCTTATGGGGCAGTTTTGCCCCCCAGTGGACATCTGGCATCACCTAGAGACATTTTTGATTGTCAAAACTTGGGAGGTATTCTTGGCATCCAGTGGGTTGAAAGCAGGGATGCTTCTAAATATCCTACAATGTACCAGACAGCTTCCCACAATCAAGAATTATCCAGCCCCAAATGCTAGTGTTGGTGAGGCTGAGAACCCTTGATCTTGATGATTTAACCAGGTGTCAGCCAGAATACACAGTGGATATGACTGTCACAAGTTCTGGGAAAGCGGTTCTTTATTCATTAAGCAGATGAGCCCTGCGGTACCGACGTAGAGCCTTGGTCCAGATGCTTGAAGGGATGTGAAGAGCTGGCTGCCCAAGCCCTGCATGCTCTCACAGCCCTCCTCCCCATCCCTTCTCCCTCCAGGAGCTCTGAAGGATCAAGGACGTGCTTTCAAACCCAGTCCTGCCACACAGTGACTCTGGGCAAGTTACTTAATCTCTCCAAACCACAGAGTCTCCACCTGAAAAATGAAATAACCTTAGTATTTTTTAGAAATATGAAAAAAGATAAACCTAGCCACGTAGGGTTTGACAGTGGCTGACACAGGAGAAGAACCCAGTAGGGGGTTGTGATTATTATTATTTCATGAACTGAGCACCTGCTGAACACAAAGCACCTTGCCAGGTGTGTTTCCCAGTCGCTTAGTGCCAGCTGGGGACAAATTTTTGTTAGTCTATGAAAAGATATTTTTCTCGACAAGCCTTAACGATAGCCCTCGCCCCTCAGCAACAAAACCTGATGGATATGTTGAACTCACTGTGTTGTATACTTCACTCTAGTGATGAAAGAAATGAATGAAAAGGAATTTAAGTTAAAACAATGTGTTATATATTGAGATATTTGTGAATGTGTGTAAATATATGCCTCTATATTTGTATGGTCTGCGGAAAGGAGTGTACACGGTGAGCTTTGTCAGAAAACATAGCACTAGCTGGGACTCCCATAGCAAGTCCTTGGGAACATAGGGCTGTCCCATTCCAGGACGGAGCAGGATTCCATGTCAAGTGACTTGGATAACATCTCCGGGAGGGTCGGTTACTTCAACATCAGGAGGGCCTCATTGCCAGATGGCCAAGCAGAGCCTGCGAGGCTCGTGCCAGCCACTGAACTCAGGGTGTTTCTGGAAGGTCATTGTTGCAAACCCAGAGAACCAGTTCTGTGAGGTTGGTTCAAAGGGGATATTTAGTCAGAGTAACAGAGAAGGGTGGTAATGGAGTGGAGGAAGTCTGGGTAAGGATTACACCTGGCAGTCAAAATGCTCTTCTTGGTTTTCAAAAGAGTGAGGGAGAAGCGATGTTTTGGTTCTGGCCCTCGGACAACGCCTTGGTTCTTGCCAAGTGCAGGAGAGTGAGCCCACAGAATCGCCAGTGAGCCAAGAGGTGATCCAGGTGATAAGGACTCAGCCGGGCAGCATCTGGGCCAAAAAAATAAGGACAGAAAATTTGGCTCAACTGCATTTTTGCCTATGTGTTTTCTCCTGGGACAGGAGGCACATCTCAAGGTGTAGATGCGCTCTGCACCTGGGGGTTCACAGTGGAGCTAACATAAACTAAGAAGCCTTGGGGCTCCTTTGGCAAGGGAACTCATGACACTCTGGACACTGGAGCCCTGAAAAAACTTCCTGGGAACATTCTAGAAGACAGGCTAGAGGGATCCCTGGGTGGCGCAGCGGTTTGGCGCCTGCCTTTGGCCCAGGGCGCGATCCTGGAGACCCGGGATCGAATCCCACGTCGGGCTCCTGGTGCATGGAGCCTGCTTCTCCCTCTGCCTGTGTCTCTGCCTCTCTCTCTCTCTCTCTCTCTCTCTCTCTCTCTGTTACTATCATAAATAAATAAAAATTAAAAAAAAAAAAAAAAAAGAAGACAGGCTAGATCTCCTGCCAGCCCAGGAATGTAGGAGAATCTTCTTGTGCAGGGGGCGAATGGATTTAATCATTTCCTTCCCCCGGGTGGGCTGTTCTCCACATTAAGGAGTCAGTGTGCATAACCATCCATGTTCCCCCATGGGGCTGTTCCAGTAAAAGGGAAGGAGATTTACCTACTTACATCAAGAGGTCCAAAGGCCACAGGAGTTGCCTTTCAGTGATAAGGATGACTGTCACCGACCAATGTCACTAGGAGCTGTTCATTCTACTCTTTCTTTCTTAAGAACCAGCTGAGAGAGGATAGATTTATGGAAGGAAGAGAGTTTGAGTGACAGGCATTCTGTCCATTGTGCGGACTACCCCGTGCATTGAGGTCAGCGGGAACGAGGGGTCTGCGTGACATTATTTTGACCTTCACTGAGGTTAGTGTAGATGAAGCGTGTTCTCGTCTGTTATCTATGGACACTAGGGGAAAAAGAAAAGAGCACAACAGGCCATTTTTGCATCTCTAGTGCTTATCTTAGTGTCTCAGTGACGGTGTTTTGAATGAATGACTGAAACCAAGGAAACTCCTCTACTTCTGTGCCTGTGTTGGTGAGACTACTGATGACTTTATCACTCAGCGTTCCCTCTAGAAAGCCCAGTGTCATCAGTTTCTACTCCAAATTCAGGTGATGAAAGCTCTGCACCTATGAAGGAATGAATGGCTTTATTTCTGTTCTCCCAAAACTGAAAATGCCACCATAGGCCATATCTCCTTTGGCTCTGAGTTCCAGGAAGTGCAGAGTGAAATCTGACGCTCAACTGTAACCACTCATGTAGGCTCTCATGGCATTCATACTTGGATCCTATTCCTTCTGCTCTTGCCATTCAACGCTTATTTATTTATGTATTTATTTATTTATTTTTCTTATTTTTCTTTTTATTTTTTCAACGCTTATTTATATGTCCCCCATTCCTGATTTAAATTCTAGATTATATTTTCCATCATTTTGGGATGCCTGGGTGGTTCAGCGGTTGAGCGTCTGCCTTTGGCTCAGGGCGTGATCCCAGTTTAGGAATCGAGTCCCACATCAGGATCCCTGTGAGGAGCCTGCTTCTCCCTCTGCCTGTGTCTCTGCCTCTCTCTGTGTCTCTCATGAATAAATAAATAAAATCTTTTAAAAATATTTTTTCCATCATTTTATTGCAGAGCTCACGACCTCAGATGCCTCCAGCTGCCAAACAGGCAGCAGGAAATGACCGACGTGAGCAGGCCAATAAGTCATGGTGTATGGACTGTGGCAAACTGGAAAAGTTCTTCCCCTGCCCACGCTCCTAAAATAGCACTGCCTTTTTACCCCATCAGTCTCTAGCCTCTGACCCTGCTTTATTCGTAGCGTTTCTCATTTTCTGTAATCATCTTATTTATCTGTTTAATTAATTATAATAATTATAATTACTCTGCTATGTCCCAGCACCCTGAAGAGCGCCTGACACAGAATTCTCACCCAGTCCAAGTTTGCTGAGTGAGTGAATTAGCAGAGAAACATGGGGCCCGTGTGGCCGGATGTTTCTATATTTTAACAGAATTTAAAATTTGGATTTTTATATGAAATCATCTGATTTTTAGATGCTGGTGGCTAATGTGAAAAACTGAAAGCACCATGCTGACCAGAAACATCTCTCGGTGACTCTCTCCTACTTCCTATTATCTGCTTTGTCGTCAACATAATTTCTTTGCAGAATGAAGTAGTATGCAAATAAATAAAAACACACATCTGTTTTATGGCTTACTATGCACTGTTGCCCGCTGGTATTTCATTATTGTTCCGATTTTACATATGAGTAAATTGAGACCCTGCAGAGGTGAAGCGAGCCTGCAAGATTAGCTTCAGAGGAAGCAGTAAAAGGCCGGACCCGCCCCGGGAGGCAGAGCTGGCCTCCTGGTCAGGTATTCAGGAAAGAGGGAGGAAAAGCCCTCCTTGTTCTATTTCCTCCTTTCCTGCTGACCCAGATCCAGAGGTTAGGCAGATGTTTCACCCAACACAGGCTGTGACCTCAAATTCAGATTTAGCCTCACGCTGGGTCTGTTTCTGTACTTTTCGGTGCCCAAGGAACCAGCACAAGACATTGAGGCGGATGTCTTTTAAAAACCCTCTCACTAAAAAAAAAAAAAAAAAACAAAAAAAAAACAAAAAAAAAACAAAAAAAAAACAAAAAAAAAACAAAAAAAAAAACCCTCTCACACAGCACCTTTGGCTCGTCTGTCCCCAGTCAAGAACTACAAGCTTTAAATATTTTAGCAACATATGCATAATTGAACCATCAACCTATTGAATAGTGCCTCTTTCACACCTGCATCTTCAAAATGATGCTGATCGTATTAATTTTAGGAAGTGACCTCCTTACATCACGAGAAGACTGGTAGGTTGTGATGGGCAGAGAATATCTCAGCAAGTCTTTGAATTTGACCAGGTTCTGACCGAGATGGATTTTCTTACTTCTTTTCTCAGAGAAGGACTTCAAAAAAAAAGGTTTTTTTTGAGTACCAAAGTTTAGGTCTCTGACATTCCTTGAGAAACTCTGAGATGTGGAAAATTTCCCTAGAAAGTGTAGAATTATTTTTCTTCTACAGTTCTAATTTTTTCCAGAATCGCCTTGCTAGGGAAAAGCCCAGCTTGATGGGCATTTCCTAATTATGATTTTTAATTGTGGTAAATATCAGAAAGCATCCAATTTACCATTTTAAAGACCACTTGAAAGTGTTCAGGTGGTGTAAAGCACACTGATGTTACCGTGCCACCACCACCACCATCCAGAACTCTTTTCATCTCTCCAGTCTGAAACTCTGTGCCTGGTAAACAGTAACTCCCCATCCCCACCCCCACCCCCCAGCTCCTGGCTACTCTGGGGTCCTCATATAAGTGGGATTCTATAGTATTTATCCTATTGTGACAGACTTATTTCAATTAACATAATGTCCTCAAGGCTCATCCATGCTGCAGCATGGATCAGAATTTCCTTCCTTCTGAAGGTTGAAGAGTATTCCATTGCATGGATATACCACATTTTGTTTATTCATCTATTTATGGACTTTTAAAAAATTCAATGTAGTTAACATACAGCATATTACTAGTTTCAGGAGTAGAGTTTAGCGATTCATCAGTTGCATAGAACACTGGGTGCTCATTACATCACGTGCCCTCCTTAATGCCCATCACCCAGTTACCCCCTCCCCTCCAGCGACCCTCAGTTTGTTTCCTAGAGTTAAGAGTCTCTTATGTTTTGCTTCCCTCTGTTTTTATCTTATTTTCTTCTTCCTTCCCTTCTCCTATGTTTATCTGTTCATGGACTTTTGAGTTTCTTCCATCCCTTGGCTTTGTGAATGAAGCTGCTATGACTGTGGGTGTAAAAATATCTGTTTGAGTCCCTGCTTTCAATTCTTTGGGGGTAAATACCCAGAAGTGGAATTTCTGGATCATGTGGTAACTATTTTTAATTTTTTGAGGAACCACCATATACTGTTTTCGATAGCAGCCGCACCATTCTCCATTCCTACCAATGGTGTAGCAAGGGATCTTACCAATACTTGTTATTTTGTGGGTTTGGCTCTTTCTTTCTTTCTTTCTTTCTTTCTTTCTTTCTTTCTTTCTTTCTTTCTTTCTTTCTTTTTCTTTCTCTTTCTTTCTCTTTTTTTATAGCAGCCACCCTAATGAGTGTGAAGTAATATTTCATTGTGGTTTTGATTTGCATTTCTCTAAAGATTAATGACATTGAGCATCTTTTCTTTCTTTTTTTTTAAAAGATTTATTTATTTATTTATTCAGAGAGAAAGAAGAGAGAGGCAGAGACACAGGCAGAGGGAGAAGCAGGCTCCATGCAGGAAGCCCGACGTGGGACTCGATCCCTGGTCTCCAGGATCACACCCTGGGCTGCAGGCGGCGCTAAACCGCTGTGCCACCGGGGCTGCCCTGAGCATCTTTTCATATGCTTTTTTGCCATTTGTACATCTTCCTTGGAGAAATGTCTATTTTGCTAGTTTAAAAAATGGGTTTTTTGTTTTTGTCATTGAGTTGTAGGAGTTCTCTATATGTTCTGATATGAATCCCTTATCAGATACATGGTTTGCAACTATTTTCTCCCATCCCATGGGTTGCTTTTCACTGTGTTGATTGTATCCGATGCATAGAAGTTCTTTAATTTGGATGCACTATGTGTACTTTTGAGCTTCTGTTTCTGGTTCCCCTGGCTCTCAGGGGGTGTGGGCTGTGGGAAAGGAGGACTGTCCCCTCAGCTCCAGTGACAGGGGGGTAGAAGGCCACTGCTGAAAGGCTGCCAACTCTTATTTCAAAAAGACTTTAAGATGGGTTTCAAGACCATCCCTCCCCCAACACACACACACACACACTCATGGAACAGTGGGGTGCAGAATTGCTTTAGCAATAATTGAGTTTTAAGACCGCCTCTCTTCAGCTTTGGGGTAGCCTTGTTTGGTGCAGGTGTCAGAACAATCATAACCGATCCTATTGCCCTGGGACTCCAGGAGTGTGTACAATGGCTACTCCTACTGGATCTCTGTGCCAGGGAGACCAATAGAACAGAGGTCTCCATAGCATGTTTCTCTTGTAACACCCCGACCTTTAGAGGCCAAAATAATGAAAAGATTACAGTGGACTCCCAGCCTCCAAAATCTATCAAAAGAAAACAACAGCAAGCCATAAAGTAAGCTTACAGAAGGGCACAAAAGTTCTGATTTTTCTCAAGATAATGACTTCAGAGTTTCTGTTGAAATGCCCAAATCCATTCTTTTAAATTTTTCTGTTTTAATTAATGATGATTTTTGGTGCCTCTGTTTTGCCAATGCCTTAATCCCTGTTTGATCTATCTATTGGGAAATAATAAAAACATCTAATATTTATTACATGCTTTATGTACACTATGCATTTTTCTATGTGCTACGTAAAAGAATTAATTTAACAATGGCCCTGGTCTCATGAGGTAAGTACTATTATAATCTCCAGGTTTTTTTTTTTTTAAGATTTATTTATTTATTCATGAGAGACACAGAAACAGAGAGAGGCAGAGACACAGGCAGAGAGAGAAGCAGGCTCCATGCAGGGAGCCCAATGTGGGACTCGATCCCAGACCCCAAGATCATGACCTGAGCCGAAGGCAGTCACTCAACCGCTGAGCCACCCTGGTGTCCCTATAATCTCTAGTTTTATAGTTAAGGAAACTAGAGCACAGAACAGTAACTTGCCTAAGATCACACAGCTAGTAAGTAGCAGAGGCAGGGTTTGAACCCAGAAAGCCCGGCTCCAGAGCCTCTTGTCCTCAAGTCTAAAATCCAGCTATGGTTTAAAAAAAATTAAAGATTTTATTTATTTATTCATGAGAGACACAGAGAGAGGCAGAGACATAGGCAGAGGGAGAAGCAGGCTCCCTTTGGGGAGCCTGAAGTGGGACTCGATCCCAGGACCCCGGGATCACTCTCTGGGCCAAAGTCTGGTGCTCAACCACTGAGCCACCCAGGTGCCCCCTCAGTGAAGTTTAAAATCGTCTGCCACCCAATAGGATGCAATGAGAGGGACACAGCTTCATTTCTGTGATGTTTTTGGGCCAAGGTTGTAAAACTTGAGTCAAAGCACAAGGAAACTCAGGCAAACCCAGATTGAGGAACATTCCGCAGGAAAACTGGCCTGTATTTTTTAAAAAGGGCCAAAATTGTGAAAGTGAAGGGACTACTGAAGAAGGCTTGATCGTGGAGCAAAGAACATGGTGACAGCTAAATGTAGCACTTGAGCCTTAAAATCTTGAGTTGGTCCAAGGATTAAGTGGTAACTGGTGGGGGTGCGCGGGTGGCTCAGTCGGGTGAGCATCCGACTCCAGGTTTCAGCTTAGATTGGGATCTCATGGGTCGTGGGATGGAGCCTCACTCTGGGCTCCACGCTCAGCACAGAGTCTGCCTGAGATTCTCTCTCTCCTCTTGCTGTCCCTTCCCCCACTTGGACTCACACTCACTCTCTCTCTAAAATAAATAAATCTTTTTTTTTTAAAGATTTCTTTATTTATGATAGACAGAGAGAGAGAGAGAGAGGCAGAGACACAGGAGGAGGGAGAAGCAGGCTCTATGCCGGGAGCCTGACATGGGACTTGATCCCGGGACCCCAGGATCGTGCCCTGGGCCAAAGGCAGGTGCTAAACCTCTGAGCCACCCAGGGATTCCCTAAATAAATCTTTTGTAAAAATCATTAACAGAAATGGCAACTGATGAAAACTTGCTGGGGTCTGAAGATTAGAAAACAGGAATACGTCAACATCGATTTCCTGACTTTGCGGTTATGCGGGAGAACGTCCTTGGGTATAGAAAACACACGCTAAAGTACACACTACAATACACGGGGAAGAGGAGGCACTGTTTTGGCAGCTTACTCTCAAAGGATCTGGGAAAATGCAGTGCAAAATTCTTTGTACTGTACCGTCTCTGTGACTTTTCTATAAGTTTGAGGTCTTTCTAAATACACACATACGTACGTCTATGCTTCATCTATATCTGTATCTCCATCTACATGTAATGCATATGCTAGGTTGGAATCGTGTTTTCCAGACTTTCCAGAACACAGGCACCCAGAGGCTGCTTTGGGCGGACAAAATTTGGAGTGGCTGCTCCAGAAGCAGGCTCAGGGTCTGTCTGTGACAGGCTGGCACTCTGATGAGGTGCAGAGGAGAAATATTCTCCTTCCACTCACCTAGTGAAGGATGGAGAGATTCCTGAATAAGTAGATATCCACGCGGTGCTGTGTATGTGGCTGGGGGTGAAACTGGGATTCAAAATCACATCGGCGCAGCTCCTTTCACTATCTTCACTGAGATAGTCCTTCACTACCTGCCTACACAACAGGGCCTCTACTGGGAAACGTCTTCCCGCCTCCCCCAACAGGCCCAGAATACCTACAGATGATCCCTCTGTCTGTGGTCCCAGGGCATTACTGCACCGCACGTAGCTGGTTGCACACAACTAATTCACAATGTTTGATCAAATTGAGAGTAGAGCTCCTCTCATCTGCACTCCTAGTATCTCCCATGGAAGCAGGCATGGGGTAATTAAATAGTATTTTTGAGCGCTCATTACGTGCCAGCAAAGGCTTTACATGCATTCTCTCATTTAAACCTTAAGACAACTCCATGAACGAGGTGATACTATTATTCCCATTTTGCCTTTCAGAACACTGAGGTCATAAGAGTTAACTGGATTAACTCCAGGGCACAGAGCGAGTGGAAAATAGTACCGAGATTCAAGTCTAATTCCCAGAATGTGCTCTTCGTCGCCTGTTCTGTTGTCACCATCTTGCTCTGAATGTTCCATGAGCAAATTCCTACTGTGGGGAGTGGTCCCAATCTGAAAAGCTCCCCCTCAGTCAAAGTCCCCTCTTTATGCCAAGCTCAAGTGTGAAGCTCCTGTCCCGTGGAGAGTCTTCTCATGTACGACCTCCACCCTCGGCCCCCACAGTGCATTCCTTCAGCACGCCTTGGCCACATGGTTTGCACCGTGCTCCGATATGTGGCCCAGTGCTGGGCACCCAGAATGCAGCTTATCAACATTTGGTGAACTGGATTCGGCGCCCAGGGATGGATGTAAACAGCGATAAATAACAAGGTGGCATATCGTACTGGATACTCTATTTCTGGATTTTCTAGGCGAATGAGTTCCAATTTCTAAAATCCTATCCTCCCATCGGATCATTGGCCAGAGAATATGTGGCAGAGAATATAGCCTGGTATTTTGGTTTGAAGAAGCACCTGGCTGGCTCAGTCTGTTGAGCATCCAATTCTAAATTTCGGCTCCGGTGGTGATCTTGGGGTCATGCTCGGCAGGGAGTCTGCTTGAGGATTCTCTCCCTCCTCCCTCGCCCCTCCCCATGCTCTTGCTCTCTAAATAAGTAAGTAAATACATAAATCCTTAAAAAAAAAAAGGTAGAGTCACCGTTCTACTGCAAAGAGGCAGGAATAGAGACAGGATGTGCCCTCTGTTACTCACCTACCCACATGTTGGCAGGCAAGTCAAATTTCCCTGGACCTAAGTCTCTCCGTGAGTAAAACTGCAATGGCAATACCTATTTCCACTACAGAAATGAAGCAAAATAGGTGAATATGTTTCGGATACCGATGAGGAATAATGTTATATGAATCCAATTACTGTTAGTGGGGTTGTTTATGTTTTTACTGACCTGTTGGACCAGTAAAAAACAAACAAAAAAAAAAACCCCAACAAAATAAGAAAAGCAGTTTTTAGTTTTGAAAATGAAGGAAGAAGTTTCTTGTGAAGAGTAGCGCAATAAAAAAAAATCAGGTATTAAAAATGTAGATATCCTGAGGGCCTTTCTGGAGTGTTTTGAAAAAGACATACCTAGACATTCTAGCTTTTGGCTGTCTTCAACAACTTGGAGGGGCGGTGTGGTGGGTGCTGGGGGGTGGGTGGTCGGGCTAAGGGTGGGAGGCTGGGCTGGGAGAGTTAGGAGCAAAGTGTCTCAAATCGCAAAGTGTCTCAAATCACATGAGATGTTCCCTGGAGGGGGAGGCGGGACTCTTACCTTTGCTGCACGGTGAACCGGTTCCCAGTCGTGTGAGGCCTCGGGTGGGGGGCAGTCCGCTTGGGAGCTGATCTTCTGTGGCCCAGGGAGATTTTCTCTCTCTTTCCTGTGTCTCCTCTTCCAGACAGGCATGAAAACCATTCGGCCTTGGAGGTAATCAGCTCACCTCCTGCCCCTTTTGCAAGGCTTTGTGTCATGCTGATCCATGAACCCGAGAGCAGCCTCCCAGGAGCTTCCAGGGAGAGCAGCCCCCCCACCGAGCAGCGCTCATTAGCATCAGTGACTAATCTGTTCTGGTCTGGAAGGGGCCCAGGCTCCCTTGACCGTCCCTGTGCTCTCAGGAAAAGCCAGGATCCTTTTGTTCACCTTTCGGCCTGCCAAGTCAGTCCTACCGCACCCCTGAATGTTGTTTTCCTGCAGGCAATGGGAAAATGAGCTGGGAGCCAGAGAAGGGAAATCAACAAGGAAGTAAACACAGGGTTCACTGCACCTTCAGGTCCAGGTCGTCCCCAGGGCCTGGGACATCCTCGTGCTGGGACCAGTTCCTCAACAGGCAGGGGCTGCTGCCTGGACGGGCCTCAGAACCCTGGGCGTCTTCTTATTTTTAATTATGCAGAGAAGCATGAGCTGAAATGGGTATCAGACAAATCAAGGCATCCCGACTCGTTCCACGGCCTTGCCAAGACTTTAAAAGATTTTCCATAGGCAGCATCTCTTATAACGGAACACGGCCTGATGTTTGTCAGACAAAGAAGAAAAAGATGAGCAAGTTCATGGCTGATATTAGTTAAGACCTTTAACTCTAAAGAGACAGGACTGTTGTTTAAATAAAAGGTAAAAAAAAATAAAATAAAAAAAGCAGTTTTTATTTTTGAAAACGAAGGAAGAAGTTTCTCGTGAAGACTAGCACAATAAAAAAAAAATCAGGTTTAAATAAAGGTTTCTCCTACTTACTCGTGAACAGCGGGGTCAGCATCCGCAGCCCAGCAGCATCTCTGCCAACATCTGTCGAGGGCTGACTGGCTGCAGGGTCCTGTGCCATGGCCTGACCTGCATTATTATCTCATTTACTTCTCCACATAGTCCTACAGTTATCATTCCCATCGTATAGGCGAAGAAACGAAGGATTCGAGAGCAAAGTGCTCCGGCCAAGCGCTCCAGAGAGGTGTGAATGGAAAAATTGCCCTTTTGGAAGTGTGGCCTTCCCCACCAGTCAGCTTCAGGACTTCTGTTCACTGGCATCTCTGGCGATGGCCAAAGAGCTTGCTCCCTGGGGCTGTGAGTTCGATGCCATCTTTATATAACTTGTTTGTAGCACACACCGGGCTGGGCACCTCCTCTTGTCTCAACCACAGTGGGGCTGCTGGCTGCTATAGACCCGGCTCCCCCCTTGGGGCTCCTATTTACGCACAAGGAAGTGGGCTACAAATCTCTGGGCCTCTCTGTGTGCTTTGATCATGGTCTGATTGTGAGTATGCCCTTCTGGTTTTAGGAGCCTAACAGTTATGAGCTTCTTTTAATCAATAATCCAAGGGATGAATGACAAGGAGTTCACAGCCTGAAAACCTCTCCCTGGTGAGAAAAAAAAAAAAAAAAAAAACACAAACCAGCACATGTGTTCCCAGTCCTCAGGTCACACTGCAACGTGTTTTGGTTTTATTGGCCTCCTCCTTACTTCCAATTGTTAGCATTTAGCTCTCCTGTGCCACGGCGGTTCCCCGGGACAGCTGGCCGCTGGTCAAAGGAAAGTAAAACCGTTAATTAGGAGACAAGGAGATGCCTCCCAGCGGGGTCAAAGTTGTCTGTTTTTGTAAATATAGGAGTTGCGACATCAGGGCAGTTGCTCACCCTTGTTACCCTGGGGTTGGTTTGGGTGGAGCTTTGGGGTGTCTGGCTCTGAGGCCACATAGGCCTTGAAACGTGAGGTTGGGCAGCTTTCCGTCCTCAGCAGAGACTAAAGATTGATTTGTTGGAATTATGGCAATAAAGAAAATTGGAAAGGGGCTGGGCATTGATTGTAGGTATCATTTCATTTGTCTTTCCCAGTGGTTTACAACTAAACACGTGTCCAGATATGTTTATAGACTCTGATCTTGGAGGTCTTTGATGAGGAAAGGCAATTTATAACAGTCAAATGGGACTTTTCAACCTTATCATTTGAAACCAAAAAAAAAATCAAAATGTTGGAAAGATGCTGATGTAACAGGGGCTTTCATGTTCCTCATCTGCTTGCCAGCTTTGCCCCACCGGGGAATAAAGACAGCAGATTTGGGGACTCTCAGAAGCTCGGGGCTTTCCACTCCGAAAGGTGAGGTAGATGGATTTTGTTTCACCTTCCTGTGAGCATCTGGATCAGTGCTGATTGAATGGCTTCCAATGGTTAAGTCCATCCTGGGATTCACAATAAACACACATACCCCCCGAAACATATTTTTTGCACGGTCATGTACCCGAGGCAGCTCACTGTTTCAAACTGGAAATGGAGAGAAGTCACGGATGAAAAACAGGACATATTAATTTAGCTTTACAAATGTGCCCTTTCCAAAGCCAGAATTACTCACTCCCTGGCAGCGCACAGTGTGGAGACCTGGGTCTGCTCAAACCCCATGGCTTTAGTGTCCTTTCCATTTGGTGTGGGACATTCCTGCTGAGTGACAGGATCCAACTCAGCAGAAATGTCCAGATGCAGTTAAAATCCCGCTCGTCATTGGAAGGCAAATACAACTGCACCATGTGAGGGTCCCCCAGAAGCAACCTGTCCAGTCGTACGCAGACCAAACGTCTTCATTTCTGGTGCATGTGGAGGGAGGGCTAGGACGGCTGTGAAATGGAAAATTGCAGAGGAGCTTGTTCAATATTCTGTAGTAAAGAAGTCAGAACCTGAGCGAGTTTTCCCTCAGGCCTGCTTTGCTCTTGCACGTTGCTCAGCCTGAACGTGGATGGATCACAAGAGGAGCAAGAACGTGGCTTCCTTGGACCGTCATGGACTGGCTGCTTTCCTTTCCCTCCTGTTGACACACAACTGAGAGCTTTTCCACCCTGTCCTACAAGTGGGGGAGGCAGTGAGGAGTGCAAACTGCCCCCCACCGGGAGGCTGTAAATGCCATCTCCGTGTCAACACTTCCAGAGTTGTGTCTCTGCCTCAGACCTCTCTTCTGAGCTTCCAACCGCGTTCTCAGTGTCGCGCAGCCATCTCAGACTCCACCTACCCAAAGCCAACTTGCCCCTCCTCCTGTGTCCACCTCAGCTAACACCCCTTGCTTTCCCCCAAGCCCCCCAGCCTGGGGGTCACCCTTCCTTAGCCTGTCCTCCTGTCTGACACCCAGTCCATGAGGACATTCTGTCAACACCCCCTCCAGAACTTACAGCAGGACCAACCACGGCCTCCTGTTCCCGCTACCACAACTGCCTGCCCTCCATCCCACCCCGCCCCCCTTAACTGCAGGAATCTCCTAGCTGGCCTCCCTGGCTGGCTTCCTTGCTTTTCTTCTTGCCCCAGTCTCTCCACCAAATCTGTACCCCACATTCCAGCCCAACTAGACTTGGAAAAATCTAATTCAGATTATGCCATTGGCCTTTCTAAAGGCCTCCAGGCTCTTCAGCGCACTAAGGGATACAGAATCTTTTACCTGGCCAGCTAGGTTTGGCTTTATTCGGTCCCTGCTCATCTCTCCAGTGTTACCTCGGCGACACCCCCTCTTCGGCCCACTCCGACCATACTAGCTTGCTGTCAGCTTCTTGAACATTCCAGGATTTTTCTCCATCTCATGGCTTTGCTGTTTCTGGACTGGCTCGTACTGACCTACAGTCTTCTCCCGCCACCCCTTCCCCCTAAGTAAAATCCACGCCAAATCCCTCTCACTTCCTGCCTTTTTCTCATCCTTCGTGTCTCAGCTCAAGTGTCATTTCTTAGAGACACCCTTCAACACACATCATTTCCTTTGTAGTTATGATTTGCCCTCCTATACCCACCCCTCCACCTACCACTTGGTTTCCTTCCCTGAAAGCAGGAACTGTGTCCGTGTTGTTTGCAACTACATGTCCAGCTGCATGACGGAATGAGTAATTGAATAAGAAAATATTTTCTCCCCTAGCTGGAGAGAACAGACAGATGGTCACCAGAGGGGAGGTGGGGGGGGGGGTGAAATACGTGATGGGGATTAAGAGGACACTTATCATGAGGAGCACTGAGTAATGTCTAGAATTGCCGAATCACTAGATTTGCTCCTGAAACCACTAGAACACTGTATGTTAACCATATTGGAATTAAGATTTAAAAAAAACCCTAATAAAGATACAATAATAAAAAGAATTTTTTTTCTCTCTCTCTATTCAGCTCACCTAAGGAACCTCAGTTTCTTTGATACCTATTGAGGGGTACTTGATTGTTCTTACTTGGAAGCAGATTCAGTTTACGCTGGGTACAGATAACGAGCAAATGACAGTGGTTTTCAAGAATCTAACCAGGTCCTCCCTTCAGTGGAAGCACTTTCTACTGCTTCTGGGATGGCTGTTCCACAGTCCAGGGAAACAGGCAGGGGGAGTGGGGCAGCAGCCTGCTACGGACCCAGGACTAGTGTGTTTCTCGCTTCCGTGTTAGATTGTGTAATTCATTCCCCATGAAAATAGTAGGGAAGAGTGGAAACTGTTCTGTTATAAAAACGTTTGGAGGCCAGCTTTGGGGAACCAAAGACCATTTAGACGTAGAACATCAGTTTATGGGGGAAAAGTGTTCGGAATTCTAACAACCAACACACCAACCAGCCAACCAAACAAACAAAACAACAACAAAATCTCTCTCAGAACAAACACTTTCTAAGTGGGAGTGGCCTGTTGTGTGTTTTATATGAATTCAAATATATGGTGACTCGGCCACACCTTCCCAGACATCTCTTCTTAGGTGCTGGTGAGCATGCATCTGATAGCATTGGGAATGCCTATGAGGTAGTTTATTCAGCCAGGAGTTGTATTTATTTGTGTTGAGGCAGAGCCAAGAAACATTTATTTTCCTGTCTGTATTTCAGAAGGAATCCCCCATTCATTCCCCAGAAAGAAGCAATATGGAGCCACACCTCCAGGTGCCTCCCCAGCTCCTCGCTTCTTCCTCCCAAGAGGAGAAGTAATGACCAACCTGACTGGTGAGACAGGAGAGCCCATCCTTCCCTGGGACCTCTTATTCAAGGCCGTTGGGCCGCTGCATTGAACGCAAGGGCCTCCCTCCCATTGCCTCTTGGATTTTGGATGGTGAGACTTGGATGAATGCAGGGGCGGCCCATGCAGCATCTAGTCTCCCTGCTTTAGGCAGGCCATATGGGGGTGCCAGGCCAGCTGATGCAGGTCTCTGCTTCCCTGCTTCCACTTTCTTCCCTCTCTCAGGTTGGAGGTGTAAGACTGTTGTGGCTCCCATAGTTCAGGGAAGGCAGGATGAAGCTCTGTACTATTCTCAGTCCAGCTTGTCAGAAGGTAGCAACGATATTAAGATCTCTTTTTGACTCTTTATTTCAATTCTCAATGAGAAGGAGACACCCATTCCCCCCTAGGGTCAGCAATTTGCATTTTATTTGAATCTGTCACTTTTATAAATAACTTTTCTATGCCTGGGCATAAAATGCTTGTGAAAATAACTCTCACACTGGAATTAGAAAGTATGTAAATCGGGCACTTTCCTTGTCTACAAAACCAGCCTTCCTACATCCTGGATTTTTCAGCAAAACCTAAGCAAACTCCCTGAGGATTTTATATTAAGAGGCTTTGCCCTTGAATCAACCCAATTGGATGCACAGCCATGCATCCTATCTCCTTCTCTAGGATTTCTCTTCTACACTTTTGCCATCCAGAGAATAGTTTTGCAGTGCTTTGCCCGCCAATAGCTATTATATCATGGAAGGGAACGGGCCTCAAAGGATGTAGAGGGCTTGCTCAAAACCACAGTGAGTCTTGGAGCTCCGCAGACAGATCAGAGGTTGGGCTCCCAAACCTGTACACTATAAATTCCAAACTTCTTGGCAGGGGCTGTAGTTCTTAACTGCTTCCCACAAAAACCCAGTTTGCAATCTCTGGGAAATACTTTCTTTTCACATTTATACACCTTAGGTGCCCCAGATTTCTGTCTTGAAGAGGACTTGGAGACAGACATTCAACTGAAAGCAGTCAGGATAAACAAAATGAGTTGTTTACATCGAGAAAAATAAAGTTTCATTTGCAATGTCTCTGAGTTTTTTATCAGAGTGGGAAAAGCACGTAAGCTTAGATTCTTCCAGTAAATCATAAATATTAGAGATTCTGAGCAACCTGCTTATGATCCCCAGGGGTTAGGAAGATGTCATCTCGACCTATATATTTCTTTATTTGATGCTTTTTTTGAAATTGGGGATATTTCCCTTTGAGGGGAAACCATCTCTCTCAGGACGCTGCAATGCCACGAGACTAAATATTGTACATTCTGGGACTGACAGGAAGAAGAGAACCAAACTCTCATGATTAGGAAGAGACTCCAGTCTCCTCAAGGATTTGGTTTCCAGCCCCGAGGATACTGTCAACACTTAATAAATAAGTGAAAAGAGCAATAATAAATATTATGAGTGGAAATAACAATGTGAGGTGCACTCCGATTTCTTACAATCCAGGAAGAAATGTGCAGAGTTATCTCAGGCTTTGGGAAAAATCCCAAGATTCTGTGATACTTACCTCTACTTTCAGGGGACAAAGGCCTTTAGATTCCTTATTTAGAAAAGACCCGGTTGGGTGCACTAACTGATTGGGATATTTGATTTTTAAAACCACACTGCAATGAAAAAGCGACTGGAAAACATATAGGAGCATTTGTTTTTAAATGTGGAGTTCTCTAAACTGGTCCAGACAGCTGGACCCCATTTTGTGTTTGTTTTTTCAAACAGATTCTTAGTGTTCTAAACTAGATCCATCTGTACGTACTAATTGCATTCCACTGACTAGGTTGGATGTCGTCTTTTTGGGAAAATCTCATTTAAAAGGAACACGGATGCTTAAATCTCATTGTAGCTGCTTTATTATTGGAGTCTCCATGCTATACTTCGTTGGAGAGCATTCATCGCGGTACACCAAGCCCATGCTTGGGTGCTGGGGCCATGTTGTGCGGTTACGAGAACTTAAATGCCCAGAGCAATCATGCCAGCTGGCCTCTAAATGCTCTCAAATGGATTGGTACCTTCTTCACTCTAGTTGCTCATTTACATGTATACATAAAAATGCTTTGGAATACCACGATAAATTATTTTTTGTTTAAAAAAGTATAAAGTCAACATTCTGCGTGAAGAAACTCAAACAACTGCAAAGACAAAAGTGTAAAAAGTGTAAGTCTGCCTGCCTCTTGGCACTCATCATCGACAGCACACACACACACACACACACACACAGATACCTTTATTCCTAGTCTCAAGGGATAATAAATATATATATAAATTGATTACAATATATATAGATAACTCTTTTTATATATAATATATTAGATACATATTATATATTTATATATAATATATATTAGATATATATTTATATATAGACATAGACATTTATATCTAATATATCTATTAGATATATATTATATATATAGACATAGAGATAGATCAGTGTGTGTGTAATTTTTTTAAAAAAGCTTTTGTTGGCAGCCTTCTGTACTTAATTTATTTCCAAAAAAGCTTTCAGAAATAGAAAAAGTATCTTTGGGCACGCACACACATACGCACACAGGTCACAAACCATTTGCATTGCTTACTCATTATCTAATGTTGCCTAACCAATCACTAAAACCCAGTGGCTTAAAATAACACCAATCATTTCTTCTCTCTCAATTTCTACGGATCAGGAAGGAGGGAGTGGCTTGACTGAGTGGTTCTGGGTTTTGGGCGGTTTGGGGGGCTGTCACGACGTTGTAGTTCGAGATTGGCTGGGGCTGCAGTCATTTGAAGATTTGCCTGGGGCTGGAGGGTCTGCTCCCAAGGTCGCTCACTCCCACAACGACATATTGGTGCCAGCTGTTGGCAAGAGGCCTCCGTCCCTCTTCGTGAGGGCCTCTCCCCAGGCTGCTTGGATTTCCTCAGGGAATGGCATCACACTTTCTCCACAGGGAGAGGCCCAAGAGCAAAGGAGGAAGATGTCATGCCGGTGACAACCTGGCCTCAGATGTCACACACCACCACACACTGGAGTGCAGCCCAGGCTCAAAATGGACTACATACAGACATGAACCCCAGGAAGTGAGGACGATGGGGGGGAACTTTGGGGGATGTTTATGAGACAGCAACTCCCATTAAGAGGTAGAGTCTATCTCCTCACTTCTTGATTCTGCTCTAGCATCACAATTTGTTTTGACCAATGGAAACTGAGAGGAATGAGCTGGCGAGGATACCGAGCCAAAGCTGCAAGATGTGCCCTTTTGGCTGCCTCATCCTCTTGGAAAGCCACTGCTGTGCGAACAGCCTGCACTAGCTCTCCTTGAGGATGAGGGGACAGCACCCGGCTGGCCCTGGCACCCTTGTTTCAGCCTCAGGTGTATGAGTGAGCCCAGGCAACGCAGCATATGTCAAAGACAAGTGGTCCCAGGGGAGCCCAACCCAAATTGCCAAACCACAGAATCGTGAATAAATATACATGATTGTTGTTTGAAGGCACTAAAGCTTCTGGGATGGTTTGTTATGCAGCACTGGGAAACTGATGCAATATGCTAAACAAGTCTATATTTTCTTATTTGTGAATTCGAGAATATATTGTAGGCATCCTTTCATCCAAGTAGGTACAGATCTTCCTCATGTTTTAGAAAATGTTCCAATCGGGAAATTTCATAATCTAGAAATGCCATCATGATTTAGGATACTGCTAGTGAACATTCAGGTTGTTGACAACATTTTTGCTAATGTAAACAACGCTTTATGCACTTTATTGCATTATATCCATGGAAGTGGAATTGCTGGGTTAAGGGGATTATGTGCTCACATATTTGATGGGCCAAATTGTACTTCAGAATGGTTGTGCCAATTTCCATCCCACTGACAATATCAAATTTTAAAGAAAAGTCCTAAGAGCTAGTTTATGCCCTCTTCTTAAAGTTACTTAAGTTCAAAGCCAGGGGATTGGGAAACAGAGCTGAGGTGACGTACAGGACTGTGTAGAGCTAGTACTTTCTCTCAAGCTGTCCTAAGAACAGCCCAAGGAACACAATGTGAAAATTCCAAAGGTATGTGAGAGAGAAATAGATGGACTCTTGGCGGCAGCTGGCTCCTCCCACAGGACCCAAAGATACTTTCTCTATCTCTGAAAGCTTTTTTGGAAGTAAATTAAATCCACACAGTGGCCAACTAAAAATCTTTTTTTTTTTTTGAACTATGACAATAATTGGCATTAAGTCTGAGGTATTAAACATAGCAACTGTGGTTAAAGTCCCGTAAAAGTTTAATGTTTTTGCACCTGACATCCAACTGGTCAGTCAAATTTTTAGGCATAGCTTTTCTTTTTTTATTGGAGTTCAATTTGCCAACATATAGCATAACACTCAGTGCTCATCCCATCAAGTGCCCCCCTCAGTGCCCGTCACCCAGTCACCCCCACCCCCCGCCCACCTCCCTTTCCACCACCCCTTGTTCGTTCCCCAGAGTTAGGAGTCTGTCATGTTCTGTCTCCCTCTCTGATATTTCCCACTCATTTTCTCTCCTAAAGGGGACTTTATTCCCTTTCACTATTTTTTATATTCCCCAAATGAATGAGGCCATATAATGTTTGTCCTTCTCCGATTAGGCATAGCTTTTGGATGAACCCCCAGATCGCAGGAGATTCTCTCTGATCCTAGCCGCACCATTAATGATGCTTCACATATAGCATGTGACCGATACTATTCAAAGGGATTTACATATATTGTTGTATTTAATTCATGCAGCAGAGGAAGAAACTGAGGCATGGAGTAAGTAACTTATTCGAGTTTATGGTAGTAATGAGTAGAGAAGACGGCCTTCTAATCAGTTTGATTCCAGAGGCTCTGATATATCACCTTCTGCGTGGTAGACCTGTTAGCTGCCCATTCCCATCATTCTTCCTTCCAGGAAGAAGCCAGAGAGGTGTTTTCTTCCCCGGCAGCTAACAGGTCTACCCAATAGTATTACACAATACTGGCCAATGGGACCTTAGGAAAAGTCAGCTGGGAGACATCTGGGGAAGGCTTTCCACCCTAATAAAAGAAGATATATGGAAAGCAAGCTCCCTCCCCACCCCAACCTCTGTCCCAGATATTGTGGGGTATAAAAGTGCTGCCTAAATGTAGCAGCCTTTTTGTACCTATGTTGCCAACCTTGAGATGGCAACATAGAGAGATGAAAAGAGCCTTATCCCTGATGATGCTATTGATCTGTTGATCCAACCCTGGCCTTGCCTGCCTACCTCTCAAATTCTTGTTTTGTGAGATTACTAAATGGAGGTATTCTGAAATACCTGAAAGCAATGCGACTACAACATGACTGTTACACCGCCTCTCAGAGGATTTGATTAATTGTAACCTGAGTATGTTGAAATTGTACATTAAAATTTTAAACACAACCAAGAAATCTTAAAAGAAGAATCCAGGGCACTAGTTCCATATATAATAACCAAACTCCTGCTTGATTCTACTCTCTCAGCCAACACAGGAAAGGTTATTAATAACAAGTTTCATCCCTTTAAAATGACTCATATGAAAAGAAAAGTGCAAAAGCTAACTCAGTTTTTAAGTGATGGGGACCCTGGCTTTATTTTATTTTATTTTTATTTTTTAAAGATTTTATTTATTTATTCATGATAGTCACAGAGAGAGAGAGGGGGGCAGAGACACAGGCAGAGAGAGAAGCAGGCTCCATGCATCGGAAGCCCGACGTGGGATTCGATCCCGGGTCTCCAGGATCACACCCTGGGCCAAAGGCAGGCGCCAAACCGCTGCGCCACCCAGGGATCCCGGGACCCTGGCTTTAAAAAGTGCTCCCCAACCTCACTGGCTGTGCCAAGGCCTAGTACTAATTGTTGAAATAAGGGAGAATTAGAAATTTGAATTGGAAGTGCCCCCCCACTTGGACCCCACTGTGGACCAGAAAGCTCACATTCTTCCCTGCCCTTGTACCATGAGTAGTTTTTAAAAATGTATTTAATCATTCACCAAGAAATGGTCATCCAGCTATACTTTCAAAGTCAAAAAGTTCGAAAGGCTCCAGTTTCTACCTGTCTCCCTCGGAAAACCAGATCCTCATTCTCTGACATTCCAAGAATGGCTATAATCCAAGGAAAGGAAATCTCGAAAGCACTTTCAGTGGAGAACACAAAAGTTTTTGCTTCAGATCATGTTGCCCTGCACGGTATAACCTCACTGAGGATGAATTAATCCGGGCAAATCTCACCCTGCCCGGTAAGCTAGCAGCACCTGCTGGGGCGATTGTCGTTGGCAGTGGGCGAGGGGGAACTTTGGAAAAAGACAGTGGTGGAGGACGAGGGGGAGGACCTGTGGCTGCCCCGAAACTCACTGCGGCCAAATGGGCTGCACTGGAGTCCTGCTAACTGCCTTCTTCTCGGTATCTCCTTAGGAAGAAAGGCAAAGCAAAGAACTCAAATCTCTGCCCCTCCAGCACTGGAGGATGAACAAAAGGAAAAGTTCCCGGGTAGCCCTGTGCTAATTTTAGAATTGCAGAGCTCAGGACCTAAGCCAACCAAGCTCATGCAAACGTTGTGGGCAAGCAATGCCACGCCAGCTGCTCTGGGCCAGGCCAAACATGTGGCAGGTGAAAGCGGATAGCGTTTCCTCCCAAACATTTGTTTATTATTCTTTACAATCTTTGTTCTTAGAGAAGAATGTGATTGGCTAGAATTTTGAATCCATGTGGATTTTTTTGCTTGCTTATTTATTTTGAAGTCTCTTGATTGGTTTTCTCACATGAAAACTTAAAGCTTCCTCCACAAAGAAAAAAAAAATCTCAACAACCCCAAAATGGATAAGGGAACAAGTGAGAGCCTCTTGGCCTTGCCTGCCTGTGGCCCTCCTGTCTCGCTGTAGAGGGTTAGTCCCCACTTAGGCTCACTGTTACTCATTCGGTTTGTATCCTTCTGAACTTTTTTCTGTGCACATGAACAGAAGATAAACTATTTTAAAAGAAAATCCACTGCCACATGTTCTTGAGGTGACTAATAACTTCTGTTCCCATTCTCGAACATCTTAGAAAGATGAGAGGTAGCAGATGGTCCTGTGCTCAGGACTCCCTGTCAGTGTCCACATATTCTCTTGAGACTTCCAGATCGGATTTAATTAACTGAACTTTACGTAGCTGCATGTGGCCACCACGTCAGACAGTGCGGGTCTACAGAAATTAATCTTTCTCCAAAGAGATCAAATTCCCCAAAATGGAAGACTCTCACCCATGTCCCCCCTGCTTCCTCTATCTGGGCTCCTTTTCAGTGATCTAATCCTGATCCATTTACAACTTGGGCTCTGAAACTATAACCTTGAGATAGGGGTGATAAATTTTAGAACTGTCACACTCATTGGAAGTGAGCAACGGAGCCGGAGAATTGGGTTGTTTGCCAGTTGCTGTTTCCCTTTTGGAACAAAGTAAAATATGAACTCTCCATAATCATAGACTGGGAAGTCAATGGGGTCCATTTCTTTGCCTTTAGGAGGACAATCCCATAAGTAAATCTGGTTAGATGTTCACATATTAATTGCTAAGAGGCCTCCAAAGAAGGAAACAGCCAGCCTGCCTCAGTACCCCAGGCCAATGTTTAATTGGCCTCCCCCTAAAATGCTCAGGGGGTGTTTGGGTTCTTGTCTGCTTTGACTCTTCTCTGTTTCCTGGTACTCACGGTGGAGTGAGTCATCATCTTTCTTCTTAGATTCCACTTTAGAAAGACTTCACTCAGTTTCCCTATTTATTTTGTAAGCTTCTCATACTAGGATCCTGGGTAATCGTCACTAGTCATAAACACCAACCTTTGCCCTAAGGGGCAGTGAGCAAATAGCTGGAAAGGCTGAAGGTGATGCTTCGTGGAGACATGTGATATCAGACAGCCTGTGCTTGGAACCCGAAAGGGTATGATCTGTGACTGGTATAACACAGATGCACTTTCCCATTCAAAACTGGGTACGCCTCTTATTTCCCCTATGTCTTCTCAACTTGTTTGTGTAGCCAGAGGATGCTATTTTGCACAGAGGGTCATTTTGAAGCTTCCAAGCATTCTTGAGGCTGTAATCATATTTGGACTTAGTGGATACATGTGGTAGTTTCTTCGTTTCCCAAATGGCAGTGCAAAGTGGGGAGAAAAAAACCCTCAATTTTTTTCTGATTAAAAACTAATTTTAGTTATTTTTTAAAATACAGAAATTAGAAGAAATAAAACTCTTCCACTCAGTGCTCACAACTAGTAACATTTTTGATGAGTTTTATTTCAGATATTTTCCCCTGCAAGTCTACACAAATATATTACTCCATTCCAAGGCTAGCAACATCTGGAAGCCTGCGAAGGCAAAATGCATTTCCATCAAGAAAGTGATCATAAGGATCAGAAGACGGTACAACATGTTACATTTCCCCTGATATCCCATTCAGGCCAAAAAGAGCCATGTAGGTGGGCACCTGGCCCTCAGCACCTTCTCTGATCTGCCTCTCCCTACTCCCCCTCCCCACACAACCCCCACAGTCTTTCCTAACCCCTGCTTGCTCCCAGAGGACCCAACTCCCTCCTAGAGGCCCAGGGCCTTGTCCTGCCTCATTCCTGAAGAGCTCTTCTTCCGGTACAGGAAGGATCACAGGCCTCCATGCTATACAGAGTGATCAGTTATAAGGACCAGCACTCTCCACCATGTTCATCTTGTCCACCTAAATGCCCCTGCCTCCCACCCCACTTATACCATTCTGCATTGGAAAGCCATTTAAAAAGTAGGGAGTGTGACTTAGTCTAGCACTCTGAGGATAGGAAGAGGCAATCAGGCCAGACTCCTGCCAGTAATGTCCCCTGTAAGCCTGGGTCTTCTCAATGGTCAAATGGACCGTGATACTTACCTTACAGGATTGTTGGGAAGATAAAATGAGCTCCATGGAGAAGTTTAAATAAAGCCAAAAGTAAGAGAGACTTCTAGATACCTGGCTTACTGTTCTCCAAGAGTCCCTGCAAAGTAGCAACACCCTCATGTTCCCAGATCTGGCCCTTAGCTTTATAGGTCCAGAATCTGGATGATTCGTTCATCATCCATATAGGGCCCTGGGGTGGGAGGAGCTGTTGTGCATAATTCAATGACTTAATTAAAATGTTTCTGGTGGAATTCTCACAGAATAATCTTACTAAGTCCTTCAAGGGATAATACAATTCTCATAACGTTCTGAAAACATGCTGTGTGGCTCAGAAGAGGCGCCATATGATCCCATATGCTTTTCTTCATCTTCCCAATCAAAGTAGAAATTCTAATGAGAACAGGAAATGGAAAAATTTGGTAGGTGATTCTTCAAAACAGCCTCATGACCCTGGGGCAAATTGTTCACTGTTTGGTCTTCGGTTTCCTCGTTGGGAAAATGAATGGTTATCTGTAAGGTGCTTTCCAGACTTCAGGGTCTGTTCTGTCTGTATTCCACAGGGTCTAGAATGGCACTGGAGCGAAGACAGCACTCGGTAAATACTTGTTGATTGAAATCGGGCCAGAGTAGCAAGATGCACTTTTTAAAAGCTGTCCTTCCATGAGTGCCAGAACAAAGTGTTCCCACAAGGGTGTGGAAGACTGAAAGACTAATGGAAGGTTTTTGGGAAACCTTCAAGCAACAGGGGAGAGTCCCCCAAACAGAACTTGGCTAGATTACCATAGGAGAAATAGCAGGAAATTGCACAACTTTGTAGGAACCAGATTAAAAGTGCTAACGGAAGGAGACATTCCACTTTCAAAAGACATGAAGCAGGAGGCAAGATCCATTTGTTGCTCAGAGCAAAATAATGTAGGAGGTCACCCGGCTCTAAAAGTCCGCTCCCCCACAAAAGGTCTTTGTCTTAAAAATAAGACAAAGCGTTATCACTCCCACCGGCAAAGTGCTCTAATGTTTCCATTAAAGTTTTCTTCCTTGACTCCCTTAAATACCCAATTTTATCTCCTTGTCCCTGAAGGGAAAGGGGTCTTTTGATATAACAATGCATCCAAGTCTCCAATGGATGCTTTTTATAGAAGCCTTCAGCTATCAGGATGCACTGTGCTCCTCCCAGGTTGCACTGAGGGGAATCAATACTCTGAAGGGAAGCCAAGGGATCCAAAAGAGAAGTGGTAGGAGAGAGGGCACAACAAAATGGAGATATTTATATGATTAAATTAGCCACAGGACATTCCCAACAGTGGCTGAGACTGGTTGTTGTCTCCTAACATCTATTCTCCCTTCAGAATAGACACTTAAGCCAGGTACATGGAAGTGCCATTAAAGAATTGATTGCTTTGCAGAGAGGTGTGGCCATGTGACTGGGATCTGGCCAGTGGAATTTGATTGGAAGTGATGCATAGAGATTTCTCACCATGTCTTAAAGGGAAGAACTGTGTCCTCCCTTTTTTTTTTCCTCCACCGTCTGGCTGGAATGTGGATATTAAGGTGTGAGCTAGAGCAGCCATCTTGGGGCATGTTATGGACTGAATTCCATCCTCCTCAAATTCATATGTTGAAGCCTTCACTCCCAGTGTAACTGTATTTGAAGATAAGGCCTTTAAGGAGGCTATTTGGGTTATATGAGGTCATAGGGAGGGGCCTTATTCCAACAGGACTTGTGTTATTATAAGAAGAGACACCAAGGGCAGGCATACACAGAGAAAAGTTTATGTGAGGACATAGCGAGAAGGCAATTATGTGCGATTCAGGAAGAGAGTCCTCACTAGAAACCAACATTGCCAGGACCTTAATTCTTTGACTTCCAGCTTCCAAAGCTGTGAGAAAATAAATTTCTATTTAGCCCTCAAGTCTGTGATATTTTGTTATGCAGCCATAGAAAACTAACATAGGTCACGAGATAAAAGTCATGTGTTGAGGATGACAGAACAATAAGATTCGCAGAAGCCAAGCTTCGTGGTGGTTGTAAAGTTGCCATACTAGCCCTGGATCACTTCCCTGGTCTTCCACAGGAAAGAGCACAAACTTCCATGGAATCACTGTTATTTGGGGGTCTTTGTTAAAGCATCAAAGTTTGTTCCCAAACTAATATAGCAGCCCTCTTAGGTAAAAAAGGATTGGCAGTTTAAGAGAAACATTCCTATGTTGTATGTTTGTAATTAGTGATATGTCTAACTTTACTGTATGGTAATGTCAGTTAATAAGTCATCCAGAGTGAAAAAAATCATTCTCAAATGTATCCTTTGGTCTCACAACCTGATTAAAATCCTTAACTGATTATTTATTTATTTATTTATTTATTTATTTATTTATTTTAGAGATTTTATTTATTCATGAGAGACAGGGAAGGGGGGGCGGGGACAGATATAGGCAGAGGGAGAAGCAGGCTCCATGCAGGGAGCCTGACGTGGGACTTGAGCATGGGTCTCCAGGATCACACCCCGGGCTGAAGGCAGCGCTAAACTGCTGAGCCACCCTGGCTGCCCTTAACTGAATTTTTTTAAATGATTGATTGATTTATCTGAGGGAGAGAGAGAGAGAGACAGAGAGAGAGAGAGCAGGGACAGAGGGAGAGGGAGAGAATCTCAAACAGACTCGTCATTGAGCTTGGAGCTTGACTCAGGGGTTGATCTCACCACCCTGAGATCATGACTTGAGCTGAAATCAAGAGTTAGATGCTTTTTAAAAAATAATTTTATTTATTTATTTATGAGAGACAGAGAGAGAGGCAGAGACACAGGCAGAGGGAGAAGCAGGCTCCATGCAGGGATCCCGATGTGGGACTCGATTCCAGGACCCTGGGGTCACACCCTGGGCTGAAGGCAGATGCTCAACTGCTGAGCCACCCAGGCAACCCAAGAGTTGGATGCTTAATCAGCTGAGCCACCCAGGCACCCCCTTGACTGAATATGGACTGAAAATAATGACTTGAACCAAGATGATCTCCACTAGATATGTGTTCTGCAAACTGTAATCCCTACAGGGACTCTCTAGTTCTTCTTTGTAGCTACCCTGCTCTGCCATTTTCCATTAGATACAAAAGGAGGTGGCATTAGAGATTCAGGAAAAGGACAGATATTCGTTGTGTCTGTGATACTCTTGACTTGTAGTCTCATGAACCCTCAAAGAGGACACAGAGAGATAAAAGCAGAGATGCAGCGGAGCGATGAAAACTAAATTCTGCAACTACCTACCATCAGAAATGTCAGGCCAAGAATCTGTTATTATGGAAATGGTTTTATGGTGCACTTAAATTTATTATAACTGCTTGGTTATTAATTTTAAAGAGCCCAGCGCTCTTTAAAATTCCTCTCTCTGACTAGACTACGCATTCACAGACTTTAAAACTTATCCCTTAGAATTTCTTTAAAGCAACAAAGTTCATATTCTTGAAATAACTTTGCAAAGCAGATAGAAGGGATATGTTGAGGTCATTTGTTTTGGTGTGTGGAAACCTCTCTTATATCATGATTCTGAAGACTGGCTTGACGGCCTGTGAACTATTTATACAGCGCACATGTGCATATACACAATACGCTTACAGATTCCGTATGCTCTTTGTCTCCTACCTCTCAAAAGTCCTCTTCAGAATGGAGGCTGCCTCTGCATTTGCTTATTTCCTGCTACATTTGCTATTTCTCTGTATCTGGCCCAGTTTCTTTGCTCGCAGTTTATAATAACCATCCCACCCGCTAAGGATATATGGACAGCCTCCCCATCCCCCTCACTGTTGATACAGAGCTCTTAAAATATTAATACTGCTCTTAAAATGGATGGCAATGTCTTTGCTGAGTATGTTAAGGATCCATGAAATCAAGTATAAACTTTCAATTTGTCAATCTTGTAGCGTGGGAACCTGACCTCTGAAATACAGGCCGGCTCTTTCCATCCCAAAAAAGTTCCCTTTCTCCAGCTTTTCAAAAAAAATTATAGTCATTGAGCATCTATTATGTGCCTGATGGCTTCTTTCGCATACATGTCTCCATGAATATTCACAGAGAGATTGTTGCTATTGTCTGTGTGGTATGCATATACCCCTTTCTCACTTGCTAACAGAACCTGGATTTTATTTGCAGAGGAAATAGACTCAGAAAAAACTTGCTTTCCCACATTCCATGGCTGCTAGCGGTGACCATGTGACTAGCTGGCCAATGACGTAAGTACACCGAGGAGGAGGGGTGGTTCTGGAACTGCATTACAGACACAGCTGGCATTACTCCCATCTTCTTCCAGCTTCTTTCTGCCTGAAACTCCAATGTGATGGCTGGAGTCGTGGCAGCTACCTTGCAGTGCTGAAGAGGTCAGCTCAGTAGAGCTGTTGAATCTTCTATGTTTGCAACGGTCAACTTCGTGTACTCTGAGAAAAAACAAACACCTCCTTGTCTAAGCCACTACAGTCAAGTCATGAGGTGTTCACAGCAATGGGGTCCACAGCTTACAGTGATACTGAAGTTGGTTTTAATTCTGTGTCCCCTTTTTTCCTTTCCTTCATTTTTACTGCATTTTCAGTTCATTTGTTTTCTCTCTCAGCTATTTATCCTAATCCTTTTCCCATCCAGGGTTTCTGCTTGACTTTATTTCATTTATGGCTTTTTTTTTTTTCCTCCACTGCTGTTTCTTCCTGGAGTGTTATTAAGGCCTGTCTATCTACTATATGATGAGATGTGATTCAGTCCGGAGAAAAAGGTGATGTGGCTTTGGTGTCACTGTGGCTATTCCTACTTACATTACCTAGCCCACACTTACTCACACGTCTTTACCTTTAAGTCTTAGATATCCTAAAAAGAGCAGTGATTTTTATGCCCTATAAGTAGCCTTTGCATTGTTGCCGCTGGTTTCCTACATCACAATCATAGCCTCATTCTTTCTTTTTAGCATAATCTTGGTATTTTTCAGTTTACAGGAAGGACTGTTCATGCTTATAGAATAAAGGTCCCCCCTACTCACCTTCCTGCCACCAATCACAGGGAATGACCTGAAATTGAGGGGTTTTCTTTCTACCTCTCTCCCAGGAGCTCTGAGGGCAAAATGTTTGTGCTGTATTGTCCCCGGTAGCCTAAAACTTTGCATTGTATGGCAGAAAGGTTGACAGTGATTTTTGCCTGTTCTCCAATGACATCTTAACATTTTCTACATGCCTGGGCCACTGAGGGGTGCTCTCTCTGGTCCCTTCTCTTGAAAGCCTTCAAGCTTTGTGAAAACCTGTTAGGGGCCCAAGGAGAAGAACTTGAAAGTAAGAATTCCTCTTGTGTTTGTAGCTCACAGTTAAACTATACGGGTATATCAGCCACATACTAGGAATTCGCTAAAATTTTAGCTTGTTTCTTCTCACTCCCTTCTATGGCAGCTACCTCCTCTCTGTGTGCCTTGCCAAAGGCAAAACAGCTTGTGTATCTCCTTTCTCCTGGGAGAATCTTGTCACTTTTTTTTGAGTTCCATTTCTTGGGTTGCCTTGAGACCTCAGGTCTCCGATGAGCTTAAGAAAAGTCATAATTTTATTGATTATCCAGATTTTTCTCATTGTTAGCATGGCAACAATATACTCTTGTGGTTTTCTACATCTTAAGTAGAAACAGAATTTTGAGAAATTGTGTCAGCTTTAAATTTAAAATTTGTCCTAAATCTGACCACCTCTCACCATCTTTACTGTTTCCACTCTGGTCTCATCTATCAACAGCTCTCACTCATATCATTACAAAAGCCTTCTAACCATAATCCCTGGTTTTGCCCTTGCTTTGCACATAGTCCTTTCTCAACATGTCATCCAAGGTGATCTTTTCAAGCTTTAAGTCAGATCATGGCACTTCTTTTGCTCAAAACTCTCCAAAGGTTCTGGACCTAAAATAAAAATTGAAATCCTTTAAATGCCCTCTAAGGCCTTGCATAATCTGTCCTCGTTGTCTACTGTCCTCTCCCTTGTTCATTCTATTCTAGTCACTTTGGTCTGCTTGTTGTACCTGAACACTTTTGGTGTGTATTAGCCTTAAGGCTTTGCAAAGGCTGTTCCCTCTCCCTGAATCTTGCCCCCCACCTCCCAGGTATCTGCATGATCATCCCCTTACTGCCTTCAAGCCTCTGCTCAAATGACTACTCTGATGGACTATTTAAATTGCTGCCCCACCCCTCTCCATAATGCTAGTCTTGCTAACCCTGATCTCCTTCTTATTTCATATCACACTGATCACCTTCTAACATACTTTGTAATTTACTTATTTATTATCTTCTTGTTTTATTTGCTGTCTTTCTCTGCTAGATTGT
Organism: Canis lupus dingo; assembly: GCF_003254725.2. Lineage (NCBI taxonomy): Eukaryota > Metazoa > Chordata > Mammalia > Carnivora > Canidae > Canis > Canis lupus. The sequence goes on from NC_064255.1 coordinate 46,687,857, forward strand.
CAACTCCAAAAGTAGGAAGTATTTTTACCTTTATGCTTCTTGACATACCACATTTAGAATATAAATATTTGTTGAATAAGTGAATTAATGGCCGCAACATATTATGGATTGGCATGTTGAGGGAACTCTGCACATCCACCACTGGAACAGCTGATGACTAAAGGTTGAATTGTGAATCATAAGATCTAGAACACAGTACAGTATGCAAAAAGTACAATGTATGTGCATGAGAGCACATTATTCATTTGCAAGCACTCAGACACACAAAATACATATTAAATATACTGGAATGGATGCTGGTGCTGAAGGCAAATAAAAGGTAAGAAGAAAGAAAGAAAAATGGAAAGAATGAAAGAAAAGAATTGAAGGAATTTCCCAAGGACAGCTTATAGGAATGCATCATGAAATGAAGAATGTAAATTAATTCAACGCTAGGCATGTGTTGAATTTCAGCACTTTTTTTTTTTTACTCAAATTGTTCTTCCCTTCCATGAATCAGAACAGAAAGGGTTTATTTACTGTAAATATGTATGTGCCCAAAATAAGAGCAACCAATTGCATAAAACAGTTAATAACAAACAAAAGAATTAATTGATAATAATATAATAGTAGGGGACTTTAACACCCAATTTATATCGATGGACAGACCATCCAAACAGAAAATCAGGAAACAGTGGCTTTGAATGACACACTAGACCAGATGTATTTAACAGACATATTCAGAATATTTCATTCTAAAACAGCAGAATACATTCTTTTCAAATGCACACAAAGCATTTTCCAAAATAGATTACATAGGCCACAAAAATAAATCTCAACAAATTCAAAAAGCTTGAAGTCATACAAGGCATCTTTTCTGACCACAACACTAAACCAGAAATAAATCAATCACAAGGAAAAATCTGGAAAGAACATAGATACATGAAGGTTAAATAACCTGCTATTAAACAATGAATGGGTCAACCAAGAGCTCAAAGAAGAAATAAAAAATTACATAAAAAGAAATTAAAGTGAAAATACAGCAGCCCAAAATCTTTTTTTTCTAAGAGGAAGTGTATCGCCATATAGGCCTACTTGAAGAATCAAGAAAAATCTCAAACAACCTAACTTTATATCTAAAGGAGCTAGGAAAAAAAACCAAACAAACAAAATCCAAGACTGGAACAGAAATAAATGAGATAGAAACTAAAATCAATAGAAGAGATCAATGAAACCAGGAGCTGACCTTTTGAAAAGATCAACAAAATTGATAAACCTCTAGTAGGACTTATTAAAAAAAAGAGAGAGAGGATCCAAATAAACAAAATTACCAATGAGAGAATAGAAATAACAACGAACACCATACAAATACAAATAATTATAACAGAATATTATGAAAACCCATATGCTAACAAATTGGGCAACTTAGAAGAAATAGATAAATTCCTAGAAACATATAACTCACCAAAACTGAAGCAGGAAGAAATAGAAAACTTGAACAGACTGCAAAGAAATTGAATTAGCAATGGAGAAAAAACCTCCCCCAAAACAAAGGTCTAGGGCCAGATGACTTTACAGGTGGATTCTATCATTTATTTACTTACTTACTTACTTACTTATTTATTTATTCATTCATGAGAGACACACACACACACACGCACACACACACAGAGGCAGAGATACAGGCAGAGGGAGAAGCAGGCTCCATGTAGGGAGCCTGATGTGGGACTCGATTCCGGGTCTCCAGGACCACACCCTGGGCTGAAGGTGGTGTTAACTGTTGAGCCATCTGCGCTGCCCTCTACCAAACATTTTAAGAAGAGTTAATACCCATTCTTCTCAATAAGGGAAAGAAAGCTTCCAAATTCATTGTATGAGGCCAGAATCACTCTGATACCAAAAGTAGATAAAGACACTACAAAAAAAAAGAGAACTATAGGTCAATATTTCTCATGAATATAGACGCAAAAATCTTCAACAAAAGATTAACATAATGATTCTAATAGTATATTTAAAAAATCATACGTTACAATCAAGTGGGATTTATTCCCAGGGTGCAAGCAAGGTTTAATATTTGCAAAACAACCAACATGATACATAATATCAATAAGAGAAAGGGATAAAAACCATTTGATCATTTCAACTACACTGATGTAGAAAAAGCAACTGACAAAGTACAACATCCATTCATGATAAAAACTCTCTGCAAAGTATGTCTAGAGGGCACATACCTCAACATGATAAAGGCCTTATATGAAAATCCACAGTGAACATCATACTCTATGTTGAAAAACAGAGAGCTTTTCCCATAAGGTCAGGAATAAGACAAGGATGCTGTTACCACTTTCATTCAACATAGTACTGGAAGTTCTAACCACATCAATTAGACTACATAAGGAAATAAAAGGCATCTACATTGGCAAGGAAGAAGTAAAACTCTCACTATTTGCAGATGACATGATACCATATATAGAAAACCCTATAGACTCTACCAAAAAAATTACTAGAACTGACAAAAGAATTCAGTAAAATCATAGGATACAAAATCAATGTACAGAAATCTGTTGCATTCCTATACCCTAATAATAGAGCAGCAGAAAGTGGAAGTAAGAAAATAATCCTAATCGGACTTAACAGATATACTCAGAGCATTTCATCCTAAAGCAGCAGAATACACATTATTTTCAAGTGCACATGGAACAATCTCTAAAATAGATCACATACTGGGTCACAAATCAGGACTCAACTGGACAAAAAGACTGAGATCATACCATGTTTCTTTTTAGACCACAATGCTATAAAATTTGAAGTCAACCACAAGAAAAAAATTGGAAGGGCCATGACTACATGGAGGTTAAAGAACGTTCTAATAAAGAAAGAATGAGTCAACCAGGAAATTAAAGAAGAATTAAAAAAAAAGATGGAAGCAAATGAAAATCGAAAATGGAATCAAAACCTTTGAGATACAGCAAAGACGGTCCTAAGAGGGAAGTATATAGCAATATAGGCCTTCCTCAAGATGCAAGAGAAGTCTCAAATACACAACCTAACTTTACACCTAAAGAGCTGGAAAAAGAACAGCAAATAAAGCCTAAAACCATCAGGAGAAGAGAAATAATAAAGATTAGGGTGGAAATCAATGATACAGAAATTTTTAAAAAGGTCTAACATTTCAGTGAAACTAGGAGCTGGTTCTTTGAAAGAATTAACAAAATTGGTAAACCCCAAACACACTTATCAAAAAGAAAAGAGAGAGAACTGAAACGAATAAAATATTGAATGAAAGGAGAGAGATCACAACCTACACTGAAGAAATACAAACAATTATAAGAGAATATTCTGGGCGATTATATGCCAAAGAAATCAGGCAATCTGGAAGAAATAGATAAATTTCTAGAAACATATAAACTACCAAAACTGAAACAGGAAGAAGTAGAAAACTTTAACAGACCCATAACCAGCAAACAAATTGAATCAGTAATCCAAAATCTCCCAACAAACAAGAGTCCAGAGCTGGATGGTTTCCGAGGAGAAATCTACCAAACATTTAATTAATACCTATTGTGCTGAAGCTGTTCTAAAAAATAGAAATGGAAGGAAAACTTCCACTCTCATTCTATGAGACCAGCATTACCTTGATCCCAAAACCAGATAAAGACCTCACCACAAAAGAGAATTACAGACCAATACCCCCGATGAACATGGAGGCAAAAATCCTAGCCAAGATACCAGCCAATAGGATCCAACAGTACACTAAAAGGATTATTCACTATGACCAAATGGGATTTATTCCTGGGCTGTAAGGATGGTTCAACATCCACAAATCAATCAACATGATACACCACATTAACGAAAGAAAGGATATGAACCATATGATCTTATCAATAGATAAAGAAAAAGCATTTGACAAAATCCAGCATCCTTTCTTGATAAAATCCCTCCACAATGCAGGGATGGAGGGACATATCTCAACATCATAGAAGGCATAGACTAAAGACCCACAGCAAATATTATCCTCAACGGGTGGGAAACAGCTTTTCTCCTAAGGTCAGGAACACCGCAGGGACGTCCAGTTTCACCACTGCTGTTCAACATAGTAGTAGGAGTCCCAGCCTCAGCAATCAGACAAAAAAAAAGAAATAAAGGCATTCAAATTGACAAAGAAGTCAAATTTTCACTCTTCTCAGATGACATGATACTCTATGTAGAAAACCCCAAAGACTTCCCCACAAAATTGCTGAAACTGATACAGGAACTCCACAGAGCCGCAGGATATAAAATCAGTGCACATAAACCTGTTGCATTTCTATACACTAACAATGAAGCAGCAGTAAGGGAAATCAAGGAATCAATCCTGTTTACAATTGCACCAAAAACCATAAGATACCTAGGAATAAACTTAACCAGAGAGGTAAAACTATAGCGTACTTATGAAAGAAATTAGATAAAAATAGAGAGAGAAGTAAACCATGAAAGGCTCTTAACTCTAGGAAATAAACTGAGGGCTGCTGGAAGGGAAGGGGGTAGGAGGAAAGAGTAACTGGGTGATGGGCATTAAGGAGGGCATTTGATGTGATGAGCATTGGGTGTCATATGCAACTGATGAATCACTAAATGCCACCCTTGAAACTAATAATACACTGTATGTTAACTAAATTGAACTTATATAAAAAAACAAATAAAATAAAAAATAAAAAGAGGTTCAGGATACTGGTGATTTTTGACCCACTGAGAAATCTACGATTATAGTTAAGCATGGATTTCCAATACTATAATTGCCATTAATAAAAGTTGAAATCAATCGCTTCTTGGCCTTTTGGCTAAGATCAAGTGTAATAAAAATTGAAATCAAATTGTAAAAAGAAAAGAAAAGAATGATCCCATTTACAATTGCACCAAAGCAATAAAATATCTAGGCATAAACTTAACCAGAGAAGTGAAAAATCTGTACTCCAAAAACTATGAAACACTAATGAAAAAAATTCAAGATGACATAAAGAAATGGAAAGACATTTCATGCTCATGCGTTGGAAGAACAAATATTATTAAAATGTCTATAATAGCCAAAGCAATCTACACATTTAAGGCAATCCCTATCAAAATACCATCAGTATTTCTCACAGAACTTAAATCTTAAATAATCTTAAAACTTGTATGGAACCACAAAAGACCTTGAATAGCCCAAGCAACCTTGAAAAAGAACAAAACCGCAGGCATCACAATTCCAGATTTCAAGTTATACTACAAAGTGGTAGTAATTAAAACAGTATGGTATTGGCATAAAAATAAACACATCAATGGAGTAGCATAGAAAACCCAGAAATAAATCCATAATTTTATGGTCAGTTAATCTTCAACAAAGGAGGAATGAATATACAATGGGAAAAAAGACAATCTCTTCCACAAATGGTGTTGGGAAAACTAGACAGCCACATGCAAAATAAAATGGACCACTTTCTTTTGCCGTACACAAAAATAAACTCAAGATGGGTTAAAGTCTTAAATGTGAGTCCTGAAACTAAGTATCCTGGAAGAGAGCACAGGCAGTAAGCTCTCTGACTTCAGCCAGAACAACGGTTTTCTAGAAATGTCTCCTGAAGCAAGGGAAACAAAGGCAAAAATCAACTATTGGGATGACATCAAAATAAAAAGCTTCTGCGCAGTGAAGGAAACAATCAACAAGAATAAAAGACAACCTATGGAATGGGAGAAGGTATTTGCAAATGATATATTTGATAAAGGGTTAGTATCCAAAATATATGAAGAACTGATACAACTCCAAACCCAAAAGCCAAATAATCCAATTAAAAAATCAGCGGAGATTATGAACAGACATTTCTCCAAAGAAGACATACAGATCACCAACAGATACATGAAAAGATGTTCATCATCACCGATCATCAGGGAAATGCAAACCAAAACTACAAGATATCACCCCACACCTGTCAGAATGGCTAAAATCAACAACACCAGAAACAACAGGTGTTGGCAAGAATGTGGAGAAAAAGGAACCCTCACGCACGGTTGGTGGGAATGCAGGCTGGTGCAGCCACTGTGGAAAAGAGCATGGAGGTTCCTCAAAAAGTTAAAAATAGAGCTATCCTATGATCCAGTAATTGTACCACTAGGTATTTACCCAAAAAACACAAAAACACTAATTCAAAAGGTTACATATACCTCTAGGTTTACTGTAGCATTATTTACAGTAGCCAAACTAGGGAAGCAGCCCAAACGTCCATCGATAGATGCAGGGATAAAGACGTGGTGTATATACATGATGGAATATTACTCTGCCATAAAAAGGAATGAAATCTTGCCATTTGCAGCAACATGGCTGGATCTACAGGGTTTAATACTGAGTGAAGTAAGTCAGCAGAGAAAGACAAATGTCATAGGATTTCACCATAGGTGGCATTTAAGAAACGAAACAAATAAACAGAGGAAAAAAGAGAGAGACACAAATCAAGAGACAGATTCTTAACTATAGAGAACTATAGATGGTTCCCAGAGGGGAGGTGGCGGGGGGGGGGAGGGGTGGAGGAAACAGGGGATGGGGATTAAGGAGGGCACTTATCACAACGGAAAAAAAAAAGGAATGAAAAATATGCATTTTAGCCCTTTTACTAATTGAACTGTTCTTCCCCTCCATGAATCAGAGCAGAGTGCGCTTATTTAGCGTGATTTCACTTCTCAGTTGGGGAGCCTGTGGTTCAGGTGAGTAAATGGTGCAGGAGTTAAGACTGAGAAGATCTAAGACTGGGTGCTGGGTGCGTCTTTAAGTGATGTGATGTTGCTCGTCTGTAAGTGACCGACAGTTCAGAGATGTAGCTGTCAGCCGGTTCTGCAATTTAGGTCTTCAAGTCCTTTCTCTAAGACCGATAGATTATTTCCTGTCTCTAGAATTAACTGTTTCTCTCCCTCTTATATCTTCTACCAAAATGTTTTCAAGGACAAAATTCTCCTTTAACTCTTTCTCTCTCTCTCTCTCTCTTTTTTTTGCTAAGAACAAGAATGTGCTTTTTGAATTTACGAAGTCACCTACGTACATAAACAATAAACAACTGAATAAAACAAATCCTCAAGAGGCCAGTTGTAAGCAGTATCGAACGGAAGGGGCTCAGTCTCATCTGACTCATACGTTCTAGAGTTTTCCTAGAACAGAGCATCACGCTTCTATGCACAGGAGACATATAAGCGTTTATGAGGAAACTCTCCTACTCTGACCTGCATGGGACCAACATTTCGTTCCGTTAACACCGGGCAAGTCCTTACCTTGTCCAACTCTTAGGCATCTGCATCTTACATGATTTTTTTTTCTTATATCCCAAACTCTAAAAGAAATGGCCTACTACTTTGCATGAAGAGATGCATCCTAGGGGGGGTGGGGGGAAGGGGGGGTAAGGCAGTGGCAGCATGGCCAGGAGGGGAGGCCGTGCAGCCCTTGGGAGCCTCACGCCGGGTGTGTCTGGGGACTGGCAGAAGGTCTGTGCTCTGAAAAAGAAACCACCAGAAAGGTCACTGGTGAGCTGCACTGGTCGGTTGAGAAACAGAATCCAAGGACATCGCGAGTGAAGCTGGAGAAAGGAAATGCAACTCATCGGAAGAGAATGGGTTGACAGCTCTCCAGCATTTCTTCTCCCTCACGTGCTGCTTACAAAGCAAGTTTTCCCGGGCTTTGCAGGAGAAATGGGCCAGAGACATATGGATTCTATTTTCCCAGAAACTCAGATGTCTTCCACAGTGATGTGGAAAACTGCTCAGAAAATACACACCAGAGGTTACCTGGGGTCCTCGAACCTTCGAAACCTATTTTCAACTATTTTGCTGATTTTAAAAGCTAAGTCGATCCCTAGACATGAATGAGTTCTTAGTTCTAATCACGAATAATAGTAAACGGTCACTTCTCACCCATCACAGGTGAATTTCCATGAACTTAGCCGGCCTGGCCAATGGCCTGGGCACCCGCCAACCTGGGGAGAATTTCTGGAACTGTAGGTTGTTGCTGGCGGCTTCCTCCTCCTGCTCCCCGACCCCTGTGTCCCCCTCTTCTGTTCTCCAGTGGGCTGTGATCTGCACAGTTGACAACGGAGGGAGAATTCGTGCTGAGAGGTCATTCATTCATTCATTCATTCATTCATTCAAAGTGGCTTCCTTGTGCATTCATGTATCGTCGTTCCTAAGCGCTGGTCATTTCGTCTGTGTGACACAGACTGCATCAGTCTGTTGGGGCCGCTGTAACAAAAGCACCACAGACCTGACGCCTTACATCACAACGAGGTGTCGTCTCAGCTCTGGACGCTGGAAGCCTGAGATCAAGGCCCTGGCAGGGCTGGCTCCCTCCGAGGGCTGTGTTCCATGCCTCTCTCAGAGTTTCTGGTGGTGTTCCTGGCGATCTTTTGGTTCATTACCCTGACCTCTGCCTTGATCCTCACGTGACATGCTCCCTGCAGGTGTGTCGGTCTCCAACTTTCCCCTTTCTAGAAGGACACCAGATGTATTGGATGAAGGGCTGCGCTGGTGGCTGCACGTTAACTTGATCGCCTCTGTAAAGACCGTATCTCCAACCAAGGTCACATTCTGAGGTATTTTAAGAAGTGAGTTGGGGGGAGGGGACAAAATGACCTGTAACATGGACTGAACCCTCTCAGACCTGCTGCTTAGGCCCCTTCTCTCTGTCCCTTTGTAGCTACACAGGTGTAGCTCCTTTGCAGAGCCCTGCTCCCTCAAACTTGGGATCCAAGCATCCCCAGTAACACTCCAGGAAGTAGAAACGCTGTCTAGGACGTGCATTTGGACCTAGAGCCCTCTGTAGTAGCTTCCCTAAAAGAACATGAGAAAGAACCTGAATCCCATTTGTTCCAGAAAGTGAATGGGTTTGCCTGGAGTCTCCATCCCTTTTCTAAGACAGAAGACAGAAGCATGTGGCTGGACTGCACTATTGCCTCAAGGCCCTAAGCTAGTATCTTTTTTTTTTTTTTTTTTTTGCATTAAGTAAAATATACTTTGAGTGTAATTCTCTCTCCTTTTTTTTTTTTTTTTTTTTTTTTTAGAGAAGGAGCGGGAAGGGACAGAGAGAAGGGAGTGGGAGAGAGAGAATCTTAAGCAGGCTTTACACCCAGCATGGAGCCTGACATGAGGCTCGATCTCATGACCCTGAGATCCTGACCTGAGCTAAAACCAAGAATCAGTCGCTTAACTGACTGGGCCACCCAGGCACCCCTCTCTTTCTCTTTAATCAACCAATCATTACAACTTGGTCTGGGGGAGCAAGGGTGAATTTAACAATATTGTATAGCAATATGTTACCTAATGGAAAGAAACCCATTCTCAAATATTATTTTCAGATTTCCTCAGCCAGTGTTGAACATGTGTATTATACTCATAGAATCAGGGAATTTTAGAGCTAAACACACCTGAGAAACCCATTTAACTAAGGAACCTTTAGCAAGAAGAGACGGTTATTTGCAGTAACGGTTAAGCTGATACTCACCGCGTGCCGGGCATGTGCCAAGCACTCTCCATGGAGTATTTTCTGGCTTTTCCGCATGGCTGGGGAGTCCTGGGGCTGAGGTGGGGATGCAGAGGCTGGAGCTCCAGGGCCAAACTCCTCACCGTCTGCAGTTGCTGCTTAGTGGCAGGGCTGGGGTTTGCAGCCAGGCCTCCTGACTCCCCATCCAGTGGTTGTCCGTTACCCCCCCTCCCCATTGCCTACCCTGCCTTACTCTGTTCACAGTATGCACACAACTGCTAGAACAATTGCTGCTAAGAACAACCGTGACCTTCCGTACACACGCTTGCAATCCCTTGCCTACTGGGAGGCGGCACAAATTCTTCTTGGTAGATACATGGACAGCCTGGGACGAATATTTTTCATCTTGTTTTTTAGACTCCCTTTGTGTGTGCTCCTAGACTCTTCAGCCAAACTTGGCTACAAGCTCTTCTTCTTCTTCTTCATCTTCTTCTTCTTCTTCTTCTTCTTCTTCTTCTTCTTCTTCTTCTTCTTCTTCTTCTTCTTTTTAAAGATTTTATTTATTCATGAGAGACACAGAAAGAGGCAGAGACACAGGCAGAGGGAGAAGCAGGCTCCTTGCAGGAAACCCGATATGGGACTCGATCCCGGGTCTCCAGGATCACGCCCTGAGCCAAAGACAGACATTCAACCACTGAGCCACCCAGGTGTCCCTCAAGCTCTTCTTTAAAAGAGGCCTGCCTGTTATGCCCTTGCCCATACTGCCCGCCAGGCCTTGACCGCCCTCCCCAACATTGCTTGAGTGTAGTCTAAACCTTCCCTCTCTGTGCATTTTTTTTCTTGTTCTAACACTTGTGATTTTCTGTGCCAGAGGCTGCTGGCTGCCTCTCCGCATCCATTCTCCCTTTTCTTCTTTTCAAAAGAGACTCTCTGAGTTTTAGTGAGGCACGTGTCTCCCTGGGAGGAAGGCATTCCCCAGCTCCCCTCATGACTCCGTGTGGCCCTGTGACTAGTTCTGGACAAGGGTCTGAGCAGAAGCAAGGTGTGCGGTGACGGGTCACACCTAGAGGACCCGGGGTCCCTTCTTTCTCTCTCTTCCTCCTGCAGGAAATGCAGACCCAGTGGATGTGTGGGTAGCGATGCCATCTCCCCCCCGGGAGATAAAGGCAACACCAAAAGTGACGGCAGTGCCAAGAGTCGGAAAGATTCTGATCCCCAACACAGGGGAGCTGTTACTTCAGTGGCCTGTGCTCAGACCATCGTGTGTGTGAGAGAAATGGTTCCACCTTGTTTAAGCCACTGTCTGGTAATTCTTGGTTCTCTTCATTACAGCAGCTCACCTGCAACCTTGGGAACGCATTCTTGCTTCTTTGACCACCTTGGGGGTCCTTTGTGCTTTTCCCAAGACATTTCTTCAACTTACCACATAACAGAGAAAACTTTGGATTTTTTATTAAGTTTTCATTTTAATCCCAGTGAATTAACATCCAGTGTTACGTAAGTGTTGGGTGTACAATCTAGTGATCCAGCACCTCCCTTTATCACCTGGTGCTCATCACAGGTGCCCTCCTCGAGCCCCATCACCCATCTAACCCATCCCCCGACCCGCCTCCCATCGGTTTGTTCTCTAGAGCTAAGAGTCTGTTTCTTGGCTTATCTTTCTCTCTTTTGGTTCCCTTTGCTCATTGGTCTTGGTTCTTAAATTCCACATATAAGTGAAATCATATAGAAAACATGACATTCTAAGTTAGGTGACACTGTCTTTGAGTTACAGCTCCACCACGTATCAGCTGGTGACTCTGAGCTGCTTACTTAGCCTCTCTCTGAGCTTCGAGGTCCTAACCTGTAAACACTGGTGCTAATGATACCCGGAGTAACTTTCCACTACTCCGGGCTGCCTCTCCAGCGTGATTTCCATCAGCCTGGGGGGACCCTGTGAGTCACTCTTCTCCACTATAGGAAAATACCAACCGCAGAAACCAAAATGTTCACATCTGCTCCTCAGGCACCCTCTCCCACGATGTGAGCTGGAAATGCTGACACATTCTCCAGCTCTCCTTGTGCTACAACTCTGGGCGGGCCGTCACCCCTCTGTTTGTAGATGCAAGGCTATGATTCACCCTTCCTCTAGCCAACTCCTTGCATAAAGAGATTATTATAATTCCAGCTTCACAGCTCATTCTTCAGACACCCATTGATGCTTGCAGTTCCAAGTCACTAGAGGGTCCCACGGTGCGATCCTCTCTGTCAAATCAGTGGGGTCCTGCAAGGACCACACTCCTCCACAGCCTGCCTCACCAACCTAACCTTGCCTCTGCCAAATGGCAGATTGTCCTGTTTTTCAACATTACAATCATGTTAAAGCTCTCCTTGACATTCTTATCGTGTCCCATTTATAGAAGGCTCATCGCTTAGGAATTTTAATTCTCAACACAGGGTGGGATAATTCAGGGGCTGTGCCCTGCAGAAAACTCATCTAACTCCTTATATACATCTTCGACAGTGTCAGTTTTAGGGGTGCTTAACTACAATCTCTCTTTCTCTGCTATCTCACACATGGCTAGTGGTTTCCAAACGTTTTCCATCAAGCACCTCCATCAGTAAATAACGCTGAGCATGCACCTTCCGACATATACATATTTGTTATGTGATGATATATGTACTGCGGTAGTAACATATTATAAACCTAATAAGACACCTATAAAGGCAGATATTAAGGATTATAAGAAATATGTAAGTGGAAGTTCAAATATTTCCCACCCACATACCCAAAGATCGTCTTACACATCTCTGGGTTGCGTATCCCCCGTCTGTGGATACCTCTGAGCTACACATGATAAATTTCCTCACTGACGTGAGGCTAGAGATTCTGTTGTGTCTTCACTACCACATCTCAGGATTTGCAACCGTGTCTGTCACACAAGACACACTGTGTGCAAATGTTGATCAATGAGTGATTCCCAAACCTTTATTTACAGTGTGACTCCTCCTCTCCAACTGTCTACCAGTCTTACCTGTACTTCCTTAGATATCTGAAACAGAACACAGGCCAGGTTGAGCTCTCTGTCTTCCCACCTACAACGTGATTCCCCCCTCCAAAGCAACATCCTTTGCTCTTCTCTGCCTACTTCCTACCTGCCCTCCTGTGGCTAAACTGGCTGAAGCTGAACACGCAAACAGACTGCCTGATTACACTTTAAATTAGGCTCCATGTTATTCAGTCATGAGAAAGAAGGAAATCCTGCCATTTGCAACAACCTGGTGGATCTTGAGGGCATATACTAAAGTGAGATAAGTCAGATGCAGGAAGACAAATGTGGTACAGTCTCACTTATATGTGGAATCTAAAAGAGCCCAACTCATAGAAACAGAGCATGGAGGGTGGTGAGAATATGAAAACTTCTCAATATCTGCTGGCTCTTCCTTTTGCACACTGTGCAATTGGCAGAGGATGATCAGATATGGTTAAAGAAAAGGAAGGTATACAGGGCTATGTGAATATGGAATAACAATCTCTCCCCCCCATTTTATTAGGAAACCGAATGTATCTAGTTTAAGCTACCCTTCCCCATAGTTGTCTTGTTGCCTGATCCACTTAATTTGTTGATGCTGACAATAAATGTTTTTGGAGGTAATTTGGAACTACCAATTTGCAAGTAATATAATAAAACATTTCATTTAAAAAAGGAAAAAAAGAAATAGAGTAGGATGGAGGTTGCTAGTGCTGGGTATGGGGAACAGGAGATATCAGTCAGAGGATACAAACTTCCAGTTACAAGATGAGTAAGCTCTGGCGATCTACTCTATAGCTTGGTGACTAGAGTTACCAATTGTTAAAAGTCCCTAAGAGAGATGCTCTCAGATGCTCTCACCACAAAAAAGAAATGGTAATTCTATGACACGATGTCAGTGTTAACTAACACTAGTGTGGTAATCACTTCACAATAGATAAGTGTATCAATGACCATCATACACCTTGAACTTATATATAATAGTACGTGTCAGTTACATCTCAGAAAAACTGGATAAAGTTTAAGGATAAAGTAAAAAATATCTTAGCTGAGCATTCACCATGGTCTGGCAATCCTAAGACATCTGCTATCCAACTTACTCTCCTGACCTTGTGGCTTCTCAAAATTCCTACATCCTTTTCACTTCCTCACTCTCAGCTGAATATTTTCCCGAGGATATAAAAACAACTAGAGAGGACTCCTGGTAGGATCAAGCACCCGTGCCCCTTGTTTTGCCATTTCTCCTCTACCAGCAGGTGGGATGGCACCCATCCCTAAGACAACCCCCTCCACTGTGCTCTGTATTTCATCCCTCCTGCGTAGGCAAGGGTTTGAGTCCTACAATTCACCCCCTCTGTCCCCTGTGTTGTTATATTTCCTTTCTCTATTGAATAATTTCCATCTGTACATAAATATGTTGCAGGAACAAAACAAAGTAAAATCCCCTTGGCCTCTCATCCCCATCCAGCTCTCATTCCATCTTTCTGTACCCTTTAAAGTAAAGATGTTTGTGAGAATCATCTATAGTCCTGATGTTACACCTTGCTGTGTCCAGTGATCAATTCTCAGGTCTCCTCTCAGGAGAATTCTCAGCAGCAATGGGCATGGAAGATCACTCCTTGAAACAATTTCTTCAATTGGCATTTGGAACACCAACCTCTCAAATATATCTTCCCAACCCTTCTTTTTCTTTCATTGGCTTCTCCTCCTTCTCCACTCAACCACTATTATCTTGAGTGAATAAGCATCAACTCTAGACCACCTTCTCTTTCCCACTAGATTCGGCTCCCTGGGGTGGCGATCTCTTTCAAAATCATAATGTCAAACACCTTGAAAATTTTATCTCAACCCAAACCTTCCCTATGAGCTCTGGATCTGTGCAGCTAGCTGTCTTACCATATTTCCTCTTGAATGCTAAATACGCCTGAAACAAAACCTTTGATTTCCTCCTCAGTTGCCTTAGAACCTAATCTTGTCCAAAGCTTCTTAACCTCAGTAAAGAGTGCTAACATTCACATATTTCCTCAGGTGAAGAACCTAGGAGTGATTCTTGATTTCTTTTTTTCCCCACATTCAATCCATCGCAAATCCTGATTTTTCTACCTTCGTATGGAACAAAAAGTGATCTACTTCTCAACATTTTTGCTGCTGTAACCTGACTTTCCACCATCATTGTCTTTTGCTCAGACTACTGCTTTCATTCTTGCACCTCTGAAATTCATTCTGTGCTCTACATCCAGCATTTCAACAGGAACAACAAAAGTCAAATTGCTCAAAGCCACCTCCTGGCTTCCCATCATACTTTGAATGTCACCGTCATGGTGGAATTTGTAAGAATCTAGCTCCTGCCTACGCCCTGATATCCTATGAATTAACTTAGTGACCTTCTCCTTGTTTGTAAAACAAGCATCTCTTCTTTCAGTCTCAGCTTCTTTATGCCCCTCTCCCTGGGTATCTTTCCTTCTGGGTCTTTACAGAGCTTTCCTGAGTTCTAACATCACCTCTTCAGAGAACTGCCACCTGACTCCTGCATAAAATTAACATTCTTCTCCATCTTTTTACCATGCTTTATGTTTTATCATAAGGCGTATTACAATCCAAAATTATATACTATCTCTTTGTTTACTTACTGACAATCTCTTTCACTTGGGCTTTCTCTATTTTGTTCAAAGCCATATTTCCAGTGCCTAGAGTCATGCCTAGTATGTAGTAGGTTCTTAATAAGTATTTGTTGAATGAAATTATATATTTACCTCAATTACCCAAAAGACACTTGGGGGAATCATTCAAGTCTTTTTCTGCTCAAGCTAGACAACCCCCTCGTTAAATCTTCGAGAATCTGCTACTTGATATCTCTCTTTTTAAAAATTCTTTACTTAAATTCAATGTAGTTAATGTATTATATATTATTAGCTTCAGGGGTAGAATTTAGTGATTGATCCGTTGCATATAACACCCAGTGCTCATTACATCAAGTGCCCTCCTTATTGTCCATCACCCAATTACCCCATTCCCTAACCTCTCTCCCCTCCAGCAACCCTCAGTTTGTTTCCTAGAGTTCAGTGTCTCTCATGGTTTGCCTCCCTCTCAATTTTCATCTTACTTTATTTTTCCTTCCCTTCCCCTATGTTCATCTGTTTTGTTTTTTAAATTCCACATATGAGGGAAATCATATGGTATTTGTCTTTTTCTGATTGACTAATTTTGCTTAGCATAATACCCTCTAGTTCCATCCATATCATTGAAAATGACAAGATTTCATTCTTTCTGATGGCTGAGAAATATTCCATTTATATATATATAATATGTATATTTATATATATAAATAATCTTTCCATTCATCCATTGATGGACATCTGGGTTCTCCCCATATTTTGGCTATTATGGACATTGCTTCTATAAACACTGTGGTGCATGTCCTCCCTCCTTTTTTTAAGATTTTATTTACTTATTCATGTATTCATGAGAGACACAGAGAGAGAGAGAGAGACAGGCAAAGGGAGAAGCAGGTTCCATGGAGGGAGCTTGACTTGGGACTCAATCCTGGGTTTCCAGGATCACACCCTGGGCTGAAGGGGGCGCTAAACCACTGAGCCACCCGGGCTGCCTGCATGTCCCCTTTGAATCACTATATGTTTATCCTTTGAATAGTACCTAGTTGTGCAATTGATGAGTCATAGGGTAGTTCTATTTTTAACTTTTTTGAGGAACCTCCATATGGCTTTCCAGAGTGGCTGCACCAGTTTGCATTCTCACCAACAGTGTAAGAGGGTTCCCCTTTCTCCACATCCTCGCAGATATCTGTTGTTTCCTGAGTTGTTTAATTTTAGCTATTCTGACTGGTGTGAGGTGGTATCTTATTGTGGTTTTGATTTGTATTTCCCTGATGCAGAGTGATGTGGAGCAATTTTTTATGTGTCTGCTGGCCATTTATATGCCTTCTTTGGAGTAATGTCTGTTTATGTCTTCTGTCCATTTCTCAACTGGATTATTTGTTTTTTGAGTTTGATAAGTTCTTTATAGATTTTGGATACTAGCCCTTAAAATCGCTAGAACTTATATAGGAGTTCAGCAAAGTTGTAGGCTATAAAATCAATGCACAGAAGTCAGTTGCATTTCTATACACTAACAATGAGGCAGAAGAATGAGAAATCAAGGCATCGATCCCATTTACAATTGCACCCAAACACATAAGATGCCTAAGAATAAACTTAACCAAAGAGGTGAAGGAACTGTATACTGAAAACTATAGAACACTCATGAGAGAAATTGAAGATGACACAAAGAAATGGAAAAAACATTCCATGCTCATGCATTGAAAAAACAATTATTGTTAAAATGTCTATGCTATCCAAAGCAATCTACACATTCAATGCAATCCCTAGCAAAATGCCATTAGTGTCTTTCACAGAGTTAGAATAAAAAAAATCCTAAAATTTGTATGGAACTGAGAAAGACCCCAAATAGCCAAAGCTATATTAAAAAAGAAAACTGAAGCTAGAAGCATCACAATGCTTGGCTTCAAGTAGTATTACAAAGCTGTAGTCATTGAGACAGTATTGTACTGGCACAAAAACAGGCACACAGATCAATGGAACAGAATAAAGAACCCAGAAATAGGCCCTCAACTCTATTGTCAACTCATCTCTTCAACAAGTGGTGTCGGGAACATTAAAAAGCCACATGCAGAAGAATGAAACTGGACCACTTTCTTACATCATAAGAATAGAAACTCAAAACAGAAGAGAGACCTAAATGTGAGACAGGAATCCATCAAAATCCTAGAGGGGAAGGCAGGCCGCAACCTCTATGACCTCGGCTGCAGCCACTTCTTGCTAGGCACGCCTCCAAAGGCAAGGGAAACAAAAACAAAGATGAACTATTAGGATTTATGAAGATAAAAAGTTTTTACACAGCAAAGTAAACAGTCAACAAAAACTAAAAGACAACCAGTGGAATGGGAGAAGATATTTGCAAATGTCCAGTTAATGTATCCCTTAAATCCCTCCCCTTGCCACACTCAGTCACTGCCGCTTGGCTCAGCCATCTTCAGCAGTTTTACTGAAGCAATCTCTGAAGCCCTTCTTCCCAGCTTCCCCCAGTTCTTTCCCCAGAGGTCTTTTTATTTTATTTTATTTTTTTTAAAGATTTTATTTATTTATTCATGATAGTCACACAGAGAGAGACAGAGAGGCAGAGACACAGGCAGAGGGAGAAGCAGGCTCCATGCAGGGAGCCCGACGTGGGATTCGATCCCGGGTCTCCAGGATCGCGCCCCAGGCCAAAGGCAGGCGCCAAACAGCTGCGCCACCCAGGGATCCCTCCAGAGGTCTTTTTAAAACGTAACTCCAGGGGTGTCTAAGTGACTCAGGCAGTTAAGCGTCTGCCTTCAGCTCAGGTCATGATCCCAGAGTCCTGGGATGGAGCCCTGTGTTGGGGGTCCCTGCTGCATCCCTCCCTCTGCATCTCCCTAGACTCATGGTTTTGCTCTGTCTCTCTTTCTCTCCTTTTCAAACAATCATAAATCCAATCATATCTCTCTTCTGCTTAATAGCTTTTAATAGCTCCCATCATCTGAAGGAGGAAGTCAACATTCCTTAGCTGGACATGAGCTGGAGTTGGTTTACATTTCCATCTTTGTTTCTTGCCACCACCCTCTCCATATGCATCCTTTCCTCCTGTTGTACCAAATCGACTTGCAGTTCCCAAATAGGCACACTCTTTTCCTTAACACTGTTTCTTCTACTCGAGTACCATCCCTTTTTCTTCACCTAGCTACGTGCTACTTATCCTCTGAGATTAAGCAATGAGCTTTTGAATGTCTATAAGGATTTTCCTCTGTGTTCTCAAAACACCACTATACCTGTGTAGCATTTGTTTCTTTGCTTGCCATGAATGTCTCCTTTTGTCAAAAAATAAATTAATTCATATTGAGCAACTATACATGCTAGGCACTATTCCAAGGACTAGGGATACAATTGGATATAAGACGGTCAAAATATTTGTTCTTAAGTAGAAAAGGGGAGACAGACAATGAAAGTAAGTAAAACACACAGTGTTGTTAGATTATGGGGAATGAAATGGAATAAAATAATTCTGGGAAGAGGTGAATGGAGGCTTGGAGTGGGAGCTACAGTATCAAATAGGGCAATCGGGGAAATGATGTCTGTATAAACTCTTGACGGAAGAGCGAACCATGTGGACCCCTACTGGATGAGCATTCCCGCTTACAAAATAGCAAGTGAAGAGCCACGAACTTGGGAGTGGGCCTGGCCTGCTTTGGAAAAAGCAAGAAGGCCAATATGTTCACCGCACCATCCCCAAGGGGAAAAGAAAGAGGAGAAGGTCAAAGAGTAGCAACAGAGTGCTCCCCAGAGAAAGAGCACGCTCTGACATGTGTCTGAAGGGATTTCTCTGTCTGGTGCAGAATGGAGGACTAGGCTGGATGTATGGAGATCAGTTAAGAAGCCTCTGGAACCGTCCAAATGAAAGGCTGTGGTGCCTCGGCCCAGGATGGTTGTCTCCACTAGACTGGGAATGACTTGAGATGTGGGACAATTTCCATTTATGCTTTAATCCCCAGCTGCTAGCACAGTGCCCAGCACATAACACAGCAGGCACTCAAAGGCACTGAATCAACGAATGAACCAAGTTGTCCAATCAAGAAACCAGAGCTCCTGAAGCCGGTACTGTTTGTTTTCCTAGGGCCAGATTTTGCAGGATTCTGTTTCCAGTGGGCAAACTTTGTTTTCTGTTTTTCCTAATTAAATGGCCCGTAGGCCACATTTTGAAGACAGCGTGGGTGTTTGCATGGAGGCCAACATAACCAAAATCTGATTGTGAAATTGTTTTTTAAATTATGTTTGGGCATTTGAAACATGTTTTCTCAAAAAAAAAAAAATTAAATAAAAACTATACATTTTCAAGGCAGGCTGCCTCAGGTAATCAAGTACCCCCAGAACCTAGGTGTATCTTTAGAATACAGCCAAAACTTGTTCAGAACCTAAGTTAGGCCTCTGGCTGTCAAACCCCATCTTTCTGGTTCTAATTTAAAGATCAAAAAGGAAAAGGCATTTTAAAACAGATCCCAAAACAATATTTAGATAAGCTAATTGGGAAGGATTTATGAATATGTGGATTAATTTTTCTAAGAAAGTGAAAGATACAGTGAGATGTTGGGGGGGGGGCAGGTAGTGAGCAGTGTCTTAAACTTACTGTGAAAGTGGGTGATTATTTGACCTTTCAGAGTTGTAAGGCCTCAGTGAAAAAATGTACCTAAAATGTCCAGCACCAAACAGAGCAGAGAGTGGCCCTCGAGAAATGTTTCTCCCACCTTGCACATTTCCTTAAAAATTCTCCTGGCTCATTTGCCACAGCGCGAACATTCCTCATCCATTAGACTTCTCACGCCATGACAAGATCACTTCTCTAACCTGGTAACAAGTAGGGTGGCAACGTGACCTTTGTAGGCCTCTTCCTCATAGAATATTCTAATAATATCCTGGTGTAACTTTAAATACTTCAACACTTTATTCATTTGTTATTTTAGGCAAAATGTGATAGATATTCCTAGACCCTAGAATTTTGTTTGCTTTTTTTCCCCCCTGCGGTAAGATAAAAATAAAAGCATTTTTAACCCTTAAAGCTTATTTATTTTCCTTCTGATTTTAAAAGTCATGAAACCATGGTGTGGGCCCTGAAAAGGGGCCCCAGGTGCTATGCCTAATGGATGAGTGGTCCAGAGAGAAAGAGTGAAGGGGTCTCCAGTCTATGGGAAGTTTCCTCGTTCCCCAAATGGGTCTCCTCTGCTCCCTGACCCTTCAATCCCTTCTAGAGGGCTGGCAAGAGAAGGGACAATATAAGATTTGTCCCCTGAAACTGATGGAAAACAAAGAGGCAGTCTGTGACAGGGTCGGTGGACGTTAGCTAATGTGAACCAGAGCACGGGCTCCGTCTAACGAGGAAATTAACTATTCCCAGGCACAAACGCCCAGGCCTGGTGCAAGTCTTGCCCCGAGGCCAACAGTAATGAATGCGGAGCAGCCCTTCCAGAGTGGCCAGGAAATCACCAGCCCCCCCAACCCCACCCGAGTTCAGGGGCCTCCAGGTCATGCTCACGGGAGCCAACGCAAAGATTGGCAAGCAAAACCAAAAAACCGAGCCTGCTTTTGGGGGACAGGTGATTCCTGGACCACTGGGGAGTGTTGAAAAGAGATTAATTGGCCAAGGAATGGGGGTGGCAGTGGGGGTGCTACTCTACCCACTTTTCCTACAAGTGTGGGCTACTCTCAACATCTCTAGGGAATGTCACCAATTAGTGCTTGGGTGGAGAGCCAGTTTGGGCAGCAGATTCTGGGAATGAGCTAGCCCTAGTCACCTTCTTTTCAACCTTCCCAAAAGGCCTCTGCAGGTCTCTTCTTTACCCTGGAGGATGAGCCCTGCTGACCTACTAACATTCTTCTTAACTGGGCTCTTTTCCCAGTGTCTGGTGGATGGAACAGTGAAGAAATAACTCCTCTTGTCATTTGACTTCAGCCTCTTTGTTTTATTGTCAGTTTATTTGACAAATGTTCACTGAGGTCTGACTCCATACCAGACTATTCTAGGCACTTAACGCAAGGCAGCAAACAAAATTAAGGCTCCTATCCTCCTGGAGCTGATGTTTTGGAGGGGGAAACAGACAAGAAGCAATAGCACAGGGCACCTGGGGGGCTCAGTGGTTGAGCGTCTGCCTTCAGCTCAGGTCGTGATCCCAGGGTCCTGGGATCGAGTCCCGCATTGGCCTCTCCAAGGGAGCCTGCTTCTCCATCTGCCTCTCTCTCTGTCACTCTCTCTCTCTTTCATTCCTTGTATCTCATGAATAAGATAAAGAAAGAAAGAAAGAAGGAAAAAGAAACAATAACAACACCGTAGCTTACCATCTCTAGGGTGGCTACCCTACAAGATCCATGTGCCACTAAAGACAGGTAGGAAGAATGCCACTAATCGCTATCAGTCATAAAACACTTCCTGATTGTATGTACCTTAGAGTGTGGGGGGAAAAATTCACACAATTTAGAATTGATTAGATATGGTAAATAAATTATATAGTGTATCAGAAGGTGATTAGGAGGGAAAAACCAGAACAGGCAAAGGAAGTTTGGGAAGGCAGGGGTGATACTCAACAGACTTGAAAGAGATGGGGCCCTTCAGGGTTTTTTTTTAAGACTTCATTTTTCATAGCAATTTCAGGTTTACCATAGAATTAAGAGGAAGGGGCGGGGATCTCCCATGGACCTCCTGCCCCCACACATGGAGAACTCCCCAATTACCAACATCACTCACCAGAGCGGCACGTTTGTTCCGAGGAGCTACATCGACACAACATGATTGCCCAAAGTCCATCATTTACCTTAGTGCCGTACATTCTATGGGTTTTGACAAATGTAGAATGGCAGGCATCCACCGGCATCAAACATAATTCCACTGCCCTAGACAACCCCCCACCCCGCCCCGCCTATTTATCCCTACTCTCTGGCAACCACCACAGTATGGCCTTTCCCAGAATGTCGTATCGTTGAAATTATATAGGATGTAGCCTTTTAGGATCATCTTCTTTCACTTCGTAATACGCCTTTAAGGTTCCTCCCTATGTTTCCATGGCTTGATAGCTCATTTCTTTTTAACGCTGAATAATATTCCACAGTTTTTTTGAAAACAGCTTTATTGAGGTATCCCTTACATACCATAAAATGCAATGAATTTTAATGAATTTAAATGTACAGAGTTATGCAAACATTACTGTCATCCACATTTCTTTCTTTCTTTTTTTTTTCATTTTTTATGGTAGGAGGAACCCTTAGGATGAGATTTACCCTATTAACAACTTCCAAGGACTGTGCAGCATTGTGAACTGTAGGCATCATGTTGTACAGCAAATCTCTAGAACTTATTCATCTTGTATTAAGTGAAATTTTATGTTTATTGAATAACAGCTCCCTGTTTCCACCTCTCCTCAGCCGCTGGTAATCACCATTCTATTCTCTCTACGAGTCTGACTGCTTTGATTCTTCATATGCATGACATCATGTAGCATTTGTCCTTCTGTGGCTGGATTATTTCACTTAGCATAATGTCCTCAAGGTCCATCCATGGTGTTGCATACTGTAGGATCGCCTTCTTTTTTAAGCCTGAATAATATTCCATTGTATGGATAAACCACGTTTTCTCTATCCATTCATCCAGCAGTGAATATTTAGATTGTTTCCACATTTTGGCTACTGTTAATAATGTTGCAAGGAACATGGGAGTATGAAAATCTCTTCAAGATCCTGATTTTAAGTCTTTTGAATAAATACCCAGAAGTGAGATTGCTGGATCATGTGGTAGTTCTCTTGTTAATTTTTTGGGGAACTGCCGTACTGTCTTCCATTGTGGCTGCATCAGTTTACACCAATGGTATACAGGAGTCCCAATTTCTTCATCTTCTTACCAATATGTGGTATCTATCTATCTATCTATCTATCTATCTATCTATCTATCATTTTACCCTAATAGGTGTGAGTTGATATTTTATTATGGGTTTGATTTTTCATTTCCTTGATGATTAGTGACACTGAGTATCTTTCATGTACCAATTGGAATAGTGGCTATCTACTGAACAACTTTACACTCCATGAGGGCACAGATCATTGTGGTCACCATCCTGTTCCTGCTGTTAAAGTTTCTGACACATGATCAATACATATTTCAGGCAAAAAAAATTTTTTTGAATGAATCAACTACTGTATGCAGGCACTCCACAGATATTATTTCTAAATTCTTATCAATGCTCAGAGGTAGGCATTACCATCCTCACTTTATGGATGATGAGACTTTGATCTGGAAAGTTTAAGTAAGCCTCCTGAGCTCACACGGCTTGAGTCCTTTGATATAGGACTCAAACCCGGGTCTCTCTGATGTTACCATACAGGCCCTTCTTCACTTCACTAGTTTCTCTGCTTTTGTCCATTTTGATATCCTTCTAGCACACACACACACAAAACAGAAGCAAATTGCGACATCAGGCAAGCAAGACCTGTAGGCAAAAACCAGACTCAGAGAAATCAGAATGAAGCCTCCAGGAGCAGGGCACCGGGGTGTCGCAGATGGTTGAGCATCTGACTCTTGATTTTGGCTCAGGTCATGATCTTAAGGTCATGGGCTCAAGCCCCATGTTGGACTCTGTGCTCCAAACAGAGTCTGCTTAAGATTCTCTCCCTCTCTCTCTGCCCCTTCCCACTGCTCACTTGTTCTCTCTCTCTCTGTATCTCTCTCTCAAATAAATAAATAAACCATTTAAACAAAAAAAGGTGGGGGGGAATCTCTGGGAACAAAATACCCCACCTATGGCCTGGGAGCCACTGCATTTTGCAGAGCTAGGAGCTGTCCGGCTTATTATCTCAGACCTCACGTCTTAGCTGCCTTCACTTTGAAATCTATTATTTGAGTGAATCAAAACTCCTTGCCTAAAAAGAAATAATTTTTAATAAAAACACTTTAGCCTATTAGTTTAACCCAAACTGGCAGCAAAACTGTTAAAAATAAACTTACTGTGATATTTTATGAAGCACAAGGCCAAGTAATGATGGATGTGGAAATCTACCACAATCTTTCCAGGACTTAGCGAGACATCCTATGTATAGAAAAACATCTTGGGTAAAACCTGTTAAGCCAATATTGGCTTAATGCAAAATCACAACTAATTTGAAACAACTGGTTTTTTTCCTTAGCCAATTGGCTAACCTAGTGTTCTTCAATGAAAACAACAGAAAAATCCAAATTCAAAGTCGATTTCTCCCCCAAGAAAGCTATGTTTCATATTAACAAGGCTCTGCTGGAAACCACTCAGGCTGTGAGCTGGGGTCTCTGTCACTACCCCAAAGTGGGAGGATTGTCCGTGTGTAAGCAAAATCCTGAAAGACTTGAAATTTTGCTTTCAAACATGAGGGGATAATTAAACTTGGTCTGAATGAACCAACCTGTGGAAAAGCCCAGACAGAGATCAAAATTCACAAGTTCCTGAAGTCCTTTGTTGTTTTGTTTCGTTCATGACTCGCTCAGAGGAATGCTCAGAATGGGTCCTACGTATGAGAAGCCCGTTCTTTTTTTTTTTTTTTAAGATTTTATTTATTTGTTCATGAGAGACAGAGAGAGAGAGAGAGAGAGAGGCAGGGACAAGGCAGAGGGAGAAGCAGGCTCCATGTTTCATTGCAGTACAGCATCCCATTGTATTGGCATCCCAGAGTTTGCTTATCCATTTTTGTGTTGATGGACATTTGGGTTGCTTGCAGTTTTGAGGTATTATGAGAGAAGTGGCAGTTACCAGCCAGGGTATGGTTGGCAGTGCTATGGACCAAGTGGCATTCCCCCCAAATTCTCATGGTAAACCCCTAACCTCCCAAGGTGGCTGCATTTGGAGATAGAAGCTTTATAGAAGTAATTATGGTTAAATGATTTCATAAGGGCGGGGTCCTGACCCGATAGGACCATAGGACATAAGAGGAGTGTCTCCTCCCTCTACAGATACGCACAAGGGTCTGTGAACACACAGCAAGAGGACAGCCATCTGCAAGCCAACTCACACACGCAGATGATGTATAAGTAGGCTGGAGACTAGAAAGGGACAGAGAGACTTTTCACCCCAGGGTAATGGGAATACTCTGTATCTGGATCCGAGTAACAGCTGCATGGGTGGATACCTAGGGAAACAGATTTATCAAACTGTCCATTTAAGATTTATACATTTTTGTGCATGTAAATTTGACTTAAATGGGAAAAAATAGGCCTTCTTCCCCTTCTTAATTGTCTGAGTCCATTCAGGCTGCTACACAGAATCACAGACTGGGTGGCTTATAAACTATAAAAAGCTCATTCTCACAGTTCTGGAGGCTGGAAGTCTGAGACCAGGAGCCAGGATGGTCCCGTGAGCGCCCTGTTCTGTCCTTGCAGCGTCCTCACATAGAGGAAGAGGCCAGGATCTCTCAGGAGCTTCTCCTACAAGGGCACTAATCCCATTCGTAAGGGCTCCACCCTCCCTCTGACCTAAGTACCTCGCAAAGGCCCCACCTCCCAGTACCTCCCAGTCACCTTTGGGGGTTAGGATTTCAACACATGAATTTTGGAGGGACACAAACATTTAGACCATACCTGGTCTACCAAGGGAATCTGTGGTTCAAAAAGATAACCATACAGTCTTAACACCCTTGAGCGAGCCTGGTGTGTAGTGGGGAATGAACACATATCAGTCATTGCTCACATATTTATATACATTTTTGCACGTCAGAAACAACCCCGGGAATTTGGCTGGATTCAGACCCAAGCCCGGGTGACGTCAGGCCAGGCGCCCTTCCCTAACCACCCTAGATGTGCAAGTGAACTGGCTCGGCTAAGGGGGTGTGCACAAGGACACCCTGAGGGGTGGAGGTGGGGCGGTTCTCTGGGCACAGGGCCTGAGTCACCACCTCTGGGGGAGCAATCCTGCTGTGCTGCCCTGTAGGAAGGGAGCCGAAGACACTGGAAGGAGCCAGCAGCACGGAAGCCAAGGGCTCTGAGAGAGGAGCCAAACAAACAGCCGGGCAGCCCGGCCAAGAACAACAGGAAGCTCCCAGCCGCACCCCTGCTCCCTGTAGCCCGGCCTGCAGACCCAGGGTTATTTTCTCCAAAGGGCCTTCTGCACATGTTACATAAACAAAACCTCCATTGACTCCAGTTCTAGGCCTGGCCTAAAATAGCCCACAGGCTCCACCCTCCCTCACCAACTCCCCCACCCCAACACTCCAGCTTCTGGGTCACCCCTCATGGTCCCCAGGGTGGGTGAGCTGCTTGCTCGGTGACCACACCTGCGGACCTCACTCTCCTGTGTCCCCAGGACCTTTCCCCTCAGGGTTTACTCTCCCTGACAGGCCGGACACAAGGCGTCCCTCTACGACCTTTGAGGACCCCTGGGCCAAAGGACATGTCTCCTCTCACCAGTGAGGCAGGAAGCAGGGCCTGAGGGACAGCTGGGCTGGCCAAGCAGGAGACACGAGAGGGCCCGACGGGGGGTCTCTTTCTCTCCTCTTCTTGGTAGGATGGACTTGGAGTGAGATCCCGAGAGCAAACTTTCCAGGAAAGAGCACAAGCCTCCTCTGTCAGGGTTTCTTTTCGAGCTGGATTTGGTGATGGAACCACCCTGCTCCTAGCTCTTTCTGGGAGGCCCTGCGAGTTTCTTTGACCCCCATTTATAGCTCGTCTTCCTTCTGCAGAAAACCATTCCACTTGTGAACATCTGGAGACGTGCAGATCTCTGACACAGCACGGGGTCACCCTGCCTGGGCTCTACTCCTCCCACACAGGCCCCGGAAAACCTATGATAATCTCCCCCCAACCCCCCGCCCGGCCGCCTGCGCTCCCCCAGAATCTCAGCTCATAAAAATAACAAAAACAACATCTACAATTCAGAAAAACATTTATGTTAAAAGTTTACCATGTGCCTGATAGCCCGCTAAGCATTTTATGTTTTATTTTATCTAATCCCCATTGAGCAGTCCTATGAGCTAGATGCAATTATTATCTCCAGATTACTGAATAGTAAACTCTAGTTGAGAGCAGTTAGAGGACCTGTCAAGGATGCACCGAGGTGGAACACAGACCTCAGTCTGTTGGGCTGGTTTTCATGTCTTAGCCTCTGCATCACGTATCCCAGGGAAAAAATCAGTAGGTCTTATAGAACCTCTTTTTCCACAGCCTTCCTTCTTTCAAAGTCTAAGCTACTCTGCCTGTTACCAATGTAGTTAAACATAAGATACTGACCGATTAATTATCCAACCAGTATCTTCCGGGCACGATGCAATTTAAGTCTATACCAGGCCAACAACAACAAAAAAGTATGAATACGTAATAGGTGAATATTTAGCTCTTGTTTTATTAGTAGTTATACTTCGGTCTCGAGAGAATCTTCTACTCCTCCAAGTTGGAGATCCTCAAACCAGGTCTCTAGAGAGAGTCTAGAAGGCCTGCAGCCTTGAGGACTTAGGGTGGGAAGCAGGGGGAGCATACGGAGAGCTGAGAGAGACCTCACAGGAGCCAAAGGAGAGGTCTGCACTCAGGCTGATTGGCTCGAGCCAGGCTGTGGAGATACCGTGGGGGTACTGATGGATCCTCAAAACACTGGCATTCTGAGGAATTTGGTTCAGAGCCAGTCGTGTTCACTCTGGTGGCCTCTGTGAGGCTGGTTCGTTCCATGGTAGCTCTAAGATAACCCCCAGGCCTGAGGCTGTCTTGTCCACGGACCAAGTCAAAGCCTTCATTTATTTCTAGAAAAAAAAAATCCCTAACTCTCTGGGTTCCCACAATTTTATTCTCTATTCGTTTGTTTTATCCAGCCATCCTGGGAACATTTCTTGAGCATCTACTACGTACAAGGCACAAGGGGTGTGGAGATGCATGGAGAAAGAATGCAATACCGTCTTGCATTTCAGAAGTTCAAGCTCTAATGCAGGAGATGAAAAGAAAACAATTGTGGTTCAGAATGATAAGGGGAGCCATAGATGTAACCGCAAGTTTGGAAGCCCTGGGGTGGGGTGGGGGGCTCCTGACCCCCTCGTGGGAGGTCCTGGCGATGTGCATGAGTGTGCCCGAGTGTGCCCAGGCTGCACCCTCAGAGGGAAGGAGGGAGGGTAGGGATTTACAGAGGCTTCCAGAGGAGGTTGTTGGGGACACACTCTTTCTCTTGCTGCTTCTTTCCCTGTGGAGACCTTCCCTAGACTACCACTCCTGGGCTCTGGCCAGCCCATTATTCATCTCCCAGGGGAGGACGGATGACTTAGCTGATGCTGAGTTCAGGAGAGGGAACCGTGGCAGTGTGACTCAGCCATTTCCTGGTGGGGACCCTTCCGTTCTGCTCCTCCGTGCCATAAACTTCATAGAAGCAGGCCTTTGCCGGGAAGGTGCCGCTCGTGGCTGGGTAAGTTGAGCAAGAGAGGAGAAATTGGAACGTCCACTTGGCTTACAGATGTAAGGCCTCGCTCTCCGGCCTCGCCCTCATCGGCATGGTCATCTTGCTCTCCACTGATCTGATTCCTGGGACAGGGAAGGTGGACGTGAAGAGGTTTGCAACGGGGTGGACCTGCCGCCGTGGTCCACTCCACGTGCTGGACGGGGACCAGGGTGACCCCGAGCTCTGCAGAGGGAGGAGGCACTTTTTCAGGGATTTTCACAACCTCGTCCCCTGTTTCACAGCTTCCTATTGACCCACGTCGGCAGCAGGAGAAAAAGAAGAACACACAGGATGAAATCTGGATTGTCCTTCTTCTTAAACGTAGGTGGCAGGGCAGCCTCTGGTCCAAGACCGGAGTTGCCACCAAGGTCCCAGATGAGACTCTTCCGGATGCCTGCCTTCCTTTGGGTCCGTCTCTATCTTGGAAGGGCCACTTTTGTCAATGTGTTTTGGGTCCCCTTTCTGGAACACCTTTGCCCTGGTGTTCCTCATGCTTGTTGGCTTCCCGAGGAACTGAGCTCAGGATCATACTTGTCCCTGGAAGAAAAGGCTGTCACTGTATCATCCCTGGCCTCTTGGGAGGCCAGTCAGAATTACCGCCCCTTCTTTCTCAGACGACAAGTTGCTGCAGTGCAAAGAGGGATCTAAGGTGGCCGACCACTCAGAAAGGACTGGCAAAGCCCCAGAGGGTCCCACGCACGCCCCCCTCAGGGTTCTCACATCAGACAACACCCACTCCTTCTGGATTCTCTCAGCTGGGTTCCTCAGTTGGTAGCCACACGGGTTCTTTTCTCCTACAGTTTGAGGGACACTGAAAACTTCAGGGTGACGAACAGCCCAGTAGAGGGAGCTGTGTTAAACAAATTCTCCAAGCCGAACAGGAAAAAAAAAAAAAAAAAAAAAAAAAAGCTTGCATTTAACCAAGCAGGTGGCCCTGTGTGTACTTTGGAAACTCCATCTATCAGTGGAGTGGTTGCCTATTCGAAAGCTCTGAGCTAGAGCAAAACTTTTGCAAGGTGGTATCTTGGGTTTTATGGGCTGCCCAGGGCCAGGCGTCTTGCTTCCATCAGCAGAACTTGGTTTTGGCTCAACGTGACAGCTGCCACAATCAGACCAGCCGGAAGATTCCATAGGCAGGCCCTGACTCCAGCGTGGCAAAGGAGATGCACAATTCCGCTGAGCCCACGCTTGCACACCAGGCAGGGCTACTCATGCTCTGTCTCCAGAGGTAGATTTGTCAGAGAAACCTATAATATAACAGTTTTATTAGTGACAGGCTTTGAGGGCAGAGGTTGAGAAGTGATGCAAAAATATTTGGAGCTTGTGTTCACTCGATCCACCTAACCCCCCCTGGGGCCTAGGAATAGGCTAAATTCAAATCCAGGGCAGCCCCCGGTGAAGAGTTTCAAATAAAACTCTGTGACCAAGACAATTGCGGAGTGTGGAAAATATCATGCAAAAGCAATACGGGTGTATTTGGAGTCACACGAGAACTACCAACGTTGATCGCAGGTGATGAAAGATACCTCTGGCAGAGACAAAGCCAGGGACACTGGCATCTTTGAGGACCCACAGTTGCTCACAGGTTAAAAGTACAAGCAAATCTTTGGGGAAATAAGAAGGAAACAGGATAATACATGAGGGCTATACATGAGAAGACCTGACCATATGTGTTGGTTTGGTAGGGCTGCCATAACAAAATCCTACAAAGAGGTGGTTAAAGAAATGGAAACTTATTAAAAAGTAAAAATAATTTTAAAAAAGTAAAAATACAATTAAAAAATTTATGGGCTCCTGGGTGGCTCAGTCGGTTAAGCATCTGCCTTCTGCTCAGGTCATGATCTCAAGGTCCTGGGATCGAGCCCAGCATCAGGCTCTCTGCTCAGCAGAGGGTCTGCTTCTCCCTCTCCCTCAGCGCCTCCTCCCGCTCATGCTTTCTCTCTTTCAATATCTCTTTCTCAAATAAACAAATAAAATCTTGAAAAAATTGTTTCATAATTCTGGAAGCTGCAAGTCCAAGATCAAGGTGTTGGTAGAGATGGTTTCCTCAGAGACCTCTTGCCGTGGCTGGTAGAGGACTGCCCTGTGGCCATCTCTATATGATCGTCCCCTTGTACACTAAACCCTTCTTGTATTTCCCCTAAGAACATGAGTCATGTTAGATTAGGGCCCACCCTACAGCCTCGTTTTAATGAGTCACCTTAAGGACCTTAGCTCCAAATATGGCTATAGTCTCAGGTACTGGTGTTTGCGGCTTTGACACATAAATTTGAGAGGCTGGGGACATAATTCAGCTCATAACACCATGAATGTCTATGACAAAGAAATTGTACTGATTACCATAAACAATGCCAGTTGTTAAAATGGATAAATCTGAAGTATTAAGGTTTAACACAAAGCATTTATTTTGCATCCACATCAGAGTTCATTTCAGAGGTTGTGGGATGACCAGACAAAATGTGGTCATCTAGGAACCTAGCCACCATCTCCAGCACATGCTGTGCCCAAGGACACTCCTGGGAGAGAAGGTAGGAGCAAAGTGCGAAGAAGACACATGGCTCTTAGCGGCCTTGACCCAGAAGTGACACGCCACTTCCACTGACATTGCATCAACAAGAGCTGGTCTTTCATGCCCACGCAGGTGAAAGGGGCCTGAGAAATGTGTTTTGTGTCTAACCCAGGAGGGGAGTGAGCTAGGTGAACATCTAGTCAGTTGCTGCCACAGGAAGAAACAAATCTAAAGTCTAGAGATGGGCCAGTTTTTTTGGGGAGCAGTCACCAGGTACTAGAGAGTCAAGCAAATGTGCCTGAGGATAGAAGTACTGAAGGACCCCTCAAGGTTTCCAAGGCCATGATGAACCTTGGTCCAGGTGGAGCTCCCCAGCCTTTTCACATCGTGGCACACAGAGAAAGGGATGAGTCTTACATTCTCTGTTAGACTATGGGTGAGGACATTCAGGCCCAGAGGTTTAGGAGGCTCCGACCACTCCAGGAGGCCGCGTGGCCATCATGAAGCCTGAGGATCATATACCAATCACCTGCCTGCAACATAGTAGCATGCTGTGCCTTACCTAGCGGGAAAGTTGTGGTTTCCAGAATGAAGCAGGCTAAATGTACATCAGAAGGTGTACTCTGTGAAGACCAAAACCTATTGTCACCATCATGGGATAAAACCAGAGACTGAAGCCAGGTGCTGTAAAGCCAAGGGAAGCAGAATCATCCTGAAAGACTCTATGGGGTGATAAAGTACCGAGACCACAGACTGTCGCTTCATCTGGAATCCACATTCAGAGTGGGAGGGTCCCTCCTGGTGAGGAGGGCTAGTGAATTGGACTATCAATTATATTTATAGCAACTTTTCTTTTCCTCTCCTGAAGTCATTAACTGGGGAAACATTACAAAAGAAGAAACCCAGACATGGACATTAATACCTGTCAGAAAACACAATGAAGGACTCTGGAACAAGCTAGAGAGCTCAGAAATAAGCCCATGCATATAGGGTCAATTAATTTATGACAAAGGAACCAATAATATACAATGAGGAAAGGACAGTCTCTTCAATTAATGGTGTTAAGAAACCCCAGATCATATTAAAAAAGTGTAAAACTGGACTGCTAGCTTACACCATACACAAAAATCAACTCAAAATTGATTAAAGAAGTGAGTGTAAAACCTGAATCCATTAAACTCCTAAAAGTAAATATGGAAAAAAAAAAAAAGAAAATATGGGGGCAGGCAGGGGGTGGGGTAAGATCCTTGATATCGGTCTTAGCAATGATTTTTTTTTAATTTGACATTTAAAAAAGGCAATAAAAGCAAAAATAAACAAGTGAGACCATATCAAACTGGACCGCTTCTGCACAGCAAAGGAAACCATCCACAAAATGAAAAGGCAACCGGTCAAATGGGGAAAAAAAAATATCAGTGAATCATTTATCTGAAAATGGATTAATAGCCAAAATACACTGAACGCATACAACTCAATAGCAACAACAACAAATCCCATAAAACATTGGCAGAGGAACCAAACATCTTTTCAAAGAAGAGATGGCCAACAGGCACGTGAAAAAGTGCTCAACATTATGAACCATTAGGAAAATTCAAATCAAGCCCATTGTGACATGTCACTTCTCACCCCTTCTCACCAGAACCGCTATCAACACAAAGACAAAAGAGATAACAAGTGTTGGTGAGGAAGTGGGGGAAGGGCCAACCCTTGCGCATTGTTGGTGGGAACGTGAAATGGTGCAGCCACCGTGGAAAACAGCGTAGAGCTTCCTCAGAAATTTTCAGATAGAATTATCATATGATTGGGCAATTCTAGGCCTGGGTATATATATCCAAAGGAAGTGAAACGAGATGTCAGAGAGATGCCCACCCTCCCACGTCCATTGCAGCATTGTGCGCAATCGCAGAGATATGGGAACAACTGTGTCCATCGGTGGCTGAAAGAAGACCTGATGCGCGTATACGATGGAATATTATTCAGCTCTGAGAAAGAGGAAAATTCAGCCCCTTGCCACGACATGGATGGACCTTGACAGCGTTATGCTGAGTGAAATAAGCCAGACAGGGACACCTGGGTGGCTCAGCGGTTGAGTGCCTGCCTTGGGCTCAGGGCCTGATCCTGGGATCCAGGATCAAGTCCCACATCGGGCTCCCTGCATGGAGCCTGCTTCTCCCTCTGCCTGTGTCTCTGCCCCCACCCCCCATGTGTGTCTCTCATAAATAAATAAATAAAATATTTTTTTAAAAAAAGAAAGAAAAGAAAGAAGCCAGACAGAGAAAGACAAACATGGCATTGCCGCATGCTATCCCTTACATGTGGAATCTAAAAAGAAAAGTCAAACTCACAGAAACAGAGTAAAAAAGTGGTTGTCAGGGCCTGGGGGTCGGGAGAAATGAGGAGAGATTGGGAAAAGGGTACAAACTTTCAGCTATGCAATGAATGAAGTCTGAGGATCTAGTGTAAAACACGGTGACCCTGTATTGCACAGCTGAAATCTGCTAGGAGAGTAGAACGGCAGTGTTCTCACGCACACACAAAGAGAAATCGTGAGGTGATGGATGTGCTGGTTAGCGAGACTGGGGAACGCTTTCATTATCTTTAAATATACTTTAAATATTATGCTTTAAAAATTAAGCTTTAAATATCTCAGAACTTTATTTGTCAATGACACCTCGATAAAGCTGAAGTTTTTTTAAAAAAAGGCGTGTGGTGGCGGGGGACACACACCAAAGAAGAAACCAGTTTCTGAGCATCGAACACAGTTTCAATGCTAATAAAATTTATGCATGTGGTCTTTGGGTTTGGCTTAAATCGTCTCCACCTCTCAACTAACAAATATCTAGCCTTATCTATTAAAAAATTCATCTGATGTCCACAAATTGTGGGAAAATGTAGTCCGATCCATCACGGCAGAGAGGCCAGTTTAAAAGCTCATATGCTATTGAGGGGCATTGCACTGAAGGAAATCAATTTACATCCTTGTGATTATTGTATCATCAAAGAATCTTTGCAACGTTATCAACTCTGCACATCTTAAAATACAAATGCCAGGTGGCACTTAAAACTGATTTACAGTGTACTCAACGATTTAAATGATGTTTTTGCCTCCAAACCAGCTCTTTCACAGAAATCATTCTTGCTTTCCACAAAGTTATGAAAAATATATTGGAGAAAACTCGTATTAAGATTTTTAAAGCACGCAAATAGCTTTCAGGGTAATATCCAAATCGTTTGTCATTTCCTGTCTCCGTGTTCATCAAATATGGGAACATTTAACCACACAGGAAGAAGTTGGTGGATTTGGAAAGTTGCTGAACTCTCTTATTTGAATCAATCCACATTGAACACGAGCAGTTTCTTTATTAGCAAGGGAAGGATAAACTCAGCTTCTGCTGAGTGGACTATGGAAGAGAAGTCCCTCTGAGCCCAGTAATCCTGGAACAAATGAATGACTCCAACAGAAGCCCCAGGAGAGAAGGGGTTCCTGGGATCTGGAAGGCCAGCCCACCCGCAGAGCAAACCCCTGATGTCCACAAAACCCGGCCTCCAAGGATTGCTGACTCCTGAGCTCTGTGCACCCATGGGGGTGCAGGAGATGATTTGGGGGAGGTACAGAGACCAACAATTTAATTTTAACAGCAATGTATTTAAATCAATATCTGCTAGAAAAAAAATACATCCTGCACTATTAAACCCTGATTTCATCAATACCACTACCTAGAATGAAAGTATTTAAATTATAAGAAAGAATATTTAAGTTAAAAAGATATTAAGTACCATTGATCGTCATTATTCATGGATTCTGAATTTGTGAACTTGCCTCCCTGCTAAAATGTACCTGTAACCCCAAAGTCGATACTCACAGCGCCTTTGGGGTCATTTGCAGACATGCGGAGGGATGAGAAATGGGAGTGCCCAGCACCCCTTCCCAGCTGAGGCTGGACAAGGTGACAGCTCTGTGGTCTTTCTTCAGCTTCCATACTTAAGACAAGTGTCCTTTCTGTGATCTATTTAGGGCCACATTTTTGGCATTTTTGTGCTTTTCATTTATTTGCTACTTTAAACGGTGTGCAGGCATGGTCCTGACGGGCCGGCTAATGGTCCTTCGTGCAAGAAGGTCGCAAGGAGCCTTACAGAGAAAATACCTGCACTAGAGAAGCTTTGTCCAGGTCTGAACGCAATGTGGTTGGCCAGGAGTTCAA
This sequence comes from Canis lupus dingo, assembly GCF_003254725.2. Taxonomy (NCBI): domain Eukaryota; kingdom Metazoa; phylum Chordata; class Mammalia; order Carnivora; family Canidae; genus Canis; species Canis lupus. Next base: position 46,723,024 of record NC_064255.1, read on the forward strand.
TGCTAATAAATCAACAGCATATATTTTTAAAGGTGTCTTTTTTCTTTTTTTACTGTCCTAAATTATTAGGTAAGAATTTTACAAACATGGGGCACCTGGGTGGCTTAGCAGTTGAGCATCTATCTTTGGCTCAGGGTCTGATCCCAGCGTCCTGGGATCAAGTCCCGCATCGGGCTCCCCACAGGGAGCCTGCTTCTCCCTCTGCCTGCGTCTCTGCCTCTTTCTTTCTCTATGTCTCTTATGAATAAATAAATAAAAATCTTAAAAAAAAAAAAGAACTTCGCAAATATTACATATATCAGCAGGTGGAGCTAGAGGGTGTTGCACCTTCTCCATGCCAGAGTGGCGAGAGCCTCCAACAGTGTTGTAAAACTTGTGACCCCTTCTAAGGCCACGGCTGTGGCCGCCTGCAGCTGTCAGCCCTTGCATCTCCCTGTGCTGGTGGATGGGTCTGGTGATCCACTGGGTATCAGGATTTCTTCTGATGGCTTTATGGAATGGATCACTGAGGGTAGCCTCAAAGAATCTGTACGGGGCTGGGCGTTGGTGGCCACCATGACCTACGCAAGTCTGATATGTGACATACCCTTGCTTGGCTTTGTACCTCAGTCCACATGCCTTACTCCGCCTAGTGGGGTGGGGGGCCCTGTGGAGCAGAGAGCTGGTGGTACTGGCAGCCCCGCATCCTAAGAAGAAAGTGCATTATTGCACTGGACCCCTTCTTCCTCCATAGCTCCTCAACGCACTTGTAAGTGCCCATCGTGGCCGACCTCTGAGCTGCTGGCCGCTGCTGGCCAGAAAGGGTTAGAGGCACACGTAAAATGACGCCAGCTATTGATGGGTGGATGAGAACGTTGTGGAGGCTCACCCTGGATTTCCCCAGGGAGCGCTGTCTCAGTATTTGCTAATTCAGTGCCCCGGACTGTGAGTAGCAGAAGAGGTGGTCGTGGTAGACTCAGGTGCAGCACCCAGGTCTCCCTAGAAGGACTGCTCGCCGCCCAGCAGCAGGGAGGGTGGTCAGCAGAGAGCCTTCGGCTGGCAGCTCCTTCAGGATCTGCTGGGAGCTGCCCTCTGCCCAAGGTCATGCCCTTTCCCCATTAGCCCAAGGTTGGTGGGGGGTAGAGAAGCTCCCACCTTCTTGGCTCCAGACCCTCAAGGGGTCTTGTCAAGCCTGCCTTGCACTTGGCCTCTCCCTTCGCAGGATCCTGCTCTGCCCTTTTGCCTTCACAGGTGCTGATTCCTAACAGGTCCCAACCCAACCTCCTGCAGTTCCTGAGGAGCCGAAGCCGCTGGGCCAGTTTGCAAAGAGGGCAAAGCAGAGACATGCTCTGCTGAGGTCCTGCCTTCTTCCCCTCCGGCCGTCTGCAGATACCGGCCTACAAGCTCTGCCCTTCCCAGTTCTAGGCTCTTGGTCCGTCCCAGCTGGAGGTCAGTGCTTGTGGCTGTGAAGTCTGGGTCCTGCTCAGAGATGCATTGGAGATCACGGGTGGGAAGGATGGGGGCTCTACCCCTAAACAATGGGTCCTGGTGGAGGTGCATTGTTTGGGAGAAGGGGAGCCCCTTCCTAACTGGCCCCCAAGAGTTGTATGGCTAGTGATGGTCAAGGCTGTCTGCCCCCCCTTATCCACCTGGCCTAGATCCTCCTTGGCCCCATGCCTGCTCCCTGAAGGGGGCCTTCACCTCTTGCCTGGGCATCTGCCATTCTTTGGACTTCTTACTTGGGCCCAACCTTTAATCCAGCCCCCTGACAAGAGAAAGAGATCTGGGGAGCCAAAGACAGAAGCATTTCAATTTCTTTTTTTTTTTTTAAAGACTTTATTTATTTATTCATGGAGACACAGAGAGAGAGAGAGAGAGAGAGAGAGGCAGAGACACAGGCAGAGGGCGAAGCAGGCTCCATGCAGGGAGCCTGACGTGGGCCTCGATCCACAGTCCCCAGGATCACACCCCAGGATGCAGGCAGCTCTAAACCGCTGCGCCACAGGGGCTGCCCAGCATTTCGATTTCTAAGCCTCCTGAAAGCTCCTCCCTTTCAGAGGCAGTGCTCCCCAAAAAAGGCACCTAGGAAAGCTGATTCGTAGTATTATTCCCTTGCAGCCTCTCCAAGTCACAAGCATGTTAAAATAAAGACAGTGCAATATCTCACTGGGATGTACTTCCCAATATCTGGGAGACATTTATGAAAACAGTAGCAAAGTTTACTGCGACTCTGCCGAGTGCTTTATGTATTTTATCTCATTTAATCCTTCTAACAGCCCTGCGAGGTTAGCATTAATATTCCCATTTAACAAGACTTGGAGAGGTTCATTCGCCTTGCACCTGGGAATTGGCAGCGCAGGGTTTCATCCTTTTGCCTGAATACAGAGCTAGAGAAGCTCTCTCAGGTGTAACATCAGAGAAGACTCTCCAGCTTGGTCTGAGGCAAAGGCTCCTGCTGACAGAAACAGCAGAAAGACAGCAAAAGCCAGGCAGACAGACAGCCCTTCCCTTTGCAGTGAGGGGAGAATGATGCTCTCTTCTTACCTTGAAAGAGTTCAACTCAAGCCTAAAATTGAACCAGGATGAAGATCTGAGCATTTGAGCTTGGCTGGCTTCATTTTAACAGGGTGCCTACTCATTCATCATCCAAAGACCATTTCCTCTGCACCTGCATCGAGAATGCATCCAGGGTCCAGTATTTCAGGGAAGAATTACTCAGACCCTCCATTTTGCTTCTTAACCCTCCCCCCCACCCCCCACCACTTCTAAACTGGATCACAGCGTGTGGATAGCAAGGCCTCTCGAAACCAGGAGAAACGAGGCTGGTAACTCCTGACCATTTGGCCTCCTGAAATGTCAGGGTAGGAGGTGAAACAAATAGTTGAAAATAAGGTTGAAGACTGAACTGTGGATTTCAGCCATAATTCCTGTGTCATTTCTTCCAGGGAAACATGACAATCGGGAGCTTCAACGGATTTCTGGTTGGATGTTTTGGCACTCCTTGGAGAGTCTTCAGAAATAAGTGAAACTCATCCCCAGATTCTTAGGGTTGAACCTTGCTATGGAGATGTAGTGATGGGCAAGATGACTCTTATTTTATTTATTTACTTATTTATTTTTTTAAAGATTTTATTTATTTATTCATGAGACACACACACACACATACACACACACACACACACACACACACACACAGAGAGGCAGAGACACAGGCAGAGGGAGAAGCAGGCTCCATGCAGGGAGCCCGATGCAGGACTCGATCCCGGGACTCTAGGATCATGCCCTGGGCTGAAGGCAGGCACTAAAACTGCTGAGCCACCCAGGGATCCCCAATGACTCTTCTTTTATATTTCTCCCAGATTCAGCAAGAAGACCAGTTTCTGATGGTGAATATTCTGAATGATTAGGCCACCAATTAGAGACCTAAAAGGGATGTTAGTGGCATTCCAAGCTTCAACGGGACACCCCAACCTATTTGCCCATCTGGTGTGCTGGACATTCTGGGGTCGCTCTCCTCAAAGACCCTGGAATTCCTGGGGCCCTACGTGTCCAGTGACCACGCACTGCTACTCAGCTCAGTGATGAGCCATCCTGCATTTCATGGCCCATCTCACTCAAGTCCAGCCCTTAGGGAAGTGCCTTACTGTCAAAACAGCTTTGCAATGTACTTTTTTTCCTGTTTAGGAGACTGGAGGGGCAGCACAATCAGGACTCATCCACAAGGATTCTGGTAGTGGAGCCTGGAGGTTAAGATCAATGGCTTTGGATTGAAACCCCACTCTCTGACCTTGGACAAGTTACTTGGCGTCTCTAAAGCCCCCATCCCTCATCTGTAAAGTGGATAATTGTCTATGCCCCATTCCACTGTTGTGAGGATGAAGTGAGATCATGATTGTAAAGCACTTCAACATAGAAACACACTGAGTATTAGAAGAGAAATTCAAATTATTCTCAAAAACTCTCATCCAGAATCTTAAAAGGATTAAGTGAGAAAAACCAGACATGAAAGGCCATGTGTTGCACGATGCCATTGGCGTGCAACATCAAGAATAGGTAAATCTAGAGATGGAAAGTAAAGTAGTGATTGCCTACAGCTGAAGGGCTGGAGGAATGAGGATGGACTGTTGGTGGGTATGGGGTTTCTTTGGGTAATCAGAATGTTCTGGAAATAGACAATACTGATGGTTGTGGAAATTTGTGAATATACTAACATCCACTGAATTGTACACTTTAAAGGGATGAATTTTAAGTATATAAATTGCATCTCAAAAGTAGTTAAACTTAAAAAAATATCCATTATGAGCTAAAACCATGGATTTTGAACTCTCCCTACCCCTTTGGCATGGGAAGTAAAATGAATGGTCATCTCACTGGAAGAAGACTGTGTCTCTTTCTAGGTAAATCATTTGTTCTATGACTGCATAATGAATGTTAACCCACTGCAATTTGGGCATTTGCAAGGATCGGTAGCACAGAGTTCTCTTAGCGAGAGAGATTGCGGAGCAGCCCGGATTTATGGGCAGAGAGAGGCAACCTACCACCTTACATTAGAAGATTCTTCGCAGCTCAGTCCATCTGGGAGATATTCCAGGTTGCAAATTAGATTTTTTCCGTCTATCTGGGATGGAAAAACAAAGGCAGGAAACAGAAATGAAAATCTATTGGATTAGCTATAAATATTTTGATGTATTATGGTCATTGGTTCTAACTGTAAATTTGTGTGTGTCCCTGCATGTGTGTGCATGTGTGCACACACATGTGCGTGCGTGCACGTGTGTGCATGTGTGTGTGTGTGTGTGTGTGCATGTTGGTGAGGGAGGGAGTCGGACTTTGCCAAACGGAAAAGGGGAGGAGTTTTGGATGAGTTAGTGCCTATTGCAAAACTGGAGTGGATTAATTCTGGAATTTCATTGAGTACATTCAATACTTCCAAAATATAATTTTAAAAATACACAGTATTTTCAGATTCATGTCTCAGACAGGGTTGTCAGCACTGCTTAGGGACAATTTCTTTTGGCATAAGTAAGGTTACAAGATTTTGATAAAAATTATTTCTTTACTGTTTGGAACGTCCAAATAGATTTGTGGTCTTTCATTTTGCTTTAAAACATGATTAAATATGCTTTAAAAAAAATCAAAGACTTCTGTCTGGATTTTGAATTTCATCCAGATTTATAGCTGGTTAATATTATGGATGTCATGTCGCTTTTTATTTTTTATTTTTTGGCTCAATAATGTCAACTGAGATTCTTTCAAAAAGAAAAAGGTTTATAAAAGAGGAGGAACTATTTTTTAAACCACATTAAGGCATTAAGAAATTTACCAAAATCTATCAGGGACATTGGATTTTTTTAGATTTTTTCCTGAAACTTCTAGGTGGAGTTTAGAGCCAGTGAGAGAAGTGGAGAGAGATCTCAGGGCAGGAAGGGAATCAAAGTGAAGATAAACTTAAATAGGTTCTTCTTGGACTAGCATAGATGCCCTGGGCTCTTTTATTCCCTTTGGGTTTTTTTGTTTTTTGTTTTACTGAGAATGTACTGTGTATTGAGATTTTTGTTGAAACTGAAGTTCCCACACTCTGCTATGTACTAACAACCTTGAAGAGACTAAGCAGGGTATCTTCGTCAGTTCAGGCTGCTGTAACAAAATACCATATGCTTAAACAACACTGTAGTTGTTTAAACAACAGAAGTTGTCCACGATTCCGGAGACTGGGAAGTCCAAGTTCAAGATACCAGCCAACTAGGTTCCTGGTGAGAGTCCTTTTTCCTGGTTTGCGGTTGGCCATGTTCTCATTGTATCACCACACAATGGAGAGGGAGAGAGGGAGGGAGCAAGAGCTTAAGTCTCCTCCTCTTCTTATAGGGGCATTAATACTATCTTGGGGGCCCCACCCTCATAACTTCATCAGAACCTAATTACGTCCCCAAAGTCCCACCTCCAAATACCATCACATTGGCAATTAAGGCTTTGACATATGAATGTGGGGGCGGGGGGGACACAATAACCCCAGGGAAGGAAAATGTTCCCATGGAATGATCTGACTATTTAACAGGCAGTAAATAATGACAGCTACCACGTATTGACCGGGGGCTCTACTGAGGATTTCACTTATTCTTCACAAAATCCAGTGGGGTCTTTGTGATCATGTCCATTTTATAAATGAGGGAACTGAAGATCCAAGAGGTTAAATAAAGGGGCCCATGGTCAAGCATTATGGGAGTGGTCTGTCCAAAATTTGAATCAAATCTCTTTGGTTCAGGTTTTGGACTGCCAAAAAACCTGACATATGAGCTTGCGATCTTTTAAAACACACACACACACACACACACACACACACACACAACCCCACTCACTCTCTTTTCATTGCTTCAGGAAGAAGTTCAAATTTCTTAATATTCCTTACAATGACTTTACTGTTTTGGCTTTATCATTCCAGTTCATTTAGTATACAATACTCCCTAGATCAGGATTATATTTGGTTGCAAGTGACAGAAAACTAAAAATAACAGTGGTATAAACTATAAAAAGCTGATTTTTTCCCCTTTCCATATGGCAGGTGTGTTTTTCCAATTATTCAAAACCCAAGTTCTTTCTGTATTACTTTTCTTTCTACTTTGTTGATCACGTAGCTTCCATATCATTGGCCAAGATGGTTACTTGAGATCCAGCTCTCAGATCCACATATTAGCCCCCGAGAAAGAAGAAGGACCAAAGACAGTTGTGCTCGTCTCTTGATAGTCCCTTCCAAGAAGTTCCACTTAGGAACTTCCAGTTAGGTCTCACATAACCTTGTCACATGGGCACATTTGCTGCAAGAGATTGCGAAACACAGTCGTTGTTTTTGGGGTGGTCATATGTCCCGCAAAACAAAAATAAAAACAAAACAAAACCCTCATATTTTTCACTCTCAACTATTTGCAGTAGCTTTACAGAAACTGTTCTGTCTGCCTTTGGTGTGCACCTCACCCTTGTACCTCCATAAATGCACCTATAATACACTATCTATATGGATTTTCTTGTGTACTTCTCCATTAGTCAGAGAGCTCCTTGTGGGCATGAGTGACTGACGGGCACTCAAGTTCCAGGTTTTGGTGTTTTTTTTTTTTCTTCCAATAGACCATTCCATTTAGCTTAACTGTAGAAACATAACCATAAATGTCTGAGAACGTGGACATAGGCATAATTCTGCCCAGGGAACATGCATTGCAACCCAATGACTGGTACAGAGGCCTCCTTAAAGGGGTGATATTTGAACTAAGAGCAGAATTGGGAGAAGGAGCTAATCATGCAACAATCAGAGGAAAGAGCGTCCTAGGCAGAGAGTTCAGCTAAGACAAAGGCCTTGAGTTAAGGCAAGCAGGGATTTGGCATTTTCAAGAACAAGAGGGAACAGTGTGGCTGGAGGGCAACATGTAAAGGGAGAGTGGGAAGAGTTGTCAGGGCAGCGGTGACAGGGACAGACTTCATGCCAGGTGAAGGTGGCACAACATGGAGGTCACAAGTATGGGCTCCAGAACAAGCCATTTGGAGAGCCCATGGTTCTACCACTGACCAGCTGGGAGACCTTGATAGGCTGCTTAGTCTCTCTGTGCCTTAGCTTTCCCGTCTTTAAAATGGTTATAGGACAGACTCTTTTTAGAGTGGTTGTTAGAGTGGTTTTAACAACAGGAATTTATTTCTTACAGTTCCGAAACACTGTGAGCACCCGATAGGTCCTTGGCACCTGCTCTTATGAAGGTGTGTCCAGCTTTTTGCCACTCCTGTCATCCAATATCTATACCCAAACCTAGGCTCCTGCCACCCTCCTACTCTCTAACTCAGTTAGTTGTTTGCTCAGTCGGAATTAGGTTTGCTATAATATCAATCAGATTAAACATAGAAAACTTCCTTCCCTTTCAAGTAGAAATCCTGGGGCAGACAAGTCCAAGCTGAGATGGTGGCTCTGTGGATGATAGAGACCCTACTCCTTCCATCTTTCTTCTTCATCATTGTTGACTCTGGCTTCAGATAGTTGCTGGGGTTTAAGCTGTCATTGTGTCCCATCCCAGAAAGAGAAAAGGTGGAATGAAGAGGCTTTGGCTAGTTCAGTGGGTTAAGTGTCTGACTTTGGCTCGGGTCATGATCTCAGGGTCCTGGGATGGAGCCCTGCACTCAGCCATCACCCCGCCCCATGCAGCCCTGTGCTGAGCAGGGAGCCTGCTTCTCTCTTTCTCTCTGCCCCTTCCCCTGCTTGTACTCTCTCTCTCTCAAATAAAAAATAAAAAATAAATAAATCTTTTTTTTGTATGGAAGGAAGAAACTCCTTTTAAAAAGCTACTCCTGAAGCCCTATCCAACAGCCTGCTGTCATTTCATTGTTCAGAATTATTCACATGGGCACACCTAGCTGGAAGAGAGGCTGGTGTATGTTTTTTCCAGCTTGGCACATTGTATGGAATTCAATTACTATGAAAGAATCCTATTGGCGTAGACCTCTCTTCTTTCTCACTGCCTAGATTCTAAGCCAGACTCCTATTTGTTGTCTCCTAGGCCACTCCTCATGGGCTCTCTGCCTAAAAATGCCCATCTTCACCCCACTTTACACATGTGCAGTCTTCAGTGGCTTTCATTTGCATCGAGCAGAGCCCACAAACTAGTATCTCAGAAACTGAATCCAGCCTACAGTCATATTCTGATTGACCTTCATGGTACTTTCAAAACTAAATGAATTACTTACCACTGAATTGAACTACTTACCAGAGTTTAACAAACCAAAATTCTGTCTAAAATCCTGCATTTCCTTCTTTTGATAGCAGAGGTTCTGGGCCCACATCCCTGAATAGCAATAATTAGCTGTGGTTGAGTAATCACTCACTGCTTTGGATAGCATTTGGGATTTCCAGTTTGCCCCAATCCCAGCTCTTCCTCTTGCCTCTTCCCAGACCATACCCAGACCACTTCCCTAATTTACACTTTCTGACTATCCCCTGGAAGAATTTGAGTTTAAAGATCCTGAGGATTGAGTTTAAAACTCTTTGTCTTTTCTTCAAGACCCTTCCATGATCTGGCCCTAGCTTGCTCTTCCAGCTATTCTCTTCATGTACTGTCTGCTCCAAACACTCCCCACCCTGCACCTCTTGACTGTAAGCTCTATGAAGGCAGAGGCCATGTCTGTTTTGCTTCTATTCAGTCTATTTCCAGCACCCACAACAGTGCCTAGTTCATAAGGAATGCTCAATAATTAATTGTTCGATGAATCCATACTTGCTTTTTGTCACCTCCCTGTTTATGCTCATGGTCCCATTCCCTCAAATGACCTTTTCTTGTATCCGCATGATAGGAGCTCAAACATTCTTCAGAGTCCAACACCCCTCCTTTATGAAGACTTCCTTGACACACTTGCTGGCAAAAACTACAAATCCTAATGCTTTTAGGAATCATGGAGTTCCCAGGACATATCCCAAAGTGCCCAAGGCTTCTACACTCTGGAAGGAAACCAGGTTGGAGAAGACTCAACATTATATGCCAAGTTACTCTGGTGGCTAGATTTGGAACCGAGTGAGAAAAAAGATAGGAGGCTACTGCAGTAGTCTAAGCAAGACATGATGGTAGCTTGGGCTTGGGGACTGGCAGAAAGGCAGGAAGAACTAAATGGATAGGAGAGATTATCAGCACATTAGAATGTCAGCACTTGACAATATAATGAAAGATAATAAAGACAAAGGAAGGAGAGGGTTTCAAAGATGACTATTTGATTGCTGGCTCATGACAGAAACACATAGTACTATTATTCCCTGAAAAATAAAATACAGAGAACCAGACCTTGGGGTCTAGTTTTGGCCTTGTTGATTTTGAAGATCTTGGAGATATTCAACTTAAGATGTCAAATAAGAGGTTAGATATATGGGTTTGGAGGTCAGAAAAGCATTCTGAGCTGAGGATATGAATTTCAAAGTTATCAGAATTATCTATCAACTGTTAAAACTCTGGATATGGTTTTCGTTGCTAAATGCCAAGGGAGGTAGTATAGAAGAAGAGAATAGGGTTCATGGCCAAGTCTTAGGAAGTCGACGCTTAATATCCAGGCCAAAGAAATTGAGCCTACAAAGGAGATAAAGGGGGTTGTCCAAAGATCTAGGAACAAATCAGATAGGGATTGCATTGGAAAGCCAAGGAAGAGGGTATCTCCGATGGAAGAAGTGATATATTGGTGAAAGGTGAAGAAAGGTGAGAACCGAAAAACACTCATTAATGTAGCATTGTGAATGTCATGGGTGACCTCATGGGAGCCATTTGGAAGGGTGAGTGCTGGGCCTGATGGGAGGAAGCCTACTGAAGAGCATTGGTTGGGAGGTGAAGCAAGGGAGATTTATGGGCAAAGAGAGGCAACCTACCACCTTAGATTGGGAGATTCTCTGCAGCTCAGTCCATCCGGGAGATATTACAGGTTGTGGCACCTTGGGCCAACGTTGGATTACGAGATGTGGTCATCAAGGACATCCCTGGGATGTGACTAAAAATGTCCAATGGATTGAGCAACATGGAGGTCATAGGTGTCCTTAGAGGTGGGACAGTATGAGGGTTGGGAGACAGGGTTGAGGCTTGGAAGAGAAGGAAATGGAGAATGGAGACCATGAAAATTATGTGAAAACTAGCTTCTCCCTCCTTAGTCTCTCTGCTTCTACCTGCCTATGTGCTTAACAAGAACCTCATTTACCCCTCTGCTCTCTCCCAGCAGATGGAACCACAGATGGTAGCAAGGAAGAGGAGATATAATGTATGGATAAATGCCTCAGCCCTTTCCTGAATCCCAAAGACAGCTGGTGCCTTGGATTTTTTTGATAGAGGCCATACATCCTGTATTGGGTTTCCTCATTTGTATGTGTGTTTACATGATTTTAATCTCAATCCCAAAGTCTACTGCTGATTTAGAGTTCAAAAGCATCTCCTCTATAGTTAGGTACATCCCTGTGTGGTTTCTGAGAAGAACGAGGAGCTTCCCAAGGGAAGATGCTGTCATTCATAGAAAACAAATTCACTGTGCAATCCAGGAAGGATAAAGAGCATGGCATATGGCAGGGCTTCCAGATTCTGTCCCTCAGAAGTGAGATAGGGACAACTCTTGAAACTTCACACTTACTCGCAAAATCAGAGGACAGGGGACTCAGATTATACAGATGGTGGTGAAATGGAAAAAAAGTAAATGTTGACAACTAGACTTCTTTCCCATCAAAGACATTTAATATAATCTCTAATGATTAAGTACCTAACCCTCCTTTCAAAACTCCATTGAATTTTAGGCAACTAGATCTTTATAGCAAAAAATGAAAAAGATTGAAATATGTCATTGATCACCTGGGTTTTAGAGAGGCCTTGCAATTTAATTTCGTCATTTCTCTGGACCTGTAACTGTCCAATAGCAAATAAGGTGAGCCACAAATCTAAATTTAAATTTTATAGTAGCCATATCATGAAATTAAAAAGAAACAGGTGAGATGTCTTGAGAACATATTTTATTCATCCCAATGTATACAAAATATTATCATTTAAATATGTATTTAATATGCACATGTATTAATGAAATATTTTATGTTCCTTAGTTCATACTAAGTCTTTGAAATCTGCTACGCATTTAACACTACACACCCTGATTCTGACTAGCTACATTCCAAACTCTCAATAGCCATGTGTGACTGGCGGCTACCTAATTGGACAACCCTACTCTAAATAAATCATCCAAGAATCATGTACAAAAGAATCCATCTCATTAAAAAATATGCGACTCCTATTGACTTGAGTACCTGTTACGTGACAGACACGGGGCTGACGATTTTACATATGTCATGTTATTTACTCCTTACCGTGATTCTACACATAGATATCATTATCCTTCTTCTATGGAGGGGAAACTGAGGCTCAGAATAGTCAAATAAACTGTGCTTCACTAAGTGTCAGGATCAGGTTTTAAACTGAAGTCTGTGCTTTTCTTAAGACTCAACATTGGGGGACACCTGGGTAGCTCAGTGGTTGAGCATCTGCCTTTGGCTCAGAGATTGAGTCTGGTATCGGGTTCCCCACAGGGAGCCTGCTTCTCCCTCTGCCTGTGTCTCTGCCTCTCTTTCTGTGTCTCTCATGAATAAATAAATAAAATCTTAAAAAAAAAAAAGTCTCAACCTTTGGCCATATAGTTGGTTAAAATCTCCGAAACTTTGACATAGATCATGATGTTCATTCAAGACACATGTTCACAGTAAGAAGCACAGCTATAAGGCCACCAAATAGTAAACACTCAGGAAAGCAACAAGGAAGGAAAGGGACGCCCCGTCAAATCCCAATTCTTATTAAGTAGTAGACATTAACTCATCTGAGAGCAAATTTTATTGAGCACTTTCTTTGGTTTGGATTTTAAAGATTTTAAGTCATCTCTACACCCAACTCAGGGGTTAAATTTATAACCCTGAGTTCAGAAGTCACATGCCCCACCAACTGAGCCAGTGAGGCGCTCTGTGCACTTCCTTGTATACCAGGCATTATGGAGAAAAGAAAGAAATACACAAAATTTCCTGGCTCTGACCCACCTCTGCACCACCCTCTGCCCTCCATCCTTTCTCTCACAGGAAATTTCCTATTTCCCGACTTGCCTTTCCTGACTCACATTTGTGCACCTCCTGTTCCCTCTGGTGGAAGAGAAGCCCTTCTCCAGTCATCCCTCAAGCTCTGGCTCAAATGTCACTTCCTACAGGAAGTCTGCCTTGACACTCCAGGCACTTTTGCCCTTCTTGGGTTCACAGCATCTTTCTATCAGAGCACTTACTACACATGTGTTTCTGAGTCTTTTCCCAGAGAGTGAGCTCCTGGAAGCCAGGAGAATGCTTGATTCAACAATTTGAGTGTCTAACCCAACTATCTGCTAGGGTCTCCTAGTCCCTAAACTCTAGGTCAGATTGACTCAAGTCCCAATTCTATAGATTAGGGAAACCTAAAGCCCATCCTCAGGATTCTCCAAATTTGGGGAAACGTTTTTACAGTCTTATGGTTAATTCTCTTTTTATGTCCTGATTTTGTCAGAATTGTTCTGCTCTATCTCATAGCTATGTCTTCAATCCCGCTCTGGCATCAGACCCCATACAACACACAGCTTCTCTCTTAGTCTCTCCCCACCCCAAAAGCAACCACATAACCACGTAAACAAGGCATTTGACTAAAGACCAAGTGACCACAGGGAGGGGCGATGTGGCATATGACAGAGCAAAGGCCTCAAAATCATATATTAGAGCTTTCTGCAGCCCTTCTGGGCAACCCTGCCCCCCCCCACAAGCATATTACAATCCCACTTCTCAAAAACTTCCCAGCTCCTCTCTCCAATCTTTTTTCTGCCACCCACTCTGCTTCTCCTTCCTTTTTTTTTTTTTTTTTCTTTTTTAGGAGCCAAAATCCCTCTCATTTTCTCACATAGAATGGTGCATCTTTTCCTTTCTGCTTGGGCTCCTCCAAATACCTAAGTATTGGTTATTCTCCAACCCAAACCCTTAACAAGGTATTTTCCTCAGCAAAAGCAGTTCCCCCTCTTAAGAAAAATCTCAGACAACAGTTAAGGGAATAATAACTTCTGTCTGGAGAAAGTGCTGGCAAACTTTTTCTGTAGAGGTCTACGGGGCACATAATTTTGGCTCTGTAGGCCATGGGATCTCTGCCACAACTACTCACTTTTGCCACTGTAGCACAAAAGCAGCCAATATATAAATGAATGAGCTGGGCTGTGTTCCAATAGAACTTCATTTGTAAGAACTGGGGAGGGGGCAGGATAGGCCCCCAGGACCCATTTTGCCAATGGGCAGGATTTGACTCCCAGACAATAGCTCCTGACCCTTTACCTGGAGAAGAGGGGTTCCTGCCTCTATGGAATTTCCAATCAAGTCTGGGAAACAGGGCAGGGCAGAAACATGAAAAGATAGATCCCTCATATTTTTAAGAGATATAAATGATAAACTCCAGATGAATGAATGGTCTAGGGCCAAGTTGACACTGTAACAAAATTTCTTAATGCAATTTTGCATGAAGCACAGGTAGTTTTTGGATAGTGTTGGAGAGGAAGAGCTCCTTTCAGAGAGGCGCCTTTGCTAGGAGAACAGGGTCACCTAACGCAGGTGTCAATAAGCTACAGCCCCCCAGGCCAACTGCAGCCCACCAACTGTTTTTGTAAATAAAGTTTAAGGGCTAGCCACGCCCATTCATTTGCATATTGTCTCTTGCTGCTTTCCCTTTGCCTTCAAAGTTGTTTTGACACATATAGCCCACAAAGCCCAAGGTATTCACTATCTGGCCCTCTACAGAAAAAGTTGGCTGACCCTTGAGCTAAGACATTTGCAATATGGGGTTGTAAAGAGCACAGATTGTGGAGCCAAAGAGCCTTAGATCCAAGCAACAGGCCTGTTACCTTCCAAGTGTGGCCCTAGACGAGTTACTTCGGCTCTGAGGCTAGTTTTCTCACCTATGAAATGAGCTGGTGGGTCTATTTCAGCAAGGTGTTGGGTCTATTGAGCGAGACAAGGTGAAAAACAATACAGTGCTCAACACACACACACAAATACGATTTCCCTTTCTCCCTCCGCATAGCAACTGATTATAAAATAATACTGCAGTCTGCGGGTTTTAAGTGATTCCTGAACAAACATGATTGCAGTTCAGGTGTTATTAAGGCAGGTGGAGTCTCACGCGCAAAGGATTTAGAGATTCTTCTAAAGGGAGCTTCAAGTGCGTTGCTAAATGTATGTGTTGTTCTTTCCTTTACAAGTGGCATAAAACCAAGGCAAAGTGGCTTTTTAAAAAAGAACATTTGTTGGTTTGCGTAACTAAAAATCTCTGGGTTGGATCTTTGTGCATGGTGGGTCCAGATAGTCACACAGGCCATTGGGAATCTGTGGTCTGTCTATGGTCCTGTGGGCGAGGCCTTCTCCTGAGCCATTTCACTCTCAGGCAGCCCCTCCCCACGCGCGGTGGGAAAAGCCCAAGAGCTGCTTAGATCTACGGATTAGCACAGGGGTCCCCCACCCTCGCCCCAGGGCCAAATCCCACCGATGCCTGTTTTTGTACAGCCTGTGAGCTAAGGCAAGCTTTTACTTTTTTAAAGGGCTGTAAAAAAATGCAAAGAAGGTCTACGTGACAGAGACATATGGCTGAGCAGACAAAAACCAAAATAATTATTATCTGGCTCTTTGCAGAATGCATTTGCCAACGTAGCAGCTCCACTATCAAAAGATCCCATTCTTGTCATTTGCTCCCAGTAAAAGACCCCAGAGCGCCTTCCTGGGACCATCTTGTTTACCTGCACTGCCTCGTGGGAAGTATTCTCATTTCTTTTCTTTCTTTCTTTCTTTCTTTCTTTCTTTCTTTCTTTCTTTCTTTCTTTCTTTTTCTTTTCTTTTCTTTTCTTTTTGAAAAACTAATTTTTTTTATTGGAGTTCAATTTGCTAACATATAGTATAACACCCAGTGCTCATCCCATCCTTTTCTTTTTTTTTTTTTTAAATTGAAGTTCGATTTGCCAACCTATAGTATAACACCCAGTGCTCGTCCCATCAGGTGCCCTCCTCAGTGTTTACATTTCTGTCGCTGATGTCAGAGAGAGCTGAGTGGATTAAGGGCTCCACTGATTTTCTCTTGAGCCCTTGAGCCCGTAACTTCATTCATTTCTCAGAATTTTATGTAACACAATCGGCTGGACTTTCTGATGGGTTCTTTTTTTCTCTCATTACTTCCTTCTTACCTTTAACCACTTTAAAGCTTCTTATTTTATAGTCTGTATCTGATATTTGAGTATCGGAAAGATTTATATCTGCTATTCATATGGCCGCTGGCATGGGTTCATGCGTCTGAGGTTTTTAAAATCTTGGATTGTGAATTCATCTTAAGTGGTGTTTGATCCTCAGGAATCCTGAAGCTCCAGGTTTGGGGGTGTCTCTCCAGTGAGGCTTCACCTCTGCTTTGTCAGGAACTTTGGGAGCATCTAAGAACTGTTTCTGTGTTAATATAACATCCAGAGGTCCCCAGCACCCCGTAGCAAGTGCACCTTTGAACGCCAAAGCTAGTGAGGGCAGGCCTGGGGTTTCAAATCCCCATCCCCTACCTACCCTGCCAAAGCTCTCTCCAAGAAATGCAAACTTGCCTCTCATTTCCTTTGGTCATTTGGGGGCCTTTTTTCTCTTTACCCTTTGACTAAGGGTAGCAGCTTTACGTGGAATATCAATTTTTCCTTCTGTCCCAGAGTAACCATTAAATCCCGAGCTCCCTGGTTTCTGAGATCATCAAACACCCCCAGGCAGCCCCTGCTTTAGTGTGCAGATTGTACTCTGGTTTTTAGTTTCCATTTCATTTTTGGTCCCTGGGATTTCCTTTTCTTTCTTTTGAGCCCCGTTGGACATTTAAAGGGATGCTAGTTCTATTTTATACTGCATTTCCAGGTGTTTCATAGCAGGAGGGTTTTATGTAATGCAATCCACCACATTGCCGGAAATGGAAATCCCATTAGGCCTGTGAGCCTGTATGAGACCATGCCAGCATCATATGCCACCTGCAGATATCTTCCTCTGCCACTTTAATCACCTCAGATAGCACCAGAGGAGGTGCTCACGAGGGATTTAGTGGAGGTGATCACTTGAGTGAGTTACCAGAGGGGTTAGCAGAGCGTGGCGGTGACGTGTTTCAGGCACAGGCACTCCCCATACTCGTGTATAGAGCAGCAGCATTGTGTAGGGTTTAAGAGGACAAGCTCTAGAATCAGATTGTCTTGATTTAAATCTGAGTTCTACTTCCAAGATGGGTAACCTTGAGCAAATCCTTTAACCTCTGCACCTTCATTTCTGGCACATGACATCCTCCCCAACAAGGTAAGGTGAGCCCTTGCTAGGTGCTGGGGAAGACACCCATCTTCCCTGAGCTCTCACACACAGGGTCAGCCATGGGAGGGACATGAGCTCATAGGAGAGACCTGCCCCTTCCAAGAAATAAAAAAAGGGAAGAAGGATGTGGAAAAAGCCTGAGGTCATCACCTTCGTAACTGAGGAGAAATAGGCCCAGTGCTCAGGAAAAAAAAAAAAAATTAAGATTGTAAGAAATGCTCTTTGAAAATGTAAAATTGGATGAGGATTGCCTCGTTTGTGTACACAGATCTAAAAATGAAAACTCCCCCAAAGGGTCTCAAGGTCTTCGCCAGTCCCAGAGATGTCACCCTTCATTATGAAGGCTGTGGGGAAAAGGAGCAAAGCATGTCTGCCTTCAGCAACAGGCAGGGGTGGGGCTGGGGAGAGTCAGGGGTCTCCTGACCTTTGCCACTTTGGGTCTCTATACCACCCCTGCACCTCCATCTGCTTCTCATCTAACCCCTAAGTCCTCGGGATGGAAGTGCCCTGCAAATTCCTGGGGAACATTTACTCTCAGGAGAACCAAAGACCACCAGAAACTGCTCAGCTTTTCTAAGGGAAGTGGAAGCTGATGAAAAGGCAAACAAGTGTGCAAAATAGAAATGCATTTCTGCCACAGACTAGAATCGGCATCCTTGAAAAGATTTTTCCGTAAGTATCTGCACAACATTTGGCTACAAGAACAATTATTCATCCAAACAACTTTTCAAATGGGTCATTTGGCACTGCCATGCAGAAGTGTGTCGATTAGGAAGTGTTCCGTTGTTTCCTCCCGAGAAGTGGGCTGAGCCCTGGAAAATGTGTTTCTCACTCAACAAGTCCTTATTCAGCAGCCTGAGAGGCAGAGAGAGGCTAGAGTGGCCAGCTATCAGCAACACTCCATTTCTTTTCCTTTTTTTTTTTTTTTTTTTTGGTTGTAGGAGCAGCTCTCCTTGAACTTTGAGCATCTTGTAGGTTCAGGTTAAATCCAGATAAAAACTTGCCACAAAGTTAATCTGGCATTCTAACAGTTAAAATCATTTTTTTTTCTGGACATTTAAGGGGAGTGGAGTAGGGGGAGAGGGGGTTCAAATAGAAAATAATAATTCACACAAATTTGTTCCCTTATAAGCACATAAATCCTTTCATTGTTACGTTTCCTTTTCAGGATGCCGGGGTCTCTGCATTGTGACAAGGTCAAAAGCTGTCCATTATGCCACCTGCTAAGCAGAGCAGAGCTAGAAGCTATAGGTTGAAGTTCAGGAAGGCACACTTCACCTTAAGAGATGGAGATAATGACAAATTCTCAGGGCTGTCCATCTTCCGAATAACAGGCTTGGCCAAGAAGTGAGTCCCCTCATGGAGGGAAGCAGAAGCAATCACCAGGAAAGCTGTTGCCGGGTTTTTGACTTGAGTATGGGATTAAAACACGAGGTCCTCGGTCTATTCCAGCCTTAAGATTCCAGGACTTTTCCTTTTATTTATTTATTTTTTTGGACTTTTCCTTTTAAAAATAACATTTGCGTGGTACTTCAAAGTTTTTAATGAACCTCACGTGATCTCATTGATTTTTTGTTTTTTTTTTTAATGGAGATGACTTTTCCTGACTCTATAGTGAGCATGAGTAAATATAAACAATGTAGGCTTCTGAAGGAAGATGAACAGAATGAAAGCAAAATAGAGATTCTCCTCCCCCGATGTCTAAAATGTGAACGGAAATAATGAAAACCAGCAAAACAAGAAAATTGGCAGTAGCAAGCAAACAAGGAAATGTGTACAACCTCAGGTCACGTACCTCAAGAAGTGAGGGATAGAAAGGGCAGATTTTCAAGCAGCGCAGCTTCTAACGCTGTGCTCACGCTGGAACCTTGCACTAATTAAAAATCTTAAGAATTTTCATCATAAGCTCCAAATCTAAGAAACAAACTAGCCGAGCATAGTGTTTCCCCTTAGTGTTTTGAGTTAGAGAACCTGTGAATAAAAATATGAATTCAACATACCGGGGCCGAGAGAAAAAAAAATTATGCAACAAGAGAAGGATCTGGGAAAAAAAAATGAAAAAAATGGGGAAAAAAAAAGGAGACTTCAGTTCTAGGTAAGCAATTAAAAACCAAAACAACATTGCCGTGGAGCTAATAATAATAATTTTTTTTTAATTTTTTTTTTTTATTTATTCATGATAGGCACACAGTGAGAGAGAGAGAGGCAGAGACACAGGCAGAGGGAGAAGCAGGCTCCATGCACTGGGAGCCTGATGTGGGATTCGATCCCGGATCTCCAGGATCGCGCCCTGGGCCAAAGGCAGGCGCCAAACCGCTGCGCCACCCAGGGATCCCAATAATAATTTTTTAAAAACCCTATATGACACAGCTCAAAATAAAATTACAGATACAGAAAAAAATACTAGAGATAAACATGATGAAGGCACAGAAAAGGCATAAGTGATTTGAGCCTCCCTGTTCCTAGAGCAGAGAACCCACAGACAGGACGGACTAAATATACAAAGACATGAAACAAGAAAATTGCTCTGACAAATGAAAAAATGAATCTACAGATTGAAAGAGTACACGAAGACCCAGGAAAACAGACACTGAATGATCCACATGGAGACATGGCCTTTTTAACTTGCTGAACTTCAAAGACTTCAGAAAAAGAAGTCTTGGCGTACCGATAACAAGTAAGGGAAGCCAGTTAGATTGGCCTCGATCTTTGATAATCTCTATTCAATGCCAGAATAAGAATGAAGCACCGTCTAGAATTTCCAAGGGAAACTGTGACTCAAGATGGTTTCATCCATCCCAGATAAGTTCCAGAACGAAGGCCACAGGCAAACACCCAGGGCCCATGAAGGAAGTCAGAAGATACGCAC
Organism: Canis lupus dingo; assembly: GCF_003254725.2. Lineage (NCBI taxonomy): Eukaryota > Metazoa > Chordata > Mammalia > Carnivora > Canidae > Canis > Canis lupus. The sequence continues at coordinate 46,742,751 of NC_064255.1, forward strand.
GCACCCATGGGTCTTCTTTGAAAAAAGAAAAAAATTATTGAGTGATGAAGCCCAGTCAATTTAGAGATGAGTCAAAATAAAGGGTTTGAGGAAGGACAGCCTGGGGTGAAAAGGATTTGGCATGAACACACAACTCATTGGAACACAGAACCGGTGACAGTAAGCGATGAGGACACGCTAGTGTTTCCACGACAGAACGTGAATAATACAGACTATGCTGTTGTACGAATAGTAATAGAGCCAACATTGGGAGGTGAGGGACAGAGAGATGGGAGGAAGCACACGTCTAAAGATTGGCTCATCTTTCATATCCGTGAGTCATTCAATACTGCCTGAAATTGAAACCTACGGCTAAAAAAATAATGACTCCAACCTCTTAACATTTTTCATTGCTTTGCTTAACCTTCTTCCCTCAAGAGGGGCTGTTAAGAAATAATATCTCTTGCGGTAAAGATGCATTTAACCAAAGGGCAGCAATTCGCTCAGTTGAACTCCAGCTTTGCTCTTCTACTGCGGAATTTGAGTGCTATAAGTAAATCTATTATTTTAAAAGCAGCGTGGATAATATACTCGTATTTTTGTCCAAAATATATCTGCCTACGGTTGCTTCTCTTTCGATCTGTCTCCAGCCTGCATTCATTCCCCTGTCCCTCTTCTTCCTCCCACACAGGACTTGGATTTTCACTGATGGTGGGCTCTCGGCCAGGGAGACCCTGTACTCCAGGGTGCTCGGAGCCCAGCTCTGGCTTCAGCCCCGTGGGGTGCGGTTGGTCCCAGCATAAGCCTGTTTCTCCTCGCCCCGTGGAACTGGGGACAAAGACAACCAGGGTGTGGGATATTCTTGCCACAGAATCTGGCCGGGCCTTGTCATCCAGTTAAGGCCAATGAAACTGGAGGGGTGGGGAAGGCTCCCCAGGGATTTCTGGGGAAAGAGGCTTCCTAGCTTTAAGAGGACACTGATCATTGGAGGCTCCCTCTCTCCATCTGGACTTGGTGGTGGGAAGGTGCAGAGCCTGTTGCAACGAAAGCCACTCGTAAAGCCACCTACGACTGACACCCCCACCTGCCGAGGCCAGAGTCACAGACAAATGACGCTGGGTCAGGCCACCCTCCGAATGTGGGTTTTGGAAATCAACACATTTCCATATGTGTTAAACCAACTAGAATTGGATTTTATTTTATTTTTTTATATATAAATTTATTTTTTATTGGTGTTCAATTTGCCAACATATAGAATAACACCCAGTGCTCATCCCATCAAGCACCCCACTCAGTGCCCGCCACCCAGTCACCCCACCCCCCGCCCACCTCCCCTTCCACCACCCCCCAAGTTCGCTTCCCAGAGTTACGAGTCTCTCATGTTCTGTCTTAGAATTGGATTTTATATGTATTTTTGATGCTGAAAACATTGAAACAAACCAGAAATGATCCCTGACACGTCGATTTAGAAAACTGTGAGATGTTTTCATATGGATGGTAATCATATGGAGTTAACAAAAAATGTACATTTCTCCATTGTCTAAATACTTTGTAAGAAGCATGTCTTATTTTTACCAACACAAAAAGTCATTCTTCTTGAATATTAAATTGTTAAATATAAAAACAATCCATGCTCATTGTAAAAAACCAAAAACCCCCCAAAATCCAGTTTCTCTACCAGTTGCCCCAAATGGAACTAGAAAGAGAGAGAAACAATATTCTCTGATCAGAAAATATAATAAACGTGATCTTAGAAATAGTCAACGTCTTTACCAAACTAAGCACTTTATGTGTATTATTTAATTTTCACAACATATCTATGAAGCAGTTAACATTAACATCTCCATTTTATAGAGAAAGAAGTATCTTGTTCATTTCTCTGCAATTGCCTGAAATGCCCTTGAAAAGAGGCAAAGTCTGTCGGAGCGCATTAAAGACCAACAGTTTATACCACACACACAAATAACATGTGTGTGAGAGTACTGTTCCTCAAAATAGATATAAAGGTAGCAGATCATGTTCTGGTTTAGTAGGCACAGGGATGAGAGGGCTGCAAGTCTTGGGGCTTTTGGAAGTTGCGGGTGACTGGGCTCTCTCGATCTTGTAAAAATGAACCCCCAAATCACTCTGAGAGCTGTTACCACCTAAATTGTGGACTTCTGTCATTTTTAACAATCTATTCAGAAACATAAGCTCCAGGAAGGTGAGAACTGAGTCTGTGTCATTTGATGTTGTATCCTCAGTGCTTAACACAGTACCTGGTACATCGTGCTCAATGAAAGAAGGAAGGAAAGACAGGAAGAAGGAAGGAAGGATGGGGGGAAAGAAGGAAGGAAAGATGGGAGGAAGGAAAGAAGGAAGAAAGGAAGGAAGGAAGGAAGGAAGGAAGGAAGGAAGGAAGGGAGGGAGGGAGGGAGGAAGGAAGGAAGGAAGGAAGGAAGGAAGGAAGGAAGGAAGGAAGGAAGGAAAGATGGGAGGAAGGATGGGAGGAAAGAAGGAAAGAAGGGGGAGGGAAGAAGGAAGGATGGGAGGGAGGAAGGATGGGAGGAGGGAAGGAAGGAAGGAAGGAAGGAAGGAAGGAAGGAAGGAAGGAAGGAAGGAAGGAAGGAAAGATTAGAGGAAGGGAGGAAGGAGGAAGGAAGGAAGAGAGGGAGGGAGGGAGGGGGGAGGGAGGAGGAAGAAAGAGAGAGGGAGAGAGGGATTATTTTCCACTTCACTTCTGGTCCACTCACCTGCATCTTTGGTGTCTTTAAAGGGACATACGGGCCTTCCCCTTCCTCCCCGTCTCTTCCTGCTGGCAGGAAGACACATGATGACAGGGAGCCCAAAAGGCTGTCTGGGACCACGAGGGCATGAAGCTACATCTTGAGGGTGACAAAGTAACAACACAGAATCCTAGTTAAGCCACAGTCACAGCCCTCCAGACTCCTTCACGGGAGAAAAAAAACAACCATCTTGTTTAAGTTGCTGTATTTGGAGATCTCTCAAAAATAGCAGACTGATTCTTGACCAGTGTTAGTCAAGTATAGACACATTCTATAGAAACTATGCTTGCCGGGGTGGCTAAATCATTGACATTCCCTTAATTCAGTTCTTTAGTTTATTTTATCTTAATATCAGATTTCTAGAAATTCCATTGGCTTAAGGGAATTTATGGCTAAAACCTCTGGGAGACATTGAGCCTCCAGGATACTTAGATCCAAGGGTTAAACAATGTTCATAGAGTCAATCTCTCTCCCTCGACTCTGCTTTTCTCTCTAGTGGGTTAACCCCCAGGCAGGACCTCTATGTGGAGTGAAGGCTGAAAGCTCTTGGCCCAGAGTATCCTTAGAGACAGCAGTTAGAGTAGGGAAAAAACTCCTACCCCCAGGCTTCCCTGAAATCCTCAAGGCCAACTCTCACGGGACTCTTATGGGATCATGTGCCCAAATGAACCAATCACTGTGGACCATGTGGCTCAGGCCTGGAACCTGTGCCCTCTCCTGGAGCTAGAGGGACTTCAGCTTTACCTGAGCCAGGTGCCCTGAGACTGAGAAATATGAGGGTCCCCAAAGAAATGTCCGGCTGCTCTTACCAGAACCAAAGGAATGAATGCAAGGAGGCGACAACTACAGATGTCTGCTATAATTTACTTATTTCTTGATTGAGCAAATATTGATTGAAACCCCAAGAATGTGCCTGGCCTGGGCCTAGGTGACGGGGGTAGAGAGCAAGGAAAACAGACAAAAAAATCCCTGCCTTCCCTAAAGATCCTTCACATTCAATGAGGATGAGGCGGTTTCTTGTGCGCTCTTAAAAAGCTTGTGTGTCTCTTCTGGGACACTTCCAAACCCACCAGAAAAATCACTAGGTTCATAAAAAAGCAATTTGGGACTTTCACATTACGGGGAGGATGCAGAGGCCGGGGTGGGGGTGGTTCCTTTGTGAGACGGGGACGAAGAGGGGAGCCAAGAAAAAAGTAAAGGTAATATCCGAACAGTTTATAGGTGGAGTCTGGTCGTTTTGGGGTGAAGTCATCTCGCTCCCCAGACAACTCAATCACTCTTGCCCCCGCCCTCCATCCTAATCTTGCAAGCAGAGTATAAAGAGCTGGAAGAAATATTAGTCTGACATATGGGCACCAATTAGGTTTTTATAGGTCCAGGAAATAAAACACTAACTTCTATAGCTGCTGCTAGTGCAAATGGCCCAGTAATCTGCCCCCCGAGGAGTATGAAAGCGCTTGGACGGTTTCCTGCATTGCACACCGTCTCCCCCCATGGCACTTTGTTGTCCCAACAAATTTATTTTCAGCCCTTGTAAGAGCCATATGCTTACGGTTTTAGGAAGGGAGCCACTCCAGATAAAGTGGAACTTGTCTCTGAAAAATGAAGTCCAGGTACGTCGTTTCTTTGCCCATGTTTTGGGATAAGTTGATCATCCTCCAAACTGTGCCCTGATCGACAGATTGATTCAGAGCTTTGTGCGAACTTCTGACACAGGCAAGGACCATATTGTAAAAGGCACGGGAACATTTGCTGTGCACGCCTCCTCCTCCGTGCTGCCCTCCATCCCCACCACCTCCACCCCCAGCCACCACGACTTGGCAAATACTGCCGACCATAAGGTCTTTATTTATTTCAGCAAGTATCTGGTGAAGAAAGAAAACGGGAATAATCATATTTTGGTGGTGGTTGGGGGCGGTGAGGGTGGGGAAAGAATTGAGGAAAGACCAGCAACGCATTTCCTTCTCCTCTAATAGTCACTCAAGCATTTCGGGGTGACCGGTTATGTCCTTGCCCAAAGCGGAACAGAAGGGCAGTCCTGATACAGGTGAAGACCGTTTTTGTGTGTGCCCTTTGACTCAACGTCTTAAAAACTGGTCTCCTATAAACATGCTTACAAGCTACTTTCTCGCTCTGAGTCTCAGTCTTCCTCATCTGTGAAATGGGCTTAAGAACATGTAGCTCCCAGGGGGGTTGAGGGGTTAGATGGCAGGTCCTATGTAAAGGCACAGAGGGAGTGCCCAGTGAAGGGTCGTCGGGCATGCACGAGCCTATGTCATGTTTATGGGGTCATTCATGGCATGGTAGGCCTGGGACGACAGTCCTTCCACATACAGGTGATCCCACCTCCAAGGTCTGCAGACTGAACCCCGGAGCCCCCCAGGCGTTGGAGAGTGACAGGATGTTCAGAGAAACTCACTTCGAACCTAGACAAAGACAGCTCTCCCTGCTGGCTCCAGCATCTGTTTTCCAGCCCCAAAGAGGCCATTTAGATAACAAGGGCAAGTCTGAGATGTGAAATGGCTGATAGCAACCCCAAAATAGAGCAGACCCGAGGTGGAATAGAAGCCCTCTGTTGCCCATCAGTGTCAGCGTCACCTATGTGTGAAAGGTGGGCCCTGCAGAGTCCCAGCGAGGGGAGCTTCCCATATAAGGCCAGAGAGGGGACCCCAGGAGGCAAGGGAGGGGTTGGAGACCCCTGGGCTGGAGGAGGTCATTGCTCAGGCCACCCACACGACACAGACCCCAGGAGCAAGCTTCCCTCCAGCCTCATCTCCTGGAGGAAACGACGCTCTGAGAGCGGACACGAGTTTCCGAGGGGGTCGCACCAGCAGGTGCAGGACTGGGAAGTGCCCAGGTCTCCCCCCGCTCAGGCCCACGGGTGCTACCCCGGAGCTTCCTGGGTCAGTGGGGCTTGAGAGCGAGTGTTCTGGGCAGCAACCAGAGGGTTGGAGAAGCAAGCTTCCGCGAGGCAGGGGAGCACCAAAGAAGAAAGGGAAAGAAGATTGTTTTTTTAAAAAGGGAGAGAGCAAGAAGAGAAAGGAATGGGTTTTTTAAATAGAAAATTGGTATAGGAATATATGTATCAAAACTGTACCAAACGGTAGCAAATGTACCAAATAAAATGGAAAAATCTCATGCTCTTTGTCAGACCCAGCCTCCCCATTTCACTCCCCACGGGTCAAAACTGTTAACAATTTTTAGCATGTCTTCCAGACTTTTCCTGTACATTTATATGTATATGCTGTTTTTGTTTTTTGTTGTTTTTTTTGTTTGTTTTTGTTTTTTTTTTGTTTTGTTTTTCTTTTGTTTGTTTGTTTTTGTAGCGATGTACAACACATCCAGTTTGGCAATTTGGTTTTTTTTTTAAATTTTTACAGTGCAGGTCTTTTTGCATAAATGCTTATGGATCTACCTCATTGCTTCAAGCGGCCCTGCAGTGTTTTATCATGTGCGTGGAATGTGATTTATTTAATCAGTTCTATAACGGTGGGCATTCAGATTGTTTCCAGCATTTTCTCACTAATACAAACAAGCCAGCAGTAAGTACCTTGTTCACCTGTGTGAGTATCTCTCACATAAATGTTTTAGAGTTGGGTCAAAGGGCATATATCTTTCAAATTTTGATAGATTTGACTAGCTACGCTTTCAGAAACTGAATTGATCTGTACCTCCACCAAGATCATGGGCCAGTTGCCCTTCATCTACACCTTCATCAACACCGGGTATCATCAATCTCTGTGCTGCTTGCTTGTGTTTTCAAGTGTATTCTTGAACTCTGAGTAGAGTTAGACATCCATTTATACTGTGATATATATATATATATTATGCACACATATATAAATGTGTGTGTGCATTTGCGAAATACAAATAACTATTTATTTAAGTGTGAAATACTTTTTTGTATTTTTTCCATCTTTTTCCATTTGGCTTTCACCCTTTTCTTCTTTTTTTTTTTTTTGAAGATTTTTTTATTTCTTTATTCATGAGAAACACAGAGAGAGAAAGAGAGGGAGAGACACAGGCAGAGGGAGAAGCAGGCTCCATGCAGGGAGCCTGATGTGAACTCGATCCCAGAACCCCGGGATCATGCCCTGAGCCAAAGGCAGATGCTCAACCACTGAGCCACCCAGGCGTCCCACCTTTTTTTTCTTATTGGATTACAGCAGTTCTTTGTAAATTAAACAAGTGAATCTTAGTCTGCAAAATGGGTAGCAGCTATATTTTCCAGTTTGTTGTTTGTCTCTTGGCTTTGTGTTTTGCTATTTAAAATTTATGTGTTTGGTCACGTTTATAAATCTATTCTTTTTATACCTCCTGGGTCTTATGTCATGCTTTGAAAGAATCTCACTACTCCAAAGGGATACAACTCTACCTTTAAAGTTTTTATGGATTTTTTTTATCTGTTACAAATAATAGAAAAAGTGGCATTTCCTTTAGATAAGGAAGTGTATAGGAACTCAGCTTCCTCTTTCTTTCTCCTCTTATTTTCCCCAGATCATTAGTCTATTGTCTTAACACTACTGATTGGTTGGTTGATGTGTTCTTCGACCACTTCTATGAAATACCACTATTTTCATCAATCAAATTACTATTCATATTTGAGTATTTCTCTGGACTCTATTCGACTAATTTGCTCTGTTCATTCATGTACTAGCATCATTCTGCTTCAAATACTGTAGATTTCTAATACATTTTTAGTTTCTATGGAGGATAATCTCCCCATAACTCTTCCATAAAATGTTTTTTTAAAAAAGGACTTTTGATTATGCTCCAAAGAAGAGACATAACATTATATTTTACAAAATCCACTTGCATGCACATTCTTGTTTTTTTTTTTAAGATTTTATTTATTTAATCATGAGAGACACAGAGAAAGAGGCAGAGACATAGGCGGGGAAGAAGCAGGCTCCATGCCTGGAACCTGATGCAGGACTCGATCCTAGGACCCCAGGATTACAACCTGAGCCAAAAGCAGACACTCAACCACTGAGCCACCCAGGTGTCCCTCCCACACACATTCTTTAGGTTTCTACCATTACATCTTAGTAAAATCTTGCAATGTGTATTTTTAGCTCCTTCCTCTTCATATGTTCCTGACACTGGGGCACGTTGAGCTCTGACCTGTTGCTATTTGTCTAGTAGCAACAAAGGGTAGCTGTGGTGTATCTGGAAGAGAATGAGCTCCCGTTACAAACCTTATGTCCTAGGTAAAGTTACCACAGGATTTCCAGCCAAAGGGAGGTTCGATTCCTCAGACACAGGATGAACGCATGTCCACTGGCAAGGGAGGCCCAGAGTGACTCAGCTGTGTTGGGGTGTCACGTCCCCCCTTCATGTTCCAGAGTCTCCTTCCTTCTCAATCAACTTTCCAACTTGAACATGAGCAACTTGCTAAGGCTGTGAATTCAACTGACCTTGTAATTCTGCAACCCTCCCAATTACATTTCATGTTTGATGTTTAGCAATGTGAGCCTGTGGCTACAATAAATAAAAGATTCTTTTAGGGTAGCCGTGGCAACTTTCTGGTTCTTAGAGCATAGCTTGAACTGAGAGTTTATGGACATTAGCTTGTCAATTGCTTTCTATCAATGCCCCACTGTACCTAGGAGAACATGTCCAACACTCCAGGCCTTGCTCCTGCTCATACTTCACCAGTCGTCTTAGCTTGATGAATGCTCACTGAATACCATGATGAGCATCTCTTTCCCACTGGCAAGGAGCCCCTCGCTGCACTCGAGCCCATGTGTACGTGTGCATGCATGGTTGAATGGATGTGTGCATATATATGTGTAGAGAGAGACATTACGAGGAATTGGCTTATGTGATCATAGAGAAATCCCATGATGGCAAGCTGGAGACCCAGAAAGGCTGGTAGTATAACTCAAAAACTGGCCAAAGAAGATGAGATGTGTCCCAGTTCAAGCAGCTTGATAAGGAAAAAAGGAATGAGAGGTTTTTGTTTTTGTTTCTGTTTTTGTTTTCTTACAATATCTCTTATTTATTTGGGCTCTCAAAGGATTGGCTGATGCCTACCCATACTGGGGAGGACAATCTACTTTCCGGAGTCCACCAATTCAAATACTAATCTCATCCGGAAACATTCACAAACTCACCCAGAATTAACGTTGAATCTGAGTACCCCATGGCTCAGTCAAATTAACACATAACATTAACTGTCACACGCCTTTACCAACCTGATGCTTGATTGTCTCCTGTGCCTCTCCACATATTGGCATTTGAAATCTACAACGTCAACATCCCTAATGCTCAAAACTATGATTACTTTCTAGGGAAAGCTCTGAAAAAAAAAAAAAAAAGATCTTTGTGGGAAAAGACAGAAACTAATAAAATAACGTAAATCTAAGGAGATGAGCCTAACCTGAGCATGGGATATAGGTGAGAGTCTATCTCCTTGAGCATTAGCTTGAAACCACCAGCTCAGGAGTAAGAATTTGAGCTGAAGTCCCCTGAAACATTATCAGTGGGATGATGAATGTAAAATATTCCCTGTATTCCTCTGACAAAAAAAAAATATGACTTACTTAAGACTTTTTAGCAAAATTCAAGACATCAACTAAAGAATTATATCTCTAAGGATAAACCAGTGCCTACCACTAACACAGTGGACCTCAAAATATGACCACAGACTGGCAGTGTCAACATCACCTGGGAATTTACTAGAAATGCTAATTCTTAGACCCCACTCCAGACTCACTCAGAATCAGACTTGCGGGGTATAGGCTGGGTGGGGGAATCTGTGTTTTAACAAGCCCTCCTGTCCTCCATGATGTGATACATACTAATGTTTGAGAATCACAGGTTTTGACAAACCTGAATTCAAGTCCTGACTTCTCCCCTTATAACTTGGATGATTTTGGCAAGACATTTAATCTAAGCCTCAGTTTTCTCATCTATGTCAGCTGGACCTTCATGGTAGCCACCTTATAGGTTTGTGAAAATTAAGTATTAAAATTGGTGTATAGAATGTATGAAAGAGCTTGCTACAGAGTGCTTAAAAACTTAGTTTTTTTTTTTTTACAACTGTCTCTTAAGGCTATAATGAGGATTAAAAGGACTAATGTTTTTGGAATTTAGTAAACACCAGGCACATAATAAACAATATGTGCTTGGGGCTCCTGGGCGGCTCAGTCGGTTAAGCATCTGACTCTTGATTTCAGCTCAGGTCATGATTTCAGGGTCAAGGGACCAAGCCCTGAGTTGCCAAGTCAGGCTCCTCTTTCAGTAAGGAGTCTGCTTTAGATTTTCTCTCTCTCCCTCTCCCTCTGCCCCTCCTCCCACTCTTGCTCTCTCTCTCTCTCTCTCCAAAATAAATAAATCAATCTTTTTTTTTCTAAGAAAACTAGTATATGCTCAATGATGGTAGCCAGTAGTAGTATCAGTGGTGGTGGTGGTGGTGGTGGTGGTGGTGGTGGTGGTAGTAGTAATGGTAGTAATAGAACCCTTAACATCTGTTGTACTTAAACTTTGTACTAAGCATGCTTTGAGCCCCTTACATGCTACATTTAATACTCCGAACAACCCTATGGGACAGGTATAGCATAATTATCACCACTTTTGAGATAAGGGAATAGAGTATAAAAGGGTTAAGTTTCCTTTTTTTTTAGATTTAAATTCAATTTGCCAACATATAGTATAATAAAAGGGTTAAGTTTCTCCCCCATAGCTCTTAAGTGGTGGAACAAGGACCCAAACCAGGTTGCCTAGCTCCAGAGTCAGCACAGAAGCACTAATCTGGGGAGATATGGAAGAAATGTTGATAGTGGAGGGAGGGAGAGACAGAGGATAATGGAGGGAGTGGAGAGAGGTAAAGGGAAAGAGACAGAGAAGATGTTATTTTATATGTATTCCATTTTCTAGAAATGGAATCCATCTTCCTGCACTATTTTCATCCAAAGAAATGATAAATAATGTTGCTTCCACTCTAAGACTCCAAGGAAGGGAAGGAAAATGTTCAGCAGGAGCCCTCAGGGGCCAGGGGTTGGCCACTGTTACAACTTTTTCACTGTTAATGACCTGGGAAATGGGAAAACATCACCTGTCAGTGTCATTAGAGCTGGTGCTGGTGGGAAAGGCCCCAGTGGGACATACAAAGGGATATAAGAGAACTTAGACATTTTGGCAAACTTGGGCCAAGACATCTGTAGAAAAACAATCCCAAGTGGACTTGGGAGAGGGGCAGGGAAGAGGCAGGTGAAGGTACAGGTCCTTTCAGTCCACTGTCACACTATGGACAGAAAAGCCCAGGCTCCCCCTGTAAGCCATGACCACAGCTGACAGAAATAGGAGGCAAGCCCCCTTCCCCCTCAAGCCAACAGGACACATCTGGAGGATGGCCTTTTGGAGGTGCAGGGAGACCTCAAACTCCAGTTTCTAAAGATGACAGGGAAGAGCAACCCCAAAAGACTGTGGAACAGAGAAATGAATTCTTAGGTTTGAGAACTACATAGGCTGGGACCCCCTGGAGGGCAGGGAGACCCATTTGCTAGTGTATGAAAGGTGAGAAGGAAAGTTTCAATTCAGTTGATCTGGTATTTATTACATGCCTACTATGCCTACTATGTGTCAGTTACGTCCTAGGTTGTGCTAAAGTAGAGCTAAAAGAAACACAATCCTGTCCTGAGATGTTCCCAGTTTAATGCAAAAGGACAATGATAAACAGATCAGTTTGTAATCATCAGTTATAAACATGCAGTATAACAAGGGTCATTAAGAGGATGACCTAAGGACACAGAAGCAGGAGTATATGTAAAATAATCTAGGCCCAGGAGGGACTATATATCAAGGAAAACTTCCTGGAGGAGGTGATACTGGAGTTGAGTACTGAAAGCTAAGGGAATATATCAAGCTAGGGTGCTTTTGGCTGCATACAACCAAAAAATCCAAACTTAGTTGACTGACATGATAAAGGAACTTATTATATTACATTACAGAGTCTAGAGATTGGTTAATTCAGCTGGACAGTGTTATCAAGGACCCAGCTTCTTTCCATGTCTCTGTTACGCACTCCTTGATGTGTTAGCAATGTTCCCAGACCACCACCCTTCACGGTCACAAGATGGCTGCGCAAAGTCCAGACATCACATCTGGACAAACCCATGTCAAAAGGAAGGGGTAAAAAAAAACCCTCTTTGTATTTTTGTTTGTATTTCTTCAAAGGACATAAACCATTCACAGAAGCCTTCCCATAGATTTTCCCATGTTTTATTGTCCAGAAAGGCTATTAGTGCCTATGCTTGGAAAAAGAAAAAAAATTGATAAAACCACCATAATTAACTTAGATTGGTTGGGATCCACCACTCAGGAGAAGAGTGGTTATCTCAACAAAGGCCATGAGGCCCAGACTGTAGAGGATGTTGCATGAACTGTAATCAACAGGGCAGTTATTCACAATAAACCCATTTTCTCACAGATTTGTGCAGGTATAATTGACATATAAAAGTTTCACATATTTAAAGTGTATGATTTGACTGTTTGACATGTATAGACTTACAAAAACATCACAATAATCAATATAATGAATACAACCAGCACTCCCAAACGTTGCCTCCTGCCCTTCTGTAATACTACCCACCCACCCCACCCCTCTGCCTCCAGGCAACCACTAATGAACTTTCCACTCTGATAAGTTAGTTTGTATTTTCCAAAATTTCGAATGCTAATTTCAATGATCATGCAGCATGTATATTTTCTTTCTGGTTGCTTCCATTCAACAAAATTACTTTGAAATTGGCCATTAAATGTGTGTGTATCCATAGTTTCATTCCTTTTTATTGTGTGGTATTAGTCCACTTATGGATACACTGCAATTTGCTCATCCATTTATCCGTTGACAGACGTTTGGGTGGTTTCCAGTTTCAGCTGTTACAAGTAAAACTGCTATGTACATCCGTGCGGAGGTCATCGTATGAACATGTGCTTCTATTTCTCTTGAGTAAATCTCTAGGAAGACAAGGGCTGCATCATATGGTAAGTGCATGTTTAACTTGTTAAGAAAAATGTCATTCTGTTTTCCAAAGTGGTTGTACTATTTTACATCCCCAGCAGGAGGGTTTTAGCATTCTAGTTTTGTTCCACATCGTCACCAACATGTGGTGTGGTCGGTCTTGCTAATTTTAGACATTCTAATAGAGGTCAATAACTCCTTTTTTTTTTAAAAGATTTTATTTATTCATTCATGAGAGACACAGAGAGAGATAGAGAGAGAGAGAGAGAGAGGCAGAGACACAGGCAGAGGGAGAAGCAGGCTCCATGCAGGGAGCCCGACGTGGGACTCGATCCCAGGTCTCCAGGTTCACACCCTGGCCCGAAGGTGGTGCTAAACCGCTGAGTCACATGGGCTGCCCAATAACTCCTTTTTATAATAAATGCTTAGTAGCTCTTCCTTTGGATTACCTCCCACCACCGACATCGTGGGGACAGGGGCTAGGGGCACACAGTGGTGCCAGCAGGTACTTGAGGCCACCTCACTGGACCAGGTGCTGTCCTGGTACATGGACCAGTCCACCTACCACTCCAGGCAGCTCCACCAGGCTGGGCCACCCAGTCAGCCTGGAACAGATAGCTGCACGGCTCGCAGTTCTTTAGGGGAAGCTGGGTGCCAACAAATAGGAGCATGATCCAGAATTAGAAAGGATCCAAAAAGAGAGAAACTACTTCTGGATGGACATAATAACAATAAGCAAAGGTAAGTGACCAGATCATGAAGAAAAGATGATGTTCGGAAAGAGGAGCATTTGCACCCCGATGATGAGATCTGGTATGTCTGGCACAGTAGAGGGTCCTTTGACGTGAGAGACAAAGAGGACAAGTGGATCCACATTTTTAAGGAAAAGGAGACATGATAACTTTTCCTGCAAGGATCCATCACTGCTTCAGCCCAGAGGAAAAGAACTGTGCAAAGGCCCCGAGGCTATTTATGGGAGAAGTGGTGTGGACTGCATACAACGGGTGTTCAAATGAATACAACAATGACAAAAAAAAAAAAAAAAAAAAACAACCCTCAATGTATGGATTAAACAGCACATCAGACATAATCAAAGAGAGAACTGGTGAACTGGTAGATAGACCTAGGGAGATCATGTGGATTGCATCACAGTGACACAAAGATTGAAAGATACAGAAGAGAGCTTAAACAACATGGAGGGGTGGCGCAGCGGTTTGGCGCAGCGGTTTGGCGCCTGCCTTTAGCCCAGGGCGCGATCCTAGAGACCCAGGATCGAATCCCACGTCGGGCTCCCAGTGCATGGAACCTGCTTCTCCCTCTGCCTGTGTCTCTGCCTCTCTCTCTCTCTCTCTGTGACTATCATAAAAAAAAAAAAATCTTAAAAAAAAAAACGACATGGAGGACAGAGTGAAAAGGTCTAGCATACTTCTAATCAGAGTCCCAAAAAGAACCAAAGAATGGAGGAAAAGTAATATTTGAGGAGATACTAGCTGAGAATTTTCCAAAACTGATGAAAGACATGAATTCATAGATATAGGGAATACAACATACTAATCAGAATAAGTAAAAAGAATTCTAGATATTTGATACCTAGATACTTGACAATAGAACTACAAAAGACCAATGATATCTTAAAATCAGGGAGAAAAAACAGATTACTTGCAGAGGAGGACTGGCTGTCCCATTCGAAGCTCAGGGGCGTTAGGCGGAAGTTTGGAGGCAGACAGCATAGTGGTGCTCCGGGGGCCTTGCTCACCCTTGGCCCTTGTGAATGTCCTGAACATGATCACAGCAGACAACCTGTCCTTTCTCCCTGCTTTTATTTCATAGACTTGGGACTAGGAGAGCTTTCCTTTGCAAGATTATTTGACCAGAATATGTTTTTTTCTTTTGTTTTGTTTTATGTAGGTAGCCACATTATTTTTTTTCCCCACAACATTATAAAAACTTAAATTCAATTAATTAACATATAATGTATTATTGGTTTCAGAGGTAGAGGTCAGTGATTCATCAGTCTTCTATAACACCCAGTGCTCATCACATCACGTGCCCTCCTTAATGTCTATCAGCCAGTTACTTTACTCCCCCCACCCCTCTCCCCTCCAGGGACCCTCAGTTTGTTTCCTGTGATTAAGAGTCTCTTGTGGTTTGTCTCCCTCTCTGATTTCATCTTGATCAGTGTATGTGTTAATGAAAGGAACTTTATTATAAAAGCGATTTTTACATGGAAGCAACTGTGAGAATGTGGGCAAATCACACCCACTTTACCTAATTCAACATCAGTGACCAGCAGCCTGGTGTTAGTGCATGCATTTGAGTTGAACCCGAATGAGAGTTTATCTCCCAAAAGGTAAGTGCCCAGCTGCTCCATCTGGACCTGATTCTTGGATTATAAGCAGATGCCAGTCGATGCCACACCTGCCTTGTAAGAAGGTGTCCTAGTAGAGAACAGGACTAGCTGGATAGATGATACTTTTCTTTCAAAACTGGGTGAGGAGTGCTGTTGGCGGCAGTGGGGTGGTGGTGAGGGGGGCACAGGCTCTCCTATTAGTGAGGGGATTTGGGGAGTTACTTATACCACTTTATTGTTCAAAATAAAGTAGCTGCCTTAATTTAAACATACATTTAAAAATGCTTTGTAACACCATCTCTGTTATCCTGAAATAAAATTTAATGTCATCCTACCAACCTATAACACCTCATTAAAACAAAAACAACAACAATATAATGCCCTGGTTATGAGAAGAGAAATAAAAAGAAAATAGTTCCTAATAAAATAATATGCATTTTAGTATGTAAATAAGTGGGCATAAACTGGAAGCCATGATAACATAGTCAAATGCTTACCCGTGCATGTGGAGTAAACATGACTGTTCCTTGGCAAATGCAGATAAACATAGACACGTTGTCTGGCAACCCCCATCCCATTGCCAACAGGGATGTGATTTTCTGAAATAGCAAACAACTTCAACTCAATTTCCAGACAAAATAAAGTGCATTCTTCCTTAATGTTCCCAGGAATTGCATTTGTGTAAGAGTTAATGTTCATTAAAACCATAAAAAAAGTTGTTTTATGTTACTCATAAAGTTAGATTCTAGGCTTGGATACAAACAGATTGATTGATTGATTTTTATCTACATGGACACCCAGTGGACATTAGAAGTCCATGTGGGCAAGATGTTTGTATTCTGGATTTTTTTTTTTTATGCTCAGACTTAGGTCATGATTTTATTTATTTTTTTTTAATTTAAATTTTGTTAGTTAACATACAGTGCAATATTGGTTTCTTGAGTAGAATTCAGTGATTCATCATTTATATACAACACTCAGTGCTCATCATAACAAGTGCCCTCTGTATTTTTTAAAGATTTATTTATTGATTTGAGAGAGAGACAGAATGAGAGGGAGGGGCAGATGGAGTGGGAGAGAGAGAATCCCAAGCAGGCTCCATGCCCAGCTCTGAGCCCAACATGAGGTTCAATCCTAGGACCTTGAGATCCTGACCCAAGTTGAAACCAAGAGTCAGTCACCCAACAAGCTGAAGCACTCAAGTGCCCCAACAAGTGCCCTCTTAAATACTCATCACCCATCCAGCTCATCCCCCATCAACTGCTCTCCATCAACCCTCAGTTTGTTCTCTATCATTAAGAGTCACTTAGGGTTTGTTTCCCTCTCTTTTTTCTTTTCCTCCTTCTCATATGTTCATCTGTTTTCCTTCTCAAATTCTACATATGAGTGAGGTCATACGTTTTTTGTCTTTCTCTGATTGACTTATTTCACTTAGCATAATATACTCCAGCCAAATGGCAAGATTTCGTTCTTTTTGATGGCTGAGTAACATTCCATTGTATATATATCTACACCACATCTTCTTTATGCATTGATCAGTTGATGGACACTCGGGCTGCTTCCATAATTTGGCTGTTGTTGATAATGCTGCTATAAACATCAGGGTGTGCATACTCCTTCGAATCTGTATTTTTGTATCCCTTGGGTAAATACCTAGTACTGCAATTGCTGGACCATAGGGTAGCTCTATTTTTAACTTTTTGAAGAAACTCCATACTGTATTCCACAGTGGCTGCACCAGTTCGCATTCCCATCAACAGTGGAAGAGGGTTCCCCTTTCTCCACATCCTCACCAACATCTGTTGTTTCCTGTGTTGTTAATTTTAGCCATTCTGACAGGTCTGAGACTTTTTAAAGGGACATTATTGGTACAATTGGACAATTGGTACAAGTAGGAAAATGTATAAATATGAACTATAAATCACTAATGTAGAATTGTATCAGTTACAAATTTCCTGATTGTAATACCTGTAGTTGGGCAAGAGAATGCCTTTGTATTTAGGGAAGATAAGCTGAAACATTTAGGAGTAAAGTACTATGATGTTTGCAATTAAATTTCACATGACTTAGCCAGAGAGAAAGGGTTTTTTTCTATATACACACAGAGAGAAAATAATACAGCACATGCACCAAAATATTACCACTTGGAGAATATAGATGAAAGGTACTCAGGTGTTCCTTGATCTATTCTTTCATCTTTTCTGTAAGTATGAATATTTTCCAAAATAGAGTTGAAGAAGAGGGAAAAAGCTTTTTGTTGGCCGCAGAGCTTAAACAAAAGAAAGACATGCAGGATATGGGACAATTCCTTGCCATGTGGAACAGCCCCGCACTTCCCAGAACCTCTAGCACTTCCCAAGCTTCAGCCTACACTGTGCTTAAAAACTGGCAAGTCCAAAAGTCCTATACCAAGAGCTAGAGAGAGAGCAAGCTGTGCTCCCTGTCTCCCCACTCTGTTGAGAACCATCCCTAGAGGGGACCCCATGTAGTGATGTGCACTGAGTTAGGGGTCAAGAGAATTCATAAGCTTTTAGAGCTAAACAGAGAGTATCTCACTTCTCAAGAGTATGGTCCACTGACCAAACGTAGCCTGGGGGCTTCACTGAAATATGGAGTCTCATCTCCTACCAGCCCAACCCTTCCACCCTCTGCACCCCTCACCCTCCAACCTCTGAACTTCTGAATCAGAATCTATACTAACAGGCTCCAGGTGATGTCAATGCACATTAAAATGTGAGAAGCATTGCTTTAAACTGTGGATTTTAAGCTGTGCTCTCTGAGTAAGCTCCTTGGGTGGGACGGGGCATGGAGACAAAGCCACCTTCAGGCTTGCTCCCACCAGAGGGCTCAGCTCCTGGAGCTTCCACTTAAACTCTGGGTTGAAGAAAAAGGTAGACAGCTAAAAACACTTGGAAAGCCGTCTCCTGCTCTCGGTCTACCAATGAAGAAACAGAGGCCCTGGAGGTTACGTGACTTGCCACATGCACAAGATGCACTTCTGAAGGTCAGGACTCAAATCCACGCTCCCGACCCTGAGCACATGCTCTCCCCACAAGCACTGTTTTCCTCAGCAACCCAGGATGAGGCTGGACGAGACTCCTGCTATGGTCCCCAGCACCGACATGCTGGGTACCACTGACGGCATGTCCCCAGACCACGCTGGAAGCTGGACAGCAGACCCCTGGCCTACAGACCCTGCCCTGCTTTGCGTCCACAGACCCTGGCCATCAGTGCACACCTGCCAT
The DNA here is from genome assembly GCF_003254725.2 of Canis lupus dingo. NCBI lineage: Eukaryota > Metazoa > Chordata > Mammalia > Carnivora > Canidae > Canis > Canis lupus. Next base: position 46,761,057 of record NC_064255.1, read on the forward strand.
GTGAGCCCAGCCCCCCATGGATTTTGTTGGAAGCATGAAACAGTCTCCCTCCCCCTGCCCAAACTCCCTGTTTGAGTTTGACAGTCTTTCTGACCTAAACTGTTCTATTTCTAACAGTAATAAGCATCTGCACCCTTTTTGCTGAGCGGTCCACAGCTTTTTTTCGCTCAGGGTAGGATGTGAGCCAAGATAATGAGACAGTCTGAACTTCAGAACATATGTGCTTAGCTGATAAATACTAACACTGCCCCCACCCACCCACCCCCTGCACGTACTGATGGAAATGTTGACCAAGTCATTCACCAACGGGAGCTTCGATCTCTTTAGCTGGAGAATGGGTTTCTAACACACGACCTCCAATCTTGTCAAGCTGCCAGGGTACAATGGGGGTGGAGCATCTCTGCCCCCACCCTCCTTCCTGGCCTCTCCCTGGCCCACCTTCTCTCATTCACCAGGTTATAATGCCCTTTGCACACCATTATGAAGCTGCAGGTGGAAGGTGGAGGTGGGGGACAGGATAAGAAGGAAGGAAGGAAGGTGGGGAGGCTGCTCCAGCAACTCCAGGTTTGTTCGGGCAGCTGGACCAGCCTGACTCAGTGGCCACTGATGGTGTGTTCTATTTGTCCCCGACCTTAGATTTCTGCCGCACACTCAGTCGGGCCTTCAGAGTCCCTGTGGTTGTTCCTCATAGGGGCTTCCAGAGGGACGTGGAAGACACAGGTCAAGTGTGGTTTTGGTCCTCCAAGGGGCTCTGGTCCAGGCCCTGCCCCCCAACTCCCCCAAAGAAACGCCAAGTAGGAGGATTAAGGAGAGAGGCCTTCCAGCACTAATGCTGTTAAGAACAGAAAGAACAGATCTCGAATAGCCTGTGTTCAGGAATTGCAAGGGTAGTGAGTGAGCTAGCTTGGTGCCATTACAGGTAGGTTTTTATCAGTTTCTGTCTTATTTCTTGAAGAAAATCCTATAGAGCCCTTACCATGTGCCAGGCATGTGCTAAGCATTTTATAAATATTACCTCATTAAACTTCCTGACAACCAGACGAGTGACCAGGCCACTGAAAGGTTAAGAGTTTGTGATGAGCACAAACCGATCTCTCAGGCAGGGAGCAGCTGCAAAAGAGTGATTGGCATCTGAGCCCCCATATAGAACATGATTCCCCCCACTTTGGTGCTGAATGCAGGTGCATGTGGGGAAATAGGCAGATTTATTTATTTATTTTTTTAAATTTTTTATTGGTGTTCAATTTACTAACATACAGAATAACCCCCAGTGCCCGTCAATTAGGCAGATTTAATGATCGAAACTGGTCTCCTCTGGGTTGGTTGCAGGCTCTCAGCGGCCTTGCTGACCCAGCCGCCAGTCTCAGAGTGGGGGGCTTCTTCGACCAGGGCTGGGCTGGTCTTGCCCGACACACTCCTACCTGCTTTATTTCCCATGAGGCTCACTTGTAGACTTCTGAAACATCAGTGGATACTTGGTATGTCAGCCCAGACCACTAAGGTTTTCGTTGGAACTCTTCCCCAACACCTCCCCAGGCATCACCATGAAACAGGCCCCCTCATCCCTGCCCAACGTCTGAGCAGGTCAAAAGAAACAGTCTTCTTTATAATCTATACTGGAATTGGCTCTGGGATCTGAGATTGATTTGTTAAATTTCTTACAGTAATAAGCAGGGGCTGTCACGGTGGATGTTATTCACAATTGTTTTATCTCCTGAGGGCTGTCTGAGACATTCTGCCTGCACAGGCCTTTACAAATTATCATCTGCCTTTTAGGCAAGCCATCTTTATTAACTCATGATCTGAGGCATTATTAATTTATCACTTGACTTTGTGTAGTGGCTTGCCTTAAAAAGGCCAGCAATTAATCCCATCTCTCTGCTTTAAGAGTCTTGATTTCACTTCCTTTTATGTTTTTACATGAATGCATGAGTTTGAAACAGTGAAACGACCCTAAAGTATATATGAAACCTCAAATTAGTGTTTTACACGTTCAAAAATTGCAGCAAAATCAATTTAAAAGGAAATACTTTCACCTAATTGGAAAAGATGATGGCCCAAGCCTTATTTATTTGGATACGGTCTTTCCTCAGCAGGACTGGCAGTGTGCCCTGGAGTAAGGCAAGCTGGCCTGCCCCTCACACGAAATCAGTAAATAGGCTGATCCAGTTTTCCAGTTCCAGCTGACTGATAAACACAAGCTAAACAATCCCATGAAAGCTAAAGAGCAAATTGGAAACTAAATATTCTCCTGCTTTTATAACTTCTGCTATTGTTTGCTAACTTGGGGGAAGAGAAACCATTGAAAAGTTCACTCATATTTCTATCTTAAATGACATTTTAAGCATTATCTTCTTTGAGCTGGCTCTAGGTAGATCAGTGATCAATCCTGAGATCATTCAAAGTAGCTTAATGAAGAATGTGCAGATTGGAAGTTACTGCCTTGTGCTTGTTCCCAGTAATCTGGTGGAGCACCGTGGCCCAACATATGCTCTCCACACGTCCTTTTGTCTCAGAGGGAGGCAGTGAGGCCAGAAGTCTAGGGTCACCAGCGTTTTGGCTTCATATCTCTCTCTTTCTTTTTTTTTTTAAGATTTTATTTATTTATTTATTCATGAGAGACACAGAAAGAGAGGTGGAGACATGGGCAGAGGGAGAAGCAGGCTCCCTGCAGAGAGCTGGACATGGGACTGGATCCCAGGACCCCGGGATCATGACCTGAGCCAAAGGCAGATGCTCAACCACTGAGCCACCCAGGTGCCCCATTGGTTTTATCTCTTCTGATACCTTGCTTGTCCAATGTGATGGGCTGAATTATGCTCCCCCTAAATTCCTATGTTGCAGTCCTAACCCTTAGTACCCCAAGATGTGACTATATTTAGAGAGAGGGTCTCTAAAGAGGTAATAACATTAAGATGAAGTCATTAGAGTGATCCCTAATCCAATATAATGAGTGTTAAAAGAAGAGGAAATTTGAATATATACATGTACAGAGGGAAGGCCATGGAAAGACACAAGGAGAAGATGGCCATCTACAAGCCAAGAGGAGAGGCCTCAGGAGAAATGAACCTTCCTGACACCTTGATCTTGGACTTCTAGCCTCCAGAACTATGAGGAAATAACTTTCTGTTGTTTAAGTCACCTAGTCTGTGGTACTTTGTTACAGCAGGTGTGGGAAAGTAATCCCCCCAGCTTTCATTCAGGTCTTAAATTCACTATTTAAGCTAAAAAATAATAATAATACATTTGACCATGGAAGCTGTATGCTTGTAGTGAATAGAAATAATCTGAGAAATGAAGTTGGAAACGTTGGCAGGCCACGGAGCAAATTCATAGCCATCAGGAAGGCAGATTCTTCCCAGTGACTCGGTAACTGGACGGTTGCAAGTCATCCTCCTAAAATGAGCTTCTCCCTCTATGAGTCAGGAGGAGACAAATTATACATGAACCAGAAAGGCTTCCCTGAGCTTCCTACCTAGAGAAACTGAGGTAGTGCCAAGAACGTGCGCTCCTAGTAGAAGAAAAGGGGTTTGATGATTTGAATGAAAGTGCTTATGTATCTCAATCACTAGCTGTGCTCAGCTAATTAACAGAAGCTGCCACACAGACATTCCTTAAAGCATCAGTGCATTTGTGTGAAAAAGTGTGATGTGTCTTTACGAGAAGATTTGATGTGGCTCAGCAAGTGTTCTCCTCCAAGTGGTGACTCAGGGATGTAGGATCCCTCTGTCCTATGATGCTGGCATCTCAACATGGAGCTTTCATGATCACTGTGGTGGGAGGAGACAGAGAGAGGCCACACACCAGCTTTTCACTGCCTCTACCCAATGGGACACATATGCTCACGGTCCACTTGTTCCAACTAATATCAAGGAAAGTTGGGAAATATAAGGGAGCAGATACAGTATTTGGTGAACTCAGATGGTCTGTCACATTTTTTCTTTGAATTTTTGTTATGCATTAGCCATAGGACTAGGAACTTTACATATAGTGTCTTGCTGCATTCCCTTTTTACATGTGAGGAAACTGAGACTTACAGAGGTTAAGTTGCCCAAGTTTGTACGAACCTGAGGGAACCCACATGGGGATTCAGGGATGTCTATTTCCAGAAGTCCACAGCCACTAGGCTATACTAATGGGAAATTTTTTACTCCAAATCTCAAAGCTCTCATCTTTTTTTTTATTGGTCTCCTTAATCACTCTGAAAATTGAGGAAGAAATGAGAGGCCAAAATCCAGAAATATTTGACTAACTGTCTACACTGTCTGAACCCTCTGAGTGACTTGAGGATATAGAGACTTAGTTTAAGACTGATGATACTCTCACTAATCTTATAAGCATCGAGGGCAGCATTTTATTTTTCACGTTAAATAACTTCACTGAGTAGTATATCCTTACAGTGTGCTCTACTTTATTACAAAAGAAAAATGTTAAGACGTTTCATACACTTGTGATAGATTGTCCCTGAAATGTCAAAGAAAGGAATGAATTGTAAAGATGATGGTATTCAGCTTCCATGGTTGAATTTTCATACAGGTCCCCAGGAAAAGGAGATGCTGCCCTCAAGATGACCTGTGACTCATAAACTAAGAACTGTGTAATGTTGAATGGTCAAAAAAGGTCTGAAAAAATGCCAGAGCAGGGCAAGGTCACTGGCCCCAAACAAATCAGACCCATGCAAACATTGATCAGAGCCTAGCCTTCCTTATAGCTGAAGTGAATTCTCTTTGCCCATTTGTACTGTGATGGATTATCATTTTGAAATCGTTGGTCATCTTTAAAATAATGGTCTTCAGTTGGAACCCAAGACGGATTCAATTATTTGGTTTGAAAACAAAATGACTTCAGTAATACAGTGATTTTATTTTCAAAAAATTATTTAAAGACACATTCATATGGCTCAAAACAGAATACTCTGACCTGTGAGACTTACCCTTAATTTGACCTTGTCTCCAAGAACCTTACTGGAGACAATAGGGAAACCTCAAATATTCAGACTAATTTTGTGGTGGAAAAGGATAGAAACCAGATGAAGTTAGTGGGAAGTCTGAGTTCCAAAAGATTATAAGAAACACCATCCTATTTTTTATCCATGCTAGATTCAAACTCAAAGTGTCGCTAATCAACTGCCAGCGGATAGATACTCCCAGGATTAGTTCTCATACTGGGACCAGTCACCAGGGCAGGGCCCTTGTTTTCACTGGTTTGAAACAAGATGGAAAAAAGCAAGAACCATGCAGTGATTTGTTCATGGAGTTAAATTTATTCAGCTCTTAAATTCTGAAATTAGTTATTTCTTACTAATTTTGATTTTGATTTGGCTTTGATTTTTAAATTATTCTTTCTCTAGTGAGATGATGAAATAGGTTTTTAAAAAAGAAGTTACTTATTTAGCCAAGGAAATATTTGACACTCCTTTATCAAATGCCCAAATAGTTTTAAAATGTCATTCATCTGTAAAATCCAGCAACAGTGGGCCCACAGTCTTTGGAGACCTGCCTTTCTTAATGAAGAAGAGGTTGGTAAATATTTGGACATCACTTGCTTTTACCATGGAAGCAATAGGGAGAAGTGTTTAAGAGCACGGGCTCTCTGATGAGGAAGACCTCAGTTCCCTATACCACTGACAGTGATGAGCCCACCGGGCAAGTTACATAACATCTCTAGTCTTCTATTTCCTCATCTGTAAAATGGGGATAGTAGCACAGTATCTGTTTTCTAGAATCAATTATGAGAAGTAAATGAGAAAATGAATGTGAAGCAATTAGCACATAGTAAATGCTCTATGATAGTTAACTACTATTATTATTAACAGTATTAATAAATAAATGACTGCTTGAAATGTGTTCTCCCAGTAGTAGTTTGGATTGCACTCTATGCATTTGCCAAGCAAATCCTGTCTTCTGGGATGTTTCCAGAATGAGTAGATTCAATCCCTGTTAAATGAACCCAGCTTCCAGATTATAGGCGGAATGTTGAGATTTTCTCTCCGATTCTCCTCTCTCTAAGAACAGAGCAAAGAAGGTCCTCTCTGCTCTCCCCACCCCATCTTGGACTCCTGGTGCCAAATGACTTTGCCGCCATGTTGCCTTACGGACACCTCTCACGTCACTCAGGTTCCACAGAGACTCCAGAAAAATGGAAGACAGACAGTGGCAGCTGCCCTCTGTGCTCCTGCCATAGCCACACCAGACTCTCAAGAGAGATTAGAGACAGTGTTTGATCTTATCATTTTCTCAATGAGGCAACTAAAGTCAAGGTCATTAAAGTGCCTTAGGAGTGAAATTGGGGAGAAAAAGAGTCAAGAGGTAGAATGAGTGTTTGGTCATTATTTCTTACCCTCTAAATAACAGCACGGTGTATCACCACAATAACTTCCTCACAGGACTAGAGCAGTTTGCACATATCTGTGCTTGTCTGTCACCAAATGTCAAGGGAGAGTTAACTTGGAGACTGAGCTGAATATTGATGAGCATTCAGCACCATCTCCCATGCTGAGCCCCCTCCCTGCCTCTCTTTTGGCACCTCATTCTCTCCTCCCCTCCAAACACACAGTGCCCTCAGATCATTTTATTCTAGCCCTATGTTATCTGTTCTCATTGCATCTCATCCTTCTCTTTCTCAGATCTTATCACAGTTCGAATTTTACTTCACCTCTTCCAGACTGAACTCTCAGAACTCTGTTTCTGTTCAACGTTGTAGCCCACCTTTTGGCAGGAAGCCTAGAATATCACAGGCCTTCAATAAATATCTATTAAATAGGGATGGATGGATAGATGGATGGATGGTTAGGAGGGTGGATGAATGTTTGGATGGACAGATAGACGGATGGATGGATGGATGGTTAGGTGGATGGATGAATGGTTTGGATGGATGGATGGTTGGATGGATGGACAGATGGATGGATGGAGTACCCAGACTACTTTCATCCCATAGAATTCTAGGATTGGGATCTCTAACTGCTTCCTGCTTCACCCAAATGCACTGTCCTGTTTTCCATTCTCTGCTCGGAGTCTTTTTAATTTATTAAATACATCTGAATACATGTTCTCCAAAGCAACACACAGGCATTTTAAAAGGAGCCTTTGTGAAAACAAAATGCCTAAGGACCAACTGTAATAGTCAGACTCCAGGCCTCATGGGGAAAAGTAAGAGATTGAGTCAGGAAGTCCCTTTGGCAACCTCTCCATTCGGTAGTTTCTAGGCCACTCAGGTAAATCAGGGGGCCAGCGTATCAGATGGTTAAGAGCAAGGCTTCTGGAATCAGACTTCGCGGAACTGGACTCCACCTCTCTCCCTCGGGAACTGTGTAACTTTGGGCACGTTACTTTGCTTCTCTGTACCTCAGTTCCCTGCTCTGTAAAAGTGAGATGAACTCCCTAAGCCATGAGTTTATTGTGAAAATTAAATATGCAATCCGGAATACTCAGAATAGTACCTGGCCCACCTCGGGAAACATCAGCTGTTATTTTATACAAACTTGTGCCTGATTTTTCCATATCACATAACTGGCTTGATCACATGCTACATTCATCAGATTTTAGCATCTGTCCCAAAATCCAAGCCAAAGCTTGACTTGCCACCAAGGAGAAAGCTCACCAGACTTGGGTCTCTGCTTGTAGGCCTGTTCAAAGCAGTGTTCCAGGGAGATCCTGGGGAGCCTGATGACATCCCCACGGCACAGCGACTTTGAGGAAGGTCACCATCATTTGGAATCGTGTGCTTTTAATTCTGGAAGGCAAGCTTTTAAAAAAGTCAGCTTACAAAGGAGGTGGGCTTTGCTTAGCTGAGAGCATATGTAGGGAGCCCAGATGTAGCAGATGAGGACACATAGACCCATGTTCTTCCTGGGTTTGGGGTGCAGAGAGGCCTGTCCTTAGGCAACACCGGCATTCCACCTCTGTCTGTTGGCCCCAGAGTTCTGTACCTTTGGCCTCTCCCCCTGCTGATAAGCCTCTCCCAGGGCCCTCTCTGCAATGTTCCCGGTTCAGAGTTTGTTTACCTTACGACAAATGCACATCTCATTATTAATGGAGGCTCACAGGGGACTCAGAGGGGATGAGCAGCTGTTGTTTCTCACTTTGCTTTACAGACTTCAGAAGCCTCCATTAAACTCCTCGGACAAAAGTGTCCAAGGGGCCACAGCTCACACCATCCCCCTGAAGGCCTTGTTTATATGAAAAGTGAAGGCAAATGGGGAGCAGCCCAAAAAAGGTGAAATTCAAGGAACCAGACACTACCGCTTTGATTAGAAGCCACAAGAAACAGAGAGTGGCAACTTCTGCCCTTTTACTGAGACCTGGGTGTGTTAAAACCTAGGGAGAGAGAACCCATCATAAACTGGTGGGCCAGGAAAATTAAAAATTAAAAAAATTTTTTTTTGAATGTAGCCAAATCCCAAATTTCCAGGGACAATGATCTTAGATCTTTCCAAAAACAGCTGTGTGTGAAATAAGCCAGGCACAAAAAGACAACGACTATATGATTCTACTTGTGTGAAGTACTTAGAGTCGTCAAAACCACGGAGACCAGAAGTAGGATGCCTGTTGCCAGGGCCGGGGGAGGGGAGGGGGGAGTTAGTGTTCGGTGGGCACAGAGTTACAGTTTCACGTGGTGGAAAGAGTTCTGGAGGTGGAAGGGGGTGATGCTAACACAGCATAAGAACGTACTTAATACTGCTGGACTGTACACTTAAAAATGATTAAGATGACACATTTGGGTCATGCGTATTTTGCCACAATTAACTATACATATGTCCTGCTCCTTGGAGAGCAACTTGCCTGAATTCCAAGCCATGGGCACGATGTGTGGAAATGGCCTCTCTCCCAGGCTGTTTAGAAATTCGTGCCCAACTTACTTCCATGGGGACTGGCTTGAAGAATAAATGGCATTATGGCAGGCTCTGCGCTGGCCACACTGAGGGAAGGTGCGAGAAAACTGTGTGGAATTAGCCTGTTGCAAAAACATAAAGAAGGTGAGGTTGGTCTTTGCCTCATCAGCCATTTCTTTTTTTTTTTTTTTTTCTTCCCTAATTTTATCTGGCTTGCATGCTCTCTTCTGAATTTCTCCTCTCACAGAGCAGGATTTACAACCTGCTTAAAGATAAAACTGTATTTTCGTCCTTACATGCAGGTGACCCTTGGTAAAAAGTAGTTGAACGAAGAAACTCGTTTCCCCTGCTAGGACTGATTATTTGTAAAGTCCATTTACTCTTTCCAAGCCTCTTGCTCACTTCTGTTAGCTTATTTTATCCTCAAAAACGTTCATCTCAGGTTTGCCACCACTGGGAACTTGGCATAAGGGGCATTAGCTTTGCCATTTATCAGGCGAGGAAAATTGAAGCACTCTCCGTCAACACCACTCAGACAGCATTTGGAGAGGAAGCCCTAGTATCAGGGCCTCCTGGCTGGTTTTTCAATGCTTTTTGTGCACAGCCAGGACGCCTCATTCTGAGGATAACAGCTGACATTTATTGAGCACATACTAGGTGCTAGATACCATGCTAAGAGCCTTATGTGTGTTAGCTTCTTCAATCCCACAACAACCCTCCTGGGTTGATATTACTATTATCCCCATTCACCGGGGGGAAATAAAGTACAGAAAGAGAGAGGCCAAGTAAAGAGAGATAAAGGCACATAGCTTCTAAATGCTGAAGCCAAGATTTGATCCCAAGTTTTCAGGCTTAAATTCATGCACTTAAATGCTAATTAAATTACTATCTTAAGATGAAAGCCCTGTAATATTATTCTACAAGAAGCTTTTTTGAGGAAAACCAGAGAAAGAGGGAATGTTTAATCCAAGAGGATGGCTCCCTAAAGGTAGACTCTACTCTCAGGCATATGGGGGTGAATAGGATTCTGTGGGAATTTGGCTGCCCCAGAGCCCTTAGTCTTTGAAATCTATTTGATGGGATAGATTTTTTTTTAAGAGTTTATTTATTTATTCATGTGAGACACACACACACACACACACACACACACACACACAGACAGCAAAGACATAGGCAGAGGGAGAAGCAGGCTCCATGCAGGGAGCCTGATGTGGGACTCGATCCTGGCTCTCCAGGATCAGGCCCTGGGCTGAAGGCAGCGCTAAACTGCTGAGCCACCCGGGCTGCCCGATGGGAATAGATTTTTATAAGAAAATACTCAAATGCATCCTGACTTATATAGAAATTCTAGAATGTTGATCACAATTTTTACCAATCCCGGATAATCTTTTGTGTTGCCCAAGGAAGCCATCTTCAATAAGGAGTGTATTTTTATCCTCAGATCTAGTGGATTTCACTGGTCATATGCAAGTCCCATCTCTGCTCTTTTGGTTCTGTTTTGATTACAATAGGAGTATAACATTGATTTTTAAAAATGTGGTTTATGTATACAATGGAATATTACTTAGCTATTAGAAATGACAAATACCCACCATTTGCTTCAACGTGGATGGAACTGGAGGGTATTATGCTGAGTGAAGTAAGTCAGTCGGAGAAGGACAAACATTATATGTTCTCATTCATTTGGGGAATATAAATAATAGTGAAAGGGAATATAAGGGAAGGGAGAAGAAATGTGTGGGAAATATCAGAAAGGGAGACAGAACGTAAAGACTGCTAACTCTGGGAAACGAACTAGGGGTGGTAGAAGTGGAGGAGGGCGGGGGGTGGGAGTGAATGGGTGACGGGCACTGGGGGTTATTCTGTATGTTAGTAAATTGAACACCAATAAAAAATAAATTAAAAAAAAATAAAAATTCCTACTTTCCTCTAATGACACCATATTCCATTGTATGACTTCCTTAGAAGTACATAGAGCAATATTTTCACTCTGAGTATGTAAAGAATCACAATTATTTTCCTTCATAATATTATATATAATATTACTATAATATCATAATATATAATATTGCTATTATAATATTATTATAATAATATAATAATATAAATAATGTAATATTACTAAATATAATAATAATTATATATTATAATGTAATATTAATAATAATATTACTAAAAGTAAATTGGAGTGGATAAGTTTTATCATTTTAAGAAAAGGAAAAATAGTATTTCCTGTATGTATCAGTATTTTTTTTTAAAGATTCTTTATTTCAGAGAGAGAGAGAGAGCAAGCATAAGCAGGGGGAGAGGCAGAGGGAAAGAGAGAGACAGAATATCAAGCAGACTCCCCCTGCTGAGCACAGAGCCCACCACTGGGGTGGACACCAGGCTGGAGGCTGGACTCGATCTCACAATTCTGCGATCATGACCTAAGTTGAAATCATGAGTTGGTCACCAAATCCACAGAGCCACTCAAGCACCCCTGTATGTGTCAGTATTTTTAAGGTAACAAATGAAAGAAAGTCGAATAAAACCACTCTAAACAATGAAGAAAATGCCCTGGTTCATATAACTAGTAAATTCAGTGGTCAAGAGGACCTAAAAATTTTTAAGACTCAAATGATGTCACTTCCCCTCACTTTTTCCCCCTGTCCTTTTCTGTCCTATTGCCGGCCTCTGCTTCTGCTATATTTGGGCCTCGGTTCCTCTCATTATGTTTGGACCTCCACTATGGGCAGGGCCAGGGTGAAGAGAAACGTGGCCTCAAACATAAGCGTAACCACTCCTTTAAGCATAACCACCCCTCGTGAAAATTTCCAGAGGAAACAGAGGTCTGTTCTCTGAGTAAATAAATATACAATCCCAAGGAAGGACCCTCACTGGTTCTTGTTTGGTCAAATGTTTAATGCTGGGCCCACTGTCACCATAGCCACTGGAGAGGTTTTAGACTGGCCAGGCATAGGACACATGCTCACTTCTGTGGTTAAGGGGTGGGTGCTGTGATTAGCAGCCCTTCTAGAACCACCAGGAGTGGAGTAGGCACAGTTTCCCAAAGGGAGTTGGAAACTATCAGTAGAAACTGGCTCTCGCGTCCGCTGGGGCATTCTGTGCTCTGGAGGAACATAAACCTCAGGCAGGGTTAAAGCCAATCTAGCCTTAATCATTTGAGCTAAAAGGGGATTCAAATTAGAAATAAAATAACTTTATTATGTTGCCAGAACTACTGTCCCTGTGACACATACAAAAACTCGCACACACACTTACTGGGTACCTACAATACACTAGAAAGATGTGCAATGCTGGGTTTAATGAAGCACAGTGCCACTTACCAAATGTGTGACTTTGGACAAGTTATTGTTGCTTTTCTTTAATTTCCTTATCTTTAGTGGAATAACAATATTCAGTAGCTCATAAGGCTACTAGGAGGATAAATAGGTTAATATATGCAGAGCAATTGTTAGCCCCTGGCTCACAGTAAATGCTGCATAGGTGCTTGTTGGTTTTAGTATTAATATTCATATTTATATCAGAATTACATGACCCTGGGCAGGTTGCTTCACATCTCTGTGCTTTAATGATGCCCTTCTATAAAATGGGAATGGGGTGCCTGGGTGGCTCGGCGGTTGAGCATCTGCCTTTGGCTCAGGTTATGATCCCGGGGTCCTGATATCGAGTCCCACATCAGGCTCCTGGGATTGAGTCCCACATAGGATTCCCCCCCCTCCCAGGGAGTCTGCTTCTCCCTCTGCCTATGTCTCTGTCTCTCTCTCTGTCTCTCACGAATAAATAAATAAAATATTAAAAAAATAAAATGGGAACGATATACCTATTTCAAAGGTTTAGGTAAAAATGGTACATATATAGCAGCAAGCATATTGCAAACAAACAAGCCTGGCCATCCTCAGGTGGGAAATGTACTGGCATTACAACTCCTGACCCTTCCCAAACACCCTTACCGTGGAGAGAGAGAACCAAGTTCTGGTGATAGAGCAGAGCCTTGCTGTGAGTGGAATCCAGTGTTACTCTTGAAAAGTCACTGCAAGTGCCTTGCTGCTCTGTGCCCCCTTGGTCTGTTCCTGGTCTACAAATAGGTTTTTTCCCCCCTGCGTATGAACAATTTTAACATTTGACCCAAGTAAATGAGCAAAATCAATGTACTTTTGAGAATGAAAGAGAAAAGGCAGTTTCTCACCGTTTAGATGATGTTTGACTCTTCTCTTTTCCTGCTTCACACTTCCTGTTCCAGTCCACAGAGCGTTGTTTGAAACTTTAGCCTTAAAAATGACCAATAAATACTACCTAAATCATAGTCCACGAGAAGGGCGAGAAGTTAACCATATGATAACAATTAAGATCACTGGGCTACGGCTAGAAATGTTAAAGGTTGTTGAAGAGTGGATTCCCAGCTGTCTCCTGTATACAGCTTTGTCCTAAGTAATTTCTGGTAGAACTTTATCACTTTTCTTTCCATTGAAGGCATCCTACCCTTAAAACTCTTCCCAGAAATTGAATCTTACTTTAAGTTCTCTTAGATTCTGAAAGTAGGCAAAATAGTTGGATAAGGTGAGACACTGGGCCACTTTAAAGAGTTTTGCCTGTGCCAAGCTTATTTCCTCATGGTCTGTTCTCAACTGAGACATCTATTTATTAGTCATTAATATAAGCCAGTACAGCAGACGTGGCACCAGAAGTGGGGAATGTTGGTTGTATAATTGACACAAAATAAACTATACACATTTAAGTGTCAACTTTGATGGGGTGGCTGGGTGGGTCAGTTGATAAAGCATCTGACTCTTGATTTTGGCTCAGGTCACGATCTCAGGGTCATAAGCTTGAGCCCTGTGTTGGGCTCCATGCTGGACAGGGAGCCTGCGTAAGATTCTCTCTCACTCTCAAAAAAAAAAAAAAAAAAAAGGAAGATTCTTTCTCCCTCTCCCTCTGTCCCTCCACCCCCTGTACACACACATACCCCTTCTCTCTCTCTCTCTCTCTCTCAAAAATAAATAAATAAAATAAAAAATAAAGTGTTGGCTTTGCTAAGTTTTGATGTATATACATGACATATTTTATATATATATATATATATATATATATATATATATATATATATCTGTGACACCATCACCACAATCAAGAAAAATGCCATATAATCACTGCCAGAAACTCCCCATGGAGTTTGGATGTCTTTTTTCCTTACTTCTAAAGTGTGTTCATTTTTTTTCCAAGGTAGAGAAAAACACTATTATCATTAGAAGCAAACATTTTAATACATGTGGGAACCTAGATGGAAGCTGAAGGTGGGACAGCTCCATTACAAAATGACTTTTAGAACTGGGAGAGGGGAAAAAAAAAAAAAAGAACTGGGAGAGGAACCGGTTCCCCCATTATGTAGAGTATCTGCTTCCCAGCTACAGGTCTGCTAACTAGGAAAAGACTGGGGGGAATGAGTTATCCTTGGGGGATTTCTAAGCACTCCATAAACTAGGCTCATCCAGCCCGATGGGGCTCTCTGAGGTCTTATTATAAGCAGATGGGAAAGAAAGTGCCTCCCCATGACTTTTTTGGAGTCCCTGAAAAAGTCACCAGTGAGAGGTGGATAGCCATGAAAATGTAGTGCCCTGACTTCTGAAGCAGAATTCAACCCACAAGACCCAGCAGTCCCAGGTAGAGCTCAAGACATGTACTAAGAAACCAAAAGAAAAAAAAAAAAGATAAGACCAGAGGAAACATTCATCCTCCCTTAGTGACTGCAGCTTCTGAGCTGGCCCCTCTTGGGAAGGACTGAAAAATTATGAAACATTTTGGCTCCGCAGGAGGAAGGAGTGTTCACCAGATTGTTCTGCAAAGTGCATGCAGGAAATTATCCATCAGGTGGGAGAGGATAACACTGCGATTCCATCCAGATGAGACATGATCAGAACAATGAAGGGTCTACATTGAAAAATGAAACAAAACCAAATGAAATCAAATGAGATGAGATGAGGAGCTGGGAAGAGCAGCTGCATTTGAAAATAGTGTACGTTCATTATACTATACTCCTGGACCTTAGAAAAAAAATTTTTTCTGTTCCATCCCAGAGCTCTGATTCTCATCTCTTAAATTCCTTGGAAGCCCAGGAGTGGTCATAAGGGGAGGGGGGAAAGGGAGCATCCATTGTTCAGGGGCAGGGGGTGGTAATATGTAATTGTTGAAATGGATTCAATATGACTGAATCTAAATAAACACGCAGCTTTATCAGCCAGAGATGAAAGGGTCTGACCAGCTCTGAGCCTCTGAGAAGCACAGAGATACTAAAAGGGAATCTTATCAAGAGGTTTTAGAATCCAGAAGGAGATATGAAGTAGCAGACTTAAAACATATACAAGATAGGATCAGGAGACAAGTTGAACCAACTGAATTCCCTTTGTCTCTCCTTCCATTTTTCTTCTTTGCTAAAAGCTGATGAATATCTGTGTGCAAAGGCAGTGGGGAATCCAAGAAACATTATATTTCTAAAATAAAGGAAAAATTCACCCAAGTATATGTGAAAAGGCTCTTTTCCTTCTTCCCATTGGCATGGCGAACGAGCCTTAGCTAAGCCTAGGACTTGCTTGTCTAGGCATAAAGATCAAAAGCCTTCAGTGTTGGCCAAACTGGTTTATTGCTGCTTTAGGGGCTCCCTCAAACCAGGAGGAGCCAGGCACGAATACCCACCGCGGAATCAGAAGCGCCTCTGAGCAGGGCAAATGGGTGTTTTAGTTCTGTCTTCCTAAGGGATTTGTAGGGCCACCCCACGAAGTAGTTTCTGTGCCTCTTCCAGCAGGGAGCAGGGTGGCTATGGAAAAAGTCCCTGTCAAACAAGCAGTTGAAAGAAATAATCATTGGAGACTTAATATAATTTGAAATAGTGATTTTCGCTTGTGTTCATTTAAGATCGAAAGTACAGACGGGCAAAAAAGAAAACTATTGTTAACATTTTCTCGAGTATTCTTCAAAACCTTTATAACCTTTATAACTGTAATCTGAAGTCTGTCTCTAACTGACACCTTCACACCCAATGACAGGAAAGATGACACGACTTCCTTTTTTATAATTTGCTTGCTCCCCCCACTTCACAATACCTATGATGACTCTGTCATTGTATGTTTCCCTAATTCCCTTGTATTAGATAGTTTGGTGGTTTCCAGTATTTTGATCTAATAAATGGCCTGCAGCTAAATCTTTGTGCAAATTCCTCATTTATTTCCTTAGGATCAATTCCTAGATGTGTTGAGTCAGTGCTGTGGATGTTCTGTGGCTTCTCAGGATGGCTGCTGTCAAACTGCAACCTTCCCAACACCGACCCCTGCTCCAAGTCTTCTCAGTCTTCACGCCCATCTGTTACACCCGTGCGAACTCTAGGTAGTGTCAACTCTGGTAGCAGAGAAGTGGGGTCTTGCTGTTGTTTTATTTTTTCAGCAGACTTGAAATGATGGTTTATGGAATGCATTCATCCTCTGCTGCCTCCCCGGAACTTCTGGGCTTAGCTGGTCTTAGGCTCGCAGAGACACCAACCTCCAGGACCAGAGCAACAGTCTCTAGCTGTTCGGTTTCTTTAACGATTAGTAAGATTAATTATTTTTCATTTGTGTATTGTCCATCTGTTTTTCTTCACCCCCTTAGCCCATTTTTCTATTGTGATATCCATCTTTTTCTTCATAAGAACCTTTTATATGTAAAAAGATATTCTTTATCAGATTTTAATACACGCTCTATATTTCTTCAAAGTTTGTCATTTGATCTTTAACTTTTTAATGCTGTTTTGTCACACACTCAAAAAAAAAAGTTTTTTTCAAATTAAAAAAAAAAAATTCTGCCCTGGGAAGATGGTGGCTTTTAGACCATGTTTCATCAAACCCCTACGGCTATGCTTTTTATGCATTTTTGACCAAAAAGAACTGAGGCAGGGAATAGATTCATATTATAGTGGAATAAAATCTTAGATATTTTTGTTTCCTGGTGTTGACTTGCTTTTGCTAATTTATCACAGAGCATGAAAAGTCCACTGATGCCCCCAAATGCACAATGAAGCCCAAAGGCATGCTGCTTCTTTGGATGCTCAGATTCATTTGGAACCCTGTTTCTTTGGGGGGGGGGGCTGCATTCTAAGCAGACACATTCACCTTACCTCAAGCTCCTCCTCATCCCTGAGCACCTTATGTGTTAAATACTTTGTTTGTTAAACTAGTTGGAATGACTGCCTCTAAAGCAGAGCCAAGAGGAGAGCCTCTTTGTTAAGAGAATGTTTCCCTGGACTTGCTCGGATAGAAAACTGATCAATCCACGGGGGTGAGACAGGATGGGGTGACATGGTCCTCTACTCGGGATGACCTGAAATATTCTTCAAAACCTTTATAAAACCACAGACTCCAAGCTGGAGACATAATCGGCTTCTCTGAATTTCATGGTGGGCACATGTACTTTGCCCATGAGAAATTCATTTTACGGCAAAGGGGTAATAGCCAACAGGAAAATCTCACCCATGTTATCTAGAAATCCACTCTGCTATTTGACCTAAGTCTCAGCAGCTAGAGTACATCTGTTTCATGCCTGCCCAGCAGCGCCCCTTCTCTCTTCTGGGGTTGATGGAAGTTTGGTTTCCTTTGAGGAATCTTACTGGCCTCATTCTCCAGGCTTGTAATTTGACAGTGGAGGAGACTGAGCCCATCCCCTGCCACCATGTAGGCATAAGAGTCAGACTTAGCCAGGCAGAGTGTCCCATTCCCTTTGGCTGCAGTTAATGGTTCAAGAATAGGCACATGTCTCAAGCTGATCAGAAAACTTCAACGCCCAGACTTTTTTTTTTTTATATTAATGGGAGAGAGCTGAGTTATTTTCACTAGTGGTACCAAGCAGAGAGGATGTGAGCCTGAACCTTGGTCGCCACCTTGTCCTGTCATGGGAGGAGCCTGTCTGAATGAAACCTGCCTGTTCAGAGGAAAGCAGGGCCAAGAAACAGAAGGGGACTGAGTGCTGACTGCTACAGTGAGCCTCTGGACGGACCCATGGCTGAAACTGGAATCCCCTCTAACCTATTTCTTGAGCCAACAAACCCCCTTTTCTGCTTATGTCCATGGGAGATGACATTTTTGTCACCTGAGCACTATTTCTCAGTAATAAAGACCCGGCATCTTCTTATTAGCTCTACACCCCTTGGCAATGAGTTCGAGTGTGAAAAGAGATTGGTCTGGGAGTCTGGGTTATAGGCCTACCTCCACTAACTACTTTCACATCCTTGGGCTCGTTACTTCACTCGTGTGGGCTCGCTTTTCTCATCTGTGAAAGATGCTGTTGGAAGAGAGAAATTCTAAATGTACCTTCTAAGGCCATCAGGCTTAGTTCTGTGGTAACGTTATGTCAACACTTCAAGCTAATCTGAAGTCTGTCTCTAACTGACACCTTCACACCCAATGACAGGTGACACTGATTTATTTAAAAGTTGAAAAACACATCAGAAGGACCACATAGTCTCTAAGGGACTAGGAGGTAGAGCAAGACCATCTCTAAACCATCGCTAGGATATAGAGTCCTCTGGAAGTGTGTTAATGAGGTGAGTAATATATTAATACACTAACTATTGTAACTATTGTATAGGCGAGCAATAAATATTTTGCTTTTAAAAGGTCTTACTGCTCCAGTTTTGCTGAACTAAAAGTAAACGAAGATCCTAGTATGTCAACAGATGACACAAGTGTTCAGAAGTGATGCTGTCTGCTTCAAGCAGAGGCTCAGAGGAGGCAGAAAGAGAAGCTGGTCACACTCCCAAGTAGCTTTAGTCACATTTCCATTATTTACTTTGGTGAATTAGCAATGCTCAGAACTTCAGACATAGTCATAGAATGATCTTTGAGAAATACAAATCACATTACATAATTTCTCTGCTTCCAGTATCTCACTGATTCCCTGGTGCCTTCAGAACTAAGTCGAAAACTCTCGGTGTGGTATAAAAGTTCTTCGTGATGTAGGCCTTGCTTTTAATTCCATCCAGCTGTTGTTCCCTTTTCTTACATCCCTAGCCTACCTAGCAATGCATATAGAACACTTAGCCTACTTCCAGGCATTTAGTAAATGCTCATAGATGTTGGCGGTCATCATCGCACATGAGTGCTATGAACAGTTCCCCTAAGAGGCATTACTGGTCCTGGCTGGTTTGCCCTGATTCCAGCCTCACCCTTTCCCTGCTCTGTTTTTGCCCATCGTGACTGACCCTTGAAGGCTGCGTTGTTTCAGAAGTCCAGCTGGTTGGGTTAAGCCACTGGGAGGCACTGGTAAAATTACGAAGGACAGGAAGAAGGGAGAAGAAGGGAGAAGGCAGGGCATTTCCCTCCTTGCTGCCTTGGTGGCTCCTCAAGCAGTAAGTATGTGTCATCTGCTGTTCCAGCTGTCCCCAGACAGGCCCACTGTGGTTTCAGCTCTAGGTTTCAGCCTTTCCCCCTCCCTCTAGCAGAGGCGACAGTGGCTTCCACATTGCCTCATCATCCCGTGTTCAGCCCTCAGCATCTCTCTCTGCCATCTAGCCCCCCACCCCCACCCCTGCTTTCAATTCCCTCTGTTGTATAAACTCAAAGAGGTGTCTGTTTTCTGGAAGAGACCCTACTGATTCACAGAACCTGCTCTCCTGCTGCTTATGCTGTACTTCTCTCTGCTCACCCTCAAGACCAGCTCTTTAGTCATCCTTCCAGATTTTGTTCTACCATCACCTTCTCTTTGAAGCTGGCCCAATTCTTCTACCCACTTCTTCCTGAAGAGTGAATTAGGTGTCCCTCCCCTACACATCTCTCTCATAAAAGTGGTTTCTTTTTGGAAACCATCAGAGACTTGATATTCTTAAAAGCAGTACGCTGTTGTGTTCAATGTGGTCTCTCAAATCTACCGTGTAGAAGAGGTGTTTATTGAATGAGTGACTAATTGAGTAACTAAAGAAACACTTTTCAAATCCAGATAAAAATAATTATAAACTGTCATGTCTCCTTGTTTCTTGCTAACAGAACCCTAGTTCTGTTTGGAACAGCAATGCTCCCAGCTCTAGGAAGGACTTGCTTTTCTAGCCTCCCTTGCTGCTCAAGGGGTCTATCCATTGAAACTGTGGAAGGCTGCTGGGGAGGTTTCTGGAAAAGCTCTGCTTTTCTAACAGAGGGGAAAGCCACAGCCCATACCACCTCTCCTCCCACCCTGCTTTTTCTGTGCCCTGAGCATTTGTGTGCTATCTGGAGCTATCATGAAACAATGAACAGGAGGGGGAGGAAAATCTAACACATTTAAGGCAGCAAATCAAAGGACAGAAAGACTATGGGTCTCTTATGGCATTACTGGATTTCTGGATGTGAAAGAAAAATAAAACTCTTCTTTGGAGCTATTGTTCTTCCAGTTTTGCATCACTTACAGCCAAATGCATGTCTAATGGATAGGATCTGCCATTTGGGGATACTCTCTATTATTGTTCCCTTTTATCTTCCCAGATAATAACGTATGGCACCGTCCCAATTAGATTACCTAGTACCTGTAGCTAATTGGGGGAGTCCAAAGATAAAAGTAGGATGATGGATGCGATGATTAATTTTATGCGTCACCTTGGCTACGCTACCGTCCCCAGCTATTTGGCCAAACACCCTTCTCGATGTTGCTGTGAAGGTATTTTTAG
This sequence comes from Canis lupus dingo, assembly GCF_003254725.2. Classification (NCBI taxonomy): domain Eukaryota; kingdom Metazoa; phylum Chordata; class Mammalia; order Carnivora; family Canidae; genus Canis; species Canis lupus. The sequence continues at coordinate 46,781,546 of NC_064255.1, forward strand.
AAGAGATTAACATTCAAATCAGTAAACTTTGAGTAAAGCAGATCACCCTCCATCATGCAGGTGGGCCGGCCTCATCCAGTTGTTTAAAAGTCTTAGGAGAGAAAGACTGAAGTTTCCCAAAGACAGGAGAATCCTGCCTGCGAACTGTCTTTGGACTTGAAACCACAACCTGAACTCTTCCCTGGGTTTCTAGAGTGCAGCCTGTCTTACAGATTTTGGATTTGCCAGCCCCCACAATTGTGTGAGCCAGTTCCTTAAAATAAGTCTCTCTCTCCTTTTCTCTCTCTCTCTCTGTCTCTTACACACACACACACACACACACACACACACACACACACACCATATTTTATTGGTCCTGTTGCTCTGGAGAAACATGACAGATACATTGGGTATAAAGAAACTCAGAGAAAGAATGAAGTTTTGTTGGGAAGCAAAGACTCCTTGAAATCTACACCTTAGTAGAAACCATTTAGAATTTTCATTCCAAATTCTGTTGACCATGTTTATAATTTCTTTTTATTTTTGAAATTTTGGATAAAGAAAAACTTGATGTAGCATCATTTCTATTTTGATCAAAGAATAGCCTGCATTCCCTCCAGGCTCCATTTAAACAGGCTTTAGCATTCTTTTCTCCTCTGTGGAGTTGCATCCGTTCGAGCCTGGCCTAGTGGTCGGTGCCTTCACCAGCCAGTTTTCTACCAAATGCATATGGAAGCCTCCTGTCCCTGGGCTTTATGATCTCATTTTATCATCCAGAGAGTTTCTTTGTTGTTGTCAGGGTCCAAGCTATAGGCCTGTCTTCTGCTGCTTGGAATGAAAAGTTTTGAGATGAGGAAAACCTATCAACAGGAGTGAATTATTTATGAAATCGGACTTTACCATTTTAACTTCTGAGCGTCTTCCTGGGTTGCACTGCTGAAAAATGACAGCATTTCTGAGTAGTGGGATGAAAGCCATATTGAAGCACAGATGTTAGTCTGGTTCTCACCTGTTCCTTACACTGATGCCTGAATAGTCTGAAACAGGCTGGCCTTACTGCAGAATCAGGCAGTGTAGACATGACTCAGTCTTCCTGTCTACTTTACGTCCTTCAGCCTGCTAATCTCTGTGTTGGGTCCCTTCCCTCTGTGGCCACCATTGTTCTCTCCTCCTCTCCTGACACAGAGAGAGGGAATGAGAGAGAGAGTGAGAGAGAAAAGGCAAAAAGCCCCTTTCCCTGTTAGATCCAACCCAACAACCCATTTATGTGGATGGACAATCTAATCAGACAAACTCCAAGTTTCTTTAAGCCTTCTTCAAGCAGGGGTCAGCAAACCATGACCCACATAGTCCTCTTAGTTAAAATCCTGCCTAGAAAAAAAAAATCCTGCCTACATAGTCCTCTTAAGTTAAAAATTTTAAAAAGAAGAATACATGACAGAGACCACGTATCACTCACAAAGCCTGCGATATTTACTCTCTGGCTCTCACCAGAGAGTTGCTGACCCCTCAGGATTCTAGAGGAGTAAAGCCCTTACAGTAGAACTGTAGGCAGGAGGAAGGGAACGGAGAAATTTTGTGATATGAAGCTTGAGCCAACTCTGTTTCAAAACAAACAAACAAACAAAAAAGATACAAAGAGAAGTCCTTGAAAGTTTTGGATTGAACAATTTGTCCACAGGAAACGGATGTATTGTTGATAGGTTTCTTTTTTTTTTAAGATTTTTTTAATTTATTCATTTGAGAGAGAGAGAGAGAGCAAGCAAGAGCATGAGCAGCGAGGCGGGGCAGAGGGAGGGGGAGATTAAGACTCCCCACTGGGCAGGGGCTCGATCTTAGGACTCAGGGATCATGATCTGAGCCAAAGGCAGACCCTTAACCGACTGAGCCACCCAGGTGCCCCTATTGATAGGTTTCTAAGACTGGAAAAGTCTCGTGCCTTTATTGTCATGGATTTTGTTGAAAACTAGCATTGTTTCTATTAATTCTATGTATTTACCTTGCACCAGGTATTTCCAAAACAGTTTTCATGCATTTATTCTACTTAATCCCCACAGAGATTCAAAGAGGTAGGCCTAGTTATTAGCTTCATTTTTGTGGATAAATAAAACAAACCTTACAGATTGAATTGGTCTAGGATACACAGCTGGTTAGAGAAAGAACCTGGACTAAAATTCATGATCGACAGCAACACGCAACCATGACTTTATGTTGTTTTCCAGTTCTGAGAAAGGCAGTGCAACTGGTTGTCTTTCCAGAGCCCATTGGGAGGTTCTTGATTCTTGGGCATGCTTTCCCCATGTTTCTCTGCCCTTCTGTTTCCCATCCTTTGGCCCCAGTCTTCTCCAGCCAACTTCCTCTCCTAACACTGGTCCCAGTGTGGGGGTGGAGGGAGACTCAAGTAGTGCAGTTATTTAGCCGCATTATGCAACCTTATAATATATCCCAGTCCTTCAGGAAGTTTGACAAACTGGAATATGTGTTTAGATTTCTAAACTCAGAGACATTTCAGAGCAAAGAGGGTCTGGCTGTGTCCTCCAGATGTCTCCAAATGGTTTTACTCTTCTGTGTATGGTAGAGTTGCAGCTGCCACTAGAATACAGCTGTTTATAGAGTCTGTGAAGGGGAATATGCAGAGAATGTCAATGTTGTAGGCCTGCTTTTTTCTCCCTTAGGAAGGGTGAGCAGCCTAGCCTGTGAGTTTCTATGTGAAAACATACCTGTTTGGTTCAAGAAGGGTGGAAGAATTTAAAAGGATTCATGGCCCCAACCCTGCACAGTGCAAGCAAGCCTGAGGTGCAGTGAGCCAGTGGGTCTGTATGAGTTTCCTGTGGCTGCTGTAACAAATCACCACAAACTGGGTGGCTCACAACAGCCAAGAGGTATTCTCTCACAATTCTGAAGCCCAAAGTCAGGGTGTCTGCAGGGTCATACTCCCTCTGAAGGCTCTAGGGAATAATCTGGTCTCTGCCTCCTCCAGCGTCTGTTGGCTGTGGGCTTAGCTTGACTCAGGGCTGCATCACTGAATCTCTGCCTCTGTGGTCCCATTATCTCCTCCTCTTTTGTCCGTCTTCTCCTCTGTGTGTGTCTTAGAGGGACACTTGTCACTGGATTTAGGACTCATCCAGAGAATCCAGGATGATCTCTTCTCAAGATCCTTAACTTAATTACATCTCTTTTTTCCAAATAAGGTGACATTCATAGTTTCTGGAGATTAGGGCATGGACATATCTTTTTTAAGTCCGTTGTTCAGCCCATTGCAGGAACTAGTGTGAGAGAGAGAAAAAGAGAAGCCAGGGCATGGAAGGAACCGGTCACCTACCTAAGAATTCTGGCATCGGTCCAAACAGCTCTAGCCCTAATCACATTTTTTGGTCAAGGGGAAATGCACCACTTCCAATTTGCAATTAGTGATGAGTATCACAGATAGGGTGACTTAAACAGTGTGGGTGTTCATGTTTATTGCATAAAGAGAAGTTAAGAGATAGACAATTTAAGACTATTGTGCTGTTCCATCACCTCCTGGGCCCCAAGCACCGCCTGTCCTTCTGTTCCTTGTCTCTCCATCCAGCATTAGTCCAAGGCTTCCATCTTAAGATCAATATATGGTTCAACCAGGCTGCTGAAGCCTCAGCCATCACATCTATATTTCAGGCAGGAAGAAGGAGGAAGAGTACGAAGGGCAGAGTGGTGTGTGCCTGTTGGATCAGCTCACTTAGACAGCTTCATAGTAGGTATGCCTGGTGCTTATATCTTATTGACCAAAACGTGGAAATGCGTAGCTGCAAGGGAAGCTAGGAAAAATAGGGGTGTGTGTGTGTGTGTGTGCACGTGCACACACGCATGCGCACCTGTGTGTGTTTAATCTGGCACTGCTACATCGAATAAAACAAAATGTTAATTAGTAAGGAGGAGGAAAAAAAAAGATATCAGGTGGGCATCTAGCACTCTCTACCATGGGGGCCTTATGAGTCATGCAAGTCCTAACACTCGTGTGGCAAGTGCAGGAACTGTCACCTCCTCTCACTTGTAATAATAATAAAAGTAGCAAACATAGGCTGAGTGCCCACCAGCTGCCAGACACTGAGCTTGGTTTATTTCAGGTTCATTCGACCTTCCAACAACTTTTGGAGGTTAATACTATTATGGTATTCTTGTTTATGGATGGGAAAACTAAGGCCCAGGAAGGTCAAGTAATTCGCCGAGCGTCACATGGCTATAATGTGACAGAGCCAGGATTTGAACCTGATGTGCCTGTCTATAAGCCAGGCTCCAGGATGACTACCCCACATGGTCAGGCTGTTATGAGAACTTGAAGAGGCTCAAGAGGAGAAATTCGGTTATTCTGTAGCAGAGTGATGAGGTGAACATGGGGGCAGGGCTCCTTTGTTTTTCTTTTTGCTACATTACCTACATATGCACTAAGTTGGCAAATCTGTTATATTTTACTGCTCCTTTAAAAACATTTTCTTAATCTTCCCACTTTCTTTTTCTTTAAGATTTTATTTATTTATTTATTTATTTATTTACTTACTTACTTACTTACTTACTTATTTATTTATTTGAGAGAGAAAGAGAGAGAGAGAGAGAGCAAGCACAAGCAGGAGGAGGGACAGATGGAGAAGCAGACTCCCCAATGAGCAGGAAGCCCAGCTTGGGGCAGGGCTCCATCCCACGACCCGGCATCATGACCTGAGCCATCTGAGCACCCCAATCTTCACACCTTCTACTTAGCTCACAGCTTCATATATGTACAGACTCCTATACATACGAGGCAAGTAGATCCACCCGGCCATGGCTACCACCCAGCACATGAGATCTCTGCTCCTTCCCTGTGCCACGTTATGTCCAGTTCCCCACCTCCCTGCCTTTGTACCCACCAGTTCTTTCTTCTGGAATGTTTCCCCTTCTGTCTGCTGATCCTGAATTTAAGTTGATGCCCCTGAGACCCGGATCAAGTACCCTCTCATCATGATGCCTTCTTTCTCAGACTGCCCTTGCTGGCAGCAATCTCCCCTCTCTTTCCCTGTCCCTTACTGCTCAGGACCTCTTTTTTGTATCACTCACCAGGTCACTATCACTCATTCACAATTGTCCCTGTCTGTGTCTTTTGGGTCTACCTTAAGCTGTCTATATTTCAGGCTGTATGTGTTTTGAAGACCAGTGGTGCATCTCATACTTGCTGTGTTCCCTGAGTCCCCCAACACCCTGACCCCTTCATGCCTCACCCCTCTCCCTAGCTCATAATGCAGTATGGCACCTTTACAGCTCTGGCACAGTGAGTTAGGTCTCAGTGAAGGGCTCTCATACACACATTGCATGAGTGTGTTCATGCTACAATCCTGTTTATTTAGCCAAGATACAGAGCATAAGGGAAGGGAAGTGGTCACAGTGAGCAGAAGCAGGTGCAATGTTTTTTGATGGGGTTCCTCCTTTGCTCCTGGGTTCCTTTACAATGCACAGCTGCCAGCTGGACTCTGCAGATGGGACTCTGCCAGAGTTGAGAAAACATCCCAGGCTTCACTCAACCACTGTCCTTTTAGCCTCAGGCTCATCCCATCCCAGGAAGAACTTACACTAACAATCTGTGTACTTGCATTCATGGAACTGTTTGCAAGCATCAGGCTCTCCAGGTTCTGACCTGTGCTCAGCAGCAGTGAGACCACATCCTTGTCTACAGGGAGAAGGCAGTGCCTGGTAGACCCTGGACCGCATCTCTACCTCCAGCCCTCCAGCATTCACGAGAGCCCATCTTCCTGAACTTGCCTAGGTGGCTGACGAAAAGGACTCCACCCCAGTGGAGCTCAGATTGCCCTAGGAAGCACATGAGGTCAATGGTAGAGCACGGCCATGCACATTGTGCACGACCCGCCCCCACCCGCCCCGGCCCTTCTGATGCTGCCTGGGAAAGGTGAGCCTTTATGCCCATCATGGGCTTGCTGCGTCTCCCTACCTTGGCTTTTCTGCCCTGGGCTGCTGAAGCCATTTCACCAGTTAGTATGGGAGGAACAGGCCCCTTCATTGTGTGTGCTTCGTGAACTCAGAATAGGCTCCTGTCACTCGCAGCGACACCGGCTCCACTGTGAGTGACTGCATTTAACAGACTGCAAACCCTAAATCCTGCTTCCTTCAATCTTATTTTCACGGATAAGATGGAAAGCTGATATTAAATGGAAATATTGTTAAATGGAATATCCCTGAGATATTTGCTTATACTCCCAGTGTTTCAGGTGAGTCGGCGAGAACCAGCAGCTCAATAACACTGGCACAAGGCTGAACGCCATGAATTTGATGCGTACTCCTGCTCCATCAGTGGGATGAGCCCCTGGTGGGTGAGTCAGTGACTATCCCTTGGACACAGTAGTGTCTCAGGCACACACCTGGGGTTCTGGGCCTCAGGAGCATCTGAGAGCACCTCTCCTTCAGATGCCGTCTCAGCTCCACACTCGGTTAGCAGGTCTTGTAGAGTATTCCTTTGCAGAACCCATCCCTGTCTTGGCACCCCCATCACGCCCACCATTCCGGGTGAAGTACTGATCTGCTCACACCTGGATGGGTGAGGGGTCAGAAGCAATACTGCACTTTGTCTTCGCTCTACCTTCAAGTCCCCACCTACTTACACCTTCCCCCTGCTTTGCTCCCAGCTTCTTCTCATCTGCCTCTTTGCTCGATCCAATCTCCCCGCCCCCCTACCTCTCTCTGTCTCTGTGATTCTCTCTCAAGGAATAAGTTACCTAAAATACACAGTTCTTACAGGGAACGCAGTAAGTTTTTACAAAGGTATGCACCTGTGCTCTCACCACCCAGGCCCACAGGGGCTGGCTCCATGGGCCTTGCCAGCCAGCACCCTTCTCCCTGGGAAGCACTCTTCTGACCGCTCTCACCACGGGTTAGTGATGCCTGTTTTTGAACTTCATATAAATGCGGCCAGACCATAGGAGTTCTGTTGTGTCTGCACTACGTCAGTCTTATACTTCTCTCCCCCAGCAAGTGCCTGTGAGATTCATCCCCGTTCTTCCTAAAATGTGAGTCTTTGGCTTTTGCACTTCTGGGCAGCATCCCACTGTATGCAGGCATCTGCCACAATGTGTTGAACCGCTCCCCTGTGGGTGGACGTTGGGTCCCCCCTCGGGGGCTATCACGGATAAAGCTGCTGTGGATGCTCCTGTCCACGTGTTCCCTTGCTCTTCCTGCCATCCCTGGTCAGTTCTCTATTCAGGTGTTCCCCCCGCCACCTCCTCTGCCTTGGCTTCTCCCCCTCAGCCTCCACACAGGGCCAGAACTCTCCTGAAAGAAAAGAAAAGAGATGGTTTGAAGAAGCCTTCCAAGCAGAGTCCTCCTCTTCACCAATCCTTCCTCTGTTCCCCAGATTCCGTCACTGGCGTCTCCACTCCCACAGCACCTGCTCTAGGCCTCACCTTGCTGGGCCTGTCCTCTCTGCCAGGCCCTCTCCCACCCCCTCACCCCCATGCTCACAGAGCAGGCCTGTCTCCTCCACCGGAACTGGTGATCCAGTGGCCCCTAGCATGCTTTGTCCTCCCATCTGTCTGTCTGCAGACCCAATCCTGCCTCCCCAGCTGATGGCTGATAGCGCTAACACTACCCTCCTGCATTGCCTCAGCTGGAAGGAATCCCCGGCTCCTCCTCCTCCCTCCGAGCCCCTGCTGCTTCTCATTGGAGCTGCTCTCAGGCTTCACGTTATTATCTGTCTGCCTCACCTTATTGTTATTTAGATATTCATCCCATGGGGCGCCTGGGCTGAGAGTGTCTGGGTGTGTGTGATCTGTGCCTGAATCATCTCTGATTTGTTCTACCACCTAGCACCCTGGTGGGCACTGATAAGGCTTATTTTTAAATGAACACTATTCATTTTTTACTTGCTATTAATAAATTATTAAGTGACTTATTTCCTTTTTTTGCAGATCTTTTTTGTTTTTAAGATTTTATTTTTTATTCATGAGAGGCGCAGAAAGAGAGGCAGAGACACAGGCAGAGGGAGAAGCAGGCTCCCTGCAGGGAGCTCGATGTGGGACTCATCCCAGGACCCTGGGATCACGTCCTGAGCCAAAGGCAGATGCTCCACTGAGCCACCCAGGTGCCCCAAGTGACTTATTATTAAATCATTTCCTAACTCTACCTATATTATGAAGATTCTACCCCTGAAACACATCTCAAAAGTTTAAAGCTTTTAAACAGTAAAGCTATTTGCATGCACCCGCGTGTGTGGTCATCAGAATGGTCAGGTTCGGGTGGCCTTGAGTTGGCAAGCATGTCAGTGACGGTGCAGGGGCCATTTGAGACCACAGGCTATTCCCGAACACTCAGATGGGCCCAAAGATTCTTTAGCCCTGAGTCCACCTTCCTGAGGATCAGAAGACTTAGCAGAGAGCAGAGAAAGGAAGTGCTCAGTGGACATTCAGCAGACTTGGGGGCTGACTGTAGCTAACTCAGCCTTGCCGAAATTTCCTTGTGATGCCTCACTGTCTATTTCTTGTCGCAATATTTTCACTACTGGATGACAGCTGGTTTTTCTATTTGATTTCTGTCTGTGTGCACCAGGGTGTGATCAAAAGGAACCAACTTCATCCCCCAATTTTCCTCTTAGTCTTGAAATGCAACCAATCTAACCAAACCCATGATTTACCGAAAGTTAGGTGGGTCTGACATCACTTTTGGATACCAACCACTCTGGTTTTGTCACCATAGATTAAGCCTGTGGGACTCTGCACTACCCCCTCTCCACTCCAGCCAGGGATTGAAGCCCTGGAGGGGAACTCAGACTTCTTTGTAACCTCTAAGGCCAGGCTTTTCCCTCCCTCTGTGGGATCTCCTTAAGAGATGGCTGTGAAATTACCCTCTCCTGTCCAACGAACACTCCCCAAAAGGGCAGCATCCTCAGTTGTCCAGAACTAACATTTCAGAAGAAACGCTGGTTCAATGACTTCTCGGTCTCAAATTTTAATCCAAAAATATTATTTATCTACTGGTCTGAATATCAAACTTGGGTTTTATCCTCAAGGGGGAAAAGATAAGATAGCAAAAATCTGCTTGAGAGAGAGTTTGCAAAATGAGACTTGTACTTATGAATCACTCACATTTCTGGGAGGGGGGTGGGAAAGATGGTTGATCTCTTAAAAATATATGGGCTTTATTTTTTAGAGAAGTTTTAGTCTCATAGAAAGTTGAGGGGAAAGTACAAAGCTCCCATTTATCCCATTTCCCTCACATACATCCTCATTATCAACATCCCCCACCAGAGTGGTCCTTTTTTTACAATCAATGAGCCAACGTGACACGTGAAAGTCACCAAAAATCCATATTTGACCTTAGAGATCACAGTTGGTGTCGTACATTCTATGAATCTGGACAAATGTATAATGACATTAATTCACCATTCTAGTAGTTGTACTGCCCTAAAAATTCCCTGTGGCTTCCTAGTTACCCCTCCCTCCCCTGTTACCTGGCAACCCCTGAGCTTCTTGCTATCTCCATAGTTTGTCTTTTCCAGAATGCCATATCATCGGAATCACACGATATTTAGCCTTTTCAGATTAGCTTCTTTCACTGATAACATGCATTTAAGTTTCCTCCATGTCTTTTTGTGGTTCAATAGCTCATTTCTTTCAGAGCTTCCTATTAGTCCATCATCTGGTTGTAGGACCCATTCGTTTATCCAACAATAAACACCTGCTGCAGGACATCTTGGTTGCTTCCAAGCACAGGTATCCCCAGCTTTCCAAAAGTTTGTGTTATGCCATTTTGCTTTTACCAAAAACCTACATGAGTACCTGTTTTCACTAACCGAAAGAAATCTGAAGAGAATTTTCACTTTTACCAAAAAAGGCCAAAGGTAAAAATAGTGCTCAGCATTTGGTTTACAGCAAGAGAAGATCTAGAGGCAGCTGCACCTTGAGGGGTGAGAGAGGCCCCCCAGACTCTTTCCCAGGGACCACACTCAGCATCTCAGCACCTAGGCACCATAGCCTTCAACCGGGTCTGTGAGCATCTGTGCTTTATCTCCATTTATTCTGTGCATCCCTTAGCAAGATGTGTTATAAGGTATCAGAGGAGCCTAAGAGAGCTTATGTTGGGGGTCTGGGAAGACTCAGAAATTTTCCATAAAAATTAATGATACTTGCTGCTTCACTTTATGCCATGTGAGCTTATGAAAGCCTTCATGGGAACACTCTGACTTCGGAGAGTGAGGGGAAACCTGTATGGACAATTATGAAAAACACTGCTACAAAAGTCTGTGTGCAGGGGTTTCTTGTGGACCTAAGTTTTCAACCAATTGACTAAAGAAAGGTTTTTTTTGAAACAACTTGACAGATAGCGTCTCTGAGTCCCACCTAAAAACAAAGCTCCACTCTAATTTGAAGGATTCCATACCCCGTAGAGGATTGTTCTAGGTGCTGTAGGGTAGGAGACAAAGAATGAGGTGTTTCTGGCCTTATTTCATGGTATGGAAGTGAAGGTCCACTTGTAAACTCACTGAGAAACATGACAGCGTGTAACATGTGCTAAAAGAAAAACTCTAAAATGGGCAAGTTGTAGTTAAGAAGCTGTAACTAAGCACACCCCTGACAACAGAGAAAGAAAGGAGAAGAAATGAGACCTACTCTCCATTTCCGTAGTATTCAGCTTAACATTTAAAGAGAGGTCAGGGTCCTTGTGTCCTCCCACCCTGTTCAGGGTCTCTCCCTCCCCATCAGCCTCCTCAGTCCAGTGGGGACACACCCTCCACACCCAAACAGCACCAACAAAGAGTGGAAATGGCTTGCTATCCCAACTCACATGGAGGAGGGAAGAATGAATGTATTGCCTTCTACACTGGGCTGAATCATGACCTCAAAAAGATGCCCCCACGTCCAACTCATTAGAAGCTCTGAATGCTGCCTTATTTGGAAAAAGATCTTGATATAATGAAGTTAAGGATCTTGAGAGGAGATCATCCTGGATGATGGGTCTTCAGTCCAGTGACAAGTGTGCCGATAAGAGACACACAGAGGAGAAGACAGTCAGAGAAGGAGGAGGCAATGGGACCACAGAGGCAGAGATGCAGTGATGCAACCATGAGTCAAAGTAAGTCCACAGCCAGCAGAAGCTGGAGGAGCCAGAGGCCAGATTGTTCCCTAGAGCCTCCAGAGGGAGTGTGGCCCTGCGGACACCTTGACTTTGGGTTCTGTGTTTCTCTTCAAAACTGGAACAGAAAACATGTCTACTGTTTTAAACCACCCAGTTTAAGGTATTTGTTATAGAAGCCACAGGAAATGAATCATCTGGAAAACATATTCACTAGAAAAATCTAACATGCTGATTGATAATAATCATTTTGAACACTGTCGATTTCTGGGCCATCCAACATCTGACTCTCTTCCCTATGTTGAGGAGCATATCAGATAAATCGTGTATGACATAGTTTCATCTAAGTACAATTATTCAGTCTCCAAGACTTAGCCTTTCAGGACCATAAGAGAAGAGGGGAAACTGAGTGGGGAACAATTAGAGAGGAAGACAAACCATGAAAGACTCCTAATTCTGGGAAACAAGGGGTTGTGGAAGGGGTGGGGGATAGGGTAACTGGGTGACAGGCACTAAGGAGGGCATATGATGAGATGAGCACTGGCTCTTATCCTGTATATTGGCAAATTGAATTTAAATTTAAAAAAAAAAATTTTTTTTAAAGATCTAGCCTTTCACTTTTGGTTGAAGACCTTGGTGAAGTTATCTGCACTATGTCATCCCATAAGGAAAACTCCTTGAAACTATTCCCCATAACGTTAAGGAGTGCACAGATATTAGGTGTGCATTTAGTATTGTTTGATCATTAAAAAAAGGAAGTCCAAATGGCCTTCATGAGTTCAGGAAACCAAAGATACTCTTAGAAAGATAAACCCCTGGGATGCCTGGGTTGTTGGGTGGGTTAAGTGTCCAATTCTTGATCTCAGCTCAGGTCTTGATCTCAGCATCGTGAGTTTAAGCCCCATGTTGGGCTCCATGCTGGGCATGGAGCTATGAAAGAAAGAAAGAAAGAAAGAAAGAAAGAAAGAAAGAAAGAAAGAAAGAAAGAAAAATTCCTGATCAATCTTGCTTTTTCTAGCCTCTCTCTCTTACAACTATACTCCGTACTGTAGGCAGACTGACCTTTCTAATATGTAAATGTATCCAGTGTATAAAGGCTGGAGTTGGGGATCCCTGGGTGGCGCAGCGGTTTGGTGCCTACCTTTGGCCCAGGGCGCGATCCTGGAGACCCGGGATCGAATCCCACGTCGGGCTCCCAGTGCATGAAGCCTGCTTCTCCCTCTGCCTGTGTCTCTGCCTCTCTCTCTCTCTCTCTGTGTGTGACTATCATAAGTAAATAAAAATTAAAAAAAAAAAAAAAGGCTGGAGTTGAAAACCACTTGGAAGACACAAAACATGGAAGGACTTCACAATCTGGTTTCAAACTTTCTTTTAGGGTCACTTGTCCTGTCATCTTTCCATTCTCAACCCCTATGTCTGCCCAGACTCCTCGTACAACACAGCCACCCTCAGATTCTGCATGCCTCAAGGGCACCATGTTCTTTCAGCCTTCAACTAGACTCAAAACTGGAAAATTCAATAACCACCCCCCAACACTAATCTGCTCACTCTGGGTCCCTAAGAGTCCAAGGCCATGTCAGGGGACGCTTCTTATAGCACATGGCCCATCTGACTAGTAACCTACTCCTTGAATCTTCTATGAAGCCTTTCCCAATTCTTCCAGCAATAAATGAAACCCTCTAAGAAAGTACTGTTAGCACCTACCACTCCCAGGGACAGAAGAAAATGTTGTGACCTGGATGGCGGTCACTGGCTGGGACTTCTCTTACTAGAGTTCCTTTTTGGCAATCTGGCATTAATTAGATGGTGGTGGGCAGAAGTAGGTGAGCTCCTGCAGGCTGGTAGGAGAAGCAAGTCCAGCAGCCCTGCCACTCCCAGGAGGCTGATCTCACACCAGCTACTGCCAGAGAGGAAATGAGGGCTTTCTGCAAGGCCCCACTTCATGCAAAATGGTTTAAAATGGGGCCTATTTTAAATGGACCATCTGGTATAAATTCACATACTAAAAAGGAATAAATACCAAATCATCTCCCATCCTCCTCAGAACATCAAAGTCGTCCTGTAGTCTTTTCTTCTACCCCTAGATAATGTAAATACCAAAGCAAAGTTCTTTTGTTCTCTTTCCTCAGGAATGTTCTGACCAGGAGGCCTCACTATAAGTCTAGAAAGAAAAAAAAAAATTTACATGATACTTTGAAATGTTATTTTTTATAAGTCGATTCCTCTTTTCTCTTGTGAATTGTGACCATTGCTTATTGGCACTCCCTGGAAATTAAACCTGATAACATAACTGGAATCTGCAAATATCAAATGTTTAAGAATTCTTTGGAGTTTGTGCTTAGGAGAGGTTTTCTACAGCCTGTTTCTCTACCACACAGTAAACAGGAAATACCTCTTAAAGTTTCTGAAAAACTCAACAATAAAAAAAAGCAGTACAGGGATACATTGGGTAATTAAGGGGTCATTTTGTTGTTTGACCTTCATAGAAAGATGTCTGCCACTGTTGGTGTCTTTCTTCTTGGGGAATCATCGCTTGAGATCGGAAAAAAAAAAAAGAAAAAAAACAACTCTGCTCTTAAAGAGAGCCAGAGAGAAGTCAAATGGCACCTCTTTCTCTTTCATAAATACCAGACTGCAGTTGGCACAATAGCCTTACTCAAACCACTTAGGTTACCATCTTAGTTTCTCCAGGGCAAATGGTGCTCCCCTAGGCCCCATTCTTTCTACTTTGGTTTCAGGCACTTTCTATAATCCCTCTAACATGGAAGGACAAACGAGAAGTGCACCCTTTAGTTCCTGGTTGGATATAATGAGATTTATTCCCCCCCACGAAATATTCATGTTCTGGTTCACAAGCTTTAGAGGCAAAAGTTCGACTCTTCCCCTAACCTGCAAGCATCTGGCCGAATGTCGGGCCACGAGGAAATCGAAGAACTCCTCCATGATAGCCCAGAATGGTTGATGTCTTCCAATACATCTCAAGTAGATGTCAAGCTTTTCCAACTGAACCAAGAGACACTTAAAAGGGGCATATAGATGGAACATGGTAGGAAGCAGTAAATAGCTGTAGGGAAGAGGCAGGGTTATCTTGGATTTATAGGTCTTGCAAATATTTATGCAAGGTGTTAAAAAGTAGCATCTCTCCTTCTTAAAATTATTGGCCGACGTGGGCTTATGCCTTTACTTTGTAAGTAAATATTGCTGCAACATTCTAAACAGATTTATTAGGCCTGTCACCAGCAGCCAAATATTTATGTAAGCTCCATGGGTTGAAAAGGTAGTTTAAGGAGACCGTTTTAACCACAGCTTTGTAAATGTTTAAGGTAACATCCTGTCTCTTTGAAACCGTCCCACCTAAGTGTATCATCATATTTATAATAAAAAGACAACACATTCAAAGTGATGCATTATTTCCTGCTGTCCAAAGTTAGGCCTCTACCTTTTCATCACAGCCAAACAGAAAAAAAGAAATGACTTCAGAGAGATCCTTCTACGTAATCCCTGGGAAGAAACCACTGAAAACGTTACTAGCGGGAGTAGGGAGAGAAAAATGTAACTGTTGTGGTGGTGGTAAATATGGGTAATTTTACACAGTATGATTAGGCCTCGATTACCACACACAGATTTATTTAATAGCTGTATTCATTTGTCAATCGACTTTGCTTCAGAAGTGCCTCAATAACTATTAATGAAGTTTGATCCCCGCATCTGGTCTGGTTAACTGAATATACTGTGTGAGTGTGTGTGTGGGGGGGGGGGGCTAGCTGAGTGAATTCTGGGCTTTGCTAAACTCTGATCAGTCTCATTTGCTCGTGGTACTACTGGTCACACGTTCAAGACTATGCTCTATCAGGCAGGACTCTATGGGTACAAGTGAAAGGAACCAAACTCAAGCGAGCTTAAACAACACAGGCCATGGATTGGCTTGCACGGTGGAAAGGTCCAGAAGATACATCTTCAGGCACAGTTGGACTCAGGTACTCTGAGTTGTTCCTAAAATCCTTTCCTTTCATTCCTTTGTATTGACTTCACTCTCTGGCAGGCTTCGGCTATTGTGGTGGCCAAGATAAGAACCAGCAGCTCCAGGCTTTTTTTCCTACCAGCTTAGCAAACTGCAGACAGAGACTTGGTCCAGACTGGGCTCTTCACAAGAACCATTATGACATCATGTGCCTGCCTTTGGAACCAGAGGTAGCCAACAGGGGCAGGGAAAAGCTGCGCCATAAGCCCCCTGATGAAAGAGGGGAAGATGTGATTAGTGGAAAACAGTGAATAGCAAAAGAAAAAAGGATGACTGCTGAATGAGCAAAAATAACTGATCCCTCGCAGATCTCTCTGGGGGACTGGTTTGGTTTCTTTGGGATTGACTCCTGGCGCCTATTGAAGAAAGCAATTTGGAGAGTAAGCAGTTGCAATTTCACTGGGAAGGATCCTTCAGGGTGACAGGTGGCCCTCATTTTATGGGAATCCAGAGGAAGTGAAGATGAAACTTGCGTTCATGGTCAGTGCCATCATCATCAATAACAGAGACGAGGGCACCTACCATAGGCCAAGGGCTAGGTGGGGGTGAGGTACCGGGTAGGGCCAGCGCTCTGGAAGAGCATGATCTCACTGCAGGATGACACCTCTTCAGGAATTCCATCTGGCCGAATTGACTCAGGGTGGCCGGTTTCTCTCGCAGCATGCTTGTTGAGCAATGAGATCCCTACAGGAGAAAGAAATCCTCCCTGCTTCTACCCACCCTCTTAATCTTTACACTCAGTAAGGCTTCATCAAAGATGTTTCCAGGAAGCCAGGAGTTGAGTGGATTGACCTATATTGGTAGTGAACCTGAGCAGTCCTTCCTCACTGGCAGCCCCCAGGATTTCAGGAGAATAAAACGGAAAGCTCAGTTGGTGTAGCAGCTGTCATCAAAATCCATTTCCCTCCTGGTACTTCTGTTCTTGTTTTCTGGTTGAGGCTGCTACCCAGAACCAGCTACATAATTTGCAGGGTTCAGCGCAAAATGAAAATTTAGGGTACATTCAAAAATTTCTCAGAAGTGGAATGCGTGGGTGGCTCAACAGTTGAGCATCTGTCTTTGGCTCAGGGCATGATCCCGGGGTCCGAGGACCAAGTCCCATGTTGGGTTCCCTGCAAGAAGCCTATTTCTCCCTCCACCTGTGTCTCTGCCTCTCTCTGTGTGTCTCTCATGAATAAATAAATAAAATCTTTTTAAAAAATTGCTCAGAATTTTGAAATTGTGACCAGAGAACATAAACCCAGGTATGGACCCTTCTGAGCATGCAGCCCACTGTGACTACCAGGGCTCACACCCGTAAGCAAGGAAGCCAGTCCCCCTGTCACAGGAAGGGTAGCTCAGATGGCCCATGTCTACATGCGTGTTAAAGGACCCACCATCCAGGTGCTCAGTCCTGCATGGAATTAGAAGGGGACCCCATAGACATACACTCAACAAACACGGTGCCGACACCTTCCTGACTGCCCTTTAGGCAAAGTGGTTAAATTGAGCCAAGGCAACCACCCCCCAAAAAATCAGCTGCCTCCTCCTGCCCAGTGTCCCCTCAACCCCCACCCCTGAGGCTGAACGATAACAATGGGCACAGCAGTGACTGGGGACAGTTCTGCAACCCCAGCACCCCCTCCAGCTGGGCCCTTCCCCACAATCATTCCAAAAATATGTGTCTGTGAGCCCCCCAAAGTGCTGCAAATGCAGTTCAGACTCATCGTGCATCTGAGCCTTGGCAGCTGTATTGCAAAGTTGCAGAAGAGGAGCACAGCATTTGCTCTGCTGCACGCAGGGTCCTGCCCGCGACTCGGGACAGCATAGAAACGCTGGTGCCAGGCTCTGCCAAGGTCAGACACTTGTCCCAAGGCCGCAGCAACTCGGGGGGCTCCCAGCAGTCTGTGGCTGCTCAGCGCGGGCAGACATTTGGCAAACAGACCTCCCTTTGAAGTTCAGGCAAAACTGGGCAAACTTTCCTGCCTGGGAACATGTGGCTGTCAGTGGGAGGAGGCCCCCCCTTCTCCCCCCACACCCCCGAGTTTAGGAGTTGGCACTTCTTTTTCTACAGCGTTAGAGCTGCTGCAGCTTGCGCAGACCTCTCCAGGCGGATGTAGGCCTTTGTCTTCTTTGAACGTCTCAGCGCAGTGCATAAGCTCAAGGTGCAGGTACCCACCCTGACTCCACTTGAAAGAAATCAGAAAGGGGATGACTTGGCTAAGGGCGAGTATAATCTAACCAGTGATTCTCCAAGTGAGGTCCCCAGACCTGCAGCATGGGTAACCTGGCCACCCCATTAGAAAGGCGAATTTCAGGCCCCACCCCAGATCTACTCAATCAGAACCTCCCGAGACAGCCACCAGTAACCTTTACCACGTCCTCCAGGTGACTGATGCAGCGCTGCTCTAAATCATGGACTCCTTACCTGGAACCATCACACGACTAATTTTCGACAAGAGGCATTTTAGTGACTTTCACGAGCTAATAACCGACAGGAATTCAGTGCTGGGCTAAGGGCCTTTACATGCATAATTATCTTTCTTTTTTTTTTTTGAGATTTTATTTATTTATTCATGAGAGACACAGAGAGAGGCAGAGACACAGGCAGAGGGAGAAGCAGGCTCCCTGCGGGGAGCCCAGTGAGGGACTGGATCCCAGAATCGAGCCAAAGGCAGACGCTCAACTCCTGAGCCACCCAGGGGTCCTGCATAATTATAAGCCACCCAGGTTTTTGGGATTTTGTTGTAGCAGCCTGAGCTAAGATAGTTGATGATTCCTAAAATGCTGCTGCTTGGTCTTTGTGGGACACAACGGGGATGTAGTATGTTCATGGTTGGCATCTGGATCAGCTTAACATGTCACACACACACACACAACCGTGCTGGGCTCTGGGCGTCTTTGACCAACCAAGCCAACACAGGCCCACGACGTAGTGCACAACTGAGCTATTCACCATCTCCTGCTTAATTAGCACAGCAGACGCTTTCCTGAAAACTCGCTGTGAGCCAGGCCCTGTTCTGAACGCTTTAGGGATGACTCTCCCAATTGAACAGAAGAGGAAATGGGAATGTACATCGGTTAACGCATATTTTGTTTGTTCCAGGTTATATGACTGGTGGCAGATGGTGCCAGAACTCAAACTCAGGCAGTCTGGCTCCAGAGACTGGGTCCCTAACCACAACTCTCCCCTCTCTCAAATGCAACCTGAATTGGAGCTTGGCTGCAGAGAGGAATGTGCCCTGAGTCCTCCCCAACAGAAACCTGAGCTGAAAAAAGCCACAGAAGTTCGTCTGGTTTGGCCGTCCACCTCAACCCGAGAAAGGTGTTATTATCAATAGATGAAATAACCAAGCATCTTAGGTTAAGACACACACACACACACACACACACACACACACAACACAAAAATCTCACCCGAATTTATTTAGCCGGTAAGTGGTGGCTGAATCAACAAGCATTCATTACGCGTGTGCTCAGTTTGGTGGGAGTCTGGTGGACCATAAATCAGAACGAGCCCCAGTGACTTTGTGGGGCCTCCCCAACGAGCCATTTGTACCACCCCAGGCTGGAGCCACAGTTCTTTGTGAGCCTGGCTCTGCTATGCGGAACTCCCGGGGCCTGGCATACTGCTTGTCTGCTGGTGGTTGTGCTCACATCCTGGCCTAGTCCAGGAGGCACCTGGGAGACCTCTTCTTACACACATCCAGCCCCTGCCCCTGGCCCCATGCAGTGGAGCCCAAGGCTGCTGCCAACTGCCCATCTGACAGCCCAGAGCCGGAAAGTAGGGCTTTAGGGAAATGGCTCTTGCAGACATGGCTGGGCCAGGTCAGAAATGAACCACAGGCCCAACCCTCAGCTGGACTTGGTGTATAGCAGATCTAAGCCAGATTCTTCTCTTACTCAACATGAAGAGAAAAGGTGGATGAGGACTCTACTGGGGGGTACTTACAGCAACCCACTAAAGAAAATGGTCTGGCTCCCCTGGAATTTGAGGAGGCTGATATTCCCACCTAAGATGTGTGCGAGTGAGTGCGGAGTGGAGTAGCAGCTTGTCTGAGAAAGGTTGGAGTTTGCTGAGTTTGGGATGGGCAGCGCAAGGATGCATGCATGCTTCCCAAGGCAAATGTGGACCTCCTTCCTGAAGAAATGAGCTGGTGGTAGGTCGTCTTTGAAGGGATCTTGCCCAAGAAGACCTCCTGGAGTCATGGCATGACCCCAACAGAGAAGCAACCAGAAGCCAGAGGCCAGGGCAGGGGGCAGTTGCAGCCAAAGGAGCTATCACC
Source organism: Canis lupus dingo (assembly GCF_003254725.2). NCBI lineage: Eukaryota > Metazoa > Chordata > Mammalia > Carnivora > Canidae > Canis > Canis lupus. The sequence goes on from NC_064255.1 coordinate 46,800,893, forward strand.
TTAAAAGTTCCTTAGATATGAGATCCTCAGTGCTGAGGGCCCCAGGGAACCCAGAGGAAGAGCAGACTTTGAGGCATGGAGCCCACAGAGGGCTTAAATGCTAACCCACAGTGACGACTTTGCCATCATCCCCTAACTCACCCAACCTCCTGCCCCACACACCTGCCCCATCTTGACCCTCAGCACAAAACAAGAGCTAGAAGAAGAGGAGGACCATGTCCTTTCCACTGCAGGCCCCTGGCCCAAGGCAGGTTGGAGTTGGGGGAGGAGAAAAAGTTCTCACTGTGTAAGAGTTCAGAGTTTTAATGCTGGGCGGGACTGGACTTCACGATCTGAAATGAACCAAAATGGCTGTTGGATCCACTTGAGACTTCACCCAAAAGGTAGAGAAGAACAATCCAAGCCTCAGAGTATCTGATAGAAAATGGTAAGAAAAGATTGATATAGTTAGAATTTTTGATGTTCATTTCCTTCAGCTATACACACACACACACACACACACACACACACACACCACTCTTTGTATATGTGTTCATAAGCAAAAGGCAGGGCAGCCCAGGTGGCTCAGCAGTTTAGCGCCACCTTCAGCCCGGGGCATGATCCTGGAGACCTGGGATCGAATCCTACATCAGGCTCCCTGCATGGAGCCTGCTTCTCCCTCTGCCTGTGTCTCTCTACTCTCTGTGTCTCTCATGAATAAATAAATAAAATCTTTTTAAAAAAATAAGCAAAAGGCAGAGTGGTGCTCCACGATTCCAAGGTGGTGCATTGTAGTAGTTGTAGGGGCGAGTCAGGTCTACAAAGGATGAAGCAAATGCCAAGGATACTTCGTGGATCCTCAGAAAACAAGACCATATGTCAAGAGTTTGTCATTCAAAAGTCAACACAGTGCTATTGTAATGGTGATAGATGGTAGCCACGCCTGTAGCGGGCACAGGAAAGTGTCTGAGATGTGGAATCACCAAGTTGTACACCCGAAGCTAATGTAACGTTGGGTGTCAAACCTACTTAATTTTTTTAAAAAAATAGTTTTGAAAGTCAACACATGACAAATATATAGAAAATGGTGGAGAGAGCGTGGTATTTGGGAATAGATGCCAGGCTGAAAACTCAGGGTAGTCAGTGCAGGGCCAAGTGTCCACTTTTTATGTGATTTCATTACTTTTAGTGGACATTTTGTGGGCACTCACAAAGTCCTTAGCGATATACACGTGTTCTTTTCAAATAGTAAGTGTTTCCACCACCTAAGTGGAATTTCTTATACTCTAACCTCCTAAAATATAATCACATTGACTGCTTTTTTTAAAAGACCTATCCTTCACAGCATATTTTGTGTAGTCATAGAAACCTAATTTTCTAGTAGAATCTCTGTGTGACCAAGTGGAAAGATATCGGTAGTGGAGGAAAATCAATGTCATTACTTATGGAGAAGAAGTAGGAGAGCAGATCTCTACTGGGTGGTGGACTCTCCTTCACTCTATTTGGGGACCACGTTGGAGAAATGTTGGCAACCAACTCTTCAAATACTTTATGCATTTTAGGTTAAACATTTTTACAGCATACACGCTGTCTTAGAAGAAAGGGAAAAGCTATTGGTGAAACAATATCTCAAACTAGTGTAATAGTAATGATACATAACCTTACAGATTATTTAAGGTACAAACTAAGAGACCCCAAGTAAAAAGTCTTAAATAAAATGGAAGTTTCTTTCTCTCTAATGTAAAAGTCCCAAGTAAAGCAGGTGGTCTCTGGTGCAGATGGTTCTGATCCATGAGCTCACGCATGCACTTGGCGCCTCTACCCTCCTCAGTATGTGGCTTCCATTTCCAGATCAAATCATGATGCTGCAAACGCCACTGTCACCATTCCCCACGGTAAGCACGGCTCAAACGTTGCATGCCTCCCTTCCTTCCACATGCCATTGACCCAAATGTGGTCACAAAGCCACAAGTGACGCTGGGTGATAAAGTCTGTTGTTGGGCACCAAGGTGCCCAGCAAAACCCAGGGGTTCTGTTGCTAAACGAAAAATGAAGGAACGTACACAGGGAGTGGCAGGGGGTGATAGAAATCTCCTCTCTCTCTATGCATCAGTAATCACTGGAAAGAAACTGAGCCTGTAATGTCATTTAACACACATTTATTGGATGCTTTCTGTGGGCAGTATTCGATTTTACTGTGGAGATGATCTTCCAAGGGAAAGGATTTCATTAGCACGATGCTTTTAAAAGGAAAATCCCCCCTCCAAAAAAGGAAAAAGGAAAATCCCACCATTTTTAAACTAAAGTCACAAGACCAGCCCTTACCTAGTCACTTCTTTGTGGGGAATGATAACAGAGACGAACTCTTTCTCTCCTCACCTGGCTTCAATGGAAGGAACATGTTTTGAACACCCACGGATGATATGGCCCTGGATGAGCTCATGGAGATGGAAAGAGCTGGCATTATATTCATTAAGTGCTAGGAATCAAATCATTTTGGTTTGGTGGGTGGGTTGGGCGGGGGGGGGGGAATGCCAGGTCTGCAAGTGATTGTCTTGAGCCTTTTGCTGTGTGCCATTCCATTCTCTCCTCATTTTCGTGCAAAATGTTTAATCCTCCCCAAAATAAGTACTTTAAGGTTACCATGTGGAAGTAGAGGGAGCTGGGGCATCTGGGTGGCTCAGTCAGTGAGGCAGCTGCCTTTGGTTCAGTTCATGATCCCTCAGTCCTGGGATCGAGCCCCGCATTGGGTTCCCTGCATAGTGGAGAGTCTCCTCTCCCTCTCCCTCTGCATGCTTACTCTCTCTCTCTCTCTCAAATAAATAAGTACATTTAAAAAAAAAGTAGAGGTAATTCTGGGCTGGGAAGCAGAAGCCCTGTGGTTGATAATGGATCTGCTGCTAAATTGTTGTGAGACCCTGAAGAAATAACAGTCAGGTCCTGGGTTTCTGCTTCATAAATCCCCTCAGCAAACTGTCACCTGCACCTGTCACCTGCTATGCAGACTCTGTGCCAAGTCTCTGGAGTTTCCTCCCATCTCTCACCTTTCTGAGTTCATCATGATGTTCTATGTATCTCAGTCTCTATGGGCCATAGAGATGTGGCTATAACCTTATCATACACACAAAGCCAACAAATATTTGTGGTATTGGTGTCTGTGGCAGAGATTGCTAATTATTCCCCAGTCCATTCTCCTGTTGTTCCATTGTAATAGAATCCCTGATTTTCGCTTGAGCGTAAGATTGCCCCATCCATCCTCCTTGGTCGCTAAGCCATGCATCCAAGTTGTGGCCAATGAGATGGGAGTGGAAGCAAAGTGTAGCCTCTGAATTATGCCCTGAAAAATAAGACACATGCCCTCTCATTCCCTTCTCCCCTTCCTGCCAGATGGCTTGTGAGCATGCTGGTGAGTCACCTTGAACCAAGTAAATGAGGGTGACACCCCAAAATGGCAGAGAAACAAGATGGAAGGAGCCCAGTCCTTTGTATTGGCTGCTTCTCTCTAATAATTTATCCCCAAATATAGTGGCTTAAACAACGAGCATTTATGATCTCTGGGTCAGGAGTCTGGGCATGGCTTTGCTGCATCCTCTGCGGTGGGACCCACACCCAAGCTGCTTATTGGCAGCCATCAGGTCCCAGCTGGATGTTGACCTAAGACATCACTTAGTATGGGCCTCTCCACAGGGCAGCTCACAACATGGAAGTTGGCTTCTCCCAGACTAAGCAAGAGAGTGAGAGCCAGCAAAATGGAAAGCAGTTCTTTTGTATCCTAGTATCAAAACACATCCCACTCCTCCTGCCATGTATTGTTTCTTAGAAAGGAGTCACTGGGTTCAGCCCACACTCACGGGAATGTGATTACACAAGGGCATAAAAACCAGGTTTCCAGCCTCTGGAAACCATTCTAGAGGCTGCCTTCCAAGGATCCTGACACCATGGGGTTACCCTCTCATGTTGGGCTATTTGTGCTACAACCACTATGAGAAAGTGAAATAAATACCCATCTTCTCTAAAGCAGGTCTGCGTTAGAGTAGCCACATTTGTGTTTTAATCAATAGTGTCTAATTTGTTTCACCCTGTGAAACATTTCTCCAATTACTGAGGCTCCTGCAGTACACATTTTCTGAAATAACTGCTCACCTAAACTCCTTTCTCAGGAAATCTTCCTTCCTCCACCTCTGACCCCCCTCTCCTTTCTGGGAACTTCTGTGCCATTTTTGTACTAAATAACCCAGGTCCTCCCGGGCTCCATCTAAATAAAGAAAGAGTAAGCAATTGACCTAAGGAGGGCCAAGTCTGTCCCATAGACATTTGGAGTTGGGATCTGGGAACCCTGGTCAGTGCCTCTCAAGAACTGGATGCCATGCGAAGCTAGGATACATGTGCAGGTACCTGGGAAGGCAAGAAAGCCAGTGTGCAGAGAAAGAAGGGAGATGCTGGTATGCAGAGAGAGGTCTTCAGAGTGGGCTCAGCTCATGGCTTCCTGTTCCAGGCCTTGCTGAAGCTGGCTCTTCTCCTTCCCCCCCCGGGTGCATGAGATGCTTCTATAGCGTTCCAGCAAGATGTCCTCACCTTCCTCTCCACCTTTATTTCTTTTTTCATTTAAACCAGTTAGAATGGTCTTCAGGTCTTTGAAATTAAACAATATCTGACGAGGAAAGGTCCGTAGCTTTTTGTGCGTTTTCAATACCTTAACATTGTCTCAACCAGCTCGTGACATCCTTGTACACTCTCCTAAACCTCGTCCCCTGAAAAACGAATGAAATCTTGCTGACAATCACTGGGATGGGGTCAACAGGGCCCACCAGGAAAGAACCGTGCAAGGGAGGACACTGTATTGATGTATGTCTGTGATTTGACTTGTTACTTAGTCCGAGGTCAGGAGAAGATGTTTTAGCTTGCGGGGTGCTCCGCCACTGTGGTGGCACCCTCTCCAGGCGACAGAGGATTAAAGAAGTCATCCTTTCTCACCTTAACCCTCTGTGCACTCACATGAGGCTTGTCTAGCCCCAAAACAAGCTCCTTTGTATACTTGTTACTGAGTTAGAAGATGTATTGGTTCATCTCGAGGTCCCTAATGGCACTCCGAAGGCGGTGTCTCTGCTCTGAGATGGCATCTCTCTCCACACATCCCTCAATGTGCTACTCTCTGCCTGGATTGTTTACTGCAGAATCCAGGCCAGGGTGCTGGGGATGGGTTGTATTTCTTCAGTGGAATTCCACACTCCCTTTCCTGAGTCACACTCTGCATTCCTATGATGCCTCCTCTGAGCTGGAGGGTCATTTTGCAGCGAAGCTATTGGCTGCACAGCCCATGGAGGGCTTGTACCCAACCTTGTCCTAGTAGTTGACCCTCTTGTGTGGAAGGAAGCAAAGTGGGATGTGGTAAACAGGAAGACAGCAAGCCCGGCTTGGCCTGGAGAGCAGGAAACATCAGCAACCGAGCTCAGCCCTGTGCCCAGATCACAACCTTCTGAGCTTGCAGCACTTGCCAGGCTGGTTCAAAGATTGTTCCAGCAGCTTGAGATTGTCAATGCAGCAGGAAGAATTTGTCTTAAGACACTACCTCAAGAATTTCATGGTTTCTGAGTCTGGTGTGATAGATGGGTAAACAGACGGACGAAAGGAGAAGGGAGAGTTGGAGCCTACCCCTCTGTACCTCATTTTAACTGCTACCTGACTCCGTCCCACCCCGCACTTGCAATCCTTCCTTACCAGGCTGTATCTCTCTATTGCTGTAACCTAACATACTTTTATCAGCTGTCTCCCCGTGCTAGAATATAAGCTCCATGAAAGCAGGGATCTTTGTTTGTACCCTGATGAATCCTATGAGCCTGCATGTTGCCTGGTATGCAGATGTTCAACAAATATTTATTGAATGAATGGATGGATGGATGAATGGATGGATGGATGGATTTCCCTAGGGATGCTTTCAATGATTTTCTTACTAAATTTCTTTTACTCCTTTCCCCCTGTTCTCCAAACTGGGACGCTCTTTCCTGCTTCTGTTAGTTATGATCCCATTCATCTTCCAAGGGGACCAGCTTCAGTGCCACTTCTGCAGGGTGGCATTGTGGTCAAGAGCCAGGCTACCAGAGTCCATCTCCCTGCTCTATTGCTTGCGTACTGTGGAAGCCTGATTAAGTTATTGCATCTCTCTAAGCTTTGGTTTCCTTACCTAACGGGGTTACTGTGAGGGCGAAATAATAATTGAGACACGTTCAGTTCACACATCTCCACTGCTGCTCCATAATGGGGGACCTTCTCGTTCTCCTTCGAGCACCCGTATTATGTTAAGTCTCTCTTTAAGACTCTTCACATTTTCTCTTATATGCGAGTTATTCCTGCACATATGGTATTTTCCTTGACAGAGAGTGCTTCTGACATAGTGCCTTGCAAATACAAACTCTTAAACATCCTCCTTGGGTACTTAGATTTGCAGACCTTTGCATTCCTTGTTAACAAAGGAATAGCAGAGCGCAGGAGTGAGCATTGCTGGGAAGGAGGAGTAGGGTGAGCTTATATTCAGAGGATGCAGGAGGCATTGTCTGGAAGGGCTTGAGGATGCGGTATTGTGATGCAGACACACATGATCAAAAAACCATTCACCCAGCACAGGCATTTCACATCATGAGCTGCAACTTCATGCAAGTTTTGGGGCTAGAACCTATGAGAAGGAGTCAACCATCTCCTACAGATTAGAGGCCCCCCAGTTCAAAGAGAGCTGGTAGAGGAGCAAGAGTCAGGCCTGGCCTTGAAGCAGTGAAGCTTTGGCTCCTGAAGAAAAGGACCTGCCCCTTTCTGTTATAGGGAACCCCTGGAAAGTCACTCACGATAAACACTGGTGTGTTTCTGCAATCTGGCTTTCATCCCTTCAAAGGTTCCTGAACTGAGGGCAATTAACAGAGCTGGAGAAGCCAAGAAAATGCACTGAGAGTATAAACAGCTTGACAGGACATTTATACAGCAGCGATCAGAGCTGAGCCCTCCTTCCCGGGTGTGGTAGAGGCCAGGAGCAGAGACTGTGAGAGCAAGATGCCCATCTTTTCTCTTGTTTCTGAGATGGGCGTCTTCTCTTGGTTATGAAAGATCCCGCCTCAGTTTTAGGAAAGTGGGATCGCAGGGATTGCAATGCTCCCACTCAGGACCACCAAAGCTCTTTTATACTAAGCAGAAGGGAAGAAGTCACAATCTAACTTTCTTGTCCCAGCTTTATGGAGGTACCATAGACAATACCCAGTCCCTAGTAACCACCACTGTCCTCTCTGCTTCTATGAATTTGCCTTTTAGATTCCACATGTAAGTGAGATCATACAGTATTTGTCTTTCTGGGTCTGGTTTATTTATCTCACTTAGCATAATGCCCTCCAGGTTCATCCATGTTGTCACAAATGGAAGGACTTCCTTCTTTTTTAAAGCTGAAAATTTTTTCATTGTGTATTTATGTGTATACACACAGACATAAACACACACACACTTCACATTTTATGTATTTATTCATCCATTGAAAGACATTTAGGTTGTTTCCATATTTCCACATCTTGGCCATTGTGAATAAGGCTGAAATGAATGTGAGCGTACAGATTAATCATCAGGGAAATGCAAATCAAAGCCACAGTGAGGTATCATCTCTCGTCTCCCAGGACGGCTGTTACCAGAAAGACAAACGGCAACAAGTGTTGGTGAAGATGTGGAGGAAAGGAAGCCCTGTGCACTCTTGGAGGGAGTGTAACTGGTTACTAACTTTTGAAAGTTGAATCAGCCAAACCGAGTTCACTGTATTACCCATGGTTAGAACTCATTGATTATAATTATAGACTCAATTCTCAATATCCACCTTCCCTGTGTGCAAGATGGAAGGATCTTATACCCCCAGAAACGGTTTATAAAGGTCCCAGAGTACATATATATGAGTATATACCTGAAAGGTAGACTGCCTTGGGGAGCCTGCTTCTCCCTCTCCCTGTGTCTCTGCCTCTCTCTGTGTGTCTCTTATGAATAAATAAATAAAATCTTAAAAAAAAAAAAAAAGTAGACTGCCTTGAGATCCCATAGTGGCCCTGCCACCTGCCACTTGTCAGCCCTGGGCAAGTGACTGATCTCCTAAGGTTTGCTGCCTCAGTCTCCAAAATGAGAATAGAGTTAATACCTACCTCATTGGGATTGTCCTTGAGAATAAAAAATAAATAAGCACAACCCCAGGTTGCCAAATGTCCTCAGAGCAGAGTGGCTCCTTTGATTCTTATTAAAACATGAAATCTATGTTCTGTGGTGGAGAGGAAGGCGCTCTCATGGAAGAGAAGGAGAATTGGCTTTAGAATCTGAGTAGATTGAGGGTCTTGAAACCACATTTCTGGCTTCCTATTTGAAAAGATTACTACTTTTCTCGAGGTGATGAATATGTTCACTATGCTGACTGTGGAGTTGTAGTTGTATGTCAAAACATCAAATTATATACTTTCAACATACGATTTACTGCATTTCAATTGTATCTCAATAAAACTGTCTTAAAAATAAAAATAATTAACTTTTAGAGCAGCAACAAAAAAGAAAATCACAGTAAGAATGACTTTCAGGCGGATGATTAGAGATGGATGGGCTTGGGGGTAAATGAAAACTCCAATATGAAACCACACTGGTTCACATAGGCAAGAGGTTCCTTGCCGTTGTCTTAATGCTCCCCCTTCACTTCCCCCTTCATCTAGCCAGATCCTTCATCCTGTAGCCTCAGCTCAAGTCCCACCTTCTCTGTGAAGCCTCCATAGGCCACTCCACCCCACTGCCCATCCACAGGTGGGATGTTGACCCTGGACACATGAGCTGCTCAGATAGTGCCTGTGGCTACTCATGTGCTTTATTCTATTACCTGAATCATGATTTGACTCGATACATGAGGTGGTGATGTTAAGGTTTTGAAGGATCTAGTTTTCTTCAAAATAAGTTTTGAAGAAGACACATCTTTTGCATCTTTGATCACACGATGTTTGATAAACATCTCCCTGTTGAATGTTAAAATCCACTGTTCTACCTGCCAGGCTTGATTCTCATCACCATGAACTCCAAGGAATGATCTCCAGGCTTCCATTGGATGGGAACTTTATGGGATCAAATACTGATGGACTAAACAGGCTATTGGCCAGGCCTAGACTATCATCCATTTTCAGGTGAGGAATCTGTTTTAATGCTACTGGTTGTATTCTTTGTAATAGCTTTTCACATAAAACTAAAGGCTCTCAGGGCAGCCCAGGTGGCTTAGTGGTTTAGCACCACCTTCCTCCCAGGGCATGATCCTGAAGTCCCGGGATCGAGTCCCACGTCAGGCTCCTTGCAAGGGGCCTACTTCTCCCTCTGCCTGTGTCTCTGCCTCTCTCTCTCTCTCTCTCTCTTTCTCATAAATAAATAAATAAAATCTTAAAAAAAAAAAAAAAAAACTAAAGGCTCTCAGATTTGAGAATCCCAAGCAGTGATGCACATACTTGTTCCAGCACCTTCCACATTGGAGCAGCATAGTTCTAAATCCCAGCCACACTTGGATCCAGGAATGCAGGGTGCATGGGTCCCAACTAAAGTGGCAGCACTGATCCTAGTCCATTATCCTAAGCCCTTTCATTTTCTGTTTGTTTGTTTTGAGCCCTCCTGCAAGTCTAATGGAGTCAGATACCACATCTCCCAGCAAAGGAATGACATTTATAACCCCCTTCTGTTCCTGCAAATGGAGAGGTTATCTTGAGATTTCCCCCATCAGCATGCCTGGGTATCTCAGGCAGCTTCTCAGCCTGGTGCCCTTGGAGTCAGCTCCAAGGCTGGTGGTTTCAGCAGCCAGGGAGCCTCAGACCTGAGCATAAGGCTCACGGTTGAGAATTAGCAGGACAGCTCTAAGTATCCTCTTCCTGTTTCAGAGGGTTGCTGGCAAGTTTCTGAAAACCTGCAGCTTATTTATGTCTTCAATGCTGGGCTCCTTGCCACTGCTCACTTCAGAACGAGATGTAGCTCTGTTTAATATTAGGCCAGTCCTCCCACCCTCAGCACCATTCTGATGAGAAAAGATGGGCTCCATCATGTTTAATGCCTACCAAGGAAGCAAAGTCGCTGGGGATGGTCACAGGGGATGCACCCTGGAGAGGCAGCAAGGAGGGTGTTGTTTCTCTGGTGTCCAAGGGAGGACAGAAAGGAGCTTTTCTGGTAGGAATAGAAAATGCGGACTTATTTAGGAAGGAATGCTTTTTCCCCACAACAGTCTTTGTTGTTTTGTTTTTCCTTTAAATAATATTTCATTGCTGAGTAATTGTTGACATTAGTATTTCCTAAACTGAATTCTATGGTGTCAATAGACATTTCTTCTAAAAAATATTGGTGTGAGAGTTCTGTGATCAAAAAAATTAAAAAAAAAAAAAAAAAAGAGCCAGAGGATGAGGGCTTTAGGATCAGCCATAGGAACTGGTGAGAGAGGTTTCAGGGGTCTTGGAGGCGACGGCAACTAAGCCAGGTTTGATTTAGACCAGGTAGGAAGGGGGCATGTTCCAGGTAGAAGGGATCAACAAATAATAAAATAAAAATGCTCCAGGAGAGAAGAGAGATCTCTGGCTTGGAGGTTTGGCTGCAAATGAACTTTTAATGGTATAATTCCAGGAAAGTTATCTCCCTTCTGATTGCTTTCAGGAGAGACGCTGCAAGCTGCCTGCTTATGGCAGACACAGTCGTGAACTCACACTTGCACATGCATGCAATCGCACACGTGTGCGCGCGCACACACACACACACACACACATAATTCCTTGCTGGTAGAGGCTTGATTTTGTCTAGGTGCCCTCGCCCCCATGTGGTCAGGGAAAGGAACCCCTCATCCCCCGTCCTGGTCCCAGAGGTGAATATTGGTTAGTTTAAGCAAACCATAGTATATTCGTACTCTTTCCATGGGCTGGTTTGGGCCTGATCACATCACCCAAGTCTGACAAATGGAACCTGAGAAGCCCTCTTTTCATGGCTTCTGGAAAGCTTTTTCTTCATAATAAGAAGAGATAGACACAGAGAAGGAAACACCCCTCTTTCTTGCCGGGTACAGAGTTTCTGTAGACCTATCAGGACCTACTGCAACCAGCACACAACTGGCAGGGGTGAGGGAGGGGGGCTATGACATTCTCCTAATGGCAGAGCTGAATAACATCATCAATTGCCTGAATTCGCATTGGAAGCTTTCTCTCTGGACCGGGTATTCAGTGAGACAGTAAAGCCCATCCTGTCCAGGCCACTTTGAGTTGAGTCTTCTGTTCCTTGCGCTAGGCATTTTATGGTGTCCTTCCCCTCCACAGAACACCCTGATGACAGGACCCATTATGCTCCCACCTAATTCCTTGGCCAATTTTTTCATTTAGCCCCATTAGAGTACAAAGTCTGGCCTCCCAGGCTGCCCCTGGTGGATACCTTTCTCTACTCACTCCACTTTCCTCCTCTTTGGGGGTGCTCTGGCCCCCACCCCACCGATTCCCATCACTATGGTTTACCAAGTCTTGATTGTCAGTTTGGAGCACCGGTTTTAGAACAGATAGAACTGTTAGTCTTGGCTCTCCCACCTGCTTATCGTGATTTCACACAAGCAATTTAAGTTCTCTGAGCCTCAGTTTCCTCACCTGTAAAACAAGAATAACATCTCGTTTTGATGCATCCATTTTAAAAATTCCATGAGATCATAAGGAAAGGGGCTCAACCGTATCTGACATGCAGTAAATGTCCATGAGTCATAGTCTTAACAGTAATAATTATTAATATTTTTCGTTAAAACTGATCATGGTTGGGGCACCTGGGTGGCTCAGTCGGTTAAGCATCCGACTCTTGATCTCTGCTCAGGTCTTGATCTCAGGGTCATAAGTTCAAGCCCCATGATGGGCTCCACAATGGGCATGGAGCCTACTTAAAAAACAAAAACAAGAAAACAAACAAACAACTGTTCATTGTTTTGGATTGACTAAGGCTACCCAATTCAGACCAGGTGGTTCGAATAGCAGTAGGATATTGTTTTGTTGTTATGTAATGCAGTCTAGGCCCAAGTAAAGGCAATAATAACTAACATTGGTACACTGTCTTATAACCTGATGTCTTACTAAACATACTTAAATGTTTGCTTTCAAAAAGAATCTTTTAAATGTCCATATTATTGCCATTTTACTGAAGCAACTGAGATTAAGAAGGACTGGGTAAGTGCCTTAGGCTCACATAATTTGGGATTGAAGTCCAAATCTGAACAAACCCCAAAATCCATGCTCTTCCCAACATGCCACGTCACATTCGCACTCACACTGCCACTGTAGCGTGCTCTCAGCTTCTAAAGTCTTGTGATTGGCCTCCAGGACTTCCTAGATTGGTTGATTTCTTTTCTTTCTGTCTAGTAACTTGCATATCAATACCCCCTGGTTTTGAGAGCGGTCCCATGTTGGGGGAGGGGAGAGGAGAAGAGTGGCAAACAGCCCAGTGTTCTAGCATCCTCTGTGGAAGGCTGGGTTTGCTGCTGCACTTTGTATAAGCAGCTCCTGTTTTTGGCACTAAGCTGTGTATTCACACCACTTCTTAGCCTTTCTTTGTTTACCCAGGGGGTGTGACTCTGTGATAAGGAGTCTCTAATGAGGTTATGTGACCAGGAGAGGACATGTGCTATGAAAACTGTTTACCATCTACTGAGTGTCAAGAGGGTCCACTGGGTGGCTGTCAAGAGATGTTCATTCAAACAGAGAATAAGAGGGAGAGAGAGAGAGAGAGAGAGAGAGAAATTTCTATTTAGGGAAAATAGGGATGTCTTAGAAACTAAAAAAGAAAATCTTTTGGAAATTCAGTGCCAAAGAAACAGCTCAATTTAATGCTGGGCTTAATGGCTTGAGCATGTTTTTATCAAAGGCAGTTTTTACTGGTATTTCTGTAGATGATAGTCTAAATTATTCTCTCCTGATAACTACCCATGTTTTTTGGATTTCTCTTGTTACCTTCCTTCTTTCCCAGAGTCTACCACAGTCAACCCAAGACAGGTACTTAAACATGAAGAGTTGAGTTTCTTTGTATAGTCTGTCGTGCTTTGCAGGATTCGAATAGAGACTTAAGATAGTCACTGGCCAGGCATCTTTAGAATGAGAGGCTCCAGTTCTAAGTGGGAAGTTGAAGTAAATTACCATCTGAATCCTTTCCAGCTCCAACATGTAACTGCATAAGCTGTTGGCTGTTAAATTATTCTAATGTTCTGTGTGCCTGGGGTAGCATTCTCCTTGTATATCTCTTGAGTTAATTCTACTTGTGTGAAGTTCAGAGTAAGAATATGACCTCTCTGAGATATATTATTCTTTAGGGAATATCCTATCTGGGTTTCACCAGAGGAAAAAATTTGAGCACAAGCACTTGTAGGAAAGTGGAGAAGTAGAACAGGACAGAGAAGGAAGCCATGAAAGGCCTATTTCTGAGCCAATTATGAGGGTGGGCAACTGGAATTTAATCCTCCTAGGGAGCTCTGGAAGGTAGTGTAGAATATGCCTCAGAGTTATCCCAACTAACTGAGAGAGATTAGAAAGCTGGGAAATCTGCCTGCCCACCAGTAACACACCCCTCCCCAATCTGTCACTGATTCAAGGGTGATTCCCAAGGGTATTAACTCTGGTATTTCTGGCCTATGCACAAGCTGAGCTTGATCCTGCAATCAGGTAAAAATTCTACAGGAATAGAGTTCCAGATGCTCACAGCAAGCATCCTTGGGTGAAGAGAAGTGAGTGCCAAGGCAGGGTGGGTAGAGCACCAACAGTGTATGCTAGGAGGTTATTTCTTTGTGGTTCCCAATTTTTGAATTTTTTTCTCTTGATTATAAGCATTGGTCTTTTTCACAACCTTCAGGAGTGGGGAAGGAGGAGATACAAGGGGGGAAATAGCTTTGCATTTCACAACTGTTTCTGATGCTATAGCTCTAGTCAGCTCAACATTAGAGCATACGTTAGAAGCATATGGTCAAAACACTGTCTCTCATAAAGCGTTTATAGCTTGAGGGAACTTACATTAAGCATGTGAATTAGTGAAATGTTAATGTGGAGTTTAAATATGCTCTTTCAAAAATATTTTGTTGCAGAATGTCTGATTGGATTATTGCTTCTTTAACACACTAGAACAACCCTCTGTTGTACTGTGAATATGTTTTTTCCCCAATTAGATAAACTTTTTGAGGATCTAGTATAATGTTGGATGTACAAAGTTATATAAATATTTAACAAAAAATAAATTATTATGCCCCTGACATGAAGTACATACTACAAAGAGGGTTTGTGTTATGGGGACAATCCCTCCTGATGAAGAAGGCAAGCTCATCGTGATTGAGATAAATAATAAGGAGCTGAGAGAAATTCCCTGGAAAGTTTCTTTCTCTTGACAGAAAGATTATAAATCCTGTTGGGGATTTCAATTAATGATGTTGAATTGAAAATATGTCTTAATGTCTACTCCCTCCTGAAATTCCACTTAAAAAACAGTAAAAGAATGAAAAAAAAAAAAGACGAAGAATTCCAGGGAGAATACAATAGAAACAAAATTTCGGAAGTTAAAAAGCAGATGCATGAGTAGTTACTGATTAGTACATTCAAGAAAGATAAATCCTGAATGAAAGAAGCGGAGACATAATTTATAGTAAAGAAGCCACAAAAGTGTCCTACTCCTAAGTATGAGCATATAGTCAAGCAGACATATTATGGAAACACCTCAGTTATAAAAGATTAGGGGGAAAATGATAAAGGAAAACAGCTTGGAGACAGACACTATAAAACCAAAAAGAAACACCTATTATTAATATCTTTGGACAAAGAAGATATTTCAACAAAAACAAGAAGAATATGAGATAGAATCAAGAGACAGTTTAAAGATGAGGTCTCAGAAATTAAAAATAAGATAATAAAAAGAAAGAAAGATAAATGAAGAACAAATTGAAGAAAAGAAGGGGAAATAGGAGAAGACAGGTAAGAAGATATAAAAAAAAATTTTTCAGAAGCTCCATCTTAATAAAAACGAGTCCAGAGAAGATGATGTTATCAACAAAATAACTGAAGAAAATTCCTTAGAGTGGAAGTAAGTGAGTTTCTAGAGTGAAAGACAATCATTGTGACCTTCAGAACTCATGTCTTAGAAGACATTATCGGTGCCTTGTTCGGACACTTGTACCGGGCCAGGGCATCCAACAGCTGTGAGCTCTGTCTCCTCAGGGCTCACAGCCCCCTCCTCTAGGGAACTGCCCTCAGCCAAGTGGCAGCTGTATCTCCTTGGAGCTTCACCCACTACCCCAACTTCAGCACAGGAGAGCAACCAGTGATTGGAAGTTTGGAAAGGTCAATAACCTTGCCTCAAAAGGGAAACTAAGTCTGTGGCACAACTTGAGCTTCAAAGTATCAGGCCAAAGCTCAACTACAGTTGTGATCACATCCTTAGCTCTTTCTTCCAGATACATCCTCCTTCCCTCATTTACCTTCTCTTGAGATTAATCCCTCAATTAATCACATGCACTCAAAACCCTGCCTCAATCTCTGTTTCTAGGAAACCCAATCTTAAGTGATAGGAGACAAAGGATTCCAAAACCCTCCAGAGAGAAAAAGCAGGCTTCGTACAAAGTATCAAGACCAAATGGCATCAGCTTTCTCAACACTGGAAGCCAGGAGACAATGGAGCTATTCCTTAGAGATGTTAATGGTAAATTATTTCCAACACAGGATTTGATGTTGCATATACAAGATAAATGAAGGGAAAGAGGAAACCCAAGACATTTTCAGAATTCAAGATCTCAAAAGTGCTGCCTCCTTTGCATCTTTCTTAGAAATATTTCACCAAAATAAAGAAGTCATCCAAGGAAGAGGCAGACATAGAATGCAGAAAATAGGAGACTCAACAAGAAAGAAAGGTAAAGGGAATAGGCATGAAATTAATGAAGGCAGATCCAAGATGACAGCCATTAAGAGGCCTACTAGTCAGGCTCCGGGAGAAATCCCTTTGGAGCATATGAAATTGATAGAATATCTAAGGGATATGAATATACCGAGTTACACAAGAGGGTGAAGGTAGAGAAATACAGTGGTCACAATAGCACAGAAAACCAAGCAAATATAAACACAAAGCCATTATTAACTTTAAGGGCCACAAAAATGTTTGGTGGGAAAGTAATCCTACATGACTTGTGTATAGCTAGGATTTACAAAGTCATCTAATGCTACCTATCAATCTTCCCAAGATTATGATATACCAGGAAGGCAGAGAACAAAAAAGTTTATGTGTGGCACAGTTTAGGGGGATGGGAAAGAGTGGCAAATGAGCAAATGAAGAACTCTGGTCATCTTCCGTAGTTGGAAGTCAATAGATTATGCTTAACACTGAAAAACCCAGAAGTTGCAGGAGGACCATGTTAAGGAAATGAAGGTAACGATCATAAGAAAGGCAGAGGGGGTTGAAAGTGGGAGCTTTTGAGGGGGGATAAATGGGCCGGGAGAGGCTGCTGTAGTTTCTGAATGCCTTATGGATGCATTTGATTTTTTAGATGATGTGCAATGTAACTTTGATTTTTAAAAACTGCATTAAAAATGTAAATGCCTCCAGGGATAGTTACCAGAGGATGCTGATTAAATTTTGGGATAAAATGCTGTGAGGAGGGCAAGTTCTGATCAGGTGCTGGCTGGGAGCCCAGGTTGAGGAAACCATTTTTCTCAAGGGAGCTTAGTTGCTGAGAGAAAAAGCTGACTGTGGACCAGACGGTGGAAGTAGAATGATGAAACATAAGGACAAAAAGCATGCTGGCCCCGGGGTCAGAGCTGGAGCTTGCTAGTTCGGAGGAAATTGAGAAGAGGCTGGAATATTTGGGGTTTCAGCAACTTGTGCACTCACATGTGGTCATATCGATATTAATGCCAAATTAGGAGTTCCCAGTTCCCATTTGCTTGTTTTTAGAACAAGGGTCTTTACCCCTCAGCTCCCAAAGTCCATTCTGGGAGTTTCCAAAGTGGGTTTTCACCCAGGCTCACAAATCTGACAACTGCAGACAACACACAGAGGCTACCATATGCCTTCTTTCTGATTCCCTCACTCTCATGCTTAGGTTTTCTGGAGGCTCATCCTGTTACGGAACTTACTTAGAATTAAACATGGAAGCCATGGGCCTGTGTCTCTGTTAGAGGGTCTATATACCAAGAGCCATGCTGATTGCCATGGCAATAGCTCCACAGGGAGCTCTATGTAAAGCATGGATGTTAACCTCAACCCTGATTTCTGGAGTTACCTTTTTTTGTTTTCCTAGGAGGTGGCCAAAGAAGTTATTCCAAAAGTGATAAATGCAGGACACCCACTGGGGGATTCATGTTATAATGCTGAATCACTAGAGTATCCTCAAGGAGAGAAGAGAATTGCCTAGCTGATGAACAGTTTTTCAATTTAAATAAGACCATTGATTTAAAATTCATATATCCATATATACATATAAACCCCTATACATACACGTATGTGTGGGTGTGTATCGGTATATGTGGATATATGAATTTTATATAATTATATATAATAATTTATAATCAAGAGAAAATCTATTGGATTAACCAGAGAATTACTAGAAGATTCACTGACGTGGTGAATTACCCTACTTTCTATACATTCCAAGTCTAGATTTCTTTTGGCTTAAATTATCTGCACCTTCAAGTGAGGCAACCACAGCAAAGACGGGAAGGTGAGTATATTCCCACAGATTTCTAAATCTATTATACTTTTCATGAGAGGGGATATCCATGGATTACTAAATGCAGACATCAAATGCTGATATAAATCAGCAGCCCCCAGACCCCTGCCTGACTTGGAATCTTTCTACCCCATTTGGAAGGGAGTGGTTGGGCAGGAAAGAGCAGGAATAAGAGAAAAACAGTAAAGCCAACAGGCTGCCTGGCTTCACACACAGAGAGAACAAATGAAGAGCTCTGGTCAGAGAGCTTACCCGTGACCCCTGTGGCCAGGGCAGCTCATCAAGATTGATGGCCAATGGATTCCACAGCCAACATTAAATTACCAAATGACACCTGAGAGATCCAGTCTCCTCTTTCCCCTCAAGTGACCCCACCAACCTCCATGTAGACTCCCTAATCTCTTCCACCCACCCCCACTTAAGTTTCCACTCTCTGATGGCAGCCTATCTCACTTCTTATTGCCTTAATCTGACAAGAGATCGACTATGTCAAATGCCTTCCATCCTTTTCACCTCAGGCTACTTTAGTAGCATCCCACTTAAACACCTCTCCCACAGCCAGCCCAGCACTGGGCAAGAGAAAGTTGTTAGACTTCATAGAGAAAGAAATCTGCCCTTCACTTTGCTCAACCACTAAATAGGATCAAGAAAATTTCTTAAGCATGGGATCCGAGGTCACTTGGGAGACACCAACTATAATAGCGGGGTTGAAAGGGAACCTTGGAAGTACCCCTGGGGCCTGCCTTGCAAAATCATAGAAGGGTTAGTCCTGAGAAAGCCCTTTCCTCCTTGCTCCTGGACTGGTTTCCTTTATAAAGAGTAAGTGCAAGCAACAAGACATCACATGAAAGAGAAAAACGAAGGGAAATAAGTGTTTCTGGACCTACACAGAGAGGATGCATATTCATGAGGATTTGGGGGCCATTAGGGAAACAACCAACCTTACTAAAACAAAACACAGACTCTCCAAGGTTTAGCACTGGAAGCAAAAATACCAGGAGAAGAAGCTGAAATGACCTAGTGGCCCCTACTAGTGTTATGAAGTACAACTGTAAAGGTTAGAACTCGTGTTCTAGAATCTGACAGATTCAGATTCAAATCCCAACTCCCTTACCTCAAACCTGTGTAGGGTTATTGGGAAAATTATCTATGTCCCCTGAGCCTCAACTTCATCACTAGTGATATTAGTCATTGTCTCCCTTACAGAGCTGTAGCGAGGAAGCCATGACATGTTCTCAGTGTCGGTATATGGCAACTGACCACTGGATCTGAGCTGGCATTATGAGGACAGGTTCATCTTCTCCTTAGGGTTTGATCACTGTTGATGATGTCACTTCTACATTAAGTCCCAGAAGAGTAGCAATTTTCTCTCCTTTAGTGGATAGTGTTTCTTTTCATCCTTGAACATATATATATATATATATATATACACACAGAAATATATTGGCAGAGTTGACTAAATGGTAGAGCCACTTAGGATTTGAGTCTGTGTCCTACTCCTGAGCCCTAATGAAGAAGTGTCTTAGGAAAGAGTACCAAACCACAGGGATATTACGTTCAGAATATCCAAGCCCCAACCACACAAAAGGACAGAAGGTCATTCTTTTTTCCACCCTTCCTCCAAAGAAGGGTTTTTTGCTAACTTGATTGGAGACAGATCATGACCTCAGACAGGACACATTGACTAGTAGGCACTGCTGGTGCACCATTTTTCACTCACATTCTTGTTCCTACTTTTTTCTTTAAGCAGCTAAGTGGGCAAGTCAAGCTACAGCCTTTCCTGCCGCCTCAACTTCCTTACTCTGTGAGTCTGAACAAAGGTCAGAAAGACTGCCAGTGGCTGAAGATGTAAGCCGAGACACTGAATTTTTCTAAATTGACTTTTGATTGACTATGATCATCTTCAGAAGATTAGGCAAATCCTATCAATGGCAGGTTTGGCCTGGTTATTTCTGATACAGGTTGATGAGCAATCAGCTTAATTAGTACATGATTTGGTAAGTCCTGAAATTCCAAATCAGCATTTGAGTTCTCCTGGTGGTGCCATTAATTCTGGGACTGCAAAAACTATAACTGATGATACAAACAGAAATACTTATCCTGAATTATCCTCTACCTTAAGTACCTATCTGTGATGGTTCATTTTATGTGTCAACTGGACTGGGCCACAGGCGCCCGGCTATTTGATTAAACAACAAATAGGTGTGTCTGTGAGGGTGTTTCCCTAATGAGACTAATATTTGAATCAGCAGACTGAATGAACTGGATTGCCCTCCCCAGTCTGAGTGAGCATCATCGAATCCTTGGAGGGTCTGGATAGAAGGAAAAAGTGGAGAAGGGAGGATTTGTTCTCTGCCTGACTCTTTGAGCCAGGGAACTGGTCTCTTATTGCTCTGGACTGGGATCTATACCTGGTTCTCAGATTTTCAAACTCAGACTGGAGCTACACCATGAGCTTTCCTAGGTCTTCACCTTGCAGAAGACAGATGATAGAGCTTCTCAGGCTCCATAATCATATGAGCTAATTCCTTATAATAAATCACATATACCTAGATATGTCCTATTGGTTCTCTTTCTCTGGAGAACCCTAATATATCATCTGATCTTTAATTCCTCTGCATCCTCTACTAATTCTACCTCTTTATAGCCTCAGAGAACACAGTGGGTGTTGACTAATGTCCCCTGCACAGACTTATTTTACTATCCTTTATAGGCTTCAGTGGTAGGATCATATTTACAAATAGTATCATACAATAGTTAAACATGAAAGATGTTACCTTGTGAATCAGAATCAATTCCAAGTGGCTTAGAAATTCAATGTAAAAATTCAAGGCACCCGTCAATGAAGAAAATGTAATATCACAATTCTGATATAGGGATAATTTTCTAAGCATAGAAGGATACTATAATAAATAGTAAGAGAAGAGGTTGACTTGTTTCGTTGCATTTTAGAATTTAGAGCTACACTTAAAAAACAATTTTAAAGACTAGAATAGAAAAGAATTGAAACTATGTTTGAGAAAGAGTTAAACAGACTCATTCCAATCTGAGGCTGATAAAAATAGATACCAAAAACCCTAAAATACAGGTAAAAACAAGTAGATGGACAAAATTTCTCAAAACAAGGTGAGAGTTCGCCTAAACACCATATTTACAACCACCTTATTCATAATTATCCAAAGAAGAAACAATCCAAATGTCCATCAAATGGCAAATGGATAAACAAATTATAATTTAGCACTTTTGTACGATAGAGTACCACTCTGCCAGTAAAAGTAACAAACCACTGATACACGCAACGACACAGCTAACTCTCAAGATCATTGTGCTACGTGAGAGAAGCCAGACACAGGAGAATCACACATATTACATGATTCCATTTATATAACATTCTAGGAAAGGAAAAACTGTAGGAACAGAAAACATATTCAAGGATGTGGAGGGCTGGGGAAATGGGGAGGAGTTTGACTACAAGGAGAACTTTATAGGGTGAAGGAAATATTTTATATCTTGACTATGGTGGCGGTTACAGGCTTATAAACATTTGCAAAACCATATACCTAAAAATGATGAATTTCACTGTATGGAAATTATATACCTCAATAAACTTGGTTTAAAAAAATCAAATAGACCATGTTTCATATTACTAGTAATCAAGTAAGTGAAACTTAATGTAAAAGGGATCATTTTTAACTTAACTAATTTACAAATATAATTGATAATATCTAATTCTGGCTAAATTTCAAAAAATTTGGTATTCTTATATAGTCATGTTGGTGGTGTGAATTAGAAAGACTTTTTCGGAAATCATTCTTTTTTGTTTTTAAGATTTTCTTTTTAAGTAATTTCTACATCCAGCACAGGGCTCAAACTTACAACCCAGAGATCAAGAGTCACATGATCTACCAACTGAGCCAGCCAGGTGTCCCTGGAAATCATTCATTCTTTTTTTTTATGATAGTCACACACAGAGAGAGAGAGAGAGAGAGAGAGGCAGAGACATAGGCAGAGGGAGAAGCAGGCTCCATGCACTGGGAGCCCGATGTGGGATTCGATCCAGGGTGTCCAGGATCGTGCCCTGGGCCAAAGGCAGGCGCTAAAGCGCTGCGCCACCCAGGGATCCCTGGAAATCATTCTTGAAACAATGTACCAAGGGTCACAAAAATGGGTTGCTGGCAGGGAGGGGGGGTGAGGGGATGGGGTAACTGGGAGATGCACATCAAGGAGGGATCTAGATATAAGGAGCACTGAGTGTTATATAAGACTAATAAATCATCGACCTCTATCTCCGAAACCAATAGTATATTATATGTTAATCAATTGAATTTCAATTTAAAAAAAATTTTTTTAAAGAGTGATGAAAATGTTCACCCTTTGACCTGGAAATGCCATTTATGAGACTCTATACCAAGGAAATTCTGAAAAAATGGCTCAAAAACAATGATATTTATAGGATAACTTATTACAGATTATTAATAATTTTAAACAACTAGAGGATTTCAATTTCTAAGAGTGGAGGAATGGTTTGTAAATTGTTATGAAAAACAATGAGGAAATCTTATGCATTAACTCAAATGGTTGTTATAAAGTCTAAATAGGCACATATAAATGGAAAGTAAGTATATGATAAAATGTTACTGAAGAAAGCCAAATACAGACTTATGTGTGCTTTCTAGAAAGGTAATAAGTATAGTGGTTAGAAGCATAAATTCCAGAGCCCAATTGCCTGGGCTCATATCCCAATACTGCAGTTTACTTAACCGCTCAGTAGCTCGATTTCCTCATTTGCAAAATAGGAAAAATAATAGTGGCTTTTCATAGGTTTTTCTCAAGGGTTCAGTGAGTTACTATGTCACATGAAACTCTTACTAAAACTACCTGATACGAAGTAAGCACTTTTAAGTTTTGCTCTGCTGTTTCATCCCTCCAAATGCAGAAGGATTCGGCAAAAATAACACGAGAGTATTATTCTGGAATATGTGGCTGCTGAATGATTATATTAGCGTGCTTGCAGCTATGGTCATTTTTGCCTACTTTTTCCACTTTTGCAGTTTAAAAAAGCCATTTTGACTTTTAAAGGTTTGCCTAGATCTCACTACAGATTTGTATTCGGATTTCACTGAAAGAATATGTTCTTCATTGCTGGTGTTTTGGGGTTTTTGGTTTTTTGGCTTGCTTGTTAATCGATTTCCAAGTGATGGTGGTGAATCAAGAGCTAACAGGGTGTGCCTACCAATGATTCACGTAGATCTCTAAAGGAGATACTCTGGAAAATAGGAAACACCATGAAATGGCTTAAAGGCAATCATATCCACAGAAATGCTAATTAAAGATTATTAATGGTGTTAAGCAATTAGAAGGTGCTCCATTTCCAATAGGGGAATGATGAATTAAATAATAAGATGACCTATTAGAGGGAATATTATCAATAATCTAAATTGTGATGATAAAGATTATATAACTCTAGATACGCATGGAAACATGTAGAATAAAACACTGGTGAAGAAAGCCAAACAGTTCTGTGTCTTAAAACAAAGCCTAAGCTGCATGAGTGAGGGATGGATCCCTCTCTCCTGGGTGTCCATCCTCCTCAATTTCTTGGTATTTCTCATCCTGGTTTTAGAAATAGTTATGGTCTTCCAAAGCAGTCAACACCAGGGCTTTGCTTTGTCTCGTTAGGGCTGGTTTTCACATAAGATCTATGCTGGGTGACACTCACATA
This sequence comes from Canis lupus dingo, assembly GCF_003254725.2. Classification (NCBI taxonomy): domain Eukaryota; kingdom Metazoa; phylum Chordata; class Mammalia; order Carnivora; family Canidae; genus Canis; species Canis lupus. The sequence goes on from NC_064255.1 coordinate 46,824,310, forward strand.
AAGCCCCTTCACACGAAGGGTCAGTTCACTACCTCTGCCCCTCTCCATGTGTGTTCCGGGCAGCACCGCTAGCAACACCCAGCCTCGCCACTAATCTGGGGAAATTTATGCTGACACTTGGTTCCACATCTGGAAATGCTGAGGGTCAGTTATGATTCTTAGCATTGTGGTCATTCTCTTCTTGAGCAAAACTTCAACATACCTCGCAGGCAAGCACTCTTGTTTGCAGACGCCCAGGACATTCCAGAAACTGACTTTCCAAAACTGGAACGGGTTTTAATGTGTCCTAAGTCACAAGATTAAACTTTCTGGTGTTTTCGGGTGGAAAAATCCAGACCTGTGTAGATCTAATACCTGTTAAGTTTGGGGCCATAAACACAACATTTGAAAATATTTCCCTCCCCCCCAAAGACTTCACGTGTCTTTTAAGAGCCAATTAAACTTGGCAATTTAGATCCTGTGCCTTAGACCTGTCTGAGGGGAAAATGATCAAAAGCAACAAATGGACATTTCTGGAAAGTTGGGAGACCAATGGAAAATAGAAGTAAGTTAAAGGAAGTGTTTATCATTTTATTTTACATAAAGGAAAATGGTCAGCCAAAGAAAACAGAAGTGTCTACTTCACGATTTAAAGAGAACTGTATCTCTATCTATTTCCCTATCTCTTGCTTCATAGTTTGTATAACTTGTCTTTCAGTAAAGGACAAAGACATTTATTTATGCTTTGACCTGGACAGAGGGAAAGGAATTCAGTGGGACTGTAGTAAGGCCATGAGGTACTCTGTCAATCAATAGACTACTATTCAAAAGTGCTGTCCTATAATCTACCTCCACCCTCCTTATTTTTCAATGCCATAATTATTTATAGGGCCAGTTGCAGACTCGACTCTGCAAAAACCATTTCTGGGAGGGCTCTAAGCCCTTATCCCAAGCACAGCACTGTCCTATCAGGCCTCTCTGCCCAGATGTTTGCCCATATGGATCCTGACTCAGCCGTGCCTGCATGTGTTAGTAGCGATGAGACTTACGCTTAATCTGGGTTTGGGGGGGAACATCTTAGGCCATAATATGGCTAAGTACTATAAATGACGGAGTAGTGCAAGCTGATTATCTCCATTACTCTGCCAAGGAGATGGTCCTGACACCGGAGGCGACACAAATCCTCCACCCACTGGCTACCAAAATGGGAAGCCGGCATAGACTTGATTCACCATGGCCAACGAAATTAGACCACCCTTGAGAAGAGTGCATGCAGGTTGTGTGAGGTCAAGAGACCCACATCAGATATAGACATCCAGGCCTCATATTCCGTGACCTGGGAGTATTCGGGAAAGCTTTGAAAATCTGCTTTTGCCTCAAGTGCATCTGACAGTTGGCAAGTAAACACACCATAAACCTGCACATCTGACCCGGCACCTACTGCGGCATTTCCTTGGACCTCAAGCGCTCCAACCAAGGAAGCAACCTAATAGAGAGATTCAGAACGTGGGCCCTGAGCCTGACTGCCTGGACTTAGACTCTGCACTGCCACTTATTAACTGGGTAACCTTGAGCAAGTTACTTAACCTGCTCATTTTTCTGGAAAAAGGAGATGTTAATTGTACCTATTTTGTAGGGTCAGGAGGAGGCACACATTTGGAAAGTGCTTCACCCAGTGCCCCGTAAGAGCTGTGTAAGTGTGTGCCAAAGAAAATGAACAGATTTACAGATATCATTTCATTCCTGGTTTCACCCGCTTTCACCCAGGGGTTCTGCATGGTTTAAAAATAGCAGAATTTTTCTGGCTTGTCCTAGATCTTTAATCCTTAACTTTCAAATTAAATTTATTTAGGCAGGAATGGCTTTGCCATTAGAAACAGGAGCACCGGGTAGAGATCAGACATTCATTGCACAATGCATCAGGGTTAAAATATGAAGTCAATCCTACAATAACTACAGAATAAGGACTTGAGAAAGTCTCTTCACTTCTCTGAACTCAATTTAGTCGTTAGTAAATTGGCAATAATCTGAACCTTTCAGAGCTGTTATGAAATTAATAAAAGTTATTGTGGAAAGCACTTGGCACATAGTCTAGTGGGGGAAAAAGTCCTCTTCCTGATAAGATCCAGGCCTTATCTTTTTTTCTTTAACCCCCCTGCATTCAATTGGTTCTCTTACAATTTTTGAAAGCCTGGATCAATGATTCATCGTAGGTTTGGAGGTGGTCTTCTGATGTAAACAGTTGAAACTTTCTATTCTTTGGATGTTGTCACCATTAATTTATTCTTAAGTCGTGTTTCTCTGTTCACTTTATCTGAATCACCCTCTCAATGATACTGGTGAGATCCAAAGAACTGGTGAAAATTACATGGATGGAAAGAATATTTTGAGAAAGTACAGTTCAGGAAAATCCTACAGATCTGGTTTGTTTCTCTTTAAGATCTATCAACAAATGTGTCTCAGGAATTCTCTCACACTTTTGTTGTTTTCAAAACTTCACACCATTAGGCAGATGTCACAGAGAGCTGCTTGCCTTTTTCAACAGGTTTTTTTTTGGGGGGGGGTGCAGTGAGGGAAGGGGGTGGGGAGCTTTATAAAAGACAGTTTTCTAAATCATTTTCTCAATTAAAATTAAACTTTCAACGTGTCAAAGTTCTCCACGATTTTCAGCTGCTCAACATTCGTTTCACACATGTTCTTTCTTAGCACAGATTATTTTTTTCTTCCCAATGTCAAGTTTAAGACCCCAAATCCTCTTTTAAAATCTATTTAAAATATTGAGCAAGTTGCTCTCTGTGGGGTTTGCTGACGCAGGGGCGCCTGTGTTTGTTTTTACAAAGGCATGGCTGTTCCTCTGGTCCTGTTACTTCACTCCGCAAATGTTTCCCTGGAGAATTCACCAAACCGACTAACTGTCTCTCCTGGAAAGAAGAATCCAATAGCTGTTAGTGTGTTTGCCACACTGTGTTTCTGTGACAGATACACAGGCAAATCACAAGCTCGTGGGCCCCTGGGACCACCCTGTCCCCGAGTCACTTCCCTCCTTGGAGATACCATGTCCTCTCCCGAAACCTCTTGCAATCAGCCCTGTGCTACAGGAAGCTCCAGGAGAGAAATAAAAAAATTCCTGTGGGCAAGGAGGCCAGGAGAATCTCTGGAGAACAGTTTCAATCAAACATGTTGCAAACTGTGGTCCTTTCTCTGTAGTCGCAGTGCACATTAGCATATTAGATTTGCCTTAAATTTCTTAGTAAAGAAATGACTATTTATTAGAAAGAAATAACGTCACTGTGTGCTACCCAGAACTGCTTAACATGGGATTCCCTTTCTCAGCATTGTCTACTGGAAGCCTGAGAACTTGGGGTTCCGTGTAAGATACTCTGGGAAACAGTGTTTTACATTTAAGAATGCTATGATTCCCAAAGTTAGGTGGTGTCACACTCATGAGCCAGGAAATAGCCGGCAGTGCCCATTTTTCCATCTTCGTGATAACCCGTCTCCATTTCCCTGGTGCTGGCATGGAGAACCCTACTCCTAAGCCTTGTGCCATGATGGCTCTAGAATGAGAACACAATGATAGACTATTATGCAGTCTTTAAAAAGAAGGAATTCCTGCCCTTGTGACAACACAGATGAACCTTGAGGCTGTTGTGCTAAGTGAGCTAAGCCAAACCCAGGAGGAAGGTGCTGCGTGATTCCACTTCTATGTATCTAAAACAATAGGACTTCCAGAAGCAGAGGACAACAGTGGTCCCCGGGAGCTGAGAGGGGAGATGAAGAGTTGCTGTTCAATGCATGTCAGGTTTCAGTTATGCACGGTGACTAAGATCTAGGTGTCTGCTGTCCAGCATCGCGCCTGCACTTCCCAATACTGCATTGTGCATTCCCAAATTTGAGAGTGTAGATCTCATGTTTAGTGTTTTACAACAACAACAAAGCTAGAAAACAAGCAAAACCATAGAAACACACACACACACACACACACACACACACACACACACACACAAACCATTCAAGAGGTGATAGGTGTCTATTACTTAATTGTGGTAACAATTAATTTTCTCAATTAAAATTCATCCGAAGGTGATATTGAATAGGTGCACTTGCTTGGATATCGATTATGCTCAAGAAAGCTGTTTTTTTTTTAAGATTTTATTTATTTATTCATGAGAGACACACAGAAAGAGAGAGGCAGGGACACAGGCAGAGGGAGAAGCAGGCTCCCTGCAAGAGGCCCGATGCGGGACCCTATCCCGGGACCCCAGGACCACACCCCCCGCCAAAGGTAGGCACCAAACCACTGAGCCACTCAGGGATCCCCAATAAAGCTGTTTTTTTTTTAACAACAGTGCATATGTAGATGAGTAAGAGGGTACATGTGTGCGCACTCACAAGTGTGCCTACTCACATTCCAAAACCAAGTGAATGATCTAGAGTTGTCTATCACGCTGCAGTGTTTACTTCTCATCCCCACCTCGTTAGCACAGGTCATTGAGAGAAGTTAGATATCTGGAGACTGTCAGAAATGGAACAGAATTGGCAGGTGGCAGAGGTTGGAAGAAAGCCACTCCAGCAAACAGGCCCTGAGGATCTCTTAGCTCTGAGGCTCTCCTGCTGGAAGGGCTGTCCCCAAACTCCCCACTGTAGGGATCTGGTGAGGCCCTCTGGTTTGTCTTAACCACCCTCTTTCTTTCCTCAGCAGAAACAGGAATAATTAAGAACGCAATAGTTCAATAGTTCCCATCTCTCTTTAAATCAGGTCCAGCCTCTCTGAGAATATTCCAGGAGGCTCAGTGAGATCTGACTTCTGTCTTCACTCAGATTTTGACTTTCCTTCCTCACATGTTAGAATCCAGTCACTTGTCACTTTCTCCCACTACCCATATATACTTTCCGCAATTCCTTCTGCCCAAAACTCTCTAGGCTGCTCCCTTCCCTCACCAAATTCTCTCTGACCCTCACCCTGACCACTGCCCGGTGCCTAGCTGATTCCCTCTTATTGCTTATGTCACAGTCTAGACATCATTTCTTCCAAGAAAACTTCCCTGACCCTTCCACAAAGCTGAGTTGGCTGACCCTTCTCTGGCCTCCCTTAGCAATTCTACTACCCATTTCAGAGCATTGCCTACACTTCACTGTAATTGAGTCTGTCTATTGATCTGTATCCCCCATTGGGCTGTAAACGCCACAGGGGCAGAAATTCTGTTTCTTGCCATTGTATTCCCGGGGCCTAGCTCAGAACCTCTACCATGGCAGCTGTTCAATAAATACATGTTGAATGAAAAAAATCAGTCAGCAAGTGAATCAATCTCAGCCTTGTTGCAAAGTAGAACAGTGAGATTCTATCCCCAGATTCCCAAATCTCAACTTCTCGCTTCTGGATCATTCAGATGAATGACACACTACAATCCAACTACACAGTTTTTTGAAGTTATCTTTCTCAAGCATGTGGAAGGTGTAGGACCTGAGGGGATGGGGGCTCCCTCTTATTGACAAAAGTAGGGTACAACCTCATGTTGCCTGCTCTTCTATTTTTGAAAAAGTCAACCAGCTAGGTTATGCGTCCTCATCGGAGTTTAACTGGGCCTACGTTCAGCCTTGCCAGAAAACCTGCTTCCCGTTTTCATGACAAATCATGCATGTTCTAGGGCTCTGAGAATCTTGCTTATATTTTTCAGTCTCATTGCATAATGAAAGACAGACACCCATGGTCACACACAGCCTCAACAACAACCTTATTCTCCTCTGTTCTTTTGCAAACTGCAGTCTTACCCAGCTGCCAAATTCATATTCTAATAGGATGACAAAAAACTATTTCCCTAACGCAATAATGAATCAGTCTGTGTCACACAGGACTATTCACCGCAACGCCCTTCCTGGTTGGAAAGCAAAACTTGTAAGCTGGATGGTTTCAGAGATACAAATTGCTTCTGGCTGCAGAATGAGATGACTGTGTAGTTGACCAAGAAAAACACAAAAACACACAAAAACACCCCTAGGAGATGAATTACTTGAAATTAGGAGGCTCACATTCCTGGGGCCAGATAGTAAAACTATTTTACCCCCTTAAGACATGATGCTACAGTTAGTCAGACACTTCCAGGATTTGTGCTTTTGGAAAAATATGTTGACCCCATTTCAGAAAACTGCCCTAAGAGGGACATGTTGTAAGCATATCCATTGCAGAATACAGCTTTTGAATAATATTAAGGGGAGGATCTTACCACAATCCCTGCCACCACTTCAATAACTGTAATTATGAAAAGAGTTTTAAGGCCGTGGGGGGTGGCTCAGGAATAGAATTGTAAAATGACTCTCCACCCAATGGCTGTAGAGAAATCCATATGCTGTACCCTTTTCGATTCTCTGCGTTGTTCAAATCCCAGAAAGTTAACATACTTTGTTCTGTACTATCAGTTGCCCAGCTGTCAAAGCTCATCCTTTGTTTTTCTACCATTGGTATTATAAATTAAAGGGTGTCAAAGAATATGCGAGATGAGTTGTAGAGAATGCTGGTATATTAATTAAGATAATACTAGCTGCTGAAACAGAGAAACTTGAAAATCTAGACAACTTAATACAGTAGAGGTTTATAAAGGCTAATCAGCTGAGAGTGGGGCAATGGGGAGGCTCCTTGAAGTCATTCAGAGACCTTGGTTGATGGAGGCTTTACCTATAACCTATGCTTTCCAAAATCACCCCGGTCATTGACATCCAGTTGGCCTATGGAGGAAGAGAAAACATGGAAGATCATGTGGGAGGTTCCATGGACCAAGACTAGAAGTGGCACAAAGCACTTTACCCATAGAACTCACACATTTGATCTCAAGTAACTGCAAGGGAAGCTGAGCAAGGGATCTGGCTGTGTGTGGGCTCAGAAAGTAAACAGGCTTAGGTGAACACATACTATTCTTGGCCACTGTCCAACACGTTAGTCACCAAATATCCATTTCACTTGTCCTCCCACATCAGCAACAAATATTTACCTTCCCAAGATAGGAAACCTGAAGTCTCATCCAGTGACTTCAGAATCCAGAACCTCCAAGAGACGCAGATTCCTTCCTATTGATCACACCCACATGTGGCTCCTTGTGACCTAATCACCTGGACACACACACAGTGCAGTGGGGAGCAGAGATTGGAAAACCACAATTAAAACTCCCATTTTCAAATAAGAAACATGGAGAACACTCAGCATAATTATAATACAAAAATGATAGAATTTTGCTGGACAAGTACTGTGAAAACCTCTGTTCTAGAAGTAGGAAAGTTTTCTTGGTTTTGATTTTGCTGTTTAAGATGATCATTAGAGGTCTGTTATTCTCCATGACTTGTGTGTCTGCCCTCTGGGACATCATGACTTTCTGGTCTATATCTGAAGTAGGCATTGGAAAGTATGCCCTTCTAGGGGTTTCCCAGCTCTCAAAGCTTATTCCCGAAGCTGCAAATTGGGGATCTTAAATATTGCTCTAAGCTTCAAACAGGAAAAGGCTTTTTCAGGCTAGCTTCATGATTCTTTCTTCATATAACACGCAAACATACTATGGTATGTTTCCCATCTGTCTCCTTCCAGTCAGTTGCATGTCAGTTCTTAGATATAATTCTCAAGCCTGATATATTTCTTTGCTTTCTTGCCCTTATAACTTCCTCCTAAATCAATGGCAATCAACTTTGGGCCATTCAGATTGGATAGAAAAGCCATACACCTAATCTGGTCTTTGCTATAAATCTGAATCTTAACGAACCATTATTGCTCAAAGCATTTCTCCATCTTATTTCCTACTATTTGGCATCTAAAAGCAGATGGCAAAAACCAAAACAAAAATAAATAAATAAATAAATAAATAAATAAATAAATGCAGATGGCTTTTTCAATCTTTCAATACCCAAACCCTGGACTCCTTAGACTCCTTTTTACTTATGCTTTCACATCAACAAATCCTTATCTGAAGCCATCTCTTTCTTCTGATAACTTGGTAAATGCAGCCAGTCACAGCCAACACACACTGTTAGCACTGTATCTTCCAAACTCTTTTCTAAATTTACAGGGCTGAGAGCCACTTGGTCTTCTTGCTACATGAGCTCAGACACAGTTTTAACAAATGTGTTTCCCAGTGTAATTAATATATGGATCACTATCTTCCCACCTGCACTATGCCTGTCTGCCACCTGACTACTAAACTGATATCACTTAATTTGAGTATTGAGTCCATTTATATTAGTGTAGTTAATGTTACATTGAGGGTTTTAGTTACCATCTTACCATTGATTTCATATGTAACCCATAGTCCCTTTTTCTCTCTTTTTCTGCCTTCTTTTGATAACCAAATCTTTTATTACACATTTTACTTTTGTACATATTTTACCTAGAGGTTAAAAATGTTTCCTTAACTTATTACAATTTAAAATAGCATTTTTACCGTTCCCCATAAAGCACTAAAAACTTTAGAAACTTTTAACTCCATTTATCTCCTTCTCAGATTTTGTATTAGTGTTGTCCTGCATTTTAATTCTATACAGATATTACAGGATTAATATTCAGTCAATATTCACTTATATTTATCCACATTTGGACAGCAACATTTCTGTTGCTCTTTATTTCTTACAATTCTGGGTTTTCCTCTGCAATCACTTTACGTCTGTCTCAAAAATTCTTTTTAAGATTTGTCTTATTGAGGGTTTGCTGGCAATAAGTCCTTTCTTTTTTCTTTTTTTCTTTCTTTCTTTTTCTTTCTTTCTTTCTTTCTTTCTTTCTTTCTTTCTTTCTTTCTTTCTTTCTTTTTGTCTGAAAATATCTTTTTTCCTTTGACTTTTGAAGAATATTTTCACTAAGTATAGAATTCCGGATTGACAGTTTTTTCTTCCAGCACCTTAAAGATGTCTTTTCATCATCTTGAAGTCAGTTACCAGATTAATGTTTCCTCTTTTGCAGATAGTGTATTTTTTTTCTAGCTCCCCCTATCATCAATCTAGATGTGGTTTTTCTTTGTATTAATTCTGCTTAGGGTTTGCAAAAACTTCTTGAATCTATGTTTCTTTTATAAATTTTGGAAATATTCTAAGCCATTATCTTTTCAAATATTCTTTTGTCCTATTATTTCTCTCTCTTCTTCTACTAGGAGTCCAATCACACATATGCCCCACATATCTTAATGCTCTCTACTGCAGTCTCATTCTTTTTTTTCCCTCTCTCTGCTTCAATTTGGTTATTTTCAATTAACCTATTTTCTAGTTCACTAATCTCATTTCATGCTATGCCTAACCTGCTGTTACATCTATCTAATCAGATCTTAATTTCAGGTATCCTGCTTTGCTTCTAGACTTTACTTTGATTCTTCTTACAGATTCCTTTTAGTTGGTGAAATTCTCTTTCATTATATAGTTTCTCTGCCTTTTCTCCTATTTTCTTAAAGATAGTAGTTACAGTTATGCTAAAGTTCTTGTTAGCTAACTCCAATGTTGACCCATTTCTATGATCTGTTTTATCACTTGGTTTTTATTCTTGTTTCCCTTTCTTTCCTACAACTAGTGATTTTTTAATGAAGGACACTGCATATAAAAAGTTTTAGAGGCTCCAGATAATGGTAACTTCATTCAAAGTGTACCCTATCTTCTCTTAGACTAATAGATGTGGTGTTATATCACAACTCTGTTTCAGCCCTCATGATTTGATTTTAATATACTTTTTGTTTCTCTCTGGCTTTTAAGGTTTCAACTGAGCACCTGGTGTATTATGCACAGTTCCCCTCCCTGGCAGGTCCTTGCCTTGCAAGATTGCCAAATTCTCTGATTTTCAAAGGCTTGCAGCTATATCTATGGTCTCTCCAGTTCAGCCCTAAAATTATGCAAAAGTGCCAAGGGAAAAGCTGGTCATGTGCTTGAGGCCTTAAATTATCTTCTAAAAGATGCAGCCCTCTTAAGGTACAAACCTAAGATTTTCCCCTTCAGCTTGAGCCCAGAAATGGTACTTCCTCCTAGAGTTAAATTTGGTGAATAAGTCAGTTCACTTCCCTGAATTTACTAGCCTCTGGAGTCTTAGATGTACAGTTCATATCACCTCTTCAGCTCTTTAGGCCTTCAAATTCCCTAGAAGATCATGATTGAAATGTATATTCTCAGGCTATGCTCCTTAAAACATAGAGCTAATGACCAGGGTCCAGAAATCTGCCCAGGTGCTTTGATACAGCTAGACCAGGGATTATAGGGTGATAAATACTGGCCTAGATCCTTGCTTACTATCCCCTCATAGTACCATCTCTATCTGGGAATTTGTTTGTACCTTCTACAATTGTTGCTGTGAATGCAAGTGCTGTGCTAGCTACCAAGGACCTTCTGACACCACCCTCAGGAGCCCTTCCCAGGAAGGGGTCTGACACCATGGGCCAGCTACTGCTCCACCTACCATAGCCTTAAACTCACCCAACAAAGAACATGTTAATGCATTCCTTGCTTATCCAGTTGCCATCTGACTGCCATTGTAGCCAGAAATCTCAGATGATGTCTGCCATCTTACACAAGCTCATGGATACTCCCTTCCTTCCTTGTTGATGGATATCAACAAACTCCCAACATGCTTTTTCTTCTCCCACCTGTGGGAGGAAAAAAAAAAAGTTTAAATAAGGCCCCAGTGGAGCTCATCCATAGAATACCAGCTTTTTTCTCAACATAGTATTTTATCCATAACATAGAACAGAGCTTTAGTTTTAGAGGATTCTTTTTCTATTTCTGGAGTTTTATTCTAGGTCTCTCCTATGGGTGCCACTGGGAAACATAGCTTGACCATCAGCAAAAACTTGAGCACCTGTTGGTAAGAAAAAACTGAAACCACACCAGACTTAATGATGAGGGAGACAACAAAATATCTTTATCTGTCTGTTACTCGCAGCCAAAAGCATTCTAACACATGCAAATTTAAGCATACCACATATCCATGATTAAAAACAACATCTTGGACACACATATCCAGAAGTACAGAGCTCTTTCTATTCAGGAAATAATGTGGGAACAATACTTAGGAGGTGTTGATGTCCTTAGTATAGACCTAATTCCAAATGAACCAACTTGTACCTTGCATCTAAATGTGGTTTCATGGCGGTAGACAGGATTACATGTAACTGTATTCAAATTATACCAAGCCCCATTGCTCCAGATGCCCATGCTATAGGTAATAGCCTGAGAAGAACCATGGGAAGAATTACAAAATAAGGAAGGCAAACAGGCTGCTAGAAGTCAAGTGTTTGAGGCCACATGTGTCTCGTTATGGGTCATGACTCATTGGACCAACTGCTGCTCTCTCCCTTGCCTCATTTTTTCCACAGAAGAATAGAGAAATAGCAACCAGAGAGCTGCTGGGGATTATCTTCACATCCTTTTTTTTAGGGATAGTTCTTTCTTCTCTTGTATCTTTTCATTGCTAGCCAGATGTATTCTGAATGGCTCGATACCACTTTTCCTTGAAGTGATAAAAGTGCTCCTGAAATTCTCACCTCAGGAAGTGGACCGTTTGCAAGCAGTGTTAGCAAAAAATTCTTTAAAGCTCCAAAATCCAGGCTGCTTTAAAATATAATTGACCTCGGAGGGGTCCTCATAGATAAAGTTAAGCAGACCCTTTTTCTAAAGCATTGATTTGAATAATTTAGCTTCGAAACCAACAAGGGACCACCAGAGGGATTTTACTGAGTAGAAGGCCTAAATTCATGTCTACAGTGAGATAATCAGTACCATTTGCTGAATTGTTTTACTTTGCTTGAGGGCTTATTTATTCAAATTATAAATGGCTGGTCTTATTACCAACACCAGACTTTTTTTTTCATTGAGGTATAGGTGACATACAATATTATACTAGTTTTAAGTCTATAACTTAGTGATTCAGCAATTATATATATTATGAAATGCTCACCCTTGTAAGTGCAGTTATCATCTGTCACCATACAAAGTTATTACATATTGATTGTATTCCCTTTGTTATACTTTTCATCCCCATGACTTATTAATTGTATAAATGGAAAATGTACCTCTTACTTCCCTTCACCTATTTTGCTCATCCCCCCCCTCCCTCCCCTCAGCAACTACCAGTTTGTTCTCTGTATTTATGGCTCTATTTCTGTTTGTTGGTTTAGATTCCACATATAAATGAAATCATACAGTATTTGTATTTCTCTGTCTGGCTTATTTCACTTAGCATAATACCCTCTGGGTCCATCCCAATTGTCATGAATGACAAGATATCATTATTTTTATGGTGAACAATGCTCAACATGTTTTATATGCCAGGCGCTATGCTCAGCTCTTTATTTGTAATACCTCTTGTAAAGATTGCAATAACCCCTCCAAGGGTAGGGTTTCTGGTATCCATATCTATTGATGAAAACAATGAGATTCAAAAAAAAAATCTGGACTAAATAACTCACCCAAAACATGCTAAAAATGGGCTAGGAATAAACAAAACAACCGCTCAAGCATAGTGATAAATAGCAATGAACACAGTACATTTGGGAAGACAATGAAAAGAGATCTTGCCCTAATTAAGAGGAGCTACCTCTCTTCATCTGCAGTCCCTTTTGCTATGAGGAAACACAAACCCAGTGTTTCCAGACCTCCAATCTTTCAGGAGTATGTAGAAATCCAAATTTTTATGTGAAATTGAAATCTTATTGTTAAATGTTGGCCGCTATTAAAAAAGTTTTTCAGCTCTCTGCAGCCAAACAAAATACAGCTGTCGGCTAGATTCAGCTTGTAGGCTTTGCAAACTCTGTCCTCTGTCCTGGGCGATTGGGAATCATCTTGGGTTCTTTTGTTCTCTTAAAGAAACATGGCTCCTTCATCCAGAGGCTGGAGGGCTCTAAATGATCATTAATGGTTTTATACTGAGGTATAGCCATTGCCCACCCACCCACCCTTAGAAATACAAACATTCATGACATGACTCCTGGGAACATTCATGTGTAATTTGTGAAATCATTATTCTGTGGGACTTGAGGGATCTGAGTGGTCATGCGGATGCCCAAGGAAGAAGATATAAGAAAGAAAAGGAAAAATGAGTGCCTGGAGAAAGACACCGGAGCACCCTGCTGAGGGCTGCCCACCCCCATTCCTGGCCCCTGTCTGTTTTCACCATTCAGACCCCTGAAGCCCAGCATTCAGAGCCTTGCCCCACCATTCTTCATTTCTGATTTCTCTCCTCTGAGGAGATAAGGACGACCCAAGGCCTCTCGGTATGTTTTACATCAAAGACCACTGAAGGGTCCTGACAGGCTGGATGTCAGTGCTGTAAATAAACCATTAATCACTCTGCCATTTCATGGACATACTTTTCCCAGAGGGCATGAACTTTCTCCAGGTCACTAATATAAACCACATCCTCCCTAAGCCAACGGGGGAGGCCGAGTGGGGTGTCAGAGCTCAGGGAGCAGGCTCCCTCATCGACACACCATTATTTTCCTCTTAACCCCCCAGGTCATTGCTATAGTCCCAGAAGATTGTAAATGGTCAATTAAAGGGGAGATGGTTGAAATGAATTAAACAAATGAAGTCGCAGCTTTAGGGAACATGTATACCACAGGGCAGCTGCTTCTACTCTCCTAAAACTTTCCACCTCTAGATCAAGCACCAAGAGAAAGGCTACAGGGACACAACAAGACACTAATGATTTTGCCATTGACCCAGAGCAACATGCCTTTGGCAGACCCCCATAGTCTGAGTTCCAAGAATTAGAGCCCAGGGAAAAGGCATAAAATAACTTTCCAGAACAGAATTTCTCCTCTGTACTATGAAATTAGGCTCACCTGACCAATGGTTCTAACCTGGCCAATGTTATCCACTGGAGACCAAGTCTTAGGCGCAGGTTCATTCATTCACTGAACTTTTCCTCTGGGCAGACACTGCTCTAGGCCCAGTGAAAAGACAGGTGAGCTCCTTCCTCTCTTGGCATTTACATTCTTGTTGGCGCAGGCAGACAATAAATAAACCAGATAAATTTAGGTAGTGACAAAGCTAAAAAGAAGATAAAATAGGTAGGTGGTATCAGCAGTGATGGAAGAATGGCTACTTTAGCTTGAGTGGAAAGACGAGACCTTTTATCCTCTCAGGAACTAAACATGGTAGTAGGCAAAGGAGGGTTACGACAGAAATAAAAGGAGTGATATTTCTGTTTGAAGGACCTTACAGTTAGCTGGAGAGATGAAGTAAGTATATGTCAGGGTCCAGAAGGCATCATGAATATCCAAAACCTACATGCAAATCTGGAAGCCCAAAGCTGAGCTACAGGAAACAAGGGGATGATCAGGACAAGTTAAAGTGAGATGGACAGGTTTCTCAGAGAAGATGAGTCTCAACGATGGGGAATAAGTTGCATCTGGGTTGTATCAGAAAATGAGCCTTAGGTCCTTCCTACTGAGACATTGGAAACTGGAATCAGGATTTGGTCCAGGGCTGGCACCCCCAAGCTGAGGTCAGTTTTGAAAGGAAGGGCAGAAAGAGAAGTAACGCTGTGCTTCAGATAAATTCTGAACCTGCTTACCCTGGTCTGCAAAGCACTGCCTGCCTCCTCCTACCTTGTCTCCTATGTCTCACCACCCCCCCACCCCAACCTCACTGCAGTCACACTGGCCTTTTGTCCACACTCACTCAGCTGGGCTCATGCTTGTCCGTGGAGGGGACTTTAAATTTGCTGATTCCTCAGCTCACAAAGTGCCTTTTTCACATCCTCACACGTCTGGCTCCTTCTTGTTAACTAGGTCGTGGCCCAATGATCTCCTCCTCTGTGAGGTCTTTGCTGAGCACCCTTCCAGGAGAGCCCATGTCCTCATCATCCTAATACCTTTCTCTCACCTCCCCTGACATATTCTCTTCAGAGCACTTCAATATCCGACACCTTTCCTTCCTTCATTAACCTGCCTGTGGTCTAGACAGTAAGCACTACTTACTTATGAATATTTGCTGTAGAAAATAAGTTTGATGTGAACAGGAAGCTGTGTTTTGTTCCCTGCCTCATCCCATTGCTGAAATGCCAGCTGGAAGGTAGCAAAAGTGGACTGGATACTTGTTGGACTCATTAAGTGCCTACTCTGCACCAAGCACTGTGCTAGGCTATTTCCTTAATAATATGACATTCTGCTAGTTCTAGAGTTCTATGCTTTTACATGGTTGAATATTTTACCATGCTATTGCTGGGGGTTGTGACTAACACGGGAGAGCTGCTAATTTGATGTCTAACTTTAAAGTCCACAAATGTTGTCTCCAGAAAAATATTATTTGACCTATAGTATGTCTAAATCAATCTAACAAAATCACTTGATATCAGGAAAAAAAAATGACATCACATTTAATCCTCATGACAATGCTTTGTGATGGGCCTTGTCATACCCATTTGATAGATAGAGGAAACCAAAACCCAGAAAAGCTAATCGACTCCCTCAACAGCACAAAGCTAGTAAACAGCAACTGAGTCCAAGTTTGCCTAACCCAAAAGTCTGTGTTTGTCCTACTCTCCTACTTTCTTTCTGTGGAGAATAGAGGAAGTGAAATCAGGAACATGAAGGATCTAAATCAAGTTAAGGTGCTCATGCGACAGTTAGGAATTGAGGGAAGTTGGTCCAATTATTAAGTGAGGACCAGGAACCCCAGGGTTCAAGATGAACATAGTAAATGATAGCTGCTGGAGCAGGGCAGGACTGGGTAAGGAGGTCACCAATGGAAAGGAGAGTGATGGCCCTTTTCTCTCCCTAGCTGTGCCAAGAGCCATCCCGCTAAGCATGCCTCTGACTAAGCCTGGGCTTGGTGCCATCTAGTGCCGCTTCCTCCCCCAGAGCTCCAACAAAGAATAAGAGTCGAGGACAGGCATGTTGAACACAGAGTTTGGATCACCATGGACATGAAGCCTTGCCTCAAAGGTAGAGAAAGAGAATTTCAATTGCATGTGATAAGGAGCCGTGTAAAGCAAGGTGGACTGTGCTGGCTTGGCCGACATATTTGAAAGAGGGATAGCCAAGTAAGCCTCAACCCCAGCATGTGAATTTGCTGCCATGCAATGACTCAGCCCGTGGCCCTTGGAATTCAGGCTTGCGGACAACCACCTGCCTTACACAGAAATAAATGTATCGACTACTCAGGCTCCTTGAACAGGAAGTGTGACAATGGCTGCCATGTTTATTATGTAGCCAGTATTATTGCAAGGCAGTTTATATTATCCTAGACATGTGTATTATTAGTATGTATTAGTATTTCCATTTTACAGGTGAGGAAACTGAGCTCAAAGAGGTTAAGAAGATTGTTCAGTCACAAAGAGAGAAACCAGGATTAGTACTCAGACCTCTCTAATTCCTTAGCCAGCACTATGGGTGCCACACCAGAAGTTTCCATCCACACCCTTCATACAGCTTTTGCCAATTCGTGACAAAATGAGAAAAAAGAAGTGTGATACTGTAATTTTCTTAACTCTGAACCATCTTTTATAAAACAAAGATTGTTTAATAATATATCAGGGGAGGAAAAAAAGCATAAGGGTAAACGTATATGTTGATTAGAGAAGTTAAAAGATAATGATCTCAAAATCGTTCGTAGATGATAAAGATGTGTGTTAGACTTGAAGAAATAAAGGGACATGTTGGTGTAAGGGTCTGTCATAACTGAAAACCTGCATTTATTTTGAGCTCATGTTATCTAGTTTTGGGTGTTTAACTCTTTTTGAGAATTCCAGATGATAATAGCTTCTTTTAAAAGAAAAAAATCTTTCGTTGGTCAAAATAAAAACAGAACTCCCTCTCTGGAGAATCTTTGCAGTCTTTCTTTTATTTTTTTAAAACTCCAAATGTCCGAGAACCAATGCACCTTCCAGCATGGTATCCCACTCCCGCTGACAGAGGTCACAGACTGGAGGCTAATGAGTCAAATTCAGCCCACAGAGGATTGTAAAGGATTGTAGGGGATTGTGGTTTGGCCACAAAGGATTGTAAAATTTTAACTGACAATATTTTAAATCGGAGAATTTATATACAACTCTGGATTTCTGGCTTCTCTTTAAAATTCAGAAGATCTAAGAAGGAAATCCTGCCCTTTGAGGCCACATGGATGGAACTTGAGGATATTATGCTAAGTAAAATAAGTCAGAGAAGGACAAATACTTTATGATCTCACTTTTTGTGGAATCTTTAAAAAAAAAAAAAAAAAAAAAAAGCCAAACTCAAAGAAACAGATTGAATAGTGGTTGCCAGGAGGAGGGGGGGCTGAGGGAAATGGGAAGATGTTTGTCAAAGGATATAAACGTCCAGTTATAAGTTATATTCTGGGGTTCCACTATTCAGCATGATGACTATAATTAACAATACTGTATTATGTATTTGAAAAGTGCTAAGAGAACAGTTCTTAAATATTCTCATCACGCAAAAAAAAAAAAAACGGTAAGTATGTAAGGAAATGGATGTTTAATAAACTTTACTTGGGGAATCATTTTGCAGTATAGGTATCCATTAAACAATCATGTTGTACCCCTTAGACTTATACAACCTCAATTAACTCCCAATCAAGCTAAGAAAAGAAGATAAAATTCCAGAGATCTGGCTACCCCAGGCCTACATGCCCTCAGGGAAAGAGGGGTGGGTCGTAGCTGCTTCCTGTCCCAGAGGCATGTGTCTAGGTGACAGTACTGCCCGCCACTTATGTGCCCTGACACTGTCATCTTCCACACTCCCAGGACTCTGGGCTTTGCCTGTGCCACTTTGGTCAATGGGACAATAGCAAATGGAAATGCAAGCCGAAGCTGGAAAAGTACTTGCCCAGGGGGAGCTTATCTCCTCTGGCTGCTGAGAACCATTGTGAGGCCACCCTGTGAACAAACCAGGTGAGCCCACTGGGAAGGCCCCAAGGAGGAGAACCAGAGCACCCTGCCTTGCAACCCACCATCACCCCACACAGCAAGGCCACTCCAGACTACCCAGCCCCAGCTGAGCCAGCAGCCTGGTGCAGCCACATAGAGGAGCCCTGGGGAGGCCAGAGGAGAAACTCATCAGCCAAGCCCAACCCAGATTCTAGTAAGTTTTGAGCCACTACTTTGGGAGGTTATGTTTTGTTATGCTGATAGCACACCCTTGGCCTTACTCATTTGTCTCAGCTCCTGGATTTTTTTTTTTAATTCATGGGAGACACCCAGAGAGAGGCAGAGACACAGGCAGAGGGAGAAGCAGGCTCCCTGCAGGGAAGCCTGATGTGAAACTCGATCCCAGAACCCTGGGATCATGACCTGAGCCAAAGGCAGATGCTCAACCACTGAGCCACCCAGATGTCCCTCACCTTCTGGATTATGAAAGTGTGTGAGCCTATGACTCCTACTTTAAGACACTGCAGACCCCTTGCACATCCCTATGCACACACACACACAACCACATACATATGTAGGCACTTGGTGTTAAATGAGAGCAGGAAATTTATATCGTTCCCTCTGGCCCCCAAAATAGCACCTGGCACACAGTTGGCTCCTAATAAATATCTTTTGAATGAGTAAACGAATTCACAGATGGGTCCCTAAGTAACTTAATTTAAAAGGGTGCCTGGAGGTGGTCACTACCCCCAGGACTTCGGCACCAGAGGAATCTCCAGGATAAGCTCCAGGTAGCATGAATGATCGCTGAACACCCATCCCAGCCAGGCCACCAGCCTCCCAGACTGGGTCTGCTAAACTGGTTTAGGAAAGCTAGCACGTGTGAGCCTACTGAACGGGGATTGAGGTAATAGTAACCTATTTGTCATGTATGTTAGTTTTCCACAGGTGTCGACAGAGATCTAAATGGCAAGGGGACCGTCCCACCAAGGCTGAAGGAAATATGAGGTAGCCGTGGATGTCAGCCGAAGAACAACCAAAACGAGAGCTGGATCTTACTTACCTATTGAGTGAATTGTGACTGTGATTTTTTTCAAGGGATTAAAAAAAAGAAATTGAATGCCATGTGGAAGAACACCCTGGCTACCCCGATCACACTGATGTGAACACACAGCATTGTTGTTTCGCTAACAGAAATGTTCAGCAGTCTCCTGCCCTTTGCCATTTCGTTGTCTTGCTTGTTCTCTTTCCTTTCTCAAAAACAAGAGGATGTTCATTAAATTAATCACAGACACCATTCTGGGGAGATGAATAGCAACCTGGAAACCATAACAATTGGAGAAGTGGGAAGCAATTCACAAAATTGGAAGGCCTAGATTTTAGTATAATAGCCAGCTTCTTAATTATGCTGTGACCCAGCCAGCCTGTCTAGACCCCTGTTTACACTCATCTACACGAGGGTGAAAACAGTATCTGCTGTTTCGACTTCATAGGGGTTTGAGATGAGATGAGATGACATGAGTGAAAAAATGTCAACCCACTGTTAATGATTCTAGAATAAATTGGTATTGATTGATAGGCACAAACACAAGAAGAGAAAATCTGGGCAGGGCTGTCCTTCCAGGGCACTGTGGCTGAGCCGATTAGAAGCCATATGCTATGGGGAATGGGAGCACCAACCCCAAACTATCAAGGAAGGAAACAGAGAGGAACCAGGATGAGATAAACAGTGTGAAATCAGAAACAGATGTGGGAGGTAGTAGGGCAGGGAGTAGAGGTGTTCAACCACAGAGACACTGAGGCTCACCGGGGTGTTGAGTGGACAGCTGCTGGTTTTGCCTGCCCAGCCTTAGTTCCTCCTTCTTTCTTGAAAGATTTTTTATTTATTCATTTGAAACAGGGAGATACGGAGAGCAAGCACATGAGTTGGGGGAGAGGCAGAGGGAGAAGCAGGCTCCCCACTGAGCCAGGAGCCTGACCTGGGGCTCGATCCGAGAACCCCAAGATCATGATGTGAGCCAAAGGCAGATGCCTAACCATCTGAGCTACCCAGGCACCCTTGTTCCTCCTTGATTTCCCTCTGAAGGGCTCTCCTTCCTTCACTCCATATCTGACCCACAGCCTGACCCACAGCCCTCCCTGCGAATGGACCAGTCAGCTTCTCTTTGCTGGGAATGAAATCTTCACTGGAGTGACACAAGGACAGGAATGGTCTAGAGAGACTATGTTCCCTAGAAGGACCTTTAAAAAATCATTCATGAATCCTGCTACTAAAGTCTTCCAGGCTACCCTCAATGAAGTCCTTTCTGAGGCCTAATTGGTCACATTAGTCAACCCTTCTTGATTCTTCGAGCCACCCAGAATGCTTCCAATACCTTCTGTTTTTCTTTTCCTTTTTTCTTTTTCTTTTTTTTTCTTAACAAAAGTCCGTGTCCACTGCTTATAAGTAAGCAAAAAGACAAATGCAAATGATCAAGGTATTTACCTAAGTTCTAGGCTCATAGACAGGGACAGATGTCTTACACATCTTGCTCTCCTGGGTGGTGTCAACCGTCTCCTCACCCTGTCCCACCCTGCTTGCTCCTCTGAGTTTTCTGATACAGCCCGAAGAAACTTTGGGGCCTCTCAACAGGGAGGTATGGGAAAGAATGGTGTGTAGGCCAATTCTAAGATTTAAAACAAAGCCACTACCAGGACATGAAAACAAAAATAGGGGGAGCAATGGGGTACAGGCCAAATCGTCATTAGAGTGTCATGACTGATTTTACATCCTACAACCTTAAGAGAGTCTGAAGAAAGCCACAGTGATAGAAATGGCCCAGTAGAGCACATGGCTAAAGGACACCAGGGCTCAGAGCCTCGCTCTGCATCTTGGAAACAGGGGCGACCTTGGAAAAGTTACTTAACTTCTCTGCTCCACTTTTACCTCACTGAAAAAATGAAGACTGTACAGGTGCCTGTCTTGCAGAATTGTCAATGAGGATGAAATAGTTTGATCCTTGTACCTAGAATCATGCTTGGCATCTTCCAAGCTTATGTATAAGCTATATATAACCCTATATAGAAAGGTTTCTTAAAATAAATCACAAGTGTTTCCCTTAAGAAAATGTTGGAGGCCTGAGGTGGTCTAGCCTGGAGAGGAAAAGTCTCAAAAGAAAAAACCCCAAACTCTCACTAACAAATATGAACATTGCTGGGCTAGCCACACGCCATTTGACCCTGAAGAAAGGATCAAAGGAAATCACCAAATACGGCCCCTGTGTCATGGTTGTTTGGGGTCAGTTATATCAATTGACCCTTATTTATTTTGTCTGAAAAGAGGAGGCTAAAGCTCCCCCATGGAGCCTGCTGCTCAATGAAGATGGATAGAGCATGAGAGCTGGAGAAAGGGAATACAAAAGGGGGACCATCAGCGGTGATCTGAGAGGACAAGTGAACACTAGGGCTAGAATTGCTCTTGGCACCAGCTCCAACTTAATTGTTCTTACCTAACTAGACATATTTGGGGTTCGAGCTGCCAGCAGTGACTTCTTGCATCTCCATCATATGGTTTTCCCTGCCCCACCTGCTAAAAGCTGCTCAGGCAGAGAATCTTTCTCTCCACTGACTCCAATGCTGAAGTGAGGGCTCTGCAGGTGGCAGGACCACCAGAGGCTTCCATTACTCCCCCTTTGCCCACACAGTGCCTCCAGGCCCATCCCATTTCCTGGCCCTCAGCAGCTTCATTGGCCATGGCATACACCCCCCTCCAGTTCTTCCCATATCTCTCTCTTAACTCCTCTTCCATTTGCTCTCCACTGCACATTCCAACCCACATTCCCCAGCCTTTGGCAGGATTATTTTAAGACCTTCATAGACCCTAAGCATTCTTATTTTGAAGACCCCACCCCACATCAAAGAAGATGTCCTAAACTGTATGCACATCCATCATCAAAAAAAATTGCCGTGTAATAATAGATGGATTGAGTTGCTGTTGACAAATTGACATGATCACTTTCTTCTAATGATTTATTTATTTTAGAGAAAGACAGAGAGAGAGAAAGAGAGAGAGAGCGAGTGAGCACAGGAGGGAGGGGCAGAGGGAGAGAAAGTCCTAAGCAGACTCCAGGCTGAGTGTGTAGCTAGCTTGACTCCGGGCTTGAACTCATGACCCTGAGATCTCAACCTGAGCCTAAATCAAGAATCAGATGCTTAACCAACTGCACCACCCAAGCACCCCACAATTACTTTTAATAGATATTTAATTAGACATTTTAATTAGGGGCACCTGGGGGACTCAGTGGTTGAGCATCTGCCTTTGGCTCAGGTTGTGATTCCCGGGGTCCTGGGATCGAGTCCTGCATCAGGCTTCCCACAGGGAGCTTGCTTCTCCCTCTGCCTATGTCTCTGCCTTTCTCTCTCTCTCTCTCTGTCTCTCGTGAATAAATAAATAAAATCTTTTAAAAATATTTTTAATTAAACTTTTGTAGGTTTATTTTTTTTATATTTTAGAAGGGAATTCCCAAAACAAAATTTTTACTGGCCTTTGGAAATCTCGTAGGCCCTAGATATTGTGCCTGCAGTGAATAAAATGTTCCTGTCTTTCAACCAAGGACAGTAGCTAGAAAGAGATCCAATCTACTGCGCTTTGAGAAGCTAAGCAATGCATTTGGAAATGGAAAGTGGGGCTTGCTATGGGATTGTGCTGATCGGAGGCTGTAGAAAACTGCATAAGGGGGAGAGCACAACTGATAAGCTAAGGATCACACATCTGATGTTAATAACATCATCGTACATTGTTATAATCAATCATAATAACCACCCCTTGTTAAGTATTTCCTGTTTACTGAAGGCTTTATATATATCATCTCAGCTAAACTTAGAACCTTAATGTAACACATATGATCTGCATTTTATTAATGAGACAGCAAAGACTGATGGAATAATGGGAGGCACAGTTGAATTTGACCCTAGGTCCGGCTGACGTCAAAGGATGTGTTTTTCTGGCTCACCATTTGCCTGGAACTTTCTTGTATTAACTAAAATCATCAGACCAGGTAGGACCATACGTATCTGTGATCGTTAATTTTACGTCCCAATTTGCGACTGAGCCATGAGGTGCCCAGATATTTGGTTAAACATTTTTCTGGGTGTTTCTGTGAGGGTGACTTTTCTGATATAGTTTTTTTTTTTTAATTCAATTTGTTGAAATAAAAATAGTCCACCCATTTCTCCCTCCCCCACCCCCACCTCTGATAACCACCAATCTGTTCTCTGAATCCAGGAGCTCAGTTTTGTGTGTGTATGTGTGAAATCATGCAGTATTTATTTTTCTCTAAGTTATTGCGCTTAGCATAATGCCCTCAAGACCCATCCATGGTGTCACAAATTGGCAAGATTGACATTTGGTAAGGCTGAATAATATTACATTGTATGTATGTGTGTACGTGTACCAAATCTTCTTTATCCATTCATTCATTCATCCATGAACACTTAGGTTGTTTCCATATCTTGACTTTGTAAATAATGCTGCTCTGATCACAAGAGTGCACATCTTTTCAAATTAGTGTCTTCATTTTCTTCAGATAAATAGCCAAAGGTAGGATTGCAGGATCATATGGTAGATCGTTCTATTTTTAATTTTCTGAAGAACCTCCATACTATTTTCCATGGTGGCTTCACCAATTCACATTCCCAGCAATAATGAACAAGGATCCACTTTTCTCCACATCTCTGCCAACATTTATTATTTCTAGTCTTCCTGATAATAGCCACGTTGGCGGGTGTGAGGTGATATCTCGTTGTAGTTTTGATTAGATTTTGATATTGAGCATCTTTCATGTACCTGTGGGCCATCTGTGTATCTTCTTCAAAAAAATGTCTATTCTGATCTTCTGTTTCTTTTTAATCAGACTGGGGTTTTTTTTTTGCCGTGGGGTTGTATGAATTCTTTCTCTATGTTGGTTATTAGTCCTTTCTCAGATATATGATTTGCAATTACTTTTTACTATTCAATAGGTTGCCTTTTCATTTTGTTGGTGGTTGCTTTTTCTGGGCAAAAGCTTTTTAATTTGATGTAGCCCCACTTGTTTGTTTCTGTTTCCATTGCCCTTGCCTTTGGAGTAAGGTTGAAAAAAATCATTGCAAGACCATTGTCCGAGAGCTTACAGCCTATGTGTTTCTCTAGGAGTTTTAGTTTCGGGTCTTACATTCAAGTTGTTCATGCATTTTGAGTTAATTTGGGGTCACAGTGTTATTTTGCATGTGGTAGTCCAATTTTTCCAACACCGTTTATTGCAGAGGCTATATTTTCTTCATCCTTGACTCTATTGTCATAAATTGGCCATTTACATGTGGGTTCATTTCCAGATTCTCTATTCTGTTCCATTGATCTATGTGTCTGTTTTTATGCCAATGCCATACTGTTTTAATTACTAAAGCTTTATAATCTAGTTTGAAATCAGAGAGCATGATGCCTCCAGCTTTGTTCTGTCTCAATATTGCTTTGACTAGTTGGGGTCTTTTATGGTTCCAAACAATTTTTAGGATGTTTTTGTTTTATTTCCATGAAAAATGCCATTGAAATTTTGATGGGGATTGCATTGAATCTGTAGAGTGCTTTGTGTAGAATTTTCTTCCAATCCATGAGCATGAAATAGCTCTCCATTCATTTATGTCTTCTTCAATTTCTTTTATTAAAGTCTTATAGTTTTCAGTATACAGATCTTTCACCTCCTTGGTTAAATTTATTCCTGGATATTCTAGCCTTTTTCATTTAACTGTAAATGGGGGAACACCTGGGTGGCTCGGTGGTTGAGCACCTGCCTTCAGCCCAGGGCGTGATCCTGGGGTCCTGGGATTGAGTCCCACATGGGGCTCCCTGCATGGAGCCTGCTTCTCTCTCTGCCTGTGTTTCTGCCTCTCTCTCTTTCTCTGTCTCTCATGAATAAATAAATAAAATTTTTAAAAATAATAATAATAATAATAATTGTAAATGGGATTGTTTTCTTAATTTATCCTTCTGATAGTTCATTATTAGTGTGTAGAAATGCAATAGATTTTTGGGTATGATTTTGTATCCTGCAACTTCACAGAATTCATTTATTAATTCTAACAATTTTTTTTAATATAGTCTTTATGGTTTTCTATATATATTATCATGTCATCTGCAAATAGTGACAGTTTTACTTCTTTCTTTACAATTTAGATGTCTGGGTTTTTTTTTGTTTGTTTGTTTGTTTTTGTTTTTTGCCTAATTGCTGTGGCTAGGACCTCCGATATTATGTTGAATATGAGACTGGGCATCCTTGTCTTGTTCCTGATCTTAGAGGAAAAGCTTTCAGCTTTTCACTGTTGAGTAAGAGGTTAGCTGTGAGCTTATCATATATGACTTTTATTATGTTGAGATATGTTCCCTCTATATCTGCTTTGTTGAGTTTTTATCATAAAGGGATGTTGAATTTTGTCAGATGCTTTTTCTGCATCTACAGATATCACCATATGATGTTTACCCTTCATTTTGTTAATGTGGTGCTTCACATTGACTTGTGTGTATTGAATCATTCTTGCATCCCGGGAATAAATCCCATTTGGTCATGGTTTATAATCCTTTTAATGTGCTGTTGAATTCAATTTGTTATATTTTGTTATTTTGCATCTGTGTTCATTAGGGACATTGGCCTGTGATTTTCTTGTTTGTGGTGTCCTTGTCTGGTTTTGGTATCAGAGTGATGTTGGCTTCGTAAAATAAGTTTGGAAGAGTTTCTTCCTCTTCTATTTTTTGGAAGTGCTTGAGAAGGATTTTTCTTTTTTTTTTAATTTTTAAAAAATTTTTAAAGAGATGGGAACGGGGTGAAGGGAGAGAGAGAGAGAGAGAGAATCTCAAGCAGGGTTCAATCTCACCACCCTGAGATCATGACATGAGCTGGAATAAGAGTCGGAATAAGCTGACTAAGTCACCCAGGAGCCCCAAAAAGGATGGTGTTAATTCTTCTTTGGATGTTTGATAGAGTTCACCATGAAACGATCTGAACCCAGATTTGTTTGTTGGGAGATTTATGATCACTGATTCAATTTCTTTACTAGTGATCAGTCTTCAGGTTTCCTGTTTCATCACAGTTCAATCTTGGTAGACTGTACGTTTCTAAGAATTTTCCATTTCTTCCAGGTTGTTCAATTTTTTAGACATAATTGTTCATAATAGTCTCGTGATCCTTTACATTTCTGTGGTATCAGCTATAACATTTCCTCTTTCATTTCTGATTTTATTTGAGACCTCTCTTTTTTCTTCATGAATCTAGCTAAAAGCTTATCAATTTTGTTTATCTTTTCAAATAATCAGGTCTTACTTAGTTTCATTGTTTTCATTCTTTTGTCTTTTTAGATTCTGTTTCATTTATTTCTGTCCTAATCTTTGTTATTTTCTTTCTTCTACTAACTTAGTTCTTTTTCTAGTTCCTTGAGTTGTGAAGTTAGGTTAAGACTTTTCTTGTTTCTTAACATAGGTGTTTATCACTATAAACTCTCCTCTTAGAACTGCTTTTGTTGCATCCCATACATGTTGGTATGTTGCATTTCCATTTGTATTTGTCTCAAGGTATTTTTCATTTCTCTTTTGATCTCTTCTTTGGCCAATTGGTTATTCCGAAGTATGTTATTTAGTCTCCACATATTTGTGAATTTTAAATTTTCTTTGTGTAATTAATTTCTAGTTTCATAACACTGTGGTCAGAAAAAATGCTTGAGATGATTTCAATTCTTTTAAATTTATCAAGACTTGTTTTGTGGTTTAACATATGATCTATTGTGGAGAAGGTTCCATATGCACTCGAGAAGAAAGTGTATTCTGTTGCTTTGCAATGAATTGTACTATAAATATCCGCTAAGTCAATCTGGCCTAATGTGTCAACTAAGACCAATGATTCCTTATTGATTTACCATTTGGATGATCTACCCATTGATGTAAGTGGGGTATTTAAGTCTTCTATTATTATATTTCTCCCTATTTCTCCCTGTAGATCTGCTAATATTTGCTTTATATATTTAAGTGCTCCTATGTTGGGTGCATAAATGTTTACAAATATTTTATCTTTTTGTTGGATTATTCTTTTTATCATCACATAACACCTTTCTTTGTTACTTATTATGGTCTTTGTTTCTTTTTTTTAAATTTTATTTATTTATTCATGAGAGACACAGAGAGAGAGAGGCAGAGACACAGGCAGAGGGAGAAGCAGGCTCCATGCAGGGAGCCCGACGTGGGACTCTATCCCAGGTCTCCAGGATCACACCTTGGGCTGAAGGCGGCACTAAACCACTGAGCCACCCGGGCTGTCCCATGGTCTTTGTTTCAAAGTCTATTTTGAAGTGCCTGGGTGGCTCAGTCGTTAAGCATCTGCCTTCAGCTCAGGGTCCTGGGATTGAGTCCAGCATCAGGCTCCCTGCTCAGTGGGGAGTATGCTTCTCACTCTGCCCCTCTCTTCACTTGTGATCTCTTTCTCGCTCAAGCTGTCTCTCAAATAAATAAGTAAAATATTTTTTAAGTCTGTTTTGTCTAAGCATAGCTATTCCAGCTTTTTTTTAAATTTTTTGGTTTCCATTTGCTTAAAATATCTTCCTCCATCCCTTCATTTTCAGTCTGCATATGTCTTTACATTCACAGTGTATCTGTTGTAGGCAGCACATAGATGGGTCTTGTTTTTGTTTGTTTGGTTTTTAATCCATTCAGCCACTCTATGGGTTTAAATTTCATTTAAAGTAATTATTGAGAGGTATGTGCTTATTGCCCTTTCTAAATTGTTTCCTGGCTGTTTTTGTAGTTCCTCTATGTTCCTTTCCCCTCTTACTCTCTTCCTTTGTGATTTGATGACTTTCTTTAGTGATTTGCTTAGATTCCTTTCTCTTTCTCTTTTATGTATTACTATAAGTTTTTGTTTTGTGGTTACCATGAGGCTTATGTATAACAACTTATATCTATGATAATCCATTTTAAGTTGGTAACAACTTAAGTTTAATCTTATTGTATAACTCAACATTATTATTCTTACCTTCCCACCCCATGTTTTATGCTTTAAAAAAAAAAAGTCAAGGTAGTTTCTCTTTTAAGATTTTATTTATTTATTTGAGAGAGAGAGAGAGTGCTCATGCAAGCAGTGGGA
Organism: Canis lupus dingo; assembly: GCF_003254725.2. Lineage (NCBI taxonomy): Eukaryota > Metazoa > Chordata > Mammalia > Carnivora > Canidae > Canis > Canis lupus. Next base: position 46,852,237 of record NC_064255.1, read on the forward strand.
AGGGCAAAGGGAGAAAATCCCAAACAGGCTCCCCAATGAGCACACAGCCTGATGTGAGGCTCAATCTCACGACCCTGAGATCATGACTTGAGCTGAAACCAAGAGTCTTATGCATAACTGACCTAAACATCCAGGTGCCCCTACCATGTTTTATGTTTTTGATGTCATATTTTACATCTTTTTTATCTTGTGTATCCCTTAATTAATTGTTGTAATCAATTATTTTTAATACTTTTATCTTTTAACCTTCATGCTAGCTTTATAAGTGATTAATTTACTGCCTTTACCATATATTTACTTTTCCAATAAGATTTATTGTTTCATATGTGTTCTTATTACTAATTAGAAACTTTTCTTTTTAGCTTAAAGAAGTCCCTTTCACATTTCTTATAATGTTGGTTTAGTGGGGATGAACTCCTTTAACTTTTGCTTATCTGGAAAACCTTTTATATTTTCTTCACTTCTGAACAATAAATTTTCCATGTAGAGTATTCTTGGTTAGAAGGGTTTTTTTCTTTTCTTTCAGCACTTTGAAAATATCATGCTACTTTCTTCTGGTCTACAAAGTTTTTGCTGAAAAATCTGCTGGTCGTTTTATGGGGGTTCCCTTGTCTGTAACAAGTTGTTTGCTCTTGCTGAATTTAACCTTCTTTCCTTGCCTTTAACTTTTGACTTTTTAATTAAACTATGTCTTGATGTGAGTCTCTTTGCATTCCTCTTATTTGGAACCCCCTGGGATTCCTGGATCTGGAATTCCTCAGGCTAAGAAATGTTTTCAGCCATTATTTCTTCAAGTAAGGTTTTTTCTCCTTTTTCTCTCCTCCTCATGGAGCCCTATGATAAAAACATTAGTCCATTTCATTTCATCCTATAAACTCTCTTCACTGCTCTTCACTCTTTTCTCTTTTTACCTAATTGATTGAGTTTCACTGCCTTGTCTTGAAGTTGATCAATCCTTTCATTTACTCATCTAGTCTGCTGCTAAAATTCTGTAGTGTAGATTTGTAGTTCAGCTTCTGTATTCTTCAGATCTGTGACTTCTACTTGGTACTTTTTTATATTTTGTATTTCTTTGTTGAAATCCTCTTTACAGTCATCCATTATTCTTCTGAGATCAGTGAGCATCTTTATGACCATTGCTTTGAACTCTTTATTTCATCAAGGTTTTTTCCTGGGGTTTTATCATTCTTTCATTTGGAACATATTCTCTGTTTCTTCATTTTGCTTGACTCTGCTGGTTTCTATACAGTAGATGCAACAACCACCTCTCTCAGTCTTGAAGGTGTGGCCTCATGTAGAAGATGACCCTTGTTCAACTCTGCCTCACTTCTTGACTGTCTTTCAAACTTCTGTGCTTATCCAGCAGCCTATTATATTTTAAGTAGCTCCTAGTAGTTGAGGATGTGCCAAGACCTGTCAGTGTCCCAAAAGGGAGGATTGCAGCATTTAGATTCAGGCTGACTGAAAGCCAGGCCCTCAGGCATCAACTTTTTAAAGTATTCAAATGAATAGAGTCCTGTGGGACTGCAGGAATAAGCCCTCTGACCGCCAGAGCCAAGCCATTTGGACGTGTCTTCTGAGTGGCAATTGTAGAAATTGGGGCTCTAGATGAATATACATATAAGTTCATTTCTGGGTGATAGCTGCAAGTCAGAGCAGAGCAGAGCAGAGGGTGTGTGCCAAGATGGCGTCCAGAGCCTACATTCCTTGAGAGCAGCTTCACAGGCCACTAAATGCGTGCCAAACCCAAACCTGCCCCTCAGGCTGATGCTCCAGAAGAAGCAGAGAAAGCTTCTTCACAGAAAGACTGACTGTGCAGCATCCTGAGGATGGTAACCTGCCAAGAACCATCTCTTTGATTGTCATAGGCCTGTAGGACCAGGAATGCAAGCCCCCCTATCCACTAGAGCCAGGTGATCAAGGGGCATCTCCTGGGCAAATGATTAGCTAATAGGCTTCCTTCACCAAAAGACTGAGCTCCTGAGTCTGTTGCCTCTTGCTATGCCCTAAGGGTAGTAGCTGTTTAAGAACTCTTTCTCCATTGATTATAATCCTTGGGACCCACAAGCATAAACTCCATTGATTATAATCCTTGGGACCCACAAGCATAAACACACAGCATAAAATGGCCAAGGATCCAGTTGATATAGAAGTGTCTCCTGACATCAGCTGCAAAAAGTCAGGATGCCAGACTAGGGTATAAGCTCCTTTCTGGGAGTTTATAATTGTAACACTGATTATTACAATCCCATGTGACCAGAGCACAAGCTTCTCTGTTCCCCAGGACCAGGTGATCAAGAGGTGTCTCCTCAGCAGCAACCACAAGAATTGGGGCACCAGATGCATACACAAGCTCCCTGCCAAGAAATGCCAGTGCTCTGGAGCATGGCAAAGAAAGTAAAGATACTACCCCTCAAGTCTCCTTCCCTACAGTGTTCCAGCAGGCTCCTAGGTGTGTGTGTTAAAATTAGATGCCTGCCCCTCAGATAGACACTTTAATATAAGAAGGTGAGTCTCCTTCACTTTAAGTCTGGGCATGATTGGCTGCCTCTAAGCTGGGTCTAGGGCAGGCAAGTCTGACCTTGGAAGCCCTTTAAGAGCAACTTCTCAGATTACTAGAGTCTTGTGGGTCTCAGGACGTGATTGTTAAGAGTTTTCAAAGCCAGATATTTAGGAGGCCTATCTAAATTTACATCCCAAAAGTTGGGATGCTCAACGTGGGGTCTGAGGTCCTCACTTCTCAGAGAGAGACTGCAAGTTCCAAGTTCCTTCCCACTTATAGGGCATCACCTTAGGGGTAGGTTTATAGTGAGCATATATTCCAATCTCTCCTACCCACCTCAATATGGTTTTCTTCTTGTTTACCTAATATGTAGTCATCACTCAGCCAGTCTTTAGGGTTTTTTAAAGAGACAATTGTTCCACATGTAGCTGTAGACTCAGTGAATATGTGGGAGGAGTTAAGTTCAGGATCTTCCTATGTTGCCATCTTGAACTAGACTCCTATGATGGTGTTTCTGGATGAGATTAACATTTAAATCCATCATGTGAATAAAGCAAACTGCCCTTCCTAAAGCTATAGTACATACTGGATAGCTAGATTGTGCAAGCACACCCTGAATGTCCTGTTAATCACTATCTTGAGAATGTAGAGATCTCATCCTCCCTCTATATTCCCACTGAGCAGAATGTATAAAAGAACATATTCAGTGTCCAAGGTTGGGTACTCTAGGAGTGGCCAACCTGGAGCATCTCTCTTGTAACAAAGAATGTCCAGAGGGCAGGCCCTGATCTCTTTGGAATGCTGGCTGTGTAAAGAAGGAAAGGGCTACAGATAGTTGCTAGACTAAGTTGCTATACTATAGAGCTTGCTGCATGTAGATCCCATCAGCAGATGCTTTGTACAGTTGGCTGCTCCAGGATTCCCTTTAAGTAAGTTCCTCCAGTAAACCTATATCTTGATTGCTGTCTCTGGTCTTTTCTTCAGTCTGGCTGAACCATTACCCACCTTTGGCTTAGAGTCTGCTGGTGTACAGCTACACACTAATATGGGTGGACTCCATCTAATCAGTTGAAGGCCTAAATAGAATAAAAAGACTGACCGTCTCCTGAATAAGAGGGAATTCCTCTCGCTTGATTGCCTTTGAGCTGGGACATTGGGATTTTCTCTGCCTTCACACCTGTACCAAAACATTGGCACTTCTGGAGTTTTATGCCTACTCGCTTTTAGACTAGATTCATGCCATTGTCTCTCCTGGTTCTCAGGCCTTCAAACTTCTTCCAGGTTTCCAACTTGCTGACTGCCAATCTTGGGATTTGTTAGCCTCTGAGATCACATGAGCCAACTCCTCATAATAAATCTTTTTATTACGGGTTCTCTTTCTCTGAGAATCCTGAATAATATAGTACCCTTAGCTTTTAGTCTCTCTGCAAAACATGTTCCACTGTGGGACTTCTGCAAACACCCTGTCAGGAAGCAGTATGTGGAGGCAAGATTTCCAATGGTAACTCCTTTATCCTTTTTAGGGGAAGAAATGAAGACTTAATCACAGTTTTATTATATTATTTTTACGGTAAGGGTTTGGAAAAAAAAGAAATGCCCAGCCCAAATTCTAGCTGACAAAATTAGAAGAGTTTCTACCTAACCCAGCAGAAGTATGAAAAAACAGAACAGTAAAGGGTTGGGAAGGGGAAGAGTCTATCTCTTATTCTGGAGTTTGGGTCTGCTTTGAGCCTTATGTTTGTTGTTCAAAGAGTAGGATCCTATGGTGTCCTATGGGATTATAACCAGGCTAATTACCATTATTGGGCAGGATTCCTTTGTAAATATCTTTAACTGCTCCTATAACCATTGCCAAAATCAAGTATGGTGTATGTGCAGTAACTATGAAATCAGTTGAGTTGCAATTGCCTAGTTGACATATCGTTGCTTTTTATAGATATTTAGTTAAATACATTTAATTGTGGCCACTTTCAGTTCTTCTAGTCAGACAGAGGGTAGGCACATAGTTTAGGACTGGAGGAACTAGCTCAGTATGTGTCTAATGCAGAAACCTGGCCTTGGAAACGTCACACTTAATCTCAGAAACAACAAGTACTGAAGCCACTTTCATCATCTGGGTGGAGGAGAAAAAGGTGTATCTTTTTCTTTCTTTTGAGAAGGCAATATTATATCCTCCATACGGAAGAGAGGATTCTGGTCTTCCTTCCCAGGATTAATGCTCTGGTTTAGCACCAAAGGTCACTAGACCAGGGTTATGCTTTTAGGTTTTCTACTCTGAAACAAAACTAAACTAAAGCAGAGGAAGTTGGGATGCCTGGGTGGCTCAGTGGTTGAGCATCTGCCTTCAGCCCAGGGCATGATCCTGGAGACCCGGGATCGAGTCCTACATCAGGCTCCCTGCATGGAGCCTGCTTCTCCCTCTGCCTATGTTTCTGCCTGCCTCTCTCTCTGTGCCTATCATGAATAAATAAATAAAATCTTTAAAAAAATATATAAAGCAGAGGAAGTAGAAGACAGCTTGCCCAAAGTCATCCATGTGATAATGAGGAGGAGGAACAGGAGGAAGAGGGCCATTTTACCAACTCCTGCTACATGTGAGGGACCTAATTACATGCATATGGTATTCCTAGTCCTTACGACAATCTTACAAGATATAATCATTCTCCTCTTATGGTTGAGGAGATTGAGGCTCAGAAAAATTGGTTACTTGGATGTAGTCACGTAGTTTCTAATGGTTGAGAAGAGATTTGAACTCAAATCCATTTAATTCCAAAGTCTATGTGCCTTCCTTCTTTTTGGCATATAGTTGTTAGGTGTTTTGTTGTTGTTGTTGTTGTTGTTGTTGTTGTTGTTGTTGTTGTTGTTCTTTTTATCTCCCCTTTATGATAATAAATGAGGTGGATAAGCCAATCTGATGGACTGTCCAGCTGCCACCCTCTCTCTCTCATGGAATTCTGGATTATATTACTCCAGAGTTACGTTCAGTGGAGAAGAATTTTTTTATGCTTCTGTTTTTGACTCTAACTGTCATGGTAGTTACCCTAGGCTGACATAATGCAGTTCCCATTGGTTTAATTGTCTGGGAGCCTTGAAATGACACTCCACTTCTCTCCAAACCCGTGTTCTGTGGTCTCCAAATTGAGGACGTCTGCTCTAACTCCTATTTATGTCTTTCCAGTGCTGACTCCACCATTTCTGGCTAGGAGAGGCTATGTTTTTAAATACACTTTTGCCTTCTAACTACCTCTGCCTTGCCCTGTCTGATCCTTCCAAGCTATGGCCAGAGTTGTGTATAATTAGTTACCGTCCCTCACTGTCTCTTGTGTTTATGGTTCTCTGCTCAATTCTACATGACAAATGGCTATCCACAGCCATGGGCTTGACCTCAGATGACCCTGTATTTGATTGCCTTCATCCCAGTGCATGGGTCAGCAGTCAGTGTCTCCCCGAGCTCTTGCTCAGCTAGTAATTGATTACCATGTGAATTCATGGGCCAGTTGGCAGAACTGGGCCACTGGGCACAGTGACAGCACAAGCGGGGGCAGCCTACGGCAGCCACTCTTTTAGAGAAAGTTTGCCAGAATATTCATGTCAAAAAAGTCCTGTATTTGAGGGGCCTTTCCCAATTAGTGCCAGAAAGGTACAATGACTACTGAAGTGGATTCCTAACCCAAGGTCCCCAGACTTCTCCTGGAAGCAGGAATTCAGTGAACAATTCTCAAGCCATAAAACAATAGTTTCCCCAGTTTTCTTTTCAACCTTTTGTTTGGCTTCTGTGCTGGCCGATGCCAATCAACCATCAACAAATGAGGAACAGTGTCTAGGCACACTTCTGTTTTCTATCTAGTGGTCTGTTTATTTATGAACCATTAATACCTCCACTTTAACCATTGTTAATGTTTCAAAGACAATGTTTGTTCAAGCTCAGTAAAGTGCAGTAAAGAAGGAAAGGTCGTAGATAAGAAGTGTGAAGACCTGAGTCTTAGACCCAGCTCTCCTTCTCCCTGGATGTGCGCCTCTGCAACTACTTTACCTCTGTATATGGTTTCTTCATTTGTGAAAGAAGGAGGAGGAGAAGAAGGAAGATGAGAAATAAAAAGGAAGGAAGGAAGGAAGGAAGGAAGGAAGGAAGGAAGGAAGGCAGGCAGAAGGGGAGAAAGCAGTTTGAAAATTATTTCAAAATTCCCCTTCAGCTTCCTGCATCATGTATTTCAAAGCTATGTTATTAGGTGAATAAACATTTAGAATTGTTATGTTTTCTTGATGAATTGAGTCCTTTATCATTTTATCAGCGGACTTTCTTAATCACTGGAAATATTCTTTGTTCTGAGATCTATTAATTGCTAGTAAAACTATTCTAGTTTTCTTTTGATTAGTGTTAATATGGTATATCTTTTTTTTTTTTTACTTTTAATCTGTTTTCGCTTCATATTTAAAAGACATGTTTTGTAATCAGCACATATAGTTGGGTCCTGTTTATTTTTCCTCTGCCTTTTAATTGGAATATTTAAATCATTTGCATTTATTGTGATTACTGATATGGCCAGATTTGAATATATCTGTTCTTTGCTCATTTTTAAAAAGCTTTTATTTAAATTCCAGTTAACACATACAGTAAAATTGGTTAGAGGTATAGAACTCAGTCAGTGATTCATCACTTATATATAACACCCAGTGTTTATCACATCTAGTGCCCTCCTTAATGTCCATCACCCATTTATCCCATCCCCATCCACCTCCCTCCACTGGTTTGTTCTCTATAGTAAGAGTCTCTTATGGTTTGCTACCCTCTCTTTTTTCCCCTTCCCCTATATTCATCTGTTTTTTCTTTCTTAAATTCCACATATGAGTGAAATCATAGGGTTTTGTCTCTATCTGACTGATTTTACTTAGTCTAATATCCTCTTGCTCCATCCATGTTGTTGTAAATGGCAAAATTTCATTTTTTGATGACCGAGTAATATTCCATTATTTATGTATACCACCTCTTCTTTATCATTCATCAGTCAATGGACATTTGGGCTCTTTCCATAATTTGGTTATTGTTGATAATACTGCTATAAACCTCAGGGTGCATGCGCCCCTTTGCAGCAGTATTTTTTTATTCTTTGGATAAATAACTGTAGTGCAATTGCTGGGTCATAGGATAGTTCCATTTTTAACTTTTTAAAGGAGCTCCATACTTTCTTTGCTTCATTTTTGCTCCTTTTCTTCTTTAATATTGATTTCATTTTATCTTTTCAGCTATAATTCTTTGTTGCGTTATTATAATTGTTGCATCAATGCATACATCTTTAATTTATATTTTACCTTCAAGTAATATTATCCCACTTCACATATAGTGTAAAAACCTTATGATAGTATGCTTTCATTTCTCCCTTCCCCACCTTTAAATGATTGTTATCGTTCATTATGCTTTTACTTTTGTCATAATCCCCACACAACACTTATTTTTAAATAGTCAATCATCTTTTAAAGAGATTTAAATAAGAAAAAAGCTCCTGTATAATTACCTACATGGTTACCATTTCCAGTACTCTTCATTCTTTTGTGTAGATCCTTTCTCCTTCTGATACCATTTTCCTTCTGCGTGAAGGACTTCCTTGGCATTTCTTGTAGTGCTAGATCTGCTGCTGAATTCTTTCGGTTTTTGTAATTCTTTTAAAAAGCCTGTATTTCATCTTTGTTTTTGAAAGCTTTTTTTTCTTCTGAGTATAGAATTCTGGGCTCTGGGTTGGTAAGATTTTATCTTTTTTCCTTTCTATAATTTAAAGATATTGCTTCACTGTCTTCTCCTTAGCATTGTTTCTGATAAGATATCTGCTGTCATTTTTACCTTTGCTACTTAGTACATAATATTTCTTTTTTCTATGGCTATTTTTGATACTTTTACTTTAAGGCTGGTTTTGATTAATTAGATTCTGATGTCTTTTGGTAAAGTTTTCATCATGTTTCTTATGCTTGAGATTTATTGAGTTTCTTGGATCTGTGGGTTCATTGCTGTCATCAAATTTGGAAATTCTTCAATGATTATTTCTTCAAATATCTTTTTTCTCCCTTCCCTGTCCCCTCTGGGAACTCCAATTACATATATATTAAGGAATAAACTATAAACATACTCTACAATTTGAGGGGACTTTAAAATAATTATGCTGAGTCAAAAAAAAACAGACAAAATAAGAGAGCACACCATATGATACCATTTATATCATGTTCAAGAATATGCAAACTACTGGATTTTAAAAGGAAACAGATCCCTATTTCCCTGAGAGCCTGAGGGAAGGGGGAAATCTGGAGGAGGAGGGAGGAATTATAAAAGAGCACAAGGAAACTTTAGGGAATGATGGATATGTTTATTATCTTGACTGTGATGATAATTTTATAGGTGTATCCATATGTCAAAGCTTATCAAATTGTATACTTTAAATATGTGCAGTTTACTGTATTTCAGTTTATACCTCAATAAAACTACTTTAAAAAAAAAGAATAAAAGAGTTGATTTTAAGTAGGCTCCCACTGGCCAAGTTCAGGATAATTTGTACATGAAAATAAATAATAATGGCAATGGGTAGAATAAGGAAAATAACTCATGAATCCACAGTGATACTAAAAAGGAGAGGTAAAGAAAGAGAAAAAGAGGAGGGTGAACAAACATGATGGGGCTCTTGTTTATAAAAGAATGCCATCCAACAAATATAGAAGGAAGGATAAAAGGAGAAAATGACTATTTATCAACTCCCAAATTAATAATCAACTCAGGTAAAGACAAACAATGGATGCTAAAATAGTGAGAAAAGTACTTCCATAAATATTAGCCTACTCATTGAGATATGATTACATTACAACCAACACACATTGTTCTTAAAAGCAGAAAAGTATATACTACTTCGGGAGGTTTCTATCAAAATGGTTAACAAAGGAGGGGAAGCTGTAAACCTTTGGCATGAAGGTATTGGTTCTAGGTAACTGGGAAAATCATTATGGGCAACATAATCCCCTAACTCTGCCAGTTAAGTAATAATAATTTTTCTGTACCTAATTAACGCTGAAAGTCTTTGGATAAAGTTTGCTGGGGACGTGAAGGGAAGAGGGAAGATGCTGATGGTTGGAAGTCAGCTGAGTGCACTGAACCAGTAAAGCTTACAAATGTGCGTCAGGCAAGGATGGCTCTGCCTTAGATGTTCCTCAAATAATTTATCTCAGTTTGTAATTATAGATTTGTTAGTATAATTACTTGACTCGTGGCTGAATTCCTCCACTAGACTATAAGTACCAAGAGAGAAAGGACCTGGTCTTTCTTACCTCACCAGAATTCCACAGGGTGCCTGGAGTATGGTAGGAGCTTGCTAACTACTTCTGAAATGGAAAAGTGAATGAGTGAGTGAATGGAAAATGAGGACGGCAGATAGTTCTTTAACTGAACTGCCCGTGTTCAAGCTAGCAGTTGGTTGTACTTGTGAGCACCATGAGGGCAGAAGGCTGGCCTGTTCTTGTCACTGCTTTAACCACAACACCTAGAACAGTGCCTGACACTCAGTAAACATTTGCTGAACTAATTAATTAAAATAGCTCTCTCCATCAGACTATAAGTTTTGTGAGGGCAAAGACAATTTTTTTAATCTCTCCAGTGACAAGCACAGAGACGTGCACAGAGTAGGGGCTCAATAAATAAGGAGCAAATGAATGATGAATGCATGAATCCTGTCCACATTTCCTTACTAAACAGTGAACATCTCAAACATTCCAAGGAAAAGTGGTTCAGAAATGGCTGAATGGAAAGCACTGTGGAGAAATGGCTCCGGGGCAGTGGATGGAAGGCCAGGTTGGTGGAGGCTAACCTGTAAGCAAGGGAGCAGGCCCTGTGACCTTTTCCCCTCTGGTGTTCCTAGGGTTGGAATCATTCCGACTTTGCCAGGAAAACGTCACCCACTAATTCCCACTATTCCCCCAGAGTGTCCACACCCAACATATCCTGTTTGGTGGCCAGGCTGGCTGAGCCCTTGGCCAACAACCTCCTCGAGGAGGGCTCCCTGGAGTCTGGGCAGGCAGTGGGGGTCACCTTCACTTAGTCCGTGAAAGGAAATGGTCCAGAGGAACAAAGACCATCATCCAGAAAAAAAGAAGACATCAATAACCCAGGATTATTTTTGAAGCTCCAGATCTGAAAGTAGTGGTTTTGCTAAAGCAGCAACCAAATTTAAAGAATGAAAAGAAAGCAAAGCAGAAGAAACCAGGCTAAACACTTTGCTAATAAACTTATCATTAAAGGAGCATTATATTCTGAAACTGAGCCTTGCCCCAGAGAATCACAAAACTGTACTGTTCATATGCTCTGTGATTTGTTCAGGACAGAGTGCTGCCTGCCATTTAGGTCTCATATCTTACAGCAAATGCTTCTAGGACAGAAGTTTCTCTGCGGTCAGAGCTACAGACAAAGGCTCACTCATTTAAGTTACACTCTCAACAACTAAATTCCAGGGTGGTGAAAGCATTGTTTACCTAGAGTTTACAGTACTGGCTTTGAATTGATCGAAGTTCTTAAGTTCAGAGCTCCCAACAAAAGGAAAGGCAGCTCGCTACCATGCTCCAACCCCACCTGGAACCCTGTGGGAGAGCCCTGATGGACCAAGGAGAACTCCAGTTTGATTCAAGCTGGATCAGAGTCGAGCCACTACGCCATCCAAAGAGAGCAGTGGCTTCTATTTCATCAGGTCATTGGAAAAAAAAAAAAAAGGAATGCCCTAGCTTCTTGCTACCCAAACTGTGGATCTTGAAAAAGCAGCATCAGCATTACCTAAGAATTTTTATTTCTTTTTTTATTTTTTATTTTTTTTAAAGATCTTATTTATTTATTTCTGAGAGAGAGAGAGAGACAGACAGAGGGAGAAGCAGGCTCCCTGCAGGGAGCCCGACGTGGGACTCGATCCCAGGACTCCTGGATCATGCCCTGGGCGAAAGGCAGATGCTCAACTGCTGAGCCACCCAGGCGTCCCTACCTAAGAATTTTTAAAAATGAAAAATCGTTGTGACCCTGGATTAGGAATGATTTTTTTTTAGATGCAGCACCACAAGCACAAACTACAAAAGGAAAAGTAGATAAACTGGACATCATCAAGTTAGGGCTTCAAAGGGCACTATTAAGAAAATGAAAAGACAGATTCTAAAGTTAAAGAAAATGTTTACAAACCATCTATCTGATAAAAAGCTAGTATCCAGAATATATAAAGAACACTTACAGCTCAACAATAAAAAGAGTTCACACTTTAAAATGTGCCCAGGAGGGATGCCTGGCTGGCTTAGTTGGTAGAGCATGCAACTGTTGATCTCAGGGTCATGAGTTTGAACCCCATATTGAGTACAGATATTACCTTTTAAAAATGCATTTTAAATGTGCCAAGGATTGGGGCACTTGGGTGGGCTCAGTTGGTTAAATGTCTGCCTTCAGCTCAGGTCATGATCTCAGGGCCCTGGAATCGAAGTCCACCTTGGGCTCGCAGCTCAGCAAGAAGTCTGCTTCTCCCTCTGCCCCTCCCTTCACTCATGCCCTCAAATAAATAAAGTCTTTAAAAATAAAATAAAATGTGCCGAGGACATAAATAGACATTTCTCTAAAGAACATACAGAAACGGTCTATTTAGCACATGAAAAGATGCTGAACATTATTAGTCATTAAGGAAATGTAAGTCAAAACCAAAATGAAATACCATTTCACACCTACTGGAATGGCTATAATCAAAAAATCAGACAATAACAAAAGTTGGCAAGGATGAGAGAAACTGGAACTCTCATACACTTAGTGGGAATGTAAAATAGTGTGGTGATTTTGAAAACCAGTTTGGAAGTTCCTCCAAAAAGGCTAAATAGAGTTACCATATGATTCAACAATTCTACTCCTAGGTATACATTGACCAGAATTGAAAACATATGTCTGTACAAAAACTTGTACACACTGGTTCATACCAATATTATTTATAACAGTCAAAAAGTAGGAGTAACCCATTTTTTCACCAACTGATGGATGGTTACACAAAATGTGGTATATCCATAGAGTGGAATCAGCTCTCAAAAGAAATGCTGTGCTTCAGGGAAATACAATGCAAAACTACAATGAGACATCATCTCATACTCATCAGAATGGCTAAAACAACAAACAAAACAAAAAACAAAAGATGTTGGTGATGATGTAGAGAAAAAGGAAGCCTTGTACACTATTGGTGGGAACGCCAACTGGTGTAGCCACTGTAGAAAGCATTATGAAGGTTTCTCAAAAAATTAAAAATAGAATTACTGGGGTGCCTGGGTGACTTGGTCAGTTAAATGGCTGACTCTTAGTTTCAACTCAGGTCATAATCTCAGGGTTGTGGGAATCAAGCCCCACATTAGGCTACACACTCAGTGGGGAGTCTGCTTCTCCCTCTCCTTCTGCTCCTCCCTGACAGTCATGTGCTCTTAATCTCTCTCTTAAATAAATAAATAAATCTTTAAAAAATAAATAGAACTACTACAATCCAGTGATCACACTACTGGGTATTTACCCCCCCCAAAAAAAAACACTATTTTTTTTAAAGATTTTATTTACTTATTCATGAGAGACACACAGAGAGAGAGAGAGAGGCAGAGACACAGGCAGAGGGAGAAGCAGGCTCCATGCAGGGAGCCGGACGTGGGACTCGATCCTGGGTCTCCAGGATCACACCCTGGGCTGAAGGTGATGCTAAACCACTGATTGAGCCACCCAAGCTGCCCCAAAACACTATTTTGAAAGGAAATAGAAACCACTATGTTTATAGCAGCATTATTTACAACAGCCAAATTATGGAAGCAGCCCAAGTGTCCACTGACAGATGAATGGATAAAGAAAGTGTGATATATACACACACAATGGAATATTATTTAGCCATAAAAAGGAATGAAATCTCACCATTTGCAACAACATAGATGGAGCTAGAGAGTATGATGCTTAGGTGAAATAAGTCAGAGAAAGACAAATACCATATGATTCCATGTGTAGAATTTAAGAAATAAAACAAATGAACAAAGAAAAAAGAGACAAACCAAGAAACAGACTCTTGACTATAGAGAACAAGCTTATGGTCAGCAGAGGGGAGATGGGTGGGAAGATGGGAGAAATAGGTGATGGGGATTAAGGAGGGCACTTGTGGTGATGAGCACTGCGTGATGTATGGAAGTGTTGAATCACTACATTGTACACTTGAAACTAATATAACACTGTGCTAACTATACTGACATTAAATTTTTAAACAATTCAAAAAAGAGAAGATAAAAGGAATGGCATACTGATAAATGCCACAATATTCATGAGCCTTGAAAACATCATGCTTAGTGAAAGAAACCTGACACAAAAGGCTACATATGGGACTATCCAACTTAAATGCAATGTCCAAAATAGATAAATCCACAGAGGCAGAAAGTAGTTGAGCATTTGTTAGACCAAGGGGAAGGAATCAAGGAATGATTAACACTGATTACAAGGTTTCTTTTTAGGGTGATGAAGATGTTCTGAAATGAGATGGTGGTGATGGCTGCGCAACCTTGTGAATATATTAAAAATCACCGAACTGCAACTATTGAACCCAGACCACATGCCCGCACTACGCTGTGTTACATTCTCCAATGCAGTTTTGGCAGCGATTCTAAGACAAGTCAATTCATCCAGAAAATGTCTATTAAGTGTTTGCCGACAATGTGCCTGACCCAGATGAGAAATTAAAGTCAGGTATCTTAGTTCAGGCAGCTATAACAGACAATCTTGAATGGGATGGCTCATAATCAACAGAAACTGATTTCTACCAGTTCTGGAAGCTGAGATGTCTAAGATCCAGGTGCTAGCAGGTGTCGTGTCTAGTGAGGGCCACTTCCCACTTTGTAGGCACCCATCTTCTCACTGTGTCCTCACAGGGTAGAAGAGGTTGAGGGAGCCCTGTGGGGTAATCTTTTATAACAGCGCTAAACTCATCATGAGGACTCTACCCTCATGACCTCATCACCTCCCAAAGGCCCCACCTCCTAATACCATCACACTGGGGACTGGATTTCAACATAAGAGTTTTAGGTGGACACAAATGTTCAGTCCACAGCACCAAGGAAGTTAAGTGACCTGACCGCAGTCCCAGAGCTCATGAGCAGGGAAGCCCAGTCTGACTCCAGGATCTGGCTCTGGCCAACCACCTTCTGTGACCTACCATCAAAAGGATACAAACTGGCAGGAGAAATGCAAAAGCGAGTGGCCAGCTGGGTGCAGGTATGCATGAGAAGGAGGTCTGGGGATTCCCAAAATAAGTATTTGTGGTGGCCCTTTGGACCAAGGCCCCTAGTCACCTGCAAGGGGGACATGTGTGCAGCCCAGCCTAACAGGGATTGGTGCTCTAGGGGGTAGGGGGAGCAGAGGGTCTGCTGTGATCACACAGGAGCTTTCATAGACTTAAACCCTGGCACAAGGTGGGGAGCACTGCCAGAACATGAAGCGAACCTGAAGGCTTCTCCATGAGCCCAACAGACTCCTGGACCCTGGAAGGCCTCCCCTCATCAATGGCACAGCAGCAGCCCATGGTTGGTGCCCACCCCACTCACAGACTCACACAGAGCTCATCACCAGTCTCCTCAGCCCCTCAGCCACCAGAACCACAAATCCTCACCTAGGCACCACTTCCTCACTGCTTGGTCTTTCTTTCTTTCTTTCTTTCTTTCTTTCTTTCTTTCTTTCTTTCTTTCTTTCTTCTTTCTTTCTTTCTTTCTTTCTTTCTTTCTTTCTTCTTTCTTTCTTTCTTTCTTTCTTTCTTTCTTTCTTTCTTTCTTTCTTTCTTTCTTTCTTTCTTTCTTTCTTTCTTTCTTTCTTTTTTTTTCCTTAGGGACTTTATGTTTTAAAGCTGCTGAATGCAGAAGAGAGGTAAGACTTAGCCAAAATCTAACATGACTATAAATGAGTGGCTTGAACCCACTGTGTCCCAAGTCCTTGCAAAGCCCCCACACGCAACTCTAAATTCCTTCACCCTGTCACACATTCTCTATGCCCACATCCAAAAACCTGAAAAATAAAGCCCCTCACAGGCTCTAACTCTTGCCATTTTTCAAACACAAACAATGTTTAAATAAGTGCTGTTATTGTATATTCGGATTTCAAAGTGGGCTTGACCCCAACCAGATGTTATTGCTTACATGACTGTCTTCTGTGGGGGGAAACGGTGCAGAGGGCCCAGCGTCTGAGACACTTCTCTGTAACTCACCACTTGGCTGTTTTCTTTCCAAAAGAAATTAAAGAAAAGAAAAAGAAAGAAAGGAAAAGACTGTTTCTGATGTGAGACACTAGTTGACTTCAGAATTGTGGCTTTTCGCCTTGCTAAACTTCTTCCTCGTTTCCTCCACCCAGCCAGCAGTCTCTCTCCTAATGGAAATGCTGGAACCATTTACCCTCCAGTAAGATGCTAACCTGTTTCAGAAAGGAAAGTAAAAAAAAAAAGAAATCGGAGTCATGGATTCAGAAAGAACGAAACAGCATGAACACATTCGTGTGTGTGTGTGTGTGTGTGTGTGTGTGTGTGTGTTGGGGGTGGTGGGCAGAGAAGAGTTAGGAAGATCACTCCCAGAATGATATTTATCTGACTGTTTTTGCAAAGCAAAGAAACACCAGTCTAGCCTCTTAATTAGATCACAATCCCATTTGGTTTTAATTTACCCTTGACTTTAAGAGTCTTGGATGGGCACCAGGATTGGGAGTCATAGTGACATGGGTCTCCGTACATAACTCTTTTTTAAAGTTTGTTATGACTTTTTTTTTTAAATAAAAACTTTCAAATAAACACTAATCAATTCATCATCTCAAGGTAGCCACTCTTTTGATGTCCTCATGTCCTTTTTCACGTTGTCAAACATATTACCTGAATATGCTCTATCTGGTCTGATTCCAGAACATAGTCAGGCCTTGTTAGCCCTGAGGGGGAGAGGTGTGTGGGCAGGTGGTAGGCAGCAGGCCAGTAGGAAGCTCATGGAGTCGAAATACCTGGGTTCATAGCCCAGATCCATCACTTACCAGCCCTCTTCACTGGGACAAGTCACCTAGCTTCTGAGAATTTCAGCTCTCTCTTGTCTAAAGGGAGCATAACACACCTAACTGGCAGGGATGCCGAGTGGCCATATATAAAAAATATAGTTATTTTTACAACATATAATTTTCCCTAGTTAGTGTTTGACTGAGATGTATGGACAATTCGCTTATTTTCTTGTTTCATCTAGCCATGTTGTTGAATGTACAGGCAGTTTTTCCACAAAGTTTGTGTCTTTGAGTAACATTCTTGCAATAGAGATGGGAAGGCCAAAATAAATTTTCTTTCTGAGAATATGGAAAGGATGTTCATAGCTCTGACAGGGGAGCAGCTGTACCAAAGAGTAACAGCAACAATGACAACAATGACATTCCTTACGCATCAAGCTGAGCACTTCCATGCCCTATACCGGAATTCCTCGACCTCAGCACTACCGACCTGCTGGCCCAGATCATTCTTTGTTGTAGAGGCGTCCTATGCATGGCAGGGTGGGTAGCAGCCTCCCAGGCCCCTGCCCACCCCCATGCCAGTTGCAACCTCTCCACTCCATCCCACCCACCCCTCTTGGGCTATCCTCCCAAAGACCTCTCTAGATGTTGCCAAGTGTCCACTGGAACACAGAATCATCCCCCATGGAGAACACCTACCTTAGAGCATTTAAGATTTCCAATGAATGGGTGAGAATACACATGGCTGTTTTCAGGGATGGAGGCACCTGTTCTGGGGTCACTGCCTTCCCACTCCCCTGAAAAGTGGGTTTGGTGCTCCCCCAGCAAGGGTAGTCAGTGAAGTAGGGGGAGAGCAAGGTGGAACAGTATCCTGGGAGCCATGAAAAGAAAGTGCTTGGAGAGAGAATTATCATCTGTGTCAACTACCGCTCATTATGTGATTTAGGGAAGCTTAGCCCAGAGAACTGGCCAGTGAGGAGGCCCTGGATGACCCCTAAAAGAGATGGTCAAGAGGTTCAAACTATTTGGATTAATATATCATGAATTCCATGCATGCGCTTGTTTTTAGATAAAACGTTCCATACGAAAGCCACATTTAGCATCATCGGAAGCACTTCTAATTCAAATTGTGCCATAAAATAGAGCAACCACTTATGATGAATTTCTGCAAAGAGAATCATGAGTTCTGGGCTCTCCTCCTTTGTAACAAGATTGGGAAGTGTGGGATGGTAACCTAGATGATGAGGGAGCCAGTCCTCTGAGGGAAGAGGCTCAGGTGAACTGGTCTCTGCTTCCCACACCAATGAGACACAGCCACCGCCAGCAAATCTCCAGAAGTGGAAATCAGAGCCAGAGGTGTCCAGAAGAGAGCCCCTGGTAGAGGATTTGAAATCAAGACTGCCCCAGAAAATGCCAAACGTGAGGCAGCTGGGGCCCACTTTCCGTAAGTGAAAGAGGAGAACTATTAACTCAAGCTGTTTCTAAAACACAATACGATGCTAAAATGCTTGGTTTTGCCTTATTCAGTGGCGAGGTAACTTCCTTTTGGATTGTATGATTGAACTTGGAATTGCAAGGACTTTATGGCCTTTATGATACAAACTGTTCCTTGTAATAAATGATGACCTAAAGTGGGTTTTAAAAAGAGTCACAAGGAAAACCATAGACCTTGAGCCTACTGCAGAAGACAGTAACATCATTACCCTCCCAATTAGTACCTTCATGGGGTTCCAGATACTCCATGGAGTAGCATGTTGTTGCCTTTGGGCTTTTTGCACCAAAATTCTGACTCTGGAAATCTCTGTTTCTCCTAAAAACTGAAAAGTGACTGTTTCCCTGAGGAAGGAAGGGCAACCTTTAAAATGAGTTTTTCTTTGTTGCTCTCACTTCACTGACTGACTCTGCTTCCAGTTGGAGGAGCCTGGGGCAGATGCCACTGGGGGGCCAAGGGGAAGGAGGGGACCAATTCCCCAAAATCTCCTGTCCATTCTCCAACTTTCTCTCCTTCATCACCCTTTCCACCAAAGAACAGCCCCACTCTTCAGTCTTCCAATTTTGTTTCCAACATTTTCATAGTGGTGTGTAGTTTATGAGGTGCTTTGGCATGCAGGGAGGGTTTCCCACAAGTCAGAAGACCTCGGCCACTTCCTTTGACTGAGGTTGCCAGCATACTCAAAGTGAAGAAAAGTCAGACCAGAAGAAAGTCATAAAACTCACGATACAGTTAAAACATTTATATTTAGCAAACTACTACTTTTAACACACATACGCAAATAGAGTCAATGCCAAACAATTGTATTTCATTGGTATATGTACATATATGTGTATATAATATCTTCAAAACTCTAAATTTCAGGCCATTTGTGAAGATGAAACCGAAGGGCCTCCCTACCTCCTCACTCCACCCCAGTCCTGCTACCCACCCAGCCCCGCTTACATCTATAGGACAGTTGCTCTTCACAATAACCCCATATACAGAGGAAGAGTGTGTATTATTCACATTTTTCCACTTGATGATGAAGGATACCAGAGCCTGGAAGGTTGTGTGAAATTCCCATGATTGCAAAGTTGATTGGCCGAGCAAGGAACCAAACCTCGGGCTGTGTTTTTCAAATTCAGAGTTCTTTCTGCTACAATACCTTGTATCATTCCTTCCAAAGTGCTTTCTTTCCCCCAAATAATGAGAACTGGCTGTGGTTCCCATTTTTAGATAGTTGCAGGTAACACGTTAGAAGCCCACAATTCAAGAATAAATATGTGCTAAACTGTGTGTCCTGGAGGAAACTCTAGTGGAGGTGGAAGAGGCCGACAGACCTCACCTCAACCCCAGGACTACAGCTCCTCCAAGGCCAGCAACCTTTCTGCTCTCTACTTCCTCAACTCTATATGTTGGGTGTAGTGTCTCCCAGGTCACCTGAGCTCGGTAAGAATTCACCCATCCCGGCAGCATTTATGGTGTTGACTCTGTGCCAGGCACAGGGCAGCAGGCTGGATGCGAAGCTAGCTTGGGCAATCTCTCTGATCTCTAGGCACTCAAGGCTCCTGGAAGAGACAAGGAAGAGACAGTGGCTACCAGCATGAAACAGTGGCCCATCAGACAATGATTTAAAACTAAGTCCGATAATATGATAAGATTAAATGTCCAACAATAAGAAAATGTTTGGATAAAAGAATCATCCATAACTTGGAATCCCATGTGAACATTTGTAGAATTATACATCTCTTTTTCAATTGGGATATGTGTGACATATTGTATTAGTTTCAGGTGTATGACATAATGATTTGATATTTGTATGTATTCCAAATGATCACCACAATAAGTCTGACATCCATGACCACACGGAGTTATAAATTTGTTTCTTGTAATGAGACCTTTTTAGATCTACTCCCTTAGCTATTTTTAAATATACAATAGAATATTATTAACTATAGTCACCATCCTGTACAGTACATCCCCAGGACTTATTTATTTTGTAATTTCATATTTGTGCCTTTTGACCACCTTCACCATTTCACCCAACTCCACAACTGTAAGCCTTTACTTAAAAAGATGAGCCAAGGGACACCTGGGTGGCTCAGTGGTTGAGTCACCTCAACCTGAGCCTTTGTCTCAGGTTGTGATGTCCTGGGATAAAGTCCCACATCAGGCTTCCCGCAGGAAGCCTGCTTCTCCCTCTGCCTATGTCTCTGCTTCTCTGTCTGTGTCTTTCAGTAATAAAGAAATAAAATCCTTTAAAGAAAAAAAAAAAAAAAAGGATGAGCCAAAGTCTTTTTAAGTGAATAATCCAGGTTAAAAAATGGCACATAGAATATGTTCTCTATGCAGATCTATAACATAGATCATCTGAATACAGAAGGAAATGCACCAACCAAAATACTAGCAGAGGATGTCTCTGAGTGGTGGAATTATTCATGGTCTTAATGGGTTTTTATTTGAGCTTATCTATGCTTTCAGATTTAATAAGTAACATGTTTTACTCTTGTAATACGCAAAAACCCAATAAAGGTCATTCTGGCTATAAAGAGAGCCACAAATCGTGGAGGAATGCTTATTATAATGTCTAGCAAAAAGGAATCAGTGAGAAAACTGTGTAAACAGTATGCTCTCTACTTCATATTAAAAAATAATATAAAAGGGGGGAAAAAACCTTGCGGGATGGGAACGCAACAGGCTGAAAATGTGATCCATGTTGTCTTTGGAGAGTGATTTCTTTATCTCTGTTTCTCTTGCATTGTTTCAGGTTTCCTACAATCAGCACGAAAGGCTTCCACGCACTGGAGATTAGATAGTGAGTGATTAGGAAGAAACGTGTGGTACAGGAGTGAGGACAAGGTTAGGAGGGATGCTTGTGCTTCCAGGAAGTGTAATAGGCCACCCAGGAGGGGGAGCGTTTCGGCCTCTGCCTCCCACAAAAAAAGGGGGAGGTTCCCACTCAGAAGAGATTGAAATGCCCTCTCCATTACCAGAGCACACCAAAAATGCTATTCTAAAATTAGCTTGGCAGAGGGCAGGGACCTAAGAATGCGAAGATACAAAACAAGTCAGGGGGGCAGAGGGACAGCTGTAGTAACAACAGCCAATCTCAGTTCAGCTGCTAAGGGAAGACAGCCCTGAGCAACGCAGCGTGAGGGAAACCAAAACTCCAAATAAAACATCGACTAAAACTTAGTTCTCCAAGACTGTCTTCTCAACAAATGCAAAATCAAAGCTGAAGAACTTTCTATCATGAGCATTTAAAGGCCTGATGTTAGATGGATCCATCCTAATGCTACTCTCTGGGATCCACCAGTGTGTCCCCAAAGCTGGCAGATTAATCCAGGCTGGCCCAGAACTGGTTTTTTGGAGGGTCATTTTGTTCCCTTGTGAGAGGCAAATGGAGAATGATGCATCTTTCAAATTTCAAAGACTTTCAACAAAACTTGGCCAGTTTTATAACTTCTTGAATGAAAGAGCCCTTCAAGAGTAGTTGGTTGTAGCTGCCGTATTTAGGTGCATGTTACTTGACAATTACAGTCAAAATTCTAATGCCAAAGAGGAAAAAAGCCAAATAATAAGAACTACTGTCTACTAAGTTTTTATTTTAGGCCAAGCCCTTTCTATACATTACCTCATTTTATTCCCAAGACAACTCAACAAGGTAGATAATGATACAAAACCTTTTTTTAAAATATTTTATTTATTTATTAGAGACACACAGAGAGAGAGAGGCCAAGACACAGGCAGAGGGAGAAGCAGGCTCCATGCAGGGAGCCTGACGTGGGACTCGATCCCGGGTCTCCAGGATCACGCCCTGGGCTGAAGGCAGTGCTAAACCGCTGAGCCACCCAGGCTGCCCACAAAACCTATTTTATAGACAAACAGAGCCTTTAAAATATTAAGCAATTTGGACTTCTGGTTTGGCACTGTCTTATTCAAATCAATTTTTGCTCAAATCAACTCTTAACATTAAAAACAAGTTAATTTAAAAAAAAAAAAAAAAAAAAAAAAAACAAGTTAATTTGCTTGAGGTTGCCCAACTAGTAACTGAGAAAACTGGAACTTTGGTTCAAATCTCTAGAACCACCACTCCCCCCCCCCCATTTTAACCACCCAACTATGCTATAAGGAATTTAGTAAACTGTAACTCCTTCCAGAATTTAGTTTTCAGATTATTTCTGTCTGGATATGTTACATATTGTACATGATTTACTTTCCATCATTGAAAAAAGGATGCTAACTCAATATTATAAAAAGTTCCCTATTGTACCATTACTGTATATTAATTTTTAAGGCACATTCTAAGCACTTTATAAAAAACCAACACATTTAAATTATCAAAACAACTATGTAAAATCCCACCGTTATCCCCATTTACAGTTGAGAAAACAGAAGCACAGAGAAGCTAAATAACATCAAAATCACACAGGAAAAGGCAGAGATGGGATTCGAATTCAGGTATACCTGACTCTAGAGCCCAGTCTCTTAACACATACTTGGCAGTTAGTATATAGCAAAAATGCCCATAAACAGGGATGTAAGCAAAGATAAGTGAAAACACTTTCCCATCCCATCATTAAACTGAGTGCTTTACAGGCAATAAGTCTCTTGTTCACTAAAAGCCACCTATTTAAAAAAAAAAAAAAAAAAGCCACCTATCTTTCCAAAACCTAGTATAGGAAGTCCTACAAGATATTGGTGTCCATGTGTATTTTAAGAACTTGTCAGATTGAAAGCATAAACAATACGCTATTGTGTTATTCCAAGTCCTATTTTTCCCTTACTGAATTTTTCTTTTAAAGATTTTATTTATTTATTATTTATTTATTTATTTATTTATTTATAGAGTGTAAATGGGGGCAGGAGCAGACAGAGAGAGAGAGAGAGAATCTCAAGCAGACTCTCCACTGAGTGGCTCCATCTCAAGACCCTGAGATCATGACCTGAGCTGAAACCAAGAGTCAGACACTGAAATGACTGTACCACCCAGATGCCCCTGAATTTTCTTTTAAAAAAACTCCCCTTGGAGTGCCTGGGTGGCACAGCCAGTTAAGCATCTGACTCTTGGTTTCACTCAGGTCATGATCTCAGGGTCATGGGGTTGAGCCCTGCATTGGGCTCCATGCTCAGTGTGGAGTCTGCTTGGGGTTCTCACTCTCTCTGAAATAAATAAATCTTTAAAAACAAAAACAAAAACCCTCCACTCCTCTATCCATTCCATTAAAAATGACTTTCTGCCTTGCACTATTGGTGTCACCAGAAAGATAAAAAAGTAAAGAGAGGGATCCCTGGGTGACTCAGCAGTTTAGCACCTACCTTCGGCCCAAGGGGTGATCCTGGAGTCCCAGGATCGAGTCCCGCATCAGGCTCCTTGCATGGAGCCTGCTTCTCCCTCTACCTGTGTCTCTGTCTCTCTCTCTCTCTCTGTGTCTCTCATGAATAAATAAATAAAATCTTTTAAAAAAAATTTAAGAGAAAGTAAGAGCTCCCAGTTTCACCTCATTGAGGTAAAGAAGCAGAGCGACCCTGAACTTAGCCATCTCAGATAGCAAAGGAATCCTCAGTATGAGAAAAGGCCAGAACCCAGGCAGAGGATGCTCATGGACCAACAGAACTCTCTCTACCTGGGAAATCCTTCTTGATAGGCCCAAGCATTCTGGAGATGTGGGCCGACTCCCAGGGGATCACATAATCCCTTCAGTTTACTAGACTAAGAACCATCAGGAAAACTTCCTACACTTGCTCTTTAATTCCTGTTACCTTGGTGATTTGACCACACCATGGCAAGCCTTACGTTGACCCCTGTGGTAAAACCAACAACAAATTATAAAACTATGGTATTTTAAAGTGGGCAGCAAGTTCACGCTGTCCTGTCAAAACCATCTTACCTATTTGAATATCAAAAAGCTGAACAGAGAACAATGCCCACTGCTGACAAAGGTACAGGGAGACGCAGGCATGTTGTTGGTGGGAACTTGAACAGGTGGCACCATTTTGAAAATGAACCTGGCTGTATCTTTTAAAATTGTTTTAAAACCTACATTTTCTTCCATTACAGTGTTTCTGCTTCTGGAAATCCAGCCTCTGGAAATAAACTTACACAGTATGCAGGATGTATGTGCTATACCTATTCTTTGGAATATTAAACATTTCAGAAAGAATGAGCTAGGTCCACTTCTATTGATCTAGAAAAATGCCCACAGTGCATTTATTAGATGAGAAAAACAAGCTGCAGAAAAATGGACGTAGTATGAGGAGAAAGGAAGAGGAGGAGAAAGAGAAAAAAGTAAAGCAAAAGTTTGAGAAAATATTATAATCTAAAGCCAAAATACAAACTAGACAATGGAAAATACTCCAATTTCCTTGCATCAAGTTGATATAGGAATAATACTGTCTCAGAGGGCTACGGTTCGTGTTTTTAAAGGGCTCAGGACAGAGCCTGGCTCGTAGTACTGAATGAATGTTTTTGTTATTTTAAAATTCTGTCTATAATATTTGTGGAAAGATGCACGTATTAAGTGCACACCAACATATACATGATAGAGAATAATACAGGCACATGAAACTCTGCTTTGGTTACACAATCATATTGTTGGCAATCCTTGTCTGGGATTTTGTTTTTAATGCTGCTTTTTGTTTTTTTGTTTTTTAATATTTTAGTTATTTATTTGAGAGAGAGAGCACGAGCAGGGGGTGGGGGCAAAAGGGCCTGACATGGGGCTCCATCCCAGGACCCTGAGCTCATGACCTGAGCCGAAGCCTTGCTTAAAGGACTGAGCCACCCAGGTATCCCTTTAATGTCACTTTTGCCTAAAATTAGCATAAGTGACCGTAGGGGGTGATTTCATCTCCAACTACAGCTCCTTGCCTCAAGGCAGAACTATATTTCCCCCATTAAGATTAAAGGATTCGTTTTCCTACCTATTTTTTAATAACTATTTCTACTTAACAGTGTCAAAAACTGCCTTAAATATTGTATTCCAAAGTTTAATCCACCTTAGAGCCCTTTTAGCTATTGTGACCATCTTTTTAGAATCCCACACAGAGACACTTTATATGACAAAGGATTTTTGAAAACTCTTGCAAAACGCATCAAAGTCAAATCACACTTCTTTATACATGTAATAAACAAATGACTTTTACTGAAAAAAATTAACTTACACAAACGCAGAACTGTGCTGGCCAGCCAAAATAAAGAATGACCATCTGTCTAGGCAGACCCTCCTTGGAGTGCACACCCTCTCGTCTCAGTGGAGGCCCTCGGTATCATACTTTTCATAAATCTCAATATATTTGAGGACACCCTTCAACTTTATCTTTACACGGAGAGGGCAGCATTCTGCTGGATATGGCCAAATCTCTCCAGAGACCAGCCTCACTGAACATAACATTTGGAAAAGATCCTGGCAGATGCCAAGTGTGGAGAAGGATCATTTCCTGAGGCTTTCGTGTCATGTTCTTATTAATATAAATCGTTGTCTCCATTTTGGTAGCGAGCCCAAACCCATTTGATCCTCTCTGAAAGGGATCTTTAAATTCTAAGGAGCACAAGCAACTAAAGAATTAAAGATATTTCTTTGCTTAGTGGAAGAACTGGCTCTGGAACTAGAAAAGTCAAATTATACATCTTTGGCCAAACAGTTTTCTCTACATCATTTTCCTCTGGGACTAGATGGGAAACAGCTGGATGTTTGGACAGAGAAACCACTGGAAAAGCTCATGTTGGTTAACGGCTAATGATGCTTCTCACAGACCTTCACACGCTGATTCGTCTCCACAGCATTCTCACCTCCCTGGAGTCTCTTTCTCTGATACTCAACCCCATACCCTCTTGTTACACACTATCATCCTCTTTCTTTATGGCACTTATCATGACCAGGAATTATCTTACTTGTTTAGTGTCTGCCTTCCCACCAAAATGTGAGTGTCATGAGAACAGAGGTTTTGCCTCTTGTCTGGTTTTGCACTGCGGTGTCCCCAGTGCCTGGAATATGCTAGCTCGCAGTAGGTGCTCAACAAATATTTGTTGAATGAATTCAACACAAATCCATAACCATCATGCTTTTCTACTTCTACATTCCTTCCAATTCTTTTTAATGAGCATGGACTTTGTTTATGATAATCATGACAGCGTTTATTTTTTTAAGAGAAAACATTAGTCTTCCTGAATTCAAACTCCGTTTTAAATACTTAGGAAATCTAATTAGTGTAGGTGCTTATGGACCCTGGGAGATGGGGAGTCTTATTCATTTCTGTATCCGCAGCAGGCATTGTGGAACCTGGCACAGAGTGGGTGCTCAGCGGATGAGTACACATGTACTGATTATGTGTCTGACCCTGCGCTCGTCATTTCCCGATCCATGATCTTTCTCATCTGATCATCACACAGTCCTATGAAGTTGGATTGTGATCCACATTTTCAGATAAAAAGCAGGCTTAGTAACTGAAGTTTGAAAATTTGCTAGAGGGATGCTTGGACGGCTCAGGCAGTTCAGCATCTGCTTTCATCTTAGGTCATGACCCCAGGGTCCTGGGATCAAGTCCCGCATTGGGCTCCCTGCTCAGCAGGGAGTCTTCTTTGCTCTCTACCCCTTCTCCCTGCTTGTGATCTCTCTCTTTTTCATGCTCTCTCTCTCTCTCTCAAATAAATAAATCTCTAAAAAGAAAGAAAAGAAAAGAAAACTTGCTAGAAAGAAGCAGAGATGTGTTTGGATCCATGTCTGCCTGTCACTAAAATCACATAACTACTCTGCCTTCCAGTCTCCCAAATCTCCATAATACAAGGTCACTCGGCAAAAGTTTTCTTTTTTAGAAGGGGCAGTCAAAGCAGTGATGTCCTATTTTTTAATAGTTTTTTTTTTTACTTATTTGTATTTAATTTCTTATTTAAGTTCAATTAATTAACATATAGTGTATTATTAGTTTTGGAGGTAGAGTCACTCATCAGTTTTATATAACACCCAGTGATACTCTTCCTATGCTTTACATGCTTGAATTTTAGCCAGATTACCATTCCACCCAAGACAGGCCCAGGCCCAGAGCAGGTGTTTAGTAAACACTTGTTGGGGGAGAGAAAGGGAAAGGGAGGGAAGGAGGGTTTCTCTGAAGACCAAAGAAGGAAAGGCCAACAGGGCACCTGGGTGGCTCAGTGGTTGAGCATCTGCTTTCGGCTCAGGTCATGATCTCAGGGTCCCGAGGTCGAGTCCCGCATCGGGCTTCCCTGCTTCTATCTCTGCCTCAATCTGTGTCTCTCATGAATAAATAAATGAAATGAAAAGAGAGAAAAAGGAAGAAAGGCCAACCATCCTTTGCCTTATGAGATGGATAACTTGGGCACCAAGGAATCAAGGAGTCAGCTTCCTGCCTCTGTGACAAATGCCACTGACATCCCAGAGAGCCTAAAATGCCTTTCCCATGAGAGAGTACCCTAGCACACCTCTAGGAGTATCAGCATTTCCACTGGCTTTAGTGGTCTCTAGAGGAGGTCCAGCCCCTTGGATGGGTTAACCCTGTGACCTGATGGAGAGGCCTTCAAAAAAATGAGGGAAAGAAGGGCCATGGAATCTAGGATAAAAACTCCTGCTCATACCTCTGGTTCCACAATCACATGGAGGAACACAGTCGAAGATCAGATGCCAAAAGTCCATGACTGATTCAGCTCGGATCTGAGATGGGATGAATGTGTGGGAGGAAGAAAAGGATTAATGAGCTGCTTTCTTTGATAACTGTAAAAACCAGAGGTTTGCTCTCCTGAGTATAAAGCGTCTCATTTGAAGTGGTGGCAACTCACGCTCAACTGCCTCTTTTCCCAGCACGTCTGAGAGGGAAGAGATCCCATCTGTTTTATCCGACTGCTGTAGAGCCAGCCAGCCCTGCCACAGTGCCTGGGCACAGGAGGCATGCAATCATATCTGCTAATTTACGCATCCCATGTATGCGTATTGAATGCACATCAACAACCCTTCGTCTGCGATTCCAAATTCCAAAAAGCTCTGAAAACCAAAAGATTTTTCTCTAAGCTGACAGTGAGCTCATTTGACAAGGACTCCTGACCTGAACAGACCTGAGGCTATCCGAAGTCTTTATTGCTCTTCCTTACTGAGAATATTCATATGTTCTGCATGTTTCACTGCAGATTATGCAAAGGAGTCTGACTAGAGGAGGCTGCCCCAGACTCTTGGGGGGGTGTTACACAATTTAATGATATGCACCCCGGGACCTTTCTAAAATCTGAAGATTCTAAATTCCCAAAGCCCTTGGACTCCATGGGCTTCAGATGAGAGGAGTCAGGAACACCTACCTGCTTAGAGGTGTATCACGGCCTTGTGGCCGGTGCTATGAATACCATGCTGGATGGAATATGACCGAGGTCCTCACTTCCCTGGAACTGACTCTCCAGCCAGCCAGGCAATGACAAGGAAGCAGATTAATAGTTTCTGAGGGAGATAAGTGTTCTGGAGAAACTAAGTCAGGAGAATGGGACAGAGGTGTGGTGGAGTATCAGAGAAATCTCAGTGGAGAGAAGCAGCAGCCATGAGAAGATCTGATGTCAGGGCACCTTTACTGATTCATTCTTAGAATCAGGCCCAATAGGCTGTACCTGTTCCAACCTCCAGATCTTTCTTATTTATTTTTTAAGACTTTATCCATTTATCTATTTTAGAGAGAGAGAGAGCCAGGGGAGGAGCAGAGGGGAGAGGGGAGGCACAAGCAGACACCACACCAAGAGCAAGCCTGATGCCAGGCTCAGGGCTCGAGGTGGGGCTCGACCTGGGACTCCATCTCAAGACCCCTCCCCCTAAAACCATGACCTGAGCCCAAACCAAGAGTCAGATGCTCAACAGATTGAGCAACCCAGGTGCCCCCTACCTTAGGATCTTTGCATTTGCTGTCCCTTCTGCCCGGAAGAAGCAAGTCACTGGTACCCTCTGGTATCCTCCGCTGTGTTTGCCTAAGGACTGCACATGTCTATAAAGGGTCGGAGTTGGGACAAGGAGTGAGGCTGTATGATTTAAAATTACGTTCACGGCTGATAAGGGAAACACTCACTTCGAGAGGAGGTCTTGAGAATTGTGTGGAAGTTCTCCATAAATTATAATGTGCCACAATATCACAGTTTCTCTTCTCATGGTAATGAAGACTGCCCAGGGCAGGACCTCTCAGAGCCAGATTTGTGGGCCATCCCACAGAAAGGCTAGGGCCTGGCTGGAGGGTCTTCTGAACTGCTGCTTCCAAGTTCTCCACTCCCTCCACATGGGGCTTGAGTTTTTCATCAACAGACATAACCCAGGGCCCCAGAGAATCCTCAGCATTGTCTCTCCAGTAACTGTAATGCCAATGCAAACTACTCCTTCCCAGGAGCCAGCACCCAACTCACCCCAGACCAGCTCTCCCCAGAGGAGGTGTTGCTAGGAGTGTCCAGTCTTAGATTGCCTCAGTGTTTATGGTTGCCGTTATGGTTGTTTCTCCCTCGGGCTTCTTGCTTAAGAGAGGATAGAGGCTACTCCAGGGGCAATGCTTATGTCTGGAACTAATGAGCCTTTGTTGTAGACAAGCTCTGAGGGGACGCCTGCCATGAGCCTGGGTGATAAAAATAGGCTAAGGCCAAGCAGGATACCCAAGAGCATGACCAATCAGCAAGTAGGGGTTTATTGGCTTGTACATTTTATTGTGCCATAACATCCCTCCTTTCAGCTTTAGATGTCAGCAGCTGGTGACAAGCTTAATGACCGATGAGGGAGAGACTGCCTGGGACACCAGGGCTGCCCTCTTCCGTGGCCCAGCTGCTTGAACCTAAGAACACTGGGTGAGCCTGTATAGTCACAGCTGAGCGGGTGGGGAGGTGTCCGGCTCCCATGGGCTCAGCAGGACTGGTTTTCCTCCTTCCAAAGAGGGGGCTGGGCTGCCCAAGAAGAAAGAGGGTGTATAGAGTGACAACTGTATGAGACACCATCTCAAACATGAAGGTCTCCTCCCTCCTCTTCTACAGTTTTGCCTGGGCCCCCGCCAGAGGAGATGGGATTCTAGATTACTGCAGCGTCTTCACGCTCTTGAATAAGGTCCCTGAAAACGAACATGCTGTCTTGTGCATCCAGAAAGGACTCACCGTCTCTTTTGTGCTTTTGTCCACTCTCATCTGATGCTCTTAGTCCCTGCGCTCTGATGAGGATAGAAATGTATCAACGTAGTAATGACCTTCAGAGCTGCCTTTATGAAGGCCTCTACGGTTGATAAAATACTTTCACACACATTGGCTTCCAGAAGGGCTCTGAAAAATAAGGGACTAATACCCTTATAAAGAGCCGTCCTGGGGCACCTGGGGGGCTCAGGGGTTGAGCATCTGCCTTCCGCTCAGGGCGTGACCCTGGGGTCTTGGGATCAAGTCCCACACTGGGCTCCCCTGCAGGGAACCTGCTTCTCTCTCTGCCTGTGTCTCTGCCTCTCTCTCTGTGTGTCTCATGAATAAATAAATAAACTCTTAAAAAAAAAAGAGAGAGAGAGAGAGAGAGAGACGTCCTTAGTGGGCACTTGACAGGATGAGCACTGGGTGTTACTCTATATGTTGGCAAATTGAACACCAATAAAAAATAAATTTATAAATAAATAAATACATACATACATACATACATACATACTAAATAAAAAATTGGTCACCCAGTCCCTGGCTGTCCCATTACACGAAGGCAGGTCCCCCCTTTTGTTTCTGTCATTGTTGATCTAAGTTCAAAGTCAAACTAGCCAATCTGTGTTGTCGGATGGGAAGGTGCACCCTAATGGTTGGAGAGGCTCAGGGCACAGCTCACTGCCTTCCCCCCCCCCAGCTGCACGAAGAAGCTGCCGTCTTCCAGAGACATTAGCCGTTTCGTGCTTTCATTTATTTATTTAATGCTGCAAAAGCCTAAGCCGGTCTGTGAAAAATGTCCTTGCACCCTGGGACCTCGGGGCTGGGAGGGATTCCTGAAGAAACCGATTCCATATCCCCATGGTAAGGCCAACCAAACCGTGGTTACACTTAATAGGCCCCTACCTGCTTGCCCGAATATTATTTTGGACTATATCAAGCAAGGAAGGCCTGGAAGTGGGGCACCCCCAGGGCCAACACGTGGCAGTGGTTCTCAGCCCGGCCCCGCGCGGACTCGGGCTGGAGGGCGGCTTTAGTAGGGGAAATACGGTAAGTCCCTCGTCCCGCAGCCGCGCTGCTGGAGGGATGCGCCCCGCGATGCTGCGGCCTTGGGGACCCCGGTGCTCAAGGGATGGAAAAGTGCTCAAACCGTGGCCAGAGAAGTGGGGATGAAAAGAAGTGCCCTTGGGGACCCCGGTGGGGATGGAAGGGTGCTCAAACCGTGGCCAGAGAAGTGGGGATGAAAGGAAGAGGGAGAAGGCAATTGCGGGGCTCGCTGCACCCCAATACCTCCCTGGACAGTTTGCCAAACACCAGCCTGTGACTCAAAGGAGGGCGACTGGAATTCTTCCATTTGTTTCCAGGTTGCTCACCCCACCTTACCCCCCCCCCCAGCTCTACTGCCAAATGAATGGACCCCCGAGAAGGATCTTTGACAAGGAGAGAGCAGTAGCTAAGCCAAAACCCAGTGTTCCCTATTTCAGTGACATGGCAAAGGAACTTCCAAGGCTGCCAGAAGAGGCAGCAGCCTTAGCTTTCAAAGCAAATGCGCCTTTTCTTGTTAATAAACAGACATCGCCTTCCAGGCGGGGACTGAGGCTTCAGATTTTTTTCCCCAAGGAAAGCCCATAAACCCAGCGCTGCTTTTCCCTTCAGGAAAGCAGCTGCATGACGTGTGCCACAATCAATCCCCAGGGACTGTCCAATCGTCTGTAATGTGCTCCCTTTTGCTTTCTCTGTTAGATAACTTTTTTTTTTTTTTTTCAGAATACAAACAAGCAAAACAAACAAAAAAAGTACTGACTCTTGGGGTCAGTACTTGCAAAATATGTCAACACATTAACAGTCAATACCCAGGGACTGTCCAGTCATCTGTAACGTCCTTTTTGTTTTCTCTATTCGATCACAATTTTTTCAGAAAGAAAAAAAAAACATTTTGGGGTCATTCGTTGCAAAATATGCTGATACATTCAACGTTCCTAACCATGCTACTGTGGAAAGGCCCCAAAGATGGGACGGGGCGCTGAGGGTCAGATTTCACCCCCAGGTACCTGAATGGAAGCCGCCTCTGGCTGCTTCTAGGCACCAGAGGGAAAGCCAATGCACAAGTTCCATCAAGGGCCCTTCGCAGAAAAAAAAAACCATGGAATAGATCTGTTTCCTGACTTTGTACTTTGATGGTATTTTCTTACTCCTAAATTTACTGCACCCCTGCTAATGTGGAGAACTACCATGGGTGCAAGGATATCGTGCACCAGCAGGGTCTTGACATTCAATTTGTACAGGTGAGTGTTCCCTGCTCAACAGGGAGGAAGTTGCTAGAGCGTCTCTGCGGGGCTCTTCAAAGAGCAGTGGGAACGGGAATGGGAAAGGCTCTCCGGGCCCCTCCCCTGACTGCTCCGTTTGTGCTGATTACGACTTTATCTAACCCTGTTTTCCAAACTGCCAGTCAAAGCACACAGTCTGAAAAGTCCAAGTTCCTTTAGGAGCAGAATGGGGCTGATTATCTGTCCCCAGAACTGTCCCGGGAAACAAAGGACGCAAAGTTGCTATAACTCAAGCTAAAAATCAAGAACAAAATGACGTGATGCAGAATCCAAACTCTAGTTCCCTTTTTTTAAAAAATATTTTATTTACTTATTCATGAGAGACATAGAGAGGCAGAGACGTACGCAGAGGGAGCTTAATGCGGGCCTCAGTCCCGGGACCCCAGAATCATGCCCTGAGCCAAAGGCAGGCACTCAACCACTGAGCCCCCCCAGGAGCTCTATTTCCTTGAAATCATCCACTAAACCTCCCCCTTTCTGATCACAGCACCTCTTTACCATTGTCACGTGCACCTTGATGCGTGGCTGGGTGCACAGCAGATGCACAAACACCTGATGATTTATTGATGATGCACTGAGTCCTCATCACTACTTCTAAAGCTTTCCATCCAAATTAAATAATTTGCATATGGGCCCAGGGCCAGGAGGACACTGCACTTCCTATTCACCCCTCGTGCCCCCTGCAGCCCCTCCAAATACATGTGCACTTTCACAGGATGGAAAGCACTGTAAAGCGTCATTCAGGTCACCCGGAGAAGGAGGTCATATTAATTTTTAATTTCTAGTTATGCCTATAAAAAATGTATAAATTGTCCCACAAACAGGCATGCCCTCCCCTGACCAGTGTTGCTTGAATCCCCTCAAACACTAGACCAATATATTCACCTCCCAAGGTCTCTCACGCAACACACAGGAACGTCATAACCAACCGAAAGGAATTTCTCAAGTCTCTAGGACAAAAGTCTTCTCTTCCCAATGAGAGGTTACTCAACGGCAAAGGTAACCTTGCTCCGTTCCTGCTGACAGTTGCTTTCTGCCTGGGGTTTATCTTTAGCTCCCCAGTAATCCAAGCGGAGCAGGGAAAGCTCAGACAATGGGGCCTCTTTTCTCCTTTACATCTACTTTTTTTGCGGGGGGGGGGGGGGGGGGGCGGGGAGGGTCAGCATGGAACAACCATCAGTAAGTGGTTGCTGGTGCAAAGTGGCGGCCTTGAGTAAGCTGAGACGTTTGTGACCCAAAGTAAAGATGCTCCACGCCGCTTAAACGGCTCAGAGGCACGTAGAGAACGAATGCACTAGAATGCACTAGAATTCCACGCCAGGGTTTACTCAGCAGGATGTTAACTCTTGTGGGCCCGACCTGCACTCTTGAGGGAGAACCAGCAGGAACCCGGTGCGGACAAAAGAGGGCAGTGTTCGCTGCGTCTTTCTTCCCGGTTCCCTGTTCTTTATCAAAAGGCCTCTGAGCCAAGGGAAAACTATGCCCAGCATTTCATAACACAGGAAATGGGGGAAGGATGAGATACTGGGCTCTGCAGCCACCACAGAATCAGCAGCGTCTGTGTGTGTCTGTGTCTGTGTATGTGTGTGTGTGTAAAAGTCACTTTTTTCCCCCTCTAAGCAAGCCTGGCCAATAATGGCTAGTTTGGGCGTTCTGTTGTTTAGTCAGATTGACCAAACTTCTCAAAGCATATAAAAGAAGGGGTCCTTTTTTTTTCCCCCAAGCTATCTATAACATATCAGAGAGCTCGCTGGGTCCAAACCCTTCATTTCACAGACGAGGAGCAGGTTTGTACGTTTATCATTTGCTTCTCTCTGTGCTCAGATTTTATTATCAGCCCGTGGGAGAGGGAGTCAGAGTTTCCTCTTGCAGGTCCTTAGGGAACTTTCAGGCATTTCAAAATAAGACCCACATATGCCATCTGCCAAAAAAATGAGGTCCTGGGATGCCTGGGTGGCTCAGGTGGTGATCCCAGGGCTCCCTGCAAGGAGCCTGCTTCTCCCTCTGCCTGTGTCTGGGCCTCTCTCTGTGTGTCTCTCAGGAATAAATAAATAAAATCTTTAAAAAAAAAAAAAAAAAAAGGTTGAGATTCTACTCTTGTCTCCTGCCCAGGATGTCATCATACTGGGTTGGACTTGCTTCTCATTCTTCAGGAAGGGTTTCTACACACGTGTCACTTTAGCCAATAAAGGATCACGACTAAAGCACTCAAGCCAACGTACCTGCCTATTCTGAGTTATATTAACCTGCTGGCTTCTCTTGATAGGGAGGGAGTCTTTAATTCCAGGTTAATCCCCTTCTTTCTTTCTCCCCATATTTCTGAGCTCCTGCTGGGTATAAGGCTCTGTGATAGGCCCACAAAGACGCTGTTGTAGACTCCAAGAGACCACACATCAAGAAGGCTCAGACACAAGACCACAAATAACCATAATACTAAGCAGAATGGGGTCCACCTAGAACGATACCCACAAAGAGCCAAAGGACGTTTTCATCTGGAATGGGGAGCGAAAGTGAAGCTTCAGTAAAGGAGACACTTTGCATTGGGCCAGAGAACAAATAAGCTTCCAGAAGCGGACAGAAGGCCAGGGGAAGGCAAAGATGTAGAAGAGTGCGGGCCCAGTTCAGAGCAGCCAACGGCCCCGTTGCTTCTTACTTGCCAAGGGGGGAGATAAGAGAAAAGGCTGGAAAAGCTAGTTAGAGCCACATCGTAGAGAGCTTCAACATCGGGCCAGGGGAGTAGGTTCCAAAAGCAATAATAGGAAACCATCTTTGAGGCGAGCAAGACCCTGAGTGGCACTGCTTTTAGGCAATTTTAAAAATTCTGACATAAAGAAACAGAGCACATTGGGGAGAGGAAGCGGGGACGGAAAGTGGGGAGACCAGTGAGGCACTCCTGTTGCAAAAACAGATGGGAATGAAGTTTTGTGGTGGCCAGCACCCCTATGAGCCCCACAACGAGGCTGTGAGAAACCAAAGGTAAGATCACAGGCTGAGAGGAGTCAAGTCCCTGTTCCACGACTCGATAGCTGTGTGACCCTGGACAGGCACTACCCTCTCTGTGCCTCAGCGCCACTGCTGCAAAATAGAGCCGATGGCAGTAAAACTAGGTTATCAGGGAGCTTAAGGAAGATAATACAGCTGAGAAAGCTCCGAGACCAGGACCTGCCACAGCAAGTACTCCACGAGGGCCTATTACCCACAGTCTCCCAGGGACGAAACTGAGGCCCAAAGGTCAGGCCCCAGCTCAATCCCATGTGCCTAAATGACAAAGCGGGAGCTCATACCCAAAACTCTCCAAAAAAAAAAAAAAACCACATAATTGCAAATGATTTGATCAAGAGAAAGCAAAATAAAAGTCCCTTTAGGGGCCCCTCTCTTTTATTATTAAGAATTTCCCTGATGGAAATATTACTCAGCCGTCAGAAAAGACAAATACCCACCATTTGCTTCGACATGGATGGAACCAGAGGGTATTATGCTGAGTGAAGTAAGTCAGTGGGAGAAGGACAATCATCATATGGTCTCACTCATACGGGGAATATAAGAAAGAGTGAAAGGGATTATAGGGGAAAGGGGGCGAACTGAGTGGGAAAAATTAGAGAGGGAGACAGACCATGAGAGATCCCTAACTCTGGGAAACAAAGGGTTGCAGAAGGGGAGGTGGGGGGGATGGGGTGACTGATGGGCACTGAGGAGGGCACTTGATGGCATGAGCACTTGGGGTTATACTATATGTTGGCAAATCGGACTTCAATATATATATATAAATTGACTTCAAAATATATATAAAAATATATATATTTAAAAAAAAAGAACCACACACACACACACACACAAAGGATTTCTCCAGTGGAATGACCTCTGTTCTAGCTCATTCCTCTCCTCCTCCCTTCCCCCTCTCCCCTCTCCCCCCCCCCCCCCCCAGATGATGAAAGGTCAGGTTCTGCAGAAACTTTGTGTATTGGGATCATCCTGAGGGGTGGGCTCTCTCCCTCCCTGGAGCCTGTCCCCTCAGTGGGGCCCCCTGGGGCCTTCCCTTCGACCCAATTCTCGTGATTTCCATTCATCTGTTGAGCAAATGCTAATTGAGTCAGCATCCCATTAGGCAGTAGATGAAAAGATAACAGCCCTACCCCAGTTAGGTGACCTTAGAGTCGCTGTGTACCAGAGGCAACTGAGTTACCCAAGGAAATTATGGAATGTTCTTCTCTTTAAAAATAGGATCGTCCCTTAATCAGCTGCCTGTCTGGCTAACTTATCTGGAGCACCAGAGAGCCAAGGCCTGGGAGAGATTCCTATCGTATCAAGTGCGGAGGAGGCTTGTTCTTGGCTGTTTGACTCACAGCTCAGAGCAGAGCTGGAAATTTCTGTCTTCCTCCCCCAGGATGCCTTCCAGGGAAGGCAGTGATTCACGAGGCGGTGAAGAGGCCAGGCCTTGGCAGGACCCGTGTGCTTCGAATCCCCGCTGGGCCCCTTAGCCGTGGTGTGACCTTGGGCAGCTTCCTGGGCTCTCCATCACCGCTTCCTGACCCGACTCCTCACTCAAGGCCCAAGGGCCGTGGAGGCGCCCAGTGCTCACCACAGGGCTTGGCACATAGTGGGTCCTCAACAAATGGCGACTTAGAACATTTTATGACAGGGCCGGGGGTGGGCCTACGCAGGCCAGGCCTTCCTAGGTTGTGCCTCACAGGCTTCCAGAAAAGTCTGAGCCAGGCTTGTGACTGCTGAGTGGTGGACCAGGCCGCCCGCCTCTAGACTGGGCCCCGGAGGCCACGCTGTCAAGTGGCCAAGTCACCATCGTTGGCGAGAAGCTCTCCTTGGTCTCCCCACTTCCATCTTGCCCCTTGTGTCTTGTTTCTTTTTTCTTTTCCCCTTCCTTTTTTCTCCCTTTTTTTTTCTTTTACGATGCAACCACATGATTGTGGGAACTTGTAGTTTATTCACATCCACTGCTGTGGAGTATTTTTATACTCACGATTTATCTCTTTACTCTGTTGGGGTTTTTGATATTACACACAGAGCCCCCCGTTAGACACACCGGTTTATCTGGGGTATAGACTTAACAGGAGCTAAATTATCCAGATGTTTGTGCATCTTCAGCTGGATTAGGGGGCGCCACATGGTTTTATTACCCAGCTTTAACAGTTTTGCTAATCCGGTGGATATGAACCCAGACTTCATTATGGCCCTAATTTGCTTGGCTGGGATAAGTAATGAGGTCAGGTATCTTTTTATTTTTTTACATTCACAACTCAGCTACGTACACACAAATTTTTAGCCTGTAGGACTGATTCTTTTCTTTATTAAGCTTTCTGTCCCATCCCTCAGCTTTCTAATTCCCTGGGCACCTACACTTGCAGCTGCAACTCGGCCCCCAAGCATGAGCTGGACTCGACCACGTCCACCCAGGTCATCAGCCTGGCCACGTCTATGCCACAAAAATCACATCGCTTAAGCTGAATGTTCCTGTTTTAAGTGGATTTCTTTCTGTTCCTTTTCTAGGGCTTGGTTCTTCATTTTCCCTCTCATCGATATTTTTGTTTCCCCCCTTGACCTTCTTTCTCCAGTCCTCACCTTGCTCTGGACTCCTGACAAAGCTATTTCCAGACTTAAACATACTCGTGTGGATAGAATGTTAAGGCTGTGTCTACTCAGGCAAAATGGGGAGTTAGGGCACCTTTTTTTTTAGGTTTTAATCCCCTTCACCCGTCTCTCCCATCTTCATCCCCAACTTCTAGAAACCACCAATCTGTGCTCTCTATGTATAAGCTCGGTTTTTTGGTTTTGTTTGGTTTTTGGGTTTTGGTTTCTTAAGATTCCACACATAAGAGAGATCATACAGTGTTTCTCTGACTTATTCAACTTAGCATAATGCCCTCAAAATTTATCCACGTTGTCGCAAAAGACAGGATTTCCTCCTTTTTCATAGCTGAATAACATTCCATCTGTGCGAGTGTGCGTGCACACACACACACACACACACACTTGCCTTCTTTATCCATCAATGGAAACTTAGTTTGTTTCCATATCTTGGCTTTTATAAATAGTGCTGTGGTAAACGGGGGGGGGGGGAGGTGAATATATCTTTTCAAGTCAGCGTTTTTGTGTTCTTTGGATAAATAGTCAGAAATAGAATTGCTGGAGCACAGGGTAGATCTATTTTTAATTTTTAAGGAACATCCATACTGTTCTGCGCAGCAGCTGCACCAACTTGCATTCCCACCAGCAGAGCGTGAGGCTTCCCTTCACCCCACATCCTCGCCAACACTTGTAATTTCTTGTCTTTTTGATAGTAGCCATTCTGACAGGTGTGAGGTGCCAGTCGTTGTGGCTCTGATTTGCATTTCCCTGATGATGAACGATGCTGGGCATCTGCTCCTGTGCCTGTTGGCCATCTGTGTGTCTTCTATGGAAAAATGTCTATTCTGATCTTCTGCCCATTTTTTAATTGAATTGTTTTGTTGTTGTCATTTGTTTGGGGTTGGGTTTTTTTGTTCTGTTTTGTGTTTTGGCTGTTGAGGGTCTATTTTTAACACAGTTTCTAACGAATAAGTCACATTATGTCCTTCCTCTGCACCCAATCCTACAAGGGGTATCTATGTCTTTTGGAATAAACCATGTCATTAAAAAGAAAGCTTGCTCCTGGCCCCAAGACATTCTCCTTCCTCCAGGAAGACATAATAGTTCTGCATCGGGGCACAAAGCTTGGTGAGTTCAGGCATCCTTGTGCAATAAACAACCCACACAACCTCTCCGGTGCAACTCACGGTCTCCCTCCATGGCCACGTCACTTCTCACTCCATCTATTACCCATCTCCTCGCCCTCTCTGATCCAACTGCACTTGAAGTCCTCTGAGCACCCCCAGGCATGCTTCTGCCTCAGGACCTTTGTACTTTCTGTCCCCACCGTCTGGGAGTCTCGTCCCCTCCATATTCTCGACTTTGCTCCCTCACCCCCTTCCAGCCTCCGTTCTATTACCATCTTCCAGTGGGCTCCTCACCTACTTCCATATTTAAAATTGGGATGCTTCTCCCTCTAGCAACCCCCCATTCCCCACCCTTATTTTATGACCTCCTTAACACTTACCACCATCCAGCAAACTCTAGCTCTTATCATTTTATTGATATTGTGTCCTGCTTCCCTTCACTGGAACATAAGTTACACGAGGACAGAACATTTTTACTGCCGTTCACTGCTGTATCCCCAGGATCTGGCACGTAGCAGGAGCTCAGTAGATATTGGGTACATAAATAAGAGTCCTGAAAACAAGCCAGCAGCCGAGACAACCTTGGCTCCTATCTCCTGCCTCCCCCTCGGCAGCCCCAGCAGTATTTGGAGTATGGAGACAGGCTCGCACAATTGCCACCCAGTACACAGAGGGATGGGAAGTGCCACCTCACCAGGGCTCGGGTGTGGGGCCAGCACTCCCCAGAGGGGCACCAGGCCCAGAGACGCTGTAGGTCTGGCCAGGATTCCCACAGGAAGCCTCGCTTGGAGTAGATGTTCAGTGGGCATTGGAATGATTGGCCACATCCTCCTGTTGCCCAACCGAGCTGCTGGCCACACAGCAAACAAGATGGTTCCCTCTCCACCATGGTACCAGAAGGCCGGCTTGCAAGTTCCCAATCTGTTTCTCACTCGTGTTTTCCCAGCTCGGTCATTTAACATTTCCACATGTCGGGCAGGGGGATGGGTTCAATGGGGGACGGGGATAAAGGAGGGCACTTGTGATGAGCATTAGGTATGATATGTAAGTGATGAATCACTAAATTAAATTCTACTCCTGAAACTAATATTACTCTACATGCTAACTAACTGGAATTTAAATAATAACTTGAAACAACAACGACAAAATGAACGAATGAATAAATGAATGAATGCATGCATGCATGAGTGCAAACTACTGACCTAGCCAGAGGGGGGAAACCCCACCTTTCCAAGTGACAATTCTCTCATCAGCAAAATGGAGACCATAATGTATACGCTGCGAGTGTAATAGGGCTGTGATGAGGGTAAGTGAAGTACTGGGTGTGAGTGGTAGAGATCCCGAGTCCTCCCCTTCCTCCACAAGAGCATACTTGTAAGCTGGGTATGGCCTCCCTTCCAGTAAAAGTCTACATTTTCCAGCCTCTCTTGCAGCTAAAAGTGGCCCATGTGACTTAATTCCGCCCAACGGGATATGAACTGAAGGATGGCAATTCCAAGGCCCCGCCCTTAGAGAGAGGGATTTGCCTGCCCTCTTCCCCTCCCCCCTTCCTGAGCATGGCAAAGCAGAGAAGGCAGTGAGCTGTCTCAGGCCGTGCACAGTAAGGAACAAACTGGGCTCTTAAACACCTCAAGCAGTAAAGGCCGTATGCCAGCTAGACTTGTGCATGACAGAGAAATGACATTTTTTTGAGTGGCCGTTGTTTCGGGTATATCTTCACTCATCCATTGATAGAAAAAGAATGGTTTGAGTCCCTATGTGTGCCAGGTACATTTTAAGTGCTGAGGCAGGTGCAAAAATTCCCTTCTTTATGGGAGAACTAGAGGGCAGACGTGGCGTATACCAGGCTTTCCAGCATAAGGTAGTAAGAGCCTTATGAGGGAAAGACAGGGTCCCGTGGGACCCCGGAGGAAAGGACAGATGCTTGGTAAGCTCTTCTACTCACTATACTTTCATTCACTCACTGCTTGTTGAACACCCATTATGGACTAGGCTCTGCTCTAGGTTTGGTGAGCACAGTAGTGGACAAGACAGATAGGGCCCTAGCTTTTTTTTTTTTTTTTTTTTTTTTTTAAGATTTTATTTATTCATGAGACAGAGAGAGAGGCAGAGGCAGAGACACAGGCAGGGGAGAAGCAGGCTCCATGCAGGGAGCCCGACATGGGTCTCGATCCTGGGACTCCAGGACCATATCCCAGGCGGAAGGCAGGCGCCAAATCGCTAAGCCACCCAGGGATCCCAGGCCCTAGCTTTTAAGTAGCTTACATGCCTTTTAAACAAATAAATCATTTTTATGCCTAATAAATAAGATGGATTCTAAGAGGATTAAGTGCTATAGAGACTATAAAATGGGATATTTAATAAAGGGTAACAAGTTTGTTGAGGAGGGTTGCCTACTGTAGACTGTGACCCTGGGAACGCCAGTGACATTAAAGCTGGGAACAGATTGATGCAGAAACTGGGAGGAGAACATTTTATGTGGAGGGCAAAGACAAGGGCTGGTGCAGAGGCCCCGATGAGAAAGGAAGGCAAGTGGTTAGAGTGACTAGTATGTAGACAGGGTCAAGGGGATAGTCTTGCTGGACAAGTGGCCTTGTCAGCCACAGAAAGGGGTTTCCATTTTTCTGAGGGTGTTTGGGAGTCCCTAGAGGTCTTTAAGAAGGGGGTTCAGCACAGATTCATGTTTTAAAATGACCCCTCCAGGGGCACCTGGGTGGCTCAGTGGTTTAGCTCCTGCCTTCGGCCCAGGGTGTGATCCTGGAGACCCGGGATGGAGTCCCACGTCGGGCTCCCTGCGAGGAGCCTGCTTCTCCCTCTGCCTGTGTCTCTGTCTCTTTCTCCCTCTCTCTGTGTATCTCAAGAATGAATAAATAAAATCTTTTAAAAATAAAATAAAATAAAATAAAATGACCCCTCCGGGGCACCTGGGTGCCTCAGTAGCTGAGTATCTGCCTTCAGCTCCAGTTGTGACCCCGGGGTCCTGAGGTCGAGTCCCACTCGGGCTCCCAGCGGGGAGCCTGCTTCTCCCTCCGCCTGTGTCTCTGCCTCTCTTCTGTGTCCCTCATGAATAAATCAATAAAATCTTTTTTTTTAATGGCCCCTCTGGCTGCTCTGTGGCAGGTGAGCTGAGGGGACAGCACCCCAGGCCAGAGGGCTGATGACTTAGATGAGGCTGGCAGCAGTGGGACAGAGAAATGGTCGTATTTGGAATCTGTTTGGGAGGTAGGGTTGGTGAAACTTGCCGATAGGATGAACAAAGACATGCAAGAATGAGTATAATCAAGAGAGAAGTCTGAAATGTGTGCCTTGAGCAGCCGGGCCGGTGGTGGCAACACACTGGGATGAAGAAGATGGGACATGGGAAAGGAGGGACATGTTTGGGCTGGGGTTGAAACACACGTTCCGATTTCTATGTAATGGTAGCTATTGGCGGCCAAGGGAAAGACCTGGCTTTCCTCCAGATGAGCTGGAGAGCCTCGGCAGGGCTTTGTCACCCCTTCCCCAAGCCCTGTCAGCTCTCTCTAGCCAATGGCCAAAGTCCCTACTGCATGACCCTACACCACCTGGCTCCCTCTGCCTCTCTGACTTCCCCCAACAGGGTTCCTGCTTGCTCACTGGTGGCCTCCTTGCCTTGTCTCAATACCTCCAGCCCAGCTCCTGCCTCAGGGCATGTGTGTTTGCCCTTTTTGTGTTGTCTCAGCATGGCCTGCTCACCTCCAGACACTCCCCTGTCTCTCCCTTCACCGCCTTCAACTGTTTGACCAAGTGTCACCTTCTCAAGGAAATTAGTCCTGGCCACAGCACTCTGGAAAACTGCAAAACTACTCTTCCCCTCTTGCCAACAGACCCTTCCCCTCTCACCAGCTTTATTTTTTCCAGGGAACTTATGACCTCGTAACAGACTAACACCTTTTTGATTTATTTAATTTACATATTGTCTATCCCCTCCCACTTGAATATAATCTTCATTAAGACAAGGGTTTTGTCTGCTTTATTCACTGCTGTATCCCCAGAGCCCCAGTCTCTGGCACATTATTGGGAGCTCAAAAACCACATGCTATGAAAATTAAGGGGCATTGTTATCTTTCTCTCATCAGGGAATTATTGTCTCAATATCTCCTCGTTTTTAGTAGGAAGTAAGAAAGAGGAGGAAGTTCATGTCCAAGGACCTATCCTGCACTGAAGACTAGTTTCCCAGGTAAACCAGGACCATTGATCGTCTCCATTATCATCCCCATTTTACAGTAAAGAAAACTGAGGCTTGGTAAGATTCTAAGGGTTAGTGAAGCTTAGTGAGATTCTAATTTTTCTAGTGCCTTAGAAAAAAGAGCCTTGCCCTGGTCTGTTTTAGTCATCCAGCCAAACAAGTACACCCGAGCAAGACCCAGCATGTTCTGCTCAAACTCCTGCCCACTTGTGCTGTGTCAGTAAGGACAGATTAGATGAGCGAAGATCTAAAAAGCCCTGCCACTCGTAAAACATAAAGCTGTGTGGGATTACGGGAAGGCAAGGAATCTTCTGGTCATCGGTACAAAACCCTGGACTTTGGTTTTGCTTCTTCGACAGTCATTCAGTACTTGCTACATTCTAAGGAAGGCCTATCCACACAAGTCATCATAACAGCACTATTTATAGTAGCCAAATGTAGAAACAACTCATATGTCCACGAACAGACAAAGGGATAAGCAAATTGTGGTCTATACACATATACGCAACAGAACGTCATTCAGCCATAAAGCTGAATGCAAGGAGGAAGTCATGATCCATGCCCCAGATGATGAACCTCAAAAATAGCATGCTGAGTGGAAGAAGCCAGACACAAAAGGTCACGTATTGTATGATTCCACTTATAGGAAAGGTCTATAAATCCACAGAGATAGAAAGCAAACCGGTGGTTGCCAGGGGCTAGGACAAGTGACTGCCCAGGGAGTATGGTATTTTATTTTGGAGGAAAATATTTTCAAAGACACATAAAGGTAGTGATTGCACAACATCATGAGTGTATTAAATGTTACTGAATTGTTTGCTTTAAGTGGTTAAGTTTATGCTATATAA
Source organism: Canis lupus dingo (assembly GCF_003254725.2). Taxonomy (NCBI): domain Eukaryota; kingdom Metazoa; phylum Chordata; class Mammalia; order Carnivora; family Canidae; genus Canis; species Canis lupus. Next base: position 46,896,435 of record NC_064255.1, read on the forward strand.
ATTTCATCTCAATTTTTTTTTCCTTAGGGAAAGAGAGGTAGGAAGGGGAGGAGGGAGAGAGAGAGAGAGAGAGAGAGAGAGAGAGAGAGAGAGAATCTTAGGCTTGGAGTGGAGATCTCATGACTCTGAGATCATGACCTGAGCAGAAATCAAGAGTCGGACACTCAATTGACTGAGTCACTCAGGTCACCCGATTTCAATTTTTTTGGAAAAACAAAGAGCACATGTGTGAATTTGCTCATGTAGTCCTTACAAAAGACCCTGTAAATTAGATACAAAAACCCTATTATTCCCATGAGACAACTGAGCCTGGAGAGGGTAAAGGACTTGGTCAAGGTCGCTCAGACATTAGACTTGAAGCCAGGGCCTGATTGACCCCACAGCCTTGCTCTCCTGAACCACTGGCCCCTTGGCCCCTCAGAGTCAGGTGTAGACCCTGGGAGAACAGATGGCTGGTCGGGAGAGAGCCAAGGGAGAGACGTACTAGGACAAAGAAAAGTCAAAGCAGAAAGGTTGTGGGGTCTCTAGGATCTCAACTTAGTACCAACAAAAGTCAGAGTCTTGAACCCTTTGGCTCCTGCTACTTTTGTCCTGTGGTCTGACTGAGCTCCTTGGAGGATGAGGGAACAGTCGAGAACCATGGATAAAAGGTGAGATGGGAGGATGGCGGGGATTGAATGAAGAGTTAGAAGAATAGCACAGAACACTAGGCCAAAGGCCCTCTTCACAACGTCTCTATCCTTCTTCCTTAAAATGTCTGAAGTCTTTGACTAAGGAACGGAGCACCTGAGTGACTTGAATGTGAACATATTTTGAAAGAAGAGCATATTTTGGGGAGTTCCATCTCAGAAGATTTGAATGTCGTGTAATTCAGCTTGTGGGGAGGAGCGGAGGTGGCTGGTGGGTGCATGGAAGGATGAAAGTGACTGTGGCAGAATGACACAATAATAGGGCTAATGATTTCAACATTGAAAAAGTTTAACAGCTCGTAGTGAACACCAGAGATAAGCTCCAGTGGGTGGCTTAAAAAAAAAATCCACTTTGACGGTTTCTGCACTTTCTGAGCTTCTGTTTGTTTCCTCTTCAAAGCTTGTTAGCACCTCCCACTGGGGGAGACTTTGGCCACCTAAGGATAGTAATGAGGCCTGGTTCCCAGGGGCCCAGCCCCCAGCCAGGGCTGAGGCTGTTGACAATTCAATGTGAGTTTGTTTATAGCAGTGGGGGTGGGGAGGCCCTAGAAGGCAGAAGATCCCAGGAGACCCCTTCTTGGTGCCATCACTAAAGTCTTTCACCCTAATTTCCTCCGAGACCCCTTAAGAAAGCAACTTTCAAAGAAAGAAGTGAAGAGTGTGACTTTCATGAAGGTACAAAAGCCAAGGTAGGACTGGACATGAGCAGGGGACCCAATCCACGCCTCCTGCCAAGCAGAAGCAACCTTCAGGAAGATGGGCCCTAAAATCCCAAGACTACCAGATTCTTCTCCTGGGCCCCTGCCCACAGAGTGTCTTTTCCTTTTGAAAAATCACGAAGCTCTAGTCCACAAAGTTGTTAAGAGGCCTCACAGGAAGCCAGCAATGGGTCTCTATTTATGTTCCAAACATCCCAAGGCAGCAATGTGTCCAAATGGTACAGATTTCCTTCTGGGCTTGGGCTGCAGCCAGGATGGCCACGCGGTCAAGACCCTCCATTTGAATTACTCGGCCATTAGAAACGACAAATACCCACCATTTGCTTTGACGTGGATGGAACTGGAGGGTATTATGCTGAGTGAAATAAGTCAATCTGAGAAGGACAAACATTATATGGTCTCATTCATTTGGGGAATATAAAAAATAGTGAAAGGGAATAAAGGGGAAAGGAGAGAAAATGAGTGGGAAATATCAGAGAGGGAGACAGAACATGAGAGACTCCTAACTCTGGGAAACGAACTAGGGGTGGTGGAAGGGGAGGAGGGCGGGGGGTGGGGGTGACTGGGTGACGGGCACTGAGGGGGACACTTGACGGGATGAGCACTGGGTGTTATTCTGTATGTTGGCAAATTGAACACCAATAGAAAAATAAATTTATATATATATAAAAAAGAAGACCCTAAATTCGAGTACCCAGCAGTGTCGACTCGGTCCTTCATGTCTGCCCAGGAAAGGATGAACCCCGCCGGGTCCCTCAGGTCACGCAGCTGTCCCACTCTGTTCACACCAAGGAAGGGGAGGCTGGAAGAGGTGAACAGGCAAGGGATCCCACTGCATTGCCCTCAGCCAGGCGAAGATCAAACAAGCCAAAGAGACCATCTCCAAATTTACCAGCTGCCTGCCCAGATTTGCAGGTCCTCTCGATCAGCTCGGATCGTGGCGAGGTTTCCACTCATCTTGATTCACTACGTATTAATTCACCAAGCTACTAAAGTCACATCTGGGGGCAAGTACATTCTGCTGCATGAGCTCATGACCGTCGTAGAAGCATTTTTCTTCAGACAGTCTCTGTGCTTTTGCTGTTCGAGGGCTCTCTTACGCCTGATGTTTTTAAATATAGTACTTTTTAAATATTTTTTTTATTGAAGTTCGATTTGCCAACATGTAGTATAGTAAAACAGAAGTGTCAAAGATTTCTCGGAAAAAAAAAAAAAAAAGATGGAACAAATCAAAGGTAAATGGAATGCCCAAGGATGAGATGGGGCGGAGAATACAACAGGGAACATGGACCAGTGAATGAGAAATGACAAAATGGTCCCCTAGCTGTTGTTAACGTCTCCAGAAGTTTCCCCTCCAACCCCTCGAGTGAGCCACATGGCGTAGTGGTTGCGATGTCAGGCTTTGAAACCAGAATATCTAGGTTCGAATTCCTCCTCAGCCACTTATTAGCTGTGTGACTTCGGGCACGCACCTGACTCTGTGTCCTGATTTTCTCCTTGGTGCAGAGTGGATGCTTCAACTTGACCTTGGACCGGCTGCTCCGGTGCACAGCCAAGGGAAGGGCTTGCTACAACACATGGCTCTTGCTTTAAAAAGATAAAAAAATAATAAGCAAAGCGTCTCTCTGCAGAAACGTTGTTTTCCCCTCTAGAAGCCTCCTGAGTAGGCCCTTTCAGCTGTTCGATACACGCGTGGCGTTCTCCGCCAGAAACAGGGACTTCACGCATATTTGAGCTGAAATGTAAAAATATCCCCAGTGTCGTGTGAACCTCTTCCGTGACTGTTTATGGGGAAGTGTTTCCTAGACAATTGCATTTTGCATTCCAAATACTTTCAGTTAGGATGATAGGTTCCAGAAGGTTCTAGGTGGCCTATCCTTGGTTCCCAAGCCCCGGGTGAAGGCGCCAACTATGTAACACCTGGCAGAAATAACAGTAACGGCAATTACTAATATTTCTGAGTGCCTTGCTGTGTGCCAGGCACTGGGCTAGGTATCTTCTGCACATCTCTCCGTGTAGACCTCGAATCTTCTTCTTGACTCCAGGAGGCAGGTGCTATGGCCCTGTTTGGTAGACATGGCTAGGTCCAGAGTTGTTAAATGCCACCTTCCAGGCAACAGGGTGTCTGACCAGCTCTTGGTCCTTTCCCCTATTATTTCTGAGGCTCCAAGCCATACATCTCAGCATCTTATCATCAGACAGAAAGTTCCTCTCATTATGGACTATAAATCTCATCTGCTACAATGTGTGCCCCTCTTGGGCCTCTTCCTGTGTCCTTGACACCCCTCCCAGCCACGGTGACCTCATGGGTTGTTCACTTTAATCCACCGGCCCTCAACCCGGGGAGTTTTGCCCACCCCCCTCCGACATTTAGCCCTGTCTCAAGATATTTTTGGAATCACAGCTGGGGGAGGCGATGCGCTAACAGGCAGCTAGTGGGCAGAGGCCAGACAGGGGCTGCCTGACGACCTACTACACACAGGACAGGACGGCCCCACAACAAAGAATTACCTGGTCCCAAAGGTCAACGAGGCTGAGAAACTCTGAAAGCAGAACTCTTGATTTCTGTGCCCCAAATCCATTACTCCTGCAGGCTGCCCGTCCTCTGGAAAAGGCACTATCACTCCCAGGTAGCTCCGGCCCCAAACCTAAGAGCCCCGACTTGTCCCTGTTCCTCACCCCTTTTTACACAAATGTTTAGCTGTCACTATGAGAAAAAGCATCGATTCTGCGACGTTCAGCTCATATTTCAACCCTTGCAGCGGCGCAAGTAATCCATTAATAATACAATTATATTATGAATTAATTGGGCACTGAGGGGGGCACTTGATGGGAGGAGCACTGGGTGTTATACTATATACTGGCAAATTGAAATCCAATTAAAAAAATATACAAAAAATATTATGAATTAATTAATTCATGATTACTATAATACCCACGCATTCACTCAATTGCTAAATGATGATGGGGAGACCACTAAGCGCTCAAGCTCCACATCGGCTTTTCACCAGAACTTTGTAGAGTCTCCCGACGTCACAAACTTTTGCAAACTTTCACGCCAACGCAGTTGAGCACCAATGGGCAATTCACTTAAAGGTGTTTAGAAGATCTTGCCAAAATGCCAAATGAAGAAAAGTTTAAAGATAAACATTTAATGGCATAAAGTGAAAAGAAAGCCAACCAAAAAGGAAATTGGAGGCAGGGCTCATGCCCACGTCTTTATTAGGTGCTCTGGGTACCCAGGCTGGGGTGGGGGTGAGGGGTGCAGGGTGGGGGGTGGCTAGAGCCTGCCTCGATCCTTGTCTTGGGTCGCCTAGAGTCTATGCATATCACAGGGTGTCAGGGGGGTGTCACAGGGAGAAAAGAGATCATTTAAACAGACTCCTAGAAATCCTAAATCCAGTTGCTTGCTGCCTGTCATCGGCCTCTCAAAAGACCTTCTGCTCTCCCGAAGGTGACACGACTGTTCAAATCTAGAGAGAAGCCCCTGAATAACCCCTGAGGCCAGGCCACGAAAGGGAAGCCACATGCTATAGAGACACACTTTTTCTTTTCTGAGCGAGGCATGGGGCAGTTTCAGCCCACATCTCATCCTCTGCTGCTTAGCTCTCCCCGTGATCAGTGGAGAAGCATTTTTAAATAGTCACCCCAAAAAGGAGGCCTAAGGGGGCTTGAGGCCATCCCAGGAAATGATTCCAGTTGCGCCTCTGCCTTCTGGAGCGAGAGAAATGACCCCAGTGGTCCTGGGGTGCCTAAAGGGAGGGCTTCAAGGGCTGTCCCTCACCCGAAGACTCCACTCAGGGGGGCATGGAGGCCAGACCTCAAACCATGCTCTGGGCACCTCCGTGATCCTGCCTCCCCAGCCCCTGGGGAGTGAGCTGGGCCCAGGACACCCCCCGCTACAGATGTGGAGTCCCGGGTTAGAGTCCCAGGCCAGGTGACCTTGGGGAAGTCACACCAGCTTTATGAGCCTCATTTTTTCTCATTGGTAAGCACCTCCTTCAGAGGGCTCTTGGAAGGATTAAATGAGCGCTTACGACAGTACTTTATATAAGTGTCACGTACAATCTCCTAATTGCCATTGTTATCATCATGGCTTCAGCAAGGGCCTGGCGCAGAATAGACACCCAGTAGTAGATGTCAACGTAGGCCTAAGGTCGACCTGAGAATCGTGGGTGATCTTGTAAAATCCCAAGACGCTGGGATTCATCCAAAGGTTACGTATGAGAAATCATTCGAGATGTCGGGGGAAAAACAAAAGCTCCTACTTCCCAAAGGAGTGATACACATTTATTAGGCACCCACTGTTTGCCAGATACTATGTAAGGCACTGAAGACAGGACGGCAAGTGAGCAAAAGCTCTTGCTTTCTTAGTGGTTCTTGGTACTTGCAGGGACACACACACACACACACCCTCATTGACTACTCGTGTCGACCCTTTAATGATGAAATAAAGGAGGTGCCCTAGCTCATGGCAACGTTTTCCCTTGGCCCTGGTTACATCCCACAGAGGCGAATCACGAGTTAACTGGGAGTGAAGGGTGAACTTCACTGGCGTGGCCACCCCCCACCCCCCACCCCCAGGTGGTTATCTAGCAGCAAGCAAAGGCTTTGATAAAGGTGAGAGCATGCTAGACCTGCAGAGATCACAATTAGGATTTCGCCAGGGTGAGCAGAGAGATAAGAGCAAGCATTGCTCCTTGGTTTCTTTGTTGGGGTTTTGTTGTGGTGGTTGTTGTTGCTTAAGAAGTATCCAGGACAGCTAGACAGAGGCATGTGACAGTGGATCTGCACCATCACGCCTTTTGTGATGATAAAATCCAGTTTTTTTACGGAGCCAGTTGCAGAGATCTCCCCGGGGACCCTCCTCCCCAGGACGTAATCCTCCCTGCCCGTGACCTTGCTCAGCACCCCTTCCCCCGCCTGCATCTGGCCCGGGGAGACCGTGGCACCAGGCTACAGTGAGGGCAGGGGAGAGCATCTGCTCATCCCGTGTCCAGGTCGTGAGGTTCAGGGATGGGACAGCCACCCCTGGCCACCTCCACTGAACCAGTGGAAGAGTGACCACAGGCTGGCCTGGGGGTCAGAGAGGTCTGATGGGTGCTCAGGGCCTCCCCCTCTGGCTCCGCTAGCCCCGCAGGCCCCCAACCTGTCTCCAGGCCCTCGGCACCCTCGTCCCGGCCACCCCACGCCTTCATCCCTCCTTGCCTCTGCCTGTGGTGCTCCTTCTCCCAGAAATGCCCACCTCCTTCCTTCAGACTCTAACATCCACCAATCCTTCCAGACCACGCTAGGGCCTGATCCTTTGCTGATGCCCCGGGGCAGGGCTGGGTGCTCCCCTGGACTTCTGCATTCCCCTGTCCCCGGGGGCACCCGAGGCACCGTCCCCGACGATGGACGATGGGCATGCAGTGGCCCTCGCAATGGCCTAAGCTCCCCAAGGGCTGGATATGGGCTGAGCTGAGTGTTGTAACTTCTGGTGCATGGGGCAGGGGGGCTCTCAGTAAGTGTGGAATGAACGGATAACTGACGGAATAAACCATGGTGCTGGTCTCAGATTGTAGCTAAAGTCACTCTTCTAGAGGATCGCAGAGAGACTGTAGAGATCACTTGTCCCAACCCGGTTCCACTCCTTACTACGTGGCCTTGGGTAAGTTACTTAACCTCTCTGTGACCCTGTGTCTTGATCTATAAAATGCAAAGAACAGAATGCAAACTCCATTTCACAGGGGAGCCATGAGCGTCAAATGTGTCTATAAGGGACTTAGAACAATGCCTGGCATACAGGAAGTGCTCCAGCCAGGCCACAGTTTGCCACCCTCGTTGCAGTGACATCATGAGCATCCTGCCCTGCACCTGCTCCACCCACCCCACCCCTGGGCCCACCGCTGGGAGAGCTGGCTATGAATGGCCCTCCCTGCACCCTTTCTTTGGAGACCTGCCCATGGCCAAGGGCAGCAGCGTCTCCTAGAAGGTCATCCTGTGGGTATCCTGCATGTGTGCTGCTCCTCTGCATCTCATCTGCAATCCCTGATTGACCCGGGCTATGGAGGCCCGCACCCTACCTTGAGGAAGGATAGACTTCACGTTGCAGTCTCTGCTCCAGAGCTCCCCGCAGGAGCAGACCGAGCCGGAACCCAGCTGAGCATGTTCTGTCTCCCTGTCCTGCTTCCACACCCCCTTCTCCCGAGGGCACTCCCTCAATAAATCACTTACACGAGAACCCGCACCTCAAGCTCAGCTTCTTTTTTTTTTAAGATTTTATTTCATGAGAGACACAGAGAGAGAGGCCGAGACACAGGCAGAGGGAAAAGCAGGCTCCATGCAGGGAGCCTGACGTTGGACTCGATCCCAGGACCCCAGGATCACAACCTGAGCCAAAGGCAGATGCTCAACCACTGAGCCACCCAGGCGCCCCTCTCAGCTTCTCAGGGAGCCTGGTCTATACAATCATCGTTACCACCATCATCCTCAGTGAGGGGGGAACAGACTCAGAGTGGCTGCCCGACTGATCCAAGACCCAAGGTCAGGAACAGAACCAGCTGGCAGCCAGGCAGTGACAGGGAGGTAGTCATGTTAGAGGGGAACAGGTTTCTGAGTCTCCATGGAATTGTTCCTCACAACAACCAAATGAATTAACTGAGGAGGGGTTAGAAAAGCAGCCAAAAGCCTGGGGTACCTGAGTTAGGTGCAGAAAGTCCCCCACCTTTGGGGACATTGAGGGAAGGCAGGGCAGCTTCTGTTGAGACCAGACGTCCTGGGATGAGACAGCCAAGGGGCACAGGCCCATGGGGGTCCTTCAGGCCAGCACGTAGGTGTGGGGGAGCAGGAGCAAGACTGTGTGTCCGCCGGCCTTGGCCTGCCCGCAGGTCCCAGCTCCCCACCATCACCTGCACTGAGAAGGCACCCTCACCTGCGCCCCCCCCAGCTGGAAATCATCTCGGCTTGATGGCCAAGGTCTGCCCTCGCTCATGCCAAGTGGTCACTCTACCCCACGAGGTCCCAGCCGTGGGTCATCACCCTGCCCCACGGGGGAGCTTCTGTGCCGGGGAGGAAGAGGGACAGAAAGCCCTTTATTTCACAGCCACCCAGCGACTGTCCCTGATGAAGCGACATCGCCCCTGAAGTCTGAAGCTAAAACAAATGAGGAAAAGGAAAATGTACTCCAGGTGAGGAGTTTAAAGACAGCCGATGTAATTAGATGAATATTCGGGTGGGAAAAGGGGCTGGAAGGAAACCTTTACAGGGCCTGGTGCAGGAGTTCTTTTATTCATTGATTTTTTTATGTGAAAAAAAAAAAACGTTTTTGTGATTACAAAAGTAGCACCTATTTGTAAACAAATTCAAAGAAAACAGAAGTGCATAAAACAGGTATTACCAGTGCCGGATTCCCTCCCACCCTCTGTAACAGTGACTATGAAGAGTTTGAATATTCTTGCATTTTTAACAGGCATATCAGATGGACAGACAGATAAAATAGAGATCTGCCACTTTTCCCCTGTTCTTTTTTCCTCTTTCAGATATTTCTCCAGTTAGTATTTCGTTCTGCGTAACATCTGAAAAACGGATGTAACCATTCAGTAAATATTTATCGTGCACCTGCTATGTACCAAATAATGTGCTAGACACCGGAGATAAAGCACTTCCACTTGGGTAGACTTTTAGTTCTTTTAGTTTGGTTTCTTTGGTTTTTTTTTTTTTTCTTTTTTCTCTAATAAGTCGAACTCTAAACATCTTTTTACATGTACCTTTGGGTATTTGTTCAAGAATTTCTATAGGAAATTCTGTAGGAAATCGATGAGTCAAATGCTTATTACAAATTTGAAAGTTTCTGCCCAATTGTTCTAAAAAAAATTCGTCTTAATTTATGTTTTCACCAGAAATGTGATGTGTGATGTGTTACCCACATCTTAGTCAATAATAAATATCATTCTTCTTAATCTCTGCCAATCTGCTAGATAAAAACTTACATTGTGTTTTTTAAATTTTCATTTCATTTTATTTTATTTTTTAAAGATTTTATTTATTTATGATAGACATAGAGAGAGAGGCAGAGACACAGGCAGAGGGAGAAGCAGGCTCCATGCAGGGAGCCCGACGTGGGATTCGATCCCGGGACTCCAGGATGGCGCCCTGGGCCAAAGGCAGGAGCTAAACCTCTGAGCCACCCAGGGATCCCCTAAATTTTCATTTTAAAATTACTTTTATGATTGGTATTTTTCATATATTCAATAGCTACATGAATTTCTTCTTCAGTGAATTGCCTGTTCTACACTCATCCACCTTTTAGAAAAAGGTTTCTCAATGATTTGTGGAAACTCTTTTTTAAGTAATGGGCCTCAATTCCTTTGTCATGTGTGTTGCAAATATTTTTCCCCATTGGATTATTTTGCAACCTTCTCTACGGTAGGCTTTCTGGAGCAGAAGTTTAAATTTTTATATTGTCAAATTTTTTCTATCTTACCTTTAGTGGGTTTTGGTTTCCTTTTGCTGGAAAGACTTTTTTTTTAATTTTTATTTATTTATGATAGTCACAGAGAGAGAGAGAGAGAGAGAGAGAGGCAGAGACATAGGCAGAGGGAGAAGCAGGCTCCATGCACCAGGAGCCCGATGTGGGATTCGATCCCGGGTCTCCAGGATCGCGCCCTGGGCCAAAGGCAGGCGCTAAACCCCTGCGCCACCCAGGGATCCCTGGAAAGACTTTTTATTCGTGGGGTAACAGGCCACTCAAGAGTTTTGATTGACAGGAATTGATTCTAGTATATATGGAACATTATACTGCATTTTGGGAGTATATAAATACTTTTGGGAGGCAAGTTGTTTTTAAACTCCTGTAATTCCAATTTAATACTAGACCAAACATATATTTTTTTTAATTAGATGAACAAGAATGCAAAGAACTACATTAAATTAAAAGTGAATATCTAATGAATTGTTTTTAAATAAGTATCTTTCTAACTACAGAAATGATACATACTTATTATAACTGAGGGAAAGAATTCCATCATAGCACAAAGGAACAAAAGCTTTTCTCATAATTGCATTCCCCCGAATAAATAGGTCATATTTTACTATCTTTCATTCTGTCGCTTTCTAGTTTTGGTTACTTACCAAAAAAAATTTTTTTAACAAAATTGGGTTCAAAAAAAAAAAAACAAAATTGTGTCCATACTCTTCTGAAATGGGCTTTTTTTTTTTCAATCAGATTGTGAGTTCAGGGGGAGGGCTGGGTATCTATTGTGTACTCCAATCCACAGCCTGGGATGGATTCATCTATCAGTACCCGTTTCCTAGGGAGACTGTTAAGATAATAAGGTATACACCAAATAATCTTTCTTGAAAAATCTCTCCATCCTTTGATCTTTTATTATCTCGTCCTTTTTTTTTTTTTTTTTTTTTTTCAGCTCCTCTTGTAGGTAATTGTGGTGCTGTGCTATCTTGGGGCCATCCACCCCCTTTTCCCCATTATCACCAGGCCTCAGTGGAAGGCCATTTTAGCAACACTTCTGGCTGCTGTTGGGTTGGGATGCAGACAGCTCTGACTCTGTGCTTTTCCAAGCTCTGTGTCAACACCCCCCCCCCCCCCCCGCCCCATCCTCTTTCCCCAGGGACATCATCCCATCGCATCCCAGAGGGTCTCTTCATTCCTGACCGACCTCTAGCTTCCGAGGGGGGCCTTCTGATGTGTTGAGGCTGCATTCCCATTACACCCCTTCACAAGCGCCCTCGCTTTCTGGCAAATCCTGTAAAATGTGTTCATCCAGAAGGGCCACCTCAGCAGAGGGGTGGAACCCACAGATGCTGCAGCTAGAGGGCGCTCACGGCCTCACATTTCTGAGGAATTAGGAGATGTGTCTTCCCTTGGTGCCCAAACTTTACCAGCTTACTAGTCTTGCGGAGAAGGGAGCCAAAAACTAGGGCACATGAAATAACTGAAATAAAATAATAATATATTAGTTTCCTGGATAAAGCTGACATGTACTGAACTGACATAGAAAGCAGGTCAGATTCTGTTCTAAGCCCTAAACTCGTCCCCCAGCCCCCCAAAGAGCCAGGCACAGTATAGTGAAACCCTCCCTTTACAGATGAGGCACTAGAGATGTGTAATTTCCCCCAAAGTCAAAGCGGTAGAGGTGGAGAGCAGGCTCAGGCTGCTTGCCCCAAAGCCACGCTTCGTCACCAGGAACTGGCTCAAGAAAAAAACATTTGCAGAGCAATGGCAAGTTAACGGTGGTTGGCCCTGGGGAACAAGGAGTATTGGGGGGCCACATTATTTGACTTTGACACAGAGCTCTGTATTGTCAAAAATTATTTTCTCACGTGTAAAGTCCTAGGGTTAGTTTTAAAATTCAATAATTTGGGGGGTGCCTGGGAGGCTCAGGTGGTTAAGCGTCTGCCTTTTTGGCTCAGGTCATGATCCTGGGGGTCCTGAGATCGAAGCCCACGTGGGGCTCCCTGCTCAGGGAGGAGTCTGCTTCTCCCTCTCCCTCTAGCCCTCACCCTTGCTCGTGCTCTCACTCGCTTTCTCTCTCTCTCTCTCTCTCCCAAATGAATAAATAAAAAAATCTTTATAACCCAATCATTTTTATAGGTATAAGACATCTAATGAGTACAGCATGTCAGATGCTCTTCTAAGCCCTAAACTCTTCCCCCAAGCTCCCAAAGAGCCAGGTACAGTTGCTCCACTGTGGTTAAGGGCGGACTGAGGTATTTCAGTTGAAAAAAGAAATCACAACAAATTACAAATTTATGGAAGGTGACAGATACCACACATATAACAAAACGATGAAAAAAATTCTATACGATACCTCTATTATACGCTTTCTCCTGGGTTTCTTTTTTCTTTTTCGATTGTAGACTCTTTGTATAATCATCTCTTCGTATGAAACCAATTCTACAAATACCATTTTCATGGAGAGAAGAGAAAGGAATTTAAATGCATCTTAAAATGTCATTATATTGGATAGAGCCTCATAATTGTTTAATCAAATTACCCTTAAACTATGTGCAATAACTTATGGCTGAATATGTGTGGAAGTTTGACACAGGAGCCCTTAGGTTGCTTGGCTGTGATGTTAGTGCTTTTGAATGTCATTTTTTTCTGTAATTGCCAGGCTTCATCAGGCCAAGCTGTCTCAGATGCTAGGACTACTCCAATATAGGGGGGGTGGCATATAAAGGCAATTTTGCATGCATAAAAATGCTACTTCACAGTTCACAGTATTGCTACAATTTTGTCCCCTACCCACACAAGAACTCTGGTCAATTCTATTCTGCATTGATTCTCATTTTAAAAGCATGGTAGTATGGTGCGTGCTAATTGTATATGTATTATTATTTAATTATTTTTCTGAAGTTTTCTGTCTTGACTAGACATCAATGAGACCCAAATATTCCACTTATAAATTGTGCATCTAGTGATTAAAAGAACATTCCTCAGACTAGCTTCTGTTTCTGCACATTTTGACTCTTGTTCTTCTCACTACCCACACACTTCCGGTGTCAGGCACAGTGGTTCACACTTATATGGCAGTGTAATATGATGATGCCATGATGCCAGATGAGTATGCTCTGAAGACATCAGGAATATTCCTGGAAGTCACTCTTTTTTTTTTAATTTTATTTATTTATTCCTGAGAGACACAGAGAGAGAGAGAGAGAGAGAGAGGCAGAGACACAGGCAGAGGGAGAGGGAGAAGTAGGCTCCGCGCAGGGAGCCCGATGTGGGACTCGATCCCGGGTCTCCAGGGTCATGTCCTAGGCTGAAGGCAGGAGCTTAACTGCTAAGCCACACAAACATCCCTCTTTTTTTTTTTTTTTTTTTAGTTTTTTTTCTTAGTTTTTTTTATTGGAGTTCAATTTGCCAACATATAGCATAACACCCAGTGCTCATCCCGCCAAGTGCCCCCCCTCAGTGCCCATCACGCAGTCATCCCAACCCCCCTCCGACCTCCCTTTCCACTACCCTTTGTTCATTTCCCAGAGTTAGGAGTCTCTCATGTTCTGTCTCCCTCACTGATATTTTCACTCATTTTCTCTCCTTTCCCTTTATTCCCTTTCACTAATTTTTATATTCCCCAAATGAATGAGACCATATAATGTTTGTCCTTTTCCAATTGACTTACTTCACTCAGCATAATACCCTCTAGGTCCATCCACATCGAAACAAATGGTGGGTATTTGTCGTTTCTAATGGCTGAGGAATATCTGGAAGTCATTCATACCCTTAGAATAGCTAACCCAGGAGTAAGTGTGAACTATATGAATAGACCCATTGAACCCAAAACAAATCAATCTCCAAGTCAACTTCTCTTTGGCTAGAGTCCCCCAAATGCTCAGGGTCCCTCCACTGACCCAAACTCCTCAAGGAAAAAAACTGATGGAGGGGGAAGCCAAGTGGGAGGAGACCACATCCTTGGCCCAGTGCACTTAAGATAGCCTACTTTCGCAGTCTCAACCAAGCATGTGACCATGTGAACCCATGCAAGGACCACATTATCGGCAGTTGCCCTTACAACTAGCAAGTCCTGAAGCCTTAGCTTCTTTTGCTTTACAGTAAGTCTGCCCTGACTGTGGGGAGGACGATAATGGAACAAGAGCTGAGGTCATGGATAAATCAGCGTGGACTGGAGTCGTCAAGAAAACTCTGTGTAGGAGGCAACCCTGAGCGAGGCCTTGAGCCGTTGGTAGGATTCACTAGACAGAGGAATAGGAAGCACCCAAGCCACAGGCTTCTGCAGTCAGCCCAGAGCAGACACGCATATATGTGGATGTGAAATGTGTTCCCTGCCAACGAAAACATTTTTTTCATCACTGGCTTAGAGCTACCTAGAGGGAGCCAATGGCAATACATTTACACATCACTAAAGAATGAGAATTGAACTTTCTGTTCAGCTCCCTCTCCCTGTTCCAACCAGCAAATAAAGACTCCCAAGCCAGGACCAACCGAAGCTTCAGGCATTTGGCACACATGTCTCCACCATCCACCTCGCTTCAACGCAAGGATCCAAGAACACTGGGTTTATTACACTCTAGGGGAAGGAGGGAGGCAAATAGGAACTGGCCAGAAACAAAGTTTTCTGGGTGGACACAGGCCAACCGTGGCAAATGTCAGATCAACCAGTGTGAGGAAGGAAGGTGCATCCCCAACCCTCCCCTAAGACTTGACCAGTCCACCACAGTCAAATAGTGTGTTTAATCCTCAATTTTGCTCCTCTTAGTCCAGGTTCTACTCTGGAATATGGAAGATATGCTCCTAGGAAGACCTCGGGTGTGAAGATTCTACTTAAAGGAGCTCTGGGCTCCGGCAACCGTAGCCACAACCATCAGCGCTCCAGTCTGCCCAGGAAAGCATCAAGACAGAAGTGTCATGTAATCCACAGCCATTTATTCAGCAGCTACTATGTGCCAGGTACTTTCTTAGAAGCTACAGAAATGGAAGAGCTTAAGGTTACCAAATTCCCCCTTTCCCTTCAGGTCACAGATGTGATTCCCTCTGTCGGTTTCCCATAAATTGATGTCTAGCAAGTTTGCAATTTGTCCTTTGCCCAAATATCACATCAAGGCTAGAAGGCAGCTGGGCCCGTTCCCAGGTCGGCCTCAGTGCTGTGGGCTTGGGGCTGGCTCCCTGCTGATAAAGCAGCCGGATTGCAGACCAACTAGTTCACCGTGGGGCATGAGTGGGATTCTGAACACTGGTCTGTAAGCGAAAGAGAGAAGGTTAAAGAACAATTAACAAGGGCCAGGTTAAGCTCATTTCAGGATGTGGTTTAAAGGATGAATCTGGGGGCACCTGGGGGACTCAGTGGTTGAGGATCTGCCTTTGGCTCAGGTTGTGATGTCCCAGGATCGAGTCCTGCATCAGTTCCCCACAGGAAGCCTGCTTCTCCCTCTGCCTATGTCTCTACCTCTCTCTCTCTGTGTCTCATGAATAAATAAAGAAAATCTTTGGAAAAAAATAAGAATAAATAAAAATAAAGTACAAATCTAAAGCATTTTTCACTAATTTTAATCTTTGTATAAAAACCATGTATTGACTAATTCTAGCTTTCCCTTTGTGATGCTCACATCGTTCTCTATTTCATCTTTTTGTACCTTTAGATTCATGTCCAGCTCTCCAGCCATCTTCACTGAGCCACCTCTGGATCGTGCTAAAAGCACGCTGCTTTAACCCAGAGGGCTCTATCCATTTCTCCTAAGTCTCATCTCCTTCCCTCTCATCCCTTCTCACCTCCCTTGCCCCTCTGTTCTGGGGAGAGAAGAAAAAGACATCATCTGTGTCCTCCCTCAAGGAGCTTGTAGTCCATGTAGGCAAACAACATTTATGCCCCTGTTGTAAGCGAAGTGCTCACAGTCGGTGCTCAAACTGGCTGGTTGAAAAAGTAAGCTCAAGTATGCTGTGAAGGCATCACCTAGCAGCTTCTCTATAAATTACTCAGGGCTCCATAAAAACGGTTCCAATGATCCCAATACCCATGACTCTCTACTGTTCATAACCTTCCTCTTGTTTTTCACATTGGCCCAGTTTAAATCGTATAAAGTAAAACTCAGCGTGGTGACTTCACCCAACAACTCACATAGAAATAAAGAGCTAGCTATCTGAATCGTTGCTTTTGTTTTCTTTTAGAGGGGAAAAAAATAAGTTGGAACAGGAATATTATCAGATAAACAGTTTATAGAAATTTGAAGCCATGGAGGGGGGGAAAACTGGAATTTAGGGAATATTTGTCCATTGGCACTTTGCTGCTTTAGAAGCACAAGAATGTATTCTGTGTTATCAGATCACTTATGAATTTATATTTGGCATTCCCAGAGATGTAAAAGGCTGATTTAAGAAGACAAGACTCGTCTCATTCTTATGCAAATCAGTAGGCAAGATAGGCAAAAAATTAAGTTTTTTTTGCAATCACATTTTTTTTTCTGATTTTTAAAAACTCTAAAGTTAAGATGTTTTCCAGGGACCCAAGATTAAATCTGGGCTTCTGGAATTTTTAACAAGAATATTCAGCTCTTCAGCAGCCATGATATAAAACCAATCTGTCTCTAGCCCAGCTCATCGGTGTCATCCCAGTTAGGGGGGAGCCTGTCTGGATTTTGAGGAGTAGATTGTAGGCTGAGGGGTCTCTGGATCCCTCAAAGTCCTAAATTTCTAAAGCAGGGTTTTGTGATTGGTGCAAAGGATACCTGCTGTCAACCAGTGTGTGTGTGTCTTGAACGTTGGGATGCATTAGAATCACCTACTGAGTCAGGCTGCCCCAGAGTGGGGCTCAGAGAGGCAACTTCCAACAGACTCCCCAGGAGGTTCTCCAACGGGCTCCCCACAAGTCCTGGGAGCCCCTGCTAGACCAGAGGCTCTACAAGGCACTGATCTCTTATTCATTCCTGTGCCCATGGCCTGGCACGGCACCAGGCAAGTAGTGAGCTCTTTAGAAGTACTTACCAAATTGAAAATAATTGGTACTAAATTCTAGTTGGAATTAGCGTTTTTAACTTTTTTTTCTTAACAGAAAATGGATCATCTGAACAGCCTCCAAATGCCGTCAAGCGAAAAACGAAAGATACTCTTAACTTGATTTTAAAGAAAATACAAAAAGATACTTAACCTTTTCTTTTTCTTTTTTAAAGATTTTATTTATTTATTCATGAGAGAGGCAGAGACACAGGCAGAGGGAGAAGCAGGCTCCCTGCGGGGAGCCCAATGTGGGACTCGATGCCAGGACCCCGGGATCACGACCCAAACCAAAGGCAGATGCTAAACCACTGAGCCACCCAGGTGTCCCAATATTTAACCTTTTCAATTCAATTTCAATAACTGTCATTGCTACAAAATCAGCTGGTGTCAAGAATCACTAAAAACAAGATTTCTTCCATGCCTGCTAAACCAAAAAAAAAAAAAAAAAAAAAAAAAACCCACATCACCCTGTTTCACAAAAGCCAGAGGCGGCGGTGGCAGTGGTGGTGGGGAGTTCAGACAAGAAATAGTCAGACTTGATGATATAGAATACTTAAAATAAAATCCACCTTGGGACTGTGCCCATGCTTCTGTTCTTCCTTGCCTTGCTCTTTTCCCTTTTTGTCCTCAGGTCTTTCTCTTCTTTGACTTGCTGTTCTCTCTCTCTCTCTCTCTCTCTCTCTCTTTCTCTTGTCTTCTCAGGAGCCACGAATGATTGAGTTATGCTCTGAGTGGGTGGTGGAAAGGCTCAGGCCAGCACTGTTGAGAGAACAGAGAATGGATCTGGGGAGACTTCCAGAAGGATCCAGAGCTTGAGTAGGGATGGGCTCCAGCCTTGCCGAGAGTAGCAGGGGCACATCCCAGGACAGCAATTTGTAAACACGTACACGACCTTAGGAAGCTCACGGTTCAAGTGGGAGTCTTGCACTAGACTCAATTCAACTCAACGAGGACTCGTGGACGTGGCGGTGATGGTGGAGGACACGGTGTCTGCAGGCAGACAATGTTCTCTCCAAGCCCAGCTCCAAAACTTACTGCCCCTGTCACTTTGGGCAACTTATTTTTCCATGCCTCAGTTGATCTGGTAAAGGGGGACAACATTAGAGATGATGGAAAAATTCGACAAGGGTGTGATGACCTACAAATATTGGGCATTACCTTTAGCCATTACGGCTTCTTTTCTTTTCTCTTCTCTTCTTTTTTTTTAAAAAGATTTCATATATTCATTCATAAGAGACACAGAAAGGCAGAGACACAGGCAGAGGGAGAAGCAGGTTCCATGCAGGGAGCCCAATGTGGGATTCGATCCCAGGACTCCAGGATCATGACCTGAGCCAAAGGCAGATGCTCAACCACTGAGCCACCCGGGTACCCCACAGCTTTTCTTTTCCAAGCAAATGAAAACAAGAGCTCACAATGTAGTTGGGGGGAGTGGGCAAAATAGTATGAATGACTCATACTGATTTTCCTCTTCTGATTATTCCTGGGTTTGTGTTTAAGCAGGACATCTATACAAGTAACGGAAAACATATTGACCAAGGCACTTGGGCAAGTGCTTTCCCTAATTGTGTCGAGAAATCCTCACAAACCCTATGAGACAGATATCATCACCCCTATTTTGCAGGTGAGGAAACTAAGCCTGAGAGGGGTAATTAAGACGCCCAAGGACTCACAGCTAGTAAGCAGGGAGGGGGGCAGAGGTGTCAGCTCTGGTCTCCTCCCAACCCATAAACCCTTGTGCTACCCCATGAAGCAACCAGAGAGTTAGAGAATGGAGAAACCCCATCAGCCTAAAGTTTTCCCCCGTAGTTAACACTGTCGACCTGCAGAATGAACCGCTTTCCTGCTAACACCCCTCAGAACCCCACCCAGCTGACTCACCAAGAAACTCAAAAGGCAGTGTCACCAGAGAAGTCACAGAAACATGGGAAATCTTGATTGGCTTGTCTTTCAAAGCCTCCAGGCAAAGTAATCAAGCTCTGGGGACATTAGGTCATCTTTGGCAAATGTGGAATACCGGGCTGCCAGGATTCACAGGAACCTGTTGGATCCTGGTGTTTATTGTGCTTTCACTGGGCTCACAAAGACGCCCTCTTGGAGCTCCTATTTTTTTTAGCCAGAGACAAGAATAAATTTGGGCTTAATCCATCCATTTACCAAACGAGACAGCTCAAATTTGTCTACCAAGCGGACGGCACGCCAATATCTTCTCTCCACTAGGTCTTCGGCAATGGGCAAGGGTTTTAAGGTCCGAGTCCATACTGGCAAGGGAGGTCCCACTTCCCAGAAGCATTCCAGAGAGCTCTGAGGAAGAGCGACTGCTCTGTGACCTTCATTGGGTCACTTGTAGCTGGACTTGGATAACATCCAAGACCTTAGGACGGATCTCCTCCTCTTCTTCTTTGGATGCCATCAACCGAGGGGTGTTTAGGAATGTGTTAATAATTCCCAGGAGAAATTGGCCAGGATTACCTAGTCATGACTAATGAAGCTGTCATCCACCGATCCTTCCCGCTGTTCAATAATGCCTTCCAAGGAGTGCTTTATGAAGATGGATAGTATCGTAACACTGCACCCAAGAAACTGGCACGATGTCAATGAAAACAGAGGCCAGCTTATTTTGCATGCCACTCTATTTTTCATTATACTTCACAATAACTTGTTATTAAATGAAAATGAATTTGCCATTAGGGACTCGATACTATTTAATAACTGTTTAGAGATGTTTTACGATTCCATTTTTTTTTTTTTTTTTTTTTTTGTCTTTTTGGCAACTCGTGCGGCAGCCATGTGAGTAAATGTCACTCTGGATTAGGCGGGGTTGGATTTTCTAGAACTCTCTTAAAGGTTTTAGAGAACTTGGTCATTAAAACTATGGTTCAGATCTTACTTTGCAAGATCCTGCCTCTGAACTGGCCATTGGGGAAAAAAAAAAAAAACAGAAAGAGTGAGGTAGACTGTATAAGTACCCCCAGAAAATGACATGGAATGTGGCTAGGATGGGGAGTTTCTAGTGCACACACTCTGGCTCTCCACAGAGGGTCTAGGAGGCTTTCTGGAAAGTACTCTCCCTGGCCACCCTCTCCAAAGAGTATGCATAGGTCCAGGACAGTCAATGTCATTTTGTAATAGCAAATAAACCCCCAAGATTCCAGAGGTTTAAATGGCACTGGTCTGTTTCTTGCTGGTACTTTACGTCCACGACAGGGCTGTCTCTCTGTCATGAGCTCTCTTAGAAGATAGATGACAAAGCACCTACTGTCTGGAATGATGGGAGAGAGAGAAAGAGCTCTGGAGGGTCTCAAATGGCAATTAAAAGCTTGACCTTGAACTGGTCCCATGGCCCCAGCCACCCGGAGAAGTGGGAGGAGGCCAAGAATTGCAATTGTATTATGTGCCCCAAAAGCAGAAACATTATATCTGGTGATCAGCCTTAATAAGTACAAATGTGAGATCAAAATAAGTACTTTTATTCAATCCATTTCAGGCCTGACTAGAACAGAAAGGCTGACTCTCAACCCAAGAAAGAGAATCTTTTCCACCCTATAGTCTTTGAGCCAAGACATTGGCTTTCCGCATCCCCCCACCCCACATCTTCAGACTCCAAGTGAAATATCAGCTCCTCCTGGGTCCTGGGCCACTCCTATTCAAGATGAAAATGGGCATATTCTTTGACCTAGCAAGTCCACTTCATACCTCAGAATGAATATGTGATTATAAGTTATTATCTCAGTCTCAAAACTGTATTTCTGAATGCATGTGCCAAGAAGATTAAAAACCTAGGGAGACCACACACAAGCATAAGTTGGAGAATGGGACATCTGGTCACTTCCACAGGAAAGACTGTTATGAGACCGAATGGCCAGAGCTATGATTCTGGCTGTGGTCCCAAAGCCCGGGGAGGCCCATCTGGAGAGAGACTGTCGTCCTCTCTTGCCTATGAGACTTCAATTTCACCATCTCCGGAGACAACATCCCCACTGGTAAGAAGGCCTCACTGGAGAAGGAAGGCAAACCTAGCAGCAAGTTCACAGTCCCACACATGAGCTGGTTCCCTCTTCTAGATGCTAGGACAAAATTGGCTTTTCAGTGGCTCTGGAGGTGGTTGTATCTAGAATTTGATGTCTTGGGACACCTGGGTGGCTCAGTGGTTGAGCATCCATCTTCAGCTCAAGTTGTGATCCCGGGGTCCTGAGATCGAGTCCCACATCGGGCTCCCTGCTGCTTCTCCTGCCTGTGTCTCTGCCTTTCCCTCTCTGTGTCTCTCATGAATAAATAAATAAAATCCTAAAAAATATATATCTGATGTCCATAAAGGTAGGCCAAGAAGTTGTTTGCTCCTTGTCTTCAACATGCAGCCACACAAATCAGCAAGATCACTGATACTCTACACATGAGAAAGATACGGAGCCCAAAATGACAGATTACAAAGATCTTCATGTGTATGGCATGTATGAAAACCAGCAGGAAGAAACAGCTTTTCTTGGCTCCAACTCATTCATTCATTCATTCATTCATTCATTCAACAAGTATTTATCAAACCCCTATATTGGCTGACACACTGTAGCTAAGCATTCTACTTTTGAACAAGAAAAACAGGCAAGGCGTAGCTTCATGAAGCTGGCTTTCCACTGGGAGACAGATTGTCAGTCACACAAACAAATGCAAAATTGCAGAAGTGACAAATGACACAAAGGAGAAGTTCATGGTGCCAAGAGAGCCATAATGCAGGGTGTCAGCTTATGATAGAGGACAGGAAAGGCTTTCTGGGGAACAGATGCAAGAGTGATGAGAAAAGAGGTTTCCTAGCATAGGAAACAGCCTATGGGAAGGCCCGGGGCTAGGAAGAGGTCACCAGGAGGAGATTTTGACCTTCTCTATCCTGAAAGCAGATGAATAGGCAATGGTATTTTCTTTTTGCTCTTCTGTAGTTTCATTTTTTACTTTTTTTTTTTTTTTTTAAGATTTTAAGCTATGTCTGCACCCAGAGTGGGGCTTGAACTCACCATCCTGAGATCAAGAGTTGTCAAGAGTTGCACATTCTACTGACTGAGCCAGCCAGGTACCCCTCTTTTTTTTTTTTTTTTTTTTTTTTTTACTTTTTCTAAACCTCTCTGGAAAACAAATCTGACGCATGATGGTGTGGACATCTCTAAGAACCCCTGTTGGTTCCCTCACTGATTTGAGACCCCGCCTCCCCTTGGATCTGTTTCTTTTCCATGTCATTGATTTATTTGTGTACAAAAACCATACTCTTGTCGTTACTGAGAATTCAAAATATCTTGCAGTGCAGACTCCCTTATCTCGTCATTTTTTTTTTTTTGGAAAAAAATGTTAAAATTGCAGAGAATAATAAAACACCACCTGCCACATATTATTAGGGAGGAGTAATTTTTTAGCGTAGTTGCTTCAGACATGTGTCTCAGGAAAATGTATAAAATGTAGCAGATTGATTCAAAGTCCCCAGCCCACTGCCCTTCCTCCCACCCTAGGGGTAACCACCAACGTGAACTTGAGTGGAGTCTTCAGTCCACATTTTAAAACTTTAACTTAATTTGTATCTACCCACAAGGAAAATGCCATATTGTTTTGTGGGTTTTCACTTATTTATTCCTCCAGGTGAGTTTTAGAATCATCTTGTCTAAATCCCTGTAGACTCCCTTTTTTGGATTTTTATTGGAGATGCATTAAAGGGATTTATTACTTTGGAGAGAATTGACATCTTTACATTATTAGTCTTTCCCTCTAGGGATGAAGTATGTTTTTCATTTATTCAAGCCTCCATCAAGTCCCTTCATAAAATATCTATTTTCCTCCTTGTTGGTAGGGCCCATTACTTGTTATGTCTGGGTAGTTTTCGATCTGTGTTGATGTGAAGAATAGGATTTTATTTTTGTATTATAATTGCCAATTCATTCTTACTGATATAAAAAGAGGTTAATTTTTGAAATACTTGTTTGATAAGTGGCCATTTCACTATCCTTATTATATTTAATACTGTAGTTTTGCAATGGATTCTTTTGTGTTTTCTTGGCAGAGAGAGTATATGTCATACTAGAATTTTGCAAATAATGATAATTTGGCCTGTTTTTTACAGACAGTCACACTCCATTTTTTTTTCTTACTCAATAAGTTAGCCAGGACTTCCAGAACAATGTTAAATTATTTGGCGATGTCTATTATATCATATCCAGTGAGGTATCTTCACCTCGTCCTTTTTCTTAAGAGAAGTGCCTCCGATACTGCGCTTTTTTATAGAGTATCAGCAGCTGTTTGAGACAGGCTTTATCGTGATATGGTTTTTTCTTTTACAATAATGAGAGGCTCCCCCTCACCCCCCACAACCTATGTGTATTTACAAAGCAAAGTGGATTAAAAAAGAAAACTCACGTCTTTTTTTTTTTTTTTTTTTTTTTTGGTACTATTTTGCAAAATTGAAGATTCAATTCCCATCAGTTCTCTCTCTGGTTATTTGTGTGGGGAAAAAGCATGAGACTGGCTCTAGTTCAGGCTTTGAGTCTAGTTAATGGTTTCATTTTGGGCAAGTCCTCTTACTTCTCTGGCCCTCAGCTTCCCCCCACCACCACCCTGCCCCGTAAAAAGGAGAAGGATAAGATCATTTCTAAAATTTACTTCAATTTGTTAATAATTGAAGCCCTGCTGGACACCTGGGTGGCTCAGTCAGTTGAGCAACCAACTCTTGATCTCAGCTCATGTCTTGATCTCAGGGTCATGAGTTCAAGCCTCGCGTTGGGCTCCATGCTGGGTGTGGGGCCTACGAAAGAAAGAGAAAGAAAGAAAGAAAGAAAGAAAGAAAGAAAGAAAGAAAGAAAGGAAGGAAGGAAGGAAGGAAGAAAGAAAGAAAGAAAGAAAGAAAGAAAGAAAGAAAGAAAGAAAGAAAGAAAGATAATTGAAGCCCTACTTTACTGAAACCTCTATTTTCTTAGTCATGTAATTTCACAGAGTTAACCACACCCCATAATTTGACAAGACTAAAGATTAAACACTTAGGTTGTGTATATAGGAGACTGAACTGAATTCAAGATAAGTAGACTGTAAACCTGCATCAAGTTCATGGCTAAAATTTCATTTTATTTTTTTTTAAGATCCTTTCATTTATAATAATCTCTACACCGGTCGTGGAGTTTGAACTCACCACCTAGAGATGAAGAGTTGCCTGCTCTACTGATGGAGCCTGCCAGGCGCTCCACGGCTAAAGCTTTAAAATAATAACTACCACTTATTGAGTACTTACTGGGTACCTGTTTTGCTTACACTATAGCCCAGTATTGCTTGTAACAGCTCTACAGAGTAGGGAGCATCATGATTCCCATTTTACAGATGAGGAAGCAGAGGCGCAGTGGGGTAGAAGCTCTGGAGGTTAGCCCCGCCCCCCTCCCCAGGGCCTGTAGGTCCCTTCCTTTCCATGGACCCTCCTTCCCGTTCACAGAGCCTGGGAAGCTCAAGTTGACAGTGTCCAGTCTCCCTCACAAGTAAGTTCTGGATCTGACTTGACTTTCCTCCGTCAGCTGCGCTGGCCAGGGACTGGATTTTGAAATGGAGTCAGGAGGGGAAAGAGGCAGGTTGCAAGGCTGTGTTTTTGCAGATCCTGGAGGCTCTGAGGACTGCAGTTGTGGGCCTGGCTTGCTAATCCCCAGATCACAGTCAAGACAGGGGGTCCCGGGTCCCCCCAACCCCCATTCCGGCTGGGATGGCAGCTCCCCGAGTCTGCAGATTGAGGCAGAGAAGTCGTGTCCTTCCGAGGGCCCGCTTCTCCAGAGCCCTTCTGGAAGCCATCCCCAGAGGCCAGTCTCTGGCCACCCCTCCAGCCCTGCCAGCAATGCTGCGAGCACCTAGGCCCCTGAGGAAATCCCTTTCTTCTTAAACCGGTTTAAGTAATTTCCATTATCTGCGCTTGAACTGGGATCATGATGAGCCATGTCATTAATCTTCCTTTTCATGTGCCCCCTTCAGCTCCGTAGGAGAAGCCCCACAGTCTAATGAATTTGGATCCGTGACCTGAGTTCTAGGCGCACCCCCGCTACCTAACAGCTGCGTCCTCTGGGCGAGTTCCTCACCCTTCCACGTCTCTGATTTTGGTTGTTGCTGTTTCATCTTTGATGTGAAGGAATAGAGTGTCACTTTTGGCTCTAACATTCCATGATTATTGTCAGCCTAAAGGAATATGAAACACCCGGGGGCGCGGGGGGCGGGGTCCTGGTGGCTCAGTGGTTGAGCACCTGCCTTTGGCTCAGGTCATGAACCCAGGGTCCTGGGATCAAGTCTCACATTGAGTCTCTGCCTCTCTCTGTGTGTCTCTCATGAATAAATAAATAAAATCCTTGAAAAAAAAAAAAAAAGAATATGAAACACCCGGAAGACTGCCAGGTGGACAGGTCACAGGAAGCCAATGACACACCTGTCAGTAGCAAGGCCATGTCAGTGCCCAACTCTTGGCTCTTCCTTGGTCTAACCCATGTGGCAAAATGGTCTGAGGTGGGCCTGGGATCCAGACCCCTCCCTGGGGAGGGACTGGACCCCTCGGAGGCCCACGCTGAAGGCAGGGGGAGGCAACCCCAGCAGGACTTAGCTTCGTGAGGAAGCTGCTGAGCACACAAGCCAAGCAAAAGGTCAGGAAACTGGAAAATCAGGACAGGACCCTGGAGAATCCTGAGGGCAGAGGTCAATCACAAGGCAGGGACAGAAGCCAAGAAGGCCAGCCGCCAGCTGGAGGCCACAGAGGGGACAGTTGGTAGAGCTGGGGTCCAAGCAGGGATGAGGAAGGCAGTCGGGCCTCACCAGCGAGGATAAGGATTCGGAGTCCAGGTTGTGAGTGAGAGGGGGGAGCTCATCCACCCTCCGCTTCAACTCAGCCAGCACCGTGCCTGATCATCGGATTGCAACATCAGGTTGCGACATCAGGTTGGCCTGAGTGGGTGCAGACCTCAGAGTCCTAACAGAGCACACGCGCTCTTGGAGCAGACGCTTCCAGGCCCAGGGATAAGCAGTGTTTTCATAAGTGGGCACATCAGGGGCATTTGGGGAGAATGGTTCTGATGTGCTCAGATGACGGGGGACGAAACTAGGTGCTATTGAATTCTGGCAAATTGTCTAGGGGATGGGGCGGGTGAGGGGGGAGAGAGCCAGGCAGGGTGCATTCTAGCCACGGAAGGGTGGACCTCCAAGGTCTCACGTCCCTCAGGGAGAGTCTTCACTCTCACAGTTGCTATGCCCATGTTGATGGTTCCTTCCACCCCCCTCTCCCCATACCAACCCTCTAAACACGGCCCCTTCCAATTTGCTCCCCAGCCCTCCCAGCGAGGAGATATTCGTCAGACACAAATGACTAAGGAAACACAATGTGTTTCTCTTCCCAGAGGCTGTGGCCCTTCTTCTAGGCAAACCAGCCGATGATGGACCCAGAACAGCAGCAGAACACTGCGGGGCAGGACCCGGGTTGATGCGACCTTACCCCGAAGGACAGCCCCTCAATCTGCATTGTTCACCGATTCTGTTAACTTGTGAGTCCGTCTACCCACTGAAATTCACTTGTGACCCCAAAACCAGGACTCGGCAGGAACCTTGGGGTCACTCCCAGACAAGCACAGAGCAGAGAAGATCTTGAGCCGCTCAGCGCGCCCGCCCCCAGCCGAGGCTGGACGACTCTGCCCTGCTTGCTTCAGCTCCCAGACTGTCAACCAGTGTCCCCTTCCTAGTCTATGTAGTTCCCTGGCTCGTGTGCTCTTTGTAGGTGGCTTCGCTATTTAACGGCTCCAAACATAGCGCTGGTAACGTGCTGCCTCGTGCTGCCACGTGCGAGCAGGCCGCGATGTGCCTTAAGAAGCAAGCGGTCGTGTTAGAGAAGCTTCCTTCAGGCATGAGTTTCGGTGCCGTTGGCCACGCGTGCAAGGCGGAGGCATCAACACCATATACAAAGTAAGGTGCTCTGAGATGGAAACACACTTGATACAAGGTTATGTGTTGATCGATTGATTGACGAAGATTCCAGAAGCTCGGAGGAAGCCATCAGAGCGGTAGTCTGGTATTGGCTAAGCACTGCCTACAGTGACTTTATAAGACGTAACTACCTGGACTAACAAGACTGGGCCGTCCTTGCTCCTTGGTCTAGCTCCGAACACTGCTTCACCCCGACACCATGACTAGGGGCCTCCTGCGTGATGCTTGCAGAGAATTACAATGAAAGTATGAGGAAGTATTTTTCAAGATCTTTACTTCCTTTTTTTTTTTTTTTTAAGATTTTATTTACTTATTCATGACAGACACACAGAGAGAGGCAGAGACACAGGCAGAGGGAGAAGCTGGCTCCCTGCGGGGAACCCGACGTGGGACTGGATCCCGGGACCCCGGGGTCACGCCCGGAGCTGAAGGCAGGCGCTCAACCACTGAGCCCCCCAGACGCCCCGAGATCTTTACTTCTTCACCTCTGTGTAGACATGGCCAAGAGTTCTCATCGGCAGGCCTTGAATCTGATGGTCCCCTTAGGATGGGATGCGACGTTCCAGAAACAAAGGCAGAGAAGAAGCTCCGCAGTCATTCTACCTGAATATATATATTTTAAACTATC
Source organism: Canis lupus dingo (assembly GCF_003254725.2). Taxonomy (NCBI): domain Eukaryota; kingdom Metazoa; phylum Chordata; class Mammalia; order Carnivora; family Canidae; genus Canis; species Canis lupus. The sequence continues at coordinate 46,923,879 of NC_064255.1, forward strand.
TTACAGCTTAAGGGGACTTCTCCCCCCTGAACAGATAGATCCCTGATGAATATAAAGCTCTTGAAACGGGCTCCTAAGTGAAGAATAATTTCGCTGACGGGTGTTCACTCAGTCTCGACCTGGAGTCCTGAGCAGCAAGCTGGGTCTGGGGCAGTGCCGGGGGGCAGGTGGACAGGGGAGGCCTTCCTCCTCCCCCAGCAGATGGAGTCACCAACAGAGGGCCATTTCCCTTTGGCTCTGAGTCGGCACCCTTCCAGAATCCTCCGGATGGGAACTGGAGCCCAAATAGCAAGCCCCAAAAAAGAATAAGCCCAAATAGCAAGAATAAATGCGGGCGACCCCGGGAGAGGGCTGCGGGTACAGACGCCTGGCAAGGGTTCCCCTGAATCCTCAGGGCACAAGCCTCATCCTGACACCAGGATCCTGTGTTTATGATGATTAAGCAGTGACCCCAGGTAATCCACTTCCCGAGATCGTTGAGGTGTCTTGTGAGGCTTTGAGGAGCTCAAGCCTTGGCTAAAAGCTCTGCTTCCCTGGAAGGAAAGGCTTGTCAAGGGGACTCGGACTCTCTTTCCTGCTGTGTTTCTCTGTTAAGTTGTGGTGAATTTTTTTTAATAATCAATTCATTTTTTATTGGTGTTCAATTTGCCAACATACAGAATAACACTCAGTGCTCATCCCACCAAGTGCCCCCCTCAGTGCCCGTCACCCAGTCACCCCCACCCCACCCCCGCCCTCCTCCCCTTCCCCCACCCCTAGTTCATTTCCCAGAGTTAAGAGTCTTCATGTTCTGTCTCCCTTTCTGATATTTCCCACTCATTTCTTCTCCCTTCCCCTCTATTCCCTTTCACTATCATTTATATTCCCCAAATGAATGAATTTCTTTACTTTGCATTTAAATTCTCAGGATAAAAAGGAGGTTTTCCTCTCCGTCGTTCACTGCGCCCCAAGCTCCTAAATGCCACTGGGTTCTGAGCTCCAAGTCCTGGATACACATTTCTCACAGAAGAAAACTGAGGCCTCCAGAGCGGCCTCCCCAAGCCAGGGGCCCTCTGGGCCTCCCTCTGGGCCTCCCTCTGGGCCTCCCTTTGGGCCTCCCTCTGGGCTCCTCTGGGCCTCCCTCTGGGCCTCCCTTTGGGCCTCCCTTTGGGCCTCCCTCTGGGATCCTCTGGGCCTCCCTCTGGGCCTCCCTCTGGGCTCCTCTGGGCCTCCCTCTGGGCCTCCCTCTGGGCTCCTCTGGGCCTCCCTCTGGGCCTCCCTCTGGGCTCCTCTGGGCCTCCCTCTGGGCCTCCCTCTGGGCCTCCTCTGGGCCTCCGCAGCTCCCCGCGGAGCAGCTTGTGTGGCTGAGTCCAGGGAGGAAGTGGTAACTGGGGACAGACGGGGTCAGACGCCTTCCAGTCCTCCACTTAGTGACACGCTTTCTCACACAGAGGCCGAGAGCTCGGGCCTCCAAAAGCGTCTTTCGAGAGAACATTCCGCCAGGAATGTTTTCTTCCTAAGAAGAGGCCTTCTCTTTTCCCCGGGGACCCCGAGCGTTTGAACCTCAGACCTTTCGATCCCTTGACAGAAGCCCTAAGCCGCAGTGGGCCCCACGCTGGAGGACGTGCAAGGGCCAGGCCGGGGCTTCCCCCGGCTGAGCGCTGGAGCCCGGGCCGGTCTGCCCACCCGGCGGCGGACTCGGGGCCCAGCTTCCTCCCCTCCGGGAGCGGCAGGGCCAAGCCAGCTCCCGCGGGCGCCCCGGGCCTCGCTGTGTGGGGCAGCGGCCTGTTTGCCGCGTCGCCCTCCTCCCGGGGACCCTCGGAGGCGCAGCAGCGCGCAGGCCGCCCCACGGGCCGGGCTCCAGGGGGGCCGCTGGGCTCCCGCAGGCCGCAGGCCCGGCCTGAAGAGAGGCGGTCACGGTCACGGCGCGCATCTGCCTCCTCCCTCCTTTGCTTTCTTATCTGATTTGCAAAAATGTTCAGCAAATGTTCAAATCTGTGTGTGTGTCTGGCTGTCTGGCTGTCTGTCTGGTGGGGATGGGGTTTCCTTCAGTCTGGACAAGAGGAAAGCCCAAAGGAGGGGCGGGGGGCAGGTGCTCAGCTGAGCAGGCGAGGGCGCGAGTCCAGGGAGGGCAAGGGCCAGGCGGCCCAGGGGCAGCTCCAAGGGCTCCCAAGCCCCCCGGGCCTCCCCCCACACCTCCCCTCTCTTCACTGCTCCCAACATGCCCTTCGCCCCCAGTGCTCCCCGCTTCCCGGGACAGGCCCACGGAGCCCGCGCCCCTGGGCCCTTCTGGGTGGTCAAGGGCATCCGCAGGCGAGGGGACTCTGGAGAGCAGCTCAGGGCCCACGCCGGGCTCCACGAGCAAGGGACGCCCGTTCCCCACCCCTGGCTCCTGCTCAGATCCCAGCTCCTGACATTCCAGTAGCTTCTGCCTTGGGCTGTAGAACTTCTCTCTTCCCTCCAAATGCGAATGTCCTCTGGGTGGGGTAACACTGGTAAAATTGGGGCGAGGTGACCACATCGTCCAAATATCAAATCAGAATATTCACAAAGCACTTTTCCTATTTTTTTTTTTCATTCAGTGAACTCTTTTTCTAGAAATCTTTCCCAGGGGCCCTTGGGTGGCTCAGTTAGTTGAGTGTCTGCCTTCGGCCCAGGTCATGATCCCAGGGGCCTGGCGGGGGGAGCCCTGTGTCTTCGTCCTCTACCCCTCACATTCTCTCTCTCTCCCTCTCTCTCTCTCTCATAATCAAACCAAGCAATAAATGTTGTAAAAAAAAAACATTTTTAAGAAAACTAAAAAAGGAAATCCACCCTTACCCGCACATCGTCCCCTCCCATACTTTGCAGGAAGTATAACCACCGTCCACAAAGTGTGCTGTGTCTTTCTGGGCATTTCTGGTGAGTGTGTGCATGTGTGTGTACTTTAACAAAAACATACTCCTCCTTATATATTTCCAGTATTCTATTTCTTTTTCACTTACTGATTTAGAATCGTCTTTCCAGCAAGACATTTGTTTTCAGTCTATGAATATCACTTGAAAAAATCTTCAAAAGGTGCGCTTCACTTGCGACATACTTAACAGATGACCTCTGCTTTTGTTATTGCCCTTGGTCTTCGCGAAGCAGAACAAAATTACAGAAAGTCGGGGGTTTCCTAGAGCAGCCGTCTATCAGCTCTTTCGGCAATGATGGAAATGTGCTCAAAAACAAAAAAATATATTTTATAAATATAAAAATACATATATAAAATACAAAAAATATATTTTACAAATATAAAATATAAAAATAAATATATAAATTTTAAATTTAATAAATTTTGATTTTTTAAAATATTTATTTTAAAATTTATTTATTTTAAAATATTTAAATATTTATTTTAAAATAAATTTTAAGAAATTAAAAAGGAAAAGGGATACCTGGGTGGCTCAGCGGTTGAGCATCTGCCTTCGGCCCAAAGCGTGATCCTGGATCCAGTCCCACGTCGGGCTCCCTGCACAGAGCCTGCTTCTCCCTCTGCCTCTCTCTCTCTCTCTGTGTTTCTCATGAATAAATAAATAAAATCTTAAAAAAAAAAAAAAGAAAGAAATGTGCTCTCTGTGCTGTCTGACACGGTAGCCCCTGCAGTGGCTGGGGAGCTCTTGCCATAGGACGAGTGCTCCTGAGGAAATAAATGTTTATTTAATTTTAATTAATTTGGATGCTAATTTAAATAGCTTTGGGCAGCTAGTGGCTGCTGTATCGGACAGCACATTTCTAGATTCTGGATGATTCCATCACCTACTCCTAGAGGAGTTACAGGAAGAAACTTTGAAGGCAGACTTCCTCGATTTGAAGCAGGATCTCTTCCAGGTACTGCCACTGTGACTTTGCATCACTCAGCCCCTCCTCTGAGCCTCAGTTTGCTCATCTGTAAAATGAGGATAATAGCAGAAATGCCCTAGGGAGCTGCGATGAGGGTTCCCCGAGTTAATACCTGTGAAGCAGTTGAACACACACGTGCTTGGTAACTATGGGATATCTAAGTCCTTCCTAAGAATAGGAATGGAAGGGGCAGACTCTGGGGAAAGGAAGGAGACTACAGAGAAGAACTTTCGAGCAAAGAAAAGGGTGCTTTGGTTTTTCTTTCTTTCTTTTTTCTTTTTTTTAAGATTTTTATTTACTTATTCATGAGAGACACAGAAGGACAGAGAGGCAGAGACACAGGCAGGGGGAGAAGCAGGCTCCATGCAGGGAGCCCGATGTGGGACTCGATCCCGGGTCTTCAGGATCAGGCCCTGGGCTGAAGGCAGGTGCTAAACCGCTGAGCCACCCAGGGATCCCCTGGTTTTTCTTTAAAAAAAGAAAATATATATATTTTTTAATTTGGTCAACAGAGAGAGAGTGAGCACAGGCAGGGGGAGCGGCAGGCAGGGGGAGACGGAGAAGCAGGCTCCCCCCTGAGCAGGGAGCCCAACGCAGGGCTCCATCCCAGGACCCCGGGACAATGACCTGAGCCAAAGGCAGATGCTTCACCGACTGAGCCCCCCAGGGGCCCCAAGAGGGAGCAGTGGGTCTGCAGCGCAGAGACATCACAGCAGGTTCCCCGTCCCACAGGCCTTACCTTGACCCCAGACTTTCAGCCCAGGGCGATGATGAGCAAAAGCTGGTTTCCACCCGGATACCAGCAGAACTGCTGGGGCCACCTGGGGAATTCCTCTTGGCCCCTGAGGGCGCCTTCCCAGTCTAGCATCTCACAACCAGGCCCGGCCTGCACCCGCCTGGACCTGTAAGACAAAGGCCTGCCCTGCGGCCACCCCTGCAAGACAAAGGCCTGCCCTGCGGCCACCCCTGCCCGCCCCTGGCCTTCGGAAGCCAGGCGGCTGCACAGGCCTCTGTCTCTAGCTTCGTCCAAGAAGTGGGAGCCTCCTTGCCCGGGCAGACAATCTGCACAGTTGGAACCCCCTGGCCGAGTGAGGCAAGCATGTTTCGTGCCTAAGAGGAGCTCACGCATTCCTTCAGGCCGTGCGCCCTGCCCGCCTACACTAACACACCCACGTCCAGGATGCCTGGAGGCTGTTTCCTGGCTACACCTCGGTGGGCAGCAAGATCACCGAGACCCCTGTCTGCCTCTCTCGTCCCCACCCAGTGAGTGATTTCATGAATGAATGAATGAGTGATAATTGAGTGAGCCCCTGAAAACCCATATTCTAAAACACACATTCTCTGAACGTCCACCTTCTGCATGACTAACAGAATTTCAGCCCTGTCTTGGGTCAGTGTGGATTGTAAAGAAGGGCAAGGAACATTCCCTCACTTTAGGAAAAGGCACCAGCGGCAGACTGGCCATCAGCAGCGCCCCAGAGTTGAAGCGCCAACTCTGCGCTCCGGCCTAGAGTCTCGACCTGCTTTTTTTTTTTTTTAAGATTTAATTTGTTTATTCATGAGAGACACAGAGAAAGAAGCAGAGACACAGACAGAGGGAGAAGCAGGCTCCACGCAGGGAGCCCGATGTGGGACTTGATTCTGGGACTCCAGGACTATGCCCCAGGCTGAAGGCGGATGCTCAACCACTGAGCCATCCAGGGATCCCCCTCGACTTGCTTTTTTTGCTGTCAAATGTAGGAGAGCCACAGATGAGTCCCAGGACGCCTCCAAGCTCACACCTCGCACACCACCTGCGCTCCCCGGGGTGAGCCCATCCTACCTACCCAGTTGCGGGTTTCTCAGCAGGAGAACATTTCTGAAGGATTGGTGGTGTACCCCAAAGTAATCGAGCGGCGCATTCGGCAAGAGCTACCCTTCGTGGCCACAGAGAACATCATCATGGCCGAGTGACAGGCTGGGGGTAACCGCCAGGATTCCATGAGAAAATCAGGGTGCTTTCCCAGGAGGCAGCTGCTGTGGTCAAGCAGGAAGGGGGTGACAGTGACCTCATAGAGTGAATCCAGGCTGAGGCCTACGTTAGTCCCATTCACCCCCAGTTGGACCGTCTACTGGATCCTTCTTCTTCTCTTCTGCATCCCGACAGGTGCAGAGATTCTTAGGAGAGGAGGTATATCCCCTGCTAAAACCATATGAAAGTGTAATGAAGGTGAAAGCAGAATCATGTCTGTAGAGTTGGAAAGAATTAAACGAGAAGTTGTTGGCTTCGTTAACTTAAAAAAAAAAAACAAAAACAAAAACAAAAAACAAAAAACAACCAAAAAAAGGCTTCCAGGCCCCTGGGAAGCCTGTCGAGAGCAGCAGGAGCACTACTCCGCTCTTGCTGCGGCTTCCCACAGGCCGGTCATCCCAGTGGTGCGACAGAGAGGTCCCCAGTGGTTGTCCTCTCGGGGAGCCAGGCCACCCCTCCAGACGCTGCTGCAGCTCTCATCACCTCACTGGCCTCTGGGGCGAGACTTCCATCCATCCACGAACCCCATTCCAAGGCTTCTTGGAAGCCTTCTGTCCTGGTGCAATGAAGCAGGCGGCCTCTTTTTCCACCAAATGTCCCAGAGGGAAATGACACTCCCCAAGAATCTGGACAAACTTTTTTTTAGAAGAAACAGCCTGAAAATTGCACGGATCCTTGTTACTTCAAGCGTTCGAGAAGAAAACTGCAGGAAGTGGTAGATTCAGGATATAAAGGACATCACTTTGCCTGCCTTATTATCTCATTTTTCAGTGGAGCTGACAGGACAGCTGCCTGTTATTACCGGGCACACCAGGAAATGTTTAGCTGCCAAACAGAAGAGAACGAGCGAGGGATTAGCGGCCCTGTTCATGCCACACAAATAGAATTCTTGCACCTGGTAGTCATGCAGTTAGATTTATCATCTTCGTAGGGTATGTTACTTAAATCCCATTTACAGAGAAACAAAAACAACCCAAAAAGGCGTCTTAATGTCATTGTGATTATGATAAGTATTAGTAACCACTTTGCAAGTTTTTAGCCTAGATGAAATTAATTGGTGGTGGTTTTCATTGAATCGCCCTAATCTTTTATTTGGCTCCCGGAAGGTCGTGAATTTGCTATTTTACGTTTCAAGTCAAAAGTGTTCTTCGAAACGGAAGCTGGATAACAGTTTAATCCTCCAGGAGGCTGTGACCATGGATGATGTGTAACAAGAGTGATCTCGCTGCAAGGTAGCAGATCACCTCCAGACCTGACATTTCAAAAGAAGTCAATAATTTGCTTCCCAGCTTCATTTTCTAATGCCAGGGGTGTGCGAGGGGGGGGGGGGGCGGTGCTTGGAGGGGTGGGAACAGAGGAGCCAGCTCCTTGAGACAGAGCACAGCAGAGGCCCGGGGCCTGGAGAGGCTGCGGAAGGATGGTTGGTGGGAGGCCTCCTTGTTCCCACCGGGAGTGAACCCACTTCCCTCGTGCCGAGCCCCAGGGAGGAATCCGGCAGGAGGAAAAGATGAGTCTTAGATCCCATGAAAAGTACTCTTTAGTAGGAATCTTGGAATCGTCTTGGAGGCTTGTCGCTTGGAGGATTAGGGACGAGCCCGGAGGCTGCTAACCCTTTGTTCCTCTTTGGCACTGCCTAGGGTCCCTGTCCACCAACCCCTGATGGAAGGCAGAGTGAGAGCACCGTGGACCCTGTAGGAGCGCCGCACGGTCTGAGCGCACCAGCGCTGCCTGGAGGCCCCGGGCACATTGGGGTTTTCCAGGGGGTCAGGGGAAGCATCGTGCTCCAGGGGGACAGGAGGCAGATGAAGGCAACCTTGAAAAGATCCGCACAACAGGGCTGTGAGGCCCCTGCAAGAGGTCAGGGGGAGCTAGAGGCACCTGCAAGAGGTCAGGGGAGCTAGAGGCACCTGCAAGAGGTCAGGGGGAGCTAGAGGCACCTGCAAGAGGTCAGGGGGAGCTAAAGCTCACCGTGGCTACGGAGGAGTGAAGAAGGAGTGAAGGCAGAGGAGGCTGGAGCCCCGAGCGCGGCCTTGAACACCCTGCCAAGGAGCCGGGCCTCGGGCCTCCACCAGATGGAGAAGAGTAATGCAGCGCTGGGGAGGCCGGTGTAACTGAGCCTCCGGCACGCATTGGTAGAGGCCGGGAGGGGAACACTCAGGAGGCCGGTGGGTTGCCCAAGCGGGAGGTGCTGAGGCTGCGGGGCCGCGAGCGTGGAGGAGAAACAGGCGCGTGGGGACGCGGCTTGGACAAGACCCGGCCTCGGGGCGCCGGCTGGATGCGGATGGCCCCTGCGAGCCGCCGGGGATGCAGCAGGAGGGAAGGCTGCCTTGGGACGGAGGGAAGGGGGACCTGGGCCCCCTGGGCCTGCCGGGGGGGGGCCCGCACAGAGGTGTCCCTTGGGACATCCACGCACCTGGTGCCCACAGGCAGTTGGGGAAGCACGGATTGGGTGGATTCCGTGTTGCTGGAGAAAGAGGTGGGGCTCGTGTCTGTGGGACCCAAGAGCATCACTCAGGAGCCGTGGGCGGCCGGGCCGCTGAGCAGGGCTTTGAAAAAGGGGGTAAAGGAGGGGGGCTTCAGGCACGGGCTGAGCGTTTGCTCCTCCTAAATTCCCCTGCTGAAATCCGAATCTTGCATGGGATGGTTTTCTGGGCGCTCGGGAGGTGGTGAGGTCACGGGGCTGGAGGGGAGCACCCTGGGGTAGGAGAGCCCCCGGGGGACCATGCCGTCTGGGACCCGGGAGGAGGCCTCCACCAGGCCCTGACTGCGCCACAGCCCTGCTCCGGGGCTCCCCGGCCTCGGCGATGGGAGATGCCAAGGCCCATTGCTCAAACCCCCCAGTCTGTGGACACTGGCGACGATGCACCCGCCAGACAGGCCTCGGGCTCAGCGCTGGCTTTAGCATCCCACCATTGCTGTGCCCGTTACAGACCCCAGCGGTTCAGCACCGCCTGCGGCCCAGGGCATGGTCCTGGGGTCCTGGGGTCCTGGGATCGAGTCCCACGTCAGGCTCCCTGCATGGAGCCTGCTTCTCCCTCTGCCTGTGTCTCTGTCTCTCTCTCTCTCTGTGTCTCTCATGAGAAAATAAATATTTTATTTTTTTAATTTTTTTTTTTTTAAATTTATGATAGGCACACAGTGAGAGAGAGAGAGAGAGGCAGAGACACAGGCAGAGGGAGAAGCAGGCTCCATGCACCGGGAGCCCGATGTGGGATTCGATCCCAGGTCTCCAGGATCGCGCCCTGGGCCAAAGGCAGGCGCTAAACCACTGTGCCACCCAGGGATCCCAATAAAATATTTTAAAAAAAGAATAATGCCTATAATGGGTTTAAAAATATCAAGTATATAAACAAAAGGGATGAGTTTCTAATATTAAAAAAGAGAGAGACAGAGAGAGAGAGAGCTGGGGCACCCTGAGGGGAGACCAGAGCCAGGAGCAGAGGAGCCAGACGGTGTGGAGGTGAGCAGGGCCCCGGAGCGTGGAGGCCACCAGGAACTTTCTAAAGAGCCGGATAGGAAAGCAGGAAAGAGCCTCTCGGGGATGCGGCATTAAGGGGGGACTTGCATCCTACCCTGAGCCCACATATGAGGGAGAGGCGGGGTGACAGGGAAGAGCGGGGGGCGGGGGGGAAGAGGGGTGACGATGGGAGGCACGGAGAGGGGGGCTGCTGGCCCTGTGCTGGTTCGGGCCCCCCTTCTCTGCGAGGCGGGGCTGCAGGACTTGCCGTCTGGTTTCCTGCGTGCACGTGCCCCTGCTCTCCTTCTCTCCACTGGGAGGGCCCCCCCGTCCCTCTGCACCCATCACCTTGAGCCAGAAGCCGCCTCTCCTGAGGCTCCCTCAGGTGCCCCTCGCTCTAGGGCCCCCCAAGCCTCAGGCTGCCGGTGATGTTTCCCTGTTCGGCGGCCTTGGCGTTGCATCTGGGTTTGGCCTTTTCTCGGGGCTCACCCCGAGTTGCCGTTGTTGGGAGTCGGGACGTCCCCACTAGTGGGAGTCGCCTGTCAAGGGCAGGATCGTACCTGAGCCACTTTGGAGCCTCCCCCTCCGTTCACCAGCCTGAACGGCGGGGTGCACACCGGGCACCCCGCAGCCCTGCCCAGGAGACCAAGTGCGCCCTAAGCCAGTGGGAGGAAGACACGGATCCCAGGGCCTCACGCACCCGTGGCAGTGAAGAGGTCCAGCAAAGGATCCTGGAGAGGAAAAAGTAAAACAAGACAAAATCAGAAAGGGAGACAAACCCGAAGAGACTCTTGGTCACAGGAAATAAACTCAGGGTCACTGGAGTGGGGAGGGCTTGGGGGGACGGGGTGCCCGGGTGATGGGCATGAAGGAGGGCACATGGTGAGCCCTGGGGGTTATATAAGGCTGAGGACTCGCTGACCTGTGCCCTCTGAAACCTTTTATTATTTATTTTATTTTATTTTATTTTATTTTATTTTATTATTTATTTTATTTTATTTTATTTTATTTTATTTTATTTTATTTTATTTTATTTTATTTTATTTTTTCTCTGAAACCTTTAAGGTTGAATCCATTTCAAGGCATGTCGTGGTGGCACAGTAGTGGTGGGATGCTAAAGTGTGCGGCCAGGTCTCGTACACTGAGTGTTCAACCTGCAGTGTTTTGGACGATAGAAGGGACATTCCATTGTCTTACAAGCAGGGAAATAAGGGCACAGTTGACCACTAGAAGGTGGTGCTGGTGGTGCAACTGGTTTTGGAGGCAGTACTGGAATTCTCCTACTCCTATGAGTGAAGGGACGGTCTGGTTTAGTACATTTTGCGTCGTATTTACAATTTGGATGAGCAAATAAACATTTTGCAGCAAATTTACAATTGGGGAAGGCTTTGCAGGGTGAAACAGGCTGATGGTAAACACACTCATCCCCATTTTTACAGGCAGGCCAGTACTTGCAACGCTCCAGAAGTTTCTCTGGCTTCTGGACCACACTCACTTCACTCATTTCAGCCTGACGGATCTGTAGGGTTTCTGCCGTTACTGGGTCAATCTGCAGTCGGGATAATAACAGCCTCTGCTGAGTTCCTTGGCTTTTTTCTATATTATCTCCCTTTGCTTCCTCTTCTTTAATGGGGGCTCTGTCAAGGGCAGGATCGTACCTGAGTCACTTTCGAGCCTCCCCCCTCCTCCAACAGCAACACGGGGTGAACCACGAGAAAAGACCATATAATACACTATATGTTAATTCATTGAATCTATATTTAAAAAATGAACAAACAAATAAATGAGAGATGGAACTCATAACCTGGGAATACACTTACGGGGCGCCCGGGTGGCTCAGTGGTTGAGCGCCTGCCTTGGGCTCAGGTCATGATCCCAGGATCCTGGGATCGAGTCCCGCATCGGGGTCCCCATGGGGAGCCTGCTTCTCCCTCTGCCTGTGCCTGTGTCTCTGCCTCTCTCTCTCTCTCTCTCTCTCTGTGTGTCTCTCATTAATAAATAAATTAAAAAAAAAAGAAAATGATTTGCATCTTAACTTGAACACCTAAATAAAATGTATTGGAAAAATAAATGCACCATGATCAAAGGCACATATAAAAATATTTGAGTGATCTTTGCCACCCAAGGCAAGTCATGTAACCTCTCGGTTTAGTGATTGCGGTTCCTCAATCACTAAAGGGAGAATAATAATTATAAAGGCTACTTTTAGTGCTGTTTCAATCATTGCATAAGACGGTGCATATACAGTGCTAAGCACATTTTGCATACAGTAACTGCTTAATAAATAATAGATATTACTATTATTAACCAACTAGACAATCTCTGAGACCCATTGTGACTCAGTTCTGTGATTTTTTTCTTCCCCAGTGCAGATGATTAAAAGTAAACCATAGCTATAAAACATGCTCGCATTTGATAATGCATGATAGCCGTGAAGCTAGGGTTAATCCTATACTTTTTTTTTTCAATTTTATTTATTTCTTCATGAGAGACACAGAGAGAGAGAGAGGCAGAGACACAGGCAGAGGGAGAAGCAGGCTCCATGCAGGGAGCCCGACGTGGGACCCGATCCGGGGTCTCCCGGATCACACCCTGGGCTGGAGGCAGGCGCTAAACCTCTGAGCCACCAGGCTGCCCTAATCCTATACTTTAAAGTAGAAAAAAAAAAAAAAAAAAAGTCAGAACTTGAAGCAAACTGAGAAAAGGACCCTTCCAGATCTCTTTCTGTAAACATTTCTAATGTAATTAGGGGCTAATATAGCTCATTCATTTGTTCACTGCACAAGCAGTTTGGAAGCTCTTAGAATGTGCAGACCGCTCTGGAAGGAGCCGCAAGGGAATCCAAGGGGAATAAAACTCGAGCTTTGCTCTGAGGTGTTCAGAGGTGGGGGGGGGAATAAATAACCGCACACCACAAACAGCCTTCTGTATGGATAGGAGCCGGTCCTGGAGGAGGGCTCTAGGACAGGGGCAGAGAGGACCAGGCCGTAACAAAGATACTGCACCAGGCACATCAATCTAGAAGCAAAAGCCTTAGGAGCTTGCCTTTGACCATGCTGGATTAAGAAAAAATATGCTGTTCCTCTGAGTTTCCTTCTCTCCTTCACTCAAATTCTTCACAAAGGTGGGGAAAGGGGCTGGCTTGCCCACAGGAAGCGCCAGCGGGGCCCGAGGACGCCAATATCAAGGGACCTTCCATTATTAGGGCCGGTTGGATTTAGGGAGCCCTCGGAGGTTTGGTGACGTCTGTAGAGCAGGTTGATGCTGGATTTTTTTTTTTTTTAAGATTTTATTTATTCATTCATGAGAGACACCGAGAGAGGAAGAGACACAGGCAGAGGGAGAAGCAGGCTCCATGCAAGGAAGCTCGGGACTCGATCCCAGAACCCCAGGATCATGCCCTGAGCCAAAGGCAGATGCTCAACCATTGAGCCACCCAGATGCCCCTGTTTTGTTTTTGGTTTTTTCTCTTTCTTTTTCTTTCTTTCTTTCTTTCTTTCTTTCTTTCTTTCTTTCTTTCTTTCTTTCTTTTCTTTCTTTCTTTCTTTCTTTCTTTTTTCTTTTCTTTTCCTTTCCTTTCCTTTTCTTTTCCTTTCTTCTTTCTTTCTTTCTTTCTTTCTTTCTTTCTTTCTTCTTTTCTTTTCTTTTCTTTTCTTTCTCCTTTCTTCTTTCCCAAGTCCTCAAAAGAGCCAACAGAACCAAAATCTGAAGGAGAGGTGCTTTTGGGCTTTCTATGGAAGCTAGGTCTTCATTAATTCAGAGACTTAACTGGCTTCCTAGCATTTCCATGAGCAGGGAAGCAACCTCGTCATGCAAGGAAAAGACACTCCTTAGAATGCCAAGCAGCATTTTTAAAACAGAATTTTCCAAACAATTTGCAATTTGAAATACAGACTTGAGCTCTAGGTTTTTTGAGAGGGGAAAGTAAGCCAACCGTGTGACTCTAATTAATGGCGCAGACCAGCAGCCCCTGGAAGCCATGAAAGAACTTCAGCCTATTGGCTCACTGGGGGGCTCTCCCCTTCTGCCTGTCGTGGGGTTCTAGGAGTGAGGCAGAGGGGGCTTCGGGGAAATGCTTGGTGGGGGCAACGGCAGTGCAGGACCCACCCTCGAGGCCACTCGTGTGGCCTATCCATTCCCTACCTGGGAGTATTTCCCTGGTGAACCTGAAGCTCATGCTTTGAAAGTCTTGGTGCAAGAAGAGTGTTCCACACTCACCAACAAACAAACAAAAACCAAAAAACACACACGAAAAAATGCCCTTGGCTTTAAAATGTCTAAACCCACCAGGCACTGGTGACAATTTTGAATTATTGACGTCAACATGAGCTTTTGGTGTTCTTAATAGAAGCTTTAGAGCATAATGAAGATCATTTGCAGATACTCTGAGTTTTTAAATTCACATGAAATCTGTTAGAGGCACAAATTTTAACTAACTCTGATACCTAGTTTTCTTTAGTCCATAAAGCTCAGTGTAGACACCTTATTATTCTATTCAGAAATTGAGAAAATTTTAACCATCGGTTTCAAGGGGATTTAAACCCTGTCAACTAAACATTACAGAAACGAAATTCTCCTAAACAGTCTCATTTGCAAACTCAATTAAATTCCATCAGAAATTCAAGCTCTCCTATATATTTAATATATTAAATATATATTATATTTTAGCACTTCAAATGCTTCTAACAAGCAAAAAGTTCCCCAAGTACTTACATTAACTCTAGCAAAACATAACCATAGTGAATCTCAAGTTCTCTTACGCATTCCAGAATGGTTTCTAGAGGTCTCTTTACACGTTTCAACTGACAGTTAGAAATTACGCTCTTTGAATTGGGATTGCAATCCTCTAATGAGCCAAATCCTCCTTTGCAAATACTTGAAATACCAAACAACACACATCATACTCAAGATTATAAACTCTCTTCAAACACACACACACACACACACACACACAACTCTCTTCCTGAACTTACACAAAAATGGTAACTGCAGATTTGATCAAGTTCACCATGTCTCTAGTTAACTCTGTATCTTAACACCATTAGTAATTCCACCAAGGGGGCACCTGGGTGGCTCAGTCAGTTGGGCATCTGACTCTTGGTTTCAGCTCAGGTCCTGATCTCTAGGTCATGAGATCGAGCCCCGCTTCAGACTCCAAACTCAGTGGGGAGTCTGCTTGAGATTCTCTCTCTCCCTCTCCCTCTGCCCCTCCCTCTGCTCTCATTTCTCTCTCTTAAAAAAAAAAAATCCATCAAGAGAACAGTTATACCATCCCAAGCAAAGGTCACCCCATTAGGAGAATGAGCATTCATATTGGCAGGAGGTTCCTGGCCAAGGTATGAGATTTTTTATCTCCCCCTGATGATGGCCAGAGCACACTCTCATTATGGTCACCATAGCAAAAGCAACTCCAGTCCATGCCCGTTAGAGGGTGTTGGTCTCTCCCAATTTTAAGATATATCACTACCTGGGGTGCCTGGGTGGCCCAGTTGGTTAAGCATCCAGCTCTTGATTTCAGCTTAGGTCAGGACCTCAGGGTCAGGAGATCAAGCCAATTGGACTCCATGCTGGGCATGGAGCCTACTTCAGAGTCTCTTCCTCCCTATCTCTGTCCCTCTACCCCCACTGCTCGCACTCTCTCTAAAAATATTAAATAAACCAATAAATAAAATAAAAATAAATTAAACATTTTAAAAAGATATATCATTACCTGGTGCATCTGCAGTCCAGAACCTGCCCATTTCCTTACTACTTTATTAACTAGAATATTCATGCCTAGTTCTATTCTGAATGTTTTTCTTATTCTTCCGGTCTGACCAGGCCATGACTCTTATAAATATCCAAAGGACATTTTTGTCAAATTTTGCATATCTGCCTTTGTCTGGCTCTGCCTATTACTCGATCGAAGCGATGGTCCAAACTGCTTCTGTCCAAATGACCCACCTCATCTCATAAGATGTGGGAAGGCTGACACACGCTCTTTCCCTCTCTCATTAGGTCCACCTCAAACAGAAGCTAGTTGCTCGCTCCCCAAGGGATCCACCCAAGATCACACACTGCAGATCAGACGAGGTGAAAAGTGGCTCTTTTTCACAGCACTGCCTCTCAGACTTGAGCGTGCGGGTGATGAGGACCCAGGATCTGGTTCATGTGCAGACTGTGATGCAGCAGGTCTGGCCTGAGGCCCAAGACTCCTCGTTTCCAAACCTCTGGCCATGCTGGCGCTGTTGGTCTTCCGACCACACCTTACATACGGAGCTTGATAGTTGATGGTGTTTGAGCTGAAGGGTCGATCTGGCCCCCAATTTCTATAAAGTATGCATACAAACATCTAGTTTCCCCTCACTAAGTCCTTCTGTCTCTTTTGTCAGTCGTCCTCAACTGATTCTCTGTTTCTCTCTCTCTCTCACACTCGCACACACATATACACGCACACCATGCTTTTTCTCTGCCCCCTTTCAAACCTGCTGGTGAGAATCTAATACTTGAGTCATTTAAAAAATATCATTCTGTGGAGTTGGAAAGAAGGCTCTAGGGAGGAAGGGCAAACATTTCAGCTATGTACTAATAATAATAGTTACCTTTTACTGGGTGCTAATTACACGCTAGTCACAAGAGCCATTGGTCTCATCTGATGCAATCCCAGGAAAAAGGTTATCATTACTTACATTTTATTTTTTTATTTTATTTTTTATTTTTTATTTTTTTCACTACTTACATTTTAAAGGATGAGGACACTGAGGCTCAGAAGTTATTGCAAGTTGCCTTAGGCCAGCGAGCTGGTACACAGCAGGGTGGGTAGCAGTTCAGACGCTCATTGAGGCTCATCCCACCAGGTGGCCTTGCGACTAACTTTGCCCACATGTAGCAGAAGTGCCTTGCAAGCTTTGGCCTCCGGAGGCTGGAAGCTTCGGCTCTCGCCTTTCTAGAACACCGCTGCCTGTGAAGAAACGCAGCCTCCCCTCCTTGAGGATGAGAGACTGCATGGAGGGTGAGGCCCAGTTATTCCAGTTGTTCCAGCAAACTAGACATGTATGGCACCAGCCACGCCTGGCCCATCTGCCGGCTGACCAGAGAGAGTCACAGGAACGAGCCCAGCCACCACCTTGTGGGACGCAGAGATGAGCCGCCCAGCTGAGCCCAGAGCCTAGATGAGGAAATAAACAGTTGTTGTTTTAAGCCACGAAAACACATGGAGGTTTGTTATATAAAAGTAGATGAGTGGGGTGCCCAGGTGGCTCAGTCGGTTAGGCATCTGCCTTTAGCTCAGGTTGTGATGCTGGGGTCCTGGGATTGAGCCCCACCTCAGGCTCCCTGCTCAGCGGGGGGTCTGCTTCTACCTCTCCCTCTGCTGCTCCCCCTGCTTGTGCTTTCACTCTTTCTCTCTCTCTCTCTCTCTCTCTCTCTCTGTCAAATAAATAAATAAAATCTTAAAAAAAAAAAAAAACCTAGCTAGTGAGCCAAGATTTGAATTCCAAGAATGTGGGAGCCTAAACCTCTTCTGAGTGAGCCCAAAGCCAGCACCCACCAAATCTAACTTGATGCTCCATAACTGGTCTTGGTCCTGCTTACTCCTCTCTGGGTTCCACCTCAGGCCTGGTCCCGCCCACACGTCGCTGCAGATTTCCCTGTCTGTCACCCCCAACCCGTCCCCTCGGACTGACTGCCTTCCAGTGTCCCCTCAACACCACCCCTTCCACTCTTCTCTGAGCTCTCTTCCTAATCTTTATGTAGGGTTAACTTCTAGTCCTCCTTTGATGTTCTAGGCCAGTGTCTCTTCCAGTTGGGTCAGCTTAAGAATCCTCTGAGGGCTAGGCACAAGGACCCCTGCAGGTGACGCTGTGACAGCGGTGTAACAGCGGGACAGACCAAACCTCGCAGCTGCATGAGTGGCGACCACAACACGACCTGTGGAGCTGTGGGATCACTGTGTCGTACCCCGGGAGTGAACATGACGTTGTATGTTGACTATACTCATTAAAAAAAAAAAAAAAAATCTGAGACTCTGCTAAAATGCAGATTCTGGCCTGGTGCTCTGTGGGAGGACCTGAGATCCTGCATTTTGAAGAAGCTCCCAGGTAATGCCTTCACGGTGGCCTGCGGGTCACCACTGGGGCAGCTAGGCTCTAGGCTACTCTGTGAGGCAACTGTGGCCCAGCTCCACCGTCCGCACGAGTAACGAGCAGAGCTGATGGAGGGAAGGCCCGGGCTGGATTCTTCCGGCCAAACAGATAGCCTCCGCTGGGCACTTGCCAACCCCCCTCAGCCCTGGCTCAGAGGAACCTGAGGTCATGTGCTGCGCGCTGACCTCATCGTGCTTGACCCAGGGCATAATGCAAGAGAGAACAGATAAAAGACACAGGTCCTGTGCTCGTGGCATTCAGACCACAGCGAGCATTTACTGAGCACCTACTGCAAACACGATGGGATGGAATCTGGGCAGGGGAGCCCAGGGCATCCTCTCCTGGGGCCTGGACCCCCTAAGCAAATATCGTTTTATAATGACACTTCTTTCTCTGGCCACCAGACAGGCCTCTGAGCTAGCTGAAGCCTGTGGCCTTTACCCAGGATGCTGTCGGATGCGATTCCATTGTAAGACAGCAGCGTGACTTTAGGAGTAAGTGTGACGCTGGAAATGTCACAGTGCAGTTAGTGTCCAGCTATCTGTGTGCAGAGGAATGATGAGTCTTTAAGAATGTGTGTGTGGGTGGCGCGGGGTGTGTGTGCCTGGGGGGCTCAGTGGGTTCAGTGTCTGCCTTTGGTTCAGGTCATGATCCTGGGGTGTTGGGATCGAGTCCCTCCCTGGGCTCCCTGCTTAGTGTGGAGCAAGCTTCTCAGCTCTTCCTGCCCACCTGTCCCCAGCTCCTGCTGTTGCTCAGGCACACGTACTTAGGTGCACGCTCTCTCTTTCTCTCTCAAATGAATAAATTTAAAAATCTTTAAAAATAATGTGTGCATGCGCAGAACAACCCCTTTCTTAACAGGAATCAAGAATGTCCACAGGTGACCCCATAACATGGCCAGGTCGTTATCTTTTTTGATCTGAATCCCTGAAGACTTTGCTTCAGAAGTACAGGCCCCCAAAGGGAGATGCCCTGGGCCTCCCTGGACAGGTACTGCCACAGCATGTCTGGCACAGGTCCTTGGAAAGTATTTGGTATACTACTGAATGAATGCCTTGAAATTTGGATCTTTTATCTTTTATCTCTTTTCCTCTTTTATCAGCTGAGTCGTCCTAGGACAAGTGCCATGTGTCTGACCAGATGAAGGAGCTCATTTCTTTCTTTTTTTTTTTTAAGAGTTTATTTATTTATTCACAAGAGATGCACACAGAGAGAGAGGCAGAGACACAGGCAGAGGGAGAAGCAGGCTCCATGTAGGGAGCCCAATGTGGACTCGATCCCGGGACTCCAGGATCATGCCCTGGGCCAAAGGCAGGCTCTAAACCACTCAGCCACCCAGGAGTCCCCGTGGAGCTCATTTCACTAGGGACCGATCAGCTGCAAGAACATCCCCACCTCCCATCCCCAGTACACACGCCCCTGCCTGGCATGGCGAGGAAATGTAATTCTTAACTTTTCTCTCCAGCCAGGGATCCACCTCCCTTCTTTTCTTCTAGAAGAGTAGAATGAGATTAAAGCTTGGTTTGTTGTTTTGGGTTTTGTTGTTGTTGTTTTTGTTCCTTTTTAAGATTTATGAATTTATTTGAGAAATAGAGAGCATGGGGGGGGCAGGTAGGAGCAGAGGGAGAGAGAGAGAGAGTGTTAAGCAGACTCCATGCTGAGCCCAGAGCCGGATGTGGGGGACTCGATCTCACGACCCTCAGATCAGGGCCCTGAAATCATGAACTAGGCTAAAACTGAGAGTCAGACCCTTAACCCACTGAGCCACCCAGGCAGCCCCAAAGCTTGCCTTGTTTTATCCATTCCTGGGTTTGCAGGTCAAAGGCCTACCTCTGGAACTATGAGCTCAGCCTTCAGTCAGCCCACAGGTTAGGCTGAGGAAGCAGACACAGTCCCTCCCTCTCCATGGCCTAGTGAGAGACTGACTGGTCCAGCCAAGCTCTAGGGCATGAAAGTGGTTGCACGCTACAGTGAGGAACAACCGCTGTTCACATGGGAGCACTCAAAGAGGGATACCCACCCTCGTCTCGGGAACCGGGCTGGTGGTGGCCACAGGAAAGACGTCCCTAGGAAGTTGTTCACCTAAGCTGAGTCTTAAAGACTGAGTAGTAAGCTGAACCAAAAAAAAAAAAAAAAAGGAAGGAAGGAGGGGGGAATCGCTGGGTAGCTCTGCGATTTGGCACCTGCCTTTGGCCTGGGGAGTGATCCTGGAGACCCAGGATCGAGTCCCGCATCGGGTTCCCTACATGGAGTCTGCTTTTCCCTCTGCCTGTGTCTCTGCCTCTCTGTGTCTCTCCATGAATAGATAAATAAATAATCTTTTTTAAAAAAAAAAAAAAAAAGGAAGGAAAGAGCATCCTGAAGGAGGAAAAGCCAATGTAGAAAAGATGTTTGCAAAGACTGTGGAATCAAAGTCCAATCCAAGCGCCAACACAATTGGAAATGTGGAGGGAACCTCAGTAGCACCATGTGGGCTACAAATACACCTGAGCCGGTCCCAGGGGACTGGGGAGTTTAAAACAGGTATATATTATCCTTGCAAAGAACTATTTCTAGAGAGGAGACAAATGCACACCATTCTGTTTCTTAGCATTTGGAGTGTGGCTCCCTTCTTTGCAATCGTGCTGCCTTCCAGTAAGTGCATCCCGCGTTGGAATGCTCCCCCGCGGAGCATGTGCCAATGGCGCAAGGCCGGGCTGACAGTTACCTTGGCTGCACCTACAGAGGAAGAATTTTGCTAAGTTGATGAGTAGAGTGACTAAAAGCGGAGAGTGTCCTTAACCTACTTCAAGGGCACATGTCTTTCGTTGGGCATTTTGTCAACCATGCTATATGCAAATGATGTTACGCATGAAATTAAAAATCGGCCTCATCCATCCATCAGAGCATGGCCGCAGCTTCCCCTCTACTGGGAAACACTTAGCCCTCATAAAAATAAGCTTGAGCTGAATTACACAATGCAGCATTTCATAAGTACTTTTATTAAAACCTTGTATGAGTTTTACGTGACCTTCTAACTTATCTGACTGGTGAGGTTGCTTCAAATTTGGCAGATGCTCGACTTACATTTTTCTTTTTCTTTTTTCTTTTTTTTCTTTTTATTTTTTGACTTACATTTTTCTAAGCCTTGTATATAAAAAGGCAAGTTTCTCAATTCTTCTGATATGAAGAGTTTAAACACGACTGTAATAACCAACAACCGATACACATTTTACTTATTACCACGAAACTTAGGCCCAGCCTCCTTATCTCATTGTCTTATGGAGGCTTTATTGGTAAGACAATTGTTTTTTAATGTCTGGCAAAGGGTGTCAAAAAATCATTAATGCCGAGCTAGAGAGGAGCTTAGAAGTTTCTTGGAATCCAAGTCCTCTCTCTACACTGAAAGAACTAATGTCTAGAGAAATGAGGGATTTCCTGCAAATTCACAACTCTTAGTAAAATATCACTATAGGGTCACCTGTTCTCATTTGAAATCTCAAAAGCTCTTGAAAACAAAAGTTATTTTTTAGGCTTAGTACCAAAACGTTTTTTTAAGATTTATTTTATTCATTTATTCGGGTGGTTTTGGGGGGCGGGCGTTGCGGGCAGAGGGAGAGGGAGAAAATCACAAGCAGACTCTGTGCTGAGTGCAGAGCCCGATGCGGGGCTCCATCTCACAACCCTGAGGTCATGACCTGAGCTGAAATCAAGAGTGGGATGCTTAACGGACTGAGCCCCCGGGTGCCCCTTAGTGCCAAAACTTATTAAGTAGCAAAACCTGGCCCAAGCTAACGTGAGGCTACGTAGCCCACTTAATGTGAATATTCATACAATTCTCTGAAGAAATACCAACGTGTTTGATTGCGGAGAGCTATCCAATACCTCAACAGAGATGCCAATGCACAGCCTTTATACAATCTGGAGAGTTCCAGATTATAAACCATACCCGGTGTCGAAGGTTTTGGGTAAGGTATTAGAAGCTCTTAGCAACAGCCATTGAGCATTTGCTTTGCACCAGGTATGGGCCCAAGATGTTAGATGCCTTTTCATAATTTTAATTCGACAGATTCCATGCTGACCCCGCCTCCTGTCTTTCCAGCTCACTCTTTCCAGTGCACCCCTTCCTCCAATCCATTGATCTTTTCGCCCATTTTTTTTTAACTTGAGGCCCTAGCTTCTGTCCTTACCCAGCTCAACTCCTTGTATTATCACGTTGTAATTACTCACTTCAGAACCCCTGAAATCCCTTGCCCCTCTCGCTTTGTCACACTCGCTTAGCAAACCCACACGCCTGGCAAAACCCAAGCCTCAACACGGACTCGAATGGTTGAATGTGTCTGACGAAAAACTCAACTGTGTGCGGCTCATTGAGCTCATGATCCTTAACCCCATAAGTGGGCCCTTCCTGTTGCCTCCCATTCACAGTGTCTCCCACTCGCTCTCCTGTTCTCCTCGACATTCCATACTTTTCTCTCCCCCATCTCCTCTCAGCTGATTACTGTGCTCCCTTCTTCTCTGAGACATTCGAGAGAACCAGAAGCAAATGTCCACAGACTCCCACCACCAGACCCTGCCCACCACTGCCAGCGTCTGCACCCACACCTCTGCCCTTCACCTGTTGCCACAGAATCCCTGTGCACCCACCCAGAGCCGATCCCTCTCACTACCCAAGCACATCCTTCGAGCATTGTTCTCTCCTCTCTCCTGCATCAGCAGTGTTCACTCATCACGATCGTCACACAACTGGATCCTCTGTGCACAAACCCTTTATCCCTCCCGCACCCAGGCCCCCCCCCCAACCACCAATGGTGAGCCTTTAAAATATGGGTCAGACAGGCTCCCCATTGCACTCCCCATTGCACTCCCCATTGCACTCCCCATTGCACTGTGGGTTCTGAGGGCAGCCCAAAGGCCTCCACAGTCTGGTCTGCAGTTGCTTCTCGCCCTCCAAGCCAGCCACACTAGCCTCCTTCACACTAGCTTCTCTCACACATGCTGGGCATACTCCTGGCCTCTGGCCTTTGTACTGGCTGTGCCCGTTGCCTGGAACATTTTGCCTTCTGATATCCACATGGTTTACCCTTTCGCAAACCTCAAAACTTTGCTCAAGCATCACCTTCTCAATGAGGCCTAGCCGGTCTGCCTCTGTCTACACTACATGGAGTTGCAATGCGCTCCCACCTCCCGGGTCCCTGCACCACTGTTTTCCCAGCCCACAGAACTTCTAACAAAGCATGTACTGATTTTATTCTGTTTATGGTTTCTTCGTTTGCCCCCCACCCCTCTACCCTTGCACTGCTCCATTCCCTGATGTGGGCCGTGCCTGGCACACAGGTGTTCAGTGCATGTTGAATGAATGCAATCCTTCACAGTAACCTTATGAGCGAACTTTTCTATTAACCTTGTTTTATAGATGAAGAAACAGGCTGAGGGAGGTCCCCAAAATGTGCCCATGGTCATGCCACAAGAAAGGGAGACGGTGAGAAACCCAAGTCTTTCTGACTCCGTAGTCTGCTGGCTAAATGGCCCTGCCGCGTGGCCTTCCTACGCTGTGCTGCCTCGGGGTTTGGAATAAACGCGTTGAGTCACATCTGCCATAAATAAACCAGCATCCAGGGCCACCATCTTACGTCCCCTTGGGGCACTTGACAGTTGGTAGTTTTCAATCTAAGATCAAACGCTACTCAATTTACTTCCTTACTCCAGAAGACAAAAGGCCGGGAGGCCAACCGAAGGGATGGGTTTTCCTTCGTTTATGTCTACATCCACTGGATCCGTGTTTACTGAGGCCGTAGTGAGGACTGGTGCTATGGATGCAACCAGTGGACCAAATTTCTCCTTCAAGCCACCAGGAAGGGAAAAACAAAACCAAAAACCAAAATACTCCACCATCATTTTTGGAACTAAGTCCGCAGATGGCAGATGATCTTCACTCCAACTCCCTCAGCAGGAGTGGCACCCCCTCGCCCAGGAAGCATCTGGGGCCAGGCCCTGTCCTCCGGCCTCCCTTCCAAGCAGAGTGACAGAGGCGAGCCTGCGGGGCCAGGCCCAGTGCGGAGAGCTTGCTCCTTCCCAGTGGCCCGGTGCTGGAATTTGGAAGGAATTTGTGCAGTGCTCACCATGCAGCTCAGTTTGGCTTCAGGGACTATTTTAATTAAATTAATTATCTCTAGAAGAAACACTTGGAGCTATTTAAGCCTAAACAATAGGGACTTGTTCTCACTTCTAATAGGATGGCCTTGTGCAGCGTTCTCGTGGTGAGCCGAGGACAAAGCCACAAGCAGATATTTAAAGAAGGCCCCCACCCCCGTGCCCTCTCCTCCTCCTTTGCTCTCCCTGCACATGCGGTGAAGAGGCTTTCAGGGAGGAGGGGTGCAGGCACCAGCAAGAGGGAAGCGCCCAGAATCCACAGAAACGAGCTCTGTGGCCTCCCCGGCTTTCCCTCCTCTGCCTGCTGGGGCCCAGGTCACCCAGCCTGGGCCCACTAGTGTGCATTTCCAGGAGAAGGGGGCCCACCCCTGTGGCCCTTCCTGTGGTTACCCTAAAGGGAAAAAAGGTCACCACTCTTTTCTTCTCCCCGCCTCATTTCCTCCTAATGTGTCCTTGTTTCCAAGAACTCTGGGTGGATTTTTTGGTTTGTTTTAATGTCATACCTGCCTCGTTGCAAAAAAAGAAAGAGAGGTTCACGCTGGCTCATTTGTTCCAGTCTATCCGTTCCATTCAAGACTGTGGTGCAAGGAAGTAAAACGAGTCAACACCCACCTCGAGCTCACCCCTGGTCCTCACATCTAGTTATGCTCTGCGACGTGTCACTAGAAACGGGAGTCCAGGCCTGGGGGTTCCCTTACCCCTCAAAATCCACTCTTCAGACCTGTGTATTATCTCTCAGTGTGCATCACTCCTTTGGGGGAAAGCCTTGATGCCATGGGATTTTTTTTTCTTTTTCTTTTTCATTACTGAAAGTGAGAATGTTTAAAACCTTTCTGTGCGGGGCTCAAACCCTCCTCCCTGAGCCTTTCCTCTGAGTTTGATTTACCTTCAACAGAGCCATAAAGGGCCTCTATTCTTTGGTGGCTCTCCCAGGGCCTGGTGGACAGGACACACAGCACAGAGCCCTAAGGGCAGTCGCTATGGTAGATGGATGGACAATGACACTATTAAGTGCCATAGGGGCTGGGTTTGCTGGAATGAGTGCGGAATAAGGACCAGAACTTGTCGAATTAGCTTCACGTAATGACCCTGTGCAACTGGCGTTGGAAGAAACGACCAACAGCCCAGGCCGCAGGCCAAATGGGGTCCCACGCAGCTTTGACTGGAGGCATTATTTAGCAAGTCGGACTCGGTCAATAGGGCCAACTCCACCCTTAGACTACAGTGATATGTAATAATGACACTCTGGATTATCTTAAGTTTCCTTTTGGTATATTCTAATCATTACTAATGGGCAGTAGAGAAAAGGAAAACAGATCTGTTACTTAAAGAAAAAAAACAGTTTTGTTGTAATTAAAATCTCATGACTAATTGTTAATGTCTGTTCCTTTTTCTTTTCAGAGATGACCCCGACTTCCAACCTATTTAGCAAAAACTCTTAGAATGTAACACACAGTAAAATTCCAAGTCTTTTCAACATCATTTGCCTACAGGTTAACAATCCAGGGAGTAGACCAATTGCGAATGGCCAATTTTTAGTTTTCCTAATCTGCCTTGGTACCCTTTGCTTCATGGCCTAACAATAATGACTAGAGCCCCTCCCCCCTTCTACGGGTGAGGAAGCAGAAATCTAGTAAAATTGAACAGTAAAAGTGAGCGTGATAACAGATCATATTGAGACAAGCCTCTGTTCATGAATGCTAAAACTTTAGCCCATGCACTACCCATTTTTTCTAAGATTGACTATTTTAGGATACAGATGAGTTCCCATATGTCCTACGTAAGAGAAAAGAGGCAAATATCTAAGACCGGTAACCATACTCTGCCTTCCACTTGTAAATGCCTAGTAAGGTTTACTCCACACACACGCATTCTCACACTAGGGCATACATTTGGATTAATGAGGACTAAGTTTCATGGTTTCACTCACTTGAAAAATGAAAAAGCAAAAAAAGCAAACAAAACCCAAAACAACAAACTTCTATAATTCCAGGAAAGATTAGTCTGTGGTCAGAAAAGAGCAGACTACCCTCTAAACTGTACTTTGGACAAACACAAAAAGGATAGAGATGTTGGTGCTGTTTTTCTTTCCTGTGTGTGTGTGTGTTTTTTTCCTCATAGGATGGACTGTGTGTGGTCTAAAGTCATGACCTGTCCAGGATTTACATATTTTCAAAGTAGACTCCCGTCTTTGTCTCATCTCTCTTCACATCACATGATACTATTACCTTTTGTGGGCCCCATCAGGGAAGCTCACTACTTTACTTAAATCAAGGGTCAAGCCAGATAGATACTCCAGTGTGTGAGAGATTTTGACGATAGTGTCTCTGGGTTTTTTTGTTTGTTTTGGGCCTGCACTGATAATCTACTGATGAGTTTCCTCACTGATGTCTCTTCAAAGATCCTTTTGCCCTTCTTCTCATTCTGAAGGGGTTTGAAGATGATAATTTCTTAACAGTGGCTGGTTAGGAGTGGCCAAGCTTCTCAAAGCAAGGAAGGAGGTAGTGATGCCCCAGACCCACAGAACAATGGGAGAAATGAGGCACATTTCCTAGGGTCCAAGTTGTGGGGTAATGCCAGTTGTATATTAAAACAAGGGCAGCCCTGGTGGCTCAGCGGTTGAGTGCCTGCCTTCAACCCAGGGTGTGATCCTGGAGACTCAGGATAGAGTCCCACGTCGGGCTCCCTGCATGGAACCTGCTTCTCCCTCTGCCTCTGTCTCTGCCTCTCTCTCTCTCTACGTCTCTCATGAATAAATAAAATCTTTTAAAAATAAAAAAAATAATAATAATAAATAAAAAAATAAAACAAGTATGCCTGCAAGATTTATTCATTCATTCAGCAGATATTTCTTGTGTCAGCCTATGTTCTTGGTGCTGGTAATATGGGGGCTGGGATTTAAATTGGCCAATGTCCTCCACTTCATGGGGCTGATAATCTAATAGAAGACATACCAAGGGACAAAAATGTGAATAAGATAAATGCAGACCGTGCAGAGTAGAATCAAGAAAATACAGGAGGCCCCCCCCTCCCACACCCCCCGGGGCAGAGGGTCTAACTCAGATTGAGCGGCTGGGAAAGGTTTCACTGATGAAGGGAGGCAGTGGGGCTGAGGCCCGAAGGACAAGAAAAATCAGTCGTTTTGGGAAAAGGCAGAGGGGAATAAAGGGCCCCAGAGGAGAACTAAACTTTGTCGTTTTGAGTAACCAGAAATGACCAAGGATCCAGACTGCAGTGGGTGAGAACCGGGTGCTGGGAAGGGGGTGGAGGGGTGAAGGTGAAAGTGAAGCAAGGACCAGATTACACAGGAGGATGGAAAACCAGTTAAGGGGCGGCCCGGGTGGCTCAGAGGTTCAGCACCTGCCTTGGCCCAGGGCGTGACCCCGGGGACCCGGGATCAAGTCCCACGTCTGGGCTCCTGCATGGGGCCTGCTTCTCCCTCTGCCTATGTCTCTGCCTCTCTCTCTCTCTCTGTCTCTCATGCATAAATAAATAAAATCTTTAAATAAAGAAAAGAGAAAGGCAGTTGAGGGCGACACTCCTGGGAGGAAGTGACAGGAGGCTTGGACCAAAGGGAAGGCGATGCTCTGGACAGAGATGAGTACCGAGGCGGGGGTCGGGGAGAGGGGCGCTCGAACCCGGGACCGGAGGAGCCACTCGTGACCCGTGGGAGGACACCGAGGGCAGAGTGGTTTGCTCGCGGGACCCAAGGGCCCTGCCCCGGCCCCGTCGGGGGTGAAGCCCTCGGAGTCCCGGCCCGGCCGCCCAGCAGCCGCGGAGGGGGGCGGGGAGGCCGCAGGCCTGGGGGCGAGGTCGCTGGGGGAGCACGGCCAGGCCCCCTCTAGAGGACGGGGCGCTCAGCCGGGCGCATGTGGGGGGCAGCCGGCCCGGGCAGGGTCCGCGGGGCGGGGGGCTTCGAGGCGCTGTCGGACAGGGGGGAGGGAAGCGCCCCAAAGGGCTCCGGCCCGGGCAGGCTTGCTTAGGGCAGAGCTGGGAGGCGCCAGAGGACGTGCGCACCTGTGCTTAGAGGGGGCGGGAGGAGGGCCCGGCGCTGCACACCTGGGCGGGAGGCTGCGGCCCGCAAGACGACACAGGTGTGTGTGAAGCGGGGGCGGCTCGGGGAGTCACCGGCGCTGGCTGTGGGTTTGTCTCCAGCGGCGCCCAGCTGCCAGCTGTGTGTGGGGGGAGGGGACGGCGTGCCCGGGGCCCCGGGGCGGGGCGGGGGGGGGGCGCCGAGGGGCAGCGGCCGCGCGCCAGGCTCCCAGCGGCTGCGGCCCGAGCGCAGGGCGAGTGTCCGGATCGGCAGCCGGACTCCATCACTTCCAGAGGAGCAAGTGTCCCCAGCTTACCCTGAGGCCCGGCGTCCCCCTGGGGCCTGGGGAGGGCGGCTGAGGTCGCCCGTGGCCATATGCAACCTCCCAGGCCGCGCTGGCTGCTCGCAGCCCCGCTTCCCCAGCACGTCCCCCCCCCCCCCCACAACCTCCCGCGCCGCTTGGGTTCTGGGGCGCCCGGGGTGCAGTCACGGCCCCGGGCACCTGCCGGCAGGGTGCCCACCGACAGCTGCACCCCTCGGCGCTGGGCCGGCGGGCGCTGTGCTTGCAGAGATGCTGGATTCGATGTTCCGAGCCTTTCAGTTAAACTTGCGCGAAAATGTTCAAAGGATCAGAAGTCTGACATTCCGATTTATCCTGAGTTTGAATAATAGTGACTCGGGGTGAAAAATCTAAACATAAGAAAAATCTATCCACATAGGAGAGGCCAGCAGAGGTGGAAAGCGCCGTTGCATTCACTCCGAAAATAGACCACAGGTTGTCCCTATGCTAGGTTCGGAGTGCACGCGAGCCTTGGGCTATTACAGTTCCTTTTTTTTTTTTTTTAAGATTTTGTTTATTCATGAGAGACACAGAGACAGAGGCAGAGACACAGGCAGAGGGAGAAGCAGGCTCCATGCGGGGAGCCGATGCTGGACTCGATCCCGGGTCTCCAGGATCTGGGCTGAAGGCGGACGCTCAGCCACTGAGCCACGCGGGCGTCCAAATGTCACAATCCCTTAAAAAATAGTTAAGCTGTAACTTTACTCCAAGCATTGCACTAAGCAACGAAGAAGGGAAAGCAGCCCCTGGCATCTGGAGGCCGGCTTGTTACAATTAGTGAGGCCTCGGGCAGCCTGGGGGGCCCAGCAGTTTAGCATCGCCTTCGGCCCAGGGCGAGATCCTGGGGTCCCCGGATCCAGTCCCACATGGGGCTCCCTGCATGGAGCCTGCTTCTCCCTCTGCCTGTGTCTCTGCCTCTGTGTGTGTCTCTCATGAATAAATAAAATATTAAAAAAAAAATCAGCGAGGCCTTGGTGATCTCCTGTGGAACACAGACTGAGCCTCACAGACCACCCCGCTTAGCCAAGGTCACTCTGTGACCCTGATGAAATGAGGCCAACAGATAAGAACTCTCCATAATTTTGTCTAAGGATGGACAGGAACAAAGCCAACAGCGCAAACCACAAATTCCAAACGACCTCCCGTCTCCCCTCTGTTGCTTGGCCCTGCTGCTCCTTTACCAATTACAGCCTTGACTTTGCTTCCTTCGTCCCGTCTTCTAGGCGAGATCCATTAAGATGCCCAATCATAAAATTAAACCCACTTCCTCAGAGAATCTGAATCCAGAACAAACTCTCGCGGCCTTGAACTCTTCCAAATCCTATGGGAAGTCCTTTCCGGGGCCATCTGCTTGAAATACCCTCACTGATTCCCCCTGGTGTGTGCTCTGGTTTCAACGAGCGGCGAACCCAATTTTGTTCAGCTCCCACTCGTGCTGGTGGTCTTTGGTGGGGTGGCGGTGCCAGGGGAACATATGCATGATGTTACTTGATCCTCACAGCTATTTCTTGAAACAGGTGGCATTATAAATCTATTTCACAGGCAGGCACAGAGCCGGGAGGTAACATTCCCAAGGTCACACAGCTGGAGAGTGACAGCCAGGATTAGACTCCACGTTGGACCCCAGAGATGCCTTGATAAATTCCCAGATAATTACCCAAAATGGTTAGAAAGCTGGTCTTTCAGTTAAAGGGCACAGCCGTTTTTCTGCACCTTCATTGGTCTTCTTGGGAGAAAAATTAGTTATTGAACTAAGGAATCAGGACTTGTTAGCTTTAAGACATTAACTTTGGGGCTTGTTTATTCCGGCTCATTTCAGGGTCAGAATGAGCCTTATCAATGATGGACTGATCGGGTCCATCCAATCATTTTCCCCAAAAAGTCCTTCAATAGCTGCAGGGTGGAGTTAAAATTTCAGCACTATCCCTTCTTCCTTTTCCGGCCTTCTCTTGATGCTTCCTTGTAACTTAGTAATTTAACACATAATTACTATGCACCAGACCATCTCCCCCTATTTTCCAGGCATGCAGAACCCGTTGTTGTGAATAGTGTGTCTGTTTGCAGTTGACACACAGTGTTGTATTAGTTCTGGGAGTACAACGCGGTGACCCCACAACTCTCTCTGTCGGGCTATGCTCACAAGTGTAGCTACCGTCTGTCACCACACAGTGCTACTACGGTGCCCTGGGCCTCATTTTCTGTGCTGTACCTTTCATCCTTGTGCCTTACTCATTGCTTGACTGGAAGACTGTAGCTCCCACCCCCCCTTCACCCAGTTTGCCCATCCTCCCACCTCCGTCCCCCTCCCTCTGGCAACTGTTCCCTGTTATTTCTCAGAACCCCTCAGGTTCTTAATGCCACGCATTTGTATCTGTCTCTGCATATTCCATTAAGTTTCAACTGATCCTTCAACATCACCTTTCACTGAACTTCCCACCCAACACAAAAAGGTATTGCCCTGTCGTGGCCTGGCCTTGCCAGGTAGCTCCCTTGACCTTTATCATGTCACAGTACGTGCGTAATCCTCCAGCCTCAACTCATCAGAGGCAGGGCGATGTTATTTCCTTCAATATCGTTTGCCCTTGGCACAATGTCTGCAAATGGGCTAAGCCTAATATGCTGCTTGAACCCTTCCTTCACCAAACCAATTTAAAGTAGGACTCTATTAAGAACAGTTCGATTTCATTGGAATGTATTTCTAGCCCTGTAACCTGGCATGCAAATCTACATTAATCAACCAGTAAACTGCATTAGCCACAGTGAGGGGCAATGGTTTTCAGACTATTTTCCTAAGATCTACTGTGGATTGGAAAATAATTTATTAACTGGATTTTTCTGTCTCACTCAGGAAGAGAAGCTCAACAGATCTTTAGGTTACAGCAGCATCATCTCTTAGAAGTGTGCTTCAATACACTTTAAAAAAACAACAACATTTTATTTATTTATTCATAGAGACACAGAGAGAGAGAGGCAGAGACACAGGCAGAGGGAGAAGCAGGCTCCATGCACCGGGAGCCCGATGTGGGACTCGATCCAGGGTCTCCAGGATCATGCCCTGGGCTGCAGGTGGCCCTAAACCGCTGCGCCACCGCGGCTGCCCTCGATACACCTTTTTTTTAAAGGAAGTCTTCGTCTGCTATTCCCGGCCACAACTTACATGATTTGAATCTCTTTGATAACTGATAGGAAAATAAATACTAATAACTTAAACAAAATTTAAAAAACTCCACAATGTAATACAAATATTACCTTATGGAAGGAAAACTGGCAACTTCTTCTGTGCCTTCTGAACTTTGAACAACAACAAAAAATGATGAAAGTTTTCTTTAAAGCTGTAGTTGTTGGAAATGACAAAGTCATGTAAATAGCGTGAGGCAACTTATTTCGTTTACTCGAATGTAATGGACAATCCTATGAAGAAGAGTATGCTAATGGCAGCATTTAATAGATTTGACATATTGAGCTGGACTCCTTTGCTTTAGGAAAAAAGATTCGATAATCTATTTTTAAACGGTTAAATTGGAGTCAAAGAAAACACGCTTGAAGTGGCATTAAAATGACAATAATAAATTTGTAAATTTGCTTCCCGCTTTTGTTTTTGAGAAAAAGGTATCTTAGAAAGGCAATTTTGTGAGTAGATGGATTTGCTGTGATAGTAAATTCTATCTTATTTGAATTATTTTTGACATTCCCTTGGATTTGTTTTCAAAACTACAGCAATTAGATCTGGCAGTTTCAAAAAGTTTAAACCTTTTCATGTTGAAGAAAGCAAAATAAGCATTTTGTCAAAACAAACGTGAAAATAAAACTCAAATTCTGAAATCTACATGTTATTCCAAGGCAGAACTGTTTAGGATCTCTGGTCAGCGCTTTGAATTATTTAGAAACAAAAATCATTTTTCATGTTATTGTTTTATTATTTTTTTAATAAAGATTTTATTTATTCATGAAAGACACACAGAGAGAAAGGCAGAGACATAGGCAGAGGGAGAAGCAGGCTCCAGGCAGGGAGCCCGATGTGGGACTTGATCCTGATACCTCGGATCACGCCCTGAGCCAGGGCCAGGTGCTCAACCGCTGAGTCCCCAGGCGTCCCTATTCTTTCTGTTTTAAAACTATTTCAATATTTCTCCAATTGATTTTAGACATCACTCAAAAGTATACTTAGGACAAATTTTAATATACTATTTAAGTTATCTGTAGGTTTCAACATTGCTAGCCCCGTACTTCATCTTCCTGTTTAAATAAAACATCCTCCAGGTAATTTTGAATGATTTAATGAATTTCATTTGTGATTTTAATACAAATTCATTCCACGAATGCAATCTTGATAAGTAAATCGGAGTAGTTAATGGAGGAACCACAAAGATGACCAAGATTCTTCATGTTTTCTCCTTTGTGTCTGAAAATGTGGCATTCAATTATAACACATTTGAAGCACAGTGACAGGGGCTCCATACTGCTGGAAGAAGTGTTAAGAAAGACAACTGTCAGAGTTCAGTAATCTTACATCAAAAGGCTGTATCTTCACTGATGGCTGCTTCTTCAAGAAGAGAACTCCAGTACCACACTGTCTTGATGATCACAGTTTTGTAGTGCAATCTGAAATCTGGCATTGTGATGCCCCCAGCTCTGGTTTTCCTTTTTAATATTCTCCTAGCTATTTGGGGTCTTTTCTGATTCCACACAAATCTTAAGATGATTTGTTCCAACTCTGAAGAAAATGGAACAGAATAGAGAATTCAGAAATTGCCCCTCAACTCTATGGTCAACTAATGTTCGACAAAGCAGGAAAGACTAACCACTGGAAAAAGGATAGTCTCTTCCATAAATGGTGCCGGGAAAATAGGACAGCCATATGCAGAAGAATGAAACTAGACCATTCTCTTACACCAGACACAAAGATACACTCAAAATGGATGAAAGATCTAAATGTGAGACAAAAATCCATCAAAATCCTAGAGGAGAACACAGGCAACACCCTTTTTGAATTTGGCTACAGCAACTTCTTGCAAGATACATCTATGAAGGCAAGGGAAACAAAAGCAAAAATGAATTATTGGGACTTAATCAAGATAGAAAGTTTCTGCACAGCAAAAGAAACAGCCAACAAAACTAAAAGACAACCTACAGAGTGGAAGAAGATATTTGC
The DNA here is from genome assembly GCF_003254725.2 of Canis lupus dingo. NCBI lineage: Eukaryota > Metazoa > Chordata > Mammalia > Carnivora > Canidae > Canis > Canis lupus. The sequence continues at coordinate 46,956,970 of NC_064255.1, forward strand.
AAATGACCTATCAGATAAAGGGCTAGTATCCAGGATCTATAAAGAACTTATGAAACTCAACAGCAAAGAAACAAACAATCCAATCATGAAATGGGCAAAAGACATGAACAGAAATCTCACAGAGGAAGACACATACATGGCCAACAAGCACATGAGGAAATGCTCCGCATCCCTTGCCATCAGGGAAATACAAATCAAAACCACAATGAGATCCCACCTCACACCAGTGAGAATGGGGCAAATTAACAAGGCAGGAAACAACGAATGTTGGAGAAGATGTGGAGAAAGGGGAGCCCTCTTGCACTGTTGGTGGGAATGTGAACTGGTGCAGCCACTCTGGAAAACTGTGTGGAGGTTCCTCAAAGAGTTAAAAATAGACCTGCCCTACGACCCAGCAATTGCACTGCTGGGGATTTACCCCAAAGATACAGATGCAATGAAACGCCGGGACTCCTGCACCCCGGTGTTTCTAGCAGCAATGGCCACAATAGCCAAACTGTGGAAGGAGCCTCGGTGTCCATCGACAGATGATGGATAGAGAAGCTGTGGTCTATGTATACAATGGCGTATTCCTCAGCCATTAGAAACGACAAATACCCACCATTTGCTTCGATGTGGATGGAACTGGAGGGTATTATGCTGAGTGAAATAAGTCAATCCGAGAAGGACAAACATTATATGGTCTCATTCATTTGGGGAATATAAAAAATAGTGAAAGGGAATAAAGAGGAAAGGAGAGTAAATGAGTGAAAATATCAGTGAAGGAAACGAACAAGGGGTGGTGGAAAGGGAGGGGGGAGGGGGGACAGGGGAACTGGGTGACGGGCACTGAGGAGGGCACTTGACGGGATGTGAGCACTGGGTGTTATACTATATGTTGTATACTGAACTCCAATAAAAATTTTAAAAAAAGAGAGAACTCCAAACTATGTAAGTTTCTGAGAGTGCTCCAAGCGTTCAAAGGAAAAGCACATCCATAAAAGTATTAAAAATTCTGTGATTTTTTGAGGCTCATAGTTTTATCAAAAATATATCTAAAACTGATTTTTTTAATAGCTGCTGAATTTGCAAACTATACAAGAACAAGTTCTGCAATGGGAGATCCTGGTTAAAGGGCTTCCAGTCAAGAAAAACAGCTTTAGATGTTGTAACTTCCTGCAGCTGAATAGTTAACACATTTCAAATTCGTATGATACACGATTTTCTTCTTCAATCACAGCCTAGAGTCATAATGTCATCATTACTGACGCCGATAACTAAAAGTAGGGCCTTTCCTGTCATTTCTCAGGCACCTGCTTGTCAATTATTCTCAACTGGCAGCCTGCTGGACAGCCGGCTCCCCGAGCAGAGTTCTTAGTTCCAACATTGCAATTCATTACGCTAGCCAGCCACTATTTCCTCCACAACCCTTTCAAATTCCTTGTAACTTCACAGAACTTCCCAAAGTAGAATATGTTTACAGGAATGACAAACCGAAGTTGAATAATTCTAATCTCTAGTGAATATTAACTGTCAAACATTCCATTTCTATATTGTCACTCATTATCAAGACTGTTGATTTCCATCCATGTGGATGCAGAACTAGAGTGGCAAGTCTATGGAAAATTGGCTTACTACATAGCTGAGCAATGATGCTCAGACTACACTTCATTATCCTCAAGCATTTGTTACCTAAGGGAACATTACACGGGGTTTATGTGCATAGATCTATAGAAAATGTAAAGTAGGGTTCACTGAAATTAATGTTGCTACACATTACAGTGAGCTCACACTTTAAAATAAAAAGGGAAATTAATGGTAAGGAAACAGGATATAGTTAAGTTAGCATTACATTATTCACTGTTTGCTTGGAAAATGCAATGAGAACACACACATACAAATCAGTATTTGTAGACCTGCCTTTGTAATTTAAAATGTTAATGACATGTAAATTTTTTCAATACAAAATTCATGAATGTTCATCTCTAGGCTACATTGTGTCCAACCTTGTTGGAGTCCTTTTTTGATTTTATTAGTACCAAAAGTCCCTCATTGTCCATTTCTCTTCCATCTCACCACCACCAAAGAAAATACACTTGACAATCACAATCAGAATGGTGGCAGTAAAACATAAAATAATTTTAATTTACAAAACAACACACCCCTTGCATTTTTTTGTAACGAAATCAAGTTTTTGGGTTCCAAGCTATTCATCATGAAGAGAATGTGTTTAATTTGATGTGAAGTTGGCTACCCAGCAGTCTAGTCAGGCCGTAGAATGTTTAACTCAGGGCCTGGTAGGCTGCCAGCCATTCTGAATGTTTTCACACGGACCAGCAATAAATAATTAAATGTCTAAGTCACAGTTCTCAGGTTGGGCAGTAGATAGAGCTAAAATCTCCTCACTTCTGGAGATTAAAGATTGGGGGAATTTTTTGGTCCAACAATTTGCTTCAGGAGATACTCTTGTAGTTACACAGAATCAGTTTTGATAATGCTTTCTGGATTTCAAAACGATTACTCCTAGGATTTTTTTAATCACTGAATTTGCAAAGAAGACTATTTATAGCACTTATTGCAGGAATGACCCCACATTTGTAAACTAGAGTTCCTATGTCTGGTTTTAGTCCTGGTGCTGTTGCTAACCATCTAGGATCGTAGACAAGTGACATACTTCCTAGGTCATTATAAGGTTAGAATGGGGAGGGAATTTCAAAATACAAAATACTTTCCTCTCCTCCCACTTCTAATGGGGGTGGGGATATAGTCATGTATAGTTGAAAAAACAGACACACTCCCCAGTTGATTCTAATGCATATTCCCCATAGGACACCTTTGGTGTTTCTTCAGCTCGGAAATACCACATTTTTAATCAATGGATGTAAGAGCAAGAGCCACTACTGACAGACCTGGAAGAGAAGTTAGTGTTTTTCTACACACATCCTTTCTTCAAAGCTCTTTTTTTCAGCCTCATTGTTGGTAGTTTTGATAGTATTTACAAGCCTGCCATGCATTTACAAATAACCTACCTCATCTTTGCCCTAAATAAACAAAAGAAATACTAGTCAATCAAGGCAGAGGGATTGATTTCTTACACTTGCATTCTTTTATAAAATAACCTTCCAGCAGGTTGTCGTATATTACATACAGAAGACTAACTAAGAAGAGTTGGATTTATCAGAAGTCTATAAATCTTAGAATTCCTCTGATAAATGTTACCTATATTTGGAAAATAATTTCACAAAAGTTTCTGGTACATGTTGGATGCTCAAAGTAAAACTACACTGCTTGTGTTTTGCCTACATGAACAAAACAGGTTTGCCTACCTCTTAAGGTCAGGTTGTCCAAGCACAGGAATTCTAAAGTTTAAAGTAATGTAAAAGTCACTTTCAATGGATTAATACCAACATGGGGGTGGGGAGGGGGGAGGTTGAGCTCTCAATATAGAATACAAAAATACTATGTTTCTCACGTCTCACTACCTTTCACCTATTAATTAATAATTAATTCCTAGTTATTCTCCTCATTCTTACAAATTCTCAATTTCAGGTTATAGCATGGAAGAATGGTAGAATTAATACAGAAACCACTGACAAATACAGTCACATATGCCAGGCTGAAGATATAAATTCATCCCTATACTTTTCAACTTTAGTCTTTAAGCTATAGGTAATTCATATTAAAAGCTTTAAAAATATTACAGGAAGGAAAAAAAAGCCATACCCAGAAATATGGGTATACCACGATTTGGAGATAGAAGACAAAAATTCTTACCAGATTTAGTCTGCAAGTTGGGATTTTATCTATGAAGCACAGCAGTTGACACGCATCTTCTGGGAAAACCATCTAATGAAAAGGTACTATAAACAGAGGAATTAAGGATTTCCTTTTCAAATGTTCTTTATAAATTTCATATTTTCCACTGGTAGCAGAATGCCTTTGCAAATTTATGCTTCTTGCCCAGATCATTCAACATTAAAGAACTATTAGAGTTTTTACTGATGTAATTAATTAATTGTTTTGACAGAAACAGTCATTTCTTGTCTCCAAATAATGCAAGCTTGTCCTTTTAACACTTGAGATACTTCCTTTGTGATCAATTTTAAATTTGCTCAGACTTGTGTAGCAATATTCTTCATGGTTTCTACATTCTTTTTGACAGTTCTAATTTAGAACGTCTAAAAATTTTTCAAGTTATATCAGTGCAGTATTTGTGCTGGTTAAAAAACAAAACAAAGCTAAGCCATGGGCATTAATAGGAGACTGCCTGAACAATGTACACCACTGAAAGCGTAAGTAGGGCTGTGCCACAAAGGTATCCCTTAGCACCTTCAAGGTACCGCAACCCAAGCAAATCATTTCACTGGTGCAAGATGGGACTCCTTGCCTTCTACTCCCACTCAGAATGTTTGAGTTTTACGTAAGTGAAGAGAGCCTTTGAAGTCTAGAATAGGATACCAAACAAGGAGCACAGAACCAAAACCTTCAATTTAACAATCTAGTTAACAACCTTCTCATCCAGTGACTGACATACCAACAACAATATTTGAATATGCTAATCCGCACAACCCAAAGAACTGGTTCATCCAGAGGGCTTCCTTTAAAGGACAACTAAGGTCATAAGGTATAAAAGTCTAGCCTCACTCATGCACGAAGAAGAGTTCAAAAAAGAGATCTGGGGGTGAGAGAGAGAACCATCTCTTTGCCACTCGAGACAAGAGTTTCTCATTTTTAAGGGCCCTGTGTTGGTCAATGAGGTAATCTGTGGTATGCAGCCTGGGCTCCAAAAAGTGGGTGGTCTCTGCAGAGGGAGGTGCTCACTCACTCTACCTCTGGCCAGAGCCAGTTCCTGCAGCTGGACCGAAGGCAGCCCACAGACTACACTCGGCACATTTCTTCATTTCTCACTTGAGTGCCCTTCTTTAGTTCCCTTTCAACTGCCCACTTTATATCGGCTTCATTACACCACCGCTCCATTTGTAATGTAAATTGGGAAACTCGGGGAAGTTTTTCTTTTGGCCTTGTCTACGGAAGAATACGGAGAGGTATTCAAAACGTATTAACACAAATCAATGGCACCAATAAAAGCAAAATCTCCTTAGCAACATAATCTTGATTGCAAAAGGAGAACTGAGAGCATTTAGCAGAACAGTGGCCCACATGGAATACGCATTTGTCTGGAAGAATCCAGCACAAAGCCTAAAAGAGAGATTTTGAAAAAATCCAAAATTAACTCACAGGGAACAGTTACTCTTTTTTTCAAAAGTACACAATTGGCTACATTAAATCTATCGTGTGCTTTTGGCTCAGCAACATTGTATCACACCACTTTGCAAACTGAAATTACAACACCCTGCATGCTTCACATGAGTTACAGGGTGTTTTTTGTTTGTTTTGTTTTTTGAGGTTTTTTTTTTCTTCCTTGATTTCTTTAGTAAAGCAAACAAAAAAGTCTCAAGAAATATTCATCTCACACACAATGCAAAGAAAATTGAATGGCTATCTAACAATATCTAAGACTGTAGGTACAAAAGGTTGGGCTATCTTTTTAGGCTTTCTGTGCTGGGTTCTAAGATAGTAAAGCCTGCCAGCGGTAATGGCATTTTTGCCTGGGTCTCCATTTGTGAAAAAGGAAACTGAATACACTTCTGAGAACTCTCATATTTTGTCAGAATGAAAATAAGAAGTGAATGAAAGAACAGGAATCCTGAAAATAAGGAATCAATTCTTTTAAAACTACAACACTGAGATGATTCGAGGAGACAAATAGTCCACAAACACAAAATTTCCCTTAGTTTTTAAATGGTTCAAAGAGAATTGTCCTTTTGTATTTTAACTAAAGCAAACCAGGTGATGGGGGTGAAGGCATCTTTATTGCCAACCATAAACTGAGGTACAGTTTAGCTTAGAATGAAGTATGTGCGCACGTGTGTGTGCACATACACGTATTTTTCCCCATATACGTGGAACTACTTCTTAAAGATTTGCACTAGAATCTGGGTCAATCAAGTAAAATGAAAAAGTAAAAGTGTGTTCGACAAGTAGTTATTTGAAACAATACAACAGATAAACTCTAAATACTGCCAAATATATGATGTGTATTTACAGTAGTGATTAGAATTCTTTCTGCCACCCCCTGAAAGCTTAAAAACCAGTGCTAAACCTAAAAATAGGGTTCTCAGATAACTAAGAACCCTATTTTAAAAGCTGTATTGGCTTTTAAAATTTAGGGACAACTTAAGATCTTTGGTGAAAAAAAGACAATATGAAAAAAAAAAAAGACAATATGTAAGTTGTATGTTTTTTCTATTTTTTCTAATTATGTACAACTTATGAATACATAAATACAAAATTTCTTTATTATGCATGGTTCCTAGCCTCATATTCATAATGTCAATTATTTTATCTGCAGATATTTGTACAGGTCATATCTACGGAAGTATTTGTGTATGTATTCATTCATAAGGTCATTTTGACAGACATCATTAGTTTGGCCAATTTCTTTTAAAGTAATTTAATCTCTACTTAAGTACTAGGCTCCCTTTTCCAACTTCACCTAAAATTGGCTTAAAATCTTATTTAATATAGTATAGTCTTTAAAGACCAAATGCTGTAAATTAGCCCACATTTTAGTTTCAAGCACAGAATCATGCATTACAACCAACTCACTTAACAACAAAAACTCAACTAGCCAAAGCAAGCAAGCAGAGAAAAAGTAAAAAAAAGTCCCCTACTTCAAATTAGAAATCCATTTGTTTACTAGGAAAACCCTGTCAATTAACATTTGATTCTTTTTGATTCATTTTTTTTTAAGACTTGATTTTGTAAGACTAAATATACTGCAACCAACATGGAACCAAAAACCAAACTACCCATCTACATATTTCTTCACAATTATGAAGGCCAACAAATTTTTATCTAACAACAAAAAGTCTTGTATGAGATGTTTGACAATGGTGTTAATTTCTTAATAATGTAAAAAATATAACATATACCTTTAAAATTCAACTGTATATTTTATCAAAGTTATTTTCATTTTTTAAAATGTTACTAGACTTACCTGAATGTAACCAGAATTACCTGAAAGCAAATAGGGACCTTATCTTGGGTCTACATAATTAATTACTCACCCATCGTAAGTTTCTGATTATTTTATTTGAAAATTATTCCATGCTTATTAAGGATATAGGAATAAATTCCAAAAATCCTTTAGTGTTTTTTAAAAATTGTCACACTTACATTATAAAAGATAAATAAAAGAATACTTTATTCAAAGTAGCCTCCCATTATCTTCTCAAAGGACATGATAGCAGAGGAAGACTATCTAGAACAATATTTTTTCTTTCTTTAAAAAAAATAAGTTCCATTGTCATACATAAAGTATAAAAGGAAGCATAAAGCTGTGTGCAATTGCATAATTTTGCCCCTTGTAAATCAAAGCATAGGATAACAATGTAGTTATTTCTCTCACACGGTAGATTTCAGCATACTGCTTTCCAATGTCTACCTTGCTTCCACTGCCAGCTTCATAATACTTAGCTCCTCTGAGAGGACAAAATGTCATTCATTAGCTCCAACAAATGTAAAAAGAAATAAGAGACTTTAAAAGAGCTTTGATAACTTCAGTTAAAACAAACTCCTATTTGTGAAGACTTCATGGCAATGCAAGGAGATTATTGTAATTACCTAACTAAATAAGCTGCTACTAGGAGAGAAAGGAGTTGGTCTTTTATTAGTGCAAAAGGTTTCTTGAAGGAGTAGAATCAATCCTTCTAGAACATTTTAAATCCGTATAGTATTTATGTCAAGAACTGGAACCAGTTATACTAAATTACAAACCAGCAGGAGAGAGAACAGGAGAGGAAATCTGCAGTTTGAGAATGTCTTATGGTCCAATACAGTAGCCAAAACATTGATCCATTACTTGTCTTCTCTTAAAGGCTGGTTGATGCTCTTTAAAAATAAATACATAAAATTCTGGCTTATCTGCCAAAATTAAGAATGCCTAGTATGGTTAATTTATTAAAATATTTCTGAGATAAAGAGCTGAGAAAGCAATATACTCTCTTTCATAAAGAGAAAAAAGCAAAAGCAGCCAACTCTCCAATTCAGCACCATGTTTATGAAGTAGAGGAAATGCTATTTAAGGAGCGGGCATGATTTTGCTTAGGTATCTGTAATTATATCTGAAAAGGTCTTATTAGGAAGATTATTTCTCAAGTATTTAATGTCTATGTGATTTTTAAACATGCAAATCATTACTATAAATATAGGAAGTACTCTCTAATTTTAAATGCAAAATTTGATAGTAACTCAGGTTTCTGCTGACTATGTAAATAAGTCAAAAAGCTACTCATTCACTTCTATTCTTATATAGACCTTAGTAAATAATAGCAAAAAAAAATTTTTTTTAAATATGAGGTAGTCATAGTATCTTCCTTTTGTGGAAAAAGATAAATGCAAAGAAGCCAAGTAATTTGAAAATTTTGCAGAACATCAGAAATAACTTCAAAATCAGGATTAGCATTCTAAATTTCTATCTTCAGTATTGTCTATTAAGGCTACAAACAACCTCTGTTGTTTCAATTCACAATGATGGCAGGAAGGGGAATACTGCTCCCTAGTACACAGAATTATGACTACTAACAAACATAAACAATATTTAGGCTTCTCTTATATTACTATCTAAAAAGGCTCTGTAAAAGTACAGAACAAGATGATAACTCAAGTTTCAACTTAATATAAAAGGTATGTTCACATTTCAACTTAATATAAAAGGTATGTTCCTAAAAATAAGAAAGTTGGCAATTATATCTAAAAGTATATTTAACACAACTATTATGGGATAATTAGTAGTTTGGTTTAGGATTGGCCTTAAGCCTATTCCTTCTGCCATAAGACTAGATATAAATCAGCTTTCTTCAGAAATGGTGGTTTGAGAAGCTCCACATGCAACCGTCCTATTATCCTCTCCCTGCAACGTCTGGACTGATAAGGTCTGTTGAAAAGGAAAATATCAATTGTACCACTGCATCAGTGGGAAATTTAAGTTAAGAAACTTTTAAAATGCAAGTACCACCTTAACAGAATTGAGAGTGTCACCCATTAATCACTTAATGTGACTAACTCACTTTAATTGGCCTTCTAGACACCCAGCTAAGAATGCAAAAGAATTACCATTTGTACTGTGAGCTCTGGGGAAGGAAGACAAAAGGCAATGTGAACTATGTCCCTGTCTGGATGAAGACTGGACATCAAGAGGGCAGCAAAAGGACCCAAACTGCTTCAGTAGGATAGAGAAGACAAGAGGGTCCAGGACTAGATGTTGGAATTCAGTCAAAGACAGTTTTAAACAGATTGTACTTCTGATTTAGTACTACTGACCAATACTTAAACCAAAGCAAATATTTACAGTGAAAATCAGGCATGCAGCTAAAGGTTATAAATGCAAAGCAGAATACCATAAAAGTTAAAACAGTCTACGTACATAATGTTACATAAGACTATTGTAGTTTGAATGCATGCAACTGTGGGTCCAGCTGTACAGGTTACTATTAATATCATTCTTTTATAACCCAAGATTGATTTGGAATGTTGTCAAAGTTTTATACAGTTTGCCTGTGTCTACTAATATAAAGAAGCAATCAGAAGTTGTCTACAAATAAAACCGAAAACCATGGAGAAAGTTGTAGTTCTTCCTGATTTAAAATTGTTCAACTATAAAAGTAGTTTCTCTAGTAAGAAAAGAAAATCATTGCTTACTATTAAAAGTTTGAACGTTTTGAGTTTCAGCCAAAATTACATGTTTATATTTCAAATTAATGGAACCTAGCCTTTAATTAAAGAGTCTTAATAAAGCATCTATGACCATTTTTATATGAGTAAGGTGAACCTCTTGTGAGCAGGGCCAGTATCTGCCTTAGAAACTAAATGTGTCACTTGAGTTTTACTTATAGTCTTTAGATTCTAGAGTACATATTTTAAGCCAGATATAAAATAGTCATGTGTTAAAATAAATAAGCTTTGCAAATAAATGTTTCTCCACAAGAATGATGGACTACCTGTAAAACGCCAGTAATATATAAACAAAGTTCATTAAGTTATTCACTTAGCCTATGTAAATCCTACACATATAATTCTATACGTACTCTGTAAAAATCTATACTAGATTTTCTGCCAATAATACCTTTCTTTGGCCAGTTTTAAAACTACTTACGCTTCATATCTCACAAACTTTAAGTCAGAAAACAGGAACTGAAGAACAATTATCATTTTAAATACTTCCTTTGACTAATGTTCATACAACATAGGCATCTCTGACATTTCTAATTTCCAGTAACATGGGAACTTAGATTCATGAATCAAGAAAAGATAAGCCAGAGGGCTTAACTAGGGGCCACAAAGAAAAGACCAAACATGGAAATCTAACGGCTCAAGGCGTAGCTGGCTAATGGCAATGCGACATATTAGGCATTCCTGGTTCTTTTCTACATATACATTAGAAATGTCAGAGTGTACATTTCTAGGGGCCCTTAGAGCAACTGACATACCTCTCAAAATCAAAAAAGCTTTAAAAGGATTCCTATACCTAAATACTAACAACTACAAAAATTATCTTACTGCTACAATATTCTTTGGGGAATGATTTTTAAATTGAAATTTCCAGAAGACTAATAATAGGAGAAAAAAATTATACCTAAATAGATACAGTTGTTCCTATAAAGCTGATCAATATGGTACCCTACAAATTTACAGAATTTAGGACACTGTGTTGCAGAGTCTACAGTTATATTTTTCTGCTCTTTCAGAATCCAGAGGCAGTTGGCCTTCTCCAGACAATAATCTTTCACACTGAAACCATATAGGAATACTAGTTTTTGAATAGCATTACCTTTCAGTTCCACTACTTGAAAGTGGTAGGACACACCCTGGACACAAGGTCAATAAAGCGAGAAGTACTGGAATTATTTGTACTTTGAGCTCTTCGTAGGAAAAGTGGTTCATAAATTCAAGTTGCGAAGTGTTTTGGAGGGCAATGGAAGCAATTAATTCTCAAGTAAAAAAAAAAAAAAAAACCAAACCACCCTAGTTTTTAAGATAGTTCCTAATGTCCAATATAAGATATAGGATATAAGATATTAGAATCCAACTGTTCAAATTTATATAGAATTACAGTACTTTGGAGAAGTACAGAGAAATACTTTTAAAAAATACAGGTATATAAATTAATGAAACTGGTATTTAAAAGATTTAATACAAGGAGAAAAGATATTGTATAGTGGTACCAATTCTTAATACAAATTAGTAAGCATAGTTTATATAATTTCAAAAGTTATTCACATTATTGCTAGATACCACAGCTGTATGGAACAAGTTTTTGACACACATTAAAACTTGTATAATGCCAGGTCTATAAAAACAGAAATTTACACATAGGCCACTCAGAAATTTAGAAAGTTTTAAAACACATGGAGATATGTACAACCAAAAGGAAAGAAAAAAAAAATATGTATGTGTATAGTTAAAAGAAACAAACTAATCTGAACTTATATGTCACATTCTCGATCAAAAAAGTATACATAACTGGACAAGTGGATTAAAACAGTACTAAATATGTCCTCCATTTCTTAGTAATAATCTGTTCTAAGTATCAATGGGATATTAAACACCAGTTTACTTTTAGTTCTAGAACTTTTGCTTTCTTTCAAAAACTTTTCAGAAACATAGCCATTTTACAATTATGTTAGATTGGGAGAAATATTTTCCTTAGAAATTTTTTAAAGGAGTATTTCCATACTTTTCTATATAAGATTTGATAAACAATAAAAAATAACGCAAGTAAGGCCATTATTATCATCTTGATCAAAAATATACACAGATTGTAATGCTACCGTATTTTGTGATCCTGAGCTCTAGTAACCATTAGGTGCATGCATACCATTCATTATTTGTCTATTCTAATAAAAATAATTTAATCCTGCCTTATTACCTCTGAAGACAGAAATACTTTCAAATTTTTTTTGATAGGTTTTCATAATGTTAGGGATATTTCTGCTGTAAACAGAGCATTAGGAATTGTATGGGAAGGGATGTGTTAGGTTCAAAAAGCTATTAAAGAAAACTTATTGTTTTAAAATAACTATTTTAAATTTTAAAAGGAAGAAAAATAATACAAAGAGTGTGCTTGCTAGAATAGATAAGTAGAGCCTTACAAAAGTGTTCTTCTATATTATGGAATTAATAAATAAAGGACTGTGTGTACCTTGGTGAAAAATAAAAAAGGCTGGCCACTTTTTATGCTAAGTTCAAATGTATTTTTTCGATAATACAAAAAAGTAATCCTTGAAAATCAGAATACATAACAGAAAAGAGCACAATAACTTAAGTATTAAACATCTGTATGAAATAACTTGCAAAGTTTGACAAAAATGCACACTTAGAACATGCGGTTATTTAAAAAAACAAAAACAGAAAAAAACACCACACGATTCTGTAGAACCAATGTTATGTCACCACCAGGAGAGCACCAAGCAAGGCACCATTGGAAAGACAACATACTTGGAAAGTCTCTATAAATAAAGTAAATGCTAATCTGGTCGAAAAATCGGTGTCTTTGGTAAAAATTCTATGAGGATGACCTGTAGAAGAAGAAAAAAAAGTTTTAAAAAAAGATGTAAATGGATTTTTATCTTAAAAAAATTTCAGTTCTATTTCATCACTTACAGCCATTTTGATAGTGCACCTGAAGCAGAATGTATGCAGGGATGAATGAGGAAGGGAGCCAGAGCTAGCATCTTTTGAGAACCGACTATATACCAAGCGTCTCATACACTATGGATCTATTTAACCATAACAACTTCTCTATGAGGCAAGTATTATCACTCTCATTTTACAGATGAGGAAACTGATGATTCAAGTAAGTGTAACACCATGTACTGTGGAGTCAACCTGAACAAATGACTACCTTACCTCACCCTTTCTACTAGAGCACAATGTGGTTACAACCAACCCAGTATTTATTTCTCCTGCCTTCCTCGTTTTTATCTCACTCAATTCTATAGGTCTTTAGGTTCTAGATTTGTTCTCATTTTACCCTACCAGGTTATGTAATCTCTTGATAAAGGGACCTATAGCTCTTTAATTTTTTAAAAAAAGCTTTTTTCTTCTTAGGTCAGCAAAATTAGAAATTAAATTTGCTCCAAAGGAACTTTTACTAGGAAACTGAAGGAAAACCAGTAAAAACAAAACACAGTAACACAGAAAAACACAAGTTGACCAAAGCTAATTTTTATTCCAAACTTGAGCTACCTTAAACGACAATCAATTCTTTCCCTTGTTCCAACTCTGTATGAAATTGATGCTAAACAAAACATTATTTGAACAGCTTCCAACTTTGGTGAATTCCTCATTTTTCTTTCAGAAACTTGTCCTGATATAACCTCCAGGTTTGGACACTCTTCTACATTTAGCCAAATGGGCCAGAAACTTTTGTTTTCACTCTTCAATTCTCCTGACTTTTGATCTGCCTCAATAAAGAAGGCTCTCCTACACGCAGCTCAAAAATATTTCTCTATTTGGTTATTTGGTTATCCTGTACTAAGCTTTAGGTACCACCCTTTGCCACTCTTCTGACCTGGTATTTGCTGACAAGATGTTCACTAGCTTCCTGTCTAGCTTTTTATTTGAGCGAGATTTCCCTGTTTCTCAGTTTCCTCATATAAGAAAATAAAGGGACTGGACTAGATGACAAAATTCAATGCAGCTCTAAAATTTGATGATTAAACTATCTGATTTGATGTTTAAACTACTTATGAGTTAACATTCAATAAACACTTCTATAATTTCAAACATGTCCTCATCAGAGATAGTTTTTATAATTTCAGGTCTTAGGTATAGGGATTACATTTTACAGTATTTACTACATAATGCAAAATAATTAGGCTACTTTTAACTGTATTTGAATTATCATTAGTTTTTTTTATCATTAGTTTTTAAAGACTATATCCTACAGCCTCTTTTCCTTCAGAAGTCACACAGACACTGCCACTTGTCTTATTTCTTCTAAATCATACTGTTCTACTGTATTTGAAAAAAAGAAAAGTTGGTATTTTTTCTAGATTGTCCCCAGTATTCAAAACATAATCAAGGAGAATTATTTTCCTTTAACTAACAAATGATATTTCTGTGAGTTAAAGAAAAGTTAAGGTCAAAGAGAAACATGTGGTAAAAAAAGGACCCAATTCATTAGAAAAATAAAGCACTCTCTTCTTACTATTTTGCTATCTCAACTTTTGAATGGGGAGATATTTTTGTTTTGTTTTGTTTTGTTTTGTTTTAAAGATTTTATTTATTTATTCATGAGACAGACAGAGAGAGGCAGAGACACGGGCAGAGGGAGAAACAGGCTCCATGCAGGGAGCCCGACATGGGACTCAATCCCGGGTCTCCAGGATCATGCCCTGGGCCGAAGGCAGATGCTCAACCACTGAGCTACCCGGGCTGCCCGAATAGGGAGATTTTGAAATTATGTTATTCCCGCATGCAATGTATCACAAATATACATACTCTGAGAAAATTTAGAAAAAATACATTTTTGCAGCAATTTTTATATATTTTTCCTTTAAAAACAATTTGTATTTTTAAGTAATCTCTACACCCAACATGGAGCTCGACCCCACAACCTGAAGATCAACAGATCACATGATCCACTGACTGAGCCAGCCGGCACTCCTATATTTTTCTTTTTGACAGCTCTTCTGGGTATCTTCTATGATGGTGTATACTAAATAAAATGGTTTTAGGAAAATAGTTTATCTAAATATTCATGACAAGTTAAACTATTTTGCAAACAAAATACATAGTTCAGAATATTTTGGATGGTTAGTAAATTATTTTATTTTAATAAAAGATAAAAGAATGTCATAAAAATAAACATGAATATTTGAGTGCATTTTATGAATGAATGATGTTCTTATAGCTGTATCTGGAAATAAGAGCACTGGAAATAGCTTTCAAGCTTTCCTTTCCAACGTAAATTCAGAAATGGATTAGTATTGGGGTTTATAAATATAGCAGGTATTTTCTTCACAAAATCCTTTAAATCATCCCTCCCTGCAAAATATAAACTCTCTTACCATCTATGATGAAAGCACAAGACTAGAATTTTCATAGGTCAATCTCAAAACAAGTTATTTGAATATGCTTTTTTAAATAAAAAAAGTTATCAACTATCTTTCTCATCATCATAAATTAATGTTTGATATAATAGATAATGATAAGATCTACATTCTTTGATTCACTGAATAGAACTATTCTATGAAAAAAGAGACATTTTTAAGATGTCTTTTATCTTCAAGGCTAGAAATGGGATTTGACTGTATGATAATGAAAGAAAGGGAAAAGGCTACAGAGAAAAATGATTTTATGATAATTTCCAACTATTTAAGTACTGTTTTAATCAATCTCTTGTTCAGACACACATGCACACACATACATATACTATCTATGATAGCTATATTGTTTCAGAGAATAGACAAAATCTGCCAGAAGTGTGCCTGGTACTTCACAAAGACTATGACTTTCATTTTCAACAATTAACTCTTCCGCAGATCTTTTTCTTTTAACATAATAACCTTTCCATATTTAAAATAAAACACCCAAGCTCAAGGGAGAATATATAAAAATTCATGATTTTCTACAGTATTCTGAACTTCTCAAAAGGAGGAAAATTGTTCAAGTAAATCAAAGAGTCAGTAAATTAAATCTCATACCGAATAAATACTAAAATTCATTGTATACATGTGCCAATTAGATATCTTTTAAAGAATACAGGATGAGCAACATCTCATCTCCTGCTTTACTTTTAGGATAATTCTTCTTTACAAAACGATATTCTTATAACATTTTGAAAGATTCTTTAAAGGCCACTGAGGTATGGGCAGTTAAAATCTATAAAGGCTAAAGGTTTCTTAAGCTCCAACGGCTTGGCTGAAAGGTTTTCTTCCATACTTGGAAACTTGATTAGCATTATATAAAAAAGCCATATCTGACTTGCTGCGTAACCAAAGTTGTGGTTATTCTTTATACAGCATCTAAAATTTCACACTCCATCAACACATGTTCAGGCTATTTTATCTTGGCAATTAATTTATTATTTTTCAGAACAGAGTGAAGCCTTGTTTTCAAGTCATTCATAACTTTATAAATCAGTCTTGCACATGAAACCATGCATCTGTGAACCGTAGAAAATCCTTGCGCTCAGGAGATTAAGCTCCTGACACCTTTGCTGATTAATAATCATGGAAAGAATAAGATCAGAAGCAAAATAAATGATCATTTAATAGAGAAACTCACAAAACAGCCCTTTAACTTACATATTCCATCATGTTATTCGTTTCACATTTCCTTTTGCTCAGTCTCCAGTGCAAGCACAGCTAGACAAGTAGGAGAGTAAAAGAAGAAAAATGAGCTCTATTTTATTGCAGCACACAGACTAACCCATTTGTCCACCTTTCATATTTTTAGTTCAACAAAAGCATCTGTTTCCATACTGTGCAATTCAGACCCCAACAGTACGAAGCTGCTCCCTGTGGTACTCACCTTGTGGTATAACCTATTGTTTTCCCATTCTAATAACTTCTCAATCGATCTTCGTGTCTGGAAGACAAATGAGAAAAAAGTTTACTCTTGACTGGTTTTAGAAAAACTTTGTTATGCAGCTGTTTTTTGTGTGAAAAGGAGAGACGTAGAAGACAGTGACTGAGTGAGTACATGGTGGTCTATAATACTTTCAACATTTTAGTACTAAATAGTAACCTGAAGAGAAACAGTACTCTATTTCAATAAAGATATGGTTTTATTCTTTAGTACTGTATCTTTTTTTCAACTGTTTCAAACTTACTGGCCTCTCATATGAAACTATTAAAGTCTTCTAAAAGGCTAATGTCAAAAAAATAAACAGTGTCATCTACCAAGTGATATGAATTTTAGTCTCCATTTCTTTCAAAACTACTTCTGCAATACTTAAGCAATGATAAAAGTTCCTCCATATATGTTTTAAAACAAGTTATTTAAATATTAGTTCATAAAATACAAATGACTTTAGGGTAAATTCAAAAAGAAAGTAATTAAAAATAATAAATAAATAAATAAATCAGCTATCAAAACAGATTCTCACATCATACTTAAAAAATAATACCCAATTTAAAAGCTAGCTTATTAATTATTCCACAGATAAAGATTTTCAAACAGGCAAAATACTGTATATAAACCAACAGAAATGATACTAAAGTCAAACTCCTGTTAAAGGAATCAACTGAGAAGTTTATGTTTAAGTTCACTGGATTTTTGCAGTATCTACCAAGCAGCATAAAATGTGTCTTGCCTGGAAGTATGAATAAAGGAGAGGATAATTCATGATGCCAGGTGTTAGGATGAGACTGACACAGCTGCAGGTGCAAAAGGGACAGTGTTGCTCCAAGAATCAACTGCAACTTGGTGCAGCTGCAGCTTCCTTGCAAGGGAAGGAAAAAAGCATCTACCACCATTAACATGTATAACTAAATGAGTACTAATAATCAAATATGAAAATCTGCATGTCAAGCAAGGATGAGTGAGGTGAAAAAGTGTTAAGATCAAGCCGGTTTTGAATAGTTTAATGTTATATAATAAATGGTTATTATTTAAAGTATCTACTGTAGTCTAAATTACCATATTACCTTTTAGCATGTAGTACATACTAAAGATACACTAGTCACATAGGTGCCAATTATAATTCATAACTACCAATGAATTACCGACTATTACCATTTTCCAAGCTTATGTCATAAAAATCAGAAATTCACTTAACTCTGAGCAATAATACGCCAATGACTAATTTATTATATTACTTTTTTTGAAGTTTTTTTTGGCAAGAATTTTAAAGGAAAAAAGTGCCCTTGTTAACAATGATCAGCAGACCTCACTTGTTTCTTTGTAAAGATAGCCTTTTAGAGGCAGCTCTCCTTTTAAATGAAAATAGGGCAGCAGTTATGGTCACACTTTTTGTTAATTTAGTTGCCAGTCAGCCCCAAATCAAAAGAAAATAAGGCTGCAGAGTGTAATTAACATTCAGTTCAGTCGTTTTGTCCCTTGTCTAGCCCCCAAGCTTTGTTAAAATTGCCATCTGAATGCTGAAGGCTGTAGGGAAATCGATTTGATTCTAATCGCACCATGAAAAGAACATGATCTAACTGCTTTCAGCCCTCCGTAAATCTGTACTAGGTCTTTAGCACAATGCAACTTCCAATTTAAAAAGCACTGAATGTCTCGTCAATGACTTTGTGAAGAAAAAAGAACAAGGAGCAGACATAAAAATTCCAATAGTTGTTTAAGCATTAAAGTTCATTTGCATCACAGCGAACCTGAAAAGGGCTGACCTCTCAAACCGCCTCTCAGGTCTATGAAGTTGTAGCCTTGACAAGCTCACATTGACAGAGCTCATTGACTCTGAAAGGCTACTCTATCAATGGTGAAAAATGGCAATAGGTTCTACTCTGAGCAGGCATCTGCCTGCCCACCCGCTGCTAAACCAATGGCAAAACCGATTCAAAACCTGAATCTACCTTGTAATCTTCCTTTCTAGGACTTTTTAATAATAGATTAAGATTACTATACAATTTGAGGTTTTACTTTTACTGATGTTTAAAAAGGAGGGTGGAGAATGAAAGAACTAGGATGGGGAGAACAAGCTATCCAAGTCCATGCTTTTATATCAATGTATAAAAAGTAAAAGCTTAACATTACATTCAGCAAATATCCATATACTCAAAGAAAAAATTACCATCATATTTCATCACAAATTTAAACCTATGCTATATTATAATAAGAACAGATCTCATTAGGGATGGATCTCATGATGTATATAACATACAAAATCTATTTAGATACTTGAAAATAGTTACTTTAAATAACCTAAGTCAACTAAACAGTTTTTGGATAAAAGGTTTATACTACAAAGTATAAACCTGAAATTCCAAAATATTTATGTATGAATTCTGAATTTACTCTTTGCCTCTAATTAAGAGTTTAATGATAGGGTTTGGTATAATAATTGTATCTTACAATATTTAAGAACTCAAAACCAAACAAACCCTGATATGCCGTATTCTAAATAGGCATCTAAATATAAAATATTTCTACATACTTGACAGTCTAGAGAAAAAGCTGTGAATTAGCAGCATCTAATCTTGCGATAAGACTTCTTTCCTGCTTGACAGGTGAAAAAAAGCACTTGCACGTGCAGCTTAATTAATCATTGCACTTGACATCTCAATGATTTACAGTGAGGAGCAGGTGAGAACATACAAAACCAGAAAGGAACCCTTGATCTAAGTGGAACATTTCTAGGACACTAAGGTGACAAGTATATAGATTCTAGCAGTCATTTTAAAAAGGAAAGAAAGAAAGAAAGAAAAAGAAAAAGAGAAAGAAAGACAGAAAGAAAGAAACTGTGCCACAAATTATTTGTTAGTAACAACAAAAGCTCAAATTAAATGGAAAAAAAGCTTTAACTACCAAGAATGTTTAATACTCTGCAATTATTTTAGCTAAAAAAATCAAAATATATTTTCAAGCTTACATACAATATTAATTTAGCAAATGCTGAAAAAATATATGACATCTTAGCATTTATAAAAGCTATTTAAAAGCCTTCAAGAATGAAAAAAGTACCTTATAATTACAGTCATCTAAAAATAAAAGTTAGTTTATATCCACAGAGTTGTTAGATGGCTATTTCTAAAGAAATATAAGATTCAACACTGCCAAACTCTATTACTACTAGACATGCAAACCTAACCACATAAAAATCTGTTCTTGTTTTTTAAAAACCTGTATCAATCACCAAATTCAATATAAATTAAAGCAAACTAATATGCATCAGAAAAAATTAGTATGTATAGGGCCTGTCAACACAAAACACCAAGAAAATCATCTTGCAGTATTCTAGGCCAGTGGATTTCTAAAAATAAGTCATCTTAATTTTCTTAAAAGAATTTGGTGCTTGTGAAAAGCACCAGATTGATAGTCATGGGAACTAAAAATCTTCTATTTAACTGAAAAGAACAGGGGAAAGGGCAGTGCAGGCTTCAGTGCAAGCTTCCCTACAGTGGGCCTTAATCCTTTTCAGTGTTCACACCCTGGGGGTGAGAGGACAGGTTAGTGGTTCTTTACCAATGAATCTTCAGTCCCAAAGCATAAGATGATGAACAAGAAATCTAATTTTATCATAGAGTCTTAATTAAAAGGACCAAGACCACCAACTCACACCATGCAAGCAAAACAAGTTTTTAAGAGAATAATTTCATGCCATTAACCTGGTCTGGACAGACTCAAGAATCTGATGTGGACCCCCACCTATCTTCCTTATCACAGAGCTCATTTTTAATTTTTTTTCACATATTTCTCTATTTCAACATCTTGCTAATAACTATATTTTTCTCACAGGTGAACTAATTCCAATATAGCCATTTGGCAATGTTAAAGTAAAAAAAAAGACAGATTCAAAAACATTTCAATTTCTAAGTTAAACTCAGCTAATAAACAGACGTTTAAGCAATAGTAATAATAGAAGGATATAAATTTTGGCTCCATTTCTATTGCTTTTGATTCATTTTAATTTTTTGACAGAATTGGGAATAAGTGAAAACATGAAAACTTTATAGATGTAAAATGGCCTGGGTAATTCACAAAATGGCTAATTAAATAATAATAAAAAACTTACATTAGGCATGACATGTTCCTATCAACTTCCAAAGAGGCCTCCAAAGTAAGCTTACAAGAGGAAAATACCTATAGAGCACCTAGAAATAGTTAAGTTAGGGACTTGAAAATTAGTTTCCTGAAAATTCATATTTGAGTTATTATGAAGCATTTTTTTCCCATTTTTTCCTAAATATCACTACTTTCTAAGGAATAAATTACTATTCTCTATTAGCAAATTACATACCATTAGATATAAATAAGTCATTCAGGGCAGTAAGGAATCATTTAGAAAACCCTGAGTGTATTACTCCCCTACTTTTTACCACTATTACTTAATAGTACAGTCATCACCAATGTTTCATTTATCACAGTCAATTGTTTGAAACGTGGTTTTTCAAAACGTGGTTTTCTAGAAGTTGCTAATAAAATTAATGGAAATCTCATGAATTTTAAAGTACTTTAAAGCCAAAGGAAAAAATGTTAAATGTGGAAGCTGTAACAAAATTTCTCTGAAATTTTCCCAAGGAAATGGCATTCTTATCAGTCTTTAAAACATAAAGATGCTAAAATATGTTAACAAGATGTATAAATAGAATATCTCACTAATACTAATAACTATAAAAGTTCAGCTATTTCAACTTAGAATTTATTTGAATGAAATGTATTCATAACATCACAATGTCAAAGAGCAATTTCAAATGCTCAATTTCTTTTTTAAAACAAGTTTTAATTTTAAACTCCTGAATTTATAATGCATTAATAAGCTTTAACTAGAACAATGCTTTGAATATATGCATAATCTTTTTTTAAGTATTTTCAAGGAAGAACTATACTTTCTTTTGACATCTGTACAAATTCAAATTGCTAAAACAAGTGACACAAAAATGTTTTCAGTTAGAAGTCATTAGAAGGAAACCATATAAAATTTAAATGAATTATTTTAACGAGAAAATTACATGATTCACCTCCATTTCTTCTGGATTAATAAAGTCATATTGTGGTGATGTGCAGAAAACTAAATGGCATATCTCAGTACTGTGACGCATGAAAAATCTGGATTCAGCAAAAAGACAAACTAGGATCTGATCAGACTCCTCAAAAGGATGTTTAAACAAATTCCCTTCCTGTACTTCAAGGCTCCTTTTAAAAATTTTCATGTGAACATTAATTTTTAAATAATCTAGATAAACTAAAATATCCACCGAAGTATCATTACAACAACTCTCTTAGTACTATTTGTTAAAAGTAATATTTTGAGATGGAGATAAACTAAGCAACTGCAGATATTTTATGTATCAAAACTATAACTAATCTTAAATAAGTCATGCTTAATAAAAATTTATCAATAGTTTATGACCAAAACTAGTGGTTCTTAACTTTTTTAGGTTACTCCACTTGGTGAATGATGAAAAAGGTACATATGCATAAATATATAAAATGTTGCACATAATTTTAAGGGAATTATCCACTAACCCCTGATAACATTTCAGTAAATAATAACATCTCAAAAATGAAAACTGCATTCATTGTGGATCCATTATACTCGAATAAAGATTTTTAAAAACTAAAATTGAGTTTTAACTGACATCAGAAGATCAGAAAAATTGTTCATAAGATAAATGAATTTCACTAAGCTAATATAATCAAAAGTATTATTATCAGGGATTTTTAAGAACCATGTATTTACACAAGAATGAAACACTGGTTAGGACCAACAGGTAAAGGGGGGAAAAAATCACTTGCTAAGTGATTATAATGGATAACTGGAGAAACAAAAAGGGGTAAGGAATAGTATCTATTGATCATCACTTTAAGACTGACCCCAATGCTAGGTGTCTTCCCTTTGTTACGTTATTTAATCTTCAAAAGCATCTATAAGGCATCTTATATTACTTTCATTTTACATATGAAAACTACAGCTTAAAGGGGTTAAGAAACTTAAAGCTGCACTAGAAACAGAGCTAGGATGTGAAACCAGGATTGTATGGCCTTCGATATAATGCTCTTTCCACTATACATCAGAGCTATGAGTTTGTAAAGAATCTGTAACTTGTCAAATAACACATCTATGACACGCAAAA
The DNA here is from genome assembly GCF_003254725.2 of Canis lupus dingo. NCBI lineage: Eukaryota > Metazoa > Chordata > Mammalia > Carnivora > Canidae > Canis > Canis lupus. The sequence goes on from NC_064255.1 coordinate 46,979,772, forward strand.
AGTATCTAACCCACTAATGACGCTATTGGCCTTGCCCATCCAACTTACTCTAAAACTATATTTTCCACCTCTGATACTTTGTGATTCTAAGGTCTGGGAAAACCCATTCCACTCTACTCTTTAGTCTCAATGAGAGTCATCCAAAATGTATTTTATTTTTTATACCTTTCCTCATGCAATTAAACATGACTTGAGGTATATTTCTATTTTACACATTAAGTGCACAGACTTACAAAATCTAAATGGTTTGCCCAAGGTTGTATCACCATTAAGGGGAATGACAGGACTCAAGCTCAAATCTCCAAACTTTGGATCAGCAACTATATTTCTGCTTGCATCTGAATTTCATAAAATTTCAAATAAAAAAACGTTAAAAAACAAGATAAAAACAACCATCTAATTCTTTTCCTTCAATCATGCAAAGAACAGAATTATTTACATCAAGCAAAAGTAGTTGAAGACTTTTACTTCTGAGTAGCTGTTGTAGCTGGTGTTAAGCCAATACTCCACTATCAACAGATACAGATAAACTGAAGAAGAAAAAAAAAAACCCATCATTTTTAAAACATCAGAGAATTCTGAAAACAACACAGAATAGATGAAATAAAATCCAAGGAAGAAAAGAGCCCTTCCAAAATCATTTCATGATTACAGGTCATTTTCTTTATTTGTTGATTCTAGGGGTGAGCTGAAGATCAAGCTTGGCAACAACCAGTGGGACTCAACTGCGGGGAAAGGGAAATCAACAAAACTTTTTCAGGTTGTTCATGCTGGCTAAATGGATTGGAAATTAGATGTACCCTAAAATGCAAAGCCAGTTCTCCCCCAAGAGATATTATTGAGTTTTGGGGCAGCATGAGAAGGTCGGAGACAAAGCCAGAAAGGCAGAGAAAATTACTCACAGTCTCCCAGGGCTCAGGAGACAAAATTCTGCTGGAAGGAGAAGGATCTACAGGATCCTGGGGTCCTGTAATAGAGTCCCACATCAGGCTCCCCACAGTGAGTCTGTTGCTTCTCCCTCTGCCTATGTCTCTGCCTCTCTCTCTCCCTCAGTCTGTGTCTCTCATGAATAATCTTTAAAAATTAATTGATTAACTAACTATGGTTAATATGTTCAGTAAAATAAAAGGAAAAGATGGACAAGTACGAGTGAAAAGAACATGATTTCGAAGAGAACTGGACTCTCAAAAACATCAAATGGACATTCTAAAATTAAAAAACACAGTGTCTGAAATTAAGAACTCACTGGATGTTAACAGCAGACTGGACACTGAAGAAGATAGGCAAAGCAAATTTTTCTAAAAACCACACCAATATTAGGTTCTAAATATTCAAAGAGAACTAAATGTCAGCCAGTTCTTGGCAAAAATACATTTTCTAAGTTGTCTAATACATCTTTCTTTAAAGTTCTAGTGCTACTTCTGCATGTTTAATGCTTAAAATTTATACTTTGAGTATCTTCATTTATGATGAGAATTTAGTGACATGTTTTTATTGCAATTAAAAAATTATTGGGATCTGGGTGGCTCAGGAGGTAAAGTGTCTGCCCTCAGCTTAGGTCATGATCTCAGGGTCCTGGGATCGAGCCCCATGTCAGGCTCCCTACTGAGTGGAAAGTCGGCTTCTCCCTCTGCCCCCCTTCTTCATGCTTGCATGCTCTCTCTGTAAGAAATAAAATCTAAAAAAAAAAAAAAAAAAAAAAAAAAAAAATCAGTACTGTTCACCCTAATGGCCATAGTATGTTTACTTTATGTAAGAATCAGTTTTCTAAGTTTCAAGCCTCAAGTGTTCTTTAAAATGAAATAACTAATAAGTATATTTCTCATTATGTCAAATGTTTTACATGCTTTTCCAAAGCTATTGAAGTAACATTTCAAAGGGGTTACATCTGTTTCTTTATCCCGCACTTTACAACATGGGAGATACTGAGGAAGGGGCAACAAACTACAGACAACACCTACAGTTGGACAAAGAAAACCCAACTCTTGAGAGTCTCTGTCCTGCCTATGTTGCATTAACTCATTACATGGCACTCTGAATCTCTCAAAGAGTAAAATATATGTTTCAAGGAAAGATATAATTTTAGGGAGAAAAAAAATACTTTACCAGAAATCAAATATACCTACTGGTTAGTGAGAATATCATAAATAATTTTTTAAAGACACATATGTTGATTTTTATTTGTTTTTATTTTTTTATTTGTTTTTATAAAAGTAAAATAGAACCAAAAGGACTCTATCAACTCTTAGTTGTCCAACTGGAACTCTGTATAAAATCTGATTAAAATGTACTTTTCTCCTGTGTCCACTTTATCTGTTTTACAGCCTTCTTCCTTAACTGTGACTCTGTATCTTCAAGAAATACAAATTTATTTAAATATTAGGAAAAAAATTAATTAGAAAGATAAATTTGCTGAAAAACTAAAGTATTATAAAAGCTAATATAAAATGCTTGAACATTATTACCATTTATAAATCAACCAGATAAACTATCCTAACTTGTGGAATAACAATCTTTTAAGTCCTTTCAAACCTCTAAAATCTCCCTGCTTCTAGGTATAAAATCAAATTATAATAAGTAATTTTTAAAAGCTTGATTTTGTATCCTTATTGGAGAATGGGTGAGGGGGAGGAAGTCATGAGATTTGGAGCTGTACGCCTGGGATTCTAATTGTGCCTTAGCCTTAAGATTGTGGGGCTTCCAACAGATTACTTAACTTCTAAGCCTCAGTTTTCTCATCCTTAAAGTAGGAATAGCATGAGCATCTACTCTTGGAATTTGGGGAAAATTAAATGGCATGGTGCAAGTAAACTGATTAAGTGATCTTGGCATATAGCAAACATTCAATAATTATTAGATGTTATAATATTTACCATACAGGACTGTTGTAAAGATTAAAGAGGATGTATAAGTTTTATAATATATGTATATATCAAATCATGCTGTACACCTGAAATTTATACAGCATGCCAATTATATATCAAAGCTGGATAAAAAAGAAAATGTATGGAATAGATCTTAAGTTAAATTTTTTTTAAAGATTTTATTTATTTCTTCATGAAAGAGAGAGAGACAGAGAGAGAGAGACACAGAGAGAGAGGGAGGGAGAGGGAGAGGGAGAGGGAGAGGGAGAGGGAGAGGGAGAGAAGGACAGAGACACAAGCAGAGGGAGAAGCAGGCCCCATGCAGGGAGCCCAACGCGGGACTCAATCCTGGGTCTCCAGGATCACATCCTGGGCCGAAGGCAGGCGCTAAACCGCAGAGCCACCCTGGCTGCCCTTAAGTTAAATGTTTTTATCATACATACACACAAAAGGAGGAGGTAAGGGGAAAATTATTAGAGGTAATGGTCAGTTCATGGTATTGTTTATGGTAGTTTCACAGGTGTATACTTAGCTCCAATTTATCAAGTTACATTGATATGTACATACATTAATATGTACAGCTTTTTTTGTATGTCAATCATACTTCAATAAAAAAGGAGACCAAAAAACCCGGAGTGAATGATGTATATGAAATGCTCTGACAACAGCAAGTGTACAATATAAGTTTCCCCAGCTATCCAAGAGTGTTCTTTTTTCTTTTTAGAGAGAGTGTATATATAAGCCGGAACGGGGGGGATGGGTGCAGAGGGAGGGAGAGAATCTTAAGCAGACTCCAGGCTTACCACAGAGCCCAACATGGGGCTCGATTTCATGACCCTGAGATCATGACCTAAGCTGAAACCAAGAGTCAGACACAACCAACTGAGCCAGCCAGGCACCCCTATCCAAGAGTATTCTTAGTGAAAACTTTCATAAACTGAAATAGCATAAAGAAGCAATTACCATAATTTATACAGAAAAATTTCTGAGCCTTCCTAGACCCAAAAAATAACCTCTTAGGCTTTACTGATACCCTATGATGTATCTTGCTAACAAATGTCCAAAATAAATAAGAGACAAAACACAGATGTTCACAGACACAGTTCAAAATCTGGCAGCTTGATGCTGAGGTGTTGAGTATGTAGCTCCTGGGGAAGGAGCTTGGTGAGGCCACCCTTGCTGCTCAGGACACACACTGCCTCTATAATAGCTGGGGGCAAAACAAACACTAAACACTATTTTTGCTTTTTGCCTTTCTTCCTGAAGCGAAAATCCTCTTTAGATTTTCTTCAATTAGCAAAAACAGGTACTAATATAGATCTTTTGTAAACTGAAATGTATGTCATAATGTGAACTTCCAAAAAGCAGGAGATACCTGTAATTATTTCTCATCATTTGTTCCTTGGAGTCCATTATTCCATTACAGATCACCATGGATTTTATATCTTAGCAAAATATTTTCAGTTATGGGGATGCCTGGATGGCTCAGAGGTTTAGCGCCTGCCTTTGGCCCAGGGCGTGATCCTGGGGTCCCAGGATCAAGTCCCGCGTTGGGCTCCCAGCATGGAGCCTGCTTCTCCCTCCTTCTGTGTCTCTGCCTCTCTCTCTCTCTCTCTCTCTATGTCTGTCATAAATAAATAAATAAATCTTTTAAAAAATATTTTTAGTTATGTAAATATCAGGAATTTAGCAATTTGGAAAGACTTATATTATAAACCAAACATTAATATCTTAAATTACATTTAAAAGGGGGTAAAGGTCAAATATCTAATACAATATGAAAGATTTTAAAAAATATAACAGGATGTCTCTCATTTAAATATATAAATGTGTAATTCAAGCTTGTTTCTCCTGGTTTATAGGACAGAAATTTCTGTAAATTATATTTTATATTGCTACATCTATCACGGTATATTAAACAGCATTAAACTTTCCTGTACAACAAAGATCAGTTTCCTGAAAAACCTCTGTAATAAGGGCATATATAAAAAAAAAAAAAAAAAAAAAAAAAAAAATAAGGGCATATAAAGTCAGGACAAAAAAGGATACCAAAGACTAAGAGCATTACTGACCACATAAAAGCCCTTATATTTGTTATATTTACAGAAACAAAGCAAATTAAATAGCATTCTAAAAAAGACAAAAAAAAAAAAAGGTTAGCATTAATTTTCTACATCTTCAATTAATAATAATGGCTGCCATAAAAACATATTTCATTCATCATCTTTTGTTCACTAGAAGCTTTTCAGGATTTCCCTTTAGCAAAATTTCTTTAAGAAACTTTTAAGTTTGGGGGTGCCTGGGTGGCTCAGTCAGAAAAGCACACAACTCTTGATCTCAGGGTCATATGTTCAAGCACCACATTGGGTATAGCAATTACCAAAAAAATAAATAACTAAACTTTAAAAAGAAATAGATGCTTTTAAGTTTATTTTGCTTTGTTTCATTATCTGCAATATCTTAAAAGCATTTTTGTTTATCTAATTCTTCATCCAAATGTTCAAGGCCATTTTCATTTTATGATTCAGTTACCAACTACAAACACTCAAATTCCAAACACAGAGTAAATTAGAAGTCTAAAAGTTGTGGGTAACTTTCAATACTGTCAGTATAACTGAATAAGTATATTTCAAATTCTTCCCATATACAAATATTTGTAGCTACCCCCAGGTTGACCTTCCCTTGAATTTAAGTCTTACAAGACCACATTCTCACTCAAAAACTCTACTTCTGACCTATCCCATTTGAATTTTCAACTCCTACAACATCCCAAGAAAAGTAACTTACAATTACTAGATAACTAAACTGAGGTTAGAGAAAAGATATCCAAAAGTAAATCTAAGCATACTAAATTTAAAGAGAAATGCACTTAGATTGGATACAGACCCTTTTCATCAAAGTTTCAAAAACTAAACAGCAATTATCTTTAAAAAATAAAACAAAACTTGGGGTTCCTGGCTGGTTCAGTCAGTGGAGCGTGCAACTCTTGATCTTGGAATTGTGAGTTTGGGTCCCACATTGGGTGTAAAGATTACTTAAAAGAAAAACAAACTCAGAGAAGCGACACACACACACACACACACACACACACAAAAGCTTGTATGAAAATTCTTACTAAATGTTAATTCTTTAGATTTGAAATAAAAATCAACATTGAAAACTTAAAGCTTAGAAATACAAATTTTTTTACAGCCGGACACAGCTCAATATTCTAAGGATTATAGATTTTCAGAGCTGTAAAGTACCTGAGAAGTCAGTTACCCTCTCTTTTTCTTATATTAAAAGAAAAAGAAGGGGGCACCTGGGTGGCCCACTCAGTTAAGCATCTGCCTTCGGCTCAGGTCATGATCCCAGGGTCCTGGGATAGAGTCCCATGCTGGACTCTGTTGGGCAGAGCTGTTTTTCCCTCTCCTCTGCCCCTTTGCCTGCTGCTCCCCCTGCTTGTGCACACGCGTGCTCTCTGTCAAATAAATAAAATCTTTTTTTTAAAAAAAAAAGGATAATGGCTGAGCATAAACAAAGTCTATAAAGTCACTAAAGTTGGGATAGGATATATATTTATTTACAAAATCTCAGAAGATTAAAACTAATAGTTACTTCAATATGAAAGACAAATCAAAACAAAAATATTGTAACACAACATACAGTAAAATTACAAAACTTGTTTCCCCAAAAAATCAGCACATACAAGTCATAAAGATTTCACTCACTTGGACATCAATTTTCTAAACTATAATACTACAATTAAGACACAATCAAAAAGCAAAGTACAAACAAATATATAAATAAAAATAAGCTTTTGCAAAGAAAATGTCATAAAATCTATTTAATGAAGCTGAAGCATTTTATTCACTTGGAAGCTCCGCAGGCACTTACAAAGAACCTACTAAAAGGCTGAAGCTTCTTGTTTTATGGTCTTCCAAGTACTTATCACTATTTGTAATCACATCATTGGTTTTTGTCGATCTTTTAAGTCCACAAGAGAAACCACACAGCCTCTAAATAGTATCTAAATAGTGTCTAAAACAGTACCAAGCCCATAATGTGGTTTCAGAAATATTAGTTGAATTAATGAATAAATAATTTCCAGAGAATGGTACACTAGCAGCATAAAGAAATGGCAGCTGAAATCTGCATTTTCATTAGACAAATACGCTCTTTTCCCAACAGTATTGACCTAATAAGTCATTTTAAGCATTTTCTATTAAAACAAATATATGTTATATAACAGAATGAAAAGTTCAAATGCATATTTGAGAGGTAAGACAAGACTTCAAATACATTTTGTGATTACAGGTGAACATTTCACATTTCTAGGCCCTAAAGATACATATTTATTGTCTTTGTTGTTAGAGGTACTTTATGAAAAATATGACAAATACTTACAAACTTAAACTACCTCTGTACTCACCCAACTGTCCAAGCAGACTACATGCTCTCTGAGTAGAGCATGAATATACATCTTTCTATCCCCATCATATGCAGCACAGTACTTACTTACTCTATAAAGTCCCCCAAATATCTGAAAGCTAATTAAATACTTCTAAATAATGCATTGGTCACAGAATAAATCAAATGAGGAATAGAGAAGTAAAATGAACTGAATGAAAATTAAAAACACAACATATCAAACTTTGCACAATACAACTAAAGTAGTATTCAGGAAGGAAATTTATAATATTAAGAACCAGAAAAATAAAATAAAATAAATAAAAAAATAAAGAACCAGAAAAGTTTCAGACTAATGACTTGTTTCTACCTTAAGAAACTAGAAGAAAAAAATTGAACTCAAAGTGAGAAGACATAATAATAGTCAAACTAAAAACCAATGCAATATAAAACAAAATCAATAGAAACAGTCAATGAAATCAAAAGCTGGTCTCTGAGAAGATTAATAAAATTGATAAGCCTCCAGCTAACTGGCCAGGAAAAAAAAAAAGAGAGAGACAATGAATAAATTAACAATTTCAGGAATGAGAAAAGTAATGATCTCCAAAGATTTTACAAATGTTAAAAAGGGGGCAGCCCAAGTGGCTTTGCAGTTTAATGCCACCTTCAGCCCAGGGCCTGATCCTGGAGACTTGGGATCAAGTCCCACATCAGGCTCCCTGCATGGAGCCTGTTTCTCCCTCTGCCTGTCTGTCTGTCTGTCTGTCTCTCTCTCTCTCTCTGTCTCTCAGGAATAAATAAATAAAATCTTTTTAAAAAATGTTAAAAAGGTAATTAGTAAATATTATGCCAATTATAAACAACTAAGATAAAATGGACAAATTCTTTGAGAAACAGAAAACTATAAAGCTCAACCAAGATAAAATGGATGAGCTAAAAGTCCCATATTTTAAAAAATTGAATTTGTAGTTTAAAGCTCTTCCAACTAAAAACTTCCAAAATTTAAGGATGAAACAAATGCATACTTTGCACAAACTCTTTTGGGAAAATGAAGAAGAGAGAATACTTTCCAACTCATTTTATGAGGCTATCATTACCCTGATGCTAAAATCAGGTATTACAAGAAACAAAGACTACAGAAAAATATCCCTCATAAACATAGATGTAAAAATTCTCTTTTTAAAAATTTTATTTATTTATTTATTTCAAGTAAGCTCCATACCCAATGTGGGGCTTGAACTCACGACCTTGAAACCAAGAGTTGCACACTCTACCGATTGGGCCAGCCAGGCGCCCCTAGATATAAAATTTCTAAACAAAGTTATATTCTATTAAACACGACAAAAATATAAAAATAGACACAACCAACCAAGTGGCTTTCACTCCAGGAATGCAAGGTTGGTTTAACATCAATCAATGTAATTCAACATATTTCTAATCTAAAAGAAAACCCATACAACCATTTCTAAAGGAGAAGAAAAGGCATTTGACAAAATCCAACATGTATTCCTGATAAAAACTTTCTGCAAACTAGTCAAAAAAAACTTCCTCAAGCTGGTAAAAAAAAACATTTACAAAAATCCTACAATTGGAGTACCTGGGTGGCTGAGTCAGTTAAATGTCTGCCTTCAGCTCAGGTCATGCTCTCAGGGTCCTGAGATCAAGCCAAATGGGACTCCCTGCTCATCAGGGAGTCTGCTTCATCTTCTCCCTCTGCTCCTCCCTCTGCTTGTGCATGCACACACACTCTCTCTCTCTCTCCCACTCAAATAAATAAGATCTTTAAAAAAAATTTTTTAAACCCTATAATTAAGATGATAAGAAATGAAGAAAGTGTATATTCATTTCTCCTAAGTCAGGAGCAAAACAAGGATACCTGTTTTCACTACTTCTAATCAATATTTTTCTGGAGATTCTAGTCAACTAGTGCAGTAAGGAAAAGCAACAAAAAGCATCCATATTACAAAGAAAAGTAATATTGTCTTCATTGCAGATGATATGACCATCTATAAAGACATTCAATACTCTACAAATGAATCAACCGAATAGGTGAGTTTAGCAAAACTATACCCTAGCATGAAAAAAATAAATGATTGAAATTTTAAAAATATTTACTACATACACAATTCCAGACTTCAAATTATATTACAAAGCCATAGTGATCAAGGTAGTATGGTACTGACTCAAAACTGACACATTGATCAAGGTAACAGAAGAGAATATTGAGAAATAAACCCACAATTACATGGTGAATTAATCTTCAGCAAAGAAGAAAATAATACACAGTGAAAAAAGTCTCTTTAATAAATGGTGGGAAAACTGGATAGCTACATGCAAAAGAATGAAACTGGACCACTTTCTTCCATCATACACAAAAATATAAACTCGAAATGGATTAGAGACCTAAATTATAAGACCTAAAACCATAAAAATCATAGAAGAGAGCACAAGCAGTAATTTCACTGACACTGGCCATAGCAACATTTTTCTACATACATTTTCTGATGCAAGGGAAATAAAAACAAAAATAAACTATTAGGACGACAGCAACACAAAAACTTTCTGCACAGTGAAGGAAACAATCAACAAAACTAATAGGCAACATACTGAATGGGAGAAGATATTTGCAAATGATATATCCAATAAAGAGTTACTATCCAAAATATATTTAAAAGTGTATAAAACTCAATACCCAAAAAAATAATCCAATTAAAAAGTAGGCAGAAGACATGAACAGATGTTTCTCCAAAGAAGACATACATATAGCCAACAGACCCATGAAAAGATGTTCATCATCACTTATCATCATGGAAATGCAAATCAAAACTATAATGATATATCCCCTCACACCTGTCAGAATGGCTAAAATAAAAAACTTAACAAGTGTTGGTGAGGATATGGAAAAAAAGAAACCGTCATGCACTGTTGGTGGGAATACAAACCTGTGCAGCCACTGTGGAAAACAGTCTGGGTCCCACAAAAAAGTTACATATACAACTGCCGTATGATCCAATAATCACACTACTGGGTATTTGCCCAAAAAAATATACCAAAACACTACAGTTTACTGTACCCCTATGTTTACTGCAACATTATTTACAATAGCCAAATTACGGAAGTAGCCCAAATGTCCATCAATAAAGGGATAAAGAAAATATGGTATTCTCTCTCTCTCTCTCTCTCTCTCTCACACACACACACACACATACACAAAGTCATAAAAAAAGAACAAAATCTTGCCATTTGCAACACGGATGGAGCTAGAGTATATAATGCTAAGCAAAATAAATCAGAGAAAGACAAATATCACATGATTTCACTCATATGTAGAATTTAAGAGGCAAAACAAAGGAGCAAAGGCAAAAATAAAAAGACAGAGAGAGAGAAACCAAGAAATAGACTCTTTACTACAACAACAAATTGGTGGTTACCAGAGGATAGGTGGTTTGGAGGTTGGGTGAAATAGGTGATGGAGATTAAAGAGTACACTTAACATGATGAGCACTGAGCACATGCAGAATTGGCAAATCACTATATTGTATACATGAAACTAACCCTGACTTTCGTCAATGTACAATGGCAATTTAATGAGGAGAAAAGTCTTTTCAACAAATACTGCGAGTCACTGCCATATGCAAAAAAATGAACTCTGATCAGTCTTTTATATAAAAATTGGCTTAAAATGGGTCATAGATCTGAAAGTAAAATGCAGAACAGATCATAAAAGAAGAAGTCTGGAACCTTGGTTTAGGCAAAGAATCCTTATATATAATACCAAATACATAATCCACTTTTTTACATAATCCATTTTTTAAAAATTGAAATTAGGCTTCATCAAAATCAAAAACTTCTGCTCTGCCAAAAACATTAAGAGAATGAAAAGACAAGCTACAAACTGGAAAAATATATTTGGTTACATACTTGACAAGAGACTTATATTCAGAACATGTATAAAGAACTCTCAAAACTCAGCAATAAAAAGTAACTATTTAAAAATGACCAAAATATTTGAATAAACACTAACAGAGGTTTTACAAATGGCAAATAAGTGCATCAAAAGGTGCTTGATACCATTCGTTATGAGGGTAATGTGAATTTAAACCAGAATAAGATGCCACATCTATCAGAATGACTAAAATTTCTTAAAGTCTTGGCAAAGATACTGAACAACTGGCACTCTCATATATTGTTGGCTGGAATGTAAAATGGTATAGCCACTTTGGAAAATGATTTGGAAGTTTCCTATAAAATTAACTATATGCTTACTATAGGATCCAGCAACTTGACTCCTAAAAGTAAAAACTTATGTTCACAGAAAACATGCCAGTGAACATTAAAAGCATCTTTATTCAAAATCACCAAAAACTGGAAACCACCCAATGTCCTTCAGTTAGTGAGTAAACAAATTGTGACACATCCATACAATGGAATATTACTCAGCAAAACAACCCCCCAAAACAAAAAACTATTGACTCATGCAACAAAATAAATGAATCTCAAATGCACTAGCTAAATGATAAAAGTCCGATTCAAAAGGCTACATATACTGTTTAATTCCATTTATTAACATGCTAGAAAAGGCAAAACTGTAGGGATGGCAAACAGATCAGTGGTTGTCAGGGTTTAAGAGCTGAAAAGAATATGACTACAAAGGGACAACACAAGGAAGGTTTTTTTGGAGAGAATTATATCTTGGTTGCAGTGATAGTTACACAACTCTATACATTTTTCAAAAATCATAAAACTATACACCAAAAAGAGTGAATTTTGCTGTATACTAAATAATTTTCAAAAAATAGGTTATGGCAATTTTTTTAAAAAAGGAAAGGCAATTTGGAAGGAATAGTAATAATAATAATGATTAAAAACAATGTCTCACGGGCAGCCAGGGTGGCTCAGCAGTTTAGCACCGCCTTCAGCCCAAGGTGTGATCCTGGAGACCCAGGACTGAGTACCATGTCAGGCTCCCTGCATGAAGCCTCCTTCTCCCTCTTCCTGAGTCTCTGCCTCTCTCTCTCTCTCCCCCTCTCTCTCCCTCTCCCCCTTTCTCTCTGTGTTTCTCATGAATAAATAAAATCTTTAAAAAACAAAAAAACCAATGTCTCCAGAACGAGGTCAGTTCATAAAAAGGGGCTCAGTTGGAGATGGATTTCCAAATCAAGGCAAAAATCTAGTTGCCCAAATTATTGAATAATGTCATAAAGGTAAAAATGCTGAGCTGCCTATGAAGTATGCCTTTGGTCCTGATTTATCTCACAAATCTACGACAATTCTAACCATATTCCACATCACAAATGAAGACAAAGGGAAGGCTCAAAGCTAACAATCAGGCAGGACTTTAGCCTTTACTTATACTAGTACATCTTAATCAGGGGTTCTTAACATGGAATACCTAGATAGAATTCTAGGAATCCACAAAAGTGGATGAAACAAAAATTCATCTTTATTTTCACTAATCTCTAACTGAAATGTGATATAGTCTTCTTAGTTTATGAATGTATGTAAATAACTGTGTAGACTAAACAGGACCTGTAACTCTATAACTCAGAAATCAGATTTTTCCCATCATATCGTATTACCGTAGATTCTCTCCTATCTTATTTTGGTATGCATTAACAAACATTTATAAATAATATATCTAAGGAGTTTTAGTACTTTGATAACTTTATTTCATATAATTAGTTTCCTTTATAATCTTGTGTATTTCATTTCATACATTTAAAATACATTAAATCTCTTAAAATACAGATAAAGCATTATTCTAAAAGAGGGTTCATAGGCTTCCCCAGAACACCAAAGGACCCATGAGAACTATCCCTGCTCTGAATTATCCTGCTCCCATCATACACAGCACCACTTTTTTCAGGTCTCTAACACCTTCATACATGCATGAAGTATCACTCTCTCCATGGATATATAATAGTTTACACCCAAGACAGAGAAATGCACAATTGTTTTTTTTTTTTTTAGCAGTAATCATATTTGTTTGTACTCACTAAATGGTAAAGTCCATATAAAATTAAATCATATACATACAAAGAGAAACCTCAGACTAAATACTACATTGTTAAATGAAACTACACAAGAATGGTTAAAAAAAAAATCAACCTATCTTATGTCTCAAATAAAAAGGAATTAAATGAATCGTCTGGAAAATATTCTTATGTTGCTAAAAATGCATGGAGAAAAGTAGGAAGTTGAGTTTTGTTTTCTAAATCCTATACTATGCACACATTGCAATACCTTATCCTCTCATTTAAAAAGTAAAGAACAGGGGAACCTAGGTGGTTCATTTAGTTAAGCATCAGACTCTTGATTTCGGCTCAGGTCATGATCTCAGGGTCATGGGATCGAGCCCCACATGAGGCTCCAAGCTTAGCGGGGAGTCTCCTTGAGATTCTCTCTATCCCTCTCTCTCAGCCCCTCCCCCTGCTCATCTCTAAATAAATAAATCTTTTTTAAAAAGTAAAAAAACAAAGGATCTCAAACTTAAAAGAACTAGATCACACAGATTTCTAAAGTAAAATTCTTATGACTACTTGGGTTAAATAATAGCAAACTGCCAACCAAGTGGGATACAGTAGTCACTTAAATAATGAAAAAGCCCAAACAGTGGGAGGGAGTGAGAGGATCTAAAGGCCAAGAACCACAAATTCAATTGTGGATCAAGGGATAACCGAAAATTTTTTTAAAATTCTGTAGTCTGAAGATGACCTGGTCAGAAATGGGGGGGAGGAGGGAAGAAGAAACATTCTTGGAGAAAAAAATAAATACTACAAATATTACAGGAAATATTACAAAATCAATTCTATTATAAAGGTATTATCTCCTTATCAATAAAATATAGTAGTTAAAAAATTTTGAGTAGGAATATACTGCTTATTTTGTAACAGAAATCAAGGAACAAATAGAATTTGCTTTTCCATATTTCCTATCATTATTTGATGACAAAATGAAATGTAGCCACACAAAAATCACTCATTCAGTTTTAACCTAACAGTATTTCATTTTTATACAGAGTTACCATAATTTTTAAGATGTTAACAAAAACGTAATGCACTCCATCTATAACAATTTGCCATATCCCTACCCATATCTTAGAAATTTTTCATTTTAAGCAAATTATGACTCTTCAAATCATTTTTTTTTTCTGACTACAGAATCACTATGTACTCATCTCAGAAAACTTGTAAAATACAAAAGAAAAAATTTCTTAAAAAGAAACCAGAATTCCCTGTAATCTTACCAACTACAAACAAACATAACCATGTTATTTCCTCTATGGGTACCAGCTTACATATTAATAATAATGCTATTAGTCAATGTCTATTAGACACTTTGAGCTATTTAGCTAATAGCTTTACATACACTATTTCATTTTACACTTACAACAATCCTATTCAAGTAGGCAGATGAATATTGCTATTTTACAGATAAGTCAACTAGAGATTAAAGGGGTTAGGAAACATGCCTAGAGTCACAGAGATAAGTGGTAATGCTATACCACCATTAATGTATATATAAACAGAGAATGCTGTGTATTCTAGTCTATTCTAAGGTAACTCCCTGATCATAAAAATTATAAATAAAATTAAATTTATAATTAAATTTAATGTAACAGCATGTGGACATACCATAATTTAATCACTCCTCTACTGGATCAGATTATTTTTGTATAGTATTCAGCATGGTGTTACTCATTCAATACAAAAAATAAAAAGTAGATAAATGCAAGACTTCCTTGTCTACTTCTACATTTAAATTAAAATATATTAATTCAACTTACTCTTTTACTGAGGCAAATAACTGGCCACATACTGCAACCTAATGTGCAGCAGCAACAAAGGCAGCCACAAAGTAGCCAACGTACATTAACAGGAAGGTTCTTCTTAAGACAACTGTTAACTCTGTTGATGCTGGCTTTAAATTCTTCAGGAGCTACCTAAAGAAAAATTTTAAGAAATAACAATACTGCAATATTAATGTCAATAAACATGTCTCATTAGCATAATTGTTTCTCTAATTTGTTAGGAAAAGACTTTACTTTTGAGGTATATAAAGAGTACCTAAGTAAATGACACTCACTTTTCCAGTTAATGAAGAAGGGAATTCTGATTCAAATTTGTTGCTCAGTCCAAATCTATTTAAAAAAAAAAAAAAAGTTATTACCTGTCATTGGTGGGGGAAAGAAAAGGCCAATTAACTTAATCAAAGGTCAAGTAAATAGATGCAACTTGATATACAAAGTAACAATGGAAGTTTGAGACACAAAAACATTGTAATCAGCAATTTATGAAATGTAACAAGCAATTTTAGCAGCTGAATCAGAACTTTCCTCAAAGAAGCTAAGAATACAAAGCTAAGCAAGCAAAGTATTAATGTAATGAAAAAACAACACAATTATCCAATTTTCTCAAAATTACTGAGATTCTTCCAATTAAGTACTAGAAAGCTACAATCTCTGCTATTGATTATTCTTTAGGTCAAGAGCACTTGTTAACACTCAAAAAAGCAGTAAGATGTCTAAGAATGCAAATTGATCAGTTAGTATTTTCTGAGAACGGCATATCCACACTGTTGTTACAGCCAGAAAATGCTTTGAAAAAAAAAAAAAAAAAAAAAAAAAACCTAGAACAATGTGATAGCTGCCTGGCTACTTAAACTCAGAAGTACTAGACACTTACTATACATACCAGAAATGGAACTGAGGTAGTGAATTTTAATAACTTTAAACTTTTAAATGTCTGCAAAAGTCACAAGGATTGATTAGGCACTTAACTATTCCTTTGTATAGGTTATTAGGAAAGGATAAGATACTCATGGACATATTGGTAACGGCAGATTGCACTCGGAAATAAAAACTGAGATACCTAAATATGATGACTTTTGTTAGATCCTGAAGCCAAAAATTTTTTCAATTTTATTGAGATATACTTGACATAACACTATTCATTTAAGGTATACAAGATAATGATTTGATATATGTATATATTATGAAATGATTACCACAATAAGTTTGGTTACCATCCATCTCCTTACATAATTACAAATTTTTTTCTTCCTATGATGAGAACCCTTAAGATTCACTGTCTTAACAGCCCTTATAAATACACAGTCCTGAAACAAGGAAGAGTAAAATGCTCACTGATAGCTCTCTCAGTACCTCCTTTTCATCTATTTTTTTAGAGACGAGGACATTCAACAAATGTTACTAAGTATAAATTATACATTTCCATCTCTTGAAGTATAATCTCCCTTGGTCTGAAGGTTTTCTCTTTCAATCAAGAGTTTCCATTTCAATTATGTCTATTATTGCAATTAACCATCTACTTCCAAGTGGTCTTTGAAAAATTTTAGAAAAGCAACACCCAGAAACCTCCAAGTCTTTGCTTTTTTTTTTTTTTTGAGAGTGCACACCTGCAAAGTGGGGGAGGGGCAGAGAGAGACTCTTAACCCAGCACAGAGTCCAACATGGGGCTCGATCTCATGACCGTGAGGTTATGACCTGAGCCAAAACCAAGAGTCAGACACTGAACCAACTAAGCCACCCAGAAGGCCCTCTCCACCTTTCCTAAATAGAAAAGTCTCCCTCTTTCATCCCAGCCATTAAGACATTTAACACAGATTAAATGGAGGGAGCAGTCCAGGATGAGTTTAAACCCTAATTTCCTTTTTTTCTAGAGCCTGAATATTTCCTTATTGGCTACACTGACTGCTGGCCATGTGAGTGTTGATTCTTTACCCAGGGAACATAACAAGCTAATTAATTGCTCTGTTGTTCCTGCAGGTCAGGGCTCCTTTTAAGTCAGGCTAGTTATTCTTCTGATAAGAACTTGTAGTTCCAAGGACATTGACTTAGTTCCTCTTCAGTCATACTTCTTGTTAAGTTGTATCTGAGGAACAGATAGTAAACCTTCCTCTTCCTTCATCTCACCCCTAAAAAAAAATACCAAGAAAGATTACCCCGTGACAAGATTATCACTATATAGAATGCTTAGCTTTTCTACCAGTCATTAACTTGGTGCTAATGAATATTCCCTTCCCCTTTGCTTGCATTTCCCACCCACTGAACAAGAATACCTGAAATAAATGTAAAGAAAATGCTGCACTTGAAGCCCTTGAAGTCCACAAGAGTGAACCCCAACCACGCTTTGCTTTCTCTTTTAAAATCTCTAACCAAGACATATAATATCCAAATAAGTACTTATGATTACTAGTAGAATGAGCCATGATAATCAGGCACCCCTTCTCCATCTGCATTTGGAATATAGTTCTCTGTTACAGGGGTTTTCAAAGGTTTGGCATCAGGACCTTCCCTCTCTTAAATCTTTGAGGACCTCAATAACTTAAGTTTATGTGCTTTATATTTACCAATATTTTGGATTAGACATTAGAACTAAGACATCTAAAACATTTTTACGACTTATTCATAGGGGCCCCTAGGTGATGCAGTCAGTTAAGCAACCAATTCTTGGTTTCAGTTCTAGTAGTGATCTCAGGGTCATGAGACTGACCCCTCCCACCCCCACCCCAGTCAGGATCCACGCTCAGGGCAGTTGGCTTGAGATTCTCTTCTCCCTCTGCCCTCTTTCTCCCCTTCCAGCTCTATTCCTCACAAGTAAATAAATAATTCTTAAAAAAAAAACAAAAAAACACCTTATTCATAAATGATCCCAGTATATGCTAACAAATATAACATTTTTATGAGAAATGACTTTTTCAAACCAAAAAATTTTGGAGAGAGAAGTACTATTTTACATTTTCACATCTCCTTAACATTTGACAATGGAAGACAGTTGGATTCTCACATTTCTTTGTGCATTCAATCTGCTGTGATACGCTCTTTGGTTGATGTTTATAAAGAAAATTAGGCCTCACCAGATATGTAGTTGGAAATTTGTGTATACCATTCTTTGATAATATACCAAAACTCAACACATGGTAGTGTCTGGAGATAACTGAAACTACATCAATGACCTTTTAAACTTTAGCTATGTTTTTGTTTTGTTTTGTTTTTTAACTTTAGCTATGTTAAACTAAATTCCATTGGTATATATTACGTTTTGAATGGTTTTACCAATACCTGATTTTGTAACTTCATACATTTGTCCCTTGAAAATATTAGTAAACTGAGTAAATTGAGTTATTCAAATCTTCAAAATGTTGGCACACTTCATTATAATGTTAGAATCATCACATTCATTAATATGACCACTGAGCTCACTAGAAAATATGGGAAACTGCCAAGTTCCAGTGACAGATACAAGTTTTCCAAAATTCTAATTTTCATCTGAAAGCTAGAGTTTCATTACTGACAACAAATGCTAAGAGTTGTTTTCCTTGAAGTGACAGTCTTGATTTTTAAAAAGTAAGAGGCTGAAAGTTAACGAACCAACACTACATAAACAAGAGAAAAAATGATTCAATTAAAAATATTAGAGCTACCACCTATACCTTAAAAACTAAGTTCAAAGCTTATTACTTTAATAGATCTTTTTTTCCTAGCTTTGAATGTCACTGGTGGAGATGAGCAATGGTTGTTATTTTTAGTGGGTCTCCAGGCTACACACAGGCAATAAAAAGCAAAAGGAAAAAAAAAAATGTAGGGAAAAGTGGGGAAAGAGAAGTAGAAGAGGGAAAGACAAAATAAAGAAGAAAGTAAACATTGACAAAGTGCTACCAACAGCTGTCTCATTTACCATTCAATATCTACTGTCAGTCCATAAGATGATATAAAAGAAAATGTAAACATGTAGACATGTGCTATATCTACATTTCCCATTACCTAAAAGACCTCTTTCTCAATTATGGTTAAAACACTCATGGCTTCAGAATTGATAAAAGATTTAAACTTTTTTCAAAGAATGGTAAATATGACAAGATAAAGTACATTAAACTTAACCTAGTTTATTCTTATCCATAACAAGTTTACAAGTCTTGAAAAGAGAATTCATTCAAATCACAACCACTGAGCATCTTCTCTGTAATACTTCATAACAAGATCCTAGAATAGACGACTTATACAGCTTTTAAACCAAAGATAGCATGTACAAAGCCAATTTTACTTTTATGTAATTTGAGGTAATTCTGAAAGTTCATGTAATATTATCTACTAAAGCTTTGGAGAGAAACAGCAACTTTACACCTAACTCTAAAGGAATCTTCAAATAGGCTTGTTTTACTCTTATCTCACCTTCTTCCATTTCACTGTCACCTCATTCTATAGCTATAACTCAAAGCGTAAGCCAATCTGTTACCTTGCACTCTCATCTTCATCCAATTCAGAATCTCCTTTTTCTGGGGCACCTGAGTAGCTCAGTCAGTTAACCGTCTGACTCTTGATTTCAGCTCAGGTCATGATCTCAGATTCCTGAGATCAAGTCTAGCGTCAGGCTCCACACACACTGCAGAGTCAGCCTCAGATTCTTTCTCCCTCCCCATCTGCCCCTCCCCACTCATTCTCTCCTAAATAAATAAAATCTTAAAAAAACAAAACAAAACAAAAAAAAAAACCTCCCTTTCCTGATAGATCACCTCCCTTCTAAATTCCTTTTAAGATTTAACTTTGGTACCCCTAATCTGTATATCTACCCTGCATAACTCCTTATCTCTTCTTTAAAAAAAATTTTTTTTCTTCTCCAATATAACCAAACATCCTCTTAGAATGACACTCTTTCCTAAAAATTCTCAATCATAGCTCATTCTCTGGAAGCCCACCTTCCAGACTCCATCTTCCATGTTCCCATGATACTTGACTACATTCTCTCTTGTGCAGTCCTTATCATACTTTATAATTATGTTTACAAGCCTAATTCCCTACTCTGAGTTGTTTGTGGGTAGGTATCTAAATTATCTTTATATCCCAACAGTCTGGCCCAATGCCTGATAAATACTCAATAAACATTCGCTGAATGATAAATTTCCAAAACAGAAAATATGTCTACATTCCACTAACTCTTCATTGCAAATTTCCACACCACTGTTCTGTCTTCTTCTGATGCCCATGATTTCTGTTTCTATCACATTGCTCCAAATCTCAATCATCATTTTCAGCCTTCCAGGTCACACTCTCTCTGTGCTAGAGCTCCACAAAACTACCCTCACATTTGATGATTTACTAGGAGGCTCACATGACTCAGTATATAGTTGTACTCACTGCAGACAGATACAAAAGCAAAATCAGCAAAAGGAGAAGGAACAAAGGGCAAAGTCCAAAGAAACCAAGAGCAAGCTTGCAAGAGTATCTTCTCAGTGAAGGCACAAGGATGTGCTTAATTCCTCCAGCAACTAGTTTTAACATGTATACAATACTGTCTACCAGGAATGTTCATTAGAGATTCAGTGCCCAAGGCTTTTATCAGGAACTGGTATACATGCACCCTCTACTAACAGAGACCAAAATTCCAGATTCTCAGAAGGAAAGTATAAATAACATTGTTTGTTCAAACAATTTAGGCTCAGTGAGCCATTCCTATCAGTTTGGGGAATACTGGGAACCCTCCTCAAGTCCAAGCTCCCAGACACCTGCCAAGAGCCAATACTACAAACAAGTGTTTCTAAGGACAGAAGTCTGGAGCCTGCTATGTTAACTCCTTTCTGTACACCTTCCTACTCTCAGGACAGTTTAGACTCTCGTCTTCATCCCAATTAGACGTACTTATGTCCTCAGTATCTTTACTATTTTTCTCAACGAAGGCAAGCTTAGCTTCCCAAAAGCTAACCATTTGCTCCTGGTTTTATCTCCTCCAGTCTCCTCTGCAATCAGTGTATTGTTCCCTCTCTTTTGGCTGCTTACACATAGCCTACAAACCTGCTTACGTCTACCCAGGTGGAGAATCTGAAATCCTATTCTCTTCTCCCTCAGTGTATGATGGCATCCACCTCTTTTCCTTCCTCATATAGTGTCCTGAAAGAGTCCTCACATTAACTGTCTTTATCTCATCTTCCATTCATTATTCAAACTACTACAACCCAGACTTTAATCTACATTTCTTTACTGATGAGACCAGTCTACAGAGTAGTTGAAAACAATTTTTTCAGCAAGTCCTCCTTAATAGAGCATGCTTTCTCCTAGCAAAGAGCTTGAGAATTAGAGTGGGGGAATAACTTAGTTGGCTACAGCAAATACCTCCTTTGCAATGTCTTTGATTTCTGGCAGGTTTTTTCTATACTGTTATGTATTACCTATATTATTAGTTTGCAAACTTCATTTTTAAAAAGATTTATTTATTTTATTGAGAAAGAAAGAGCTTTTTGTTTGTTTATTTCATTCTAGGGCAATCAAAGCATTACTGTTTTAAGATCATCTTACTTTACTAAATCGATTAGAAAAGGCACATGTCATGTTTAGTAATGTAATTGCAAAATACCATCTTAAATGGTTTTGATGTTACATAGGTTACTTAGTTTTTATACTATCTTAGTTCAGTTTGGGGGAGGTTTTTGTTTTTTTTTTTTTTAATTTTGGCAGGAAGTGGGGTCTGTTAGCAATGAAAATGAGATATATGTCTCAGCTTAACTTGACTGCATTATAAATTACTGCTTTTATTATAAATTACTTACCTTTATCTATTATGCTCTCCAAGTCTAAAGTTTTTGAGTATGGCAAAAAATAACTTCCTTTATTCTAAATCAAAGTACAATTAGACCTGGACAATATCGAAAAAGCCAAATTTTATCATGTAAAATTACAATTTGATATTCTTGAAAGAAGAGTAATGGATAGGAAGCTAAACTCCCCTTAAACCTAATAATCTGTATTAATCTAAAAAGCTGCAAGTAGCATTTAATAATTTCAAAAGATACAATTCAAGGTGGATGGCATCTTAATTCAGTTATCTACAAAGACTAATATGTAAATGAAACTAAAAAAATATGGGACACCTGGATGACTCAGCAGTTGAGCATCTGCCCTGGGCTCAGGGCATGGACCCAGGGTCCCAGGATCAAGTTCCACAGGGGGCTCCTAGTGGGGAGCCTGCCTATGTTGCTGCCTCTTTTGTGTGTGTCTTCATGTCTTTCATGAATAAATGTTCTTTTTTTAAATCTTAAAAAAAAAAAAACTAAAAAATATTTATCAAGCACCGTCAATGGAACTTTAAATTATTACAACCATTCCAGAAATAATTTGGCATTACAAATATTTAGACCTTTGTCATAGTACTTTCTCTTTCAGGAATCTAGCCTAAAAAATAATCCCGCTCTCGAATAAGTCTTTAAAAAAAATAAAGTTTGCAAACTAATAACATAGGAAATATGTGTTATACCATGAAGTTAAAAAGAAAACACAAAACTGTACATACACTGTGCTCTCAACTATAAAGAAAAAAAACTGGGATCCCTGGGTGGCGCAGCAGTTTGGCGCCTGCCTTTGGCCCAGGGCACGATCCTGGAGACCCGGGATCGAATCCCACGTCGGGCTCCCGGTGCATGGAGCCTGCTTCTCCCTCTGCCTGTGTCTCTGCCTCTCTCTCTCTCTGTGTGACTATCATAAATAAATAAAAATAAATAAAAAATTTAAAAAAAAAGAAAAAAACTTACAAAATAATAGAAACGTTCAGAGTAAAATTTGATAGTATATAAAAGTAAAAAAAAAAAAATTTGTAACTTTTGACCCAGGTAGTACTGGGTCAATTCTTCTAGAAATGTATAGAAATCTATGGAGCCTGTATTTCATACTTTAAGAACCCTCATATAACTGGCAAATGTTCCCAATATGTTAAATGAAAAATGTAGAATACAAAATCCTTTTAAGTATGGTTTCAATTTTTTAGTAAAAATATTTACACATATGCAGAGAAAAATTCACAAAGTTAATCCATCAAAATATTAATCATGGTTAATCATAGGCAAGAAGCTTATGAGTGATACTTCATTTTCTAGATTTCCAAGTTTTCCAAAATGTCTATAACATATATTGCTATTTTAAACTAAACAGGGACTCCTGGGTGGCTCAGTCGGTTAAGTGTCTGACTCTTGATTTCAGCTCAGGTCATGATCCCCAGGTTGTGGGACTGAGCCCTCTGTGGGGCTCCACACTCAGCAAGGAATCTGCTTAAGTCCCTCTCCCTCTGCTCCTCCCCTAACTCCCCACCCTCAACCCCTGCTCACTCTCACTTGTGCACTCTTTCTCTAATAAATAAATATTAAAAAGAAAAGACTCCTAGAAAGAAAAATTTAGTAAGGATGAAAAATAAAGACACCAAAATATTAAATGACCTTGGTCTCTTGGTAATTATAGGCAGCTTATTTTCTGCTTCACTGAGACATCCCTATTTCCCAATTTCTAAATAATCTTTGTTTTTCCTTATAATTAGAAAAAGGATTTAAGAAAAAGAAAAAAGATTAAACCTGAAGGAGAAAATAGATTAAAGAGTATTTGTTTTTAAAGATTTTATTTTTAAGTAATCTCTATACCCAACACGGGACTTGAACTCAAACCCCAAGATTAAGAGTCACATGCTCCACCAACTGAGCCAGCCAGGCACCCAAAGGGGTTTGTTTTTAAGTTAAAGTAAAGAAATATATGTGCAATTGACATGCCTAGATTTCAAAATAATTCTACTTTTAAGGTATATTGTAGAGTACATTCTTAAAGGATTTTTAGAGATGTAACAAGTATACTGTAAAGAATTTAGAAATTAAAGAGAAAAAAATAATTTCTAGTTCACAACAGTACAAATCTCAGAATTGGAAAGCTGGAAAAGAACACAGTTTTCATTCAGTCCAAACATTTCATTTCACAGATGGAAAAATATCTAAGAGGTAAATAACATAATATGTAAGATCTAGTCTAGAGCCTTACTTTCTTGAACCCAAGCCGGGGGCAATTTCTACTACAGGTCAATGCCTCTAGTAATTCTCTGAAAGTGTAAAAAAAATGTTTATCTCCTTGACCTAGAAAACTTGTAGACTGAGAAAATATTTGAGAAATGGAGGGAGAAAGAGTTATTTTCCATCAAACAGAAATTATACAATTAAAACTAGTACAAAATAGGGATCCCTGGGTGGCGCAGCGGTTTGGCGCCTGCCTTTGGCCCAGGGTGCGATCCTGGAGACCCGGGATCGAATCCCACGTCGGGCTCCCGGTGCATGGAGCCTGCTTCTCCCTCTGCCTGTGTCTCTGCCTCTCTCTCTCTCTCTCTGTGACTATCATAAATAAATAAAATTTAAAAAAAATAAAAAAAGTTACATTAAAAAAAAAAAAAACTAGTACAAAATAAATGTTAACGTTCTCATATGGACCTAGAAAAATAAAATCTGTTTTTCAGCTTTTCACATTTGTACCTAAACTCCCAAAATATACAGGATTTATAAATGTTTGTGTTGATGAATAATATAGAAAATGCATACGTTTGTTGCTTTGGTTCCATAAAATAAAAGAAGCAATTAAGCAAACAGACTCTGGATCCAGCCAGACCTCCTGGAATGAAATCTTAACACTACCATTTACTAGATGTGTCACTCTGAGTAAGTTACGTTATGTTTTCTGAGCTTGAGTTTCCTTATTCATACACCAGGGACAATAATAGTGCCTAACTCATTAAATAATGTAACAAAGCACCAACAGTGAATGGCATAAACACTGTATGTTGTAACTGCTTTTATTATTATAAAACAACATAAATGTCTAGTGTGTTTTTATTATGGTTATCATTCTTCTAATAAACTGGGCAATATCATTTAATAGCCACTTTGGACAACTTGATAAACTAGAGAACACCCAAATATCAATGACTTCACAAACATCCTCTTCAAACAGCTTAGCAAATAGAATAGCCAATGATCGAATTGCCTAACGTTAACTGTGAAAGATTTTCCAACTTTTTGCCAACCTTTTCAAGGTCAGGAGGTGGTATACAGGAAACGGGGTATCCAGGAAGGTGCTAGGTTTAGGAAAGCTGGGCAACACTGATGAGTTAAAAACTCTACAAGCTAATATGGGCAAGCATCAGGCCAGGAATCCAGGTTAAGACAAAGGTTGAAAAGCACAGAGAAGTTACTGTGGTAAAGATGGTAGAGCAATACAAAGGAGAGACCTAATGCCCAAATTCTAATCCTGGTTCAGAAAGCCATGAGGTCTACTGTCTTGGGAAAGCAAATCTCCCATCTGGTTTTATTTGCTTCGAATAAGACAAACTGGCCTCTCGGCGTCAACAATGGCCCAAAGATCAAATGGTGTCCCAAAGTTTTTCAGAAAAAAAAAAATTAGCAAGGCTTCCTGAATTCACATTTTACCGGTGGGACAGTTGCTATTAAAACAAGAAGAAAGTTTAAAACTTTATTTTTGTCATAAAGTTTAGTTTTTCTCTTTGCAAGAGAAGGCTGTCAAAACTTTGTACTTTTTATCAAGTATGTCTCATCTCAACTCCTTGAGAAAGCTGTTACGAAAAAAAGAGTAAGGGAGAAATAAATGAGTTTTAATTTTAAATGGGAGGGGGTGGGGTCATTAAGAAGACAATTGTGAAAAGAAAATAACTGTGAAAGATCTGAAGGTGAATGAGCCAGCCATTTGGATATCTGGAGGGAATATTCCAGAAAGTGGAACAAGCCAGTGCAAAAGTCCTAAGCCAGGAGCGTGCCTGGAATCACTCAGAGAATAGAAAGGAAGCCAGTGTGACTAGAGTGGGGTAAACAAATCAAAGAATATAGAGGGGTGTCTGGGTGGCTCAGGCGACTGAGCATCTGACTTGATTCCTGCTCAGGTCATGATCTCAGGGTCCTGGGATCCAGCCCCGCCTTGGGGCTCCATGCTCAGTATGGAGCCTGAGTTTCTTTCTTTCCTTCTCCCTCTGTCTCTCCCAACCCCCTCCTTCCCACTCCCACCCCCACTTGTGCTCTCTCACGCACTTGTACTCTCTCTAAACTAAATAAATAAATTTGCTTTGTTCTTTTTTTTTTTTAAGAAAGAATAGCAGAAAGTCAGAAAAGTAACAATCGGTCAGATCACATAGGTCTTGTAGGCCACCAAAAGGAACTTAAACTCTGAAGATGGGGAGCTTTGGGGAGGTTTGATACAAAAGAGACAGGATCTGATTTTAAAAGAATCTCTAAAAATAATAAAATTAAAATAAAATAAAATAAAATAAAATAATAAAATAAAATAATAAAATAATCTCTATGGGAGAAGTACTAAGAAGACTGTAAAGGCTGAGAAGCAAAGGAGGAAGGGAGAAAAAAAATTCAGCGTAAGCAGAAGTGAGATGGTGACAGCTCACACTGGTTAGTGGAGATAACAAAAAGTGGTCAAATTTTGAATACATTTTGAAGACAGAGCCAATGGATGATTTCCTGACAGCCTGGATGAAGTGAAAGAGAAAGAGAGACCTTACAGATGTGTCAGAGATGTTTTTAGCCTAAGCAAATAGGTTGCCAGATCTGCCACCAATTGAGAATAAAAAGGCTGCAGTTGAAATTGATTTGGGGAAAAGATTATGAAAATCAGTCTTGGATATTTTGGATCCTGAGACATTCAACCTGTACAAATCTCGGCTCATAGAATTTTATCTTCCTACAGATATGACAAGACCTATGAATACATGAACCAAAAATTTCAGATTCAAACTGAAAGCATCAACTATGCAGATGGCAAGTGAAGACAGCACTTATTTCATAATGTTGAACTCTGAGCTCAATGGAATCAGCTTTTTAGCTATTTTGGGAGATAAATTCATCATAACTACGGAAGAAATTAAGAGATGTTAATTCATAAAAACCATGCTTTAAATTCATCTGGTTGCCTCAATACACATCTGAATATCTGAATATCAATGAAACTCAAAGAAGAAGGGCTAGAACTGAAAGTATACTGTGCTTTCCCAGAAGACACAGAACCCCTGGAGTTAGGACATAAATATGAATCTCAGAACACGTCTAAAAATTCTGTGTGACCAAATTCTGAATATTTGGTTGGGTTCATCCAGCTCTGTGAAAATACAATCTTATTAATAAACTAGTAAAATCAAAGACTTATTTTTTAAATAATTTATTAATTTGTTTTATCATAAACCTCATCACTATATAGTTCTATAATATTCTAGCATTAGAATTTTACTAATTTTCAACTATTAAGATTGTATTTTCAAGTATTTATAGACGATTACATATGTTATTAAACAATGGAAATTATTTATTTATTTTTTTTTTTTTTATTATTTAAATATATACTGATTAAACTTCTTGGTAGTAACCTCTAACAATATATGAGTTCAACTAATCTAACTCAACTATCTAATTTATACATACATTAGAATATTCTTCACATATAAATCTTACAAGCAACACAATAGTGATAAATTATGTTCATTTAAGAATATATAGGTTGAACTGGATTATAATATAAACTACCAAAAATATAAATTTCAAGGACATTTAGAATAGTTTAGAAATGGCAGAAAAAGAAGGCTGGGTACACAGGAATTCCTTTACTAAACTTCAAGGACTCCATTATAACTACAACACAAAATCAAAGAGAATAAAAAAAAAAAAAAAAAAAAGAGCTCTTGCAGGAAGTACACACACATATACACACTCACGATTAAAAAAAACAACAACACAAAGTTTGGTTACCCCAAAGTCAAACCAACTCTAACCAACATAAGCTTAGGTTTTCTTAGATGGTAAGATCCTACATAGACCTACATAGATGGAGAAGAGCTTAAGGAGAAAAAAAATCAGTTGTCTAGGTCTTTGTGAGAAAATTCAGCCCTTGTATATTCAATTTAGTTTTAAGTGTAAAGACTTAAAAAGCACAGTCTTTTCCTCAAATCTAATAAACAGATCATTGTCAAACACCACGCCTCTCGTAGCCAAAGGGTAAGACTTTACAAAGCTCACTTCAAAATCTATGATCTTGTGGGAAAGCCCCTCTCTACTTCCGGGACACGCTGTTCCCTTGCACTAGCTGCCCTATGGTAGCAGAACAGGAAATGCAGGTATGTCATCGAGAGGGCCTCTAGTCAACAGTAAAGGCAACCACAGTTCTTTGACCTCACTCCTTATAAAACCAAAGCAAAAAACACAGCAAAACACAAGATGGGAATGAGGATGAGATGGGAATGGGGAAAGAGATGGCACCAGGAGTTCCTGCTGTTTTTTTTTCAGACCTGAGAGTTGTGAACTTTGATGACTTCTAGACAGAACTTTATCTAAAGACCATCACCACAACCATCATGTCTCATCCAGGCCATTCAGCAGCCTCCTAACTACTCTCTCCTGTTTCACTCTAATCCCTCTACAATCCTTTCCTGCTCCTATTCAGTTCACCAACTTCATGTCAAGGCACCATCCCCCTTACTCACTACATTCTGGCCACTGCACCCAAGTGGCCTTTCAGTTCCTCAGGCCAGCCAGACTTATTTTGCTCTTCTCCATACCTGGAATGCTCTTCACAGAACCTTTCATAGTTCCTAAAATGCTACTATTCAGAAGAGCTTCTCCCTAATCCCATTATTATCAGTCACAGCACTTTATTTAAAGGGCTCCTTCGCAGCAATTTGCTCAGACATAATTTGTCTCTTAACTATAAGCTCTGTGAGGACAGAGCAACTATGTTTGTTTTATTCACAACTATGTACCTACTGTCTCACATAATACCTAACATAAAATTTAATAAATGCTTGTCGGGATCCCTGGGTGGCTCAGCGGTTTAGCTCCTGCCTTTGGCCCAGGGCGTGATCCTGGAGTTCCAGGATCGATTCCCACATTGGGCTCCCTGCGTGGAGCCTGCTTCTCCCTCTGCCTGTGTCTCTGCCTCTCTCTCTCTCTCTGTCTCTCATGAATAAATAAATAAAATCTTTAAAAAGATAAATAAATAAATAATAAATGCTTGTCAAACTACTTATCAAAAAACCTCAATAAAAAATTATTTGAGGAAACAAATATCTTAAAACTCAAGTATTAAAATTCAAGCATCTAAAAAAAAATAAAAAATAAAAAAAATAAAATAAAATAAAATTCAAGCATCTAAATCCAGTACTCTTAGCCAACTTTTCTTTTTTTTTTTTTTTTAAAGATTGTATTTATTCATGAGAGACAGGGGGGGGGGGCAGAGGGAGAAGCAGGCTCCCTGCAGGGAGCCCACCGTGGGACTGGATCCAGGGCCCCTAGGATCAGGCCCTGGGGCGAAGGCAGCGCTAAACCGCTGAGCCACCCAGGCTGCCCGCAATTTTTCTTATTTCGTAGTTCTAATTATGTTGGTTGTCTCATTCCCAACCTACAATTCATCTATTAGATAGAAAGAAGGTAAACAGA
Organism: Canis lupus dingo; assembly: GCF_003254725.2. NCBI lineage: Eukaryota > Metazoa > Chordata > Mammalia > Carnivora > Canidae > Canis > Canis lupus. The sequence continues at coordinate 47,009,276 of NC_064255.1, forward strand.
AAGGAAAGCCCACACATGTGAAATGTAAATGGAAGTGCCCTTTAGAGAAGATCTTCAAACCCCAAAATACCTGAATGACCCCTAAGAATATCACTGTATACCAACCTGATAATACCTGCTGTTGATTAAATGTTTCAACTCAATTGGATAATTCTGACTTATGCTCAAGATCTTGTTTAAAAGCAGGAAAGCATATATTACCTTTTCGATGGATTTCCAAGAAAATGATAAAGATGAGCCACAAAATGTGCATGAAGGGATAAATACCAAAATATGTAATAAGTAACAATTTGCTAAATGTTTATTGTGAGTCCACCACATTAGGTAAATTATATTGGACTCCCATACCTAATCTTTGAGGTAGACATTATCCCTTTTGCAAATGAAAAAACTAAAGCACAGAAAGGTTAATGGTTACATTTAGGTTACAGTTGGGAACTATCTGAGAATTAAAACTAACCTGCTGAACATCAAAGACCATACTCGTTGTGCCACATACCATCAATTGCTTCTAAATGTGTCTAATATGATAAGAGAATCGCCTAAGCTCTTATTAAAAATAAAAATTCCTAGACTCTTCTTGAGATTTTGATTGGGGATGTTAGAGCAGAGAACCTAAAATGTGTATCTTTTAAAACGCTCTTAGTGATTTTGATAATCAGGCAAGTTTAAGAAATCTTGCATTGGGATTAAGCTACACTACATGAACACTGAAAGTTTGGTTTAAGATCTGATTTTATAAATGGATTCTGAAACAAATTATGAAAAGTCACAAAAAAATCTTTCACAGAAGATACTAAAGACACTAAACATAGCTGTTGCTACGTGTTATATTGAAAACCTAATTTTATTGAGAATAAAATCATAAGTAGTTTTATAGATTAGAAAGCTGAACTAGACACAGACACTATGGAGATTTAAAAGATCCGGGATGCCTGGGTGGCTCAGCAGTTAAGCGTCTACTTTTGGCTCAGGGCATGATCCCAGGGTCCTAGGATCAAGTCCCACATGGGGCTTCCTGCATGGAGCCTGCTTCTCCCTCTACCTGTGTTTCTGCCTCTCTCTCTGTCTATAAATCAATAAAATCTTTAAAAAAAATTAAAAATCTCCTTCCAAGTTTACAGTTGGTCTAATAACCTGAGCCTTTAACCTATTAGAATATAAACTCAAGTTGGGAGTTCAAGAGCAGCTCTCAAAGTAAAAAATACTGTTCTTTACAGAAATATTATTATTCAGAGTAATATTATTTAGAATAATACTATTTGAGTAATTACCATCATAAATAATTTCATATAACTTATTTTTCACCATTTAGTATTCCACTTAGCTAGTCACATAAAATTTTAAGCAGTAGTCAATTTTATATCTGTTAAGAGGCATAAATCCAACATTGAACTGTTTGGACTGAAACACCATCTAAATTTCAAATTCAAATACAGTAAAATTTTGAAACTTCAGTTTGCTACCATATTCCTCATTTCTTCAAGAAAGTTTATCCACTGAGAAGTTTTAGTAGTTGATCCCATTAAAGTATTCAGCATTTTTTTTCTTTATATTATCAAAGATATGTTCAATGCTATATTCTAAATCAAACTAATTTCCTTTCAAATGATAAGGAGTAAGAAAAATTTCTCTGGGGGAAAAAATGTCTCAATGTTACAATTTTCCTATAATTATCATCAAATTTTGTTAAAACAAAAAGAGAGAAGCCATTTATCTTTTGAATATGATTTTATAAGAGTTCTACTGTAAAATATTGTTTGCCTTCAGTAGGAGGTTCAGGAAGGGAGGAAAACAATTACTCCTTTAGTAATTCTGACAAGATCCAAAAATGTATGCAATTATCTCATTTACTTAGAGAGCATTTTAGGACTTATAACATTCTATACACTATATTAAATAGTGGAGAAATAAAGACCAATAAACACAATTCCTGTTCTCAAAGAACTTCACAGCTTTATGGAAAAACATCAAAATAAGGTCTTCAAAAACTCAAAACAAAATGTTTAATCTTTAAAAATGGAAAGGAGGTGAAAATTATAAAGTTAAAAAAAAACCTGTTTAATCAAAGTAATTCTGTTATTTGGACAAATCATGATCAGATCTCCGGGTAGCAGTGTTGAAATACTGATACATTTCAAGATAGACCATCTTTTATTAACGCTACCATTTGAAAGGTCAAGATGTTCTTGTGATATCTCCTATGCAAAGATCTTATTGTACCCCAAAGAAGTTTCCAACTTTCTTCATTTCAAGTCACACTTCTAAATCTTTTGATTTTCCACAGCATACCTGAGATGAAGACAAGCAAAGAGAGTGAGTTCCACAGCCATTGGTAAAAACTGGTGCTGAAGGATGAGGAATTATTTGTGGAGATGGTAGGAAGATTATACCTCAGAAGAGAGTACACGAAGATACAATAATTTAGTGAAATTAAAAGAGAATAACATTATTAGAAACAAACTTTAGCAAAATAACTTGGCTCTATGACAGGGCTTAAGTTAGAAGTCAAAGATTATGCCTAGGAAAGCCCCAAGTGATTGTGATACAGGAGGGCATGAAGTGAGACAGAAGCAAATAATGTCAGTTATAGTGATAGATCAGCTAGGAAAATACTGGCCTAAAAACTATATTTAAATTCTAACTTTTAGATTAACATCCTTTAGCACTATCATTATGAAAAGTTAAAGTCTTCACCAACGATCACTGTATTTTGCACAAATTTACTGAGAGGTAAAAAACTTCGTAATTTTAAAATACTAACCAATCTGGCCTACACCACCTAGTAATCACTTTTCCCCTCATCTTCATTACATAATAGAATGAGAAGACTCTCTCCCTCCCCCTTTCCTCTCTCTCTTTCTCTCTCTCTCTCTCTCACACACACACACAGAAAATCTACTTTTAATTGAAATGTGAACTCAAGTCTTTTAAATTACATGTACATCAATATTAAGCAATAATAGGAACTTATTCCCCTCTTCCTTCAAATATCACTTTTCCTCAAAATATGCTTCTGTATAAGAGATCTCTCTGTTGGAACTGCCATATTGTTCCATACTGCTACTTGCAAATCTAACAATGAAGAAAATTATTAAACTCATCCAGAAGAATGTCAAAAAAGAAAACCGATCATGATGGAAGTACAAAGTATAAGTCTGATTTGCAGTCAATATAAAAATATTTGCAGGGTGCCTGGGTGACTCAGTCGGTTAAGCATCCGACTCTTGATCTCAGCTCAGGTGTTCATCCCAGGGTCATAATAAGTTCAAGCCCTGCACTGGGCTCATGTTAGGTGTGGAGCCTACCAAATAAATAAATAAATAAATAAATAATAAATAAATATTGAAAACCACATTAAAGCAGACTTTGTTTAGACAAATTATTATATTACATCCTTATATCCCTAAAATTTGATTATGCCCCCAAACTAACAAAAACTTGCCTGTGTAGTAGAAAATGGAAGGTAACTTACTTTGTCACATCACTATAATGACTTGCCAAATCATGTCATATGAGAATACAGTGATTCCCAAAATAAGAGTAATACTATAACATGATACATTGAAGTACGGAGGGAAAAAAAGCAAAAATATCCAACTATAAACGTCTACTCAAAAGTGAAGTCTATGAAAAATACACATGGATGAATCTATATCTTTTCAGACTGATCAGAATTACAGATAATTCAGTTTGTACTATGATTTATTTCCAAATCAGTAAAGGAAGACTTCTCTAAAGAGCTCCTTGGTTTAAAAAAAAGAGGTGGGCTGGGAGCAGCAGCAGTTTTACCATAACTGCCTTACTAGTTTTTCCCATCTGTATTTAGAGGCAAGAAAAACTGAGTCTGCTCAACAGTTATAGTAACCCATAAGCACCAATTTCAAAACCTTTATAGGCACTAACTGGGCTACTAACTGGCACAGCATTCCTTTGTATTATGCATGACAAAGTCACACACACCAAAAAGTTTTGTATTACTATTACTCTATGTCACCACAAAACAGGTTAAGGTTTTCAATAAAGATTCTTACTAATTGTCACCAAAATATTTTACATGGCAATTTAACCTCATGTAAATTGTGTAGAAATGGAAAAATAGGACAAAAGTCAATCATCATTAGGTCTGAAAATGGCAGTTCTGATTTCTTAGTACTCTGCCGCTATGTTTCTCAAAGCAGAACACTGACTGTGGAGGATAACTAATGAAAGTTATTATTTATTGAGCACAGTATCACATAATGTGATGAATCCTTGGCATATATGGTCTCATATAATACTTAATAATCTTAAAGGTTATATAATCTACCCAAGTGACTGGGGGTAGATTTGAACCTAGAGCCCAGATTCAAGGTAATGGGGAAGAGAGGTAAAGTGATTGTACAGATCACAGAAATAACTCCCAATATAAAAAGGCATATTGCTTACTAATGGCAGAGAGTTCCTCCTCATACTCTGGAATAGTGGTTTTCAACCCTGGCTACACATTAGAATCACCTGTGGAACTGCCTTTTTTTTTTTTTTTTTAAGATTTTATTTATTTATTCATGAGACAGAGAGAGGCAGAGACACAGGCAGAGGGAGAAGCAGGCTCCATGCAGGGAGCCTGACGCAGGACTCGATCCCAGGTCTCCTCCAGGATCACATCCTGGGCTGAAGGTGGCACCAAACCACTGAGCCACCTGAGCTGCCCCTCACCAGTGGGACTTGCTTTTAAAAAAAAAAAAAAAAAAAAAAAATCCATTCTTGCCTGGGACTCTCACTCAGATACCCGGCATTCAGTTGGCCTGCCCTGGGGTTAAGGCACCGTTTTTTGTTCGTTTGTTTATTTTTTTTTTTTCATCTCTCCAGGTAATCCTAAAGGGGCAGTAAGACTGAAAACCACTAATAATTCTTTCCTATCCTGCTAATCTCTCTAGTAGGCAAACAACTACAACCAAATGTACTCATCACCTACTTGGTTCTGAGTGCTTCATCTATTACATATCCTATTTACTCAACAAAGTGCTTAGTTTTTCTTTTCCTTTAAGCAAAGGAAACATTACAACTATAGCTGCACCTTTTTAAATAACAGAATTTCACAGGCTTTTCCTTTGACAAGCAGAATACAGGGGGCAAGGCAGGGAGACAGCACCAGAGACTGAAAATTCCCTTCTTTAGGCACCCATATGCTCTTTAGGTTCAAAACAAGGTAAAAAGGGGGCAGCCCGGGTGGCTCAGCAGATTAGCACAGCCTTCAGCCCAGGGCGTGATCCTGGAGTCCTGGGATCCAGTCCCACGTCCGGCTCCCTGCACGGAGCCTGCTTCTCCCTCTGCCTCTGTCTCTCTCTGTGTCTCTCATGAATGAATACATAAAATCTTAAAGAAACAAGGTAAAAAGGTCCTAAGACTCACACTAAAAAAATTACATGGCAGGCTATAAAAGTTCTGTGATACATGCTAGAGATTTACTATCCATGCTCTCTCTTAATTCGGCTGGAGATGACACTGAAGACACTAAGTAACTGTTATTCTGGTGATAAATCCTACTGTCTTCCCGTGCAGCGTCTTCACCCTATAAGTCACCTGAATGTAAAGGGGACAGGTGCTAAAGAAATCAAAGCATTACATAAGCATACCCAAACAACAACATGGCTGGTCGCACCACGTAGTGAGAGATCAGGGTTCTGCTGACAACCTCCTATGGCAAGTCTTAACCATTTCCCTCCAAGTGCTGTTCAGGGCACATCCCACTCACCCTACACACCAGAAGGGTCATGAAAACTACTCCAGGCCGGCCCCAGGCTCCCTGTCCCTTTTTTTTTTTTTTTTTTTAATTTCACTAAACAGGTAACAGTCTGGAGAAGACCTGACAAGCGTGGAAGCTTGGACCTGGCGTCTTAACAAGAGATCCGAAGCGAACAATAATAAACACTCCACGTTGTCCAAAGCTCCGCACTTCTCGGAGAAACGTTACCAAACTTCCTGCTTCCGGACAGCTCAGGATTTGGTCCGAGTCTTCGCATTCCTTTTATTAGTCATGACCCTTCGGGGCGAAGCGAAGCTCTCCCTCCTTATTTGTTTGAAAGATCTCGGGACTTTTAAACGCTGCAAATCGGACTTACGCGGGGGAGGGGGGGGACACGACCCTTATCCAAGGAAGAAACCCTATAGATGCCAGAGTTCACCCCCAGAGGAGGCTTGGATTCCCCGAGAGCCCCTTTAATAGGAACCTGAGCTCAGTGGGTCCATCGCGTAGATTTCTTTCCAAAACAACAAAAACAAAACAAAACAAAACAAAAAACCGGGTAGTTACACGTATGCCGTTCTGCGTGGTCTCCGATGCTGGTTCATCTACACATTTTTATCAGAGCCGATTACAGGAGCCTGCGTTACTTCCGCGGAAATGGACCCTGCAAGGCTGGGGGGACCTGCGTGTGCGTGTGCGTGTGCAAGGCACGGGCACGGCGACGGGGAACCGCTCACGACCAGCTGTCACGGGGGGGCGCCTCCCCCCCCTTCCCGTAGGGCCCACCTCTGGCCACGGGGCCGCCCGTCAACAAGGGGCAAGGGGATGAGGAAACGAGCGGGAGGCGCCCCGTCCATACTGCGCTTCCGCCGCAAGCTGAAGGGCAGACCCCGCGGGAGAGACCTTCCCCCCGGGGACCCGCCACAGCGCCGGGGCCTGCAGGGGAGGATGGAGGGGCGGGAGGGGGAGGGGGAGGGGGAGGGGAGGGATGGAGGGCAGCGCCTGTCCCCACGCCGGCGACCCAAACACACGAGGTGAAGGCAAGTTCTCGCTTCCTGGCGGCCCGCTCCTCCCGCAGCCCCGACGCCGGGGGCGGCCCGGCCCCGCCGCTGCCCGTCCTCGCCCTCCCCTCCTCCGGGCCTTACACGGTGACGTGACCGGAGCCGCGGACCACCACCGGGTCCGGCGAGTACTTGAGCAGCTGCTCCTCCAGGGCCCGCTCCTCGTCCTCCTCCTCCTCGTAGATCTCGTCGAAATCCGCCATCCTGGGCCTCCCGGGCCCCCCGCCCCGGCCCGAAGGGGCCCGACTCCAGGGCCCGGGCCCGGGCTCCGGCTGGCGAGGCGGCGGGCGCTGCGGGGAGTCGCGGCCGCGGGCTCCGAGGCCGCGGGGACCGCCCTGGGCCGCCGGGCTCCGGCTACAGGGCAGCTGCCGCCCCGGCCGCCGCCGCCGCCGCCATTACCGTCAGCAGCAACAACAACACGATGTCAACATCCGCCCGCGGGCCGACACCTCCGGCAGGACCGCCGCCGCCGCCGCCGCCGCCGCCGCCGCGCCGGCAACCACAGCAACAGCCAGAGCCGCCCGCAGCGGGAGCCGCCGGCTAAGGCATCGCGAGACTTCCCGGGAGTGCGCGCGCACGCGCGGGGGGCGGGGAGGCCGGCGCGGGGGCGCGGGCGCGCGGGGGCGCGGAGGGGCGGGCGCGCGCGGCCCGGCGGCGGGAGCGCGCACGCGAGGCCCCGCGCGCTCCCGAGGCGCCGCGCTTCCCCCGTCCGCGCCGCCGCCGCCGCCTGCCCGCCGCCCGGACCGCGGGGGAAGGGGGGGACGGGGGGGAAGGGGGGGCTCCGAGGCCCGGACGCGGGGACCCCCGACCCCGAGAGCCGAGCTCCGAGTGTCCAGGGGAGCCCTCGCTCACCCAGGTAACCTCCAGTCCAAACCACTGGGAATTAGACCCCTGGCCGCGATAGAGAACGGAGAGCGTGGGTCTCTGCCTCTGCAGCGAACGGTGGCCCTCGCTCTCTGTCGGCGGCTGCCGTCTTGGTGGGAACCCGAGGCTAGACTTTCCCAGCCGACACGCTGCAAGCATCTTTTGTCCACGGACACGCTGCAAATACCTTTCTGTCCACGGACATGCTGCAAGCATCTTTTGTCCACGGACACGCTGCAAGCATCTTTGTGTCCCTTGCAAATACCTTTTGTCCACGTTAATCCGGGAATTTTCAAAGCATGTCCAAATGCAAACATTGCATCCTCCCATCCCCTTGGATATCGTCCAATATGTGAAGCCAATGATGCCTTTTTTTTTTTTAAGAGAAAACTCATTGTAGTCATGCCGTGAAGCAAAATGGACAGACACATGGTCTAGATTCTAGATTAAAAGATGAGGTTTCCTGCCCCAACTCCCTCATCAACCATGGCCTGTTTTCTTAGGTTAGGACTTTAGAGAATCCGTTCCCCTTCCTTCAGCTCCTCCAGCAAAGGGAAGAGTGGAGAAGGGAGCAAAGGGGAGGGGACAGGAGGGGAAGAAGGGATTCTGCTTACCTGCCTAGACCATTAATAAAGGCCTAATGGTCACCTGGGTACTTAGTTTCATAGTCAAGAAACTGTCCAGACATACAAAAAGTTCAGGGGCAGGAGTGACCTCCTGAAAGAGTCCTAGATAATGACTATATACCATGGATACAGGACAGGATAGTCACACTGGATCCAGGGCTGGCCAGCCGGTTCTCCAAGTAGTGTTCACATTCTGACATCTCCCTTTAGATGGGTCATTGTTGACCTTGAGAAAAATGCAAAAGACTGACAATAAAGATAGCAAGAAATACCAAACATTTTCTTGCTGGAAATGGTTGAAGGAAATGAGTTGTAGTTAACCAAGAAAAGCTAATGGGAAAACACAGTAGTTGTATCAGACTTGCTGTATAACTCCCCAGAGAACATTTATTCATTTATTCATTCAACAAATGTTTACTGGGCTCTAACTATGTGTCAGGCACTGTGTGTGTGTGTGTGTGTGTGTGTGTGTGTGTGTGTATGAGCCACAGTCCCTCTATCTAGTAGCTTATTTATCACCAAGGTACGCAATTATAATTTGGTCAAGTGCTCCCAGAGGCGTTTACAGAGGGTGCTCATGAAGCATCCAGAAGGCAGCTTCGCTTGGTGGTTAGCAATGGGTTCTGAAGCCTGGATGCCTGCCTTTGAATCTCAGTTCTGCCACTTACTTTGTGACCCTGAAGCGGTCACTTAACCTCTCTCTTCCTCGTGTGTAAAATGAGGATTAAAGTACCAACCCCCACTGGTCTGCTCTGCAGATAAATGTGTATGAAACGCTTAGAAGAGGGTCTGGTGGGTCACCTGGGTGGCTCAGTGGTTGAGCGTCTGCCTTTGACTCAGGTCGTGATCCCAGGGTCCTGGGATCGAGTCTCGCATCAGGTTCCCCGCGAGGAGCCTGCTTCTCCCTCTGCCTGTGTCTCTGCCCCTCTCTGTGTCTTTCATGAATGAATGAATAAATGAATGAATAAATAAATAGATAAATAAATAAATCTAAAAGAAGAAGAAGAGGGCCTGGTGCATAGAAAATGCAGGGCAGCAATAAGGGCTGTCTAAGGCCCCATCCCACTAATCAGCTCTATGAGGATGAGCACAGTTGTTTGCACTACATAGGTCTTTACAGTTTATAAAGCTCATACATAGCATATCATTTCCTATTCCCCAAGAACCCAACGAGGTAACCCAGAAGGATGTAATTTCTTCCTTCATTTCAGAGATGCTTTGTGACTTTCTCATGGCCAAATGGCCCTTTACTAGTCAGACTCAGGACTTCAACTTCAGGACACTGGGTAGGCCAAGCTCCTGAATTTCCTTCTTGGCAGGAACCAAGAGGCCAGCGGCTGCACTCTGTTGTTGAAGGAGTAACTGCAAATGGGAGGGTGAGAAAAGGGAACGAGAGGAAGGAAGGCCAGTACGTTCCAGGCCCGGCCCACAGCCAGCATGCTGTGACTGAGAATTCACCTTTCTGTGGAAACGGTGGCCAAGATAAGGGGCTGGTGCCCCCAAAGTATCTAAATCATCACCCAGCTGACAGCTTCCCAAGGGCAGAGGAAGTCACCCACAGCTCCTTCCCTCTCAGCAGTTTCCCAAGTTCTGGCTTCAGAAAAGGAGCCCAATCAATGTTCTCTGAGTTGAGGCATATTGTTACTAGTCCTAGCTCCAGAACGTCATGAGTTAATCAGGCTTCTGAGGACTGTGAGAATGTCACCCTTTATCTTAACACTGGTTCTGTGTGGGAGAAAATGTTCTTATTCTGAGATCTATTCAACAGGGAGGTCTTTGTATCGCCCGCTGCCTCTGTATAAGGTGGGGGCTGTCTTAATTTTGTTCTTCCTATTTTGCTCTTCTTTTTCCTGCTCTGAAAACCCTGTCAGAGCCAGCAAAAGGGTGTGGGACCTGGGAACGAGGTGGAGAGGATGAGAGAAGATGAGTCAAATATTTCTCTGATGATGGTTGACATCATAATCCCAAACTCCACCCCCAACCCTCCAGGGCCCAGCTTCCTGTCAAACTCCTGCCCCAGTCTCTTCCTGGGGATAAACCCCCCTTTCTCTCAGTGTCCAAGGTGTTATCCTGCTCTCTACTGTTTAGACGTCTCTCCATATGTGCTCCTCTTTACATTCCTGCTTCACGCACTTTCACATTTACCTTCAGACTAAATGGCTCAAAACCAAACAGGATAATGCCTCAGGAGCCTCCGGAGGCCGCAGATCTTCAGTTGCTTTCAAGGCAGATATTCCTAGATTTGAAAACTTCCAAGTTCTGTCACTACCTAGCCAAGTGGCGTTGGGTAGATTCAACTTTCTAAGCCTCCTTTTCTTCATCCTGAGACGGAATCTATGTTGTGAAGTTATCAAAGATCAAATGAGATAATGCCACGGACTGAATTGTGTCCCCCAAAAAATTTATGTGTGGAAGGACCATGGTGATGGTAGTTTTGAGAGGCAGGGCCTTTGGAGGCAATTAGGTTTGGATGAGGTCATGAGGGTAGATTCTCAGAATGGGATTAGTGTCTTTATATGAGACCAAAGAGCTTGATCTCCCCACTACTCTCCCCTTGGTGTGAGGATACAGAAAAAACACTGCCACTTGCATGACAGGAAGCTATCTCTCACCAGGAGCCAAATAAGCCAGCCCTTTGATCTTGGACTTCAACTCTCTAGCACCAATGAGAAATAAACTTCTGTTGTTCAAGCCACCCAGTCTATGATATTTTGTCATGATAGCCCGAGCTGGCTATGATAGCTGTAAACCCTTGCTTCTTCACTCATTCATTCATTAAATATGCATTGAGTTATTCTCATGTGCCTTATTATGTGTCAGGAACTAGGGTTTAGCAATAAGATATTAAACCAGACACAATCTGTGCTTTCATGTAGCATAAAGTCCATTGTGGAGAGCTGACAAAAATGATTACAAAAATGATCAACTGAGGGATGCCTGGTGGCTGGCTCAGTGGTTGAGCGTCTGCCTTTGGCTCAGGGTATGATCCTGGAGTTCTGGATCAAGTCCACACCGGGCTCCCTTGCAGGGAGCCTGCTTCTCCCTCTGCCTGTGTCTCTGCCTCTCTCTGTGTGTCTCTCATGAATAAATAAAATCAATCTTCAAAAATGATCAGCTATTAGAATTGTAGTGAGTCCTGTGGAGAGGCACAGGGGACCATGAGAATAGTTAATGGTCCTAAGTCACTCTGAGAAATCGGGAACTCTTCTCTAGAGAAATGACATTTAAGCTGATGAGTCAAGCAGAGGTATGAAGATGGGGAAATAGAAAAGAAGAGAAAGCTCCAGGCAGTGAGACCAGCACGTTTGTAGTAATAGTCTGGGCCGCTATAACATAATACTATAGACTTTTAAACAACAGAAATTTATTTCTCCACCCTCATGACCTAATTATCTACCAAAGTCCCCACATCCCAATTCCATCACTTTGGGGATTAATATTTCAACTTATGAATTCTAAGGAAACACAAACATTCAGTCGATACCACGTTTAAAGACACGAAGGCAGGAAAAAAAAAAAAAAAAAACAGGACCTAACAGTTCCTAAATCAGGAACAAACTAAAGCCAGTGGGGTTGGACCATAGTAAGGAAGGCAGAGCCAAACTGAGATGAAATCAAGGAGGTTGATAGAAACCTGAAGGCCTTGTTAAGGAGTCTGAAGTTCATCTTGAAAATAAAGGAGATGCACTGAGGATGTGAAGCCAGGCAGCACACCCAAGAAAGCCAGTGCATTTTAAAAATTCCCAAATGGGAGACCAGTTGTCCAACCTCCCCAGAATGCATCCCTTACTTCTTTTGAAAACAGTACATTGCCAAGATGATTTGTGGTAAATCATAACTCCCCCACTCTCAATACATGTGACTGGGTCAGGCTGGCCACATCCCTCATTACAAGAGTGAGCTCATGGACTAAAGCTAGCAAATCAGAGAGCATGGGATACCTTGGGGCACAGAGATTGGTTTGAATGGATACATGATTCAGATAAAGCCAATGAGATTCAGTACCAGGACTTTTAATAGAACTGTGGGGAAGGGGGAAATCTCTTTTTCTTTGGCTCTACTAGGAGCTGTGTTGCTCTTGCTATGGTAGAAAATGCTTAGGAATGATGCCAACCCTGAGGAAAGCAGGACCAAGGGATGAAGCAAACATGACAGTGTCTCGATGATCTTGTTTGAGTCCCCCTTGATGATCTTGTGGCTTAATCATCAGCCACACCTAAGGATCTCCGAGGTCTGTAGGACAGGATAATGGATTCACTTTGTGAGATGTGAGACGCCCAATGGAGATACTGAGTAGAACATAGATAAAGATATTTGAAAGGTAGATGGATAGATGCATGAATGGATAGACAGATAACACAGAGAGTGGAAAAGGGAGAAAACGGCAGGAAGAGGCTCAAAACAGAAGTCTTGGCAAGAAATAAATACATTGGGATCCATCAGCCACAGATGATAAAAGTAGCCATAGCAATGACGGAGATGGCAGGGCACCTGTGTGGCTCAGTCAGTTAATGGCAGACTTGGTTTCAGCTCAGGTCATGATCTCATGGGGCTTGAGTCCAAGACCAAGCCAAGCATGCCTGGCTCAGCGCTTGGTGGGGACCCTGCTTGAGAATCTCTTCTCTCCCTCTGCCCCACCCACCACTGCTCATACTCTCTCTCTCTAAAAATAAATAAATCTTAAAAAAAAAAAAAAAAGATATCACTGAGATGGCTTTAATGCCAAGAGGTGGGCAGCTCAGGTGGCTCAGCGGTTTAGCGCCGCCTTCAGCCCAGGACATGATCCCGGAGACCCTGGATCCAGTCCCACCTCGGGCTCCCTGCATGGAGCCTGCTTCTCCCTCTGCCTGTGTCTCTGCCTTTCTCTCTCTGTGTGTGTCTCTCATTAATAAATAAATAAAATCTTTAAAAAAAAAGCCAAGAGGTGAGATGACCTAGGGAGAAAGTGAGAAGATAAGAGGATCTAGGATGAAGGAATTTCAGTAATTAGAAGTGGGGAAGGAGGAGGGACTGACAAAAGAAACCGAGAGGAAATAGCCAAGGTGGTGAGAGGCAAACTGAGACAGTGTGGTGTGACAAGTGAAAAAAAAGGAAAAAAGGGAAAGAGAAAGGAGTTAGTAATCATCCATGTGAGATGATGTGAGACAGGAACCAAAGACTGGGTGTCTACTATATCCCGGAGAAAGACTCCATCAATATTTATAACCAGCAATTTGACAGAGCCAACTTGGAACCCTTTAACTCTGCAAACACATAGAAATCCTAAATCAAAGAGGGGTGCCTTGGGTGGCTCAGTTGGTTGAACGACTAACTCTTGGTTTCCGCTCAGGTTGTGATCTCAGGGTCTTCACTTCAAGCCCCTTGTCAGTTCCCCGCTCAGTGGGGAGTTTGCTTCAGGATTCTCTCTTGCTCTCCCTCTCTCTCTTTGCCCCTCCCTCTCCATGAGCATGCCTATGCTCTCTATCTCTCTCTCAAATAAATAAAATCTTTTAAAATAACCATCAAAAAAACAGTAATAAAGGAGAGCATAACTCCCCACTGCTTAAGTATGAACTATTCATAGGACTTCCTTCCAAAGAGTGGGAAGTAGGGAAGAAGAGAAGACTAGCCACAGTGGTGGCACCTGACAAACACTACTGTAGCCAGGCGACCAAAGTCAACATCAACAGCTGTCAGTCATGTTGATAGTAGGTACCTTTGTTATGATATGGTGAAAGTGACACCTAACCTTTCTGATCTTCCTCCCAAACACCCATACCCCCATTCTAATCATGAGAAAAACATTCAACAAATTCCAGTGGTGAGACATCCTGCCAAATACCTGCATGATACTCCTGACAGCTATCAAGGTCATCAAAAACAAGGAAAGTCTGAGAAACTGTCACAGCCAGGAGGAGCCATTGGAGACATGATGACTAAATGTAATGTGGTATCCTAAAAGGGATTCTGGAACAGAGAAAGGAAATTGGGTAAAAGCTGAGGAAATCTGAATAAACTATGGACTTTAGTTCATAATAATGTATCAATATTGGATTATTAATTTTAGAAAACATACCTGAGGACGTGAATAATAGAGAAAATTGTGTGCAGGAGTATAGGGAACTGTCTAGAGAGTTCTTAATTTTTCCTGAAGTCTAACGCTGCTCAAAAAAAATAGGCTATTAAAAAAAATAGTAATGGAGTAAATACTAAATTCAAAAGAGAGGAGAAACATTTTAGTGCCAGAAGCAAAAATGAAGCCTACAGCTTGAGTGATAGACTCATAGACTATAGCATGGGGCTGAGAGGTGGAAGTGGGAAGGGAGGGAGTTATTGGGCCACAGGTAGTTCCCAGAAACCAAGGGCAGGAGTTTTAACACTCATGCTGTGATAGGAGACTTGGCCATGGGGTTGGTTTAAGGGAAGAGCACAGCATCCAACCAGGAAGAGCTGCAAGACAGAAACCAGGAAAACTCTGCCTATGGACCCAACAAAGCAATGTGGAAAATTTTTCTCCTGGAATTCTGCACATATCAACCCATGTAGCCTCACAAACATCCTTTTAATGTAGGTACACTGTAAAATAGGGAGATATATATATATATATATATATATATATATACACTAAGGCAAAAGGAAATTAGGTAAGTTGGCTCAAGATCACCTAACTAAAAAGTGGTAGAACTAGGATTTGAGCCTAAACAATATATTTCCTCATGCCATGATCGTATCACTTTGCTTTACAGTCTTAAACACCAGCAGGGAAATATTCAGATTATTTTCATTTTCCCAATTGCCACAACAGTGCTTGGCATATATAGTTAGTGCCTTATAAATATTAAATAGATGGCTATATGTATGAAATCATCCTCTTTCCATTTTTCCTTGATTATTTCGCACTATATATACATATTTACTGTGTCTGTCCCTAAATATTTTTATAATAAAATTGTAAAATCCAGAGCACCTGGGTGGCTCAGTCAGTTAAGCAGTTGCCTTCAGCTCAGGTCAATGATCCAGGGTCCTGGGATTAAGTCCTGCGAGGTGGGCTCCATACTCAGCAGGGAGTCTGCTTCTGCCTCTGTCTCTCCCCCTGCTTGTGCTCTCTCTCTCTCACATATATAAAGTCTTTTTTAAAAATTGTAAAACCCATATGGATGCTCTTGGATTACCCTAGAATAGTATCTATGGCTACTCAGCTGATTTATTTATTTTATTTTTTTTTAATTTTTATTTATTTATGATAGTCACAGAGAGAGAGAGAGAGGCAGAGACATAGGCAGAGGGAGAAACAGGCTCCATGCACCGGGAGCCTGATGTGGGATTCGATCCTGGGTCTCCAGGATCGTGCCCTGGGCCAAAGGCAGGTGCCAAACCGCTGAGCCACCCAGGGATCCCTACTCAGCTGATTTAAACCAATGCTGGAAATATGTCATACAAGTTGTACTGGGTTTTCTTCACTGCCATCTTTTAAATTCACAAGTGTCTGAAGACTACCCCTAAAATTATAGGCTCACAGAACCAGGATGGAGCCCAGAAGTCATCTTGTCCACACTGGACAAGACTTTGCTTCAGTCTAAATCATGTGGTGTTTCTTTCCTTATTGAACATCTCAATAATTATATTAAAGATCTATAGTATATTGGGTATATGCAAAAATTCAATATTATTTAACAGTTTTTAAAGACTGCATGCTTTTTTTTTTTAAGATTTATTTATTTATTCATGAGAGACACAGGGAGAAAGGAAGAGACATAGAGGTAGAAACAGGCCCCATGCAGGGAGCCCAAAGTGGGACTCGATCCCGGGACCCGGATCATGCCCTGAGCTGAAGGCAGATGCTCAACCGCTGAGCCACCCAGGCGTCCCAAGACTGCATGCTTTAAGGTCTAAGACTGTGTCTTGGCCTTTCCCCCCCGCCCCATCCCTTGAATATTGCCTGGAATCTGAGAGTCATTCAATACATTTTCATCTGTTTATTCTCATTCCAATCTCTAGGGAGATAAGTTTTCTCTTTCTTCTATGTGACAGGCCTCAAATAAGTACAGATATCCCCGCCTGAAATCTTTTTGAGTTAAACATGCCCATTAATATCAATCATTTTTCCTTCAAGAAGGTAGTTTCAAGTTCCTAACTCTTTGCAGAGACTGTACCTGACTCCTAGCTTTGTTTGGTGAATAGTCTTTATTACCTAGGGTTCAAAACCAGGGATTTGATGAGTGTGAGAGCCAACCTCTAAGATGATCCCCACTGAGCCTCACCATCTGGTATTCATGCCTTCTGTGGTCCCCTCCCATGCTGAATAGAGCTGACTGGTATGACCAATAGGATTGGCGAACGTGACAGTAAGTGACTTCTGAGTTCATGTTATGAAAGACATGGTGGTATCCATATTATTCTCTTAAATCACTCATGCTGAAGGGAAGTCAGCTGCCATGTCATGAGGACACTCAAATCCCATGATGGGGAGGTTCACATGGAGAGAAACTGAGGCCCCCTGCCACTCATGTGAATGAAACCATCCTAAAAGCAGATTGTCCAGCCCTAATCAAGCCTTCAGATGACTGCAGCCCCACCTACCATGCTGACTAAAATATTATGAGAGATGCTGTGCCACACACGCAGCTAGGCCCTTACCAATTCCTAACCCACAGAAACTGCCAGAAATAATCAACATATATTTATTCTTCTTTAAGCCACAAAGTTTTGTAGCAATAGATCATTATTACAGCCAAGTCAGAAGAAACAGGGACTTACTTTTCCTTCTTGACACTGGATATCATAAGAAATGGTAGGAAGACAAAAAAAAATAGATTGAACAGATTGATCAAACTATTAATTTTGAAGGTTTGGGGGAGATTGTGTGTGTGTGTGTGTGTGTGTGTCCATGTGTAAACATCTCCTTGGTATCTTTTTTAGTTATTTTGCTTTATGCCTCTGTGGCAATGCCATAATGCCATACTTATAAAGACATTCAGTACATAGCTTTTGAAATATTGTACTTTACCTTGAAGGCTTGAGAGGCACAACCAATTCTTGTTCCTAAATGGGAGTGATGATAATCTATTCCACATCCTTTGTGGAACTCTTCTGGGAGCCAATGGCCTTCTTACCAATGTTAAGAGTTTTGTACACTCCTTTGTGTTGTTGTTTTTTTAATTTTTGT
Source organism: Canis lupus dingo (assembly GCF_003254725.2). NCBI lineage: Eukaryota > Metazoa > Chordata > Mammalia > Carnivora > Canidae > Canis > Canis lupus. Next base: position 47,026,700 of record NC_064255.1, read on the forward strand.
ACACTTCTTTGAACGTGGTAAAGAGTTGGATTTAGTAGTTAGAGTCAGGCTGGACCTCTTATGTGATTGAGGTTAGCCAGCACCCAACTCCCTGTGGGAATGTGGGAGACAGCCCACCCTCTGTTCTCTCTCACTGCTCACCCCACCCCAACACATACGCACAGGCCTTGCTATCATGTGTTTTTCCTCATACTCTAATTTTTTTCTTATAGTATTTTCTCATATGATTTTCTTTCTGAACGTCTGCTTTTTACATTTACACTTCTGAAGTTTCCTTCTTTTCTGGTCATTGGCTATCACGTTTCAACATCTTCTTAAAATGTGAGTTACTTTCATATAGAACTAAATGTTAAAGGTGGAATTCTCTCAAATTAACTTTAGGGCTTCAATATTCAAGGTATTGTGTTGCTCCTGGCAACCTTAAGCACTTAAGAAGTGTGAACAATTTTAGGCTTTGGGAGATCAACTGATAACTGAGTGCAAGATGCATTTAACGATACTAATGTGTCCTTAGAAGATGTAATGAGCTATGAGGTATTCTGAAGGTTCAGAAAATTAAGTGTACCTACCTGCCATGAGAATAACTTACACCTGGAGGCATGAAATAGTTGTAAGTGAATTTCTTCAGAAATCTTGCTATTATCCTTATTGTTGTAGTTAATTGCACCACGGGAAGACATTCAGATATGAACAGGTAAAAGAATGCAGTCTTTATTCAGAAAAATAAGGGGGAAAGGGAGGCAAAGAGAAGAAACCATCTACAAGTAAAAACAATATTTATATCAGTGTTTACATAGTGCTAAACATCTTACAAAACATTTTTATTTATGTCTCCTCTCACCCTCACAACACTCCAATGAAATAAACAATGGGATATTATTCCCATTCTATAAATTTCAGAGGAAACAGGTTAAATGACTTACTTGAGCTCAAGTGGCTCTTGAGAGGCTGAGATACAATGAAGATCAAAGACTCAGATGCCTGGGTGGCTCAGGGGTTAAGGTGGCTGCCTTTGGCCGAGGGTGTGATCCTGGAGACCCAGGATCGAGTCATTTCCCATCAGGCTCCCTGCTTCTCCCTCTGCCTTCTCTCTGTGTCTCTCATGAACAACAACAACAAAAAAAATCAAAGGCTCCTCTTGGTTCTGTGGGTAAGTTTCCACTACCAGGAAGGGTAGATAAATAAGAAGGATAAAAATACAAACTTAATGAGAAAACGAGGCTAACCGTTTTTACACAGCATAATGAGGAACTGCTGAGTGGTTATAAAAGAGCTCATTTACCTCTCCAAACACTTAACATTCCCAGGATGATATTTAAGAAACAGGAAACTAGGTTGACTCAATACTTGTTATCCTCATCTGTGCAGTGGAGCTAATTATAGCTCTCATTGCATGGAGTTGTTGGGAGGATTAAATGAGATAATATATGTTAAGAATGGTAGGTATTCAGTAAGTGTTAGTTGTTGTTATTGATGACAGTGTTATTTCAATCAGGGTGGATAGAATACAAGAATAAAGAGCCGTAGATATGCATTTTCATGCTGCCTTGTAACCAGCCTACCCAAAATTATCTTCCTTGACTTCTCTTATCTAGAGAATGAAGACAATGTTCCTGTCTAGGTGCCTCCTTCACAGAAACAATTCATCATGCTGGATCATGTTCTGAGCATTTATAAAGGCACACAGAAATACAAGAAAATACCGCCACTATTTCTCTCCTGGTTTTTCTCTCTCCTTGCCCTTCTGAGCTAAGTCATACGGCAGGGCAGTGGAAAGGGTTTAGGAGAAGTCATCCATTCAGACCTACACAGATGTTGAGCAACTTAAAAATTCAATGGTCAAAGTGGAAAGAACGGTCAACTTGACTTCATTGTTTTCTGAGATTCAAATGGACAGTTCATATCATCTGTAAGGTTCGCTGAGGGGCCAATACATGCATCAATCTAAGAAATAGATTATTTTGCACGGATTAGCATAGTGATCAGCCTGTGACAGGTCTGTCGACAAGGAGATCACTTCCACCCAATATCCTTGCGGGGCTGCTGCGGCTGCTGTTCACCTTCGAAATGATCCCACTTTGGCTCGGAGATCTCACTCTGCCTGTGATATGTTAGATACTTGTAACTGCCTTCCCACAGCACCCCTCCTGCCACCTGACCGCGGACCATGAGGAGCTGATGTCTAAAGGCATGTCACCTGAGCAGGTGATCGATCACCCCTGTTGGTATCCCAGAGCAGCCGACCATTCATGATTGGCTAAATCAGGGCCATTCGGATCCGACTATACCCTGTGGCATCAGCATGCTATTTTACCCTGTCCTGCCTGATTTAAGATGCTTTAGGAATGATGTAACTTGGCAAATGAATCCAAAATAAAAAGCTTTGTAGATGATAATCTTAGATCGACTATAAGCGATGCCAATCCACCCATGAATGTAATGTTTCTCACATGCTAATTTTATAATTCGTGCCCAACTAATATAGTGGCTTTTTCAGGTTATTGAAATGAGCTTACAGGACCCTATCATCACACACACGTCAACTGCCATTCTGATAAATGCCATTGCCAAAGGCTTAGATTACTTTCTGTTCTCATTCCTAAGATGATCTGAAACAACATTTTGATGGTCATGTCGAACAGAGCAGTTCAGTCAGATTTAATTGAGCCAGATTAGGCTCATACCATTAGGGAACAGTCCTACAATTCTTTTGAATCCCCCATTTGTTTCTGGATCATAATTAAAATAACATAGAAACAATTTTATTAATACAGTTTGAGCTATATTCATCTGTATTGAACCTTTCAGTTTTCTGTCCAAACTTAAGAGATCTTCTTGTGATTTATTAGCTATTATTTGTGCATTTTCCTATATGACAATGAATTATACAATCTTAGAAATTTTACTGTATATTTTCTCTTCCAGGTTAGTGTTAAAACTTCTCTTTCCAGAGAACTTTTATCCTTATGTTTTGATTTCTTCCATCTTTTCTATATTTTCATTCTCCTGAGGTATGTTATTTCTTTCCTTTGACTAGAATCATAGTGACCTCTTTTTTCCTCTCTTCCTTTCCTTAACTAATATCTCAGAGGTCTTTTAGGGATGCCTGGGTGGCTCAGGGTTGAGTGTCTGCCTTTGGCTCAGGGCGTGATCTCGGGGTCCTGGGATCGAGTCCCGCATGGGGCTCCCTGCGAGGACCCTGCTTCTCCCTCTGCCCATGTCTCTGCCCCTCTCTCTGTGTCTCTCATGAATAAATAAATAAAATCTTTTTTTAAAAAAAAAAGGTCTTTTAAACACTGACTAAACAACTGTATTAAAAATACTAACTACACACCATTTTTTAAGATTAACAGTGAAAAATTCCCAAAAATATGTGGTGAAGGGGCATCTGGGTGGCTCAGTCAATTAAGCATTTGACTCTTGATTTCAGTTCAGGTCATGATCTCAGGGTCCTGGGATAGAGCCCCTTGCTGGGCTCCCCCTCAGTAGGGAGTTCACTTGTCTTCCTCTCCCTCTGCTCCTCCCCCTGCTTGCACCTCTTTCTCTCTCTCAAGTAAATAAATAGATCTTTAAAAAAAAATCGTAGTCAAAGCGATGCATATTTTATCCTGTCTGGGATATTGGTTAATAGTCATCAACTGTTAAAATCAGCATTTCCCAATGTGATTTTATTCTGGGAAAACCTAGTCCTATAAAATGCTTCTAGAAAAAAACAAAAAGAAGGGTATTTTTTCATTTTCCTTTCTTTTCTGTTTTTTTTTTTTACCCTAAGTACTCATATTTTTTTAACCTCTGCTTTAAGTTGCAATTAACAAAACTGAATTCAAACTGTTTCCAAAAATGAAGATATTTATTGGCTTCACTGATAACATACTGATTGGCTTAGCCTAGATCACATGTTCCTCTGTGGAGCCATAGACAGTGTCAGCTTCCCTAGAATTCCAAGGCTGAAACCATACACTACTAATGCTGTAGAAGCAACTAACAGGTGTCAGGTGTCCACTATATACAAATTTGGGGAATACTGGCTTATACCCACTTCTTAGTTCAAATACAGTCCTGAAAATGAGGAAGACTTCAAACCTAGAGAATAAGCATCAAGAAGAGAATAAATATCTATGGAATTAATGAAAGAACTGGTTTCCTGTGAAGGGCCTTTTATCTGAAAGCTTTGTTCTCTTACAGGGAAAGAGGATCCATAAAACTCTAAGTAAGCCCCTTCTGAAGAAATGGGCATGAGGAGGAGTGATTTTTTTTTTCACTTCTCCACGAGGTCTGGCTTAGCAGTTGCTGAGGTAGATCCTACTCTCCTTTATTTCACCATCTATCCTCACCAAAACACTCATCTGCTGAAGGAATTAAGAGCCATGTATCCCTGCAACCTCAAATTTAATTCTGACTTTCAGTACACAGCCCTGCACAAGGAGGAATGGAAAAGGGTGAAAAAAATACCAGAAACTGTTTCTGTCCTTTAAAAAACAGACACTAAAAACACGGCAAGACTGTGAACTGTAGAGTCTCAAAGACTGGGGTTTTAACCCAGGTTATGCTCTTTACTGGTCACGTGACCTCAAGCAAATTACTTAAACTCTTTGAACCCCAATTTTCTCATCTGTAGAATGAGAATGATCTCCTCCTCATTCTTTACAGTGACAATCAAATGTAATAATATGGCAAAATGCTTAGTACAGGGGTCTTAGTACAGTGCCATACCACTCAGTGAAGGAATCATCATCATTATGAGCTCCATCATCCAAAAAACTTCAAATTGACTTAGTGGAACAGTTGAGTCAACTCAATAATCTTTCTAGGTGATGCTGAGGGCTCGTCTATATGATATTGCTCTGGAAAAATTAAGGGTATTCATAAGTCCTAAAGAAATTATGCCCCAGTATATACTATGTAGAGATAAAACTTATAGTTACCATACATGGAAACACTGAGGAATTTTGGATAATTTGAGTTGTTACCATTAGGAAGAAGAAGTCATATGAAGAAGCTATGGTTTTGAGGAGCATTTTAAAGATTAAAACCGGACAAGTAAGAAAAGGATAAAAGCATTTTAAGTGGGGAAAGGTGTGGGTTGGAAGCCCCACATATGGGGCTTTGTGGGCTATGACCACAAACAGGCCTGCGTGGTTGAAGCAGAGAGGTTGATCAAGAACATCAGAGGATGTTAGGGCAATTGGGGCAGGCGGTAACTGATGGGCAATTCACGGGACCAGTACCAAGTTCTAGTTAATGACAAATGGCGACACTCTATATGATTCTGTGCATTGATTTGTCATTTATCCTTCATTTTTCTATCTACATGGGATCTCAAAGATGAGCCATTCTTCCTTCTAGAGGTGGATACAACAGACCATTCTGCAAGCACTTTAAATCCATCCCCCCCCCCAAAAAAAAAATTATTTGGGAAACACAAACATCTTGTGACCTGGAACAGTCACTTAGGATTCTGACTCAGACTGGGAATCTGAGCAATGCTGTGCTAATGAGCCAGAACCAGGCCAGAAACATCTGGCTGCCCTACTTGATGGATCTTTGGCATGTTAAGTCATCAACAGGCTCTGTGAAGATAAGGTTGACTCTATCAGAAAATATCTAATATCTGTATGGGAAAAGAATTATTTTGGAATGAAAACAAAGCAGGGTACCTGAATATGACATTGGGATTTCCCTACTTCACTCTATTTCTATTAGATGGGATGGGATGGGGACTGGGTGCTCAGGCCAACTTTCTAAGGCATTTGGTTGGCTAAAGGAGGCTATTTTTAAAAATTTGTTTAAAGGGTTTTTTTGTTTTGTTTTGTTTTGTTTTGTTTTGTTGTTGTTGTTTTTTTGAGAGAGAGAGAGAGAGAACAAGCGTGTGAGGGCAGAGGGATCATGACCTGAGCTGAAGGCATCACGCTTAACCAGCTGGCCACCCAGGTGCCCATAAAGGAGGCTATTTTTAACTCTAATCCCATATCCATACCAAGCTACCTTCCAACTTCAATAGGGTTTCCAAATCCACTGTATTCCAGTCTCACTGTCAAGAGGTAGGTACCTGATAACCTCTAGATAGGCTGACCAAAAGATTAGATAATTCCCCAGAGAAAGGAAGTGAGGCTCCAGGACAGAGTCAGTATTCAGCAAATATGTTAACTACTTTGTGCCAATTACTCAGAAAGATACTAGGTCAAGACAATGACCCCCACCATCCTAACCATCACCTCAACCCTCAGTAATTTCATCTTACCTTGATGTTCCAACAATTATATATAGTCTAAATTCCACAGGCTGAGGTCATATTATATATATAGTCTAAATTCCATAGGCTGAGGTCATATTTATTTCCAACCCCAATTTCTCTAAAGTTCAGATCTATATTTCCAACTGCAATTACCCATCAAAAATGTCCCCACTGGCTGTTCTGACAGTACGCTTAACACCAAAAACTTCACCTTGGTCCTCTTCCACCCACTCTATCTACAAGCCCATCTGGAACAATGAAACACACTCACTGCTCACCTTCTGTAACCACTGTATTTGTTAACAGTGCCCTCACTAACACAGATACCTGAGCCAGAAATCCAACTCCCCACTGACTCATTTCTCTTTCTGTCCCCACATCCCACCTAAAGAGCAACCAAGGGAGTCACCTGGCTGGCTCAGCATTTTAGAGCCTGCCTTTGGCCCAGGGCATGATCCTGGAGTTAGAGTTCCATGTCCGGCTTCCTGTATGGAGCCTTCTTCTCCCTCTACCTAGGTCTCTGCCTTTCTCTGTGTGTCTGTCATCAATAAATAAAATAAAATCTTTAAAAAACAAACAAAAAAGGAGCAACCAAAGACTGTTGGCACTCTTGAATTTATCCTCTCCTCTCTTCTCCCACCACCCTCATCATCTGGAGACTGATGCGAAGATTTAACTGCCTCTAATTTTTTTCTCTCTTCCAATCCATCCTTTATAATGATTTCTACGTAATCTCTTTGGTTTTCTCCTTAGCATCCCTCCAAGACTAGCCATCTAATACAGAGATACCTCGTACTCCTTCACCAACCACTCAGACACTCTGTTTCTGCTGCTAAGCAGCCCTTATTCCCTGCTGCATGCACCACCTCCACAGAATGCATCTTCCAGGCCTGTGCTCACTCATGGACCCTTGGCCTAGAAGTCTCTTCTCTCACTGTTGTGCTATTGTTGTTGTTGTATTGTTTGTAATCTGAATGTATCCTATAAATAGTTCAAGGCCCAATCCCAGAGTCCCTGATGCCTGCTGGAAGAAAGAATGACTCTCTCCTCCATGATTCCATAGATTACTGCATTCCATTATCATATACTTAATAGAATTCATGGAGAAGGAACGCCTGGGTGGCTCAGCGGTTGTTTGGCTCAGGGCGTGATCCTGGGATCGAGTCCCACATCGGGCTTCCTGCATGGAGCCTGCTTCTCCTTCTGCCTGTGTCTCTGCCTCTCTCTGTATCTCATGAATAAATAAATAAAATATTTTAAAAAAGAATTCATGGACAGCCGTGGTAAGACTTTAGTCATCTTTACATCCCAGCACCTATCTCATGCAGATACTTGATCAATGATGGTGAATTTCAATAGCAACTGTAGCTCTATTTCCAGAAGTTCATCTAACCATATGACCTAGGCCTTACCTTTAAAAGTAGCCATTAATCTAAGATGCTTTGTCTTTTATTGGCAACTAAGTACACAAAGACTTCTCTGGGTAGAGGTCATTCTCTGGCCAATGTAAATGGTAGTATGATCATTCCTAGGTACATTGTTGGAACTCCATTTACTTGCTCAATCTCAAACAACAACAACTCAAGGTTTAAAAAAGCACCCTTTGGAACAGCAATGATGCAGTTAACTGTGAGTGCCATTGCTCCTTCCTGAACTATGCCTTCTGCATTTATAATTAACATCTCTGTTGCTTTAGTGCACCTGAAACAGAAAAATAGTACATAACTGAAACATGTATTACATTCCAAGTGGAGATGGCATGTGTTAATCCATGAATAACCAAACATCAAATTAATATATTTTTAAAAGATTTTATTTATTTATTCATGAGAGACACACAGAGAGAGGCAGAGATGTAGGCAGAGGGAGAAGCAGGCTCCCTGTGAGGAGCCCGATGAGGGGCTCAATCCTGGGACGCCTGGATCACAACCTGAGCTGAAGAAAGATGTTCAACCACTGAGCTACCCAGGTGCTCCTCGAATTAATATTTCAATAAGCAAATTGTTCTGTTCCTTTTCTTGTCTCGAAATGTTTACATTTTCCTCATTCACATAAAAAAGTAATAATTTATGGTATTTGAAAGATAACAAAGAGGGGTGCCTGGGTGGCTCAGTGGGTTAAGAGTTTGCCTTCAGCTCAGGTCATGATCCCGCGATCCTGGGATCATCCCACATTAGGCTCCCTGCTTAGTGGGGAGTCTGCTTCTCCCTCTGCTCCTCACCCCAATCGTTCTCTCTCTCTCTGTCTCTCTCTCGCCCTCAAGTAAATAATCTTTTTTTTTTTTTTTTCTAAAAAGAGGGGCACCTGGGTGGCTCAGCTGTTGAGCATCTGCTTTCAGCTCAAGGTGTGATCCTGGGGTCTGGGACTGAGTCCCACATTGGGCTCCCAGCAAGAAGCCTGCTTCTCCCCCTGCCTGTGTCTCTGCCTCTCTGTGTCTCTCATGAATAAATAAAATCTTAAAAAAAAAAAAGAAAGATAACAACGAGATAATGTCATTTATTTACTACACATGAACATCCTTGAGGAAATGGTGTTATCCTTTTTTAAGTTTATTTATTTTTTAGTCATCTCTACACCCAGGGTGGGGCTTAAACCTATGACCTCTAGATCAAGAATGGAATACTTCTCCAACTGAGCCAGCTGGATGCCCCAGAAATAATGTTATCTTAAAAACTTGTTCAGAAAAAAAAAAAAAAAAAACTTGTTCAGAATTGGTAATTTTATATTTACATCTATTTTCTGAATCATATTACTTTTTTCCACTATCTTTGTAGTTCAGTGTAATAAATTCTCTCTCTGATAGCAGCTATTGATTAATGACGAGATATTAATGTCCTCATAAGAGGATGCCAATTATTACTAGTATCTGTGGAAGACAATGGTGCTGTATGTGCCTAGAGAATAAGGAACGTCGTCTTGCTCAATCAGTTGTCAATGAGCTCATCAGCTAAATCTGATGGACTGACAGAGAACCCAAACATGAGGCAGGAACTATAATGCACTGACTAAGACAGTGTGTTGGTTTGCCCAGAGCAGTCAGATGAGGGAGGGCATCCAGCCAAGTCAAGAGATTCAGGCCAGACTCCAAATGAGCTTGAGCAAACAACAAGACAATATCTCTTATTTTCAACCCTGTGCAAATTATAAAAACAAGAGGATGTGGCATTATGGAATGTTCTCCCAAGCACCACCCGTTTAGCTGGGGATTGCCCAGTATGTAACCCAAAGCAAACAGTGGAGGAAGGACCCCAGCCCTCATCCCAGGGCCAGAATTTAGAATGATCCACATTGAATCCAGTAACCTATGTTTTCCTCATTTAGCCAAGAGGCTTAGAATAGAGAACTTGTCACCTACCAAATATGACACTTTGATTTAGATCCTAGTCCTGAATCTGATTTGGATGCATCTTTAATCTCTGAATACCTCATTGTGGAAATAATACTCTTTTTTCTTAACATTTTATTTACTTATTCACGAGAAACACACAAAGAGAGGCAGAGACACAGGCAGAGAGAGAAGCAGGCTCCCTGCAGAGAGCCCGACGTGGGACTCGATCCCAGGACCCCAGGATCATGATCTGAGCCAAAGGCAGATGCTAAACCACTGAGCCAGCCAGGTGGCCCGGGAAGTTAAATTTAAAAAAAAAAAAAAAAGTCCTATCCAGCTTATACAACTGTGCACATCCAACGACATAACTTATTTAAGTCCTTGTCAACCCCCAAGTGCTATGTAGAGGTAAGATAGAATTGTAGTACATCTACCAAGAACACTGGTGTTCTTCTTTTGAATCCTCATCAAATATTGATTGGGCAACTATTATGCCAGACACTGTTCTTAGTGACTCCACAGATATAAATGTCCTCCAGAAGTTTTCTTTCTCAAAAGGGGAGATTCAGGGGACGCCTGGGCGGCTCAGGGGTTGAGCCTCTGCCTTCGGCTCAGGGCATGATCCCAGAGTCCCAGGATCGAGTCCCACATCAACCTTCCTAAATGTAGCCTGCTTCTCCCTCTGCCCCTGCCTCCCTCTGTCTGTCTGTCTCTCTGGGAAATTCAGACAATAAACACATAAACTCCATGCATTATATAGTATGTTGGAGAGTGGTAAATGCTATGGGAAACAAATTAAACCATGGTAAGGGGGGTTGGGAATGCAGAGGGCAAAGTAGGGCCTTCGATAGTTTCAGAAGAGTGAGCAAGTGACATTTGATGGAAGACCTGAAGGTAAGCAACTGGACTTGCAGCGAAGAGTTCTCAGCTGAGGGGAAGGACAATGCAGGAGAGGGCCAGGCAAGAAGGGAAAGCAGAGCGAGTGAGCAGGCCAAGTGGAGGAGAGGAGTTCAGAGAGATAGCCACTGCTAAGACCGTGGAGGGCCTTTCTGTCCTTTGTAAAGTCCGTGGTTCTTACTCTGACCCAATCTGACTTCTGTTTTTAGAGGCTTCCTCTGGCTGCTAAATCGAGAACAGATTGTAGAAGCAGGTAGGGAGGAAGGACCGAGTCAGAAGGCTCTGCAGGAGACCAGAGTGCGGCTTGGACCAGTGTGATAGTGGTGGGGAGGTTGAAAGTGGTCACTTTCTGGATATGTTTAAAGGTAGAGCTATCAGGGCTTCCCCACAAGTTAACTGTACAGAGAAATAGAGAAGATTCAAGGAAGATTCCCAGGGTTTGTGTCTGAGACACCAGAAAATAGAGTTGCCAGCAACAGGGCTGTGCCAGTACGGAAGCGAGCTGGAAATCCTCCCCCTTTTCTCCTCCTAATTGCCAGGATATCTTCCTACAAATATATGGATAATGTGGACAGAGGAGCAAAACTGAGATGGTCAGTTTTGGTGACTTGGTGACTGCTGGAAGGAGGGACTCACCACTTATAACATTACTTCTCTTTGGACCTCAGTTTCTCTGAATGTCACACAAGATGAATGGGTCAGCTGGATAACAGCAAAACGCATTTTCAGTTGCTAAATTTGAGAACCCAGATGCTGCAACCAGTTCTTGTATTTTTCATGATTTTTGAAAATATCTATTTTCTTGAAAAAGCCTCAATAAGGAAATTCAATCTTCAAAGATACACTTTTTGGTGTAAAACAAAATGACCTTATGGTCCTAGTTTGAACTCCTAAAAAAAAGAATCTTAGCAAGATGGTAAGACATTAAAAACAAAACAAAACTACCATGTCCCGTAATTGTTTATACAGTACCTTGTTCAGGGAAGTGCATGGCTAATCGGGAAGGGCACTTCCTATGTCATACTTTACGGGAAGTTTAGCTCACAAGGTTAAATTACAGCACGCATTTTGTGTCACCGCGAAAATATTCCCTTTCACTTTTCATGGCACATGGGAGGACTAGAAGCGCTTCTAAGGCTGCCTGAAAGGACATTTGGCTCTCGTAGGTTCCCCCCACTACTTTTGCATTTCCCCTTAACAACAGCACTAGTAATGACATTGGTCCAGCAGGGTAAGAAGTTAGTGGAGAAGCAGAAAGACACCGCATTTACTATTCACAACCCGACGCCGCAGAGCACTGTAAAACACACACACACACACACACACACATTACCTCAAGTCTGCAATCTCCCAAACTGTGTAATCTACACCCGTCACTGGGGAGCCTGGGTGGCTCAGTTGCTCAAGTGTGGGACTCTTGATTTCCTCTCAGGTCATGATCTCAGGGTTGGAGATCTAGCTCCCTCTGCCCCCTTCAAATAGATAGATAGATAGATAGATAGATAGATAGATAGATAAATTTTTTAAAACCCCACCAAACTACACATCTCCCCTTCTCCACCGCACTCCATCAGGCCAGCAAAACACCACTATCAGCATCACGGGAGCTTGTACAGACTGAGTGCTAAGCATGTGCCAGGCTTGGCACCCACGGTTGGCATGACAACTCACTGGCCGCCCACGCCACCCCATCAAGAAGAGTGCCACTGCCATGTCCACTGTCAAGGAGGGGGAGTCACACCCAGGACCGCCTCCCCTCCCCTGAAGCCCCAGGGCGCTGTGGAAGGGGTGTGGTTTGCGTGGAGACCGGAGGCACCTGTCTCTTGCTGCCACGCTGTCTTCTAAGCTCTCCACGCGCCCTCGTCGGCTTGAGGCCCAGACCAAACTTCTCGGTCCCGGGCACTCGCATTCTGCACAGGGGCCACACCCGAACACAAAGCCCCGGGGCTCCCCCGCTGCCCGCTGCCCGGCCCTGCCGGTTTTCCTAGCGGGTAGAGCAGAGCCTGGTATACTGTAGGCGCTCCATAAATACTTGTTGGGGAAACAACCAGAAAGATGATCCAGAGGGTGAAGGAGGCGAACTGGGGGATGGATGAAAAAGGGGGGCCCCTGGCGACGGCCCCAGAGCCCCCTCCCCCCGCTTGTTTGCAGACTTGCACCGTGAGGGGCCACGCGTGTCCCCTCCTTCCTTCGCAGGGCGGGCAGCGGAGGGAGGACCGGGTCGCTGCCTCGGGTGCCCTGGGTGCTGCCTGGGGGGGTGCCCCGGGTGCCCTGGGTGCTGCCCTAGGTGCTGCCCCGGGTGCCCTAGGTGCCCTGAGTGCTGCCCCGGGTGCTGCCCTGGGGGGGTGCCCCAGGTGCCCTGGGTGCTGCCCCGGGGGGTGCCCCGGGTGCTGCCCCGGGTGCTACCCTAGGTGCTGCCCTGGGTGCTGCCCGGGTGCTGCCCTGGGGGGTGCCCCGGGTGCTGCCCGGGTGCTGCCCCGGGTGCCCTAGGTGCCCTGGGTGCTGCCCTGGGTGCTACCCTAGGTGCTGCCCTGGGTGCTGCCCTGGGAGGTGCCCCAGGTGCTGCCCCGGGTGCCCTAGGTGCTGCCCTGGGTGCTGCCCTGGGTGCTACCCTAGGTGCTGCTCTGGGTGCTGCCCTGGGTGCTGCCCAGGTGCTGCCCCGGGTGCCCTAGGTGCCCTGGGTGCTGCCCTGGGTGCTGCCCTGGGTGCTGCCCTGGGAGGTGCCCCGGGTGCCGCCCCGGGCGGGCGGGAGCGCTGAGAGCGGAGGTCGGGCTCCGGGTCGCGCCCCCCCCCCCCGCCCCCGCGCGCTCTCGCTCAGAGGCCACCTTCCCGCTCCCACACCCGGCGCGCAGGCTCCCGCGCGGGCCCCCGGAGCGCACGCGCACTGCGCGCCCCGCAGCCTCCTGCTCGGCCCTGGCGCAGCCACACCCCCCTCCTCACAGTCCTGCCGACAGCCCCCTTCGGGCTCCGCGACACCCACGCGCTCACGCTCCCACCCGTGCTCGCACCCTGCCTGCTCACGCACTGGCCCACCACGACCTCCTCCTCGCACGCCCCCGGCTCGCGCGGTCACGTGCGCCCTCATTCTCACGCCCACGCACGCCTCCCACGCGCTTGCGCACACACGGCCACGCGGAGGCCCCCTCCGAGCGCGCGCGCTCGCGCATGCGCACCGCCGGCGGCCAGGCGGCGGCCCCGAGCGCGGGCGCCAGGTGTGCGGGGGGCGTGGTCGCTCGCGGCGTCCTCAGGCTCGAGGCTCATTAGGATCCCGCGGAGGCGCCTGGTTTTTACGGATCGGTGGATCCGGGAGGAGCCGAGGCCCCGAGCCAGAGAGACAGACGCCAGGGAGGGCGCAGGGCGCGGGGCTCCAGCTCCCGCATCCCCGTCTCGGGAGCGCCTCCCTCCGCTGCACCCACGGGTGGGCTCGGGGTTGACCTGGGCCCGGCCCCCATCCCAGCCCCGGGGGCCCGGGGGACACAGCGCAGGATGCTGTGGGCTGCACCTGCACGGGGGGCGGGGGGGGGTCTTGGTGCTAGAAAGGCCTCGGTGAGCCCCCTCTTGCCACTGGGGAGTCTCTCTGAGCCTGTTTCCTTATCCGCAAACTGAAGACCCCAACAAATATTTATCTGCTAAGACATGCCTGCCCTAGGCTGGGTGTTTGACGCCCGTGCCGAGGAAACCAAACAGACCCCGGTTCTGTCCAGCTGTCCAGCTGCAGCTGGCGGGCATCTGGGGAGGGGCACGTGCTCCACCAACCCGTGGACCTGTGTCTTGATTACGTGGAAGGCTTTCGAAGTAAAAGCATGAGCTGTTGCTTTTACCCACTTCAAATGTTCAGGGTGTAGGGGGATTAAAAGCAATCGCATTCCCTTTCTTCATCCCAGTGCCAGTTTGTGCCCCGTCATACCACGGGTCACATTAACCTGGCCTTTGTGAGCTTTGAAATATAGGAAAACCCCACATACCAGGAAGCGAGCAAAAGGCAAGGGAGTAAATAATAAGAGTACCTACTTCACACGGTCTTTGTGAAAAATTAAAGATACATTAAAGAGCTTAATTCATACCCTGGCACATAATAGGTGCTCAGTAAACACTAGGTATCGTTAGGAGATAGTATTACCTCGTCCCTAAGACCCCACGCCCCTGCATCAGAGGGGGTCTGAATCCTGGCTCTGCCATCTTTAACAGTCTGACCTTGTAAGTCTTTGAACTTCATTAAGACAAATCCTGTCTCATATAAGAAACAGCCATAATAACGACATTTTATCTGGCAGATCAAATGAGGTCATGCACGCAAGTTTCCTCATTCAGAGGATGCGTGCTCAGGAGCTCAGGAGATGGTGGCTGTGAAGACTGGCATGCTGGAATGGCACCTGCTTCCTCTGGTGCAAAATGGACCAGCAAAGGGCTGAGTGGCTGGCTCAGTAGGAGGAACACGAGACTCCTGATCTCCTGGCCCTGAGTGTGAGCCCCAGGTTGGGTTTAGAGATTACTAAACAAATAAATAAACCTAAAAAAAAAAAAAAAGCCAAAAACAGACCAGCAAAACTGCAAGGTTTCTCCAGGCCAAAGAAGCATTGAAATTTAGGGCACAGTCCCAAGTAAGGAAGTGAGGTCTTTGAGGCAGGTGGAGAGGGGGCATGGGGAAATTGCCCTGGAAGACCTAGGTTGATGGGGGTGCCGAGGAGACAGGTACATCCAGAAAGGGAAGGCTAGAGAAACCCCAGGTTGGGCACCAAGCTGCGAAGGAGCCTCGGGAGTGGAAACTCAGCTCGGAAAAGGTGTGTCATCTCAGAGAGATGATGGGACCCCTGCTCCAGCTTCCTGGTTCCTCGCTGCAAAGCCCAATGCTCTGACACTTCATTCCCCAGCCTCAAGGCCACATGGACTTGCAGATCCTGGATAATAATAAAAACCAGAGCCACCCAGAGCTCTTCCCAGGCACCAGGCCTGGCGCTAAGCAGTCCTCAATTCCTCACAAGGACTGGAGGGTGGCAGGCATTTTCCTATCTCACAGACTCAGAATCTAAGATTCTTCGAACAATCTCACTGGCTTCCTTTCAGTTCTTGCAAATAACCAAAGTAACTCTTCCCCGCTTTCGTGTGAGCCCTTGGGTGGCCCAGAACACATTCCCCATCTCTCTTTCCCAGGCCAACTGCCACTCATCCTGCAAGTCCCCTTCAGACTTCAGTTTTACCCATTTCTAAAGCCAAGTGGGTGTTTCTCTCATATTCATGGGACCTTTTGCAATTCACTGCCTCTGAGATGATTTGTTGATTCGTTTTAACCTTCCTGGAAACTCCCAAGGGACCTGTCTTGTGCAAGGCAGTCCCTGTATGCCAGGAGCCCGGCATATAGTAGGCGCTCCATGCTGGCTTTCCAACCACCAGCTGCTGAATGAGGCTCAGAGAGGTTAAGTTTTTCTCTTCAGGTTCCAGGATTAGTGGGGTAGGATGTGTCCGTTATTTCTCAACCCTCACCTGCATCAGAAGCAGAGGAAGCAGTTTCTCTTTGTTTAATTTTTAAGCTTGGGCCCCACCCCATTAAATCAAGATCTCGAAAGCATGCATACTTTTATAACGCTGTCCAGGTGATTTTTGTAGATGACCAAGGTTGAACACCAAAAAAGGCTGGATCGCTAAAAACTACAGGGTTCACTCTTTTTGGCAGCAGTTTAAAAAAAAAAAAATCAAAAACCTGTCTTGAATTTCATTACCAAGCGGCTATTTCAGACCAAGGCTTTCAGCAAACTTTAGGCCGAGGGAAGTGCGGAATTCGTATGCGTGTGAATGATTCAGCCCTCCCCTTACGCTCCCAGCAACACCCTCCCCTAGCAAACAAAAACCACCAACTTTGAAAAAAGGTAGTTTAAAAAAAAAAAAAAAAAAAAAAAGGCCAGCTCCACGGGAACTGGAGAGGGAGGGAGGGAGGTGGAGCATTTGCTTCAATTATCCGGATAATTGTTCGCCACCTCAGGTCATTGTTACTGAAATGAAACAATATTCTATTGGATACAGTCTCGGCCTTTTCAGGCGCGCTCCCCGCAGGGCCTCGCACACGCTGGGCACCGAGTAGGCGCTCAATAAATTTCACTCTGATGACAGAGGAGAGCTGTAAGGCTGGGGGCAGGGATGCCTTGTTTAGGCCCAAGGATTTGGGGGCGGGCGAACATTCATGAAGGGGAAGTGGGGAGCAGAGGGGCTGTGGGCCATCCAGACTGTTCGGAGGGGACTGGGTTTTGCCCCCAAAAATTCAGAGCCAGACTCCTCAACGCCTTTCCCAGGGGCCCCCTGCCACCCCCCTTCTCCGAGGGCCGAATTGAACTCTTGCGCCTGTCGTCGCGAGCACAAAAGGCGAATTGAGGTTTCTCAAAGGCCCATCCGCTCTGAATAAACACGAGGGAGAAGCAAGACCTTTTTTTTTTTTTTTTTTTTTTTTTTTTTTGGTGGTGATGGTGGGTGAGCCCGAGGCCGCTCGCCTGCGCTGCTTTCCAAGGAATATTCGGGCAGCGGAAAAGGGAGAGCCGGGCGCCCCTCTCCGCTCCGCCAGCCAGCGTAGGAATGCGGGGACTGACTCCTTCCTAAGTGCCCCGCTTTGCTTTCATCCCGGCTCCTGGCTTTTCAACGGGGGGGGGGGGGGGGGAGCTGGGGTCCTCCGAGGGTGTGTTCTTTGCTAATTGCAGCCTCGGTTTAATGAGATTCTTTGAACTCCACCCCCCCCCCACCGCACCCCCCCGCAGCCCCAGGCCGGTCTGCAGGTGACAGCCCTAACCGGGGACCCTCGTTTTCCACCCCGGCTACACATCCTGTGAACAATCGCCCCTCGGGCTCCTGAAAGGAGAGCGAGCGCCCCATTTCTGCTGAATGCACGTCTCGGTCCCTCCGAGGCTGGCGGGCTTTTTGATGGCCACAAAGCGAGTTACGCCCCAAGAGTGTCCCTTTGGTCAGATCGACAACGCTTGGCTTCACGTTTGCAAGTTAAACGGGCAGAAACCCGGCTGAAACTCCCACGCCAGACGCCGGCGAACGTTTCCCTCCGCCCTGCTCGGGGCAGAACTGGGGAATCGGTCTGGGGTGGGGGGGGGGTGAGAGGGGTGGGGAGGAAGGAGGGAGGGAGGGGGTTGTCAGGAGGCGGCGCGGGAAAAAGAGTCCCGATTCTAAGCCACCATCTAGAAGAAAGGGGGGGGACCATATTCTCCAGCTTATCCCTCCTGTTTGTATTTTTATTTTATTTTTTTCCTTTTGCTTTGTTGGCAGCTTTACCCAGCGAGCCCCCCCCCCCCCCCATTAAATAAGTAAATAAAATGAGAGCGTTTTCTCCTTGTCTTCACCTAGGTGGCTGCTTTCCTCCAGCCGCGGAAAATGTGACTCCTTCATAAAATCAAAATTTATGATTATTCAAATGTTGGGGACTGTGAAAAGAGAGGAAGAAAGAGAGAAAATTAATATTGCAGCTGTTCTTCTGATTAATGAGAGATAATTGCTCATGAAAAGTCACCCCTGTGGCATTTTGTTGTCTCCTGGATCTTTGTTCTTTTCCACTATTATTGAGGACTTTCTTGAAGACTAAGCGGTTCTTTTCAATTTTTGGGTATTCAGAAAGGGTTGCCTGGTTACAGAGAATGGGGAAATCTCGGGCTATATCGGGTAAGATGTGCCACAGACAGCAATATCACAATGCCACTCGGAGAAAAGGATGGATACAAGTTAACGATGCGCTTTCAATAAAACATTCATAGACTTGTTCACGCTTTGATAATGACCTCATTAAAGGGAGCTGGGGGCAAGTAAGTCCTGTCTCCTGTTTGTGTTCGGCTAACAAAACCCAGCTTTGAGATCATTCATCGCTTTGGAAACTAATATGAAATCAATGTAAGAGGAGCAAATAAATCCGAGGCCGCCCCGCCAACTCCTGGGCTGTCCCGCCCTGCTTGCCGCCTCCGTTTGGGGCAGGAGAACCGTGTGGGCAAACGCTAAAAATGAGAGAAAAAAGGACTAGGGATGGGGAGGGGGGGAGCTGTTAGGGAGGGGGGGACGGGTGCAGAGGGAAGGGCAATGTGGGAGTTACAGCCAATAAAACAGCTAAGCACATCAATAGGTCAGAACTCCAGGGCCTGTGGAGTAAGCAATGCTAAGTCCACATTCTTTGCTTTCCCTGACTTTGCCCTTGAAAGGAAACAGAAAGAGTGAGAAACAAGAGGGGAATGTGGGGTCCAGGTCAGGTGTGATCCCAGATGGGGGGGAAGTATTGGAAGACTTCTTGAAAGCTACAACGGAGAATTCACATCTCAAGGTTGAGCTAGGAGGAAGCTGCTCATCCAGGCTCAAGTTGGAGAGTCCCGGGGCAAGAAGGGGGCCCCTCCAAAGTGCCTTTTTTTTTCTCTCTCTCTCTTTCTCATTTGAGGGTTAGGGTGGGGTACCCTGACTGTATGTGTTAGGGGGAGTGGAGGGGGGACAACTGTGCTACCTTCGTATTTGTGACACTGTCTTGCACTCAAGGAAGACAAAGCCATCCCCTGTCATCCCAGCAAGAGGGAGGAAGTCAAAGGATCCCCCTGCCCCTTTAGAAGAACTAATTTTCTCCTTGAATTATGAAAGTAATGGCTTAGGTAACAGCCTGTACTCTGTACCCGACTGCTTAATACCAAATAAATCCTTCCACGTGGCTCCCCGAGTCGTGGCAATTAGAGCTCATTATAGGCTCATAAGAGTTCTCATTTCAGGGATTACTTAATGGACGATGAAATTTTATCGGACAGAATCAGTGAGAAATAAAATTGTGTGGCAGCGGGGGCACCGTGGGGGCACACTGACAGGCTGCTCAGGTCCCCTTCTGCTTTGAGCGGTTTCAAGGAGCTGCTGTCCTGGGCAAGGGTCTGACTGGGCCGGTGGTCACATAGCTGCTCAGGATCCTGAAGGATAGGCTTCCTTTGGCGGGGGGGTGGCACAGGAGGCACAGTGGGGCCAACTTCTGAAGACGGGGCTGGAGTAGACAAAGGAGAGAAAGACTGAGAGATCCAAAGAGAACTAATAAGGAGAATCCGAGAGCCTCCCAACGGTGGAACATGACCCCCAAATATTCACTGGTGGTGGGCTTAAGCGATCTATTTCTTAAATTTTTTAAAATTTCTATTCTAATTCCACTTAGCATACAATGTTATATTAGTTTCAGTTGCACCATATAGTGATTTAACACTTCCATACATCACCCTGTGCTCATCGTGATGGCTCAAGCAATTTACCTAAGTCTTCTCTCATAGGCAAGTTTCCCAGACGTGGTCTGCTTTCTGCCTCCAGTCTGCCCCTCTTGCAGCCCTAGGTAACCCCATGGGCCTCTCATTTTTCTCAAAATTCCTTCCCACTCCAATTGGATGTTTCCATACTTAGACATAAATTAAATTAGTTGCTCAAGCTTCATGATTAGGATTCTCTAAAGTAAAATGGTCCTCACATAAGCGCAAATTCCAGCACATTAGCATGGGGAGTTCTTCCCGTGAGCATACCCAGAACCACTGGGAACACAGTGACCCAAACTGTAAGCCCCAAACAGACCTCAGATAACCTTCTACCCAACCCAGAAGAGGAAAAAAAAAAAAAAAGGAAACGGAAAAGCCAATACCTTCTTTGAGCACTTGCAAAGTAAGCTGAACAAATACACCTAAGTATAGATTATATAAATTATAGAGATATGTACACATATCTCTATACACACACACTTGCAAAGGGAACGGGGAAGTCATGTCACCTATTTGAACACCTATTAAGCATCTCTTAGTGGTTGAGCTTGCAGTTGTCCTGGGGACTACCTGCATTCTCCTGACACGAGCCAGGGCGGGTGGGCAGGCAGGCTGGGTTGAGGCTGAGCGTCTGTGATGGCTGCATCAGCAAACCTTGTGGTACAAAAGTAGTTACAGCTGAGCTGCCCTGAGTTAAGCCCTGAGACTCCTTAATTGTTGTCACAAGATGTTGGATTAGCACATTTCTGGAATAGCTGTCTGTTTACACTCTGGAGACCCACCGTCCACTAACCGCTTTCTAATTGAATTCTAATCACATTCAAATAGCTCAATAACCAGCCTCAGCTGCAATTCATAAAACTTTAATTGCCATCCATAAATCCTGGGCTCCCCAGAGCGGGGCGTCCCTACAACCCAATTACACTTCTCTAGCAAGCCAAAGAAACAGTCCCAGAGATGAAAAAGGGACAAGGAGAGATGGACAGAGGACAGAGAGATAGCCATGCTCCAGCTGAGAAGCTGGTGCTCCTCTAGGACTTGGCCACTTGGTTCTCAGAACTGGAGGGAGTCCTGTCCCCAAGTTTCTTAACACCATTGTGAACTCAGGCCTGCAGTCGGCTGTTTTGGGAAAAGGAGCAGACTTGTAGCTGTTGCTCACCCTCCCTGCTCCAACAAGATTTTCTACAGGGAGGAAGAAAGAGAACGCTGTCACCTCTGCCACCTTACCTTCCCCAAAGTTCAACGGTCCCTATCTTGGCTGCTACCTTCTCTCACAGAGCCGCTAAAGCACAAGTCTCCTGCTGGAGCCTGTGCCCCACAGATTTCCTTTACCAAGCCACTTCTCCCATCCTGAGGCAGGATTCCTTGAGTGGCTCAAATTCCTTCAACCTCTTTCAGCTTTTAAAGGGGTGCCGACGGGGTTGGGGCGGGAGAGTGTTGCTTGGTTAGCCTGCCAGCTGCTCAAGATCTGTAAAATATAAAGGGGCAGAAAAGCACAGGACCCCAGAGCAAAGGTAGGCTCCCCCCTCCCCCCCTCCCCCGCGTGGTCTCCAGGAGGGCTGGGGGTGTGGGTCCTCTCTCCAAAATCATTGGGATGGAGTGTGCAGGGTTGTCCTGGAAATGCATGGGCTTGGAGAAAGGAGAGTGGCTCTTCGACGGGTCTGTCCGCCGAAGGGTGCCCGGCCCACTACAAAGGAGCACAAGGAAGTGTCTTTGATCTGAGTGGCCCCAGGAAAGCCCCAAGTGCAAAGGCATTTTAGAGCTTCTCAAGCATTAGGATGAAAAGCCCCCGCAGCTTCTTAGCTGGGAGGCTTCGCTGGTGCACCCCGGCTCCACCACGAACTGACCACCTGAACGGCTTTGGCTAAGGCCAAATGCTGGGGGACCGCGTGTGTGTGTGCGCGCGCGCGCATCCGTGGTGCACGCCGGGGTGCGGGACTGGGCCGCTGTCCACACAATCGTGCTCTAAACCGCAGGCCCCACACTCTCCTGCGCCTCAGCAGAGGCTGACTCGGAGGAGAGGGAGCGTCGGGCATCCCCACCGAAAGACCTCAAGGTCCCCACCTGGTGCGCTTTTTGGCCGGGGGGCGTGGGGAAGAGTTGGGTTGGGGCCCAGGCTAGGGAAAGGGGCCGGAGGGAGGATGCGGCTCCGATTTCCCGAGAAAGCGTGGAGAAAGAGGGGGGAGGAGGCCGGCCTCCCTGCGAAATTAACAAAACCTACACTTTGCAAAGTCTCCCCCATCCCCCTCCTTCGAGTTCTTCCCTGCCGCGCGCCCGCCCCTCCTCGCCGCTTCTGTTGTGACTCGGGCAGCCTATCCCGAGGGTGGGGAGCTGCCGCGGAGCCCGAGCCGAGCGGTGCTCCGCAGCATCACGTGCCGGGGTGGGGGCTATAAAATCCCGGAGCCGGGGCGCCGGGCGGGGGACGTGAGGACCAGCCCTCTCCAGGGACCCCTTTGTTCGCCGCCCAGACGCCGAGCACCTCCGCGTCCCCGAGGGCCGGACCGCCCGCGTCCGCGCCGCGCCCCGGGCAGAGCTCCGGCCGCAGAGGGGAGGGGGCGCCGCCGCCGCCGGGTCCCCCCAGCCACCCACCCCCTCGGCATGTCGCGCTCCTTCTATGTCGACTCGCTCATCATCAAGGACTCGTCGCGGCCCGCGCCCTCGCTGCCCGAGCCGCACCCCGGGCCAGATTTCTTCATCCCGCTGGGCATGCCGTCCCCGCTGGTGATGTCGGTGTCTGGGCCCGGCTGCCCGTCCCGCAAGAGCGGCGCGTTCTGCGTTTGCCCGCTCTGCGTCACTTCGCACCTGCACTCCTCGCGCGGGCCCGCGGGCTCGGGCGGCGGCGGGGGCGCGGGGGCCGGGAGCGCGGGCGCCGGGGGTGGCGGGGCGCCGGGGGGCGCCGGGGCCCTGCCGCTGCTCAAGGGTCAGTTCTCTTCGGGTCCCGGGGACGCGCAGTTCTGCCCACGCGTGAGCCACGCGCACCATCACCACCACCCGCCGCAGCACCACCATCACCACCACCAGCCCCAGCAGCCGGGCTCCGCCGCCGCCGCTGCGGCCGCGGCGGCGGCGGCGGCGGCGGCCGCGGCGGCCTTGGGGCATCCTCAGCACCACGCACCTGTCTGTGCCGCCACCACCTACAACGTGGGGGACCCGCGGAGATTCCACTGCCTCACCATGGGTAGGGCGGGGGCTCCGGGCACCTGCGCGCCGCGCCTTCTGGGCCCCCAGGAGCAAACTTTCCGCCTCCAGCGGAGGAAGTGGCAGCCCGGGGGGCGGGGGGGGGGAGGTGGGGTGGAGGGGGGAGGAGGGGCTTTATGTGTAAGTGTGGAGTCGTCCCCTGAAGTTCCACGAAGGGGGAAGTTGGCTTTCGAACCTCTCCAAGCAGCTGGAGTGCGCGCCCTCGCGGGACCCGGTGTCCGAGCCTTGCTGGCTATGGGGGGGGGGGGGGCTCTGGGACCCCGACCTGGAGGGTTGAGAACCCCAAGGCTAATCGGGCGGAGGCTCGGGGTGGGTCTCCTTGAACTTCAGCGCGGCGATCCGTCGTCGGGGCTGGCTGGAGCGTGACGATGCTTTTGGCTAAGCCAGCCTGCGTCCCCGCCGGGCTTGGAGGGAGACCACGGGACAGCGCAAGTCCCCACCCCGCCTTTAAGCCTCTGACTTTACGTCTCACACATCAAAGGCCTTCACTCACCGGGGGGCGTCTCTATCTTGTCCCCCCCCCCCCCCCCCCGCCGCCCCTCGCAGGGGCACGGAGAGCCTCGGAATGGGACAGGGTGAGGGATGGATACAGGTGTCCGACTGGGCGTCGAGGGTGGGTCCTTCCCCAGGGCTGGCACGTGGCGGTGGGACCACCTCACCCGAGAACTCTCTCTCTGCCCTGTCTTGGCGGGTCTGCAGGGGGCTCGGACGCCAGCCAGGTGCCCAACGGCAAGAGGATGAGGACGGCGTTCACCAGCACGCAGCTCCTGGAGCTGGAGCGGGAATTCTCTTCCAACATGTACCTGTCTCGACTCCGGAGGATCGAAATCGCGACCTACCTGAACCTGTCGGAGAAGCAGGTGAAAATCTGGTTTCAGAACCGCCGGGTGAAGCATAAGAAAGAAGGGAAGGGCACCCAGAGGAACAGTCACGCGGGCTGCAAGTGTGTCGGCAGCCAGGCGCACTACGCGCGCTCCGAGGATGAGGACTCCTTGTCGCCGGCCTCGGCCAACGATGACAAGGAGATTTCCCCCCTATGAGGGGGCCACCTGCCTCCCTCTCACCGCACGCCCCTGGCACCCCCCACTCACCAACGCAGCGGGTGCCCGGGGCCCAAACCCTCGCCCTGCCGTGGTCCCATCTGGAGAAAGCCTTCTTGGGGCGTCCATGCCCAGCCTGACCCTTCAAGTCTCCTCTTTGACCTGTTTGTTTGATACTCCGCTCCAAGCGATAGGTCTTTTTCTTTCTTTCTTTTTTTTTTTAATGTAAATAATCTAGATTCAACTCAGCCCTGTCCTATAACAGAGAGGGGGGAGAAAAACACAAGGTTGGTTGAAGTTTAGCACTGTATGGGGGTTTTTGAAAGCACATGTCCTTTCCCCTTCCCTGCTGTCTTTCAGAACCTAAGAATACGGGGTTTCTTGGTTATTTTCTGTTGTTGTTGTTGCTGTTTTTTCTTTTAATGGGAGTATTGAGTTGCAAATAATTTAGAAAATTAAACCCTGTAGGTCTCGCTTTCTGAAAATTTTGCCTGGGGAGAGATTGGAATTCAAGTTGCTGGAGTCCCTTTGTATGTGAATAGTTTTATATAAAATTTATATTTATATTTATTTAAATAAATGAAACAAAATCAAGGTTTTAAAATTGTGGTGTTTGCTCTCACCGGCTCTCTCCATCTCCCCCTGGCCCAAATCTAGAGAAAGCCAGAGGTGGGGGCGGGGGAAGGTGTCTGAGAATTTAGAAGAAAGTGTTGAATAAAAAGCTGGTAATGTGGGGCTTTGCTTGAGGGAGCTTGTGGCACACCCTCAGTCATCATGTTGCCCACTAGGTTGAAACACCCCATCCTCAAAATAGCTAAGCTGCTCACAGTCCCTCCATTTAAAGTGACACTGACAATTAATGACAGACACTTTTTGATTGGGCAGGAAAGCTACAAATCCCTTACCTAGTATATATTTTCTGTGGCAGTTCCCCCTCTCGCCCCCCTTTCCCCTACATCTCTCTCGGTACTAAAACCTGAATTATGTGAAGGAATTTGAAGAGTCAGAATAGTTTTAGGAGGAGCAACGATCCATCAAACAGGTGGGAAGCATGCACAAGGAAACTCATAAATGATGCTCCAAGTGGCTGAAAACATGAGCCACTAGCGAAGAAATTAGCTGATCCCATCAGTGCTGAGAAAACAAAAGGGCAGGGATAGGGAATTATTCTGCCCAAAGATTTATATCCTCACTTTTCTAAAATAGCTCACCGGAGCCTTTGCACTCTGGCAGTGTTTCTTGGTCTCCCTAACTTTAACCTAAATCTGTTCCCTTCTAATCCCTTTCTCCCCATCATCTTGCAGAGTTAATTCCTGCAAACCTGCGCCTGGAGATTTACTCTGGCTCTGCCCTCAGCGCCGCAACCTGGCTCCTTGCTCAGGGCAGCCAGGGCCTGTCATCTAAGGAAGAGAAGTGACGCTGGATTTATGGGAACTAGACCTCTTTCCCTGCAAACTGAGCCCACTGACACCCATTAGTATTATTTCTGATTATTTTCTGTAGAGACGTCGCCCTAGAGGTTCAAGCGGTAGGAGCCCATTACAACAGACACACACACACACACACACACACACACACACATTTCTTTAGGTATGGTTTACTTTAGGGATGTAGGAACTGAAACCTCACCAGGTGAGATGGGGCTCTGAAGCTGAGGTCAGGAAGCTCGTTTGGGAAAAGAGGGAAAGAGGGGAGGATGTGATCATGGTTTTTCCCTGCCCAGGGTTCATTAGTTCTTCTTTTCCTCTCTATTCTATTCTATTCTATTCTATTCTATTCTATTCTTTCTTTTCTCTCCCTGTCTCTCTGTGTCTGCCTGTCTGTCTGTCTATCTCTCTTACACACACACACACACACACACACACACACACAGGAGACTAAGGAGAAGGAGTTTCACCATCAGCTCCCATTCGGGTACCGGCCAGGGCAGGCGAGAGGGACTGAATAGGGAGCTGTCGCCGCTTTGTGCAACGACCTGGGCCTGGTGCTGCGCAGCGGTCACAGGCGTCCAGCGCGCTCCTGCCCGGGCCTGGGAGGCTCAGCCTCCGGGTCTCTCGGTCACACGCGGAGCCTGGGGCGCGTCGCGCTGCCCCCGCGAAGGGAGGAGGCACAGGCCCGCTGCTTTTCCTGAAGATCCCATCGCCCTCCTTCCCAATAAACAGGCCTCTCTGCGCGCCAGCATCCGAGTGGGAGGAGAGGAGCCCCGAGGCGCAAAGAAGGAGCGTCCGCGGAGAATTCCTGCTCGGAAATAACGGGAGGGACGACAGCCCCTGGGGCAGCTCCCCGCGCCCCTGCCCAAAGCGATCGTCCGCCGCTCTCCCATCCACACCCGGCTCCGCACCCCCCAGTCACCCCGCGCTCGGTCCTGCCCTGCCCGGGTCCTAGCCCTTGGTCCCAGCCTCTGCACCTGCCCGGCCCCGCGCCCAGAGCGCCCAGCCCCCCACCTGCCGCACACCCCCCTCGGCCGCCCTGCGGGGACACGCGGCGCCCGCCCCTCTCGCCAGGCCTTGGGCTGCTGCCACGGCCTCAGCCCCTCTCCTCCCTGCCTTCGGGGGATTTTCCTTAGGGAAGAGAGAACAAACAATGCGTCCCTTACCAAAGGCAAAAAGTTTCAGGCATAGATGCCTATCTAGACGTTGGACATTCCCGGAAGAAACCCTCTCCAGGGGTTTCAGGGAGCTTCTAGGACATTCGGTGGACCTTCTCACGTTCGGAGTGAACCATGAGGTCCCCGCTCTACTAGGGTAGATGTTACATCTCCCCAAGACCCTCTCCCTCACTCCTGCCCAAATTAATCAGTTGATGTTTCTGAAGTTTGCAGATCCTAACAAGGCTTTGGGAATCTCTGACTTTTTTTTTTTTTTAAGCTTTTAAAGTCCTGCAGTTTTCACCTTAGGTTAAGAACTCCTAGGCCAACATTCGGACATGCTCTGCGAAACAACCTGGATATCAGTCAAGCACTTTAAGTGCAATGTCCTCAGCTTTATTAAAGAGATGTGTGGGGTCACCCTTGACAATTTCTCTACCTGGGAAGCACCAGATGCTACCTTTTCATTATGCCCCAATTTGTAAAACATAATTGTTTCCCCCAAAATATGGCCTCTTAGGGGCCTATACACACATAATGGAGAGAGAGAGAGAGAATGAAAATGAGAATTAGAAATTAGGATCTTGCTCCACTAAGAGAAAAGACACAGCAGGAGCCATTAATATGGTTAAATCTACCTCTTTTGAGAGCAAGTCCTGCGGTGGCTTCAAACAGGAAGAGGTTCTGGGTGGGAGTGCAAAGCTCAAAGGATGACCTCCTGCTCTCGTGCCCTAAACCCAGTCCAGTCATTCTGAGAGAAAAGGAGGAACGGAGACCTTTCCCCTTCACCCTCCCACTCAGTGACCAATGCAAGCCCAAGGCCAAGGGCCTAGCATTGATAGTAGCACTTGGCAAGGCTTCCTGACTGCAAACCACGCCCAGGTCAGAAGGGACCCAGCAGCCTATTCTTGGGGTATCCACTGACCCAGGTGATAGAGATGCTGGTGGTGGTAGATCTCATCCCCTCCTTAATCTGAAGTTTTCTGAAATAGTCATCTTATTGTGGTTCCTTTCTCCCTTACCCATATCTCCTTTACTCCCCTCCCCCAAGGATATCCAAAGGTATTTTAAGAGAAAGAAAAACTGATTTTTGGCTCCCTCCTCCTTTTTCTCACCCTTACACTACCAGTTCGGATCAGGATTGGAAATTCAGTTTACTTGGTTTACTCGGGCTGGTCAGAGAATTGTCAGAAAGGTAATTGTTCTAACTGCAAGTGGTCACAGAAAGCAAGATGGTCTGTGTGTGTGTGTGTGTGTGTGTGTGTGAGAGAGAGAGAGAGAGAGAGAGAGAGAGAGAGAATTCCACCTGTGTTGGTCATATATATGGAAAGAGAAGAGTTGTTTGCATCAGATTTTGTTTTGTTTTGTTTTGTTTTGCTTCCCACCTCTACCTTTCCTGCAAGTTCTACTCACTTTTCATGGCACTCCTTGGGAGATCTCTTTTGAGGGAGGTGGAAAGGTGTTTAGAGCCGGTTTGTGGAGAGGAGAAAAAGCGAGAGAACTGGGAGAGAGAGGTCTGGGTAGGATCTGAAGCCCAGCCTTAAGGGTATGAGGGAGAGGAGAGTGACACTCCCAATAGAACCTATTTGCTAGAGGAAATTGGGTTTAAAGGAGCAATCAGTGCTTTAAAAGGAGCTCCTCCCACCCTCTCCAAACACAGCCTAAAGCTGTCCTAGACGATGAATACGGCTCAGTGCCTCAAAGCAATTGTTCCTATTTTCATTATTCACAGGGAATCTTTGAATGTACCTGTTAAGGTGACAGACCTCTTAAAAGGGAACATTTTTCCATGCAATTAAATGGTGCATTTACTAGGCTTCTATTAACATAATTTAATATAAATCTATTTTATAAATCTTTAGGCTCACATTACTGAAAATTGAGCTGCTCTGAAAAAAAAAAATGCCCACGTCTCTCCCCTAAATTAGATGTAATAGAATCCAAAAACTTGCTATTCTAAGCCAGCTGGAAATATTAAAAGTAGAAGGATCTTTTGTATTGTCTTTTGTTAATGGTGAAAGTGTGAAGGGAAAAAAAAAAAAAAAGGCAGTCTCTTTCACAGAAGATAAGAAATTCTACAGGGATACAGGTTTCCTACACCCCAGGCCCTGGCACTTGGAGTGACATGGAGTGGAACCTGGAGGAGGAGCCGACCAGAATGGGAACTGAAAGAGAACTCTCAGGAACAGTTCCGACCAGACCTCAGATGGAAAAAAAAAAAAAAAAAAAAAACCAGAAGCCAGCCCCGACTCCTATTTGGAAGTAAGTTTCTTCGATTTGAGGAGTGGAAAGCCCATGAGACCTCAGGGTCCCGAAAGCTACTCCACGATGGATATTGTGGTCCGTTCCCGGGGCGGGGCTCCTCGTTCCCAAGCACACCGTCCAAAATTCTGGGCATCCCATTGTCTCTGAAAATAGCGTTTGGTGTGCCCCGATGTTGATGTCCGTGCCTGCCCTTCTGCACTGGGCATTGCCTTTCTTCAAGCTGAGCCCTGTGTTTTCCTGAACCCTCGGTCCCACCTTTGTTGAGCCTTCCAAATCCCAAACCCAGGAAGGCCCCAGGGGCTCCCCTCTGAGTGAATCCCGACAGATCGGAAGTGTGTGCTGTGTGCTTAGGAAAGTAACTAGTTTCAGATTAATGAAGCAGTGACAATTTCAATCTGCTTAAAGGCGGAGGTTGGCACTGCCCAGGCCTGAGCGTGGGGAGCTCGCCAGGCTGGGCTTTATATTGTCCGCTTTTCTGAAGAGCAGACAAAGATGGATAGAGAGACATTGAAAAGCAGGGGGCGTATTTTAAACAGCCCCATAAAGAGGGCTGTCACTTTAAGACAAGAACCATAGTGCTTTGATGACTTTGTATTAGCTGCACCATTTCAAATAAGGAACTCAAGTCCCCAGCCAGAGGGAGGAAAAGGAGAGAGGGAGAGGGAGGGAGCAAAGGAAGGGAAGGGAAGAGAGAGGCCGGCAGAGACCCGGAGATCGTAGCAGTATTAGCCGGTGTCAGCACCGCAGCCCCACTAATTCTTAGGTCCTACTAGATCTCCGAAGTTCAGGGGGAAACAGCCCACAGCAGGTGCAGAGAAGAAAGGCAGGTGGAGCTGCTCCCGCTGGGCTGGAGTTCCCTGCCCGTGGGCGGCCGCGGCTCCAGGGGCTGGGGGCAGCTTGGCCTGGGTGTGCGGGGAAGGGCTCGAGAGGGCCGCGCCTCGGCGGCCCCAGACCGCTGAGGATTATAATGGAAATTTTTGAGAGCGTGAAAGAGAAAGAATAGGAAGGGGGGGGAGGGCAGGCCTTGGGAGTCTACCTCCACAAAGCCTAATTTAAATTGTTTGGGGTCAAGCAGCAGCAAGCCACCTCCCCCCTTTCCTCCTTAATTAATTAATGACTACGATTAATTATTAGGGTCGAATTTCAAGACTTCAAAATGCCTTTGCCCGGAGGGGCTGGAGTTTGCTAGAGCCTGACACGTGGTTTTAACTTGGGAGCAGGGAGTGGAGAGTTGGTAGGATTTGTCTCTCGGTCCTGGCTACTGAGCTCCTTCTCTTTCTGCCTTGGGGTCTCTCTCTCTCCCTTCTCTCTCTTTTTCTTTCTCTTTTTCTCTTCCTTTGTTCTCCAGGCCGACGTCCCTATCCACCTCCAAACTGCCCTGGTCCTGGCTCAACCCTCCCAACTCCAGGCCCCCAGCCTTCTTCTGATGAGAGAGGAGAATACCCAGGCTCTGGCCTCCACCCGGGGCGTCCCCCGCTCCCCGCGTGGTCCGTGGTGACAAGTGAGTGGGAGGCAACTTAATTTTACCGGTTGGATCAAGAGTTTTTGACAGCTTAGATTTTTCTTTCTTTCTTCCAAAGAAACATTTTTCTTTCCTTTTTCTCTTTCTTTCTTGCTGTCTTTCTCTCTCTCTTTCTTTCTCTCTTTTTCTTCTTTCTTTATTTCCTTTCTTTTAGTCATGCACACGGGAACTGGGACTGGGAGATCGCGCTAACCCTTTAAAAGGCCGGCGAAAGGGCTCCCCCGACGGTGGCACTGGAGGGAGAAGCGTTTAGTCACTGTTTCATTAGGCACTATTTGAACCTTGCAACATGTGGTAATTTCTGGAAGCTGAAAAGGGGGGATTATGTAGGAGGGACACAAGGAAATTAGCGAACGGTTAATTTAACTCGTTTTCTGCTAGACTTTTCGATACATTCCTAATTGACTGAGGGGCAGGTGAAGCTCCCGCCCCATGCAGGCTCATTCACGGTGGGAATAAATGGTTCTTTTTCAACTCACACTGCTCACAATATATCATCGGGGAAAAGACATGCAATGAATATGTTGATTTTTTTTATTAATGGAATTACACCCTGCCACGCAGGTGTGAGAGTAAAAACCTATACTGCAATGAAATAAGATTAACAATGAAATTAGAATTTTATTAGCTTTATATGTCACATAGACCTGGATTTGAACTGTCAAAACAAGCAACAAGAAAAGATATTTTGAAGGCAGCCCTGCCAATCAAGCAGGAGAGATGGAACAGCATCCTAGCCAAATCATAACCGGCTTCCAATTCCCTTGGCATGTCCCTCGGGCCTTGGGCAGGAGGCAAGTGGGCGGTGGGCCTCGCAGGGTAACTGCCGGTGCTCTGGCCCCTCTGGTGGTAGCCAAAAAACGCCACTTGGGGTCCCGAGGCCCCGCCTGGACCAGGAGCCAGCTGAGGGCAGAAGGGCCGAGATGGCCCGAGGGCTCCGAGAGGTCAGCGAGAGGGGCCGGGCCGCCCTGGCCTGCAGGCCTCGGGCTCCGCAGCCCCTAAATCAGCTGCTCCGGGCTGGCTGCGATCCGAGGAAACGGAGAGAAAAGTCGGGATGCGAGGCTGGAGGCGGAGAAGGGCGCCCCTTGGAAACCACACGGTTTTGTTACCCCGGGGCCTCGGAGCTCAGGCGCGGCTACCTGGGTCTGGCAGGCGCAGAGGTGCCCTATGCAAATGGTTCACTATTAGGGGAGAAAGAAATACTTCAAATGGCCCTTTGTAACCTTCTATAGAAAATCGAGGTACTCTGCATGACAAAGCACAATTAAGCTTTCTATTCAGGAGTTCTGCAGCTGGTAGCCCATTGGGAAAGTGGGAGGAAACGCGAATATATTAATAGTGTGGCAAAAGTTTTTGTGTGCGTGTCCTTTTCTGGGTCGGGGGTGGGGAGGGGCGGAGGGTGGACCCGGAGGGGAAGAAGGCTCCGCCTTGGATCCTTGCCACCTGAACGCCGTCGCCCGGGCCCACGTGGAGGGCTCCGCTCGCCTGGCAGCCGGGGCCTCCTGAAGGGTCGCGGCCACCCCCCAGCGCAGACCTGGGCTGGGCAGGACGCGTGCCCCAGCCTGGCCTCCGCGGCCCTCCCGGCTGCGCGGAGCCCCGGGGCCGCGATGGTCCCCGAGGGCGCGCAGGAGGGAAGGCCCCGAGCCCCGGGGCTCCGCGGGGACCTCGCGGCAGGTGGTGCGCAGCGCCGAGAGCAGGGCCAGGTCTTCCCTTCGGTTCCAATCCCTCCTCCCCCGGGGTCGACTTTCATCTCCCCATCGCTCATTTTTACAACCCCCAGGGAGAAGGATTGCGCTTCTTTAGCGAGAAGGGCTACCGCCTTAGCCACCTGTGCTGGTTTTCTGCTTGCCCTTCTCCACCCATGTCCCCCCCTCCTCTGACCTGCAGGGTGCCCGCAGACAGCGCCCTTTGTGGATTGTATTACTTGCTCCCTGAGCTGCATCTCCTGCAGCCCCCTTGGATGCGGCTTGCATTCGGGTTTGGTGAGTGAGTGGCCCTGCGAAAGGCAGAGCAGCCTAAGGAGAGAGAAGCAGAGGTGTACTGGTTGTTTCTGGGGATGTGTCCGCTGCACTGTTTCTGGTCTGACAGCGCTGCTATTCTCTAGAAATTTCCTCTCCGGGAGCCTCTTTTTCCAAGGCTCCAGCTATCATCAGGCTTCCCTGCACCTTCATGGAAAAGGGTTGGAAATGCTTTCTGGCCTCTACTGGTCCCTAGGTGCATCAACATTCTCGTGGGTTCCCTCAGCCCTACACACATCTCTGCAGATTGTCATTCTGTTGAAATATTTCTTTAAAAATCCCAGCTCAAAGCAGTTGCCTAGTGGCTTACCAGCTGTGTAATGCTTGAGTCAATCCTTCTGGACTAGCCAGGTCAATTGTCTCCTCATTTTTGCGGGCACAACTCCTGTGAGAGAATCAGAATCTTCCCTTATGATTTCTAGCCCTGGGTCCTACCTAGTTCTTTCCGCCCATGGGGCTTCTGGGTGTCTTCTTCCCTTTTCCCAACTGTGAGGGCCTTGAGGACAGCAGCTATATCCTTAGCATTGATCACAACACCCAACACATAGTAGATGCCTAATAAACAGTAGCTGGATCAATGCACCCAGACTGCTTCCAAGTCTCCACCAGTTGCCTCGAACATGAAGGTTAGAAACAGCTATATTTCCAGTGGTTGAGCATCTGCCTTTGGCTCAGGGCATGATCCTGGGGTCCTGGGATCAAGTCCAGCATCAGGCTCCCTGTGAGGAGCCTGCTTCTCCCTCTGCCTGTGTCTCTGCCTCTCTCTTTGGGTCTCTCATGAATAAATAAAATCTTTAAAAAAAGGGAAACACCTATATTTCATATGTGATAAATATATGTGATATGTTAATATATAAATATATATTATAGGTATTATAGGTATAGAATAAATGAATAAATAAATAAATATATACACACATACATCTATAGGAGATATATATACACACCACATATATGGAAAGAGAGAGAAGGTTCTGGAATCAGTTTGCATGCCCTCCCATTTACCAGCAGTGTGACTTTGGGCGATTCATTTAACCTCTCTGATTTCCATTTTCCTCATTTGTAAAATGAGGATAATTAACAGTACCTTCCTTATAAGAGTGTTGAGGATTGAATAAGGGTATATACATGCAGCTATGTAGATACTTATATAAATTAGAGAAAGTCTGACTGAAAAAGTAACTTTGGAATAAAGACCCGAAAGAAGTATGGAGAAAACGACCATGTGGCTGGAACAAGACAATTCCCAACAGAGGTAGCAACAAGTGCAAAGGTCTGGGTGGCAACAGGGCTGAAATTGCTGAGAAACAGTGAAAAGGTAGAGTAGGTGGAGAGAGCATGTGTCTGTGGGTGTCAAAAGGGCAGTCAGAGTGATGATGGATCCTCTAGGTCATAGTAAGGATACGGGCTTTTATTTTTAGTTAACTGGGAAGCTTTGGGGGGATTTTGAGCAGAGGAGTGATATGCTATCACTTGTGACTCATCAGGATGAATTTGGCTTTAGTATTGAAAGAAGCAGGGAAGTTAACTCTGTTGAATTAAGCCAGGTAAGGGATGATGGTGGCAGGGACCAGGGTGTAGGTAATGGGAGTAGGAGAGAAGCACTGAATTCTTAAGGTTTGATCTAGTAGAGTGGCCAGGATTTTCTGACAGACTGAATCTGAGGAAGAGAAAGAAAAGGGTCAAGGAGGACACCAAGGTGTTAACCTTATGCATTTAGAGAGAAAAAGTTGCCATTAAAAAGAACAGAGGAGGAAAAAATTTTAGGATATGTTAAGTTTGAGATGACAATTAGACATCAAAGTGAAGTTAGGATATCATGAAGGCAATTGGGACAAATCTTTAAAAAACTAAAAAAGAACTGGCTCAAAATTATGGAACTGGCAAATACAATCCCAGAGGTGAAAACCACAGCAGATGTGATTAACGACCACAAGACACTGTAAGTAAAAGACTAGTGACCTTAGCAACATAGCCATCGAGACTATCCACAACAGAATATGGTGAGACAAAAAACTGAAAAGACCAGGGCATCAGTGAGCTGTGGCACACTATCAAATGGCTAGAGATGTTATTGGGGTTCCAGAAGGAATTGAAAGAGAAAGAGGAAGGGGAAGAAAAAACACTTAGGAAAAAAAAAAAAAAACATGGCCAAAACTTTTCCAAATTTGATGAAAACTATAAATCCACAGATCCAAGAAGTTCAACAAACTCTAAGCAGGAGAAACATGAAGAAAAGTACCCCAAGGCACATCATAATCATAATGATAAACAGAAAATCTTTTTTAAAAAGATTTTATTTATTTATTCATGAATGACACACACACACAGAGGCAGACACACAGGCAGAGGGAGAAGCAGGCCCCATGCAGGAAGCCTGATGTGGGACTCGATCTGGGGACTCCAGGGTTACATGCTGGGCCGAAGGCAGACGCTTAACTGCTGAGCCACCCGGTTGTCCCTACAGAAAAATCTTAAAAAAAAAGGAAACAAAAAAGCTAGAGAAAAGAAGACATTATATACAAAGGAACGAAGATAAGGATGACAGTCGACGTGCTATCAGGAAGGATGCAAGCCAAAGACAGCAGGGGCTTCTGTCTTTAAACTACTGAAAGAATAAAACAGTCAACCAGGATTCTAAACTCAGCAAAAATACCTTTCAAAAGCAAATGTTGAATAAAGAATTCAGACATACAACGCAGAAAGACTGCATCAGCAGCACACCATCCCTACAAGAAATGTTAAAGAAAGCCTTTCAGGGGACACCTGGATGGCTCAGCTGTCGAGCGTCTGCCTTTGGCTCAGGTCATAATCCTGGGGTCCTGGGATCGAGTCCCGCATCAGACTCCTTTTGAGGGGCCTCCTTCTGTCTCTGTCTCTGCCTCTCTTTTTTTCAGACTCCTGAATAAATAAATAAAATCTTAAAAAAGAAAAAAAGAAGTCTTTCAGGAAGACGGAAAATTATATCAGAGGAAAATCTGCATCTATCCAAATGAGCAAAGAACACTGGAAATAGTAAATCTGCAAGGTAAATATAGAATATGCTTTGAAATTTTGTCTTTAAAGGAGAATTGATGGGCAGCCCCGGTGGCTCAGTGGTTTAGCGCCGCCTTCAGCCCAGGGTGTGATCCTGGAGACTAGGGATCGAGTCCCACGTCAGGCTCTCTGCATGGAGCCTGCTTCTCCCTCTGCCTGTGTCTCTGACTCTCTCTCTCTCTGTGTCTCTCATGAATAAATAAAATCTTAAAAAAAAGCAAAATGATGTATGACAGAGTTTAAACCATAGAGTTGATGCTCAGTATTCATGTAGTTACGTTCAATAGAGTTGTCACAAACAGTGAACTTGTAAACATTAAACATTGCTCACAGGAGAGGTATGGGTTAGGTTCCTGTGAGCCTCTGGCTGCTTTTTCACCAACTGGTCAACGTATAACCTCATCTTAAGTGTGTTTCTGTTTAAAGACAGTGTATGTAATATGTGTCGTTGATACGTAGCTTATGAACATTTAGCTCACAGCCTGTGGCTCATTTGTCTTAGTCCTTTTGCTGCTGTAACAGAAACCATAGACTGGATATCTTCATAACGGCGGACTCTCTCTCTTCCAGTTCTGGACGCTGCCAAGTCCAAGATCAAGCATCTAGGGCAGGTCCTACGTTTGGCAAAAACCTGCGTCTTGGTTCATAGATGCCTGTGTTCTTGTGGTGTCCTCACAATGGTGGGAGGGGACAAGGGAGCTCTCTGGAGTATCATTATATTGCCCATGGGAGCAGAGCCCCCAGAACCCAGTCACCTCCCAAAGACTTCACCTCTTTTTTATTTTTATTAGTTTCAGAGATGGAATTTAGTGATTTATCAGTTGTATATAACACCCAGTGTTCATTCCATCAACTGCCCTCCTTAATGCCCTTTACCCAATGACCCCCACTTCCCCCACTTCCCCTCCAGCAACCCTCAGTTTGTTTCCTAAGTTCAGCATTTCTTATGGGTTGTCTCCCTCTCTGCTTTCATCTGATCTTAAGTTCCCTTCCCTTCCCCTATGTTCATCTGCTTGTTTTTTTTTTCGCTTGCTTTGTTTTTTAAATTCTACATGTGAGTGAAACCATATGGTATCCATCTTTCTCTGACTGATTTATTTCACTTAGCATACTATCCTCTAGTTCCAGCCACCTTGTTGCAAATGGCAAGATTTTGTTCTTTTGATGGCTGAGTAATAGTCCATTGTGTATATATATATGCATCACACCTTCTTTCTCCATTCATTTGTAGATGGATACCTGGGCTCTCTCCATAGTTTGGCTCCTGTGGACATTGCTGCTATAAACATCAGGGTGCAGGTGCTCCTTCAAATCACTATGCTTGTGTCCTTTGAATAAGTACCTAGTAGTGCAATTGCTGGATCATAGGGAAGCTCTATTTTTAACTTCTTGAGGAAACTCCACACTGTTTTCCAGAGTGGCTGCACCAGTCTGCATTCCCACTAATAGTGCAAGAGGGTTCTTCTTTCTCCACATCCTCATCAACATCTGTTGTTTCCTGAGTTGTTCATTTTAGCCATTCTGACCAGCGTGAGATAGTATCTCATTGTGGTTCTGATTTGTATTTCCCTGATGTCAAGTGATATGGAGCATTTTTTCATGAGTCTGTTGGCCACATGCATGTATTCTTTGGAGAAATGCTTGTTCGTGTCTTCTGCCCATTTGTTAACTAGATTATTTGTTTTTGGGTGTTGAGTTTGATAAGTTCTTGATAAATTTTGGATACTAGCCTTTTATCTGGTATGTCATTTGCAAGTATCTTCTCCCATTCTGTAGGTTGCCTTTTGGTTTTGTCAGCTTTTCCCTTTGCCATGCAGAAGCTTTTTATCTTGATAAGGTCCCAATAGTTCATTTTTGCCTTTGTCTCTCTTGCCTTGAAAGATGTGTCTAGCAAGAAATTGCTGTAGCTGAGACCACAGATCTGCTGCTTGTGTTCTCCTTAGGATTGTGATGGATTCCTCTCTCACATTTGGGTCTTTCATCCATTCTGAGTTTATTTTTGCATATGGTGTCAAAAAGTGGTCCAGTTTTATTCTTCTGCATGTGGCTGTTCAACTTTCCCAAAACCATTTGTTGAAGACATTGTCTTTTTTTTCCATTGGATATTCTTTCCCACTTTGTCAAAGTTTAGTTGACCATTGAGAATCCATTTCTGGCTTCTCTATTCTGTTCCATGAATTTATGTGTCTGTTTTTGTGCCAGTACCATACTGTCTTGATGATTATAGGTTTGAGGAGCTTGATGTCTGGAATTGGGATGCCTCCAGCTTTGGTTTTCTTTTTCAACATTCCTTTGGCTATCCGGGGCCTTTTTTGGTTCAATACAAATTTTAGGATTGTTTTTCCAGCTCTATGAGAAATACTGAATGGTATTGTATTTAAAGATTTTATTTATGTGTTTATTTGACATACAGAGAGAGCCCAAGCAGGTAGAGGGAGAAGGAGAAGCAGGCTTCCTACTGAGTGGAAAGCCTGATATGGGGCTCGATCTCAGGACGGGATGATGACCTGAGCCAAAGGCAGACACTCAACCAACTGAACCACCCAGGCACCCCCTGAATGATATTTTGATAGGGATTACATTGGATGTATAGATTGCTCTAGGTAACAAAGACATTTTCACAATATTTGTTCTTTCAACCTAGGAACATGAAATGTTTTTCCATTTCTTTGTGTATTCCTCAATTTCTTTCATAAGTGTTCTATTGTTTTCAGAGCACAGATCCTATCCCCTCTTTGGTTAGGTTTATTACTAGGTATCTTATGGTTTTTTATGCAATTGTAAATGGGATCAATTTCTTGATTTCTCTTTCTTCTGGCTCATTGTTAGTGTATAAAAATGCTACTAACTTTTGTGCGTTGACTTTATATCCTGCCACTTTGTTGAATTCCTGTATTAGTTCTAGTGATTTTTTGGGTGGAGTCTTTTGGGTTTTCTACATAGAGTATCATGTTGTCTGCAAAGAGTGAAAGTTTGACTTCTTTGCCAATTTGGATGCCTTTTATTTCTTTTTGTTGTCTGATTGCTGAGGCTGGGACTCCTAGTACTATGTTAAACAACAGTAGTGACAATGGACATCCCTGTCGTGTTCCTGACCTTTGAGGAAAAGTTCCCAGCATTTCCTATTGAGGATGATATTTGCCGTCTGTTTTTTGTATATGGCTTTTAGAGATATTGTGGTGTGTTCCTTTTATCCCTACACTGTGGAGAGTTTTTATCAAGAAAGGATACTGTGTTCTGTCAAATGCTTTTCCCGCATCCATTGAAAGGATCATATGGTTCTTGTCCTTTCTTTTATTAATGTAGTGTATCACATGAATTGATTTGCAGATGTTGAACCACCTTTGTAGCCCAGGAATAAATCATACTTAGTTGTGATAAACAATCCTTTTAATGTACTGTTGGATCCTATTAGCTAGTATCTTGGTAAGAATCTCCATGTTCATCAGGGGTATTGGTCTAGAATTCTTTTTTTTTTTTTTAAGATTTTATTTATTTATCCATGAGAGACACAGAAAGAGGCAGAGATATAGGTAGAGGGAGAAGCAGGCTCCCCACAGGGAACCTGATGTAGGACTCGATCTCAGGACCCCAGGATCATGCCCTGAGCCAAAGGCAGATGCTCAATTACTGAGCCACTCAGGCGTCCCTGGTCTGTAATTCTTCTTTTTGGTGGGGTTCTTATCTGGTTTTGGGATCCACGTAACGTTGGACTCATATAATAAGTTTGGAAGTTTTCCTTCCATTTAAAAAAATTTTTATTTAGTCATTCATGATGGACACAGAGAGAGGTAGAGATACAGGCAGAAGGAGAAGCAGGCCCCTGCAGGGAGCCCAATGTAGGACCTGATTCTAGACCCCAGGATCATGCCCTGAGCCAAAGGCAGCCGCTCAACCACTGAGCCACTCAGGTGCCCCCACTCCCCATTTCTATTTTTTGAAACAGTTTCAGAATAATAAGTATTAATTCTTTAAATGTTGGGTAGGATTCCACTGGAAAGCCATCTGGCCCTGGACTGTTGTTGGTTGGGAGATTTTTGATTACTGATTCAATTTCTTTACTGGTTATGGGTCTGGTCAAGTTTTCTATTTCTTCCTGTTTCAGTTTTTGTAACTTATATGTCTCTAGGAATACATCCATTTCTTCCAGATTGCATAATCTGTTGGCATAGAATTGCTCATAATATTCTCTTATAATTGTTTGTATTTCTTCAGGGCTGTTTGTGATCTCTCTTCTTTCATCATGATTGTATTAATTTGGGTCCTTTCTCTTTTCTTTTTGGTAAGTCTGGCCAGGGTTTATCAATTTTGTTAATTCTTTTAAAGAACCAGCTCCCAGACATACAACAGATCCTTGATCTGTTCTACTGGTTTGTGTGGGGGTTTTTTTGTTTGTTTCTATACCATTGATTTCTGCTCTCATCTTTATTATTTTTCTTCTCCTGCTGGATTTAGGTTTTATTTGCAGTTCTTCTTTCAGCTGCTTAGGGTGTAAGGTTAGGTTGTGCATTTGAGACTTTTCTTCTTTCTTGAGAAAGGCTTGTATTGCTATATACTTTCCTCTTAGGACAGCCTTTGCTGTATCCCAAAGGTTCTGAACCATCATGTTTTCATTTTCATTTGCTTCTGTGTATTTTTTAAGATTCTTCTTTAATTTCCCGGTTGACCCATTCCTTCTTTAGTAAGATGCTCTTTAACCTCCTTTTTTATGTTCCTTCCAAATTTTTTCTTGTGATTGAGTTTAAGCTTTAAATCATTGTAGTCTGAAAATATGCATGACATAATCTCAATCTTTTTGTACTAGCTGAGACCTGATTTGTGACTCAGTATGTGATCTATTCTGGAGAATGACTCCATGTGCATGTGAGAAGAATGTGTATCCTGTTGGTTTAGGATAGAGTGTTCTGACTATATCTGTGAAGTCCATCTGCTCCAGTGTGTCATTCAAAGCCTTCGTTTCCTCATTGACCTTCTGCTTAGATGATCTGTCTATTGCTGTGAATGGGGTGTTAAAGTTTCCTACTATTATTGTATTATTATCATTGTATTTCTTTAATTTTGTTACTAATTGGTTTATATATTTGGCTCCTCTCATTAGGGACATAAATATTTACAATTGTTAGATCTTCTTGTTGGATAGACCATTTTATTATGATATAGTATCCTTCTTCATCTCTTACTACAGTCTTTGATTTAAAATCAAGTTTGTCTGATATAAGGATTGCTACTCCAGCTTTCTTTTAAGGTTCATTAGCATGATAAATGGTTCTCCATCCCCTCACTTTCAATCTGGAGGTGCCTTGGGTCTGAAATGATTTCTTGGGGTGCTTGGGTGGCTCAGTCAGTACATTTGCCTTCAGGTCAACTCATGATCCTGGGGTCCTGGGATTGAGCCCTGCATCAGGCTCTCTGCTTAGCAGGAAGCCTGCTTCTCCCTCTCCCTCTGCTCTTATCCCACACTCTCTCATGCTCTCTTTCTCTCTCAAATAAATAAATAAAATCTTTTAAAAAATAAAACGAGTCTCTTGTAGACAATATATCAACGGGTCTTGTGCATTTTTTAAAAGATTTTTATTTATTCGTGAGAGAGAGAGAGAGAGAGAGAGAGAGCTAGAGACACAGGCAGAGGGAGATGCAGGCTCCATGCAGGGAGCCGGACATGGGACTCCATCCCGGTTCTTCAGGATCATACCCTGGGCTGAAGGCGGCGCTAAACCGCTGAGCCGCCTGGGATGCCCGCATTATTTTTAATCCAATCTGCTACCCTATGTTTTTTAATTGGAGCATTTCATCCATTTGCAGTCAGAGTAATTATGGAAAGATGAATTTAGTGCCATTGTATTACCTGTAAAGTACTGTTTCTGTACATTGTCTTTGTTCCTTTCAGGTCTTTATTACTTTTGTGCTCTCTCTTCATCCTTTAATATTTCTTGCAGGACTGATTTAGTGTTCATAAAATCCTTTAGTTTTTGTTTGTCCTGGAACTCTTTATCTTTCCTATTCTGAATGACAATCTTGCTGGATAATGTATCCTTGGCTGCATATTTTTCCCATTTAGCATCTTGAATATATCATGTGAGTCCTTTCTTGGCCTACCAGGTCTCTGTGGATAGGTCTGTTGCCAGCCTTATGTTTCTACCATTGTAGGTTAAGGACTTCTCATCCCCAGTTGCTTTCAGGATTTTCTCTTTATTTCTGAAATTTGCAAGCTTCACTATTATATGTTGAGGTGTTGATCTATTTTTACTGGTTTTAAAAAAGATTTTATTTATTTATTCATGAGAGACACACAGAGAGAGAGGCAGAGACACAAGTAGAGGGAGAAGCAGGCTCCATGCAGGGAGCCCGAAGTGGGACTCGATCCTAGGACTCCAGGACCATGCCCTGAACCAAAGACAGACACTCAACCGCTGAACCACCCAGGCATCCTTATTTTTATTGGTTTTGAAGAGGCTCTCTGTGCCTCCTGGCCTCGAATGCCTGTTTCCTTCCCCAGATTAGGAAAGTTCTCAGCTATCATTCGTTCAAATACACCTTCTGCCCCTCCTTTCATTTTCTGGGACCCCTATTATCCAGATATTATTTCACTTTATGGGATTGCTGAGTCTTAGAAATCTAGCTTTGTGATCCAGTAGCTATCTTTCTCTCTTCTTTTCGGTTTCCTTATTTTCCATCATTTGTCTTTTTACACCACTGACTCTCCTACCTTGTTTATCCTCATTGTTAGAGCCTCCATTTGTGACTGCATCTTCGTAATAGAATTCTTAATTTCTGCCTTGATTCAAGTCTCTGCACTTCCTACCTTCCAAAAGTGGTCACTTTTCCATTTGTAGAATTGCAACATTTCTCTTGTCAGGTCTCTGATTGATTTTGCAGGTGTTCAGAATGATTTGATAATGATTTAGCTGAATTCCAGGAACCAGATGAATTTAGGGTCCCCTGCTCCTCCACCATCTTAACTCCTCCCCGAAAGACTTCACCTCTGAATACTATCTCATTGAGAGGTGAGATTTCAACATATGAATTTATAATCTTCTTGCATTTAGGAACACCACGCAGTAATTGGCATTTTTTATTGCCAAAAATATGCATGACATAAAATTTATTTACAATTTTAACTATTTTTAAAAATAGATTATTTATTTATTTATTTGAGAGAGAGAGAGAGAGAGAGAGAGCACGAGCAGGGGAAGGGACAGAGGAATGGAAAAAAGCAGGCTCCCTGTTCAGCAGGGAGCCTGATGTGGGGCTTGATCCCAGGACCCTGTGATCATGACCTGAGTAGAAGTCAGATGCTGAACTGAGAGCCACCAAGGCGCTGCCCCCCGCCCCCCATTTCTGCTATTTTTAACTGTATAGTTCAATGACATTAAATACTTTCGTATTGTTGTTCAACCATCACCACTATCATACATATACTTCCAGGACATTTTCATCTTCCTAGACTGAAACTCCATAGCCATTAAACAGTAGTACCTCCCCATTCTTCCTCACCTCAGCCCTGGAGCCATGATTCTACTTTTTTTTGGCTCATCAGTTTGACCATTCTAGGTACCTCATGTGAGAAGAATTATATAGCATATGTCCTTTGTGACATATGTTATATAATTATGTGACATTTTTCACTTAACATAAGGTTTTTGAGGTTCATCCATATTGTAGCTTATGTCAGAATGTCTTTTCTTTTTAAGGCTAAATAATATTCCATTGCATATATATATTGTCTTTTGTTTATCCGTTCATCCTTCAATAAATATTTGAGTTGCTTCTACTTTTTGGCTATTGTGAATAGTGCTACTATGAACTTGGGTGTATAAATACTAGTTTGAATCTCTGCTTTTACTTCTTTTGGTATACAACGAAAAGTGGGATTGCTGGATTATGTGGTAATTCTATGTATAATTTTTTTTTTTTAGGAATTGCCATACTTTTTCCACAGCAGCTACACCATTTTGTATTCTCCCCAGTGATATACAAGGGTTCCAATTTCTCCATATCCTTACCAATGCTTATTTCTTTGTTGTTTGATACTACAAACAATTTGAGTTGTTTGTTGTTTGTTGTTTTTTGATACTAGCCATCCTAATGGATGTGAAGTTGTACCTCACTGTGGTTTTGAATTACATTTCCCTAATAATTACTGATTTTTGAGCATCTTTTCATGTGCTTGTTGATCATTTGCATATTTTTTTGGAGCCATGTCTATTCAAATCCTTGCCTATTTTTTAATCAGGTCGGATGTTCTTTAATGTTGAGTTTTAAGAGTTCTGTATATATTTTGGATATCATTCTCTTATCAGATATTTGATTTGCATATACTTTCTCCCATTCCTTGGGTTGCATTTTCACTTTGTTGATATTGTCCTTCAATGCACAAAAGTTTTAATTTTGATGAAGTCAAAAAAATTTTTTTTTGTTTGCTGTGCTTTTGGTGTCATTTGCAAAAAATTAATGCCAAATTCAAAGTCATCGGGATCCCTGGGTGGCTCAGCAGTTTAGCACCTGCCTTTGGCCCAGGACATGATCCTGGAGTCCTGGGATTGAGTCCCGCATCAGTGTCCCTGCATAGAGCCTGCTTCTCCCTCTGCCTATGTCTCTGCCTCTCTCTCTCTGGGTCTCTCATGAATAAATAAATAAAATCTTTAAAAAACAAAAACAAAAACAAAAACAAAAGAACAAATTCAAAGTCATCAAACTTTTCCCGTGTATTTTCCTTTAAGGGTTTTAGCTCTTATATTTTGGTCTTTGGTCTATTTTGAATTTATTTATTTTTAAAAT
The DNA here is from genome assembly GCF_003254725.2 of Canis lupus dingo. NCBI lineage: Eukaryota > Metazoa > Chordata > Mammalia > Carnivora > Canidae > Canis > Canis lupus. The sequence goes on from NC_064255.1 coordinate 47,070,840, forward strand.
AATTTTCATAATTTTGAAAAAACACATAACATAAAATTTACTATTGTAAGATATGAGGAGTTACATCTTCAACGTACGAATTTGAGGAGTACACAATTCAATCCATAATGGCAGGATATCCACTCTTAACGCTGCATTGACATCTGTAAACCAAAGTGATCTTTAAACAGATTCTTTAGTTATCTGATTTATCTGCATAAATCTCTTAAACAAATTGAGCCAAAACCAACCAAACAAACAAATAAACAAATACTGTCTTCTTTCCTTTCATGGTATGCTTTATTGTCTGTGTCACTGTAGTGATTAATCCCCCACCTCATCCCCTAAACCCTTACCATTCTACTTGGCTTTTCCTTAAAGGAACAGCAGCTTGAAGAGTCACCAAACTAGGAATTTCTTTTTTTTTTTTTTAAAGATTTTATTTATTTATTCACGATAGTCACAGAGAGACAGAGAGGCAGAGACACAGGCAGAGGGAGAAGCAGGCTCCATCCGGGAGCCCGATGTGGGATTCGATCCCCGGTCTCCAGGATCGCGCCCTGGGCCAAAGGCAGGCGCCAAACCGCTGCGCCACCCAGGGATCCCCAAACTAGGAATTTCTGTATGTTTTAGTTACACATATGTTCTAAAGTGTCTTCTCTCTCTTTTTTTAAAAAGATTTTATTTATTTATCTGAGACAGAAATAGAGATAGGGACAGAAAACACAAGCCCAGGAGGAGAGGGAAACAGACTCTCTCCTAAGCAGGGAGCCCAGACTCAGGGCTTGATCTTAGGACACCGAGATCACGACCAGAACCAAAGGCAGATGCTTAACTGACTGAGGCACCCAGACACCCCTAAAGAAGTCACTTTAGAGTATATGTGTAACTAAAACATACAGAAATTCCTAGTTTGGTGACTCTTCAAGCTTTACTTTCGAGGTACCTGAGGAGCTCAGTCAGTTAAGCATCTGATTCTTAATTTCAGCTTAGGTCATGATCTCAGGGTCATGAGATCCAGCCCTGAGTTGGGTTCCACATTCAACTGGGAGTCTGCTTGTCCCTCTCCTTCTGCCCTTCTGCCTACTTTCTCGCTCCCAAATAAATAAATAAATAAATAAATAAATAAATAAATAAAATATTTAAAGCGGCTTCTTTAAAAATTATGGTAAAAATATGTATCATAGAATTTACCATCATGACCATTTTTTGGTGTACAATTCAGTATATAGAATGTTTGCATCATTGTGAAACAGAGCTCCAGAACTTTTCACCTTGCACAACCAAAACTCTACACCCATTAAACAAGTCTCTTTTTCTTCCTTTCCCAGCCCCTGATAACCATTGTTCTATTTTCCATATCAATGAATTTGACTACTTTAGATACTTCATATAAGTAGAATCAATATAGTGTTTGTTCTTTTGTGTCTGCCTGTGTTGTATGAATGGGGTTTTCTGTGATTTGTCCTGCATTAATGGACCACCTCAACCTGGATGTACACAGGCAGGCCAAAGAATGCTGTTTGTGAGACTTGTGCTGCATAGGTGACCTCAGAAACATGATCAGTTGACATTAGCTGGCCTGCAGGTCAGAATTGGTCCATCTAGTCTAGACACCAGAGCTGTAAATCTTGCCTTGCATCCCCTCCGGCTCCAGGCTGGGCTGGTCCCCCAGAATGGAATCTGGGAGGGGAGACAAGCACACCTATCCCAGGCTCCTTGAAGATGTAAAGATATGATAACATAGGAATGCAGCTCGCTCCAAAATGCACGTAGGCAAACAAATGTTTAACTTCAGACCCTGTCATTTGCCCCATAAATATGGCCCTTATGGGATTGGTGAGTTGCAAGTCACCTGAGGGGAGGACGCCCTGACCAGGTCTCTCAGTCGGGACTCCAGCCTGGCTGTCTCCACCCGGCTTCCCCAGCTTATGAGATTGCTTATTGTGAGTACCTGATTTGATGTCACTTTGTCTTATTCTCCTTTACAGCTTATTATTGTCCTCATCTATGCACAGATTTCTCTTTGCTTCTTTTCTGTTTCCGTTAGATTTTTATAATATCAATAAAATGGTTTTTCCGTCCCTTCAAAACTGAGAGTAAAGCTGCTGTGAATCTTTTGTTTAGACCACTGCCTGATTTACCCTAGCATGATGTTTTCAAGATTCATCCATGCTGTAACATGTGAAAGGTTGCATGGTATTCCATTGTGTTTATATACCACATTTTGTTATCAATTCATCCATCGATGGACATTTGGGTAGCTTCTACCTCTTGGCTATTGTGAATAGTGCTGCTATGCATATGGATGTGCAAATGTCTCTTTGAGATCCTGCTTTAATTTCTTTTGGATATATATCTAGAAGTAGGATTGCTGGGTCATATGGTAGTTCTATTTTTTATTTTTTTTTGAGGAATCACCATATTGTTTTCCATTATGCCTGTACCATTTTTTTTACAATCCCACCAACAGCACAGAAGGATTCCAACTTTCCATATTCCTGCCAATATTGTTATTTTCTGTGATTTGTTTGTTTTTTTTTGTAGTAGCTATCCTAATGGTACAAAGTAATGTTTCATCGTGATTTTGATTTGCATTTCTCAGATTATTAGGGATGTTGAACATCTTTATACATGCATGTTGGCTGTTTGTATATCTTCTTGGGAGAAATATCTATTCAAGCCCTTTGCTCATTTTTAAATTGGATTATTTGACTTTTTCATTGTTTAGCTGTAGGAATTCTGAATATATTCTGAATTGTGTCTCTTATGAGATATATGATTTGCAAGTATTTTCTCCTATTTTGTAGGTTGCCTTTTACTCTGTCAGTTCTGTCCTTTGATGCACAAAAAAATTTAAATTTATTCTGTTCCCATTTGTCAATTTTTGTCTTTCATTGCTTATGCTTTTTGTGTCATATCCAAGAAATTGTTATTGAATCCAATGCCATAAAGATTTTCCCTATGATTTCTTCTAGGAGTTACATATTTTTAAGTCTTATATTTACATCTTTTTAATTATTTTTAAAATATTTTATTTATTTATTTGACAGAAAAAGTACAAGCAGGGGGAGTGGCAGGCAGAGGAAGAGGAAGAAGCAGACTCCCTGTAGAGCAAGGAGCCTGACGTGGGGCTCAGTCCCAGAACCCTGGGATCATGACCTGAGCTGAAGGCAGATGTTTAACTGACTAAGCCACTCAGGTGCCCCTATATTTAGCTCTTTAATTCATTTAGAGTTAATGTTTGTTTATGATGTAAAGTGAGTGATTCTATTCTTTTGTATGTGGATATCCATTTTTCAGTTGAAGATATTGTCCTTTCCCCACTGAATGCTCTTGGCACTCTTGTTGAAAATCATTTGAGGAGCTCCTGGTGGCTCAGTCAGTAGAACATGTGACTCTTGATCTCTGGGTTATGGGTTTGAGCCCCAAGTTGGGTGTGGAGAGTACTCAAAAAAATAAAAGAACTTAAAAAAAAAAAAAAGAAAATCATTTGACATTTATCTCTGGGCTATCTGTTCTATTCTATTAGTCTGTATGTCTGCCGTTCTGCTAGTACCACTATTTTGATTACCATAGCTTTGTAGTTAAGTTTTGAAATGAGGAAGTATGAGACTACCAACTTTCTTCTTTTTCAATATTTTTTTGGCTATTTGGGATCCCTTGAGATTTCACATGAATTTTAGGATGGATTTTCTATTTTTGCAAAAAATGCCATTGGGATTTTGATAGGGATTACATTGAACATGCAGATTGTTTTGGGCACTATTGACATCTTAACAATATTAAGTCTTCCAATCCATGAACATGGTATGTCTCTCCATTGATTTGTGTCTTTAATTTCTTTCAGTGGCTTTATCGTTTTCAGCATACAAGTCTTGTTGGGGGCCATGTTAAACAGCAAAATCACCACCAAGTACAAAATATGACAAAGTGGCACTAATAGTTCAAATGAGACACTTATTTACAATATAATAGATGAAACAAATAAGGCTGAGTATTGCCTTATTCTCCCTTGAGGGGACCTTGGATGACTCTAATTTTTCCTTCCTCTATGTATGTCTACAAATGAGTGGGAAAATGCCATAAGTATTGATTGTGTGGGTTACAAATACATGTTAGTAGCTAGTTGAATCCACAATTATGGAATCTGCAACTAATGATCAACCATATATAAAAGTAAAGTACATGCAACAATAGCAGAGAAGTTGGAAGGAAAGCTTCCACTGAACAAACAATACGGTTGTGAGGTTCTTATACAGTAGATGAAGTCCTTATGCTATAGGTGGTATAATACTATACTTATATTGCGGGTGGTATAATATTTCTTGAAGGGAGACTATGCTAATAAGTATGCATAGTGTAAACCCAAATGCACTAACCAAACCAAGCCAAAACAAAAGAAACAAAAGGAGATACAATTAATAAGCTAAATAAGACAATATAAAATGGAATAATAAAAAGTAATGCTTGGGGTGCCTGGATGGCTCAGTCACTTAGCCATCCAACTCTTGGTTTTGGCTCCGGTCATGATCTCAGGGTTGTGAGATGGAGTCCCTTGTCAGGCTCCCTTCTGGGCATGGAGTTGGCTTAAGATTCTCTCTCTCTCTCTCTCCCCCTTTGCCCCTCACCCTACCTCTCTCTCTCCTTCTAAAAGTTTTTTTAAAAAAGGAAAAGTAATGCCAGTGAAATATCAAGGACTGTGGGAACTAAAAAGTTCATTAATGAAAGAATAATGATTGAAGAAAGAAATGGACTGAATTTGAAGTGTTGTTTTATATTCTGAGTATATTATGAGAAGGACAAACTGGAATTTCTTCTGGGGAAGACAACCAGGACATGCAGTCTTGGTGTTTGTTTCTCCTTCTCCTTCCAAAAACAGTAATGGATCCATCCTCTCTTTATGTAACCCTAATCACCAGCAGCTTATATTGCTGAGGGATAACTGCCTGGCATAAGGCAGTTTTTAGTCTAGGAAGCAATTTTTTCCACATGATTAGTTTGTGATCATTAGCTGGTATCACTATGTTAGAATGATTTGAGTCATGTTTGAAATAAACTTATACAGGCCTACTTACTAATAATGCCAACCTATATCCATGGAATTAACTAGGAGTAAGCCTCAAAAAACTACTCATGGATTTATTATGCCCAGAGCCAATGTGGGCAGGCTTTCTGAAGAGATGAGGACTGTATTAGTAAATGTAAAAAGTGAAGAGTCTAAAAACATAGCTTTACATAAAACATTATTTTCAAAAATATGGAGAAATAGTCACCCAAATATTGAAATTAAGTTTACTGAGATGGAGTTTTAGAAATGCTAATTCATAAATGTAAAATTGCTCCCCAAACTGTACAGAACTAAGAACATAATCAGAAAGAATAAAAATAATCACAAAATTTTAAAAATCTTATTACTTGTTGGGAACAACCAAAAGAAAAGTTGTTCTTGGATTAGTTCTCAAATAGAGTAAGAACTAGAGTGCATTTAGAAAGAATCTTGATCAGTTTCTGAATTATTTTTATAATTATTTTTGAATTTATTATTTCCCCTATAGTAATATATAGAAACATCCAAGACACAAATATATACAAAATGTTTGCAGTTTTTTATTTTTTGAAGATTTTCTTTTCTTTTCTTTTCTTTTCTTCTTTTCTTTTCTTTTCTTTTCTTTTTTAAAGATTTTATTCATTTATTCATGAGAGACAGAGACACAGAGAGAGAGACAGGTAGGGACACAGGCAGAGGGAGAAGCAGGCTCCATGCAAGGAGCCCGATGTGGGACTTGATCCTGGGACTCCAGGATCGTGCCCTGGGCTGAAGGCAGGTGCCAAACTGCTGAGCCACCCAGGGATACCTGAAGATTTTATTTTCTTATTTGAGAAAGAGACAGCATACAAGCTAGTATAAAGGCAGAGGGAGAGGGAGAAACAGACTCCCCACTGGTCAGGGAGCCCAGTGTGGGATGTGGACCTCATCCAGAACCCTGGGATCATGACCCAAGCCAAAGGCAGACATTTAACCGACTAAGCCACCCAGGCACCTCAATGTTTGTGTTTTTAAAAAACACTTCCTTTCATGTTGAAAGCTTTATAACACCAAATAATTTCTTTACAGCTGCTTTTATTTCCTAGACTTTCCTTATGAAGTTGTAGTTGGTAAATCTTTTCCTCAAAAGCTCAAAGCACACAGAATCAGGTGTGGTCTTAAAGGTAGCCATGCCTTAGCAAAAATTCCATTCCAAACTTCCATTTCTGATAAAAATTCTTAGTATGCTAGAAACAGAAAGAAATTATTATTATTTTAAAAGATTTCATTTATTTATTTGAGACAGAGTACACATGAGCAGAGGGGAGGGACCCAGGGAGCAGGGAGCCCGATTCAGGGCTCAATGTGGGGCTCAATCCCAGGACCCTGGGATCAGGACTTGGGCCAAAGGCAGCCACTTAACCAACTGGAGCCACCCAAATGCTTCGAGAGAAATTGTTGTTTTTATTGTTATTATTATTATTTTAAGTAGGCTCCATGCCCAGCATGGAACCCAGCATGGATTCTGAACTCCTGACCCTGAGATTAAGACCTGAACTGAGATCAAGAGTTGGACATTTAACTGACTGAGCCACCTTGGCGCCCCCAGAAAGAAATTATTTTAAACATGATAAGGGGTATTTGTTGAATGCTAATGGTAAATATCTTCCTGAGTTGTGAAACATTCACAATATCCCCATTAAAGCTAGGAATAAAAAACCTGCGCATTGTAATTATTTTAATTAATGAAAATTCTGTACGTTCTAGCAATCCATAAGAAAGGAAAGTTAACCAAGAAGTTTCAATATTAAAAAGGAAGAGATGTAATTATATAGTTAATTTATATAGTTATATAAATTTAATTATATAAATAAATATATATGTATATATAAATCATATACATATATATGTATATATGTTTGTGCAAAAACCTGTTACTCAGACACATAGAAAAAGTTTCCAAAGAATTTCCAAGCTTTTGAACTCATGAAGTCCAACAGTTCAATAACATTTCTCAAAAAACCTATTTGATGGGCAGAGAGTATGTACTTTCAGTCTACTGAGAGATTTACAAACCTGTAAGAAATTGTACAAACAAAACATAAATCATTCTGAAATTCAGAATACAGTGATCTATGTAAATTGTGATCTATGCAACTTTACATATCTATGTAAAATCAACAGGTTCTAAATTTACAGGCCATCTTGTTCTCTAATAGATCTTGAACTTTAAATGAAGAAATATAATATTTTTTCTTTGTATTCTTTTTAAGCAAGGCAAAAGAAATCATTTTTTTTCAGACCTCTCATAAAGCTGCACAATTTCAGAGGGTATATTTAAACAATAAGCCTTCCTTTCAATTTTATCAAGAACTTCAAAAGTTTTCCACTCTTTTAAGTGGAATTGGTGGAATGAAAAGAGTACTGAACTAGAAGATAAAGCTTCACCTGGGTTTTAGCTCTCGCTTTTTTTCCTAGGAGCCGCATATCCTTGGACAATTGTTTAACCTCTCTGATCAGCTGTTTCTTTTATCCGTAAAGTTGAGGGTTGTAAAGATTAAATGAGATAACTTATGCATAGTGCTTTGCAGGCTACAAAATGCTGTGCAAATACCACACTTTGAGGCAAGTTTAACCAAATCCCAACAGCTGTGGAGGATTGAAAATAAAAGATAAAATTTTTACATTATCTGCTTTAGGGCAGCCCCAGTGGCTCAGCGGTTTAGCGCCGCCTTCAGCCCAGGGCATGATCCTGGAGACCCGGGATCGAGTCCCACGTCGGGCTCCCTGCATGGGGCCTGCTTCTCCTTCTGCCTGTGTCTCTGCCTCTCTCTCTCTCTCTCTCTCTCTCTCTCTGTGTCTCATGAATAAATAAATAAATAAAAATATTTTTAAAAATACATTATCTGTTTTATGCAACAAACAAGATTATGGCCAGAATGGTGACAGATGTTGAGACTTTGTCATCAGAGATGTGGTTGAAGGAGTTAAGGCTGTTAAGCCAAAGAATCACATGCTTAGGGTGCAGGGGAGGGACATCAGGATTTACCTTCTGCCTCGTGGAAGTCCTACTGTATTATTTGGCTTTCAACAGTGTCAGGGTTTTTTGTTTTGTTTTGTTGTTTTTTAGTATTATTTATTTATTTGAGAGAGAGAGGTAGCACAAAAGGAGGGAGGGACAGTTGGGCAAGCAGACTCCTTGCTGACCATGGAGCCCAATGCAGGCTCAACCTGGGGCTGGAATCGGGGCTGGATCCCAGGACCCCAAGATCATGACCCAAGCCCAAGTCAGATGCTTAGCCAACTAATCCACCCAGGTGCCCCTAAATAGTGTCAGATCTTTAAAAATATTTCTGTTTTAGACACACAAGTTGTCAATCTCCCCTCATACATTTTTCTCTCATCATAACATTTCCTTAACTGAAAAACCATAAAGAGGGAAGGCTGTCTTCAGATGGGCCCTTGGATGACTTCTCTACTTGTACAATCTTTCCAAAGTCGGTTTGGTGGCATTTGGTTGTGGTCTCAGAACCAAAGTCAGCACGTGTTATCTTGGGGGATGGGGAGGAATCTGAAATATATGGAAATGGCAGAGGAGGACAACAGACAATTGTTCAACCTTTGAGGCACATATGCACTGGAAGGTATTGAGTGGTAAGTCTGGATGCCCTTGGGAATTTTCAGAAGAGGATGCTCATGACAAGAGAATTGGGGAGCTGATGCCTAAGTTAGAAAATTGCTCAGGAATGCACAAATTAAGATTGATGTTTGGAACTCCAATTTCCACACTTTCTATTGTTTCTCTTTCGTAATAATGAGTCTGTCTTTCTACCTCTCTTTATTCAATCATGTAAGACACAGTGAGTTTAATGAGTTTTGATTTTTCCCAGTCAGGAAGACCTGTCAATATTTCATAGGCAAGTAGAAAGAGGCACTAAAAGAACTCTATTAAAATATTTTAGTCACTTCTGAAGATCCAAAGACAGTTCCTTTTTGCAAAGCTTTATTCTCTTTTATGAATTCCTCTCTTCGCAGATTTATCTTTTGTGATCACTCCGAGATCAAACAGCTCATACAATGTACGTGAGTCAGTTTTACTGATCCAGCACGGTAGCCTGTTGCCTTGCCTTCGTAGCTGTCAAGCTGCAATTAAGTTGTCAAAAATGTTCAGCTTGCTACCTATTTATAGTGTAAACAAATGGTTGTTAATATGAAACCATTTGTGAATATAGGATTTTTGCCCATTTTCTTGGCTAAAAGGGCATCTTAAAAAAAAAAAAGAAATTTCCAAAATAGTTGAGGTTTTTATCAGCGACATGAAGATTTAATTTGAGTTGTGATTTTTTTCATAATAAAGAGTGAAGCAAAGCTTTTGAGGGAGCTGAGCTATTTCATTGTGTTAATCAACAGATATATGTATGATTATAATAACATTGCTGTCTCCATGGATATGGCTTCAGTAAATTGAAAATATTACATTTACTTTACATAATTACAAGTGTGCTATTCTGAATGCTCTTTTAAAATTAAAAAAATTATTTTTTTCAGCTTTATTGAGGTATAATTGACAAATAAAATTGTGTATATTTAAAGTGTACAACATGATAATTTGCTCCTTCTTTTGTCTATTTATACTCACGAGTGTATTGGGGAGAAGCTTTCCTTCAAATATAGTGGGGTGGATATGAATTGCTTTATAACACCCAGGTGTGTGTTATAAAGCAATTCTGTGTATTCTAAATCTAATATTAGTTATATTTTCACCCTCTTGTTAAGGTCTTCTAAAAATCCAGATTGCGTGAGGATTTTTGCCCTATCTAGCAAATAAGGAAAGGCCCAGGCTTCAGTTGGAAGCACTGAGCAGCTTTACTGCTGTAGCTCTTTTTCGCTACATGACTCTGTTGCCCAGCACCGTTCTCCCTGTCTGACTCCGATGCTTTGGGAAAGCTCAAAAAAATCCATATGGCAGGTAGACTTCTCCACTGACAACTAACTCAGCCATAGAGACCTTCCCTGCTGTTCCCAAGGCTGAGGTAGTCCGGCAACAAATCACTGGGATGTTGTCATTTGAGTTAGACTAAAGGAAGTGAAGAGTCATTAGATGGTTATCTGAGAGGATAGCATTCCAGGTAGAAGGTAGAGTCTGTGCAAAGGCCCCTGAGGCAGGATTTTGCCTGGAATGTTTGAACCGCAGCAAAGACACCAGGCCAGCTCCAGGAGAGCAAGTGCTGGGAAGGGTAGAAAAGGCAAGATCATAGCAGTGTGGGGCTTTGGAGGCTACTGTTTACTCTGAATAAAATGGGGGAACTACTGAAGTGTTTGAAGGATCAGTCTGGCTGTGTGGAGAACAGCTATGGACAATAGAATTTTTTTCTCACACTGGAGGTTGGAAGTCTAAGATTAGAGTACCAGCATACTCAGGCAGGGGCCCTTCTGCGTTGCAGACTTCTTGTATCCTCAGCTGGCAGAAGGGCCAAGGGATCCTCTGAGGGCTCTTTTATAAGCACTAACCCCATTTATGAGAGCTCTGCTCTCATGAGCTAATCATCTCCCAAAGGCCCCACCTCCTAACACCATCATCTTGGGAGTTAAGATTTCAACATATGAATTTAGGGGTATAGGGAGCAGAAACATTCTGACCATAGGAGATGTTAAGTCTATGAGCATGTTTCCTGAGCAACTGATGTAAGCAAACAGAGCAATTATAAATCAGACCATAATAATAAGCATCCCATGAATGCCTTCTCAGTATCTGTTTCGGCTCTTCTCTCATTCTGACAGCACCTAGATTTTTCTTCAGGGAATCTACTCTTCCTCCTTGGAGTAGTCAGGGGCTTTGATTAGTATGGACCCTACCTCTTGCTCTAAGGGAAGTCTTCAATTGGCATAAGTCAATCAATATTTCTTTGGAGACTTCAAGGAGACTTCTAGTAAATGTAATCTTTTTCCCTGCCTAGGTGCTAAACAACTGGAAAAATAAAACAAAGAGTAAATATGAAGATCCCAAAGAGCACTTTTACTGTCACAGAGGTCAGGGTAGTGCAGCACATGACTCAAGTCTGTCAACCAAGTGGACTTACTAATAATCAACTCCAAATTATACAGATTGGACACTTAGTCACAGATCACTATGGACTTAGGCAGGTCCTGCTACATAGAGTAAATAGAAGGGAACTTCTGTTGTCTGAGAGGAAGTCTATTCCCAAAAGAAAGGGCAGAGCTGCATAGAGCAGTCTCATCTAGGCTTTACAAAATTCCAATCAGATGAGTTGGTCCCATCTTCCCAGGAGCCAAGAGATGCTGGAGAGGCTGGAATCAATCAAAGCAATATCAGGAGTGGGAAAACTAATTCTCCTTTATAAATGTCATTTTATTCCTCTTGTCCCAGTGATTGGCTCAGGATGGATAGTAACCAAGGCCTAAGCCAATCAGTCTGTTGAAATTTCCTATGTACCAATGGCATTCCTGAAATAGGATAAACAGGCCTAAAATTTGTATGGAATCACAAAAGATTCTGAATAGCCAAAGCATATTGAGAAAGAAGAACGAAGCTAGAGGCACCACACTCCTTGATTTTAAATTATTTCACAAAGCTACAGTAACCAATATAGCTTAGTTATATATATAATTGTGTATATATATATATATAATTGGCAGAAAAACCAACCAACGGAACAGGATGAAGAGCCCAGAAATAAATGCACACATATGTGGTCAATGAATTTATGACAAGGGAGCCAAGAATATACACTGGGGAAAGGACATTCTTTTCAATTAAATGGTGTTGGGAAACCTGGAGAGCCACATGGAAAAGAATGTAACTGGATCACTATCTTATACCACCAACTCAAAATGGATTCAGGCATCTGAGGGGCTCAGTTCATTAAGCATTCCACTTTTAATTTTGGCTCAGGTTATGATCTCAGGGTTGGGAGATTGAGCCCCACATCAAGATCATGGTCAGTGGAGAGTCTGCTTGAGATTCTCTCCCTCTCTCTCTGGCTCACTCTCACCTTCTTTCCAAAATAAATAAATACATACATACATGCTTTTTTTTTTAAATGACTTTATTTATTTATTCATGAGAGACACAGGCAGAGAGAGAAGCAGGCTCCATGCAGACAGCCTGATGCGGGACTCGATCCCGGGACTCCAGGATCATGCCCTGAGCCAAAGGCAAATGCCCAACCACTGAGCCACCCAGGCATCCCACATACATACATACTTTTAAAAAACACAATAACAACATAAAAAAAAAAAAACCCTATCCCAAAATGGATTAAAGACTTGAATGTAAGACCTGAAACTCCTGGAAGAGAACAGGTGATAAGTTCCCTGATACTGGGGCAATGATGTTTTGGATTTGACATCAAAAACAGAGGCAACACAAGCAAAAATAAATAAGTAGGACTACATCAAAGTAAAAAGCTTCTGTACAGCAAAGGAAATCATTAATAGAATGAAAAGCCAACCTACTGAATAGGAGAAAATAATTGCAAATCATATACCTGATAAAGTGTTAAAATCCAAATTTATGTAGAACTCCTACAATTCAATACTAAAAAACCCCAAACAACCCAATTAATAAATGGACAGAGGTTCTGAGTCAGACATTTTTTTCAAAGAAGACACATAGATGATTAACAAGAATGAATTGTACCAACAGATACATTGAAAAGATGCTCAGGGCAGCCTGGGTGGCTCAGCAGTTTAGTGCCACCTTCAGCCCAGGGCCTGATCCTGGAGACCCGGGATCGAGTCCCACATCAGGCTCCTGCATGGAGCCTGCTTCTCCCTCTGCCTGTGTCTCTGCCTCTCTCTCTCTCTCTCTCTCCCTCTCTGTGTCTTGAATGAATAAACAGATAAATAAAAATCTTAAAAAAAAAAAAGAAAAGATGCTCAACCTCACTAATCATAAGGGAAATGAAATTCAAAACCATAGTGAGATGTCACTTAACAACAGTTAGAATACCAAAAGACAGGAAATAACAAGTGTTGGCGAGGATGTGGAGAAAAGTGAACACTTGTGCCCTAATAGTGGGAATGCATATTGGTGTAACCACCATGGAAAACAGTTTGGAGGATCCTCAAAAAATTAAAAATAGAACCACCCTATGACCCAGCAATTCCACTCCTGGGTATTTACCTGAAGAAAGTGAAAACATTAAGCAGAAGAGATATCTGCACCCCTGTGTTCATTGCAGCATTATTTACAATAGCCAAGATACAGAAGAAACCTAAGGGTCCATTGATGGATGAACGAGGAAAAAATGTGGTATATGTATAGACCACGGAATATTATTCAGCCAGAAAAAAAGGACACTCAGCCATTTGAGACAACAGGGATAGACTTTGAGGTCATTATGCTAAATGAAATAAGTCAGGCAGAGAAAGGCAAATACCAAGTGATCTCATTTATATGTAGAATCTAAAATAAACATACAAAAACAGAAACACTAAAAAAACCACAAACTCAAAGATAAAAAAAAGACTGGTGATTGCCAGAGGCAAGGGGTAGGGGGTGAACAAAATGGGTGAAGAAGATCAAAGGGCACAAACTTCCAATGATAAGATAAATACAAACTTGAGGATGTAATGTACAGCACGATGACTATAGTTGATAATACTCTTGCATATTTGAAAGTTGCTGAGAGAGTAGATGTTAAAAGTTCTCATCACAAAAAAAATAAATTTGGTAACTGTGTATGGTGATAGGTGTGAACTAGACTCATTGCAGTGATCATTTTACAATATATACACATATCAAATCCTTATATTGTACACCTGAAGCTAATATAACGTCATGTCAATTATACTTCAATTAAGAAAAAAAATCTCAGGTGGCTCAGTGGTTTGGTGCCACCTTCAGCCCAGGGCCTGATCCTGGAGACCCGGGATCGAGTCCCACATCAGGCTCCTGCATGGAGCCTGCTTCTCCCTCTGCCTGTGTCTCTGCCTCTCTCTCTCTCTCTCTCTCTCTCTCTCTCTCTCTCTCTCTATTTCTCATGAGTAAATAAATAAAATCTTAAAAAAAAAAAAGAAAAAAAAATCCCTAGCCTCAGGGACTGGCGAGAATTGCACCAATCTGTGAGGCAAGATGGTTTGATACTAGAATTGGGAGAGAAGACCTCTTATTGCAATCACTTTGCTTCTATGAGGGACATCAATCAGAGAATGAAGCTAATGTGGAAGAGACCAGGGTTGTGAAAATCTGGGAAAGATGAGATTGGAACCCTGATCAAAATTAGCCTGAAATGTTCCCAGGGCATTTTCAGTTAAATGAGCTGAGAAAATCTATTTATCATTTAAACTGGTTTGATTTAGATTTTTCTGTTGTTCCAACCAAAATTAACCCAATCGATACACACATATCTCATCTCTTAAAACTAGACTCATCTCCTCACCTCTAAGAAGGTTTCTATAATTGACCCTCTGCATCTTTATACATGTCTACTCATATTTCTGCATTACCTGGTATATACTATCATTTTTACATTTAATTATGACTTATTATTAGTGTTTTCATAGTAAATTTTTTCATTCTCTTTTACTTTCAGTCTGTGTCCTTAAAGTTGAAGTGTGCTTCTTACATACAGCATATCGTTGAGTCTTGTTTTCTTGTTTTTGTTAAAATCTCATCTGACAATTTCTATTAGAGTATTAGGTCATTTGTATTAAATTAACAACTGATATGGTTGATTCAAAGGATGTCAATTTTTAAAAATTTCATTTGTTCTTTGTTTCTTTGTTCTTCCTTCCCTGCCTTTATTGTTTGTTTGCTTGATTATAGAAGTATAACTTAGTATTCCATTTTATTTCCCCTACTGGCTTTCTAGTAACATCTCTTGGCATTATTTTTAGCGGTTACTGGTCTTAAGTTTGCAACATGCATTCTTAACTAATCCTTATTGTACCATTTCATAAGCAATCTAAGAACTTACTATAGTGTAATTGTTCCATTTATTACCCTTCTGACCTTGTGCTGTTGTTGTCATATATTTTTTCTTACCTACTATAGTACATTGCCATTATATTTACTTTCCACAGTCAATAGTCTTCCAAAGAAAAAATTTTAAGATGAGTATTTTATATTTGTTCACATCTGTGTTCTTTACAATGACCTTTGTGGACTCCTTCTGGAGTCATCTTTCAGCTCGAAAAACTTTTAGTATGTCTTCATAGTGCAGTGTTTAAGGGAAAGCTTCTTTCTGTTTCTGTTTTGATTTTGCATTTGTTTTTTAAAGGATATTTTCACAGGGTATAGAATTTGAGCTTGACTGCTCTTTTTTTTTCAGATGACATTCTCTTGTTTTCTGGCTTCCTCTTTTTTTCTGATGGTAAGTCAACCAACATTTTTATTTTTGTTCTCCTGAGTATCATTGTCCCTTTTCCCCTAATCTGGCTGCTTTTAAGATGTCTCTAGGTACAGTTCTCTTTTTATTTATCTGGCTCAGTGTTTACTACGATTCTTGTATATATGGGTTGGTTTCTTTCAAGAACTTTGGAAAATTCTTCATCATTACCTCTTCAAATATTTCTTTTTGTCCCTACCTCTCCCCAATTCCTAGATTCCAGCTACCTATCTGCTAGATTACTTAATATTCTCCTATAGGTGTCTGGTCTCTCTTTGCTCTATTTTTCTGTCTCACAGTTTAATTCATTCTTCAGTTTGGATAATTTCTATTGACCTGTCTTGGAGTTCACTAGTTCTTTTTCCTATGATATATGTCTGCTCTTATCTCATCTGATGCACAGTTCATTTTAGATATTATAGTTTTTTAGAGTCCTCTAATTAGAATTTCCATTTCTCTGCTGGAATTCTCCATCTCTTTGTTCATTTTGTTCATCTTTTATCTAATTCTTTAGCATATTTTTAATAGTTATTTAAAAATTCTTGTCTGCTAATTCAAACATTTGCGTTATCTGTGTCTACTTTCCTTATTTTTTTCCTCTGGATTATAAGTCATACTTGCCCACTTTTTCACCAGCTTGTCGTTTTTGCTTTAGACAATTTGTATGTGTTCATTTATAAGTAGTATTCACCCCCAGATAAGGCTATGCCCTTTCCTCTTGCAGCAAGCCAGGTTGAGGGGCAGCTCTCTTCAGTCGACTCAGAATTTGGGGTTGCATGTTAGTTAGTTTCAGTTCAGTTCACTTCTGCTATCATATGTCTTGGGCATGATCAGGTTCTTCCCTCCAGCAGAGCTTTGAAACCTAAGCACCATGAAACAATGATATCTCTAAGCTTTCCAGTAGACTCATCAGTTTCTTGTGCCAGGGGTCAAGCAGGTAATTTAAACACATGAAATCACCCACCCATTGTGATCTGGAAGGCAGGGGGAGCCACAGGTCAACTCTATCCTAATGTGACAAGGACCTTCTTCTTTTTCATTATTTCCTAAAAGGACCCTAAAATTGAGAACTTTCTGTAAAATTTCCCAATATTTCAAGTTGGCAAATAATTCAACATTTTTTAAAAATATACTTTAGCCCCCTCCCAAAAAAAATACATATTTGTTTAATTCAGTCCATGGACCACCACTTCTCAGTGTCCAGTGTAATCCAACTTCTTCATAATAGGCAAGAAAGAGAAGACCCCAAAATATTTATCCTTTCTTCAGCAAAGAGGACTTTGTGAAATGAAAAGAAATTGTTTTAATGCTTGGGGGTTTAAAAATGTTTAAATTTGGTTGCTCATTTATTATAAGGCCTTGTCATCAAGGATTTTGCAAAGTTAAGAGATAGAGAAACTCCCCATTCAGTTGCATGTGGTACAGAGGATTAACTTTGGGAAGGGGGCAGTTACATTCAAATGTTGATTTTCTACTATGCAGACAGGTACATTAGTAGTAATTCCAGGTAAGTAAGGAGATAGGCAAATTTAAAACACCTCAAATATACCAGTTTTTTTTATCCCATAACCATATATCAATTTTGTCCTGTGTTTCCTGAGAAACCATACCACTGACTTCTGTGGGCATGAGATCTGCCAGAGAATAAGACTATGGGTATATATATTCCTGGGAAATTTGTCACATTTCAAACTGAATTCTTTTTAATCTTTTCATGCCAAAGTCTTTTTGCTATTTATAGAGACCTATTTGTTTCAGCTGCTTACCTGGTTGGAATGACAAAGAAAGGACAGTCAATATCTCTTCCTGCAAATCATTTTAATATTTCTGTTTCTCCAGACAGAGTGACCCTAAATAAAAACGATTATGCATGCTGGGGTGCTATATTTTGTAATTAAAACCTAAAAATCACTCCTTGTCTTATATTCCTCTTCACATACAGACAAATACACATCCTTTCCTACATCCCACAAGCCCAGAACCACAATTCTGCAACTAACTGAGATGAATGTATTTTATGATGTATTTATTTCTCTCTCCAAGCTCTGAAAGAAAAACTGGCTAGAAGCCAATAAGCATTAAGAACTCATTTCTTGGCAAGCAGCTACTATTATTTGTTCAAAACATTCATAGAGTTGCCAGTGTAACAACTTGGAAAGTAGATTAAAATCACACCATCCTTTTCCACCCCCCAGTAGCTTTGCATTTCAATGCCTCCCTGAATATTTCAGGAATAATCAACAAGACTCAGATTTTTCTCTTTCAACTTGAAGGCTAGAAGTTTGAATGATAGGGATGTCAGGTCTTGGAAGATTTGACTAAACTCCTCTTCCTCTCCTGCCCCTCAATGCAGGCATTTCCCAAGATTCTGTCTTTTTCTTGTTCTTCAGTCTCTTCCTCAAAGCTTTTGCATCTCCCATGGGGTCAATGATTTCTTTTATTAGATCAATGATTAATGATCTTATATAGGATCAATGATCTCCTGTTATAAGATTTGTAGATTTAGCATTGCTTTCTTTGTGTTTGGCAAAATCCACACGACATAGAATTTGCCATGTTAACCATTCTTAAGCATGTAGTTCAGAGGCACTAAGTACATTCACATTGTTGTGCAGCCACCACCATCAATCGTCTCCAGAACTTTTTCATCTCCCCAAACTGAAACTTTTTATTCATTAAACAATAATTCTCCACCACACCCCTCTTGTGGCTCCTGGAAACCACCATTCTACTTCTAGTCTCTACAGATTTGACTAGCGTAGGCACCACATATAAGTGGAATCATCCAGTATTTGTCCCTTTGTGCCTGGTTTATTTCACTTTGCATGATGTCTTCAAGGTTCATCCATATTGGAGCATGGATCAGAATTTCATTCTTTTAGAAGGCCAAATACACATTGTATGTGTAGACTACCTTCTGTTTATCTGCTGACAGAAATTTGGTTTGTTTCCACATTTTGGCGATTGTGAATATTGCCGCTGTGAACATGGATGTACAAATACCTATTCTAACATCTCTCATAGCTACCTCTGTACTGAGCATCGTATTTCCAACTGTTGCAGACATGTTCACTCAGCTGTGCTACGACTCATCCCTCCTTCTGAACGAATCCCCCATTCCCCCAGTGATGCAGGCTTTGGAAATACAAGATATTTTTACTTTCATCCATTTTTAGTGCCACTGCCTGAACTTAGGCCCTTAATATTTCTACCTCTCCATATCCTTAATTAATCAATTAACTCCATTAGGCATGTTGTGTTTTCCTGCCCCAGCGTTGTAGCTATGCCATTCTCTATTCCAGGAGAGCCCTTCTTTCCCTCTGCACGTTGCCATCTTCTTCTTGATACCTTCCTGTCCATTCCAGTACACACTAACATCTCTCCTTCTGGGATTTCTTCAGCAATTATTATAAATCTCACTTTTCATACCAAATACACGTCTTGGGATTTTTTGGTTCACTTTCTGATGCCATAGTTCCCCAATTAGATTGTGCCTGTTGGAAAGCAAAGACTGCATCATTTACTTATCCATTCTATAGTGACTGAGTATCTACATTTTTGGCCGGGTTCTAGGGTCTCAAACTGGCTTGTGACCAGCTCCTTGCTTTTAAGATGCTCACTTTTTTTAATGGAGGTATAGCATAAGAGTAGATCATTATAATTCAACATGAAAGTGTCTTTTTTTTTTTTTTTTTTTAAGATTTCATTCATTTGAGAGAGAGCAAACCAGCAACGGGAGGGGGAGTAGCAAACTCCTCATTGAGCAGGGAACCCAACGTGGGGCACGATCCCAGGACCTCCAGATCATGACCTGAGCCAAAGGCAGATGCTTAACCAACTGACCCACCCAGGTGCCCCATGAGAATGTCTTTAGAAGAACCATGGGCAAGGCTAACTTTACCAAAGGGAACTGAAGAGGTTGTATGCTTCTTGACATTTCTGCATTGACACATGACCCACTGAAAAGGACAGATGTTCCTTGTGGGTGGTATCTCATGATTTTCACCACTGAGTTTTCTCTCTCCCTAGAGAAGCCTTTTCATACATTTGCCTGCAGTATCCATGTGTATATTTTAAACTACTAATTGTTAAGAAAAGTAGTCTGAGCCAAAGGAGTTGGAATGATGATCATCACCTACAATTCCACTTTATGATGGATATGTGTCATCACCCCCTCCTAGTGCTCCAGTGCTCCAGGGGGCAGGGAAGTGTCAGTGTACATGGATTACATCCCAGAAGCTTGGATGATTGATGGGGGAGAGGTGGTTTGGAGAGCAGGTGTTTGCACTCAGGTGGCAGTTCACAAAAGAGGGCATGATAACAATTCGAGATGATGTCATTTTAATGGGGTTGGGAAACTGATAAAGAGCTATCTTCTCTTCTCTCCTCTCCTCTCCTCTCCTCTCCTCTCCTCTCCTCTCCTCTCCTCTCCTCTCCTCTCCTCTCCTCTCCTCTCCTCTCCTCTCCTCTTCTCTTCTCTTCTCTTCTCTTCTCTTCTCTTCTCTTCTCTTCTCTTCTCTTCGGCTCATACCTAAAAGCCTGTTCAATATAGTTGATTTTATGGATAAAAGAAGAAAAAATCTTTCCCCACCTCTCTGGGAAAATCTACCCCTACTGGGATGTCATCCCAGTTATTAATGCTGTATCTACTGATATTCCTCACTTGTAAGTTCAATTAAATGTGAGGCCATTCATTTATTCATTTAATTCATTCGTTCTTTCCTTCATTCAGTAATCACTTGTGGAGTCTTTATTTGAGGGGCTCAGAATAAGTCACACAAATGGTGTTTAACCTTAAGAGAGTTGCTAATCTAGTGGAGGACCAGGTAAATTAGTCACCAATAAGAATAACTTAGAAACTGTGATAAGTTTCTATGAAGGAAGTGCAGGTGTTGGCCATAGAGAAACATGAAAAAGGATCCTCTGAGCTTGCTTAGAAGGCTGAGAAGGAGTCGATCACCATTATAGTTGAGGGCAGAGTGTTTCAGAGGAGACAGAGCAGTGTGCAAGGATCCTGGGCCCCGGGGCACAGGTAGAGAGAGAGGGGAACTGGAGAGCACAAATCCCAACTAAAGGGAATGCTTTGATGTGGTATTCAGAATACAGACGGGGCTACCAGATAGCCAGGTTTAAGTATCAATTCTTCCTCTTACTAGGCATGTCCTCAAGCAAGTTCCATGTCTCCATTTCCTTATCTATAACACGGGAATTAAAAATAATAACTATGTTGCAGAGTTTCAAGAGAAGACATAAACTCAAAATTTTTTTAATAAAATTTCCCAATTTTCAAAATTTGGGCACTAACTTCAAAAGGATTTTTAAAGAACTGAAAAAGTTAAGCCCGTCTATGAACTCATTATGGCTTGGGAGTCACCAGTTTGCAGCCTTTTGTTCAGGACCTCATATGCCATGTTACTTAGTTTGGACTTTTTCCCCAAGTGGGAACTCACTGAGGTGACATGGTCTGATCGACATTTTAAATGTGATGTGATTGCCCACAAGAAGAAGAATTAGAGAGGGCAACAGTAGAGCAGTAAGACCTAGTAAGACTTCAGTGCAGTTTCTGGAAGAACTCCGGAACACTTGAATGCCATAGCTCTCCTGATCAGTTACTTCCCTTTTCGATCCTATCCAACCAAATTCCCATTAATTCAGAGTCATTTTTTAATATTGTCTTAGATCTTAACCAACAGAATAGGAGAAGATATTTGCAAATGTCTTATCAGACAAAGGGCTAGTATCCAAAATCAATCAAGAGCTTATCAAATTCAACATCAAAAGAACAAATAATCCAGTCAAGAAATGGACAGAAAACACGAACAGAAATTTCACCAAAGAAGACATACACATGGCCAACAAGCACATGAAAAAATGCTCCTTATCACTTGCCATCAGGGAAATATAAGTCAAAACCATAATGAGATACACCTCACACCAGTCAGAATGGTGAAAATCAACAAGTCAGGAAACAACAGATGTTTGTGAGGATGTGAAGAAAGGGGAACCTTCATATACTGTTGGTAGAAATGCAAACTCTGAGTGGTACAGCCACTCTGGAGAACAGTATGGAAATTCCTCAAAAAGTTGAAAATAAAGCTACTCTATGACCCAGCAACTGCACTACTGGGTATTTACCCAGATACAGACGTAGTGACTTAAAGGGGCACCCACACCCCAGTGTTTATAACAGTAATGTCCACAATAGCCAAACTATGGAAACAGCCCAGATGTCCATCAACAGAGGAATGGTTAAAGCAGATGGGGTGTATATATACAAGGGGATACTACTCAGCCGTCAAAAATGAAAGCTTGCCATTTGCAACAAGGTGGATGGAACTAGAGGGTATTATGCTAAGCAAAATAAGTCAACCAGAGAAAGGCAATTATCATATGATCTCACTCGTATGTGGAATTTAAAAAACAAAACAGGATTATAGGGGAAGAGAGGAAAAAATAAAAAGACAAAATCAGAGAGGGAAACAAACCATAAGAGACTCTTAACTATAGGAAACAAACTGAGGGTCTCTGGAGGGGAGGGGGTGAAGGGGGGCAGGATAATTGGGTGATGGACAGTAAGGAGGGCTCTCAATGTAATGAGTGGGTTTTTTTTTTAAGATTTTATTTATTTATTCATGAGAGACACACACACAGAGAGGCAGAGACACAGGCAGAGGGAGAAGCAGGCTCCATGCAGGGAGCCCGACGTGGGACTCGATCCCAGGACTCCAGGATAAGGTCCAGGGCTGAAGGCGGCGCTAAACCACTGAGCCACACGGGCTGCTCTTTTTTTTAAGTCCTATTGCTGAGTTTTAAGAGTTCTTTGTGTATTTTGGATTTATTTTACTTTTGGAAGCTCCTTCCCACCTTATCTATTCATTTACTCATTCACTCTTTGCTACATTGAACATTTATTTAGCAATGTGCTCCATGCCAGACAGTGTTACAAGCGCTTTACATTTAGTTCTCACAGCTTTCTAGAGGTAGGTACTATTATTATCTCATTTTTACTGATGTCTCGCCCCAGGTCACACTTCTGGAATGGTGAAGAGTTTTTATCTGGGCTGTCTGGCTCCAGAAGGTGCTCAGTGTCTATTTATTGGATAAATGGATGATATTGAGTTGCTTTTTCTATTCACCCTTTCTGCCTGGTTCTTTTTGCTCTCTTCTCTTTTCCATTATCTCCCAATTCCTCTTCTTTCTTGTCTTCCTTGAATTCATAATCTCTTTACTTGACAAGAGATATTTTCCCTCTCCTTGTTAATGTATTTTGAAGTCAAGGGCTGCTATTTTTTCCCCTCCAAATTGTCATCCTCATTTTCAGATGTGTGCTTTTAAATGTGCGCAATACTGCTCCCCACCCCCAAAATACACGGCAGCTTCAGCAAATGGAATCATGAGTTAGATGTAGGATACTCGCAAACGTAATACTGTTGGATAAAAATAGAAGAGAAAGAAAAGAATTTCTACTTTGCACTGGAAAAAAGATAGTGGGCAATATTCCTCAAATGTCTTGACATTTTAAGTCTCTCCACGAAAGATAAATACGCTTTCTTTTGGAAGCTGTTTGCCAGTGAAATATTTTCGTGTTTCAAATTTGTTTTGGTTATTAAGCTTATGTAACCTACTGAAGCAGAAATTGAGTTAGAAAATTCTCATTGGGGTTGAAAGTGGCAATGACTCACTAATCTCGACCTCTTTAAAATGAGACAGCTTCTTTGCAATAGATGTTTTTAATTCCTAAAATGCTTGTCACCTGAGACCATGCAATTCCCAGTAAATAAAAATGGTCCTATTTTCCTGCGGATAAAAACATTTAATAATATTTTGTACTCTCTTATGAGAGCTCTAATCATTCACTGTTGGCCCCATGAGGTAGAAAGGGAGGGTATACATTGAGAGCAAGAGGCTCTATTTTGCAAGGAAAAAATGGACACCGAGAGGTCAAGTGACCTGACATTTACTGGAGGAACAAATGAGGCTATGGAGAACTTCCTTTGCAGGGAAACAAAGGAAAAATAAAAGCTCAGTTTGTCCTATGTTGACAGGTTTTTTTTTAACCCTTTAACTCACTTCTGATACTGGATCAGACTGGACACTTTTAGAATTGCTTTCCTGGTGGTTTGTGTCTGCGAAACATGGGAAGAGCACAGTGTAGCAGCAACAGTCAACTGAGTTCCCTTGAGTCCTGACCCTGTGAACCCTAGGGCACACCCCTCACTGCCCCAGCTTCAGCTCTTCAACCAGCGGGAAGGAGAGGTAGAAAAAAATGATCACGAAGCTTTTCCACTTGTGGTATTCAACACCATGATTCTTTTGCCTTATTTCCTTTTCTTTTTTGTTCTTTATAACAAGCTCACAAGACACACACTCCACAAGAGAGAATGTGAAGCCACAGTTGACATACACGACTTTCTCCCTTCTGGTTCTGGTTGGCCATCTAATAATTCCTTTCTTAAAAAAAATTATTGGCTTTGTGTGTCCTCACAAAAAAGGAACAGTTAACAGCCAGTCTGGGTCATAGGAGAGTGCCCATCCTGCTCAGTGGAGGGAAATCCTTCTGTCTGGCAAGGGCAAAGTCACTGGCTGACAGGTAAAGATGCTGCAGGGGGTTCCTGGCCATTAGTTCGTCTGCTTTCAATCTGGCATCTTGACCATATTAACCAACAACCTGGACTTTCCAGTGTGCCACATGGACAGCGAATGGCTGCCTTTCCTTCTGCTTTGCTGTGAAATCATATCAATATACGTGTACCAAATTTCTAGAAAATAATGAGTACAGGATGCAGATATAGTGATACAAAGGCACTTCTCTATCCTTGTGAGATTTGGATGGGCATCCAGAAATGTGCTCTTTGGTTTGAAGTATGCAGCTTCTCTTCCCCTTTGTTTGGGTCCTTTTAGTTGCAGAGATCAGGCCACTCTAAAACTGCCCTTAGCAGAATGAAGAACTCCATTGGCTTTTAACGTTGAATAGTTCAGGGGTAGCTGGGCTTCAAGTCTGAAATGGTATCACTAGAGTCAGGCCCGTCTGTTGGCTGGATTTCCCCCCGCCCCCCGTGTTGACCTTGCCATCAGGTAGGCCTTTGTTGGAAAGGTGAAATCCAACAGAACAACCAGCCTAATCTTGACAGCTTGTATTCAGTGTACCCATTGCCTGGTCCCTTCAGCAAAAGTTGTGATGTTAGCTGAGTTGGTCTGATTGAGTGGGGTGGCCATCTCTGAACAAGGTCACAGTGCCTGAGGGGATCGGTGGTGCAGGGGCGCAGGGATGCTCTGCTCCGATAGGCAGGTCTCAGTTACAGGTCAACCCAAGGAGCTGAGAATGTGGTCAATCCCCTTCACCTGAGAGGCACGACTGAGAGTGGGGGAGAAGGAGCAATATTTCCAAAGAGAAGGGAGGCACTATGTCCCCCCAAGAAGAGTGGATGAATGCTGAGCAGGCAAAGAGGACCAATACTGACATTATCTCATAACACAAACCTCTTGATTCAGAATAAGCCCAGGGGGTGGGCAGCCAGAGAGGACCAGCAGGTACACCAAGTATGTATGGGCTAGAAACCTGGACCAGCCCAGGATTGTCTCGTTCTCAGGATGGATTAGACAAAGTACTATATCCACCACTTCTTGGTTATCTTCATCAATATTACAAGTTAGAACTCTTACAAATCCTTAGGAATGCTGCTCCCTACAATGAGTACACAGAGTTTTAGTACATTATTGTTTAAGTGTTGAAAAGGGTTTCTTTTTTTCCCTCCCTCATTGCATTTTGGCTTTTCATAGTGTGCAATTTTGCCGCATTTATAATCATTATGTACTTTGTTTGGGGAGAATGCATTTTGTCATAAAAGCTTTTCATACAACTAGAGGAATGATCAGCCTCACTATCAATATTCTCTAGCACAACCTGCTTTTTCCCTCGAGAATATTTAAACTGGGTTGCAAAACTCAGACATACAGCAGTTGAAAAACTAACGCCAATTCGATTCTCTTAATTGAGAAATGATTAATTGGTGCATGACAATATTAGAACACTATCAAAAAAGACTCCGTGTAGTCCTCTCACTTTCCCTATCATGAAGTTACCATTTAAATCTAGCTTCGTTTGTGATACAATAATGCAGCACTTGTGCGCAAAGTGAGACTAAACTAATGCAAAGACTTTTCTTATGAATAGGACAAATGAATGTTTTTTTTTAATTTAAAGGAAACTGTATTTAAAATGTAATTTTTGGAAAATATAATAAAGTCAAACATAAATATTGTGAGCAGATGTTTCTTAAGAAGTTTCTGACATGAATAGTCACCATCTGGAGCCACTTACAATAAGAAGAAGGTAAGCATGCACCTGTTCCTTTCTTTAAAAAGATGTAATCTCTGCACCAAATTATAAACAAGTATGGCAGTTTCCATAAAAATGCAATATTCAATTTGCCAAACCGTTTAGAAAAATATTGATAAGAATGTGGTTTTGAAAAGTATGCTTCTAAAAGGCTCGGCCTCTTTTCAGATTTCATTGCTTACTTGCAATGTTTCAAAGATAGAACTCTGCAAAGCGGGTGCGTGGTTTGCATTGTCGGAGGTAGACACAAGCCGGAATGGCCGTGGCCACTGCTGCCACCACTGTCCAATGGGTCTCTGCCCGTTGCCACATTTTAGATACTCCACAATCTGAGTGGGGCTTCTAGTCCCTGCAGCCTTGATAAACCGATTGCGTTAGTGGCTCTAGTTAATGAAGTCCTGCAACGCCATCTCTTGCAATGTGGTATTGCAGCAACTTGTGCGAAGAGGTGGGTTTTTTTCCTCCATCCTTTGAATCAGGGCTGAGCTCGTGACTTGCTTTGAACCACAGAATGCAGGGGAAGGGACAGCATGCTGGTTCCAAACTTGACCTCCCAAGGATGTGCACATATTCATTCTCTCTTGTGGAGTCCTGTCACACCATGGAAAGGGAAGCCTGCTGGGGGATGAGAGACCCTGTGGAGGAGAGCCCAGTTTTCCCTGGAAAGGCCTTCTGAGAGTAGTTTGCAGCCCACCGACTCCACAACGTGTGAGAGAACCAGCAGAGTTGCCTGTCTCTTAGGCCCTTAGCCTTTTGCTTACAGCAAGAGGGTTTTAATTTTTTGATGGCCAGTGATTGACAGGGGACAACACCAGTTGCTAAAGAATTTTAACTTCTGGCTGCTATCTTTTTATCCCCTTGAACAATAGGCAGGTAGGTACAGCTGCAGGGTTGTAAGATGCAGGGATTTACAGGCAGATCTCAATATACAGGTTGGAAATTTTGAATAAATGATACAGGGAAGACAAATTGGGTGTGGAAAAATGGTTAAATGACCGAATCAGATAATCTCTCTTGAATAATTTCAGCATATTTTTGAATATAACTACAAATAAGGTGAATCTCTATAATGAAACCCACTCCCCCTACAAATGAATTCTTGTGTCAACTATGGGTTACACATGCTGTATGTTTTTTAAAGTTCAATTAATTAATTTGTAAATTAGTTCTACTTGTTTCCTAGCTAATTAATCTTAATTAGGAGAGTTTCACTCTAACTGCTTTGATTGGGTTATATGAACTCCATCGGCAGATTGATGTGTCAGCTATTGACAACGGATTTCAAAAAATAAAGTGATCAAAGGTTATTTGCTACATTTTTTAAAAAAAAAGATTTTATTTATTCATGAGAGACACAGAGAGAGAGGCAGAGACACAGGCAGAGGGAGAAGCAGGATCCATGCAGAGAGCCCGATGTGGGACTCGATCCCGGGACTCTGGGATCACACCCTGAGCCAAAGGCAGACACTCAACCACTGAGCCCCCCAGGTGTCTCTATTTGCTACATTTGTGATGATCATTTACTGGTTACCATCCTGGCATCCACTGCTACTCTACCTTCTGTCCTTACTTCAAGATTTCTTTCCTCTAGTCATGTGATTTGGGTGGGAATAACCTTACTCCAAATTCCAGGGATAGGCTCTGATTGGATTATATCCCACTGCCACTTGCGGTGGTTCTAGGATAAAGCACAACACAAGCAGAGTCAATAATATACAAGGAGAGGGGCGCCTGGGTGGCTGAGTTGGTGAAGCACCTGCCTCCGGCTCAGGTCATGATCCCAGCGTTCTAAGATCAAGCCCCCATTGGGCTCCCTGCTTTGTGGGGAGCCTGCTTCTCCCTCTCCCTCTGCCTGTTGCTCCCCCTGCTTGTGTTCTCTCTCTCTCTCTCTCTTTCTCTCTCTCTATCACATAAATAAATAAAATCTTTAAAAATATATATGCAAGGACACGTTTGTTGGATTTCTCATTTGGAGAAGGTTGGCTGTTTCCCAGTATAATGTGAGATCTGGAATGATAGAAGTCATTTTGCCACGAGGAGTCATCAGGGGGCCACAAAATGAGACCTAAGGGTGAAGTCACACCATAAACAGCAAAAAAGAGAGACAGAGAGAAAAAAATAGGTTTTTGAAAATATTGAAGTGCTGGATCCAGCCTTGCCTGAAGTCCTTTTTGCCTCTGGAGTTTTCTCTGATGTAACTGATAAATCCCTATTTTTATTTAAGTCAAATTGAATTGTTTTCTTCACTTGTAGCTGAAAGACCACTAAACAGTACAACCCCCTCCCTCTCCCCTTACTCTGGAGCTTTGCTTCGCGCATCCTACAGCAATGTGCACTGGTGGTACGCACAGCTGCCTTCCACATGCCTGCATTTGGGCTCTCCTTCTGGCCTGGACTCCTGCAATAGCCTCTCAACTACACTCTACTTCCGGTCATTGCCCCTCCGATCTATACTTTGTTATTGGGTTGACATCTTTTAAGCACAGCTATTACCATGCTCTGTTGCTTCGAAAAATTTAATGGTTCCCCAGCACCAACTGCATTAAAAGCAAGCATCTCCCTTGACATTTCAGGCCCACCTCAATGTGCCCCATTCTCCTTGAGGCTTTCTGTGACACGAAAGACAACCTCTACTCTTTCTTATCGGACAGCTTGGTAACGTTTCGCATTATTGATTGCTTTCCTGACACAGTCTCTTCCCTGGTTTCCGGGATGCAACAGTCTCCCCTCTTGGTCAGATCCTTCTTTCCTCAATCGTTAGCTGTTGATTTTCCTGCCTGTATTCTAGGGCTGTTGCTCTTGGTCCATATATAGTTGCTGAGTATCGCATCAAGTCCCATCACTCAAAATTCCTTTTCAGTGCCAATGACTCCTAAGTCTAAGACTCTAATGGAGACTTCTCTGAATTTCAGACTTAAGGAGCCACTTACCCATTAGACATCTTCATCTCAGACATGTAGTCGAATCTTCAAACCTCCCCGTCCTCCGGGGTCTTCTATTCCTGTGAGTAGTCACCACCATCTGTCTGGGTGCTTAAGCCAGCAATTTGGAAGTTAACGCTTGGCCCTCCCAGCTCCCTAGTCCTTTCAATTTAATCAAACATCAAATTCTGTCAATTTTAACTACTGAACATCTCTTGTCTTTGTCACCTCTCTTTGTTCTCAATTGTCACCCTTTATTAGAAGCCAAATCACCTGTGCCCTGGACTGCTATGATAGTCTCCTTACTGGATTCCCTGCTTGCATCCTGGCCTCTTTGTTTCTTTCTCTCTACTTGAATTTATCTTTAAAAAAAAAAAAAAAAAAAGGATCATACCGCTCTCTTGCAGGCAACCTCTCAATGACTTCCCAATGCCTTGAGAATAAAGTCCAAATTCTTACTATGACCCATGAGGCCCTGAGGAGCCAGCCCTTGCCTACCTCACCAGCTTATCTTGGGGTCACTCTGCTCACCCTGCTCTTCTTTGTCCTTAGGCCACTCTTAGGTTGTTTTCTGTACCAGTGATATTCTCATCCTACTTTCTGCTGGCCAAACGCAAGGGTCCCAACCCAAATATCCTTCCCCAATGTCTCCAGATTGTCATCAAATCTCTCCCCATCTCAAGTCCCTTTGCATCTTTCTCTTCTGATGCTTATTACCTGTATGGTGACCTGTTCAATGTCTGTCTACACTCTTGGACCTTAAGATCCTTGAAGGTGGGGACTACATCTGTTTTGTAAATTTTGCTCCTACCCTTTAATTTTCCATTGAGGAAAAAATAATATTTTGCAGGAAAAAAAATGAAATCCAAAAGCACCGTCTTTTGGGTGTCTACCTAAAAAGAAACCCACATCATTCCTTTTTTTTTTCATTCATTCCTTTTTTTAAGGAAAAAAATTCATGTTCACATAAACAGAAAGAACTAGAAATGAGTTTAAAAGGAAGACAGGCATTTCACATAAAATAGGTTTCTTAAAAATATATTCCCCAGCTCATAAAATAAGGAACTGTATACAAGGGGTGTCTGGGTGGCTCAGTTGGTTAAGCATTGACTCTTGATTTTGGCTCAGGTCATGAACTCAGGGTCATGAGACTGACCCTGTTGGGCTCTATGCTCAGTGGGGAGTCTGCTTAAGATTCTCTCCCGCTTCCTCTCTCTCTTCCCCTCCTCATGCTCCAGTGCTCACTGTTTCTCTCTCTTTCTATAAATAAATAAATAAATAAATAAATAAATAAATAAATAAATAAATAAACAGGTAGATAGATATTTAATTTACAAAAAAGAAGTGTATACAGATGCCTTTTTTAAAAGAATATTTAAAACCCATTATTTAAATAAGTCTCTTATAAGGCAATCTAGTCGGGGAAAGCAAAGAAGTAAAAAACTCCAACTTCTCAAACATCTTTCTATTTTTGTGCCTATTTGTAGCAGCAGAGAGAATTGCTCACACAATAAGGTAGATAGGTGGTGTAAATAGGAGGCAATTGCGACAATGTTGCAAGTAAAAAATTTGAATTATAAACGTTGACTAATAGTCATTACATGCAATTTCTTTCGATAGGGTCCTTTTAAAAGCAGTCCAAATTTTAGTTTAATGCGCTTAAAAATAAAATTTATGCTACTTAGCAAAAGAAAATGTGGGCTGCTTGTTAGTTCAGCCTTTGTATTTGGGATAAATGAGTCAGAACCTCCCAGCACCTAAACTTTTCATAGGCCATAAACTGAGATTCTCGGAAATCTTTATTAACTCTTTCTAGCCCCAGACGCAGTGTTCCAGAAGCTCCAATCTGAGAGCTATGCAGATGGAGAAGATAGGAGAGCACAGGATATCCATGGACTTCATTCTCCTGTTGCACTCAATCAAGTCACTCCCCGTGGCCATTAGTTATCAGAGTCTTACTTTTTCGATAGTCATTTTTAACAATTAGCATATTATGACTACATTTAAGGCCCTAATTACACCAAACATAATTTTAGGTGTTTTGTGGTCTTAATTGATAATAACTGACACTCTTCATAGCCCTACGTTGAGTGCCCTGCATACATCACCTTAACCTTCACAGTAGTCTTATGTGCTAGGTACTATTATTTTTTATTTCCTCTCTGCCATGGAGGCCAAGGGGGCTCAGAGAGGTTAAGTAACTTGCCCATCATCACACAGCTAGGGGGAGCTAGGGTTAGCAGCCCTGTTTTCTGACTCCCAAGCCAGTAGATTCAGCCCCAGTGGTGTACTGCCACACGTCCAATTATGAATTTGAATTCTGATAAGGCATGGCAATGACAATACCGATCTCCGATCATGCAACAATGAAGAGTTGGATTTTTGATACCGTACATAATTTTTCTTTTTTTTTTTTTTAAAGATTTTATTTATGTGTTCATGAGACACATGAGACACAGGCAGAGGGAGAAGCAGGCTCCCTGTGGGGAGCCTGACATGGGACTCGATCCCGGGACTCGGGGATGGTGACCTGAGCCCAAGGCAGATGCTCAACTGCTGAGCCACCCAGGTGCCCCCGTAGGTAATTTTTCTAACTTCCCTCAGGAAGTATTTTCCCTCACAAAGGGTTTTAACAAACTTTTTAAGGGAAAAAAATGTCTTTTTTCCAGGAAATGAGAGGACTTCTCTTATCTCTAAACAAATAATGGTTATCAGTACGGATTTGATTTTCAAATACTTTTGTTTCAAAATAGTTTAAGTTCTATTTCTGTAGATAAGCCCTGCCCATCTCCCTATGGGTCAGGAGGGAGGATATCCTGGAAGGCACTCTGATGGGAAAGGCTGTGCTGCAGCCTGGGGAGGTGCACCCTGGGGAAGATGACTAGAGACACTTCAAAGATGAGAAGATTTTTCAAAACGACTAATCCAGCTTAGGTATAGACTTAGTCCAACTCATTGCAGCAGTCTTGATACCTATCATGTGCCGGGTGCTGTGCCCCCCACTTTTATCTGATTTTCTGTCTATTTGCTACCCTCATGTGCCGGTTGGAATCTGGCCGAGGCTCTACTGAAACCTTTATGAATCTCACTTTTTTCCTGCCTGGACCCAAAGGCACATCATTAGGGCCCTACTGGTGGTGAAAAGAGAGCACATAAGCGGGTCCTTAAGCCCAGCAATAAATGAGTAGCAAGCCAGGTGGTTCGGTGGATTGAGTGTCAGACTTGATTTCAGCTCAAGTCATGAGCTCAAGACCTGCATCAGACTCAGTGGGGTGTGGGCTTGAGGATTCTCTCTCTCTCCCTCTCTTTCTACCCCTCACCCCTGCATGCATGCCCTCTCTCTCACTCTCTCTCACATAAATAAATGAAATCTTTAAAAAAAAAAAAAAGAATAGCAGGCCACTCAATGAGTTGACATGATCCCACCCAACCCGATGGTGCCTCAGGACAGAGATGGATGGAGTGCAGAGGTGTTAAAAAACTCCAGAAGCCCAGTGAGAAAATTACTAAGCACGAGATAGGAGAAATAATGAAAGCAGGGAGCTCTCGGAAATTTATGAACTGCCGGTGCTCTACCCTTATAACCACCACCCTGAGTGAGGTGAAATTCTTGCATTTCACAGAGGGGAAGACACTCAGGGTGTGCGGGGGAGGTAGTGCATCCTTGGTCACGAAAGCAGTGCAGAACTGGGATTTAAGGCCCGAAATGTCTGAATTTCATCCAAAACTCTTTCTACTGAAGAACTGAAGGCATGTCCAGAGGCTGGAATCTAGAAACTCATTGCCTGCTGGAACCCCAGAATTAGGCAGAGCCACCCAGCGCTGGGAGGGCTGTGACAAGTGTGGGGCATGGATTTCTGCTTTTTGGGAGGATATAGTGTCACTTGCTCTGGGATTCTGCTCCAAAAATTATTTCTACTCTTGAATGCATTTTTCAGCCTCTCCCCTCACTTATGAAGAGGCTTACACTTTCTTGATCTTGAAAAAAAAGTCAAAACCTTTTCCTTGACCTTGCTATGCCTTTAAGCACCCACTTTATCCTTCTGCTATTTGTTGGCCAATTTCTTAAAAGTGATCTACGTTAGGGAGGAAGGAATAGGAAATTCTGGTTTAATGGACGCAGAGTTTCAGTTGTACAAGATGAAAAGGGTCATAAAGACGAATGGTGGTGCTGGTTGACCTTGTGACCATACTTAATACCCCTGAACTGTACACGTAAACATGGTTGAGATGATTAAAAATCAACTACACTTCAATCAACAAAATGGTTGAGATGATAAGTTTTATTTGTATTTGGTTACAATAAAAAAAAAAAAAACTTGGGAGGAAAAATGATCTCTGTACCACCATCCAATGCTACCATGATCATCGGGGGCTTCTGGAAGACAGGATTTTCAATGCTAGACCTTGGAGCGCCCCAGGACAGATGGGGACCACAGCACCACCCTCATCCATTCCCCTGGGCTATGGTCAGGGTTCGCCTTAGGAATCTGCCTTTCTCCTCCTGCATCCACCGACACCTACACGAGCAGGTAACCCTAGTGGTCTTTTTGTTTTTTTCAGTCCTGCAGCATTGGGTGAAGGTTTCCTTCTTGAAATCCCTTAAATTTTTTTTTCTTTCATTACCCTCTGCAGCCCACGGTTTTATGATTTTCTTCTCCTAAGAGCTCCATCCCCGTTGCCTTCCTTGACTCCTCCTGCTACTACCGAACCCCAGCCTCAGACCATGAAGTGAAGTTAGACAGGTCTGGATTCAAGTTCCAGTCCTTTATTTTGGAACTTCGTGAACATGACAGCTTACTCAGTCCTGCTCTATCTCAGCTTTCTGGTCTATGAAATAGAGTTGGTAATACCTACTTGCAGTGTACCCCAAGAGCTGAGAAAGGAATATTAAGAGCATTTAAGGTAGTTCTTGGCAGAAAGTAAACCCCTGGTGAAAGGAGGTTATTGCCATGACTTTCTTGTCTCTTAGCTTCCACTTTGCCTTTCTGTTCTGCTCACTCAACTGTGGCTCCAAGGACCCTTTCAAGTTCCATGACTCTATTCCTGTCTATCTTCCAGTGCTATCAACTCAAAATATTTAAGACCAAAGCCACCATCTTCCCCTCATACTGACTTCTAAGATAAAGTATCTCTTCTAGTTTCTAGGATTCCCAGGGATCCAGGTTCAAATGCTCCTGTCTTTGACTCCTTCTCTCTCTTCATCCACATCTAGGCGGTTCCGGATCTGATTAATTCCATCTGAGGTGCATTTCTCAAGTGTCCCTTCTCTCCTTTTGATTCCCCGTGTCACTGCTGGCCCCCTGTCCCCATCTCAGTACCTCGGTAACTTATACCTGGACTATTTCAATAGCCTCTTAAATGACTCTTCAACCCATGAAGATCTGGTGCCTGCTTCTGCCCGGATAATTTTCCTAATGCAAAACTCTAAAAGACCTTCAGAATCAGGGCACAGACTTACTAGTCTGGCTTTTAAGGCTCAAGTCTCAAGCCTTTCCAGAATGGCTCCACAAACTGATTACGTTACATCATTTGCTTAATAAATGCTTTTTGAGTGTTCCGGTTCCAGCAAATTCCAGGAAAAATAGTGCCATTGCTTCCTCCGTGTGCTCCAATCAAGATTTTGACAGTATTTTCCAAAAACATTGCTCTTTTCTCTTTCAAGATTTTTATTTTTATTTATGAGAGAGAGAGAGAGAGTGCGCACATGCATGCAAAGAAGTGGGGTTAGGTAGGGAGGGCAAAGAGGGAGCTGAGCAGGGAGCCTGGTGTGAGGGCTCCATCCCAGGACTCTGGGATCATGACCTGAGCCCAAATCAGACTTAACCGACTGAGCCACCCAGGTGCCCCAACACATTGCTCTCTTCAAAGCCACGGATGAACCCACCTTACCAAGTCCTAGAATTACCTTTCTGTGCATTTGTGTTACTCCACTTAAAGGATTTTGTCTTTCTTTACACACTTCCTCTCCTTCCCCATACTGAATGGAGTCAAGGACAATTCTAAAGTTTTTGGCCTGAGCCACCTAAATGGTATGAATACGGGAAGGGATGAGCTGTGTTGAAAAACAAAATTCAACTGAGTGAAGTGGAAGATCTAATTGGCTTAATTAAGTGGTTTACAATTAAGTAGCATCACCCCTAGCCAGGGGAGAGATGCACCCAAGGTGCAGCACAAAATGGAGGGTTTTTCCAGGAAGGTGGGTGGCTCAAGGACATTATTAGCAGAAGAAGAGAAAGGATTATTTTATTTTTTAAAAAATATTTTATTTACTTATTCATGAGAGGCAGAGACATAGACAGAAAGAGAAGCAGACTCCCCAAAGGGAGCCCGATATGGGACTCGATCCCTGCACCCTAGATCATGCTCGGAACCGAAGGCAGACGCCCAACCTCTGAGCCACCCAGGTGTCCTGAGAAAGGATTATTTTAGGCAAAATCCCTTTCCCTAGGGGAGGGCCAGGGGTTCTTATCATGCAGATGACCTCATCTTCCTCTGTGGAGGGGTGCCCATGTGACAGATTACCTCATTGGCGCCAATCAGAAAGTTCCCGCTGGATCTGTCAAGACTACAGTCCACTTCTGGGAGAGGTTGAAACTACAATTAGGTCCGCAATTATGTTAGCTAGTAAGCCTTAGTATGGCAATTTGGCCTAAGCAGCTCCATCTTGGGTCTGTGGTTTTCTTTTTGGCAACTGGAAATACAGAAATGGTGGCTGGAGGTGGGATGGTGGACTGAGACTAGGGAAGGAGGGGTAATACAAGATCATGGGATGAGAAAATCTGCAGACCACCTTGGGAGTGAGTGACGGGGGTAGGGGAGAGAAAAATCATCAGGAGTGAGGAGATCAAGAACATGAGAGGCCAAGAATTTGGGAAGATATTGTGGATAATGAAATCAGCAAGCGTTATGACCACACCACATACAGCTCTCAATACATATCTAGTCAATTAAATTGAGGGGCAGGGGGGCCATTCTGTAGAGAGAGCCCAAGAGGAATGCTTAGATTAGAACATTACTCTGAGAATACATTCCCATGTGTTACAGGTTTTTAATTTTTTTAAAGATTATTTAAGAGAGAGGGAGAGAGAGAGAGCATGAGCTGGGAGAGGGTCAGAGGGAGAAGCAGACTCCCCACGGAGCAGGGAGCCCAATGTGGGGCTCCATCCCAGGACCCCGACATCATGACTTGAGCCAAAGGCAGACGCCTAATGGACTGAGCCACCCAGGTGCCCCACCACGTCCTATAGTTTAGGTGAGAGTTCAGCAAACTTTTGCTCCACAGAGCCAGGTAGTGAATATTTCAGCTTTCAGTTTGCACAGTCTCTGTTGCATCAGCTCAGCTCTGGACGTCAGCACGGAACAGCCATAGACAGTAGGTGAGTGAGCATAGCTGTGTTCTAATAAAACTTTATTTATAAAAACAAGTGGCAAGTCAGATCTGGTCCACCAGCCATAGACACCTGACTCCCATTCTAAATCACTGTTGCCTAATAGAAATATAATTCAAACCACAAATGTAATTATTAATTTTCTGGTAGCTACACTAAAAAATGTAAGAGTCATGCAAGGTTAATTTTAATAATATATTTTATTTAACCCAATATAGGCAAAACGTGATTTTTTAAGTTTTGCACTGGTTTACTGCCAGTATATAGAAATACAGTCAATTTTTTACATATTGATTTTATATCATTTAACTGTCCTTCTGACTTAGTATTTTCTTCTTAAGGTTTTCTTTTTAGATGACATTCCCCCCTCCCCATAGATGGCATATTTACAATATTGAATCTCCCCCTCACTTACATGGTATCCTCTTTATTTATTTAGGTCTTCTTTGATTTATTTCATCAGTATTTTGTAATTTTCTGAGTAAGGATCTTGCACATATTTTATTACATTTATACCTAAGTATTTCTTTTTGGAGGTGCTATTGGAAATTACACAAAATATTTCTGTGTGTAATGAACATAAAAAGTATTCAGTTATTTCACATTCTTTTTTCCAAACTGAACCTTCTAAAACTCCTGTATTTTCAGAACATCTCAATTCACATTAGCCACATCTCAAATGCTTAATAGTCATGTGACTAGTGGCTACTGTATTGGACAAGGCAGATTTTGAATTTTTCTTATTTTTCTTGCTTATTTAAGATCACAAGCTAAGTGAGGACACCTGGGTGGCTCGGTGGTTGAACATCTGCCTTTGGCTCAGGGTGTGATTCTGGGGTCCTGGGATCGAGTCCTGCATGGGCCTCCCCACATGGAACCTGCTTCTCCCTCTGCCTGTGTCTCTGCCTCTCTCTGTGTCTCTCATGAATGAATGAATAAATAAGATCATTGAAAAAAAAAAAAAAAAGACCACACGCTAAGTGGAAAACAGGGAGCACTTTACTAAATTTGTATTGAACCATTTGCTTTGGATCTCTAGAGTCTGTTCTTTTACAGATTTTTTGGTAGTAAAATTATTGCCAATTGTTTTGGCAAAGTTGAGTTGGTTTTAAAGAAGCACCAATTAAGGCAGGCCACGTCTTGCTGGGGTAACAAGTAGTCCCAGTGGCTTAACATAAGCAAGCATCACATAATGTATTATAACACAACATAATCAAGCACGTAAGCACAATGTCCATTATGAGTCAGTCATCCCCTGAGTCAGGCAATGAAGGCTCCAATTTTTTTTTTTTTTGAGAGAGAGAGAGAGAAAGAGAGAGAGAGAGAGAGAGCACAAGTGGTGTGCAGGGCCAGAGGGAGAGGGAGAGAGAGAATCTTAACCAGGATTTCATGTCAAGTCCCCGAGATCATGTCCTGGGCTGAAATCAAGAGTCAGATGCTTACCTGACTGAGCCACCCAGGCGCCCCAAAGTCTCCGTCTTAGCACAATTCAAGGTCTCAGGGGTAGGAAAGGAGTTGTGTCTCTTAAATCCATCTGTTTGGAAGGGTAGCGTGTTATCTCTGTTCACATTTCATTGGCCAAACGAAGTCACATAGGGCACACCTAACTCTTTAAGGATGGCAGGAAAGTGAAGTCTTACCTTGTGCTTAGAAGACCAGGAATTTGTGTGATTAACCCCAATATCTATCACATGTTGGCAACCTGCAACCTTCCCCAAGTGCCATGAATTGAGAAAAAATCATCACTTAATAAGTGACTATTCTGATATGCCTGACATGTGAAAATATGTATAATGGAAAACCAGGGTCAGGAACTTTTCAGTGAATAATGCTGGGATAATTGGTTATGCGAAGGGTGGGAAAACAGAAGTATATCCTTGTATGACACCCTATTCGAATGTCAGTTCTGGGTAGATTAAAACCAAAAACAAAGCTCTGAAACCTTTAGGAGAGAATATATGAAAATATTTTTATAAGCCCAAGGTTGGAAGGATTTATTAAGACACAAAATGCACAAGTCATTCATACATTAATTTATTTTTCCATTTACTTAAGAAATATTTATTGAAAATCTACTGGGTGCCAGACACTGATCTAAGCTCTGGGAACAAGAAGAGGATAAGACAAACACAATTCCTGATCCCGGAGAATTTATAGTTTAGTGGAATCATAGAGGCAAAGAGGATTACAAAATGCAACAAAATTACATTTAATTATGTTATTACAAAACTCTAATTGAATTACATTTAATTATACGAAAATGGGAAAGCTTCTAAAGAACAAAAGTTGTCACCAACGAAATGGCAAGGCGGACCACAGGCTGGGAGAAGAGATTTCCAATGCACACAACAAAAAGGGATCAGTATCTGGGATTATATAAAACCTCTTCCTAATCAAAAAGGAAAAGACAGACAAGCCAAGGGGAAAATGAGCAGAAAATACAGAAAAGGAAAGCTGAATGGTCAATAAGCATGATGAGATGTTCAGCATCATTCAT
The DNA here is from genome assembly GCF_003254725.2 of Canis lupus dingo. Lineage (NCBI taxonomy): Eukaryota > Metazoa > Chordata > Mammalia > Carnivora > Canidae > Canis > Canis lupus. Next base: position 47,109,348 of record NC_064255.1, read on the forward strand.
AATGAGGGAAATGCAAATTACAAGATGCCATTGAATGCCCAGAAGATTAATAGAAATTACGTGTATGACAATACCATGTGTTGTTGACCAGCGAGACTGCTCATAAAAGGCTGGGGAGCGGGCCAATAAGTATGACTATTTTGGAGAGCAATTTGGCTAAAGCTAATCCTACCCTTCCACCCAGTAATTCTACTTTGTACACAACCTCAGTGAAATTTTTGCACATGAGATCAAGGGAACAAGTGATGTATATTGCAGCATCGTTTGAGGTTGTGAGGAAATGAAAACAACTGAATCCTCCACCAATAGGAGACTAGATACATACGTTGTAATATGGTCATGCTATGGAAAACTAGTCAGCGGTTAAAATAAATGACCTTGAGCCGCCGGTATCAAAATGGACAAACCTCAAAACTATAATTTTGAGCCAAAAGAACCAAAACTGAAAACAAAAGCAAACTCCGCACTACTATGGTTTTTGAGGATACGAGGTTGTCTGGTTTTAAAACTTGCAAAATGAGGCTATATCTTGTCTATGAGCAGGAACCAGATTTTAAAAGGGTAAAAACATACGAGTGAATGAAAATAGCAAATTGCAGAGGGAGAGGAGACAAAGGAAACAGGAAAGGGGAAGGATCTACAATTTAAAAAAAAGATTTAATCAATTTATTTAAGAGAAAGAGAGGGAGGGAGGGAGAGGGAGAGCATGAAGGGGGGAGACCAGCAGAGGGAGAAGCTGACTCCCCACTGAGCAAGAAGGCCTACCAGGGCTCCATCCCAGGACCCCAGGATCATGACCTGAGCCCAAGGTAGACTTTTTTTTTTAAAAGATTTATTTATTTATGATAGACATAGAGAGAGAGAGAGGCAGAGACACAGGAGGAGGGAGAAGCAGGCTCCACGCTGGGAGCCTGACGTGGGACTCAATCCCGGGACTGCAGGATCGTGCCTGGGCCAAAGGCAGGTGCTAAACCACTGAGCCATCCAGGGATCCCCCAAGGTAGACTCTTAACTGACTGAGCCCCCCAAGCACCCAGAAGGATCTGGATCTGCAATCATTATTATTTCAACACCATCAGAATGTTACCAAAAAAAAAAATGAAAATGAAATTATGATATGGGCAGCTCTTCCTGTCACCCTGTTTTAATAAAACCACTTTTTGCACACACACCAAAAAAAAAAAAAAAAAAAAGGAAAAGAAAAAAGAAAGAAACCACAGTACAAACTTTTTTATTTGAAACATTTAAGAATAAGTGGTTGATGATATAAGGCCCATCAAAACACTTCAGTGTGTTTTGTCTGAAACAAGAACATTTTCCTACATAACCAAATTATAATAATCAAAATGATGAAATTAGAATTGATATTGCTACTGGCTCATCTTCAGATCCCATTCAAGTTTTGCCACTTATATCAAAACGATTTGATTCAGAACCAAGTGCTGTATTTAGTGGTCATGTGTCTTTTTTCTTCCTTCTTTCTTCTTTCTCTCTTTCTTTCTTTCTTTCTTTCTTTCTTTCTTTCTTTCTTTCTTTCTTTCTTTCTTCTTCTTCTTCTTCTTCTTCTTCTTCTTCTTCTTCTTCTTCTTCTTCTTCTTCTTCTTCTTCTTTTTTAAGATTTTATGTATTTATTTTAGAGAGAAAGAGAGAGAGAGCACAACTGGGGCGGGGGGTGGAGTGGGCAGTGGGAGAGAGAGTCCCAAGAAGACACTACGCTGAGCATAGAGTCTGACTGGAGGCTTGATCCCAGGACCTTGAGATCATGACCTGAGGAGAAATCAAGAGTCTGATGCTTACCCGACTGGGCTGCCCAGGTGCCCCAGTGGTCATGTCTTTACTGTCTTATGGGATGGTCCCTCATTCTTTCATGGACTTTCATGGCCTTGTTGCTTTTGAAGATTACAAGTCAGTTCTTTGGTAGAATGCCTTTCAATTTAGGTTTTTCGGATATTTCCCTGTGATTGGATTCATGTTGTACATCCTCAGCAGGACCTTCACAAAGTGATACTGTGTTCCCATGGTTTGTCAGATGGCAACAATTTCGATTTGTTCATTTTTAGGGGCGCCTGGGTGGCTCAGTCGGTTGAGCGTCTGCCTTCGGCTCAAGTCATGATCCCAGGGTCCTGGGATCAAGCCCCGAGTGGGGCTCCCTGCTCTCTCTCTCTCTCAAATAAATAAATAAAATCTTAAAAATAAATAATGTTTGTTTTGATCATGTGATTACAGTGGTGTCTCCCGGGCTTCTCTACTGTAAAGGTACTCTCTTCTCCTTCATAGGTGGTAACTATGTAAGTAACGATCCCATTCCTCTTCAAACTCGCAATGTATCCATTTGTTTATAGCTCTATGGCCTCATGATTCCTATTTTATTAAACAGGATATAATTTACTACTACTATTATTTAATTTTATGTTGAAATCATGTCCTTTTTGGCCATCGGGAGCCCATTCCATCTCACTTCTGTGTCCCTTGACAGGTCCTCATCACCATCTGAACACTTTCTTGGTTTCTGGCCCAAGTTCTATGTTCCAGACTCATTTTGTACTTTCTTAGGCTTAGCTCTAGAATCGACCAGTTCTCCAAGGAGCCCCCATTCCTCTGGGTGGAGAACAGGATTTAGAAGCCAAGCTCTGAGTGCTAGGTATGCTCAGTGTGAATGGAGTGTCACTGCCCCCCGTGGACAGATGTAAATGTATACATATACATTCACATCTGTTGTTTTGTTGATCTCTATATATGGAAAGATTTATGTTTTCACAACACATATAATTCCAGTCCAACATCACAGAATTTATCCCAGTTTTCTCCCTTTCCATAGAAACCTGGCTCCTGGGATTCCTGGGTGGTGCAGTGGTTGAGCATCTGCTTTTGGCTCCAATCGTAATCCCAGGGCCTGGGAATCAAGTTCCGCTTCAGAAAGCCTGCTTCTCCCTCTGCCTATGTCTCTGCCTCTCTCTGTCTTTCATGAATAAATAAATAAAACTAAAAGAAAAAAAAGGAACCTGGCTCCTATTATCCTTATTATATTGATTTGATCAAGTCCCTGAAATATAGCTAGTCTTCTGTCTCTTCCATCATCCTTACCCCACGGGCCAACCTTCCTCTCCTGTCTGGGCTCTGACTCCCCATGCTGGAGGCTGCCCCTCTGTGTAGACACCCTCCTCAGCCCTTCTGGGCTCTGACATTCCATATCCTTTCTTTCACATGGGGGTCCCATGCATCTGTTGAGCTCAAGCTTTGCTTCTCCATCTTGGGCCACTGTGACTTCCTCTCTTCCCATCATGGAGGCCTACTACGCTCTACCTGTCTAAAAGGAAAGAGGAAGGGAGAGGGGCTAGGAAGGGGAGGCAAAGGAAGAGAAGGGGAGGGGAAGGAAGGGGAAGAGCAAGCAAGGGAGGAGAGGGGAGAGAGAGGAGGGGGAGGGGAGAGAAAGAGAAGAAAAGGAAAAAGGAAAAGCAACATGCGTTTTATCTTGAAAAAAAGGTAAAGACAAATAGGTGAAATATTTAGATTTGACAAAGCTTGGGTGATTAATGGATATATGAACGTTCTCTATGGTATCCTTCGTGATTTGTGTTTCAAACCATATGTGATGAAGTTTTTCTCCTTAAATTTCCAATCCATCACAGGCTAACATCTTTGTAAATATAATAAAGATGAACATCTAGAAAAATGAAATTTAAAAAATCAAACACATAGAAGAGATGGGGCACCTAATTTTTATTATTAAATTCAACAGACTGTAGGTAACCATGTAAAGTTGCTATCAAAGTTTCTAAATGTGTTGTCTCAATTTCTGCGCTCTTCCCTCTGTTGACCAGAACGGTTGGGTGAAGCAGCAGCCATTCCTGGCCCTCAGTCTGGGGAGTACTGTAGGCCACGCTTTTTTTTTTTTTTTAAGGTTTTTATTTTATTTTGAGAGATTTTTATTTTTAGAGAGAGAGAGCACGCATGGGGGATGAGAGAGAAACTCAAGCAGACTCCTGCTGAGCATGGAGCCTGGCACAGGGTTCGATCTCATGGCCCTGAGATCATAACCTGAGCTGAAATCAAGAGTGGGTTGCTTAACTGACTGAGCCACCCAGGCGCCCTGCCCTGGACAAGGCCAGTTTCTTTCCATTGGGTCTCTGGTTCCTGAGCTGAGTCATTCAGCGAGTGCTGGCGGCCACTCTGAAAACCCCACCTTGGGCTCCAAGGTCTGCAGACAGGCCATCTCCCAGGAAGCCTTGCCTTCTGTCATCTGTGTGGAGCGTCCACGGTCCCTGTCGTTTCTGGGATCCTGTAGACAGAACCACAGTGGAAGAGGAAAGAGAAGGACCAGATGTGAGAAACCGAACAAAACAAAAACCAGGTACTGCACAGTTCTCTCTACCAGCCCACACGGCCAGGGCTGGATTCAGGTTTCTGTGGAGCTGGAGAGGTCGGTGGCGCAGGCCCTCCCTAGGCAGTGGGCGTCCTCAGCATAGAGAGAACTGGGTTTTTTCTTCAAGGTACATGTTTTTAGAGCAATCATTTTGATCTGAAGATGTGCCGGGTAAATGCCCTCTCCCCAGGAGCCTCAAAGACCATTTCTCTAAGTGTGATTTTTCCAGCAAAATATTTACCAGCTTAAAAAAAAAAAGAAAAACCCTACATTTAACTTGGAATTTTCCATAATAGTTTCAAGTGTTTTTTTTTTCTTTTTCTTTCTTTAATGAACTCTTTAGTGAAGCCATGTGGAAAATATTATTCTTTATATTTCCTCCACTAGAAGCCTTCACATTGCATTTTCCTTCAGGCTAATGGTGTCGCTCTTTGTGGCTGACATGCCACCTTGAGAGGTGGCCCTGAGAATTTTCTGGAGGCCAGGATGAGGCCTGGACACCCTCCCCGGTGGTCTGAGAACAGGGTGTTCAGAAGCCAACTCAGAGCATTCTGGGTCTGGAATCGTCTCTCAACCGGTTCCTCAGTGCAGTGCTGCTTGTTCTAAGAGACTGTTTTCCTTTCAATGTGTGAACTGGGATTTTTGGCTGTACGTGCTCATTAAGAAAACCCATGTCACTTGTCACAAGTGTAAAAAGAATGTTTCAAATGTTCCTGGAAAACTTTCAGCTGGTTCATGTCCATGCCTAGGTCCTCCCTATAATTTTTCCTATTCCTCCCCTCCCCAAGATGTCGAGTGGAGTTATTTCTGATACAGAATGATTGCAATGTTTCAGCCAGGCAGACGGGCTGTGCGTAGGTAATGGATGAAGTCACTGATGTGAATGACTAACTGACATTGTAAAGTTCTTTAGGGATGGGGTGAGGGGGGTTGCTGGGCTGGGTTTCTGCTAGTGTGGCCAAGAAATAAGATTTACAGCCCATCAAGGATTTAATACCCTTTTGCGGACATGCTCCCAGTGGAGCTTATTAAATACAGAGGCTTATTCTAAAGCAAGGAAACTTGATGGGTGTGAAAGTCCAGGGGAGAAAGCCCAGCCTTTATTTCCAAACATTTATTCGGGACAGAATTTTTCCTAATGAAACTCCACTTAAATGTACGTTTTCTGATGGCATTTGATCTTATTTTTTCTAATTTCTGATGACCAACAGAAAATGTCTAGTGAGATCCTTCTGTATTTGTAGCCAACATTGTTTATTGAGGAAGATAGCACCAGTACTTAGCACAATGGCACAGTGGAATACAGCCCCAGGGGAGTAAGGAGTATTAATTTGCATTCAAAATAATATGACTCTTAAAAGAATGAAATGACAAGTCTCAGACTGGGAGAAACGCTTTGTGCAACATGAATTTGATAAAGGACTTGTATCCAAGAGATACAAGAAATCTTAAAACTTAGCAATAAAAAACCAAAACAATCCAGTTAACAAATGGGCAAAAGATCTGAACAGATAGTCACCAAAGAAGATAAGCAGATGGAATAAGCATATAAAAAGTTGTTGCCCATAGATGCCATCGGAGAATTGCAAATTAAACCCACAATGAGGTACTACTAGATTCTTCTTAGAAAGATGAAAATCTGTAACACTGACAACTCCAAATGCTACCCAGGTTGTAGAATGATAGGAACCCCCATTCATGGCTGGTGGGAATGCAAAATTGTACAGACATTTAGGAAGACTGTTTGGCAGCTTCTTACAAAGCTGAACAGCCTCACCATACAATCCAGCAATCATGCTCCCAGGGATTTACCCAAATGAAAACTATGTCCTTGCAAAAATCTGCGTGTGAATGTTTATAGCACCTTTATTCGTCATGGCCCCCAAGCTGGACACAACCACGATGTCGTTTGATAGGCGAACAGGTGAATAAACTGTAGCACATGGCACAATGGAAATGAGCTACCAACTTATGAAAAGCCATGGAGGAGTAGGAAATGTGTATTTCTAAGTGAAAGTGGCCACATAGTTTCCAGGCTACATGTTTTATGATTTCAACTCTCTAATATTCTGGAAAAAGCAAAGCTATAGACCTAGTGAAAAGATCGCTGGTTGCCAGAGGATGTATGTGGTGAGGGGAGGATGAATAGTGAAGAACAGAGGATTTTTTAGGGTGGTGCAACTGTTCTGTATGATACTATGACAGCGGGTACACGGCTGTGCTTTTATGGACACATACCAAGTTGTACAACACAAAGAGTCAATGCTAATATTAACTATGATCCCTATTAATAATTACGTATCAATTTTGGTTCGTCAATTGTAACAAATGTACCATACTAATGTACAATGTTAACGAGAGGAGAAACTGTGGGTATGTGTGGGTGGGTGTATGGGAATTTTGTATTATCTCTCGATTTCTCTGTAAACCTAAAACTGTCCTGAAAAGTTGCCTATTTAAAAAACAACAACAGTGATATGGCTCAAATGATCAGTTTTCATCATAGAGGGAAACCCTATCTTCTGCTTCACCTCGTTTCTGCACCCTTGTATATCTTGTCCACCATTGGACATACTAGGTGCAATGGTGCATACTAGGTGCTCAGTAAAGACTGCTGACTGAATACGCTCACAAAAGTTTAGCCAATAAAAGGCTGCTCTTGTGTATTTTATGCCCTATTTGATCGAGTAAACCTTGACCGAATGCAAATCACTGTAATCACAGTTAATATGTATGAAACATTCAGTGTACGTCAGGCATTTTTCTAGACCCTTGACGCGTAGTAATTCATTTATTCCTCATAAGACCCCTATGAAACAGGTACTTGTTTTACAGATGAGGAAAATGGCTATAGAAAGCTTAAGTAATTTGTCCAAGGTCAGAGGACTAAATAAGTGGTAGAGTCAGGATTTGAACACACAAAGTCCAGCTCTAGAGGCCACACTCTTGACAACTCTACTAATGTAGGAAATGTGGGAATAAGGAGACGCATCAACTCCTTTAAGGATAGTTCAATCCATTAGGATAGCCTGCACAAATTCTGCAAGCAATAACAGAGGCCTGACCTCTTTCCATTGGAATGCTCACTTGGGGCCAGCCCAGATTGGCCCGTGTGGGGCCACTGGGTTGTTTCTCTGTGTCCTGAGCTTGGTTTTCCCATTACGTACTATCACAGTCAACACTCTAGAGCTATTGACATTACTAACTGATTGCTTCCTCTAGTGTTGTCTACCCCCAATTAAACTCAAACTCCTTTAAGTTAGGGGGATAAATTTTTATTCTTCACTGCATGTTAGGTGATTAATAAATACTTTTGGAATGATTAAATGCTGGGAAAATGCTCAGCAAGAAAACAAATTCAAGTCCAACTTTCAATAAAATCGAGTTCAACAGTTATCGTGTGTGTGTGTGTGTGTGTGTGTGCTTGCTTGTTGTTTTAGGACTTTTGGTGGCCAATTTGCACTTCATTTACATTTGATTCACTGTGAAAGTCGTGGTGTTTGATATTTGCCATATCTCTGATGGCCCATTAGAGGGCAAAGTGCTGGAGTAAACCATTAACATACAGGTAGGGAGGAGCTCACCTTTGGATCCCAGAGTTCAGAGGTCAAGCGTCAGAAAGGTAGCCAGGAGTGCATCTTGGGGAATTGGAGATCAGTGTTAGCCATGATACTGTCCCAGACCGTGTGACAGGGGCAAATCATTCAAATTCCCCAAGCCTCAGTTTCCTATCCATTACAAGAAGCTAATCCTATGTGCCCTGTCTACTTCTCCAAGTTTTCTGTATCAACCGAGGCTCTCGTGAGCCAAAGATCAGGAGGTCACACAACTCCTGATCTTTGAAAGAGAGAAGGTGGTGGGAAAGGATAGTGATGAACTGTTTTGTGATGCATCTTCATTATATTCTGCATCAGAGACTTATTGTTTGCAACAGGGCAGCATAGAAACACTTCTGCTTGCTGTTTTCGATTCTGCAAGAGTTTGTACAGGAGGGTTAACTCATCTGGGTCAAGATCTGCTGAAGGACACCAAGTAAATGCCCTGTTTCAATATTTCAAGCTTGAAATATTCATAACTGCTCCACTATTGTGGAACCGAGTAGTGAGAACGAGTGCATGCTGGCTACTCATAGCAGGGGTTGTAATAGTAGGTCTCCTACCGGGAGAGAATTTAAATGAGGGCAGAAGCATCATTCCACAATTTTCCTACCAGTTAATCAGTGGTTACATAAAGACCAACAGCAAAAAAGTGCTACTCAGTCATCCACATTCTATTTCATATTTGCTGACAGCCATCAGAGTCCTTTCACCATCATGGGTAAGCGTCAGAAACAATTACCGGGCTACCCACGAAGAATTAGTATGATGTCACCTTGACTGCCCTTACCTTTGGAACTGGAAATCAGCGAATAAGGTTTGAGAGCGAGGTCTAGGCTCAAGTAAGGGGTATGAAAATGGTTGAAGCAAGGATCTATGAGTCCCTTGCCACCTCATGTTCTCCTCCTCTATTACCTCCTGCGATTCCATCTGTGAGTATGAAGGTGATGGACAGAGAGCTTGTCCACTGTCCAACCATCACTGTCCTTTCTTCTCATCCTCAGAGAATAAGGAAGCCAAACAGCCTTGGCAAGAAGTGCCATGGGCAAGCTCCACCAGTGCAGAGATTGCCAAGAACGGCCCAGCTCAAGACACAGTTGAGCAGTCTTCCACCCACCGCCTCCTCAGCAAAGAGAGGTGGTACCAAAGAAGAGAGAGGAGGAAGCCTCATAATTAGGAGCCATTCCAATGTTGAAATATGCCCACTGTCACTAACTACCTTGGAGCAGACGCCCAGGGAGAGATTGAGCTGTGTGTGTGTGTGTGTGTGTGTTTCCAGTCTAAGGAGAGAGGCTTCAGAAAACCACTTTGCACTTTGGGGGGTGGGAGACACTTTGGCCCTCAGAAGACAGTTTATCAGACACAATGTAATTGTCTGAAAGTAAGCACTCAAAGTGAGATATGGGAGGAGGGTGGGGCAGAGGGGAGAAGAAAATAGTTGGGGGTAAGAATGCGTTTTGGTAATTGCAGCTTCCTGAATCACACTGATACCAAGCTCTGGGATCATTCTAGGCAGGGCTGCTGAGTAGGGGAAAGAATTGCAGTGGGGACATTGCCCAGAGCAGTGGCTGAGATAGGAGACACGTCCAGGAGTAGATTCTGGAGCCCCCCCTCTCCAGCAAGATGCTGTTTGGGTTTGCACCCTGTGTATTTTTGAGCCTTTGGTGAGTCACTTCAAAGGGGCCCCAATACATGCCTGGTGCACCATTAAATGGTTAAGAGGCAAGGAGCTGGGGAAGGTGGAAGCTGTTTGAGACTTCATGTCTCCAGGCCTCATCTTCAGTAATAGTGAAATAAATAATAATGATTATTTCTGACTGGCAATTCTACTCAGTATTTACTGGAAGAGAATGAAAACACTGATTTGAAGAGCTATATACAGCCTTACGTTCATTGTGACTTTATTTACAATAGCCAAGGCACAGAAGCAAACTGTCTATCGACTAATGAATGAGTAAAGAAGATACAATACATATACAATGGAATATTACTCACCAGTCAAAAAGAATGAAATCTTGCCATTTGCAACAATATGGATGGAACTAGAGGGTATTACGCTAACAGAAATAAGGGACAGACAAATACCATATGATTTCATTTACATGTGGAGTTTAAAGAACAAAGCAAACGAACACACGAAACAGATTTGTAGATTCAGGAAACAAACTGTTGGTTGGGGTTTGGGGGGTGGTTTGGGGGGAGCAGGGGAAACGGGGAATGGTATTAAGAGGTATAAATTTCCACTTTTAAAATAAGTAAGTCACAAGGATGTAACATACAGCAAAGGGGATATCATCAATAATATTGCAATAAGGACAGATAGTAACTAGACTTCTTGTGGGGATCATTTCATAATGTATAAAAACGTTGCATCACTATGATGCACATCTGAAACTAATGTAATAAAAAAATAAGAATCCCTACCTAATAATCTGCTGGGGGGAGGGATAAATAAAATAACATGTGTGAAGCTCTAGCATTAGTGTCTCACATGTAGTAAGAATTCCATTATTGCCAGTAATTATCATTTCACACGGTAACTTATACCGGAGTTATTTGCATATATGCAAGGGACTCCCATTTGATTGTAAATCTCAAAAGGGCAGACACTGAGCATACTCATCTTTGTTTTTGTTTTTTGGTTTTCTTTCAGGAGCTGAAAACCCCTTGGAGGCAAAGACCTTTGCTTATTCCTCTAGATATTTGTTCCTAGCAAAGGGCCTGGCTGTCTCATGGTAAACAACGTAGTAACTACATTTGTTGAATGAATGAATGAATTAGTGCATGAGCAAATGAATGGAGAAATGAAAAACACAGTATAGTGAAGAGAATGGAAACCTGAGAACAGAGGGTGATTCCATATGCCTGTTATTTTTGCTTGAAGTTAATTCTCCGATCTCTGCTGGGATCTTGGCTGACATACATTTACTGGGGTTGACTAGATTATATAATTGCTGTTTTCTGTCTCGCACCACTGTGATTATGACTCAATGAGTGGATACATTTACGGTGCTATGTAAATAATAATTATTTTAATTATGGTTTGACCTGTACAATATATTCTAACAACGTAGCTGACTGTGCATTTGTGTATGTGTACTCTCGAGAGTGGTGGAAAAATCTCCTATTATGAAGGTACAAAGGAATCTCCCCTCCATGCACATGGTAATTTTAGAATTATAACATAGAGAAGTACAATGCCACTGCAATTATAGCAAGTTTGCAGAAAGAAATGGCTTTGAAATAGTATATAATCTAAGTGTGTTGTATTTAGATAATAGAAATTTTAATTTTATTGATGCTATTTTGTTTTCGGTGCCAGGAAAACGGGGGGGATGGCAATTTTTCAGGCCTCCTGTAAGACTACAAAAGTGCCTTCTAGGTTTAAGTGTGATGTAAGCGACACACCTTGTGTAGCATGCTCAGTCAAGTGCCTGGCATGTAGTATGTGCTCAGTAAGTATCAGATGTCGTTATCTGGCAACACCATATACGTAAGTAAGCATTTGATGTCAGTGATGCGTTGTATGCATTTTAAGAATGATCTCCAAGAGGAACTCAAATTTGACCCACGTGGTACCTGGTAGACCTTGATCAACCATAGCAAACGTTATTTTTGGCACTTGAAATGCACAAGGGACCATTTTAGACTCCTGATAGAGTGGAGAAAAGTTGGGGCCTGAGGGGAGGACACAAAGATGAATATCATAGGTACCTGCTTCTAAGGAATTTAAAATGGGATGAAAGAGGCAAAATGTTCATCGGATAATAACAGAACCCTAACTGAGCACTTACTACATGTCTGGCGGTACCTAGGAACTCTTACAATCTTCACACAGATGACATCAGTTGAGTAAGATGTCACAGACAGCAAGCACCTGACAAGATTCCAATCTGGGCTGTCTGACCCCAGTCCACACTCCTGACTCCTCCCTTAGATTGCCCCTGCTAAGGGTGTGCACATAGCAGGCACACAAGTGTAATCTTCAGAAAGGGGTAAGAAAACCCCTATAGGAACATTCCAGCCAAGAGATTGAGAAGGTGTCTCTGAGGACCGGCTTTGAGTTGAATTTTGAAACACAGGGGAAGGGAATATCAAGCAAGAGAGAATAGCGTCCTAGAGTCTCTGACAGTCCCCACCACACCCTGCAATTCTGGAGTCAATTCCTCCACTGGACTCCTACATCAACTACAGTCCCCTGCTGTACCCCACGTAGTACATTTGACTGCAATGGCCCCCATTAAATGTACATGCTGGAAATCTCTGTATCCTGAGCACCTAGGAGACCCTCCAGGGTTTTACTGCTGTGATCTACACCCCACTTCTCTTTTCCTGAAGTTAGATATTTTACATAACAAAATGACATTTGATTTTGCATACCACGTGCCCCCACAGAAACGCACATTTGTAGGGCATGAAGTTACGTTGACCACAAAGCTCGTTACTGGACAGAGTCTTGTGGCTAAATCAGTAGGATTACTGGAGCCAAAGTAAACCTTTTAAATGCATATGTCATGGAGGATGAATGCCTTCCAATTATCTGGAAGTTAATAGGGCATTTTAGATGAAAACGACAATAAATCCTACTTTTGTTCTCATCTGTATTTTTCTATCCTACTCACACACAGAGACTCTCTAGGCCAGTAGGAAAGATACAGCAGCAGTTGTCAAGTGGGTGCTATTTGATGGAATAGACAACAGAGGAAAATCAGGTTAGCACAAGGGGGGGCTGAACATATTTAAGAAATGCACAAAATTCACAAAATTACCAGCTTATAATAATTAATGCATTCTTAAAATTCTTGCCAGAAACATTACTTTTCACATTATCAAGTTCCGTCCAAATTGTTATTGAAATGGTGGACTATTTGAAGCATATTCTTTCTCACTCTAAAGTCATAGGCTTTAGGATCCGAGCCAGCTGACCCCAACACCTACATCACCCCCTAGGAATGATTTAGGGCCTCAGAAAAGGGCAATCCTCTTGGAGGACATTAGAGTGCTTCCTGGGGATATAGAAGGTGACTTGATTATTAAAAAATTCATTTCCTAAGGGTGCCTGGATGGCTCAGTCAGTTGGGCATCTGCCTTCGACTTAGGTCATGGTCTCAGGGTCCTGGGAACCAACCTCTCATTGGGCTCTCTGCTCAGCAGGGAGTCTGCTTCTCCTTCTCTCTCTGTGCTTATGCTCTCTCTCTCTTTCTCTCTCTAACAAATAAATAAAATCTTCAAAAAAAAATTCATTTCCTGGAATACTCAGACCTTCCCCCAGGAACTACAACATTTCTTCCTTCAGAAAACCTCTTTGGGGGATCCCTGGGTGGCGCAGCGGTTTGGTGTCTGCCTTTGGCCCATGGCGTGATCCTGGAGACCCGGGATCGAATCCCACATCAGGCTCCCAGTGCATGGAGCCTGCTTCTCCCTCTGCCTGTGTCTCTGTCTCTCTCTCTCTGTGATTATCATAAATAAATAAAAATTAAAATAAAAAAAAAAAAAAAAAAAAAAAGAAAACCTCTTTGGATTAACTATGATTCTGCTTTTTTCCCCAGAGAGTCCTTGCTCATAGACAAGCTCTGGGCTTCTTGTCTAAGCTGCTGCTTCATCCCTTAGGTTCTCGGTCTGTCCACTTCTGGCCAAGTGTTTTCCAGGTACCTAGGTAGAGAAACAAACAGAAGAAGAAAAAAAGAAAGAAAGAGAAATATGTAACCACAAACTGTGATAAAGTGCTGTGGGATTAGTTCCGTGAAGGGAAGTACAGGAGGGAGTGATTAGGGTTCTCCTCAGGACAGACTTAGCATATGTTAAGTTGTTAAGAGATAGGAAGGGTGGGAGAGAGGGTGGGACAGAAGGAACTTTTCCCAGGCTAAGGAAGAGGTGTGTGCAGGTCCAGAGGTGGGAAAGAGCTTGACAGATTTTCCAACCAGTGTAGAAAGAGGAAGAGAGTGATAAAGGGTGACATTGGAGGGCTAGGCAGGGCCACCTTTAATAGTCTGGATTTTGTTTTAAATTCATCTATAAGTCATTGAAGGTCATTAAGTAGGAAGGACATTGATCAGACTTATGAAAGCACACTGTCCATGACAAGGACTAAAATTAAAAAGATAGAGCGCCTGGGTGGCTTAGTCAGTTAATCATCTGCCTTGAGCTAAGGTCATGATCCTGGGGTCCTGGGATGGATCCCCACGTTGGGGGGGAGGGTCCCTGCTCAGTAGGGAGTCTGCTTCTTCCTCTCCCTCTGCCCTTCCCGCCCTCTTGGGTTCTCTCTCAAATAAATAAAATATTTAAAATAAGTAAATAGACAAAGAGTTGGCAAAGATACAAAGCAAATGGAACATTCACACGTTGTTAATGAGAGCATAAATTGGTACAATTACTTGGGAAATTGGCAGTATGTACTAAAGCGTGCACATTGCATGACCCAGCAACTCCACTCCTAGGTATATTGCCAACAGAAGTGCATTCACAGGCTCACCAAAAGACAGGCATCAGGATGTTTATAGCAGTATTATTCTTGATCGCTAAAAGCTGGAAACTATTCACGTATCCAACAACAATAGAATGGTCAAATAAATTGTGAATTCATACAATGGACTACTTCCCAGAAATTAGAATAAACAAACTGCAATTACAGGCAACACGTGGATGAATTTCATGAACAAAATGCTGACTGGAAGGAGTCAGACACAGAAGAGTACACCCTGTGTGATGCTATTTATCTATGATTCATATTGAATCTATGATTCAATGATAAAACTTTAAAGCAGGCAAATACCAATCTACGATGTTGGAAATTAGGACACTGGGTAACCTTGGAAGAGGCTCTTGTAGAAATGGCATGAGAAGATGTCTGGGATACTGGTCATGAGTGTGTTCATTGTACATAAAATCACTGAATTATACACTATAGTTTGTGTTCTTTTTGTATATATGTTATATTTCAACAATATCTATTTGACTTACATAAAAAGTATGTCTACATTTTAGAACGAGCACCCTGAGTGCTGTGTGGAGAATGATTGACAGTTGGCAAGAGTAGATGTAAAGAAGCAACTGGAAGGTGACTCCCGGTGAGAGGAACCTCTTGGCACCAGGGGGATTGGCACAGAGGAGAGGGAGAGGAAGGGATAGATTTTAAATTTTCCTGGGAGGTAAAATCAATGAAACTTGTTAATGGCCTGAATATGGGGGGTTAGGGAGAAGGAAGAACAAAGAAGACATCTAGATGTGGGGCTTGGGGACTGAGAAGATGATGGCATCATTACCTGAGATGGAAAAGACGGGGGGCAAATCCATAGTTTGTAAATCAAGGCTTCCTAGCAGCTCCATTGGTACAAGGTTGATCTCAGGGGAAGTGGAGAAGGTCAAAATGACTCAGAACACCTACAGCCTTGCCAGACCTGAGATAGAGTCTGTGGACAGAAAAAGAGGGGACATTCTTATTCAGAATGAGAACATTCCTTCCTAGGATTTTGCTGTCTCCAACTGCTCCCCACTCTCTTAGCTCTGGATCTTATAAGGCAACCTCTGCCACCAGGAAGGCAACAAAGATATCCTATTCTTTTTTTTCACCAGAAAGTAGAAAGTTCCCATCTCCTCCCCTTAGGTCATAGATAGCTGCCATTAAAGACTTTTTCTAGGAATAAAAGGAAAGGAAGCCAAATACGAACCAGAGAATGCGAAGAGAGGAGGAAAGTAGGAGTGCGTTCTGAGTTGTCTAGGGTCTGACCCAAACAATGGGGCACTGAGAGCCTGTAATGCTGAAGCTGCTGGACGCAGGCAGAGGTGTCACATCAGGGCGAGGCTGGGGAGGCAGCCAGGACCCTTTATGGTGGGCTTACAGGCTGTGCCAAGGGTTCTGGAACTTGATCTTTTTGGAGTTGGGGTTAGCAGTTGGGGGGCTGTGATCAGTCTGGAGGAGAGATACTGAGGACTTGAAATTGGGTGCTGGAGGCAAGAAGGGAGGAAAGGAAGAGGTGGGGCCAAGAAGATTGGAAGATCAATCTGAAGGTCTTAGGGAGGGACGCCTGGGGGGCTCAGCGGTTGAGCATCTGCCTTCAGCTCAGGGCATGATCCTGGGCCGGGATAGAGTCATGGAGCCTGCTTCTCCCTCTGCCTGTGTCTCTGCTTCTCTCTCTCTCTCTCTCTCTGTCTCTCTCTCTCTCTCTCTCTCACGAATAAATAAATAAAATCTTAAAAAAAAATGAAGGTCTTAGGGATTGAACAGATTCAGATGGGGAAGGAGAGGGCTAGTCAAGGATAATGCCCACGTGTGAGATACCCTCAGGACTGTGATGTCAACAAGTGAAAGAATACAGGATGGGATCTGGTTTAGAGGAGTGGCTTGAGATGGATCAGTTGAATCCTGACCTGGTCACAGCCTAAATCTTGCTTCCTACAAAAATCCCCATTGTTCCCACTGGGTCCAAGGGCCATTCCCAGGCGCTGAGTGACTGGTTGGCTGCATTTGTTCATATGCTAATGTTTGCTTCTTAACAAATAGATTTTAAACTTCTGGGAAATAGCTATTTCTTGTCATTTCTACAGTGTCTCTTCCTGGCCACCTAGCACCCAGCCTTGCACGTATTTAACGTGCCTTTTGAATTTTGTGGCATTTATATAGCGTGAACAATAGTCCTAGGAAAAAAGGCATAGGAAACGTGAAAACCTACCCCACTCAGATTACAGGAGGAAAAACACACATTTTACTTCTGAGTTCCTTGATCCGCAACTCTAACCCCATTATCCTAACTGCAAAGAGCATGATGGTGGGGGGGAGATCATTGCTGGGGGCCAGGAGGGCACCCAGTCTCCCCCCGCACCTGAGAATGATGGCTTGTCCAAGTCAGTATCTGTCCTATCCGCTGTCTGCGTCGCTGCCCTTACGCTCATGGCTGTGAGGGACACCGGATGAGCTTGCACATCCAGAAACACTCTTGGAAGGTGTCGAATGGCATAGGAGTATGAGCTCGTGGAAAATGGAAGAGAAAAACTGAAATTAATGGAGTGACCTGTACTTCCAGGGGTCGGTCCGGATTCAAAAGTATCCAAATAATTGCAATGTCTTTCATGTGTCCTTCAGGTCATATGTAGACATGACTGGCCTTTGTCCTCTGGATGGTAGGAAGTGACAGTGACATGAGGATGAGCTCTCTGTCACAGCTTAGAATGATTCTTACGATGGTCAGGGAGAGGACCGTGCATATGAACCAAGTGTCGTGGCAACTCTGCGCTCAAAGACCAAGTATTAAGCAGCATCCAGCAGACAAGCTCCTCCCCGGTCGACCAGGTGGGGTGGGAGCAGGGAACTCTTGAACAGCCAATTCCACTTTCTCAGATTTTATTGGTGGCTTGAGGGAAAGCAGACAACACTCGGGCAGATAAGATAGATAGATAACCACTATCTGAAGTGTGAGTCTGCAGTTTTAGATCGTCTTTTATTTGGAAATACATTCAATCTCATTTCAATGCCAGCACAAAACTTAAAAGATTCAACTCCACAGTCATAGACAAATTATTATTTTTTTTAAGATTGTCTTTCTTATTTATTTGAGAGCGAGAGCGTGCACACTCACACATGCATGAGCAGGGGTTGGGGCAGGGGCAGAGGCAGAGGGAGAAGCAGACTCCCAGCTGAGCAGGGAGCCAGATGTCCTGGGCTCTATTCCAGGACCCTGAGATTATGACCCGAGCTGAAGGCAGACGCTTAACAGGCTGAGCCACCCAGGCGCCTCAGACAAATCATTTTTTAAGTGTGGAGAATAAACATATAATGTGAAATTTTTACCTGCAATAATAAAGTAGTTCAGTAGGCTAGGTATTAGGTTACACCACATGAATTGCTGATGCTTACCCTGCTTGAGACCTACAGCAACAGCAGTTGCATGTGCCAGAGTTGTCAAGGGGACTCCAGATTCCGTCACTGGAAAATTCAGATGGCTCACGCGGATCTTGGACAGAATTTATATATAAGTTATTCTTCACCTTTTGCATGGCTGACAGTCTGGTGTGTCTCTGATTATCACAAGTTATACTGAAACGTGTCTTAAGTAGGCTTTTGTGTGTTTTTACAAATAAAACCACGCAATCGCACCCTTATTTAGCAGAAAATGGGATTGCAGTAGAGAATTAAATGCAGAGACTGGAAGTCATCATAATCTTGCCTGAATCCGACTAAAATGGAAAGAAGTGTTGGATCTCAATTATCAAAATTCTTCTGAAAGATGTAAGCTGTGTCAGTCGAGTGTTATCTGTATCTGTCGTAACACGACCTAGCCATAAAAGCATGCGTGTTTTAGTTGGATAAATCGCTCTGGCTCAATCGGCGTTACTGTTCCCCAGTGGAATAACACGGCTAACCAACAGGAATAATATCAGGTTGTTCACAGGGCTGCTATAGAAAACCATTTGATAAGAAATATTTTCCATGATGCCTGCCCGTTTTGGAGGGGGGATTTCCATAGGAGAATCTGAGAAAATTCAATCTGGTAGCTCCACAGTGCAGGCCCGGCTGTCAAAATACTGGTTTTATGGTAATGAATGCCAAGTGTGCCGTGGTATTCCTTGCCAACAGGTAAAATTTATGTTGTAATGTTTGAGAATTCCAATGATCAATGCAGACTAAACGTTAGGATGCCCTGTTATTTGCTATGGGAGCCAATTCTAGGCATTTTTTTTTTTTTAGAGATTTTATTTGTTTATTCATGAGAGACACAGGGTAGGGGGGCAGAGACACAGGCAGAGGGAGAAGCAGGCTCCATGCAGGGAGCCTGACGTGGGACTCGATCCTGGGTCTCCAGGATCACACCTGGGGTCAAAGGCAGGTGCTAAACCGCTGAGCCATCCAGGGAATCCCCAATTCTAGGCATTTTGATGTGAGTTGAATTTCAGTTCAGGTCCTGAGCGATCTCTGTGAAGTCCCTGCCTGGGGGCCTTGAAAACTTCTCTAGAGTAGCCCACAGAGGCAAGGGCTATCGCCCCTGATGCTGGTGGACAGCATGACCTCCTCTGTCTCCACTCTGGCCTCTGCGCCTTTGCTTAAACCCTTCCCTCTGCAAGGACCCCATCTCTCCCCTTTCTACCGTGGGTAGTCTACTCATCATGCTCAGGTCTTAGCTCAGACACTGCCCCCACAAAGTGCTCCCCAACCTGTGAGGTTGGATAAAACGCCCTGATCCTGTGCTTTCAGGGCTTTATGTTTCTGCCTCTACGTTCTCACCTATCACCAGACTTTTCTTGTGGACATGACCCAGCACAGAGCCTGACGTCTGGTGGGGGGTTGGCAACTGGCTGTATCTCCTTAGTGGTTTAGTTTTAATTGCATCATGCACCCTCCTCCCCTCCCCCTTGCCCTGACACACAAACCTGAGTGCTGTGAGGATGTCTCCAGGCAGGGTCAGACATTCAAGGCGAAGCTCAAGCCTACCCAGGGCTGCACTGGAACTGAACCCGTTTCTAGGGGTGCAACGGGAGTCTTAGGAAAGGGAGAGACCCTGACTTGGTTCCTCTCCAAGAACAGTTGGGCTTCTTTTTACACACAAATGTTGACTTGCTGAGTGGACTTAGATCCTGAGCTGGCCTCTTGCGTCCTCTAGTGGTTCAAAGTCACAGCCCGGCACAGGGAGAACTCCAGGACAGCTCAGAGGTTTTTATTCTTTCTTTAATCCGAGTTAACCATTTATTTAGACATCTCCCAGGCAGTGAAGTCATTTCATAAATACACTTGGGGAGCAACACAATAATTAACCACATTCACACACAATGAGGAACTTGGGATATCTTGTGGAATCCTTGAAGGGCCCTGAGTTCTTTATTTTGTAGTGCAAACTCTTAATCGGCTTTCTGGGCCCAGTGGATAACTGAAAACGTGCTTTAATCAAAGGCAATCGTTCTGTCATTGTCGGCCTGTGAAACATTAGCTCGGGGAGCTGGATGACAGCACGCCTTCCTCTTATCTCCCTGAGACTGCTCCACCCCAAGGACCAGATCTGGTGTTGTCTTGGTTATATTCAAATTTTATGATAGGCAATCTCAAGGGAACCCAAGTGTCTCCTTCGAACAAGGACAATCCCTTAGATGAGCGTGTTCGATCATTCTGTGGTTCAATATCAGAACGTTACTGTTCCTTGGGGGGCACTAGAAACTGTCATTTCCAGAAACAGGAGGGTACGCTTTGCTATCTTTGCAACTGCCCCAAACCCATACTTCTTGCGGGACCTAACTTTTTGAATGTCTTAAAATATAAAAGCCGAATGGGGGCGTGTGGGTGACTCAGTTAGGCGTCTGCCTTCGGCTCAGGTCATGTTCCCAGGGTCCTGGGATCGAGCCCCACATTGGGCTCCCTGCACAGCAGGGAGTCTGCTTCTCCCTCTCCCTCTGCTTGTGCTCTCTCTCTCTTTTTCTGTCAAATAAATAAAATCTCTTTAAAATGTAGCAGAATATAGCTACTTTCCTCAGAATTGCTCACAGCTTTAAATATCACCTCCTCAGAGGACTATTCCTTGAGGATTTGGAGCAGCTCTGGCTTCCTGTGATAGCCTCCCGCATCACTGGATGATGGAGGAGCACTTGTCACATGTGCCATTTAACCAGGGCCTGGGTTTGCTTTCCTTTGGTCTCCCCCTGCCCCCCGAAGCTGAGGCCCATAGTGCAGAGGTCTTGTTTGTTCCTCTATGACAGCATCCCTGAGTCTAGCACAATGCCTGGCACAGGGGGTGTCAGATAAACACTTGTCAACTGACCAACAGAATCCAGAGAGGTAAAAGCTAAGGGGAGGCTGATTTTGCTCCTTAGTTTAGGTCAATGAGGACCCCCTTCACTCGAATTCTGAGCGGAAAGAATTTATGCTGCAAGACTCAGTGATAGCTGAGTTGCGGGGTTGAGGTCAGCCCCCAGATGCCACATCTGCAGCTGCAGATGGAAGGCAGGGAGAGGAGAGACCTCCTGAAGCTTGCTTCAATGGGCCGGCAGAGGGGCCAGGTGGTAGTTGCCCTAACCTCCCTGCATGTTTACTTTCAGGAAGCTTCTATTACCTGGAAATATGGGCATAAAGTTCAGATTTCTGAAAGCGTATCTGTAGAGTCCTAAAAATCAAACAGGAATGGAAATATGTTGAGGACCTGGAGGCAGCAAAGAGAGAGGGCCAGAAGTGTGCAGACTGTGAGACTATCCTGAAGGGTAAGAGCAAGAATGTAATGAAAAATGAAAATAGGAGACCAGGAGAAAGGATGGGGGAAAGGGAGCTAATTCATACCCTGTCTCTTTGAGAGTCTCCTTTTCATTACTGACTATGCAGAGACAAATAAAGTTGAATAAGCACCATGCCTGAATTGAACGTTGTAGCACGCACACACACACACACACACATTTGTGCTCAGATTCCCCCCCTTTTTAAAAAGATTTTATTTATTTTTGAAAGAGAGCGCATGAGCAGAGGGAAGGGGAAGGCAAGGGGTAGGGGGAGGAGCAGACTCCCTGCTGAGCAAGGAGCCCCATGTAGGACTCAATCCCAGGACCCTGAGATCATGACCTGAGCCAAAGGCAGGTGCTTAACCGGCTGAGCCACCCAGGCGCCCAGGAATACTGTCCATGTGAGCAGGGCAGCAGGGAGACATCCAAGCCTTGGTGGGCTTGATGGGGATGTCATGCAGCTGTGATGTGTTTCTGCTCTTCTATCCCCAGTTTTCATTTTGGGGCAAAGGTGATTGTGTTTGAAGTTAGAATGGACAAATACGTTCTGATTTTGTTAGCACCAAGCTGGGCTGGCAAGAACAAAAAAATTCAAAATAAGAGACTCCATGAGAATGACTAATGATTTCATTTTTTTCCAACATTTTCAAGAAGACAGTAGGTAGTCTTTCAGGGTGTTTGGAGCTTGGGAGGTCAGGGGGCCTTCCATGTATTCCACCATCGTGCATGGTTTCCATTTTCAAGGTTGCCTCACAGTCTAAGATGGTTGCTGAAGCGCCAGTCATAGGTCTGCTTTCCATCTGGCCAAAAGACCAGGTCAAGAAGGATGTGCACTTTACTATTAAGGACATTTGTTGGCAGCTGCACCCATGACTTCTGCCAATGTCCCATTGACCAGAGCTTTTTCTTTATGACCAGATCTAGCTACAAGAAAGAAAAGTTGTGTCCCAGGAAGAAAAAAAAATCAGAGGCTTAATTACGGGGAGAAGGAAGGGAGAATGATTACTAGGGGACAATATGTAATCTTTGTCACTGAAATCTTACTTTTTTTTTTTTTTTTGTCCCTGAAAGTAAGCCCTGCCTCAATCTTTCCAGTGCATGGGTGCATGGTGAGGGGCCAGGAGTGAGGGGTAGAGAGCTAGCACTAGCGCTTGAGTATCCTTAGGACAAGGATCTGGCTTCAACCCCACTTGGGTCTTTGGGTGATTTGATTCCAAACGCGGATACAAATGTGTATTTAAGAGTGTGAATGACAGAAACAGTAATCTGGTAATAATTAAAGTTCTCATAAAGAATGTGTATCACCACTTGAATTCAAAACTACCCGATATGTCTGGCCACAGTTTATAGTGCTGAGCTTAGATGGTAAGTGTGGACAGCGCTTCACAATTAACTCCCATACAACCCATTGTATGGATTCAGAGATGACACCTGAATATTCAGGAGATAAAGATTCCTGGCTCTTCTTTCTCAGCCTCTTCTCTGTCCCCCGGGGGTGGGGGTGGGGTGGGGGTGGTGGTGGCGCAGAATGCCGCTTTACCCACAATTCTGTCCTGGATTTTCTCCTCGTTTGACTCTTGCCTTCGGAAGCGTTTTCCAACATATCATTTTAAGACCGGGCTCATCATTTTCCTCCCCAACTTTGTGTTCCTTGTGTCCCTCACCTGAGCACCAGCACCAGCGAGGGCCTAAACCTGGGACTCCATTCTCCCCGGGGGCTCCCATTCAGTCGGGAAGGGGAAGGGTGTGCACTCTACTTTCTCCTTTCAGATGCACTTTCTCCCAATCCCCCCCACCCCCGCCCCTGCTGTGAGCCCTGGGGCCATGGAGGCCTCCACCTCAGCCAGTTGAAACCAAGGTGGGGGGCCACCCTGCCTCCTGGCACCTTTCTCTAGGATCTGGCCTAAAATCCAACTCTGCCCCAGTCTTGTCCTTCCTTGAACCAATTGTGGAGCTTCCCTACAATGAAGTCCAGACTCAGCACAGCCTGGAAGG
Source organism: Canis lupus dingo (assembly GCF_003254725.2). Classification (NCBI taxonomy): domain Eukaryota; kingdom Metazoa; phylum Chordata; class Mammalia; order Carnivora; family Canidae; genus Canis; species Canis lupus. Next base: position 47,132,487 of record NC_064255.1, read on the forward strand.
CCCCATGATCTGGCCTCCCTCTTGCTCCCCCCCATCTGGCTCTTTCCATGTTCCAGCCATTCCAAGCTTTTTTTTTCACTTCTGATGACCTTGTGGTCTCTGTCTCTCACCTCCAGGCCCCTGCACAGGAGATTCCACGCCAGCGAGACTGTTCTCTCTCTTAGGTTCAAAAAGATGTCCCTCTCCTCTAAGAAGTCCCCTGCGATGCCCAAGTTGGGTTAGGCTCCTCCTACGTGATCCACATCACTGCACCCCTCTAAAATTTGAGTATAGCACTATGTAGTGCAACTGTATGTTTAACTGATTGATTGTTTAACCCGTCTGTAAACTCTGCAGGCAGGGCTGTATCCTCACCACTTGGCACAGAGTCTTGGGCATCGTAGGTTCAGTAAGGATGCCTTGTATTGAACTGGAGCGCCTCCCAGCCCAGGCTGGAGATCCCAGTTGCACACATTCTGGAAAGTTTGGGAAGGTCCTGTGGCCCACGATTCAAGACTATGCCCGGTGTGCCTTCGCTAGCCATCTTCTTCTTAAGAGTCTCACAAAGCAATGATTGTTGCCCCAGTGGGTGCGCTCTCAGTGCTCTGCAGTGAGGCTACAATGGGGGAAACTTGGGTGGCCAGACAAGAATCTTCTAGCCACTTCCCCGAAGGCAAGGACCATATCCATTCTGCTTACTGCCGTATCACTAATGCCCATAGACAGGAGACTTAATGAATGTTTCTTGACTCAATGAATCACTCTCCAAAGTTGAGAAGAAACTCTGATTGGCACACACCATGAGTTTTTGATGAATTAAAAAATGGCAAAAGAGGGGAAGTCTGGTGGGGGAGGGTAGCCATGCCTGAGGTGCAGGCCTGGGGACACCTTGCCCTACCAGGTGCATCCTCTCAAAGTCAGGGCGTGTGGTACACAGCCCCATAAGACAACCAAGGGGTTCCCTAACTGATCCCTACCCCAAACTCCACGTGCTGAGGCCTCCTCAGCCTTCCTTCTTCCTGGTTCTTGTGTAGCCCCTCTGGCTGGTGAGGCCAGGCAGGTCTTCTCATTTTCAATTCCTTTCTTTACCCTTCCTGGCTCTCCCTCCTCCTGCCCTCTTGCCTGGGGCTCATTTTCTTTTCTTTCTTTCTTTCTTTTTTTTTTTTTAGAAGGGCCTGAGGCTTTGGGGAGTAATCGCTCAGAATCCTGACACCACTGCTCCCATCCTTACTTGAGAATATGAAAGAGAAAGCTAGACTGGCTTTCCCCCAGCACTTGAGGTCTGTCCAAGGGAACTGGAGATGAATGTGACAGTAACAATGTCTGTGGAAAAGCCTGAAGAAGTGAGAAAAGGATACCATTTATTTAGCTCTTTCCTGGGCTTCACATGCCTCATCTCACCTGATCCGCACAACGATCTGGGGATGCAGACATCACATCCGGGGATGCAGACATCACACGCATTCGTGTAGGTGAGGAAACAGAAGCTCAGAAACATGACCTGTCTTGACCAATCAAGCTGTACCTGGCTCCAGGACACGGTGAGGCAGATGGAGGCACTGCTCTATGCAATTTCTTAACCCCTCTGACTTTGCTCACAACCTACAGGGTTGCCTTGGGGATTAAATAACACCCCGATTAAATAATGGGGCCCCTATTCAAATTTATGTGCTATGCTTAACGCAATTGTGGAACACAGGTCCCAGTGGCTTTCCACTTCACAACGCCTCGGCTGGATTTTTTTTTTTTTAAACATCACAGAGCCTTGCTGTACTCCTGGGACTTCCACAGGACAAGGCCCTTTCTTCAGTCAGGCTGACCTACACGCAGCCAGCCCTCCCAAGCCACAGCTGTGTGTTGGAAAGCTGGCTGCTCAGGCCCCTAATAAAGAGCAGACCTCCCAATCTCTTCATTCCCTCTCCCTCCCCTCACGTAGGTTTTCAAATTAAAAGTAACCCAAAGCTAAATCCTTAAGAGAAGGCAAGGGGGGTAAGAGGCCCCAAATTCTGGGAGATGGAGAAAGTTCGGCTCTCTCAAACAGGATCCTGAAAATCCAGACCCAGAGGGAGTGCAGTCCTACCACATTTTTTCCCAATTCTGAGGATTGTGGGCCCACCTGGGCTGGGCCGGGCCCCAAAACAGAGTTCCCAGTCTCTGGTCCTCTGGGAGGTCTGTAAGCAGGCTGCGCGGTTAGGGACCCTAGGAGACCTTGCAGCTCCGTCTCCAGCCACAGGAAACTGCTGCCTACCTCTCCCTGGACACAAGTCCGGGGAAAGAAAGACCCAAGGAACCCAGAAGAGACGCTACCCCCTTAGCTAGCCAGCAGCCGCCAAGGAAGAGGAGGTGTGAGCGGAGTCCTGGACAGAGAACCGTCACCCCAAGTCACACACTTAGCCAGTCCGGACCCCTTTGGAGAACCCTTCCTCCTGCGCTGCCAGGACTTGGGCCTCTGCATCCTGAACGTGCACAGAGGCTCAGAGCAAGTTTCCGAGCCTGGGCTGGGGCAGACCCGCGGCAAGGGCGGAGTCCGCCCCGCTCCCCTGCCCTCTCCGCGGGGACCCCACATCTGGGCGCCACATCCACACGCCTCCTCTGAGCCTTCCCTAGGAAGGTCCCTTTGCGAGGCCCAGGGAGGCGGCTCTTCCAGGCGCAGGCAAGTACGGAAGAGGTGGGGGGGGGGGGGGGAAGGGGTAGTTAGAGCCGCTTTCTTTCGCCAACCGCCAAACGGTTTGCATTTTCAAATTGTGAAGCTAGAGATGGGCCCCCACCCCATCAACTTCATCTTTGGGGCGGGGGGCAAAAATATCACAAGTTTGTTTCACTGCGACGTGCACAACGAAGGGCTATGGTAACCGCTGCAACCCTAAGTCTTCTAAAGCAAAAGGACCTTCTGAATTCTCCAAGGAAAGCAGAATTGGGGGTGGAGCTGTAGAGCAGGGGAGTAGGGAGAGGAAACAAAAACCCCCAGCTCAGCGGGGAACGCCCACCCCCCCTCGCGAGAGCCAAAGGTGTGTGGCCGGAGCTGGGGCTCAGGGTGCGGAGCAGCGGGGGCCGGCGGGGCGAGCCTTGGAGCAGGCCGGGGTGCAGGAGGGGCGGAGATTTTGTTGTTTTTGGGGGCCGTTTTGGCTTGGGTGTACAGGGCTTGCGGGGCCCGCTCTTTGATGGCTGGCTCAGCTTCAGGGCTTTGATGCCCTTGCATCCACTTTTCTGTCGCCCGCGGGCCTAGACGAGCGAGGCCACCACGCCAGAACCGCCGTGCCCCCTGCGGCTCTCCCCAGACCTCTGGGCGCAGCCCCGAACTCCGGAGTTAGGCCTCCCGCCCTGAGGGTCGCAGCCCCCAAGACTCGCGGTCTGGGGAGGAAAAAAAAAATCCTCCTTTTTAACCCCGTGAGCATTGCTCAAGGGAGAAACGCAAGAGGTTAAGATACGAGGCGGGGTGCGGGCTGGGAGCTCCACGTCGGTGAAAGTCACTCCAGGGCGCGCACGGGTGGCCTGGTCCCCCGCGGTGCCAGGGGCCGGAGCCGGGGGTGGGGGTGGGTGGGTGAAGAAAGGACCTCGCAGTCCCCTTGGCCAGCGGCGCTTCCAGCCCCTGGCCATCCAGGACCACCCAGGACCCCGGGCGCGCAGGGAGCAATCTGGAAAGATCTTAGAACAACAAGGGAAGAGCGCGGCTGCCCACCCCCCCCCCTCCCCGCCCGGGCCCGGCGCGCCGCAGACCCGTCCTCTCCCGAAGGCTCGGACCCGCGGCGGAGGGCGGACGGCAGGATTCAAACCCGCCTATGAGCCGTGGGAGGCGCGGGTGGGTGGTGGCTGCCGGGGCAGGACGGGTGTCGAGGCACGAACCGCCTCTTTCCAGGGCCTCCAGCCCCCAGGTGGCTCCCGACCACTGGGTTTATTTTGCTTTTGCAGGGGAGGCAGATGTTGACCTCGCTCCGTCTTTGCTCGGCCCAGACTCGGCGAAATCGTCCCCCGCCCCCCGCCCCCCAACCATTTGCTTCCCTGCGCCACCCCCCACCGGTGCGCTATCCCGGGAGTCAGCATCCCAGTCCTTTAAACCTTCTGGAATGTCACACATGGAAACCTTTAGCAAATGTTTGTTAATGATCATAACAAAGGCATCATTCAAATTAGGCAGGTAATTACTACCAGAAGGACAACTGGGTGCGCGCTTGCTCATCCATTCTCCATGCTTCCAAGTCGAGAGGAGTTACGACCCGAAGACACCCCCCTCCAGTCCCCCCAGCCCAGCCCAGCCTGCTTTTCAGGCCCCTTTAAGCATCTCTGAAATGAACTGTGAAGTTACCATTTGTGGGCGGGGAGCCCAGTGTTCAGGAGACCCCGGCGCGACTGGGCTGGCAGTTTCCCAGAGCAAAGCAGGCCTTCCTGGGTAGGCTTTCTACCTTGCCTCCTCGTCTTTGGGGTATTTGATATAAAAACTCAGATCTCAGCTTGTCTTTATTAATAGCATGAAAGCCAGCCCCCGCCTTTTCCTATTATTCCGCACGCTGAATTTTTTTTTTTTTTTTTTTTTTTGGTGGGGGGAGAGGGAGGTGCCGCGCGGGCCGGTTCATTATCTACAAGCATTACGGTATCCTGTTAGCATTCCGAACAAGAGGCTGTTCATATATTTGCCTTCAATGATTTCCTGAAGGAACATGTGGAAGTAATAGTGAGCAGTGCAGTCACCCGGACTGAAGATGCACGAGAGGCGGGCGCGCAGAAGAGCTGGGGTGGGGGGTGGGGTGGGGATGGGGCCCCTGGCCCAGCCCCGGGCGTCTTCCCGAGCCGGACACCCCAGGAGCCCATCCCGGGGCGGCACAGGACCCCACACTTTTCTGTGTGACCCTCCCCTGCCGGCTGCTCCTTGTCCCCCCTGCTGATGCGGGAGGAGCTGACGGCTGTCCGACGTTCCAGGCTCAACCTGGACGCCCTGGCCATTCCGAGAGTGCGGAGGTGGAGAGGGGGTGGGGATCAAAAATGACCCCTTCCACCCCACCGGAGAAGGCGCTCCCCTCCCCCTCCGTCCCTCGCACGCCCCACTCGGCCTCCTAGCCCGGTTCCTGGAGCGTCAGCGCCCCCTTTCCTCCGCGAGCGGAATCGCGCCCTCCCGGTACCGTGTCTCGCCTCGCGCCGTGGGGTGGGGGGGGGGCGGGCAGAGGATTTGGGGTTCAGCTCAAGCCCTAGGGCGTCGGTAAGCTGCGTGCTCTGTGGCGGGGGGCGGGAGGGGGGTGCGCGGAGGTGCACCTTCCCCGGGACGCCGAGGTGGCCAGGTTGGCCGCAGACGATTCCTCCCAACGCCCAACCCTGAGTCTTATTTCGTGTGCAGGATAGAAGCCAGGGCAACCTCGCCCGGGTCCCCCCGCCCCACCTCATCCCCCCAAAACAAAGACGCGACAAGATAAGTGGCTCCGAGGGAGTAAAGGTCGTTCTGTCGGGGAACGTTCCAAACCTACGCAGACCCTCGAGTCTTTGCACCTTCTTTCAAACCCGTTTACAAAGCAACACAAAACAAAACCGAAAACAAAGACCATCATCTTCCCACTGGACCCAACAGTTTGCCTGATACCATTAAAAGAGTCAGCGACTACCCGGCACTTTCCCTTAAAAGACCCCCAAGTTGTAAAGACGCAACCGCTTGGGGACCTCTCCGGACAGGCCCCCCAACTAACTAGCAGTTTCTACGGAAGGGACATTTCTCGATTCCAGATGTACACTCCTCCCGGGCATTAACTGCAACTTCGCGAGTTGTGTTTCTTTCCAAGAGCATGCAGAGCAATAGGGCAGCGTAGGAGACTATGCCCCTACATCAGGAGGCCGACTCCTTCTGGAAGTGATGGGCAGTTGGTATTTTCACGGACCTCTTTCCCGGCAGAGCATCAACACCTCCCCCCTTCCACCACCCCCACCCCATCTGGTCTGCTTCTCCCCGCCCCCCCCCCCAGTTGTTGTCGAAGTCTGGGGGTTGGGGCCGGACCCCCTGATTGCGTAAGAGCGAAGAGCGAAGGCGCAATCTGGATGCGTGGAGGCTCAGAGCGCACGGAGTTCGGGAGAAACTTTTATTTTGAAGAGGCCAAGGAGGGGGGCGCTTCATTTCCTGACAGCTATTTACTTAGAGCAAATGATTAGTTTTAGAAGGATGGACTATAACATTGAATCAATTACAAAACGCGGTTTTTGAGCGCATTACAGTTGGAGCTAGAGAGAGAAAAACAGAGAAGGGGACTACAGGAGAGAGGACTGGAAGCCGTGGACACTTTTTGCTCCCTATGTAGGATTTTCATTACGAATTGACATAGGAGGAGAAGGTAAGAAAGGAGAAAAAAATAATGATTTTTTTTGTTTCTAAGAGAAGTCCTTGATCAGGCCCCTTTGGGCTGGAAGTGAAGGAACTTCACTCAAACTTTGGGCGATGAGGAAAAAAAAAAAAAAGGAGTGGAATTCCAGCTGTGTGTCCAGAGAGTCATTTATTTTGAATAAACTTCACTTGGAGGAAAGATAACCATAGAGTTAGAAAGTCTAGGGATTAAAAAAAAGAAAAAAAGAAAAGAAAAGAAAAAGCACACATTTTCCAGGCCTATTTTTAAAAGCAGTGTTTTTCTAACAAGTCCATAGCCTCCCGAAGAAATTTGTTTTAGGCTTACATTTTTGAGGTTTCTTTTTGGGGCTGGGGGGGGGGGTGGTATTCGTGTATACCGGGACGGGCACCAAGTAATGCTGGGAGTGGGGGCAGAGGTGTTTGCCCTCTTCTTGGCAGTAGGTCCTGGAAGGCGACAGGTTTTTAATGAGTATTTTCATTCCTCGCCCGCGGTTTGGCGGGACAGCGCTGCAGCCGGCGGTGTGGAGCGCGGCGGGGGCCCTGGGTGGGGGGTGGGGTGGGGGGAGCGGGGCGCCGAGTGGGGCGCGCGCCGGGCGGCGAGGAGGGGAGGCGTGAAGGGCTCGGCTGGAGCGGGGCCGGACCTGGGGTGCCAGCCGGGGGCGCTTGGCGCCGGCCGAGGGCGCGTAATTACTGGACGGCGCAGCGCCGGGTGCGAGCCGGGGCCAGACACAGCACCGCGGCGGCGGCTGCGAGGCGCGCGGAGGGGGCGCGGGCGTGGGCGAGGGGTGGGGGGGGGGACACCCCGGCGGGGTGCGTGCCGGATCCGCGGGGCGGGAGCGCGAGCGGGCGCCGGTCCCGCAGCGCGCGGGGGTCGTGCGCCCCTGTGCGGGGGCGCGGGCGCGGGCGGCGGGCGGGCGGTCTGGAGTAATGACAAACACATTTGGCCCCGAGTGAAGGAGTCGTCGTCGCCTCGCATTCCAGCGAGTGGGATTTGAGGAATTTCGAACCGCGCTCCGAGGGGCCCTCATTGTGCGCTGGGGTCCCCACCTCCACTCCTCTCCGCGCGCGCCCCCTTTCCTCGGTGGAATCGTTTTGGTTTTTTGCTTTTTTTTTTTTTTTTTCTTACACCCCCGCCCTCCCCTTTGCAAAGTCCGGGACTCCTCTGCTGCCCGGTCCCGGCCACAGGAAGGAAAGAAGGAAGATCGCCAGAAAAGTGTAGAACTTCTCTTGGGGGAAGTTAGGGACGCCTCGGAACGGAGAAACTGGGTCCCTAGGTAAGAGGAAGATGGTAGGCGAACCGTGCTCCCCACCTCCCGCCGGGCACCTGAGCCCAGGTCCGCACCCCCCCCCGCTCGCGTGTCCCTTTCCTCGCGGGGATGCGTGGCACTCGCCGCCCGCGCTCGCCCTGCGCTGCTGGGGCCGCAGTGCCCGGGTCTGCCCCACTCTCTGCGCCGGCCTCCTGGGCGGCTTGGGGGGGGGTCCCCTCCTCGCGCCCCTCCCTCCTTCTCCGACCATCCGCGTGGAAATCGGCTTTTGCTCGTGAGATTAACTTCTCCGGGGTGGGGGGACCGGCGGCGTCCACTTGGCTCGGAAGCAACTGGGCTCAGCGGTCCTGGTCGGAAAGGGTCGCAGCCGGCTGGGAGCCAGAGGGACCCGAGGACGGCCGCCCTAGGGGCCGGGGGCCGGGGGCCGGGGGCAGGGGCCGGGCCGCCGGGCCAGGTGTGCGGGAGCTGCAGCGTCCTGGCCAAGCCCTCGGAGCGGGAGAGGCGCTGGCTGCCTGTGGGTTGGCCGCGCGCCCTTCCAGCGGCCGGAGCGCCGGTCCCTCTCCCCGCTTCCCTAACCCTGCGAAGACCTCGGGCTTGCAGAGCGGGCGCCTGGGAGGGCCGGCCGCTCCCTCCACCTCCCAGGGTGAGGCCGACCCGCGCCGAGCGGGAGCCTGGATGGCCTTTAGCGGGTCCGGACTGCCCCGAGCCCGGCCCAGCTGCCTGGAAAAGCCCCGGGCTGCGCCCTGTGGGAAATGGCTTTTTGGCTCCGCAGCCGAATTGCTCAACGTTTTGGAGCGACTCGTCTCGCCGCAGTCGCTCCCGAGCAGAACTAAGGCAGCTTTTTTAGGGCCGGGGACATCCGGGGCACACGGGCACGACAGCCAGGCGCAGGGCTCCCGGGACCCACACCCCCGAGCGCGGCGCGCGTCCGGGCTGCTGGAGGGAGGGACAGGCGCTGCCGGCTGGCGCGCCTCGCCCGCACCCCTGGTGGCTCTGGTTTTAACACCCCCCACCCCTTTCCCTGCGTCTGACCCGCTCCCACTCGGACCCTGGCGCCTGTGCTTCGCATCCCTTCCCAGTTTTCCTTTCCTCCTTCCACTATCTTGGTTTTCCTCCTTCCACTCTCCGCCTGCCTCGCTCCCCGCCAGGCGAGGGCCCGTCCTTTCTCGCCTTGACACCCCGCGCTGTCCCTGCTCCGAGGCTCCCACACAGTCTGGTTTTTGGTTCGACCCAAGCGTAGCTCGAGTGAGTCCCCACAGCGGGGATGGGGGTGGGGGCGGGAGGCAGAAGGAGGAGGTCGGGGTGGGCGTAGGGGGGGAGGCTCCGGGAAGGAGAGGGTGGGTGACCCTCGGCCCTCGCACCAGCCCTTAGGGGGACCGAGAGGGACCCAAAGCAGAACCCCGGCTCCCGGCCCCAGGGCTGCTTTCTTCCCGGGACGCGGACTGGGGAGGGGTGCAGGGGGAGGAGCATCGGGCCAGGCTTTCCAGCTGCAAACGCGTCTGGCGCCGAGGCGGGCCCGTCCTGTGCCTCCTGGGGACCGGCCGTGGGCGGCGCGCAGCGCCTGGACGCGTCCTGCGGACGTGGTGGCCAGCGCCTTCCTGCACACCCCGCAGGGTGGGACGCCCTCTGGCCTGCGGGGAGCTGCGACCGGGTTGCATGTTGCCGATGGACGAGCGGCACTTCTGGGGGGGGAGCCAAAGCCTGCTCGGGGACCGAAAGGTGCGGCTCTCCGCGTCCCTGGAGTGTGGCCGGCGGGGCCCCCGCGCAGCACCAGCCGTCGGGGTGCGGGGGGGAGGCCCCGCGCGGTTCGCGGGCTGCGGCCAAGTGGCTGGTCCCCCCTGCGCTCCGGCCCGGGCTTTGCCGGTCCACGCCGCTGGCCGAAGCGGCTCTGCGGCGTTTCCTTTTGTTTTAACCTGAAGAGGGAACCCGGAATCGGCTGGGAAAAGAGATTGGGGTAGCTCAAGGGGACCTCGGGTTTGGGGCGCTCCCCGCCCAGCCAGCTGCAGCCCTCCCGTGCCCCGAGACACGCAGGCGAGGGGCGCGAGGGTGCGCCGGACGGCGGGGCGCAGAAGGGAGCCCCCGGCAGCGGCGGGGGGGTCGCAGCCTGCGCGCCCCGGGCCTTCCCCCGCCTCCGTGCCGCTTGCGCGCCCGTAGGAGGCGCTGGCGCGCGCCTGTAACCCTAAACCCCCGGGCCCGCGTCCCTCCGCCCGGCCCGGCCCCCTCCCGGGTCTCCGCCGAAAACAATGCAAACGCGCAGCGCCGTGCCCGGGGCGCCGCGGCCGCTGCAGCCAGGCCGGGAGGGCGGCCCTAGTTAGGGACGCCACACTCCACGAGCGGGAGGCCGTGGCCGCCGAGCCCGGAGACCGAGCGGGAAGGGAAGGGCCGGCGCGGGTTCGCGCCCGGGGTGGGGGTGGGGGGCGGAGGGGGGCGCGGCGGGGCAGGAGGCGGGGCCGCGCGGACCCGCCCCCGCCGAGGTGGTGGAGCTGCGGGGCCCGGCTGCGCTGTCGGGGACCGGAGCCGAGCGCGCGAGCCGGTAAGATCCGCGGGGCTGCCGCGCCCTCTGGCGGCCTTCGGGGGCGCGCGCCGCGGGCTCTGCGCGGGGCTGGGGCGCTGCGTGGGGCGCGGGGGACCGGCCCCGGGGTCGCCTCTGCGGCCGCCGGGGGCCTCGGGGAGACGCGAGCGGGCACGAGTGGGTGGCTCAGGAGGCGCTGGGGGGCTGCGGGGATGGACCGGGGGCGTCGTGGTGCCCGAGCGGGGGACGAGCGGAGGGGGTAGGGCCTCGGGCGCCTTTGGGGGTGGCCGCCGACCCCTGGCGAGGGTCGCCCCTGGGCTGCCTGTTGTACGAGTCTGCGCTATTGAGCAACGGAACAGTCGTTTCCAACCAGCCAGCGGTTCGCGGCGGCGCGGGTGACGCGGGGTGACAATGGCCTGCGAACAGGTCAGGCTCCAGGTCCCCCCCCGCCCCGCGCGGCCCCAGGTGGCTTCCCTCCTGCAGGTGGGCGCCGTCCCCGGGGCGGGGAGGCCGCGCGGGAAACAAAGCCCGGGGCCGACCCTCCGACCTCCTCTCCGGGGGCTCCCCCGGGGTGCGCGCGCCGCCCTCGGACCCGCTCGCCGCGACGGGCCTGCTGGCTGCCCCCCGCCGAGTTCTCCCGGGGTCCCCAGGACGGCTAAGCGTTTGGGGCAACAGCATCGTCGCCCTATGGCTTCCATTCCGTGGGGTCCGAACTGAGGTCACCCCGAAGCCTGAAAGTACGATCCAAGGGAGGAAGAGATTGGAAGCTAAGATTTGGGACATTTTAGCGCAGAAGGTCTGAGAGCTGCATCCGCGTCTCCGCGGACCCCGGGACGCACGTCCTTGGACCAACACTGGCACCTGCTGGCCGCGCCGGGGAACTGCAACGACCCTCCGCGGGACCGGGCTTCGCGGAGATTCTAAAAAGCGTGTCGTGGCGCGAGGAGGATGCCTTTTCTGCCCGGCAGGACCAAGTGGAGGATGATGGCAGTTTCCCTTTTTACGCTAAGGTTGCCAGGATCGTTGGGCCGATCGCATTTATTTTGTGGACCTTTGTGTCGGGTTGTGCGGCCGAGCTCGTTCTTTGCAACCGTGTAAGGAGGGAAGCGCAGACCCACCGCCCCAGTCGGGGCCCGTCTGCGTGAACCCCGGGCGGACACCTGCGGATATGGCTTTGTGAGTCCACGCTCTGCAGCTGGGGAGCTGGCCTGGTGACCTTGAGTTCAAGAGCACGCCCAGGGTTGTCTCCTTAGGAGTCACACCAGTTTGGTGACAATCCGAAAGGCAGTGTCATTTTAGTCTTCCATGGCTAAATGTCTGGTGCAGGAAGAGCAGAAAGGTTTACGAGCTCGGATTGTCCCATAAATGCTCCCATGTTAAAAAAAAAAAAAACAAAAAACAAAACTCCAGCCACCACCCATCCCTGGAATGTCTGATGGAGCTCAGGGAGAGATCAAAACAACACAGCAGCCTGTGGTGGGGGGCAGATCCTGGGAAACACACCCTCCGGGAAGTCGCCACCCGTGTAGGCGGCGTTGGGATTGCAGGGGGGGTTAAGTTAGGAGACTGAGTGGAACGTTTTGTCACAGGGAGAAAGCAGGGTATGTAATTTTCACAGTTAGAATTAACTTCGAGCTGACATTTAACCGAACCTCGGAAATCTGAATCTTGGAGTTGTCGGTGGCTTTGGGGACTGTGAGAGAGTCTCCCGTGGCCTCTAATCAGGCCAGGGCGGGGTGAAATCCAACCTCCAGCGGCTCCGCGTGCCTGCGTCGAGCAGTTGGCAATCGAGAAGCTGGCTCCCGGCCTTCTGAGAAGGCCAGCGTGCTCCCACTTCTGCAAAAAGTGCCCAAGCTCCGTTTCCTCTCTAGCTTCCTTGCCATGTTGACTTTGGGTATGAAGTTGCCCTTCATGGCTCTTCACTTCTGGGTGCGGGGCCGGGGGTGGCAACCCATTACGAACACTGGCTGCAAACAGACTTCTTTTTCTGTTGTGCGTGACCGTAAACATTGGTTCACGTCAACAGGGCCTTGGTCATTCGTCAGGCCTTCGTTGAACCTGAGTCGAGATCTCCCTCTCCAACATGCAGGTGACGAGGGGCAGGTCGGAAGGCCTCCCCGGCTGGGCCTTGACTTTCTCGATAAGAAGTAGTTGAAGAAGTTACTCTGACATCCCCGTCATCCGAAACGTCTCAGGGGGGGCGCCTGGGTGGCTCAGTGAGTTGACCGTCGGACTCTTGATTTCGGCTCAGATCATGATCTCGGGGTTGGGAGATCGAGCCCTGCAGCGGGCTCCCTGCTGAGCACAGGGTCTGCTTGGGATTCTCTCTCCTCCTCCCTCTGCTCTCCCCCCCCCCTTCTCTTTCTCTCTCAAGTAAATAAAACCTTCGTAAAACATCTTAGAGTCTGCAGGGAGAGAGTCCATCTGAAAACCAGTGGCTGCGGTTTCCAAAACACTTTGGACTCAACTGTAACGCAGTCTTTATAACAATGCGGTGAGGCGAGCCAGGGAGTCAGGCGTTATTAGTCCTCCTTTCTAGAAGAACTGGAGGTTCAGAGAGATGGACTAAGCGTCCCATAGGGCATGAGCCTCGTCCAAAGCGATTTCCATCATACTTTGGAGAGAAGGGATGAAAAAGCCAAGAAAATGCCCAGGTCACTTGCCTGGGAGTGAATGTGGCAGATATCTTTTTCCTGATTGTTTTTTTTTTAAGATTTTATTTATTTATTCATGATAGACACAGAGAGAAAGAGAGAGAGAGGCAGAGACACAGGCAGAGAGAGAGAAGCAGGCTCCACGCAGGGAAACCAACCTGGGACTCGATCCCGGGTCCCCAGGATCACACCCTGGGCCGAAGGCGGCGCTAAACCGCTGAGCTACCGGGGCTGCCCCCTGATTGTTTCTCTAACTCTGTTGCCGCGTTTTTTGCTTTTTGCGTTGTGGTCTTGGGGACTGAGGCTGAAAACCAGCTTGTCGCTGGCACGAGAGGACACGATCATGATTTAAAAAAAAAAAAAAAGAAAACCGATTTGGATGATGTCCGTTGCTCTCCTTGCAGAGTGATTCGCTCATGCGGGCTCATGGCGTGCAGGGTGGCCCTGAACCTGTAACCTCTGTTACAGGTTTGCACATCTGACTTTTGGGATGGGGGCTACCGAGTAAGGATGAGCGGTTATGACCCCCGAGCAGAGAAGCCCCCCAGAGAAGCCGGGGCTCCTCGAGATCCCCATGACGTGGCCAACGGGCCGAGGGGGCTTCCCTCCTCCCCTGTTGTGTGATGATTCCCGAGTACATTGTCCCGAGTACATGTCCGAGTGGGGACAGGAGACCTCGCCAGCGCACCTCGGTTTCCAGCCAGGGAACTCCCCTTATCAGAGAAGGGAGCTGGACATCTCAGGCAAACACATGCTGATTCGCAGTCTCCGCATCATTATCGCTGGCTCTGAGGCCCTGTTTTCGTTGCCCACTTTGTGTGTCAGTAAATAATCCTCCCTGGCAGCAGGTCCCCCGTATCTGCGCGCACAGAAGGAAATCTGGCGGGGCTGGCCCAGGGCAGAGCGCTCCTCAGAGCCTGCCCTGTAAAAGCAGCCGAGCCCTTCTCTTAAAGCTCGGGAATGCTTTAAAGATGCATCGTTGGCAAGCCCCGCTGAAGAAATACAGGATATAAATGTGATAAAAACCCAAGACATCAAGCTGGCTCTGGAGGGCTCCTTTGAAGTTGGCTAAGTGGATTATCAGTGGGAGGCTGATATTTATATGTACAAACACACAGGCCGTTGCTGCTAATTGTGGTAAATCAGGCCTGGGGCCCGCTGTGCCCGTCGCCACAGCAGTGAGGAAACCCTGCAACACCCCCCCCTCACCCCACACTCTCTCCCCGCCCCGGGGGCACATGCCAGGAGCCTCAGAAGCCCTGGCGAGCCAGCATTGTGCAAATTGCATTTGGGTTCACAGCACTGCCATTGTACTCCTCTCTCCCGGTGGTGAGCAGAGAAGGGCAGCGGGGGCCCCATTTGCATTAGGAAATAGTGCAGGGCGGGGGAGGGAGGGGGCACGCAAGGCTGAGGCCCTGACCTCCCCTTGAGGGGGACCATATGGTGAGCTGGAGGGAGCATGGCTTTTGCATCACACAGACTTCGTGTCAGAATTCTGGCTTCCTCGCCTGCTGTGTGACTTGGGTGACTTGCTAAACGTCTCTGAGCCTCGCTGGCACTGCCCCAGATCAGCTATGTCTCGGGGTGTTGGGGAACAGACGCGGGATCCATGGGGAAAACTTTGGCCTGTTAGTTCACACTGGTTTCTCATCCCTGCCTTGGAGAAAACAGAATTACCATGATCTCCCCCTTGCCCAACCCGTGCGCCTCCCTGGGGCCCCGCATTGTGCCTTCCGCTCTTTCTTCCTCCTCCCTTTTTCCTACTAGAATTCAAGGAAGCAGGAATCCGATTCGTGCATATGGGCCAACTTGCCACCTTAAAGCAAAAATGCACCACCAGGGGCGGAACACGGGCACACACACACTTTTTTGTTGCGTTTTCTTGGTGTGTTTTAGGCCAATGTACTCAGGACTCACGAACGCACATCTTAGTTTCCAAAGCTAGTGGTGAAACCAGTGAAATCCACGGATTTCTTCGCTTGCATGCGTGAAGGTTTTGAGTATGTCAGGGACCCAGGGCATCCCGGGGCCGAGGCTTAGGTGATTTTTTTTATGGGGTATCCTAAAGCTTGCACCCCTGCAAGCCAATAAAACTGGGGTGCTTAGCAGCGTCCACACCTGCAAGCCGGTGCGCGGGTCTTTCATTGACTTCAGTGAGATCACGTTGACTGAAGGGGCCTTTTCAGAGGATTGACCAGAACAGACTGTTTCGTGGCTTTGCCCTGGAGGCTCCTTGGGTCCGCCTGTATGCACCCTGTTTGTGTCTCAGGACACTCGGTTTGGGTTTTGGTCTCTCTCCCCAACTCTCTGCCCATCTTCAGATTTTGTGGCAAGAGAGTGGAGTGGAAGACTCGGTTTCTCCAGGTCTCTACTAGACCCCCCGGGTGGCCTAGGGCGTCCCTGGGACCACGGACCTGCAGGCCCACTTTCCTCCCCGTGTCCTCCCCCTGCTTTGTTCTCTGCTGCTCTGTCCACGGCCGTGCCCTGGGCTCCCCGGGCCCTGCCCAGCGCAGCCGTGGGTGCAGCGGGCCCAGGCCCAGCCTGCCGTACATTTGCAAGAGTGACTTGCCCCTAGGTGACAGTGCTTGGTGGGACTTTCAGAAACTCCAGATCAGAATGGCTTAAGGTCACTAAATAAAATCAAGAGATGGTGAAAAAAAAAAAAAATGAAGCTATTTGTTGTAGCCCAAGCGTCTTCGCCAAAGGTCGTGGAGGATGTGAACTTGGTGTGCTCTCTGTGTGGTGAAACACAAAGCAAATGACAACCTGTTTTGGGGTGAAAACAGCTCCAGTTGAATAAGTAAAGACGCATGCTTGTTTTTCACGTTCTTAATTTCAAATGGTTTAAAAGGTAACGGTTCTCTTGTACTCTTGGATGCCTCCTGAGACCATGAAAGCCAGACTTTTTGGAATTGGAAAGCTGCATGCAATCCAAGAGGGTTTCAGCCTCACATGGCTCTGGTCAGGATCTTGGGGTCCCATTGGGCTCCGGGATTCTTTTTTTGAGGTATCTTATTGCTTGAACCCTAAATCTTCAACCGAGGTGTTTTTGACTGAAATGATGCTGTTAACATTTTCTGTATCGCGAAGCACGAGAAGAATGAGGCTCACCTGTTGCTTTATTGGCTAACATCGCTTCTGTTTGACTTTTGATTTTTCCAGTTTTCCGGAACTATGGGGACTTCCCTTCTGGCACTCCTGATCTTAGGCTGTCTCCTCGCAGGTATGGATCCCAATACCCTCTGAGTTCACTCTTCTGGGGGAAGCCTTGCCTTCTCAGTTCTGTGCTCCGGTGTGTGTTCCCTGTACTCTGCAAACACAGTCTAAAGGAGTGAGAGGAAGTCGGAAAACTGAGAAGTTATCTAGAATGACCACAGACCTTCCGTTCCCTTTGCCCTTTGGCACTAATTCCAACTCGAAGAAGAATGCTCACCAGTGGCATTTTTAGTGTATGTGTAATCCTGGCACTGAAACGTGGTAGGAATAATAGCCAAAGTTTACCCATCGCTCTTTTCTTTTTCCCGGGACATGGATTTCCAGAGACATTCGAGAGTGTTCGAAGGAAATAAACGGTGGAAAAAATTCATGTCCCGGGAATCATAGCTGTCTTAAGTGGAAGATGCTTAAATTGCTGGAAAACCCTAGAGCCACCTTTTCCCTTGGAATCTAGTTGATTTGACTCTTGGGTAATCTTACTAGTGTTTTTCTACCAGGAGGATACTACTTGGACCATTTGTGGAAATATTTATTGGTATTTTTGAGTTTTCATCCAGATGTTTATATGTCTCAGATGCTCCCCAAGAACCCCGTGGTTTTCTGGTTTGAGGAGCTGACTTAGGTCTGTTAGGGCTTACTTTTATGGGCATGTCAGCAAGGGCAGTGGTTTGGTAGTTCCAAAGTCCACCAAGTCTGTCCCGCCTGCAGGAGCTTAGTGACCAGACACACTTAGGACTTTGGCCTTCAGCTGCAGGAGTCGTAGCGTAGCAGGTGCATGGTAAAGTGGGCTGGGATTCCCACGTTGGGCTCCAAAGGAGATTAGAGACCCTGGATTAAAAATTAAGTTATAATATATCTCTTTTGTCGCTTTTACAGGCAGGGAAAGCTGGACTGAAATTTTAGTTTCTAAGATGATCCTGGAGGCTTCACTCTGGGGCTTTAAGGCATTCTTACTTTTAAAATTAAAATCCAGGGACACTCGGCCAGCCCAGGCGGTAGAGCACACGACTCTTAATCTCAGGGTCATGAGTTCAAGCCCCACGCTGGGTAGGGAGCCTACTTAAAAATAAATAAAGAAATTAAATTAAATTAAAATCCATTATCATCCTGCTTTGGTTTCTGGGAAGCCAGGAGAGAGAAGGCATGCCGCGGTGTTGCAAGAAATGGAAAAGATGCGATTCTTGGGCACCAGTCTGCTCTGTGCTTCATTCAGTCTCCCCGCCCCCGTTCTCATCCCATCTCTTACTGCGGGAGGCATCGGCAGAGAATGTGGGCAATAAAGAACCCACATGCGCTCGCGTCTGTGCCCTCTTGGGATATCTGATGGTCACACATGAGAGTCTGAAACATGGAATTGGATGGAATCAGGCATCTTCTCTCCATCTGAGTGTTGGGAGGGGTGACTCTCGGGGCTTGGGGGGTGGGGGGGTTTTTGAGGCCTTTGGAACATTTGCTGCTCTCAGCAGATGCAGCCCCTGTTACAATGGGGGGCCTTTCACGGGCATCCAGGCCAACGGATTTTTGCGCAAAAACGGTCATTGTTCACGTAAGCTGCTGCTGCTGCCTCTCTCGGCTCGCTGGGTGAGACTGTCCTTTCTGGCTGCACCCTATTCAGAGCGTGTTTCTTTTTCCAGGGCCCAGCCTAATCCTCTGCCAGCTTTCATTACCCTCGATCCTTCCAAATGAAAATGAAAAGGTCGTGCAGCTGAATTCATCCTTTTCTCTGAGATGCTTTGGGGAGAGTGAAGTGAGTTGGCATTACCCCACGTCTGAAGAAGAGAACCCCAATGTGGAGATCAGAAATGAGGAGAACAACAGTGGCCTTTTTGTGACCGTGTTGGAAGTGGTCAACGCGTCGGCGGCGCACACGGGGCTGTACACTTGCTATTACAACCACACTCAGACAGACGAAAACGAGATCGAAGGCAGGCACATCTACATCTATGTGCCAGGTGAGCTGGGGGGGTCCCCTGGCCCAAGCTGATTGTACCCCCTCTCCCGTCGACTCTGTTACCGTTTGGAGGAATGTAAAAGTAAGACGCGTGTATTGGAGAAAATGTGAGAAATATAAGAGAGGGCCCAACAGTAAATCGAGGTCGCCTGGGATCCCATTAGCAAGACCTATGTATTGGTAACGTTTTGGAGCTGTGTTATTTTTTTTTAAAGATTTTATTTATTTACTCACGAGATACACACACACACACACACACACACACACACACAGAGGCAGGGACACAGGCAGAGGGAGAAGCAGGCTCCACGCAGGGAACCCAATGTGGGACTCGATCCTGGGACCCCTGGGCCGAAGGCAGATGCTCAACCACTGAGCCCCCCGGGTGCCCCTTAGAAATCATTTTTATCATGGCACGTTTTATTGGCATTGTGCAGAAGCTCTGGAATGTACTAATTTCTGTTCAGTTCAGCCAAGTTTGACGAGTATTTGCTGTTTGCTTATTTGTGTCAGGCACTATGCTAAGTGTTGGGGACCCGAAAAATTAATTAGGTAGGTCCTATCTGGGAGCTGCTTATAGTTTATCTTAATAGGTTCCCAAATAACCATACTCTTCTTCAGATGGCATGAAATATGTATTCTTGATTAATTAGGGGGCTTTTTTTCTTTTTAATTAAAATTTGGGGGCAAGTTCCGTACTGTGTGGGAAGCAGATGCCAAGATAGGAGTAAGATAGGATGAAGCACACCAGGGTTTGATTGCGGGGGCAAGCCTGTGAGAGGACGTGGGCAGGGATCCAGCGGAACCTGGGAGCACTGGCTGCCTGGATTGTCAGTGTGACCTTGAATGGAGGAGGGAGGGATAGAAGGTGGAGTAGATGAGTCCTAGAGCTCTGTGTCAAGGAGGTCTGGGAGTCCTGCTGCCTAAGGAGCCCCAGTGTCACACAGTCCTTGGCTGGTGGCACCTCTGGAGGGTGTGGCCTTGGGGGGTGATGGATTTCAGAACCTGCCCCTAGAGGAGAGGACGGTGTGGTGCTTTCTCCCGGCAGCTCAGCTAGTCAGCTAGGCTTAGCCACCAGCTTGGGGTTCATTTGGTGTAGCACCCACCGAGCATTCCCTGCGCACTCCTTGCAATGATCTAAGTCTACATCTGTACCTATATCTATATCTGAATCTGTATCTTTGTCTATATCTGTCTCTATTTTTTTTTTTAGATTTTATTTATTTATTCATGAGAGACACAGAGAGAGAGAGAGAGAGGCAGAGACACAGGCAGAGGGAGAAGCAGGCTCCATGCAGGGAGCCTGATGTGGGACTCAATCCCAGTGCTCCAGGATCACGCCCTGGGCCGAAGGCAGGTGCTCAACCGCTGAGCCACCCAGGCGTCCCTGTCTCTCTTTGTATCTAAATCCATATCATCTCTGGGCAGCCCCAGTGGCACAGTGGTTTAGCGCCGCCTGTGGCCCGGGGCGTGATCCTGGAGACCCGGGATCGAGTCCCACGTCAGGCTCCCTGCATGGAGCCTGCTTCTCCCTCTGCCTGTGTCTCTGCCTCTCTCTGTGCCTTTATGAATAAATAAATAAAATCTTAAAAAAAACACTTAAAAAATAAATAAATCCATATCATCTCTGTGTGTATCCATGTATATCTGTATTTATCTATATCTGTGTACATTGGTTTCTACCGAGGACCCTTGTTTAACGAAGGGCCATGAAGTTATTTAAACATTGCAGAGATAGTGCTTAATGGTAGGGACGACTTGCATGTTAAAGGAAGCCCTGGCCGATGTGTGACAGATATCAAACTATATTTTAGCCTGAAGTGAATTCGTAGCTTTGTTTGCCCAAATCTTTACCAACAGAGTCCAAGGATTTGGAACTCTGAACACAAATTCAAGTAATGGCAATCTTCGTGCATAAATGGAAAAGGGCTATAGCTAGAGTACTTGGCTTAACACAAACAAGCACAGACCTCCTGATAACGCTTGCCATCCTGTTTTGGCAGCGGCGAGGTAAGGGGGTCTCTGAAGCATGTCTTCCTATCTTTCTGCCTTTTCCTTGTAAATATTTGTAAATCAGCCACTCTTCTTGTCCTCTGTAACTGTGGGTGCCCCGGGGATCTAGACCCTCTTCATTCTCTCATGACATTCTTATCTATCTGAACCCTCTTTCCTAACAATACAAGATTTTTTTTTTTTTAAAAAAGGGGAGGCATTTAGGGTGTCACTCCAGCTTTGTTCATACATAAATGCCTCCCGCTTTGAAGAGAACGGTAGGAATATGGGCTTGTTAAAGGTATATGAGGTCTGGTGTTTTGATTGTCTTGAGACTGTCAAAAATTCTTGTTCTTCCTCTTTTCCCAGCACAAGCATCATCGGAGTAGGCTCTGCACTGCTGTCAGAGATCTTTTTATTTGTAGCCATGGAGAGTAAGGGGCCCTTTGGGAACTGCTTCAGACTCTCTCCTCTCTCTTTTTTTTTTGAAAGATTTCATTTATTTATTCATGAGATACACAGAGAGAGGGGGAGAGAGAGGGAGAGAGAGGCAGACACACAGGCAGAGGGAGAAGCAGGCTCCATGCAGGGAGCCTGACCTGGGACTCGATCCCGGGACTCCAGGATCATGCCCTGGGCCGAAGGCAGGCGCTAAACCGCTGAGCCACCCAGGGACCCCCTGCTTGAGACTGTCAATACTCCTTACTGTGGTAGCTTCCATAGCTGGCTTTCTTTTGGAAACAAAATTCTCAGGCTATGGAACTTTGTAATTCTATTTATTACTTGACAGATTATTTTTTAATAGGTTTCTGTACTACTTTTCAGTAATATGGACTCTAGGCAATAGGAATTTTTGAAATTATGAAAATGTTATGTTTTGAAAAGATTTGATTATTGATCATGTTTTTTAGTAGTGCTTAAATTTTGATATCAGTCTCTGGCTGATACTTATATTCATCACTCGTCTTTTTTTTTTTTTTTTTTTTTTTTACTAGGGTACAGGCATTTTGGTGTTGTTCATACCTTAAAATAGCCTTCTAGTGCTTACAAAGATTAATGTCAGCATGGTGACAATTCTGGGTATATGTGAGGGTATCATTCATGCCTAATATGATTAATGCCCGTGCGATGCTCTTTCTGAATATATGTGTAAAGGTGAAATCAATGCATAATGTGTTTTTCTTTTCTAAACCACAGACCCGGATGTCGCCTTCGTACCTCTAGGAATGACAGATTATTTAGTCATCGTGGAGGATGATGACTCTGCCATCATACCTTGTCGTACAACTGATCCTGAGACTCCGGTCACCTTACTCAGCAATGATGGGGTGGTACATGCGTCCTATGACAGCAGACAGGGCTTTAATGGGACCTTCAGCGTTGGGCCGTATATCTGCGAAGCCACTGTCAGGGGCAAGAAGTTCCAGACCATCCCATTTAATGTTTATGCTTTAAAAGGTACTTTTGCCTTCTCTCTCCTTCTTTAAGTAAGATTTAAAGGCAAAAGAATTAGATGTACATAGAATTTTTTTTTTTAAATCCTCGCCCCTGGTGATAGGGAGACTCTGAATATTTGGGGATTTAGGACCTCACCTTTACCATACAATGTTAGGCTGCCCTCTGTGGCTTTAAAAACACTAAGCTTAGCATTACTAAAGGCAAATGCTTCTTTACCCCTGTAAGATTTCATATTTCATCAGTGGACTTCGAAATACTGTAAGGAATTCGTTTCTTGCATATAAGCCTCTTACTGTTGTACCCACATTCCTGACTACAGAGGCCCTGAAGACAAACACACACCTGTGGGGGTTGGATGCCTCAATTAACTTTAGTAACTTAAGAAAAGTGATTTTGATTTTGAGAACAGCTTGTTATAGTCCTTCCTTTGATGTGAGTGGCTAACGGGAATGGGAAAGTATAATACATGTTTGGGTCAGCAGACTTACTAAACACTCACGGGCAGGTAGGCAGCCTCAGAATGCCACTGAACACTTGGTAAGGGCTTCTTTTGTGCCAGCACTGTGCTCGGTTCTAGAAAAGCGCTGAGAATAGCTGGGTAAGAGGTGGGAGAGAGAAGGAGAGAAATAGGAGGGTAGCAGCAGAGTGCCCAGAGCAGTGCTGCTCAGTAAAGTTTGGTTAATTAAATGAATAAATCCATCCATAAAGGTGATTACAGGAGGCGAGCCATCATTAACCCACATGCTCAGGAATGTGGTGTTCTGTTGAACTGGAAGTTAGTTTCACCATTGTTGCCGTTTTGTGTGTAGATATTTGTGTGTGTGTGTGCTATTTTAGAACTATGTGCTAAATTATGTATGCCAACACAAAATCACAGTTTCTGAGACTTTACAAATTTTGTCTTGATCACAGTGGTTTGAAGATTATTTTTCTGTGGGGCAGCGTGGTGGCTCAGTTGGTGAAACATCTCGCTCTTGGCTCAGGCCGTGATCTCAGGGTTGTGAGATTGAGCCCTGTATCGGGGCTTAAGATTTTTCTCTCTCTCCATCTGCCCCCTCATCAAAACAAAACAAACAAAAAACTTAAAAAATATATATTTTTTAGCGTTTTAAAAAAGAAAGCAAACCCAAACCCTATAAGGTTCTAACTATACTATAGATATTGAGGCCTTTGTGTTTTTCTTCTTTCAAATAGCAACGTCAGAACTTGATCTAGAAATGGAAGCTCTTAAAACTGTGTATAAGTCAGGGGAGACGATTGTGGTCACCTGCGCCGTCTTTAACAACGAGGTGGTGGACCTTCAATGGACCTACCCTGGAGAGGTGGTAGGTACCTTCAAGGCTCCTGGTGGCATGGAGCGGAGCACAGCAGGGCTCAAAAGATCTGTCACTGACAGGGCGTGACACCAAGTTGCTCCAGAGCTCAGCTCCCCGTCTCTGCAGTGAGCCCATTTGCCTAGATGACTTTATGGCTCTTTGGGCAATGGGAGAGGTTGAGAGGCTAGCTGGACCAGGACCTTCAGAATGTCTAAAGCTTGGGCAGCCCAGGTGGCTCAGCGGTTTAGCGCCACCTTCAGCCCAGGGTGTGATCCTGGAGCCCCGGGATCGAGTCCTGCATTGGGATCCCTGCATGGAGCCTGCTTCTCCCTCTGCCTGTGTCTCTGCCTCTCTCTCTGTGTCTCTTATGAATAAATAAAATCTTCAAAAAAAATTTTTTTAAAAAAAGAATGTCTAAAGCTTGAACACTGAGCCTTCTTTTTCAGAAGTCGGAAAGAAATAGAAAGGTTTTGTACATATGGTCTTTAAAAAAAATATATATATATATATTTCTAATTTTTTCCTTTCATTCCTATTTTGCAAATTTCTGCTCCCTGCTCTTTGTTGGCATCTGATAGCTTCTTTCCTTTTATCCATTTTTCTCCCCTGTGCTCTTGGTGCCCCTCTTCGTTTCTCTCAGGGGCATTGATTGGAGGTTGGGCATCTTCACACATGACCTTATAGACCTCATGCATTGAAGAGACATTCATAGTCCGACGTGTGTACATCTTCCCTGAAATATGAGGCAGTTTGGTCTTACTGTTCATATTTGATTGCCCTTAAGCCTTAAAACATAAACATTTCTTCTCATTTATTGGAGATAGACATTTTCCCCCCAAACCACAGTATATGCTATTTGGCCCCCAAAATATATAATCAAAGTATTGTTTTATAAAACAAAGTTTCCATCAGATGACAAAAATAATGCAGGTTTATTGTCCTAATGTTATCAAATGTAAAGAAACAGAGGAAAAGTCACTTCCTAGGACATCACCGTTAATATTTCAGGAAGATAAATTCTTTCAACACTTTGTATACAAAATAAATGTGACCGCTAATAGGTATCATACTTTTAAATAGTACTTTGTCACATCCTTTTTCCTTTGGCAGTATAGCACAAGCACCTTATTATGTCATCAAATATCCTTTTAAAACATGATTTTCTAAGGAGTTAGCTTAAACTTTTTTTTTAAATTAGATTTTTTAAAAATTTATTTTAAAGATTTTATTTATTTATTCATGAGAGACACACAGAGAGAGGCAGAGACACAGGCAGAGGGAGAAGCAGGCTCCACGCAGGGAGCCTGATGTGGGACTTGATCCTGGGTCTCTAGGATCACTCCCTGGGCTGAAGGTGGCGCTAAACCACAGAACCACCCAGGCTTCCCCCAGATTTTTTTTTTTTTTAAGAGCACTTCTAGGTTCGTAGAGAAATTGAGTGGCCAGTACAGAGATTTCCCATTAGCCTCTATCCTGTGCATGCATTATCAACAGCCCCTGGGGTGGGGGTGGGGACATTGCAATCTAGGAACCTATATTGGCACCTACTCCCCACCCACGGTCCACAGTTTATGTGAGCTTTTGCTTTTAGGAGCTAGCTTTTTCAAGTTGGTTTTCCTCCCCTTCTGCTGTAGAAAGGCAAAGGCATCACCATGTTGGAGGAAATAAAGGTCCCGTCCATCAAATTGGTGTACACTCTGAGGGTCCCCGAGGCCACGGTGAAAGATAGTGGAGATTATGAATGTGCTGCCCGCCAGGCCACCAAGGAAGTCAAAGAGATGAAGAAAGTCACCATTTCTGTCCATGGTACATTCTGCTTTCTAAAATGTCAGTCGTCCCTGCTGCTCGGGATCCACTGTGTGGCCATCATTACTTAATGGAAACTCTTCCCCGTACAGAGAAAGGGTTCATTGAAATCAAACCCAACTTCAGCCAGTTGGAAGCTGTTGACCTACACGAAGTCAAGCATTTCGTGGTGGACGTGCAGGCCTACCCACCTCCCAGGATATCCTGGCTGAAGGACAACCTGACTCTGATTGAAAATCTCACAGAGATCACCACTGACATAGAAAGGACTCAGGAAATAAGGTAAAACAAAAGACACCCTTCTCAAGTGTGCCTTTCCTTTTTACTGTGTCTCTCTAGGTGGACTGAGGTTTATGCATGTCTTACAGCACAGGCCAAGAATCAATCTAGAAAATGAGCAATCTGACACAGGGGATACTTGAAATCAGGCACCTTTAATGGTAACGTTGCCATGTAATACCATGTTGATAACTATTTCATGATAGAATAAGAAGAAAGAACTAAAGAGCTCTGTTCCCAGTGAGAGACAGTTTCCTGCATCCAGGAAGGGGTGGAGGAAAGAAAGTAAAATTGGACCCACTTGGACTAAATAGAGTCCATGACATCCACTATCTGTATGGCAAGTACACATGTATGGTGACCCCAGTTCCAAGGCAATTATCGCATAAGCCTACGTGAAACACAACCTCATTGGTTTAATTCACAACACATTTGCCCCCGTGAGGCGTCCACAGGAAAGAAGAGTAGCATCTGGTTAGATGGATGTGGTTTGGAGAAAATGCACAATGAA
Source organism: Canis lupus dingo (assembly GCF_003254725.2). Classification (NCBI taxonomy): domain Eukaryota; kingdom Metazoa; phylum Chordata; class Mammalia; order Carnivora; family Canidae; genus Canis; species Canis lupus. Next base: position 47,157,742 of record NC_064255.1, read on the forward strand.
TAGTTTGGTTCCCCTTCCTCTCATGAGACCATCTGCAGCTCTCATCTCTTAACTAGGGTTGATGTAAGTCACCTCGGCCTCAGTTTCCTCATCTGTAATGTGGGGTTAATAATACCATATGTCCTTTGAAGGTAAGGAATTGGACCAGATAATATTTTGAGGTCTCTTGCAGTTTTAAGCTCTGATTAGAATCCCAGAGCAGAGAGTGCATCTTGAGCGGCTAAGTTCTCCGGGCCTGCGCCCTCATCAGAAACCGTCCCAGAGAGACATGTGTCAGTCCTCTCCTTCTTGCTTTCAGGAAAGAGGGACAGAGCCTATCTCATCAGCTCACTTAACCTTGGGATTTGCTTGCTTCTTTCTGAACTAAGTCCCGTGTGTAGTTGAGAAGTAGTATCTGAGAAAATGGAATTTTATAGTCTCTGTAGAAGAGCGGTATAAAAGGCGTCAGGTTCTGAATCTGGAAGGCTTTTCTGAAGACACGAGATGAAGGTGTGCAAAGAGGTGGGCAGTGCCAAACTTACAGTCAGGCTGTGAGGCCAGAGAGGAATGGGGTAATCCTGGCCCAGCTAACACTTCGGATGCTTGTGTGAGCCCTGTACGCAAGCCATAATCAACAGTAATGACAAGATGAAGCTCGCCAGCTGAGAGGTTCTGGAGAGCTGCCTGGGCAGGTGATTCAGGAGTTCCTCTAGCACAGATTCTTCTAGTTCCCATTGTGGGACAGGGCCATAAGGATGAATATGACAGACAAGTGGATGTGGCTTCTTGAAGCTTAGAACTAGTGGATCTGCCAGTTTTCTTGGCTGAGCAAGTGTAGACAATGAATGGCAGAGGGTCGTTTGGTGACCAGTAGCTGAGGGTGCCTGTGGGGACTGGCTAAGAAAGCCCGGGCCTGAAGCACGTCCAGTGTGGTGCAGCAGAGGAGAAAGCAGCCCCCTGCCCTCTCATTACACGGGCCGATACCTGGCATGTTGGGCTAGAAGACTCTACATTTCCAGGGTACTTTTGAGCCTTCAAAATGCTTTCACAAAAGTCAATCGGAGAAGGACAAACAAATGGTCTCATTCATTTGGGGAATATAAAAAGTAGTGAAAGGGAATAAAGGGGAAAGGAGAAAAAATGAGTGGGAAATATCAGAAAGGGAGACAGAACATGAGAGACTCCTAACTCTGGGAAACGAACCAGGGGTGGTGGAAGGGGAGGTGGGCGGGGGGTGGGGGTGACTGGGTGACGGGCAATGAGGGGGGCACTTGATGGGATGAGCACTGGGTGTTATTCTATATGTTGGCAAATTGAACACCAATAAAAAAAATAAATTTGTAAGTAAAAAATAAATAAATGAATATAAAAAAACCAAACAAAAAACCCAAAATGCTTTCACACTTATAATTTCATTTAGTTAATTTCTGAAAAGGACACTGTGCTATTGCATTTGGTTATCCCACGCGAGATATAAGAAAGCTGAGGCGTGGAGAAATGCAGTCACGCCCAAGCTCTTCCCTTCCATCCCATTGCTTTTCGGCGCTATGGTGATTTTTTTTTTTAATAAAGAAGGGCAATCAAATGGGCAAATACCTTATTGGTGGACCCACACAAACACCCAGAGCCAAATGCCATGTATAATCCATGGAAGAAATATTTTGGGGAGATTTAATAAAGTATGAAGAAATAGATTTTTCTAATTTATTTTATTATTTTTTTAAAAAAGATCTTATTTATTTGAGACTGAGAGAGAGAAAAAGAGCAAGAGAGAGATCATGAGCAGGGAGGAGAGGGAGAGGGAGAAGCAGACTTCCCCCTGAGTAGGGAGCCCATGCAGGACTTGATCCCAGGACCCTGAGATCATGATCTGAGCTGAGGGCAGATGCTTAACCGACCGAGCCACCCAGGTGCCCCGATTTATTTTTTTTAATAGGTGATGGAATCTTATGCTTTATAAATATTTAAGCATCAAGAGGGTGTGTTGTAAGAAGCCTTGCTTGATTCCTGCCACCGTTTACCCCAATCTCCCTGCCTCCTCAGGTGGAAGGAAATACTTTTATTAGTTTCATTAGATTCTTCTGAAACCTTCCAGAATTTCTTTAAGCAAATACCAACAAGTAGGATTGTTAACATCCTGGCGACCTCTCCGTGTCAGTTTGTAGACTGTGTCTTCATTCTTTCTAACAATGGTGTCCCATCCTTTGGCTGAACCACCTAAATGGTGCATATTTAGGGGAAACAAGTATTTTTAGAAAGGGAAAAACCAAGATTTTTTTTTTTAAAGGAAGGTTGGTGAGATGTGTCTGCTTTCATTCAGAAGTCAGTCCTTACTAGGACCCATTGCTGTTCTGGCCACATAAGCTGTCTCGTCTCGAGATGTCTGGTCTTCTGTTTAAGAATTAAGTATTTAGGGACACCTGCGGGGCTCAGCGGTTGAGCCTCTGCTTTCGGCTCAGGGCGTGATCCTGGGTCCTGGGATGGAGTCCCACGTCGGGCTCCCTGTGAGGAGCCTGCTTCTCCCTCTGCCTGTGTCTCTCATGAATAAATCAAATCTTAAAAAAGAAAGAATTAAATGTTTACAAGTCAGACCTTCAACTTGTAGAAAGTGCATTGAAAATCTCAAAAAGTGATGGTATGGACAAGAAAAGGTGTTTCTACTTTTTACAAAAACAATTAAAAAAAAAACAAAATTTAAAGTGAACACGGTAACAGCTTGAACGATTGGCATCCCTTGGGCTACGACTTGCTGAAACAAAGGCCTGTTCTTTTCAGGTATCGAAGCAAATTAAAGCTGATCCGTGCTAAGGAGGAGGACAGTGGCCATTACACTATCGTCGTTCAAAATGAGGATGACGTCAAGAGCTATACTTTCGAACTCTTAACTCAAGGTGTGTAAGGGAGTATAAAGGTAATGTCAGCTCGGTGATGAAGTGAAGGAGTGTCCCCCAAGGAGAGCCTGGCACTTTTCTCCCAGGGCTTGGAGAGAAAAGCAACACTTTATGGGGAGAAGCAGTGGGTGTCGATGTCACGCATCAGGGAGAAATTTGTTAATAAATTCACATCATTCTGGGAAGTTCCAGGTTGCTCTGAAGCATTCTGGGGAATTCCTAGGTTACAACACCACCTGCTTCTCAGTCTGGCACCTCCAGTTCTTGGAAGAGTAAAGTGATGGTTTTTTGGTCCAGATGACCTTAGGTTGTTCCAGAAAGTTTTGGCCTTTTTTCCTTAGCTTCCCTCATAGGCTTTGGACAGCGGCCCTTACCCTTACCAGGAGCGAGTGCCCCAGTCTGTCTGCATTCAGGTCCAGCACCTGTTCCCTGGGTACCCACCATGCGCCCGGGACTGTGTTAGGTGGACCCATTTGACCCTCACAGTAAATCTGTGTGATACAAGTATTAGCATATTTCTAACTTATTTGATCATGGATTTAAAAAAAAAATCTTTAAAACCTAGTCGCATTCCGCAGATGCACTTTGGTAAATGCTGCTTTAGATTATACTCTAGCTGAATCCATTAGTTGAACCCCAAGCTGCAATACAATTTTAAGAGCCTCCTTGCCTTTCAAGCCAAATAACCACAGGGGCTTTTTGCTTTTCTCGCTCCAGATTTAGAACACCACAGGATACAAATCCCTAAACACTGAAACTGTGAAAATGCTCTTAACCAAGTGGGTCTGCCCAAACTGGAGCATTATTATTATGCACATAATTGCTCTCGACCCCTCCTGGGGAGATTACTTGCTCGGAAGGTCCGAATGCTACATGGACATGTTCTGAGCTTGTAGTTCACAGGAGTTCTGGGACACAGACCCTTCAGTTCTGATTTCTTTCACCTCTGACAGTTCCCTCGTCTATTCTGGACTTGGTCGATGACCACCACGGCTCTACTGGGGGACAGACCGTGAGATGCATCGCTGAAGGGACACCTCTTCCTGATATTGAATGGATGATTTGCAAGGATATTAAGAAGTACGGAAACGAGAGTTTTCTTTTTCATTCGTGGTCAGAATGTTTCTTCCTTGGTACAAAGAACTTCAAGTGCATTTTCTTTCTTTTGCTGGCCCTTCTTTTGTATTTGTGATTCTCATGGGGCCAAAGTCTCATAAACTACGGGTGAGGGTTCTAAACACGGGCCTGCTGTGCATGCGTGCATGGTATGTGTGCATGAGCACTTGTGTGGTCATGAAGAGTTGCAAAGAGAAGGTCCATGGCTCTTGCCAGATTCAAAGGACTGCAGCTATAAGAGGATTTTCACTACCCTGGCCCACTTGACCTTATATTTCTTACACAGTGAGCTTTATTTGGTAGTGAGACTGGCATGTGAACATAAATGACAATATTGCCCACGTGACCCTTTGTCTCACTTGCCTACCTGCTGTTTGGAGGGAGTTAACTCACCAGTCCTCCTTTACCCCCCATTTGTCAACCTTCTCTGGTGGGCACTTGAGTGACACGCTCATGCTTCCACCCCTGTGTTCAGAAGCCTCAGTTGTTTCTCCTAGAGGCTGAGAGTCCCAGACCTTCCCCTTCTTGGGGCTGAAGGACCAGACCTGGATCTTGACAGGAGCTGGAGTCTAGGTCTCGTAACTCAGCCAGGAGATCACTCCAACCCTAGTGACACCTTAAGGGCTCTCGACAGACAGTGCAGGTGGGGAGAAAAGGAGGGAGCCAGGCTTTTCCAAGGGTGGGAACTTGGGATAAACATTCTTGAAGCGGATCTGTTCAAGGCTTGGCATTGGCAGTTATATTTGATTGAACTTCTTTCTACCTTGCCTGCTTCATAAACAGTTAACTTTCAATTATCTACATACAGTTATGCCCTATGGAGTGTGTACAAGCAGGTTTCAATGTTAATATGCACAGAAAGTCAACCTGTAGCACCCCCAAGATGTAGGCAAGGCCAGAACTGCTTGCCACCATAGATGATTCTCACTGCTTCGCTCACCTCCGTTATCCCGATAACTGGCTCTATATTTCTGTCCTCTTTCTCTCCAGATGTAATAATGAAACCTCCTGGGCGATTTTGGCCAACAATATCTCAAACATTATCACGGAGGTCCACCCCCGAGACAGGAGTACTGTGGAGGGCCGGGTGACCTTCACCAGAGTGGAGGAGACCATCGCCGTTCGATGTCTGGCCAAGAATCTCCTTGGGGCCGAGAGCCGAGAGCTGAAGCTGGTGGCTCCCAGTGAGTTGCTCCTAGCCATCGGCCAAGCCCTTCCTCTCACAGGCAGAACCTTGAGTCCCGGATGGGGTCCCAGAGGCAGAAACTTGGCTCTGAATGCTCTTGAAGGGCCTTCTCGGGGCATCCACGTGGGAGCCCTTTCTTTCAGATTCTGACCCCGAGCTGCACCTTGCACAGGCATCCTAGGCAGTTTGCTTGTCTAACAGGATAGCTACTCAGTCTCTTTAGTGTGAGAGTGGGGATGGATGATGGGGAAGGAGGATCTTCGGCCTTGTTGCTCTTTACAACTGTCGAGACAGGCTGGCTTTTTTAAAAAAAAATTAATGAAGCCCAAAGTAATATAAACAAAATGCAACCTTTCAAAATAAACTGAACCCCTGTGGCTCTCAACCTCCTTTATCAATCTTTACATTCCAGTCCACGTTCTGTCTAGAAGGTTAATGTTGCAGCACCGTTAGGGCCAGTATTGCATTCCCCTGATTGAGTTTTGTCCCTTTCTCTTCTAAGGGAAGAGCTGGAGTAGTTTTGCGTATGTAGATGATTGAGAGGTGGAATTGCCCATCCTTAAAACAAGCCAGGCAGCCTTGCTGCTTTTCCACCAGCAGTGAGAGATTTCCGGCCCAGACACAACTACGTGGCCTTCTGGGCCTCCTGCATGTCTGAGCAAATTCCTCATCAGGCCTCTTTCTCCTTCAGCGCTGCGTTCTGAGCTCACGGTGGCAGCTGCAGTCCTGGTGCTATTGGTGATTGTGATCATCTCACTTATCGTCCTGGTTGTCATTTGGAAACAGGTAGGTCTTTTCCTCAAAGAACTAAAAATCTTCGAGGCCAATAAGAAGAAGAAGAGCAAGCAACCCAGTTCAGTGCTTGGGCAGAGAGAAGGCGCTCAGTAATTCTGTGCTGAATGAATGTGTCGATGCGACTGTGTCTGGTCACTTTGCTGGGGTCAAGCTTTGGTGCGTCTGGGCTTTGATAATTCACCAGTTACCTGTCCTGGTCATTTATAGAAACCGAGGTATGAAATTCGTTGGAGGGTCATTGAATCCATCAGCCCTGATGGACATGAATATATTTACGTGGACCCGATGCAGCTGCCTTATGACTCAAGATGGGAGTTTCCAAGAGATGGACTTGTGCTTGGTAAGCGCCTACTGGGGTGATCTCCCAAGACTCCCCTTTGATTTGTACATAACTTAACTTTTTATAACCTTGTGCAGGAATAAGGGATCTGAGATTGTGTTTGGTTAAGAGCTAGGCAATAGAAATTGGCTTTCAGAAATATTTTTCTGTCTTGAAATGGAAGTTAATTGCATCACTGCAATGGTTTTTTTTAAAAAATCTCGTTACAGGGGTGCTTGGGCAGCTTAGTCGGTTAAACATCTGATTTCGACTCCGGTCATGATCTTGGGGTCCTGGAATCGAGCCACGTGTCAGGCTCCGCCCTCAGCCTACTTGTCCCTCTGCCCCTCTCCCCCTTGTGCTCTCTCTTAAATAAATAAATAAATAAATAAATAAATAAATAAATAAATAAAATCTTAAAAAAAAAAAATCTCGTTCCATAACCTTTCCTTTAAGGTTAAGGAAAATTTTGTAAGAGAAGAGAATGTGAGGAGGTCCTGCCAAAGATACTCATTGAAATGGCTTTGCTTTGGGAGTGACACAAATTGATGAGATGAATTTCTGTGACTCAAAAGGAACCGAATGACGACAGCCACAAATGGTATTTTAATCCAGTGCATTCTGAGGATGTATTAGATGCTTCTTAAAATACGTATATTTAGAATATAAAAATACAGGTACTTTTCAAAGCAAAACATGTAAAAATAATATCCGGCCAATTTATCACAAACTTTTAAAATATTTCAATCTTGGGTGGAGACTCAGTACATGAGTCCAAGGAATTTTTTTAAAAATCACATTCTGAATGAATGAAAACAGGACAAAGACCCAAAACAGATGAATGTAGGGGAAGGGAAGGAAAAATAAAATAAGGCGAACATAGAGAGGGAGGCAAACCGTCAGAGACTTTTAACTCTAGGAAACAAACTGAGGGTCGCTGGAGTAGAGGTGGCTGGGGCACGGGGTAACTGGGTGATGGGCATTAAGCAGGGTGTGTGATGTAATGAATGCGGGGTATCGTATGCAAATGATGAATCCCTGAACTCTACCTCTGAAGCTAATAATACGCTATATGTTAACTAAATTGAATTTAAATTAAAAAAATTTTTTTAAAAAAGACAAACGAAAGAGCTAGGGGTTGTGTCACTGGGCATATGCCAACAGTGTGTCCTTTGCAGGATGCCAGTTTAATTATCCACTTGTCTCATTCCAAGGTTAGGTCTTAAATAGTTACATAAACTGGCAAGATGTCCTAGCTACTTCCAATTTCAACTACTTGTATCTCTCACCCTCCTCACCAGTCCCACCCTTACCCCCACCCCTGATTTTACAAAAAGGGATGAGGAACTTAAAGTGGGAAGATGTGGGGGGTGCGAATCCCTAATGGGCTAAGCAGCATTTGTGTGTCTCTGGGCTCCCGTGTGCTGAGCTGCTAGGGCAGCAGCACCTTCGCAGGTAGAGCTTCCCACAGTGCACACATGCACTCAGAGGCAGTGCTGGCCGCTAGCCCCTTAGGAGCTGAGTCGTTCCCCGGCTTGCCTCGGCCTGGTGAGACTGATATGCTGGGAAGCATCCCTTTGACATTGTGAGCTGTCTAAAGTGGGGTCAACAGCTTCCACTTCCTTCTGTGGCTTCCAGCTGAGAGCAAAGCGTGTGCTCCCCAGGGCGCAGTTAGCCTTTGGTGTTGCTGGTCCTTCCGACAAGCGCGCAGCAAGGACACCGGCCCGGGGCTCCCTTCATCACTCCTTGGAATCCGGGATGTCTCGAATACCAAAGCATTTCCAGTAGATAAGGACTTATGGATGCAAAAGATGCCTCTGCTTGCATGTGGAGAACTGAAGGGTAGAGAACCAGGGGGTTTGGGGTGAGAACCACAGGAAGCAAGTGCCTGGGAGCCTGCTGGCGCTTGAGCTGGGAGACAGCTCACACCAGGGAGGGATGCACCCTCCTTACCCCTGCCAGGGTTTTCCTTCCCACTTGCAAATGATATTTGACAAAAGCAATTGTCCTAATTTCCTTCCCTGTGGGCTCAGTTCTGGTTCTTGACGTGATGAGTTGGAGGAGTTATTAGGCTTACTCCATTCTGGGAGAACAGCCCCGCTGTGTCCCCGCCAGTGCTGGCTGTGGTCAATAAAACCAAGGGGACACCACTGTCTGCCTGTGTTAATGGCTCTGATTGCTCACAGGTCGGATCCTGGGATCTGGTGCGTTTGGGAAAGTGGTTGAAGGAACTGCCTATGGATTAAGCCGCTCCCAGCCGGTCATGAAAGTCGCAGTGAAGATGCTGAAACGTAAGTGCCCCAACCCCCCCGGGATTTTTTTGAAAACAGAGGTTATGAGCACTGGGTGTTATTCTGTATGTTGGCAAATTGAACACCAATAAAAAATAAATTTATTATTAAAAAACAAAAACAAACAAACAAATAAAAAAAGAAAACAGAGGTTAGTAGAGTGAATTGCTCAAAATCACACGGCCAGTAAATGCCAAGTTGAGGACCACATCTTGGTTCTTTCGATTCTAGGTTTTAGGTGGATTTAGACTCTTCTCTCAGTTGGATTATTTCGATTCTTTTTTGCGGCCTGTATGTTGGAACATGAAAAGTTGTCATTTTTTGGTGACTTCTTTTTACCCTGAAGACTAGGCATTCGTTATTAGAGCCTAGACCAAGTGACTATGTGTTTCGCTTTTGGACTCTTGGTAAATAAAATGATACCCAATCAGAGGGTGAGCCATGTTATTGGCTTTTCCTGGGAAAGAAATCACTTGAACTGATGCGTGATTTATTTCTTCAACAGCCACAGCCAGATCCAGTGAAAAACAAGCTCTCATGTCGGAACTGAAGATAATGACTCACCTGGGGCCGCATTTAAACATTGTGAACTTGCTGGGAGCCTGTACCAAGTCAGGTAGGCTTCCTGCCCTGGGAGTGAGGATTTTTATAGAAGACCTATCGTTGTGAGGACTGTCCAGGCTCTTTAAAATTCTTACTCTCAACCTCCAAACATGCCAGCAAATAGAAGTCCCTTGAACGGAGTTGCCTGGATGCTGCTGAATTGATGGAAGCTCCTTGTTTTTGAGCAACATCTCCTGCCGGTGCAAACATAGCATTTCATGGCTTTTCTGTTCTTGATTCTCATACCCATTTCTTCACTGGTTTTGGTTCCCACAGGCCCCATTTACATCATCACCGAGTACTGCTTCTATGGGGATTTGGTCAACTATTTGCATAAGAATAGAGATAGCTTCCTGAGCCGCCACCCGGAGAAGCCAAAGAAAGAGTTGGACATTTTTGGATTGAACCCTGCTGATGACAGCACACGGAGGTGGGTGCAAGGGGACACGTTGCTGCGAATCATTGGCTTACAAGCCTCACCAGTGGAGAGCACCCATGTCTTGGTGGAACCCATGTCTGCAGATCCAGGGCCAGTAGGCAGCAAGATTTAGCATCTAGCCACCCTGCCCGTCATCCCCTGACACCACCAATTCATACCTGTCTGCAGGTGTTTTGGACCAGATATCATGGCGGGGTTGGGGGGGGGTGTGTGCGGCGCTTGCTGAAAGGTTGGAGTAGAAGCAAGAGTTGGAATCATCCTGGGAGCCATTTTGCTGTTAAAATGTGGTCCACTTAAGACCTGCAAAATACGGCTCTGGCCAAGGATGCCCCAGTGCTGCTATCTTGTGAGAAACTGAGGATCTCCAAGTTTGAGATTCTGGTCTTTGCTGACCCTGGGCCTATAAATCAGGCCAGCGGTGGTAGTCCCAACTGCAGGAACCTATATGTGGCTGTGAAGGTCTGTGTGGATATAAAGTTCTGTAGGATCAGAAAGTACAAGTCCACTTTATATTGAATTACTCGATGGACACCACCAAACTGGCCCTAAGTTTACTGAGTAGCAGGAAACGTCTGCCCAAGCCGTGTGGTCCTGTGGCCCAGGTTTGTGGCCTGTGAATTGAAAAGCAGAGAAGAATAAGGAAGGCCCACCTGAGTTGAGATGAGCCATGTATTTCTGCGATTATTGGTTAATGCTCATCTCAGCTCTACTACCCCACGCGAAGGGCACCCCTTGGTTGTGCCTTTGCTCACCCTCTGCTGCCACCATACCTACGGCACCGCCTTGGACACTGTGGGCACCCGGTCGTCGTCTACTGAATGTGAAATGGCCACTCCGGAGGGGCGCCCTGAATCAGGTTTCTTCTGTTTTTTTACAGTTACGTTATTTTGTCTTTTGAAAACAACGGTGACTACATGGACATGAAGCAAGCTGACACCACACAGTATGTCCCCATGCTGGAAAGGAAAGAGGTTTCTAAGTACTCGGACATCCAGAGATCGCTGTATGATCGTCCAGCCTCGTACAAGAAGAAATCTATGTTAGGTAAAAACGTCAGTGTCCACTCTTTGCATCTTCCAGGGGTTTAATAGGATACAGATTTCCCCTGCTACCTGGAAGTTTGGTTTATGCCACTCTGCTTTTAGGAAACACCTACATAAGTACTGGTTTTCACTCATGAAAGAAGTCCAAAAAGGATTTTTTTTTTCCCAATAGTAATTGCTTTCCTTGCTTTACATCATTTTGGCTTACAAAGGGTTTTATAGGAATGCTCTACTTTCAGACAGTGGTGGGAACCTATATCTAAAATACTCAGAGGAAGGGGCGCCTGGGTAGCTCCATCAGTTAAACATCTGACTCTTGATCTCAGCCCAGGTCTCGATCTCAGGGTCCTGAGTTTAAGCCCCGTGTTGGGCTCCATTCTGGGCATGGAGCCTCCTTTAAAAAAAAATACACTCAGAGGAAGGTGAGCGGGCATGCTGAGCAGGACGGGCATGCTGAGCAGGACTGCCAGGCCGTGGTCCCTGAATGCATGTCTGCACAACTGGGTCTGTGACATGTTTTCAGAAGTTTGTGGCCTGTGAATTGAAAAGAGGAAAAAGAATAAAGACCTAATAATGCAATGTATTTTCATATTTTAAATGTAATCCTTTTAAAGGATTATTTACCCTGATATAATTATCTTCCTTTTTCGGTGTTAACATGCCTTTTTTTTTTTTTTTTTCCAATGGAAGTGTGGTGATCATTGATTTTTTTTTTCCCCGCTCAGTGCCCTTATTGGCAAAATAAAAAGATGGCTGCCTTATATTGGTTTCTGATACTATTCTTAAGATTTTAATTATATAAGTCTTTGGTATCTATGAGTTCAGTAGCCCTTGCTTTTAGCTTTGTTAATATCTACTTCGTGATAGAAACTGGGAAGTAGACAATTTGAGGTTCTATTTTTCTGACAAGAGTGTTGGGTGTTTCTATTGAATGTTTGGAGGAAGGTCTGTCTGGTTTTTCAAAACAGATGAACATGTGGCAGGGTTGCATTGATTTATAAACTCCAGGGAGCCTCGCTGATGCCCATAGCAGATGGACCACCCCTCTTCTGAGGGGGCGGGGGTGGCCCTTCCAGGTTCTCATCTGATCCCAGACTCGGATTGAGGAAGGGGTCTGACGTTGACGCGTCTTGTGGTTTTGTGTTATTGGGCCTGGGTCTGATGTTGACGCGTCTTGTGGTTTTGTGTTATTGGGCCTGAGCCCTCCCATTAGTCAATGCAAAAAAAGTGTTGGGCTGCCATGGAAATTATTTTAGAAATCACTGATATGCTCAGAATGCTTGCGAGGTTCTTAAGTGAAAGGTACAATCTGTTAAAAAAGAATGTGCTTGTTTTGCAAAGCTCGGGACACAAGAATATTTTCCATTGCTGCACTTCCAAGTTCCATTCACTTCTCATTGCCAAATGGGTAAACTTCCAAGCCCTTTTAAAAGAGTAGCCAATGAGAGCTGTCGGAACCAGTGCTTCCTCTCCCCTCCCGCATTGTTAAAAATAGTTTACATCGCTTCCCAGGCTGGACCTGGCTCCAGATGTCAGGGGAACCTGATTCATGCTCAGCCTGGGCCCTGTTGGCAGGCAGACCACTGCTTTCTGGCCTTCTCCTAGCTGGCTGGAAAAATGTGAATGGCTGCAGCTACTCTTCACTTGCCTGAAAATTTTTAAAAAGAAATGAGAAGTGCTGGCCTAGATTACCTCCTTCCTCGAAAACCCTGGGACCTTTCCAGGCGGGACTAACTAGGGAAAGTGGACAAGTTACAAAAGGAACTAAATGCAAAGTCATTGGCACTGACCTTTAAGATGGCTACCTCTAGTCTGACTGGGGCTTGATTTTATTCAGGAAATGAGCCAAACACCATGAAGGTGGCTATAAAAAGAAAAAAGAAAAAAAAAAAAAAGGAATTCCTAGAAGCTACTTTTTCAAAGGGAACCTCATGTATATTCATCATGGAAGATTGTGTGTATGTGTGTGTGTTAGGGAGGTGGCCAAGGTAACTTGCTAACTAGGGCTGAAAAAAGAAATTTGGGAGGCAAACAACAAAACATGTGTGAGAACCCACTAGACTGGTGCTTGTGGATGTATATGTGTATAAGCCAGATACGTATTTCCGCGGATAGATTTCTTTTTAATGGTAGCACGTCTGCATGGCTGACGCACCCACCCGTGAGGTCTGGAATCACCATTGGAACATCATCTTAGACCAGTTCTTTGGACGAGCCTGTGCAACCTGACAAGTGGCCCGGTGGGGCATGTTTCACACCATCCTCCAGGGCCAACACGCTTAATTCCTTTTCTGCAGACTCCGAAGTCAAAAACCTCCTTTCGGATGATAACTCAGAAGGCCTTACTTTGTTGGATTTGTTGAGCTTCACCTATCAAGTTGCGCGAGGAATGGAGTTTTTGGCTTCGAAAAATGTAAGTGTGTTCACGGAACAGAGTTCTCTGTAGACGCGAGCCCCAGGCCCGAGTGAGGGGGGCGTGCAAAGTCTCCAAGAGGCCAGTAGCCATGGTTGCTTCTCTCTTCCTTTTCCCCAGAGCGTAGTGGGGAGGCTGAGGTCATCAAGTGTCTGCTCTAGAGCTGTTTTCTTTTCTTTTTTTTTTTTTTTTTAGATATGCTATGTTTTTATTTATGTTTCAGCGGATGAACATTCAAGTTGTTTACACTCTTAAGCTCTTATGAATAATGATGTCAGGTCTACAAAATTGGTACATGAATGGCCATAAGTTTTCATATATCTTGGGTTCTCCCTCTGGGTTGGGAGGAGAGCCTGGAGGAGGTGAGCTCACAAAGGTGCCAGGACAGCCTCCCTAAGGGGGCCCCGCAGCTCCCAGCACCATGATGAAGTGGCCAACCCTGCAGGGCTGACTTGATCTAGCGGCAGATGGACAGACTCTGTTGTTCCTTCCCTTTCCATGCAGTGTGTCCACCGGGACCTGGCTGCTCGAAACGTCCTCCTGGCACAAGGGAAAATCGTGAAGATCTGCGACTTCGGCCTGGCCAGAGACATCATGCACGATTCAAACTATGTGTCTAAAGGCAGTGTAGGTGCTCTCTCCCCTCACCTGACAAGCCCACCTTTCCTCACTGAATCTCCCAAACTAGGTGTTGCTTCTGGCCATTCAGTGTCCCTATTTTTAATGTGGAGTCCATGAAATTCATGAATGGGCTCCAGGGAGCCAGTAGGAAAAGCACAGGCTTGGGGGCCAGACCGCTTGGCTGTGAGTACTGGCTCCAGCCCTTACGAGTGTGGAGATTTGGGGCAAGTGGCTTGACCATTCTGTACCTCAGTTTCCCTATCAGCAGCCAGCACTGATAATCTCCTGGATGGCCATGGGTGACTCAGTGACTTTAACGTGAAGTGCTTAGAACAGGGCCTGGAACCTACAAGCACTCGGCAAGCGTTAGCTCTTAATCGTATGTGCCCGTGTGTGCGCCTTCATTTCCAAAGAGAGCATCTCTAACTTTATCAACTTTGCAAATGGCATCTCTGAGCCCTAACGCATCGAGAGCATTTGCATGAATAGATCTTAGAGGCACAATTTCCTGGGAGACAGTCATTCTAAATTAACACGCGAGCTCTGCTCCCCACCCCTTCCCCCTCTGAACGGATGCGGTAACTCGGAATACATTTGCCACCTGTAGGTACGATTCCAAATCACCCCACTGCACTGGCCGTGACGCCTCTCAGGGTTGCTGCGTCCACCCCCAGAAGGCCACTGGTCTGTGTCCAGCCTCCCTGGGTTTCGTGTGCTGTGCGGCCGCGGCCTGTAGCTTTAGGCACCTCGAACAGATCAGTGGACTTTGGTGGAGACACACTGTCACCTGCTCAGGCAGCCGATGACTGTGATCTCACCAGCCCTCCCAGAGGCCCGAAGGATGCGCATGTGGTCACTTCACGTGTTGGCCTCACGTAGGGTTTCCACCGCGGCTGGCACCAGCCTCGCGAAAGAGGCTGCAAAATTATGAAATGACTATTTCTTAAAGTTCGAAAATGTGGTTGGTTCTCGGATCCCTGGGTGTGCTTTTAATTTTGTTCCTGGGAACACCTGCAAATAGGAGAGAGGCCCATGCAGGGCTCTCGCTTTTTGGGTAAAACACTCAGGATTAAATATTTTTGGATGTTAGTCCTTGCGAGGACATAAGAGGCAGCGTCGCCCATCTCATTCATCAGGCATTGATTGAGCACCCACTAGGTGCCAGACACTCTTCTGAGTGCGGAGAGGGTAGCACCGAACCAGAAACACCAAGATTTCGTGGGCAGGGTTCTTTTTTTTTTTAATTAATTTTTTTATTGGTGTTCAATTTGCCAACATATAGAATAACACCCAGGGCTCATCCCGTCAAGCGTGGGCAGGGTTCTTAGTGCAAGTTATTATTGGTCCAAAGAGAACCCCCACTATTTCTGCGGCTGTAGCTCAGCCGTGGGTATGCCGGGATTCATGTCCTCCCTCTTTCCATGCAGACCTTTCTCCCCGTGAAGTGGATGGCTCCCGAGAGCATCTTCGACAACCTCTACACCACGCTGAGTGACGTCTGGTCCTACGGCATCCTGCTCTGGGAGATCTTTTCCCTTGGTACGGGCCTGACATCTCTGCTCATGTGGGTTGTTCTGGAACAATACTGGAAGGAAAACACTGTTTTCGAAGCTCCGGGGTATAAATGATGTTAAGATCTGAGCTCTGAGTCGGGTGTTCTGCAGCTGATTGAAACCACTTGCTGCTTTTTCACCTGGGGCTTTGGGTTAAGTAGGGTTCCCCAGTGGAG
Source organism: Canis lupus dingo (assembly GCF_003254725.2). Lineage (NCBI taxonomy): Eukaryota > Metazoa > Chordata > Mammalia > Carnivora > Canidae > Canis > Canis lupus. The sequence continues at coordinate 47,173,167 of NC_064255.1, forward strand.
AGCTGCCTCCCCCTTGCTTCGTGGCGTGGGGATCGATGCTCAGGTGAAAAGTAGTATGGCGAGGGACAGGACATGGCTGGCCCTCCTGGCCATTGTTCGGGAGGAGAGGAACATTCTGGTCATCCAGTTATACTCAGTCACCAGGGCCCGAAGGGCACAGGTACCCCTGTGTGCCACGTGAGGGCCCTGAGGCAGGAGCCATTCATGACCCTGACCTCAGATAGTTCGGCTGGTGGGGGACCACCTCCATGTAGCAGTGAACTGTGGGGTGCTGATTTAAAAGTGAGCGAGAAAGGAGAAAAGGCTCCTGTGGTTTTGGAAGGCTTTAGAGAGGAACCTAAGCTTGATTTGGCCTTGGCCATAGAAATCGAAATGTTTCGTGCATTCTGTTGCCTTAATGTGGTAGGAAAGGCTTTCTTCCCTGCCTCCCCTCCTTTTTCGATTCTAGTTCTCTCTGCTGCTTGGACGTCACTGTGGATCATCTCAGTGTGAGACTTGACTGAGTCTCGCAGTCTATTAAAAGCAGAGAATTATCAGGGCGCCTGGGTGGCTCAGTTGGTTTAAGCATCTGCCTTCAGCTCAGGTCATGGTCTTGGGGTCCTGGGATCGATCCCTGCATCAGGCTCTCTGATCAGCAGGGAATCGGCCTCTCCCTCTCGCTCTATGTGTGCACACTCTCTCTTTCTCCCAAATAAATAGATCTTTTTTTTTTTTTTTTTTTTTTTTTTTTTTTAAGGCAGAGCATTATCTAGATCTTTCAAGCCCCAACTTGGACTTTTGCTCTAGTTATTTGAACACTTTTGGTGAAAATGATTTTTCTTTTTTGCCTTCAGTGGTTCAGAATTTCTCCTGCTCTTCTATTTTGCTTTCTGTATGCGGATCCAATAGTCAGAAACATTGAAAAAAACCACTTTTGTGCTTTTTCCTAAAGATGTAGAAGTTTAGCCTAGGGTGTCGGGACTTGACCAACATTAAGCCTTAGTTACATTTAAGACTTAGGGGAATCCTGTGAAGTCAAGGAGATAATACTTAATTTTCTCGAAAGAACAGGAACTTCAGGTGGGGATCCCCAAATGTTTTCTATAGGTTCACCCTGAGCGTTTCCTCAGTGTACCACAGGCTTGTAAATCCTGGTGGTTTTCTCTGGTTTTCAGGCGGCACACCCTACCCTGGCATGATGGTGGATTCTACTTTCTACAATAAGATCAAGAGTGGATACCGGATGGCCAAGCCTGACCACGCCACCAGTGAAGTGTGAGCCCCCTCCCCACCTCATGGGCCTTGTGTTCATGCCCAGCGGGTCCCTGGCTTGGGTGGGGGGTGCTTGATACTCCTCCCTGTGCCCACTCTGATCTCTGTGCCCCTGCAGCTATGAGATCATGGTGAAGTGCTGGCACAGTGAACCGGAGAAGAGACCCTCCTTTTACCACCTGAGCGAGATCGTGGAGAATCTGCTGCCTGGACAATATAAGAAGGTTTGTCCGGGCCCCTCAAAGATGGGTGGAGAGGAATGGGCAAAGGGGGAGGAGTCAACAGCTGGTAGTTATGCAAGTGAGCAGCGTCCTTCAACACTGTTTTGAAGGAACATTTTCAGAGGAGGAGAAAGAGTGATCCAGGGGCCAAGGCTTCATGGAGCGCTCCCCAGGCCCCTGGTAGCAGTGATGTATGAAAACCCTCCCCTTTCTGCAGGGCTCCCCTTTCATCTCAAGTGTGCAACACCTGTAAGCACTTTATTCTCCAGATGTTTGAGTATCTGAAGCTACTGTGCGGTTAAAAGTCTCAGGGCATCCACAGCCATTAAATCGCTAATTTGAATGCACTTAAATCCATGTGAAATTGGCTTTTACCAGCTGACTGGAAGGAACAACCTCAGCTGTTATCTGTGGCTCCAGCTGGTTTTTTTTTCGTGGAATAGGAAGCATTGTTCAAAGGAACAAATGTAATTTCATGGAACCAAGCAGGATATGTTAATGAGTGAAACAACTTTCTGCTGAGATGCTGTGCAGGAACCCCAGACATAGTTGTATAATAAACCCAATTTCTGAGGTTCAGATTAGTCACTCTGTAGAGTCTTCGTATTTATTGCTTCTCCTTCTTCTCAAAGAGAAGGTCGCGTGCTGAACTGGGAGTTAAATACTTGTGTCTATTGGTTATTTCACTGCCCATTACAGCTCCTGTAAGTGAGGCAATGAGGAAGCAGAAGGAAATTATGGCAGGTCAGTCAGACACTCTGGCTGGGTTAAGTAAGACGTGTTGGTGGCTGGAGCCTGGACCTGTTGTTGAAAATGGGGTCTTTTTAGATCAAAGCTCTCTAAGTTTTGAGTTAGATTTCCCCAAGATTTAGGGATCAGGCAGGTTTTAGGGATGGTGCTCCCAGTGGAAGTCCTTGTCACCCCTTATTGGGATCCATCCAAGCCCTGGAGAGACTATTGAATGGGGACCAGAAGGGTCCATGCTAGTCCCAGAGAAGGGAGTGGGTGTGTGTGTGAGGGGGAGTGGGGGGCATAGTCCTAGCTACTGACTCAGAGAAGGGGCTCATTGAATCTTAAGGTGAATGAGAGAGCTCATTGGCAGGATGGCATCGGTGGCCCTTTCCTAGGTCAGAGGCCTCTGGGGACATTTGACCTCTGAGCCTCCTTCAGTTGTCTAAGCCCCTTTGTCTGGGAGGCTGTGTGGAGACACAGGTGGTTAAATGGTCGTCGGTTCTGAGCGTCCCTTTCGCAGTTCGGGTGACCATGTGACGTGCATGTCTGCAGAGTTACGAGAAGATTCACCTGGACTTCCTGAAGAGCGACCACCCCGCCGTGGCGCGTATGCGCGTGGACTCAGACAACGCCTACATCGGCGTCACCTACAAAAACGAGGAGGACAAGCTGAAGGACTGGGAGGGCAGCCTGGACGAGCAGAGGCTGAGCGCCGACAGCGGCTACATCATCCCCCTGCCCGACATCGACCCGGTGCCCGAGGAGGAAGACCTGGGCAAGAGGAACAGACACAGGTAGGGCTGCCTGCTGAGCTGCCCCCCACTTCCCAGCACCCTGGTGGTGAGGCCCCAAGGCTGGTCCCCCCACTGCATCTGTGCAGGGCAGCCAGTCGCAGAGGCCCCGAGCTCGCCCCCTAGGTGCATCTGTACAGGGCAGCCAGTCCTAGAGGCCCCGAGGCTGGTCCCCAGGTGCATCTGTGCAGGGCACCCAGTTGCAGAGGCCCCGAGGCGGGCCCCCAGGTGCATCTGTGCAGGGCGGCCAGTCGCAGAGGCCCCGAGGCGGGCCCCCAGGTGCATCTGTGCAGGGTGGCCAGTCGTAGAGGTCCTGAGGGGTCTGTTTCCCAAAGGATCCTAATGCGGGCCCCTGGGGCTGGGGGGGTGGAGTGCTGTAGAACAGTCAGGGACATGCTTCCCTGATAGAGGGTCTTTGACCTGAGTCCTCAGGGAGTTTGATCAAACCGCCACAGCAGCCCTGAATATTGAGATACCCTAAGCCTCTGTCGTTGTTTTCTATATGAGTCCTGGAACCGAGGAGAAGGCCGAGAGAGAGTCTAAACTGGGCTTTTCCATGCTGCACCAGTAGCTCTGAACCCCAAGTTCAGATCACCTGGGGAGGCTTGAGAGCTGGTCTACAAACTTCATCCAGACCAACAAGTTAGGATCTCTGGGAATGGATCCCAGGCGCCTTCTGCTGATTTGTTCCTTCTTTTTATCTCTGTATAATGGAAGGTTTCACACATGTCTGGTTCAGGTCGAATAGTGAACTGTCAATTAATCTGTCACCCAACTTGAGCATTTAGGAGCTCAGGGCCAGACTGCATGAATAGCGTACCTACTCGGCTACTACTCTCCTTGGATTATTTTGAAGCAAATCCTAGACATCATATCATTTCATCCATAAATACTCCATTATTGTGCCTCTAAAAGATAAAGCCTCTATTTAAAAAAGTAACTGGAGTTATTAGGTTATTAAAAATAACTACAATACTGTTATCTTCCCCCACCAGTTGACAATAAATCATTAGGAGCATCAGATATTCGGTGCTCTGATTTCCCTATCTCATAAATATGGTTTTGCATTTGTTTTGTTCTAATTGGGACCCAAGCAGGAGTCTCACATGGCATTTAATTGCTGTGTCCCTATACATTTGTCCTGCACCTTCGTACCCCTTTGCATAGTATTTGTGAAGAAACCGGGACATTTGCCCGTAATGTTCCCACGTTCAGAATCTTGCTGATTGCACCCTGTCGTGTGTCTTACCACGTGCTTTGTCTCCTGTATTGGCTGTAAGCTGGGAGGCTAGAGGCTTGCTGTGGCTCAGGTTAGATTTTTGGCAAGTGTGCTTCAAAGATGGTGCTGTGTGTGTCCATCGGAAATTACACACTGTCCAGTTGACTCTGCCTCTGTGACATTAACAGCCATTGGCGACCATTGCCTGGATCCATTAATTTATTACCAAGGTGATGCTAACATCCAGCTAGGACCAGAGCCATGAGCTCCCACAGTCTCCTCATGAAAGGGGCATCCCAGGCTCCCACCATCTTTGCGTAGGCCTTGAACAGAGGCAGGGGAAAGTGATCATAGTGGTCCTTGGTTCCAGGTCCAAGATGCACAGGAGTCTCCGTCTCTCTTTTTTTCCCTTCTTCGTTCAGGATACTCTGGTCCCTTCTTCCTCAGTCATTTGGTTAGCTACATATCGTTATTTAGGCAAAAGCACATGGCATTATCAATTTGGAGCCTTGTGATTGTGACATCCCTTTGCTGTTGGTATGAACCAGGTATGAATTGGTATGAATTTAAAAAGTATAATTGTGGGTTTTTTTTTTTTTTTTGCGTGTGTTTGGAATGTGTGATGAGAATTGGAGGTTGGGCAGAGTGCCCTGACTTAACTTTTGCTCAGGATGATTTCAAAAATATGTTTATATTCTTTTGGCAAAATGTTTCTCTGAGCTTTGGGTATGTGTGGTCGCCCTCTACCCCAGATCTGCCATCCAGTTTGGTTATTTTGTTTGTGGGGGCTCTGAATAATAGAGCAGTTATAAAAAGGTTTTGCTTCTAAGTTAAGTTAGAAAGTTGTATTGATGAACAACATAAGAAAGGTGCTCAGAACTTTTTTGGGGGTACACGAAGCTGAGCTGCAGAATTTGACATCTGTTACATGGAGAGAACCATTCTAGCTGATAGATAGTTGTTGTATTAGATAATTAAAACCTCTGCCAGGGTGATAATGTTTGATTTTCAAATTGTACAAAGTATGTCCCAAATGACTATCCCAGGTCAGATGAGACTGTGGCCCTGACAGGTGGGCTGAACGTGGTGAGCGTCTTGATCAGCTTGGGCTGCTGTTACACAGTATCATAGATTTGCGGGTATAAACAGTAGAAATCTATTTGCTCGCAGTTCTGAAGGCTGGAAGTCCAAGATCAAGGTGTCGGCAGGTTTGATTTTTTTTCCTGAGGCCTCTTTCCTTGGCTTGCAGATGGCCATCTTCTTAATGTGTCCTCACATGGTCTTTTTCTGTGTGTGCATCACAGATGTCTCTTCCTTTTACAAGAACACCAGTCCGATTGGGTAAGAGCCCCACTTTAACGACCTCACTTAACTTTAATTACCTCCTAAAAGGCCCTGTCTTCAAATATAATCACAATGGGGATTAGGGCTTCAACATGGGAATTTTGGGGGGTGGGGTGAGATACAGTTCAGTCCATCACAGAGGTGGGTGGATCCCAGAGTTGGGATGCTCTGGGTCTAGGAAGTGGTAGTGGTCCCATGGAATCCTCTCTTTGGGCTCAGGAGGCTTGGCCTTGGGAGGGAGTGGGCATGAGAAAGACCTGGCCTTGCTTACTATAGACAGTTTGGGGGTGCTAGGTCAGTGACTATTGGAAGCCAGGCCCTGGGTCACAAGATGGCCATGGTAGTTTGGGAATCAGAGGTAAGCCTAGTCATCAGCTCCAGGACCACCATGAAGCCTGGCAAGCAGCAAGGATGATCTGGTGCTGAGTCTCCGTGAAGTTAGTTTCCCCCATGCCCACACCCCGGCCTTCTCTCTGAGGGAGACTGGCAGAGAGGAGCATGCCAGGCCCAGGAGGGTCAGTGCAAGGGGGCAACTGCCTCGTAGGACTCAGCCATTCGTCCGAATCACAGTGGCCAAAGAAGTCTCCTAAATGCAGGTCCTAGCTGGCTTGGGGTCCATACCCAAGGGTCGACTCAGGCCTCCAGCTACTGGCCAGGGCCCGAGGAACCAGGTATGGTATGTCTGGCCTCCCAGGGAGAGGGCTTGTCAGGACCACATGGTTCTCAAGACCAGTCCAGTGGACTGCGGTTCGCAGTGAGATTCCAGGACCAGGGTGTAAGTCGGGGGGCAAGGTGGAGTACAAAGCAGGAAGGGAGACAAAAGCTCGGTCACAGGGAAGGGCCCAGTCTGTGGGGTTGGGAAAGGAAACCCCAGTGTGGTAACCCTACAGGTTCTAAGAGCTCTCCAGGCCGCAGGATGGCAGCAGACTGTTTCCCATGGGCATCTACCTGTCGCGCTCAGTCCCCTGGCTGGCCCTCCGGGAGGAAAACAGCTGGCAGGGTTGACAGCCCCCTGTTGGGCATGCATGTGAGCCTCCTTCTCCGGCTGGCCAGCCGGACGGTGGGTTACCTGTTAGGTCAGCAGCCTCATGGTGAGGACAGACTGTCCTGCCTGTCAGCAGATACCCTGCTGGGAGCAAAGAGATAGATGCAGACATCTTGCAGTCTGCAGGATGAGGTTAAGACCGTTCAGAGACGGGAAGACGGACAGGGAATCCTTACAGGCTAGAGACCAGGGAAAATTATTTTTCTAAAACTCTTTGTGAGAAATTTTAAGTGTCCAGAAAATGGAGAGACTACTCCATCTACCATTTAGATTTAGTAGTTGCTAACATTTTGCCACATTTGGTTTACCTGACCGTGTAATGTCTGGTTATGCCTATTTTATATACGTACGCAACACATACTACGTATTTAATAACGTGTAACGTGTAGGAGTGTGTATGTACCACACACATACACACTCATACTTTTTTTTTCTTGCTAAAACATTTGAAACTCCTGGGCACCTCGGTGGCTCAGTCAGTTGAATGTCTGCCTTCAGCTTGGGTCGTGATCCCAGCGATCTGGGATCGAGTCCCACATCAGGCTCCCTGCTCAGTGCGGAGTCTGCTTCTCCTTGTCCCTCAGCCCCTCCCTCTGCTCATGTTCTCTCTCTCTCTCTCTCTCTCTTATTGTCAAATAAATAAATAAGTCTTTAAAAAATGTTTTTGAAACTCCAGCAAACATCTCCTAAGAACAAGGATACTCTGGGTGCCGGGGTGGCTCAGTCGGTTGAGTGTCTACCTTTGGCTCTGGTCATGATCAGGGGTCCAGGGATCCAGCCCCACATCGGGCTCTCTGCTCAGCAGGGAGTCTGCTCCTCCCTCTTTTTTGGCACCCCCTTCCCTCGCACGCACTGTCAAATAAATAACAAATCTTTAATAAGAAAACAATAAGGATACTCTCCTATATAATCATAATGGCATGATCACATGTAAGAACATTAGCACCTACTTCCTGTTATTGTCTGCTATCTGGACCCTAGTCAAGTAGTTGACTAATAATAATAATAATGATAGCTAATATTTATTGGGCACTTAGTATGTTCTGGGCACTGTGCTCAGTGCTTTATGATTATTACCTTATTTGATCAGCCTGACAAATGGGAATATTGTCACACACTATTGTCATCCCAATTCTGTAGGGCAGGGAACAAGTTCAGTGGGGGTTAAGGTACTTGTGTGACTCCCACAGCTGCTCAGTGGTGGATGATTCCAGACCCCAGGCTTTCCGACTCTAGAACGTTGTTCCCTTCAGCCTCTGCTCTAGTGGGTAAGAGCCTTCACCGGGTGTTCAGGAGCAAGGCTGGGGGAGTTGGGGGGGTGTTGTATGTAAAGAGGAGGGTGAGGACGGCATTCCCGGGGAGTGGGCTCAGATCCTGAGAACACTGTTTGGACACTCAGGGGTTTCACGGACAGCAGGTGACTGCTCAGTTGTAGTCACAGCTGATTTCAGCCCTCTGTGCTCTTCCTTCCCCCATTGTCTCCCCATCAGGCTCTGGTTACTCTCTTTTCCACTAGGACCAAGTAGGGACAGTAGAAATTGTCCCAGCTTGTTAGCAACTCTGCTGGAAGATTTGAGAGAAGAGAAGGGAGACCAAGGTGTGGAGATGACCTGTGGATCTTGAGTTTGCATGGGGTCTACTGTGACATGACACCTGATGAGTAGCTGCCTGGCTTGGAGGCAGTCTTGCCAGATTGGGTGGCTTTAGGTCGAATGCCAAAGGGTCTCGCAGGAAGAGCTCCTTCGCCTTTGGATGGATGGGTGGGGGCCACCCTTGCCACCCAACCACAGTCTCGTTGGTCTGTACCTGGGCTTACCCTTTCTTATCCTCTCCCTCCTCCAGCTCGCAGACCTCAGAAGAAAGCGCTATCGAGACAGGTTCCAGCAGCTCTACCTTCATCAAGAGAGAGGACGAAACCATCGAGGACATCGACATGATGGACGACATTGGCATAGACTCCTCAGACCTGGTAGAGGACAGCTTCCTGTGACTGCCAGATGTGAGGGGGGGAGGTACCTTCCACTCTTGGAGCCACCTTGGATCCCTTTAAGAAAACCACTTTATTGCAATGCAAAGTTTGGGAGGAGGATTTGGGTGAGGTGTAAAGAGAAGTTCCCAGCCAAGGGCCTCAGGGAGCCTGCGAACTGTGGATGGATGGCATGTTTCAAAATGAACTTTTTCAGTGTTGCCTCTTGCAATGCTTCCGTAGCATCTCAGCAGCGTGTGAAGTTTGGAGACAGATGGACAAGGAGGTGATAGGCCACACAGAAGGTGAACTTTGTGTTTCAAGGGCATTGGTGAGATTCCAACATACACGACTTCTATTGTGAGAAAACTCCATTGTAATTATGTAAATAACTCTAACTGAGGATGTGTTTAGATTTGTATTAACTGTCTTCTCTGGACTTCTAAAGAGACCACTCAACCCATCCATGTACTTCCTGCTTGAAACCTGGTATCAGCTGCTGCTGAACTCCTCTATGAAGTACATGCAAAACCACTTTTGAACCTTAAAAGGTACTGGTACTATAGCATTTTCCTTTTTTTTTGTGTGTGTGTTAAAGAGAAAAAGAATAATAATTAACCAACCTTGTTTACTAGATTTGGGTCCTTTAGAAGCCCACCAACTCATTTTCATATTGTAATCTACGTGTATAATACTACTGTTATCAGTAATGCTAAATGTGTAATGTGTAACACGTTTTCCCTACAGAGAAAGCACAATTTAAAAAAAAAAAATTCTTACTAAGTAGGCGACAAGTTTGACAGTTTTTGACATTTATATCAAATAACCGATGTTTCTCTATAAAATATGGTAATAGCTTTAGTGGATTAAATTTAGTCGAACATAGAGAACAAAGTAAAGGTAGTGTCTTCCAGGAAGTCAGTGTTTTTAACTGTGTACTGACTAGGTTCACTAATCCGTTGTACTAAAAACAATTAACTGCCCTCTGAAGTGATGGGATTTGAAAGAAACAAAAACCCCTAAATCCTAAATGTTCTCAGTGTAAAGGCGTAAGCCTATGCCTAATGTGACTTCTCGTGTTATTACCCAGTGGAAAAAATAATCAGCAGCAAAAAGATTGAATTTGCAGAGGTCATTTTCATGCCTGGTGATGACTCTGGTGTAGCTCAACATCTATATTTTTAAAATTTTATGACCCCTAGAAGAGTCCGAAGGATGCCTTGACCATCTCCCCCTTTCTTTCATCTCCTACCCCACAGAGAATTAGTTTGAAACTGTGAGAACATACAGGCATTGTTTAGTGAAGGCTGCATCTGCGTTAGCCTGGATCCTTGGTTCCCAAATGTAATCGTAGCCAGGATCACCAAATTCTAGGTCCCCATCCTAGAGCTTCTGAATTACTGAGTCTGGCCAGGAGCAGGAACCTGTATTTTTATAAACTCCTTGGCTGTTGTGATTAGCCACGTTTGGGGAACACCAGCTTAGGTTACAGGAAGTTGCCATGGGAAACAGATAATTGGAAATTTGGAACTGGGCTAGAAGTCAACCATGCAGGAAGCCTACTATTTAAATCTTTGGCTTTGGGTCAGTGACATTTAATGCCCTATACCTAGCAATTGTTGCCCTTAATTTAACTTTCCAGCCTTAGCTGAGGCTGGAAAAGCTAAATCTTGGTTTGGCAGAGCTTCCAAAATAAAGACACCGCTTCCCACTGCATGGGGCAACTGAACTTGCCCCCCCACCCCACCCCCACCCATGGCATGTACGAAAATGAGGCAATTCAGTGTCCCATGTCTCTGTATAACCAGGTCGATATTTGGGTGAAAAAAAGATTTGAAAGTTTTGCTGAAATTTTGGGGTGAGATGGCAGGACAGATTGTCACATTCATCCAAACCGTCAAACTGATTGGTGTGGGTTCATTGGCATTCTTTGCAATACCGCTTAATTGCTGACACCGAATGAAAGAAACATGGGCTGTGATTACTGCAATCACTGTACGTGCTCCTGGCAGGTGATGCGTTGGAGGATGTAGCAGCAGTAACAAGGTACTTGACTACCTACTGGTGCCATCTCAATGCAAGCCCCAACTTTCTTATCCCCCTTTTTCATACTAAGTGTGAAGACTGAGCCAGATTGGCCAATTAAAAAAGAAAATCTGACTAGGTTCTGTAGAGCCAATTAGACTTGAAATACATTTGTGTTTCTAGAATCACAGCTCAAGCATTCTGTTTGTCGCTCACTGTCTCTTGTATAAGACTTCTTATGTCGGTGCTTTGCATTTTTGATGTTCCTTTGAGTTTTGCATGACATCATGAAGCTGGATGAAAATTCTCAAACAAGCAGGTCCCAGTCCTAATGAATACAACCACCTGAGTTTGTGTGTGACTACAATTTTTTTTTTTTTAAACAGTGTTTTCAGTGTATCATAGATTTGTTTCCTTTTTGGCCTCCTGCAAAGTCCCCAGATGAAAATTTGCCAATCCTTCCTGCTTTCTATTTTTATGAAGACAATCAAAGCTGGCCTGAGAAACACAATTTGTGACTTTTTTTAAACGGTCAATGATGTCCTTAAAATGTGGTCTGCCAATCTGTACAAATGGTCCTATTTTTGTGAAGAGGGACGTGAGATAAAATGATGTTATACATCAATATGTATATATGTATTTCTATATAGACTTGGAGAATACTGCCAAAACATTTATGACAAGCTGTATCACTGCCTTTGTTTATATTTTTTTGACTGTGATATTCCCCACAGGCACATTAACTGTTGCACTTTTGAATGTCCAAAATTTATATTTTAGAAAAATAAAGAGAAAAATACGTTAAGTGTTTCCAAAACAGTGGTGTGGTGAATGTGTGAGAAGTAACTCAATAGGTAGGGTCTACTGATAAAAAAAAAAAATGTATTACAAAATGCCCCGTTCGTGTTTTTGTTTTAAAACGTGTAAATGAAGATCTTTATATTTCAATAAATGATATATATAATTTAAAGTTATGCTAAGGTTCCAGCACTTTTGTTTTTAGCTGAATCACATACACTAAAGCCATTCGATTCAATTTGCTTTCTTAGCAACATTTCAGTAGGACTCTTGAACATGGTTTTGATGAAACCAATAGGAAATTTAAGATTTAAACATTATTTGAGCTAGTTACGTTTTCAGGCACAGTATTTGGCTTAAAGATGACTGGCGTGTGGCTCATCTTTGATCCTACTGTTTGTTTTAGTAGCATTGTATTGCATGGGAAGCATTTACTGTCTACAACATTCAAACCCTGTAGATGTGCATAATATAAAAGATTCCAGTCTTTTTTTCACTCTCTCTTCTTCCCTTGTCTCTGTGCTGATTCTCAGAGGGAGGACTATCTTACAGTTCCTTTTCTGTGCCTCTGCTTCTATACATATTTATACATCTCTGTTTTTGCTTCGTATTTTAGCTAAATGGGTAAACATGTTGGATGTTGGATCATCTCTGTTTTTGCTTCATATTTTACCTAAATGGGGTTCACTTTTTTAAATTAAGATTTTATTATTTTTTTAATTTTATTTTAGGAAGAGAGTATGAGAGAGAGCATGCATGCATGAGCGGTGTGGGAGGGGGGCAAGACGGAGAGAGAATCTCCAGCAGACTGTCTGCTGGGTGCTGAGCCCGATCCCATAGCCCTGAGATCATGACCTGAGCCAACATCAAGAGTCAGATGCTTAACCCATTGAGCCACCCAGGTGCCTCCATAATGCTTTGTAAAGTACCTACCCTTTTTTCCTTTTTTAGAAATAGACTTTTATGTCCTAGAGTAGTTTCAGGTTCACAGCAAAATTGGATGGAGGGTACGGAGGTTTCTTCTCTACTCCCTGCCCCCACACATGAACACCCCCCTCTCCCAACCAACTCCATTATAAGCATCTCCTAGAGTGGCACTTTGTTACAATTGATGAACCTATACTGACACCTCATTCTCAGAGTCTATGTTGCTTTTCTCTTTTAATGCTGTATTTGAGAGATCTCTGTGAGAAGTACCTATAGACAGACCTCCCCCATTTCTTAATGAGCTGTATAGCTTCACCTTATGGAGGGTACCAGAATTAATGCAATCATGTTCCTCTAGGTGCATTTATAGTTTCCCATGCTTTGCCACTGGAATGACTGCATGAACCTCCTTGCACATAATCCATGTGCACACACAGTAGTGTTTCATCAGGATAGAATCCTAGAAATAAAATTGTGAGGCCAAAAAGTGTGCACAGAAATAGGGCGATGGTAAGCCCAAGTCTTCCCGTACGATTGTCCCAGTAAATTTTTGAATCGCCTGCTTTGTAGATGATTTATGAGCCCTAGTTTTCTAGGGTTCCCTCTGCCTCTCATTGCTTGCCGTGACGTGGGAAGTGCTGGGAGGATGTTTGGTTTTTGTGTTCTGAGGCATGTCGAATCAAACGTCTTGAGGATTTAAAAAACCAAAATGACACAGTTCAACTTTCCATGGATAATGGAAATTGATATGGAAATTAATTAGAATATAGCAATTCCCTATTCCAACATAACTCCTTATTATCCATATTCGATTAGCCTGTGGATCAAAGCATACTTCCTTGGAGTAAGTTGGAAGATGCTGACTGCAGGCTGGATATTGGCTCTGCTTCTCTTCTAGCCCCAGGAAGGCGATAGAACATGGGGAACAATAATCCCACTGATTAAGCAATAGCTGCTTGATCTAGCATCCACGCAAGGCGCTAAGCCTGCAGAGTGATCTTTCTGTTCTCCTTTTTAATGTATAATTCTACCTCTTAGTAGGATACAGACAACGTGGCCTCCTTTATCTCCTCCTGACGATAAAAATGACTTTTACTAATGGAGCATTTTAAAACTCAAAGATCCTTTTCACGTTTACTTCTTTTGATTCTTCAGATAGCACTTTGAGGCAGGGAAGGCATTTTCTAGATGAGGAAACCAAGTGACTTCTAAAAAATCATACAGCTGGGCAATGAGAGCACCAGGGTTAGAAATTGTAAATATACGGATTCCAGTGCCGTTTGCATCACACCAGACCGTGGGAAAGCAAGAGAGATCGAGAAATGTCCGTGTTCAGAAGAAGGTTTTGCTTTGCTTCTGGAGAGATTTCCAAAGACAAGTGATGGACTAGTTGGCCTGTAGAAGTATTTCACACGTTCATAATAAGAACAATTTCTTTTTAGGCTATACTATAACAGCTCTAATAATGGAATTTATGATTCTAATAGTTATATGCTTCATAAAATGCAGCTCAGGAAAATGACTTAGAATATCTGAATCCGTCATCAACAAGGCAGTTTCCCCCAGGATAGTAGCGATAGAAATGCTTCATTATCTCTGACTCCAAATACATATAAGGATTAAATCCAACCACGTTGTTACAGCAAAATTAATATACTGTGCTTGTCACAGACACAAATTTTTCACCCCTGCAATTAAATATATGTGAAAATACATATGTGGCCTTAATTAGCAGATTATAGGTTCTGTTCCACCCAGCTACATAAATAGCACCTGTCCTAAAGAATAATGAATGCATCCTCCCAAATCTCTTCTTACATGGGTAATGTTTCCATCACCCACATTTTAGTCTACATATAAAGCAATGGAGATATCAAGGACACACGGCTTCACATGGCAGGGGGAGCATATTTGCTCCCTGTTTCTGGTTTAAAGGCTAATTGGAATTTTAAAAAGATTTGCCACATTATCCTGGCAGATGGTATTTTGCTTTATCATTATTCATGGGTATTAATGACTTCCCTCTGGAGCATGTGTATCCTGTCTATTTTGAATTTCATTACATTTCATGCTGACTGCTCCAAACAGAATTGGAGCTAGTATTTTCTGTGGGGTGCTCAAGCTGCAGATTGTTGGGTTGGTCAAAGTTTTAGACTTGATTAGGAATTAAGTTAACTCTTTGAAATGAAGAAAACCTTTTCCTCCTCTCACTCGAGTATTCCATTGTATTCTTCACTTTGTTGAGCTTGGTATTCCACAGGGTTGCGGTTAATATCTGGTGTACAGGAAGACAATTCCAAAGTGGATGCTTCCTTCGTTAGCCTGAGATTGTTAGACACCCATTCTCTTTCCCTACAAGGGTTGGGGTTGGTTTCCTAAGTGCAGAAAATGCACGAGGACGTGATGTAATGATTTGGCTACAGAAAGTAATTTTTTAATTAATCTCTTCAACAAATATTTATCAGAGAACAGCCTCTCCTTTGTTTAGTTGATCTCTAGAATATTTAAGCCTCAGCGAGGCAGCTGGCAGGGTTGATTCCAAATGGCTAATTACCTGAGGGAGACATTACATCACAGAGCAGAGCAGCGTGGAGCAGAAAACTGTGATGAGTGGAAGGCCACAGTCACTACTTGGGAGTAACAAAAAGTGGAGGAACATATTGTGTATATTCTGTACGATATGGAGTATAGCTTAATGGAAACTTCTGATAAAACTGAAGCCTTCCTGCAACCAGAGGACACAAGGTATTGTCAGAACATGTGAGAATGGGATGATAGGGTTGGGGTAGCCAGACCTGGTGGACTTGCTTCCTGTAGCCCCTTGCCAACCTTGATTCCAGACGCTTTGTGGCCACCTTCACGTCCATCCTCCCCAAATGTTATTCCCCTATTCTTAGATGTTATTGAGTTAGGCACTGTTTTAGGCCCTGGGATTCGGGAATTAATACGAATAGACAAGATATCTCCTATCATGGAAGATAGAAGTAGTGTCTCTCGAGAGCAGAAAGATTTGTTTGATGGCGGGTATAATAAAGAAGATGTCCCCTCTTGGGACAAATGTTGGTCAAGTGTGCTTGCAGCCCATTATAAAACACTGGTGTTTCCCAAGCTTAGGGTTCTTGAGCTGTGACCCAAAGCCACTGCCTGTAGAGCACCCACCCAGGCCACTTTGCATTACCACCATAGGGCTCGGGATGCAGGGAGAGCTGATGTAAATATCAAGTTCATGCTGTTTCCTGGATTGTGAGTAGTAAAGTCCTTTGTTTCTGACCCAGGAGTCTCTTGTGTTTTCTGGCAGCCTCCAAGAAACTGGTAGGCTAACTCGTAAGCTTGCAAGTAGGGTAAAATCTCAGACCCTTCATAGTTCTTGACACTAACTCAGCACAGTACCAGCCAAGTAAGACTCTGTCTTCTCGCTTCTTCCTCCAAATGATACCCACCCCCCCTTAACTTTGAAGGGACTGGACTGTGAGTTACGAAGAAGTTAAAAAGCTCTAGTTGGGGAAAATAGAGAAAAAACTGGCCATATTCATCTTTTTTGCCTCTGTAGCCTTTCCTTTGCCTTCTTCAGTAGGTACAAGGTGGGGAAATAGAAATTAAAACTCCACATGAAGTTCAGAGTTTATAGTTACTATGCTGGAGGTGGCAGAGAACATTTCATTATCAAGCATGACAAGATAATGCCAATGGGTTGATTCTACATTTCATCCAAAGCGACAGAAAGAATGAACTCTGCAGAATAGGTATGTCGGGGAAAGTATGGGATAGTAATTAATTACGGTTACTTTCTATTCTTATGCATGTTCAACCCAACCACTACACCTCAACTCTACAGAAAACAGGAAGCAAATAGCAATTTCCCTGCTTCTTGCAAGAACGATGTGTTTTGGTGCAGCCGTTCAGCTCCTATCATAACCCCTTTTGCAACCAGAGTGAGGCTCTAGTGGTGGTAGGGTCTAAGAGTTGTCCATGGTGAGGGTAAGGTTGTAACACTCTAGTATGATTTGGGAAACAATCCTTTCAAATTGAAGCATAAAGTGATATTTTGGCACACTCTTCTAAAAAGGCGTTTATTTAGTCATTATTCAACAACCATTTCTCATCTATTACGTTAAGTCCTAGGGATACTGATATCACTAATGTTCAGTGGCTTCAGAACTGTGTCCTTCCCCCTCATCTTCATAGGAGGAGTAGATATTCTCACTTCATTGATGTTAGACTTGACCATGTAACTCTCTTTGACTAATGGGATGTTAACAAAC
The DNA here is from genome assembly GCF_003254725.2 of Canis lupus dingo. NCBI lineage: Eukaryota > Metazoa > Chordata > Mammalia > Carnivora > Canidae > Canis > Canis lupus. The sequence continues at coordinate 47,189,748 of NC_064255.1, forward strand.
CTGTTACAGTGGATGCGTGAAATTTGTTGTATTAAGGACTTATGCTCTTGACATCTTAGCAGTATTGAGTCTTCCAACCTGTGAACATGATATACCTCTCTAGTTAGTTAGGTCGTCTTTGTTTATAATAATATCTCAAAAACATTTTATAGTTTTATGTATTGATCTACATTTTGCTATTTTTAAAAAATATTTCTTTCTTTGATGCCATAAACAGCATTTTTTTTCTATTTCTATTTCTAGCTAGTGTTAGAAATGTGATTGACCTTACATTCTGCAGCTCTGTAGGTTCCTAAAGATTTCATTTAACATAGAAAATAATGTTATCTGTAAGTAAAGAAAATTTTACTTCTTCCTTCCCAATTTGAATGCCTTTTATTTGTTATACTTGTCATATTGCACTGTCTAGGAATTCTACTACAAAGAAGAATGGAAACGGTTGATTAGGAAGGATTTTTCTGCATCTATTGAGATTATCATATAGTTTTTCTTTCTTCATTCGTTAGTGTGGTGAGTTATTTTGACCAATTTCTAAAGCTAAGCATTCTTGCATTCCTGGGTTAAAATACCCTTAGTTATGATTTATTGTCCTTTCTATATATTGCTGGATTCAATGTGCTAATACTTTGTTAAGGATGCTTTTTTTTTTTTTGGAGCAGCTTTATTGATTACCAACTTTATTTTACTCCACAAGATTCTTAGCCAGAACAGTAAAGTTATTAATCTAATGTCCTTGTTGTTTACAGTATCCTAAGGTATCTTTATCAAAATTTTTCCTCCTCAGATGCTTAGTGGCTGGGGTCTGTTTTCTCTTCTAGTCATGTCTTTGCCCTGGTTTGTACAAACATAATAAATGGCCTTATATAATGAGTTGGACATGTTTTCTCCTCTTTTATATTCTGGAAGAGTTTGTGTAGAATGTGTAGAATTGGTATTATTTCTCCCTTAAATGTTTGGTATAATTCACTGTTGAAGCCACCTGAGCCTGGAAGTTTCTTTGTTGGAAGTTTACAAATTATGTATTCAATTTTCTTAATAAATTTAGAGCTCTTCAAGCTATCTAATTCTTTTTGAGTAAGTTGGGTAGTTTGTGTTTTTGAAGGAATTTGTCCATATCAATTATGAACGTATTAGTAGAAAGTTTTTTACTTTATTAGCATGAAGTTGTTGATAACATTCCTTATTATTCTTTAAAATTATAAGATCCGTAGTGCTGTCTCCTTGTTCATTCATGACATTGATAATTTGTGTCTTTTTTTTTCTTTTGAGGATATTTACTAGAGGTTTATAAATTTTAGGAATAATCTCAAAAAAATCAGCTTTGTTTCATTGTTTATCTATTCTCTATCATATGTCCTATTTCTATTTTATTGATTTCTGCTCCTTATTACTTCTTTCCTTCTGTTTACTTTAGGTTAAATTTGTTCTTTCTAGTTTTTAAGATAGAAGCTTAGATAATTTATGTGAGATCTTAATACTTCCTAATATATGGATTTAATGCTATAAGCTTCCTTCTAAGAGATATTTTAGGTGTATCCTACAAATTTTGGTTAAGTGCAGTATGATATATAATTCAAAATATTATCAGGGTGCAGAGAAAAAGCCTTTACTCAATGAAGGAGATGTTGCAGAGAAGTGTATGAGCTGGCCTTTGAAAGACTTTTTTTTCCAGACAGAGGGAAGGTAAGAGCATTCTAAGCCAAAATGATAATAAACCAGGATTCATGAATTGACATTTCCCTGATAAAGCGAGCTCATGAATATTTAATAACCATGGTCCATAGATAGAACATCTTTGAAGAGCAGGGACAGAGCCAGTCATTCCCATAAACCAAAAGTGATGTTAAGGCTGAAAGTTGGTTTTGGGTCTTGAAGTCATCCTTTTAGCTGATACTATTTCAAATGAGAATAGTATTGGTCTAACAGAGTGAAAAAAAAAGTACTATCGTGTGAAATTCTTGGGTAGTGAACAGAACAAAGGCAAAATGAGATGCAAATGGAAGCAATAGATCAGTGTCTGGTTATATCTCTTAGATATGGCTCATCAGGAAACATTCATTTATCAGAGAGATACTGCCTTGGAAACTCCCAACTTTTCATCTACTTCTACATCCATAAGATCTTTATCTCTGCATGATTTCTTACTCTTTGCAGCAGATACTATAAATGGGCTCACTCAATGTCCTTCTGTATGTTTTTACTGCTTTTTAAAAATACAAATATTGGAAAGCAAAATACCCAAATTCTCTTGCAGCTAGAATTTGGCCATGTGATATGATTCTGGCCAATAAGATGTGGGTATAATTTCTTGGGAACACTTTTGATTGTATTAAAAAGGCAAAGATGAAAAAAAGGTTTTGTCTTTCTCACATTGTCCTTCCCATTTATTTCCTTTCTGCAACTTGAAGACACTTCCTAGAGTTGCAGCCATCTTTTGACCATGACATTAAAAATCACATCTGAAAGATGGCAGTCTAGGAGACTGCAACAGGTTTCCTGATGACATTCTTGCACAGGTGCATTAGCTCTGACCTATCTAATTCTACATTCTTTTTTTTTTTTTGCATTAAAAAAATCACATATTTAAGTGACTATTTTCATGCTTTCCATCATTTGCAATAAATGCATTCATAAGTGATACAACTTGTGACAATTTAAAACGTTGTATGAGGATGTTTGTAATTCCAACCTTTAACATAACTTTCTTAACTGGGTTTCCAAGACATTGACCTCTCTTGGTTTCAATCCTGCACTACTGGTTGATTATAATCTGTCTCTTTGCTGATCCTTCTCTTCTCTGAGCCTCTATTTATATTGGAGTGCCCCAGGCAAATTCTGAACACCTTTTTTTTCTGGTCTGATTCAAGCTCATGGCTTCAAATACCATCCATATGCTGGCAATTTCTAAATCCATATTTCCAACCCAGTCCTCTCTCCTGAGCTACAGATTCAGGTGTCCAACTATGTCCTCAGCATCTTCATTTGGATGTCAAATAGTTGACCTCTTAACTTCAAAACTTGACTCTCACTTTTCCCTCAAGCTTGACCTATCTTTAATCTCCGTCATCTCAGTTGATGGCAACTCTAATCTTCCAATTGCTTTTGCTCCAAATCATGGAGTCATTCTTGACAGCTCTCTTTCTTTTCTATTGCACTCTGCAATTAATCTGTCAAGACTTTGGTTATACCTTAAGCTTATCCAAATGTATTCAGAAACTGTCCACTTCTCACTACCTCTATTGCTATCACCATGGACCAAGTCACCATCACCTTTTGCTTGGATTACTCTTAGGTCTACCTTGCTTTGCTCTCTTCCCTCCCACAGTAGACTATTTTTGATACCACAGCCAGAGGGATCCTTTTAAAATGAAGTCAGATCGTCGTTACCCCCCTTGGCTGAATACCCTGCAATGGTTTTCTATTTTACTCAGAGTAGAATGTAAAGTGTTGAAATTAGGTGTCAAGGCCCTTCAAGGTCTGGCCTCTGTCAGCTTTCCAACTTCTCTTCTCCCCTTTGTTCACTCCCTTCCAACCTCACTGGCCCCATTGCTGTTGCTGGAACACAAGTACACACTCATGGTATATATAGTCTTTAAATTGGAATCCTCTTCCCCAGCTAGCTTGGATAATTCCCTCCTTTCCTTCATGTGTCTGCTGAATTTCACTTTTCCAATGAGGCCAGACCTGACCTCCTATTAAATATTGACATTGGTCCCATACACCACCTTACCCCACACTGGTCCTTACTTCCAGCACTTCCTTTTCCTCTAACCCTGCTCTACTTTTTCTTTTTTCCTCCACTTGTGAGCATCTAACTTACTGTTAATGTACTGTCTAACTCATTGATGTGTTCATGGTTATTTTCTCCGCTAGAAAGTAAGCTACATGATTATAGGCTTTATATCGGTTTTCTTTACTAATATATCCTTGGTACCTAGAACAGTGCCTGGTTCAGAGTAAGTGCCTAGTAAATATTTATTGCAGGATTGAATAAATCAGCTATCCACGGAGGGAGGAGTTAAAGGAGGCTTCAGGGCAGCAGAATAATTGAGAAAGCAATACTTTAGTCTCTAGTGATTCTGGAAGTCAAATTCAATGTCAATCCCAAAGCTCCTGCCCATGAACTAATCTAAAATGCCTGTTACATAGTGATTGTGCTTTTCTCCAGTGAAAAAAGGAAAAATAATCATTATAGTGATTGCACGGGAGGTTTTTAGTAGGACACATTTGCAAAGTACTGAAAAGTGTTTAAATAGAGCATCTCTTAAATCCCCCAAAAATCAAACCTTCTGTCGAATGCCCTCATTTAACCATCACAACATCCCATTTAGACTTATGGGAAAAATTACATTCCTTATTTTGACTGAAACCCCCAATTTTTTAAATAATTGAAATATAATTGACAATGTTATATTAGTTTCAGATGTACAACAGTGACTCAGTCTTTGTATTCATTATAAAATGATCACCTCAATAAGTCTAGTTACTATCCATCTCCATACAAAGTTACTACAATATTACTGACTACATCCCCCATGCTATACATCACATTCACATAACTTACTTATTTTAGAACTGAAGGTTTATATTTCTTTGCTCATTTCAGTTGTATCCCCTTTGCTCATTTTACTCCCTCCCAACTCCCCTTCCTTCTGGTAACCACCAGTCTATTCTCTGGATCTGTGAATCAGAGTTTGTTAATTTTGAAATCATGTGGCATTTGTCTTTGTCTGTCTCACTTATTTCACTTAGCATAATACCTTCAAGGTCCATCCATGCTGTCACAAACAGCAAGATTTCATTCATTTTATGGCTGAATGTGTGTGTGTGTGTGTGTGTATTCCATATACTGAGTTTAGAACATATTTTATATATATATAAAATGTGATATATATATATATTATATATATATATATATATACCACATCTTAATCTATTCATCCATCAATGGATACTTAAGTGTTTCTTATCTCAGCTATTATAAATAATGCTATAATGAACCTAAGGGTGCATATATCCTTTTGAGTTAGTGTTTTGTTTTCTTTGGATAGATACCCAGAAATGGAATTGTTTTATCATATGGTATTTCTACTTTTAATTTTTTTGTGGAACCTCCATACTGTTTTCCATGCTGGCTGCACCTTCACATTTCCACCAATGGTGCATAGAGAGTTTCCTTTTTATCTTTACCAACATTTGTTATTTCTTATTTGTTTGTTGGTAATGGTATTCTAACAGGTATGAAGGAGATCTCATAGTGATATTGACTTTTGTGTTCTTGATGATTACTGATATTGAGCATCTTTTTGCGTGCTTGTTGGCCATCTGGATGTCTTCTTAGATGTCTATACAGATACTCTATTTTTAAATCAGATTTTGTTATTGTTATTGAGTTGTATGAGTTCTTTGTATATTTTGTATATTAACTCTTTACCAGATATATGATTTGTAAATGACTTCTCCCATTCAGTAGATTTCTTTTTCATTTTGTTGATGGTTTCTGTTCATGTGCAGAAACTTTTTAGTTTGTAGTCTCATTTATTTTTGGTTTTTTGCCCTTGCCTTTCAAGTCAGATTAAAAAAAAAATCACTAAGACCTAAGCCAAAGAGCTTACTGCCTATGTTTTCTCGAGTTTTCTAGTTTTAGGTCTTGTATTCAAGTTTTAAATCCATTTTGAGTTAATTTTTGTGTAAGGTGTAAGCTAGTGGTTCAGTTTTATTCTTTTGCATATCTGTCCAGTTTTCCCAGCACCATGTATTGAAGAGATTGTCCTTTTCCCATTGTATATTCTTGCTGCCTTTGTTGTAAATTAATTGACCATATATGCATGGGTTAAATTAAAAAAAAAATGCTGGCAATCTGTCCAAGCTTGGAGTGGAGCAAAAGGAAAAAAAAAAAAAAAAAACTGAGGCAAAATCCTGACACTATTGGAATTAAGTACATGGGTGGGGTTGGGTGGTGGCTACTTTCATAAGAAGCACACATTTGTATTTGTAGAAGTTGAGGTGAATTTTTCAGAAACATTGACATTTACCTCACTAAGATTGAGAATTTGTTCCACTTCTGGTATGAATAAGCAAACATTGTTTAGTCTCAATTCCTCTTCAAATTCAGGACTCTCGTTAGATTTTGATGGAAGCTACTTGGCAAAGAACCCAGTCTATCCATAGAGGCATGCTTCAGTGTGGAGTATAGCACACAATAGTCTGCATTATGATTATGCTACAGCTGAGGGCTAGCCACTTGATAGAACTTCTCTATGTTAATTAGATGCTAGAAAGGAAATTCTTTATCCTTGTAGCTGTACTGTAGGGTGGGGATGGGGGGCACTCACAGTCAGAAATCTCAAGTGCCTCCTTAAACTTTGCACCCTTGGCATCTCACTTATCTCACCCTGGTCATTGGTCCTGCTATGATCTGTTCTTATTCTGAACCAAGTGGAATTAGCATTAAATGCTCCGGGAAATCTAGAATTTCCTCATGCTGTGTTCCCTTGAATAGAGTCGCCATCTTGATTGTGATACCCTGACTAGTCTTGGACAAGCCCTTCCCTGTTAGCATCTTGAAGCTATGGAGGGCTCTCTGTGGAACATTTGTTATTTCTTGGAATAACAATAATGCCATTTTACTTATGGAAAAGACTATTTTCTTTCTATTTACTCCCATTCCCCCTATAGATTGTCATTCCTTTCTCCCTGAAACATCATTTATTCCATTTACTGAGTTTAGAACAACAATAATTAAGAATCTGATGGGAAGTATTTATAAACTAGCAATTGGGTTTAATGAAGGCTTAATGACCATATTAGGGGAGCACTTTTTACTGCTTTCCTCCCATTTTAAAAGATTTTATTTATTTATTTGACAGAGAGAGAGAGAGAGAGAGAGAGAGAGAGAGAGAATAAGCAAGGGGAGGGGCAGAGGGAGGAAGAAGCAGGTTCCCTACTAAGCAGGAGCCCAATGTGGGTGGGGCTCCATCCCAGGACCCTGGGATCATTACCTATGCAGAAGGCAGATGCTTAACTGAATGAGCCACCCAGGTGCCCCTGATTTCCCCCTCCCCACCTTTTTAAAAAATATTTTATTTATTTATTCATGAGAGACACAGAGAGAGAGAGAGAGAGAGAGAGAGAGAGGCAGAGACACAGGCAGAGGGAGAAGCAGGCTCCATGCAGGGATCCCTATGTGGGTCTCCAGGATCATGCCCTGGGCTGAAAGGGGCACTAAATCACTGAGCCACCTGGGCTGCCCTTGATTTTCCCTTTTTAAATGCAGAGTTTTGCATGAAATACTGCATCAGGTAAGTCCAAACAATTCGACTCCTCATAGTTCTGTACCTGTTGCTTGAATTTACTTGGTTCTGATAAGATATTTCACCTGGACAGGGATGAAGTTTCATGAATATGATTTGTTGACTATATTGTCAGGAAAGATAGTGAGAAGCTGATTTTTCTGGGAAAAGGCACTAGCAGATTAGTTTTTTGAGGGCTAATTATAATAATGAATATGTTCATAAAGTGCAAAGACTGTTATCACATATTTGAAGTAAGTCTCCTGACAATCATACGAACTAACTCATTATTGTTATTCCTATATTTTAGATAAGCAAAAGAAAGTAGCATGTCTAGACTTATAAAGGAAGAGGTGTGATTATTTTTTTCCCTTTCATTTATAAATAAGAAGGGGGCTGAGTGATAACATGGAGAAGTCAATGCCATTGAAAGAAGATTCTTATTTCTTCCATTTCCCAAGAGGAGGGGACACACGCTATGCAAGGCCACGTGGGAAGTACCAGAGTCAGTCAGGAGGCGGATAAAAAGGAGAAAATACAAGTAGAATAGGTGTAGCCTTATTGGGATTTCTGCCAGAAAGGCAAGGCAGGGCAGGGCAGGATAGATGTCATAGGACTCACTAATTTGAATAATTCCAACAGTCTTGGGGCTTAGGGGTTGTCTCTGGTTGTTTGGGTTGCTTTACAATGGGGGAAATTGACATGGTGTGTGTGAGTTGGATAAAGGAGGGACCGGGGGTATGGACTTGGGACTGGTTGGAGGGTTTGTAATGTGATTTTTGTGAAATTTGGATTGCAGGGAAAATATAGATGACTTTGGTCATTAGTTTGTGATTAATGGATGTCAAATAGATGAATACAGTCTAAGAACATATAGTTACAACCTATAAGGAGCCTGACACCAGATGCAAAGCTCTTTCCATGTAAACAATTTAAAGTCCTCATCAAATTCTCCCTCTTGGAGGACTGAGTGGGAAAAATTAGAGAGGGAGACCAATCATGAGAGACTCCTAACTATGGGAAACAAAGTGTTGCAGAAGGGGAGGTGGGCAAGGGAATGGGGTAACTGGGTGACGTGCACTGAGGAGGGCCCTTGATGGGATGAGCACTGGGTGTTAAGCTATGTGTTGGCAAATCAAACTTAAATAAAAACAAATGTAAAAAAAAAAATCTCTCTCTTGCAATTTCTACACCCCCTTCTCTTCTCCAAACCTCCTATGTTTGTAGCATCAGGTACTGGTGCCACCAGTGCTTGTTTGCTTTAGTTAAAAGCTAAGCCATCTGCTAAGTTCTTCATTTCTACTCCTACTTATCTCTTCAGTGTGTCCTCTTCTCTCTTTTTGTCTACTACCGTTTCCTTGGGTCAGACTCTCTTGGCTTTGCTTTCTCCTAATCCATCATTCTCCCCTATACCCATGTCCAACCCAGCTTCACCTTGTTTCCAGAATGAGCATTGGTAAATGACAAATTTGATGACATCACATCCTTGCTGACATACTGCATGCCTCCCTATCTCCTTCAAATTTCTCAGCAGAATAGAGTCTTTTATGGTTTGACCCTTGGCTATCTGCTAGCTCTCTGCCCTACAAAAGGATGATATTGTTGTGTGCATCTTTTTACCTAAGCCACAGTCATAGGGTTGGTACACAGTAGGAGCTTCTTAAATGTTTGGAGAATGAAGAGATAGAGCAAAAGAGCTGGAGAGCTAGAGATGAAGATGAGGAGAGAGATTCTTAACAGAACTGGTTCTCTTACAGAATTGAGTTTCACTGGTCTGTAGGAAATAGACTCACTTCTAGTTTTATTTTGGTTACTGTTAAGTTTTTCTTGCAAGATCTTTAAGATTCCTGTGCCCAGGACAAGGATCCTAAGGCCTTCAAGGTCAAGAGTTGGGCAAGAGGCCTGGAACACAGGCACTGAACTGTAGATTGTTTCAAGTACCACAAGGGGTTGCTAGAGAGCAATGGAAGCTCTAAAGAAACCTAAATTTCCCCTTTTGGCCACATCCTCATTTCCTTAGTCTTGGTAGGAAGTGAGATTTTTTTTTTCCATTTAGGATTATATTTATTTAGCGGATATGACTCTGTCTGGATTACCCATATTTATCTGCTTGTAATACCAGTTTTCTTTATTTCAATCCATCCAAGTGCTTCATCTGTCTTCTCTGCTATTTAGAGGGACTGCTAAGATGCTTTCCTGTTCCTCAACTTCTTGAATGCCATCTAAATCAATGCAGCGTTCAGAGGAAAGGAATAAGGTGGGCCCATGTATCCACCAGGGAACCAATTAGTGCATCAAACATCTTTGTGTCGATTTCTAAAGGAAGCCTCTTATGGGTGAACAAATGGAAAAAGTGCCATTGCTTCTAGGCTGACCCGGCCTGATCCCAGGGCAGTCTTTAGGATTTAAATTCAAGCTGGATTTCAGCCCTCACTCACTCCTTTGGCCAGGGAACCTGGGGACAGAATTCTAGAAGACTTGAAAAACCAAAGGGAACTGAAAATAGCATGAGCTTTAAATATATATTTAAAACAATTCTTTTCCAGAAATTTTGTGAGGGTACTTGGTACAGAATGAGTGTGCATCCTGTGCAGCTGAGACATTGCACTTTCTAAATTGCCTGAAATATTCTAAACTTCGCAATTATTCAATTATAGTTGTTAGATCTTAATCACAATGAGTACTATTTTTGTATTTCTTTTCAGTATGCAGAATTAACATTCCCGTGTGATTCCAAGATGCTCAATTGCTAATAGACTCCCAAGGGGAGGTATTTGCGATGATCTACTTTGGCTCTTGCACTGCCAGTTCAAGGCGTTGCAAGAAATGTGGAAAATTTCCCTGATGACATACGAAAGATCATTTTGTTCCTTCATGCACCAGCCTAACCTGCTTTATTCTTTCCGGTGCATTCCTACCTGGTCTTGAATTCACTGTCTTGTCTGATTATCACATGCAAGATCTACCAGTTAGATTACATTTGACTGCATAAACCACAAAATCTGAGTATCCGTAGCTTATACAATATAGAGGTTCATTTTTTTATTTCATATCAAAGAAGCCTGGAAATCACGTAGGCTGGCGTGGTAGCTCCATAGTCGTCAGAGACCCAGGAACTATTTTTTCTGTCCATCTCTCCACCCTTTATGTGTGTGGCTTCTATCTTCAAGATTACCTCATGGTCTAAGATGGCCGCTGGAGCCCCGGCCATCAGGCCCACGTTCCAGGGAGAAAATAAAGGAAGGTAGAAGAGCAAAAGGACACATTGCCTTCTTGCTGAGTCAGCCCCCTTTGGAGGGCTTTTTAAGAAGTCTCATTCAGCAGCTTCCATTTGTATCCCATTAGCCATCCCTACTGCAAAAAATACTGGGAAATACAGTTTTCTAGTTGGGCACACGGAGTCTTTTGACAATGCTGGAGTTTGTTATTAAGGCCGAAGGGAGAGCCGACGTGGAGCAGGGAACTAGCTGCCTCTACTACACATGAGAATTCAATTCTCTGATGCCCAGAAGTAGATAGAGATTAGAAAATAAAACGCAAGAGGAATCGCCACATAGAGAATTGCCACACTGTCTTAATACACTCACTGAATGCCTATCCATCCCGTGGCTGTTAGGTGGAGTCACTTGGCCTCTCTTACCTTGAACTCATGTGCCTCTATTTACCATCGATATGTTCTCTATTTCCGGTGAGAACTCTTGGGCTCCAGACTCACATAGCCAATTACTGACTTGTTAGCTCTTCACGGAGGACACACAAGATCCTCAAATTCAAGAAGTGCCTCAAAGAGCCCAGAGACCTGCTCCTCTTCTAGAGTCCTTGCACCAGCTGCTCAAGCCCCAGAGCTGGAAGTTCCCTTGGACATCTTCTCCTGGCTCCTTATCCTCGCCAAGTTCTGCTTCCTGAGTCACTAGCGAATCTTCCTGCTACTCTACCTATAGGATCACCACCATGGTCAGCCCCATATCACCTCTCATCTGCTCAGCCACGGCTGCCTCTTATCTAGTCTAGCCTTGCCAACTCTTCCCTTCCGCCAATCCATGCTCTCCACCCAGCAGCCAGACAGATGATTTTTTTTTTAAAAAAACACAAACCCCATTATGTCACTCCACAGCTTCTTACCAATCAATGCTTTCTTCTTGCCCTTAGGGAGAAGTCCAACTCAATAACAAGGACTAAAAGCCACTGAGTGATCTGGCCCCTGCCCACATCACTTGGTATCACACTCTCCTTTGCTCTGGTTCTCACGATGGTCTTGCTAATGAGCTAGGTTCTTCCCCTTCTCAGACCTTGGCATACTCAGTTCCCACCAGCCTGGAATGCTCTTTCCTTGGAGGCCTACCTCGTTGTTTGGTGCATTTCCATGCATTCTTTGAGGTATCGGATCCACACATCCCTAAACCATGCTAGATTACTGTTGACTCCCGTAGCTCACTGTACCTGTCCTTCAAATTTATCCACTTTCTAATCACTTGCTCAGCTGTAAGTTCCTCGAAGGCAGATCTCTCCTCTGTCTTGTTCCTTTCTGTATCTCTGGCACAGCTCTTAGCACCTATTTATTCGATGACACAATCCTTCATTCATTTACTCATTAACTCAAAAGCCTTTGTTGGGATCCCTGTCCTCATTAGCAGTGCGGGGGTGAGAGAGGACATAAATAGGAACGTTTTTGTCATCTCAACTCTACACGTCCTCTGCATCGGCACCCTAGCCTTACATTGGACCAACAGATACAAACCCAGTATGAAATGAGTTCAGTTGAAACCTCTTTTAACCCCTTGGTTACCTTAATACTATCTTCTTAGTGTTTCTGATTTGAAAAAACTAATACAGGAATTTGCTGCCGGTGCTGGGCTGCTCCCTCCACCATTTTCCTGCCCACTTTCCTACCCTCAGACTCTGTCATCTTAGACTGGTTCTGCTCTTATTGCAAACTGTGTAGCATGAGGCTCCATATACTAAGCTAAACATGTCCCCTGTTCACCATCCAGTAGGGTCCTGAATTGGGCACCATGGATAAGTGAGGTTGTGGCCTTTATAATCTTGCAGCCTGTGATGGCCCCAGGATGGTGAACGAGAGGGGCTTAGAGATGGCAAGGAAGCTGGAAGGGGGCCCTGGGTCCTTTTTAAATAAAGAACTAAAAATAGAAGTTTCGAAAAGGTGCTTTTATTCAAACGCATATAACATTGAAGGAATATATGCCCAATGAAAGAATAAGGAGACCGAGGAGGGCTTGGGGGTATCTGACGGAGATTTTATGGGGTGGTTAACTACCCATCAACTCTCCTCCCCTGGCCATCCTCTGACATCAGCCATTGCTTACAACTTACTGACATCCTCAAGAGTTTTTGAGTCTTTGCTGACAGGCAAACACTGTTGTGTCTTGAGTCAGCCCGTGAGCGACCATGAAGTTCCTGGCTGAAATCTGGAGACTCCATTCATGTGCCTAAATCTTTGGACCCTCAGATTTATTGTTAGCAAACCTCCACCTCTTTTACCCACAAGGTAAGGATTTTATGAAAAAGTTGTAGGCAGGGAGGCTGTGGGGATCCCCTCCAGACCCTCAGATTGAGACCCAAACTTCTTACCTGAGTAGGTGAGTAATCCCTAGCAAGAAGACCTTTGGAGAATTCATTACTTCCTGTCCAAAGCAGTAAGTTGGCCACAAGGGGGAAGCATCATACAGAGATAGTGTTCTGACTGGACCTGCTCTTTGTTCTGGCTTCGCTATTGTCATCCACAAAGGGAAGGCAGGTGAGGCCCGCTGCCAGGGGCTGTTGCTCAGCTGTGACCGCGTCCTCCTGTGGTCTTGAACACAGCCATGCAGCCAGTAGACACTCAATGAATAGTAATTGACATGGATGAATATTCAGGATTTTAATTTATTAATGAGATTAAGCAAATCACCGACACAAAGCAGGGATGGCAAATTCTTAGATTCCAAAGATTCGTCATATACTGAAAACTGGGAATCAGAAAATCTGGCTTTATTGCTGGCCTGCAAGGTACTCCCTCTCCTGTGCTTTTAGGCTAGTCTCCTGGTCTTACCTTTCACATGTTCCCTGTAGGTCTCTTTCTGTCTAGGTTACAGGGCTGTGTGAGGATGAGGGGAGAGAATATGGGTGAAAATGCTTAGGAAAATGGTAAAGCAGAACTAGAAATTTACAGCACTACAAATTAGGTGAGCAAAGAAAACATAGCTTGTTATTCCTTTATACTGATTCCATCTTTCAGAGGTGGGTAGTGTGTGTGTGTGTGTGTGTGTGTGTGTGTGTGTGGTGTGGTGTGGTGTGTGTCTCAATTTGGTGCAGCTTAGTTTAAAAATCTTAGCTCAATTTAATTATTGAAACTGTCACCTCTTCAGACTAGGGTGCTGACACCTTCATTCAACAGGACTTCCTCAGTTTTAAAACGTAAAATTCTATGCCCAAGAATCCCCCCCACCAGTCCCTTTGGGACCATTGCTTAGGCTTTTCAGTTTCCCCTGTTCCTCTCTCTTCTCCAAGAAGGCACTGGTGTAACTGGGAAAGTTGTGGTTCACCTGACTTGCAGCAGTGAAGGGGAGTCCAGGTCTTTGGATCCCTGTGAAATTCTCTGGATCCTGTATGCCCATCTTGGGGGTAGCCTTGGAGAATGAACAAGGAGGACTGGGTAGGTTTGGGCTGTTTGGTTGGGATCTTGCTCTGGGGCCCACTGCTGGAGTCTCTGTCTCTTGTTAGAGGCCTTTGATCTCCTACTTCATCCTCTTAGCTGTGCCATCAGGCCACATCACCACCCCTCAGTGGCCTTGCAGAATGTCTCTTTAGGCTTGTCTCTTTAGAATTCTGAGTCATCTGCACACCACGGGGAGGACTTGGGGGAACCAGAAGTGCTAACTTGGGCTCATTTGATTATCCACCTCTACCATGATGTCCATCATTGCCCTTGTCATATTAGGAATGGCAGCATCAGCTGTAGGCTCTTTCCAGAGGCTTAAAACCCACCCCCAGGATGTGAGGGAAAGGGTGCATTAGCCTCGATGTTTTCTGTCTCATTCATATCTGGGTGTTTGTGACTGCCTGTGGTAAGGAGAATGCTAAGATGTCCCCAGATTCCCAGTTCTTGGTGTGCTCACATCTTTCCCTAGTATTCAGTAAACACTAGTCTAGATGCTGCTATGAAAGGATTTTGCAGATTAGTTGATCTTAAGAGACGGAGCCCCTCTCTTGGGCTAGACCCAATCACATGAACCCTTTAATCATGTCTGGAGGTCAGAGACAAGGAATCAGAGGCATTGGAAGTGTGAGACGGCCTATGGAGGATGACACCTGGCAGGGAGCTGAGGGCCACCCCTGGGTGATAGATAGCAAGACATGGACCCAGTCATACAATTATGAGAATGGGAATTCTGCTAACAACTGGAATTAGCTGCCCAAGCAGATCTTTCTTCAGTTGACCCTCCCAGTGGAAATACAGCTAACCTTGAGTTTTGCCCTGAGGGATCCTGTGTTGATGACCTGGCTAAGATATGCTGGACTTCTGGCCCATGGAAAATGTGGGGAAATAAATTTGTGTTGTTGTAAGCCACTAGTTTTGTGCTAATTTGTTACATTGGATGGAAAACCAAGACAATGTTCCTCTTAGGGTTAGGGCCCCAAGATGGGAAGGAGAAGCACCCTTGTATCTTCCTTCCTTCTCAACCATTTTATCCCTTTTCCTCCTCTATGGTTCTTCTGATTGGAAAGGGCAGGCTTTCCTCCACTACAACAGCCAGCTCTGTAGCTTACTGTATGTGGAAAGGACCAATGATCCCAAACCTTTAGACAGGAAATGGCTCTTGCTATGGATATTTGAAAACAATCTGGAATCAAAGACAGCCAAGGATGAATCTGGTGGTTCACCATTCCCCAAATATTATCCTTGTTATATGCTCCAGAGTTGTAGATGTTATATATGACTACAGCAAAAGCTGAAGATCTGGTGGTTTTTCTGAACAATGAACAAAACAGTTTTTACACATGATTTTCTGAATAGATCTTCAATCCTGCTCGAAGTGGCTGGTTCTTTCCTTTCTCTTCGAAGGTAATTCGTTTCACAAATATCGTCTCAACTCCTTGATATGGTCAGTGCTCCTTGATATGGTCATTGGGGCCTGAAATACCACCACAGATTTAGTATTGGCAAGTTACTTACCCATATTTTTGAAATGTGTGCCCATTATCAGGGGGTACTCAACATTGTGTTAGAATCTGTTAGTAGTCACAGAACCAACAGATTCTTGGAGGGTCAGTTTTATTCAGAGATTGGGAAATCAAGTTAAGTACTTTTGATAGGTCATTTACAACTTATTTGCAATATTTAAAAGAAACATTCATTGATTTTGGAGGACAATGGAACATACACATGAATCTTTAAGATAAAAACAAATTTTCAAAAAATTCATAGGCTTGTTCTAAGCTGTGATGCAGAACTCATGGATCATGTGGCCATTCTTTTCCACTATTGACAACCTATTGGGTGAGGATTTTAGAAGACCACTGCCCAACCATGTGGGGAAAAAGAAAAAGGGAGGGAGAGAGTGGAGGAGGTGTTTCTCAGGAGTTTATGGGAAGAATGAAAGATTGGTAGTGGTGTGCTTATTGTCAACCCACAGTTGGTTGTGTTCAAGTCATAGAACTATAGGATGTTTGAATAGAAAGCTTTAGTTGTCAGCTAGTTTATAGATATACAAATGGCACTATGTTTTTTTTTTTTTTCTGGACTTTATTTCCAAATATCCAACCAGAGGCACATCCTCAGGGAGAATCAGGATTTTTATATTTTGGAGTGCAAAAAGAAATAAAGAGTCAAAGTTGAGCTATTGATGCCTCAAATAGATGTTTTTTTATTTTATTTTAAAGATTTTATTTATTTATTCATGAGAGACACACACAGAGAGAGAGAGAGAGAGGCAGAGACATAGAGGGAGAAGCAGGCTCCTCCAGAGAGCCCGATGTGGAACTCAATCCCCAGATTGCGATCATGCCCTGAGTCAAAGGCAGATAGATGCTCAACTGTTGAGCCACCCAGGCATCCCCCAAATAGACTCTTGATGCCCATTTCAGCAATACTGGTTGGTTGGGAAAGCCATATATTGATTGTAAAAGCCAGGCACTTAAGAGAAAAAAGAACCGATTTTTCCAAATTCCAAAAGCTTTTCTTTAAATATTCAGTACCAGAAGTTGAAGACCAAGCATAGATTTTTTCTTATAAACTAGAGTTAGAGAAGAATGTAGGATATGACAAGTTCAATTTCTTACTATACAGAAAGGCAATTTCGAACTTCTTGATCTAGAAGGAGGAATTGGGAGAAAAGGAGAGAAGAGAGTAAGACAAAGGACCCTGGGAGATGGTGATCAATGGACACTCTGTAGGTAGTTTTGGGGTTGAGAGGACAGAGGAAATTTTGACCTCAGATCCTGTGGGAAGGAAGCTTATCAAACATCCTGTGCCTATACAATGATTGAATTCAATCTCTAAATTCTGTGAGATACTCCAGGTCTGAAATTCTATGAATCTAAATTTTCCTATACAGATTTGGTAGATATTTTATACATTCATATTATCATCCTTGCTGGAATTTTCTGAGGTTCTTCTGATTGTGAAAGGTTTGTCATATTGGAGGTTATTAAAACTACAGAGAGGTATGTGGTGGGGATCAAGATAGTACTGCTTACAACTCCTTTTTTTTTTTTTTTTTAATCATGAATTGATGTGTGGATTGTCAGCTTCAGAAGATGACCTCCCTGGACCTCTATGAGAACTCTGAGTCTCATGAGCCTTTGTATTTTCTTCTTTGCACTTAGAGAGTAATTATGGGAAGTAAAACAGTGACCCATGGAAATAAATCCTGATGAGAAGCCCCACAGGAAGTCTTGATCACTCCTCATCTTCATTTTTAAAAAGAGCTTTATTGAGGTAGAGCTTACATACCATAAAATTCAGCCATTTACAGTGTATGATTCAGTGGTTGTTAGTCTATTCACAGATAGGTGCAGTGATTACCACAGTCAATTTTTGAGCATTTTTGTCATCCTAAAAAGAAGCCCCATATAACCTTAGCTTTCATCTGCCCTCCCCACCAGAACCATTCTCCTTCAGCCCTGGCAACCACTAATCTGCTTTTTGGCACTATAAATTTTCCTATTCTGAGCAACTATATTTATGGAATCATGTAATACGTGGTCTTTTTGATTTATCACCTTTTTAAGGGTCATCCATGTTGTAGCATGTACCAGAACTTTCTTTTTTAAAAAAAGATTTTATTTATTTATTCACAAGAGACACAGAGAGAGAAAGAGAGAGGAAGAGACACAGGCAGAGGGAGAAGCAGGCTTCATGCAGGGAGCCCTATGCGGGACTCCATCCTGGGACTCCAGGATCATGCCCTGGGTCAAAGGCAGGCACTAAACCACGGAGCCACCCAGGGATCCCCTTATTTTTTTTTTAAACCAAGTAATATTCCATTATATGGACATGCCATGTCTTTTTATACACTTGTCAGATGATGGACATTGGGTTGGTTTCTAACTATATTTCATTTTGTGTGTCCTATAGTGTTTGTAGTAGACTACTAGGGGCCTGACAAGGAGGCCTACTTCCCTTTCCTGAAAACATAGGTAGACTAAGAAATTCTGTTCTATCCAGGATTCAGACTCTATGTGTTAAAGTGATGCCAAAAAAGGGCCAATGGCTTAGAGAGGACCTTGTAGTGGGTATGTCAAGACGGCATCCAGGACAGAGTCTCAGAGAGGACCAAGGTCTCACATCCATTCAGAGATGATCAAGAGACCTCAAGAGACCTGACTTACATTTACCCCACTTACTAGAAACCCTAACCCAACTGCCAAACTGCCTGATAAGCCAAGAAGCCCATTTGTGAATTTTCAGTGTCTCCAAACAGACCTGGCGTGAGGAATTGGCTGGTGTATACACAATGTCCCTGTAGGGGAGTCAGCGTGAGAAGTCAAATTACCATCAGAAGGTTGCCTTGTAAGTACACTGAAGGCATAAAGAACTGGATAACTTGAAGGAATTGACATTTAAGCCATAATAACTGGACACACTTTGGTATGTGTCTGATGAACATTCTCCTGGCCCAGGTACCCTGTTTCTCAGTAGTGCTGGGCAAACACTGACTGACTCTTGCTATTTTCACCACCTTTTTGTTGTTCCAAGTTGAACAGTGGCTTTCTATGTACACTGAGATTTTATAATTTGCTTAGAAGAGCAGTATCCAAATTTTTCTTATTTTGCATCCTTATGATTAAAACTTTTGAGCACTTATTTATTTAAAACCTTTATTTATTTATTTATTTATTTATTTATTTATTTATTTATTATCACAATACTACTATCAATGTTTTAAAAAAGACTTATTTATTTATTTTAGAGTGGGATGGGAGGGACAGAGGTAGAAGGAGAGAAAATCTCAAGCAGACTGGGTGCTGAGTGTAGAGCCTGACTCAGGGCTCGATCTTATGACCCTGAGATCATGAGCTGAGACAAAATCAATGGTAGGGCACTCAACAGATTGTACCACCCAGGCACTCCAAGGCCTATCAATTTGTATGTTAAATGAAGGGTTTTCTTTATTTATATAAGTTAAATTGAATCTAAATTGAAATGTTAAATTTTTTCCCTATCCTGAATTGTGCTGTCCTCTTCCTTTAAAGGATGCTGTTTTTGTTTTTGCATTTTTGCATTAAATGCACCCCAGATCTAAAGTTACACTTCAATCATCTGTTCTTTTAGCTGAGTTTATTCTCAATTGTACCGTCTTTACAAAAGCACCTTTTAAAGTTAGTTATTTAGAAGAGATCAGAAAGCCGACTTCATGTATTTTTTTTTATTGATTCTATTACTTTTCATTTTAGCTAAGGTGGCATTTTCCATTTATTTCCCAAAATTCTGGGGACAGCCTTCTAAACACAGACGAACATCTTGCAGAGGAGCTCATGTTCTGCACTTAGGCTTCTCAGATAAGAGAAATGGTGAGAGATGAGTGTCCGAGGGTGTCAACTCCTAGCAGGAATGAGAATAAATGGCACCAGGATGGTGAAATTGGGGTTCGTAGTAGAACTTAGGAATTGGCAAAAATCATTGAGACCCAAAGACTGCCAGTGGTTAGCCTTTTGGAAGCAGGCACTGGAATCTGTTCATCATGCTCCCTCATGTAGAGACTGGATTGTGGTGATGCTTAGAGAAATCGAAGTGAAGCTTGATCCCCAGAGCAGGGCAGATAACTGTTTCAGAAAATTCTTTGGTCATAATTGGAGAGGCAGAGGGAGTAAATTAGGATCTGGGTACCCTAGAGAGTGCACTTTGGGCTCAAAATAAAAGATGGTTTGGTTCCAGATAAAAAGGAACGCGCTTCCTGAGGTATCAGGCTTGCTAAAGGAGAAGATTCCATCTTTGGCTCTTGATGTTGGTTGCCAAGTGGAATTGTCTGAGAGCTGTTAAAATTAACTGGTGCCTGAGTCTCATCCCTAGAATTCTGATTTCATTGGTTTGGGGTGAGCCCTGGCCAACGGGACATTTTTTTTTTTTTTTTAAACTTCGAATGTGCAGCCAAGGTTGGGAACCATTGGATTAGACAGTGGAAGAATGGAGTGATCTGGGAAATCGCAGGAGGAAACTTGGAGGGAACAGGAAGACCTTGGGACAAGCTAAGTCATTCCAGAAGTTTGAACTGTGGGGCCTCTGTGACCCCATGTGCCAGACTCCCATAAACACTGCGAAGAAAGGATTGGGAAAGAAAAGGAAATGGGTGGGGATGGGTTGGTGGGGGGGGGGGGAGGCTGGGATTTCTCTAGCACCGCAGGAAGGTGGCAATGGAACTGGGTGGTGGAACCTTCCAGTTGGAGGCTGCCATTGGTCTTGGTTACAGTAGTGGTTGTGACTCAGTCCCTGCCTGGCAGACCATGCAGGGAGCAGAGCCCATGCTGGTCTGTGGCATCTCCTGTGGGATCCTTTTCCATTTCACTCCCCTCTGGGCCCCTGGGGAACCCCTCAGATCTGCAGTTTCCAGATCTGCAAAGGAAGGGGAGGGAGGGGGAGGCTTTGGGCAAATCCAGAATCATCTGGCGTAGGGTCCACCGGCAGGCCTGAGAGTGGATATTCTGGAGCCCCATTTTCCCAAGTGTGTTCCTTCAACACCCCTTCCTCCCGGGTATTCCTGCGATGCTTGGGAAACACAGGGAGCCTCAGCATCCTTGCTATGTTCGCAGGGCCCCCTGCTCCTGCTCTGAGGTCCCCACAGAAACGAACCTGTTTGTTTTTCTTCAACCCTCGCATCCCAACTCATCTGGCTGGTGGAGTTGTTTTTTTCTGCTTAGCCCATTAACATGTTGCCTCTTTCTCATGACACACTTTTGGGAAACTTGCCCCAGAAACTACAATCAGGGTCTTCATTCACAAGCGACAAAGAAGCCAGCTGCATCCTGAACACACGAACCGGGGCGAGGACCCCAGTTGGGCCCCGGGCCTCTCACTGTAACCGTGCCCTCCCCCTCCCCCCTACACCCCTCTACAGCCCCCTTCGGCTGCCATGGCAACGCCCTGGAGAGCTAGGACCAGGCTTTCTATTTCTTCCCTACACCCCACCTCCCCACCCTCTTTGCTTCTCCACCAGCATGGATCCCGCAGTAGGTGATGTTTTGAAACACTGATGGATTGAGAGTTTGGGGTTTCATTTGCCCCCATCTGCAGGTGGGCTCGGAGGGGAGGAGAAAGTGGTCTCAAGGATCTGCTTCCTTAGATCTGGTACTCTGCCGGGCTGGAGGGTGGGAGAGGGCAGGTCTGGGAGCTCACACAACCTTGGCATTGCCTTTTTTTTTTTTTTTAATGCTATGATCAGAAATATTTCACAAATTAGGAGTGGCAAAGGGCACAACGGAAAAAGAAAACGTTTTGACTTCTTGGTATGCTTGGTTCAGGGGTGAATTTTTCTTTCAGTACAATTTCTGGTCATGTTGCTTGCTATGATGTTGTTTTTGTAATAAATAATTTCCTTTTAAGTTTGAGAAGAAAAGAATGTCCTACTTTCTCCTCTCTCTCTAGCTAGTGATCATTATTTTCAAAACTCCAAACCAGGACACATAGCCTGATACAGAGCCTGACAGGATGTTTGAAATGGGAGGGGGGGGGGGTCTAATGGGATACCGTGCCCATGGGATAGAGTGAAATGAAGATGCCCGTCTGAGAAAATCTGGCCTTCTGGTTCCTGTGCCCAGATGCCTCAAGAGTAGTGTTATTTCTAGATTAGAGAGACAGGGAAGCCCATTTTGATATCCGTTGATGAAAACTGGGTATCCATGTATTTTCTAAATCGATAGCCACATTAAAAAAAAATCTATTTATTCCTGCAAAGTCAAGAGCAGCCTTCCCAGAGGGGAAAAAAAATTCTCTTCAGTGCGTAAGTGCATGAAAGACCTGGTTATTTCCAGTCTGCTCTGCTACCCAAGCCCGGGCTCGGGTGCTTTATGAATGAAAGGTTTGTGGGCATCTGCTTGATGCGAACCAAGTGCCCGGGAAAGCCTCACACTACTGGTTCTGTCTCCCAGACGCCTGAGAACGCTTCCCAGGGTCTGAAAGTACCAATTCTTAAGGCGTGAGCACTAGTGGAGGATTGTAATTTAAATCAGCTGGTTCTTAGTTTCTTAAGTGTGAAAAAAGGCGGGTGATTAGGAATGTGTGCATGTGTGTGTGATGGGCTAACATTTGTGGAGTATCAGCCATGTGCTGAGGATGTTATATATCTATATAATTTACATATATTGATATATATCTCTTACAGATTTAGACCTGAAAGAGATGTGTAGTTATGTATCTAATATTTACATATATCCAGTATATATATAATGGATACATACATACATACATACTTATATATATGTAAGTTGATATAACCGTGTGTCTATTTCAGATATTTATCTGAATATACATCTCTCTCTATATATATACCTATCAATATCTACTGATATCGATCTATATATCTCTATCTGTCTATATCTATCATTTTATTTAATTTTTACAGATTTATTTGATATTAGTAAAGAGAAAAGGAAATAGAGGCCCCAAATGGGCAGATAAGAGGGCTTGCCTACGGTCACACAGTGGAGCCCTATTCCCAGCTCAGGTCCATCTGACTCCAAAGTGTTCTCTCTGCTGCACCTTTTTATTTTATTTATTTATTTATTTATTTATTTATTTATTTATTTATTTATTTAATTTATTTATATCAATGTTTATAATCACCAGAAATTCATGTTAAGGCAGGAATGAGGCTGCTTACACGGGCCAATGATAATGCAGTAATCTGAGTCTCTATCTGAAACTCTCCATTTAAAATCCCACTTTCCTGCCTTGACCGTCAGTCCTTCTGCTGGTTTCTAAAGGCCTCGTTCCCTGGAGCTGTTCTTTGACCCCAGCTGTGCTTCTCCAATCTCATCAGATTTCTTGTCTTCCTTTAATCCATCTTTACAATTCTTCTCTGGAAAATATGGCCCATGCCTCGTGTTACCCCCCTGTCGTTCCAGTCTCCCAGTTCTGGAAGAACCCAGCCCCAACCACCTGCCTTCTCTGTGCCTGCTTCTCAGCTGATAAAGGATTCAGGGGAAAAAACCTCATGGATCGGTATTTCAATAACGTTCAATGAGCTTGACACTGTCCAGTAATCTTATTAGCAGTCTTTCTAATTAGCTTGTTCCCCTTCACTCCATAAACATCTGACTTCCCCATTCTGCAGCTCCCCCACTCTGAGCCAGCAGCTTTGCTTCATGCCTCTCAGAGAAAACAGGTGCTATCCAAGAGGAACACACCCTTTCCCCACCACCAAATCTGTACACCTCTCTGCATTTGCATCTAAATCTTGCAACTCCTTTTCCTTTGCAAGGCTGGTGTCTGCTGCTGTGAGTCTAGCCAGGGCCGAGGACTGGGGCCTCAGTTCTGCTCCACAGGGGGACCTCTCAGTGTGGGCTGGGTTCCAGGGGCAGCTCCCAAGAGAGAAGACTAATTGGCAGCTGTGTCGCCTTCTATGCCCGACCCCAAGTCACACCACATCTTTGCCAATGGGCTCTGTTGCTTAAGGCAGTCACAAAGACCTGCCCAGGGGGCAAGGGAGGAGGTACACACTCCACCACTTGATGGAGGAGTAACAGGTACTGGAAGAGCAAGTGGGGGAGACATGTGCTCCTGACCATTTGAGGGAAATAAAACCCACTGCAATTTACTCTTTTTCTCACTTGTTCTGGTTTAAGGTCTGGTTTGAATTTCACCCATCTTTCTAGTTTAGTTGCCCCAAACAACAGTCAAGGCACCACCCTTTCACCTTGTGGTTCTTATCAAAATTTTACATTAGATAATTATTTCTGTGTCATGATTGTTTACCATCTATTACTTATTTCTGTCTTAGCATGGACTGAATGGACACTTCTTGAGGACAGGACTATGTTTTCCTATTCACCACTGATCTTCAGCACCTCTCTCAGGCCCTGGCATGTAACAAACGCTAAATAAACACTCATCAACGAATAACCTAATGAGTGTTGAATAAAACCTGCCTTCCCCGTCATCCCGCCCCCCAAAAAACCCCATGAATTCAAATGGTATTTGGTCATGAGTACATCTTGAACTCATGCTCATTTACAAATGGAAAGGAGTCAGATAAACTACACTTACGACATGGTAAACGGCTAAAAACTTCTTGGCATTGATTTGGCTATTGTTGGTAGATGTTCAACGCAGAAAACCACAGAAGCGAGTAGGCATTTCTCCAAAGGAGGCACTTTTTAAACCAGAATAAAGTTTCATTTGAGAGGCTGTTGGACCAAACACCCTGGTTATTACCCAGAGAGCTGAAGTCCTCTAGCCAGAGGGGATCTGGCAAAGTCACAGAAAGGAGAACTCCTTTCCCTGACTTTTAAAATTATCCACCTTCAATCAGAGACTTTAGGCTCTAACCAAATCAAAGAGTGGTAAATAATTCGTTTCAACTCAGAATTTTAAACTGTTAGAGAACCAGTGGGTGCAGTTTTGGAGGAAATAGGGGGAAGGCACTGGTGGGGTGGGGGGTTTGGAGAGGCACGATCTGGTGGGGTGGTGGGTGGTGGACTAACATTGATTAAGGGCAGATTTTTGCCAGGTGCTTTAGCATATTTTCTTTTTTAAGATTTTATTTATTTTTTCATGAGAGAGAGAGAGGCAGAGACATAGGCAGAAGGAGAAGCAGGCTCCACGCAGGGAGCCCGATGTGGGATTTGATCCCAGGACTCCAGGATCACGCCCTGGGCTGAAGGTGGTGCTAAACTGCTGAGCCACCAGGGCTGCTCCTTTAACATATTTTCATCTAGATCTTGCAGCAGTTCAGCAAGGTAAGTAGTGGCATCTCCATGTGAAAGACCAGGAGACCAAGAGGTGAAATATCTTGACCAAAGTGACACAGCTCACAAGTGGAAGTGTTAGGATCCCTTCCCCTGCTCCCAGGGGTTCCCAAGCCTGCACATTTTCTACTGTACCAAACATGCAGGGTCCATCAGAAGTCAACAAATATTTATTTTGGGTTCTCAGGTATGCTAAGCAAATGGTGGCCCCCATGCATTCTTCCTCCACTTGTTGCTACAGATGTGATATAGGCCCAATTCTTCCAAATCTTGCAATTACAAAGATCTAGGGATGCCCAGTGGTGGAATGCATTGGTATGATGTTTCCAAATGTCATTTCCCAGCCCCCCCCAAATGTAGCCAAAGCCTCAACAATCTTATCTTATGATGCTGCAATTCTTCAAGGAAATCAGAAAGGTAGGAAGGAAGGAAGAAAGAAAAAGTCTGAGGACATGTAAAACTGTTGTTTTTGTGCAGTGGAATATTATGCAGCCATTTCAAATAACCTTTCAGAAAAATATACAATGACAGGAAATACAAAAGGCATATCTGTAAAATAAAAACCAAACCAAACAATATATACAAACCTGATATTTTATCCTTCCTTTGTTATCTCGCAACAGAACTAAGACATGGCTGTAGCATTTGGCTGGACCCTATTACAGGTTTAGGGGAAACAGAAGAGAGAAATATAGAGTGATATGAGCCAGAAAGGCCAGCCTGTGAGTTGCAGCTTACTCGTATTGGTTTGTAACTTCATAAGGGCTGCCTTTGTCTCTAAACTTGGGCATGGGCAGAGGGTCTGTTTAAGCCTTTCATAGGAGAGTGCCTTTATGAATGAGAAATATAAGATTTCCTCATCTGCCTACCTCAGACTCACATTCCAAGTGTTATCCTCCTGTCTGCCCACTGATCTCTACCTGTATGATCAAAATAGGGAGTACCCACTCCTTTCAGAGAAGACTACAGGACTGGAGGTGGAAATTGGAAATGCCAACAAGACAAACAATATCAGAATAAGCACATAAAATGCAACAGCTACTCTATCTATAACAACATAAAAATTCTCATTTTCCTAAGCTAGTTGGTGGGAAGCTTCAATTTGAGCAAAATAAGACTACAATATGAAAGGCTGGGACCCTTGGATTGTGTTGATTTCTGAAAGAATGACTGGTTAACTCCAAGTAATGAATAATTAACAAAATTTCAGCATCCTCCCTCAGGAGTCTAGACTAGAAATGTAATGAGCCACAAATGTGAGTCATGTATGTAAATTTAATTTTCTAGTAAGCATATTAAAAAAGTAAAAAGAAGCAGGTGAACTTAATTTTAATATCATTTAACCCCATCTATCTAAACTATTATCATTCTAACATATAATAAATATGATAAATTATTAATGAGGTACTTTACATTCCTGTTTTGGTACCTCATCTTGGAAATCCAGTATGTATCTTACATTTACAGCACATCTCAGTTCCGCTAGCCACATTTCAAGTGTTCATTAGCTGCATGTGGCTGGTGGTTACACATTGGAGATAAGGTTCAGGCCGAAAGCTAGGCCTCTTGTACCAAGTAGCCAAGTTGTGAACGTAAAGAAAAAATTCTTGAAGGAAATTAAACGTGCTACTCCAGTGAACACATGAATGATAAGAAAGCAAGGGCCTTGTTGCTGATATGGAGAGTGTCTGAGTGGTCTAGTTAGATCAAAGCAGCCACAACATTCCCTTAAGCCAAGGCCTAATCCAGGGCAAGGCCTTACTTAACTCTTTTCAATTCTCTGAAGGCTGAGAGAGGTAAAGAAGCTGCAGAAGAAAAGTTTGAAGTTAGCAGAGGTTGATTCATAAGGTTTAAGGAAAGAATCCATCTCTATAACATAACAGCGCAAGGTGAAGCAGCCAGTACTGATGTAGAAGCTGCAGCGAGTTACCCAGAAGATCAAGCTATGATAGTTAATCAAGCTGACTACACCAAACAACAAATTTTCAGTGTAGACATAACAGCCTCCTATTAGAAAAAGGCACCATCCAGGACTTTCATAGCTACAGAGAAGTCAAGGCCTGGCTTCGAAGTTTCAAAGGACAGGCTGACTCTGTTGTTAGGGGCTAGTGCAGCTGGTGACTTCAGGTTGAAGCTAATGCTAACCATTCTGAAAGTCCTAGGGCCCCTAAGAATTATGCTAAATCCACGCTGCCTGTGCTCCATAAATGGAACAACAAAGCCTGGATGACAGCATATCTTTTTGCAATATGGTTTACTGAATATTTTAAGCCCACTGTTAAGACTACTGCTCAGAAAAAAGAGATTCCTTTCAAAATATTACTGCTCATTGACAATGCACCTGGTCACCCAAGAGCTCTGATGGAGATGGACAATGAGATTAATGTTTGCATGCCTGCTAACACAACATCCATTGGCTAGCCCATGAATCAAGGAGTCATTCTGACTTTCAAGCTTACTTAAGAAATACATTTCATAAGAGTATAGCTGTCACAGATAGTGATTCCTCTGATGGGTCTGGGCAAAGTAAAATGAAAACCTTCTGGAAAGGATTCACCACTCTAGATGCCATTAAGAACATTTTTTTTTTTTTTGATTCACAAGGAGAGTTTCAGATATCAACATGAACAGAAGTTTGGAAGCCCTCATGGAGGACTTTGAGGGGTTTAAGACTTTAGTGGAGGAAGTAACCACAGGTGCGGTAGAAATAACAAGAGAACTAATATGAGAAGGGAAGCCTGAAGATGGGACTTAATGGCTGCAATCTCATGATAAAATATGAATGGATCAAGAGTTGCTTCTCCAGGATGGGCAAAAAAAGTGGTTTCTTGACATGGAAACTACTCCTGGTGAAGATGCTGTAAAGACTGTTGAAACGACACCGAGGATTTAGAATATGACCTAAACTTAGTTGATAAGTTTATTATATAAACTTAGAGTTTGAGAGGCCTGACTTCAATTTGGAAAGAAGTTCTGTTATGGGTAGAAAGCTATCAAACAGCATTGTGTGCTACAGAGAAATCATTCATGAAGAGGAGAGTTGATCCATTTGGCAAACTTGATTGTTGTCTTATTTTAAGAAATTGCCACAGCCACCCCAACCTTCGGCAACCCCACCCTGATTAGTCAGCAGCCTTCTCCATCGAAGCACTCCAACCAGCAAAAATATTACAACTTACTGAGAGCTCAGATGATGGTTAGCATTTTCTAGAGATAAATTATTTTTTAATTAAGGTATGTACATTGGTTTTTTAGACATAATGCTATTGCACACTGAGGCTACAGTAGAGCGTGAACAAACAACTTATATGCATTGGGAAACCAAACTATTCATTTGACTTGCTTTATTGAAATATTCCCTTTATTGCAGTGGTCTGGAACTGAACCTGCAATATCTCTAAGATATGTCTGTATGACATGATACATGTGCCCATTTATCTGTTTAATTTATGTTTCCCCTGGAAGACAGGAAGTCTTGTGTGTAAACATTATTCTAGACCCTGGGCATAAAACACGGAACCAAAATTTAAAATATATCCCTGCCTGCCTAAGGCTTAATTTTTAGTGGAAGGACACTGAAAGTAAACAAATGAACAGATCTGCTGTCTCATATATAACATTTTTCCATGGCCTATCATCTCATAAATCATTTAGTGAGAAAAGCAACTCAGATAAACAGAAGAGGTAAGGGAATAAAGAGCAATGTGGGAAAGGTAGGGCCTCCTGTTTTAAGTAGGATACAGAGGGAGGATTTCACTGCTGATGCTTGAATAGACATGAATGAAGTAAAGGAACAAGCCATGCAAGTATCTGGAGGAAGTGGATTCCAGGCAGGAAGAATAGTAAATATTAGGACATTTACTGAAATGGAGAAGTATTTGGAGAAAACTCAATAGTGGGAGGCAGGAATCAAGATTTCAGTTAGGCCATCCAAAAGTTGAGATGTCTACCTAGTAGGAGTGATATTAAAAAGTATCAATAGGGACAGCTGGGTGGCTCAGTGGTTGAGCATCTGCCTTTGGCTCAGGACATGATCCTGGGGTCATGGGATTGAGTCCCACATGAGGCTCCCCTTGAGGAGTCTGCTTCTGCCTCTGCCTGTGTCTCTGCTTCTCTCTCTGTGTCTCTCACGAATAAATACATAAAATCTTAAAAAAAAGTATCAACGGATGTTCGACAGACACTGGTCAATCAAAAAGGATTTTCCACTATTCAAAGCTTATGACGCTTACAAACCAATGGTAATACCATAGTGAAACATGCTGGTGAGTGTCAACTCTACCTATGGGATGAGTAGTTTAAGTCCATGGGATTGATGAGACCACCAAGTAAGAGGGTGTAGACATATACGAGTGAAACGAATAAGGATTGCAGAGGTGAGAAGTGACATTGACATAGAGGAAAACCAAGAGGGAGTGGTGGCCTAAGAGCCACAGGAAGAATGTATTTCTAAGAGAGAGCAATCTATGGTGACAAATGCTGCTATAGGGTTAGGAAGAGCCCTGAGGACCATCATTGGATTGGAAGTGTGAAGGTCCCTGGCTTTGATAAGGACAGTTTTAGTGGAGTTGCAGGGATATAAGCCTGCTTGGAATGTGTTCAAGAGATGACTGGAAAAAAATTAAAAAAAAAAAAAAAAGAGAGAGAGAGGGAGAGATGACTGGAGCCAGAAAATCTACTGAACTCTTTGCAGATGGCGTCCTGTAAAGGGGAGCAGAGAAATGGGTATGGAGTGGGCGAGGGAAGTGGGGGTAACCAAGATTTGTTCATTATTTGTTTCTTTGTCCCAACTGAGAGAAATTACGGTGTTTGCTTACTGGTGGAAATGATCTGACATAGAAGGAGATTGAGAAGAAGCTACTGCAGAGCAAATCTTTGAGCAGGTGAACGGAAATCGAAGGGAGTGCAGAAGAAAACATAGACAAGGACCTAGTTCATCCTTTGCGTGAGAGAAGGCTGAGTGTGTAGGTACAGATGTGGGGTTGGTAGAGTTGGTGGGGACGAATGTGTAAGTTCTCTCTTCTTATTGCTTCAACTCGCTCAGTGAAATATAAAGCAGATCAATGTGTTTGGAAGGAGCTGCTCCAAGATGCTGTAAGTGGTTCTCGAACCCTCATAAGTAGAATTATGGGCATTTTAAATTACCTTCTTTTGACTTCTCTCTGTCAAATGTGTAATATATATTTTTTCTTAGTAATAGGTATCTTTCCCCGCAAGCTCCTTTTCTTCTGGTCAAGATGGCGATCCTGACCATCCTGCCACATTCCAGTTGTGTGTCCTTGAGCGAGTTACTTACATTTCTTTGTGTCTTAATTTCTTTGTTAGTAAAATGGGGATGATAATGTCAGTGCCATTTAATCTGCTGGGTTCGAAGAGTATTAAATGACAAAATGCATGCGGAAATACTTTTAAAAGAAATCAGCATGGATATAAAATGTTCTTATTGTGGTTCCTTTGGGTCTTGGTAGGAAAGTCTGAGGCAGGTGCAGAATCTAAGAATAGGCTGGAATCATCAATCTACCTCTTACCAGCTAAGTCCTAAGAGCAAAAACTACTTTTCTGACTCCAGCAGGGCTGTGTCCTTTTTATCAAGTATCTAATTAAGATTAAAAGCTTTGTGCTCAACTCTAGAAAACAAAATATGGAACATGTTTCCTTTGCTGTTGCATTAAGTTAACTTTATTATTTGACACTCTAAGTTAAAATGTTTCCTACTGAGCTAGGTTTTTCTTTTTGGCTTCAGATACATTAATTATGACATTTACCAAAATTTTTGCATTTGTATTCAAAACCACCCAGAGAATATATAGCCATGATTATTCTTTTGTTATTTTTTTTTTTTAAATTACTGTGATCGCATTGTTAGATATGCTTCGGCACATGGGTCCTGCCGGCTTGTCATCATTAGACGCATTCATAGAAATCTAGAAATGAAAAAAAATCACAAGATGAAGATAAAACCACTTATTTAAGACACTTTGTATGAATTAAGTAATGATAGTGGAGTCACATAACTCTCCTGCAAGTACAATTCTGAACTGCTTTTGTGTTTCTTGGCATTTGAATATTTCATTGTCAGCTTCAAAGATTATAAAACGGAAAGACAAGGACCATGTTTTTGTTGTTTACAATGTGTACACTACTGAAGATAAATGCTCATTAATCTTTGCTTTCAACTTATTTACATCCCCCCCTCTTTTTTTTTTTTTTTATTGTAAGATAGTGTAGCCCTAGCATTAAAGAGCATTTGGAAAAATGAGAAAAACACCATCATCTCATCATCTGAATATAACTATTTTCCCTTTTGTGTATTCTCAGTGCGTCTCTGTTCTTTCACATACAGAGCTTTGTGTGGTTGAAATCGTATGATGTATACAATTTTGAGAATGAATTTTTAGAGTTGCATTTAAAAGGGGGTGTGTTTTGGGGATGGAAAAATTCCTCGAGTTCTATGTCTACCTTTTGTTAAAACTAGATTGTATTAGAAAAACTGTGAGATCAGAAGACCTTACAGAGAGGAAAACCCTCTTG
Organism: Canis lupus dingo; assembly: GCF_003254725.2. Classification (NCBI taxonomy): domain Eukaryota; kingdom Metazoa; phylum Chordata; class Mammalia; order Carnivora; family Canidae; genus Canis; species Canis lupus. The sequence goes on from NC_064255.1 coordinate 47,220,971, forward strand.
GTGGGGGGCCAGGAGCACCAACTGATGTGATTATGGCTGGTGTCTTCTCAGGTGGTCTTTGATTAAAATATTGAGTAGTTTTGGCTTTGATTTTGCTGAAAATCTTATGATTTATATGTCTCAAAACAATTTTGAACAATGAAATGTATTTCTCAATTGCCATCTCTAATTTCACATGCCATTAAGTATCAAGATTACAGTAGGTCGATTGCCAATGTGGCCCCAAATTTTCATCTCTTGTTGTATCCACACGCTTGCAACATGACTTTGTAGCTATTCCTGGAATCTAGGTGGGCTTCTATTATGCTTTGGCCAATGAAATGTAGTGGAAGTGATAGAATGTATTCTGAGCTTACGACTCAGAGATGGTGTGCATATCCACACCAACCTGGGCTAGCCTGCTGAGGTACAAGAGACCATGTGGATTAGAGCCAAGGTAGCCCAAGGGAGGTTCAGCCCCAATCCAGCCACAGCTGACCACAGATGCATGGGTGAATCCAGTCAATCTGGATTCTGAATCTGAGCCAGCCCAGATGAGCAGAACCAGCCATCTGAGAAATCACCCATTGCTGTTGCTATTTTAAGCCGCTACATTATGGGTGACTTACTATACAGCATAGTTTCGTAATATGTAACCGATAAAAAGTTCTATCACACTTGGACATTTTGGGCAATTGTTTCCCAATCTTTCCCCTTGGGTTTCTCTTGTGACTTTACGTTGCAGAATTGGAATGGCAGGAACATGCCTTGCTCCCCATTGCCATCACCCATCTTCCCCTAAAGGCCAGAGATTTGTGAAGCCTATAGATTGACTAAAAGGTACTTCAAATCTCCACTGAATGCTGGAGCTCAATCTACCTGAGGACTTGCATGCTGCTTTCTTCAATGAGGTGAAGGTGAGGTAAGACGGCCTTTATTTTATATTTTCTCTTTTTTATCCAATCTATCAAGACTACAATCTCTTCTCCATAGATTTTCGAGTGAGCAGAAAACTAGAAAAGATAAATAAAAGTTTGAGTAGTATTGTTACAGGAGAAATGGTCTGTATGGCTGCAGGGTAACATCTAATTAACCTCGGTTGCAGGTGAGGCCCCTGATAATGGAAGTGCCCAATTTCACAAGAAGCTAACAAATCCCCTGAAATCCAAGCACTTCACCTTTCTGGAGGGGAGGTTCTACTGCTGTTATTATTTATTTTCCTTCTAATTTTAAATGACTTAGGATATATATATACCTTTTTTTCCCCAGTGTGTATTTCTCAGTGCAGCGTAGGTACAAGAAATTCCTCAGATGAAATGATGTTGTTGTAGGGGCTTGGGCATCTCACAGGTCAAGTGAATTCCCAGAGAAAGCAATGACCCTTCAGCAAACAACAAGAGCAGAGCCAGTCTTGTCTGCTATGTGGCATTGAGTTCCTGATATCTTCTGAATATGCCCTGATGAGGCGGTTAAGTTATTTAAGGAAGAGGAAGTTCCTTCATTTTTAAACATTCATTTTATATGTTTCATTGTAAAAACATGCACGATTATTTTTAGAAAATCGCAAAATACAGAAAAAAATTGAAGGAAGAAAAGTAGACCCTCACAATCCTATGAATAGTTTTTGGGGGGGTATTCATTTCCGGTCTTTTAAATTCTTTTCTAAATATAAAACAAATGCAAATAAATAAACAAAAAGAAGATACACATAAATAAGGATTAGAGCAAAGTCAGAAATTCAAGTGTGGCTTTAGAAGGCAAGTACAGGGCCATTCCTCTCTCTAAAGAGTAAGGGCAATCATGATGTCATGGGGTGGGTGGTGGTGAGGACAGAGGAGATCAGTACCTGGCAGAGAGCAAAATTCACTATTAATCGCAATATCTGGAACAAACATCAATCTGGAGCTTCGTAAGTGCCAGGCACTATTCTAATCACTTTCTCTGTATTAACTCACTTAACCTTCCCACCAGCCCTGCCACTAAGGTGTTCCTATTATCCTCATTTACAAACAGGAGACTATGTTAGGTAATTTGCCGGGGGGTGGGGGGGCCACTGGGATTCAGGTGCACTAAGTCTGTTTATGGCGTCCTTGCTCTTCAATGCTATGTTCTTATTTTCTTTATGATAATTATGGATCTGGACTCCCCACAGGACTCCACTACCTTGACCATTGAGAAGGAGCCTGTTTGGCACAGCTGCTGAGAATTGCATGTCACCCTGGCAGTCACTTATTGGCTTAAAAGCATGTTCCTTTGAAACTGAAATCTGAGTGTCATTCATCACCATTCATTTGTGTTATAGCCTGTCACTACCTTTTCTTCTTTCCACTTTTCTTTCAGAGCACAATAAATTATATTCAAATGGCAGTCATGGAGGAAACTTTCCTTTCCTTCCTCATCCACAAAGCTGATCGATGGGCGCTAAAGCCCCGGGGAAGCAGCATCTGTTGTAACTCAAGGATCCCCACTCGAGCTGAGGATGAAATGAACAGACGCGGAGCAGTTTGCAGCTCAACATTTGTTCAAGTCTGGCACATGCACACATCATTAGCAACTCTACTGGAGGAGCAAGATCAAGGAGGTGAGGAGGAGAGTGGATCTGATTAAAGGGGATATTCAAGAAAGAGGAAATTCAGAGCGTTTAGGTAAAGCTGCCTAGCTAAAATAAATGAACTAGAGAGCAGAGCAAACAGCCAGGGACATCGGATAATTTTGCCTCTGCAACTTCCCCAACAAAGTCATTTTATGCAGTGAATTCCCTGGAGTGGTTGCCTCTTTCACTTCAGCTCCATGGGCTGTCTCTCCATTAAAATTCGAGGGCAAAGATTTTGCTGTCCTGTTCACTGCTTATAATCTGGGCTCATAGTAGATAAAATTAAATATTCATGGGAGAAGTTAATGTATACTTGCTCAAAGCTTGCCTTGACCTGAACCAGGCAAATAAGGCCTGAGATGTTCCGCAGGAATCAAAAGCAACACGCGTGCCAAAAGAGTGGCATCTTCCAAGTAAAACTGATGGTTAATTAAAGTGTATGGAATTAGTGGTGAAATATTCTTGGAACGCCGCTCGCGTGGCCACCATTCTTCCAGGCCATGGAGGAGATACAATAGAAGCACAATCACAAGGAACACTGAACATTAGCCGAGGGCTTGCTTTGGCCAGGCATATGCTAAGCTCATTACTCACATTAGCGTGTGCAATTCCTCAGCACTACCTATGGGGCAGGTAGGTAGCTATAAATGTGATCGTCTCCATGGGGCATTCAAGGCAACTGGTGACAGGTCAACTGTGTAACATGCCTAGAGTCCTACAGAGAGTAAATGGTGTTGCTGGGAGTACCTCGGCTATGTCTTCACTGCTATTCTCTTTGGTCCTTTATCAATTCGCCCTTACTCTGAGGATCCAAAAAGGACACATGTGAACAAATAAGTCTTTTATATTTTTTTAAAGAGTTATTTATTTTAGAGAGAGAGAGAGAGAGAGCATGGGGGATGGAGGGGCAGAAGGAGGGAGAGAGCAAGAGAAAGAGTCTCAAGTAGACTCTCCACTGAGCAGGGCTTGATCTCAAGACCCTGAGATCCTGCCCTGAGCTGAAATCAAGAGTCAGCCACTCAACCAACTGAGCCACCCAGGCACCCCTGAACAATTCAGTCTCAAACTCTGTTGCCCTGACGATGAAAAGCAGAGCAGTCAGTGTAGACTTTGACACAGAGCTCCCGGAAGGAGGCTGTGCTGGATGCGTCTTTAATTTCATCATTGGTTTGTTTGTTTATCCATCTCTCCATCCTCCATGTACTCCTCCACTCGTCCTCCCTTCCACCCACCTTACAAACATATACTGAGCTCCAGCTCGCCACCAGATTTTGTGCTGAAGTAGTCGTATTTTAGCCACGTATGCTTTTCGGCTTGAGAAGGCCAAGGTTAAACCACACACATGCATTCTGGCAGAGGGTCTTCCCCAGGAAGGACAGTTTGGTGCTGTCTCTCAAAACTTGAGAATGCTTATACCCTTGACCCAGCAATCTGACCTGTTGGAATTTATCTATGGTGAAACGACCCGTGCCAGAGTTTTTCTCTGCAGTGCTGTTTGTAAGCACCGAGTATTAGAAATAGCTGCATGCTCATCAAAAGGGAACTGCTTAAAGAAAACCTGATATCACCCCCAAAGAGATTACTAAGCAGCTATAAAAAGGAGTGAAGAGGTGTAATGAGTGTATCTTTAAGACATTTAAGTGAAAAAAAGCAAGGAGCATATACGTATAGTAACCAGGCTACCATTTGGGTAAAGGTGGGAAATATAAACATACTTGGTAAGATATCTATAAAATATCTCTGGAAGGATACAACCAGCCACTGAAGACATCTGTGGGTTTCAGTGGAGGGAGTAGGGAGTTGAATGGCAAGAGGAGTAGGAGGGATTTTTATGAAATACTCTTTTGTATGTTTTCAATTTTGAACCTTGTACGTGTATTATCTATATTCCCCTCCAAAAATTAAAAAAAATTCATGTGCACAGACCAAGTACTAGTGATATATCTATAAGTGCTGGAGTTTTAATTTTGGTTCCCCAAATTTCTCTAGGTGCTCAGAAGGGAATCCTGCAAGCCAGGATGGGTTGACAATCTGGATTTCACACTGCCTGACTCATACCTGAAGTGCTATGACATTTGGTTTCTGTCCTTGGCTGGACCAGAGACCCTCCCCAGGTTTCTTCTTCCTTAGCAAGAGAGCTTCTCTCCAGACCTGGTGTTTACAGTTTGGGAGAGGATGGCCATGGAGAAAGTGACATCTTGAAGTAGGGGAAGGAATGAGCCCTGAGGGCATCCAGAGGAAGGGAATTTCAGAAATGAAGGATGAGTTCAAAGAATCTGAGGTAGAAGAGTACCTAGCCTGGTGGCAAATGTGCCAAGAAGGGAGTATATAAAATGCAGAGAAGAGACTAAGACAAAGGCCTAGTCTGCAGTTCGTTTAGGGGTGAGAAGTGTGGATCGTAGAGCGCCTTCCACCCTTTTCTTCGAGATTCCACATCCAGACATCTGCTCTATTTGTTGACTCTAAGCTCATGTCCCAGGTCTACTAAATGGTCTGTCCCTGGGTCCCTAAGACCAATTTCCCGCCCTGCACTCAGACTTGCTGTTGATGTCCTGGCCTCAAACCCTGTCTTTGTAACCCGCTCTGTGACCTGGTCTCTCCCAGCTGCCACCAAGGAATGGGGACCTGAATTCTGGTCTGGGCTAGACAGTGCTGCCAGTTGAAAATGTGTGGGGACCACAGGCACCATGAGGAAGAGAGACAAGAGCAAGGAATCCATCTTTCAATCTCTGTACTCACTGGTCTTCAAAAATGGCATGACTTTTCCTCAGATGCCTTTGAGCTTGTGAGTCTTCATCTTCAAACATACCTCCCCTATTTTGTGTATCTAACTTGTTCTCTTGTTTCACTCCGAAAATGAGTGGTCTTCAAATGTCATCCACCTGAGGTAAGATGGCCACCTCCTCTGCCCCTCTATCCACTTACCCAACTGAATGTCTTCACATATATGGATGTGTTTATTCTCTCTCTCTTCTTGAATGTGAACTTGAGGAGAGTAAGGATTTTATCTAAAATCCCACCAACAGCAGGTGGTTGGACTTCCTGGAACTTGTCTTGGTGAGTAAGTCCAGTTCCAGATTTTGGCCCCGCCCTGTCAGCCGAGTTCCACTGGAGAATCAGACTCTGCCTGTGGTGGCACAGAGAGTCCTAGGAATTAGGAGGACATGTGCAGTTGAACAGAATGGCCTTGTGTACAGGCACTGTAGGAACACCACGCCCTGCCTGCCTGTTCCCCATCCTGAAGCAGAGGGTTGCAGAGGGAAGGGCAGAGCTTGCCAACATGTTACAGGAAAAAAGATACAGGGTCCTTTTACCTACTCAGGGTCATATTTCCTTTGGTTTTACCAGAGCTTGAAGATGAGCATAAAGTGCTCCTAATTTTAAGGCTCACAATTGTTGTAAGGTGGAAATCTGCTTTTATTCTTACAGATTCTTCATTTTTGAGAAGTAACTTGGACACCAGTAGACTAGGTTTCAAATTCTGGCTCTGACACATGGTGACTTTGGCCAAATTAAACCTTTCTGAGCCCATTTGCTCATCTAACGCAGGGTGAAGGGAGTGGGAATGGGGACAATATTTACTTAATATTTACTTCCCAAGTTGGCAGGTTGTAAAGTGTGGAGTACAGTCTTTGGTACCTAGTAAATGCTTAATTAATGTTCAGTCTTTTCCTCTTTCCTCAGCCTTCTCATTATCTGTCACCATAGAAGTTCTTTTCCATGTACTCAGTAGTCCAAGAGATTCATACTTGCCTGTGAGCTGTGAGAACTGAGAAAAACAAGTGCATGATCTTTGAGTTCATCATTGCTTAATGCCTTTTAATGTTCAGTGTCCTGGTCACAGGTCTGATATCTGTAAGATAAGAGCTGTAAGAGCTGATCAGGTAAAAAAAAGTTTGATGGTAAGGTCATACTATATTTCCATCAGATTTTCACAAATGCACAGGTGTGTTAGGATTCAGGCTTAGCTGATAAAACGAAAATATCACCAAATACAGCAGCTTAAGTATGATAGGAGCTTGTGTATATAATTTTCCAAATTATATAATAATTTGGAAAATTAAATAAATTATTATATAATTTGGAAAAGGTGGTACGTTTGGAAAAAGAGGTCAGTGGCTCTGAGCTAAGAGGGCATCCAGAAACCCAGGTTGCTCTCCTCGTTGCTCTGCTATCCCCTTGGGTGTTATTTGGTCCACATGATGAAAGCTAGGGCAACACCACTCTACTCACATTCCAGTCCAAAGGGAGGAGGAGGAAGAGGGGGTCAGTAGCTGTCATTTCCTTTCAGCAAAGTTGCTTTCTGGTTCCATTGGCACAAACTTAATTTTTTAAAAATTTTTATTTATTTATGGTAGTCACACACACAGAGAGAGGCAGAGACACAGGCAGAGGGAGAAGCAGGCTCCATGCACTGGGAGCCCGACGTGGGATTCGATCCCAGGTCTCCAGGATCGCGCCCTGGGCCAAAGGCAGGCGCTAAACTGCTGTGCCACCCAGGGATCCCGGCACAAACTTAATCTTATGGCCATGTCTGGCTGCAAGGGTGCTCAGGGAGGAGATTTTATTTCGACCTCTGTGGATATAGGCTCTGCTAAGACTTGGTAACTGGAGGTCTGTTGCTAAAAGGAAGAGAAGAGAATGGATATGGGTGGGGGGACAGTAAGCTCCTCAACACTCCTGGTATGAGGGGAACCGGGCGACGGTGTATCTGACTGGTCTGGGGTGAGTCCATGCCCACTGGAGAAGAGCAGTTGCCAACAGGCACCAGGGCTTCCTTTTTACCTGCAGATAGTGGGTGTTAAATAAATGATGAGCATACATCTTTCCTCCTCCCATTAAAAAAAATAGATATCATATCCAACAAAACCAAAGGTAAGTAATTTCATGCCCCCTAAGCGTATTTTTAATGGTTTTATACCATTCTGATCAGTCCCGGTTGTTTTAGAACTCAACTGAAGGGTTTTTGTTGTTGTTACTGCTTTGAAACTCAGAACCAAGATTTTACCTCAACTCATGGGGGTTTGGTGACACATGATGATCATTAAGATCAGTGCAGAAACCGGAAGCTGGTGTGGTCCACAGTCATGCGGGGAAGGTAGGTGGTCACAGGCATAGTATCTCGACTGAGATGTTGGGACTTGTGACTTATAACTTCACTTACCTCAGCATCCATGCTTCGGTTTCCATTTCCATTAACAAGGGCCAGAAAAGACAGCAGGCCACGGTATTTTGGGGAGAGAATCACTCTGAACAATGATTGTTAAGTTCTCTGCCAATGTCAGCTGCAGCTGCGTGGTCATGGATTTGCCCCTGGGATCTTTAGACAGAGCTCAAATGGACACAGAGCCTGGTAAAATTAGCTCACATTTGTATGGTCACTTTCAGAGTTGAAAGAACAGTTTTATATCCCTTCTCTCTTTGTTCCTCTCTTGAGGTGGATTAATATTTTCTTATTGTTATTATTATTAGTTTACAGATAAAGAAATGGAGATGCAAAGAGATTATGAGTATTATTTAAGGACCCCAAGCTGATGTGTGGTTCTTTGTCGCCTCTATTTCCTGCACTATTAAATGAGATTGATTAAAAAAAAAAACTACATCAGGACATACTTGTCATATGAATCAGTAAATATTGGTAAGAAGTATGATCATATCAGAAACAGACTGTCACAGAAAAGAGAAGTCTTGTGGGCAGTTCAACAAACTTATTACCTACTGGTGCTTTGTACACCAGCCTAGTGATGGCATTGGCACTATAGGGCAGTTCTCTGGGCAGATTTTCACATTTATTGTCTACCCTCTAGTTTATAGAGCAGATTCACACATAGCAACAGGATTGTAAGCTAAGTAAGGATGGGACCTAAGTCATATTTCTTTGTGTAGTCACTGCGGTGTCTTGCACATAGTAGGTGCCTCCTAAATTTCCATGGCATAAGTGCTCTTATTCGGTCCTCAGGACAGCTCAGGTGGATAAGGACAGATGGTCTCCCCATGGAATAGGGGACACTGAGGTTCAGGGAGGCTGAGTGGCAGGATGCATGTCACAGTGGTTTCCAGGTTTCCTGCCTCAGTGCTCCTGGCATCGTCCCACACCCTGCTCAGCCCTTTAGCTACTTTATCTCTGAATCCAAAGCATGCACTCATAGGCACTCCAGAGGTCCATGTAAGTATCGTTTTTCTCTCTAAAGAAGCCTAAGTCTTTTTTCTTCAGGGAATAAATTCAGAGCTCAAGACAATTGGTCTGGTTCTTGCTCTCTTTCAGTAAACGTGGAAATGCATCCTTTAAAAATTGTAGCTCCTGCTCTTGAAAATACAAGTGTGTTTTCTTCCCCTGTATCCCTGCTATAGAGAATTTGGCCACAGGTCTCCTTATCACTTGATTTTTCTGAAAAATGAATAGAACTGGAAAAACTTCCTTCAGGGTGCCCAGTGGCCTCACCTTGTCCTTTGTCCCCCAAACCTACCTCTCTCTCTCTTTCCAAAGTTGAACTGAGGTCAATTCTAAACTTCTTGGGAGGCAGCCTCCTGTCCCGATTCCACTGACCCTGGGATTTACTACACCACCCTTTTCCCCTCAGACCTGATTTCTCTTGTTCTTCAATTCTGGTTTTTGATGAATGGCACCATTTATAAGTAAAAATTCTGAGGAATCACCCCCTCCCTCTTCCTCCCGTGGCAGGCAGACTGTACAATAACACTCAATGATCCTTACCTCATGATGTTCCCACTCTGCTGTAATCTCCTTCTCTGAGTGCGGGCAGGATTTGTGATTTGCTTCTCACCCATGGAAGATAGCAAAGGCGATAGAATATCACTGCTGTGATTAGGGGACATATGGTTGTGACTTCTGTCTTGCTAGAAGACTTTCTCTTTCTTAATGACTTAGACAAAGCAAGCTGCTACAGTGGGGGAGCCCAAACGGTGAGATGCTGAGGGCAGCCTCTGACTAGTAGCTAGCAAGGAGTTGAAGCCCTTAGTGCAATTGAGTTCTGATAATCAATAATCATATGAACTTGGAAGTGGCTGCTTCTCCAGTTGAGCCTTCAGATGAGATCCCAGCCCTGGCTGATAAGCTGAGAGCTGTTGAATCCCTATGTTTTTCTACACTCCTTCTGCCTCTACTCTGTGTCAGTCTTCATTTGGATAAAAGAGTTATTCCCTGTTTCAATTCAGGGTCCCAGCAGGGAGCCAGAAGTTACTTCCAAAGGATTTAACTGAATGGTGATGTGGACAGGGCTAAGGACATCCAGGGATTGGGAGCAGAAGGAAATCATTATTATCTCAGGCCTAAAAGGGCAAGAGGAGTGAATGGTGATGCCAGAGTTTGATGAAAGCTGGAATAAAAAAAGATGTCTGGTCAGAGCTGTGGCTTTAGATAGAGAAAGAACACATCTGCTGCCTGAACTGCGGGAAGGCAAAGGGAGGACAGGGAAATGAGTACCCTGACCTCTCTCTTTCCTTTTCCCCTCCAGTCTCTTGCATTGGGTAAACTCATTCAGAACCCGGATTAGTCTTCTCCTGCCCTGGGGCGGAGATTTACACCATGGTCTCCCCTGGTTCTCAGGCCTTTGACTTGGACTGGAATTATACCACTGGCTTTCTTGGGTCCTCTGCTTGCAGATGGCAGAGGAGGGGAGTCTCCATAATTGTGTAAGCCACTTCCTCATAAGAAATCAATGATCTTCTCTCTGTATATGTATCTGTATCTGCATCTGTTTCAGTATCTGCATCATATCTATTTCTGAGAGACCTAGCACTGGTGACTTGCCAGCCCAGTATGTATGTTTGCTTTGACCACCTCCTTTTTCTGTCAAGAGCAGGGACTTTGGATTATTTACCTTTTTATCCCCAAGATCCAGCACAAATAAAAGCTCAGTAAATGTAGGTTTGAATGAGGTTTCCTTTACTATCCAGTGTCTTAGCTTGGATTTCTCTCAAAGCAGACCCTGAGACAAGACTTTGGCATGGTTATTAATTCAATTTGGGAGGTGACCCCAGCAAGCACAGTAAAAGAGTAGAGAAAGTAAGAGAGTGAAGAGAGAAAAGCCAATGCTTGCTGGTGTGGGCAGTGGGCCCAATCCCAGGGAGGGTCCCTGAGAAAGCACACAGAGCCGTCACAGGGCCATCCATCACAATACAGAGAAGTAGGAGCTAATCCACCAAGTCTTATTTTCTGTTGGTTGAAGCCTGTCTCCCACAGGAGTTAATTTGCCTACACTTCTGTTCTTGGCTTCAAAGCAAGCCCCGTGGAGTGAGAGAGCCCCCAGGTAGAGCAGCACGGAGTGGCAGGCACCGGAGGTGGGAAGCTGTCACAGCTGCAGGTGAATGCAGGTGGTGCGGGATGCAGTACAGGATGTGGTGGGGGTGGGGCCACTGCATCCAGCCTTCTGAAGATTTTATTTATTTACTCATGAGACACACACACACACACACACACACACACACACACACAGAGGCAGAGAGAGAAGCAGGCTCCATGCAGGGAGCCCGATGTGGGAATCGATCCCTGGTCTCCAGGATCACACCCTGGGCTGAAGGGAGGCACTAAACCGCTGAGCCACCCAGGGATCCCCTGCATCCAGCCTTCTAGATTGGAGAGGAAGGGAACATGAAATTGTTGTGTCCCATTTATAAACACCTGCTCTGAGGTCAGTCTGCTTCTTTAAAGCAGGCTCGGGAAATATTTTTGGAAGGTTACCAAAAAAGTCAGTATTTTCAGTCATTAGTTTTAGTAATCATTAATGTTACTTCCTCCTTAAAAGGGTTCTGCTTTGGACAATAAATCAATTGGTTGCCCAAACCCTTAGAAAATAGCTATGACAGTACATACCTCAACTAGTGTCATGAAGAGCACACAGGCTCTGTGTCCACTGCTGTCCCAAGCCAAGGTCCAGGGCAATGTCCAGGACAGTGGTATGTTGGGAGCTCCTCTCTTCCCTCCATTTGTGTAGGGGAGCTGGACATTTAGAGGGTCGGGATTGGGGGGCTCTCTCCACTCAGTGGTCTACAGCCTGCCTCCCTCCCTGCCCTTGAAGAATGTTTGATTTGCCCACTTGTCTGGCTCTCAGTTCACCCTCACTTCCTGGTTGCATTCCAAGTTCCTCTGGCCTGGGGACCACCCCTGATTTCTACTCAGCTGGGACCTTGACCTTCTCATCTTCCAGCCCCCTTTTCTTAGGGCTGGACCCAGCTTCCTGATCTTTTCTGACCTATGACAGTCATTATATCTTCAAATTTTTCCTTGCCCCACATGCTTGCCTCAGACCTTGAGACCCAGAACTATACTCGACTTGAGTTCACTATGGCCCCTGGCCTTGGAGCTGAGCAGCTGGACCTCCTCTGGAAAGGTTTGCCCTCTATCGTCTCAGCTGGCTTTCTCTCATTTCCATTTGAGCAGGTCCTGGAATTCCCAACATACTCTGTGACCAAGACTGGTTTATAACAAGTTTTGGCACAGAGTGTACTGAAACAAATGAGAAAAAACTGAAGGGATAGAAATGGTGAGTTCCATAAGATTCATTCATGTGTTCATCATTCATAAATTTCCTCAAATATTACTGAACTATCTGGCAACACAATTCTAGACTCATAGTAGGTACCTAGTGTTGGTGGGAATGCCCAGGTATACAGAAATATGTCACCCAGGACTTCTGAAAACCAGGTGGGGAAGATTGGGGGTACCCAACCCTAACTTCCCTCCCACTTGACTCAAGGAGCAGACTCCCCTTGCAGCTCAGGAAGGATGGAGTTTGGTCAGGAAAAGTGCATTATAATTAGTGTCTCAGCTACATGACCCTAGGGACAATAATAATGTTCAAATCTCCGTTACTCTGGGTTTGAGTTTCCATGAAGCAGGTATCCTGGCCTCTTTCTGCTTATTATTACCCTTCCATGCCCCCACCCCTACCCCGGCCAACCTGCTTCATGTCTGGCTGTTCACAGAAAGGCCATATTCAGCTCTGCTCTAAGCTTTACAGGGCCAGGCCTCTGGAGGTGATACTGTGATAACCCAGGGGGCAGTGGGGCTAGGGGTAAATTTGATTCTGGGGTACAGCATTAGGAAGCCCAGGCCTTAAGCCATGTTCTTCTTCATTGGCTATATTACAATAAAGAACATTTTGATCCCTGTTTTCCAAATACCCGAGTCCATCTTCCCATTAGTTCTCTGTACTGATGGGAAGCAAGGATGGAAGTCATTGGGCCTCATCAACACCCATCACATGATTCTAATTCATAGGGTTGGTGTGAGAATTAAATCAATCTTTAGGATAGGGCCTGGCACTTAGCTCTTGTTATTGTTAGTAGTAATAATAATAGTAACAGTAACCTGGTTCCTCATCACACCTAGTTGAGGAAAAAAAAAAGGAACACTATTAAGTATGTAGTCCAAGCATAGGCAAATGAGGTTTTGGATAGAGGAGGAAGTGGGCAGAAATGCTCACAGCAAGGTGGGGATTGAGAGAAGAAAAGTGGGTGCTGTGGGGTGAGTCATACCCCAATCTAGACAGGCCCAGACAGCTTCCCTGAAAGCAGAACTGGCCTCCGGGGAGACACTGGGCAGTCTTGGAACATTCTATTATTAACACAGGCAGGAGTGCTGTACCCATTGCCATCCAAAAGCTCAGCAGTAGGGAGCAGTTCAGTTTCTTGCCCTTGTTCCGTTTTTCTTTTTTCTTTTCTTTTCTTTTCTTTTCTTTTCTTTTCTTTTCTTTTCTTTTCTTTTCTTTTCTTTTCTTTTCTTTTCTTTTCTTTTCTTCTTTCCTTTCCTTTTCTTTTTTCTTTTCTTTTCTTCTTTCTTTTCTTTTCTTTTCTTTTCTTTCTTTTCTTCCCTTTTCTTTTTTCTTTTCTTTCCTTTTCTTTTCTTTTCTTTTCTTTTCTTTTCTTTTCTAGATTTTATTTATTTATTAGAGAGAGAGAGAGCTAGCAGGAGGAAGGGCAGAGGGAGAGGGAGAGAGAATCTCCTGTGACGCCCCACTGAGCATGGAGCCAGAGGTGGGGCTGGTCCCATGACCCTGAGATTATGACCTGAGCCCAAATCAAGAGTCCCATGCTTAACCAACTGAGCCACCCAGACGCCGTGCCTTCATTCCATTTCTTGATTGAGGGTGCTGTGGGGGATGGAGAGGAGGAGAATACAGACCAGAGACCTCAGACCGAAGTCCACGCCACCTGCACCTGACAGGGAAGGTCATCAATGCAGATTCCTTCATTTGCTCATTCAAAGTGCTGCTGATGGGGCAGGTTAGTCTATTCTCATTACTTATAATTAAATTATTGATTGAATAGCTACCACATAGCTACCTTAGCGCACTCTTTTTAATTTGGGTGTTAGCTTGCCCAGGAAATACCTCTAAGGAAAATGCCAATAACTCCTTAGCAGCTTATTTAGGATCCTTTTTCTTTTCTTCCAAGTTATTTAGAAATGCAACAGTTGGGAGAGCTACCAAGCATTTTAAAGTTATTATTGGGTGTTTCTTACAACTTGCCTGAGGTGGCAACATTTATGGGGATGTCCCTAATTGCCAATGGCTCCCCAAATGCACCCAAGGACTGTCGTTTTCATTTTGAAGGACCTAAAAGAAATATAATGATCCTAAGGGGGGTACAAATGTTGGAGAGATAGATATTATGACAATGTAAATGTTCCATTTTACATTATTAATGAAGACAGCTAAAGAGCCATACTGGTGGCAAGCACACCTTTTAGAGTGTCTTATGTTATGTCTGTGCCAAGAGCAAGGGTGAAGGAGAGAGTGAGAATCCCTGCCTCTCTAGTTGTCCATTTCCAGAGTATTTCAGCAGCATACATGGTCCCAAGTAATACAAGATGGAGCAGTGTCATGGGGATCTCCTTCATTCCCCTCAGTTTCTCTGACCATCTGACTTTCCCATCTCCTTGAGGTTGGTTGGGTGGTTGACTTCAACAGCCAAATGACCCATTTGGTTTGGGGCTAGGACTCTAGGAATATGGTGGGGTTGGGTTGGATGGGGAAGATCCTAATAAGCCTGATAGCTCATAGTGGATCCCAAAGCACATCAGTACTGCTTCATTATGGGGATTGCTGCTGCTTACCTAAACTAGCCCCTTCTACTATAATGAACCTCCCAGACTTGGTCGCCATTGACCTCTTTCATGACATGATTTCCTCAAAGTGGCTATTTATTTTCTCAAATGCCAAACCTTTAAAGCTCATATAATTTCTTAACAGTTTTCCATAGGAGACACCATAAAAGTATTCTCTAATGGGGATAGCAAAAGCCTTAAATATTTGACTGAAGGATTTAAGTAAGGATCTGGGGAAAGATTCTAACTAAGGTGTTTATCTCTACATTGACAAGAGAAAAAAATCAGGATCAACCTGGTTATCAATAGAGGATTGGTTAAATAAGTTATGATGTATCCATATGATGGAATACTATAGAGCCACTAAAAATGTCATAGAATTTTATTTATGGACATACAAATATGTTCAGAAATACTAAGTGAAAAGTAAGATGCAAAATCGCACACACAGTATGATGATCATCAAAGCCACCATTTATTGAGTGCTCTCTGTGTGCTGGGCATTGTGCTACATGCTTTTCCTGCATTCTCCTAAATAACCATTATTATTATTATTATTATTATTATTATTATTATTACCCTACTCCAGTGAAGTAGGAGATATGTTTTTCATTTCCAAGATAAGGAAACTGAGGCTGGGGAAAATGAAATTGCTCACTGTAAATGTCTGTTTCCTAAAATTCATATGTTGAAACCTAATCTCCAATGTGATGGTATTTGAAGGTAGGGCCTTGGGGAGGTGATTAGATTGTGAAGGCAAAGCCCCCATAAAAAAGAGTAGTGCCCTTACAAGGGATGGCGGAGAAGTGCTGCCATGTGAGGACATCACAGTAAGACATCTATGAACCGGGAAGGGAGCTCTCACTTGACACTAAATCTGCTAGAGTGTTGGTCGGGGACTGCCCAGCCTCTAGAGAAATACATGTCCGTGTTCAAGCCACTTAGTCTACGGTTTTCTGCTGTGGCAGCCTGAATTGACGGAGATGCTTGTTCAAGGTCACATCCAAAGCTGGGATTCAAGCTCTGATTCTCACAGTCTGTTTTTTTGGCTTAAAATACACACATGCTCAAAGAGACAGAGGGACATCTGAAAAGATACCTAACACCATGTTCATGGTAGTTAATTCAGGATGGTGGGATCACAGATGGCTTTAATTTTCTTCTTTTTGCCTATTTGTATATTCTAATTTATCTTTAGTGAACAGGTATTGTTTCTTTCCTTTCCATCCTCTCTCCCTCCCTCCCTCTTTTCTCTCTTTTTAAATTTTTCTTTCTTTCTTTCTTTCCTTCATTCATCTCTTCAACAAATATTTGTGGGAAGTGCTCTGTATTCCACGTACTGTTCTAGCCCTGGAAACAGAGTGGGAACAAATAAAAGAAAAATCCTTGCTCCCAGGGAGCTTACCTTCTAATGGAGGGAGGCAGACAGCCAAATAAATAAGTAAAGTACCCAGTGAACTGGAATGTGACAAGTGCAGTGGGAAAAATAAAACAGGGAAGGGACAGAGGGAGTGCCAGCACAGGGGATTGTGATTGGGACTTAGAATGGAGTGGGTCAGTGTTGGCCTGCCTGAGGACTTAACACTTGAGCTAAAACTTGAGAGGTGAGAAGGAGTCAGCCACACAGAGAAGTGGGAAGAGAGTTGGAGGAGGTCATGGAGCGGTCCTGACCGCTAGCTGACCCGCAGGCTGACATGACCTGGCAGCTGGGGGCTCCTTACCCCTCCTTGTCCTTGCCTCTGCCCTGCCTGCCATTCCCAGGTGGGGGCCATATCAAGGATGGAGCCTTGAGAGAATGAGGAGTTGAGAACACCTGCACGGTACTTGAGACTGAAACTTTTTAAGGTCTCCGTAGAAACTTGAAGATTCTGGTGGGTGGATGTGCAGAGCTGCTCATCCTGTGGTGGCAGAGACAAGCCTTGTAAGTGTTCCCCTGCTTATTAACTCCTGCCAACCTGGAGTGGCAGCCTGTCACATGGGTCTCTCCTCGTCCTCTGTGCCTGGGGCCAGTTTCAGATTTCACCTGGGAAGGGCCCAAGTTTCTGAACCAACACAAGTGATCTAGGCTGAGGGAGCAAGAGTAGGGCCTCCAGACAAGAATCTACCTGGAGGTGTCAAGGATGAACCCAGAGGCTAGTGTGGCTGGAGTGCTGGGAGGAAGGCAGGACGAAGGTGAGAGGTCAGAGGCATATTAGGGGCCATGAGGACCGCTTAGCTGTCAGGGAGACTTGGATTCTTCTGAACAAGATCGAGAGCAGAGTGAGTATTTTTGGCAGAGATGACATGAACCGATTTATTTTAACAGGATAACTCTGGCTGCAGTGTGGGGAATAGCAATGGGGGAAGAGGCCAGAATAGAATCAGAGAGAACAGTTAGGATGCTGCTGAAATCAGCTGGGTGAGAGAGATAGTGGTGTAGTCTCAGGCAAGGCTTCTCCAGCATGGCGCTATTGATATTTTAGGGATGATGATTCTTTTTACTTTTAATAATTTTTAAAAAATATTTTATTTATTTATTCATGAGACAGAGAGAGGAGAGAGAGAGAGAGAGAGAGAGAGAAAGAGAGAGATACAGGCAGAGGGAGAAGCAGGTTCCATGCAGGGAGCCTGACGTGGGACTCGATCCCTGGTCTTCAGGATCATGCCATGGGCCGAAGGCAGCGCTAAACTGCTGAGCCAACCAGGCTGCCCCAGGGATGATAATTCTTGTTTTTGTTTTTAGTTTTTATTTTAATTCCAGTTAGTTAACATGCAGTGTTATGTTAGTTTCAGATGTACAATATGGTGATTCAACAATTCCGTACATAGTGGCGATAATTCTTTGTTATGGGGGCTATTCTGGGCATTGTAGGATGGTTAACAGCATCCCTGGTCTCTACCCACTAGATGCCAGTAGTACCCTCTCACTTGTGACGGTCGAAAGTGCCTGTGGATATTGCCAAATGTTCACTAAGAGGTAAAACTAGCAAATGTGGTTGAAGGCCACTGAAGAACACCAGGCTGATAGCTGTGAAGATGTGAGAAGTGGTCGGATACAGGATTTGTGGAGGTTATATGTGGCAAATGAGAGAAAGATAAGAGTCAAGGCTGACCCCAATGTTTTTGATCTGGACGACTGGAAGAGGGGAGCTGCCATTGACTGAACAGGGAACACCACTGGTGAAACAAGTTTGAGCGCAGGGCTGTCTGGAGCTCACATGAGAGGTCTGGACTCCAGATAGATGTATTACTAATTGCTTACATAATTTTAGAAGAAGAGAAAGGAGTTAATGGTTAAGATCACCAAGGTATTAAATGGTGTTACAATGACCATAACAAAATGAAGGCATTGCCCAAAGATCTGAAGACCTTGAGGTCATACTCTTATTCTAGGAGGTCATGCATTCTCAGGTTTGAGACTTAGGGTCAAGAGTATCTTATCTCAGTGAGGGTTAGTGGTTACTCACACTTTGGATTTTTCTCTTAGGGAATGTCACCAGAGTAGCTCTGGACCTTTAGAACCAAAACAATGGCTAGAGCTAAGACTGATCTCCAAAGATGGGTCAATATTGAATTATTTACTATTGTGTATCAGCTTCAATTAGTCAGTGTTTGATTTTACTCCACCAAAGAGGATGGCGCGGTTCAGGAAAAAGCCTGGCATGTGAATATCTTGCATATTTGATTTACAAACTGAGAAAAACATTTTCTGTGGCCGCAAAAATTCCATTGTGCTTTACCTACAATTCTTTGGCTATAGCCTGAGCTGAAAAGTGTTTTTGCTATAGTGCAGCTATATATAGAAACTTCTCATCTGTCTGAACATATAAACAACCTCAGGAAGTTTGGAATATGTTGCTAAGACTGTTCTCTTGGTTTCTTTGTCACAGTTTTTTTTTTTTTTAATTTAATTTAATTTTTTTTTTTTTTCCATTCTGCAAGGGATGTGTTGCTTTTTTCTCTTTGGTGCATCATCTTGTCGTCTTCACCATTCCTCTCTTCCTAAACTTTGGCAGAAGCTCTTCTTGCTTCACTATTGAAGAAATTGCCTAAAAGCAAATGGTGCCCTGTTTTCCAAATGAATGAGGATATCCTTCAATGTCTGGGAAGACAGTAAAATCACTCTGATTTGGAATGGAGGTGGCAGGGAAGAAGGGCCAGGGGAGAGGGAGAGGAAAAGCCCTGACATCAAATTAATGAAAATTCTAACCTAAGAATTTTGTTTTTCCCTTATTTCTTATTTCTTTTAAGTAAATACAATGTCAAGAACGAAGTTAATAAAAATTCTTTA
This sequence comes from Canis lupus dingo, assembly GCF_003254725.2. Classification (NCBI taxonomy): domain Eukaryota; kingdom Metazoa; phylum Chordata; class Mammalia; order Carnivora; family Canidae; genus Canis; species Canis lupus. The sequence continues at coordinate 47,239,880 of NC_064255.1, forward strand.
AACAGAAGTCCTCTGGAATACACTTTAATAAGTATAAAAATATATAATATATGCACATTATTGCAAAAAATACTTTTAAAATATAGCCTGAAAAGAGACTTTCCTTAAGGGTTTCCATATTATTAACTAAATTGGTATATTTTAAAATTGCTATTTCACAAAATCTGCATTAGTGGGTAACAATTAGTGAGGATGATGTTCCCTTGGTATTATGGGGCTTGCCCACTTGCCTGACTAATGTGATCCCTGTGGCAGGTTGATGATGTTTAAGCATAAGTTAGAGTTAAGAATAATAGAAATAATCAGAAAGGGGTTTTTTCTGGATTACATTTTTTTCAAATTTATGCTGTAGGCTCATGAACTTGTAAGATTTTACCTTCTTAAATTAAGAGAAACTAAGCATCTCTCTGTTTTCGGTTTTTCATCTCATCTTCTTAAAGAAACACAAGTAGAATTACCTGCAGTATATTTAGGATCTGAGAGCTGGAATCTTCCCTTTTCTTCACATCCATAGCAAAACCACAATCGAACATTTCCCTATTTTCCCAAAACTAAATGTTTATGGACATTTAGGAAGCTTATAGAATCTGTTCAACAGAATTTTCTGCAATGATAGAAATGTTCTATATTCACTTTGTCCAATATGGTGGCCACTAGCCATATGTGGCTTTTGAGCACTTGAAATATGACCAGTGCTGAACTGAATTTTAAATTTAAATTGATGTTAATTTTAACAGCCACATGGGGATAGTGACTACCATATTGGACAGTTCAGCTTCTAGACATATTGGGTGGCTTTAGCTTCTGTACTTAAGAAATAGAATTCTATACAACTTGAAACCATCACTTTCTTCTCTCTTCTCCATCTCTGTCATCCTCTCCTTCTTTCCATTAAACATGCTCTGAGTACCTACCACATGTAAGCTGTGTAGCTGGTACCAAGAAGTAGAAATTAAAGACATGTCTCTGCCCTGAAGGAATCAACAAAGGTTGGAATGACAGTGACACATTGTACGAACAGCAGGTGTGTGGTCAGGGCCCAATGAGCAATCAGATATGAATCTCTTACTGAAATATCCAGATTACAGGTATTCATTTTTGCTAAATCTCATTTTTTAAAGATGTTGAATATTCATCAAAATATTTATCAAAAGTAGCCGGTGGGATTTATCAAGAAAGATAAATGAAACATACATGACTTTGGTATCCCGGGGATGTGGATTGAGAGGAACTATAGAGAAACAGAGAAATGGAAACAAGAGGAACTGGGGGTTAGTCAGGGTGGGAGGGAGAAGGGGTGGCTCTGGCAAGAGGCATAGTGGGGTACTTTCAGATGAATGAGGATGGCAAAGACCAGGGAAGAGCTGATGTAAGAAAGTGCCAGAACATAAGATGGGGGAATCTGGAGGGAGGCAGGAGTGCCTGGTCACAGTTTGTCTCTGCTTAGGATTTATGCTTGGAAAACCAGCCAGGAAGGGCTTTGGCTCTTTTGCACATATAGTTGCCAAGAGAAGGTTCTGGATGGACCCTGAATAGCTGGGAAATAAAATAGAGGCTAGCAACATGTTGGCCAGCTGGGCAGAAAGAAACCTGGATCATGTTCATTATTGTCCCTGGAACATACTTTTGGCTCCAACTACAATTAACTCTGTAACTTCTATATCTCTATTTTGAACCTCTCCATCCCTCATCCTATGCTTTCTCGCACCAGCCTCCTTTCAGATTTTCAGAGCTCCAAATTCCTTTTCACTTCTGAGCTTCTACATGTTATACGTGTTATATATCCAATAGGTTTTACTGAGCACTATATATACAGGTAGTCCCTACCTGAGGATTGCAGTGCTGCCCTCATTCCTTGTACCCCAGTGACTGTTTGAGAGTGATGTTTCCAATGAGTCATCTCTGAGGAGAACAAGTGAACTCTTCTACCTTGGGCACATATTGATGGAATGAGGGAATAAAAAGAAAAGACCTAGATTCCTGTGACTAAGTTAAAGCAAGCATTACTCAGTACTTGAGCGATGGCAATGAAAGGGGTGGGAGGTCTAAGACAACAGAAGTCATGTTGAAGTTTTGTTGGTCAGCATTTCACTCATTCTATTCTTGCATTCATTTATTCATTTAACTGATATCTGTTTAAGAACTTAATATGAAATTAATATGGACATCATAGGGAAAAAGACTTATGATATGTTGGAAGAGAGAAATGTTAAGCAAGTAATTATAAAAATAAAATAATTGATGTAAATTTTTGATGTAAGCCCTGAAGGAAAATTATAGGGTACATTATAGAGAATTTGACCTAAGCTGGAAATCACTGAAGGATTCTCTGAGGAGGTAACATTAGTTGAATAGTTGGTGAAGAACACTTTTGAAGTGAAGGAAACAATGCACCGTACTCTTCCTTCCAAGCCCCTTTTGCAACTGGCCTTATATAGCCATTTATTTAATTTTCTTTACAAATGCTTCTATCTGGACTATCTGCCCTGAGAGATCAGGAGTTGTATTGATCTTGATTACTGTAGCACATTCAATATCCTGCCCAATGCCTGTCACATATCAGGTGCTCACTTAAAATCTACTGGATATATAACATGTATAATGTGTAGAAGCTCAGAGGAAAAGGAATTTGGAACTCTGAGAATCTGAAAGGAGGCTGGTGTGGGAAAGCATGGAGTGAGGGATGGAGATGTTCAAAATAGAGACGTAGAAGTTATCCTGGGCCTTGTGGATTACATGGAGGGATTTGGGCTCTGTTCTAAAAGCAATGGGAAACTATTGAAAGATATTAAGTAAAGAAATGATGGAACTTATGGTGAGCATAGCATAATAGGTAAACTTGCTAAGTCACTATGTTGTACATCTGAAACTGATGTAACATCGTGTGTCAAATATAGTTCAAAAAAATAAAAACAAAAGTGAAAAAAATCAAATTTTCAGTTTAAAAATATTATTCTGGCTGCTGTATGAAGAATATATTGGAAAGGAATAAGAGTGGACACAGGAAGATCAATTAGGATGCTTATGTAGTGGTCTAGGTGAAATATGATGGTGTCTTAAGGAGATGGAGAGAAACGGATGGATAAAAGAGGTCAACTAAGAGACCAATAACCCAACTGAAAAATGGTCAAAGGATCTGAATAGACATTTCTTCAAAGAAAATATGCAAATGGCCAATAAACACAGGAAAAGATGCTTTATAGCATTAGCCATCAGGGATATGCAAATCAAAACTACAATGAGATATCACTTCACAATTGCTAGGATGGCTTGAATAAAAAAAAAGATAATAACAAGTGTTCATGATTATATGGAGAAATTGGAAATCTCATACACTGCTGATGAGAATATAAAATGGTGCAGCGACTTTGGAAAACAGACTGGCAGTTGCTCAAAAGGTTAAACATAGAGTTACAATAATAGCCAGAAATTCCACTCCTAAGTACAGACTCAAGAGAAATGAAAACATATGTTCACACAAGAAGTTGTACACAAATGTTTATACCTAAATTATCTATAACAGTCAAAAGTGGTAACAACCCCCAAATGTCCATCAGTTAATGAATGGATAAATAAAATATATGGAGTAATCATCATGGTGAAATAAGAGTTTTCTACTGTCTTGCTTCTAATGAACATGATCTAAATAAGCATCTACAGGAGAGAGAGACTTGGTGGATGTCCAAAAGCCCAACAGAGAAGTTCTAGCACGCTTGATGCAAAGATTAGTCAACATCGACAAATCATTACATGTGATATAACACATTAATTTAATGAAACACAAAAATCATATGGTCATCTTAATAGTTGAAGAAAGAAGTATTTTAAAAATTATTTCATCTTAAAAACTTGAACAGTGGCTATAGTTAACAACATATTGTATATCTGAAAGTTACTAACAGAGTAGATCTTGAAAGTTCTCATCCTAAGAAAAACAAATTGTAACTATGTGTGACTAGACTTATTGTGATGATCATGTCATGTATATATACGTATCAAAATCATTATGTTGTATACCTGAAACTAATATAATGTTATATGTCAATTATATCTCAATAAAAACTCTTAAAATGTTGGACATAGAATGTACATAATAAAGGCCATATGTGATAAACTCACAGCTAACATCATACTCAATGGTGAAAGGTTGAAAGCTTTTCCTTTAAGATCGCGAACAAGACAAGTGTGCCCACTCTCGCCACTCCCATTCCACATAGTACTAGAAATCCTAACCAAATCAATTAGGCAAGACAAAGCAACAGAGGGCATCCAAATCAGAAAGGAAGAAGCAAAATTGTCTCTATTTGCAGATGGTATATCTATATAGGGAAAACCCTGATGATTATATGCACACATGTGCACACACACGAACCTGTTAGAACTACTCAACAAATTCAATACAATTGCAAGACACAAAACATGGAAAAATCAGTTACATTTTTATTACTAACAACAAAATATCAGAAAAAGAAATAAAGAAAACAATCCCATTTATAATAGCTTCAAGAACAATAAAATACTTAGAAATACATTTAACCAAGGAGTGAAAGATCTATGTACTGAAAACTATTAGACTTTTGATAAAAGAAATTGAAGATATTTTACATTCATGAATCAAAGAGTCAATATCATTAAAATGTCAATACTACCCCAGCAATCTATAGATTCAATCCAATTCCTATCAAAATTCCAAGAACATTTTTTCACAGAAATAGAAAAAACAGTCCTAAAATTCACGTATAATCACAGAAGACTCCAAATAGCCAAACCAATCCTGATAAAGAAAAACAAAGCTGGAGACAATACACTTGTTGATTTTTTTAAAAAGATTTTATTTATTTATTCATGAGAGATACAGAGAGAGAGAGAGGCAGAGAGAGAAGCAGGCTCCATGCAGAAAGCTCAATGTGGGACTCAATCCTGGGACTCCAGGATCATGCCCTGGGCCAAAGGCAGGCGCTAAACCACTGAGCCACCCAGGGATCCCCCACTTACTGATTTCAAACTATGTTACAAAGCTGTAGTAATTAAAACAGTATAGTACTGGCATGAAAACAGATACATAGACCAATGCAGTAGAATCTAGAACCCAGAAATCAATCCATACATATATGATCAACTGATATTTGACAAGGGAGCCAAGAATCCTCAATAGAGAAAGATAGTTTCTTTAATACATGGTGGGTGGGAAAATCGGCTATCTGCATGCAAAAGAAGGAAATTAGATCCCTATCTAACATTGCTCATACAAATTAAATCAACGGATTAAAGACTAAAAAGCAAGAACTAAACTATAAAACTTCTAGAAGAAAATATAGTTGATAAATCTCCTTGATATTGGCTTGGCAATGATTTTGCAGTTATGACAAAAGGCACAAGCAACAAGAGCAAAACTCAGCAAGTGACATGACATCAAGCCAAAAATCTTCTACATAGCAAAAGAAACAATAAAATGAAAAACAACCTGTAAAATGGGAGAAAATATTCGTAAACCATCTATTTGATAAGGGGTTAATATCCAAATCATATAAGGAACGCCTACAGCTCAATAACAATAGCAAAAAAAAAAAAATTCCGATATAGTTATGGGGAAAGGACCTGATAGACATTTTTCTAAAGAAGACATATAAATGGGCAACAGGCACATGAAAAGATGTTCAACATCACTAATTATCAGGGAAATTTTTAATTAAGACTACCATTAGCTATCACCTCACACCTGTTAGGATAGCTATAATAAAAAAGATAAGAGGGGCATCTGGGTGGTTCAGTTAGTTAAGTGTCTGCCTTTGGCTCAGGTCATGATCCCAGGGTCCTGGGATGGAGCCCCACATTCCGGCTGAGCAGGAAGCCTGCTTCTCCCTCTGCTCCTCCCCTGCCCCCTTCTCATGCTCTCTCTCTCTCTCTCTCTCAAATAAATAAAATCTTTTTTTTTTCTTTTAAAAAGACAAGAGATAACTAGTATTGGCCAGATTGTGGAGAAAAGAGAACCATGATGCATTGTGTTGGGAATGTAAATTGGTGCAGCCACTATGGAAAATAGTATGAAGCTTCCTCAAAAAATTAAAAATAATACTACTGTATCATCCAGCAATCCCACTTCGGGATATTTATCCAAAGGAAATGAAATCACTATCTGGAAGAGACATCTGCATCCCCATGTTCATTGAACCATTATTCACAATAACCAAGAAATGGAAACAACCTAAGTGTCCAAAGATGGATGAATGGGTAAGGAAAATGTGGTATATATGTGTATATAGAATACTATCCAGCCATTGAAAAAGAAGGAAATCCTCTCATTCTCAACAACATGGGTGGACCTTGGGGGCATTATGCCAGGTGAAATAAGTCAGCCAAGGAAAGACAAGTGCTATATGATTTCACTGACATGTAGAATCTAAGAGAAAGAAAATGGCAACAGGAGATGAGGGCACAGGAAGCTTACATGGGAAAGTATGGAAGAGAAAATGTAAGTAATAAATCTGAATGCTCTGGGAGTTTGTCCCTAAGAGTCCCAGCAAAGTGGTTCCCCACACACGGCCTCTAATTTGGGCATGAAGTTGTGAGGAAATCCCTTTAATAGCCACAGTTTAGTTATGTAAACCACTATCCATTGAGGGGAACAGTTCCGAACTTTCCAGAAAGCACTTCATCTTTAAAGACCCTCATATCTGCCATGTCATTAGGGGACCAGCATGGTAGCCATTAGATTAATTTAATAAACTTTTATATAGAATTTACCAACATTCATATAGTAGAGATACTATATAGAAATGCCAGCAGGGTATACACAAAGCATATAACTAGTGAGAATGAGATCTGCAGGAAGCATCAAGGAGTTGAAGCCTCCTAAATAATAATCGCTCCCCCCAGGGTCCCAATGACATGTAAATGAGAGGATCTTTAAAGTTTAACTGCCCCCACTGGAGAAGTTGGACTGTTTTGTCTCCAGAGTGAATAATCAGAAGAAGGACAAAGTAGTTTTAGGCAGACTCATGTATTAAAAGAGAGAGAGAAAAGAGAAATACCTTTCTGTGAATGGCATATGTGATAAGCATGTTTTGATTAATTCCCTTTCTGTCCTGAGCCCTGGGGATGCACTGTGGTATTTACATGACTTGAGAGGGGCTAGGGAAAAGTTAGGGGCTCCCAGAGTGGAGCAGCAGGAATGAAAATTCCTAGGACTTAAGTGTGAGAGATCCAGGCCCGTATTCGTTGTAGCATTCTTCACAATGGCCAAGACATGGAAACAAGTGTCCAAAGACAGGTGGATGGACAAGGAGAATGTGGTATAGATAGCAGAGATGTCTGCAGGCACCAATGGTGGGCAAAAGGAGAAGACAGGCCAGAAAGAGCAAGCAAAAGGTACGTGAGGCTAACTTACGATGGGATGGCCCACAGCAAGAGTTAGAGGTGGGACATGTGAAGGCTCCCAAAGGGATGGGACTCTTCAGAGCTTTAGGACCTTCCTGGGGCAAGAAGCTGAAACTAGAAAATAGTTTAGGTCTAGAGAACAAAACAGAAAAGGTCTATTCCCTCAGCAGCTACAGAATCATTGGTTCTTGAAAATATATCTCAAGGACCTTCTAGTTAAATCTGAGGTCTGTGATGGAGACATGTCCCAGAACTACCAGTGGCAGGAATCCACTCTAGGTCCCAACTCTGGTAGTTCTTATCCTGGGGTTGGCAGGTGGGGGGTGGGGGGTAGTTGGGGCGGTAAGGGTGAGGGGTGGGGGTGGTGTGGTGATCCGCCCTTCTAAGTATCAGACTCCAGGGTGAGTCAACAGCAGGCCCACCTGACTGTAGACCCAGGCCACATGTTCCAACAGCTTTATTGGTGATAAGGGTGATGTTCTCATCTCCATCTGCTCTACTGGGGTAGTTATCTGAAAGTGGAAGAGGAGCATGGGTCTTATTTCTTGGGCTCCCTAAACCTGTAACATCTGTTCTATGGACCCAGAACCATGAAGTATTGACAAGGATGAGCAAAATAGCATGTGGAAAGTGGGGCTACTGAAGTAGTCTCGCTTTTGGCGTAAGCCTTAAGCTCAGTAAGTGTGGAGCCTGTGGGATTTCTGTTGGGGTGGGATGTTGCATCTATGGAAACCACTCACAGGGAGTGCTGGTTTGGTTCTGGCATGGCTTCTTCAGTCTCAGTAGGCTGAGCGCTGCCACTTGACTTGAAACTTCACAGGTACGGCTTGGCATAGACATTGGTTTGCAGGCAAGGCTGTGTCAGAGATTAGATCATTTTAGGCATGAGCAAGCAGAACAATATTTGCTGCCTTTATTGTGTTTCTCAGCTGTGTCTGCAGGCAGAGACTTCAATCTGGGAAAAAAGAAAGAAAGAAAATAAAGGTCTGTTTCACGCACGCCACAGAACACTAATAATATATGAGATTATAGTTTAAATTGTTAGTGTCAGACCTAAGAGACAAAGTGATCATATAAGACACCCCCAAATCTGCTAACTGCCTGCAGGGCCCTGGAAGGGAGCTGGAGTAGCTGCCCACAATTATCCGGCTTGGCTGGTGACTCCTACTACATGCTTTCTTACTGACTCCGGATTTACTGATTATATAAGCTGTGACCAGGATCGTAGATGGCTTCATCCACACAAGGTGATAAACAAAAACCCCTCGACCCTCCAAAAAAGAATTCTTTTAAAGGCAATGTGTCCTCTTGAGATGAGGAAGAGAAACAATTATATAACATTCTCATCATACACTCTTAGTCCAAGAGAACAATTACAAGGTCCCGTGCCTGGAAATTTCTCACTCTAGAAAATCAGATTGTTCTGGAAATCAAGGAAGAACTAGAGGGGCATGAAAAGTATGCTTCATTCTTACCAGGATGGGAAGAATGAAAGTAAGATGCAGGGGAACAGGCTGATCAAACTGGAGGAAGAGAGGGTTTTCCATAAGAAAAAGGTTGATGTATTGTCAGAAGAAGACCAGGATGCCTGAGATAGAGAAACAGGAAAAGGAGGTACAGAGAGGTGATGACTTAAAGGGTGTTGAAAAGGGGGAGATGTTTTAGTTGTCATAAGATCTGAAAACCTGGATTGGGGATCCATGAAATCTAACAGCTGAAGAGAGGCAAGGGAAGTGACCAGAATGGCTTCCTTTCCTCAGAAGGAGCAAAAATCCAGAAACATAGGGAGAAACAGCCTTTAGAGACATTGCTTGAGTCCACGGTAAGAACTGTTAGGAAGACACTCTTGGAAACTAAGTCAACTATCCAAAGTCACCCCATCATGGGGAGAGATTTGAGAAGGACTGAGTAGACATAAAATAGCATAAAACACTGTCATACTGGGGTGTATTAATGATGAATGCAAGGAAGGGTGTAGGTTTTGCCTATTACCTGGGAATTCCTGACCAAAAAATGTATAGAATTAGGACATCAAAGGAAGGCTGAGCAAAGATGCAATCTACCAGACTGAGGCAGGCAGGCCTGAGTTAGATGTTAGTTTGATGAGAGAATATCTCCCAGGGGATTATCCTACTCAGAAGGTGACAATGAACAAGATTCGAACAATGTTTGTTTTTGTCAGTCTTACGACTCATTGACTTCATGGGTCCCTCTATGGAAGAACAGAACAAATGTGAGGAATACGTTAGAAAAAAACAGTAGGCACAATGGGAGAGGGAAGGGAAGGAGGATATTTGAATCTGGCAAATGTGTTAGGTCTTTGCAGGAGAGAGGAGAGGGGATCAGCTCTAGAAGGAGATTAAACTGGTAGAAATTCACTTTCCTGAGAGACTTGGGGGAAGTGCAGAGGGAAACGGAGTGCTGGCATACATCCCCCGCTGCAGGTGAAGATGGAGCAGAGAGCACCAGTCCCTGAAGCCTGGAGGCATCCAAACCCGAGGAAAACTGTATTCTGAGAAACCTGTGGTAAAGGTTTGAGTCCTCACTAGCTGCCCTGGGGCATAGGTTCTGGACTCAGCAAGGGCATGTTCACATCAGGGACCTGCCAAGAGTGGTTCTTCACTGGAAGCAAATGTGAAGGTGCAGGGGTCAATCCCTCAAGAAGCACGTTCAACCAAGTGGCCCATTCTGATGTTCTTCGTGACCATCGAAGCACCACCATGGCTCAGCTCTTCTTGTTCCCACTTCCAAGAGAATCTGGGGGCCAGTGTCCCTAACAGCCTCCACTCTGTTCATGACTGAGATATCAGACACACAGGACTCAAAGAGCAAGGGATGCTCAGGGCTTTTGTATGTGCTGCAAGGAAGAGAAAGTCTTCGTGTATAAAATCTGGTGTCTGAGACGGTCATCACGTTTCTCAGAAGTCCTCCCTCAGAGTGGAGACATTTTCCTCCTAGATATGGCCCATAAATTGTGTCCCAATTAAGGCCTGCATGGACGAGTCTCCCAGCCAGACTTAAGTTCCAGCTCTGGGCATCTGGAAAGGCTCCTGGGAAGACTGACTCTGCAATTTTCTGTTTTACTCCTCAGATACCGAGCCTCTGCATGGTCTTTGGCAACCTCACACACTAATTCTAGGAACCTAATTTTTTCTGGAATAGCTGACAGTGCTTTTGTTTCTTAAATTTGTGGGTATGAAGCTAGCGCTATACTAATTATATGTGTTATATTAAATTTTTGGATTCTCTAAAAAGATGACATTCGTGAGAGACTTTGAGGCTTGAGGAAACTATATCCATCCCAATGAGAGGAGACACGGGATAGCTACAGAAAGAACCCGAATTCCCCTTTGAAATTTCTACCTCCCACTCCTGTCCCTTCCCCCTTTTTGCATCAAGAACTCTCTGACTTAAAAACTTTGGATTTTAGACTCACAAGGGCACCATGTTCTGCTTTAGAAGATTGATTAATTCTTGGATTTAATTTTCCCCCCAAGAATATGACAACAAAGAGGCATTTTTGTTATTAGAGTATCATTATGCTGTTAGTACATCTAATTTCAGAACCTCTGATGATCTGTATCAGAAGACCTATTCTGGTATGAGAAATAGAAGAGAGTATATTTTCGGCCCTAGTTTAGTATACTATTTGATCCTTGATTAATGGATTGGTTAGATCCATTGGTGAACTTTCTGGTGCCTATATCGACACTTCCACCTGTAGACTCAGGAGGATCCCTAAAGGAACAATGATGGGTAGGGTTAGGGGAGGCCTCATAAAAGTGGAAACAGGACTTTCTACAGAACATTGCATTCCTCCTCCCATGTCTGTGTGGGAGATTTCCACTAGAGTAACATTTCTAGTTCCTCTCTACCCTGTGTGAGTGGTGAACTTGGGAGCATCCTCCGTTTTTTCTAGATTCTCTCTCTAGTGCCTCTTGGCACTGCCTGCTTACAAAGAAGACAGTTGCTGAAAGGGGTGCTCAGCCATAAACTCAGTGTAACAGGGCAGGCCCGGTCCACGCAGGGGACACCATGTGGTCCAGTATAATCTACGGCTGGTGAGTTAGTCGAATTCAAGGAAGCAGACTTCACTGGCTAATTTGACCAGACATTGGGATCACATCTTTCAGCATAGCTTCTGATCATGATCTCTGTCTGTCTGATTGTGTGTCTATGTCTTAGTTCTCTTTTCTACAGAAAAATCATAGGTTTGCACCACTAACCCTCATACACTTGGCTTTGATTCATTAAGAGAAGACCATGGAGATGAGGAAACAAGATATTCTCAAGGATGTGCCATCATAGTTGCCCAGTGGTTCTTGGTGGCAGTAGAGACAACCCTAATGACTGCAAGAAAGCCCAGACTCATTGCGGAACCTGTACTTGTGGGACATGTATGATACTGTGATTTATAATAAGAAATATATATTTAATTGGTCTTCCTTCCCCTTTCTGGCAGAGCTTGGAAAACCCTTGGAATTTCCTGTGTAACGAGAGTGATAAAGGTCTCTTGTGTTATGTTAATGAGATGACTTTTGGAAACTGCTTAAGGGTGGAGGCTGGTTGCCAGGAGAAAGGACCTGTGATTAGAGTGTTGGAATTTTCTGTCCCATCCCCCTGACCTCAGAAGGACAGGGAGAGGGGCTGAAGATAGAGTTCAATAGCTAATGGCTGATGATTTATTTTTTTCATTTATTTTTTATTTTTTATTTTTTCATTTGTTTTATTGAAGTTCAATTTGCCAGCATATAGTATAACACCCAGTGCTCATCCCATCATGTGCCCTCCTCAGTGCCTGTCACCCAATTACCCCATCTCCTCCCCCCCACCTTACCTTCCACAACCCTTTGTTCATTTCCCAGAGTTAGGAATCTCATGGTTTGTCTCCCTCTCTAATGTTTCCCACTTAGTTCCCCTTCTTTCCCTTCTAATCCCTTTCATTATTTCTTTTATTCCACATATGAGTGAAACCATATGATGATTGTCCTTCTCCGATTGAGAAGATCGGAGCTTACTTCACTCAGCATAATACCCTTCAGTTAATCACTTCTATTAATGAAGCCTCCATGAAAATCCCAAAGAATGGGGTTTGGAGAACTTCTGGGTTGGTGAATGCATGGAGATTCTAGGAGGATGACAAGCTCTGAGGGCACAGAACCTCTGGGCCCCTTCCCCGTACTTTGCCTTTTGCCTCTCTTCCATCTGGCTGTTCCTGAATGATACCCTTTTATAATAAACTGGTAATCTAGTAAGTTAAAAAGTTTCTCTGAGCTCTATGAACCACCCTAGCAAATTAACCAAGTTCTAGGAGGGAGTCTTTGGAATCTCTGATCTGTAGGCTGTGGGTCAGAAGCACAGGTGACAATCTGGACTTGTTGGCATCTGAAATATATGTAGAGGGCAGAGATCCCCTTTTTACGGGTGTGATCTTATGCTATCTCCACATAGACAGTGTCGGAATTGAGTCGAATTGTAGGATACCCAGCTGGTGACAGAGAATTGCCTGGTGGTGCAGGAAATCTCCCTCTTCCCACATAGAAAATTGGGTGCAGGGATCCCTGGGTGGCGCAGCGGTTTAGCGCCTGCCTTTGGCCCAGGGCGCGATCCTGGAGACCCGGGATCGAATCCCACGTCGGGCCCCCGGTGCATGGAGCCTGCTTCTCCCTCTGCCTATGTCTCTGCCTCTCTCTCTCTCTCTCTCTCTGACTATCATAAATAAATAAAAATTAAAAAAAAAAAAAAAGAAAATTGGGTGCAGAACATGTATCACAGGAAAGCTATAAATCATTGAAATGTTCCCTATGACCCACTCTTGTTCTTGACCTCAGGATGATTCGGATGATCCAAGCACAGGGACATTCCCTGCTGCCTTATGGTATTTAGAAGCTGATGAGGGACCTCTCTTTCCTTCTCTTCCTATTATATAACCCTCCCCAAGCTTTCCATCCAGAAATTCTTCTTTGGCCATTCTTGCCTGTTATACATCTCTCTCTCTCTCGTCCCCCTTGATAACTTTTCTCTCAGTATCATCTTCAGATCGGGAAGAGAGCTATGATTTAACTATAAACAATGTCTAGATTAATTTCTTTGTAATTCAACATAAGAAAATAAATTCTGGGGTTAACAAGACACCTGTAACTGTGATAGAGCCTCCTTAGATTGTGTTTCTACAGGTAACAGGGTGGCAAGCCATTTGTTTTCATTTCAACATACACTTGTTTGAATGCCTACTGTGTACCTTTCATTGTCTGCAAGTTAGGGGTGGGAGATACCGAAATGAGTCACAAGTCCCACTGTCAATGAGTTTGGGGGAAAAAGAGTGAGTAAAAAAGGATGAGAGAACACTATAAGGATGGAGATATAAACAGGTTATACTTTGTCTACATCAAGTTCCGAGGCGATAGAAGGGACTCTGACTGGTCCAATTGGTTGAATTGCATACAAATGAACAACTTTTACCTGCATGTTCAATTTTTGTGTTTTACATATGCCACAATTTCATACTTACCATGGTGTTCAAGATTCGGTCTCTTACAATTGACTTTGGTTGGGATATGACAAAAACCTTTGTGGAAGACATGTTCTCGGAGCAGGTTCCCTGGCCTCCCTCGATTGCCTTCCACAGACACATAGTGGCCAGTGACTGGGACTGTGAAACCCTCCCTATCTCCATGTGCTGAGAAACCCCCTTCAGTGTCCCTCCATGCACCCCTTCCAGGAGTGGTGGTATAAATGGTTTTTATCAACTTAAGAGGCAACACCTAAACCAGAGCTTCTCAAACTTTACTGTGCAAATGAATGACGTGAGGATTTGTTAAAAGGCAGAATTTGATGCCCATGAGTCATAGATTTAACATTTCTGATAAGCTTTTAGGCAATGTTGATGCTGGCAGTCTTCAGAATACGCGGTGTTCTGCAGCAAGATTTAAACATGTTTCAACTAACAGAATACAAACATACAGTTTATCTATGTCTTTGGATAACTGCCATTGTGCAGCTTTATGGTCTGGTTAGCAAGACTCTCCACCCTGGAAGACTTCCTGGAGGAGGTGATACGTGCACCGAGGCTTTCTTAATAACTAAGGACAATCAATCCACCGTTCCCTTTTCCTGAGGTACCATTTTCCTCACATCATCTATGGGGTGCGTACAGGAGCTTCTATGTTCTAAAATACCATTAACGTTATCTCCTATACAAAGGAGGAAACTGAGGCACAGTGAAAGTTATTTGTCCAAGATCACACAATAAGGGCCCAGGCCAGGATTTAATCTCAGGCAGTCTAGTTTAAGAGCCAAACCCTGTGCTTTTGTGCCTCTCAACTATAATACTCTGATCACAGATGACCCACCTAAGGGTTGGTTAACCCCTGTTTTAAGGAAGGGACAAAAATTAAAGTCAATCATGGGGATCCCTGGGTGGCGCAGCGGTTTGGCACCTGCCTTTGGCCCAGGGCGCGATCCCTGGAGACCCGGGATCGAATCCCACGTCGGGCTCCCGGTGCATGGAGCCTGCTTCTCCCTCTGCCTGTGTCTCTGCCTCTCTCTCTCTCTGTAACTATCATAAATAAATTAAAAAAATAAATAAATAAAGTCAATCATGTAGAAAGTTGATGTGCTGCCTCTGAGAACTGAGTTCTTTTTTAATATTCTCTGTTTCTTTTTTCAAAATCTGGAACTAAACTAGTTAAAATAAGAATTATCATAGCCAAACTTGAGGTCAAGTCAGTAGTACATTTGTTTTCTCCCACCCCCAAAGAATTATTTAATACTTTGAAAGGAAGGGAGGAGGAAATAAAACAGAGGGAAAAAAACACAAAAACCTGTCTTAGTCTGCTAGGGCTGCTATCACAAAATACCACAGATTTGAAGGATTAAACAATAGAAATTGTTTTTAGCTTACAGTTTTGGGAGCTAGAAATTAGACTCAGAGGGCCAGCATGGTCACTTTCTGGTAGAGCTCCCTCCCTGGCTTGTGGATGACGGGAGAGAAAATTAGCTCTGGCAGCCCTTCCTCTAAGTAAGGGTACTAGTTCCATCATGAGGTCCTCACCTTCGTGACTTCATCTAAATCTAATTACTTCCCCTAAACCTCAACTCTAATATCATCACTTTGGGGGTTAGAGTTTCAACATAATGAGTTTTGGGGGACAAAATTCCATCCATAGCAACAACCCAGTGCTGGTGGATCCTTTGTATGTACTGGGTCTAGATCCCACTCCCACCCCCTTGGAGTAATCACTCTGTCACACAATAAGACAGAAACAGCATACAGATGGGATGTGGCATTTCTGACAAAGGACGCCTTTGCAGGGGCTACCTAGAACATCCCACCTACTCTAAGACCAAACTGGGTTGGCGTATGGGCAGCATGTATGTGTGCTGGGTGAGAGAACGTAGTTTCTACTAGTTTTACAAATGAGGAACAATTATTTGGAGTGGGCACCTGGAGGTATATTGCCTTTTCCAGATTCCAATCTTCTCAGTTTAGTCAAAATTAAAATAGCATAGCCTGAGGGAGCATGTATTCTTCAAGACACCCTATCCAAGAAATGAATGTTTTCTTAATCCATTTTGCTGAAAGGAAGAATGGAAATTGCTACAACAAGTGGACTTTGGAAGACAATTAGAAAATGAAGAATTTAGTTTTTTCTCACATGTATTTTGAGCAAAACCGGGGAGTGGGAATGGGAATCATTCGGTTATTTTTCCCTGGAAACTTAGTCTGGAGATGCCACCATGACAGCTCTGGCCTTACATGGGCCAAAGGGTCTTTTCTCCAACTTTCTGGCCTAGGGATAAGAAAGTTCAAATAGTCTTTTTAATGACTGAAGCCAAAAGATGGAAAAGTCAAGGCTGTTGGCTGCCATGTTGTCTGGTAGTCTGCAAATGGATGAAGTTGAATGGAGAAGCAAGGGTTGAAAGATGGAGGGTCAGGATGGGCTGAACTTGTCAACCATCCCCAATTCTATGTTGAAGCCCTAACCCTCAGTACCTCAGAATGTGACTATCTTTGGAGATAGGGTCTTTAAAGAGGTAATGAAAATAAAGTGAGGTCATTTAGGTGGGCCCTAATCCAATATGACTGGTGTCTTTTAAGAAGAAGTTAGGACACAGATGCCTACAGAGGGAAGAACATGTGAAGACTAGAAGACAGTATCTATAAATCAAGCAGAAAAGCCTTCCTAAGAAGCCAATGCTGCTGGTATTTGATCTTCCACTTCTTGCCTCTAGAGAGAAGAAGCTTCTGTGAGAAATAAATTTCTGTGTTTAATCCACCAAATCTGTGGTATTTTGTTATGAGTGCTCTGGAAAACTAACATAATCCAAAGTTCAGGCACATTCCCATTCATAGAGTCCATGATACCACACATTATCCTGATGATAAATTTCTAAAGTGCAGAGGCACAGAACCCTGAGCATGGCTGGGGGCTGGGCTTGAGGAGCAACAGGAGCCAGGCCTGCGGTCTTTTATGCCACAGCATGAGAGCTGTGGGGGAAGGGGAGTATTGAAGTTATTGTGTTTATTTATTTGTTTGTTTATTTTGAGGGAGAGAGGGAGAGAAAGCACACACATATGTGGTGGTGGTGGGGGGGGTGATAGAGGGAGAAGGAGAGAATCCCAGGCAGACTGGGTGCTGAATGATAGCCTGACATGGGGTTCTATCTCACAACACTGAGATCACAATCTGAGCTAAAATCAAGAGTCGGACGTCAACTGACTGAGCCACCCAGGTGCCCCAATACTGAACTAATTTAAGTCAGGAAATTAGATGATCGTATTAGGAGTTTTGAAAAATAACTGACCCCAGGATGATGTGGATTGGAAGGAATGAAATTAGAATGGCATGCAGGATTCTGCATGGGAAATGGTGGTACCTGAACTAAGGGTCTGGCTATGAAGAGATGGCCTGATTCAAAGGCACCTTTTAGGAGGTAATTTGACCGGACTTAGTGACCAACTGGTGCCCAAAGGTGAGAGAGAGGGAGAAATCAAGTGTGACTCCCTGGTCTCCGGCTTAGGTGACGAAATGAATGGTGTTGCCTATTACAGGGACAGAAGATGCAGGTGAAGAACAAGTCTGAGATGTAAATACGATGGGCTCAGTTCTGCATGTGTACATTTAGGAGGACTTTGGGGGCTCTTGTTGGAAAAGTCCAGTAAGAAATAGGGGACTGCAATCGTGGAAAGAAATTTAGGCTGGAGAGTAAATGTGGGTACAGATGAAACTGTCCTGAGGGAGGAGGGAAGAGAACAGGAAAGAGAAAGAAGAGCCTTTGATGAGACAGAAAAGGAATGGCCAGGGGAAGGGAAAACAAGAAACAAACGTGTCACTGGGGAGGTGTTGTTCAGAAGTGTCAAGGGCAACAAGAGGACAAACCAGGTAAGGACGGAACAATTTCCATTGGCTGTCATGGAACCACTGATGACTTTGGAAAGAAAGCCCCCTTTCAAGGAGCGCAGAGGGGTGAGAGAGCAGGGGGCCGGCTTGTCTTGAATTGAGGAATAAACAGGGGAGGTGTGTCTCGGGGTGAGCCAGTGAATGCATACAAGAGGGAATATGTACAGCTTCCCTAAGAAATTTAGCTGTCAAGGGAAGGAAGGAGATGGGGGCGCCGGATGGATATTCATAGATTGAAAGAAAGTTGTTTGCTGCTTTTTCAACAGAAAGGATTTTAGCATGTTCTTGTGCTAAGGGAATAAAATTTATATAGAAGCTGAGGATGCGAGAGAAAGAGAGTGATTGACATACTCATTTATAAATAATTATTGAATACTTACTAAGTGTGAGGAACTTAGCGAACACAACAGACATTGCCTTGAGGCTCCTAAATTCTAGTAGCTCAAGCTCACAGAAGAGGGGGAGCAATAGGCACAGGACCCAGAATGATGAGGCTGGTAGGAGGGGAGGAATTATAAGTCCACTGAGGCAGAAAGAAGAAGGAAATGTTGGATGAGGGTCCACGTAGCTCTGTTGGGAGAAGATCAGGAAGTGAATGGTGCTTCTGCTCTTTTGTTTGTAAGGAGGTGGTGAAACTGTTGCCTGGAGGGGGAAATGTGGAGTGGAAAGTCTGAGAAAAGCAGCATTTGGACTTCTCCATGGGCATGGGCCAAGATGTTGACTGAGCGACAAAGGTGATGGGAGAGAGACATATGTGCGTGGAGGGCTTGGTTGAAACCAAAATGGAGTCTCAAATCCATGGAGTTGTTTGATTTTCTCCAGCACAGCCCAGCTTCCTGGCACAATCTCAGAGGAGGCGGGCCTGTGACTTGCTGTGCGCTCGTTGACTACGTTACCCATTTTAATGACCACCTTTGTTCAGCAGTAGGTGCCTAGAACTTTGCATCAAGGATCTGACGGCCAAGACCAGGCTCCAGGGAGGAGAGTGCGGAGATGGCTTAGCAACCCCTCCAGGAGTACTGAATTCTGAAGTGGAGGCATGACTACCTTGTTTATGCTGACTTTGATCCAAAAGGCCCCATAGTTCACCAAGCTGAGATGCTAGCACACGTGTGTTAGGGCTGCCAAGGACTTGGACATCGTCCTCCTGAGGTTACTGTTACCATGTGGCTTGGATGGTGTTTTGAGATATTAATCCATGGTTTGTTTTTCTCACCCCACTGTCCCTGTTTTGTGTGTGTGTGTGTGTGTGTGTGTGTGTGTGTGTGTGTCTCCTCTTCAAGCCAGTAGGAGGCCTTGTGCTCACAGCCTTGGGGGATGTGCGTGTTCCAGGAGGGGAACAGATAGGCAGCAATCCTTCCTGTCCTTGTTCTCCAAAATGTGAGCTGTTGAAGGAAGTGAGTTGGCTCATAGACACAAAGTGTCTTGACCAGGAGAAGGGGGACCCCTGGATGTATTTGTTTCCTACGACTGCTGTAACAAAGTTCTAAAGTCTTGAGTAACTTAAAACAGCAGACAATTAATTGTCTCCAGTTGTGGAAGCTAGGAGGTCAAAGCCAAGGTGTCAACAGGGCCACGCTATCTTTGTGGCTCTAGAGAAGAATCTTTCCCTGCCTCTTCCAGCTTCTGGTATTTGCTGGCGGTCCTTGGTGTTCCTTAAAACTTGTGGATGCGTCCTTTCAGTCATGCGGCTGTCTTCTCCCTGTGAACAACACAGTCACATTGGATGAAAGCCCAACCTAATGAGTTCATTTTAAGTTAATTACCTCTGTAGAGGTCGTATCTCCATATAAGGTGACATTCTGAGGTATTTGGGGATAGGATTTCCACATATCATTTTTGGGGGGCGGGGGGAGACACAGTTCCACCCATAACACTGGATTTTTTCCATACTGCCTGGCTTCCCAGCATTGTGGAAAAGATGGTGATAACATCCAAGAGAGAAAGGCCTGGATAATGGGGTGTCCAGGTTGGAAGACTGGAGGTGGTGGGGGACCTGAATGGCCGTGTCAACAGGGCCACCCTGATGCCAATCTGTGTGGACCGGGAGGTCTTCTCCATGTACCTGCAGATGCCCTGACACCCTGGAGATTTAGGACAGTGGCACAAACATAGTGGGGCAGGGATGCTCACCTCACAAAGAAAGGGGTTTATCATGAAGAGTTCTGAGAGATAAGAAAAAAAACCCATTATATTTCTTGTATACTTAAGTGTGTGAACCAAGGTTTATGCCCCCCGTGCTTGTCATTGACATCCCCCCATCAGACTTGCCATTACTGTCCGCAACTCTTTCTGCTCAGGCTCTCAACAAGCCAGGTACTGATCATGCCAGCAGGTATGTTTTCTAGGACTTGTTTACCACCTACTTGCTTTTTCTCTCCCTTTATTTCTGTTCAATACAACCAGAATCAATATCGGTAATTGTTCTACAAAAAAAATAAATAAATAAAAAACAAAAATAAAAAAAGAACAGATTGCGTTTTTTTAAAGGAACAAATGGTGACCCCTAGAAAATAATCTCACTTTCTTTTTATTTCTCTTCTTCTTCTCCTTTTTTTTTTTTTTTAAAAAAAAGGAAAATAGCTTTTATTCGATATGTACCATAGAAGCAAAGGAAAAAAATGATATATGGAAAAGAATATGATTTCATAACCGGAGATGGAATTGTGTTCAGAGATGAAAAGCATGCAGT
This sequence comes from Canis lupus dingo, assembly GCF_003254725.2. Taxonomy (NCBI): domain Eukaryota; kingdom Metazoa; phylum Chordata; class Mammalia; order Carnivora; family Canidae; genus Canis; species Canis lupus. The sequence goes on from NC_064255.1 coordinate 47,260,352, forward strand.
AATTTTCTATAGTGAAAAGCAATTTCCTTCAAACATAAGTCATAACTTTTTATCCTGTTCACAATTCTGCAGTTTCCACATTTCCCCAGAAAAATAAACCCCAATTTCCTGACCTTGCTTAAAAAGTTCGATTTGGGAAATCTGCCACTCAGCTTATCCAGGGTCATTGATTACACGGGAGGAAGCCCTGTCCTGCAGCCCATCAACAGCTGGAGGTGCCCCAGGCCCTGGTCTCAACCCCTTTTATGTCTAATTGGCTGTGTGATCTCAGAGGGAAAATAAACCTAGGGCCCCAGTTTTGCTTATCTCATCAGAAAATGTAAATTAAAAAAAAAATCAAGTACGCGGCCTTCTTCTTCAGTCATTCCTTTATCAGATACTGAGTGCCTACTGTGTGACAGGCACAGGGCCAGGGGCTGGGGGCATAGTGAAGAAGACGGAGTTCCTCATCCAGGAAGACAGGCAGAAATGTTGCATCAGAACCCAGATAAATGCCAAGAAAGGAGGCACAAAGTGTTACCTGAGTGTATAGGAGGGAAATCTGAGCTCATGTGGGATTCGGGGAGGGGATCTGAGAAAGGCCCTTCCATGCTGTGATCTCAAAGAGAAGTAGGAGTTAATCAAGCAAAGTGTGACAAATGGGTGGCATTTTAGGCAGAGTGTCCAGCACTGGCAACTGGAAGGTGGGGTGCAGGGCAGTGTGACGAGGCTGCAGGGTAGACAGAGCCAGCACATGTATGGACACGATTTTCTGGGCCATGACCTATCTTTATCCCAAAGCAATGGATGGAAGCAAGGTGTGTGTGTGTGTGTGTGTGTGTGTGTGTGTGTGTGTGTGCATTTGCCCATATCACCCCTCCGATGACAGGCGTCATGATAAAAAGTGAGCCTCTAGAATTCTTTGAGATTCTAATTTTGAGAACAATTTTTGGTTTATTAGCTCCTTGAGTGTGTCACTTGGTTCATGATCAATCCTCAGAGATCCAAGACTAAACTGTAATCAGTAAGTGAGCCCTCTGCAGCTACAAGCTTGCCTCTACAGGATGGCACGGTTTCTGTTAAAAATATAGACGGGTAGACAGTGGCGGAGATCATTCTGGAAAGAGGCACATCAAAATGTTATCCCAGGGTTATGGGGTTTGTCAGTGACTTTCAGTATTCTCTTTTGGTACGTTTTCTTTTTTCCAAGTCTTGGAGAGTTATTTTTTAAGAGTTCCCTAAAAATACAACTGAGAGTAGATGAGTGTCAGAGTCATACCCAAGTCACCAGGCATGCAGGGTCTTTCTATTTGGGAATTGAGTACGATGGAACCTGGTTATTATGAGGGCTGGGGCTTCAAAGGGATACAAAGGAAGGAGGGTACTATGGGCTGAATTGTGTGCCCCCCCCCCATCAAAATTCATATGTTGAAGCTACAGCCTCCAGTGTGGAGGCTACAGAATGAGGAGTCAGGAAGTAATTAAGGTGAAGGGAGGACACAGGGTGGATTCCTGATCTGATAGGATCAGTGTTCCTTGAACAGCAGATCCCAGAGAGCTTGTTCTCATTCTGCCACGTGAGGACACAGAAAAGATGGGGCATCTACATGGCCCGCTGTAAGGCCTCCACGGATAAGGAGGCAGGAGGCTGGCTCTTGCTGGAAACTGAATGTGTGAGCACCTTGATTATGGACTTCCCAGCCTCCAGAACCGTGCTAAATCAGTGTCTGTTGTTTAAGCCTCTTGGTCTATGGCATTCTGTGCTGGCAGCCCAAGCCCACTAAGACAGAGTCTACTCCATGCCTGGTGCGTTCTCTCTGGGGAGACTTCATAGAGAAGGAGAAATTTCCAATTTCATTGCATATCAAGTTGTCTATGTGCCTTTTAGGAAGAATGATCACACGCTACCATCTAAGACCTACCAAAAAAAAAAAAATAGGTTCCCCCCAAATCAATAGATCCCACACCTAAAACATGTTAAGTGTGTGCAAAAGTCTATCCATGTAATATTTGGAGAGGCAGAAACATTGCCCTCCAAATAAGATTTGAGCCTCGTTCTATCCACCAAGACTGAAGCAAACAGGGATTTTGCACCGTACTCTACACTGAATGGTCTTGGCATCCAGACTTCTGGGAAGCAGAGAACTTCCTTCTGTGAGGAGGGCAACATTATAGGGGTTCTTCTCAGGCAGCAGCAGAGTGTGTCTCAGAGGAAGTGGTGATAAAACCAAATTCTGAAGAATGGATTGACGTTCACCAAGTAGATGTGAAGCTTAATCTCTCTCAGAAGCTCATGAGGGCAGGAACTGTGGGTTCTTGCTCTCTGTGCCTGGGTGCCTGGTACTTACCTGATGCTCAAGAAGTACAAGTGGTCTGGTATTGTTGGAGCCAAGGGTATGTGTCGGGAGGTTGGAGGAGTTGGGGCATGTGGAAGGGCAGGAGGGGTAGCCAAGGGGAATGCAGAACAAAGGAGATGAGACTGGAGAGGTAAACAGGGGCAAGGTCATGCAGGGCCTTGGACGTTGCACTTGGCAATCTGGATTTGGTCCCGTGGGCAGTGGCATCACAGATTTGTTGGCAGGTGGCAAAATCAGGGTGGTGACCCAGTCTGAGGGTCTTAGCTCATGTTTCCTGCATTTGTACCTGACTCCTTTCCCTCTATCCGTCTTTACCTGTGCCTTTGCCTGTGCCTGACCCCAGAGGCCCGAGGGCGGGCCGGGCACCCAGGTGTATCTGGGCAAGAGCTCCAATGCCCAGTCCTCAGGCAGGGCTGTAGAGGGGCAAGCTGTCTCTCTTTCTTCCTTCTCCTGTCACTCTTCCTCCAACCCGGTGTCCCTGGGGCTCACTGCCCCTGACACCGGGCCGCCACTCTCTGAGTGGAACACACCAGTTTAGGGTTTGAATGGGTGGGAAACAGGCAAAGCTCTGAGGCATGTCTGAGGCAGAGAGGTGAGCCCGGAGAGGGGCCTCCTCCTGACTGTAGGGAGGTTGTATAGTGATAGCCCGGAGCCGGAGAGGGGAAAGTGCTCCCACCTTCCTGGAGCCAGAGGTAGTTGCTGAAGAATAGCACGGAAGCCTGGCTGAGGATGTTGGGAGAGTCACCAGGGCTTTGTTGGGTTCCACAGAGCAACACAGAGGATGGGCTTTTGTGTGTTGGACGATGAGCCCTGGTTGGGGGGCGGATGGCTGTTCTGAAGGAGGTAGCCCAGACTTGTGAAGTACACTGGGTGCGGACGGAAGGCTTACTTGTCTGCCTCCAGGCCACCCTCTGAGCCACACACCAGCCAGCACCCACAGCCAGCTCCTACCTTTACCTCCTCATCCCAGACTGGCAGGAATAGTAATAGGGCCTACTCATCCCACCATGAGTGCCCCACACTGTGTGGACAACCGCTCCCCATGCCTGAAATGCTAGGCCAGCAGTGCCTTGCACAAGCCAGGTGAGATGCCCTTTCTGTAGACGCTGCGGCTAGCCGCTGTAGCCAGCCTGTCCCCCAGCACCCCACAACTGCGTCAGCCTTCTTACTTTGTGCAGACCCTGTCCAGAGAGGCAGTCTCCGAGAAGCCTGTGGACAGAGAGGCCCAAGGCTGAAACGTGGGCAGGTGCATTTCTAGTGCATCTTCAAAACTGCATGGAGAGCAATTGTGTGTGAAACACAAAAAGCCCAAATCAAAGGTATCGCTGCCACTCTCTCTCCATCTCTGTCGTGAGTCCCCCAGGCAGGTACCCGAGCGCCAGGACAAGGCCCCAGATGCCTCAGGGGGCTCACTCCCTGCACGCCACAGATGGTTTTTGCTTCATACATATTTCATCTGTTCAAGCGTATGTGGTTTGGGGCAAATAAAAGCAAAGTGATTTTTGTGTCTCCAGCTTTGCCTTCAATATTTAGCGATTGTATTTCCACCAAAGCCTCTGAGATGTAACTAAATGCAAACAGTCCCTGCCAACGTGCATCCCAGCTCTCTGCAGAAAAGGGGGCTCAAGGTTGGAGATGCCCATTAGCAAATTGGCATCACGTCCTCCGGTCCCCAACGGGCCCTTGTACGAGGCTGAAATGCCAAGTTACCTCCCCAGAGAAATATTTCCCTCCCAGAGTACATTTCGGTCAGGCATGTCACACGTCCCCAACCGTGACCGACTATCTCCCCACCAGCCTCTGTGTCTGGTAACCGACATCAGATGAGCTCATCACATGCAGAGCACTGGGGCCATAAATCTTTCAAAAGATTAAATGGAGGCACCGAATCAGGCACCAAAGTGGGGATTAGAAAATATGGTGAATGACAAAGACAGAGGCTGTTCAGATTCTCTGTAAGATTAAGAAACTATCAGAAATGGCCAGAAATCCTGCAATCGGGCTGGGCCGATCTCACTCAGATCTCCTGACAATGCTTATCAGTCCCTTTTGGTCCCCCAAGGAGATTATAAAAAAGAAGAAGAAGAAGAAGAATAGTTGAATAGAAATAGTCATTTCAAATATCACTATCTCCACATGTATTTCCTCGGAAGAAGTCCCATCTGATCATGTCACCCTACTGCTTGAAATCTGATGGCGCGGGGGGCTCGGGGGGAAAGCACACGTTTCTTCGCATGCAAGTGTCTTGCCAGCTGATCGCAGCGTGCTCTCCTGGTCTCCTTGCTGGCTGCCCACTTGTGTCTGAATTGTATTTGACTACTTGGGACTCTCGTGCATTTTAACACCACATGGCTTTGCTTCTGCGGTTCATCTGCTGGAATGCCGTTCCCCATGTTGTGCGCTTGGCCTCCTGCCACCCCTCCTTCACATCTGGTTCCCTCTAGGAGAAACTCCCACTGCAGGAGAACCAGGGCGTGCATAGCTGCTTGCAAAGGTCTTTATAAATTCCTTTATTATGACGTTGTCAGACGGTATGGTTACTATTTGCTCCCACATCTGCTCCTTTGCTGGATTCGGCTCCAGTCTCCGTATCTGATTGTATTCTCCTTGGAAACCCCAGCCCACAGGAGGGGCCCAGTGAATGTTGCTGGATTGAATGGAATGGAATGAGATTATATCTTTTTTTAAAATATTTATTTATTTATTCATGAGAGACACAGAGAGAGAGGCGGAGACGCAGGCAGAAGGAGAAGCAGGCTCCCTGCGGGGAGCCGATGTGGGACTCAATCCTAGACCCTGGGATCACGCCCTGAGCCCAAGGCAGCTGCTCAACCACTGAGCCACCTGGGCGTCCCGAATGGGATTATATCTTAAAGAGGAAATGGAATACCAAATGCATATGTGATTGATAAGAACCAGTAGTATGTTCCGACAGGGTTCCCAGTAGGTTTATACAGTTAGAAGTAACTTAAAGAGAAGGAAGCTCTTGAACTCTTTGAGGAGCAGATCTATAATATTTTACTTGACTGTTTACTTGTATTATTCATTCATTTAACCACTGCTTATTTAAGGCCTCCGGTCATGTTCCAGATACCATGAATTCAGCAGCAAAGGAAAAAGAGAAAAGAAAAAAATTCCTGGCTTCATGGAACCTCTATTTTAGAACTCAGACCCTCGTGGTTCGGGAGGGCCCTGGGTTCACTTCCTAGCTTCATCACTCACTGGCTATGAGACCCCGGGAAACTTGCTGAAGCTTCGTGTGCCTCAGTTTTCTCATCTGTGAAATGAACATAAGCAACGGTGCCCACCTCAGAGGACTGTTGCAAAGACCAATCAGTCAATACATGTGAAGCGCTTTGAACGACGCCTGGCGTACACTATACGCTCAACACATGTTATTTGTACCTAATGGCTCATTGTACAGCTGAGACAACAGGTATAGACTCCACAACAGGGTGTTATTCAAATCTCTCACTCAGGTGTGCCCCCCACCTTTCACCCCCTGAACAAATTAGCCTGTGAACACCTGTGTGTGCTCCGTGCCTTTCCTGTTGGTACCTTCCATCTGGAGCTCTACCCACCAGCCTACTCCTTTTCCTTGAGTAACACTGACTTGTCCTGAAGGTCTTAACTTAGGGTCATTCTGCCTGAGAAGCCCATGACTACAGACATCAGGGCCGTTTGAATGAAACCAAGGCAGGGTCCCCTGCGGACTGTCCATCCAGATGAGTAGACTGACACTATGTTTGCAGATGCATTATTCAGTTGAGCTTTCCACCGCACATCCCTGTCAATGTTCAACCTCATGTCTCCAGATGTAGTCAAAGGGATATTCTGGGCAGTTTTAGGAGGACTGGAAGTCATCTCTCTTGAGTACTCAGCACAGGGTCCTGTCACTTACGACCTGTGTGCCTTTGAGCAAGCTAACCAGTTTCTCCCTACCTTAGCTTTACCGTCTGGTGGCACAAATAACTGCTTCATGAAGTCACAGTGAAAGTTGAAGGGGACAATTACGCAGAGCTTTTAGTCCAGTGCCTGGGAGTTAGTAAGCCTCCAATAAATGTTCATAATTCTGATCTATTCTTATTTAATTATTATTTTTCGATGAGTCGTGTAGCTGCCTTGTCAATTCACTTGACTCCATGTTATGGTATCTTAATGCCAACTCTGGAAAGGGGTGAGCATTGTACCAAATAACCTCTTTAATATGAACTGCTTCCTTAACTATTACAAAACACTTTACAAAAACAAATCTACGGCATTCTTCCCCACATTCCTTTGTTCTTCCCGTCCACAAACTCTTCTTGAGGATATTGGTAGAGATTGGCCAGGTTTACTGTATATAATAGTCTCTAAATCCCAGTGGCTTAAAACACCCGAGGTTTATTTCTTGTTCATGTTGTGTACCCATTGAGGGTTGGCAAGGGGGCTCTTCTCACTGAAGTCACTCAGTGGCCCTGGGGACGGGGTGGTCATTGCTTGAAATGATGCTGTCATCCACGGCCAGAGGGAAAATAGAGCTGTAGATGGTTTCAGACCAGCAACTAAGTGCTTCAGCCTGGAAGTGGCACCCACCGCCGCACCTTCCACCCACCGAGCACACCAGTCACCTGCCCGACCCATGCCCAAGGGAGCTGGTGTTGCAGCTCCAGGAGGGAGGGAATTCCAGGGCAATTCCAGGGCAATTCATATTTGACTAGGGTGACGGCCACAGGATACCAACTCTGTGCAAAGCACTGTGTTAGCCCCCATAGAAAGTAGGGTGATGCGTAAGCTCTGACCTTTGTGACCTTGGTCTTCAGGGACCTACAGTCTGGCAGGAGAGATAAGGGACAGCAGAGGGCAGAATGAAGCAGATGCTACTTCTGAGCTTCCAGCAGCAAACCACTGAGCCCAGAGGACGAGTGGACTGATTAATTCCCACAGCACTGCTTTGGACACCGAAGAAATTCATTACCAGGGGCCTGGCGGTGACTGTAAAGATGTTATTTGGGAGATGAGAACCAGGGTAGTAATAGCTCATCATTTTTAAAGTTCTAGTGCAGGCTGTCATCATCAACCCCACCATTTATTTAAACATCGATCTGTCTGCGTGGTGGGCCAAGCAAGCAGCAGACACGGTCCTGCCCTGGTAGGGAGCTTGGGAACCAGGGAGCCGCAGACAGACCCAGCACAGCACGGAGGGGAGAGACATACCCTGGAACCCGCTCCCCTTCCATCCCACCCATGCTCGGGCCTCAGTCACAGTTGCTGAGCACTAATTTGGTGTCAGAAGACAGGAAAGGCAATGTGGGAAGACAGAGAAAGCTATGGAAGCCTGGGCCCTGCCCTCAAGGTGCTTAACATATATCTAGAGAGATAAGATAGAGATGCCTGGAAATACCACTATTGAAATATGGTAGAGATTAGTGCTTACATGAGTGGTCCAGACCTGTTCTATAGCATCTGGGAGGGAAAGAGGCCTCCCCTGCCATGGAAAATCCAGGAGCACAAAGAGAAGAGACCGATTCCCTTCACCCGGGGGATGGGTAGATGTCTGTTTGTTGGAGAAAATGGATGGCACGGGAAATGGCATATGTGTAGGAAGACTGTCAGGAAGGATGGTGAAAGGTCCAAGCAGAGCGTAGCTAGCAGAGGGGCTTTCTGTTGTGGGGCTGTAGTCAGGAAGGGAGGGAGGGAGGAAGCATATTGTAGTTTCCAGGGGCAGATTTATCCACAGGGCAGTGAGGACTCTTGGAAAAGGTACCCCCATGTATTAGCGCATTTTGTCTTCACGCCGACTCTTGGCAGCTACCAGGGGTGTACAAGAAGAGGACTGAGGCTCAGAGGTCGCCTGGTGATAGGAGGCAGAGTTAAGGGTCATACACAGGACTGTGTGGCATTAAACTTCATGCCCCTTCTATCACACGACACTGGGTGTCCGTGAAGAGTGTGGCCTAAGGACATGACCTGGTTACAAAGCATATCAAGAAGATCAAGCAAACTGTGGCACAGAAGATGAATGTGGGGAGAGAGACTGGTGGGCAGGGAGCCTGATAAGGAGGCAAATGCAAAAATGAAAATTTGGGTAAGGGCTTGAATTGAGATAATGAGATGATGGAAATGGGTGTTGCCGTGAACTGTAGGGAAGTCACAAGAAATTGGCAGATTGGGAGGAGAGATGATGACTTTGATTGTGTATACAGTCAAGCAGATTGTTACATGGTTCCTCTAGTGTTAATCGTTAGAAGCACAAATGCTGTGTGACCTAGGGCAGCTCCTCATCTCCATGAGTTTCCCCTCCATCAAGATTACTGTGAGGATTAGAAGATGAAATGCAGGCAAAGTATTGAACAGTGTCTAAGAAAGAGTCAGAGCACCTGACTAGTGGCAGCTGACACTTTATTAGAGAGAAAGGTCAGAACGTGGGAATGTGCCTTTTCTAAGAATTCTCTTCCTTGGCTGACACTTCCAGCAGTGACTTGCCTCGTGGCCTCTGGAAACTCTACCCATAGCTTCTATCATGACTCTTTGTCTTATTGATCCTCTTGGGTTTGCCCATTTGGATGCTGCACCTGCCCTTCTGCATCCCTACCTCCATTGTGCAGGAGTCTGGCCTGCCCTATGGTGTGGCGAGCATGGGATCTTCAGGTTTCCCAAAAGAAGAGGACATGGAACCCACCTCCCTGGTCCACAATCCTTCCAGAACTGTAAAGCCTTCTCTCTATGTCACCACATTACACCATCTTTACATGGAGTCATCGTGTGTTCCACACCAAGTGAGTGTTTGAGAGAAGAGACCCTCCAACCCCAACCATCATCACCACAAGGTCACATAAACACTATCTGTTCTTATCACACAGCAATATTATCTGGTGCTGGAGAATTTCATAAACGAACTTGGATGTGCAATAAAAAAAAGTCCTCACACTAGGCAGGCAATCAAATTTCTACATCTTAAAAGCCCCAATGAATTAGATACACAGTAACCAGGTTTGTCCTCATAAAAGTCATTCAGCTACCCTCAAACTCATCATAAAAAGATCTATATTAAAAATCAGCATCATGATGTCCATAAGAGATTGAAGCAAAAAGACAATGTAGCATTGAGTCTGATTCTCACAGGGCCTAGGGCAACCCTCACATGAGGCGGGCTCCCATGAATGTCAGGGTAGCTGAAGTCAGCTAGTTACTTCATAAAGGCAAGGAGTTCCAGAAATTGCACACTTGTGTATAACTCTTTGGAAACTGACAAATAATGAGAAAAATATAACTGAGGGTTAACTGTTCTGTTAACATTCTCTTCACCTGCCACTCCAGCCCAAACAGGTCTTGTGGGACCTAAGTACTACCAGCTTTGATATTTATTCATCCACACATGCCTGCATCATCTCTTCAAAATCAGACACGGTTTCCTTTGACATTTCTGTTGTCACAGTCACCGGGCTTTCTTTCTTCTCCCCTTTGTTAAATCTGCTTTGGATTTCTGTCCCCAGGCCTAAGAGAGGTCTTGTAAGTCGACAAATCCACATTAAGTATGTTGATAGCTTCCTTCCTGGAAGTTTCTCTTGACCCCTGAATAGACCCACTTTGAGAAGAGGTTCTGGAAAACCTGCCTGGGGGCCCTCTGCCAATGGCAGAGGCAGGTGGCGTGACCTCGTGGATGTCAGTGGCAGGGTTATGCAAACAAGTGTGGTGGATATGATAGCATGACATGGTCCCTGCAAAAGTCTCAGCCTTGCAGAACATGAAACCTAGAACATACAGGTGACCCACATAGTGACAGAAGAAGAAACTGGTGTGTAGATGGTCTCAATTATCTGTCAAATATCAAAGCTTAACTTCAATCTATGAAATGAGCATAGTACAATTAGATTATTTGTAAATTACAACAACAACAAAAAACCCAAACCCCACAACAACAACAAACAAAACTTCTCTTCCCTTTGGGGAGGATCACCTGGAGCTTCCTGCCTTTTGGATCAGTGGCGCAGACGCCTTTCTATTCTAGTCCCCTGTCACCCCCTCTTCTGGGTCACTCAGTGCTACTTGCTTCCTCTCCTGCCTGTCCTTGCTCTTCCTGAAGCAGAGAAGAAGTCTGCGTGTAGAGTTTGTGTTAAGACCCTCAGCTCTGGGAGCCTGGACTGAACCCCTTCACCCTCATGGGGGCTTGTCATCACAGAGGAGCTTAACCTTCTGCTCTAGAGGACAGCAGAGTTGGGAAGGAGACATGCCCCCAGAGTTCTGAGGAAAGGGGAGGCCTCCTCCATGCTGTCCTCCCACCAACAGCTTTGCTGTACATTCTCCTCTAAAACCAAAAGGCCCTCTTCTTCCTTCTTTAAGCCAAGACAGTGGGCTTGGCAAGGGTACAATGAAGGCTCTGAGATGGGGAGGCTGAGGGTTACTGAGAAGATGGGTGCCTTATTTTTTTGATGTGGGGAGCTGTTTCAAGTAGAGGAGGCCTGCATCTCAGAGCTACCAGGAAGGCCATTTATGCAAACTTCGGTTTCTAGAGTAGTTTATATGTGCCTCAGACAGAACTCACACCAATTTCCCCATGTCCTGGCTCACCTTCTGAGCCCTGGTCACAGGCCAGGGCTGAACATACCTTTCCTTCCTGACAACTGGCAGGGATAAAGCCATGCCTTCATGCCAGCTACAGCCTCATCGCTAGCCTGTAGGAGCAGAAGGGAGATCTTCCTGGATGAGGCATCCCTATACACTCTAGGTCACATGGGGCAGTAAGGGAGTCCCCTCTTTTCAGCTCCATCTTAGTTTGTGGACATTACTTACACCAACAGGGAGAAATAGACACCAGTTCTTTCATCCCTACCCTCTCCCTAGCACAGGAAACCACCACCACAGTGTCCATGATTGTGTCACAGGCACTCCTCCTTGGCCTGCAGACCCTCATCCCTGTCCCCTCTGTGTGGGCCCATGTGGCCCAATGGCCACATCAGTTTTGGTTGTGGATTCAAAGTCCCTCGCGTCCAAGCATTTTCATCAAGTGCTGCCATTGACCCTCAAACAGGGAAATGGTAGAGGGTAACTCTGCCTTCTGACTTGCTCAGAGGGCCATGGGAAACTCCATAATATTTGGATAAAGTGCTGGGTTACAGTGAGTGGAAACAGGAAAAATATTTGGATTGGAGATTACCAAAGAAAATCTATGATCTGAAGCTGCCAGAGCTTTTCTCTTAACCCAGGGGGGTTTTCTGAGTTCTCTGTGGGAACCGGGCTTCCAGAACAAGGACAGGGAGCTCATATTTTTTCCCTGTCACTTTTGCCCATAGCTATTGTCACCCTCGCCAGATTAGAATGAGGGAGAAGCCAAGACAAGGGGAAGAAATTAGCTGGGCCATGAGGCAGGGGTTATTTTCCCTTGGGCATCAAAGGGGGGCGCCCATCCTCTTCTCTCTCCAGGATCTCCTCCCCTCTTTTATTTTCATCCTGTCTGGCTTCTGACCATTACAGTCTTCTAAGACATGCTCTAAAGCTAAGAAGACAAGGGAAGGAGAGAAGAAAAGAAAACTATGCCGACCTTGAAAGAACGGATTCTGAGATCTGAAAAGAGTGTGCAAAGATATCCCTGTTAATTAAACTAATTTCTATGGGAATTTATGTATACCCTATCCACTTCCTAAGACGTCATTAGCAGCTTCCAACAAAAGAGGCAGATATAAGAGAGCAAAATGCAATTATGTAATCAGAATTCAGTGAGACACTGATATGCATCGGGCCTTGGGGGTGTGGGAAATTCAGCCACTGAGGAAAGCAGGGGCTTTGGAATAGTTCATAGCTGTGTAACTTGGGCAAGTTATTTAATATCTTTGAGCATCAGTTTCCTCCTCCATAAAGCAGAGTCAATAACCATAGTACCTCCCTCATACGATCGTTGCATGAATTCAAGTTGTTTTTGAAGTGTTTGACACAGCCTGGCAATTAAATGAGCACTTAATACACAGTAACTCTTGCTATGATTATTTCTGCGCTAGCAAAGAATGGTGGGGACATTGTCCCTGCTCTATAGGAGACACAGGGGTGGGGAAAGCCTTGGGGTGTCTGGGGAGGAGTATGCAGGGTGCTGAGTGAGTAGATTATGAACAAGGGAAAGAAGGAAGCTCGGCTGCATAAAGCCTAACTTCAGGGGCCTAATTTGCCCTCTGGGCAACAAAAAGCCATAGAAACCCTAAGCCAAACAGCTGTTTAAAAAGATTTCTCTCAGGACACCTGGGTGTCTCAGTCAGTTGAGCATCTGCCTTAGGCTCAGGTCATGATCTCAGGGTCCTGGGATCGAGCCCTGCATCAGGCTCCTTGCTCAGTGGGGAGCCTGGTTCTCCTTCTGCCTGCTGTTCCTCCTGCTTGTGCTCTTGCTCTCTCTCTGACAAATAAATAAAAGCTTAAAAAAAAAAAAGATTCTTCTTTCTCAAGTGTCATCATTATTTCATAGGAATGCGGAAGGCGGATGGAAGTAGGAAGAGACAGGAGGTTGTCATGGGCCTGTTGTAAGGCATGAGGTAGAGATGAAAATAACCTTCATTAGGACCTTAGCAGGGGGAGGGCCAGCTGAGGACAGATTCTCAGGCTTCTGGTTTCTGTTACTTAGGATGCTCCTCTACAATGGCAGCTCCTGAGAGCTGGGGTCTTGGTTTTACACACTGATTTATCCCAAGCACCTAGAACAGTGCCTGGCACACAGGAAGTGCTCCTTAAGTGTTTGTTGAATGAGTAGATGGTAGTGACACTAACCAGGGAAGGAAGTATAGGGGGAATAGCAAGTTTGAATTTGTTTTAGATGTTCTGATTTTGAATGGCCTGTGGGTCATTCAGGTGAAAATGTCTCATGTGGAAAATGGACATTGGGGCCTGATGCTCAAGGGAGAAAGCTGGGCTGGAGTACAGATTTGGAAATGTTGGCCAATAAGACATGGTTGAAATTGTTGAATGGTTAGGGCCAGCCTGGGAGAGTATACAGAACAAGAAGGGGAAGAGATAAGAATAGAAACTTGGGTAAAGGGTCCCCAGGTGGCTCAGTGGTTGAGCGTCTGCCTTCAGCTCAAGTCATGATCCCAGGGTCCTGGGATCAAGTCCCACATCGGGCTTCCTGCATGGAGCCTGTTTCTCCCTCTGCCTGTGTCTCTGCCTCTCTCTCTCTCTCTGTGTGTGTGTCTCTCATGAATAAATAAATAAAATCTTAAAAAAAAAAAAGCACACTTGGGTAAAGACTCACACTTGGGAGGGGAAGGAGAGATGCAGGAGAAAGAGATGAGGAACAGGGACAGGATAAAGACCACATAAAAAAAGAAATAGACAGCAAAGGGCATTCTGCTATATGAGAAGCAGCTCCAAGAAAGGAGGAATAGTGGCAGCTGCTGCAGGGGCTCTGGGTAGAACGAGGATCGCAACATGCTCCTTGATCGGGCAGCTGGGACATCGTCCGTGAGCCTGATGGACAGTAGGGACGGAAGCTGGATCCCAGCCTCCATCCCCTCCCTTGGTGACCAACAGAAGGGTTTGCTGACCATTTCCACTTCTTTTTCTCAAATAATTAGCAAGTGATTCCAAATAACTTTAATTAAATGTAGAACCAAATGGCATATCCGTGCAATACTCCGGAGTGACTTTTTTCCGCCAATTTATGATGTCCTTGCTCAGCAATCATGTCACCAATTTAAAAATCAGATGAAAAAAATAGAAATGTTCAAGTTCTAATAATATTGTTCCCTTTCCTACTTTGCTTTCATGTGCTATTTCAGGTTATTCCTGTAACTGTTAAGAGTGCTCTAATCTACACAATTTGGGAGCAAGTTGTCACCTCGGAGAGCTTTAAATTGGGTGCATGCTTGCCTCTGTGCCGAGGAAAACTTCATGTTCTTAAATGTCACTTTCTGAGCTTTAGATATGCAGCCTTGGAGTGGAACTCGAATGCAATGATTTCTTTTTACAGCCATGATTAGGTTTGTCTAAATCATGTGGTCAGCTCAGACAGTTGTATTAAAATCTTTAAAAAATGATGGAAACCAGAGCCTACTATCTAAAGTATACATCCTTTCCCGTTGTTTTGGAAAGCCAATGGCACATACTTCATACGCGAGGGCCTCCTTTCCAGTACTGTTACATATGGATGGGCAAGTGCTGGTTATGCTTTCTTATATAAACTCGGCCTTCCACACCTCGGCTGCTCAGCCGAACCTCAGCCCCAAGGAAGGTTGCCTGTTTTGCGGGCCTGCCCAGCAGTTGATGGATATAGCGCAGTATTCCTGTTCATATAAATATTTTAAGTTGGAAAAAACCCTTTTGTTATTTTTCCCCTTGCCTAAGAAATACTTCCCCGAACTCTTCCCATAACAGAGCCGTCCTCTGCCTTCAGTAATTCTGTCCTGGGTGACAAGGAAATGGCTTCTTGGCACTGTTGGGTTTCCACAACTATTTTAAAAACGGTGAGAGGATATGCAGAACCACACCACTTTTAGGCAAATAGAAAAGTTCCTCATTTCCTATAAACTGTTCATCTTTTCTCCTTGCCAGAAACGGATGTGGAAAAAATTAACAACAGCATTAATAAGGAAGCCAGGATATCCATCACACTATTCACCTCGGAGAGTCCAACTTCTTTGAAGGGTTCTCATTTTCTTCCCATTGTGGGGCAGTACACCCTATAACCTGGATTTTTATCCAATAATTGCTTCTTCTAGGACGGCTCTTTTTTTTTTTTTTTTTTTTTTTTTTTTTTTTTTTTTTTTTTGCGTGGCGGCGGGGATTGAGAGAGAGTGAGAGAACAAGCACAAGTGGCGGGAGGGGCAGAGAGAAGACTCCCCACCCAGCAGGGAGCCCGATGCAGGGCTTGATCCTGGGACTCTGGGATCATGAGTCAAAGGCAGATGCTTAAAGGACTGAGACACCCAGGTGCCCCCCTAGGAAGGCCTTTGTGACTAATTCCAACCCCCAGGGTCTCTTCCTTCCTGTAGTGTATGTGTGTACACGTGCATGCACATGCATGTGCCCTCACGTGTCTCTATGCGTGTATGCCTCTGTATTATTTTCTGTTTACTTTCAGATATTTGCCTTTCCCGTCCTCTTCATTAATCTACAAAATATTCCAGAATGAGGATTATGTAGTTTCCTTTTCTGTTTTCTCTTTTAAAGTATCTAGCCAGAAATTAGGCTTCAAAGAAATGTTTAATCAGCACTCATGCATGAAATGATGTTAGGACAGAAAACTCAATGCCAAGATCTGGGGTCATACGCCTTCCTCCTGACTAGCACGTTTCACTCTGCAGTTATTACCCTGGGTTCCAGTGCAGATACACGAACCCTCAGAAACTACCAAACCCTCAGAAAATTTTAGTGAAATAGTGCTTGTGTATGTGCAGGTGCACTTTTGAGGGGAAAGTCTTTTTTTTTTTTTAATTTTATTTATTTATTCATGAGAGACACAGAAAGAGAGAGAGTGAGGCAGAGACACAGGCAGAGGGAGAAGCAGGCTCCATGCAGGGAGCTGGATGTGGGACTCCTTCCCAGATCTCCAGGATCACACCCAGGGCTGAAGGCGATGTTAAACCGCTGAGCCCCCCGGGCTGCCCAAGGGGAAAGTCTGTAGGCATCACCAGATTAAAGGGGTCCAAGATCCTTAAAGTCTTAAGAATGAGCTCCCTCCCTCCCCTTGATGCTGGCGAATGGACAATGCAAAGACTGAATGCTTTTCCAGAACCAGTCAAGAGTCTTCCAGACACGAGGAATTTTTACCATTAAAAGCCTTAAGGATGAGATGGAGTTAGGGGAAAAGGGTTCTAAATTGGCCAGAAATCAAAGGCCAGTTTGATCAGGAGACTCTGGTGTCCTAATATCCCCTCCATAGTTATCAAACATAACCCAAACATGCAGTAGTTTTGGTATTGCCCCCCCACCACCACCACCAAGCTCTTGACACTATTGGCTTTTCAGGATGTGTCCCAGTTATGAATCCTGTTAGTAATGCTTCCCTTAATATGTTCTGGACATTAACAGCTGGCACGGAAGCAAAGCCTTAGGAATAAGAGGAATTAGAAGGGAGGAAAGAAAGAGGAAGATACGAGAACACAAAGATAGACTATGAAACTGGCCCCCAAATCTAGAAGAGATTATGACACTTGCATGGAGATCACTTAGAGGGAAAATGGTTTGCTAACCTGGAAACAGAACGAAGAGTGATTTTTAAGTGCATGTTTCAAATAAATTAGTTCATTAGTACCAATATTTCTAATGAACACTTAGGGCTGGGATGAATCACTTCTCTGCGGACTCCATTAGGAAACGGACTGAGTGTGCAATTTGAGTGGGATTACAGAGAGAGAAGTTGAGAGATCTGTGATTTAGAAGGTGGGTAGCTCTTCTCTAGTAGGTTTGAGTGTCCTCTAACTTTATGAAAATAGGGCTTCACAAGCTCTGCTGCAGAGCAGCCTCTGGTTAAGAGAGGCAGGCAGACTTGGGTCCTTCAGTAAGTGGCTGGCGCATAGGAAACTTACACTGGTGGTTCACTCATTGCCATGGCAACCACTCGAATGCAGAGGAGTACATTTGTTCATTTTTACAATTTTTCTATTATTTATACTGAGGTATCTTTGAGAGGTTGATACATTTCTGGGGAAAAGCCAGGAAAGCTATCCCGGGCACAAAAAATAAATAAATAAATAAATAAATAAATAAATAAATAAATAAATAAATAAATAAAAACCGATTAACCACAGGTGGCCCAAATTGGAAATCCGTGTTTGCTAATCACTAGGGGCACCATCTCGTCCCACCTAGCCTCCAGGGAGATCCTCAATGCCCAGTGGGATTTTGTGCGAGTCACAAAACAGGGAGATTGGCAGGCCTCACATATCAGACCAGCCCTTAGCAATCTGCAGATATTTTTTCTTCTTCGCCAGTTCTGTTTCTTTTTTGATTCAGGGCTTTCTCACAGTGCATGGTTCATTATACTTAATTACCTAGAATATGTCACCACCTGCACACGTAAGGTGGCTTTTTAAAAACTCACCTGAGAAAACTTTTTGTTTGGTTCTGAAAACATAATGCAAAAATCTAGGCTTCAAGCATAATGAATTTTGTTTTTCACAAATCTAGCAAAATAAATGAATAAATAGACAAGCGAATGCATAAGCAAGCAAATAAGCAAATCCCCCAACCCTTTAATATTTAATGGGGGATAATTTGATATGCTTCTAATTTTTGCTGGTTTGATTCCAGGGATTCAGAGTAAAAAGTGTAGGAATTGAGGCAATTCTTGTGGAGAAATACAGAGAAGGCTCCAATCATCTGAGCAGAGATATATGATGGAAGGTATTTCCTTAAGAGTCTTGAATATTACATAATTGTATGTCATATATATGATGCAAATGTGATAACAATTGAACACGTATATAAAATGTATTACATACGTAGTAATATATGCTAGAGCTAGTTTAACATTCCACAAATGGGAAATTGATTTATTATGGTTTATACAAAAAAAAAAATGGAATTCCTGTAGCTATTAGCCAGTGAGAATGATGATATAGGTAAAACTTGTTGATATGTCATGATGCCTAGAATGTACTGAGTTTTTAAAAAGTAAGAAAGGGAGAAAAGAAGAGCAGATTGAAAACAATACATATCTTATAATCAAATTCTGCTTTAAAAATCTATTTCTTGGGGACCCCTGGGTGGCTCAGCGGTTGGGTGCCTGTCTTCGGCCCAGGGCGTGATCCTGGAGACCCAGGATCGAGTCCCACGTCAGGCTCCCTGCATGGAGCCTGCTTCTCCCTCTGCCTGTGTCTCTGCCTCTCTCTGTCTCTCATGAATAAATAAATAAAATCTTTTTTAAAAATCTGTTTCTTTAAATATCTATATGTCCATATTTATATAGAAAAAAATAGAAGTAGAGTCACTGAAGTTTTAAGAGCCATTATCTCTGGTGATGCGATTTTATGCAGTTTTTCTTGTGTGTTTTTTTTTTTTTTTCTCCTTTGCGGAACTGTGAGCAGAATAGTAATATGACTGTAGTTGCCTTTTATGATTTATTAATCACCTGTTATGTGTCAGGCAATGTATTATATGCTGAGGATAAAATGGTAAATGAGAGAGCTGGCTCCTGTTCTTCTGGAACTTGTGTTTTATGACGGGCTACATCAGCCAGAGTTCTTAGTTGCAAAGAACAAAACCGTTTGGCCTAGTTTAAGTGGGAATGCGATTTATAAAAGGATGTTGATTGCTGCCCAGAATTGTTAGGAGGCCTGGAGAAACCAATTCGTGGCTAAGCCTACACAGTGATGCCCCAAACCATATTCCAGAGCTGCCCGGAGAAGGCACTACCTTTGCAGCTGTGGCAGCTGCCAAACAGGAGACGAAGGGAACTTGACCTGCCTGACTCTCTTGCTCCTCCTCCAGTACCAGTGCTGCTTTCATTTATTTTATTTTATTTCCAATGTTTCTTTTAGACCGAGAACTTATCTTTGTGACTCCTGCGACTCTTGAAAGATGGACACACAGACAGCCTCCTGCACCAGCAAAGATGGAAACTCCACGCATACATGGATCATCAGAGCCTGGGTCACATATTTGCCTCGTGGTTGCTCAGGAGGCTGGCATTTGGGGTTCCACATTCATGTCCATGACAACAGGGGAAATTGTTGTTGACAAGCACCTTGACAAGGTTGAACTCATAACGTGGGAATTTCCACCGTTAGGGAGAGTCTCTCAAAGTGATGACAGCAGCCAGGGGTCTGACAAAGGTGCCCCCAGTTCATAAATTGTAATCAGAACTTTTGAAAATACATGGAATGGAAACCCAGTTCAAACTCGGTTAAGAAAAAGAGGAAATGATTAACTTCCACAACTACAAAGTCAAGGTTCGTGCTGGCTTCTGTTGTGGTTGGATGAAGGGACTCAAATGATGTCATCAGGTATTAGTCTCTCTTTCTTGTCAGATTCTTTTATGTGAAGTTCACGATGGTCCTTAAGATGCCTACGTACCACCTTAGAATCGTGAGCAGACATAGAGCATTTCTCTCAGCATGAAGGGCTTTGGCTCAATTTGGGTCACACGCCCATCCGTGAACCCGTCATGTGCCAGGGACTGAGGTCACATGCCCACTCCTATGGGCCGAGGCTGTGATGGTGTCACCTTCACTCCCGAACATATATCATAGGTTCCCCATGGATACAAGGAGGTTCCTGGCACTACCACTTACTACTTGTATCATCTTGGGAAGTCACTTGATTCTTTGAGCCTCAGTTTTCTCATCTGTAAAATGAGAATAATAACAATGTCTACTTCACACGGTTGTTATAAGGGTTACACGAATTCCTATTTGTGAAGCACAGGAAAAATGTTTGTCCTGTAATTAGTTGTATGTAAGTGTTTGCTATTATAATTCTCTTCTGTTTGAGGAAGAGAGAGACAATGATAGGCAGGTGAAACTCAAACATTTCTATTGCATCCTAGATTAGGTAGTTGAAAACGTGAGTCTGGAATTTATAAAGAAAGGTCTTGGCTAAAGTTTGCTGAATGCAGGAGTTTTCTCAATTTCAGTGCTAAAAAAAAAAAAAAAAAGAGTGGAGCATATGACCTCCCAAGGGAGAAAGTGTGGAGAGGGAGGAAAATAAATAGGGATCGGACATAGCTCCATAAGGGATAAAACTTTCAACAGCAATGTTTCTCATATCATGTCCCATTAGACAGAAATGCAATCTGCCAGCGTGAAACATGCTCTTTTCTGTGTCAATTCCTACCTCGTGTCTACGTCTTTCCTTGGGATTCTTCTGAACTCTATACACTTCAAGGATTTTAAAATGATAACAAATCAGGGTACCTTGGCGGCTCAATGGTTGAGCGTCTGCCTTCGGCTCAGGTTGTGATCCCGGGGTCCTGGGATCGAGTCCCACATCAGGCTCCCCGCATGGACCCTACTTCTTCTCTATGTCTCTGCCTCTCTGTCTGTGTCTCTTATGAATAAATAAATAAAATCTTAAAAAAAGATAACAAATCATTTGACCACACCAGAACCAAAGATTTTAGTTCAAATAAAGCAAACTATTGAGGAAGTTAACATATGGATGACGGACTGAGAGTAAGCACGATGTCCAAAATGGACAGAGATTAGTACCCAGAACATGAGTAATTCCTAAAATTGGAAAAAAGCAAAAGGATGTAAATAGAAAGGAGAATTTTCTTGTCCTGGAGATAGCCACAAAAAAGTCCATAATGTAATCTATATATGAATATTCTTGGTAGCCCCTGGGTGCTCAGTTGGTTGAGCATCCAACTCTTGACTTTGGCTCAGGTCATGATCTCAGGGCAGTGGGGTTGAGCTCCGTGTTGGACTCTGTGCTGGGGATAGAGCCTGCTTGAGATTCTCCTTCTCCCTCTCCCTCTGCCTCCACCCCCACCTTTCTCTGTCTTTAAAAAAAAATAAAGAATATTCCTAGAAGTGATGTTATAATAGCACAAATTTGCCAGTCACCTAGATATTCGTTGGTAGGATTATAGATACTGCAGAAAACTACACAGTAAACAAAAGCTATGACAGGATGTACAAACAGTAATATGAATAGATCCTGAAGACATAATGCTGAGTAACAAAATAAGAAATAAAAATGAGATCTCGAAGGCAATACCTCTTGGTAAATGAGAAATGCAATATGTAGAACAACACTCTGAATTTAGCAAGAATATAAGCATATTTAAAGCTTCAAATATGTTAGAGTGGATGGTTTTGGGGAAGGCGGAATGGAGAGAGAAGAGAATCGAAAAGAAAAATAAATGAAAATAAAAGGGCCTATTTCCATTGCTTCCTCAAAGAGAGAGTATATATTGAGAATTTTCAAATCTCAACCGATTCAAAGCCTGAAAACCTGGGTGAAGAAATATTTTTGGGTATGCAATGATTTATGTGTGTGTGAAGCGCGGAAGTTAATTAGTATATCCCATTGTCTCTTCCTTCAAATTATATCTGAAATCTACTTACTTGTTTACCACTCCACTGCTACCACCTTGTTCTAATTCATCATCTTTTCTTGCCGTAACTAATGCAGTTGTCTCCAGACAAGTTTCCCTGCCTTGCCTTGCCTACTCCAGCCCTCCCACCCCCCATCAAACCTCCAAACAGGAGACATCTTTTACTTAGTTCAGATCATATCAACTGTTCAACTGAAAACCTGTTAATGGTTTCCCATCTCACAGAGGAAACCCTATAAACGTAGGTCTATGGCTCTCTGTGATCTGACTCTCCCACAACCCCACTACACCTGCCGGACCCCAAATCCTATCTCAAGGCCTTTGCCCTTGCCATTTCCTCTGCCTAGAACCATAATCCCCTGCTCAGGGTCATCTCATCTTCCCTGATCACCTGCTCTAAAATGGCAAATCCTCTTTGTTCCTTCCAGATCCTGTTTTCTTTTTCTTTGTGACTCTTATGACTACCCATGGAGTATTTGTTGCCAGATGCCCCTACCCCACTAGAAAGTAATACCTTGAGGATAGGGATGTCTTTTGAGATCTTTCTCCATTTTCAGGGCAGTCAATAAATACTAGTTGAGAGGATAAACGAATGGATGAATGAATGAAACAGGAGGAAGAGAAAGAGAGACAGAGACAGGAAGACAGAGAAAGACCCAGAGGGGAGAACTGTTGGAGTCGCCATGCTTGAAGTAAGTACAGTTTTTTAGAGAAATCCCTCACTCTTTTCTTTCCCCTTCTAGACATCCTCTCTGGCTTTCTGTCAGGTGTTGGGACTGACCAAGAAACAGCTGTAATATGGAGTGGAGGTTTATTGTGACTTTGCTCAGGAAGGGCCACCTCCCTGTGACATGGGACACCTGCAAACACTTCCTTATTTTTACCCTGGGAAGAACCTGTGCATCTCAGGAAGCTAAGCACTTTTTCAGACAGGTATAGGCAGTACCGTAAACAGACATCTCCCCCACCCCCCAATTTAAAAGCGCATGCCCATTGCAGAACATGTACAGAGCACAAATAAGCAAAAAAGTAGAAATTACAAAATGTCCAGTAACATCGATATCCTGAAATAGCTTCTGATAATATTTTTATTTATGTCCTTGCAGTTGACTTTTCTGTACATTTTCACTCCTACATGCTCACCCCCACCTTAGAAACAAGAATGAGATTTAAAAAAATGATATTTTGTGAGAATGGCATTTTACCTCTGTGGTTTTTCTTCCAAAAAACATAACCCAAGTCTAATCATGAGTAAAACATCAATGGTTTGTTTTTGTTTTTGTTTTTCGAGGGATGTCCTACAAAATATCTAGAAACTCCAAACTTTGAGGATCATCAAAGAGAAGGGAAGTTTGAGAAACTGTCACAGCTAAGAGGAGCCTAAGGAGACATGATGAGTTAGTACGATGCAGAACATAGAAAGGACATTAGGGGAAATCTGAGCAAAATAGTAATTAGTTAATAATAACATATTAAGGGGCTCCTGGGTGGCTCAGTCGGTTAAGTATCTGCCTCGGGCTCAGGTCATGATCCCAGGGTCCTGGGATGGAGCCCCATATCCGGCTCCCTGCTCAGTGGAGAGCCTGCTTCTCCCTCTCCCTCTGCCACTCCCCTGCTTGTGCTCCCTTGAGCATGCTGTCTTTCTCTCTCAAATAAATAATCTTAAAAAAATAGTAACATATTAATATTGGTTCATTAATTGTGACAAATGTACCAAGAGATGTCAGATGCAAAAATAGGGTAAACTGTGTGGGTGGGTGGGTGGTGGGGGAGCAAATGGTAATTCTCTGTACTATCCTCACAATTTTTTTTTTTTTGTAAATCTAACACTTCTGAAATTAAGTTTATTTTACAGGTGGCACTTGAAATAGTGCAATGCATAGAACAGGGAGCTAACACATTAGCTCCCTACCTAGGTGGAAACAAAAGGATTGCTTCTGGAAATATCTCAAGCTTAGTAGAATCTTTCAGTGCAATTCAGTACCCGCACCCCCTCTGCCACCCACCTTCCCAATCACTGTTGAGTGAGGCAGGTAGATAGAGCTCATTGTTTCTGGCAGAGGGAAACCCTGAGGTGTGTAATTAGCTCTCTATCAGATAGGGCCTGAGGATTTATATGTTTTGTCATGTTTAGGTTTCAGCTTGGAGCTCAGTCAGGTTATTTTAAGATCCTTGGCCTTTACAGGAAAAGAGAAGCATGGAAAACACATCAATTTTTATAAAACCACATGTCTAACAAAAATGATTTACATGGAAGTGAGCAACTGGACAAGCCTTGGAAGTCAGCAGTCCTGTTCAGAAAACTGTCTGTATGGAATTTCCTTGTTTTAAGAAAATCTTTTTCCATAGTCTGTGACAAGAAAGATAATTTTCCTCTTATTTCTGTCTCTGAGAAGGGTGGATGGGCAAAAAATGGGATCCATTTTGTAATCTATCCACCACAACAGGATGTAACAGATAATATATGTGTATTTAATCTATATGTAACTATTTTTAATATATATTATTATATATTATATATATATAGAGAGAGAACTCTAACACATAAGATGAGCTAACATATAGCATGTATATAGGACATATTTGCCTACAGATACACATCACATGTTAGCTCATCTCATGTTAGATCTCTCTCTCTCTTTGAAGCATAAAACAAATATCTGTAGAACAAACACCCCTACACTCATCACACAATTTAAGATCAAGGATAGTTCAGTACCCTTTTTTTTTTTTTTTAAGATTTTATTTCTGGGATCCCTGGGTGGCGCAGCGGTTTGGCGTCTGCCTTTGGCCCAGGGCGTGATCCTGGAGACCCGGGATCGAATCCCACATCAGGCTCCCAGTGCATGGAGCCTGCATCTCCCTCTGCCTGTGTCTCTGTCTCTCTCTCTCTGTGACTATCATAAATAAATAAAAATTAAAAAAAAAGATTTTATTTCTTTATTCATGAGAGACACACACAGAGAGAGGCAGAGACACAGCCAGAGGGAGAAGCAGGTTCCCCAGGGAGGAGCCCAATGTAGGATTCGATCCCAGGATTCTGGAACCATGACCTAAGCCAAAGGCAGATGTTCAACCACTGAGCCACCCAAGTGCCCCTAGTTCAGAATCTTTGAATTCTCCTCTGTACTTCTCCCTAATAACATCACTTACCCTTTCCCTGGAGGTAAACCCTGTCGTGAATTTTGTTTTTCTTATTTTCTTATTTCCCTTACAGTTATTACCTGACAAAATACGGTTCTGAAGAATATATTTTTAGTTTTGCATATCTTAAATTTTATATTAATGGAATTGGATTGAATGAATGCTTCCATGACTTGTTTTTGCACTCAACAGTATGGGCATTTTAGCATATGTTTATTTGCTTACTTAGGTGTCCTCTCCTGTGAACTATCTTATTATAACTTTTATTTTCTATTGGGTTGTTTACCATTTTCTTATTAAATTTGAATTTTAAAATATTTACATACTGGATACTAATCACTTGTTGGCTACATTATGGCAAGTATTTGTCCTTCTTTATGGTCATTTGAATAAAGAGCTCTTAATTCTATCAAATACATCAACATTTTTCTTTATAGTTTGTGTCTTTCACACCATATTTAAGAAAGTCTTCCCTAGTTCAAAATCCTGAAAGTAGTCCCTATTATCTTCTTTGAAAAGACATAAAAGTCTTTAGACTCATGTTTACGTGCGTGATCCAACTGGAATTCACTTTTGTGTAGGATGACAGAAATTGTGCCATTTCATTTTTTTTGGGAAAATATTTCTCTGCTGTCTTCTGATTTTCTGTGCTACTGTTGTGAAGCCAATGTTCAGTCTAACCCTTCTTTTCCTTATAACGCATCCTTTTTTCTCTTAAAGGACTTTTTCTTTATTATTGGAGTTTCACCATGATGGGACCAGGCTTGGGCTTCTTTGCTTGTGACTTGCTGGGCTTTACTGAATCTGAGTGTCTAGGTCTTTCATCGGTTCTGGAGAATTCTTGCCTAACACTTCTTTAATATTACATCTTCCCAATTTTCTTTCTATTTTCCTCTAACATCTTATTATTTGTACTTTTAGTCTCTGAGTCTACCTTGCAGGTATCTCAAACTGCTATGTAGTCCAGTAGATAGCCTTTCTGTACTGCATCCTGGGCAATTACTTCAGATCTATCTTCTGGTTCACTAATTATCTTGCCAACCCTACCTGATGTGTTGTATAATATACCCACCGAGTCTCTAATTTTGTTTAGTATACTTTTTTTTTTTTTTAAGTTCTACCTGGCTTCTCTTCATACTTGCCTGCTCATTAAAAGAAAACTTCAAACATATCAAAGTAAAAAGAATAATATGTTCCCATTATCTAGCTTTAATGATGAACGATTCATGGCTAATCTTATTTCCTCTATATCTCTACCTACTTCTTCTGTCCCCTCAGATAATTCTGAAATAAATCCAAGACATCATATCATTTTACCTGTAATAGTTCAATATGTATTTCTGATAGATAAGGAGTCTCCAAATACCATTTTTACCCCCTTAAAAACTCATTGTAACTCCTTAATATCAAATACTCCTGGATTTAAAACAAATACTTTAGAGTTCTTTGGTCATACTTTTAACATTTCTTTTCATTTCTTTGAACATATTATGTTTAATTTAAATTTGATATCAAATTTTTCCAATGTATGTATTCCTATAGATCTAGATCTAACACTGTTATTTGTTATTTCTGTTGGTTCTTGCTCATGGTGGTTTGTCTACGTGTTTGTGATTTTTTTTTTTTAACTATGAGCTTATGGTCATTGGAACATTTCTGTGGGAATTCTTTGAGACTTGGATTAAGGTTCATTTCCCCAGAGGTTTGTGATCGCTTCTTCCAGGCACCTTGGGTCATTACTAACCTATAATCATTCTCAGTTTGGATGGTTCAGGCCACTCCAGTAGTGTGAATTTTGACACTACACCTATGTGATGGTCATCTTGTGCTTAATAATTCTCAGAGAAGTCTTTGTTTTCCAGAGTCGAAGCTAACAGAGGCAAGAGTTCTTACTCTGTTCTTGCCATGGTTTTAATCTAATCTTTCCAGTTTGTTTTCACTGAGGTTGATGATTTTTGTAGGCCTTGTTCTATGCAAGGGTCTCAACTTGCTTTCTTAGCTTTCATAAAGCCCAGGCATTGTCTCCTGTCCCTAGCACATGTGAATAATCCTGTTAAAACAAAAAAGTCTTTACAGGCATGTAATGGCAGATTTCTTGAAGGTAAGATTTAGCTTTAATACCCAATTTCTGATCTGGAGTAATGCCTTTTTTTTCTCCTATTTTTATCCTATGAGCATTTCTTTCATTTTTTAAAACTCAGCTAAACATTTAAAATGATATTGTGAAAATTTCATTTAGCATTTTAAGGTGTTTCATACTGGGATTCCTTAGGACGTCCATTCCTTAGGACGTCACCACATTTCCAGAAAGAGGCATCCAAATTATGCTTTAAGCCTCTCTCCCACCCTCTTACTGCTCTATTGCCTGCTAGAATTTAGCCTTGTTCAGAGTGTTTCCCAGCTCTTCCTGAGAACTTCCCACTGAGGAAGTTATTGGAGGTGATTATAGGTTCAGATCCTTTACACTCTACTGTTCTGTCTTCCTCATTTGACCATCCCACTTTTACTGCCAGTAACCATGATGAGTTCCTCATTCTGCTTAGTAAAGTAAATCTGTCTGACCACCGTTGTCACTACTATTCTTGGTCTTGATATGAGACAGTGTACTTCCTTTTCTTACTTTATCCTAAATATTGGATTGGCTTTCATCCTCAATTCTCTAAAGCACGAAAGGTATAAGAGAGACTATTAGAGCATAGAGATCTACTTAGAACTATTGCCCAGAGCCAGACCCATCCCTGGGACTTCTGGTTTACCTACCTCTCTGCACCTCTTTTGTGCTGTTGGCAGGTGACAATGGCTGGTGTACTTTCCAACACTCAGGATCTGGTGCTCACAGATGGGGTTTGGGGTCCAGGCTCAAATTCACAGGGTCTTAGAATTTTTGTCTTCTTCTTCCCAAGCCAAGCCCCATCTTCCCAGTCTGCATTCCTTTTCCAGGAATGAGTACTGCATCTTCTCTTATGGATATTGGAAGGAGGGCCTTTTTTTTTCTTCCAGAAAATCTCAGGGAGATAAGGTCTTAATTTAATGAGTGCCCTCCACTTCCAACATACCACAATGCTAGTCTGACATTACGTACATTTTTTAGTGTCTGATCTTTCAGTCTCCTATAACACCATGTACAGGACTTTCCATTACCTTTTAGTTTAAAGTGCACTGAGCCTTGTTCATTTCTTTGTCAGATGCCCTGCGGACAATGACTTGGATGAGAAACATGAACAGACTTCTCCGAAGATACATAATACTAAAGAGGTACCAAGTAGTCTAAAGTTGCAGTTAGAAGAATATCTGCTAAGAGACAAATAGTCTGCAGAGATGCAGTTAGCTCTCTTTCAAATATCCTCCAAATTTACTGGACTAAACAGAACATTACATTGAAAAATTTTGGTTACTTCCTTACATTTGGACTTTTCCCATGAACAATAGGTAGAATATACCTTAGATTTACATAACTAATAGTCCTCAAAGTGGTGGTTGTTCCAGGAAAGACAAACAAATAAATGAACAAAACCAGTAATCTGCCTCAAAAGTAAACTCAAATCTCTACCTGGGTCTTCCTTCCCCCACTTATATAGTAAAAGCTGCAACATTTTAAACTGCACTTTTTCTAACTGCTCTGCTCCTACATTTTTTTAAAAAGAATTTTGTTTCACCTAGGGTATCTTCTTACATACCTTTCTAAATATACCACAAACCAGTCTTACTCTTAGTGGGTCCTTGTTAAATGCATGTTTATGTCATACAGTATGAATTACTCTTAGTGTGAATAATTTGACTTCTATTTCTATCTTCCTTCTGTGCCACAGAAATGAGGGTTTTGATGGAATATGAGGCATTTAAGACCTTAAAATCCCTGTCCCACCAAAGAGTTTGTGGCCTTGACCAACTTATTTTCTCTAGACTTCAGTTCCCTTGTGAAAATGTTGCTATATTAAAGAACTTAGATAAGTGTCTCAATGACTGTTAACACTCTCCTCTCTTTCCTCCTGTCATTTCTCAGCCTCAAGATGCTAGAGACCACCTGGCTCTAGGGGTGGCTCTAGGGGAGGCCAGATGCATCTGGATCCCAGACCACTTATGCCCACACTTCCAGGATCTATGGATCCTTTGTAGTTGCACTGTAACATTCTCAGTTCAGATATTCTGCTTGGCTCCTCTGACCCTGCTGAACATTTGTGGGCTCAAGAAAGGGATCAGGGAAGGCTAAACCTGATAAATCAATATTTTTCTAACTGTTGGTTTTCACTCTTTAAGGAATCCTGAAAAAAAATTTAGTGGACAATCAGCAACTTGAAAAATTAAATAGTATAATAAAAAGAAATGTTTACAGTAAGAAGTAATATCTTGTAAAGCTTTTGTACTAAATGAGTCACATTGTGTGTACAATGTATTCCTTACTGTGAGTTGCAGTCAAATAAGCTTGAGAAACCCTGCTTTAAGGGTTTTGCTACAGTTAAAATTATGTTTTAATTCTACCAAAATAAAGTTACACAGATGCATATTCCCAGATAAATGAAAATTGCATGCCCTGTGTGGTGGATTGGTTGCTTTTTGGCCTCAATTCTTCATGCCTCTGAGTCTACAGTCTTGCTATGCATGTCCATTCTGACCCTGCACTTGGTTGTGTTGCTTGATTTGGCCAATGAGATATTAGCCATTGAGAAGCAAGCAGAAGAAGACTTGTGAAACTGGGCTTGCCATTAACATGTCCAAGCCAGTCTTTGGAGGATGAGACTCACATGGAGAAGAGAGGAATTGCCCCAGTCTCCCAGCCAAGGCCATCCCAGACCCAGTGACAGCCAACCAACCACCAACCTGTGAATGAGCCTTGAGAAGACCAGAAGAACTTCCCTGCCAAGCTCAGCCCAAATTGCCCAACATGCCTATTCATGAGTTAATACTTTTTTTTTTTTTAATGAAGTGGGAATTTTATAGTTATTATGGGACACTGTGACAATGGAAAATTAATAACCCCATTTGGGGATCTTAGTCATTAACAATGCCCATGATAATAATAATTATTATAATAAAATATGCACCAACTTTTCAAAGATCATCTCATTTGGTAATCTCAAAAAACACTTTCATCTTCATTTTACGATGCACTGGGTGCCACAAAATGCTCTTACTTAGAAAGAGCTTATTTAACTGTTTTAATAGAAAATGAGAAGGCAGGAGAAGTATTCCTGCCCAAGGCTACTCAACTAGATTCTGTTACCAAGAGGGTTGGGGTTAGCCACTCAAGAATTCTCTTTTCTCAGAACTACCTACAGGTTGCTGACCTCTCCCATTTTCCAAAATAAAGACCCTGGTGCCTGCCCATTCTTCTGGATCTACTCAATTTTCATAAAAGGTCCTGTGGGATGTCAGTTTGAATAATTAGAGTTGACATTTTGCTTGCAAGCAAAATAGAGGCTCTTTCCTCAGGAAGCCACAATGACATGAATATCCTCCAAGTACATATTGTCCTCCAAATAACCTGATTTGTTTTCCCTAAATTTGCATTTTCATCTGATCATTAAAGATGAGTTTGTCTTTGTAACAGGAAACCTGTGATTCTCTTGACTAGTCTAGTTTGTCCTCTTGGTTATCTATCCTAGCAAGATCTCGGGCCATTTGCTCACTGAACATTCTGTTTCCAGGAGCTACCAGTTATTTAACAAAAGACACTGCCCCTAAGAATGAGTGCTCATCCCAGTCATCCATGAGGGAA
The DNA here is from genome assembly GCF_003254725.2 of Canis lupus dingo. Lineage (NCBI taxonomy): Eukaryota > Metazoa > Chordata > Mammalia > Carnivora > Canidae > Canis > Canis lupus. The sequence continues at coordinate 47,290,503 of NC_064255.1, forward strand.
TAGGGAGTGACGAAGTGGTAGTGAGAGAGCGCTGAGGTTCTTTCACAGTGGCTGTATCAATAGGTTAAGGAAATCTCAATTGTCTAGGTTCAAGAATTGTGTCTAAGCATATTGAGGAGAAGAGAATGGAACATGGGGCAAAATCCTTCAAAGCCACTCCTTGGCATCAATAAACCTCCATCAGCTAGATAGACCTGATAATTTTGAATTAAAAAGAACCCCAAATGTCCTGTATCCTATTGGCAATAGAGGTAGTAAGCAGAAACTTCACATATGTCTCAAATATACTTAAGTACCCTGCAGTGGCTTATGACCCTGAAAGAAGGCTAATTTATCTTGGCAACTTCTATGTGTTGGACAGTAGGCTGAGTATTGGCGAGTTACAGACAATAAGACCCAGGCCCTGCCATCAAGAACAACCTATTTTGCAATAGTTTGGTATGTTAGTTTCTGTGGTCCCAGAGAAGGGTTGAATATTTTGGCTCTTTGATGACTTAATTTCAGTGGCTCAATTTCAGTGGCTTAATACCCACGCCTTGCAATTTTTCTATTGATAGATTTGTTGTCGTTTGTGTCTTCTACTGCTTTACTTTGGGTTGTTTTGGGGTTTGCATTTGGCACACAGATACGTAACCCATAAACATATTCATTAAATGAATATATAAACAATCATATTTTTTAAATGCCTCAGAAAGAGTGGTTTAGTTGATTTGTTAGAATTCATAGGACAGAAGTACATGTGTTTGTATGTGTATATGCCAAAATACCTACAAGAATCTAATCTAATAAATATTTTTAGAATTAAGTACTTTTTCAGCTAAGGATCTTAGGTTGACTTAAATCAAAATTTGACTTACATTTCCTCTAGCGCTTACAGCTTGGTTTGAAGCTTAAATACTTGGGTTCAAAGTATTTCAGCTTTTAATGAAAATCCTTCGGATTCCATCAAAATAGTAAATTAAGTATGCTGACTCCAATCTCCTGCCTCACAAAATGGGCCTGCAAATCTATTTTAATGAATGTTTTACATAAGCCCTTTTTTTGAGAAATAGTTAATAAGTAAGTTTAAGATAATGTATCTTAGTTAGAAAAAACAAAACATTTCTGAATGCATTTAAAATAAAAATTGTTTTAGTAAGAGTATTCTTCATTAATCTTGAAATCATGTAAATTATAAAGGAATTAAATTATTTAAAAAATAGTTTTGCCCTACCAGTATTCTTTTTTTTTTTTTTAAGATTTTTATTTATTTATTCATGAGAGGCAGAGACACAGGCAGAGGGAGAAGCAGGCTCCATGCAGGGAGCCCGATGTGGGACTCGATCCTGGGACTCTAGGATCACACTCTGGGCAGAAGGCAGGTGCTAAACTGCTGAGCCACCCAGGGATTCCTCCCCGCCCCCGGTATTCTTAAGTGTTTTTTCTTTCATATGTTACTTATCACATGTGTTTATGTGTTATGAATTATTATTTTTATGAATTAGGATGAATACTTATGATAAGAGGGCTCACTACTTAGTGATACACTGCTAAATTATCAATATTTGTAATCACAGAAAGATACATGTATGCATCATTCACATTTTTATTTAGGGTTAGGTTCTTTTTACTCTAAGTAACTGTAATCTATTCAACCTAAAACAATTCATAAAGGCTTTTAAGATAATCTGCATGAGTAGCTCCTCAATATAGATATAATTCACCATCACGTATTCTAAGACTGTCTCCTACTTTTGGGAAAACCAATGGGTTGGGTGATCATGTAGAGTAATATAATTATAGTATTGTAGCTAGAAAGAACCCAATATAATCCAAGTTCTTTATTTTACACAGGCAATAAATTGGCTCGTAAAGGTTAAGTGATTTGTTCACCCTTCTAACCTAATATACTAAGATAATTTCAGAATTGTTAAACCTGGAGATGGCAGTTGGAATAATATACATTGTTATTCCCAGTGAGTCTTTTACCAACTACTTAGCCTCTTCACAGAGTACAGAAAAGGGCAAAATATCAGGCTCCCTACAGGAGCTATGGATGAGCAGTACAGTTGATGTGAAACCATGGAGCATTCTCCATCACTCCCGTAACACACATGGTCCTGAGATCTCATACCAAAAGCCAAACCAGTGAGGAGTAGCTGACTAAAAGGGAATAATGAGCAACTCCACAAGGGATAAAATGCTGCTTTTATACTTGCAAATATTGACTTAGTACTAGAGACTGAATGTTGGTGACCATTTAAAATTCAGATATATTGAATCCTAACCTTCAAAGTCATGGTATTTGAAGATGCAGCTATTGAAAGGTGATTAGGTCATGAGGGTAGGGCCCTCACAAATGAGACTGGTAATCCTATAAAAGAGACCCCAAAGAGCTCCCTCCCATTTTCTGCCCTGTGAGGACACCAGGAGAACAGGCCATCTATAAACCATGAAGCAGGGTCTCACCAGACATCAGTATGCTGGCACCTTGATCTTGGATTTCTGGACCTTGATCTTAGCTTCCAGAACCGTGAGAAATAAATATTCGTAATTTAAGCTACCCAGAAATAGCAGCCCAGACACACTAAGATACTTATAAACCCAAAGTTTTGCTAGACCAGACAGGTGATAGTTTCTCAGAGTCAGAAGATTTCACCACCATGTTCTATCCAAGACCAGATGTACAGAATGACCAAGACAAGTCTAAGGCTTGTGGGTCTCATTACTGAAATACTGAAGCATGGGGCGGATAGGATCTCTGGCTCACGATCAGTTATGATAATGCTGCAAAATTTGCCTGGCAACCCGGAAAAACTTCTTGAGGAGGAAATTCCCTATTGAAAATTACCAGTGTTTGGGTGACTAGTTGGATTTTTTTTCTTGGTTTTGAGGAATTAGTGAAGGATAATGGAAAGGATCTAGGCTTTCTAGGGAAACAAACCTGAATTTGAACCGTGGCTCCCCTGCATAGCAGTTGTGTGTGGCTCATCTACAAAATGGGGTAATAATACTGCTTTTACAATATGGTTTTAAGAATTAGATGCTGATGCAGTCAAATATATAATAGATGCCCAACGAATGGTAGTTATTATTAATGTTCCTTCATCCACGTGGAGGACAAGAATGATATAATAGTTTCTACTCCTTATTAAATACCAGCCAAAACCTTTATAAGCTCTCTATTTGAATCTTGGAAACAACCCTATGACTCAGGTATTATTGTTATTTTTCACAAATAGGAAACAGACTCAGTAAGCTTAAGTAATATACGAAGGTCACTTGGAAAGCAAGATGCAGAGACAGGGTTCAAAACCACGTCTGTCCATCTGGGCTTTTACTACTGTCTTATACTCTCTTCTCACATGCTTCGGAATAAGGAGGCTGATTCCATTCCATAAAGGCTCCTTCTTTCCATGTCTATTTAGGTTGAATGATTAACGAATGAAGATGATTTAAAATCTCAGAGCTAGCGCTTGAAAGTGCAAGCAAGGGGGAAAGCTCCAAATTTCTGCACTTTTAGTTGAGACCCTTGGAAACCAAGGTGAAACTAGAAGGCAACAAGACAGATGTTTGACTTTGAGCTTAAACAGTGGGATTTTTAGTGCTCTGTGTTTGTTTTAGAACATATTTTATAGTGGTTGCTGTTGAAATGATGGGAAGATAGAAATCTCTTTTAGTGTTTGGAAGTGCTTTTTTTTTCCTTTTCCTTTTCATTTGAGTGGCAATGTTACGACTGGCTTCAGAAGATGAAGTTTTTAAGACCTTTATGCTAACTTCCGACGTTAGCTGATTTCTTTAGCTCTGCTGTAGTGAAATTCAGGTAAACACAGTTTTACTCCATCCCTTCCATTAACAAGGTCAAAGGATTTAAACACACAAGGCCATGTTCTTTTCAGTCTAGCAAAGCATTTAGCTGGAGTTACTCTTACCTTCTTGGGGTTTTCTTGCTCCTTAAAGCTTGTTCTGATTTCCTTGATTCTAGCCACTTAGTGACTCTGTTACCTGGACTTGTAGCTGGAGATGGTGGTTGAAGGGTAGCCTAAAGGCTGCCCTTCTGTGCCAGGCTCCTGCAGGTCTGAGGACTAAAACTCAAGAAATGGCTTTATAGCTAAATACTTATATCCCGATTCATAGAACAAAATGCCAATTTGTTACATTACTGATTTGTTCTTTTGTCAATGTTACTGTATCTGGAAAGACAAATGACAAAAAGTTAACCCATCAGCAAGTATTTTAGGGACATTAAAAGAGTATCTACTATACTATGGACACTATGGCAGTTACAAGGAAGTATAATATATGAAAGCAAGCAAGAGTTCCTGGAGAAAAAAAGCTCAAGTCTGATGTTGATGATTATGGGAATGGTGGTGGTGGTTATTATCAATCACTGAGCATCTTTCATGTATCAGGATCGAGGATCTGTCTGTTTCTAAAACTACTCTTTCTAACATGTCCCACTTCCTTGTAACTGCAAGAGTGCTATCGCTTGGTAGATATTCTGTAGGTAGCTTACTTTATTCTGTAGATCCCATTGTTAGGAAGTAAGAGGGTCAGAGACACTGGAAATGTGGTGTCAGAAATGTAAATTAAATCCTTTCATCTCTCTGTTTGATTCTCCTGGGAATAATCATACCAATGAGGTATCAGAGGGTAGTCATAAGAGGCTTATGCAAAGTACCAAGTGCATGGAAAATGTTTTCTAATTGGTAGTAATTATTGCTGTTATTACTAATATTAGACATACACAGCCTTGCTGTCTAAAAAGTCTCAGTGATGTGGAAGGGAGTTTTATAAAGAATATGGTCAACAGTGATGCCAGAGAGAAGTCAGAACTTAAGGGAGTAAGGCTCAAAGTAATATTACTTGGTTCCCATGAAGTTATTTGAAAAGGATCTCAGGCCCAGGCCATGAGGCTGGGCATGAGGAAATAACTGGAAATTTGCACACCTCTTCCCTGTCCATACCACTAGCCAACATCTTGCATCATACTCTCTTTTTTACTAGTTTCACGTCGAGGCTGTGCTCATACTGATTTCCTGAGCCTCATCATTCTGGTCCCTGTGGCTACTGTGCGTCCCTGGGGCAGATTCAGATCCATTGTTGCCTTCATGGTGTCTCCCCTGCCCAGGAGAGGCTGATTATGTTCCTGGGGAAGCTATCCTCAGCCATAGCCTTGGGATTTATGAGTGAGTAGAAGACACTAAAAAGTAACAGCCTACTGAATGCTGCACAAAGAGATTGAGCTGATGAGCACTGTCTTCTCTGTCACTTGCTCAACTGCAGTCGTTATTAGCTGTTTTCTCCTTAACAGTGGAGAGAGAGATAATAAAATGCTGCTCCATTTTGCAGAGACAATTATTCCAGCAAATTTCAGTACTCGCTTTGGTCTTTGTTAGTTTGGGATAAATTTAAATTACATAAACAAAATCTTCCATCTCCTGAATATTTCAGCTTTTATGTTTTTCCCCTTGATTGTTCTATATCTGAAAGAGAGCAGCACTGGACCTCAGATGACCTTTTATTGAGATATCTCAACGAGCTTCACCAAAAAACATCTCAGAGGTGATTTTAACTAACTAATTAAATATTGCATAGAGTGTGAAAAATAGGTAATACATATTTATGGTAAAGTTTTCAAACGGAACAAAAGGGTAAATAGTAAGAAGTGTGTCTCCTGATTTCCTTTCTTTTCTTTCTTTTTTTTTTTTTTACAGCAAGTCAGTGGCATGTTGCAATCCAATCTGAACACAGATGAATTTTGAGGTTTCATGTTACGATAAACAAATGTTTCCTACTCTATCGATGCTGTAAATTTGCAAACTATGACTATATTGAATTTACTGACAAGGAGTGACACCTGCAGCTAATTTTGATATCATCGACAACAATAGGAAAAGACATAGTGAAGGACATCAGAGAAGAAAGACAGAATGTTAAAGATGGGGGAAACACAGCACCAAAGTGTTGACATGGCTCTTTGAGATCCTTTAGCGCATCTAGGTTATCCTGTGACCAGCTCATGGAAGAACTGAGTAAGGTACTTTGTGGTGAAATGTAACATGGAAGTCAGACTCTTTCTCCATGGAACTCTTCAGAAAAACCACCTCCTGTGACCGCTCTATGAGAATAATTCATAAAGGCAGCCCATATCCTCTGATCTAGCTTTGCAAAAATAATTTCAAACAGTATTTACAGGAAAACATAAAATCTACATGGTCATGTAAAATTTCAAGAAATGTCTCATGTTTTCCTGGCCATCCTGACACTTTTATTACTTCCCAGCTTGAATCTAAGAACAGAAGAATCTGTTTGTAATACTTACCCGTATGTGTTTTTTTTTTTTTTTCAAATATCTACTCCCATTCAAAAAAACAAAAACAAATCAAAACTCCAAAAGTCCAAGGAAAGCCTCAAGAGTATGCCTGTGCCCCTAGGCTGCTCTGTTTTCTTTATAAGCTTGATTTCCTTGGATCTACTGGATCTACTGGCCCAGAGTAAGTATAAAGTCTCTTCTCATACATAAAAGTATGATGACCAAGATGGTCTCTGGAGGTTCAATTAAGCACCTCTATAAAAGATACTATTTCCAAGTTAAAATATTTCACACATGGATCATAAATGATACATTTTACTTCCATCCCACTTCCAGCCCCTTTTCTTCTCCTTTAAAAACAATTTTTTTTAAAAATTTTTTGTTTAAATTCAAGTTACCCCATCCTCCCACCCACCTCCCCTTCTGCAACCTTTGTTTGTTTCCCAGTGAGGAGTCTCTCATGGCTTGTCTTCCCCTCTGATTTTTTCCATTTGGTTCCCCTCCTTTCCCTTATAATTGCTTTCACTATTTCTTATATTCCATGTATGAGTGAAACCATATGATGATTGTCCTTCTCTAATTGACTTACTTCACTCCGCATAATAGTCTATGGCATACCACCGTGAATGTGCTCGATCCCTTTCTTCCTCCTTATATCCTCTAGGTTTTCTAAGTTTTTCTCCAGTAGAGCTAATAAATCTCCACATTAGGAAAGGATTTAATCTCAGGTCACCCAGAACTAGGACGTAATCATTATTAATTAACTAATTAATAGCACAATCATTTCTATTTCAGTGACTATACTACAATAGTAAATGAACGATGCAGTATGTAGTTGCCAGATCAGTTAATCTTTCTAATTCTTCTCCACTCTCTTTTTTCATAACCTAGTCCTCGTTTTTTTCTCTACTTGATTACTAAATTTACTTAAAACTATGTATCTCCCAACTTACACACAGCAAGTGACATATCCTGAGAATCTGCCTCTCTGGCAATTTGTAATTCCTGCTAGAGAAGTGTCATTTAAGGGGCACCTGAGTGGCTCAGTCAGCTGGGACCAGTTCTTGGTCTCAGCTCAGGTCTTGATCTCAAGATTGTAAGTTCAAGCCCCACATTGGACTCCACGCTGGGTGTGGAGCCCACTTAAAAAAAAAAAAAAAAAAGAAAGAAATATCCTTTAAGGATTGAACCTAAGTTTCTTGAGGCTGGGATCTGTGTCTTTTTTTTTTTTAATTTTTATTTATTTATGATAGCCACACAGAGAGAGAGAGAGAGAGAGGCAGAGACATACGCAGAGGGAGAAGCAGGCTCCATGCACCGGGAGCCCGACGTGGGATTCGATTCCGGGTCTCCAGGATCGCGACCTGGGCCAAAGGCAGGCGCCAAACCGCTGCGCCACCCAGGGATCCCTGGGATCTGTGTCTTACAGTGACATTATATTTGCAGCTCCTGAAGTGCTATGAATTAAGAGGACAACTGAGGGAGCGGATACGTAGATGAATGGATGGAACCAGGGATAGATGAGTGGGTAGATGAGAAGGATGCTCTGAAATTTGAACTTGACATATGAAATCAAAGGTTCAAAAATTTAAGAAGCTCAAGGAGCGTGAAAGACCTCAAAAATAATGATAAAAGATAAAAGCAGCCAGTGAGAGATACCACATGCAGATTCCTTAGAAAAGCAAAGCCCATGACAAACCATTAAGTTTCCAATACTTTCTCTTTCAAGGTAGAGGACTAAGGCCATATATTGCCTCTTTCCAAAGTTTTCAGCTGTGAAAATTAGTCCACCTTCCAAACATGGTTGGAATACATGAGCTGTCCATCTGCCTCCTTTGCTATTTATTTGGAAAGATTATGCTCAGAGTCATTAGGAAAGTAATTCTCTCTTGATTTTTCAAGAAAATTCCCAGATGTGACCTGCACATTGATAACAGAGAATTTAGTTTGCTGGCAAGAGCCAAATTGGATTTGGTTGTATTTGCTGTACTCTTTTCTTATTTCAAGGACAAATTCAAATGCCTTCTTTCCTTCTGTCCATGACTGTGACTCTGATGGGAAACTCCATCGAAATAGAAACATTTTTTAGGTGGCAGAAATTCCAACTGACAAATATTGTTTAAAAATCCACCTGTGAGATCCAAGTATCAAATTCAGCCCTGAAGCCTTATATCTAGGAACGTAGGCTCAATCTCTTGATCTCTCCCTCAATAATACTACCCTAGAGAGGCTGAGTGATTATGCAAATCAGATGCTGTAAATGAAATCACTTTGTTTAAAATGACCAGTTCTGTAGTGGGATTTAATCACTTGAACCCTGGCATTATTTAAACACCAGACAGCACGATCCAATGGTACAAACTGTCAATCATGTACCATACCGCATCTATTAATGTCGCCTGGATGATGCTTTGCCCTGAAGTAATGATAATAAATTTCAATTAGTTAAATACAAATGATGGGCCTTATTTGTTAAAGTAATTTCAGATGAGAGAAAGAAATTATTATGAAATATATGTTGTCACATAAATTTGCATTTTGACCAAACACTGGGCTGTGTGTGGGAGTCAAGGACAATATTAATAGATTCTCTTTAACTCGAGTACAAGTAGTGAAGTCAGAAACTTTGGCCCAGGAGATAAGCTTCTGAAATAACTCCCAAAGTACATATAAAATGGCCACCACAGAAGCAAGAGTGTGATGGGATTTCAACTTAAACTTTCTCCTAAAATAGTTGATAGAATTCAAGGAACAGAACTACATCACAGGGATTTCAGAAAAATGAAGCATTTTAAGGAAAACTGGAAGGGTATTTGCAAACACGGAAATAGTCCTGTTGGGCTGGTAGGATTAGGGACGGTTTTGTTTTCTTTTATTCCTTCCAATTTTATGAATTGTTGTAATAAAAAGAAGATGGCTCAATTGTGTTCTTAGGTCTAGGGTTTGATTGATTAAGTCAGAGTGCTCTGGGCATCTGCTTTTCCCCTGAAATGGTCTGCTGTTTGCAGAAGCTGTTTTTGGGTTTTTATTAAGGCCTGGAGGAAAGGAGTGTGTGTGTGTGTGTATGTGTGTGTGCGTGTGTGTGTACTGTTCTTTCTTATAATTCTGTCCTATTTTACTGTAGAAGGAAGGTATTTTCTTTGTACACATTCTCTCTCTCTTGTGCTCTCTCGCTCTCTCCCCCACCCCCTTGCCTACTCTCTAGGACAATTTACTGAGAGAAATCTCCAGTCAATGAAAGATTCCCTGGTTACAAGTAATTATGTTTTCCTGTTCTATGTCATTGTCTCTACATTTGTAAGAACAATATCAAATTCTGGAGAAGTACACATGACTGCTACATCCTTCAGCAAACTTTCTAAAGCTTATTAGTAGGTTAAAAGGATTTTTCAGTCACTTGCAAAGGCAATAAAAACACAGCACTTTGTGTTTGTAGTATAGGTCCTCTCCAAATATCATTCTAAGATGATAAATTATGGCCTTAAATTTTAAAATAACATTGAGAGAGTAGATAGCATTGAATAATGGATAAAGTAGGAAATATGTATTCAAGTTCTGATTTTGCTATTCTTAGTCTCCAAGCAGATTTTTGACTCGGTTTCTGCATCTGTGCAATGGCCAAAATGTTCTTAGGCTGTCTGTGTCAGAGGACCAACATGAAAATGCTTTACAAGGGTTGGCTGTTACTGATGTTTTATGCAGGGGGCTTTCTTTCTTTCTTTCTTTCTTTCTTTCTTTCTTTCTTTCTTTCTTTCTTTCTTTCTTCTTTCTTTCTCTTTCTTCCTATTTTTTCTGTCTCTGCATATCACAAAGCAGAATTTTCAGCTCTTCTCTCCAAGAATAGGTCCTGTTCATCATCACTCACTTTAGCACATGCCCTAGCCTAGAAAACAAAGTGTATCATTTCCCCTAGTGTTGGTATTCACAGACATGGACCTACATGCAATCAGAGACCCCCTAAGCTGCCGAGAGAATGATTTTCAGCGACTCATGATGCTATTTGAAGCCAGAGGAATCATCTAAAGCCACTGTCTATGGCACTAAGTTTTTCCAAACAAGAGCTCCTTGCTGGCACTGGGCTGAATCACACTTGCACTATAAAATTCCATCCCACCAAAATGTCTCTGGAGAACCTTCAGTTCACTGTCATCTGTGGAAAATAGGAAGCCTGCATGAAGCCTTCTAAGTTCTTAATTCATTTGGCAGGATCTTGAAACAAGTCATAGTTAAGGGCAGAAATAGTGGAAAATGAACCCCAGGGTGACTTATGAAATATGTGAGCTTGCAGTTGCCTTGACATAAGGCTTCTTTATGGTCTGTCTTTTTGATTTGCCAATATTTTCCCTTAAGCATTCTGATGTGATTTTGTGGTTGTTGTTCACAGTGAAAGGTAGGGATTTCAGGGTATGGTTTCTTTCCCTTCAGAAATAAAGCCATGGAGGGGGTACCTGGGCAACTGAGTCGGTTAAGCAGGGAGCTCTTGATTTTTGGCTCAGGTCATGATCTCATAGACTGTGCAGTTGAGTCCCTTGTGGAGCTCTGTGTTCAGCGGGGAGTCAGCTTGAGAGTCTCTCCCTCTGTCCCTCCCCCACTCACTCACACACACACACACTCTCTCTATATATATATATATAGCCATGGGAACACAGAGTTCTTGGTCTATTCATAAGCCAGAGGAAACATTCTAACGGTATCTGAAATATCAGATGAGTCCCTGGGAGACAGGCGTGGGGGCCTGAGTACTGATGAGGAGAAGGGGATGCAGTGCAAAGATGCTCTGCAAACTGGGTAGGCCACCTTTAGGCAGGGTTTGTAAACAGGAGCCAAAGAACTGTCTGTGTTTAAAGACTAAATGAAACAGAAGCAAAACAAAGCAAAACAGTGAATGGAGATTTGGGTGAGGGCTAGGATGAGTTTCTCTACATTTGGGGCTCTTAAATTCTTCATGACCCTATAGGATTGTTGGATTTCTGAGGAGGGGGGGGGTAAAACTCCATAATTTCTCCATTAAAAATTGGCAAAACGGATCCATGTCTGCCCACATGAAACATATGGGGGGATAGATATTAATTTTATAATCACTCAGATTGATAACAATTATAAAATAGAAGGAGTACCACAAATGAGAGAAAACTGCAGGGAGCTAAAGTAATGTACACTCATTTCATGAACAGGTTTTGCAGTTACAGTTCAGTAAAAGATTTCCTTAGGACGTAGCCCTTCGGCCAAGCCCAGTAGGATCTCTTGAGGCATGGGAGAAGGAGAAACATCTCTGTAAGCTATAGGGAAAGCCAAAGTCCTCAGTATATGGCATTAGAGAGAAGATTCTGTGAGTAGCAGAATGATAAGGGAAGTTTTTGTCATGGATTACGCATTCCTAAGGACTGAGCGGGAATGTTTGGAAAGGAAGGGAATCTTGGGGAGGTGGGCAATGGCTCTTCCATTCCCCACCCCCTTCCTTTACAGTGGATGGAGCAAACCATTCTCCACATTTGCTGCGTCATTCTGAAGTTTATCTGGGATTTTCAGCTCTTGACCCTTACCCAGCCTGACCTTTTATCAGGAAGCACTAGAAACCCTTAGTGGTAGCTGTGAATACCCAGAGGGGTCTTGCTTCACTCCTCGAGAACTTGGGAAATGTAAAGAAATCAACCAAAAAGATACTTCTTAGGTGATATGAGGAATAGGGATTTGAGAGAGAGTGGCTGGTGGCTCCTGCTGCCAGAAAAGAGAACAAGTGACATTTCAGAGCTGGGGACCGAGAAGCCTGTAACTTGTAAAGATGAATCTCAGATTGTCCCAATGCACTTGGATGGTAGACATTTCATTGGTCTGGCCATCTGGGAGTTTTTTGCTTTAACGTACCCTTCAAAGAAGGGTCTGCTCCTGCTTTGCCCCAAATGGCAGCCACTTAGGAGCATGTGGCTATTGGGCACTTGAAATGGGGCTAGTCCAAGTTGTAAGTGCTGTGGGTCTAAAACATGCACTGGATTTCAAAAACTTAGCAGGAAAAAAAAGGCAGGGAAAGATCTTGTCACTAATTTACCAATTATTTTGTGAACTGACGATGCCCTGGATCAACTGGGTTAGACAAAACACCTCATTAAAAGGAACTTCTCCTTTTCCCCCTTTTCTTCCACGCAGTTACTAGAACGTTTAAAATCACATGCTCACAGCTGTGCCTCACCCTGTCTTTCTCCTGGGCAGCGCGAATCCAGTCACACACAACATCAGCTTCTCCATTTCATCGCTTGTCCCGTCCATAGTGACTTCCCCCACCACGCTGACAATGCCCCCCACACCACCACAAGGTAGAAGATGAGTAGGGGAAGCGAGGTGCTACTTGAGTCTTTATTCATTTCAATATGCTGCATTCTCCTCACCTCAACACCCGAAGACAGAGTGGAAACACGTTGTGTGGCCTGTCTAAACCTCAGGCTTCGGTGTCTGCTCCCTTGAAGTGCCCATCGATGGAGGGAGAGGACTGCTGCTGTTCTCTTGGCTCCCCTGAGCTCTTCATCTGCCTGGCATCCCAGACACTTGTGCATTGAGAATTGTTCCTGCCAGCTTTGCCTTTCACAGATGTAGCTTTGGGGAAGGACCTGCAACAGTTCTCAGGGCATCAGGGAAAAAAAGAGGCTCTGGGCCAGGATTTTTTTTTTTTTATTTCCAAGCACAGTGTTTACAAACGCAGCTGCGAAGAAGCGCGGAGCCATACACTTGCCACTTCTGTTCTCCTGGAGACTGGAAGAGGCCTCTCCCAGGGGAATCTGCATTTTGAGATGGAATTCTTCAAAGCTCCAAAAGCTTGCAGTATGAAAAAAAAAATGAGGCTCTAATGAGATCATTTCAAACCTGATGGCAGAGGGTGAAGACAATTTTGTCCCCTACTCCCTCTCCTTGTTGATTCAGCCCCAGAAAATGTCTTGAGTTAATCTTAAGATGACCTATTGGAAATAGATTTAGAGCAAAATTCTAAAGACATAGAGAGAGTTGGGTTGAGAGAGAGAAGCAGGCAGACCAGATCCTTACAGTTGAGTAAGGATCATCATTTCCTAAGTTCTGGCGTGGGCCCAGCCCCGATATAAGCGTTCATTCACCTAGGCCTCACAACAGTCCTTGAAGGAAAATACAAGTGTTACTTCCATTTTACAGAAGTGTAAGCTGAGGCAAGAGATCTTTATGCCGGTTGCTTGAAATCCTAAACTAATAAACAGCCAAGGCTCTGGATAGCTAGCTCCAGACCCAGTGACCGCCACAGTACACCGTCTCCCGTGTATGAAGGCTCAGAAGAAGTGAGCAAGCTTGGCTTCATCTGTCCATTAAATCAGGGAATTTAATCTCCCCTCATATAAATTCCAAAAACTGTATGTGCCTACAGACATTTTTGTAGCTTCTGAAATATTCATGCTCCTTCCTACACTTCATGCAAGGTTCTTAGAATGCCTCGGCCTCCCTCCATGTTGATGGAGAGGCTATTGTGAAAACTTCCCATATGTGATATTTTAATCTTCCAGACACTGTGGCCCTTTGAAATGTAAGTTTCTTATTTGTCATCATGTTTTCAGTTCCCTGGCTGGTGTCTGGCGTGTCACTGGTGTTCACTAGCCTCCCCTCCAAGTACTGAAGTAGAAATTAAGAGTTAATACTGTTCCTTTCCCAAAGAACTAAGGGGACAGTTACTCAACAGAAGATAATATGATTTATTATCTCTTACATAATCTTTTGAGTTCTTTTCACCTCAGAAACTTTAATTACCAATGGGCTAATCTTTCTCTAATTATTTGGACATAATTCTGATGTCACAGTCAAATAATTGGACTTGTAAATTTTAACAAGAATAACTGCAAGCAAGTAAATAAACTAAATAATGCAAACATTCCTATTTAACAGGCCTTCTTGGATTAAAAAGAAATATTTTTGGTAACTGATAATTTCAGAGAACCCATTATATTCTATTCATTGCATTTATCCTTCCTCAAAAAGCATAAAACAAGTGTTCATTTTTTATGAGTCAAAATTGCAACATGTATAAATAATTGGTTTTCAATGATGCATGCAAATAATATCAGAATTTGTTTTAAATGTAGAAGCAATTGTGGGATATAATTACAGTGTATGCAGTTCAACACCCTCTTGCTCATTAATATATATGGACCTTCTAATGGATGTTCATTGTTTCCTGGGAATCAAATCTGGCAGGTCAGATCCAAAGATAATTTCCCATGGTTGTCAAATGGATAATAGTCTCAAAGGCAAACCAATAGCCATATTTAAATCAACTACAACATTTAGAAGAGCAAGACCCCCTCAAAACCCAAACCCCTATTGGGTTAATGTTCAGAAAGTAATATTAATTATAGGGATATAAAATATGTTATATGAAGCTTACCTCTTCTCAGTTGACCCCTCTTCCTTCCATTTTAGAGGGTAATAGGCAAAAAGAGCATATTGGCTTTCGTTTTAGTGGTTGGGGATGGATTTTAAAAGTTTTTTGTATTTATATAACTTGTGTGCATGTTTGTGCGGCCCTACTCACAACCATTGCTGGCACCAATACAAAATTCAAAGTGATTTCTCAGTTTTGCAAATTTTTCCAACTTTGGCTTACTCACATTTGTAATTCTAAACTGCAATTAAAATTCTGTGGCTTTGTGCCATTTGCTCTGGAGCATTCCCTTTTGGGTAACCTGTGAAGATGGGGCAACGAATGAGTCCTTATAATCTCTGCTAAGCTAGCCAGGTTGGCTTCAAAGGCAGCTTTGGAAGTGAACGTGCGCAGGCTCAAAAACTCCTGGGCGCTGCCTGTCAGATTCCTTATATTACCCACCTCTGTGATCATCGCTGTCCTCCCCTCTAAGTTCATGTAACATGTCCGCTCAAGAGGGGTTGTCAGATGTAGAAGAGCAGGGATGGGGAAGATATTCCAGAGAGTGTGAACAACCTGTGCAAAGGCCAGAGAGAGAGAGATGGCACGTTTGAGGAGCCATGAGTAGGCTGGAAATGCTGGAGCATTGTTTGCATGTGAGGATGGGGCTAGAGCAGCAGGCTGAGATGGTGGAGACATGGGCATAGCATGTACCGCCACATCCAAGTCAATTGCAACCCTTAGAATAGCAGTTGAGGGCAACTCAATATTCCACCCTCGATTTGATTAGTACACAGGAAGAAATGTTAAGCATAAGGTTAGAAAATCTACTATGGAAAGCTTACCTCTTTTCGTTTGACCCCACCCCCTCCCCTTCTACTTTAGTGAGTAGAATTGACTAAAGGGTTTATTGGCTTTGCTTTAAATTCTGTTCTGGAAAGCAAGGCTGTTTGCTGAAATTTTTTGAAAAATGAGAGCAACATAATGAGTTTTTGGTTTCAGAAAAGACAAAGAGCATTCTAATGATGTAGTAGTGGAGTGAGCGAGTGTAAGAGGCGGGGTGGATGGATAGATATTTAAGATGTAGAAGTATCAGTGTCTGGTGACCTGATGAAGGGGTGAAACCCAAGTTGGAGGATGATAGTCACTGATCAAAGCAGGTATTGAGTATTCTTGTTATTATTAGGGAACAGATAAGGGCAAGGGGACTGACACAACAGAAGACAACGTAGTTTTATAGAGATAGTTGCATAGAACTCTCTCATGTGCACAGCCAGAAGAGGACAAAGGACAATACCGGTAAAAACAACAAACAATGTCTACCACCCAACCTGCAGAGATTCTGATTTAATTGGTCAGGATGGGTCTGGGAACTTTTTTTAAAAAATTGTGATTAAAAAATAATAATAATAAAAATAATAAAAAATTGTGATTAAGGGCAGCCTGGATGGCTCGGCAGTTTAGCACCGCCTTCAGCCCAGGGTGGGATCCTAGAGTCCCAGGATTGAGTCCCATGTCGGGCTCCCTGCATGGAGCCTACTTCTCCCTCTGCCTGCGTCTCTGCCTCTCTCTCTCTCTCTTCTGTCTCTCATGAATAAATAAATAAAATCTTAAAAAAATAAATAAAAATTTAAAAATTGTGATTAATAAAACATAATAGAAAGTCTACTCTCTTAACAGATTTGAAGTTTGCCCTACAGTGCTGCTAATTATATAGACATTGTCATACAGCAGAAATTTGTGGAACTTCTTGCATGACTCACTGAAGAGCAACTCCCCTATGCCCTTCCCCTAGTGCTGAGAACCACCCTTAGACTTCCTACTTCTATGAGTATGACTACTGTAGATAGTCTGTATAAGTAGAATTATGTAGTATTTGTCCCTCCACGCCTGGCTTATTTACTTAGCATAACGCCC
This sequence comes from Canis lupus dingo, assembly GCF_003254725.2. Lineage (NCBI taxonomy): Eukaryota > Metazoa > Chordata > Mammalia > Carnivora > Canidae > Canis > Canis lupus. The sequence continues at coordinate 47,307,083 of NC_064255.1, forward strand.
TTGAGTTTCATTCGTATTGTAGCACAAGACAGGACTTCCTTCTTTTTTAAGGCTGAATAATAATATTCCACTGTTTGTATGTATTCATTCATCTGCTGATGAACATTTAGGTTGCTTCCACGTCTTGGCCTTTGTAGACAATGTTGCAGTGAACACTGGAGTGCAAATATCTCTTTGAGATCCTGATTTCTTCTCAATGAATACCCAGAAGTGGGACTGTTGGGTCCCGTGGAAGTTCTATTTTGAATTTTTTGAGGAACATCTGTTTTCCATAATGGCTGTACCACCTACAACGTACTAAGTTTCAACTTCTCCACACCCTTGCCAATATTTGTTATTTCTGGCTTCTTAAAAAATTTAAAAGAGAGTTATAATGGCCATTCTAACGGGTATAAGGTGATAGCTCAGTGTGGTTTTGATTTGCCTTTCTCTGATGATTAGTGGGGTTCAATATCTTTTCATGTACCAGTTGGCCATTTGTATGTCTTTCTTGGAGAAATGTCTATTTAAGGTTTATGTGTGTGTGTGTGTGTGTGTGTGTGTGTGTGTGTGTGAGTTATTTGGGTCTTTTTGCTATTGACTTGTAAGAGTTCCTTATATACTTTCGTCATTAGCCTCTTCTCTGCTATATGATTTGAAGTATTTTCTCCTATTCTGTGTTTCTGTTTCATTTTGTGATTGTTTCCTTTGCTGTGAAGAAGCTTTTGACTTTTGTGCAGTCTCACCTATTTATTTTGTTATTATTGCCTGGGCTTCAGTGTCAGAGCCAAGAAATCATAGGCATTAGGTGCTTTTATAAAGCTCCTCTGGATGACTTCACTGTGCAGTCAAGAGACGCACTAGTCTAAATTATACCTTGCTATGACAAGTGGTTCCACTTGGCCATGAACATTCTCTTGGCCCAACAGGCTGGCGTTTAACCACGTTTATTGTCTATTTGCCATGGTGCCCCCTAGAGGGGGAGATAGATCTTCATTTCTGGATTGGATAAGGATGAAGGAGAGAAAGTGTAGTTTGAAAGAGCACATTCAATTCTGTTATCAGATTTTATTTCTTAATAATAATCTTTTTCATAACTTAAGCTAGAAAAAATAATGCTCAACAAAATCTTTTTTTACTCCTGAGATTCCGTGATTCTAAAGGGTGTGTGTGTATGTGTGTATTTTGTGTATACAAATTTAAGTCATTGGAGATGGTGTCTTCAACTGGATTTTTTTAAAGTGGTTTTAGAACTTTAGGAAAGCAGGTATAGCGAGTCTGTCTCTGATTGGGTCGGCATATGCATTCGTTCACGTAATATTTATTGAGTGCCTCTTAAGTGTCAGTGCCTTTGCTGAGCTTTTAGCTATATTGTTTCCAACCTACCAGGCCTGTGAGGTGGGTGTTATACCCATTTTACAGATAAAAGTGTGGCAGACAAGAGGGTCACACAGTTAAAAGGTGGCTGGGCTGTCAGTTCCATAAGGGCAGGGATTATGTGCTGTCTGCTACTGTCTCCCCAGTTTGAAGACAGCATCAATGCTGTAAGCAAGAACCCAAAATATATATGTGGGAGAGGCTGAGCTGAAGATGGGGTGTGGTTGTGGCAGCTGTCTGGAACTGCTGATTTTCCTTTATACCTAGACACCCTCCACTCTTCGTCTGCCTTGCCAGCCTTGCCTTCTCCCCTCTAAGTTTAGGGGAAGCTGTACCCCCTGCCCCACATTCCTACCCCAGGTGGCTTTGCAGGGCTGCATCTTTATGTGAGGCTGTGAGGGCCGTCAACTGGGTCCTTGAGCGTGCTGTGGGGAGGGCAATTTATTCATCCAGGAAATATCCATTCACATACTGAAATCTAGTTGATCTGGAAGGTTAGATGGGCACAATTATGACTGTGTGTCCACAGGCCAGGAACTCAAAAGCGTTTAGCAAAATATCATGCCACAGTACTGGTAGAGCAACAATCATGAAAGTGTTTAAGTGAAAATATATGGAAAGAAAAATATACAGAATGCCCTGTGTTAGCAAGGCTATTTTAACTTCATCCCTTAATTGAATTTATTTTCACTTGTATTTTAACAATCTTTGTGCTATTAAATGACACTGTTTCCAAAATATGCCTGATGAAATAAAAAATACTGCCTTGTTTCTACAGCTTAAATATGAAGGCTTCCAGGAAAAAAAAAAGAAGAAATGGAATATGCTTACTGTTTTCTATAATTTTTATTTTTATCATTTTAGAGCACTCAGAGGAGGATTTGGGAAATCGTCATGTCACTCTCTTAATAAAGCCACAGTGAGCACTTAATGCTGCTTCCACTTCCCACACACAAACTTTCTAATTATAAAAGGACCTTTTCAGACTTATTCAGGGCATATAATCTTATTTGCAGCTCCTAATTGGAGGACTGTGTTTGTTGAAAAGAACAGAAGTCTTCAGTCATTTAGAATAAAGCTGGCTCATCAACCCCTGTGGGAAGAAAAGAACTATTTATTTTATCCGTTAATCCCAAATACAAACACAATAAAGCTGTCTTTTCTAATAGTGACCTATTTCATGTTAAATTGGGATAGAGCTAGCTTTGCTCAATAAGACTATTGTGGTCAACAAAAAAGTCAATCTTATTAGGATTCCCATTGAATACCTTCCAATAACTTATCTTTTAAAATGCTGAACCCAAAGCCCAGTTGAATTCTTTATGTTGCCCGACACAAAATGCAAATCTGGAAGGGAAATAACCTCAACTAGTGAGCCCCATCTAGTGACAGGGAAGTAAACTGCTGGTCAAAAACCCGGGCTGTAATAATAATCCCGTATCTTTAACCTGAACCTTTAATCCTTCTATTTGTGCCCAGGCCAATTATGTTTTATTTCTCTCTCCCTCTCTCTCTCTCTTTCACCTTGACTCTTATTTCTGAGAATAGAGAATAACTTTTTATACTCAACAATTTTTTTCTTGATAACTTAAAATTCCAGCCTCTAAAAATATTAACATTGCTTAACACTAGCTGGATTTCCTCATTTATATTGAATTTTAACATGTGTGCAGTCACTTCTCTTGAATAGCATTACACAGCACTTATAGATTAAACTGTATTTGACATAAATAATATTATTAATTTATCAGTTTCATGTTGTCAGAAGACCACAAAGTTATGGGTTTTTTGTTGTTGTTGTTGTTGTTGTTTGTTTGCTTGTTTTACTTGTAAGAACTTTAGAGGAACAACACCAAGTCATAGAAAAATCCGGTGAGAGATCTAAGGGGATCACAGCTTTCAAAGTCTACTTTCTTGGGCAGTATCAACATTTGACAATTGTGCTGGCTTGACGGTTTCTTTTAGCTGACTACATTAGAAGTTAATTTTGGTATGTCTGCATTCCACATTTCTGCATTTCTTGACTTTCACTGTCACAATAACAAACATGTCAAAACTGCATAAGGCTGTGGTAGGGATCAGCTCCAATCACACATGGGAAGTGCTTTTGCTAATGATTCCACCCTATAAATGCAAACCTTCTTTGTTCCCAGAAAAAAACAAGTTGATAATAGCCATGTCATTTTTAAATGAAGTAGAACACATCCCTCAATTTATCTACACTTGAGTTACTTTCAAAACATCTTTCTATTAGCCTAGGTGCCCAAGCCCCAGAATCCGACCTAGGTATAGGAGTTTTCTGGACCATAGAGGAAAGAACAAAGGACTAGTTCAAGTCCTAATATTGCCATTTACTGGTTACATGGCCTTGGGAATGTCGAAGCTCCTGTCAAGGTGTCAGGGCTCAGGCTACCGGAGCAGATAATCCCTGTTCCTTCACCTCCCAGCTGTCGAGTTTTAGACAAAACGCTTCCCCAAGCTTCCACTTGCTCCATGTATCTCATGATATTTCCTTCATAGAGCTGGTAGGAGAACTGATTGAATAAAGTATGTGAAGCGCTGAGCTCAGGGTCTGGCACCCAACAGAGTGCTCAGTAAATATTATTACTTACAAAATGTAAGGACCAGTATCCACCTCTCAAGACCACCAAGAAGACTCAGTGAGGTGACGAACAGGAAAATGTTGGTCATCTCGAAGGCATTCTGTGTAATGGATTAGAACAAAGTTGGACCCTCTTTGAAGCTTCAAAGGAAAAAAGGAAAGTGGTTGTGATTAAAGAACATGAGGCTTTTACTGATCGGCCCAAGCTTTATGGGCTGAACAAAATATTTGTAGGTTGAATGATTTGTACCTTCAGCTTACATTCCAATTGGGATTGTAAATTTCTTTTTTTTTTTAAAGATTTTATTTATTTATTCATGAGAGATACAGAGACAGAGGCAGAGACATAGGCAGAGGGAGAAGCAGGCTCCCTGTGGGGAGCCCGATGTGGGACTCGATCCCGGGACCCTGGGATCAAGACCCGCGCCAAAGGCAGACACTCAACCAATGAGCTGCCCATGAGTCGCAAGGGATTATAAATTTCTGAAGAGACTAGAACAATAGAACTGAAAGGGAGATTGTATGATTCAGTTTCCTCATTTTTTTGTGGGAAAAAACCTAATGCCCTTTTCTTCCTCAGAGCTCTTTGTGCACTTGAGATTATTTAAGAATTTTAAATTATTTGTTTGGTGTCTGTCTTTACTTCTGGACAAGTAAGGCCCCCTTGAGGACAGGGGGCATATGTGTTTGGTCCACACTGTCGCTCAGCCACGGCTTAGTGCCCAGCGCAGTGTGCAGTACATCATCTACACGTGGTAATTACTGACCAGCTCCGAGATGTCATACACCAAGGAAGAGGAGGGCATGACTTTGCAAGGAGGAAAAGCTGCACTTCTCTGGTTCACTTCCTATGTGACCCTAAGGAAGTTACTTAGCCTCTCTGATCCTCAGTTGCATGATCTGTAAAACAGGACTGATAATGCCAGAGTCTGTTTCATGGGGTTGTTGCAGAGATTAATGAGCTAATTCACGGAAAGTGCCTGAAACATTGTAATTCGATTAATTTATCTAAATGCCTGAGATAACAAAGCCAATTAGAAAGAGTTCTGGAACCAGAATCTTAACCTACATCTTGCTCTTGATTTTTATTCCTCCAGTACTCCCTCAGTCCCCTGCCACTTTCCAAAAGCATTAGCCTACCCGACAAAATTAGTGACACAAAATAAAGCATTGGGTCTTTCACGTAGAGGTGCTGGGGTCACTCAAAGTACTACAGCAATCTTCAGGAACGCATTCGAACGGTGGTAAAGAGCTTATTATTGCTAATAACCTCCCAGTGTCTAAAACACGGAGCTGAACAGAGAATTTCATATTTTGCTCTAACAGTTGGTCCTTAAGGGTTTGACTATCAGATGCAGACATGGCTGCATTATGAAATGGCATGTTTAAAAATATCTCTGTGACTCCCTCTTAGATGACTTTGAGCAAGTGAACTAACTGTTAGCCTCCTGGAAGATTAGATGTCAAGATAATTAGCCTCCTGCCATGTGGACTATCTATTTTTTCCCCCTAAATCTCTTTCTCCTTTCTTCCCTTTGCCTCTTAGTTGACACAACTCATTATTACTTTATGCCTGCATTCTTCAATTTCATTTCCGTGCACTCGTAAACCTCCTCCTTTTCGTGACTAATCACAGCTAACACTCTAGTCACACCCTTAACTTGGGTGTTAAATTTTACAATTCGGTGTGTATCCAAATATCTCAGAAAAGCAAAGAGTGGGTTAGGCAGGTAAACCGGATGTGGAGCAATGCTGAGGGTAGCCCATCCTCCTCTCTCTTGCTGGTCTTCAAGAGTCCTGGTGCCGGGGAACAACGTGAAATGCATGTTTTCTGATTTCACCTCACGAGCAGGGTCTGTGAATAATTTCTTCTTTCATTGCTGAACGTTGGGGGTCCGTGAACTTTCCCATTTCATTATTCCAAACGACCCAGACCTGGCCTTATGCAACTGGGGAGTAACTTTTTCTTTTTCTCTCTTGTCAATGGAGCCAGTGAAAAGCTGGACTAAAAGGAATAAGGCGGAATGGGGAATTATCCAAAGGAGCCAAACAATTACAGAAACCTCTGGCTGGAAGAACCTTGTAAGGCTATCTGTCCACCTACCTGCACTTCCGTCTTGCCCCACACCAGGCCCACAGGTAGTTTTGACTCCTATTTCAAAAGAACACACAGGATACCAGGTCTTTGCCCTCCATTTCAGAAAGTTCTTCATTTATGCAGCCTAATACCATTTCCCCTCCAGTTCAGATTTTTTTCCTTCCACTGTCAAGCAGAAGAGTAGGTTAGTTTCATGCCACCTGGAAGTATAGATGTCCCCCAGGTAGAAAGGTGAGATTATTTAACACCCCCCCCCCCCCCCCCCCCCCCCGCCCCGCAGCTGCCTTTCCTGCCCATGACCTATGGAGTTTGCTCTCCAGCTTGCTGGGCATTGCCATAGTTTGATTAATTGTGGAAAGTCCAAGATTCCTTGAAAATATTCTTGAACTGAACCAGTGTTAGAAGTAGAAAAAAGAGAAAAAGAGGACAAGGAAATTTTTCCTTCTTTTTCTCTTTCCTCTGCCAACATCATGGCACCACTCCTCAGACGCTGACTACTTCCCCCCAGATTCCCCCGACTCCACCTTCCCAGCTTGGAGATGGTGAGACATGATCCAAGACCAGTCCCTCTGCTCCTAGCTTTGTGCTTGGCTCCATCCCCAATCCAGGTCTTCTAAAAACTCTAAGGAAGGGCCTGGATCCTAAGAGTTATCGAAGATTCATTTAGACCCAAGAGTTATTCCCTGGAGACCTAAAACTTGCAGGGAAGTCTTCCTACCCTACTCCCACCTACAATCTTGCATATAGGTCCTTTTTTTCTTTTTTTTAATTCTGAGCATGACTTATTAGATAGTGACTGGCTGAGTGGTTTTTGACATGCACCTATCTTAGTTTTGTACACCAGCAATCGGTCGGTTGAACTTAGGTGGTCTGGTAACACACGTAATAAAAAGAGCACTTGTTAGGGGGTCAGGCCAACCTTGGTCTGATGCTTTATTTCATTTGCTATAGAATGGCTTTTGTCAATCTGCTGCTTCCTTAGGTATAAAATGGAGCTAATAGCAATTTCAGGGCTTGATACCAGGATTAAAGAGAGAGTTAACTTATGCCAAGCCCCCAGCACAGTGCTTCACATGTACTAGTTGCTTCAAACGTGTCTCTCTCCTCCACTGGCTACAGGGGCAGCTATCTAGCACCATAAGCATCCATTGGCTTTCTCTGTCAAACTGAGCTGCCTTCCTAGCAATGTTCACTGCAACTGTTAAGAGCGGACCAGTGCCAGTAAACTACATGGTAAAGATCCCCATTTTGTCCCTGCTCCCGCTCTGTGCCCAGTACTGTGCTAGGTGTTGGGGATAGCAGGGCAGCCAGACTCATGGTCTTTGGTCTTAGGGAGCTCACAGCATAAAAGCGGTAACAATAGCAGACCCATATAAGACCCCTTAGGAGCATCTAAGCCCAGAGCCATAGCAGGATTAGATTAAGATCTCAGAAGACCTAAGCACTAAGAAGATTATGGGGCTGCCACCCCCGGATATAATTAAAAATAAAAATGGTACTAAGCCATAATTAAGTGTAAAGAAGCAGAACAATGTTCTGATGTTTTCCCCACTGGGATGACAGTCTTAGTGTTTCTTTTGAAATACCAAGTTTCAAATTCTTTCCTCCATCTGCCCCTCCTCCCCTCTTGTGCTCTCTCTCTCTCTCTCAAATAAAAAACCAAAAAACAAAGATGTTTTTTGATCCTAATGCTCAGAGAATGGATCCAAAGGTAGGCTGAGAACAGAGAAGTCAGGGGTCTTGATGATTCACGGACTACATGACAAATCCCACAAATGATGGAAAAGTGATTGTATGTTTTGAGACAAGGTTAAATCACCTTTTTAAAAGTTGAAATTTGGGCAGCCCAGGTGGCTTAGTGGTTTAGCGCTGCCTTCCACCCAGGGCGTGATCCTGGAGTCCTGAGATGGGGTCCCACATCAGGCTCCCTGCATGGAGCCTGCTCCTCCCTCTGCCTGTGTCTCTGTCTCTGTCTCTCTGTCTCTGTCTCTCATAAATAAATAAATAAATAAAATCTAAAAAAAAGTTGAAATTCATTCCAAACATATGGAATTTTTTTTGGAGGGGATGGACTTTTCACAAATGGGATGAGAGAGAGGTTATATTTAGATTAGCAAGTTGTAGATTATATGTTGGGTCCTAAGAGGTGACCTCACGACTAACTTGCGGCTTTTTACTCTACAATCATTGAGACAAATTACCAGGGATGATGGTGACAGGAGACGTGTGCCAGGATGCAGAGACACTTGTCTTTCACGGTTCTTTCCTTTCTTTGGTGGAGGACATTCTCTCTGAAGGACACAGACTGGCACTAAGGAAGGTTAGCAGTACCTGGTGAAGCTTACCTGAAGATCAGCTAACAACCCTCACTTGGAGTCACCTTTCTACTACAAATCAGAGAGAGAAGCACCAGGAAAGGCCCAGCAACCCTGACAGAGAACTTTCTCAAGCAGGGATGCAAACAATTTACATAGCCACCGTAAATAGTCAATAAAATTCATTTTATAGTCCATCTACTTAGATTTCCTTTATGTCCTGGTCTGTTTCAAACATGCATTTTTCTTTCGAATCGTTAGGCAATAAAGAGTCAAACCATTTATCAACCAGTGTCTTAGAATTCCTTTAACATGTTTTACCATTTTCAGGAAATACTATGGCTTCTATAATTAATCTCCCAGTAGAAGCTGTTTGAGCAAGATTCCAGTCCAGCAGAAAGAAAAGTCTTTTCTTCATGGGAGTTTTTTGGTTCTCGTGAGTGGAAACGTTCAGAAACAGATGCTGGTCATATTATCACATATTGCAAACTGTTCGTTTCAGATAACAGAGGGGAAAAACACAATAGCGTACATATAGTCTCACTCTCAAAAAACTGTCTTGTGACTGAGCTGGTGTTAAGTGGGCCCCACAAACAACTCAGTGTTGTGCTGTTTCAGAGAAACTCTCCCGTGCAAGACTGGCTTTCCACAGTTGTCACACCAGGTTGGAGACCAGAACCCTGGGCTGGAGGAGTGGGAGGGTTTCCCACCTGCAGAACCATCGGCCCTGGCCGTCTTGGCATTCAGAAGACCAGCTGGCCCTTAGCACTATCCATGTAGCAGGCCACGTTCTAAACAACTACACGTATGTTTGCTCTTTCAATCTTCATGGCAACTCTATGAGGAGAGGTACTGATAGGATCTCAATGCTCAGGTAACTTGCCAAGGGCACACTTTCCAAGAGGTGAGTCTACGAGCCAAGCCCTGTAGTGTCTGGGACGCAACCTGGCACCTCCACTTCTCACCAGGCATTTGCTCTGGCAGGAGACAGGCTCATCCAGGCCTCGGCTCTGCAGGAGAGGAAATGCGAGGCACACGGATGCCAAAAGACTTGCCAAAAAGTCAGGTTCAAGAGGCCAGGAGCTCATTCTTTGCCTCTTAGACCCGTATCCTACATTTCAGCCATGTATTCTGTTTGTTTGTTTTTTTTTTTTCTCTTTGTGGAAAATAAAAAAAGAAGATAAAATCAAGAAGTCCAAACATGTTGTTTTATTTCTGGCTATGACTTGTCCTCCTGGATCATAGGAAAGAAAGGGCAGAAAGCTTCATTGGCCCATATCACTGAGTAGAGCAAACTCCACTCCAGACCTGGGTTCTTCCCCAAAACAGCTGTGGGGTTTTCCTAGAAGGCAAACAGGTGATTGGTTTGGCTTCCCACCTAAATGGAAGGTTTTGAAATGGTCTAATCTCATCCTTAGAGAGGTTAATAACAAATATTGGGAAGTGCTCCTATATTCAGGGTGTATACAAAGGCTCTAGAAAAACATTTGACTCTGGATGATCTCCAGAAGAATGTTCTGGGTTTCTCCAAAACATTTGATGGGACAATTATATTTGACTCTCTAGTGTTAAGGTTACATTTTTTTCTGTTTGTTTCATTTTGGTTTTTAAACAGAGTCATACTGGGGCTCAGGTGGCTTTTGTGGGCCAATCTGACCCCCAGATCAAGCTCATTCTGAAGACACTGGAGCATCATTATTTTATTTGCATGACAACCTGATACACTTTCTGAAGTATTTCTTCCCACATGAGTGGAAATTTGGTTGTGATGAGACCACAGGCAATGCAGTGCACAGGTTGGACTCCATCTCTAACAATGTCATTTGATTAAACAGGCAATCATCTTCCTGCGAGGAAAATCTTGAGTCATCTGAATGCCCATCTGTATTCATCAGAGTTCCAGTAAACAGGAAGATGGCCCATAGCCAATGGATATTTAGGGAGTTTAATAACGGGGCCATTTACAAAGATGGGGACAGGTTTAGGGAGACACAATGAGAGATGGCTCAGTGCCCCAAGCTAGCACCACTGAGGAACCATCACCTTAACAGGAACAGTTAAGGAAACCAGAAAGAGAGCGATGTGGGGAGATCCACGTGAGAGGAGCTATAGGTTCTAAGAGGGACACAGTAACCCCCAGTGGATGTACATGGAGGGAGAAGTGAATAAATACTACAGCTGCAACTCTCCTCCTCTCTGGTTGGGTTGGCCAAACCCAACCAGAGAGCAAGGCCGCCTACAGATGCAGACCTCAGGGGACAGTTGACAGGAACCCAGTGCAGGGAGAGGGGACAGTGGGAAGACGCTTTGCTCATGGTTTCATTAAGAACAATAACATCTGCATACTCTCTTGCTATGACATGAGTAGTTTAATAAAGATGTGAATAAGGGGGAAACCCCCTCTGCATATATGAAATTAGGGAGCCAGTTTATCCTTAGGGCAGAAATCAGTGCTGTAAATTCCTCATTGTGTTTTAGGAGTCAGAACTGGATGCACCCAAAGGTCTCAGAAATATGAACCTCAAAACAGGCCTCTAATAATTGGCAAAAGAGAATCAGTGGAAAACTATTCCCGGCAGGACTGTGGTCACAGTCAAAATTAACTGGGAACATAAGTTTAAGAAAGAGGTTCATGGGAGTTTCAAATTATTGGCATACACTCTGCAGGCCCCTCTTGCATTGAGAGGCCCATATTTTAATGGAATAAATAAAGCCTGGTTTTGTTTTGTCCTACATTGTTTTGTCTGGTTTCTCTTAGGAGTTTAGACAAAAGGCCAACCAGAAAGAGGAGAGATGGGGAAATCTGAAGAACCATCCTGGGGCATTTTAGAATGTCAAGGACTCCAGAAGTCAATAAGGATGTAAAGCGATCATGGTGAACCTAGTTTCCAATCACGTGGTAAGAGCCAGGCAGTGTTTGGGTAAGAACATGATACGGTGCTGGAAGCAAAAGCTTTAGAGTCGAGCTATTAGCTGTGTGACCTTGAGCAAGTTTGAGAACCTACAGAAGCCTCAGTTTCCCACTCAGGGAAATGGGGACACTGTCTGCCTCTCCTAGGGTTGCTTCATGGATTAAATGAGATCACGTATTTAAAATGCTCGAAACGGTATCTAGCCCATAACTGGTGTTCAACAAATGGTATATATGTGTCTGTAAACTTACTTAGATCCATGGACATATATGTGCATCTCTGTTTCTCCGAGAACCATCTGGTCTTAATGATGGATGGGAGTGGTCATGATTGGTCACAGGGTCCTTTGGTTGTGAGAACTCAGAGTGTGACAAAAGGGTCTTCATTCTTTCTCTTCCTATGTACCCCCCTCCAAAAATATACATAGTTAGGCTAGCTCTCTCTTTCCAGCTGTGTTCCGAAATTCTTTCTGACCATGTACCCTGACACACGTATACCCATATATGTGCTCTAGAGACTTTTTTCTTTAAAAATTTCTGATCGGATAATTAATTATACACTCATTAATTTATTTAAAAACATCCAGAATTTAGGGTAGCATAACAAAGTCTCAGATGCTCCATTTCTCTTTCACCCCACTCTCCTCTCAGAAACTGCTTTATTATGGAAATGACTCTTTTCCCCAAAGGTCTTGTACGATAGGGAGCACAGAGATGAGGAAATTTTGTTTCTGGCACTTTATTTTGGCTAGAACGGAATTAAAGATTTCAATTTAGTGGCTATATTTGCTTGTTTCCCTTATTACTGACTAGAGAATTCACCTTAGTCTCTTTGTGACCATTGGTTTAAAGATGTTATGTATTTTTTCACTTTTTAAAGAGATTTTAAAATGTTTGCTTCGGTGACTAAAGCAAACACAAAAGGTTCCACAATCTGCCCAGGCCTTAGAAATTTCACTCTTGGGCCCATATCCTTGAAAGGTATTGACCCCTACAAGCAGCTAATAATGTAAAAGTTGACAGGCTGGTTTAACCTTTTAATTGTATTCTGTGGATCATGCATTTGACCTTCTGGAGACAACTTGATGAGTTCCTGCCATATTAATTACTCCATGCTGTTTTGCAGTGAACCTTTTACAATTCAAACCTAGTGGATGAATGCATGAACCTTCCTAGGCTCCAGGGAAGAAGCCGGAATGGCAATTTAAAAGTACCCAACAGGATTTTCCTCTACTGGGCTTGTTTTCTTTCCCCAAAATGATGAATAGACACCTCTGGAATGGTATTTATTGTACTGTGCTACCTCTTGCAAATTTTTGACACTTTTTTTTTTCCCTAAAATATCTTTGAAACTACCAGACCTTATCTGGAATAACTGCTTTCAATTACTATGTGTTCTATAATCAATACAGTCATTACTACGCAACACTATCTCTGACACCCGAGTCTTCTTTGGCTTAAGCATCGTTAATGAGATCTAACGTGCAAAGTTTCATTTAATTTTCCACTCCCAAATAGTCTTCATCTGAGTTTGGATTTTGTCTTCCTGATGCATTAGACAATAGTCCTAATTATACTGCAAGATCTCCCTCCCACCCTGTTTGTTAGCCTCCAGGAAGTTTAAGCTTTCCTTCTTCCTCTCCTTTATAGGGAGCAGGAAGTCATCCGTGTGGTCATTTTCATCACCCTGTGCTCAGGCTTCTTCAGGGAATATTTTGAGCCCTTTCAAGAGTAGACCTGAGCATTTCCAATTGCTGAGTTTGGAAGGCTGCTTACATCCCAGCCTGTCCTTATGCACCATGTAAGAGTATTAAACTGCAAGTCTTATGTGCCAAACCTGGATTCGAGAATCCAACTTTTCCCTGCTTCCTGTCTCCCCTCGTTACTTAGGTTTGTTTGTTTGTTTTTACTTATTCATGAGAAACACAGAAAGAGCGGTAGAGACACAGGCAGGGAGAAGCAGACTCCCTGTGGGGAGCCCGATGTGAGACTCCCAGGACCCCGGGATTGCAACCTGAGCCAAAGGCAGATGCTCAACCACTGAGCCACCCAGGCGGTCTTTTGATGCAACAACTCTCTCTAGCTGTACTTTCTTAGATGACAAAATGTGATTGGATGGGAGTCAAATATCTGGAGGGACTCCCAGGTCTGCCATTTACATCCCATGTTTCTCTATTTATGGGTATGTGTATTGAGTGCATGCTTTGTGCCAGGCACTGTGTAAAGCAATTCACGCTTAATCCACACAGCAATCCGAGGGAAGGCTACTAGGCTACTAGAATGGCTATTTTGCCTAGATGAGAAATAGCTCAGTTTAAATAGTCATTGAATCAGGTTTAAATAATTGCCCTGGGTTAGTGTTAGTGGACCTGAAATTAATACATAGCTTTTTCTGACTCCAGAGTATGTGCTTTAAACCACTACATGTGAAAATCTCACGAACTTCGCCAAAGCGCTTGGCTTTTTGGCAGCCGTCCTGTGTGCATTGAGAGGCAGTGAATGAGAACTCAAGCTGGAGCCAGACTGGCTGCATTTGAAATGTGTCCCCTTCACTTACTGGTTGTGTGACATTGGACAAGTGACTTTATCTTTCCACACTTTGGTTATCTCATCTATGAAATGGGGATAAAAATATTATAACGCCAAATTCCTTGGGCCGCACGGACGATTAGATTCATGTAAAACATTTAGGTCAGTCCTGACATATATTAGGTGCTCTTTAAAAGCAACAATAAGTGGCACACCTGGGTGCCTCAGCGGTTGAGCGCCTGCCTTCAACCCAGGGCGTGATCCTGGAGAACTGGGATCAAGTCCCACATCGGGCTCCCTGCATGGAGCCTGCTTCTCCCTCTGCCTGTGCCTCTACCTCTGTGTGTGTGTCTCTCATGAATAAATAAATAAAATCTTTTAATAAATAAATAAAATCTTTAAAAAAAGCAACAGTAAGAAAACAGCTCAATAACATTAGCAACTATTGATGTGATTGCCTTATTTGTCAAAAAAGAAGTAGAGAGGAGCAACTGTGTCTACCCTAATTGATTGCTGTAAGGAGACTTGGTGAGCCCTTGAAAGTCTGAGGTTCTCTGCGATTGAATATTACTGATAAAATCCTCTTATTCCTCAGCCTAGGACACAATGGTGAAAGAGGGTTTGGGGAGGTTTGTTTGGGTGTAGAAACTAGGTGTGGTATCTAAACAGTCGAAAGGATAAGTCTTGCCCTTAATCCCCCCGCAAAAAGTGTGTGGCTATGCCTCTGTAAGCAGGAGAGGGAATTAGGAAGTCTGGGTTCTATCAACCTGAGCTTGGGGCTTATTATCCAAAACTGGGTAATTAACATATCCAAAGCTCAAGCTCATTGTCCTTTCTATGAAGAGTAGGATACTTTATCTCTGCAACCTAGTTTCGGAGAAAGCTTAGGAAGCAGAAAATGAAGTTAAAAATTAAAAGGACAATAATAGTTTTATATCACCAAATGGACTCTCCTCCAGGCAACAGGAAGTGGATGGGGCCAAATCAGATAGGTAGTTACTAGGGAAAAATTAAATGGATACCTAGCAATCAGTAGGATGCTTACCGTGGGCAAGAAGTTGTGTTTGACATGATACAAAGATGTATGAGAAACAAAGTCTTGCCTTAAAGGGGACGTGATTTACTTAGTGGGCAAGATATAAAAAGATAATTAATAATAGAGGAGTTTCTGTACCAGATGAGTAGTGTAAACCAAGAGGCTATAGGCCAAATTTTCCCATTATAAACACCTGCTACACAATTTAATTATGTGCAGCTTTTGTATTATAGGATTTGGTTGAACTAATTTGCTCTCAATCTTCAAAGGTATGTAAACATTTAAGTAGAATTCCTAAGATTTAACCTAAACTCACATTTGAAAGTTAATTTTAGCCCCTCTGGGAATTTTAGACACCTCTGAGAACCTATCAAAAACTCTGAAGTATCTCCTGGAAATGGCACAAAACCCCACAGTCTGCATATAAGTGTAGAAGGTTGATGGATCCCCCTAAAATCCATCTGTGAATCCCCACGTTAAAAACAACCCTGCTCTAAGAATGTGAGAACAACTACCATTATAGAAACTAAATTATCTGTTCTTTCCCAAATCTTTAGATCTCAGTTACATCTTTGTTAGCTTTTGCTATTTTAAATAAGGCTATAGTTGGGGCATGTGGGTGGCTCAGTTGGTCAAGTGTCTAACTCTTGGTTTTGGCTTAGGTCATGATCTCAGGGTCATAGGATGGATCCTCGCATCCGGTTCCGCACTCAGCGGGGAGCCTGCTGGAGATTCTCTCCTTCTCCTTTGTCCCTCACCCCACTCTCAACAACAAAATGAAGACCACATTTTCCATACTTTCCAAGAGTTGCCATGTCTCTAAGTTCTGGATAACGAACGTAGATGAAAGTGTTTTAAATCTACTTCTGGAACCCTCAATAGACAGCTTGGGAGTACCCTTTGCTTCTCCTTTACCAATTCCTCTATCCAGCTGCTCGGGACAGGAATCTGATGGCTAGAGTGCCTTCTTGGGCTATAAGATGAGGGACACATCCTGGGAACCACAGATCTGAAAGATGGAAGGAGCCTGGATCCCTAAGGAGCAGGGAAGAGTGTCCCCATAGTAGTTCTGAATACTATCTTCTGGACTTTGACATTCCTGTCATTTAAGTTGCTATTTGTAGCTTGTCTATTACTTGTACCTGAACCTAATTCTAATTTGCAGATATAATCCGTCGCATTTGGAGGCTGCTATCTCCTGACTTCCTGGTATCCGCCGTTGCTAATGAGAAGAATAATCTGTCTTCGATTTCTGGTAGGTTTAAGATGGCCTCTCTATTTTACAGTTTCTCCTCACTGCATATACATGTAGGTTTCTTATCATCTTTTCTGTTTTTCCCTCTCCTAGGCCTCTCTTCCTTTTTTAGTCCTGAGCCAGTTCCTCAGCCATGTCCTCCTTGAATGTTGCATCTCCACTCTTCCCCAGCCTCTTCTGAAACCCCTATTCAAAATACGTTGAGGGGTGCCTAGGTGGTGCAGTCAGTGGGGCCCCCAACTCTTAGTTTCAGCTTAGGTTGTGATCTCAGGGTTGTGGGATGGAGCCCTGCATTGGGCTCTGTGCTCAATGTGGAGTCGGCTCGAGATTCTCTCTGCCTCTCTCTCTGCCCTTTTCTCCCACATGTACTCTCTCTCTCTCAAATAAATAAAAATAAATCTTTAAAAAATATGTATGTTGAAGCCTCCCAATCAAAATATCATGTGCCTCAACAGCACGTATAGCCATGTTTAAATGTCTATACATGCTGCTCTTGAATTTTATCTTCTAAATGCCCTCTTGGTGGATAAACTTGAGTTTATTCTATCCATTGAATTTTTTCATGGCATTTTTTTCTCCTGGCATTTCTTGTAGATAACATAGAGTTGAATCTTGTTTGTTTGTTTGTTTGTTTCCACTTGGACAATCTCTTGCTCTTAATTACTGTATTTAGAGCACTCAAATTTAAAGCGATTATTGACATAGTTGGATTAATACCAATCATGTTTGTGACTCTCTTTGATTTGTTGGGTTTTTTTCCTTCTCTTTTCTTTCTGCCTTCTCTGGTTTCAACTGAGCAGTTTATATGATTCAATTTTATCTCCTCTCGGCGTAGCGACTATATTTCCTTTAAAAAAAATTAGTGGTTGCCTACAGTTTACAGTATAATTTTTAAACTAATGTAAGTCCATCTTCAAATAACACTATACTGCCTTTGGTGTAGCATACATACTTTATCGGAAAACCAAATAAGTCAAAAAGTCACACCTACATGAAGAAATGAAGAATGTCAGAGAAGGAAAAAATAAAGCTAAAATAAAATATTTGATTTTTCTTATTTTTAATCTAAAAGATAACCTTATTTGAAGGCATAGCAAACATGTGTTGGATAATTATAACAATATGAACTTTTTGACTTGCATAGTTTTCCTTCTCTCCAAAGAACTTGTAACATTCCTTATGGGATAGGTCTGCTAGTGGTGAATTCCCTCAGTTTTGTCTGAGAAAATCTTTATTTCCCCTTTACTTTTGAAGTATAATCTCCCCGGAAATAAAACTGTAGGTTGGTGAGTTTTTGGTTCCTTTCAATGCTTTAAATATTTCACACTAGTCTCTTCTTTACAGGGCTTATGATAAGAATTTGTTGTAATTTCCATCCTTGTTCCTCTCTAGGTAAGTTATACTTTTTCTCTGACTTCTTTCAAGATTTTCTCTTTGTCTTTGGTTTTCTATAACTTATATATGCTGTGCCTAACTGTCGTCCTTCTTGTATTTATCCTGCTTGGCATTCTCTGAGTTTCTTAGACCTGTGGTTTGATGTCTGTCATTAATTTTATCAATTTCTCTTCTATTATGACTTCAAGCATTTCTCTTCCTTTTCCCCCCAGAAATTCCGATGATGTATATGTAACACTTCTGAAACTGTCCCAAAATGTTTGAATGGTTTTGTTTATTTGTTTTGTTTTAGTTCTCTTTTTCTCTTTGCTTTGCAGTTTGGGAAGTTCCTATTGATCTATTTCCAGGCTCACCAGCTCTTTCCTCAGCCCTCTCCAAACTACTGAAGGGCCCATCAAAGACATTCTTCATTTCTGTGGTAGTGTTTTGATTTCTAGCATTTCCTTTTGATTTTTTCCCTCAAGTTCCCAGCTGTCTGCTTATACCACCCCTCTGTTCCTGCATATCTTTTTTTTCCCCATTAGAGCATTCAACATGTTAAACATAGCAATTTTAAATTCTCTGTCTGATAATTCCATGATCTGTGTCACATCTGAGTCTGGTACTGATGATTCCTTTGTCTCTTCAGTCTGTGTTTTCTCTTACCTTTTAACGTGTCTTTCAATTTTTTGTCAAAAGATGGGCATGATGTCGAGCAATACATCTAGTCATAGGAACCAAGGTAAATAGACATCTGGTGTGATGTTTTATATTTATCTAGGAGTGCAGCTATGTTTAATCTTTTCTGTAGCTACAGATTCCAGAGGTTTCAAAGTATCCTAGTATCCGTGTTTTTTGTTTCTGTTTTTCCCTCCTTACCTTGGTTTCTCTAGGAACTCCTCAGACAGTCTTCATCTTATGGCTCTTTCAACTGTAACCCAGTTACTACATTGGAACCCTGTGGGTGTGGTGGGAAAGTGAGGGAGATGGAAAGTGTTCTATAATTTTATTTAATCCATCCACTGTGTCCCTAGGCTGAGACCTTCACAGTAGTTGTTCAGCTTTCCACACCCCTTACATGAAACTAGAGGAGTAGGAGGATGGAATGGGAGAAATGTCCTCTCCCTAACCACCCGCCCTGGGGATGGGGCTCTGGTAAATTTTTTTCCTTGGAAAGTAAGCCTTTGTTATAGAGAAAGCTCTGGGTGTATTTCACAAGGATTATGCTTTCCTTCCTCCTGTAAGAGTTATGAGGGTATCTTTCTCAGATCAGGACTGTAAGAACCTAGTGGGTTTCCTGGAAGAAAAACCCATGAAAGTGGGGAGTTCTCCTAATACTGGATTCCCAGGAATTTCTCACTTTTATGCTAGCCCAGACTCAGCCTCCAGCAGTTCACCAAAACCACCTTGTACATATTCCTACCAGGTCATGACTCTGGCATCTCCTGCTTCAGAAAAGCAGATCTGAGTTGTGACTCTGAACCCACCTGTCTGTCTAGTTCTCTGACAGGTTCGGGAAAAGTTACTGATTTTTAGTTTGTTCAGTTTTCTCTTATTGCAAGGACAAAAGTGATGACTTCCAAGCTCTTTACATGTTGGAGCTGAAACCAGAAGTCATTTTTGGGATTTTTAAAATCTTTGTATTCTGTATAGCTTTGTTATTATTGTGATGACTATTATTATCATTTCTTCTGCTTTAACTCATGACCTTTTGCTCTTTTTTATGAATGGTAATCTTTCTCTATTAGAAATCCCTAAATATACTTACATAATCACTTTCAGATGGGCCCATGTGAGTCACAGGTGCCAACAAAATGATAGTTTAACTTTCAGAAGTGAATTAATCTCTTGACTTTTATGTTGTTAGCTAACTTCTCTAGATTAATCTCCTTCTGTGTTTTAGAATTTTGACATGTAGGGGGATGCCTGGGTGGCTCAGTGGATGAGTGTCTTCCTTTGGCCCAGGGCCTGATCCTGGAAACCTGGGATCAAGTCCCACGTCAGGCTCCTTGCATGGAGCCTGCTTCTCTCTCTGCCTCTTTCTCTGTGTGTCTCTCATAAATAAATAAATAAAATCTTAAAAAAAAAAACTAATTTTGACATGTAGGTACAACTTTGAGCAGAAAGGTTTTATTTTGTTTCTCTCTCTAATATCATCCCTCCTTGTATTTTGTGGATATCTTCATTAGACCACTTGGGTTCTTAAACCAGAAGCCTCCTTCTGTTGGAAATTCAGGGCCCCTGAGAGAAGGGAGCGTTTATCTAGGCACCACTCTGCAAGCAGCAGCAGGCAGCTGGGTCTGCCCTCTCCCTTTTCCCCAGGTAGAAAGCTCTAGATTAGCTCCATAAATATTTTTCAAGTGTGCGTGGTGGAGGAGAGCACACTTCCTGCTTTATTTCCTGCTTTGGGCTGCTGATCCCTGCAGAAGTTTACCTTGTCTTAAAGGGAGAGTTGTGTCTGTTTTATTTTCCTCTTTTAAAACTTTGTCTGGCACTTATTTGGAGTAGATCATGGCCTAAAAGCATGAATTTACAATCCCCTCTGGCACAGAAGACATATTTATATTAGCCACATCTCTATGAACTAGATAAAGTCAGGCTCTATGTGCCCATTTTATAAGTGCAAGGGGAGCGTAACAGGTGGCCAGCAGCAGGCTCAGACTGGTGAGTAGGTCTCCTGTTTCTGTCTTAAGCAGGTGATATTCATAATCATATCAGGCCTGCGATGTTGGCAGCTCAGCCTCTAACATTTCTTTTCCTTACAACATTTGGAATCTGGGACGTGATGGAGAGCTTCTGCGGTGAGCAGGCCACTTGTCCCATTTACAACGTAATCACAAGGTGTTTCTACTTTAGAATCGGTGGTTTCTGCCCACAGATTTCTGAAACACTGGCTGAGATCACGATGCTCTTTCACGGTATTGGGTTTTTTATGTGCTCCATGCAGAAAAAGTTGAGATGTTGTTTCCCCCACCTCCATTTTCAGTCACAAGCGGTTTCTAGTGACTTCGCATCCACTCCACTTTGGCTCTTCCCCTTCCTCAGTCTTACACCTTTGTCAGATTTCATCACCAAGAGATTGGAGCCCCTCTACATTTCTAAGGGAGGGGATGTTTATACTTTTTCTTACATCTTGTGGCCTTCATCACCCAAAGCTCTGTGGAATTGAAAGAAACACAGTTGGCCTGAACCCTGGAGCCATCTGTTCAACCTGCTAAAGATATTGGTGGTTGACTGTTTACTAAACAGACTACCCTGTGTGGCAGCCCAAAGGCTGAGACTGGGGCTTCTGTTAATCATTAGGCACTTAACAAACAGTTGGGGCCCTAGTCGCTAGCTTTTCTTCATTGCTTTCAGAAGCAACATTCTGTACTCTGCCTTCAGCCACACAAAAAGAGATGGATTTGGTGGTGTGTTTACTTTGAGGATTTCCAGCAGGCTTGGGTTGCCACGCCCGAGCAGCAGTGGTCATGTCATTTTGCAGGAGATGTGATATGTGTGCCTTTGTTGTTGACTTTATCTTAGCCAACACACGTGGGTGTCTAACGTTGGCTGAGAAACTGGGCTCTAGGGTGGAACGAAGGTTTAATTTTGTTGACAGCTTAATGCTTGGAGAGATATGAGTTCTGGTGAGGTCTCTCCCTTGAGACTTTTGCCCTTTCGTTAATGCTTTGCGTAAACACTGCCTTGAAAACTGTTCATGAGGTATCTGCAAAGGCATGTGGAACTGTTAGTAAACAGTCGTTGTGAATAACGTGAACCCACGATCAGAGTCTTGAACCTGTGTTTCTTTTTGATGGGATTTATTATCTGGTGCAAATCTTTATGAAGCGTCAAACACAGATTGAACTCTTCTGCTCAGTTTTTTTGTGGCAGAGTAGAGTTTGCAATAGAAATTTAGCCTTGGGAATAGATATGGAGAACTTCTCCCAGAGTCTTGTATTAGAAATAGTAATCTCTACTAGTTGAGAGCATTAAACATAGGAAAATAATCATGAAGTTGCAGAAAGTGGGACACAGGCAAAAGCAGCCTAGGCTTTTAGCTAAGGAAGAAAAAGAAAAATTTGGGGACAAGTATCCCTCAGCTCTAGAGGTGTTCTGGAGCCAGCTGGCCTCCTAGAAGCAATTTGCATGTTTTTCTTTTCAACTCTGTTTTTGAGGAGATCAACTTGGTGGCTTCAAATCAACTGTGGTCAGAGCATTTACTGGACTGAAATTGTCGAATGCTACCAATCAGGGCTTTTCTCCCCTACAGAGCCAGTTGTTAAATGTTTACCAGCTCACTGCTGGATGTGGAAGGCTAATTCTTAATTTCATTTCCAAGAAATGAGAGGGGTTATATCACTTTAGAAATAAAGACATGACACAGTTGAAGTCATGTTCACAGAAAAGTAATAAGAGTTTGACTCCATGACAGGCCTGAGTCACAAAATAGCCTCTGAATTTAAACTGAGCTCTTCCCTCTAGGCAAGACACATTATATGTAAAATACAGCCATTTGAAAGATCTGGGGCAGTAAGGGGACAGATATGCAGGGTAAGCAATTGCCAGATCTTAGCCTGGTACTCTGCTTGGTTTTACTGGTTACCTTCATTTTATTCATTTACTTATGAATTTTACTGTATTTTTTGAGTGCCTCCTAACATGCTCTGTTAGCTCTTGGATGAGTAAAAACAGATGTGCCTATTGTCTTCATGGCATGTACGGTCTAGTAGAAAAGACAAATATTAAGCAAATAGCCACAAATAAGTGTGTAATTACAGACTATATAGTAGATTTTATAAAGGGGAAGCATAGAATACTAAGAAAACATATAACCTGATGATTTGATGTGCATGGAGGATGGGTGGGGAGGTTCCCATGGCGAAGTGCACCCTGAGCCAAGAGCTAGGGGATTGGCAGCAGCTCAATCTGGTGAGTAGAAGTGAGTGATAGAGGAGGATTAAGCCGAGAGATCAAATGTGCAATAGCCCTGCAATGTGTAGGAACATGTGCCTTTTTAAGAAAATTAAAGATGAGCTGAATGGCTGGAGAACAGGGAGCAGGGGTAGTATGTGCAACGAGTTGTGTTAATAATGCGTTTATTTTAATCTAAGAGGAATGAAAAGCTACTGGAGGAGATTTGCATTAAAAAAAATTCATTTGACTACAATATGGAGAACTGATTGGAAGGGGAAGAGAGAAGACAAGGGCATAGGTTAAAGGCTATTATTGTATATTCCAGGTGAGAGATAATGGAATCCTAGACAAGGACAATGGCAGAAGTGATGAGAATAAGGAACTGTATTCAAGAGATGTTTAGGATACAAAATTAAAGAGTGATGCGTTAAGCATAGGGATGGCAAGGAAGGGGATCTTGTCAACGATGGCCCCAAGATTTTGGGCTTTGGAGAATAAGCTGATGATTGTTCTGCTTACTAAGATTAAGAACCAGAATTAGAACAGAAGCCATGAGGTTGGCTTTGGATATGCGGATTTAAAGTACCCTTTCAACATCATAATGGAAGTATCTAGTAGATTCTTTGGATATTCAGATTTGGAGCACTATGGAGAGGTCTAGAGCTATCTACTTCTAGGTGGTGACTGAAGCCAGGGTCAGAGAGAGGTCCTCCAAAGGAAGTACGCAGGGTGAGAAGAGGAGAGGGCCCACACACTACCTGGGAATATTTAAATATTTAGTAACTCAGTAGAGGAGAATGAACCTGCAAAAGATCAAGGGAGTAGTCAGGGAGGTAGGAGGAAAACCAAGAAAGATGAGGCTGGGAGTGTGAGAAGGGATTCACTGTAAGTAGGCCTGAGGGGTTTGGGGGATGGAAATGTTCTAAAACTGATTTATGGTGAGGCTTACACCTCTTGGTAAAGTTACTAAGAAGCACTGAATTGGGTACTTGAAATAGGTGATTTTTACAATATGTAAAGTATACCTTGATAACATGGTTAAACAAACAAAAACAAAAAACTATAGGATGAAAGAAAAGAAAGGATGAGAATCTTTCAAGAAGGAAGGAATGGTCGTGTGTGTTGAATGTTGGTAAATTTGGTAAGATAAGGACTTATTATGGTCACTAAGAAAGTGAGAACTCGAAACAGAGTGGTCCCAATATTGGATAATGTCTTTGGATACTGTATAAATAGTGACCTATATTTGAAATGGTACCTGCATAATTGTGAGAAGGGGCACATGACTTGGTCCCTCCTTGTTCTCACAAAAAGAGTCCAAATACAGTGTTTGTTATGCCCTCTGCACAACAGAGCAGCTAGCAAATGGATTCTGACAAGGCAATTCTGTTATGACCGAAGCCCTGTTCACATGTGGCTAAGAATTAGCACCCATGTGTGATCAAACAATATATTTCCCCCAAAAAGTCTGAGACACTCACAGGATATTGTAAAACTCCTCATTATTCTTTAAATGATCTAATGGTTACAAAGGAATTATGTGTTCAATAATAGTCAGCTTCATACATATGGGATCAGTACCTCATCCAGCATGTGGCACAAGGTAGGTGTCCAATAAATATTTGTTGACCACCTAAACTCAGAAGTTAGAAAAGTGAGAGTGCTCATGAATCATTATTTAGACCTACAGTGCAAACTGCTACAGTAGAAAAGCTCAGAAGAGCACAATATTATATATAAAGACCAAATCTATGTAGGTAATTCACAAGTTTTGTCCACTTCGGAAGAGGCTACTAATTTTTCCTCAGTTCTTACTCATTTTTGGCTTGACTACCCTATCAGCTTAAACTAGTCAGCCAAAAATATGCATATAAACAAATCCTTTTACCTTAGCCATCTTTTGGAATTGAGTTTTGCTATAAATATTGTCTTATTTCACTTATTTTCCTTATTTGCACTATTCTTGTGTAAGTGACTCCACCCCCCCTTTTTATCCCATCTTAACTAATAAATGCCTCTAACTTCTAAATTAGGCCACACTCAAGAAAACATGTACCAAGAGTTTGTTTTGTTTTTCGACTGAGCTTCCTAATTTAGGTAGCTGTAGAAGACTGTTGACATGTGATTGCCAATCCAAATGTTTAGTGAAATGTCTCAACTGAATGTAAATGACTCTTCCAAATTGATTTTTAGGGAATGTTTCACTCAGGCCACTGGATGTTTGCTAAATTTCTTGAACTCGTATTTATAATAGCAACCCCAATGTTATTCTCTGAGAACAGGAAATCAGGGAGTGGAACTACAGTTGGTGGAGATGTCCCTGAAGGAGGAAGTTGTGAGGACTGAGGTGACCTAGAAATGACCAGTTTTTGACAGAATTTTAGATAAGGATCAATCTATGTGGAGCGATTGTGGTGTTCTGTTAGATCTGAGTACTTTCAGATAGCTTCCCTATCGCCACTTCTCTTTCTCCTAGCTGGAAATTAATGACATTAGAATAAATATTCTGGGTTAGATGGTATCAGAGAGGTGTTTGGCGCTATGCAGCAGTATAGGATCAGGACACTTGCTTTTTGTCCTATTGACCAAAGTTCTCCATTCCCTCTGTGAACATCCTGACTGTGAACATACTTGACTGAACATACTGACCAGCACACTGAGCCCTGGAGATGCTTGGTGGCTCCCTCGCGGGCCCGCACACTTCTGTTCCGACAAGTCAAGTTGCACGTTTGCCAAGAGTCCATTGTCCCTGTACTTGTCATTGCCATTATGTAATTTAATTTATACATAAGTATTAGACCCTGAGGCACTCTATCATAGAGAGAACAATATTTCTATGAAAACTAGGTCAAATGCTTTGGAAAGACTCACTAAGGTGAATTACCCCCCAAAGGCTATTGGCTTAGGTGTGAACAAGGCAGCTGTCCAGATGGAATGGGAAGATATGACAAGAGTATAGTTTCTGTTTAAGGTGGCTTTATAAGTGTCTTTAAGTTCTCACTTCACTTATAAAATAAAAACTGGAAACAGTGTACAATGCATAAGGATTCATTTATGAAAGAAATTCGGGGCACCTGGGTGACTTCGTTGGTTAAGCATCTACCTTCAGCTCAGGTCATGATCCCAGGGTTCTGGAATCAAGCCCTGAGTCAGACTTCCGGCTCACAGGGAACCTGCTTCCATTGCTCCTCCCCACTCATGCTTTCTTGAACTATCTCTCTCTCTCTCTCAAATAAATAAATAAAACCTTAAAGAAAAGAAAAATGAAAGAAATTCAACATGTAACACTAATCAAAACACCTTACTCTAAGAAAAGAGCAGGGGCTAAAGTCAAAAGTTGGTGAGAGAATATCCATTTAATAGGTTTTTAATTCCTATAAAATGCTTAAGGCATGCATAGGTAACTTGCTATAATTCTTCACTTTAATTTTTTTGATGAGCCAATTAACATAGATTAGGAGAACTTCAACTCCACTTGGGAATTTTCCAAGGCACTGCTATTTCCTCTGTCTAAAATACCCTCCCTCATCCCCTACATCTACTTCCTCACGCAGTTTGTGTTCTCCCTCTCTCTTACTCATTCTTCAGGTCCTAAGACTCCAGCTCAAATGCTAGCTCCTATGAGGAAACTGTCCCTTGTTACTAAATTTAAATTTTTATATACTTATTTTATTTCCCTTTGTAGTACTACATTTTGTTTGAACTGCTCGCATAGACCCATTCCATCCCAAAAGGAAATATCAAGCGCTTCCAACAGTGAAGCAGTGACATGGCTTCTCCAAAGATCTACTAGAGTCTGCAGAAAATCCAAATGTAGTAAAGTCACAAACTGGATGTTTTCATTCCTTGGATTACAAGAGATTTTCAAAATCATTTAGAGTTTTAAAACATATCAAAATGGGCAGCCTGGGTGGCTCAGCAGTTTAGCACCGCCTTTGGCTAGGGTGTGATGCTGGAGACCCGGGATCGAGTCCCACGTCGGGTCGGGCTCCCCACATGGAGCCTGCTTCTCCCTCTGTCCGTGTATGTGCCTCTCTCTCTGTGTCTCTCATGAATAAATAAATAAAATCTTTAAAAAAAATAAAAAAATAAAACCTATCAAATTCTTTTTCAGACTGTTCTGCTTCGTGTGCCACCTCTGTGCTGAGTACATCACTTTGTGACTGTGCTTAAGGCACAGTTGGTATTGTATTCTAATCATTTATTTAATATATTTTATTATCTTTGGATCCCATGGGGTTAGGTCTCCACTGACTTGCTCCTTTCTCTTGAGAATGGGTCACATTTTCCTGTCTCTTCTTATATTGAGCAATTTTGTTGGATCATGTCCTGGACGTTGTGAATGTTATGTTGTAATGGCTCTGGATTATGTTATGTTCTTCTAACAAACTAAAACAAACTTTATTTGTTTTAGTAGATAACTTACTTAGCTGGATTTAAAGTGCAAACTCTGTCTTTTGGGCAACAGCTTCAGTCTCGGTTCAGTCCATTCATCCTCCACTGGTCTGCCTGCAATCCACCTGACACGTGCATCATTCAAGGGGCAGATGGAGACGTGGTGTTTAGATGCAGAATTTGGGTTCTCTCTCTCTGATTATTTCCCTTCTGTGATTTTCCTCTCACTTACTAGAGAATTTTTTATAGGATTTTAGCCACCCTACCCCTTACAGCATCCCAAGTCTAAAAGCCATGAAAATAGGAATCTCACGCAGTGCTATTTTCTCCTTCCAAGTGTCGATCTCTTTCCAGCATCTTCTGCTTTTGTTCACTCTCCAGTTCCTTCAAGTAGTTGGTTTTTTTTAAATTATTATTTTAAATTTTTTAGCCAGAGCTTATAATTGTTACCTGTGAGAGAATTGGTTGGGGCTAGGAGCTTACACATCCTACCAGAAGCAGAAGCACATCATTGTCTCTGTACTTTTGTGCCTAAACATTGTCCAACACACTGTGTAGACACTCAGGAAATAGTTTATGTTGAACAAAATAAAGAGAAGGGCATTGTTAAATTGAACAAATGTTGGAAAGAAGGAGGAGAGTTTGTTCTCATTAGTTCATATTATTTTTTTTCGGTAATAATTAGACTTTAAGAGTCATAAAGATCTTAATCAAGGAGACTTGAAGAACAGAAACAGCTAGTTCTTATGCTGTCCAGGGTTAGCAGGAGGCAGGAAGCCACTAAAGGCAGGCTCAGGGCAGTGGCATCCACAGGGTCAAGGAGCATCTGGGAGCATTTTAACTTGTCCAACCCTGGACACGATCCCACCAACAAAGTGAGTTTCCCCAGCCCCTGGCATTATTAAGCCTCACAGTGAATATCTGCTTCAGGAGAAATCCCCTTGAAAAATCTGTTGAAACCAGTTTAGAAAATAACACAGTCACAATTGGCTAAAAAAACCACGATAAACAGAGTAACACAATAAATCGCAATTACACCGCCAGGGAGGTGTCTGCAGGGGTGTGAGGGGCTGGTGCCCGGCCTCTTCTCATTTACCATCTTTATTAATGACCTGGAAGTGGTGCAAACAGCTTGCTAATGAAGTGGCAAGCACTGCAGCTAGAAAGAGTAGCACAGAGACCAAGCCAGTGTAACAAGGTTAGGACACCAGGCAGAAAAAAATCAAAGGAAAGAGCTTCAGCAGGGAAGGAATACTGTAAGTGTCAAGACAAGAATAATCAGAAGTGCAACTTTCTGATGGCAGGGAGTAGAGGAAACATGAAAAGAAACAAATGCTTGGAAAGAATCTGGAAATGCAAGGCTGGAAGAAGGCAATTGGCTGATGGCTGGTGTGGGATGCTATTTCTTAAGAATGATGTGCTGCTTCTTCTGACTTTGCAGGCTATAAATATCACTGAGATGTGAAAGGACCAGTGGGGTCCTTAAAACCCCGGGAAGGAAGGAAGGCTCTGCTTCTTGTTATGCCATCAGGGCTCCCACCGCTCCCTGGCGCTGGTAGTTTCCCAATTTAAGACTGGCTCAGGCTGGATGAGGCTGGCTGAGGCTCCTCTGTGGTCCTGGTCCACCAGAAAAGGCATCACAGGCAGGAGGACAGAGGGCCTGGGATGCAGAACACCAGGACCCCTCCCTATTCTACACAAAGAATTACCTTCCACCAATAGTCATTCACGTATTTGATTCGCTTCACAACTCTGAGGTCTATCATAGCTGATCTTGTTTACTTATTTCTTTATTGTCCGTCTTCCCCACAAGCATACGAGATCACAGGAGGACAGGAGCCTCGTCTGTCGCGTTCACCTCTGCGGTATCTATGACAAGGGCAGAGCCTGGTTCACTGTAATCAGGAAGCAAATATTTACTGAATGAATGAATGAATGAATGAATGAATGAATGAAGAAGTGAATCCTGTCCTCCATGCTCATTGTAGAGAAGAGGAGACAAAGCCACACAGTGACCTGCCTACAGTCACCCAAGTGGTGGATGGACATGGCCCAGAACCCATTTCCTCTGACTCTGAGTACCATCTCCTTCTTCAGTCCTTCAGGACTTGTAATCACAGGTCGCCTTCCTGGGAGGCCTGCCCTGGTCACCATGTGGAACATTCCACCCCCACCACCCAGCCAACATTTCACATTCTCTCCCCGGCTCGTACTACGCTCCCTGTAACCTGTGAGCACTTATCATGACTCTGTGTCGCTCTAGATCTTATCCTGTTCTTTGTTTGTCCCTCCCTGGAGGATGTAGGCTGCAGGGGAGCAGGAATTTCATCCGCGTGTTCATTGCCGTGTCCCCAGCAACAATAATTATGACCATAGCTACTGTTTATTGAGCGCTTGCTGTGTGCCAGACACCTTACGTGGGTTATCTCATTAAAATCCCTAACAAGCCCAGAAAGCAGCTTGTTATTATTCTAGTTATTGTAGTGCCCCCATTGTAGAGATGGAAGAGTAAGCTTCAAGAAGTGAAGGGACTCACCCCAACTAGTAAGTGACACAGGTGGGACAAGAAGCCAGTGACTTACCTACTGTGCATACACTGCCTCCGAGAGCGGGCTCTGGAGAGGACAGCTGGTGCAGATGTCTGGGGCCCACAGAGCCTGCGGATGGCCTACACCCGCCATTATGTCTCCATGAGTGGGGGGCTACTCTCTTCCTGTGACTCAGCCATAGTCATAGAGGAATCAAACAGGCCGCAATCAATGCCAGTGGGCACTAAAGAGCCTGCAGGACCCGTGTAGCTCCCGACCTGTCGTTTCAGCTGGCATTTCGCTGGTCACATGACCGCATAGGCCTGGAAACAGAAAGGCAGGTGGCTGGCTGTCCACAACTCAGAATAAGTGCAGGGGGGTTCCTGACCTACACCACTTTGGCAACTGCTCCCAGGATAGAGTGGGAAAAGCCCAGCATGCCAGCGCCTTTCCTTCCACCGTAGGTAACAGATGGCCTCCTGCCCTCGGAGTAGAGCGTGCATCACCCCGCCAAGGCCCAGACAAGGCGTGAAGGGGGGGCAGGAAGGTGCTCTCTCACATTCCCCTCCATTCCCCATTTGCTCATAAATGCCACCTCTCAGCACTCATTTGAAGGGGCTGCCTATGTTTTCCTTGGATTCTTGGGTCCAGGAACCCTACTGACCCACGTAGAGCAAGGGGAAGATCATTTATTGAGCACCTGCTATATGCCAGACACATGCTGAGGGGTCTAGAGAAATGGCATCATTTAGTCATTATGTGACCCCAGTTACATAGACGGGGGCACAGAGACCCAGGCAAACCTGCCCACAGGCCAAAGGTACCGAGAACACAAGTTTAATTTTCAAGTTTCATCTATTCGCCACTCGCTTGAGTCACAGCCATCGTGTGGAGACTGAATCCTATTGCTTCCCTAAAGGCCGAGGACCATAGTCCTGCTCATTCTTTCCTCAGCAGCGAATACTTATTATCTGTGTCAAGTGTTATGATGGGTGCTGGGGGCACAGCGTGAACACCCAGACAAAATTCCTGCTCCCCTGCAGCCTACATCCCCAGGGGAGACAAAGGAGAACAAGGTCAGATCTGTAGAGTTGTGATAAGTGCTCGCAGGTTGAGGGGAGCCCGGGAGGGAATGTGAAATGTTGGCTTGGGAGGAAGGGGTGGAGGGTTCCACACGGTGACCAGGGCAGGCCTCCCAAGAGGGCGACATGTGATTAAAAGTCCTGAAGGAGGGTGCCTGGGTGGCTCAGTGTTGAGCATCTGCTTTTGGCTCAGGTCATGATCCTGGGGTCCTGGGATCGAGTCCCGCATCGGGCTCCCTGCAAGGACCCTGCTTTTCCCTCTGCCTGTGTCTCTGCCTCTCTCTGTGTATCTCTCATGAATAAATAGGTAAAATCTTAAAAAAAAAAAGGCCTGAAGGAGCTGAGGAGCCAGCCTCAGAGGATGAGACCACTGTCCACCTGGCACCTCATATTCTTGAGGGGAAGACAGACAATAAAGTAAATGAGGCGGGCAGCTTGGGTGGCTGAGCGGTTTAGTGCCGCCTTCATCCCAGGGTGTGATCCTGGAGACCCGGGTTCGAGTCCCACATCAGGCTCCCTACATGGAGCCTGCTTCTCCCTCTGCCTGTGTCTCTGCCTCTCTCTCTCTCTCTCTCTCTGTCTCTCATGAATGAATAAATAAACTCTAAAGAAAAAATCTTAAAAAAATAAAACAAAGGTAAAAAAAATAAAGTAAATGAGGAAGTAAACAGGATCATTTCTGCTGGACCCCAGGGCTGTGAAGGGAACGGAGTATATTAAAGAACAATGGGTAGAAAGGAATTCTGTGAATAGGATCATCGGGGTCCTACTGCCCTATTCCCCGTCCTACTACCCACCTGTCTGTAGCATCTCCGCCAGGCAGGCTCTGTCCTGCCAGACCAGGTGGTCCCCACAGCGAGAGAAAATGCTCAACAGCTAACAAGTCCCAACCACCCCATGCAGGAGATGAGGCACAGTCTCGAGGCTTCTTTCCAAAGGCGTTGTAATTGAGAGGGAGAGCCGGTGACCTGGGCCAGCAGGCAGATGGCAGGTGCACAATGTATTTTGGAGCTGCTGAGAACCCTCTCCTCCCAGAAGAGCAAGCTGCAGCTTGTAGGGAACGTTAGGCTTACACTTTCCACCTCTCCTACCTTTGCAAACAAGTTATTAGCAGTTTTACATTTTCCCTCGGGGGAATCAGTGTTGATTCACCTTGGCGCCTTTCTGGCACCAAGCCATCGACTCCTGCTCCCAGCTTTTTAGCTAAAGAAGATGGAAAGGGAAGAAGGAAGGAAGGAAGGGAGGAAGAAAGCGAGGCAGGAAGAAAAACAACCCAACAAGTCTACCCCAAGGGCTTGCTGGAACAGCGCTGCAGCTCACCTTAACGACCACGGGTGACAAGTGGGTTCTTGGGAATCACATGTCTCCCAAAGGGTCCAAGACCTTTCTGGAGCTTCTGTGTCTTACAGAGATTTAGGGGCGAAATGCATCTGTGCATTTGGGAAGGGGTCTAGGCTCTCTGCACAATAACAGCCTGACTTCTATTTCACTTCCTCCAGGAAGTTCGGGGCCTTCCCTGTCAGGCGTGGAGGCATATTCCTTAGCCTAGGAAATAGTGGCACCCTCAATGCCAAGTTGAGAAATAGGAAAATAGGTCGGTACCCTCAATGCCAAGTTCACTCATTTGCATTCGGCCAAATTTCTTAGTGGGAGCAATGGTAGCGCGCATTAGTGGGGGCACGAGACCTATGCCCTCGCAAGCATCATCTCTCTTAACTTCAATAACCTTGACTCCTGCAGGGACGTACTATCTTTGACTGGGTGAGCTGGTCGACCCATTTCCAGAATTCAGTATATCCACAAGCCTGCAATACGTAAGCCACATTCCCCAACATCTGCTTTCTCGGCAAATAAGGGCGATGTTTCGGTGTCCAGGCTGCCTTGCTCTTTTGTCTTATATCGCAGTTGGTTCACAGCTTGGTCAGGGGAGAGCGGTGTGGGTTGTGGGCTCTCCTGGAACTCAGAGGGAGCTCCTTCCATACAGGTGCATCCTGCACCTCCGCACGCAGCCCTGGGGTTTGGCACCTTTTCTCCTTCATAGAAAACACTGCGTGTACTTTCACGACCTCCCTGAGAATAGAGGGTGGGCAGGTGTTGGCCTCCTTTACCAGATGGCAAGTGAGGCCCACCAGCAGTGGTTAGACTTTACAAGAAGAAAGTCCAGACCAAGACTTTTGGAAGAAGCAGATCTCAGAACCCACCAAGTCCATAGTTCCATCAGACTGAAAATGAACATGGGAGCCCATCATTTCTGCTGCAGCTGACCGGATAGGGGTGAACCCAAGAGTGGACATTCTTTAGATGGATATGGGGCCGGGCACAAAGACTTTGCAATGGCAGCAGTGTCATTATTCACGATGCAGACAATAACAGCTCTTTAGAAATCATTGACTATGTCCCAAGCATTGTGCCAAGTGCTTAGCACTCATTACTTTATTTAGACCCCCTGTGTCAAATAAGTATCATTACCACCTTTTTATAGATGGGGAAACTAAGTCACACACAACTCTGTCGAAGGATGTGTGCGCACACATGAATGACGGAGAGAAAGGTGTAATGCAAATGTGAAATGAAATGTAGTATTAAGAGTATGAGCTCAGGAACTCAAATGTCTGAATCTTTATTAACACTCAGCACTGGCCTTTGGCACGTCCCCAAACTGGGCCAGTGATCAAATGATTACTGCGAAATGTAGAGGGGTTGATACTCCTCAAATGCATGGGACAGCACCTGACACCTAACATATGTTCAAGGAATATTTGTAAATAATATAATTCTTTTTCTTTAATCACAAATAACTCTACGAAATCATGTGATGGCAAAGTCGTCAAATCAAAAAAAAATTTTTTTTCATAAGACAGCTATTATTATTTTAAAAGTAGCTTCTAGATGTGTAGGGAAAGCCATTTCTTTCCATGATTCGGGAGCGCCACATGGTAATACTCTCTCTGCCTGCTTCCTTACTCCTCCCTGTCTGTTCACTTGATTATATTTGTTGAACACCTTGTATGCGCCATGTAATCTTCCTAAGCACTGGGAATATACAAGTGAACAAACAGAAAAAATGTCTTGCCCTCATGGAGCCTATATTCAAACGTATTGCTCAAATGAATAACATATTTCCTGCATGTTTTGATCGTGTTCAGTATTTTGATGACCCTCTGCTGTCCTTCTCCTGAATCTGGCACTGTCCCCTCACACAACTTTGAGGCTACAGGGCTACACTGGAAAAGGGGTTCGAGGAGGGATTTGGCTGATTCGTGAGTTTGGAAGCTGTTGCCGGGGGCTTGAGGCCCAGCTCTCCTTCCCTTCTGCAGGTGTGCACATGCTTCTGTGTTCTTCCATGCTGGAGTTCCTGGGGGCGACTACATCTCTGGTCATCCGTGCCTGCCCATGATTGGGTAGGCTGATTTGCCTAATTCGGGAGTGTGGTTGCGTTGATAAGCCTCATTCTCTAATATCAGCTCCATCGGCGGGAGAAAAAGGTGATTTAGTTTCTTGGCTGTCTTAGTCTTTTGTCTGATTTCTCAGTTGGCTCCGAACTTGATCCTGGAAGAGAAATGCTATTTACTGGGCCCTCTCAGATGCCAAAAGAAGCTTACCTTACACAGTTACATTCTGTGCACACAACAGATAATATTTAATACATGGCTAATGTGTAACTTCATATCCAACATTAGTCAAGGGTCGACTAACGTTCATTATGAAACAACTAACAAGAAAATCTCTCTCCTCTAGAGGAGAACACTAAGCCATTTAATTTACTGAGCCAGGAATAAAAGAGTCAGGAAATCAAAGCCATGCCTGACAACTCGAGTGGGTGTTTTCCGTTGCCTGTTTACAGTGAATGATGAACATTACTCAACAGTAAATGGCGGACATCAAATTATAATTTTACCTTAATTATAATGTACATGTATGACTGCATATCTGTTTTATATGGCTACGCACACCTTGTACTCATTCTTAGTTCAAGGTTTATAATACCCAGGGAACGTCGGCTTAGCTTAAGAGAGCATGACCAATGTGTTAAATGTCTAAAACTCAATTACAGTTGACTCTTGAATGACATGGGTTTGGACTATGTGAATCGCCTTATCCCTGGATGTTTTTTTGATAGCATACAGTACTGTAAATGTATTTTCTCTTCTTATGATTTCCTTTTTTTTTCTTATGATTTCCTTAATACCATTTTCTTTTCTTGAGTTTACTTTTCTGTAAGAATATCATATATGATACATATGACATACTAAATTATGTGTTGATCGACTCTTTATGTTCTCAGTAAGGCTTCTGATCAACAGTAGGCTCTTCGTAGTTAGGTTCTGGAGGAGTCAAAAGTTATACCTGGATTTTTGACTGCGCAAGGGATCAGTGCCCCTGACTTCTGCATTGTTCAAGAGTTGACTATAAGGTCAATTTACTATAGTTTGAAAAGACAAGATAGTCTCCATGGCACATTGGCAGTAGGATGGTGAAATGGACTAGAAAAAGGAGATTGTGTCGAAAACCCAAAGGAAAATATTTTCTAATCTTCTGAATTAGAAGGCTTGACTCCTTGAGATCAAGGAGTCAAAATCCCTTCAAAATCCCTTCCTTCTTCAAAATCCCTTCCTTCTTCAAAATCCCTTCCTTCCATATTTCTACAAATCGCTAAACTTCTTAGTTGTCTCTTTGGCCAAACCACTCAGAGTAAGTTTTTCTTAAAAAACAGCTGCTCTCCTCCAGCATAGGATCACACCTTCATAGGTAGCAAAACTGAATACTACACAGCTATCCTTGTGATTTTTTTTAAAGACTTTATTTATTTATTTATGAGAGAGAGAGAGAGAGAGAGAGAGAGAGAGGCAGAGAAACAGGCAGAGGGAGAAGCAGGCTCCATGCAGGGAGCCCAACATGGGACTCGATCCCGGATCTCCAGGATCAGGCCCTGGGCTGAAGGTGATGCTAAACCGCTAAGCCACCTGGGCTGCCCTACCCTTGTGATTCTTAAGCCCCTTACGCTCACAGAAATATTTTTATATCTGTTATCCAAAATTTTTTTTAAAACACTGGCTTACAAGCATATATATAATAATCCTTTATTCAATTCACAAAAACCCATGTTCTCCTCAGTCTCACCCTCCTCCATAGTCCTCCTTCCACAGCCCCTTCTTCAACCTGACATACCTGGTCAGACTGGCTGGTCCAACTCCAAACCCCCTGGGTTGGTCTCTATGATCAAACTTCTTTTAGAAAACAGTTCCTTCCAGCTAACGGAGGTGATGGTAGTAACAGACAAGGTAGGACCATTTGTTTATGTGTTCATTTTATTCAACAAACCTTGTTTGACTTCTTTATATACTGTAGAAACTATGCTAGAGGGATCCCTGGGTGGCGCAGTGGTTTAGCGCCTGCCTTTGGCCCAGGGCGTGATCCTGGAGACCCGGGATCGAATCCCACGTCAGGCTCCCGGTGCATGGAGCCTGCTTCTCCCTCTGCCTATGTCTCTGCCTCTCTCTCTCTCTGTGACTATCATAAATAAAAAATATATATATATATAAAAAAAGAAACTATGCTAGGGACTGGTCGTGTCAAGGTGATCAAGGCCCTCTTCTGGTCCTGAAGATGCCCAGAAGTGAGATAAGTATTAGTAGTATCTGGGGTGGCTTGCTACCATCTCCTTATCCTATGCCCCTGCAGACATTGCTAATCAATCACAGCACTTTTTCCCCTCATTGAACTTAGACTCAACATCACAGTCCATTTCAACCTAGTGCTCCAGGCAACTACTACTACTGAATTGGATCCAACATGTGTGATCCAGTGAGTTGCATTTGCCATGCCCAAAGTCAGACCTGGGATATTGAATAAAATGGAGTGGGGAGGAATGATAGATTATCTTTCTGGCAAAATCTGGTTAAAGTGGCCTTCTTGACTAATGGAACCTGAAATGTAAGCGTTATTATGGCCAGTTTTCCTTGTACCAGGCATGCTAAGTGACTGCAAGTCAGATTTCATGTAATCTCATAGCAAGCCTCTGAGGTCAGAATTGCCATCATCCCAAGTTTGAAGAGGAAACCTATGCAGAGCAAGGTTATAAAATGTCCCCAAAGTGTCAAAGCGAGAGCGATGAGCTATATGGATTCGAAGTTAAGCCAACGTAAGACTAACACGTTTTCAAAGTGGATTGTGAGCCATTGGGACCTTCCAAGCTTCTCTATACATTTATTTTTCATCTGAAAACAAAATAAAATGTATTATATGGCCTGTCACTGGCACCCTCAGTCTGAATGTCAAAGGGTCACTTGTCACACAGCATGGGAGATATCCTATAAGTAGAGAGCAGTTCTCCAAGGCAGGGGGTTGGCCATGGTGCCCTCATCCTTTTCAGATTTTGAGAGCTGTTACCCTTCACACTTGCCTGGTTGCTATGGTATCTTACACAAGAGAGTCAGTAATACTTTCTATCAAGATAGAGAGTGATCGTGAAAATATTTGAACCACTCGTTGGTTATGGAAAGTTCTGAATAGATTTGTCAAACTTCAAGGTAAGTTCCGCGTTTTTCTCTTACAAGAATGGAGTGTTTTGTGTTTGCAGACCTTTTCTATGATGACAAATGTCACAAAGCAGAGTTTTGAAACAATAAGCACACTTCATCTGTCCCCTCAAGGTAAAGGTGACATTTTAACAAGTAAGAAAGTCTTTCTAAAGAAACATATATATGAAAAGAGCATTTTGGAAATGGTTTGAATTTTTCATCCGTTGGCACAAATGGTATAAATATGCTGCCATATGTCCACACTCTTTAAAAGTTGAAAATAAAAATTTCCTTTTTTTTTAAAAAAATGATTTTATTCATTTATTCATGAGAGACACACAGAGAGAGGCAGAGACATAGGCAGAGGGAGAAGCAGGCTCCCTGTGGCGAGCCTGTTGCGGGACTCGATCCCAGGACCCCGGGATCATGACCTGAGCCAAAGGCAGACGCTCAACCACTGAGCCACCCAGGTATCCTGAAAATAAAATTTCTAACCTATTTAAAGAGTTCTGATGGGTTCTGAACTAATTTTAAGAATATTAACAGTATAAGAGTAGTTCAAGATTACTTTTTAAGAACAACTGATTGACATTAAGGAAGATAGAAATTTCCAGGCATTTCAACAGAATCTGCATACTTTGCAAAGAAGACTAAAAGAAACAAAAAAACCAAAAAACCCCAATCTATCGTGATTTCTTGATTCCAGCAGGGGTGCATCTCTTCCTTTGTCTCTATGTCCCTCAGTGAAGGAACTTTGTCAGCTCTGACAGCTTTGAAAACCAAGATTTGAACTCTTTTTCCCTAACTTAAAACTCACTCAAACCAGCTCATCAAACTGTTTTATCATAATGCGTTAAAGATGTACTGAACTGCTCCTGCTAAAACATATTCATTCTTTTTGATGAAAGCAAAAACATTTTTGCATTGTTAGAAAGTAAAATAAGTTTAAGAATACTGTTTATCTTTCACCTCATTTTTCAAATTTTCTTTTTGTTGTTTTTACTGTAAGAATACACTGGCAGAGTAATCCATGTATGTAATTTATAAACAGATGAGCATATTTTGGGGCATGCTTAAAATTTCCTTCATTAAAGATATACAGCACCCCCAAAATTGGGGGGGGGCTACTATAGTAGTCCCGCAGCTTTGAGAACGCAGTCAGTGGAAAAGGAAGAAAGGCACTGAAGAGCATCAGTCAAACCACTGACCTTCTAGCTTTACCTAC
Source organism: Canis lupus dingo (assembly GCF_003254725.2). Taxonomy (NCBI): domain Eukaryota; kingdom Metazoa; phylum Chordata; class Mammalia; order Carnivora; family Canidae; genus Canis; species Canis lupus. The sequence goes on from NC_064255.1 coordinate 47,345,209, forward strand.
ATTCAGACTAATTCTGTTTTATAAATTGAATCCAATTGTGTTTGGCCATCCAGTTAGAAGCCAAAACCTTAGATCCCTCCCCAGTGGCCAGGTTGACCCACGGCAATCCCATAGCTTGACTGCTCAGAGCTCCTTCTCATGGGGGCCTGAGTTTGAGAAGAAAAACAGTGGAGCTGGGGAGAGCTCGGTTTTCTGAGAGGTCTCACAGTGGCTCCCTGAGCTGGCTGGGATGACTCTGACCCTCCATTGTTCCAGCCCAGCGCAGTGTGGTCCCCCGTCACAGTGGCCAAGAGGCTGGCCCTCCTTCCCTTCTATCAGCACAGATAATCCAAGTGTCAACAGAAGAATCATGCATAGTTAATGTAATCCCTTCACAGTTTAACAAGGGGAGATTATCTGGAAGCCTAAGGATTGCGTAGAGCGGTTTGAACATGAAGAGCCATTCGCACACCATCTGGGATCGCATTCTTTCTCCCTCCTCTTTCCCCTCTTTGTGGTGTTTGGACACCTCACCCTCCTAGGGCCCAACCCCCTCCACCCACAAGGCTTGTTTTCAGGCCTGATGACAGCAGGTGCTCATCTGTGTAGCCAATTGGCAAACTGACTCTCTACCTAGAAGGCTTTCTTTAATCCATCCCCTCCGACAGTGTCTCCAGGTACTTAGTGAATGGAGCCTCCGAGTATCCAGAGCTTTTCAGAGGCATTTATTTGCCTTCCAGGCTGTAAACACCTCCTCTGTTACATGAATAGTTTTCCCTCTGGTTCTAGGGCTTCCTCAGGTTATAGGTACCCTTTCCCAAAGCAATGCCTCTCCCAACCCTATGTTCTTCACAGTTTTTTTCCCTTCACATCTCTTTCTCTAGTTTCAGAGGAGCCTTAGGTTAAAAGCAAATTGTCTTGGGGCGGGGGGAGGGGGTGGTGACAGGTGATTTAAAAGCCTGAGTGCTGGAGCACCTGGGTGGCTCAGTTGGCGAAGTGTCTGACTCTTGATTTTGGCTCAGGTCATGATCTCAGTGTCCTGGGATGGAGCCCTGCATTGAGCTCTGTGCTCTGTGGAGAGTCTGCTTGAGATTCTCTCCCTCTGTCTCTTCCCTACTCTCTCTCTCTAAAATAATAAACAAATACTTCTTTAAAAAAAATAAAAACATGAGTGCTTTCATTTCTCTCTTTTAAAAATAAATCTTGGGACACCTGGGTGGCTCAGTGGTTGAGCGTCTGCCTTCAGCTCAGGTGGTGATCCCAGGGGTCCTGGGATTGAGTCTTGCAACCGGCTCCCCACAAGGAGCCTGCTTTTCCCTCTGCCTATGTCTCTGCCTCTCTGTGTGTCTCTTATGAATAAATAAAATAATAAAAAATTAATTGATTAATTGATTGATTGATTAACTTAAAAAAGGTGATCTTTCTTTAAAACAAAAACCAAATCTTCGAGTATAAGCAAACCAAACCCAAGGTGATAGAAGCCAGAAGAGTGATTATCTCTGGAGGTGGAAGGGTATTGTCTGCAATGGGCAGGGGGAGAACCTAGGTTAATGGAAATGTTTTATAATGATCTAGATCATGATAACAAGGATATACATATGGTAACAATTCACTGAGCTGTACACTTAAGATTTGCTTTATCATATCAAGATCGCATGTCAAATTTTAAAAGGAAAGTAAAATACAATGAGCTACATTCCTCAGGGTTTGGGTGTTCAGAAACCAGTAAGGTGCTCAGACTAGGAGGCTCTTAAGGTCACAGGGAGCTGTCAGCCACTGAACAAACACTTTTTACCTGTCTCTACCCAGGTTTGTTGAGCTCCGTGGAAATCACTGGGTGGCCTGAGTCAGGAGTGACCCTGCCCAGAGCCCAGGATTAAAAAAAAAATCTTGGACTCTATGATAAGCTGGATATAATGCCAAGTGCTTCACATGTAAAATCTCATGTAATCCCCACAATAATCCCATGATGGAGATCATTTATCCCCATTGCTAGGGTAAGGAACCTGAGCCCCTGCGGCTGGGTGGGAGGTTCCTGTAAAATAAAGGTCGTTACTTCAACAAACAATAATTATATTCCTAATTGGGCCTGTTTTATGTGCTAGGCACTTCGCATACTTGGACTTATCTAATTCTTTCAGCAACCCTACGAACTCAGAAGCATCATTATACCCTGTTCACAGATTAATAAACTGAGACACATCCCTGTCTTAAGCTGTAGAGTCAGGATATAATTTGGTCCGCCCGACCCAGAACTTCAAGTCTTAACTTCCAGGCATCTTCTATTACCACCTCAAAATGTTGCTGTGACCCATATCTGTGACAGCGCTTTGTAAACAACAAAGCAAAAGCAAAATATTAATGTCATTGTTGTCATTCTAACTACATACCACAAGAGTCGGAAATAAGAGACACAGTCTGTGCCTTTGAGAAATCTATAGTCTCAAAGATTAGAAAACGTGTACACACACGTACGTACACGCATACCAAGATATAAACTAAAAATGTCCAACTATGTCAAGCACACAAACAACAAAAGCCGTATAAGGAAAACTTCGTGTACCCAGAGGGCATCATCTGGAACCTGGTGGCACGGCGGTGAGCATACCTCCCAGGAGTGTTCAGCCGTCTGACTTGGGTTAGAGAAGCATTCCGAGTGGGGAAATGGCCTGTTATGTTTCAGGAGGACCTGGCGTTGGAGCCGAGAGGGCAGGCTGTCTTGGTAAGAGAGCGCAAGTCAAGGGTGGTGACAAGAGGTGAGAAAGGCGCTTGCCAGGGGTCCATGAAGCCATATTATCCAAGATCCTAATTGGATTTGCAACACTGTAATGAAGCACTGTGGGTGTCTGACAAGAGATGTGAGGTGATTCAAAATACATCAGAGGAAGACACACCAAAAAGGATGATGGAAAAAAACAGCCCGAGCAAAGAGTGCATCGCTGATAGTTCAGGGACATGATGGACATGCTTCTGGAGGAAAGATCTGTGATGGTTTGGGGTCCTATAAAAATGAAGAACCTGCACACCAGCTCTGGCCCCTTGAAGGCCAGAGGGCGTCTTGTCAGGCTCACCTGCCCCACTGCCGGTACCTGGGGCTTACCAGGGATACCATAAATATTTGTCGCCTAGCCAGGCTTATTGAGGGACAGAACAGATGTAGGTTGTAAAAACAAAAACAAAAACAAAACAAAACAAAAACCCAAAGGAGTCCAGGATTAGATTCATAGGACGCTACTCACTATTGAGGCAGCAGGGCACCAGAGAAACCATTAATGATTATGTCAAATTGAAGAGTTGGCATTCAGGAAGAAATTCGTGATGCTGAGTAAATTCAGAAGATACAAGCGGGGGGTTCTTGGCTCAAGACAAGATGAGAAGTTGAGAAAATATGAGAGGTTGGGACTGGGATGGAGATTTGGAAGTCCTTTACCGACGGGTGTTTTTTGGGATTCTGATTTGCAAACGAGAGACAACTACTCTAGAAGATTTATGTAGAAATTAATCTACTGGACTAATGGTCACAGAGGCACTGAGGAGTTTGGAACACCTGGAAAAGAGGTCAGAACCCCGGTCAAATGCGCTCCCCAGAGGCAGGCAGCAAGGATATCTGTGCGTCTGTTGCGGAGGGGGCCCTCACTTAGGTCCCTAACCCTGTAGGGGCTGGGCGTTGGGCATCCCCGTGAGCACCCTGGCACCGCTGTCCCTGCAGACAGGCTTAGTGCCACCCCGTCTACCACCAGGAAGCGTCTTCCACAGCCCCTGATTTTTGTGTCGCAGCCCCGGTCACTGCATCTAACAGAAGGGTCAGGAGCACACCAAGCAGCCAGAGAAGCCGAGACAGGAGGATTTGGGAAGCAGGGCTCTGCTTCTCCCAAGACGACTGCGGTGGGGAGGGTGGTGCAGACGCTGAGGCCCGAACCACACGTTCGTTTCAGAGAGGAGAGAGTGAGATCAGAGCACACGGTGCCAGGAGTTCACCCGCCAGGCTGGCTTCACCCACCGAGAGCGCCGGTAGGCGCCGACGTGGTTGAGCAACCCCTCGTGCCTGCAAATGATCTCCCTCCGACCCCCACTTAAGGCCTGTAATTAGGAGCCGTGCTTTACGCTCAAGAGACAGGTCCAGTTGAAAATGTAAATACCCCTGGAAAGAAACACACTTCACTCGTTATCACTGCCAACCTTCCCACATTGATTTTCAGGGCTAGAGCGGAGAAGCGGGCCCCGAAGCTTGGCAGGGACCTGAGCCAAGGAGAAAGCCCTTCTAAAGGTCGGTGGCCAGACTGCCCTTGTTGGGGGATCCCCAGTCTTTGGTTTGGTTTGGTTTGGTTTTCACTCATGGACTCTCAGTGGCCCGATCAATCTGTCACCACGTGTCCGACACGCGAAGTGTTGTGATGGGAGGGAAACGATAGGATGGAAGAAAAAGACGCTTTTGTCGTGCTGCCTCGCCTACGAACGATGCCACGAAGATGGAGCCAGAATCCCACTTTAGCCCATGCTGAAGCCGAGGCTCCGGGCCGCACAGCTCGTGCGCTGCAAAGGCGGGTTTCAGAACCTGCTGCCTTGGCCTCTGGAGCCTGACAGCTCCCTCTACTCTCTGTCCTCTCACTGTGCAAGGAGACGGGCCCTGAGAGCCACAGCGTAGGGGAAATGGGCACTTTCGGCCCAGGGTGGGGTCAAGGGATGGAATAACTTTGGGGATGTCATGGGTTTGCCATAGGCATCGACGTGCTGGCTCTTTCTGGGAGAGGGTGTGCACTAAAGAGGAAGACAGAAAACCAACTCCGATGTTAGAGCGTCATGCGCCCCAGATGCTATTTGTCAGGCATCGTTTGGTTGCAAATAACAGAAACCCAACTCACACTGGCCTGATAGGAAATGGAAATTGTTGGTTTGTGGGTGTGCAAAGCATGCTAGTTCTCTCCCTGCCCCCCCCCTTCTCTCAGCTTGGCTTTCTTCTGCGTCTGCTGCGTTCCCCGGCCCCCAGCCCTGCGTGGTGGCGCAGGTGGCCCGGCCGCAGTTCTAGACTTACATCTTGCCAGCCAGTCCTCCCTCATCCCACCAACTGAAGCAGCGACAGCTGGGCGACACTGACAGCCGTTAGCTTGCCTCGTGCCCCGATTGGATCGTACAGGCCTTAAGTTCACACCTGCCTCCGCGACCAAGGGGCCGTCAGCCTCGTCTCTGTCACAAAGCCTGAGAACGGCTCCCCAGAGGGACACCGAAGCGCTGGCACCATAGGAGGGGTGCTGGAGAGGCCAATCTACCAACATCCACTAGAATGGAGGCTTCGGGAAGAGGGAGTTGATTTTTGTTTCATTTTTAATTTGCTTTGTTTGTTGCTGCCTCCCCCCAGGCCTCAAACAGGGCCGAACATATGGCAGGTGCACTCAATAATTACACTCACCGAACGAATGATGGAATAAATGAATAAATGTCCCTACGGTCCGCGATGCCACGAATTGGGAGAGCGCGCACGCACGAGTGCAGGAAGCAGGATGTCTTGTCCTTTAGATGAGTCATGTGTCATTCGGTCGATGACACACGACGCCTGCAATGTCGGTGTTCGCTGCGTGTCAGTCACAGAGTTAAACAGAGCCTGGAACGGGGTCTCTACTGGGGACAGAGCTTCTACAGTCCCGTTGCTCACAGTCCTCCTGGAGTGAAGGATGATGTGTCCCTTTTTCTTACAGGCTCGTGTCTCCAAGATCGATTCGCCTCGTGCAGCACTGCCCTTTCCTGCCACAGCCCTCCCGCGCCGGGGAGAGCCAAGGCGGTGACACCCACTGGGTGGGGATCCGTGCTCCTGCTCTGGCAGGAGCCTGGGACGTGGCATTCGAGCAAGGCTCTTACCTGGTCTTACGCTCACTCTCATCACCCTGCTAACCCAGGGCCCCAGCGTGTGTTGTAGGGAGAACATGCACCTCAACCCCCACCCCCGGCCCTACCTCATCCCCAGCCTCACTGGCACCATTTGGTTGCCCTGGCACTTGGCACCATCCAGACTTCTTGCTTTCCCAAGTAGGAGAGTGTCCTCAGTCACCTTGTCTCAGCCGGACTTGGATCTCTCCAGAAAAGGCCACTAGGACATTGCATCTGGAAACACTTTGAGAGACAAAAACCAAAACAAGCCCCAGAGAAGTCACCGCATGGCCCTGCCTGGTTGATATGCGCCTCGTGTGTTTTGCCACCGTGGAAACCGAACTTAATTTGTAACATGATGCAGCTATTTAGCATTTCTCTCGCCTCCTCCTCCTCCTCCTTCTTCTGAGTGGAGAATAAATCTTGAAAACAGGCCGGGAGGGCGGGCGCAGCAGGAGGGCCTGCAAAGTCATTGGGGTTGCGGCCACCGCGATGCCCCCTTTGCTCTTTTCTGAGCAATTCAGGGTGACACCAGGAGGCCGGGTATTGCTCCAGAGCACGTGCAGCACCCAGCTCCGGCCAAGGGGTTCCTTGGGCACCCCTGCGGGTTGAAAAAGATCTCAGTTGCCCCCAGGAACTGTCCGGAGTACTACCGGAAGGGTAGGTAAAAGACCTACACTCAGCAGGTTGTCAACCTTTTAGCTCTGAACAGCATTCCAGAGAAGTCGGCAAGCTACCGAACTGTCAGTTCCTAGGCTGGAAACAAAGGCTCCAGGAGCGGAACAATTTCCCCCAGGCAACTTGTCGAGCCAGTGACAGAAGCTCAGGCTCTTTGTCTACGAAAACATGACAGTGCTGCGCGGCGGCATTAACCTCTATCTCCCTCCCTTAGTATTGAGGTTTTGATCCTCGGGATTGCCTTCCATCCAGGCAGGCACGTCTACTGCTACCTTTGTCTGCTCTTATTATTTCTCTCCTTTTGACCTTCACATGCCTTCAGACACAGCGTGTTCCATTGAATCTCAAGATACCATTGGTTATAAGATGCTATCTATCTATAAATATAGAGAGCATTGTATAAAACATATAATGTATAAATTATATTTTATCAAATATAAAATTATACAAAAATGTACATAGAATTGTATACAATACATATTTATATACTGCTATATATTATATATTTTATGTCTATAAAATATACATGTATATAAAATTACATATAGTGTATATATAATATATTTTATGTATACAAAATATACATTGTTATTATAAATATACATTTATGTATATAAAATATATTTTATATATAAAGTACATATATAATGCTATATAAACTATATATAAATATAAATATGTATTTTTGGTGTAGGTCTGAGATTCCCACAAGGCCATCCTTGTCTCTCCCTGTATCTTTACATCTGGAGTCACTAAAGCCCTCCATGGGCCACCTCTTCTACTCTGGTTGCTGAGCTAATTCACAAAGCTTTAGTCCCCCTCACTCCTTTCCTGTTACAAATTATGACAGTGAAGCTGGGAATGAACTCCTGCTGTGAACAGGTCCAGTGGCTGGTGTGCCCCAATGTTCTCCTGTGAACATCAGGGCCCCCAGTGCCCCCTTTTGGGTGTGAGCCAGGAAATCTCCACTGACCTTTCTGGTCCTCCAGTGTCTTATAGGCCTTTAACTGCTGTCAACCTGGCTTAGGTTCTTACAAGTCTCCTCTCCCAAGAATGATCTCTTGAACATCTGGTCTTCTTGCCTTCCCAGCATCGTTTCCCCTTCCTCTGGTGTCAGCCAGTAATTTAAACTTTGGTAAGCCAAAATGCCATGTTCATAGTTTGTGTGGTTGTGTAGTTGTGAAGAAGAAATACTGCCAATTAAACAGGATATTGGTTGTGACTTTAGAAACTTTATTGTGGGGGGGAAAGGTATCTCACAATCTTTAAAAATGTGGCATATTATTTATTTGCCCAGATTTGAGATTTCTTCTTTCCTTTTAAGAAACAGGTTTGGGATGGGCAGCCCAGGTGGCTCAGCGGTTTAGCGCTGCCTTCAGCCCAGGGCCTGATCCTGGAGACCCAGAATCGAGTCCCATGTCAGGCTTCCTGCATGGAGCCTGCTTCTCCCTCTGCCTGTGTCTCTGCTTCTGTGTCTCTCGTAAATAAATAAAATCTTTTAGAAAGAAAGAAAGAAAGAAAGAAAGAAAGAAAGAAAGAAAGAAAGAAAGAGAAGAAAGAAAGAAGAAAGAAAGAAAGAAAGAAAGAAAGAAAGAAAGAAAGAAAGAAAGAAAGAAAGTTAGTTTGGGGAAATACGTCCTTCCTTTCCTCCAACCTTGTGGTCCTACTGTGAGTTTGCGTCCTCTGCTCCTTGGGCTACAGAATGTGAACATGCACCCCAAATGGGGCAGAGCAGGAGACTGCCCTGGGGTTTCGTAAATCAGAGTGAGAGAAGGGAGTGCTGTCTCTCCGGTGACCAAGAAGAATGGGTCTTGGAGGTTTGGGCAGCTGAGGACATGTCAGCCGTGGGGAGAACCCTGGCTTAAGAAAATGAACTGCTCATAGAAGGAGCAACTGAGACAGAGATGGAAGAAAGGACTCAACAGGATTTAGCCCTTTGAATGTGTTTGTCCCTGAGACCAAGTACAACAGCACCAGCACGTTCACCCTGTGTTAAACCCAGAGTGGGTTTTGTCCCTTGCTACTAGAATCCTCTTTTCAAAGACATCAAGGGAGCAGCTGAGCCAGCAGAGTCTCTCCCTGTCTCCTTCAGACTTAATCCCATTCAGCCTACTGTGCTGTGAAGACAGTGCTCAGACGGTGAATGCCCCCTTCGCCTCACTCCCCCATAAGGTCCCCCGCCTCTCCGTCTCCCTCACCCCCGCTACCCAAGACCATAAGGAGTTCAGCCACTGTCTTCCACTACCAGGGACTTGTGAACACTTGTGAACACTACAGTCCAGCCTTCTTCTTTACTGAGGAAGTCCAGTTGGGTTTTTTGTTTTTGAAACAATAAATATGAATTGTTTGAAAGGAAGAGTGTTGATGATGGGGTGAGGTGTGGAGAGGTTAAGGCAAAAAAAAAAAAAAGAAAAAAGAAAAAGAAAAAGAAAAATTAACAACAATCTGGTTTTCTCTCCTAAAGTTCCTTCTGTTGACAAGGCATTACTGACACTTTTTTTTTTTTTAAACTGGCTTAGTGGGTGGGGGAGGGGGCAGATAGGGGTTGAAAATGAAGGCTGAACTTCTTGGGAATTGTAGAAATAAAAACGTGGGCAAACAGAGCCCAATAGAACCAAAAGTTGCCTTCAGACTGTGATGCTTCCAGATTTCTCAGGTTTGCTAATGAATACTTTCAAAAACTTTTCTACATAAAACTGAAAAAAATCATCAGGGAATTATACTAATCCATTGACCCTATTTTAACTCTCCAAATGTTCCCAGAGCCTCTGATTTGCTAGTGCAGAGAAAAGTCAGTAGAAAATTGCTTTTGAGATGTCTTTTGTACAGTAATAATCTTGGGCAGTACCCACCTTGCTGTGTCCTCGTGTGCACCTTGTAAATTGATTCCAGACTGCTCTCTTATTCAAAAACCCAATCCCCTTAGAAACCAGAAAGAAAATGAATAGTGGTGAAAGCCCGTTTTACTAGTATTCAGGTCGAAACCTTCATTACACAAATATGTTTGTCCTTCAGTGCCTTTTCCATCAGAAATATTCATTAGGAATTGGTGTTAATCTCCTATTTCTGCAATATTTTTTATCTAGATGGATCCTGAAGTTGGAGAGTTGTCTCACCCTTAATGACAAAAAAGAAAAAAAATCACTTCCTCTTCCTGCACCTAATAATGGTAATTTTATTACCTTCTTTCTTTTCTTCTTTTTTTCAGCAACACTTCCTCATAGTGTTTTCTGAAGGTTTATTAGCTTTTTAGGTGGAAAAATGTGGAATGGAGGTGGCATTTATTACCTTATGGGTCTTTGATCAGAACTTTCTCCCTGCAAGAATGCCTTTTGTTGAAAAATATTGAATGAGAGAAAAGCATGATCCTCTACAGAGCCATCACTTAAGTACCATGCTTATATAAAGCCTGTCAGGAAATGCATACTGCCTGTTTTTCTTTTTAGAGGAAAAAAATAAAAGGAGTTTGAAACATCATCACCACATATCACAGCACCACCAGCTTTTGAAGTTACGTAGATTATAACTTTTATTAATCTGGTTCATTAGGGAAAATACTCCCCCCACTAGAATATGAGCCAAGAAATGCTTGGTGCCTTTGGTGTAGGTCTGAGATTCCCACAAGGCCATCCTTGTCTCTCCCTGTATCTTTACATCTGGAGTCACTAAAGCCCTCCATGGGCCACCTCTTCTACTCTGGTTGCTGAGCTAATTCACAAAGCTTTAGTCCCCCTCACTCCCTTCCTGTTACAAATTATGACAGTGAAGCTGGGAATGAACTCCTGCTGTGAACGGGTCCAGTGGCTGGTGTGCCCCAATGTTCTCCTGTGAACATCAGGGCCCCCAGTGCCCCCTTTTGGGTATGAGCCAGGAAATCTCCACTGACCTTTCTGGTCCTCCAGTGTCTTATAGGCCTTTAACTGCTTTCAACCTGGCTTAGGTTCTTACAAGTCTCCTCTCCCAAGAATGATCTCTTGAACATCTGGTCTTCTTGCCTTCCCAGCATCGTTTCCCCTTCCTCTGGTGTCAGCCAGTAATTTAAACTTTGGTAAGCCAAAATGCCATGTTCGTAGTTTGTGTGGTTGGGTAGTTGTGGCATGTCAGCTGCAGCCCTAGCAGTTAACACATGGCCCAAATCTGGCTAATTGGTGTTTTTAATGCTTTGGCCATGGTGGTCGGTCATGTAAGATGGGCATGGGATAAGCATGTGACAAAATTTGGTCCAATGAGAATCGGTCCTGGGACTTGGGTTAAAACTGTTGGTAGGAGAACACCTTTTCCCTACAGCATTTTTCAGCCATGACACTACTGACATATAAGCCCACATAATTCTTTGTTGTGGAGGGGTTGTCTTGTGCATTATAAGAGGTTTAATAGTATCTGTGGCTTCACCCCACTAGGTGCTAGTAGCAACTCCTCCACTCCAGCTGTGACAACCCCAAATTTCTCCCGACACTGCCACATGTCACCAGGGGAGATAATAGCAAAATTGTGCATGGTTGCCAATCACTGCACTGTGTGAAAACTGAGATGTGTTCCCAAAGTTTCTGGGAACTTCATATGAAGAAAATCTGGCTGATAGAGATGTAATATAGGTAGAACCAAAAGAAAACACAGGCTAATACCAAATGACATTCTTTATGTTCCTAAATCTTTTGTGCTCCTGTGCCTTATGTTGGCCCCACTCTTCCTTGGGACTGAGAACAAGATGAAGATGTCCACTCTTACTACTTCTATTCAATATTGTACTATGTAGGTTTTAACCAAGGCCATAATGCAAGAACTATGACTCATAGGGCATAGAGATTGGAAAGAAGTGTCCCTATTTGCTGACAATATAATCTTCTAGATAGAAAATTCTAAGAACTAATAAGTAAGTTTAGTAAGTTTGCAGGGTAAAAAAATCAACATACAGATTTCAATTGTATTTCTACATGCTAGCAATGAATATTATAAATTACAATTTAAAGCAATATTTAAAATAGCATCAAACATGAAATTTTTAGGGATAAATTTAACAAAATACATGTCAAACCTGGATCCTGAAAATTATAAGACCCAAAAAAGGAGAGCTATATCAGATTAATGGTCAGAAGACTAAAATTTGTTAAGATGTCGAATTTCTTCACGTGGATTTATAAATTCAATGCATCCTAATCAAAAGCCAAACAGGATTTTTTTTTTTAAAGAAGTTGACAAGTCAATTCTAAAGTATATGTGGAAATGTGAAAGATCTTTAGTAGTAGAACAATTTTACAAAAAAGGATAAAAGTTGGAGTACTTGTACTACCTGATTCAAGACCTTTTATAAAGCCTTAGTAGTAAGGACAATGTGGTATTAGCATAAAGATTGATATATTGATCAAAGTTACAGAATAGGGAGTCCAGAAATATACCTAAATTTATGTGGCTGATTGATTTTTCTTTTAAACAAAGGTATCAAGACAATTCAGGAGGAAGGGATAATCTTTTTAAAAAAATGGTGCTGAAATAATTGGTTATCCATAAGCTAAAAAGAAAAAAAATCTCATTAGTTAAGCAACATTGTATACAAAAATGAATCATAGATCTACATGTAAAACATAACACTATAAAATTCTAGAAGAAAACAGGAGAAAAGCTTAGTGATCTGGGGTTAAGCAAACAATTTTAAAAATAGGACTTAAAAAGCAGAAAGTATAAAATAAAAAATGCTGAATTGGATTTCATTAAATTAAAGGTGTTTACTCTTTAAAAGATGCCATTAAGAAAATGAAAAGGCAAGATACAGGTTGGGAGAAAATATTCCAAAAACATATCAGCTAAAGGACTTGTATTCAGAATCTATGAAAATTTCTTTTGGGATACCTGGGTGGCTCAGCGGTTGAGCGTCTGCCTTCAGCTCAGGGTGTGATCCCAGGGTTCAGGATTGAGTTCCACATCAGGCTCCCTGTGGGGAGCCTGCTTCTCCCTCTGCCTGTGTCTTTGCCTCTTTCTCTCTGTGTCTCTCATGAATAAATAAATAAATCTTAAAAAAAAATTTCTTTCAACTCAACAGAGTACCAGTACCCTAGTTAAAAAGCTGGCAAAAGATTTAAATAGGCACTTCATCAAAGAAGATATATGGACAGCAAACAAATACATGAAAAGATGCTTAAAACCATTAGTCTTTAGGTAAATACAACCGAAAATTAAATGATGTACTACCATATACCCACCAGAATAGCTAAAATAAAAAAGACTAACAATACCAAGTGTTGACAAGAGTGGAAAGCAACTGTTGCTCTCATTCATTGTTGCTGGCAATAGTATAACCACTTTGAAAAAGAGGTCACCAACTTCTTAAAAACCAGGTCATCACTATAGGAAATAACCATTTCCATTCTAGGTATTTATCCAAGAGAAATGAACACATATATCCACACAAAGATATATTTGAATATTCTTTTCAGTCTTATTAATAAGATACCTAACTGGAAATAACCCAGATGTCCATCAGCAAGTGAATGGATAAATAAATTGTGGTATATCCATATAATGGGATAGGATTTACTAATAAAAAGGAATGAACAAATGATACATGATCTAATACTGCCTTATACTAAATTAAAGTAGCATCAAAAAAGGATTATATATTTTATTTATATAATATACCAGGAAAGGGACAACCCTGGTAATATAAAGGCAATCAGTGGTTGTCAGAGGTCAGCAGATTAAGAAGATTGACCTCAAAGGGCCATGTGACAATTGCGGGAGTAATGGGATTGTTCTGTATCTTTTTGGGTGGTAGTTACATGACTATCGCATTTGTAAAAACTCATCAAATTGTACATTTAAAATAGATACATTTTCACGTGTGTAATACTATCTTAGTGAAGCCGCCTCTAAAACTCAAGGCACCTATATCTATATTTTATGAAAATAGGAAGGATGAACCAGGGGTCAGTAAACTTTTTCTGTTAAAGATCAGAGAGTAAACATTTTAGCTCTTGCAGACCATACCGTCTCTATCATAATACTCACTCCATCTTCGTGGTGCAAAAGCAGGTATAGACAATAAGTAAATGAATAAGTGTGATTGTGTTCCAACAAAACTTTATTTAAGACACTGAAATTTAAATTTTGTATAATTTCCACATATCATGAAATATTACCCCTCCTCGGATCTTTTCCCCCAGCCATTTAAAAATATAAAAGCTGACCAGGGGAGGGCAAGACGGCGGAGGAGTAGGGTCCCCAAGTCATCTGTCCCCACCAACCTACCTAGATAACTTTCAAATCATCCTGAAAACCTACAAATCCAACCTGAGATTTAAATACAGAACAGCTGAAACGTTACAAAGGGAAGGGTTTTCATTTCTAACAAGGTAGGAAGGTGGAAAAAAATAAAAAAGAATCCAGTGGGGGAGGGACCCCCGCAAGGAACCGTGCTAAGGTGGGCAGCGGGGGCCTCTGGACAGGAAAGCCCAGCCCTGAGAAGTGGGGACTCTAGAAATCTGCACCGGATTCTTCCCGGATGGAAAGGCGCTCAGCAGGGACCTTGGGCAGGACCATGGGAGGGGCAGTGGGGCCTCCAGTCTCCCGAGGTCACTCACAGAGGACGGGCGCCCGGGGAGAGCGCACCGCACACCTTGGCCCAGCTCGGTAAAAGGCTGGGGCGCCCGGCTGGGCCTCGGGAGAAGCTCAGGTGGTGGCTCTGGGGTGGGGGGAGCGCCCCGGGAGTGCGATGCCAGCAGTGCAGGCCTAGGATCCCAGGGCACCGGGGGACACAGCTGGGATCCTGCTCTGGGGGTCTGCTGGGCGGGAAGGGCCCAGGGCAGCAAGGACTTTCCTGCCACCAGGTGCCCCCAAGCTGTGGTCAGGCACCTGTGCTCCCCCCCCCCCCCCCCCCGCGGCCCCGCCAGCATCCAGGCCAGTGAGGACAGGGGGACTGCGGAGGTTACTGTAGGAGCTGACTCCAGGGCTGAGGACCTGGCCCCTACCAGTGGTGTTGTCCCTCTTGGTGTCACCCTGTGCCTGGGATGGAGTGGGGCTGCAGGGAACAGGTGTAAACAGCTCCCACTGAGCCCAGCACCTGGAGGAGGTGGGGCAGCTCCCCCAGGTGCACACACCTAAGAATCAGCCCAGAAGGCCCCTCCCCCAGAAGACCAGCTGGAAGGACAGGGGAAGAGCAAGTTCTTGATCCAGCAGCACTGGAAAGTTCCAGGGGAAGTCGAGGGATTTACAGTATATGGAACCAGAGGATATTCCTCCTTGTTTGTTTGTTTTTGTTTTTCTTCCTTTATCCAGTACAACTTGTTTTTATATCAGACTGTACATTTCCAATTTTTTTTTCTTTTCCCACCTTAACTACAATATTTTACCACCTCTTCATTTTTAAGATTCTTCCTTTTTGACTTTCATATTTCTACAATTACAGATCCTAGATATATTTTCCACTTCTAGACTCCCTTCAATATACTCAACTTAATTTTGGGAGATATACAAGATATGTTTTTGTTTTGTTTTGTTTTGTGTTTTTTCTTTTCTCTGACGAATTTTGTTCTACAGTGGCAGAAGCTAATACCTTCTAATATATGAGCAGCATGTACCCAGAACCAAGTGGCATACTGTGCTGGTTCATTCTGTGAGATTCCTCATTCCCATTCTGCCCTCCTCTTTTATCTCATTTATGTTTTGGTGGTCAATGTTGGGGTCCTCTACAAGTATTTCTGGTTTATGTAAATTTGGGACTGAGCATCTTCTAACATATAGAACTTAATATACTCAGAACCAAGAGGATCACCCTCTAGAACTCCTCAGGTAGACTACATTCTACCTCCACTACAAGTTTGTCACCACCACCATTTCCCAGTCCCCTCCTTTGTTTTCTTCTTCTTTTTTTTCTTTTTTCTGTTTCTCCCCCCACCCCTTCCTTAGGGTTCCTGGCCTTTTATTTTTTACTACTTTGTTTTAAAATTTGTTTTTCACTTTAGTGGTCCTTTTGTTTTATTTCGTTCTGATCTTTGTTTTCAATTTCTGGTCTCTGACCTCGTCAGAATCATCTAGGGTGAAATTTACTTAGGTCGTGGTTGATATTATTGACTCAGCCCACTCATACAGCCACTCTGCACTGAGCAAAATGACTAGAAAGAAGAACTCACCACAAAAGAAAGAATCAGAAACAGTACTCTGCCACAGAGTTACAGAATTTGGATTACAATTCAATGTCAGAAAGCCAATTCAGAAGCACAATTATAAAGGTTCTGGTGGCTCTGGAAAAAAGCATAAAGAATCAAGGGACTTCATGACTGCAGAATTTAGATCTAATCAGGCCAAAATTAAAAATCAATTAAATGAGATGCAATCCAAACTGGAAGTCTTAACGACGAGGGCTAGTGAGGTAGAAGAAAGAGTGAGTGACATAGAAGACAAGTTGATGACAAGGAAGGAAGCTGAGGAAAAAAGAGAAGAACAATTAAAAGAGGAAAAAAGAGAAAAACAATTAAAAGACTGTGAGGAAAGGTTAAGGGAAATAAATGACAGCCTCAGAAGGAAAAATCTATATATAATTGGGGTTGTAGAGGGCAGCAAGAGGGCCAGAGGGCCAGAGAGCATATTTGAACAAATCTTGGCTGAGGACTTCCATAATTTGGGGAGGGAAACAGGCATTCAGATCCAGGAGATAGAGAGATCCCCCCACCCCAGGTCAATAAAAACCATCCAACATCTTGACATTTGATAGTGAAACTTACAAATTCCAAAGATAAAGAGAAAATCCTTAAAGCAGCAAGAGACAAGAGATCCCTAAATTATATGGTGAGAAATATTAGATTAACAGCAGACCTCTCCACAGAGACCTGGCAGGCCAGAAAGGGTTGGCAGGATATATTCAGGGTCCTAAATGAGAAGAACATGTAGCCAAGAATACTTTATCCAGCAAGGATCTCATTCAGAATAGAAGGAGAGATAAAGAGCTTCCAAGATAGGCAGAAACTGAAAGAATATGTGACCACCAAACCAGTCCTACTAGAAATATTAAGGCAGACTCTGTAAAAGAAAGAGAAAGCCCCCCAAAATAATCCACAAAAACAGGGATTGAATAGGTATTATGATGACACTAAATTCATAACTTTCAATAGTAACTCTGAATGTGAATGGGCTAAATGATCCCATAAAAAGATGCAGGGTTTCAGACTGGATGAAAAAGCAAGACCCATCTATTTGTTGTCTACAAGAGACTCATTTTAGACCTAAGGACACCTATACCCTGTATTTTAAAGGTTGGAGACCATTTACCATTCAAATAGTCCTCAAAAGAAAGCAGGGGTAGCAATCATCATATCAGATAAATTATACTTTACCCCAAAGACTGTAGTAAGAGATGAAAAGGGACACTATATCATACTTAAAGGATCTATCCAACAAGAGGACCTAACAATCATGAATATTTATGCCCCTAATGTGGGAGCTGCCAAGTATATCAATCAATTAATAACCAAAGTAAAGACATACTTAGATAATAATACACTAATACTGGGAGACATCAACATGGCACTTTCTGTAAATGACAGATATTCTAAGCACAACATCTCTAAAGAAACAAGAGCTTTAAATGATACACTGGACCAGATGGATTTCACAGATCTTTACAGAACTTTACAACCAAATGCAACTGAATACACATTCTTCTCAAGTGCACATGGAACTTTCTCCAGAATAGACCACATACTGGGTCACAAATCAGGTCTCAACTGATACCAAGAGATTGGGATTGTCCTTTGCATATTTTCAGACCATAATGCTTTGAAACTAGAACTCAATCACAAGAAGAAATTTGGAAGAAATTCAAACACGTGGAGATTAAAGACCATCCTACTAAAAGATGAAAGGGTCAGCCAGGAAATTAGAGTAGAATTAAAAACACTCATGGAAACTAATGAGAATGAAGATACAAGTGTTCAAAATCTTTGGGATACAGCAAAAGCAGTCCTAAGAGGGAAATACATCGCAATACATGCATCCCTCAAAAAATTGGAAAAAATTCAAATACACAAGCTAACCTCACACCTTAAAGAACTGGAGAAAGAACAGCAAATAAAACCTACACCCAGCAATAGAAGAGAGTTAATAAAGATTCGAGCAGAACTCAATGAAATAGAGACCAGAAGAACTGTAGAACAGATCAACAAAACCAGGAGTTGGTTCTTTGAAAGAATTCATAAGATAGATAAACCATTAGCCAGCCTTATTAAAAAGAAGAGAGAAAAGACTCAAATTAATAAAATCATGAATGAAGAAGGAGAGATCACAACCAATACAAAAGAAATACAAACGATTTTAAAAACATATTATGAGTAGCTATACGCCAATAAATTAGGCAATCTAGAAGAAATGGACACATTTTTGGAAAACCACAAACTACCAAAACTGGAACAGAAAGAAATAGAAAACCTAAACAGGCCAATAACCAGGAAGGAAATTGAAACAGTCTTCAAAAACCTCCCAAGACACAGAAGTTCAGGGCCAGCAGTGCTGGAAAGTTCAGGTGCTGGCTTTCCAGGGGAATTCTATCAAACATTTGAAAAGAAGCAATACCTATTCTACTAAAGCTGTTCCAAAGATAGAAAGGAATGGAATACTTCCAAACTCCATTTATGAGGCCAACATCACCTTAATTCCAAAACCAGACAAAGACCCCACCAAAAGGGAGAATTATAAACCAATATCCCTGAGGAACACAGATGTAAAAATTCTCAACAAGATACTAGCCAATAGGATCCAACAATACAGTAAGAAGATTATTCACCATGACCAAGTGGGATTTATCCCCGGGATGCAAGGCTGGTTCAACACTCGTAAAGCAATCAATGTGATAGATCATATCAATAAGAGAAGAAACAAGAACCATATGATGCTCTCAGTAGATGCAGAGAAAGCATTTGACAGAATACAGCATCCATTCCTGATCAAAACTCTTCAGAGTGTAGGGATAGAGGGAACATTCCTCAACATCTTAAAAGCCATCTACGAAAAGCCCACAGCAAATATCATTCTCAATGGGGAAGCACTGGGAGCCTTTCCCCTAAGATCAGGAACATGACAGGGATGTCCACTCTCACTATTCTGGTACTATTCAACATAGTACTAGAAGTTCTAGCCTCAGCAATCATACAACAAAAAGAAATAAAAGACATTCAAAGTGGCAAAGAAGTCAAACTCTTGCTCTTTGTGAATGACGTGATACTGTATGTAGAAAACCCAAAAGACTCCACCCCAAGATTGCTAGAACTCATACAGCAATTCGGTAGTGTGGCAGGATACAAAATCAATGCCCAGAAATCAGTGGCATTTCTATACACTAACAATGAGACTGAAGAAAGAGAAATTAAGGAATCAATCCCATTTACAATTGCACCCAAAAGCATAAGATACCTAGGAGTAAACCTAACCAAAGAGATAAAGGATCTATACCCTAAAAAACTACAGAACACTTCTGAAAGAAATTGAGGAACACACAAAGAGATGGAAAAATATTCCATGCCCATGGATTGGAAGAATTAATTAATGCTACCCAGGGAAATCTACACATTTAGTGTAATCCCTATCAAAATACCATGGACTTTCTACAGAGGGTTGGAACAAATCATCTTAAGATTTGTGTGGAATCATGGGACTCCTGGGTGGCTCAGCAGTTAAGTGTCTGCCTTTGGCTTAGGGTATGATCCTGGAGTCCTGGGAAAGAGTCCCACATCGGGCTCCCTGCATGGAGCCCGCTTCTCCCTCTGCCTATGTCTCTGCCTCTCTATGTCTCTCATGAATAGATAAATAAAATCTTTTAAAAAAAGAAAGATTTGTGTGGAATCAGAAAAGACCCCGAATAGCCAGGGGAATATTGCAAAAGAAAACCAGAGCCGGGGGCATCACAATGCCAGATTTCAAGTTGTACTACAAAGCTGTGATCATCAAGACAGTGTGGCACTGGCATAAAAACAGACACATAGATCAAAGGAACAGAATAGAGAATCCAGAAACAGGCCCTCAACTCTATGGTCAACTAATATTTGACAAAGCAGGAAAGACTATCCACTGGAAAAAAGACAGTCTCTTCAATAAACGGTCCTGGGAAAATTGGATAGCCACGTGCAGAAGAATGAAACTAGACCATTCTCTTACACCAGTCACAAAGATAAACTCTAAATGGTTGAAAGATACAAATGTGAGACAAGAATCCATCAAAATCCTAGAGGTGAACACAGGCAACACCCTTTTTGAACTCGGCCACAGTTAACTTCTTGCAAAGTACATCTATGATGGCAAGGGAATCAAAAGCAAAACGTAATTATTGGGACTTAAGATAAAAAGCTTCTGCACAGGAAAAGAAACAGTAAACAAAACTAAAAGACAACCTACAGAATGGGAGAAGTTACTTGCAAATGACGTATCAGATAAAGCGCTAGTATCCAAGATCTATAAAGAACTTATTAAACTCAACAGCAAAGGAACAAGCAATCCAATCATGAAATGGGCAGAAGACATGAACAGACATTTCACCAAAGAAGACATAGACATGGCCAAGAAGCACATGAGAAAATGCTCCGCATCACTTGCCATCAGGGAAATACAAATCAAAACCACAATGAGATACCACCTCACACCAGTGAGAATGGGGAAAATTAACAAGGCAGGAAACAACAAATGTTGGAGAGGATGCGGAGAAAAGGGAACCCTCTTACACTGTTGGTGGGAATGTGAACTGGTGCAGCCACTCTGGAAAACTGTGTGGAGGTTCCTCAAAGAGTTAAAAATAGAGCTGCCCTACGACCCAGCAATTGCACTGTTGGGGATCTACCCCAAAGATACAGATGCAATGAAACCCTGGGACACCTGCACCCCGATGTTTCTAGCAGCAATGTCCACAATAGCCAAACTGTGGAAGGAGCCTCGGTGTCCATCGAAAGATGAATGGATAAAGAAGATGTGGTTTATGTATACAATGGAATATTACTCAGCCATTAGAAATGACAAATACCCACCATTTGCTTCAACGTGGATGGAACTGGAGGGTATTATGCTGAGTGAAGTAAGTCAATTGGAGAAGGACAAACATTATATGGTCTCATTCATTCGGGGAATATAAAAAATAGTGAAAGGGAATAAAGGGGAAAGGAGAGAAAATGAGTGGGAAATATCAGAGAGGGAGACAGAACATGAGAGACTCCTAACTCTGGGGAACAAACAAGGGGTGGTGGAAAGGGAGGTGGGCAGGGGGGTTGGGGTGACTGGGTGATGGGCGCTGAGGGGGGCACTTGACGGGATGAGCACTGGGTGTTATGCTATATGTTGGCGAATCGAACTCCAATAAAAAATATGAAAAATTAAAAAAAAGTAAAAAATAAAAAAAACAAAAATAAAAATAAAAATATAAAAGCCATTCTTTGCTAGCAGGCCCTACAAAAACAGATGGTGGACCAGATTTGGCCCACAGGCTGTAATTTGCCAACTCCTCCTATAAACATATGTTCATAAAAATACAACAATTATAATGACTATATCTAAGAGGTGATGATGCAGGTGACATTTCTAATACTCCATTCATATTTACATGTTAGAGATCTGTATAGACTAGAAATAACAAACTTCACTTTTACTTATTCTTCAGTAAGTTTCTTCAACAGTACATAGTTGTGATGTTAATATTACTTTTAGAGTAGTGGGCTTAAAAAAATCAAGACTTACTTTATTAAATAAAGTTCAACTTTCAAAACTTGGAACATACATATAAATTCATTTTCTCTTGTAAATAGACATTTATCATGCCTTTAACTGACTCTTAAAAGTCTTAACAAATGTCCAGACCCTACACTTCCACCCCCATCTGCGCCCTCTGCCTTCTGTCTCATTCATAATGTTATAACAGAGTCCTTCCACTTGCTCTGTGCTCTGGAATATTCTACCCCAAGGTAACATCACTGTCATTAGGTCTCTGCTCAAAAATCCTCTTACTAAGAAAGCCGTCAATAGTAAGCCCCCCTCCTTGCCCTTTGTTCTAGCTTTCTTTTTCTTCCATAGCACTACTATAGTCTGTCACATTGTGTTTACTTGTATATTTGCTTATTTTCTGTCTCTTCTCACTGAAATGAGCTCCGTGAAGGCGGAGACTTCACATTTTTCAACATGTAATCCCAGTGTGTAGAAGAGTTGCCTGACAAATAATAGGTGCTCAATATGTGATTTGATGGATGAATAATCTGGGAACACAAAAAAGTGTATGTCTTTCATGGGAACCTCATCCAACAACTGCCACGTAGTGAGCAGAAGATTATGCTGAGAACCACTGTCCTGAGACACTCAAGCATGGTAGGAGAAAACACCAATTTACACCAGCCGGTTGACTGTGCCGGTCAGGAAGGCGAGCAGGTCACACCAAGAGAGTATGGGACTCATATCCCTGAGGACCCCAAATAGAAAGATATTTCCTTACAAGGTTTTGAGCATGTGCCATATTGGAGAACATTCGGTAACCACGTCATCTGCTGCAGAAGTAATAACCACAGGTTTTCCTTTCTGTTAGTTCACCTCAACTAAACTTGTAACATTTTCTTGTTAAAATTATTATAAACAAGGAGGGCAAATGATCTAGCAGTAGGGTATTTCCCAGGTTTTAGAGGGGAGATTTGAGGAAAGAATGGTGTGTTTGATTCCCAGAAGGCAATTCAAGCCTTCTGAGTTAGAGATGCCCATAGCACAAAGGTTATAATATAGTACATTGCTTCATAAAGTCCACGTCACCTTCTCAGAACTGCAATGCCCAATGTAGAAATCTATGCCTTTGAAGTTCTTGACATATAATGTTGACATTTTCAGACTCTCAGTTCCATGATGGGAGATTAGAATGATGGTAGTGAACAAGAATGACCTATTGAAAGACATTTTCTGAAGTGGCAAAAACATTTATTTTTTTTAATGCATGGAGGATTTTTCTTTTAAACGATGGGCTCATCATAAAAGAAAAAAAAAGAAACCATAAAAGAAACATGCAAATTGATTTTAATTTTCTTGATGAAATCGCATAGGAACTAATAGATACTAACTTGGAACAAATTTGTGTTTGAGACATCTTCCTTTTTTTTACCCCACAGTTGAAAATATTCTCTTGGGGAAAGTATGGTCCATATGTTCTTTTCTTTTCTTTTTCTTTTTTTGGTCCATATTTTCTTAATATTCAATAATTGTGTCACGATGAATCTCATGTTAACATGTAATGATTAGAGCTTGGCTAAATTTGGATTCAGAGATGGTTGTCTGAATACTTGTTCTGACTCTTGGCCTTAGAGGTGGACATTAGGGAGTTCTCTTGCCTGCCCCCCGCCACTATATATGATATTTGATTCTAAGACACACTTCTTTTTTTTTTAATTTTTTTAAAATTTATTTATGATAGGCACACAATGAGAGAGAGAGAGGCAGAGACACAGGCAGAGGGAGAAGCAGGCTCCATGCACCGGGAGCCCAATGTGGGATTCGATCCTGGGTCTCCAGGATCGCGCCCTGGGCCAAAGGCAGGCGCCAAACCTCTGCGCCACTCAGGGATCCCCTAAGACACACTTCTTTTTTGCATTTCAATGTCTCTGAAATCAGAATATTTTTATAACATGTGGCATCTCCCAATAGTATTTGTCAGCAGGTTTTCTTTCTTTATGGTATGTGAAACCATCTTGAATCACACGGTTATTATCATCCTAGATTCCACGAAATAAGGAATGAGTGAAATATATTCTATCACTTTTATTTTTATTCTATTTCCTATCAGGGACAATTACCTCCCACCTCTCTCAATTCCTTATGAAGCTTATAGCAAAGCCCCATACAAAAGGAAGGCTTTATACTGTTGATTCACTGGCTCTATGACAATGGTTCTTTTGAGATTATTAAGGCTCAGAACTTCTAAGTGGATAAGATTTGTCTTATATATTCAGAACCTATACTTTTATAACTCATGTGAACAAAGTTATTATTAGCAAGTACCTGTTTAGCATGAGTTGCTGTGAACATCTCAGCCTTGATGTAATGTCTTCCCTTCCATGGTTTCCTTTTCTTTCTGTAGCCAGAATCCTCACCTACTGATTGCTTGGAGAATAAGTCTGAATTTAATTCAGGATTTGGCTTAGGAAATTATATAATATATATGTCACATTCTACACATGTCTGGTTACTTATTCTCCTGGAAGGAGTATTAGTACCAATTAAGGTCTGAAGGTGGGCCAATGCTGAGAGCACCTTGTGTAAGGATCAGCCAGCCCCCCAAGAAGAGGTTGGTCTCATAGGAAGACCATGGGCTCTGGAGCCAGAGAGACCTGAGTTTGAATCCTACCTCTGCCACTTCCCAACTGTGTGAGCCTGTATGCAAATTTGGAACACTAATATCTACCCTGCAAGGTTATTATAAACACTGAATGTGTGTGAAACATTTGACTTTAGGAGGAGCTTGAGAAATAGTGGCTAACAGTGGCATTGACCCTTGAACAATGTGAGGGTTGGGGCACTGATCCCCGACAGTCAAAAATCCACATATAACTTTGACTACCCCCAAACATAACTACTGGTAGTGTATTGTTGACTGAAGTCCTTACTGACAGCATAAAGTTAATTAACACATATTTTGTATGTTACAGATGTTATATGCAGTATTCCTATGGTAAAATAAGCTAGAGAAAAGACAATGAGATTAAGAAAATCATAAGGAGGAGCGCCTGGGTGGCTCAGTTGGTTAAGAGTCTATCTTTAGCTCAGGTCATGATCCTGGAGTCCTGGGATCGAGCTTCACATCAGGGTCCCTGCTCAGTGGGGAGTCTGCTTCTCCCTCTCCCTCTACCCCTCCCCCTGCTTGCACTCCCTCCCTCTCTCTTCCTCTCATGAATAAATAAAATATATTTTTTTAAAAAATAAAATCATAAGAAATAGAAAATACCTTTATAGTACTGTGCTGTAGAAAATCCATGCATAAGGGGACCTGCATAGTTCAGCCCTGTGTTGTTCAAGGGTTAACTGCATTGTTCAAGATCTCATAGAAGAGGGTAAGCCCAGGAGAAATTTGAGGTTGCCACACCCTTTTGCCCCCTCCAATGTCCTTGTCTGTTCATTTGAGGGTCAGTGTTCTGATATTTATACCTTTGTCCTCCCATAATCTGGAATCGTAC
The DNA here is from genome assembly GCF_003254725.2 of Canis lupus dingo. Classification (NCBI taxonomy): domain Eukaryota; kingdom Metazoa; phylum Chordata; class Mammalia; order Carnivora; family Canidae; genus Canis; species Canis lupus. The sequence goes on from NC_064255.1 coordinate 47,369,886, forward strand.
AAGTCTAAAACTGCCCTCAGCTGAATATCTCTTATCACCTAGTAACCTCTCAACAGGAATTGAAAGTGAACCAGCCAGGCCTGAGTTGGATTTCTGACTCTGCTGCTCACCCTCTGCATCACTCCGAGTGTGTGCTTAAGCTGGGTTCTCCAGAGAAACAGACCAATAGGATATATGTGTATACATACACATATAAGAGACACACAAAGAGATTTATTATAAGGAATTGGCTCATGGGACTATGGAGGCTAAGTTCCAAGATCAGAAGGATGAGTTAGCAAGCTGCAGACCCAGGAGAGCCATTGGTGGTATTCCAGTTCAAAGGCTGGTAGGCTTAACCCAGGAAGAGCCAAGGTTTCAGTTCAAATCCAAAGACAAAAACAAACAAACAAACAAACAAACACCTAGGTGACAGTTTGAAGGCAGCCCATTAGGAAGAATACTCTCTTACTCAGAGAAGGGTCAGTCTTTTTGCTCTTTTTTAGGCCTTCAACTGACTAGATGAGGCCCACCCACATTAGGGAGGACAATCTTGCTTTACTCAGGCTATTGGTTTAAATGTTAATCTCATCCCCAAACACCCTCAGAGACACACCCAGATTAATGTTTGACCAAATATCTAGGTACTAGATATTAGAGCTTGGTGAAGTTGAAAGACAAAACCAACCATCACAACCTGTCTGGGTCTTACCATCCTTGGGTAACAAGGGGATAAGAATCATATTACATATGGAATACCATACATTCAAGGGTCCTGGTATTCATTAAAGGCCAATTTTCACTTCAATATTCAGTATTTTAGGCATTTGTGAGCAGGTCAAAGGGCTACCTTGGACTTGTGATTTTTCCTTTGCCCCCAAAGCCCCATTACACTCAAGTTCCATTTTAGCTCAATTCTACTATTTATTTATTTATTTATTTATTTATTCATTCATTCATTCATTCATTTAAAAGATTCTATTTATTTATTCATGAGAGACACACAGAGAGAGGCAGGGACAGAGGCAGAGGGAGAAGCAGGCTCCCTACGGGGGAGCTCAATGCAGAACTCGATCCCAGGACCCTGGGATCACAACCTGAGCCAAAGGCAGACACTCAACCACTGAGCCACCCAGGTGTCCCCCAATTCTACCTTTTAAACACAAATGTCAACAAGTCACCTCCATAATGAAAGTGGTCCTTCTCCTGTAAATTTCTTGGTGGCATCCATACATCAGGTGACAAGCGAATAGACCCTCCTCCATTGGGGAGGAGTCGTGTCCCATAAACTGATGTATCTGTGGCCATCACAGGCTGTTTTCTTTCTGGTCTTGGGGTTCCTTTGCAAGGCATGGCGAATCAGCTGGCAGAAACAGTCAAACTTGCACCAGCCAAGACAGTATCGTGAGCAGGCTAGCTGCCCTGCCTTGACCTTCGCTTCTCTTGGACGGCAGATCACCTAAGTAAGGCAAGGTGACCTGGGCAGTTGGCTTGCTCAGTGCCGGGTGAGTGCCCGTCATACATCACTTCAAAGCCACTCTGTATTTTCTTCCCCAATATTCCAGGGAAATTCTATTTATGTGATTACTGCATTTTCCCTCTGAATTACTCCCTAACTTCCTTTCTGTGTCTTCCCACTCTTATGATTTCCGGATTATGGTGATGTCTTTCTGGTGTGTTAAATCTTGAGTAAAATCAATTATTGCTCATCCATTTAATCTGAAGCGAATTGAATCTTATTTTCATATGAGATGGGGTAGGGATGGGTAGGCCCACATAGAGAATAAGGATGACTCTAGAGTACTGGTCTGTGTGATCCTCAGTCCAACAACACTCTTCACTTGGACCTTTATGGGAGCCCCTTGAGGCCTAATTCCTGGCATTCAGATCATTCTCAGGCTTATAGACCTATTCACTTTACCAAAATCAAAAGAAAAGGAGAGGTGGGTAACCAATCATTTGACTTTTCCTAGTAACATTAAAATAACCACAGTCCATGCAAGAAAATACCTTTGTTTTTGTATCCATGCAAAGTAGTTACAGATCTTGAATTTCAATCCAAATCATCCTCTCATAATATATGCAATCCAACTACATGTGTTTCTTCCCTTCGGGCCCTTTTTGGAAAATGTGACTTATACAGCTAAGGCTAACAACCGTCGGCAGAAAAGCAGCTCATAATGAGGCAGTTTGGACTTTCAGAGGGCTCCTGGTATGCAACTTCCTGCCGTCCTCCTAACTGAAAATATACACATAAAGGCTGAAGACAATTTTGACTAAAATCAAAACAAAAACAGTCTCTTGGAAATGAGTCTCCCTTTGGCTGGATGAAATGGCCCTGCTTCTGCAGCCAGTGTTTTCTGCCTTTTGTGGGATTCCAGCCCCATGGTGAGGTGCTCTGCGGCAGGTGCGTGGTCTTGGCACTCATGGGGTGGCGGGGTGGAGGGCAAAGCTCAGGAACAACCCCACAGCTTTCTCTCCCCATTGCTCTCTGTACAGGCAGTTCCACTGAGAAGCCTTTGCTGCCAGCAAAACTGCTCTCTCGAGGGGCCTGGCTCCCCACTTGCATTCAGGAACTCATCTACTTGGTTTCAAGGAGAGGGGGCCCGTGTGGTATCTGTGTTTACAACAAGCCTTCGCTGTTCCCAGCACCCACGCTGGGAAAATGAACCTGGCTGCTGCAAGTGCAAAGGTCAAGTGTGAGGACTGTGCTTGGCAACTCCTGAATGATGACACTGGCGCCCAGGAGGAAAACAGTGTCTGGCCCAGATGTAACACCAAGTAATGGAGGGTGTGTAAGTGTGTAAAGGACACATTTAACCCCACACGCAGACTAGCCTCTGTGGGCAGCCTTCCCTCCCCACTGGCATTTACCCTGAGGATAGACTCTCTATAGGAATGCTACCTACCTCGGGGCTGTGGAACAATCTTTTCACTACACACACACACGCACACACACATGCATACGCACACAACATCCCAAACAACACCAGGCACAGACCTCTGTAGGGTCAAATGCCCCACCCCAGATGCCCTAATCCATGGCTGGCCATTTCTTCCCCAAACACCAACTTCCAAGCTTCTACCAGCCTGGCCACTGCTTCTTCATTTTAATTGATGATTCCGAACTCACCACCATCCACGGTCTGCCTGCGTGTTGCTCAGTAAAATTCACAGGGCGGTTCGTGAAACCCTGCCTTCTTTCTAGTAGGGGAGAGAATGGTGTAGTATCAAACAGGTACATTAGGAGATGACAACATCTGGCCTAGACAGTTCATTCAGATGGCTAACTCTAGCTAACTCATTTACTCATTCACTCACTCACTCATTCATTCAGCGATCAAATATTTATTGAAGCCAGACTTTGTTCTAGCCGGGAGTATATAGTAGTGAACCGGATAGTTAAGGTCCAGGCTTTCGGGCAGGTTAAGGTCACTTAGGAGGTACATAGTCAAAAACAAGTACACAAAGAAACAAGGACATTTCAGATTTTATCAGGATTCCCACTATGAATAAAATCAATTAGCTCAATGTACTAAGGAGGGAGTAGGGATTACTTTTTAAAAATATTTTTTCTTTTTTTTTTTAAAGGAACATTTGGTTAAAAAGAAAAAAAGCTTTGTTTCTATTTTCTGTGTCTCTGTGTGTGTGGTAACAACACTTGAGATCTACTTTTTAGCAAACTTCAAGTATACAGTATTTTTTAACTATAATCACCATGCTATGCGTTAGATCCCCAGGCCTTATTCCTGTAACTGGAAGTTTATACCCTGTGACCAATATCTCTCCCATTTCTCCCTGGAAACCACCCTTTTACTTTCTGATTCTGAGAACAACTTTTTTCCATTCCACATATAAGTGAAATCATGCAGTATTTCTTTCTGCGTCTGGCGTATTTCACTTAGTGGAATGTCCTCAAAGTTCACCCATGTTGCCGTAAAAAGCAGGATTTCCTTCTTTTCTATGCCTGAATAATAATACTAATATACCTCATAGATTGTTCACATCTTTTGGCTATTGTGAGTATTGCTGCAGGAAGTATGGGGATGCAGGTATCTCTTCCATAACCTATTTTCATTTCCTCTGGGTAGATGCCCAGAAGTGGAATTGCTGGATCTTATGGTAGTTCTATTTTTAGTGTTTTGAGGAACCCCTCTACCATTTTCCATAATGGCTGCATCAATTTACATTCCCATCAACAGTGTACAAGAGTTCCCTTCTCTTTACAACTCTGGCAAACACTTAGTATCTCTTATCTTTTTGATAATAGCTATCCTAACAGGTGTGAGGTGATATCTCATTGTTGCTTTAATTTGCATTTCCCTGATGGTTAGTGATGTTGAACATCTTTCCATGCACCTGTTGGCCATTTGTATATCTTCTTTGGAAAAACATCTTTTCAAAGTCCATTTTTTAATTGAGTTGTTTTTTGGCTATTGAGTTGTTTGAGTTCCTTATATATTTTGAATATTAACTCCTTATCAGACACAGGATTTGCAAATATTTTCTCCCATTTGGTAGGTAGGTTGCCTTTTCACTCTGTTGGTTGCTTCCTTTGCTGTGCAGAAGCTTTTAGTTTGATGTAATCCCACTAATATATTTTTGCTTTTGTTGCTTCTGCTTTTAGTGTCATATCCAAAATATCCTTGGCAAGACCGGTCAAGAGGCTTTTAAACTATGTTTTATTCAGGAAGTCTTATGGTTTCATATCTTACATTCTAGTCCTTAATCAATTTTTAGTTAATCTTTGTGAGTGATTTAAGATAAGGGTCAATTTCATTCTTTTGTGTGTGGATATCTAGTTCTCCCAACACCATTCTTTGAGGAGACTGTCCTTCCCACATTGTGTATTCTTAGTGTCTTTGTCATTGAAGATCAGTTGACACATATGCGTGGCTTTATTTATGGGCTCTCTATTCTGTTTTATTGATCTGTGTGTCTGTTTTTATTCTAGTACCATACTGTTTGATTTTTATAGCTTTGTAATAGTTTGAAATCAGGAAGTGTGATGTCTTTCCAGCTTTGTTCTTTTTTCTCAAGATTGCTGGCTATTCACGATGTTTTGTGGTTCCCCAGGAATTTTAGGATTTTTTTCTTTTCTTTGCAAAATGCCGTTGGAATTTTGATCGGGGTTGCATTGACTATGAAGATTGTTCTGAGGAATACGGCCATTTCAACAATACTAATTCTTGGACACAGGATATCTTTCCATTTATTTCTGTCTTCTTCAGTTCCTTTCATCAAGGGTACACGTCTTTCATCTCCATGGTTAAATTTATTCCTGAGCATTTTATTCCTTTTGAGGCTATTGTAAACAGGATTCTTTTCTTCATTCTCTTTCTCTCTTTGGGAGTTTGTAAGTATATAGAAATGCAACTGAGTTTTGGATTTTGATTTTGTATCCTGCAACCTCACTGAATTTATTAGTTCTAACAATTTTATGGTGTAGTTGTTAGAGTTTCTATTAATAAGATCATGTCATCTGCAAACAATTTAACTCTTTCCTTTATGATTTGGATGATTTTTGGTTTTGTTTTCTTTTTTTTTTTTTTTTTTTTTTTTTTTTGCCTAATTGCCCTGGCTCAGACTTCAGGATTATGTTGAATAGAAGTGATGGGTGAGCATTCCTTATCTTAGAAGAAAGTCTTTCAGCTTTTCACCATTGAGTATGAGGTTGGCAGTGGGCTTGTCATATATAGCCTCTATTATATTGAGGTACATTTCTTCTTTTTCCAATTGTTGACAGTTTTTCACACAAGAGGGTGTTGAATTTTGTCAAATACTTTTTCTGCATCTATTGAGATCATATGATTTATGATCATCTTATTTTCATCCTTCATTCGGTTAATGTGACATTTCACATATATTGATTTTGTATTTAAAAACCATACTGCATCCCAGGGATAAATCCCACTTGATCATGGTGTATGAATTTTTTAGTGTGCTACTGAATATGGTTTGCAAGTGTTTTGTTGCAGACTTTTGCATCTATGTTCATCAGGCCTATAATTTCTTTTCCTGTATTGTCCTTATCTGGATTTGGCATAAGGGCAGTGGCTACTCTTGTAAATGAATTTGGAAGTGTTCCCTCTCATCAATTTTTTGGAAGAGTTTGGGAAGATTTGGCATTAATTCTTCATTTAATGTTTGGTAGAATTCACCTGTGAAGCCATCTGGTCCTGGGCTTTTCCTTTTGGGGACGTTTTTGATTATTGATTCAGTCTCCTTACTCATTATTGGTCTTTTAGGACTTTTCATTTCTTCATGATTCGTGTTTAAAAGGCTAGAACTTGGGATCCCTGGGTGGCGCAGCGGTTTGGCGCCTGCCTTTGGCCCAGGGCGCGATCCTGGAGACGCGGGATCGAATCCCACGTCAGGCTCCCGGTGCATGGAGCCTGCTTCTCCCTCTGCCTATGTCTCTGCCTCTCTCTCTCTCTCTCTGTGACTATCATAAATAAATAAAATCTTTAAAAAAAAATAAATAAAAGGCTAGAACTTTATTTCCTCTAGGTTTGCTGACAGATAATTGTTCATAGGAGTCTCTTATGATCCTTTGTATTTCCGAGGTAACAGTTATAATGTCTCCTCTTTGATTTCTGATTTTATTTATTTGAGTCTTCTCTCTTTTCTTCTTAGGGTGGGCAATTTTATTTATCTTTTCGAAAAACAACTCCTAGTCTCATTGATCTTTTCTACTGTCTTTCTAGTCTTTATTTCATTTCTTTCTCTTCTAATCTCTGCTATTTCCTTCTTCTGCTAACTTTGGGCTTAGTTTTGTTCTTTTTCTAGTTCCTTGAGGCATACAGGTAGATAGTTTATTTAAGATATTGGTTCATTTTAAAGTAGGCATTTATCATTATAAATTCCCTCTTAGAGCTGCTTCTCCTGCATCCCAGTTTAATTTCTACTAGGTTACTTAGGTTTTTTTCATACTGAGTTTAAACATGTTCTATTTTCATTTTTGTTTATTCCAGGATACTTTTTGATTTCCTGTATGGTTTCTTTTTCAACCTATTGGTAGCTCAGGAGTGTGTTGTTTAATTTCTGCATATTTGTGATTTTTAAATTTTCCTTCTGAGGTGCCTGGGTGGCTCAGTCAGTTAGCATCTGCCTTTGGTTCCATGATCTCAGGATCCTGGAATCTAGCCCCACGTCAGTCTCCCTGCTCAGTGGGGAGTCTGTTTATCCCTTTTCCCCTGCCCCTTTGCCCTCCTCATGCTCTCTCTCTCTCTCTCTCAAATAAATAAAATCTTAAATAGCATTTTCCTTTTATTATTGATTTCTAGTTTTATACCATTTTGGGTCAGAGAAAGTACTTGCTATGATTTCAATCTTAAAATAGTTAAGACTTCTTTTGTGGCCCAACATATGATCTATCCAGAAGAATGTTCTTTGTGTGCTTGAGAAAAATGTGTATTCTGCTGCTGTTGGAGGAAATGTATTATATATGTCTGTTAGGTTCATTTGATCTGTGGTGTTATTCGAGTCCAGTGTTTGCTTATTTATTTTTCCTTATTTATTTTTTCTTCACCCATTATTGAAAGTAGGATATTGAAGTCCCCTACTATTATTGTATTACTATCCCTTTCTCTCTTTAGTACTGTGAATATTTGCTTTATATATTTACATGTTCCAATGTTGGGTGCATAGATATTTATAATTGTTATACTCTCTTGGTGAATTGAGTCATTTATCATGATATAATCACCTCCTTTGTCTCTTATTACACATTTTGGCTTAAAGTCTATATCATCTGACATATGTACAGGCATGTTATTCTCTTTTGGTTATCATTTGTATGGAATATCTTTTTCAACCTTTTACTTCCAGCCTTATTGTATGCCCTTAAAGTTATAGTGAGTCTCTTATAGGCAGCATATTGTTGGATTGTAATTTTTTTCTGATCTATTTAACCATTCTGTATCTTTTGATTGGAGAATTTAATCCATTTATGTTTAAAGTATTTACTTATAGGTAAAGACCTGCTATAGCCATTTTGATCATTGTTTTCTTACCATTTTTTAATTCCTCTGTTCCTTTCTTTCTTTCTGATGTTTTCCTTTGTGGCTTGGTGATTTTGTTGTTGTTTGTTTCAAGTTTTTATTTAAATTCTAGTTAGTAAATATATTATGAATTTAGAGAGTCATTACTTATTTATAACACTCAGTGCTCATCACAAGTCCCCTCCTTGGGCATCCTCCTTACTCATTTAGCCCATTGCCCACCCACATCCCCTCCATCTGCCCTCAGTTTGTTCTCCATAGTCAAGAGTCTCTTGTGGTTGGATGCCTGGGTGGCTCAGGGGTTGAGCATCTGCCTTCGGCTGGGGGAGTGATCCTGGAGTACCAAGATCAAGTCCCACTTTGGGCTCCCTGCATGGAGCCTGCTTCTCTCTCTGCCTGTGTCTCTGCCTCTCTTTCTGCGTGTCTCTCATAAATAGATACATTAAAAATCTTTAAAAAAAAAAGAGTCTCTTATGGTTTTGTCTCCTTCCCTTTTTTTCCTCTTCTCTATATTTATCTGTTTTGTTTCTTAAATTCCACAAATGAGTGAAAATCATATTTGTCTTTCTCTGACTGACTTATTTCGCTTAGCATAATACACTACATCTCCATTCATGTCATTGCAAATGACAAGATTTCATTCTTTTTGATGGCTGAGTAATATTCCAATATATATATCAGACATATATACATATATAAAAATAATATTTTTATATTGTGTATCAATTAACAAGTTATTGTGATATAATTATAAAAGACACAGGTCTTTTAACTCTTATACTAAACTTAAAGGTGATTTATATACCACCCTGACAGAATTAAGTATTCTAAATTTGACAAAATATATTTACCTTTACCAGTGCACTTTATACTACCATATTTTCATGATGTTAGTAGTGTTCTTTCATTTCAACCTGAAGAACTCCCTCTAGACTTTCTTATAGGGCATGTCTAGTGGTGATAAACTTTCTTAGTTTTTGTCTGTCTAGGAATATTTTTATCTGCTATTCATTTTTTTTTAATGATAGTCACAGAGAGAGAGAGAGAGAGTGAGAGAGGCAGAGACACAGGCAGAGGGAGAAGCAGGCTCCATGCATCGGGAGCCCGATGTGGGATTCGATCCCGGGTCCCCAGGATCGCGCCCTGGGCCAAAGGCGGGCGCCAAACCGCTGCGCCACCCAGGGATCCCTGCTATTCATTTTTGAAGAACAGCTTTGCTATGTATAGTATTCTTGGTTGTCAGATTTTTTTTTCTTTTAGCATTTTGAATATATCATTCCACACCTTCCCGGCCTGCAAGGTATCTGCTGAGAAAATTGCTAGCCTTGTGGGAGGGTCCTTGTGAGCAACTAGTTTCTTTTCTCTTGCTACTTTCACAATTCTCTCTTTGTCTTTGACTTTTGACAGTTGATTATATTGTGTCTTAGGGCAATCTCTTTGGGTTGATCTTGCTTGGGGTCCTTTGATCTTTATGTCTATGGATGGTCATATTCTGCCCTCCCCCCCCAAGATTTGAGAAGATTTCCTTTTCCTTATTATTCTTTTAAACAAGCTTTCTTTCCTTTTTTCTGTCTCTTCCTGAGTCATAATGCGTATGTTTGTTGGCTTGATGGTGTCCTATGTGGTCCTGTATGCTTTCTTCATTCTATCATTCTTTTGCCTTTTTGTTCTTTGTCATAGTCTGGGCTGCTATTACAAAATACCACAAACTGGGTGGCTTGTGAACAAAAGAAATTCTTTCTCACAGTTCTGGAGGCTGGGAGTTGGAGATTAGGGTTCCAGCCTGGTTGGAAAATGGCCCTCTTCTGGGTTGCAGATTTCTTGTTATGTCCTTATATGATGGAAGGTACTAGGGAGCTCTCTGGGGTCTCTATTATATGAGCTCTAATCCTATTCACAAGGGCTCCACCCTCATGATCTAATCACCTCTGAAAGACCCTACCTTGTAATATCATTACATTGGACATTAAGATTTCAATATATAAATTTGAGGGTTTTACAAACATTCAGACCAGTATTCCACTAGCTGACTGATTTCAAATTACTTTTCTTTGAGTTTTCTGATTTTTACCTCTGCGTGAATTAGTCTGCTTTTGAAGCTCTGTATTGATTTTTTCTATCTTTAGCTCTAAGATTTTGATTTTGTTCTTTCTTAATGGTTTCTATTTTTTAATTAAACTTCTCATTTGTTCATACATTGTTTTCCTGATTTTGCTTAGTTATCTATCTGTGTTCTCTTTCATCTCACTGAACTTCTTTAAGATGATTATTTTGTATTCTTTGTCAGGCAATTCATAGATTTCCATTCCTTTGAGGCAATATTGTAGCTTTCCTTTGATAGTGTTAGTTTGCGAGATTGTTCATGATCCATGTAGCCTTGTGTCAGTGTCTATGCATTAAAAGAGGCAAACACCCCTTTCAATCTATATAGACAGGTGAAGACCTTCTCCCATTAGATCCCTGGGCAGATGGAATCACCTCTGGAATTGCAATTGGGCAGAGTTGGAGCTCAGTCATATGGCTGCTGGGTCTGCACTGTGATTGGCAGTTAGTGAGTCTGTTATCTGGGGCTCAGTCAGGCATGGATTCTGTCTGTCATCTGGGTCAGTAGGATTGCCTCAAGGACCTTGGGCAGCATTGCTGGAAGAAGGGTCAGCTTCAGGGTCTGCAGACAGCAGGCTTATTAACAGGTGTGCAAATAGATATGGTTCCTGCTGGGTCTCTGGGAAAGCTCCCAAGAGGTCACTGGGCAGGTCCCTGGACAGGCAAGATCAGTCCCAGACCACAGCTGAGAGTGGCTTGGACTGATCCCAGGACTGCATCAGGGTCCACAGCTGGGACAGAGGTCTGCAGTCCTGCCTCCAGGCTACAGACAAGTGTGCCTCTCCCAAGCCCCTAGGTGGACAGGGACCACTCCTGGACCATGAATGAGAGGGGCTGGAGCTAGGTTAGAGGGCTGTTTCAAGATCTGCAGCTGGACTGAGATTGGTAAGTGTGCCTCTATGGGCATAGACAGGTATGATTCCCCCTGGGTCCCTGGGTGGGAAGGACATCCTTGCCTACAACTGAGAGGAGCTAAAGCTGAGTTAGAGGGCTGGTTCAGGGTCTTCAGCCAGACTGACATCAGAGGGCCTGCTTCATGGGCACATGTGGGTGTGTCCCTTATTGGGTCTTCAGGTGGGAAGGAATGTGGCTAGCCTATAGCTAGGAGGGGCTGCATCCAAGTTACAGGCTGTTTTAGCATCTGCATTCTGACCTGGTTCCCAAAGCTCCTACAAAATCACTTGTGTCAAGTAATTCTTACGGAGTGGGGGTGTGAGCAGGGGACCTCCTGTTCTTCTGTCTTGCTGATGTCCTGGATTACCATAGATTGGATGACAAGGGAAAGATTGTTTGAGGTAGTGACAGTTGGGCTAAGATTGAAAGCAAGAAGGATCAAGCCAGATACACTGTACATTGTTCACTGTAAAGGAAGCAGATGTGGGAAGGAGACAAGTGTTCCTTTAGCATAATTATGTCATGGTTATTATCTCTCAATAAGTAGGGTCAAAATCATGTGAGTAAAAAGAATCTTCTTGCCTTGTGTGAGATCTGTGATTTATTTATAAGAGTTAATATATATGCCTTTAAGGAACTGGGGAGGATTCAGGCCACAACCTTTGAAGGTACAGAAAGGAGTGGAATTGGATCACTCATATCTTATCCCCAATAATGGCACTAGAATCTGCTGCTCCCCTGTGGGAGCTAGCAGAAGTTTGGGCAGTAGAAGACCTCCATTAACATCTGGCTGAGACAGAGGCTGCAGAATTTGCGAGATATAGGGCCCAGAGCAACTTGCTCATGGGGGACTGGATGGTACATCCCAAAGGAGGGTGAGAGAGGAACCCAGAGGAGGACAGCACTACCAAAACAAGACAATGTTGGACAGGCTGTCTAATGAGAGGAACTGCTTAAACCTCATCAAAGCCATGTGCTTCCCTCTGGAGAAGATAGGAGTAGGAGGGGAGGCAAGTCACAGTTGGAGAACTGAGTGTGTGGGAGCTGGAGGTGGGGTTTGATGCAGAACTTTCTGCCTCTACCAATCAGCAGAGAGACCTACACATTAGGTTAGGAGATCCAGAGGGAAGCAGTACATCCCTTGACTCATGGGAAGGGACGGAGAGAGTCACCTGTGTCATGCATACACCCTGACTGAGCAGTTCTGGCCAGGGCTCAGGGGTCAGTGGTGAGTCTGTCATTCAGGGTTTAACACAGAGGGAAGGGGGCAGAGGGGTGCTCAGAACCCTGGCTGTGCTCAATATGGCAAACCCAAATGTTGTTGAGAGACCATGGACTCCATGATCAGCCTCCTTTGATCCAGATCCCCATTCCACCATTAATTAGCTATTAGTTATTTGTAAAGTACTTCCTGAGCCTCGGGTTCCTCCACTGTAACTCAGATGATGACAGAACCTGACCCGGAAGTCTTGGGGGGATTCAATGAGAAGGGATCTGTGAAATAGCTAGCACAGAGGAGGCGCTCAACAGATGTTGCCTACTACTGCCTTTAGGAAGAGGGAATTCTTGACATCTCCTGTGGACTCTATTTTGCATCACATTGTCCCTGATATTAATAGAGCTCCTGAGATTAAGATTGATGGATTGAGCAGTGTCTGAATGGCTCAGTTGGTTAAGCGTCTGTTTTTTGCTCAGGTCATGATCTCAGGGGCCTGGGATGGAGCTCCCTGCTCAGCGGGGAGCCTGCTTCTCTCTCTCCCTCTGCCTGCAGCTCCCCCTGCTTGTTCTCCCTCTCTCTCTCTTTCTCTCTCTCTCTGCCTGTCAAATGAATAAATAAAAAATCTAAAAAAAAATTGATGGATCGAATATGGGATAGCCAGTTAAATTTGAATTTCAAGTAAATGGTGAATGCTTTTTAAGTGTGTGTCAAATATTGCAGAGGACATGCTTATGTTGAAAAATTATTTTTTTAATTAAAAATTCAAATTGAGCTAGGCATCCTGTATTTTTAGTTGCTAAATTTGGTAACTCTACCTGTGACACAGTTCATTTCAGAAAGGTTCTGGAATGCAGTCCCCCTGCTGGATTCATTGACATTATTCTTCTGTGCAGGGGGACTTAATCTAGTGCTACTCAGTTAGCTGAGCAGCTAGTCAATGTCCCTAGAAACCAAGAGGGCTGGACCCTCTCTGCAGGTTTTTCTTGGACACATACCTTCTAACCAGAACCTTCCCCTATATCACTGTCATGCCTTTGTCATGCTGTGGCAACCAGATATTTCCCAAGTTCACTCCTCTTCCATTCCTTCTGCCCAACTTTCCACCCTTCTTTCCATCCATCCTTCCTTTCTTAACTATCCCACAATTGATTTCTTTGTTGTCTTCTGAAGTCACCAGTCACCCAGTGCTTTTTTTCCTCTGGGTCTGAAAAGCACATTTAACACTTTGCACTCATGTTTTGCCCCCCTGGCTGGCACACCCATTGCAGTCAGACTGCTCAGAACCCACCTATATAAAACACTTTGCTCTTCAGGGGAGAGACATGGCTTATTCTTCTAAATATGCTGTGGTTTCCTGGTGATGATCAGTTGCTACCCTCTGTTGAGTTCTAAGGCTCAGGGGCTGTTAAATAATGTGCACATATTATCTCACCGAAACCCCACTGATGCATGAAGTGGGTCCTCTCACTAGTCTCTTCTTTGTAGATATGGAAAATCAGGCTCACAGAAGTTAAGGAACTGGACCAAGAGGGTACAACCAGTAAGAGCCTGAGGTGGGGTTCAAACCCAGGGATTCAGCCTGCCAAAGCCCACTATAACCTGTAATGTCTGGATTATTCCAACCAGGTCCTACAAAAGCAATGGGGGAGCCTGTCCTCATATTTTTGGATTTATACACCATGGTATCTCATCAAGGCCCACATCAAGTTTTATTTCATGTACTTTTGTAAGCATTCTCTCTCAAATTGCTTTCATCTCTAAATCCTTATTATTACGTTCTTTCCTCTTACAACTCTGGCTTTTCTAAATATGCCCAATATCTTGCCATGATTAAGGTCCTAACCCTAGCCCACATGCCCAAATCCTGAGAGCAGCAAAGCAAAGTTGCCGGAGGCAGAGAGACAAAGAAATGAAAACTCAGTATTAGCATTTCAGCACTATATTTGGAGCCCCCACAAAGAACCAGATGCCGTGAGGTGCATACAAAGACATCACCCTGCTCTCTAGATAGGGTCTGCTGATGACCCTGCTTTTAAAAAAGGGATGTTGTGTTCTCATTGTGAATTTATTCAGCGATCACTGCTATGAGATTATTGCTCTTGCAGATCGTTCATGCCTGTGCACATCTGTGGTGGGGATGTCAGGAGGCATTTGAAGCTCAGAGGGAAGGTAGGTTTTTCTCCACAACACTGTAGATTTTCTCCCACGACAGCTCCAAGTGTCCTCAGGAAAAGGTCACTGGTTATCATGGCTTCTGCAGACAAGTCTACAGGAAAAGAATAAGCCTGAAGTTCTTTCCAAAGGTCACCTAACTCTGGACTTGGCTGATCCCTCCACAGCTGCAGGGCTCTGGCCAAGGATTTGCAGAGCACCAGAGGCCATCTGCGCTGCTCTTTTTAAAGGACTGGGTCTCAGATGTCGCAGGAGGCCACAGGAGGGAGGTCATGGAGGAGCCAGGTCCATGGACACGATGACGCATATTCCCTTGGAATGGAGCACCCAAGGATGTTTGCTAGTCACTTCGAACTGCTCAGTTTTCTCCATGTAGTAGAAGCCTAATTGCCTTTAGGCCTGTCACCATATTCATTCATGGCTCCTTCCTACCTTCCAGTCATTAATTTCATTTGACAAATATTTAATGACTGCCTACCATAAAAAGTGCTGTGCTCCGATTGTGAGATAATATGTGATGAATACACTACTGTGTTTCCAGCCTGAGTTGAGGCAGAAAAACAATAAACAAGTAAACATCTCAGTTGTTCATTCTAATTAGAAGCATATTTACTAGGAAGTTAATGAAACATAAGCTTCGGGGCCAGCTTCCGGGTCTCTGGTATGCACAGATAGGCCGCTTCCAACTTCCAGAGGGGCTGTGTGTATGGGGGGCTAGAAATTTATGCATAAACTCACATGCTTTCGTAAAGGTTGCAAAAGTAATATATGTGGGCATTCTCTTACTTGAAGAAGGTGCCCCAAATGTCTAACATTCAGCCTGATTACCACGTAAGGAGCTGTACCTAGATTACTGTCTACCCACCGAAGCAAAAACTATGCATTCTGGTCTTTTTTGGAAAAGTAAATGTGAGACATGCCTCCAGTTGTAAACAGACCTGTTCTCATTTGCCTATTAGCTTTCACAATTGCTTCAGGTTTTCTTATATGCAAATAAAAGTTGATAACTCTCAGCCTGGGGTGGCAAAGGAACTTCTCCATCATTGAAAAGTAGGTTTTAAAAGTAACCAGGAAGGTAGTCCATTGTGAACCCAACAGCTGCCTGTTGAGTCCCTGCCATCCTTGCCTTGGAGAGAAACAGAGGGGTGAAGAGGGCCAGCCCATCTGAGATTCTGAGGCCACGTGATTTAGGCCCCAGGCAAGCTCTTAAATTAAAGGGCAATTGCAAAGAAAGCCACGAATCAGGGCCTGCAAGGAGGCAGGGCCCACTGCCTATAGTGAACTGGTGGGAAATCCTGGGAGGTGACAGCAGGGCCACCAGGCTGGCCAACAGTGAGCATCGTGGCAAAGATGGAGACATTCTCACCAACTCCCTGGCATGGAAACTAACTGTGATTTGGAAATCTGGGGTGGGAAGGTATGAGCTCATTTTACATAAAGACATTGGAAGGATGTGAGGTGAGCGGGGCAGAGGTGCTTCTGTGGTGGGTGAAGAGTTGCTTTTGACTAGAACGCAGCCATTTCTAGAAGGGAAGAAAATGGGACCACAACGGGCAATGAGTGGTGTTCTGGGCTGAGTCGTGTGCCCTCCAATTTATGTTTTAAAGTCCTAAGCCCCAGTACCTCAGAATGTTACTTGGAGATAGATCTTTACAGAGGTAAGTAAGGTAAAATGAGGCCCTTAAGGTGGGCCTACATCCAATACAGGCGAAAAGGCCTGTGTTGTAAGAAGAGGAAATTGGGAGACAGAGCTACAAAGGGAAGACGGTGTGAAGACAGGGAGGAGGCAGCCAGCCAAAAACCCAAGAGAGGGGCCTCCGAAAAAAATCAACCTGCCAACACCTTGATCTTGATCTCTAGTCCATGGAACTGTAAGGAAAACACTGCTGCTACGTAGGCCTCCCAGTGTGTGGTACTTGGTTATGGCGGTCCTAGCACACAGGTGTAAGCAAGTCCTGGCTTCAGTGTTCACTTTGCCCAACTGGTGACACTGGAGCCCCAACTAGGAGAAGCCCAAAGGAAAGGAACCCTGCATGAGTCCAGAAAAGAGAATTGTTCTTACCACCTATCCTGGTACCTCTGTTCTGTGTGCACACTGGACATCCCTGTTTTGCCTTAAAATGGCAAAACCTCACAATTTACCATTTGACTTTTGTGAGAGTGAAACCATTCAGAGGAAATACCTCATTCCAACAGTATAGCTTTCCCAGCAGTGAAAAGAGTCATTTGAGGACCGGGAGTACCAAAGATTTGATTGATTGATTTTTTTGATTTCTGTCTATCCAGACAGAAAGATATGATATAGATGTATTTTCCCATTTTATTTATTTTTATTTTTTAAATTTTTAAATTTTTTAAAAAAATATTTATTTATTTATTCATGAGACACACACACACAGAGATAGAGGCAGAGACACAGGCAGAGGGAGAAGCAGGCTCTTCGCAGGAGCCCAATGTGGGACTCCATCCCTGGATTCTGGGATCACACCCTGAGCTGAAGGCAGATGCTCAACCACTGGGCCACCCAGGCGTTCCTATTTTTCCATTTTATTAAGAATATGACTGATTGTAGGAAATTTAGAACACACAGGGAAAATAGGAAGAGAAGCAAATCATGCCTAGTTCACCAACCACATATCACTGTAGTTAGAGTCTGGTATGTAACCTTCAGGGAAGTAGGGACAAAGAAGCGTGTCTCCAAAGTCCCAATATCAAAAGAAAGCAACTTTAGCATTTTGTTATAGTTCCTCACAGCTTTTTTTCCCTTGTGTTTGTGAGAGAAGGTTGTGATCATACCCAATACACTGAGGTTATAGCAGAGTTAATATTCTGAGCATTGATGTAACTAGTCAAGCCTTTATAGTGCTCTTCCTTTTTTTTTTTTTTAAGATTTTATTTATTTATTCATGAAAGACACACACAGAGAGAGAAGCAGAGACACAGGCAGAGGGAGAAACAGGCTCCACGCAGGGAGCCGGATGTGGGACTCAATCCCGGGACTCCAGGATCACGCCCTGGGCCAAAGGCAGGCGCTAAACCGCTGCGCCACCCAGGGATCCCCTATAGTGCTCTTCCTATATAAACTGTATCTTAAGGAAAATGAATAGGATGAGGCACAGATGGAGTACATTGGGATCACCAACAATGTTCCAATTTCCATTCTGTTATGAGGTTGTTCACCTTATAATAATTCCTAATCTCTGTGTTTGCTCTGGGCAGCTTTCTGGGTCTTTTATTTTAGAATAAAAGTCGAAAGCAAGAATGGACACAAAGATTAGTTGGGAACAAAGAGCATCCAGGCAACAGGTGAGGCTGATGTGGACTAGAGTGGTGGTAGGACATTTGGGGAGAAGTGAGAAGATTCCTGGTATATTTTCTCGATAGGAGGATGCAGGAGAGCTAGGGGCCTAAATAAATGCCTTGTGGGGCAAGTGAGCAGCAGGGGAAGGTATAGATGAACCAGATTTGTCATGAACTGGACATGAAAGCTGGTGCTGGGAACCTGAGAGTTCATGATGCTAGTCTGCCTCTTTTTAAAAAATATTTTATTTATTTATTCATGAGACACACACACAGAGAGGCAGAGACATAGGCAGAGAGAAGAAGCAGGCTCCATGCAGGGAGCCCGATGTGGGACTTGATCCCGGACCCCGGGATCTTGATCTGAGCCAAAGGCAGAAGCTCAACCCTGAGCCACCCAGGTGCCCCTGCCTCCTTTTTATATACTAGAGATCTTCCATGTTAAAAAAATAAAATAAAATAAAATGAGGGCAAGTGATGGTAAGAAACTAAAATAAAGTTGCTTTATCATGATTTCCCCTAAGCTATGCCTATTTAATATTTTAGTTGTCACTTCTTATTTTAGCCCATTTTCTCCACATACTTTTTTAGTCTGGTTTTGTGGAAAGTTTCTTTGCCTCCTGTTGAGGATGTTCGTCAAGTTTCTAAAATGTTCCTCTGGTTCTAGTGACTCATTTTCAAAGGTTTGCTATTTCTCCGAGTCTTTAGGATATTTAAAAATGTTTCTTTGATAGTATTTTTAATAGGCCTATGTGGGAGCCACTCCTCCACTCCCACCCCTCGACCGTCCCTTTAAGGTTTCATCTTCAAATGCAGGGACACCTATTCAGATCCAGTGTTTTCTGAAAGAACAGGGTGTGAGGATGCTCATTGGCTCCACTGTCTGTTCGCCTGGATACTGAATCTCCTTGTCAGAGCTCCAGCTCAAGGGCATGATTATTTGAATGATTCCTAGGCCAATCCCTGGTGTCTGTTATTTCGGCCTAAGACCAGCCAAACGTGTATCCGAGCTAATACACTTGAGCTATTACATGCTTTGTAGTTCTTATTTTTCCCTTTTAGGCCTGTAATCTCTGATAATCTGCACAGTTGTCCCCCTGATAGGTACTTGGAGACCCCCCACAAAGAAATCTTTTTTTTTTTTCTCCCTTCCCTGAATGGTTGCACACAATTTGAGAGCCACTTTTAGCCTGTTTATTAGGGGCTATCCCATTTTGTCACATCACTGCAGGATTCTCAAGGCTGCCTTTTTATGTGGCTCATAAAATGCATCTAGAATTAGGTAGCCTAGGGATACTATGCCGTCAGCATCTCCCACCTGGGCACCAATCACCCCCATCAGACCCTTTAAAACTTATTTATAGCCATTCTGTCTTCTGAGCACATGCTTGTCCTGGAGTCTGGAGCCATAGTCAGAAGTAGTTATACTGGTGCTAACGCTGACGATAGCAGAGAAAGATCCTGTGTGAAATAGGGTCTGTGTCTTGCACAACCATTGGAGGCACCATTCGCACTGGGCCACGTGGCCAAACACAGCAATCGTGTTGTAGAAAATGTACAAATAATCCCTACCTCACCCTCAGTTCACCACGGTGCCCATTTCTGGAACACAGATCATATTCTCAGCAGAAAACTCTGTGGTTCTCTCTCTCTTTTACTCAGATGCTGCTCTTGAGGCACTTTTGAGGACTACCATCTTCCCCCTTCAACCCATACACCTCCCTCGTCAGGGACTGCAATTCTGTTAAGGCATAAATGAGCAGAAAGTAGGGCTTGGAGGAGGGAGCTGAGGAAATAGACTATGACAATTTTGTCCTTGGACATGCGAATTAAATTTTTAAAAATTAATTTTATTTTAATTTAAAATGAAATTCTATATGGGGAAGAGAAAAACATGCCCTACAGCATACTAGGCATTATAATTCTCTGCCTCCTGGATTTCTTACATCTCTTGGGAGAGTTAGGTGGTGAAAGTAAGAGAAAAATCGCATTTCAGCCTTCCAGAACCTCAAGAGATTAGAGCAGAAGTGACATTAAAAATATTTAACAACAAGGGGCGCCAGGGTGGCTCAGTCAGTTAAGTGTCCGACTCTTGATCTCAGCTCAGGTGTTGATCTCAGGGACACGTGTTTGAGCCCCACGCGGGACTCCACACTGGGCATGGAGCCCACCTAATACATATATATAACAACTGCTAATGGCATGGACATGGATCGTGCACAATATATGGCATTACCCCGTGTCACTTTGTGAGTGAGTGCCGCTTCCGTGTAGTTTGGATGAGAGCTTCTTAGACACTCAGACCTGGTGTTGGAGCAATCTTTTGGTCAGAGTTCACAACGCTCTGATCGATGGGACGTCATCTAACTTACCTGAGTGCCTGAATTTCCGTCCTTGCTCTAGCCTGCTCTTTAGCTTGTGGCTTGCCCCAGTGATTCTCTTCCCTGATGTAAGAGAGATGGCCTTCATCATCACGCAATCCATTCTCCCTTTCTTCTGTGGTTTAGAAGTAATGGAAGTTGAGAATCTAGTCACCCAGCTAAGGTTCACATTCCCAGACTCCTTTGCAGCTATGTGTGGCCATGTGACTAGACCATCCCTAATGGGAGGTGAGCCAAAGTCATGACGTAAAAGGGGTGGAATATGCCCTCCTCCCACCTTGTCCTACCATCCCACTGCCTGGAATGTAGATGTGCCACTGAGGGCTGAGACAGTCACCTTGTCCACAGTAAAGGAAATGCAGAGCAACTGCAGAAGGAACGTTGTTCTCTGAAGATGGGAGGGCAGCCATAGCCGTCCCTAGAGGTTTCCTCTGCCCTCCCTTGTACTACCATTGCTCGACGCACCTCAAGTGCAAGAGGGGATCTCAGCATAGAAACACTACACAAATAAGGCAGGCACCCCACACTCTCTTTGGTGAAGATGAACTTCTGTGTGCATATGAGTCATGGAGGGGGCGCTTATTAAAATGCAGAATCTGTTTCCATAGGTCTGGGCTGGGGCCTGAAATTTAGCCTTTCTTTCTTTCTTTCTTTCTTTCTTTCTTTCTTTCTTTCTTTCTTTCTTTCTTTCTTTCTTCTTTTAAAGATTTATTTATTTATTTCGAGAGACAGAGAAGGAGAGTGAGCGCGAGCAAGTGGAGGGGCAGAGGGAGAGAATCCCAAGCGGACTCCGCACTGAGCTCGATGCGGGGCCCCATCTCACAACCCTGAGCTGAAAGCAAGAGTTGGTGCCTTTAAATGGCTGAGATATCCAGGTGCCCCCTGAAATTTCGCATATCTAGCAAGCTGTGATACCAGTGATGCTTGTCACCTCACACGCAGATGCGAGGGTCAAGAGCACTGAAGCTGGTCTCTAAGAGGTCCTTGCCATCATTCTACTTTCAGTGTGCTGGTCACTCCAGGTCTTTGTTTTTGTTTTTTGGTTGTTGTTTGGTTGTTTTTTTTTTAAGATTTTATTTATTTATTCATGAGACACACACACACACACACACACACACACACACACACACAGAGGGAGAGAGAGGCAGAGACACAGGCAGAAGGAGAAGCAGGCTCCATGCAGGGAGCCCGATGTGGGACTCCATCCCAGGTCTCCAGGATCATACCCTGGGCTGAAGGCAGGTGCTAAACCGCTGAGCCACCCAGGGATCCCAGCACTCCAGGTCTTTGAACCAAGCTCATCTTGCCCTCTTCCCCCCGACCTGTCAAAGACAATGGTCCTTTCTGGTGCAGCTCCTGAACTCCTTTTGTCAGCTTCTGCATGACACTGCTGACTCCATGTCTGTCTTGGTCTGAAGCCAGGCTCTCACAGCAAAAGGTGTGTCCCAATGTGTGGTCCCAGACACTCTAAGAACTGAGCAGGTGGTATCAGAGAAGTTACCCTAAGACTAGAGTCTTTATCCAAATACCACCTTCTCAGAGGGACCTTTCCAGGCCATTTTCTCTATGTTTCAAAGAATTGTAACGTTTTTTAAAAAGATTTTATTATATATATATATATATATATAGAGAGAGAGAGAGAGAGAGAGAGAGGGAGAGAGGCAGAGGGAGAAGCAGGCTCCATGCCGGGAGCCCAATGCAGGACTCGATCCCAGGACTCCAGGATCGTGTCCTGGACCAAAGGCAGGTGCCAAACTGCTGAGCCACCCAGGGATCCCCTATGTTTCAAAGAATTTAATACCACTTAACGTGCATTTTACAGGCTTATTTTATTTACTGTCTGTCTCCTCCCACTGGAATGTAAGCTACCATTTGTATTTATTGAGAGGAAGCCTGACTGGGGGTGATGCTCAACAAACACAGACACAGGGGCTGCACAGCGATGCCCACAGGGACAAGAGATAGAAATGCTGTCTCTGTGGAGTAGCAGCCAGGTGATGAAGGCAGGTGCCTGGACACCTCAGATAGCACAGTGATCTTGTATGTAAGACCAGGTCTCACAAAATCCTGCCATTATTCTCATACCAGTGGTGTTAACCCTCAGTTGTAGAAATCTTACTCATGACATCCATGATCCCCCCAATCTCTGGAGCGTAGGTGTTATGACCCCTGTTTGATAGATGAAGATACTGAGGTTTAGAGAATGTAAATACTTACCCAAGAAGTAGAGGTGGGATCTAAAGCCCATTCTCTTTAGTTGCAAGGACACAAGGGTTTTGATGCAGGAATCTCTGAGGGGAACCGGGCACAGGTGGAGGCCAATCAGCCCATTTCCACAATGGCAAGGCTGAAGGGGCTGTGGACCAGTCAATGTGTGTATCTTCCTTGGTTCTCCGCATCAGGGACCTTCTCCTTCTCATCTTTTCTCTGACCACTGGCCTATGCCTCTCTGCCAAGCAAAGCAACACCTCCAGCACGCGGCTGGCTGCTCTTCCTTATGCGAAGCAGATTATTCTAATGACACTACCCCCCATCCATCTTCAGCTCTGCACAACTGTCTCCTGGCAACGCCAGGCTGCTTGGCCCACCTTGGGCAACATCACCCGGGAGTGCGAGCAAAGCAGCAGAGGCTAAGAGGGCTCACACCCCACCATCCTTCACACTTCCCAGTACACTAGACAATTCCCCTTAATTCCTAACCACTTCAAGTGCCAGTAAACACTCAACACAGGAAAAAGCTACTGCTCTTCTGAGGAAGATAATTTCATATTTAATAGTCTCTTCCATTCAATTTCATGAGCATTTACTGAATGCCTGCCAGACAGCCTGTTCAGGATTCCCACCTCTGGAGGTGGGGAGATTGGAGGAGGGAGTCCTTAAAGCTGAGAGAAGGGTTTCTGGCTTCTGCTTTGCTCCCTGCCCCCAGGCTGTTATTAAAGCTTGCCCAGTCCTCCACAGAACCCACACCTGTGACCCGCACCTTCTGATCAGTGAGTGCTCTGCCTCCATTATAAAAGTGTCTGCAATTATAGTGACGGGGTGAGTGTCTGGGAGATGCGCCCTGGGCTCCTGGACAGCCTCGCTCTCTCTCCGTCTTCCTGTGAGTGACACGTAATCATGCCCTGTCATTAGAGAGCACCCTTCTCTGAGGAACTCTAGTGGCCTTCTAAACATAATCTCATTCAATCTCTCAATGGCCTTATGTGGTCAACCAGAAAGAGATGTCCCTTGTCAGTCCTGCCTACCCCATTTCCAGAGGAGAGAACTGAGATCCAAAGAAACTAAGGTCAGCAGGAGTCCATGAGGGAGTTGGTCAGAAACCCACTGCTGACCCCCATCCAGCGAGCTGCCCCTTCTCCCCTTCCCGACAGCCTGAGCACTAGAGGGGACTGGTACATTCCTACAGCACAAGGACTTAGGAAAAGGTTAGTTTTGGGAATCTGGGCTTCTTCTCAGACCAGAACAGTTGGGCCAGCCTAAATAAAAAGGCAGACAGAGACTTCAGAGCTTAAACTAAATGAGAAGTGAGGTGAAGACGGACTGGGAGCAGAAGGTAGTTCAGGAGGGGCTCCAGAGCTCTGGGTGGTTGAGGTCTCAGGTGAATGTGACACCAGCAAGCAGAGACATGTGCACTACATGGGACACGAAACACAGTGAGTGAGGGTCCACGACTTGGATGCAAGGATTCCTGCCTTGTTTACTCTTCATGGTTGATGGGTTTTTTAAATATTCAAAACACAGGCAGGTGGCTGCGATTTATGGTTCTGCTTCCCCACATATGGCTGCTCAGATGCCCAGAATGCTGATAAATAAGGAAGAGGGCATGACATCTAGTGGAAGAATGCTAATGACAACAGCTAACGTTTATTGGTCTCTCACTCTGAGACAGACATGATTATTTATATGTCAGCCTCTCAACAATCTTATGAGGTCACGTTATTATTCCCATTTATTCTTGAGAAACCTGAAACCTAAGGCTAATGGGCCTCAAATCCTGTGCCCGGCTTTTCCTCTAGTGTTCCTAGAGCTCTGTCAGTCATTCGGTAAGGAAAGATGGATGGATTCATATAAGACAGAGTTTCCCAGCAGCCACTGGAATTTTTTTTTTTATTTCCAAGAAAGCAAGTGAAACGTCAGGATGAACAGTCAATACAAATTCTGTGACAGCTTCCTGTTGGGAGCGCTTCAACTTCCTTCTGAAAACAATGGCCCTAAAGAAAATTTCAAACATTGAGATAAGTTCGATCGCAGCCTAGCACAAATTGGTTTCCTTTTAGCCTCTTGGAAAACAAGCTTTTAACCAAATGGTACAAATAGTATTTTTAGAAAGAAATGTTCAGTAGCTAGATTATAAACCCCTTGAGGGTGGAGACTATATTTTTTAGACCTCTCAGGACAGGCTCTCACTTTTCCCTTGTTCTGTGCCTGGAAGGGTTTATGAGCTTTTGCCATAGCTGCAAACACTTCCCAGGCAGGCAACTTGGGAGCCAGCAGACCTTCAGTTTAGGAGTCAGGAGACCTTGGGCAAGTCACTTTGCTTCTGTGGGTCTCCATTTCTTCACCTGTAAAATGAGGATTCCTCAAGAAGGCTCCTAAAGAGCCTTCTGCAGTGCTTAGGAAGTGATTGTTGCTACAGCTAAACATCAAGGAAAGAAGCAATGCCTCATTTTTATACCACCCCTCTTCTATCCCTTGCATGGCACGGGTTCCTTCTACTGCATTACTGCCTGGTAATGAGGCCAGAGGCCAAGAAAATAGATTTATTCAATGTTAACCTTTCTTTGAGCTAAAGCTTCATGAGGACAGAAACTGTCTTGCTCACTAGTGCATCCCCAGTGGTTAACATAGCAACTATTCAATGAATATTTGTAAAGAAAGAAAGAATGAATCTTTTTTTAAGAATGAATATTTTTGAAAAAATAAGTGAATACAGGCACATCTTTGGGAAGTCAAGAGGGGAGATATATTTGATTACAAAGAATTCAAGGCCTTTCTTGAAGACATTCTTGTCTAGAGATCTTAAGTATATATATGTATGTATAATATATATATAGAGAGAGAGAGGAAGAGGGAAAGAATCTTAAGCAGGCTCCATGCCCAGTGTGGAGCCTGATATAGGGCTCAGTCTCACAACCCTGAGATCATGACCTGAGCTGAAATCAAGAACTGGATGCTTAGGGGATCCCTGGGTGCCTCAGTGGTTTAGCACCTGCCTTTGGCCCAGGGTGCGATCCTGGAGTCCTGGGATTGAGTCCTGCGTCGGGCTCCCGGCATGGAGCCTGCTTCTCCCTCCTCCTGTGTCTCTGCCTCTCTCTCTCTCTCTATCATAAATAAATCAATCTTAAAAAAAAAAAAAAAAAAAAAAGAACTGGATGCTTAACCAACTGAGCCACCCAGGTGTCCGTTAAAAAACATTTTTTTTTTTTAACTTAGAAAGTAAATGGAGAAAAAAAAAAGATTCTGAGGGAATACAAATGGCCAATGGGAATATGAACACTTATTTAACATCCAGTCATCAGGGAACTACAAATTAAAATAATAACAAAATACCACTTTTGTCTCTATCAAATTAGAAAAAAAAAGACAATTCGTCTATCAATGGAAGAGATGCTATTAGTGGATAGGTAGATAGATAAAGACTGTGGAAGACAATTTGATGTTCCTCTCAAAATTAAATGTAAAACGTTTTCATTTGGCTCTCTGCTGTGGTCTGATGTTTTGTATCTCCCCAAATTCATGTGGAAACCCACCCCCCAGAGTGATGGTTTTAGGAGGTGGGGTCTTGGGGAGTGATTAGATCATGAGGGTGGAGCCCTTATGAATGGGATTAGTGCTCTCATGAAAGAGACCCCAGAGAGCCAGCTAGCCCCTCCCACCGCATGAAACTATAGTGAAAGGGCTTTCTATGAGGAAGCGGGCCTTCACCAAACACCAGATTTGGCAGCACCAGAATGTTGGACTTTAAGCCTCCAGAACTGTGAGAAAGAAATGTGTTGGTTGTTATAAGCCACCCAGCTTATGGTATTTTTGTTATAGTGTCCCAAATGGTCTAAGACTCCATCACTTCCTCTTCTTGGTGACTGTTCTATAGAAATACTCACCCTCAAGGTGCTTGGGTGGCTCAGTAGGTTAAGCATCTGCCTTTGGTTCAGGCCATGATCTCAGGGTCCAGGGTTCGAGGCCCTCATTGGGCTCCCTGCTCAATGGGGAGTCTGCTTCTCCCTCTGCCCCTCCCCCTGCCTGTGCTCTCTCTTGCTCTCACTGTCTCTAAAACAAATAAATAAAATCCTAAAAAGAGTATTCACCCTCTACTTAGACATGTCAATAGAGGATGTTAATTTTGGCATTTTATTTAATAGTGAAAAATCAGGAGCAACCTAAACGCCCAACAGGTTATTAGTCAGAATATCAGTCAGAATATCTGGTTCTGCCACAGTTAAAAAAAAAAATCAGAGGCTTAACATAGCAAAGGGTAAGTTCTCACTCACTATATAAGGTTTGCTCTAGATCCAGGCAGCCCCTAGGGCAACTTTCCTTCATGTTGAGCATGAGCAGTCCAGACAGTCTTGACCTTGGACTCCATCATCACAACAGCAGGCCTTCTCCCCTGGGGTAGGGGGCAGAGTGCTAGAGGGTCTCACATCTGCAGTCCAACACTGCAGCCCAGAAGTGACATAGGGCACTTCCACTTTCAACCCTCTAGCCAGAAGCTAGTCCCACGGCCCCAAAAAACTGCAATGGAGTAGAAAATACGATCCCCTCTCCAGTGCCCAGAAGAGAAAAGAAGTGTATATGGGTGAGCACTGAAAGTCTCACCCCCTGGGGCACCTGGGTGGCTCAGTGGTTGAGCCTCTGCCTTTGGCTCAGGTCATGATCCTGGGATCTTGGAAATGAGTCCCACATCGGGTTCCCTGCAGGGAGCCTGGTTCTCCCTCTGCCTGTGTCTCTGCCTCTCTCTCTCTGTGTCTCTCATGAATAAATAAATAAACATTTTTAAAAAAATAAAAGTCTCACCCCCAAGGAGTGGCTAAATGGCATATCCACGCTGTGTGGGATATTATGCAGCCATCGCAAAGCATTAGGTGGGTCTCCATTTAGTGGTAAAAGATCCAAGCTTCGAGACTTTGATAAGTAAATACCTTAAACAATTTGAATTTACTTATATTAAATACAAATATAGTATATAATATACATTTATATAAACATTAAAAGTTAGTATGTTTGTATACATTTTCATGTTTGCAAACGCATAGCCAAAGATCTATCTAGAAGGATACACCGGAGAGGTGGTTAGTTCTGAGGGAAAAGAGCTGGATTGGAGAAGGGACCCAAATTGAAAGTCTTTCAAATTTCACTGTGAATTTTTCTGCATTGCTCACCTCTTCAAAAATGAGATTGTAAAAATAAATAAATAAATAAGATTGTATCCATATATTATGATAGATTCAATTGTTTTTATACTTTAGAAAAGGTACATAAACACATCTGAGGACGTCTCTCTAGGAGCTCTTGAAAAGCCTTCAAGAAAATGTTTTTTTCAAAAATGCAAACCTATCAGTTTGAGGCAATTAGTTATCTGTAGTTTGTTGCCATAGCCAGAGGCTCTCAGGGATAGAGGGTACTTAGAAAAAAAATCACCGTCTGAGGTCTAGTCCCTAGGGGCGGATTCCGACACGCTGAGATTTCTTGGCAAAGGATTGAGGGGGAGTGTGCTCCGTCAGCAAGGATGCCGGTGAGGGGTGACAGGAGCAAGATTGGCAGATGCCATTCTATCTGCCACTTACAGTGCAGGCCTCAGACAGTCAAGCGGTGACTCGGGCACTTCAGATTTGTTCTGAGTTGAGCGAAGTGTCCCCTTTCCACCAGACATGAGTTGGAGATGTCTAGGGTGACGATATGACCTTGGCCAAGGACATCCGGGGGGTGGGGGGTTGCAGCTGAGATGAGAACTCTTAGCCACCAGTACTTCCAGCAGCTGGGGCTCTGAAGGGCCCTTCACCAAGTATTCCTACCCCCGCAGGCCTGATTTCACCTAGAATGATAGTTTAACCGATGGCATAGCAAGAACTCGATCTGGAGAGCACGATCTGGGTCTTACGTAGCTGTGCCTAGCAGGTAGTGGTCATTCAGTGAATATTTGTTGAACGAATGAATGAGTGAGTGAATGGTGTCAGCCTTGGCCCAGGCTCATGGAATCCTGAGGAGCCCCTAAAGTGGTTTGGGGTCCAGGCTCCCTAACTGAATCTCTACGCAATCAGGAATCAACCAGGTTGCTTCTTGGCCTTAGACTTTGGGCCTCTTCCTGGGAGGCCCACAGTTAATCTCATGAGGGTGGAATGAGGACCTGGAAGCTTCAGGAAGGCCGATGGCCAGACTAGATCACCTGGGTTTCTAGCTTCTCCTCTTTTTCCTTCTTTCCATCTGCTCCATCTGGTCACTTTTCTGCTCCTTGGCACTTTCTTCTAAGGGCATCCAGAGAGAGGAGGAGGAAATAAATCGCTAGACAGATTTTTTCCTGATCAAGGGTGATCCTGGAGAAAATGCAGCCGCTGGGGGGGCGGGGGGAGGTGGGGTGCTAAATGTACCTTGAAATACGAGCTCTAACGGACTTATAAGACATTAGCTGATTATTAATTAGCTATAAAGGACTGAAACCCTTAGAATGTTTTGGAGCAATGCTTCTCAAACTTCAATCTGCATACAAATAGCTGGGTATCTTGTTAAAATGCAAATTTTAATTCAGAAGGTCTGGAGTAAGACCTGAGATTCCCTACCACGCCAACCCCCCCCCCCCTGCTTTTTTTTTAACATTTTATTTTTAAATGATCTTTACACCCAACGTGTGGCTTGAACTTACAACCTGAGATCAAGAGTCACATACTCTACCGACTGAGCCAGCCGGGCGACCCCCCACCCCCACCCCCTCCCCCAAGATTCTGTTTCTAATGAGCTCCGAGGGGATGCTCATGCTGCTGGTCCACGGACCACATTTTGAGTAGCTGAGGCTTTGGAGAAAGAGATTTTAGATGTCTGTCACTGGTTTAGAGTTGAGATTGTAGGTCACCATCACCACGTGACTCCGTAGAGCCTGCTGACTCTGTGCTAAGTGCTGTGAACACTTTCTCGTTGAATTTCCAGAGAGCCTTCCGAGTAGCTCTTACTAAAGATAATTCCCATCGTACAGTGGGAGGAACTGAGGCCCAGACTGATTAAGTAAGCCGGCCTTGCCACCCACGTGCATAGAGCCCCTGCCCTGAGTTCTTAACCACCTTGTAGGGACACCTGCCTCTGAGGTCCCCTTTCCTGGGACTACGTTTTCGGAAAGGCGCCCCCCCCCCACCCCTGCCCCTTAATCCTAGCTGGTTTGTGAGAAGGGAAGAGCAGTGTGTCTTGAACAGAAGCACGAGGACTGTGCTCTACATCCGGAGTGGGAGAGGCCACGGGCTGGGCAAGAGGCTAACCTCCACCCCTGCCCTGCCTGGGCTTCTTAGTGGGTCCTCTTTAGGCTCAGAGCAGCATCTTGGGGCCCAGGGCAGGGGCCCACGTGGAGCCCCCCACTGTCTCCTGGCTCCTGGGGCAAGTCTGCAGCAGCACAGCACCCAGGCCTAGAGGCGCCACTTCCATTGTGCCCACATTTCACACTTGGCCACTGTGCCTGCCGTCCAGGAGCTCAGCCTTGAAATCCACCCCAAATTCACCCCTTGGGCCAACAGACCCTTCCTCGTCAGGTACTGTTCCCCAACCAGAGTTCAGGTGATGGGAAGTGACAGGCTGAGCGTAAGGACCTGGGGGAGAGGTGGAGTGGCCGTCAACTGGGCATCCTTCTCTCTGAAAGGCCTGGACCATGAAGGCGTAGAGCTGCCCCCCTCACTTCTTGAGGGGGCCAGGCACAGCACGGAGAATCACAGAGGCACCCCGAGGGAGCGGGGAGCAGCCTTTTTAGGCCCACATGCTTCACTGTCTGCGGATTTAAAGGGTTCTTTTTCCTGTGGGAGCTTCTACTCCTTGCAGGGGTTCCAGCCTCATTATCAGAGTACACGTTGTGCAAATCTTGACCAAGTTATCGGAATTTTTGAGGGGTTCAAAAGGAACCGAGGTGTCAAAAAATACACATTTTCACATAGAAAGACAATATGTTTTTCTGTTCGGCCCCCAGACCATATGGCATCTTTGTGAGAACAAGAAATAGTGCCTTTTCTGGAGCAGGGTGGCAAGTGGGCACGTGAAAAGACACAGCCAGATATAGAGGTTCCGGCTTGGTGAGCAGGGCAAGGTCTGGCTTTCCACACCCCTTTGCCCTCTTCACTTGGTGCCCCTTGTGCAGTGAACAACAGATACAACCATACCAGCTAACCAACGTTTTTTTCCACCTTCTTTTTTTTTTCTTAGTCTACCTTTGATTGAGTACCTTCTCTATGTTCACTGCTCCCTCGTCCTTTTCCCTACCCTTCTCACTCTGTAGGTGGTGAAAATCTAGAGATAATAAGACATTGTCCCTGACTGTAGAGGCTCGCAATCTAGTAGGGAAGGTAGCCGTGTGAACAAATAAACCTCAGATTGTGATACTGAGGACCACACGGCTTGTAAATGTCTAAAATCGGGGAATTCGGTTGATTGGTACCAGGAATAAGAGCCTAGGAACTTAGTTCCTTGGAGACCAAGGGTCATGGAAAGTCTAACTGGAAAGTAGGTTGGTGCCCAGATTCCTGACTTGCCTCTCAGAGACATGGCCAGTGTTAACAGGGAAGAGACCTTAGCTCCATGAGCACCTCGATGGGTTTGCACTGGTACATTTGGGAGAAGGCTGAGTTGCTCTGCTATTGAGAGAGAGAAATTTGAAGAGGGTTGGGGTTGCTAAGGAGTCGAGGGGGAGACAGATTGACCGAACTCTCCATGGAAGAAAGGCCAAAGAAAACCCCCACGGAGAATGAATTTTTCAGTTATATCTGCTGCAAGGGTTGCTATTAAAATCTTTATAGCACGCCTCCCTCCCCCCACCCACCCCTTGCCAAAAAATCATTACAGTCCACTTATAATCCTAGGTTGCCTGGGGGTGAGGGGAGGAGACCGAGGAAGAATCTAGATCCTTTTAAGTTGTCATGAGTCAAAACCATAGGCGCTAGAGGCAAAGCGGACCATGAGAATATCCATCTGTGAGCATTCACACAGTTACTGGGAAAGTCTTGGATTTCTCAGGCTAGGGGATTGGCGATTCGAGGCAATTTGGGGCAGCTTGGGGGGCCCGGGGAGGCCCAGGCCGATGTGTAGGTTGGAGTAATAATGTCCATAAAGTTGTTTGTCACGTGTTCAACTCAGGGTCACGTTCAAAGGCCACCAGCGGCCGGGCAGGTCAAGGAGTGAAGCAGATGGGATGTGAGGCAGCAGGGAGTGGTGGAGACTACGGCAAGGCACGGAGCACAGGTTCCATCCGAAGGGGACAGTCTCGCCAGCTCCAGCTGCACGTCGCCTTGCAAGAACGCACGCCCAGGGTTGTGGGTCCACATTTTAAGAGAAACCAGGAACGGAGAGGTCAAGACCATCCTCTGTTTTGGGGGGCTTTTCTGTTTTAAATGTTGTTTTAAATGTTAACTAATTCAGAAAATGTTCTTAAACCTCAGGGGTCAGACCGAAAATGTTGAATGCAGTTTCTAATTTGGAAGACAGAGAAAGAAACAGAGGCAGGATCCGTCTTCGGAGCCAATAAGGAGAAGAAAGGCATTCGTTAGCGAGAAGGGGTAGGAAAGGCCCTGCGCCCTGGGTCCTAAGTTCAGGGCTCTGGGCTCTGCTTTGCTACTAAGTGTTCTTGCCACCCCCCCCCCCCCCAAGGAATTTACAACCCTGGGCCTTACTTAGCCTCTTTGTAGAATAAATGCATTAAAAAAAAAATCCGACAGCCCTTTGGAGGTGAAGTTCCCATTATCGAGGAAGTTGAGGCAGCGAGGACACGAGGCCTGGGCGTGTTTCAGAAAGTATGGCATTCGTTGACATTTCTTGTGTGTCTGCGAGGTGCGCTGCCCGGATGGCCGCATTCTTGCTCACTCTGAAAAAGTAAACACGCGCTCACAGCGCACCCCAATTACTGCGGCTGCCTGAGAACAATGCTTTCAAGGAAGCGGGAGCTGTGTTACAGACGCGATCAGCAGGTGAGTTACAGCCCCTGCCAGCGATGATAAGGGCGCTGGCATCTTTCCTATTCAGACTGACACTGCTCTGAGACAGGATCCCGACTGACGTCTCTTCAGCCATACCGAGATGTGTCACAGGACCTGGGAGGTGGGTGTCCGGTGTCTGTTGTCGGCTTCGAGTCAAACCCTGGGGAAAATAGGTAGCCGACCCTTGCAGGTGTTCTGAGATTAAAGGATGTTTCCCTGAAAATGCGGGAGGCAATGGTCCACGAGTGCCTGTTGGCAAACTGCCTTCTCCTGCACCGACCCCCCCACCCCTACCCCTGTCCGTCCTCCAGGCCACTGGGAAGAAGCGGGGTGACATCTAGGTCTTGGGGCTTTCATGCTGGAGCCCGGGACAGCCCCCACCGTCTTCAGGGATTGGAGGTGGGAGGCTGTGTGGTCTAGGGCTCCCAAAACGATGGGCTAGGGGAGCGGAGGGGAGGGGTGGGAGGATGAGAAGCGGCCACAAAGAGTCAGTGGGCAAGAGGGGAGCCGGAGAGCGCCGAGATGGGGTGATTTCAGGAGGCAGCCCTGTTTATGGAACATTTCATTCTTGATAGCCGCTGTCACATTCTAGTCATTAGACTGCATTTTACTCGTGGGTTGTAGAAATTACTTCCCATGGGAAACGAAAGCAATTCCTTTTTCAAAGGAGGCTTTGTTTTCCAGGAGAGGAAAGTAAAGCATAGGACGGTGCAGCCCGCGATAGCCTGCATCCCCTGCTAAGCCAACCCTCGTTCAAGTTCACTACTTAACCGTGAGCGTGCAAATCAGTCGCCAGTGACGGTGTGAATAACAGCCACCACTTGGTGAGCACCTGCTGCCTGCCGGGCCCTGGGCTACGTGACTACACAGGTATCTCGGGCGATCTTGAAAGATACCCTGGGCGTGCTCCGTGGCCCCATTTTTACGGAGAAGGAAACTGAGGCTCCGAGAAGCTAGATGTACTTCCTCAACATACTGCAGCGAGGGACTCAAACCTCACCTGTCCGGCTCCGAAGGCCCTTCTTGTAGTTGCCGACCCCTGAGTGTGCTGCGGCTGCCCGAGACATCCTGGGTCAACCCCCCAGTAGGAACTGTGGTGCATAGGGTTGGGATAAGGAGCAAATGAAACAAATCGGAGGGCCCCACACAGGCAGTGGGGTGCCTGAAGCTGGACCAATCACACCCATTTCAGCTTAAATCTATTGCACCCATCAGAAGGCACCTGCTTCCCTGCTAATCTCGGGGTGTCGGCGTCCAGAGCCTCGCACATCTGCAAATTAAAGCAAGACCTCGCCGCCGTCCGTCTGAGGAAATGAGCTGCAGCTCTGGCTCTCCCGCCTCGGCCACCGAAATCCCACTCTTGCCTCGTTAGCATTTATATAAGACCTCGGGTCGCAGAGCCCAGACCCCACACTTCCGCGCTCTGGGTGTTCTCGCTGAGTCGTTACAGGGAAGCCTCGCAAGTGCCTTCACAGGTTCCCTTTCCACCTGCCCGGCTGCTCCCCGGGCCCCCCCTGTGGTCTGGCGTCAAGCCAGGATCAATCCCCGCCATGTGATAAGGAGTAAATCCAATTCTTCCATTCTTCACCACCAGTTCCCATGAGCTTCTGCACACATGATCCTGTTTGCAGTGACATCGTGGGTTGATGGGAGGGGGGCCAAAAATTCGAATGTGTCCCCACCCCCCCATAGCGCACTCGAGAGCTCCTCTTGCTTCTCTGGGAGCGGGCCACACGGGCTGGACTCTGAAAGGCTTTGGCCTGGGGTTGGGATGCTAGAAGGAGGGAGGAACGTCCTCCCCACCTCCAACTGGTTTGGTGGTGGGAGAGTTTCTCAAAGGACGGGAGGCAAGGGGACGTGGCTCTGGTGATGTGGCTTCCGGAGCTTGGGTGGTCAAAGGTCTCGGGTAGTTGAGGATTGAGGGAGCTAGAATCCCACCTCACGGGGCCACAGAGCAGGGACCCTCCTGGGCCTCTATGTCCTGCCTTTCCCCTCCCTGCCCCAGGCCCCTTGCTGCTTGCCAGTGGCTCGGAGGGCCGCGTTCGCCCCTGGGCAGCAGTCCCCCTGGGCTCAGCACGTGGGGCCCTCCCGGGCCACGGGTCCCAACCCAATTCCTGAATAGGCTGTTGTTTCATCCTTACATAAAAGAAGAGATTTTTTTTTTAAATTCAACTCCCCCGCCCAGCCCCCACCCCAAGGAGTGTGACACACTGTTCAGGCAAGTGTCTTAATGAGGCTTTCGAGAAGACAGCAGAAGCCAGGCTGAGCTTGGAGATGGGGGCGTCCGGGCCTCAATGGCTCTGCAGAACGAGTCCTGAAAAATGTGCCTGTGCTGCTGGGAGCTGAGAGGACGGAGGGGGCCGGCGGGAGGCGAGATCACAGCAGGAGGCAGATGCCCAAGTGGGGAGAACGGCGAGGGGGTTTGCAGAAACCCACGTCCAGTATTTGACTTTGAGTTGTTTGCGGTGCTGTGATGGGAGGAGGGCCTGGCTTTCCCAAAGTCATCTGATTTATCAACAGATGCACAGAGTGAGTGGTTGGTGTGCAAAAGTTCAGGAAAACGAGGCATTTGGCAACCAGAGGCGGAGGAGGAGAACACCCCCAGGAGTTGGGGGGGCGGTGATGCAGAAGTTTAAGGAAGCCAAAGTTTCCATGAAAACATAGTCCCAAAGGAGTTGCAGGACCCTCCCAGCTGTGGGACCCGGACGGGGTGTGAGGAAGCAGTGGTGACACTGGAGGGCTGGTCATCAGCCCTGCAAGGAAGGCAGGGCGCTAGCAGTACACCCCCATTTGACAGGCGAGGAGCCCAGGATCCAGGTCAGAGGTGCTTGCCCAGCG
This sequence comes from Canis lupus dingo, assembly GCF_003254725.2. Classification (NCBI taxonomy): domain Eukaryota; kingdom Metazoa; phylum Chordata; class Mammalia; order Carnivora; family Canidae; genus Canis; species Canis lupus. Next base: position 47,404,927 of record NC_064255.1, read on the forward strand.
CCACACACCCAGCACACAGGGCAGTACAGACCGGAGTGCAAAATTGTGCTCTATCCCTAACCAGTCTTTGACAGGGACCAACCATTATTTGCTGGCTAAGAGGCAACCAGGAAAAAATAAAAGAAAAAAAAAAAAACGAAGGTAAATGAGCGCCTTCTGTATACTTCTCTCACTTATCACATCACCAGCCTCCTCAGTCTCCCTGTGTCACTCTGCTAAGAACTTCACTATCTGCAAGGCTTAGAGCATCAGAAGGGAGGGAAGGGACAGAAGGACAGGTGGCACAGCACAGCAGCAGACCCTGGGTGGCCGGGCAAAGGGTGGGAAAGCCCATGAAGCAACCGGGAGTCTGGCCTCCACCAGGCCCGAGCTAAGCCCAGCGGGTGCAGGAGTCCTTCTAGATCCCAAGCTGTCAAGTGTTGGGCGGGTGGGCAGAGAGACCCCCACCCCCCGCACCCGTCCTCTGTAGGAATCCTGCGGGGGCTGTCTCAGTTCAGCACAATGCTCCATCCCACAGCCCGCCTTGTGACCCACGCCCCCACTGCCCATTTCCTCCACTGAGGACCCGTGATTGGGGCTTCTTTGCTTAATCTCTCGCCACCAGTACCATCTCCTGGGCTGAGCTCTTTGCGGGCAGCTTGCTTCCTGGGTAATTGCCGCTTGATTCATTGATGTTTTCACCACGAAACTGGTGATTCTCACATGATTCTGAACAGGCACCCGGCGGAACCCTCGCCTGCTGTCCTTTGCAGGTGGCCTTGCGCAGTCCTTCCACCTGCGTGCTCCAGTCATTGCCTATGGTGCTCTCTCCTGAGGGCTTCTGTCCCTGGAACTGTTTCTGAGGGCTGCTGTCCCCGAGGCCATCCCCTTGCATGCCTGCACTCTCTGAGGCTGCCCCTGATGGCTTCTGTCCCTCTGCCTGATGGAGAAAAGGCAAGAAGAGGAGTCAAGCCATGGGAGCCTAGACCAGAGAAGCCAAGGCCCTCTGAGCTGGAAGAGGACTCAGTGGTTGCGTGACCGTACATCTCCGTCTGTCTGGGATGCACCCACTGAAGTCTGCTGCCCCAGGGTAATTACTGCCAGCATCGCTTTTTCAATGTCAAAATGCCCCGATGTGGCTGATGAATGACGTAGGATCACCCAACTTTAGTGATCACCTCGAGTAGTTTTCAAGCGTTTCCTTAGCCTGGAAGTCCTTTTCTTCAGACACTGACCCCCTATGCTTGATGTGTAAACAGAACAAAGGGGGGGCACCCAGGTGGCTCCTTGGTTGAGCACCTGCCTTCAGCTCAGGCCATGATCCCGGGGTCCTGGGATCAAGTCCCACATCGGGCTCCCTGCAGGAAGCCTGCTTCTCCCTCTGCCTGTGTCTCTGCCTCTCTCTTTGTGTGTCTTTCATGAATAAATTAATAAAATCCTTTAAAACAAACAAAAAAAGGGAAGCAGTTCTGGCTGAAAGAAGCGGGGGAGGTTCACCCCCCAACATCACCTCCTTCACTACTGTCCCACCGCCTACTGTGGCAGCCCTCCCCACAAGAGCTCGGTGTGTCACCTGTGAAGCCCACACTTACAGATGAGGGAACAGGAAAGTAAAGGGATTATGTAAGGTCAACCTACTAGTGAATGGAAGAGTCCAGGCTAGAAATCCATAGTGACAAGTCCACCGTGCCAGGTTCCCTTCCCATTTGCCCAATGATCTTAAAACCAGGTGCCTATATACCCAATTTTGTGCTAGCTTTGCACTCTATCTATCTATCTATCTATGGGTGTATTGGCTATAAAAATTTTTTTTTAAGATTTTTAAAATTTATTCATGAGAGACACACAGAGAGGGGCAGAGACACAGGCAGAGGGAAAAGTAGGGTCCTTGCAGGGAGCCTGTTGTGGGACTCGATCCCAGGATCACACCCTGGGCCCAAGGCAGATGCTCAACCACTGAGCCACCCAGGCGTCCCATGTATCACCTCTAAAGTGCATGTGACATTTCCATCATGGGGAGAATGGTCATGAGTCAAAAGTCATCCAGTTCACACTGGGAAAGTCCACAGAACGCAACAGGGAGTGGCTCTGTGCGGAGGTGACTTGGTGTGAATCGTGCATGGATTATTAAAGGGAACCGTGCTTGGGGACAAATGCCCTTTCAAGGGACTGTGTCCTTGAAAATATTTGGATCGAGTTCATTACTCCCAACCAGCAGCCCTCAAGGAGCCAAACAGGAAGCGAACCTCAGGCTGTCCTATAAAATAAACCCCTGCCCTTCGCAGGGACTCCCGAGCGCAGAGTTCTGTCTTTGTCTTAGCTCTTCCTTGGGAACAACAGTTGGCAAATCTAAACTGAACCGAAGCCCCATCTTGGAAGCACAGAGCTTCTCTGAGGCCCCCGTCACTGGAATAGCCGTCCACCCACGTAGCACCCTCGTGCCCCCACCTGCCCTCACCTGGCACCCAGCCAGGCCATTTGAACTTGAACCCTGTGTGGGAAAAGCAGACACTAAATGCAAATCAGAAAGTGATGCCACCACCACAGGCCGACGGGAGGCAAAGTCATGTGGAAGGCAGCCTATTTCTAGCAGCTTCCCCGGGTCCTGGGCAGGGTTTGGATTTTTCCTTTTAACCTTGTTTTAGTTCCATCCAAGCAGGTTCTGTGTTTCCCAGGGGAATCGGCACCTGTGACTCCGGCCCACACCAACCAATCTGTCCACAACCAGAAAGCAGTTAGGTCCCTCTCCTTGTGTTGAAGGGAAATAGCCTGCAAGGTGGGGCTAAGCACAGACTTGCCCTTGTCCTTCTCACCTGTTGACTCATGAGTATTTGCATAGCCGGGATTCTAAGGAAACACCCGAGTCCACGAGGGCAAAAGTTCTGGGGAATCTATGCAAAGTAGATTCCCCTGTTTTTTTTTTTTTTTTTTTTTTTTTTTTTAAGATTTTATTTATTTATTAATGAGAGACAGAGAGAGAGAGGCAGAGACACAGGCAGAAGCAGGCTCCATGCAGGGAGCCCAACATGGGACTCGATCCCGGGCCCCCAGGATCACACCCTGGGCTGAAGGCAGCGCTAACCGCTGAGCCACTGGGGCTGCCCAATTCCCCTGTTTTGAGGCAGAGAGACCCAAGGGCTTGCCTTAGAAACAACTATAGGAGAAATAAGTCTAGCATCGATGGAGCTCTGACTCTGCGCTGCTTTAGTTCCAGCCTGACTCAAGCACTAGTAGACAGAAAGCATGACCAGCCCATTTCAGAAATGAGGAAACAGGGTTTTAGAAAGATATGACTGCCCCGGTCGCTCAGCAAGGAAACGGTGGAATGAGGATTCGAATTCTTGGGGTCCAGCTCCAGAGCCTGCCCCTTAACAGCTAAACCCAGGAAACCGCGAGGCCTAGGCTGAGGCTTCCCTCTGGGCTCACAGGTCACCAGGTGCTCCTGTCAAAAGCCCGTTCTGATTCAGGAGCTCCGAGGTGCCCCAGAGACCCTGCATTTCTGAGAAGCTTCCCAGCAACGTCAGTGCCGCGAAGGTTCCAGGGTGGCCCTCCCCGACTTTTTCTGCAAAGGGCCAGATAGGAAATATTTTAGGCTTTGTGGACCATGTACCGTATCAGTTGCATGCTCTTTGTTTTCTTCTTCTTCTCCTCCTCCTTCTTCTCCTCCTTCTTCTAGTTCTTGTCCTTCTTCACCTTCTCCTTCCTCCTTCTCTTTCCCCTTCTTCTCCTCCTTCCTCTAGTTCTTTTTTTTTTCCTCCCTTTTTTTTTTCAACCTTTAAAATATAACTTCATCTTCAGCTTTTGGCTCCTGAGCTACATTTGGCCCAAGCAGCAGCGCCCCACTCCCTGGCCTGGAGCACTGTGAGCAGAGACGTCGCCACGCCAACCAGGCCCATCGGGTTATCTCCAGCCAGTGTGTATGAGCTGAGTCTGGCTCTTCAGCTAGGTGTGGGCCTCAGGTCAGGAAGATCCCAGACTCCACAGCGCAGTGGTCAGTTTTGGTGACAGGTCAGAGGGAGGCTGAGCTACAGGGGAAGGAATCCATTGGGATGGTGAAGGGCCCGGACTCCCAGGCATGAGAGAGAGGGTAGAGGAATAGGGGTCTGCAGGGTTGGGGAGCAGAGCAGGGTGGGGATTGCCACACACGCTACTGAGCTCTGCCTCTGGCAACGCGGGTGCAGAAGGCTACCAAAGGGCTCCAGCGATGGGTGGGAGGTCAACCCCAAGACTCTACTCAGCTCTGAGTTTAAGGTCCTGTGATGCTAACGTGCAGGGCGAAGCCACTGCTGTCATGAGATAATCTGCACACACGCATGATCTGATCCCCCTGGAGTTTATCAGCGGCCCTATCTCAGAGTGGCTGCAGCGATGGCCCCTCTATCTCTTGGCCCAGCCGGGGAACGGGTGTCCGAAACTCACGCCAGGAGGGTGAGCTCCTGCTGCTGTGGGGACAGGGGACCAGCCCCAAGATCTAGGCTCAGAGCCCGAGGTGAGGGTCCTCTGCTCACGGCCCTGGTGCTTTTCCATCTTCCTCCTAAGTTAAGAATGAAGTGAAATCATCTTACTTCCAGGAATTCATTCTATAAAGATAATTATGAATATGACTAAGGCTTTCCCCCCTCAGGCTCAAAGGCCCCAGTAATTCATAACCTCTGTGGCCAAGGGGTCCTTCGAGGCTTCTCCCTGGTTTCGTTTATCTTCTCTTCCCTCTCCTTTCTGCCACTCCCTTTCCTTTGACATAGGCCATCATGTTACTGTATCTGAAGGGTGGCTTTTGGGTTCTTTTTTTCTTTCTTTCTTTCTTTCTTTCTTTCTTTCTTTCTTTCTTTCTTTCTTTTTTTTGCATGGGCTCTTGCAAGATGCCTAGCATCTTGTGTGCACATATATTTTAATCTGCTTAACCATATTGCGTACATAACCTATTTCTTTACCCACCACTGTGTTTTTACGATCCAGCCGGCAGCTATGTGTAACAGTATCTGCTTCTGTTAAATGCTGCATGAACTCCACATGCAACACGCTTTGCCTTTCCACTCTCCAGTGATGTGCACACGGTTACCTCCAATTTCTCGTCCTCAAATATATATGCTGTAATGAAAACCACACACATGTTCCCCTATGGATGTGGGTAAGCAAATCCTTGCGATATGTCTCGAGGGGTGAAATTGCTGGGATGGAGGGTATGTGCACATTTAATTTGACTTGATCTTGCTGGAAGAGGCTCAGGGAAAGCTGTACCCGTCCACGCTCTCACCTGCAGTAATGCAAGGTCTTATCCTTACATCTCTCCCAACACTTGACACTAATCACCTTCTAATTTTCCCTGCCTAATGTGTGTGCAGGGATATCCTGTTCTGTTACAGTTTGTGTTTCCCTGATGACTCACGAGTTTGAGCATTTCTTCACCTGCTTATTAGCCCTCTGGGTTTTCTTCTTTGTTGTTAACTGTCCGTGGCTACTCTTTGTCTATTTTCCCAATGCCGTTGCTGATTTTTTATTTTGATTTGCCGGAGTTTCTGGAATATTCTAGAATCTAGATATTGGTTATCTGTGGGTTTGAAGCATCGCCAGTATCTTCTCCTTGTTCGTGGTATCTTTTGTTGAACAGAAATTCTTGAAAAATTCTTGAAATAGATATCATCAAATATATCAATTGGGGGGGTGGGGTGTGCCTGGGTGGCTTAGTTGGCTAAGTGTCTGACTCTTGGTTCTGGAACAGGTCATGATTTCAGGGTTGTGAGATTGAGCCCCTCACCTGGCTCCATGCTCAGTGGGGAGTCTGTTCCTCTCTCTCTCTCTCTCTCTCTCTCTCCCCCCCATCTCCCACTGCCTCTCCTCACTCCCACACACATTCTCTCTCTCCCAAATGAATGAATAAATCTTAAAAAAATAAATATATATCAATTTTTTTTACCTCATGTGTTATATTCTTTCCAGTTTTGCACACAAAATCCATCTACAATCTCAAGCACAAAATATCCTGCTACATTTCATCTTATTGTGTGATTTTGCATGTCATATCTAGGCCACGACATTATCACTTAGGGAGTTTATCCTTGAGTGTAGTCATGGAGAGGTTCTAGTATTTTTTCCCCCATTTTCTCAATGCCATCCACCTAACAAACCTGCCTTTCCTTACTGATTTATGGTGCCACGTTGTCGTATATTAAGTTCCCATATGCACATAGGTCCATTTCTGAGCTGCTAACAAAGATTTAGTGTCAGTGATATTCATGGTAACATTATGACATTATTTTTAATAAAAATGAAAACAACCCTGATGCGCAACAGTTGAGAACTGATTAAATCAACCGTAGTACATTTATGCAACTTGACTGCCTTGCACGGTATGGATATAAGGATATAATAGAAGGATGCACAATGTCATGGATAGTTGTGTTTTATTGCTAAACAGAAATAACAGATGCCAAAATAGCATATAGTGAATGATCTTAAGTTTGTAATAAACCACGTATATATATATGCATATATAATTGGTAGAGTAAACGCTCCAATAGTATTGGTGGCTCTTTATGGACAGAAGGATTCTAAAGACTGCCAGTCAAAGAGGGGCCTAGTGGGAGAACATTAGAAAAACCTGGCCAAGTCCTGTGAAGGTCTACCATCATCGGTGATAGGGTAAGCAGGCAGCAGGGCAGGGAGACTGGAACTTCTCGAACTTTAAGGGGCGAACCAGTTACCTGGCAATCCTGTTAAGTTGCAGGTTGGATTCAGGTGGTGGGAAGTGACTTGAGATACTGCATGTCCAACAAGCTCCCAAGGGATGCTGATGCTCCTGGGCCAGGACCTCACTTTGGGTAGTGAGGCCCCATATAGTCGATTCAGCTCTGCTTCTGCTTACCTCACAGGAGAAGATGCTGAGCCTTAAAGGTTACTCAGACCAGGGGACCAAGCGTGTGTATGTTGTTATCTTGAGATTACACAGAGCACGAAGGTGTGTCTATAAGAACTGCAACATCGGTAGTAAGTAACGACTGGCAGACATCCTCTGCTCTCTTCCCCTTCTCCTCCACAAAGTTAGATGTGGCCTCTCAATCTCCTCCCAGCAGTTAAGGCCTAAGGCTGAAGTGGGAAAGAGAGTCACGGCCATGTGGCCCCAGGTGTGCAGCTGGTCTCTTGGACAAGGCTCAGGTGGGTAAAGTGAGGGGTACCTGCAAGACCCCTGCGGAGGCTTCCCTGATGGCAAGTTTGACTCACACCAGCTCTGAGGTTAAGGTCCCCACTGTCGCTGAGAAAGACTCAGTGACCTATACCCACCCCAGATAATTAGAAAGCCTCTCTCCTTTCATTTTGCACTGGCACTTGTCAGCTCTGACTCCATCCTGCTGCCACCCTCCAGCCTTGATGACCTGTTTTAAATATATGCGCTGCCAAAGCGAGCACGATGACCTGTTTTAACTAAAGGCAACCACAATTATATCTCCCTCACCGAACTGCTTGAAAATGCCAGTACAAGCAGATTCTTCTTAACAGGCCTGGAGATTTTAACTGGCGTCTCGGGCAAAGGGAACTCACACCATAAGTGTCTGTTGGCTGGTTGTCAGCTCATTGTGCAGACTGCACAAAAACCCCCTACGACATTCCTGTTGTGTGATTAGTGTGGGCATTTAAACCCTGGTCACCAGCATATACAATCCTCTGTTATCATTACCCTGTAACCAATATCTATTTCACATGTCATATGTGCCAGGGACTAGGCTGCGTTCTTTTACATTTGCTATAACACATTATCCCTAAAACAATCCTGGAAGCCAGCTATTAAGATGAAAATATCAAGGTTCCGAGAGATCGAGTAACTTGCCCAAAATAATACAGGCTGAAAGTGAGAAATCCCCAAAGGGGGGAAGGAAGAAGCGAAGGTGACAAGTGGATTGTGGGGATAAATTGGAGAGTTTGTCCTCAGCGGAGAGTTTTTGGCTCAGAGTGAAGGAAAATCTCTAAGAAGTTACGTGTTGCTCTGTTCCTGACTAGAATAGACCTCCAATAAGGTTTCCTAAACTATGAGACATTGATGGTTTCCCAGGTTATTGGAGGAACAGTTATTGCCCACCTCTCCCTTGCTAAGGGAACTCTGGTTGTGTTCAAGTGGCAATGCATATCGTCCCAGGGGGAGGTCAGCACTGATCTAAGCCCCTTGTGGCAATCTCCTTCCTTTTTTACCAGTGATTGACTTAATTATGGGCATCTGACCAGGCATGAGATGACAAAGAAGATCCATGAGGACTTCTGGGAAAGCCCTCCTCCCTAATAAGAAAGAAATCCATGAGGAGGAAGTCCTTTCCCACAACCAAACTTTTGTCCTGCCTGCCTAGGCTGATTGATAGGAAGATGTGATACTTTGTACTCAGGCAGCCATCTTCTCGCCATTAGGAGAAGCGTAGCCTAGCACCGTGAGGGTGGCAGAGCTAGAGATGGAAAGAGCCTCGAGTCCTTGCTAATCCTGTTGAACAACCAGACAGCCCTGGGATCTCCACCTCTATACTTCTCGAGTGTGAGATAATTAAGCATCTTTATAATTTAGCCTACTGTCGGTTGGACATTTTGCTATTTGTGGGCGAAAGCGTCGTACCGATACGAGGAGGGTTTGTTCAGCTCCCCTCTGGCATGAGGTTAAGCATTCCCACACAAATCCTTCTATCTTAGATTGATGTCTTGGTCTAGAATTGTTCTTCGCCAGGTCTTCTCAGTATCTTTTTCCCTGGGCTTCTTTGTGTCCACAATTGGCTCATTTCACAAGTGGCTCCATCTGGCTTTGAGTCAAGGAAGTCTTCGTTATTCCACAATGGACTCTTCTACAGTTTTTTCATCTTTGTAAAACTCAGCTCACACCGCTCCCCTACCCCCCCCCCCCCCTCCAAACACCACCATGGAAGCCCTCTCTGAAATGATAGGACTTAGCTCTGGTAGGCAGAACAGTGGCCTCCCAGAGACGCCCATATCCCGGTCCCTAAGAACGTGTGAAAATGTTATCTTACACAACAGAAGGGATTTTGCAGATGTGATTAAGTTAAAGACTCTGAGACGGAGGGAGCAAGCTGGTTATCTGGGTGGGTCCAATCAAATCACATGGGCCTTAAAGAGATGGGACAATAGAAGGCCAAAGAGATGTGACATTGCAGGCTCTGAAGATGGAATGCTGGAAGCTTCTGAAGCCCGGAAAAGGCGAATAAAACAGGTTCTCCCCTAGAGCTTCTGGAAAGGAACTAATGTCATGAGTTTGGCATACCAAGGCCTATGCTGGATTTCTAACATAAGAAGTATAAAATAATAAATTTGCATTGTATAAGCCACTGACTTTGTGGCACTTTGCCACAGTAGCAAGAGAAAACTAAAACGTTGGCCATGAATGCATCTAGCACTCCATTTTCTTCCATGTCAGCACTTACCACACTATGGTGTATGGGGTCGTGGAGGAGGGTCTGGGTAGTGGATTAGAAAGACTTGTGTGCAAACACTGGCTTCATTTTCGAGTGGCCTTGGGCAGATCACTTCAATTCTCCTAGTCTTAGATACATCATCTAGGGAACAGATTAATAAAAGTGCCTCTCTCGGGGCACCTGGGTGGCTCAGTCGGTTAGGCACTGACTTTGGCTCAGGGCATGATCCCAGGGTCCTGGGATTGAGTCCCACGGATGGGGCTCCCCGCTCAGTCAGGAGTCTGCTTCTCCCTCTCCCTCTGCTTCTCTGCTCCTCCTGCACACGTGCACACCCTCTCTGAAATAAATAAATAAAATCTTTTTTTTCTTTTTTTTAAGTATCTCTTTCTTACAGGCTTTTGGTGATTTTTAAATGAGGTGATGTGCACTTAGTACAAGGCTGAGCTGTGAGTGGTAGCCGTTATAATATTCATTGGAGGGAGATCAAGGGCCTGGGAAACTCCTCTGTGGTAAGGAAGGCCTTTTTTTTTTTTCCTCCAGCTTTATGGAGATATAAGTGACATATAAAATTGTGTAAGTTTAAGATGTACAATGTGATGATTTAATACATCTACGTATAGCAAAATGTTTACTACCGTAAGATTAGTTACACATCCTTTGCCTCACAAATTACCATCTTGTTGTTGTTATTGTTACGGTGAGAACATTTGAAATCTAGCCTCTTAGCAACGTTCAAGTGTACAATCCAGTGTTGTTAACTATAATCACCAGGCTGTGCATTACATCCCCGGAACTCGGTGCTCTTATAACCGGAAGTTTGTACCCTTTTACCTTTTATTGACAACCTCACATTTCATCCACCTGCCAGTCCCTGGCAACCACGATTCTACTCTCTGCTTCTATGGGTTTGGCTTTTTGAGATTCCACGTATGAGTGAGATCATTCCGTATTTGTCTTTCTCTGTCTGACTTAGCTCACTTAGCTTAATGCCCTCAAAGCCCGTCCATGTTGTCACAACAGGCGGGATTTCCCTTTTATTTCGATATTTTTTTAATGGCTGAAAAATCTTCCATTGTATGTATCTACCACATTCTCTTTTTCTCTTCATCCATCGATGGATACTTGGACTATTCCATATTTTGGTTATTGTGAATGTGGGAGTTCACACAATGAGCATGGGAGTGCAGATATCTCTTGGAAATAGGGATTTCATTTCCTTTGCACATATACCTAGAGATGGGACTGCTATTTCTTTTTTTTTCTTTTCTTTCTTTCTTTCTTTCTTTCTTTCTTTCTTTCTTTCTTTCTTTCTTTCTTTTTTTTTTTTTTTTGCAAAACCTCCATATTGTTTTCCACAGTGACTGTACCAGTTTGCATTCCCACCAACAGTGCGTGAAGGCTCCCTTTGTTCCTTACCCCTGCTAACTTACGTTATCTCTTGTCTTCTGATAATAACATCTAAACAGATTTGGAGTGACATCTCATTGTGATTTTGATTTGCATTCCCCTGATAATTAGTGACATTAAACATCTTTTCACATACTTGTTGACCATTTGTATGTCTTCTTCGGAAAAAGATTCTACTCAGGTCCTTTGCCTGAGCTTTAAATCAGATTAATTTTTTTTGGTTGTTGAGTTGTGTGAGTTCTTATATCTTATGGATGTTAACCCTTTATCAGATAAATGGTTTTCAAATATTCTCTCCCATTCCACAGGTTACATTTTCATTTTGTTGATAGTTTTTTTCCCTATGTAGAAACTTTTTACCTTGATATTAATTTTTGCTTTTGTTCCTTATGCTTTTAGTGTCCAGCCAAAAAAATCCTTGCCAACACCAATATCAGGGAGCTTTTCCTTATGGTTTCCTCTAAGAGCTTTGTGGTTTCAGGTCTTATGTTTATGTCTTTAATGCATTTGAGTTAATTTTTATGAGTAGTGTAATATAAGGGTCCAATTTCTTTCTTTTGCATATGGAAATCCAGTTTTCCCAGCACTATTTATTGAAGAGACTATCCTTTCCCCACTATGCATTCTTGGCACCTCTGCTAAAGATTAAGTGACCATATATGTATAGGTTTATTTTTGAGCTCTCTATTCTGTTCTTTTGACTTGTCTGTTTTAGGCCAAAAATATGGTTTACTTTCTACAACTTTACAGTGTAATTTCAAATCAGAAGTGTGATGCCTCAAGCTTTGCTCTTCTTTCCAAGATTGCTTTGCCTATTCAGGATCTTTTCTGGTTTCATACAAATTTTAGGATTTTTTTTTTTCAAAAAAAAATTTTTTTTTTAAATGCCATTGGGATTTTGGTAGGGATTGCACTGGATCTACACATGGCTTTGGGCAGCATGGAAATTTTAACAATATTTACTCTTCCAATCGTGAACACAGGATACCTTTCCATTTATTTGTATCTTCTTCTATTTATTTCATTGGTGTCTTAGTTTTTGGTGTATAGGTCTTTCATTTCCTTCATTAAAATGTATTCTTTTTGATACTTTATAAAAGAGATTGGTTTTTAATTTCTTTTTCAGATAGTTCATTGCTAGTGTATAGAAGTGCAACTGATTTTTGTATGTTGACTTTGTAGCCTGTAACTTTGCTGAATTTGTTTATTAGTTCTAACAGTTTTTTGGTTGTTTTTGTTTGTTTTGTGGAGTCTAGGATTTTTTCTATGTCAGATCTGCCATCTGCAGATACTTTTACTTCTTCCTTTCCAATTTGGATGATTTTTTTTCTTTCTCTCTTTCTTGATTCCTTCCTTCCTTCCTTCCTTCCTTCCTTCCTTCCTTCCTTCCTTCCTTCCTTCCCTCCTCCTTCCTTCCTTCCTTCCATCGTTCTCAATTACTGTGCTAGAACTTCCAGTACTGTGTTGAATAAAAGTGGTAAGAGTAGGAAACCTTGTCTTGTTCCTGACCTTAGAGAGAAAGCTTTCAGCTTTTCCCCACAGAGTATGATGTTAGCAGTAGGCTTGTCATATATGGCCTTTATTATGTTGAGGTATATTCTTTCTCTACCCAGTTTACTGAGCGCTTTTATGGTGGAAGAGTGTTGAGTTTTGCCAAATGCTTTTGCTGCATCTATCGAAATGATCACGTGACTTTTATCTTTCATTCTATTAATGTGACGTATCACACATTGATTTGTGTGTATTGAATCATCCTTGTATCCCAGGGATAAATCCTTGTTCATGGTTTATGATCCTTTTAATGTGCTGTTGAATTCAGTCTACTAGTATATATATTTTTTAATTTTGACAACTATATTCATCAGGAACATTGGCCTATAGTTCTCTTTTTTGTAGTATCCTTATCTAGCTTTGGTATCCGTGTAATGCTGGCTTTGTGAAATTATTTTAGAGTCCTCTTTCCTCTTCAATTTTTTTGGAAGTATTTAAGAAGGATTCGCATTAATTCTTCTTTTAATGTTTGGTAGAATTTACCCATAAAGCCATCTGATCTCAGGCTTTTCTTTTTGGAGGTTTTTGATTATTGACTCAATCTCCTTAGTCATTAGTGGTCTTTTCAGATTTTCCATTTCTTCATGATTCAGTCTTGGTTCCTTGTATGTTTTTACGAATTCATTAATTTCTTCAAGGTTGTTTAATCTGTTAGTGTGTGATTGTTTATAGTAGTGGCATAATCCTTTGTATTTCTGTGCTGTCAATTATAATGTCAGGTTCATTTATAATTTTATTTATCTGATTCTTCTCTTTTTTTTCCCTTGGTAAGTCTAGCTAATTTTATCTTTTCAAAAAAATGAAAACTTCCTTTATTTTTTTCCATTTTAAAAAAATTCTCTATTTCATTTACTTTTGTTATGAACTTTGCTGTTTCCTTCCTTCTGGTAACTTCGGGCTTACCTTGTTTTCATTTTTCTAGTTTTCTTTTTTTTAATGTAGATGTTTGTTATCATAAACTTCCCTCTTAGAATTGCTTTTGCAGCATCCCATAAGTTTTTGGTATGTGTGTCCATTTTCATTCGTTTCACAATATCTTTTTTTTCTCTTGTGATTTCTCTTTTGACTCATTGGTTGTTCAAAAGTGTGTGTTGCTTAATTTCCATATATTTGCAAATTTACCAGTTCTCTTCCTGCTGTTGATTTCTAGTTTCATACCATTGTGGTCAGAAAAGATATTTGATATGGTTTCAATCTTTTAAGATTTGCTAAAACTTGTGACCTAACTAACATATGATCTATCCTGGATAGAATGTTTTGTGTGATTGAGAAGCAAATATATTCTTGCCGCTGTTAGATGGAACGTTCTGTGTATGTTTGTTAGGTCCGTTTTGTCTAAAGTATGGTTCCAGCCCAATGTGTCCTTTCGATTTTCTATTTAGATGATCTATCCACTGTTGATCATCATCAGTAGTGGTACACCTACTATTATTGTCGTCTATTTCCTCCCTCAGATCCATTAGTATTTGTTTAATATATTTATGTGCTCTGATGCTAGATACACGTATATTTAAAATTGTTATATCTTTTGAGGAACTGAACCCTTTGTCATTATATTATGGCCTCAGTTGTCTTTATTGGAGCTTTCAGCTTAAACTCTATTTTGTCTGCTACAATGATAGCTACCCTCCTGCTCTCTTTTGGTTTCCATTTGCATAAAATATCTTTTTCCAACCCTTCCCTTTGACCCTCTGTGTGTCCTTAAAGCTGAAGCGAGTCTTTTATATGTGGCATAGTGGGTCTTGCTTTTTAAATCCATTCAGCAACTCTATGATTTCTGATCGGAGAATTTAATCCATCTGCATTTAAAGTAAATGTTGATAGGTAGAGACTCACTGATGCCATCTTGTTAATTGTTTTCAGACTGTTTAGTAGTTTTATGGTTCCTCTCTTGCTGTTTACCTTTGTGAATTGGTGACTTTCCATAGCAGTATACCTTGATTTGCTTCTCTTTGTCTTGTGTACACCTACTACAAGTTTTTGCTTTGTGGTTACCCTGATACTTGCATAAAATATCTTATAAATACACTGGTCTATTTTAAGGTGATAACAATGGACTTGGATCCTGTACAAAAACTCCACTCTTTTATTCCCCTTGCCACATTTTATATCACATTTTATGATGTAAATGTGAAACAAAATATGATTTATATCATATTTTATGCCACATTTTATGATGATGATGTCCATTCATCAACAATTTATTGTAGCTGTAGCTATTTTTAATGCTTCTGTTATTTAACCTTTCTACTAGAGTAAGTTAGTAACACCCACCATATCATAAGATTAGGGTATTCTAACTTGACTATATACTTACCTTTAGTAATGTATTTTAGATTTTCATATATCTTCTTGCTGCTAATTAGTGTCCTTGCATTTCAGCTTGAAGAGCTTCTGGCAGTATGTCATGTAAGGCAGGTCTAGTGGTGATAACTCCCTTGGCTTTTGTTTGCCTGTGAGAATCTTTGTCTCTCTTCCACTTTTTAAAAAAAATTAAATTCAATTTAATTAACATGTAGTGTATTATTAGTTTCAGAGGTAGAATTTAGTGATTCATCAGTTGCATACAACACCCAGTGCTCATTCCATCAAGTGCCCTCTTTAATGCCCATCACCCAATTACCCCATCCTCCTCACACACCTCCCCTCCAGCCACCTTCAATTTGTTTCCCAGAGTTAAGAGTCTGAAGGACAAGTTTACCAGATAAAATATTCTTGGTTGGCAGTTTTTTCCTGTAGCACTTTGAACATATCATCCCCCAGTCTATAAGTCTATAACATTTCTTCTGAGAAATCCTCTCATAACCTTATGGGGGTTCTCTTCTAAGTCACAAGCTTCTTTTCCCTTGCTGCTTTCAAGCTTGTCTCTCTGTCTTTGAGTTTTGACAGTTTTACTACAGTGTAAAGATGGAAAGATCTCTGAATCTGTTTGGGACTTGTGAGCTTCATGAACTTGGATATCCAAATAGCTCCCCAGTTTGGAGGAGTTCTCAACCATTATTTCTTTAAATAAGCTTCCCATCCCTTTCTCCTTCTGGGACTCCAATAATGCATAGATTGTTTCTTAACGGTGTTCCATAAGTCTACAACATTGACAATGGTGTGCTCCTTGTAGAGTACTGCAAGGGTTCTTCAGTGCATGTAAGGGCTGTTGGGTTCATCAATGATGCCTTCAGGTTCAGTGGCTAGAGGTCAGGTCAGGGAGTGGTGGTAGCCAGAGCTGGTAGTGTGTACATGCTTAGCTTCAGGAGCCTGCTGCAGGTGCTTGTGTAGTGGCAGAGGCTGAAACATACATGTAGTAGTCAGGGCCAGGGCCAGTAGCAAGGGCCAGGGCCACCTGTGGGCATCCCAGTAGCCATACGCATCCTGGCAAGATGCAAGTGTAGAACCACAGAGGTTAGTTTCAGGAGAGCCCAGTGATGCGGGCCAGTGATAAGTGTCAGGGCCTGATCCAGGCCCGTGGTGGTTGCAGGGGCCCCAGCAGTCAGTGTGCACTCTCCAGTGGCTGCAGGTTCTCATCTCAGGCAAGTGCATGGCTGGTGATGTGCAGAATTGGGCCCTTGGCACACAGGAGCACTGCTGGAGGGACTAGCGCTGAATGTGCACACAGCAATAGGGGACCAGCTGCCAGTCTTGGCTGGTGTCTTACACTCACATAGCCACAGAGGCCAAGGCCAGCCACCAGTGTGGATCTGGGCTCCAGTGCTGGGAAAGAGAAGGAGGTGGGGAGAGACTCAGGGGGCCAGCATCTGAGAGTGGGAAAATCTGCAGTGGGAAAACCTTAGTAGTGGCACCTGCAACGGGTGCACAGTGGCTGTGCTGGTGAAAGCTGCTCGGGTCTTCTGCAGAGCGGGCCTGCTGGGAGCTTCGGGGTCACTCCCCTGCATGGCTGATATTCGTGAACCCTGTATTTCTTCCTGGATCCCAGGCCTCTCTATACATCTCAACATTGTGCTTCTGGGTGGGGTGAAATTGAGCTGGGTCCTTGTGCAGTGTTCCAGAAAGGTGAGAAGGGTGTCACTCACCCTGACACCCCCTTCCCAGCAAGTGGAGCTCTTTCTGGGAAAGAAAGGTAAGTTCATTCTTGATGCTGAGCAGAGCCGGCCTGAGGAATGGCATGACATGGGCAAAATGAAGCTGTCCTTCCCTTTTTGCACAGTTCTTCTCGGACATTGCACTCCACTGTGTTGCTGACATTTAAGTGGACTCCTGAGCTCTCCCAAAGATATTTTTGTTCGCAGATAGCTGTCTAATCATTGTTCTTCACTGGGGGACAGAGGCTAGGGTCTCCTACTCCACCATTTCAGTCAGAAATGCCTTTAAGTGGGTCTGCCTTGCATTCCTTTTGAGGTTGAGAGGTTGTGCGATGCAATGGGAAGGATCACTGACCACAAGCCAGACTCTCTGGGTTTAAATCCAGGCAGTGTGTGACCTTGTATGCATGATTCAGCATCTCAATTTAGTTTTTCCCTAGGAGCAGACCCTAAAATAACCATTTGAGTGCAAATAGTTTATTTGGAGGTAATTCCCGGAACTGTGCACAAGGGAGGGAGAAAGTAAGGCAGGGAAGGGAGGGAGGCCAATGAGTGTATGTGAACAGCTGGAGCATAAGCCCCCAGAGAAATCTGGGGACACCCGTAGAACATGTGCCTCTGAGTTATGACACTCAAGGGGCGAGGGAGCCGGGGGATTCTCTACCGGTTACCATCAGTCTTTGGCTGAAGGCTGCTTTCGGCAGACAGCAATTCCCCGGCACGCCTGGCCTGCCACATGTGGGCAGAGAAAGCTCTCAGCATAGACATGGTGGCAGTTGGAACTGGGGCTGGCATGTGCTAAAATGGTGAAGGCCAAAGGGACATGGGGAGGGTCCCACAGCATCAGCTACATTTAATGTTCTTACCTTTAAAATGGGACAAGGACAGTATCTACCTCGCAGAATTGTTGGGAAGTTTATGTAAGTTAACAAAGTAAAGTGCTTGGATCAGAGCCTGGCATGGAGTAAGCACCAGTCAAGTGCTGGTCATTACCATTTCAAGTTGTTTGCTTTTCTGTCTCCTAAAAGCGTCTTTCCTTCTGCGATACTCTTCAAAAATGTCTGGGGAGGTGATTGAAACTCATGCATGCTTTGGGGGCGGGGAGGCTCTGTGGAACAAGAGGAAGGGCAAACATTCCTCCCTGGTCCAAGCTACACAGACAGAGGTAGACCCATGGGAGCAGGAGTCACAGGGAAAGGAAACCAAGGACATAAAACATCAGCTGAGAGCACCTGGGTGGCTCAGTGGTTTAGCGCCTGCCTTTGGCTCAGGTAATGATCCTGGGGTCTTGGGATTGAGTCCTGCATCAGGTTCCTCGCAGGGAGCCTGCTCCTCCCTCTGCCTGTGTCTCTGCCTCTCTCTGTGTGTCTCTCATGAATAAATAAATAAAATCTTTTTAAAAAAACCTATCAGTTGATGCTTTGCATACTTTCTGGAAGGCTTTGGGCTTCAGTGGAGCATGGATTTGGGAATTTGAACTCAGCTCTCCTGTATTCCAAATGACACCAGGCCTCGACTGCCCTCTGGGTTATGTGCTAGATTGTCAGCTTCCTTAAGGCAGGGACTCTGCTCATTGCTGGACTCACCCTGCCCCCTTCCTGGCTCCGACCGACTCTTGATAATTGAGTGTTGAGTAGATGAGCATGCAAAAGGAAAAGATCTTGTTTTCACCCCAAATCTCAGGTGACCTGACATCGTTCCCATGCGTGGTCCCCCAGCAGGTGGGGGCCTCCACGGTCCCCAGCCACCAAGACCCAGGAATTAACCTGTGCCTGAACCCACGTTGATGTTGGCAGCTCTGGTGAGCTCTCTGCTCTCAGCAGTGTCATTGAGAACACAAAAGATAGGCTGTAAGTATTTACACGGACACATTCATTTTACATGGGCCCTCACTTCTTCCTGAAAGGAATCCAAAAGCTCTGTTGGAACTGAAAACATTTTATATTTATGTACTGCCAATTATTGAGGGAATGCAAAGTGCTGAGCAAATATGATCTCAGTCCTCATGATGTCCCTGAGGGAAGAGGTTGGCAAGGATTCTTATCCTTCTTGGACAGGTAATAGTTTGGAGGCTCAGGAGGCCGGGTGACATGTGCTAGAGCCACAGAAGGGGTTCTCCAGGGAGCCAGGATAATGGTAAGGGGAGGGGAAACTCAAGCGAGAAAGTACCAGAACCCCTGCCTGATATCATGGACCAACAGGTATCGTAAAGGTACGGCCTCCATGCTCACTGAAGCAGCGTAAGGACAAACAAAAACCTGGAAATGGCCCAGTGGCCCTGCGTACGGGACTGGAGAGATGCTTCATGGCACAAACAATTGTTCCTTGTATTCAGCTGTTTAAAAAAGGATCTGCATGTTCTGACATGGAAAGATGCCCAAGATATTTAAATGAAAACTACAAGTTGCCAAAGAATATAAACAATATAATCTCTGACTACTATAAAATAGATGTTGTCTACTATTAAGGAAAAAGTCCAAAACACTGTGTACCAAGTTCTATGTGAAACATAATTACAAGGGCTTTATGCGTCTTTGTGTGTTTGTATTTTCAAGGAAGGTCTAGAAGAATGTGCAGTGGTGGCCATCATGAGAGGTTGGATTAAAGCTACTTTTATTTTTTCTTAATCAAACATTTGTTAGATGGTGAAATTTTCTGCAACGCACGTCTTGTTTTCTGGTAATCAGATTAAAATTTCCTAAAAACCAGAAAAAGGAAAATCTTTTACATCACCTAGAAAGTATTAAAAATAGAAAGTAAAACTATTAAAATATGCTCATATTTTTCTTTTATTAAAAAAAAAAAAAACGCTAGGGGTGTTTTCCTTAATGAGAAGAATTTGGAAAAATTCCACTAGGGTTTCTATTCAGTTTCCACTGTGCAGCGAAATCTGGATCAGATGTTATATTTTGTAAACATATGGTCTTGGGTCTGTGAAACCAAAATACAGAATCAAATCTTTCTGCTTCTTCCTTGATGTTTTTAAACACGAGACAGACCTGACTGTTTCGCACGCTGGATAATAAACTTTCTTAAAAGAGCAAGTGACGTCACCCCAACAAGGGGGGGGGCATCCAAAATGTCAACAGCTAGAAGTTTTCATGAGTTGTTGGACAATAGACATAAACTGTTTTATGTTATTAAACTTTAAAAGCTCAGATCATTGTTTCACGGCAATGTGAATGCGCTCGACACTGCTGAACGGTACACTTAGAAATGACTAGGACGGTGAATTCTAAGCTACGTGTTTTGTTATCACAATAAGGATATAACCCCCCATCACCTCCCTACCCCAAAGGACCCCAAATCTCAGATCACTGAAGTGTCAGATATTGGGGGTGCCTGGGTGGCTCAGTCAGTTGAGCGTCTGCCTTCTGCTCAGGTCATGATCCCAGGGTCCTGGGATTGAGCCCCTCATCAGGCTCCCCGCTCAGCGAGGAGCCTGCTTCTCCCTCTCTCTCTACCTCTCCCCCAACTTGTGTGCATGCTCTCTCTTTTGCTCTCTGCAAATAAATAAATTAAATAAATAACATAAAATCTTAAAAAAAAAAAAAGAAGTCTAAGATACTGTATAGTGTTAAGAAAGGAGAGGGCGGGGTCAAATAGAGCTGGGCTCAAGTGTCAAGTCTTAAAAATCTGACCCTACTGGGCCTGGGGCGGGTGGCATTTGTCTTCATCTCTCTGGGTAGCCATCACGTGCCAAGCACAGGGAAGGTGCTGGGATACAGTAGCCAGCAGGACGAGAGGAGTCCTTGCCATGATGGAGTGACCTAATCTCTCTTAACCACAAGTATGTCCCTGAAAATTGAGAAAAATAAGACATAGGCCAACCAAGTTTCATTAGAGGGTGGGAATGGACTTCTGAGGCCAAAACTTGTCTGTGGCTCAAGAAAATCTCAGTTTCACCCTGTGGGAGACAGACAAATGGAGCAACATCTGAGTCCAGATCGCCTTCCTCCTCAGGACACGGTCTGTCCATGGCGGCCTCTTGCCCTTTGAGCTTCTCAGCCACTTGGAAGGGAACAAGAAGAAGGAAGATAAGGTTGAGAGTTCTTGTTTTTCCCTTACTAGTGGAGTTGGATGAGGTGCTGCTTTAGGATGAAAACAATGAAGGTCACATGGAATCTTCTGGTGAATTCACAGGGGAGGGACACTGGGTAATTACAGCAGGAATGAAGCCAGTGGGAGGGAGTTGCCATGTGTCAGGCACTGTGCCGAGCATGCTTATTATCTCCACAAATCTTCACCACTGCCCTTTGAGGCAATGGGGGGGATACTGATGAAGGCGATGGCGGACAGGGACTTTGCATGTATTGACTCATTTAAAGCTCACAAGGCCCCTGTGAAGGAGATGCTTTCACGAGTCCCTTTCTACAAATGAAGAGACTGAGGTGCAGAAAGATTTAGGCAGCTAGTAGCTGGAGGAGTCGAGAGGCAAAAGCAGAGCCTCGGATCTTCACCATGGTACCCTCTCATGCTTCCCTTTTCAGCCTGAGTGAGGTTGAGTGGTCTGCGTAAAGGCCCGTCGTAGAGAGATTGGTTTGGCTCCAGCCACTTCTGACCTCTGAGCCTGGACTCTGAAAAACATGACACTCTCTGCAATCCCCCAGGCAGGGAAAATCTCCAGGATAATGAGAGCCAAACCTCAGGCCTGTGACTGATGGGCAGAGCCACGGAACCAGCCCCACTCTGCGTCTGGCTCCCCTGGATACAGACACTGGAGGGTAAAGCTTACTTGGCTTCCTGCCCACGGCAGATGGGGCTACTTCACCACCATCTGTGAGTGCCCTCACCCCTACTCTCTGAGCCTTAGTCCTTATCTGGATAGTCACTCATTCATTCGTTCAACAAATATTTATTGAACTATTTGCCTGGCCCTGTTCTAGATGCTGGGGATTTACGTGTGAGCCAAACCATCAAAAATGACTTTGTAATCGGGTCTGGGTTCTTGCCTTCTTCCTTCTTTCCCTTTCCTTTCTAGAAGTGAGTCCCTTTTGTCCTGCAAGGCCTGCAGGAGGACTCTGCTGGCTGTAAGGTATCTTTGTGAAAATTAGAGAAACCCCCCTTCCACCCCAGGTGCATGCACCTTCTGGGGTCCTAGCAGGGAGAGTGGAGAATAGGCCGGAGGTCAGCTCTTGTAAGAGGTGCAGGGCAGGTGTCTTCGGGTGGGGCACAGTCCACATCACGACACATAGCAGCCCACTCCCCTCCCCTTCCAAGAGATGAGTTCTTGATGCTCAAACCCAATGCTTTTGAGTCCTCCCTCACCTATTAGTCCCCATCCACTCCAACCACCATGAGCTGGGCCCCACAGGCCTCCAGTTCTTTATTCTTCACCCACTGCTGGACCAGGCACATACCTCGTCCTGGGCCCCTTCCTCCTCCTCCTCTGTCACTTACCAAGATGCCCCCTCCCAGGGCTAGGAGCAGCCATACTGGATGCGGTCATCACACTCCCATCCAAGGGCCATTCTGCCAATGGGGCCATTGTGAGGGTGTGACAACCCCTCACTGTTGTTAACAAAAAAGCACAAACCTGTTCGATAGCAGGTGGGGTAGAAACACCTCACCCTGAGGATGTCTTCATTCCCAACTCCATTCTGCGGTTAGATGGAGATGCCATTTCATTACCAGGAAGTTGTTTGGTGGGAGCATTCAAAATAGAGAACAGATGTGTTCTTTCTTCAAGATGAGAAGTCGTGGTTTGAAAAAATATAATTTTTACATTTAACTCATGATTAGATAATTCACCTGCTCAGCGCTATTTATCCTCGGGTCACTTCTTCCAGGAAGCTTCCTCAGATTACCTTCTCTCCAGCAGCCCTGCTTCTAGCTGGGTGCCCTCCTCTGTGCACTTCCCAGAGCCCTGGAACTTGCCCATCACAACCCTCATCATGCTAAGTGGTAAATACTGGTTTGCTTCTGTGCCATCCCAAGGGCACTGTAAGTTCTGAGAGATCAAGGACCTAGCCTTGCTCATGTCTATACCCTCAGTGCCCAACACGGAACCCAGAAGGAACTCAGTAAATGTTTGGGAAATAAATAAAAGGTATTTATTTGTATAGGAAAGAAATTGGCTCAATACCAGGAGTTTTCCTGGGTAACAGAAACCCTGCCTTCTGCTGGGAGGAGTAAGCAAAATGAGAAGCCGTGGTGCCTCTCAGGTCCCCCAGACAGATCCCTATAAATCAGAAGTTAGCATACCATGTGGCAATTCCCTCCATTCATTCACTCATTCATTCATTGTAGGCATTATATGAGAGTTTCCATGTGTCTATGCACTGAGGATCCTACAGTAAAAAAATAATAATAATAATAATAATAGTCCAAGTTCCCGCCCTCCCAGAGCTTATCCTCTAGAGGAAGTGGGAGGGCTCAGGATGGGGAAGAATGGGGAGAGAGTGAGGGCACAGCCAGACATTTCTTAATTGGCAACTTATACTTCAGGGGCACTAGTCCCCTGAATGATTTGCATTTGCCCTACCTACTTGTCAGGATGGGACAATGGTTCACCTGCCAAGCAGCAGAGTCGGACACTGAGGAAACAAGTTCTTAATCTATGACTTCATTGACAGCGAAGTTACCTTTGGGCAGGCTGCCTGACATCTCCAAGTCTGTTTTCTCATGGGGCGATGATAGCAACAGCACCTACCTCCCACTTCCTACACGTCTGGCTGAGAGGAAGGCCAGACAAGGTCAGCAATAACTATTTCTCACCGCTGAAGTGGTTTGGGAGAAGGTTCCACATTCCCTGGGCATCACTCCATACGCACCATACCAATATGAAGGCGTTGTTTTAATTTCTTTCATTGGCTCATGCCAAGTTTTGCTGGGGGGGTAACTGGCTTAGTTCAGTCCTCTGGGTTGTGCAATATTTGGGTATGATCTTTGAGTCCAGGCTCAGTTCCCCGAGGCTGCAGATAAAGATGCTGTCCATAAGCTTCAAGTAGGAACACGGAGTGGGCAGCCGTGCGGATATAGCATGCAGGACTCTGCTTGGGTCCTGGCCATTAAAGTTATAGCCCAAATGACTATCATGGGAGTCTTAGGGCTAATTTCCCCTTATTATTGAACTTGAAACAACTAAGATAAATAAAGCAGATCTTAATCAACTGCGTTATAAACAAAAGGCACAGATGGCAGGGAAAGATGGACAACGGCAAAGTGCCTTAGGTACACTTGGACACCCCTGGGGTGGGGGTGCTAAAGACTATGGCTCCCTGTTTTGTTTTACTTTTGTATTTATGAATTCCAGGAACTCCTCTACTTGAAGTATATAGCTGCCATCAACAGGATATTAGTGGGTGAATGTTCTCTGAAGCCACAGAGGAAAAAACTCTCAATTAAGGTCTGAACAGGTCAAAGAGGGCAATTGGCTGTCCAGGGGAGATGCAGCATCATTTCATCCTGCCAGGAAGAGGGATCTGTTTAAATGAACGGAGAGAGCACAAGCATCCTTGTTGAGTCTAGAAAAACAAGGAATAACTTAGGGAGCAATAGGGGAGAGTAATGAGGGAAGTTTAAGAAATCTTTTACCAGGAGATTCTAGATTCTTCTCACCTCTCTTTATCCTTCTCTCACACAGAGCACACACTTCACACCGTACACACCTGGCTCATGACTTACATTTCAAACAACTGCCACGTACTCCTTACGGAATCATGATGCTGGGTCTCCCTAACACGTTGGCCACTGCTGTTTGGCTCAGAGGAGGTCATCTGAAGGGGCCATCATACAAGGCCAATCACATTTCTGAATCCTCACCCTCATCTTTAACCAGAGTGGAATGGCCTAAGGTAAAGGCATGAGGAGTTTCGAAGTAGAACTAAGAAAGCAAATTATTTGTGCCTTTTGAGGCCTGAGTACATGAGGACATAAGTCGGATATTGCAAAGTTGGGAAGGTGAACTTTGGTAGAAATGAGTTTGAGATGCAAAGAACTGAATGGAATGTTAGGGCTTTAATAAATTGGAACCTCTGGGCAATCCAGAAGTGGATGGATCCATGAAATCAAATGTTCCAAGGGTCTTGTTTCCTGTAATTCATGTATGTGTTAGAGAAAGGTTGGTACACGGTAGAGCAAAGGTTGTTAAAGTCTGGCCACGGAACCCTGGATGGGAGGGGGGTGCCAAGACCTTTACGGGGGATTTAGAAAGCCAAAACTATTTTCATAATAATATAAAGTATTATTTGTGCTTTTCATTCTGAATTTCTTATGAGCATATGAATTTTCTAGAGGCTACATGACACATGACATGTGATAATCACAACAGACTGAATGAAAAAGCAAATATAAGAATGGGGTTATTTTCCATCAAGCCAGATATTAGAGATCTGCAAAAACTGTGAAGTGCAGTGAGTCTTCTCCTTGCATTTTTTAGTTTTCCAAAATAGTTCTTTTCACAGAAATTGTAGTTATGTTAACACATAGCATGTTTATTGCTGTTATTCCTAAACAGATTCATAAAGTACTTTTAAATTTTTTGTTTTAGATTTCTAAAATAGCAAATACTCACAGACATATCAACACAGATCAACAACAGTTCTTTGGTGTCCCCAATTATTTTTTAGAGTGTGAAAGTATCCTGAGTCCAAAACGTTTTAGAACCACTTCATTAGAGGATTCGAAAAGGGTGGCAATGTGTTGTGTTTTTTTTTCCCCAGCATTAGAAACAATGTACAATAAACCCAAATACTTGTCTTTAATCCGAATCAGCCAGATATGGCAAAGGACATCTAAAAGGGAAGCAGAAAAGGACCACAAAGGAAAGACCCGTATATCGGAGCCATGATGCAAGCCCAGGTCATATCATCTTCACTCAGGTAAAAGACACGGCCTTGGACCACAGTGGTCTCAGGAAAAGCTTGATTTCATGGAGTTGGGAGTGATGCTCCATCAGAGGGCAGGCTGATGGCCTCCTTCTGCATAGTCCAGTCTTTCTCCTGGGCATCACTGGTAATCAGACCCAAACCCATTTGCTGTTTCAAAAATAAATGACAATAATAGCTCTGTTTGCTGGGGAGCTCTCCCACCTTGGAGAGGTACACCACAGTTGACTTGGTAGGTCAAGTGGAAACCATGTGCCTCATCATACAGGGGCAGGCTGAGCTCCCAGCTAATACCTCAGGCCCTGGTCTGGAGCCAGCTGGGTGGCTCTGTCCCCTGCACACAGGAATGGGGTCTGGACTGGCTAGGACTCTCAGCTTCCAGCTCAGTGGGTCATAGGCTCCCAAACCTCTTTGGTCCTCTACCCATGGGTCCTGTCCCTGGCCCTTCCAAAGCAAGCCTCTGTTAGGGACATGAAACAAGTGTCCAACTGAGATCTAGGAAAACCCATCAAGAGACATCAATGGGATCAACAGCCTGGGCTTTTTATATTTCACTTTTGGTAACAAATTATTCACATTGACGGTTCGGAAAAACACGATGATGGTGTGTTTTAGGTATGATGCACATCTGCTTCTGGATTAGCCAATCCAGGAAACGATTCAGGAGCTGGCAAATGGACACAGGGTGAGTCATTTTGTAAGCAAAGTAATTAGTCACTATATTTATAGTTTACCTTCTCAAGGAGTTAAGTTAGCTTATAAAAATACACAACAAAATATTTGAAATGGAGGAAGTTAAGCAGATTACTTTTCAAATATCCCAGACTCTCAGATTTAATGAAAAGAAAGGAAAAGGGAACCTGGGGCCTTTCCAGTAAAGGAAGGCATTTAGTTCCAACAACAATCACCAACATTTCTGTGTGATCTTAAACTCAGACCTAGAAACTTTTGTGAAAATGAAAAGAGAGTGAACCTCACACATGTGACCACCTAGATTTCTCATGGAATTTTAATAGTACAGTCTTGCAAAAATACTTTCATATCCTTGAAACCTTACTTTTAAATGTAAAAAAAAAGTTGGGGACTTATCTCAAATAAATGAATAGATGAAGCAATCAGATCAAGTGGTCTCAGAAAATGAGAGAAAGGGATCCCTGGATGGCTCAGCGGTATAGTGCCTGCCTTCGGCCCAGGGTGTGGTCCTGGAGTCCCGGGATCGAGTCCCACATCGGGCTCCCCGCGTGGAGCCTGCTTCTCTCTCTGCCTGTGTCTCTGCCTCTCTCTCTTTCTGTGTCTCTCATGAATAAATAAATAAGACATTTTTTTTTAAAAAAGAAAATGAGAGAAAGTTGGGAGTACGATTGTTGTACAAAGCATTTATAGATGGAAGGCTACAGTTTCACCTTGGGTTTTCTAGCATCGAGCATGAGAAATGGATATGATGAACCAAATATTTCTTGAGGTTCATTAGATAAAAAGCAGACCATCCTCAAGGCAAGGAGGCAGATTAGGAGGCAGGGAGGTTTAGCTGCTTAATAGAAGATTTTTTTTTTTTGCCTTAATTAATTAGAGAGCCTTTGGAAGATGACTTTAATTTAGTAATGTCCAAAAATAATTATCCAGCCAACTAGTGGTCATCGGATTTGAGTATATGGTTTCCCTCTACTTTCTCCTTGGTAATATTAGTAACATTAGTTGCCTACATCTAAATGGAATCCAGTGAAAAGGAAAAGCCTCTGGAGCACTTGGGTGGCTCAGCGGTTGAGCATCTGCCTTTGACACAGGTTGTGATCCCAGGGTCCTGGGATCGAGTCCTGCATTGGGCTCCCCATACGGAGCCTGCTTCTCCCTCTACCTATGTCTTTGCCTCTCTCTGTGTGTCTTTCATAAATAAAAAATGAAATCTTTTTAAAAAGGGGTGGGGGAGGAAAAGCCTCTGAGAAAAAGAAGATAAACTACTCAAACGAAAGGGATTATTAAAACTAACGTTGAAAATTTTAAAGCCAAGAAGATTCGTGTTAGTTTGGCACTGACTTGTTGGCTGTGACATTCTGGGCATGTTACTTAACCTCTTTTTTGCTTCATCATATGTAAAATGAAAACCATAATAGTACCTACCTCATAAGGCTACTTTAAGGATTAAATAAAATAATGCACATAAAACATTTAACAGAGTGCCTTGGCTATAATAAGCACTCAATAAATATCAGACTAGGATCCAAGGAATTTCTGCTACACAGACTCATTAAATCCTTACCATAACCCTGTGGAGTAGGAGGACAGTTACTATTACCTTATTCGGAGGACTGAGATAGAGCTGTAGTTTGTCTAACACAGATAGAACCATTTGGTGAAAAAAAAAAAAAAAAAAAAGAACCATTTGGTGAAAAAGGGGATTACCTACAGGATCTAAATAAATAAGCCACTCTGGCAGCCCTGCGATTCTATTAATGGAGATTTCTTCCTTTGCACTAATCTCGGATTCTCAACGTGAATAATAACCCATGAGTGGTAGCACATAGTTTATGGTTTTAATGGGGAGGGTGGATATGGGATGCTCACCACATACATAAGACACTACTAGAATGTAGTAATCTAGTTTTGCTTTCATTGTATT
This sequence comes from Canis lupus dingo, assembly GCF_003254725.2. NCBI lineage: Eukaryota > Metazoa > Chordata > Mammalia > Carnivora > Canidae > Canis > Canis lupus. Next base: position 47,432,741 of record NC_064255.1, read on the forward strand.
TGTTTTTGTAGTTAACTTCTATTCATGACAAGGGTACTGGTTGTTAATTCACATTAATAGTATACAATTTCTTTCCTGAATAGAGATACTTGAGTTTTAGAGGTGGCTGACTTGAAGAACATTAAGTTTAAAAAATGCAGTTGGCGAATGCCCTTTTTTTTTAAAATTTATTATTTATGATAGTCACATAGAGAGAGAGAGAGGTAGAGACACAGGCAGAGGGAGAAGCAGGCTCCATGCACTGGGAGCCCGATGTGGGATTCAATCCCGGGTCTCCAGGATCGCGCCCTGGGCCAAAGGCAGGTGCTAAACCGCTGCGCCACCCAGGGATCCCGGCAAATGCCCTTGATTCAACATCTAGCTACTGACTAATACAGGACACAGTCACAATCCACCAAAAAGATGCCATAATTATGAACTTGTAGGCACTGAGTAACATGCTATAGAAACATTTTGCCTATGGCAAAAATCATGGTGGTCATGTCCGAATATCTGCAATTTGGAAATTGCTACATGATAGGCTAAAACACATACTCATGGACCTGTCTCACGAGGTCTTCTTTGTTGTGGCCTCTGCTTGCATTTCCAGTGTCTTTCTTCAACATTCCCTCTACTCTAGTCACATGGAAGTACTTGCTCTTTCCTCTTTGGGGGGTCTATCTATCTATCATCTATCTATCATCTATCTATCTATCTATCTATCAGCTATTTATCTATCATCTACCTTCTATAGAAGCTAGTTCCACCCATGGGAATTCTCTTCCCTTCCTCACCTCCTTGAAAACCAAATTTCTTCAGATCTATTCTAGAAACCCCTCCCAGATGTCACTTGTGATTGCACCCCTGAGCCATTCTCACCACACTTAGCAGAGTGGAGCCTTCATCCATTCGTGCTTCTCATTCAGAGGACAATCCTAGAGTACAACATCTTCCAGGGTCCCTGCTCTATGTGTTCTAAATAAGGTATAGTCTTCATTTAAGTGTGGGTTCTTAAAATATTTATATCAAGCTTATAATTGTGTTATGCAAGACTTCTATATCTTTTCCAAATTGTGTACTCTTAATCTACTAGTATAAAAATATGTATAAAAATCTTCAAAAAAAATCTTCAACTTTTAAGAGGAATTTGTAAATGTCTCCTATAATTCAACATGTTTGATTTCTATGTTTCTATAGCATGTTATTCAGTGCCTACAAGTTCTTAATTATGGCATGTTTTTGGTGGGTTATGACTGTGTCCTGTATTAGTCAGGAGCTAGATGTTGAATCAAGGGCAGAATTTGGTACAAAGTTGACTCTAAAAGAGGTTCAGAGAGGCTTGTGGTCACAGGAGAAAGAGAATACATCTGACAGTGGCAGGACTCAGTCCCCTATAGAAGTTATAGGCTGGAGGCGAGGCCACTCAGCTTTCCAAGGGTCAATGGAGATGAAGAAACTGTAAAAAAGAAAAACTATTGCCTCCCCAGTATATAAAGAAAAATTGTAAAACCAAAATTAATCAGTATTTATTATTTTCAATCACAGTAAAATTTAATATTCATAAATTTTATTATAGATTGAAAACAATCTTTAGATGAACTCTTCTTACCTTTGCAAAATTCCCAAGGAAAAATAATGATTTGCCAAAACATCATAGCCAGTTAATTATACATTAAAGAAGTTTTAAAAATCATAAATAATATGATAAGCAAAGGTCTAGTTTAAAATTCTACAGCAGAAATATTGTGTTTAATTGTACATTTTGATATCTTTGATGTGAAGGGAGTTGGAAAAGTATGTGGGACTTGGAGTGTCTTACAATGACTCAAGTTAAGGGGATCTTAGAGATGTCTCGAAAGAGAGGCATTTAAGTGGGACCCTAAAGACTAAGTTTTTCACCGAAGCAATGGAAGAGGAAGAGGGCATTTTGCACAGAGATAATAGTCACAGTGCGGAGACCAACATGGGCATGAAGATTTGGAGGACAGAGAGGAACTAAGCTGGGGAGAGGGGATGAAGGCTGAAACCCTCACACCCTGAACGTCCTTGAACCCCTTGGCTGCAGATTGAAAATTCACTTTTTGAAATGTGAGCCACAGAGGACAACTCCAGAGTTTGCAAGTGTTCCCAGGGTCATTCCTCACTAGAAGCACCCTCCAAGTTGTCTCTCCCTGAAGAAGAGAATTTGTTTTCATTTCGGTCTGGGCCATCTGGCTCCGACAAGGCATACAGTAGTGAGAAATAAAGAGGCCAAAAGGCCAGAATATGCAACTGCTCCCTGCTCCCTTGCCTGCCCGGGCTGCCCCCTAACCCCTGGACATCCATCCATTAACACACAATTAATCCCCTGGATTTTTCAAAGCCTGGACCTCCCACCCCTCCCGCCCCTTGGCAATTAAATCCCTGCCAGTTAGGAAGCCAGAGAGAACAGGTGTGTTTCACACTCGGCTTCACTTTCCTGCAAGGTGCCAGACGGGCAGCCCCAAAGACCACAGACCTCTTTGTTCATTTAACAGCATCAGTGGGTAGCCAGACAGTCCCAGCCTGTTGGTAGCCTCAGGTGTGACCAGGGAGGGCAGGGAAGCCTCACTGCTCCTGCTAATTCCTCTACTTCAAGGCTTGGCATATTGACAGAAACCCCACCTGGGTAGGTGGCATCCTGAGGGCACTGCTCTCCCCTTAGAATTCATTCATTCATTCATTCATTCATTCATTCATTCATTCATTCAATAAGTCAGTCAGTCAGTCAATACCATTCCCTGAGCCAGGACAAGCCAACCACTATGCTACTATGTGAGAGAGTCAGTGTAGTTAGTAAGAAATGGTCCTTCCACTTAGGAGATGCAGGCACAATTTAATATAACACAGGAAGTGTAGCAATAAAGACAACAAAGCTTATTTATATAGTGGTTAATATAGAGCGTACAAACTTAGATATAAATGTATAGACTGCTTATTATGCATCAAGTCCTATTTTAAACCCTCTACAAATATTCACTCATTTAATCCATATAAAAACGCTAGTAGGTAAATAGGTATTACTATTATCCTGATTTTACAAATGTGAAAACAGAGGTATTTTCACTTTGGGTGACTAGCCCAAGTTCACCAAATCATAGGTCAGGGTATGGGGATTTGAAGCCAGACGGTTCAAGTCACAAGCCCAAGGTCCTGACCGTTCTTCTGAGCTGCAAAGAGCCAGAAAAATGATTCCGAGAGTAGAAATGGCACCCTGGTTGGCAGCGTCATAACAAGAATAACAGCCAGGCTGTGTGCTAGGGAATTAACTTAAGGTGTCTCACTTCGTTCTCACAAGTCTGTGAACTATTGTTTCAACCCATTTTACAGATTGGGAGAGCGAGACTTGGACAAGATCAGAAACCTGTCCCTGGGGATGTGTGGGTGGCTCAGTGGTTGAGTGTCTGCCTTTAGCTCAGGGTATGATCCCAGGGTTCTGGGATCGAGTCCTACATTGGGCTCCCTGCAAGGAGCCTGCTTCCCCCTCTGCCTATGTCTCTGCTCTCTCTCTGTGTCTTTCACAAATAAATAAATAAAATCTTTAAAAAATGAAAGAGAAAGGAAGGAAGGAAGGAAGGAAGGAAGGAAGGAAGGAAGGAAGGAAGGAAGGAAGGAAGGAAGACCTGCCCTACCACAGAGCTACTAAGCGATGTAACTGAGCTTTAGATCAGGCAACCAGATTCCAGTCTCCAAAGTCTTGACGGGCATGGAGGCCTTCGGGAGACACATTTGGGGGTGGAGACTGTTTGGCACCCCTTAAATGTCACCATGTAAGAAAGAGTGTGTCTCTGTTTTCCTGATGCGTTACACCCAATGAGCTCTAGCCCCAGATCCCCTCTCTGTTCATTTCTCCAAATGAAAGCGCACTTTGAAAGATTTCTGGAGCTTGAACAGAAAGGGGCTCATGGACGTTAGTTCTGTGGAGCCCAGACCTCAGCTAGCCCCCCCTGGTGTCCCTTAGCCCAAACCAAAATGATCACCATTCACCAAAAGTAAACCAAAGGCTCCAATCAGGGCTGTCTTGGTTGCAGGAGTAAGTGGGCACTGAGATCCAACCTGGCTCTGATCGAGGCTCAGTGGCATCAGCTCAGGGGAGGAGAAGCCTTTTCGTAACTTCTGTCCTTAAAGGAGCACACTAGTCTATCCTGTACAGAGACACCCTGAGTTCCCGCCACCGTGGGGATGCAAACATGCCTTTGATTGTAAGACCAGGATATGACGGAAAGCTGCTTTAGGGAGTTGAGATAATAAGCTAATGTTTCCTGACAACGTCTCTGGCCTTAGTTGACCTTCTCCCACAAACCAGCTAATCCCAGCTTCATTATCAGGTTTGGGTTTCATTGTTCATCTGGAAGAAGAGCAATGCTCTAAACAAAGAGGAGAGGCTGAGCTCGGAGAAAGGAGGCTTTGTCGGGAGTCATCCTTGGTAGACATCTGGGGAGGCAGCTCTGCACCCCTTAGGAAGGATGAATTAGGGGCACCTAAATAAAGTGGGAAGGATTGCTTGGGAAATGTAAAGGGGACAAGGATCTAGGGGGTGGCCATCAAGTCTCTCAATGATTCTTTGAGCTTGTGAGCAGGAAAAAGAACTGCAAAAGCAGTAGGGTATTGCAATGGCAGTTCTCAACCCTTTCAGAACCTGTTAGAATAGCGGAATACCAGAGATGAGAGGGGGCCCGGGGTGGGGAGAATTTATAAACAACAAGCATTTATTTCATTTATTTATTTCAATAGGCAGGACAGATTCTGTGTCTGGTGAGAGCCTGATTCATGACTAATGAGGACCTGTCTTCTGCGTCCTCACATAGCAGGAGGGAACAAGAGAGCTTTCTAGAACCCCTTTGATAAGGGCCCTAATCCCACTCGTGAGGGCTTGACCTAATCACCTCATGACCTAATCACCTCCCCAGGACCCCCCTTCCTAATACCATCATGTTGGGGATTAGGTTTCAATATATGACTTCATGAGGGATGGGGAATGCACATATTCAGTCCATAGCAGACCCAGAGTCTGTTAATACAGATATCGTATAGTTCCTCCTTTATCATCTTGAAATGAAACGTATGGCTGATATAACCACCTGAACGCATACTTTAGCAAATCAGGAGACTATCCTACCCCTAATGTAAAAGAGAGAAATGAAGGGCAGGACATTTATACTAGACTAGCATGTGCTTCAGTCCACAAATACTTAGGCACAACACACCAAGATGTCATGAAGTCAGCAGGTGCTTTTCTCTTTAAACAGAAGCGTTGTGAATGCAGGATCACAAATGCTGCCAAGTTCAGCTGAGTTGTGTTTTGGCAACTGGTATACCACGAAGGGGATATTGGTGACTTGATTTTGGAAAATGGTGTGCAATTCATGCGGAAGTAGGATCACCTCTTGCCTCACGTGATTGTTGAGGTCCTGAAACAGTGAGCATATATATTTTTTTAATTTATTTATTCATGAGAGACAGAGAGAGGCAGAGACACAGGCAGAGGGAGAAGCAGGCTCCTTGCAGGGAGCCCGACGTGGGACTCGATCCCAGGTCTCCAGGATCATGCCCTGGGCTGAAGGTAGTGCTAAACTGCTGAGCCACGGGCTGCCCACAGTGAGCATATATTAAAGTGATGCCCAAAGTGCTCTGTGTTTCCAGGTACAACCAAGTTGGTTTGGGGATTCACAAGCAGAGAGTGGTGTTTCCACCTACCTACATGTCTGGAGTGAGATTTTGTGGGACCGTCCTATGCATTGGCGGTAATGCTCCCTCCATCATTATGACAACTAGAGATACTTCACGTGTATCCAAATCTTTCCCAGGGTCGGCCCCACCCTTGCACTGAAACAGTGCTATAGAGTTTACTGTGGAAACCAAAGAAAACTTCCAAGGGACTACTCCCCATATCTTCATATACTCATTCGACAAACCTTTACAAAATGCTTGTTTTGAGTAAAAGCTAACCATTTATCTGGCAAATATTTACTGAGTGTATGCTAAGAGCTGGGGGTTATCTCAATCTGTATTGTGCTTGTTCCTTCCTCTCAAGGGCCTTGTAGTCTAATATTCAAGATAAGTTCAAATATAACATCGCTACATAGTAAGAAACATAATATTTGGTCTCTGGCCCCCATTGTCCTTGCCCTTCCTGGCACCTCTTTCCTAACAGCCTTGGAATAAAAAATAAATAAATAAATAAAATTAAAAATAATAATAAATAATAATAAAAAGTGAAAAAAATAAATAAAAGCCTTGGAATCTCCTAAGTGACAGTGTCTTTTTGTATGCTAATGAATGGCAGGTGGCTGGGGGATCCCAGAAAGCCTCAGGGTGGAGGCTGATCACCAGAAGGACAAACTTCAAAGTTAGAGGGTTGGAACTTTCAGGCCTATCCCCAACCTCTGGGGAGGGGCAAAGGCCTGGAGATTTGAGTTCAATTACCAATGGCCAGCGATTTAATCAATCATGTTTATGTAATGGAACCTCCATCAAAACCATAAACCATGGGATTTGGAGAGCTTCTGGGTTGGTGACCACGTGGAGGTGCAAGGTGGGTGGTGCCCCCAGAGAAGGCATGGAAGCTCCTGGCCCTTTCCCGCACCTTGCCTCATGCATCTCTTCCATCTGGTTGTTCCTGAGTCCTATTCTTTCATAATACACACGTAATCTAGTAAATAAAACGTTCTTCTTGAGTCTGCAAGCCAGTTTAGCAAATTTTCAAACCTAAGCAGGAGGTCATGGGAAGCCTGGACTCAGTGAGTCAGAAGGAACCTTGGATTCCTAGGAACCCTGGATTCTTTGACAACCTTGACATTTGCAGTCTCATCAGACTGAGCCCCTAACCCATGGGATCTGTGCTCTCCAGGCAGCTCAATTAATTGTATGACATCCAGTTAGCATCCTCCAAGAATTGGAGAATTTCATGGTATGAAAAAACCCACACATCTGGTACCTGAAGTGGTACGCATGGAGATGTGGAGAGGAAATAGTAGTTTCATCAAACATCAAAATAATGAATTCCTATAAAAATTAAAAAATGAAAAAGTACCAGATAAATCAACAAAGACATGCCTTCATTGATACTTGCTATTGTGCTGCATAAAAAAAAAAAAAAAAAAAAATAGAAGTCCTAGCTTCCAAACACCGGGTTCCCCAAGCCTCCCACCACGTCACAAGGAATGAGACTTCTGGTACTTTCTCACATACACGATGCACGCATCTATTCATACATCTTTCATATGCTGGAAGGCTTGGTGTCCCAGGAAGGTAAAACCCAAATCTCTCAGCCACAAAGTGATCCAGCTGCCTTGGAGGGGATAGGAAAGCAGAGGCCCAAGAGGAGAAAACCTCTTCTCCTTGCATCTTGGAAGGCTTGGCACAGGAAGGTGCTACAGAAGGAATGTGGATCGAAAGTAGAAGAAAAGCTTTGAATCCCCTGAAAAACCCTTCTGGGTCCCTCGTCCAGTCCTAGAAAGAGCGGACCTCTCGTCCTTCCCACACAGTTCCCAGAGCGCAGCCTAAAGACTCCGTGGCACTTCTATTTTCCTCCCCCTGGCTCTTCCTGCCAAATTATGAAGCATTTAGAGGCCCTGGTTCATTGGTTTGTTTTTAATTATTATTATTTTAACTGCAGAAGCTGAATGAGGACTTGCAGGGAGTGCAGAAGGAATTCAATAGATCAATGGAAAGAAGGAAGGAAGGAAGGAAGGAAGGAAGGAAGGAAGGAAGGAAGGAAGGAAGGAAGGAAGGAAGGAAGAAACAGAGGAGGAAGGCAGGAGAGAGAGGAGGAGACCCATCAAACACTTGCCCCCGTAGCCTCTCAGCGCCCTAGGCCCTGAGGTGGCCAAAAGAGCCAGCAGCAATGTGACTAACTTGAGCTCCGAGGCAAGAGGAAGGGGGAGAGGATGATAGACGGATGTTAGATGGATGATAGATGGATCGAGAGCCAGTCACCAGCTCCTATGGTTTGAGATCCTCTCAACAGTGAACACCGGTCTCTCATTCTGCAATTACAAGAGTTTAAAATGCAAATTGCTGGCTGGAAAACACACACACACACATACACACACACACACACACAGAGTTTTAGGCAAAGTATAAATGATGATTCTTATTTTGGAAGATTTATGGAACTGTCTATTCTCTTGGATGGAGAAGGATGCTCCCTGGAGAGGCAAATATTCTCCAGAAGGGACACAGGCCCCCCCATCTCACCCCCACTCCCCAGCCAAACCCCACCCGGCTCCTCTAGGCGCAGGCAGGTGCTGGCTGCCAGCATGGCCAGTCATGCCTTGCCACCCGAAGGGCCCCTGCACCGTGCCCATCCCTGCGGGCTTCTGCTCCCAGCAGATAATAAACTGTTCACAAGGCATTTTTAAGCAGTTGCTTAAAAAGGACAGCGTTGCGTGACCCTGGAAAGGCTGCACAAACCCCAGAATGTAGGAATCTTGAGATAAGCTTTCCATTTTACTGAGCCCTGCTCAAGCGCTTCCCAGAATATTGTGTTTGAGCCCTGTAATTAAAGGGGGGGAAGAGGGGGCCTGGGAGAGGCTCGGAGAAGAATTGTGAGGATATTAATGTGTTGGAAACAATAAAGCTTCCGACAAAAAGTTTGAAAGAACTAGGATTATTCTGACTCAAGGACAGAAGGTCAAGGAGCAGAATAACCGTAGTCCTCACATGCGCGCATGCTGATGTCAGGGAGCAAGGCTAATTCCTCTCTGATAAAATACCCATTAGGGCCTGGCTGCCCTCCCTGCAGGGACTTGTTAGCAAATGAGCCCGAATTCAGCAAAATGCCAGAGCCCAGTGGTCAGGCTGCCACGATATGCCTGACTGGCCCAGGGCACGGGCACGGCCCCACTGCAGGCCCGGAGCGACCCAGGGCACGCAGGAAGCCTGGGAGGGGGACAAGCCTCTCCAGACAGTGTAAACTCTCAATATTATTACTGAAAACCTTCGTGTGAGCCTAAGAAATATTCCCCGCCAGGTTTATTTACTCATTAAACAAAAGTTTATTATTTTTCCCATTGTAGAAATAATGCACACTCTTTAAGGAAACCAGTTGCTTCCTAAATAAAAAGCAAATTGAGATCTTCAGAGTTGCCAGTGGATGGGGAACTCCGTGTGTGTGTGTGTGTGTGTGTGTGTGTGTGTGTGTGTGTGGCATGTGGGGACAGTAGGGGGTGGCTGGGTAACAGGACATTAAAATGAGGTTTTATCCGACACCTGGGTGGCTCAGTGGTTGAGAGTCTACCTTTGGCTCAGGGCATGATCCCAGGGTCCTGGGATCGAGTCCTGCTTCTCCCTCTGCCTATGTCTCTGCCTCTCCTTCTGTGTCTCTCATGAATTAAAAAAAAAAAGAGAGAGAGAGAGAGAGACTTTACCAAGATCTTGGGATAATTAGCAAACTTGACTTGAGAACAAGCTTCTTCAGCCCGGGGACCCCTGCAGAGGGGCCCTCCCACCTGGATCCCACCTGCCAGCTCCTGTGATAACATCAAGCCTCATCCTACTGGGTGGCATCGACAGAGAATCGCAGGGTGGGAGGCAGCCAACCTCTTCCCTAACACTCCCGCCGTTTCCCACCCGTAGAGACCCTGGAACCAGTTCTGTTTGGGAAGTAAGCAAATATCAAAACCACTGAGGATTAAGTACAGGAAGCAAGGAACCTTCCCGAGTCTATCGTACAAAACCTTTCATAGTAGCCTATTTCTCCATAGTATTTATTCTATATTTCCACTTTGTTTTACAATACTTGATCTCATGCTATACAACTTTTTTCACCTGTTTTAGTGGAGTGGAACTAATGCAAATGGTACATAGGGGGATGCCTGGGTGGCTCAGTGGTTGAGCATCTGCCTGTGGCTCAGGGTGTGATCATGGGGTCCTGGGATCGAGACCCGCATCAGGCTCCCTGCAGGGAGCCTGCTCCTCCCTCTGCCTGTGTCTCTGCCTCTCTCTGTGTGTCTCTCATGAATAAATAAATAAAATCTTTACAGAAATAAATTTAAAAAATGGTCCGGATGGTACGAAAGCTCTTTTTCTAACCATGCATGTGTATGCGTACTTTCACTAAAAGGGCCAGAGGAGGGGCGTATGGGTGGCTCAGTGGGTTAAGAGTCTGCCTTCAGCTCAGGTCACGATCCTGGGGGCCTGGGATCAAGACCTGCATGGGCTCCTTGCTCAGCGGGGAGTCTGCTTCTCCCTCTCTCTCTCTGCCCCTCCCCTGTGCTTGTGCTCACTCTCTCACTCTCTCTCTCTCTAATAAATAAATAAAATCTTAAAAAAAAAAAAAGACTTAGGGGAATTCAACCAAAATGTAACTATGATCCTCTATAGATGTGGGATGAGAAGCTCTTTTATTTGTGATGTTATTGTGGGTAAACTCCACAATTAATATGTCTCACTTTTATAAAAAAAAGAGGAAACACATTATGGCACAATTATAAGAAAAAAAATTGCCAATATCCTTACGAACTCTGTGACCACACCATTTCTTTTTTTCTTTTTCTTTTTTTTTTTTTTAACCATACCATTTCTAATGGCTATTTGGTCTGGGGTGTGGTTGATATTTCATTTAATTATTCTTCCCCATGCTGCTGGAGTGAGGCTGTCTCAAATAAAAGGACATCTTCTCCAAGAGGACCATTTCCTTGAGGCAGCTTCCCAGGGGTGAAGCTCCCAGTTCCAAGGTATGAATGCGGCTAAACTCCCAGCTAGTTTTTGACAGCCCGCTCTCTCTGGTGACAGACAGGCTCTGGTTCTGATGTGTCTGTCATTAGCTCTCATATTTCTATCTCTATCTTTTTTTTTTTTTTATCTCCTGCTGGATTTCGGGCTCACATGCTTTCATTGTCCCCGTCTTCCTGCAGTATTGATCACCATGGCCTTTCCTGTCCCATTTCTCTTCCTATTTCCCTTGCAGATGCCCCAAGGCACCCGGTGTTAGGATTTTTCCACAGGCGTGCTTCCTTCCAGCTCCTGCCGATGAGATGACACTATTATTAGCTTCCAGACCTCCATTTCCGTCTTCTTGAAATTTAGGACACAAGAAAGCAGTAACAAGCATGCTAAAGTGTCAGGACCATGGCATCTGCCCTGAGGGGTTGTCACAAACAATAAGTGCTTACTCTGCCAACACCATGAATAGCCTTAAAAAAAAAAAATCAATAAACCTAAGGTCATTTACACACTTTTGATGATATTTCTTTGATGCCGTGAATACAGCATATTGTTTTCCCTGCCTATCCAGACAGGCAGCCATAAAAGACGGTGGGTTATTTTTAAGTTTCTCCCTTGCATGTGATTTACCGACTCCTTACACACTGTTATGGATGTAAAGACTCGACTTCTTGCCTTCACTTCTTGCCTGAAAACATTAGCCAAACTGTTCCAAATGCAAGCATGAGGGCCCCAGCTGACACAGATTTCTCCCTGCTGAAAGTTCATGATCTAGGCCAGGGGGGTCTCTGGATCTTTCAGAGTTGGTCTATTGTTCATTTCGTGTAATGACACCCATGCTCTGCCTTTCCCATCTTTATCTCACAGCCTGTGCATGGCTTTGCTACTTCCCTCACCTTCAAAGAATTTCAGAAATAGGAGACTTTTAAAAAAAATTTTATTTATTTATTCATGAGAGACACACACAGAGAGAGAGGCAGAGACACAGGCAGAGGGAGAAGCAGGCTCCATGCAGGGAGCCCGACGTGGGACTTGATCCTGGGTCTCTAGGATCACGCCCTGGGCTGAAGGCAGGGCTGAACTGCTGAGCCACCCAGGCTGCCCAGAAATATGAGAGACTTTAATAAAATTCAGATGAACTTGGGATGCCTGGGTGGCTCAGCGGTTGAGCGTCTGCCTTGGGCTTGAGGCCTGATCCCGGGGTCCTGGGATCGAGTCCTGCATTAGGCTCCCCGCAGGGAGCCTGCTTCTCCCTCTGCCTGTGTCTCTGCTTCTCTATGTCTTTCATGAATAAATAAAACCTTAAAATAAAATAAAATAAAATAAAATAAAATAAAATAAAATAAAATAAAATAAAATAAAATAAAATAAATTGCGGTGATCTTCACATACTGTGAAATTAACCATCTTTAAAAATGAACAATTCAGTGGCATTTAGTACATTCACAGTATCATGTTATCCTTACCCCAAAACATTTCCAGCCCCCCAAAAGGCAACCATATACTTATTAACTAGTGGTTCTGCTCTATCCCCTCCCCCTAGCTCCTGGAAACTACCAATACCAATCTGCTTTCTCTCTCTATGGATTTGCCTATTCTGGAAACTCCGTATAAATGGAATCACGTAATATGTGACCTTTCGAAGCATGCTTCCTTCAATTAATATAGTGTTTTCAAGGCTCATCCATGCTACAGTATATATGAATACTTCTTTCCTTCTTACAGCTGAATAATGTTCCGACATGTCCATATACCATAATTTGTTTACCCATTGTATGCACATACCCTTTGTTGTTAGGGATAAATATCCCTTGATAGACATGTGGGTTGCTTCCATTTTTGGCTCTTGTGAGTGATGCTTTATGAACATATATGTGTACATATATGTGAGTCTCTGGGTTTTGTTTTTTATTTTAAAGATTTATTTATTTATTTTAAAGAGAGAGGGTAGATTGGGGCAAGAGGCAGAGGGAGAGGATAAGGAGAGAATCTCAAGCAGAGTCCCCTTGGAGCATGAGCCTGATGGGCTCAATCCTATAATCCTGAGATGGTGATCTGAGCCGAGATCAAGAGCTGGACACCTAACCGACTGAACCACCCAGGCCCCCCACCATGAGTCCCCATTTTCAACTCTTTTGGGTGTATACCTATGAGGGGAGTTGTTGGATCATATGCTAAGTCTCTCTAATGTTCTGAGGTACGGCCAAACTGTTGCCCACTTTATATCCCTACCAGCAAATGTACAAGGGGTCCGATTTCTCCACATTCTAACTCTTACTTTCCTTTTAAAAATTATTGTTGTTCTAACCATCCTAGTAGGCATGAAGTAGTACCTTACTGGGGTTTTGATTTGTATTTCCTTAATGACCGATCATATTTAACATCTTCTCATGGGCTTATTGGCCAATTGTATATCTTCTTATAGAAATGGCGGTCCAAGTCTTTCACCCATTCTTGAAATGGATTGTTGACTTGCTGTTGAGTTCCAATAGTTGTTTTTTTTTTTTTTTTTTACATATTCTGGATACTAAACTTATCAAATGTGTGATTTGTAAACTCTGTCTCCCATTCTGCGTCCTTCCACTTTCTTGATGATGTCCTTCAATGAACAAAACTTAGTAATTTTCATGAAGTCCAGTTTATTCTGTTGTTACTTGTACTTTTGGCGGCACACCTCAAATACCATTGCAAAGCAAAGGCCATGAACACTTATTCTTATGTTTTCTTCTAAGAGTTTTGTGATTTTACCTCTTATATTTGAATGATTGCTCCATTCTGAGTAATCTTTTTTAAAAAATATTGTTTTTATGTAATCTGTATACCCAATGTAAGGCTCAAACCTACAGCCCCAAGAGCAAGAGTCACCAACTGAGGCAGCCAGGCACCCTATTTTGAGTAAACTTTTATATTCAGTGTCAGGTAGGGACCCCAACTTCATTTTTTTTTTTTCATATCAAGGATCTTTTAAGTCATTTGGCCCATATCCTTCATTTTACAAATAAGAAAACAGGCTTGGGGAAGTGAAGGGACAGAACAAGTTTGTGGCAGAAACAAGACTAGGGCTTTTAAAGCCTGACCCCAATATACCACATCACATTGACTCTTTTACTGCCTTTACTCTTTGTTTTATCTCCTTTTATTGCTTTTATTGCCCTGGGCCAGAGGCTCTTGCCATATTCACAGAGTAAAGAGTACTGACCATGGGATCTTTGGAGCAATTGACCAAGTTAGATTTCCCAAGCATGAAAATGTGTAACAATTCTAAAGATAATTTTATAAAGAGAATGTTCAGACACACATAACAACCTCCTGGTATCTAAGTCTAAATATCATTTTTGGAGGTGTCATATGTGGCTCAACTTTTAATGTTGTATATTCCTGAATCAAATGGTAAATAGCTTATCTTTTCTGTAATTAACCTTGAGCAAATGTGAATTAAATTGTCCCTAAGAAAGTTCTCATGTAGATTTGGATATGTGCAACTGAGTGAAAGCTATTGGAGAAAATACAGATTCTTTTGGCAAGGGAAGACCCATGGAACCTTACAAAGGACCCTTATAGCAGGCATGTCTTGGGCCCCAGTTATAATCCTCTTGGCCTACTTTTGATTCCAGTCATTGTTGAGATAACCTGCTTTCCACAGGTATAACCTGACAGCACTTTGCCTCAACTGTGCCAAGTACACCGGCTTCCTGCCCTGAGACATTGCTGATACTGGTACAGGGGGACTACAGGCATCTAGTTGGTATGACAGATGCACAAACCTGGAAGTGCAAGACAATTAAAACCCCAAGGGGTAACCACTGACCAAAAGGGTGTTGTGGAGGGATGCAGAGCCAAGAGATAAGCGCCCTCCTTTTCTATCTCTTGAGTGAACAAATCTGAATTATAGTCTACGTGGCTCTTCAGAGGGTCTCAGTGGGACTCAGATCCAGCTGCCCACAGTGATGTCCAGCTCAATAACACATCTTCGTGTCGTCTTTCCTCTTACTGTGACACTATTTCCAGTCCCCCCACTCCTATTTCCTAAGATCATTTCCCAAAACAAACTCTCTGCATGAGAGCCCTTGTCTCAGGCTTTACTTTCTGAAGGAATTCAGGATAAGACATGCCTCGGGATAGGAACTGTCATTATCCCTACTTTATAGATGAGAAACAAGTTCAGAGAGTTTAGAAAACTTCTCTTGGGCACATAGCTGGTAAGTGACAAAGCAAAGAATGATGCCCATCGATCTCAGAGCCCAAATGACTAACATTACACCCTACTCTCTCTAATTATGGTCGATGGATATGCCTCTCCCATTGTCTCACTACCTTCAGAGCTGTGTCTCTGCAAACTGATCTCAAGTTCAAAGCCTAGTCCTTGTGCCCAGCTTCCCCAGCTTCTTCTACCTTCTGTAGGAGATAATTCCCAACTTCAGAAGGATTAAACTCAAATGCCTCCTGTGACTGCCTGTAACTTAATAATAGCTGACATAGATCAAGCTCTTCCTATGGGCCAAGCACTTTCTATGTGCTAAGTCTCCATTCTAAGTATTTTACTCATATCAGCTCACTTAATTCTCAATATAACCCCGTGAAGTAGGCACTGCTATTATCCCATCTTACCAGCAAGGAAGCCGAGACATATGGAAGGTAACTTTGCAAAGGCACATATTTTAAAGAAACGGAGCCAGTCTTTTGAGGTAGGTGGTCTGACCCTAGAGCTAGTACTCTTAGCTATTGCCTCCAGGGAAACGCAAATGAATGAAACTGGCTGACTAAACTAGAAGAGGGGATGGTGGGGACTGTGACAAACTGGGGAGCACATGTTACTAAGAATGGGAGTGGAGGTGAGGGGGCAAGAAGTAACTCAGCTACAGTTGATGGTTGAATCAAATGGTCTGATTTTGCAAGGAATCCCCATATTTAAGTTTTATATAAAGTCTTCTAATTTAAGAACATTGACTAATTCATATTTAAATTACTCTATGGGGGGGATGGAGGAGGGGGACACTTAGGTGACTAAGTGGCTGCCCCCTTCATCTCAAGTCATGATTTCAGGGACCTGGGATAGAGACCTGCATGGGACTCCATGCTCAATGAGGAGTCTACTTCTCCTCCCTCTGCCCCTCTTTTGTGAGTTCTCTCTCTCTCTCTTTAATATAAATAAATCTTTAAAATAAATAAATAAAATAAATTACTCTGTGCAAGCAAAACCAAATAGGTATATTCATCAGATCGAGCCCCTGGATACCAGTTTGTGAATTCTGCTCAGCTATTTGGAATTCAGAACTTTGAATTCCATCTTTTCACAAAACTGTCATTGTCAGTATCCTTGTCACAAAGGACTGACACTGAAGTCTCTAACTTTTGTAAAAGATAAGATTAGTCAAGAAGAGTGATCTAATGGGATCACTTTAATTGGCATAAACCACCTGGAGCAATTGCTTCTAATATAAGCAGCCAACTGGATATTGCATTTTGATGGAATATTTGGTCACAGAGATTGATGCTAGCTTATGAACCTGTAGGTTCTTAGTAATAATGGGACAAAGATGAAATATTCTACAGTAGTCATAAATCTAGTCTTTATATCATATAACTGGACCAAATATTGTATATTTTATGATATGATATTTCATTCTGATTGAAAACAGTAATACATAATGTTCATTTTAGAAAATATAAAAAGTACTGGGGAGTGCCTGGGTTGGCTCAGTTGGTAGCACATGCAACTCTTGATCTTGGGATTGTGAGTTCAAGCCCCACATTGGGTGTAGGCCTTACTTTGAAAAAGTAAATAGATATTTTAAAAAGAAAGAAAGAAAATGTGAAAGAAAAAGTTAACAACATAATAATCATTCATAATCCTTCTGCTCAGAGATAATATCAACATCTGACTATGTCTTCTCTCAGTCTTATTTTTTTCTGGACATAGAAGAGTATTTATAGATAAGTCTCAAAGGAATTTGACGTTTTTAAAGAATTTGATTACAGTATGATATAGATTCAAATTGAAGAAGTTCAATTCTGTCTGGTTCAAAGCCATTTAAAGTGATTTTCACGTTTTCACATTAGTACTGCATGAGCATTTTCAGATGCTTGAAGTGGCATTTTTTCCCCATCTTTTCCCTTGCTTCCAGTTTTCTAACATTGCTCCTTAGCATTCAATTAATTTCATCATAAATATTTTTTAAATTAAAATAAATTTGGGGAGCTTCTTTTGAGAACTTCTTGACAACCGTAAGTTATAATTGTGGTTATGCAAAATAAAAGTGATCCAGAAAGGATCCAAGGCTCTGAATCCCTCCCGTGGGATATAATAAATGCATTTGAGTGAAGACTCTCTCTCTTTTTTTTTTTTTCCAGCACATAAAAGCATTCCCAGAGAGGAAAGCATTTTGTGGAGCTCTGTTAATCCTCTCAGGCCACCTGAATATTGCCAAGTATTGATGAGGCAATAACTGACTTTCTAAATCAGACCTCAGCAGCCCAAAGTTCCACACAGCCCTGGAGTAAATGCTGATGTTGTCATGCTCCAAAGCAGTTGCCTCTTGGTCTTTTCTAACAGGACCCTAATTTTTTATCAGATATCTGCTTGAGGGGATCCCTGGGTGGCGCAGCAGTTTGGCGCCTGCCTTTGGCCCAGGGCGCGGTCCTGGATATCCGGGATCGAATCCCACGTCAGGCTCCCGGTGCATGGAGCCTGCTTCTCCCTCTGCCTGTGTCTCTGCCTCTCTCTCTCTCACTGTGTGCCTATCATAAATAAATAAAAGTTTAAAAAAAAAAAAAAAAGATATCTGCTTGATCCTATTTATTCTGAGCCAATCTCCTGTTGACTAGTATTGATCCGGGTGAGACATGTAGGGTGACCCAGCTCATGGAAGTAGAGATTTTATTCCATGGCTAGGGGAGGCTTCTTTCACTTTCATTCTTGCTGCGCCCAAACAAGGGAATGAGCACTCCAGATTGTCACTAGCAATGAAATCGCAACCAAGAGTGAAATTGCCTCAGGCTAAAGCTGAAGCAGAAGACAACAAAGTGAGAGTGTGTAGGGAGTCTGGTTCCTTGAGATTCCACTGAGCCTTAGAATTTAATGCATCTGAGGCCTGTCCAACTATGGATTCCCCGTTCTGCAAGAGAACTCTTTTCTTATTGTTTTTGTCAGTTTTGCATCAGTACTTTCTGTTACTTGCAGCCAAAAGCATCCTAACTTGTACACACTCTACAAAGCTCGGCTTCTTTCCAAGGTTCAAGATGCTAAAACTGGTCCTATATTATCCAGAGTGTAAACAGACTGAAACCATTCTATGCTTTTGCTATTGACATAAAAAAGCGATTTATGATAAAGAGCCTACTAGCTATTGTTAGTTTTAAGAAATTCACCACCAACCAGGTAAATTTTACCTATGTAAATTGTAGCTCAAGAAATCTGGCTTTAAAAAATGAAATGCATTTTAAAAATCACCACCAAGAAAAAAATGTCTGTGTATCAGTTAGGACTGTGTTTAACCACTCAATAATAGCATCAGGCTCTTTTTCTTTCACTTTTGCCATCCTTAATTAATGTGCTTGATTCAGCCTCTGGGACTGGGACTTATACTCTCAAAAGCAAGGGAAATTGAGCAAATGAGGGGAGGGATGGCTTTTATGTAGGCAAGGGGGGATGTCTGCCACAGTCAGTTTTGAGTTTATTGTGCATTCATTCCAATTTCTTAAGTTTTCTGTGTGTTTATCTTCAGTAATATTGATTTTACTATGACTATTATTGCACCTTGCAAAAATCTCAAAATACATATTAAGATAGTAAGAAAGTAAGGGCACCTGGATGGCTCAGTCAGTTAAGTGTCCAACTCTTGCTTTCAGTTCGGGTCATGATTTCAGGGTTGTGAGATCAAACCCTGCACCAGGCACGGTGCTGGGCATGGAGTCTGCTTAAGATTCTCTCCCTCTCCCTCTGTCCCACTCCCCCTTAAAAAAAAGAAAGAAAGAAAAGAAATCAAGAAAGTAAAGCACTTAAAAGAGGAATGGTTTAGAATCACAGAATATTAGAAAATCACATCAACTTTCTTGTTACATATTGAACAGTTGACATATACCGAGCTTAGAGTTACCTAATATCCTGAGATCTTTTTATCTATTTTTTATTTTTTCAATTTTATTTAAATTCAATTTGCCAACATATAGTATAACACCCAGTGCTCATCTCATTATGTGCCCTCTTTAATGCCTATCACCTAGTTACCCTATCCTGCCACCCACCTCCCCTTCTGCAACCCTTTGTTTGTTTTCCAAAGTTAGGAGTCTCTCATAGTTTGTCTTCCTCTCTAATTTTTCACCACTCAGTTTCCCAGGATCTTTTTAAATGAAAATTGCTATTTATTCATGATTCTCCTCAAGTCTTTGTTTAACTATTTCAAAGTTTCAACCCTTAATTTGATAAGATTCATGAGTTAGTTCATTAATTAGCATTTGCAACCCCCAAAATACCCAGAGCACAAACAAAATCTCATTTATTTAGATAAGTTATATAAATTAAGAATACACCTGCACGCACCTTGGACAAAAATAAAAAACATGATGCTGAGTCAAAGAAATCTGACGTAAGGGAGTGCACTCTGGATTCCAATCCTTGACATCCAAGAATGGGCAAAAGTAATTTGTGATGATAGTCATCAGAACAGGTTTGGGGTAGAGGAGACTGACTGCAAAGGGACAAATGTTCGTTCTGGGGAGATGGAAATATTTGGTGTTTTGTTTTGGGTGGTGTAGACAATCATCAGAAGTCATTGAACTGAACGCTTGAGATTACTGCATCTTAACTGATGTTAATTACACTTCAATGAAGAACTTCAAATAAAGAATAAATTTACATGCTAAGGGACTATCTAAATGACCATCAAGAGGTGACACGATGGGGGCATGTGGGGGGCTCAGCGGTTGAACATCTGCCTTTGGGTCGGGTCATGGTCCCTGGGGTCCTGGGATTGAGTCCCACATCAGGCTCCCTGCAAGGAGCCCGCTTCTCCCTCTGCCTGTGTCTCTGCCTCTCTCTCTGTGTCTCTCATGAATAAATAAATAAATAAATAATATTTTTTTATTAAAGAGGTGACACGAAGAAGTGGTACAGATGATGGTAAGTCCAAACACTGAAATATTATGCAGCCATAAAGAGTGAGGCAGGGCAGCCCTGGTGGCTCAGCGGTTTAGTGTCGTCTTTGGCGCGGGGTGTGATCCTGGAGACCCATGATCGAGTCCCATGTCGGGCTCCCTTCGTGGAGCCTGCTTCTCCCTCTGCCTGTGTCTCTGCCTCTCTCTCTCTCTGTCATGAATAAATAAATTCTTTAAAAAAAAAAGAAGAAAAATGAGGCAGATCTATCCCTACTGAAATAAGATGGATCTCAAAGATAAATCTTTAATTTAAAGTAAGATCTAGACAAGTAGGTAGAACCTGTTGTCATTTGTGTATGTTTGTATACGTGCAAAACTACTCTGGATGGACACACAAGGTACTAGTAAGTGTGGTTATCTCTGGGGAGAGAAGTGATAGGGTGGAAGAGGGTATATGGGATGAAAAAGAGTATAGGAAGACCAAATTTTCACTGTATTTCAACATTAATTTATTATTTGCGGGTACAGTCCAGTTCTAATTACAAGGATTTAAATCACTGATACAGACCATTGCTGGATGTTATTATAACCCTTGGACAGTGGTAACCAGATATTCTGGAACTGTCGCATGAGATTCACGTCAGCCCTGCCCTTGAAAGATTGAGTAGTACTATGTCCAGAGCTGAAGGAAGGTTTTCTTCACCATTTTCCAGGTGGTATAAATATCATTTCCTATGAAAGTTACTGGTCTTCTGATGATTCCTCCTGGTTCATGTTCTGGGGTGAACAGTTGATCTTGATTGTTGCTGTTGGATCAAAGTACGTCTTCCCAAGGACTCATTTCACTGTATGTTTTTGAATTCTTAAAATCTTACCACGTGTGCATTATCTACTTAACAAATTGAATTGAAAAGAGTAAAGATACTGAACAAGAGTTAAGAAGAGGCAAAAGTTATTTGCAGTGATTAAGATAATCCCGGCACTAACACGGTGAATTCTATTCACCTTGCCTGGCAATCAATCTTCCTTAAGACAGGCCTATCGCCTGTCTGCCCCCATCTCTCAGCTGGCATTTACTAGACCCTTTTTGAGATCTTGATTAGCTTTTTCTATGCATGTGTTTATCATCATGAAGAGATTGTAAGTGACCTAGCCTTTTACTTTTGGGGGACCTACGTATTCCCCACTAATATTTGGAAGCTAGATAAATATTCAGTCATCAAAGTAAGTAAGTAATAGTATGAAGGTTCTGTTTACCTAAGGTTAGGGATCCCTGCGTGGCACAGCGGTTTTAGCGCCTGCCTTTGGCCCAGGGCGAGATCCTGGAGACCCCGGGATCAAATCCCACGTCAGGCTCCCGGTACATGGAGCCTGCTTCTGTCTCTGCCTCTCTCTCTCTCTCTGTGTGACTATCACAGAAAAAAATACCTAAGGTTATTGTTAATTATTATTACTTGAGATGATGGTAACCCCAAAGAGGTTCCAAATACTTGAGACTATTTTTTTAACTTTTGCTTTTATATTTCAATATTATACTGATATAATACCCAAAATTTGTAAGTAAAGTATGTATAAATCAAATCCTATTTTAAGTGTTCCAGGGGCTCATTATTTAAAATGGTGTACCTTGCTGCCTTTTTTTAAAAAATAAATACGATAATCCTATCAGTATGATTGTAATATTTTTGTGATATGAATAATGATAGTATAATTAATGTTTCCTAAATTCAAAAGTCCAGGTCATATATTTCGTAAAGCAAGCTTTAGCTGTGCTTGGATTAACACCAAAATGACTTTTTTCTGGGTCATACACTTAAACCCTAACATACTCTCCTTTTTTATTTTTATTATTGGATGAGTGTGAATGCAATTATTAAAGGAGAAAGGAGATGGGATTATAAAAGACAAAGGCATAATCCTAGAATATTGGAAAAATGGAGGCCCAGGAGCTTTGTATAACAATGAGGGAAAGAGCAAGACTGTCCCTCAGAAAAAAGAAGTCACTTACCCAGGCAGCTAGGGAGGCAATGGTGCTGGGTGAGCAGGGGAGGAAGGCAAGGAACGAACAAACTAAACAAACTCTTGAATCTAAAGCAGGTCGAAATCAGAGACAATAATGAGGAGACATTTAAGAGTTGGGCTAAGTCAGGGGTGCCTGGGTGGTTCAGTTAAGCATCTGACCCTTGGTTTTGGCTCAGGTCGTGCTCTCTTGGGTCATGATCCCATGGCTTTTAGGATCAAGCCCCACATAGAGCCCCACGTTGGGCACTATGCTAAGTGGGGAATCTAGTTGAGATTCTCTCTCTCTCTCTCTCCATCTCTCTCCCAAATAAATAAATAAATCTTTTTTTAAATTAGTTTTTTTTTCAAGATTTTATTTATCTATTCATGAGAGACACAGAGAGAGAGAAAGAGAGAGAGAGAGACAGAGACACAGGCAGAGGGAGAAGCAGGCTCCATGCAGGGAGCCTGACGTGGGACTTGATCCCGGGTCTCCAGGATCACGCTAAGGCAGGCGCTAAACCACTGAGCCACCCAGGGATCCCCTAACTAAATAAATCTTAAAAAAAAAAAAAAGTTGGGCTAGATCAGGGCTGAGCTGATTGTTCATCTCTGAATATTGAAAGCCAATATTGATTTTGATTTTTTTCTTAAGGCGGGATTTTTGCTTGTTTCTTGTTTGTTCACTGAACATGCACATTGAAGAATTTGGCCTGGAGCACCAGGACAAGCCATGACCTAGACTCCTGTGACCACTTATAAAAAAATAGCTTCCCCAGGATGCCTCCCATCTCCACCTTGCAAAGCTGGCTCTCTGGTACTAACACAGGATCAGGATATGGGGGAGGAAGAGTAGCCACTACTATGGACCTTGTTCCTTGTCTCTCTCCCCTCACCGCAATGTGAGCTCCACGTAGGCAGGATTGTCATCGGTTTTGTATACTACTGCATATATCCCCAGCACCTCGCACAGTGCCTGGTACATAGCAGGTACTCCAAAAAATACTTGTTGAATAAATGAACAAATTGGTTGTGAGCCTCTTGTCTTTCTTTCTGATCAGAATGGCAGGATTCAGAGGAGAGAGAGGAGGCGAGTGTCAAGCGCTGTGTCGTACTCTTTATATAAGATAGCTAATTGGTGGGAATTGACCTAAGTCGATGTGCTCCTTCACCCGTCACTGGTTATTCTGGTAAGCACTAGTCACTCTTGGCCATGGAGGTTGTTAAATGTCATCAACTCCCTCTTTTCCAATCTTCCCCAACACACCACATAATAAGATGGTGCATTAAATTAAAGCATATCCTAGACCAGACTAGCTTCTTCTAAAAGTATTAGCATCATTAGCAGACAGGCACAAAACACTCTTAGAGCCTGCTCTTGTAGGCACAGGGAAGCCCCACTTCTTGTCCTCAAGGCCTTCTGACTTGACTTAGCTCGAGAAGCTCACTTGGAGGCTTCCCGTCGCCCTCTGACTGATGGGATCAACCAACCTTCTGAAAGCGATGCGGGACGGAGCCTCCTGTGAACCAAGGGCAGACATAAGACCAAACAGAGGTCAGGATGGAGATGTAGCTCTGAAGGTACCAGGACCCTCCCTCTTCCTTCAAGCAAGGGCAGTGGGGCCTGCCCAAACTCTTACCCAAATTCGTATCTTAAACAACAGTAATGTTACCAACTGAAAAAAAAAATGCATTACATCTTAATGAAGGTTCACGAACCTTCTGGTGTGTATTTGATTAGTGATACTTGACATGCTTAAACAGCCACCACGGAGGTGGGGATTCCTGATTGGGTTCTTTAACTACTGAATAACCACTGCCCCTTCCTTCCCGTGATCCCTCTCTCCACTCACTGCAGAAAAAAAGTTAATTGACACAGACATGTAGGTTTATTCTGAGGTCTTGCAGCTTACCCATAAACCATCCAGTTCTCACAGCCTTTCTGAGTAAAAGAAAGCAGAGCAAAGCCTCATAAAGCACTTGCGACATGCTCAGCCTTGTTCAAGGAGCTGTACCTTCATTTCACCTTCCCAACAACTCCACTGTCATTATCCTGATTTTACAGATGAGGAAGCTAAGTCCCAGAGAAGTGAAATCACAACACATCCAAGGTCGTGGTGCTGCTGCTAAGAGGTCAGGGCCAAGATTCGAACCCACTGTTGAGTTGCAGAGCCTGCTCTTCACCACTACATTCTACTACATCTCCTTCTGAAAATAAGAACTATTGGAACATTACAGGTACTCGGAGGCCCCAACATGTCTTTATCCCTGTTTGCTTTGAAGGCAAATATGGGGACGCTTGGGTGGCTCAGCAGTTGAGTGTCTACCTTCAGCTCAGGGCATGATCCTGGAATCCTGGGATCGAGTCCCACATTGGGCTCCCTGCATGGAGCCTGCTTCTCCCTCTGCCTGTGTCTCTGCCTCTCTCTCTGCATCTCTCTGTGTCTGTCATGGATAAATAAATAAAATCTTTAAAATAAATAAATAAATACATAAATAAGTAAATAATAAAAATAAAAGGATTATTTAAAAAAAAGGGAAATGTGTTAACTGATGACTACCATAAAGTATCAGGCACTGAGGGACTGTTAGAACAAATCTGTGCATGGTACCGACTCAGGAATCATAAAAACATCCTATAGATTGTATTACCTTTTTCAGCCCAAATGAGAATTTGATTTTGGAGGCTCTAAAGAAGAAATAATATTCTGACAATTCCTTTACCACATTTGAAAGTAGAAAATCATTGATTAAAACTTCAGGTCTGCTAAATTTAGGGGCTAAAATGTTAATATTTGGCATAGTTGGAAATGAACAGCTCTGAGACAACATTCTACTCTTTCACACTGAAATTAGATACACGAAACATCAGTAAGACTCTTCAAGCGACTCATTACTGCTAAGGAGGTAAGAGTGTAAGGCAGGGTGAGCAGCCCAGCTCTAGTGCTTCGTGTACATCTGGGCAAGCTACTTTACGTCTCGCAGGCTCCATTCTTCACTTGGGAAATGGGACTACGTGTGCTTAGCCCATAAAGACCCTATTATACAGTAGTAATTATTAGAATGTTAATTATTCTCAGACTGCATTTATTTGAGGCTCCTGAGGACAAGTTGCCTCCAAATCACAAAAGAAAAAAGGATCTCCCTGACTTTGCAAATTGCCCTCCCCAGAGAGCCACTCACCACCTTGCTTATAGTGTACATATTTTGAGAACTCTGGTTACTGGTGTATAATCACTCAACTCACTTGGGTTGGAAGCTGGTTTTTGCCCCAGGCAAGTTCTATGTAACCTGCTTTATGTAATCAGACAGGACAAGCCAGACTCAGGTTGTTCTCTTTGACTGACCCTTCCCTTGCATGGGAGGATGTCATTTTTAATAGCTAGAGGGCTGCTTTGTGAGTCAAGAGGTGGACTTCCTGAGGCAGAACAAGAACCAGCAGGTGGAAATTTTTCGGGAATAGATATAGACTCGGTAAAATAGAAAGTAGTGATCTCTATGTCTCTGGAAGCATTCAAGGAAGCTTGGTGATTATAGGCCAAGACTGGTAGAGAGGATATTCTTGCTTTAGATGGAACATGGGACTGGAAAATAATAATGATGAGAAGAGTATTGAAAATCGTAGTTTCCATTTATTGAAGACATGTGCCAGCTGTATTCTAGGTGCTTCTTATGTTTTGGTTTCCTTAATCCTCACAGGAAGCTTTTCATTACTGAACCAAAGTCCAGAGAGGTTAAATTATTTACTGAATCTCATACAACTGGAATAATTAACCCTGAGATTTGAATCTAGACATGTGCTATTATTTTATAATTTGAGATGTGTAATTTCTACTTGTTACAAAGTCATCCATGAGAACAGTGAGGCTGCTTATCGAAGGTAAAAAATTGATGTCTAAAGTTATGAATGACAGAATCATCTGATATCAGTCTCAGCATCTAAATTACATTTTTATGTTGTTTTGGTGCACAGCATTGTAAGTGGCGCAGTGTCTTCAGGAGATATCCTCTTTGATATCTCTGGATGCTCTTCAGTTGAACCAATAGAGGAGCTGGAGAGAAGATCAGGATATTTCGTTTGAAGTCTGAATCATTAACAGTATCTAACAACCGCAGGCCTGCCTTATCATAGCAGAGGAGTCAGCCTAGAAGTTCCCAAAGCCTAAAGAAACTGCGAAAACAATCTACATTACGATATGATCATCACATGGCAGTTACTCAACAAATTCTGCTCTGAGAGGTGGTGGAAGGTGGTTAGCAGCACGAACTTTGACATGAAGTGGCTCAGCTCCACCAATAACTAGGACATCGGCCCAGAGGAAGGTGCCCACACTCCTTGAAGCCTCAGCGTTACGAGCGAAGATTGTCATGAACTGACCAGGCCAAGCTGCTTGTTTACAGCCATGAAGCTCCTCTGAGAAGAGTGGAGGGAGGACGTCAAGGGACATCTACCAGGGAGATGTCGGTCTTGCCTATGGCATTGAGGACAAAGGGATTAGTCGCAGTGATCACAGTCTGCCCAATGTGCTAGTGCTTACGAAGTAGTCGTTCCATCTTATTTTACGTAAGCTCAGGAAATGCCAACTCTCTGCCCTTTTGGACACTTTGAAAGCACCCCACAGGTGCAGCAGGGCTCAGCCAGGGCTCAGCCAACCTCCTAGTCGGCCAAGTGACCCAATCCTCCGTTAAATGGCTCTATCCAGAAGAAAGCAGAATTCTAAGTATAGTTTACCATTCGAAGAGTATGAGCTATTGGGCTATCTAGGTTTCTTTTTTTCTCATTTTGTTTTTTTGTTATTGTTTTAAAGATTTATTTATTTTAGAGAGACAGAGAGAATGTCGGGGGAGGGGAAAAGGGAGAGAATCTTCAAGCAGACTCCTCACTGAGTGCTACGCAGGACCTGATTTCGGGACCCATGAGATCATGACCTGAGACAAAACCAAGAGTCCATCACTTGACCAATGGAGCCACCCAGGCACCCCTGGGCTGGCTAGATTTTTTCTTTTCTTTTTCTTTTTTTGTTTTTTTTTTTTTTAAGATTTTTAAACTGATTTATTTGAGAAAGAGAGAGAGATAGTGAGAGAAGGAGCACAAGCAGGAGAGAGAGAGAAAAGCAGGCTCCCTGCTGAGCCAGGAGCCCAACATGGGCCTCAATCCCAGGACCCCGGGATCATGATCCGAGCTGAAGACAGATGGCCCAGCCCCCGAGCCACTCAGGTACCTCACCTAGGTCCTTATTTCCTATTCATTCGAGGGCAGTGGTGCCTAGGCAATATTTCCAGTTGAATCACTCATTCTTGAACACTATTCAATTCTCCAATGAAATGTCATTTCTAACATCCATTATGCTAATTAGAAAGCCTTCTGGTGTTGATCAGAAATAATAACAGTGGAGTTTGGGTTTTGAATTAGAGTCTTTAATGTGTTAACTAACCCTGCTGGATTATATATTTTCATTTAGGAGCTAAAAACGTTAATTAACACCCCCAGATAGATATTAAGGTTAACACATGCTACACTGAAATATTTTAAAGTGAATTACAGGTAATGTTAACAGGGGTAAAATTACCCCTTACAGGAATGTTTGTGATAATTAAAAATAGCTAATATATATTGAATGCTTACCACGTGCCAAGTACTATATTTAATAGTTTATGTATATGTTCTCATTTATTCATCATAAAAACACTATGAGGAAGACGTTATTAAATGACTTATGATTAAATTATCAAATAAATAGTCAAATATTTATTTGACTGTCAGTCAATTGTTAGTCAATTCAGGTTATTCCTAGTGCATAATAAGCACATACTAAATGGTACCTATTTTTATTCTGCAGGCCTAATTATCATGTTAACCTATAGTATGCATTTTTGCATGGTTTCCAATGTGTTAAATTTGCCTTATTGCCCATTTGGAAGCATGTGTGATTTTTTTAAGTCTCAGGTGTTTAAATGTTTAGCAATATTTATAAATGAAGTTTGAACCTCTGTGAAGTCTCGTAAGCATTTCCCTCCATGAGTTCCCAGCTTGATGACCATTGGCCTAAATGACGCTAGCTGTCATCCAGGGGTCATCCCAGCATTACGATTCTGAGATTCTATTATCACTAAGAGCAAAAATCTAAGATCTGCAGAAGCCCAGCCTTCCAACCAATAAACAAAACCTAGCTACTCTTCCTTCGAAATTTCAATCAATGTAGAGAACATGATGAATATGATGAATCATTATGGCTGTCACTCACATTTTTCTTCTTATTGAATAAACATGATTATTTGCAGTTTGCTAGTCCTCTCTCTCTCTCTGCTTTGTGGGTTCCTGGCTTTAAATATTAGAGTAATATCCTAAAGTTTCCCAGTCTATACTTTCCAAGGAGTCATATGCTCCTTACTCACAAGACTAGCCCAAGTATCACGATGGGAAGGACGTGCCTTGCCACAGGGCTTCTAACTGCAGATCAGAAGCTTCCAGGTTTGAGGTCAATCCTTTCAGGAGCCTCCTGATGGGCAATCTTTTCTTCTCTCCATTCTTTTTCTGGAGGTGGTAATTCTTCCCTTCTTGAATCAGACTGGGCTACCAAAGTAACAGGAGCAAGTGAAGCTGAGAAAAAGAACTTCCTTCAGGGGAGCATTGGCATCTGTGTATGAAGAAAAAACAGGGGGTGGGGGTAGCTTCAAAAAAGAAAAGCCACAGAATGTGCACTTTTCTGAAAGCGGAAGCATGTGACAAAATTTTTAAAAGGTCTGGTTTTATAGCTGGGTCTCTGGAGGGAATTAAAAGCTAAAAGGCATGGACATCCTGACAAACTGTGGCTGGATGCAGAAGACACAGAGCCAGCAAAATGCTGAGGGCAAGTGGCACATCCAAAAAGAAAAGCTAATTCAAAACCGCAGATATAATTACCTAGATGAAAAGAACAAGTACCCTTCTTAAATTTTCAGAGGAAGGTTATAAAAATCACTTAATTTAAAATAAAGCGTACCTTTTGATGTGAAAACATGCAAACCCTGAAGCAAGAAAAGGTAATATAATTAATTTTTAGATCAGATTTTGAATGAAGAGGAATATATTGTGGCTGTTCGTCAAACTTGCAAACATTTACAAGCGATTAATGACCCTTAAGCCCAATAAAGACATTACCAGACTAATAAAGACAATCACAGCCAAGATCCACAGTCAACCCAAAGATGGAAAAGACTGAATTAGCTAAACGCAGTCAAATGATGGATTAAAAAAAAACAAACAAAAAAATAAAACCCCACCACTCTCATTAATGGAGAAATTAAATCTGCTACCAACTTCTGGCTTTTTCTGTCACCTCAGGCCATCTCTGATCCCCTCTCTTATCTGTTAATTGCCTTGCTTCGATTACAAGGCACTGAGGCAGGACACATCTCCTGTCACCATTCCACGTGGAGCATTTCCTTGGTATTAAATGGAATATTGTCTGTGGTTCATTAGTTCATTCATCCAGCAAATGATTGCTAAATGCACATCGACAGCAAAGCATTGATTTGGGTTTGCTAGTTATGCAAAGATGAAAAGACAGGACTCTTGGCCCTTGGAGAAGTTAACAGTCCAGTGAGGAACACGTAGGTGAGAGCGATTGCAATATAATACGCATAGTTACATAAAAATAAGCTCACCACAGAGGACCTTTGAAAAAAATGTTAGATGGGAACCAAAAGGAAGGAGGCTGAAGACACGTGGGGAGGAGGTTGCATCTCAGCTGAGAAGAGGGGTGCCACGGGGACTTCAGGGTGCTGTGGACTCACCAAAGCCCACTGCATCCTACGCAACCCTGAAATTCAGTTTGCTAAATAGTTGCTGCTGAAGAAGTTTGAGGCAGGTCAGAGGTAGCTAATCCCTTACAGCTACCATGAAGGCAAGCCTCAAAAAGAAAATCTGCCAAAGACACAGCATTTGTTAAAGAAATAGTCTCTCATTTACATGTAGAATCTAAAAAAGCAAAGGAGACAAACAAAACACCCAAATTTATGCCAAAAAGAGATTGGTGGTTGCCAGAGGCAGGGAAGTGGGGGGGGGGTAGATAAAATGGGTGAAGAAGGTAAAAAGGTACCAAATTCCAATTATAAAATGAAGAAGTTATGAGATGTAATACACAGCATAGTGACTATGGTTAATAATACTGCGCTGCCTATTTGAAAGTTGCTAAGAGAGCAGATCTTAAGAGTCCTCACAGAAGGAAAAAAAAAAAAGACTTTGTAACTATGGATGGTGACAGATGTTAACTAGAGGTGGTGGGGGGGTCGTTTTGCAATATATACAAAAATGGAATCATTATGTTGTACCCTTGAAACTAATATAATGTTACAGGTTAATTATAGCTCAATTTAAAAATAAATATTCATTAACAAGGAAGCACAAAACATTTCCTGTGTGTCAGTTAAATCAAGTAAGTGGCTCTCCACCCTTTTAGATGCTTTGTGTGCTAGAACCACCACTTGTCTAAGAGCTACTCTTTGGGTAGAAAGAATCCATTTCCAGGGACAGGATCCTGCTAGCCTTTGCGTTGGCATCGGACAGCCATAAATCCTGTAAAACCAATGCCTGGACACGGGAACATTTAGGAATTCGGCTTCAAGTGTCATCCCTATAAATGCAAGCCCCAGCCCCAAGATGCCTGTACTGTCCATGGGAGAGTGAAAAATGTCTCTGAGATGTTTCGGTCAACCCACATTTCTTTAATACTTTTAAATTTCACCCATGCAAGTCCATTTTTCAATATTCACCCTGCTATTTTAGAAGCCATCAATTTCACCAACAAAAAAGCTATTGGACATTCATTGTGCTAATTTGCACAACCTCAAGGATTGATTAAGATCTAGCTTCCAGAAGCACTTGTGGTAAACTCTCCAGAGCTATACTGACCAGTATGATGGCCATTAGCCACATGGGGCTATGGAGCACCTAAACTGGGCCAAATGGAGATGTTTCTTAAGTGTAAAATATGCACCAGAATTGAAAGGCTTATTACAAAACAAACTAAAAGAATCTTATTAATAACTTTATGTTGGTTACATGTTGAAATAATATTTTGTATGTAGTGGGTTAAGTAGAAGATATCATCAAAATTAATTTCACCTGTTTCTTGACTTTTTAAAAGTGGCGCTTAGCAAAGTTAATACTAAACATGGGGCATGCATTATGTTTCCATTGGACAGAGTTGCTCCAGGGTATAGAATATGGAATTCCAAATTAGAATGCTTGCTGGTCTTCCCCAGAATGTGCATTTCTGGTGCAAATGTCAGTAGTCTGAGATATAGTCGTACGTAGCTTAAACGGCACGTCCATAACATCAAACTGTATATGCCAAAGTGTTTTATTTTATTTTTTTTAAGATTTTATTTATTTATTCATGAGAGACACAGAGAGAGAGAGAGGCGCAGAGACACAGGCAGAGTTGGAGAAGCAGGCTCCATGCAGGGAGCCCAATGCGGGACTTGATCCCGGGACTCCAGGATCAGGCCCTGGGCCGAAGGCAGGCACTAAACTGCTGAGCCACCTGGGCTGCCCTGCCAAAGTGTTTTAAAGTAGATTGATTGATTGATTGATCGATTGTCTACCAAGACATATAAAATCCATACTGACACAGAGATTTATATTCTCTTTGGAGTAGATAGTAAAGAAACAAATTTCAAAATTGGAAAATCATTAGGGCTGTGCAGAATGTTGATACAGTGTGATGTGTGATGGAGTGACTGGAAAGCTGGTCTATGCTGAAGAGTCAGAGAGGTCCTCTCTGAGAGGAGATGACATTTAAAATCACACCTGAATGACATGAAGGAGACAGACATGCCATAATGGGGATGCGGGCAGAGGGGCAGAGTGTTCCAGGCTGGGGAACTGCTAACACAGAAGCTCAAATGTGGGAATGGGCTTGGCTTGAGGAGAAAGTGACTATGCACAAACATTCCCTAGGAGATCTTATGGAACACCGTTGTCTTAGTAAATGGAGAAGGAAAAGGAGCCCAGCATCAAGCTCTGGAGAGCTCCTGCATTTAGAGATGGAGTGGAGAAGGAGACACCCACAAAAGGGAAGAGGAACCAGGGAATTTGCAGGAACAGTTAGGACGAGTGTGGTGTCACTGAGGCCAAGAGGTCTGAGGGACAGTTAAGTCAGCTGAATACAGGTAATACTAAGTGCATTACTGTTGGCAGAGAGAGGGAACGAAAATAGATCGACAAGGTCCCATGACAAAGGGCACCGTGTGCTATACTAGAGGGAAAGGAAACTTCTGAAGGGTATTGGGCAGAGGAGCGTAGCGATTGGATATGAGCAGAATGGAGGATAGAAAGAACAGTAGGATTCCTGATTATAAGAGGCCGAGGTCTTCCGTGTACAGTCTCCCCATTGTCCCTATTGTCCTCAACGTGGAAGTCAACAGGCCTTATGGGACGTTCTCTAGGAATGGTGTTAAAGAGAGCCAGCTGTGCGGAAGTCCTTAGTAGACACAGGCCAATTCACCAATAACCGATTGACTCCAAGTCGATTCACCAAAATCCGATTTCCCCAATGACCAGTTCACCTAATTCGCCAATATTTTCAAGTAGCCAAAAAGTTTTTACGGAGTCCACCGCAAGCTAATTTGCTAAGAGCCAAACTGCTAAAATAAAACTGCTGAATGGCCAGCTCGGCAAATTATACGTTCATCGACAGTTCTAGATGAAGAAGTTTCTAGTGTAAATGGTAAAACTGGGCAAAGGACATGGAAAGGCAATTCACAGAAGGGAAAGTCCTCCCAAGAGATGTTCAAATCACGAATAATCAAAGCAATGCAAATTTTAAAAACACGGAAATGCTACTTTACCTACAGCAGGATGGCAAATGCCATCTAGGGAGATGATACCAAATACTGGCGAGTGACGCAAGTAGGAATCTCCAGGCAACCGACCTACTTAAGGTTAACATGCAAGACTTATTAGAAAGTGCTGGTGGTACCAATGGGTGGGAAGCTGTACTGCTGTCCCAAAGAAAGTGTCAGCCAGCCCTACAGACTACCCTGAACCTGGGGTGACCCCTCAGAGTCATACAAGGTCACTCTTGTATGACCCAGGTTGGAGGTAAGAGGACCGGTCAGTTTTATCACCTCAATTGGCCGACCGATTACTGGTCGTTCTTCCAGTTAAGGACCTTCCTAAGGAGGGCTGACAGCTGAGCTGTATCCCAGCCCCACTTCATACAGCTGGAGGACCAAGTGCCTCATTTCCCAGGGGTGCATCCGAGAGTCCTGCAAATACAGGGTCGGATGTTATCTTTACCTTTCAAATTTTGATACTTTGTTCCTCTGATTTTTTTCTGCATTAGCTTTGATTTTTTAAAACACTGCATTAAAATATTATCTTAATTATTGTTTGTTGGCACTGCCTTAAATTTCGCCTCACTCCCTTCCCCCTAATTCCCGCCCTGCCTCTGGTGGTTGCGTAAACTAGTTAGCCACTCAGGAAAGCAAGCTGGCAGTGCTTAGTGACATTGCAGGTGCATTTGCCCCGTGATGCAGCAATCTGCCTCCTGGGTATATACAGAAAAAAAATGATTTCATCCCTCTGTGAGGGCACATGGCTGAGGGTGTGCAGCAGAAAATTGTTTAGGATAGAGGCGAGCTGGGGACAACCTAGAGGTCCGTCAGTAGGATATGGTTAGTAAAATGAACCGGATGCATCCTTTGGAATACTAAGCAGCAGTTTGGATGCAGTGAACCGAGTGTACAGGCAACAACACGGCTACAACTGTAAAACGTAGAGTAAGAAACCGAAGGAGATCGCTGGCACCAATGTATGTACGTAAATTAAAGATATCCAAAACCGTGCCAAGGGTACACATGTTTTAAGGACATAGGAAAACACATCACAGTGAATCCCCATGGAGATGGGGAATGGGAGCGGATGTTGGAGATGAAGGGGGACCGTATACACCAAAATAAAACATAAGAGCGACCTTGTATCGGTTAATGACGATGTTTTATGAGAATGACTAACTCAATTTGTTACACTGAAAGAACCAAAATAAAAGAAAATATAATTAACTTTTAAAATCTAATAACAAATTATGTTATATGAAGTGGCTTCGGATGCCTTGAGGGACTGTCCGCTTGCTGGTAAAGTTGTAGTTTAGATTTAGCTGTAGGTGCGCCACAGCGGGTTCACGCCAAAGGTTTTGCAACGGATTTGTCAACTCAACTCAGCTGAATTTCAATTTTGCGTGTGACTCACATTTCAGACACTAATCCCTTCTCAAGCATTTGAAATACAGGAAAAAAATATTTATTTGAGCTAGCTGATTTACAAATCTGTGAATTAAGAAAAATATACAAAAGGCAACGAACTAGAATAAAACGTCTTAGAATAGAGAATCCTGCTCTACCATTCATAAAATCCTTGTCGTCCAAAATACATGCCTTCTAATTTGAAATGCCAATGAAATCCTCATTCCCCAAAGTCACTGGCTCAAAACATGGAAAAATCTGGAATATAGTGAACTTTGGTCACAGAGGAACAGCCAGACTAAGACTAGTTAAAACTAAACCAAAGGAAAACTTCAAACCCGTCAACTAATACATCATGAAAATCTTTTACATCTGCTAAAAATAATTCTAGCCCCCCCAAATTAATGTAAACATTAGAAACAATTAAGAAACAGGTACATTGATAAACAGGGTGAATTCGTGTGAAAATCTGGCTCAGCATCTGGAGATTTGATCTTCAGTGAATTGACCTGGCGTCTAAGGGGCTAATCATTTCCTCTTTCCTCTTCAAGTCTGCCTTTGACATTCATCAGAACTGTGGGCACCTGGATCAAAATGCTGGGGGGCGGGATTGGGGGAGGAGCAGTGAGATTGGCCCCAGATCTGTTCATATTCAAGGACAGCGGCAACTACCAAGTGGCAGGATTTCAATACGTCCCCATCTCCCTGAACCTGATTGCAGGAAACCAAGTGGAAAAAATTAACCTTGGGCTGAATCCAGTCTGCTTGCAGCTGCAGCCCGAGTGGCCTTTTTAAAAGCACACATTTGATCGTGCCACTCCCCAGCTTACACCGTTTCAAGGACTCGGGATCAAGTTCCAACGGCATCTCAGGGCTTACAAGGCCCCTCAGGATGGGCCTGCCTCTCTGACCTCAGCCCATGTCCCTCCTCCTCCTCCCCACTCTCCTGCTCCCTATGCTCCAGCCCTACTTAGCTCTTCGCGTGTCCTAGGTGCTTCGTGGTCCCTAGGCTTTCCTTTATCCGTGCTGTTCCCTCCGCAGGGAACACTTTCTCCCTATACCTCTGACCCTACGTGCCTGCCGAGCTAGCCTTCCATCCCCGAACACCTGCTAGCTCAACTTCATGGCTCCCATTGAACACAACTTCCCTCAGGAAGACCTAAATTAAGAAACCTGCAACCAGGACTATAGTCCTGGGAGACAGTTACCCCTGGGTTCAGCCTAGAAGGATAGAGATCGTGTCTCCCTCCCAAGCAAAGGGCAGTTATGCTTGCCATCCACTACAAGATATTTGCGTTCCCTAAGCTCAATGCCCCCGTCCTATAAGGCAGCCTGGGGCCTGTGCTTGCAGTGCCCTGGGCCTAGCTGTGTTGCCTCCATAGGACCTGCAGGCAAGTGGAGCTGACACAAATATGTGGCTCATACCGCTTGCTTTGCACTGAGTAATGAAGTCCTTTGTCTCTGACTCAGGAGTCTCATGACTTCTATCAGCATCCAGAAAACAGGGATCCCTGGGTGGCGCAGCAGTTTAGCGCCTGCCTTTGGCCCAGGGCGTGATCCTGGAGACCCGGGATCGAATCCCACATCGGGCTCCCGGTGCATGGAGCCTGCTTCTCCCTCTGCCTGAGTCTCTGCCTCTCTCTCTCTCTCTCTCACTGGGTGCCTATCATTAATAAGTAAAATAAAAAAATAAAAAATAATAATAAAAAAAAAACAATGACAGGCTAACTTACTGACTCACAAGAGCGGTAAAAACTCAAGCCCTTCTCAGTTCTCGACGGTGATAAACCAGTGTTAACTTCCTGATTTAGAGGGTTCTACAGTAGTTTAATAGGATTATGTCCTTGTTTGCAGAAAACATACACTAAAGTCTGTTAGGAGTGACGGGGCATCATGTGAGTGAGTTACTACTAAGGAACAAAAAAGGTTCTATCCGGTACTTGTGACTTTTCTGTATGTTTGAGATTGCTTCAATTTCTTAAAAAATATTCATCAGCGGGTTCAGATGATGTTAATCTAACCTAGCCGATAAAAAGTTCCCCAAGCACTATTTTTTAAAGATATCATTTATTTTTAAAGTCGTTCCAGGGATGCCTGGGTGGCTCAGCAGTTAAGCATCTGCCTTCGGCCCAGGGTGTGATCCTGAGTCCCGGAATCAAGTCCCTCATCGGGCTCCCTGCATGGGGCCTGCTTCTCCCTCTGCCTGTGTCTCTGCCTCTCTCTCTCTCTCTCTCTCTCTCTCTGTGTCTCTCATGAATAAATAAAAATTTTAAAAAAAAAAGTCATTCCAGGTTCACAGCAAAAAACTGAGCAGAAAGTATAGATTTCCCTGATCGCCCCTACCCCCACATTCCCACAGACTCTCTTACTATCAACATCCTGCACCACAGTGGAACATTTGGTATAATGAGTAAATCTACACTGACACATCAGAATCACCCAAAGCCCATAGTTTACAGTGGGGTTCACTCTTGGTGTTCTACATTCTCTGGGTTTGGGTATGTATAATGTATGATGACATGTGTCCACCATTATAGTATCACACAAAATAGTTTCATTGCCCTAAAAATCCTTTGCTCTCAGTCTATTCATTCCCCAGCCCACTCCACCTCCAAACCCCTGGCAACCATTCATCCTTTTTTCTGTCTCCGTGGTTTTGCCTTTTGCAGGATGTCATATATTTGGAATGACACAGTTAGTAGACATCTTCGGTTGGCTTCTTTCACTCTGATATGCATTTGAGATTTCTTCATGTCTTTTTCTGTAGCTCGATAGCTCATTTCTTTTTAGTGCTAAGTAATATTCCATTGTTTGGATGTACCACAGTTTATTTTCCCATTCACCTACTGAAGGACATCTTGGTTGCTTCCAAGTTTTGGCAACTATGAATAAAGCTGCTATAAACACTCGCGTGAAACATTTTGGGGGACATGAGTTTTCTACTAATTTGGGTAAATACCAAAAAGCACAATGGCTGGGTCACATGGTAAGACTATGTTTCGCATTGAAAGAAACTGCCAAACTGCCTTCCAAAAGTGGGCTGCGTCATTTTGCATTCCCATCAGCAGTGTATGAGGGTTCCTGCTATTCCACATTCCCACCAGCAGTCCATGTGGTCCGGTATTTTGGATTTTAGTTGTCCTGATAGGTATGAGGTGGCATCTCATTGTTGTTTTCATTTACATTTCCCTCCTGACATATCATGTGGAGCATCTTTTCACGTGCTTCTTTGCCATCTGTAGATGATCTTTGGTGAAGTGTCTCTTCGGGTTTTTTGCCCATTTTTAAATTGGGATGCCTTTTTTTTTTTTTAAAGATTTTATTTATTTATTCATGAGAAACACAGAGATAGAAGGAGAGGCAGAGACATAAGCAGAGGGAGAAGCAGGCTCCATGTAGGGAGCTCGATGCGGGACTCAATCCCGGGACTCCAGGATCACGCCCTGGGCCAAAGGCAGGTGCTAAACCGCTGAGCCACCCAGGAATATCCCTTTCCCTTTCTTATTGTTGAATTTTAAGAGTTCTTTGTATATTATGGATAACAATCCTTTATCAGATATGGGGTTTTTCTTTGGCAAATAGTTTCTCCCAGTCTGTGTCACATACCCTCATTCTCTTGACCACTAACTTTTTATTAAGGGATCCCTGGGTGGTGCAGCGGTTTGGCGCCTGCCTTTGGCCCAGGGCGCGATGCTGGAGACCCGGGATCGAATCCCACATCGGGCTCCCGGTGCATGGAGCCTGCTTCTCCCTCTGCCTATGTCTCTGCATCTCTCTCTCTCTCTCTCTCTGTGACTATCATAAATAAATTTAAAAAAAAATTTTTTTTAAATAAATAAATAAATAGTTTCAGCGTCCATTGATGATTATGGACTAGATTCATTATTTCATTAGAGATGCCAAGAAAAATGATTTTCTAATTCAGTTATTCCTTCTGAATTTATTAGCTGTAACTCTTCTATAAAAAAGAATGCTTCTCCCTCAACTATTTGGTTTTCCTGAAATAAAGTTTATACAGAAAGGGCAGGGAAAAAATGTTTGATTCTGTCCCTTTATTTCCAAAATACTGATTTGTTGCTTTGGGAGTGACCAAGGAAATGTATTTTGATTGTTTGTTTGCTTCAGACAGGCACATATTTTTTGCAATTTAATATTCTCAATCCATTGCAGTCATTATTCCTTTTAATTTACATATCGGGCCATTGCAAGCACCTTTAAGATTAACCAAATATCTCTTTGTCGTGATTTTATTATTCTTTACTTGCTTCCTTGCTTTGGGCACAGTAAGATATTGCAGGTTCATCTTGGACAATTCCTGTCTCAGATCTGAGATCAGCCATTTCTCCAAGATCTTCAACTCTTTTTAGTAGAGAGTTGGTATTTACAGGCTGAGATCTAAGAGCTACAGGTGTTTGTTGCACCTTTTGTCATTTTGTCATTAATTCCAGCCTTCTCAGTGGGCAGAGCTAGGACATGTGCATGAAATGGTGAGTTCATGCTGATTTTTTCAAGGTTCGCATAATTCATTGATTTTATCCTTTTCCCCATGTAAGAAAACCTTGATTCCTAATAATCTGAACACGATTATTTATCTTATACTACACTGTATTATATTTATGCTGCAGGTATACTATCATGGTTTCAGAATTACAATACCAATAAAATACTAAGTCTTAGCCACACTAAGTCCCCTGAATGCAGTTCAATATTTCTTTGTGGTTTTTATTTGTCCTTAGAATATACCTCACTGGTCATGTACAGTCAGGAGAGTGGCCATTAGGGACGCCTGGGTGGCTCAGAGGTTGAGCCTCTGCCTTTGACTCAGGCCATGACCCCGGGGTCCTGGGATGGAGTCCCACATCAGGCTCCCTGCAGGGAGGCTGCTTCTCCCTCTGCCTGTGTCTCTGCCTCTCTCTGTGTGTCTCTCATGAATAAGTAAATAAAATCTTAAAAAAAAAAAAAAAGTGGCCTTTACCATTCCTTGCTAGGGTGACCAGCTACCTTGGTTTGTCCCAGACTGAGGGGACAAATAAGATCCATGCTAAAACCTAGACAGTCCTGGTCATGCCAGACGGGTTGGCCATCCTACTTGAAGGAAGAGATTTTCTATTCTGTGTGGTCAATTACCAACTTGACACAGAGTTAAATTCATTTGTTTCTGATTGCCTTTAATTTTTGAGGAATTCCCTTTTACATTTATTTTCTTATGGAAAAAGTTTACATATTTCCCAAGCCAAAACCACGATGAGATGCTAGCTTCTATCTCTGTCTCCTTCTCTCCTTAGAGGTTTGATTTTCCCTAGTTTTCTTGTTTATTCTCCTACTGTTGCTTTTTTGAAAATATCGGCAATTACATATACGTAGTGATATCTCCCTTTCTTAGACAAAAAATGACATTCTATAAACATTCTTTTTATACGCTATTTTTAAAGGTTTCCCAGGGATACCTGGGTGACCCAGTTAGGTATCTGCCTTCAGCTCAGGTCATGATCCCAGGGTCCTGGGATGGAGCCCCACATTGGGCTCCATGATCCACAGGGAGTCCAAACCCCCTCTCCTCCTGTCCCTCTCCCCCTGCTTGTACTCTCTCTCTCTCTCTCAAATAAATAAAATCTAAAAAATAGTAAAGATTTCCCAGATTGGCACCTAATCTGGAACCACAAAACCATAGCCCTGAACAATCACACCTGTCACCCTCAGAGTGACCCTGAACCTAAAATTCCAGATTGGGCAGGGGGGTGAAGAATCTGGCATGCCAGGGACAGATGGTATGAAGATGCCAGATTAATTAGGATAGAAAATTTCAAATTTCCTCTCCATACCACATCTCTAGCATTACCTCTTCAACCCCAAATAGCTTTTGAAAATTGTGGCTGAGCCCAAACCCGGGGCACGTAGAGATTTAGTGTGACGGTGAATCTCAGATGATGAGACGAATTGCTTTCAGCTCGCAGCTGCCGAGGATGGGAAACGGGTGATGAGGGCAGTGGGGGGGGGGGGCTCTCCTTTGGTTCGGTGTCACAGCGCTGGTGTGCA
Source organism: Canis lupus dingo (assembly GCF_003254725.2). Taxonomy (NCBI): domain Eukaryota; kingdom Metazoa; phylum Chordata; class Mammalia; order Carnivora; family Canidae; genus Canis; species Canis lupus. The sequence continues at coordinate 47,472,764 of NC_064255.1, forward strand.
AAGCGAAATGCACGCAGGCTGCTCAGCCTTCTGGTGTGATGGGGCACATGGAAGGAGGCAGGAGCATGTGTGAGCTACTTGCTTGGCTGTGTGCCCGACACACAGGAGCTCTTCGCACAGCGCACGCTTGGTAGCATCGCAGGAGAAAGACCCGGGGGCCTGGGAAAGGCATCACTTGAGATCCAGTGATTTCCTGGAGTGTAAGAAAGGAACAGTCTCCCAGTTTTTATTTGTGAGGGGCCAAACTCGCCTCTTGACGAATGGGTCCCTATAGCCTGTACACTGAGCACAGGCCATCTGTGGTTTCCAGAGTATTCTAGGCAAGGCCGCCGTGATTTGTAGGCCAAACCGGTGGCTATCTACGTGGTGTGATTGAAGGACAGCCACACGCTCCCCCTGTCCTCTCTCACCCTTCCTTCCCACCGAGGCCTGCTACTATTTGAGGGGCAGGGGTGACACACTATCCTGAGCCTTTTTGACAACAAAAGGAAGACATCATCTCTTGAAGGTCATCCTTTAAATGCACTTTGGGGGACACCTGGGTGGCTCAGCGGTTGAGTGCCTGCCTTTAGCTCAGGGTGTGATCCCAGTCACAGGATCGAGTCCCACATCGGGCTCCCTGCAAAGAGCCTGCTTCTCCCTCTGCCTGTGTCTCTGCCTCTCTCTCTGTCTCTCATGAATAAATAAATAAAAATCTTAAAAAAAAAATAAATAAATGCACTTTGGCCAGTGGGAGAAGGTGATAGAGGAAAGCTCTAGCCCAATCCGGTAGAAAATTTAGATTTACGTACAGAGGTAGAAGAGCAGGGTGGTTAGAGCAAGGCCCCTGGAGTCTGACCACATAGATCTGACTCCTGGCTCTCCTCTCCCCTATAGGGACCTTGGCATCTTCCACCTTCTTTCTATGCCTCAGCGTCTCACCTGCAAGACAGAAAGAAACAACGGCTCTTCCTAACTCATCAAGTTGTAACGCATCTGTAGTGGGTTGAAATGTGACCCCCAAAAGCCATGTTCAGGAGCACCTGGGTGGCTCAGTGGTTGAGCATCTGTCTTGGGCTCAGGTCGTGATCCCGGGATCCTGGGATTGAGTCCCACGTTGGGATCCCCTCGGGGAATCTGCTTCTCCCTCTCTGTGTCTCTGCCTCTCTCTGTGTGTCTCTCGCGAATTAATAAATAAAAAGGGAAAAGAAAAAGGAAAAAAAAAAGAAAAAAGAAAAAGAAAAGGAAAGAAAAGCCATGTTCACCCAGAATCTCTGAAAGTAGCCTTATCTGGAATAAGAGTCTTTGTAGACGCAACTCAGTTAAGGATCGAGAGGTGAGATCATTCCGGATTTAGGGTGACCCTCAAACACAATGACTATTGTCCCTACAGGAGGAAGGGGAGGGAGATATGAGAAAGAGGGAACATCACAGGAAGTCGGAGTTAAGATTGGGAGGGATGTCCCTACAGGCCAAGGAATGCCCAGGACGGCCAGCAACCAGCAGAAGCAGGGAGGCGTGGAAGAGAGTCTCCCTCCAAAAGAAAACAACCCCAACGACACCGTAGCTTTTGGCCTCCAGCTCTTTGGAGAGTAAATTTCTATTCTTTTAACCCAAGTTGGTGGTAATTCGTTAGGACAGCCCTACGCAACTAATACGGGGCTTTAAGAGCAGCAAAATCTGCGCATCCGTGCACTTAGTAGCAACTCAACGAATACCAGCGGGGATTATTTGACTCAATCGGAGCAAGAGGACTTGCAGAGAAGCGGGCGTGTCAGGGGGACGAGGATGGCAGGAGGAAAGCCCGGCCCAGGTAGGAAAGACACAGTTGCCCAACGTCTCCGGTTTTCCCAAGATTCCCCACTCATCATCTGCTGTCGCTCAGGGGTGCGAAGGGGAACACAGCCCGATTCTTGGCCTCAAGGAGCATGTTATCGAACAGGCAAAAAAAGCACATAGAAGATCCCAGTAGGTGAGGCTGTCCCCTACGACTGCAGTGTAGACCTGTTGATTGCGCCCAGGATGATGGAACCTCACGCAGCGGGGGGAGCTCCCCATCCTTGACTTTCTGGCTGATGAACTTGGGTGAATCACTCAGCATCCAGGTATCTCGGGCTCCTCGTAAATAAAATAAGCCACAGAATATCTGCTTCTTGGGCTTTCCCTTGACATCCCGATCCAGCTGGTGGCATCACCACCCTGCTCGGCCTTCTAGAAGCTACCTCAGATGTCTCCCTCTCCTTGGCCCTTGCGCCCAGATGATCACAAGATCCTCTGACTTCACCTTCCTAAGAGCTCTCAGACCGACCACCTTTTCCCCAGTGCCTTCCTTTGGGGCAGGTGGCATTCCTCGGCACCCTCCCAGTGGCCTCCTCACTCTACCCCGACGACCACGCCTGTACCCCCACCCCTGGTCCTTCCTGTGCACCCCCACCCAAGCTCTATTCTTCGAGCCTGATCTTGTTCCTCTGGCTTAACTCTTCCAAGGGCTTTTGACAACCCCGCTAGAGCGGAGGTCAGGGAGTGCCCTCAGGCTGAGAGCAAGGAACCCCGGGGTGGGGGGGAGGGGTGTTTCAAAGCCGCTGTGCCAAATCCCAGACACCCACCTGCTCAGAGAGGCGGATGCTGAGGGACCAAGGGTCACCCAGGGCAGCCAGACCCAGACTCCCTCTCTGCCTGCGGGGCTGAGTCTTGCATCCACCGTAGGAAACGGTGCCGGAGGAAAGTTCAAGCAAGCTTCTCCCCTACTCTCTGCATCTGGGGCCGAGAGCCACAGAGTCAGGCTGAAACGAGCAGCGGAGATGTCCGAGGGCAGGAGGCTGCTGTGATCTTCCCAATTTTCCGAAGTCTTGGTTTCAGTAGCACAAGCATTGATGAGTTGTCAGCTGCAGCATTTGCACATGTCGTGGGAGGTTAAGAAAATACTTATTCCCTTGCCATCCTCCCACCGACCCGAGTAGGACACTCCAGCCACGGGTCTTGAAGTTTTACAAACACCGTTTTATGCCACAGGGCCTTTGCACGTGCTATTCCACATTTATTTTTCAAATTTGTGATTGTCTTTCCTCCTGAGTGTGGAAGCGCCAATGAGAGCAGGCCTAGGAGAGCGCCTAGTGCTTAATAAATCTGCACTGAATGAATGATGTTGTTTCTTATGCTTTCCCCCCTTTTCAGTTTCTGCCTGAGGAACTCCTATTCACTCTTCAAGACTCAGCTTCGAGCTTGCCTCTGACAGCTCGCCCTGTTCCTGCCTCGCCCCCGCCTCTCCTAACTCGCTCTGTCTTGTGGACCCTCCGAGTTTCTTCACCATGTCTCTGGGATTGCTCTTGTCCTGCCATTTAGAACGGTGTCTACACAAGCCTGACTCCACCGGGGGACCGTGAGGCCGCCGACTGAGGGCCCCGGTGCCTAGCACAGGGATGGCCACTGAGCACCGTCCACAGCGAATGTTTGGGACCACAGAAGGCAGGCCCCCCTCCAGCTCTGCCAGGAGGGCAGGGGGTCAGACAAGGCTTGCCAGGGGATGGAAGATGGGCCGACCAGAGACCGGCCGAGGTGAGTCTTCCAGCGAAACCAAAGGACATTCGAAGAAAGGAGACGTCTCCAGGTCTACTGTGGAATGTTCGAGAAAAGCGCTGCTAAGAGCTACTGGGCCGGCCAAACGGAGTCCAAGGAAAGGGGGTTTGCTGCCCAAGGAGCCCTCGGAGCCCTCCGCCTGGGCCGCAGCTGTCCCCAGCAGGCCCCTCTGCAAGGCCGGGGGGGGGGGGGGGGGTTGGTGAGACCAGAACATGCAAATCGCTATTCCAGTGGCAGTTCAGCCCGCAAGCAATTTCGGAGACCACACAATAGAAGTTTTCAAATAGGTGGTTTCGAGTATCCATGGCGTAATGAGATCAAGACTCCCAGTCTGCCAGCGTGTAGCACGACGGGGAAAAATACCGTTGGTGGCAGGCCCATGAATCCCATTTGCATAAACCTTATAAACCCAAAAGCACGCACACTCCCCGTGCAGCGAAAAATCCAAAGACCTCTCCTCGTTTTTGTTTTGTTTTCTCTGAGCGGTGGCAGCCTGTCCGGGGAGTCCTCCTCCACGATGACACATTTCTGTAAAGCCAGGAGGCTGCTGCTTATTATTATTATTATTTTTGTTATTATTATTTATTATTATTTTTCCCAAACATACGAATGCATCCATTCCAACATTTTTCTTCTATCGCTCTGTTGTAGGAAATTAAGCCTTTCCACTCACGTCGCTCTGCAGCCCCTGACGGCGTGGTCCACACCCGCCTGCACCTGCATCTCCCCGTGCACGCAGTATACCCCATGCACCTGTGCACCACGTGCCCCCAGCTCCAGAACCTGGCTGGGGCACCACTGATTTTCTAGAACGTTCGGTCTCCCTGGCTGCTCTTTGAGCTCATCGAGGCCCCCACGTGGAGCTCATTTCGAGGAAGCACGACCTTCCCAAGGTCAGGTGGCATTTTTCAGAGATAAACGGAGACAGTTGAATTATAGGAAGCTGGAAGTCCTTCCTAGGATCCGGGAGTTTGGGAAGTTCCCCCGACCCCGTCCTTCCTTCCCAACCTCACGGCGTGGCCCACGATTGAGCGACATCGGCAGGCGGCTGGTGTGCAAGGGCCTCCCTCGTCTTGCACGGAGGGCTGCGGTGTGTCTGCTGGGCCCTGGGAGCCTCGGTTTCCACCGGTGTCACCTGCCACTGCATGAGCTGCATAAATACAAAAGCAATTGAGACCCTACTGTGGACACTGAGGATAATGCCTTTCAGGAGCATTTCTCAGGGTAACGTGTCCTCAAAACCCCCTGGCTGGGGGCACCTGGGTGGCTCAGCAGTTGAGCATCTGCCTTCGGCTCGGGTGGTGATCCTGGGGTCCTGGGATCGAGTCCTGCAGGGAGCCTGCTTCTCCCTCTGCCTGTGTCTCTGCCTCTGTGTGTGTGTGTGTCTCATGAATAAATAAAATCTTAAAAAAAGAAAAAAACACCTTGGTTCGACGGACTAACAATAAGGACCAGAGGGATCCAGCGGTGAGTAGGGGCAGTGTTTCTGGCCCCCAGAGGTGATGAGGACCACAGCCAACTGCACGGCTCTGGCTGAGGACTGGAGACCACGATGGTGGGCCGGGGGGACAGGAAGCCAGAGCCTGCAGAGGGCGAGGAAAGGACATGGAAGATGGCCTTGGGGCCGCAGGAGCACGGCTCCCCCTGCGCCAGGGCTGCCGGTGCTCCCCACCCCAAACCAGCAGCATGGGTCAAAAATCCCTGGGCTTGCAGGGATCAGAACAAAGGGTGCAGAAGTGCTGGGAAGGAGGCAGGGACAGAAGGGACTGTGCGGACAGCAGGGACCGGGCCCCGGTCAATCGTCGAGGTTGACGCACAGGGACCCAGCATTGCAAGATCTGTCATTTTCTGTGAAACGAGTACATTTCAACCAAATCAAATTTAGAGTATTGTACCTTCCGAACAAAGCACCTGGCTGGGCCAGCTTTGTGCCTCCGGCTGGCTCTGAGCCCACAGTCAGAGTAATCAAAGACATCCCACCGGTGGTGGGACATGAGGGCCTCAGATAATCCATGAAAAGAAGACAGGCTGTAAAACTCGGAAGGCCTCAGAATGAAGGAGCCCAAAATACTTGGAATAACAAAAAGGCTCAGCTTCTTCAAAAAAAAACTGTATGGTCAGGGTCCGGGGACACGCGTTGCCCCAGGATGTATACACCTGTGGTCCAGACCCGTGCGCCAGGAGCCACTCAGGAGAAACAAAACAAAACAAAAATGAAAAACCTCTCTTCTTTAGGAATGCGAGCAGCTTCAAAGAAATTGCTTCTGCTTTGTACCAGGAGAGGGAAATGAGGTCAGAAAAAGGTGAGAATAAATAAAAATACTAAGTGATAGGAAGAGGTGGCCCATCTGTTTCCGGATTGCAAGCAACCGAGCAGTGCTCTCAGGGCCTGACCGAAGCACACTAACCTGTCCAGCCACGACCACAATTCATGCCCCCAAGTCTCCCCTAACCGTAGGTAAAACTCGTGTCGTTTCAATGCCAGGCTGATGATGTCGTCTTGTCATGAATGGGGAAAGGACCCCACACACGCGGGAAGGTCGGGGCACTCCGTATGTCTCGAGCACCTTCTGCGCGCCAGGGCCCTGTGGGTGCTTCAGGTGTGACACCTGCTTTCGTTACTACTCACGGCCTCTTTATAAGCTAATTCTAATCACCTTCCATTATACAAAGGAGGAAACTGAGGCATGGAGTGGGAACACGACTTACCCAATGTCAGAGAGTTAGTAAGAAGTGTAATTTAAGCCAATTCAGTGTAAGAGCAATAGCAGCAAACATTTCCACCCTGCTCCCAGGGACCTTTGCGTGACCCCTGCCCTGTGACCTTCCATTATTAACTCCAGTCTGTCTTTAGAGGGGTGTAGAGATTAAATGAGATGATGCGTGTAAGCACTTAACACCCTGACCTGCCCAAAGAACGTGATTAATAGTTGTTATTGCTAATGGAAGTAACTGGATCTGCATTCAGAGGGTTCTCCGGGACTGTAAGGGGACAGACAGGAGGAGGGACAGAGACAGAAGGCAGAGGGCTGGGAAATGACAGGGAGTGAGCGAGGGGGGGCAGTAGGTGTAGACTACTCTATGGGAAAGTTTGATTTTTTTTTTTAAGATTTTATTTATTTGACAGAGAGAGAGACAGCAAAAGCAGAGGGAGCGATTGGCAGAGGGAGACGGAGAGTGGACTCCCTGCAGAGTGGGGAGCCCGATGTGGGGCTCCATTCCAGACCCTGGGATTGTGACCTGAGCCGAAGGCAAACACCTAACTGACTGAGCCACCAGGTGCCCTTTTGATGTTTCGTGGGTTTTTTTTTTTTTTAAGATTTTATTTGCTTATTTATTTGAGAGAGAGAGAGCATGAGCAGAGGGAGAGGCAGAGGGAGGGAGAAAGAGAGAAGCACGCTCTCCACTGAGCAAGGACCTGGATTCAGGGTTCGACCCCAGGACCCCAGGGATCGTGACCTGAGCTGAAGGCAGGTGCCTAACCAACTGAGCCACCCAAGGTGTCCTTTTGATGTTTCATGGGCTTTTAAAAAGATTTTATTTATTCATCTGCAAGCCAGGCAGAGGGATCTCAGGGCTCACTGAACATGCAGATCAGGGATGTCCCAGCTTCCAGAACTTGGAGAAACAAATGTCTGTTGCTTCGATCACCCGGTCCATGGTGTTCTGTTGTCACAGCCTTAGCCGACTATGACGAGAACCATAAGTAGAAGAGGAGGGGCTGATGGAACAAACAGAAAGGGGCAGCTGGTCAGTGAGGAGCAGACTCTGGGTCCATCGGGAGCCGAGAGGAGAAGCTCAGCCCTGGGAAGGGGGTGAAGATGCTTTTCTGAAATGGGGGAGATGGGGGAAAGAAGAGAAAGGGGGGAAGATAGCTGTGTATTTCCATGGAGAAGGAAGAAAACTGGGAGATTAGAATTTGAACTCATCCCTGGGCAAGTGGAAAAGATGCTGCTGCTGATGGGGCTGGAGGGAAGGAAGGGGGGCTGCAGAGGGAAGAGACTGGGGACCCCCAGCCAAGACGGCCATAGCCCCAGACTTCCTGGCACAGCCCTGGGTGCAGGATCCTCTCCCATGATCCCCTTCATAAACTCACTCAGGTGGACACTGATCCCTGTCAGACCTCATGCCCAATTTGGGATTCGAAAATGCGGCCCCACCAACCGGGGCTGAATAAAAGGAGCAATGAGCAGTCTAAAGCAGAGCTGGGATTGGAGTGAGTAAATCCTATCTGTGGCCCTGGGTGACTCTCTCTAGCTCCACAGGACAGTCCAGAGAACCAGAACAAAGGAAAGCTCGGGAGGGGGACGCAGTGGAAAACCAATGGTTCCATGGCCAAAATGGAAAGGCAGGGGTATGGATCCTGTCCTGATCCAAAGCAAAGGAAGCTTGACTTATGCCCCCACCTTTCTCAAAGTGTATTTCCTGTGGTCAAATAAACTAAGAAGCATGGTGCATGATATTCTCCACGGAGGATTTATATTTACAAATCAGGGAATTAAAGGCTCTGAAAAGTCCTGCAGTAGAGAAATAGCATTGAATACATTTTTTTAAAATGCATTTTAATATTATTGCTCTCTGGGAAAACCCTACAGGTGGTTGAAAAGAGTATTTTGATGATCTACTAAGGATTGAGGCAGTACTGAGTCTATAAGGACCACTTAAGAGACAACAGATGGTCCCTGAAAACCCTCTATGAGAAGGGGAGCCAGTCAACTACAAGACTTTCGTTCTACTGAAGGCAATACACAGGCTTGAGGCCAACATTCTCAGGACAGTGAAGAAACTGGATGTGAATGAGGGAAGGACAGAGAGGTGTGTCGAGAAAAAGTGATCTTGGAAAAGAGACGTGTCTTGTGAGGATATTCAAGATAGCTTGCTGTGGGTAGAAGGATAACCCGTCTTCATTTTCCCTGAGAAAGCCCAGCAAGGACTGAAAAGAATAAAATCACAAATTGGCTGCCTGTAATGGAAATGTCCCATGCAAAATGGTGAAGGGGTTGAATGCCACTAGGCATGGGGTTGACATGGTATTGGCATAGGAAGGTGGGGGGGAGGAGCTAAGTGTCCAGCTGGGTTATATCCATTCAACCCAGTAGTCCCCAAATGTACGTGTCCAAACCCTACTTTCCTGTCTTGTGACACCTATTTACATCTCACAACCAGTATCCCTCAGATCCAAATTTGGGAGCACCCTGGTCTTACTCATTCCCCTCTCGCATAATCTGAGGACAGCAGGGAGCTTGAGAGAGTCCTAAATTTGACTTCTGGCCGAAAGAAGCAAGGATGATATTTAAAATACCTAAGAAGTCCAGCCTGCTTTCCAGTCCGTGAGGGTGGGCAACTGCTAACCCAGAGCCTTCAAGCTAAATATCAGTCCTCCCAAATCCTGCCTGCTTCTCAGACTACATTTAATTACCTGAGACTCATCTCTTAATTGCACGAGAAGGGGCCTCTGACATCTTATTCTTCAATTCCTTCTTGCACAGAAGTGGAAATCACTGGTTAGTTGGTGACACAGTTGGGGATGAGACTCCAACCCACTAATGGTAGGACACACCAGGGGTTACTTTGTGAACGGCAGGGAGTTCATCGCTGCTAGCTATCCAAGACCAAAGTCATCAGATGCCGCTGTCTTCCTCCTGGTCCCCCTTCCCAGCTTGCCCCCTATCTGGTTAGGGCCTACGGTGACGCATAAATCCTGCGCTCTGGGATAAGACCGTAGCACTTGGGCATTGCCTGAGTGTCTAAGGAGGACCTCTCCGGACCTGGTAGGATGGGCTGCTGTAATAAAAAGACCAAACAGGTTGTGGGTCAACACAACAGAAGCTCATATCTTTTCCTCACATGAGAGTCCAGAGTGGTCTAGTTCTGGGAAGTAGGGTGTGGTGTCAGGGACACTTCGATTATTCAGGAACCTGGACCAATGGCATTGCTGCCACCCTTAGCATATGCCTTCTGAGGCTGCCCCCGGGAGCTCCATCTCAGGGGGTGGGAGGAGGACACTCGGAAACTTATGAACTAGACCAGAAGGAGCACACATCACTTTTGCTACGCGCCCACTGGCTGGAACTCAGTCTCACGGTCACTAGACAGGATGGGAACTGAAGCTCAGCTGTGAAATGAAACAGAAGAAAGGCATTTTGGTGAACAGAATCTCTGAGCCTCATCTTCCCCTGAACTTACGAAGCAGGAGGATTTGAGGTATTGGCTTTCCCGTCTATAACCTTGTGGATAATAGAGAAAGAAGACAACTGGTTTAATTGGTGTCTTTTAGGTTTTGCTTTTTTTTTTTTTTTTTTTACTTCCAAATGTTTCTGGTCAGCTGATTCATATTTAGGATCAAAGCTGGTAAAAGTTGATTGTAAATTGAGAGTTCTTTTTCAGCTTCATATAGGTTCCAATGGCCCCTCTTCCTTTCCCTCCATTTTATGAATGAAAGGTTAAGTGCTGGATCCCAGAAAGCCTATTGGTGTAAAAGACACAAGGTTTGGATCCAAACTCTTCTACACCCTTGCTACGTGACCTAGAGCAGGTCAGTTAATCTCCTGGAGCCCCAGTGTCCCTTAATTGTAGCTTAAAAATGCACATATCAGCTCTACCAAGACATCTGGTCCAGAAAGTAGAAATGTCTCCTCCGCCACTTCCCACCCACATTTATACCAGGATCCTTCGTGGAGGACTCATTTCAGACAAATGGGCATTATTCACATAAATTGACCATTTCTGTTCTGGGACTGGTGGGGGGCGGGGTGGGGGATGGGGAGGAAGGCTAAATCAAACACTGTCAAAATATCACATTTGAATAAGGCCATTTCGGGAGTCATGTCTGAACTGTTCCAGTTCCTGGAAGGGCAAATTTTTCTATAAATTTAATATATATATTTTTGCCATTTCCAAGCCACCAGTAGTCTGTCTGAATTACACCCTTTTTGTGTTTGAATCAGTTCTTAAATTAAGGTATATTGCAGGGTAGAGATTTGGGGAACAGGATTATACACGGAAAAATTAGTGCAGCTGATGAAATACCATGAACCAGAGCTATATTCTTATTTCCCAAGATATACCAGAGTTCAGGATAATTGAGTTTTTTTGACATTCGTAGGATCAGTGACGATGATGATGATTATTATTATTTGCACTAAGGATATAGTGCTGACTTAATGGGAATATAAATAAATATGTTAAATATTACTATGACATCCTCAGACATCTTAGTGGGTATCGAGAGGAAAGGATACGGTAAGGTCACTAACCTGCTAGAGGTCTTTCCTCCCAGTGGATTCTAGGAATTGTGCTAATAATGCAATTTGTCCCGGACAAAGTGAGCTGATACCCAAACTGTCTCAATTTAATAAATGAGAAAAATGAAGCCAAAAGATGGATATTCGCAGCTTATCAAGTATTAGGTGTAGGAAAGCCATGATGTAGGCCTCCGATTTTCTGACTTCCATCCTGCAGTTTCCGATTCATTTACTCGTTCACACTCATTCATTCACTTACGTTGTCGTTCAGTCAGCACGTACACTGGACGCAGCAGTAACAGGGGCTGTGAAGGACACCGGAGAGACAGAACACAATGCTCGGAGTCAAAGAGCATTCTCCCGTCGAAGGGACAAAACCAACACAGCAAAAAGCAAAAAAGCAGCAAAACCAAATCCGAATGATTGAAGCGCCTGGTGAGAGGAATGCTCACGGAGTTCAGAGGGTGTCCACTTCGTGTGGGAGCTGGCCTGGCAAAGGTGAAGTTTTGCAAAACTAGCAGAACTTGGTCTCAGAAATAAAGACACGGCTGGATGTTGTTGTTAGTGGAGGTAGGAGGGCGGGGAGTGGGGGTTAGATGTGTCAAAGGGAAAAATTATGAGCAAACCAGTAGGAAGACAGCGATGAACACGCTTTGCTAAGGCACATTGGGAACTGGGTTGACTAATCAACATTTCTTTTGTAAGAGAAGCAGCCAAGAGAAGAGAGAAGGTTAGGAGTGAAACAGCAAACCAAGGAGAAAGGAGCCCGGGTCTGCTGCCTAAGCCCCTGACTATGGACATGCAGAATTCTTGCCTATTGCCTTCGACTGCACACGCGCACTGCAGAAACTGAGGGCAAGACCAACATTCCAGCACATTCTCCATCATCCAGAAGGCATCACCAGCTTCTGAGCATGTCACCTATGCCTTGCCCAGAAAGGCTCCAAGTTTGGCTCCTCTGTGCGTGGTCTTGAGACCCTGAATGATTTGAGCTTTGAATTTGCGTTTTGTAAGCGAAGTTCAATGGCACGATGGGGCAGGTGCGTGAGCAGACGAGATACGTGTCATGGGAGCGTCTGTCCCCTTTCCTTGTCATGCCACCCCCAAGTAGCTCTGGGGGCACAGAATCTGGGACGCCCTCTGTGTGCAGGAGCTCAACAAAACGCAAAACTAGTCCACAGTGAGTGCGCTACCTATACAACTGGACACGTAGTACAGCCCCGAGAGGCCACACCTTCCCCTTGAGGCCGGACCTTACTTAGAACACAGGAAAGAGGTAAAGATATTTTTCGAGCCATGAAATGCCAGGGTACCTTCGTCGGATCTTTTCCTATTTGCTTACCTTTTACTTCCCTGTAGATTAACCAACCACTTATGCTAAAAATGAAGACCTGCAAAGAGAGGGAAGGGCAGGGCAGCGCCAAGTTCCTTTCCTTTTCTGTTCTTCCTTGCTCATCAGCAAGCCAAAGGCATAGAATCTTGATGGGATGTGTGCGTCTCAAAAAGTGAATTAAACCTGCGTGGCTCAGTGGTTGAGCGTCTGCTTTTGGCTCAGGTTGTGATCCCAGGGTCCTGGGATCGAGTCCCACAGGGAGCCTGCTTCTCCCTCCACCTATGTCTCTGCCTCTCTCTCTCTCTCTGTGTCCTCTCATGAATAAATAAATAAATAAATATAAAGAAAAAAAACATTGAATTAGTCATGGGCCATGTTTCCCTTATTCTGATAGGAACAAAATACATATGCATATACAAGCTACAAAATACAGATCGTGGGATTTCAGTGATTCAACATGCAAATTAAGGGCTGTTCTATTTGTATTTGGAACTGGCATGGCACAATGGAAAGATAAATGGCGAAACTCATGCTAATAATTTGAATTTTTAATCTTCCTTCCCTGAGGAAGGCATTGACAGCAAACGGAAAACACTTTTAGTTGAAAGAGAGACTCCAGAAGAAAGGAAAAAGCTTTATGCGCTAGCCAACAGCACGTTTTTCCTTCTTCTTGACCAAAGCGTCCTGTGTTTTCATGTTGCGAGGGGTCCCGTGTAGTAGGTAGCAGGCCCCAGGCCCCAGAGTGAGTCCTCTGTGGGAGATCAGAAGGGCCAAATAGTGTGGATGTCACTCCTGTCATTGACTTCACTGCCACTGTCTGAGGCCAGTCGTGGCTCCTGGTTCATGCGGCTTTCATCACAAGATGAAAATAATGGGAGTTCAAACTAAGTGGAGATCCTTACCTATTTTGAAGGTGATTCAAGGTTTGGGCTTTAATAGTAGTTTTAAATTAATTTTAATTTCTTTCGTTTTAAATTAATTTTAAATTTTTTAATTTTAATTTTCTAATTCTTTAATTTTGACTCTGAGGCAATACATTTGTATATATTTTTTTTACATTTGTATATTTTTTTAATTGAAGTTTGGATTTGTATAATATTTCAAATAGTATATGACTTTTTATATGATATATCTAATTTGCCTACGATAACGTCCACCTTTTCTTTCTTTCTTTTTTTTTTCTGAGAGGGAGGGGCAGAGGGGCAGGGGGAGAGAGAGAGAATCTTTTTCTTTTTTCTTTTTTAAAACTTTTATTTATTTATGATAGTCACACACAGAGAGAGAGAGAGGCAGAGACACAGGCAGAGGGAGAAGCAGGCTCCATGCACTGGAAGCCCGACGTGGGACTCGATCCCGGATCCTCAGGATCGCGCCCTGGGCCAAAGGCAGGCGCCAAACTGCTGTGCCACCCAGGGATCCCGAGAGAGAGAATCTTAAGCAGACTCCACACTCCAGTATGGAGCCCACTCAAGGCTCAATCTCACAACCCTGAGATCATGACCTGAGCTGAAATCAAGAGTCATATATTTAACCAACTGAGCCACCCAGGCGCCCCAACATTCACCTTTTTTGGGGATGCCTCGGTGGCTCAGTGGTTGAGCATCTGCCTTCACCTCAGGTCGTGGTCCCCGGGTCCCGGGATCGAGTCCTGTGTCAGGTTCCCCCCCAGGAAGCCTGCTTCTCCCTCTGCCTATGTCTCTGCCTCTCTCTCTCTGTCTCTCATGAATAAATAAATAAACTCTTAGATAAAAAAAATTCACCTTTTCAAAGTGTACAATTCCATAGTTCTTAGTTTCACGAGGTTGTACAACCATCAACCATCGAATTCCAGAATATTTGCATCACCCCAAAAAGAAACCCGTTACCTATCGGCAGTCACTCCACATTTCTACCACCCCACCCTTGCCCCAAGACCCTGGCAACCACTAATCTGTTTTCCGTCTCTGTGGATTTGCCCATTCTGAATATTTCACCTAAACGGAATCATACAATAAGGCCTTTTGTGTCTGGCCTCTATCACTGAGCATAATGTATAGAGCAGAAGTATATTTGCTGCAGCAGGTATCCGCACTTTAGTCCTTTTTATGGCTGAAAAATATTTTATTATATGGGCATGCCACGTTGCGTTTATTCACCTTTTGAAGTGCAGTAGACCCTTGAACAACGTGAGTTTGAACTGCGCGGGTGCACTTATACATGGATCTATGCCACCAAATACTGTACAGCACTGTACGTATGAATTTCTTGATAACGCTTTCTTTTCTCCAGCTTGCTTTTTGTAAGAATACGGTGTATCATACCCATAATATACAAGGTTGTGTTCAGCAACGGCTATGTTATCAGCAAGGCTTCTGGTCAACAGCAAGCTCTAGTAGTTTAGCTTTGGGGGAGTCAAAAGATCCATTGCAGATTTCCACTGCGGGGAGTCAGGTGGCCTAATCCCCGCTTTACATGAAGAGTAAACTCTTGCTCCATTCTTTCCTTCCCCACCTTCCCACCCACCCCGCCAAAGAAGCCATTGTCTACTCTTCAGTTACTTCTCATGGTAGGCACCTTCCTGTTTCCATATATCATCTCCATACAGCTATTTCTTTATAATGTTGAGATATTTATTATATTCCTACTTTGGAAGATGATCACGGGTCACTTCGACAACTCCCACATACCTACTCTCGCTTCTTCCTCTCTCTTAAGACAATTTCATGGACACTTTTTGGTGAAATCTATCACTGTTGAGTCAAGAATTGTATCATTGTCACTTCTGCTTTCCTGAAGCTTCCTGTGCTGGAGTCCCCCGCAGCCCGGGCCTTGGGCCACTTCTCTCCTCAGTTTGCACTCACTCCCTCTCCCATCCCTATGGCTTTAAAAATTATCCAAACATTGATGACTCCCAAACCCAAATGGCCAGCCTTATCTTCCCTTGAATTCCAGGCTCCTGTCGTCCACTGCTGACTTGACATTTCTACATGGATGTCCAGCAGGCACCATATACTTAACTTGTCCAAAATAGAACCCCTCTCTTCCCCTCCTCTGGAGCCACAACCTTCCCCATTTCAGGAAATGGCACTTCTGTCCTCCCGGTTGGTTAGGCCTAAACCTTAGAATTATCTATTGTCTCTCTCGCTTTTTTTTTTTTTTTTTCCCTTTCATGCCCTATATCCAATCCACGGAAAATGTGGCCAACTCTACTGTCAAAATACATCCAAAATCCAACCACTACTCACCAGCTCTACTCCTACCATCCCAGGTATGGGATACCCATCATATTTCACCTACATTATTACAATTATCTCTTGACTGGCCTTCCTGCTGCTGTCCTTCCCCCACATACCTCATTGTCCAAACTGAAGCTAGAATTGTCCTTTTATCACACTTGTTCTCTGCTCAAATCTCTCCTGTGGTTTCCTATCTCACTCAGATAAAAGGTACTGTAGGATCTGACCATCTTTGACCTCATCTTCTTTCAATCTTCCCCTACTTACCGTGTTCCATCACCAATAGCTTCTTTGCCATACATGGAACCCTCTAAGTTGATTCTAACCTCAGGGCCTTTGCACTTGCTGTTTCCTTACCTGGAATGCTTTGCTCCCATATAGCAGCATGCCTTACTGCTTTACATTTCTCATGCCTTTCCTGCTCAAATATCGCCTTATTGGGAAGGCTATTCCTGATTAGCCTGTATAAAGCAACACCCTGCTGTACCCCTTATCCCTCTATATCCTTTATACTGCTTTATTTTTTCACAGTATTATTGTCACCCAACACCTTATCTATTTGCTAGTGTGTGTTGTCTGCTGTCCTCTCCCATGGAAGGCAAGGATCATCTGTTATATGTACTACTGTATCTCCATTGTACGGAATGTGCCTGAAATACCACCTAATAAATATTTGATGGCTGGAAGAATCAATTTAAAATTGTCAATAAGTGCGTGTATCCAATCTACAGGTTGAATTCAGAAGCAGAATTTCATATTCTGCGTTAAAATTTTTATGTAGTTTCCCTTCATGACTGCCCCCTGGTTGGTATGACTGTGTAGGCCTTGTTCCCTTCCTACTGGACTGAAGCTCCTCAAGGGGGTTTTCAGTGCCTGGCCCAGGGGAGACCCTGAATAAGATGTCCTCGGGACTTGTAACATCTTAGGGGTTTTTAGAACTAATATAACTGCTCACCAAGGTAACGTGTTGCTCATCCCTCAAACATATATTTAGGATCAAAGCCAATACATATAAGACAGAGGATTCTACGACCTCATGCTTCCATTTATTCATCCAAGCATTTGATCTCATATGTATCGAGCACCTTCTCTGTGAAAGCCTCTGGTTCCTAAATACTTTGTGTTCTTGTCTCTAAATTACCTGCCCTCCCCCATGCTGATCCAAAATGTTATTTTTTGTTCTGACCTCAGTGGAGCTTGGAACAGCTGGGTACCAGCATCTGTCTAATCAGCCTTCATCCCTTGGCAACTATTAAGACATGCCAGGATGCTCTCTGCTGATGCCTCTCAGATTTAAAATGGGGACACTGGGTATTCAAAATAGAGGGCCTTGGCGTTTAGAATACCTACCCCTCCTTTCTCTGCCTGAGAGAAATGCCTGGCAGTTGACTTTCAGGGTGCGGCACAGCCAGCCATCCTCTGGAGGGCTAGTGTTTGGTTTGGTGGATTGATTTCATGGACGATGGGCACATTTTCATAAGTCATCACACCAGGAAACACCCACATTGTGTGGGAGTGTGATAAAAGAGGGGTAGGTAATATTTTATGTACGGAACTTGAATTCTACTCAGCCAGTCTGGGGTCATTTAAATGAGGCCAACCGGGAAACAAAGCCCCCACCTCATATAGGGGGGCTTTTTTGTAGTCTGGTCCTTGGACAGTCTCTACAAAGTCCCTGGGCTCAAAGTCACTGGGCTTGCACTACATCCTTCCATATTCTTTGCTTTAGTTGGAATGAAAAGGTGTCCTTGGAGTGTTTCCTGAAACTCCATTGTGTTATGTAAATAAACCTGCTTAATAACGAAGTCTCCTGGGGGCCTTTTACTGGAGGGTCTTGTTTTTTAGGTCAGAGGTCAAGAAAGAAGGGCGATTACTCATCAATATTGTTTTGCAACAATCCCTCATTGTTTTCTCGTTAGCATCATTTTTATCTCCAAGAAGTAGAGCGTTGTCAGTGGAGAGGCATGTTTTACTTCAAGAAACAAGAGGCAGAAAGAAAGGAAGAAAGAAAGAAAGAGAGAGAGAGAGAGAGAGAGAGAGAGAGAAAGAAAGAAAGAAAGAAAGAAAGAAAGAAAGAAAGAAAGAAAGAAAGAAACAAGAGGCAAAAATTTTTCTTTAAACAAACAAAACTGAACCCAATTCTTTTATCCCAAGAGGGGAGTCCTTGAAGTTGCAAACTCTCCTATTGTATTTAAAACGATTCAGTTTGCACAAATGGGTATGCTTTCTCTCTCTCTCTCTCTCTCTCTTTCTCTCATACAATTTGATTTACAACCAAGTTTTTGCGTTTATTTTAATTTTTTTACTTTGGTTGCCACCGATTCCTTGCTATTGTGTAAAGGAAACTCTAGCCACCCTTTTGCACATGGGACATTAGTAGGGGAAATGGGCTCATCTGCCCGGAATGGTGAACAGGGATTGCAGGATATAAAACTGATTTGACCTGATTCCTATCGGGTGCATTTGCCTGTGAAGTGATCCATTCAGCTGTAATGAGGTGTGGTTGTTGCCTGGGGCCAGGTTGTTGGGAGCCCGCCCCGGAGTCCTCCGCACCCACCCGCAGGTGGGGGGCTGGGGGTGGGGCCGGTTTCTGGTACAGCTCCTGGGTGAGACTAGGGCTTCTTTTGTTTTCCTCTGGGAGTTTGGCTCCAGCCTCCAGAAACTTGCTTGTGGCTGGTTCTCCTGCCAGGTGACTCTGTCCTTCAGAAGGTGTGCGCTGTGAACACAGGGACAGTGCAGTTAGTAATATTTAGGAGAATCTGCATTTTTTTTTTTTAGATATGCACAGCCTTTTGCCAAAGATCCTTCTTTCCCCTTGACCTCAACCATGGAAGTTACTCTCTTTGGCTCTCTTTCAGGTATTTTCCAAATCCTGAGTTCATTAGGCTAACTTCCCAGCTTTTACCCTGTTCCTAACTTACCCATAAGCCCCAGGCGGGAGCGGTCCACCCACCTGGTGGTGAGCTCAGTTTCCACTTGAGCCACACTTCCTCTTAGCAAGGATGGAGGATGTGAGCAGGTTTGGGAATCTTGGGGATCGAGGCCCTTAAAGCACTTGTACAGTCAGATCACCCAGCTAAACAAGCAGTGTTTGTTTTTGATGGGGATAAATTATCAAGGATCGATTGGAAAGCAAATTTTAGGGACATGACTGCAAATTCCTTTCATGATTCTATCATCAACTCCTTCTGTGACCTCGAGTTTCCAAGACTTATCACAAATACAGAGATATAACTGCAGATAACTTCCAGGGCTATTTTGAATTATGCACTTTAACTGGTTAAGTAAATAATGCAGCGATTACAGATCACTCTGTAAATGCAAAGCTCTCTCTATGTATAGAGTATGCATGACTTACCAAATGACTGGACTTAAAACAATGGAGAGAAGTCCATTTTGTTCTATAATAATATATAAAACATATAATATATATAGTAAGATATGTAATAAATACCACAGCATAGGATAAGAGCTGACACGTATTAAGCCTTTACGTACCAGGTGCTGAGCTTAGATTATCTCATTTCATTTCCCTGACATCCCTTGCTGGTCAATACTTTCATTTCCCCCATTTTAGAGATGAGGACACTAAGGCATAAAGAAATTAAATAATTTCCCAAGTCTTACAGGCCGAGAAAGCCAGAACCAAGGTCTGGACCTCGACTCTTCACCTCTTGCCTACTCTGCTGTAATGCCCACCCCCATCTGGAAGTCTCTCAAACCACTGCAGGGAAGTTTGGTAATTCTGTTTCATTAAAATCTTCCATGCGTTGGATGAAATAATAATGAACAATGAACACTTGTTGAACAATTGCTTTGGACAATTACCCATAACCAACTGAATTCTCAATCAACCCTAGAAGCTGGTACTTATGTTAGTCCCAGTTTGTGGACGAAACACAGAGGATGTTAAGAAGCTTATCCATGGTCATGCAGTTAGCAAGTGGCAGAGGCTGGCTTTGAACCCTGGGCAGTCTGAATCCAGAGTTCTTAATCCTTAAATTCTTCAAAGCCCATTAAGACTCTAACGTGCCTGCCCTTCTCGATAGGAGTCTGGACTATAATCATGGAAGCTTCGGGAACAAGTGGATAGCAGCCATTAAGGTGTTAGGAATTGGAGGCAGGAAGTCTCCACAAGCTTGGGTTTTTACTCAGGAGCCCTAGGACACCTGAATCCAGAGGTGCTGGTGAGCCTCGCAGGAGATAAAAGCATTTGGCAAGACAGTGGTGTTGGGTCAGCTCCAGGGCAAGTGAGAGCTGGTGTGGGGGACAGATGGGGTGTGGAGGGGCCCTGGAGGAGTCATCTGTAGAAGGAGGTGGGAATGTGGTTTCTGAAATATATATAAATTGGCATGAATTTGGAGAGGACATTGGAAAAGGAGGAGAAGTTACTATTTGATCAATGTTAAAACACGAGTCTGAGAGTTAGGGCAGCATGTAAAGAAAGCCCCAGTGCCAGGGCTTGGAATCGAACAGGTGTGGGTTTGCATCCTGCTGCTGCCACTTCTTAGCAGACCCTGAGTAAGTGCCTTAATTTTCTCCTTGACAAAACTGGGATCTTACTGACACTGAGCAGAGACTCAATAAATGTGACTTTCCCTTCCAGCGGACCAGGATTGCTTCTCTTCCCAGCCTCACCCCCAAACCCGAGAAAGTCAATACTCAATTAACGCTTAGCCGTGATGAAAAGCTCTGATCTTAAAGAGGGATGAAGACGTCATATCTGCCCTGTTTTTCCTTTCAACTTGCTTTAGGCTACTCAGAGAGCTCGACCCCGATCGCAGATGAAGGGATGGGAAGGCAGTGAAAAGCAGCAAACCAAGCACCTGTGATCAGAGGAGACCAGCTGGCTCTCAAAAGTAAATACAGCAGGGCTCCGCTGGAAAAGACATAATAGGAGTGTCCTGTCCCCAGTCCTGGGTCCTCACCTCCACCCTGGGTAGGGGTGGTATATGATTCCCTGATCCACTTCACTGGACAGAGGGCTAGACATATGATGTCCACTACTGTGCCCAGCACAGTGTAAGGGCATGGGTGGTGCTCATTCCCTCCCCCTTCTCGGGACACCAATAGCAGGCATTAGTGGGGCAAGTGTTCAGAGAGGGGTTTGGAGAGGGCACTGGGACACTTGGCTGGCCTCACATGTTGAATTCCATTCCTGGAAAAGCAGATTTAAAAAAAAAAAAAAGATTTTATTTATTTATTCATGAGAGACAGAGAGAGAGAGAGGCAGAGACACAGGCAGAAGGAGAAGCAGACTCCATGCAGGGAGTCTGATACGAGACTTGATCCCCAGACTCCAGGATCATGCCCTGGGCCAAAGGCAGGTGCTAAACTGCTGAGCCACCCAGGGACCCCCATGGAAAGCAGATTTTGAGATTTGTATGCAGGAAATGCATTGGGAAGTGGTCTTAGGATCAACACGTATGAAAGGATGGGGGTGGGGAGCAGCATGGGGAGGAGGTAGACTGTGACAGAAGATACAGCAAAGACTTCAACTTACATAGTGGGGAACTCAGGCTTGACTCAAGGGTAGGACAAGGGACTGAGCTTTCCCATCTCTACATCTAGTCATTGTATGTGGGTTGCCCAGGGAGGGGCACCATGTTAACCAAGGTGACTTTCTCCCACCAAGGGCAACCCTGGAGAGGGATCCATAGCAACCAAGCTGTCTGTCCTGGAACTGGGAGGGTGAATCTTCTTCCTGCAGGGGGATCTGGGCAGTGCATCATCCCACCCAGCACAGCATCCAACCCTCTTGCCTTATGGAGTGAAGACCAGAGACAACACAGATGATGAATCCTCACGAGGTGTGTGGCTCACAGGCTCCGAGGCTGAGAGCGTGTGGTCCCAAGCAGGTCACCCGGATTCCCAGTCTCAGCTCTGTTCCTTCCTGTGTGTGGTTTGGACCTGTTACTCAACCTCTCTGTGTCTCCACATCTTCATCTCTCCACTGGGGGGGATGGTACTGACCTCTGAGAATTGGGGCAAGGCTGAAGCAGATAGTCCATATGCACTGGGGGGTCCCCTAGATGTCAGATTTGGGGGCGATTACTATTCTAACAGGATCTCTTTCCTACTTTATCCCTATGACTCAATCCCACCTGTATAAGGTGTGAGCTGAAAAGGAGAAGGATGACTCCTACAAGGACACTTATCATGACTTTAAGATACCTACCAGGAAAACCAGCAGGGGGGCAGGGATTGGGGGGCTAGAGGTGGCCAGGAGGGGCAGTAAAGGCAGACACCCGCAGCCCTCTTCTTGAGTGAGACTGTGTGCCACCAACCAGCTGGTTGGCTCTGCAGGGCCATTTTTAAGATCTAAAGGAGGTAGTT
This sequence comes from Canis lupus dingo, assembly GCF_003254725.2. Taxonomy (NCBI): domain Eukaryota; kingdom Metazoa; phylum Chordata; class Mammalia; order Carnivora; family Canidae; genus Canis; species Canis lupus. The sequence continues at coordinate 47,494,447 of NC_064255.1, forward strand.
GGGGTCAAGCCCTTGGGATGCTGCCCAACACCCTAGGGGCCATGGAGTTTGCCGTTCTCAACCTTAAGCTGTGGCCTATTCACAGAGGCAACACCGAGGGAAGAAGGCCCTGATTCAGACCTTGCAGATTTCCCACGATGTTTAAAACCCCAGGGGACAGACAGAATTTCTGAAGTTGACTTCAAACTCTGTTTCTTTTTTTTTTTTTTTTTTTTTCAAACTCTGTTTTGTCAGTTAGTAGGTTAGCCCTGGATTCTCTAGGTTGAATGTTGAATCCTTCACAGGTGTTACCAGGGTGGTCAGAGAGGCTGGCAGTGTTTTTCTTTACTCTGAGGTGAGACTGGCTGAAGAAAAGAGGTGGAGGACAAATGACTCCAGAGATCAGCTAAAGGAAGTGGTGTTCCTTGAGAATCCTGTGCCCCCCCTCACCCACTGCCCCCCGCAAAGTAACATAAAGTATGTAGGTAGGGCAGGCTGTATTCTTTAGGCATCTGTAAACTTTTCTTAATTCTCATCTCACCTGGAGAGTTCACACTTGAGGAACTTCAAACACTCCAACTCTAATCAATCTGCTATGTTCTCTTGGATTTAGATATTCCCCAGGTTTCTTTTTCCCCAGCTGAAACCCATGCTGGAGGGGACACCTGGGTGGCTCAGTGGTTGAGTGCCTGCCTTTGGTCCAGGGTGTGATGCTGGAGTCCCAGGATCAAGTCCCACATCGGGCTCCCTGCATGGAACCTGTTTCTCCCTCTGCCTGTGTCTTTGCCTCTCTCTCTCTCTCTCTCTCTCTCTGTGTGTGTGTGTCTCTCATGAATAAATAAATAAAATTAAAAAAAAAACAAAAAAACAAAGAAAGAGAAGAAACCCATGCTCAGAAGGGGTGCAGAAGATGGGAATGATGAGAATGAAGTAAGGGGCTCAGAGGCAGGGAGAATGAGTTTAAGGGAACATTCCCCTTGCAGAGGGCCTGGGTCCCAGGCTGAGAACTCCTGCTAACTCCCCCCGCCCCCAAGCTCTCTCCTTGCCCCTTCCTTGCATCGAGTTGAAAAAAAAACATCAAGAATTTACTCTGATTTACCTTTCCAAATGTCCATGATTTTCAAGCCCACCTCGTGGGGAACACTGCCCCACTCACTGGGTCCAGGCTGGCGTCACTGAGGTTCACTGAGTTCCTAGCACCTGCAGTAAAAAAATAAGTCATGGAATCCCAAGTCCCAGACCCTGTCAGTTCGATGGACTCATTTAAACTTTCTCCAAGACTAACTCCCCATTCGTTTTATTTGAAGAGTCACAGTAAAGTCTCTTCTGCAATCATCATGTCAGTTTTCTTTCTTTCTTTCTTTCTTTCTTTCTTTCTTTCTTTCTTTCTTTCTTTCTTTCTTTTTTTTTAACAAGTAAGCAATAAAACACATACACTATTTTGATAAGAGGGGCAGCCGTGCTGTTTGTTATCTTTCAGAATGCAAAGAACTGATGACCCAACTTCTTGGCACTAAGGGAGATATTTACATGGGATCATAGCCTTGATTTTTATCTTTGTGGACTTAAAGTCCATGAAAGTCAGTTCACAGAGATGTCATTACTAGGCCAGAATGGACTGTCCATTTCCTGCCCTGGCTTTTTTGTAACAGAAAGCATAGTTGACTTTAACCTTGTGTTTTTATTCCTCAGGAAAAAAAAAAAAAAAAAAGAATAGGCAAACAGAGAGACTCATGGGACCTAAGGGGAAACCCCCAAAATAAAATGTATCTGAAATCTGTGTCCTTCTTCCTGTCTCCAAAGCCACACTGTCTTGGGGCACCCAACCATTATCTTGAGACTACTACTTATCATGGCCTCCTAATTGATCTCCATGTGTCAGTGCTTGCCCGACCCCTGTGTGTTTTTTGCACACACAATGGCCCTGGTGATTTTCAAAAAGTGTACATCAGACTATGTCACTCCCCCCACTGAAACTGTGTAGTAATTTTCCCCACTCTTAGAGCAAACCTCAAGATTTTCCTGAGCATACATGGCCCTGCTTGTCCCTCCTACATGCTCAACCCACCGTCTTCTAGCCTCACTAGCCTTCAATTCTTTAAATAAGCTCCTGCAAACCTCAGGACCTTTGCATATGCTCTTTCCTCTGTTTAGAAACACTTTATTCTGATAGGGGGTTTTAAACTGGCTGCTTCTTCCATGACGTAGTTTGCTTTTAGAGTTTTAATTTAACTCTATATGGCATGCTAAATTATCTGGTAAAATCACCTAGTTCTAGGTTTCTTTGAGGCTGTCTCCATCCTCTGCTTTCTCACATTTCATTGTCTTGTCCTTTACGAATCCCACGAAGATGAATGTATGCTGGAATGTAAGCTTCATTTTGTCTGTTTTGTTCCTGCTGCATGTCGAATAGGGATTGGCACATAGTAGTCATTATATATGTACTGCTGTTACAGAAGAGCCATCCAGGTTCAAATTTCTGAACTGATTTAGCACTGAGACTATAAATCCACAGAGCACTGGTTCTTATAATAGAGAATTTGCAAACTGACTAGAGGTATCTTACAGAAGTGTACTATTTGACTTGGATAGTATTTTAAATGGTTTTAAATTAATTGCCTATATTTTAAAATTGGGATTTCAGGGGCATCTGGGTGGCTCAGTCAGTTAAGCATCTGCTTTCAGCTCAGGTCATGATCCCAGGGTCCTTGAGATCGAGCCCTGTGTCAGGGTCCCTGCTCAGGGGAGAGCCTACTTCTCCCTCTCCCCACTACCTGTGCTGTCTTTCTCTCACTATCTCTCTCCCTCTCAAATAAATAAATAAAATCTAAAAAAAAATTTGGAATTTCATATAAATATTTTGACGTCAACTTTTCTTGGAAAGCCAGAACATCTAGCCACACAGGTTCCTCTTTGCCACATGGTCCAATGGGCTGAAGCTGGGTAGTGGCCGCCCCTTTTGGAGGCTCACATCCTCTCTGTTTGCTTTTCCTAATAGTTTGTGTTGATGCAAGAATTCTGCCCCAGTACAATTATCCTGAAAATAATAGTGGGGGATTTTTAAAGTAGGTAAATACAGAGTTTCATCAGAAGACCCACCAGAAATGGAGAACCATCTGAGGGAATATTTGTGCAAGATTGAGATGGAGTTAGGCCTGATTAGTCCTTCAGAGATTTGCTCAAAGCTCTCTGCAAGTGGTGCAGTAGGTAATGGCTGGAATAGAAATTATTTACCCTTGAGATCTTCTATGTTGTTAAATTCTGGGCATGGAATAAGAAGCTAAACTGATTTCTTCATCTTAGGACCAAGGTAACTGAGCTCATAAAAGTTACTCAAGGACACCATGCCTCCAACTTCTAAAGAAAGGAGGAAACAAATATAGGCATTATTTAAATCTGTTCCTGGGCCCCATGTATTGAAAATTGGCAAAAAAACAAAAACAAAAAACAAAACTAGTGTCTGGACAAACAAGTCAAAGTGCATATTTTATCAATTGATGATGAGTTAGCAGCAGCAGAGCATTGACATCATATCCTCACCAATGAAACCCAAGCTTTCATCTGGGCATTTGAAAACAAGTTAAGCCCCCAAACAATATAAGCAACTGTTTGAACTTGATATAAAGAGGTTCAAGTTACATTTCATCAGGAAACACTTTGGCCATGTCGGCAATAGGGGTCAAAACAATAAATGATTTATGAGACCTGGGAAGGAGTTATTGGCCTAAGTCAATCTGGGCTGATTTCAAAATGATAATTAGGTTTATTATAAGCATTTTCCCTTGAATTTTATTTTTTACCTCTATTCCTTTATTGTTTTGGTCACTATAGGGAAAAAAAATAGGCCTGATGAGGGCAAAAACATCCAAGTACTGTACAGTTAGATTTAGTCTAGCAATTAGATAGATTTTTACAAGTGCTACTAATTGTCCCTTAAAATAAACTGGAATGCTATGAAAATGGATGTTGCAGTCTAAAATTACTCATCTATTTTGAAATTTAATTCACAGCTTCCACTTAAATGTTTACAGATTATAGTTTAAAAAAAAGAACTATTAAAATTATAAAATGTTTAAGTATAATTTATGAGGAATCTATCATTCATGATTTAATTTCATAGTTCACTGCAGCTGTTCAGGTTCACGCTGGAATAAAAATATCTTGCACCCAGCAGTACTATTGAAAATCAAAAGTTTTACCACAACAGGATTAGATTTTCTTTTCTTTTTTCTTTTCTTTTCTTTTTTTTTCCCCCTAAAAGTGTGAGATGTAAGAATTTGGAAAGACATTGGAAACAAATTCTAAAACATGGAAAAAATTAATGTGCAGTCACTCACTGGAAGAGTCACATCGCTCTACGTTCACAGGGTTGGATTGGGATTTATGTGGAATTCGGGGTCTGGTCCACATTTATTCCTCACCTAGAGTGGTCGAGCTTTAGACTCACTGAGAATCGTTGATGGAGCTTATGAAAAACATACATGTCCCTAGAGCTTCAGATTGCTCTGTTCTAGGAGCCTGGAAATCTATCATTCTGAAGATTCTTCAGGTCTACCTGATGGTCAGCCACATTAGGGAAGGGCTGGTCTAGTTCCAGGGGATTCGAGAGACAATAGAGGGACCTGGAATGCATCTGTCATCCAACCGTCCTTCAAACTCCAGTGAGTTCTGAACCCTGTTTTGAACTAGGCAAGAACCCTCCAGGCTGATTTGATCCTGACATCCCAATTGTCTCAGATTCTAATGACTGATCAGAGGTGAATGATTCTAAGGGGATTGGCAATCAGAGAACTGGGGTTCTAGCCATCTTTTTTGCTCCCACCCAGCTGTGTGAATTTTCTCTCTCTCTCCTGCAGCATTACCATATGTAAGATGAAGGAGATAGGCTAAGATTTCCCTAAAATGAGAATTGCAACCCTGGGGCTTCGAGCCACTTCCAGGCTATAGATTGACTTTACTTGGACCTACGTGACGTTTGAAAATAAATTTCAGTTAGTTTCCCCACAGGGAGATTTCCCACCAAACTTAGATTTTTAGCCTCTCTTGGAAAATTGGAAATTCTGGGCAATAATGGGACGCTCCTTCTTACCTAGTCAATGTCACCTGGGAAAAGAAGAGTTTGCTCCTTTTAAAAAGGCCACAAGCTCTTATATTCTAATAGTAGCCATGCTTTCCGTCCACCAGCCTACTCACATGTGGATGTTTCTGCTTGGTGCCTAGAAGTGGTCCAGCAGTTGGCTCTTGCTTGCCCCCAGGGTCATTTTCAATACTAGCATCCTTTGAGTCTCTAGATTACATTCTAGGGGTAGATCTTTTAACCAGATCTGTGCCTGCTTGTTCTTCCTTAATTTTTGAGTCAGGAAAGCAATTTCTGCTATTCCATTTTCAGGGCACAGGGAGTCTTTAAGAAAGAAGCAAGGAAGTAGGAGCCTGAAGGAATGTGGTGACTGCTTCTCCAGAAAGGACCCAAAGAACTAAAATTTCTATGTTTACAAATTCCTAAGTACAATACACCCAAATGGGCCTTAATTTAGGCCAAATGTTTGTATCACTGGTTATGTGCAGTGCCAGCAAGGGTAAAGACATTGCTAAATTGCCAGGTCTTTGCAAATTATAATGAAAATTGTATGGCATGGAGTCCAAAATCCTTGTATCAATATAATAATTACTGTATGACTAGAATTACTGCAAGGAAGTGGCTTTTCTGGGAAAACACAAGTGGGGAAAATTCTTTCAAGTTTTGCAGAAGCATCTTCAGCCTCAAGGTGGGCAGTTGGGGTGGGGGTGGGGGTCTCAGGAGAGGCATTTGAACTGATATAAACCTGATTGGAATTTCTCCGATCTCACGGTTATTGGGGGGATTGACCGACTCGGGATATAGTTTTCTCACCACTTCCACCTAAATTATTTCAAAATATACCAAATGTAAAGAGTGGCAAGTATTGATATTATTCTCAGCTTGCCAAGACCAATTAGTGCTAAAAGCATATTCCCTATGGTCACTTAATTCAAATCAAACATTTCTTACCCCCTAATTATGCGCATGATTCTAGGTTACAGAAGATGAATCATTTTTGACCCCAGAAGTCATGGTATGTTACAGATATCTATGTGAGAGAGAAAAATATCTATTGGCTGTTCTAAAGGATTCATTTGTTGAGAAATGAGCAACATGCTATGGGAAAGGAAGGAGGATATCATTTAGGTTGGGCCTAGAAAGATGGGTTGGGCTGCGTGGTAGGATGACAAGGAGCATTTAGGTACAAAGGGCCTGCCAATAGGAACACATGTTTGGAGAATCCTGAGTGGCCTGCTTTGATTGGAATGGAAGCTTCCTGAGTGATGAGAGAAATAAAAGGAAGGAGAATTGGCCAGAAATAAGGCTAGAAAGCTCTATACCAGCCGAATTGAGAAGGCCATGTTAAGGCTTTGGAATATTATTTTTAGGTAATGGTGAAAGCTTTCTGAGGTAGTCATGGGAGTGATCATATTTCCATTTTCTTTCTTTAAAAAATATTTTATTATTAAAAAAATAAAAAATAAAAAATATTTTATTTATTTATTTGAAAGAGAGAGAGAGAGAGAGCACACTAGCAGGGGTTACTGCTGAAGGAGAGGGAGAAGCAGACTCCCCGTTGAGCAACGAGCCTGATGCAAGACTGGATCCCAGGACCCTGGGATCATGACCTGAGCTGAAGGCAGATGCTTAACCCACTGAGCCACCCAGGCACCCCTTCATTTTTGAAAAATAACTCTCTGTGCAGTGTGCAGCATGGGTTGGAGAGGTGGGGGTGTGGGACGGCAAGAGTCAAAGTTATTTTGAGGGTTCTAAGTTAGGTTGATTTCTATCTTCTGCCTCAAATCTAAAACATAAAAAAATACCTATTAATTTATACTTGGTTCTGTGGTGTGGTTTAACGTTAATGTAATGTTATACTTGAGTCACTGTGCTCCTAGCAAATGGAATTATTTCATTAAAGCATATACATATTATTTTGTTCCAATCTGCTCTTTCATTAAAAAGTAGTGTAAGTGGAAAAATAGCTACATTTATTTAAAGATACCCCTCCTTCACTTGATGAGATGTTATAATATATATAAAATATATATAAAATTTATATGTATATAAAAAATATATAAGTAAATATATTTATATATATAAATTTATATATATAATTTATATATATAAAATATAACTGGGTATTATAGGATATGTTGATATATATACATATAAATAAATATATATATAAATTTATTTAAAGATACCCCCTCCTTCACTTGATGAGATGTTATAATATATATAAAATATATATAAAATTTATATGTATATAAAAAATATATAAGTAAATATATTTATATATATAAATTTATATATATAATTTATATATATAAAATATAACTGGGTATTATAGGATATGTTGATATATATACATATAAATAAATATATATATAAATTTATTTAAAGATACCCCCTCCTTCACTTGATGAGATGTTATAATATATATAAAATATATATAAAATTTATATGTATATAAAAAATATATAAGTAAATATATTTATATATATAAATTTATATATATAATTTATATATATAAAATATAACGGTATTATAGGATATGTTGATATATATACATATAAATAAATATATATATAAATTTATTTAAAGATACCTCCTCCTTCACTTGATGGGATGTTATACTACACATATATAACTGGGTGTTATAGGATATGTTGACAAATTGAATTTAAATTAAAGAAAAAGGAAAAGAAAAAAAAGATAACCCCCTCCTCGTCATGACTTTTCTAGGCTTTTTACCTCCTTTCCCCTCTTTTCCCCTTCACTGCATTCTGAGTAGTGATGGTATCTCTAGAGCAGTAATGCGAAGCCTGCCATTGAAGCAGGGATGGGCAGGCATTGAAGCAAGGAGGGTTTCAGATATGGTTTGGGGGTCTGAAGGACCCTCAATGTCCCTGTTCTTTTTTACAACAGAGAGCTGAACGGGGTTGTAAGAGCTGAAAGGGTTGTAAGATGTATGAGATGGAAACTATCCAATCAAATGTAGTAACAAGCCAATAAACAAGAAATCTGATTATGACAAGAAGTAGTAATGAAAAAGAAGCATAGCCCACTGAGAAGGGGAAAAACAGGACACACATACTAATATTTTTAATGTTTTATATTGGTCCATTGTATATGGAACTCGTTCAGGCTCACGGAAAATGGATGATTTTCAGTGGAGTCTACCAATGACAGGCCTTTGGGGGTTTTGAAGAGAAAAGGGACGCTTCATGTATAAAATACAATTACAACCATGTGAAATATCTTATTGCCGGGTCTGGGTTATTGCCGTGCACTGGTCGAGACGTACTTTAATGTTTAATTCTTATAAAATATGGAAAATGACAGCTGATAAGGAATGTAAGGCTGTTTCATGACTTTCACATAACTTGGGGCACATTTTGCCCACTGATACGCATAGCTGAAGAGAAATTCCATGGAATGGGGAAAGGCTGGATTTCATATTTTGTTACTCTGCTAACACTTCTCTTATTTCAGAGAACTATTTGCAAATTGCTTTCTTACTAAATAGCATTGTTACTAATCATAACTCGTTATCTTAATAAAAACAAAACAATCTCAGACCGTTTTAGTTGAAAGATGACAAAGGGCAGTGAGTACACTCCCAGAGTTCACATTTTGGGCAAAGAGGAGAGGTGGAGCCTCGAGGTTCCTGAAGAGTGCCAGCGATGGACAGTAGGTCCCTGGGTCAGTGATTCTCTGTTATGCAACCACAGAGTCCACAGCTAAGCCAAGATCATCTGTTTCCGGCCATGCCCAGTATCAAGGTGAAGTCCTCCAGAGTCAGACAGGCTCGGACTAAGCAGTTGCTCGGCGGCTCACAAGCTATGTGGCTAGAAAGAGCTACTCTAACTCTAACCCAGCTCATGCCTCAGTTTCCTTATCTGTACAATGGAGACAATACTCTCTTGGGGCTGTTTTCAGTATTGAATGAGCTAATTCATCTAAAGCAGCTTATTAATAGTTTATTAACCTTGGCACTCTCTCGATATTTTGAGCTGGATCATTTTTTGTCGTGGGAGGGTAGCCCTGTGCCCTGTAGGAGGTTTAGCAGCCTCCCCACTACCCCTGACCTCCATCCAACCAAATGCCAGTATCATCTCTCTGTGCTCCCCTCTTCCTCGGTGGTGACAATTACTGTCTCTAGGCATCGCCAAAAGTCCCCAGTTGGGCAAATCCACTGCCCCCCTCCCCCAACCAATGATCTTGGGAAACTACTTGACACATAGCAATGTGTTCAAAAGACATTCTCTATTGTTATTATTATTATCATTTTGTATTGCTTTTAAAAAGGAGCGGTCACTTCGGTCTACAACATCTCTTTGTTTCTTTCCTTGGCCTCCATGAGAACGTGCAGAATAAAAAAAAAATGTTCAAATGCAAGGAGTAGGAAAGGATGGTCACAAACTATATAATCAGCTCCTGACAGTTTTGTTAAATGTAGTGATTTTCTTTTTTTTCTGCCACTAAGGAGAAGAAGGTGACCGAACCCTGGGATCTTCCCTGATATTTTCCAGATTTGACCGGCTGCCTGAGTAAGAGAGTGTTGTCACTTTCCCAAGGCCTGCTGTATGAGACAAGGGAAAAAGATAATATGGTTAAGTCACTTGCCTGCGATTACACGAGTTGCTCTGCTGCTGTCCTCGAATGTCATTTCCATGCATTTCTTCACCTCTCGCCTCCCAGCATCGCTATTACTTAACCCACTGACCCAGAGAGCTGCTTATTAACATTTAATACATGTTGAAGTGTTAGTGGGCTTTGAACGAAACATGAAGAAGTTTCTGACTTGCTTTTAGCTCTTTGCCCTTGTACCATTACATGAGTAATTCTTTAAAGCTCCACTCTGCCATTTTTATAACCGTGGCATGTATTTTTCTCTGAGATGAAAATGAACGATTTATGAAAAGAGTGTGTCCCTCTGATGCATGCAAGCTTTCATCCATTGAACGGATTTTTTTAAATTTTATTTATTTATTTCAGAGGGAGAGACAACAAGTTGGGGGGTGGGAGGAGCAGAGGGAGAAGGAGAAGCAGACTCTCCACTGAGCTCCATCCCAGGACCCCAGGATCATGACCTGAGCTCAAGGCAGCCGCTGAACCCACTGAGCCACCCAGGCACCCCCCCCCCCCATTGAACAAATGTGGGTGAGCCCCTGTTGTGCTGGATACTGCATGCTAGGGAGGCTCAGGGGTGGAGTTGGTGTTAGTTTTCTAGTTGCTGACAGGTGGAGAAGGGAGAGAAGGGGGCACTGGGAGACACAGGCTGGTAAAGGGGTGAGAAGCGCAGAATCACAGATGTGCCACCAATTAAAACACATGGCAGGGGGGCCCCCGACTCAGCCCTCTCAGGAGTGAGAAATGTTGCCTTCCTTTAAAGACAAAAGAAAAGAAAACCATCCCCATTACCCTCTCCTCCTCAATAAAGTCATGCCGAGGAGAAAAATACAAAATTCAGTCAAGGCGCAGAAACTGGAAGTTTGTGCCATCCAAAGTGTGTGGCCCAAGTCTGTGCAAAATGCAAAAACACTTGAGACTAGGAATGTTTAATTTGACACAAATATTTATTAATTCCCTGGTTCGCTGCAGAAAATATTTGACGTGGCTCCATTTGGCCAAAGAAATCCCAACTTATTCTTTCATTTTTAAATTATAAAAGTCATGCATGAACATCCTTGAAGAAGAGTTCCAACAGCACAGCAAGGAAAGGGGGGATGGAGTGAACTTCCTTCCCTACTTGCCCTTCCTCCTTCCCACATGGGCCCTTCTGGCCAGAGGCGACGGCCCCTCGATGGTTTGGAGTGTAGCCTTGCAGAGAATGGGTTAGATATTAGGTGGAACCAGGTAAAACTGCGGGCTTTGTGGTTCAAAAAGGGCACAACCTGCAGCACCTTTGTATGGTTCCACCTACTATGTAACGTGCTCTGGGTCATCCTGCACATGTCATCCTGCCACCTCCTCGTTTTCTCTAGCAAGCCATCCTGAAACTCGATGTGAACACAGAGATCGCCTTTATTTTGGGGGGTTGCATGACATTTCTAGAAGAGCTGTTAAGAAAATAATCTTGGGAAGATAAATGAATGCTGCCGAGAGATGCAGAGAGGCTGCAGAAGGCACAACTGCTGGAAAAAAGGATGCATAACATGCTCCCACTTGGAAAATAAACTGGTCACCGCAGGTCATGCCCAGAAGGCCCCGTTCTTCCCAAGGGGGCAGGCCCTACAGGGTGAAGAGGGTGGCAGGGTGGCAAAGGAGGCCCGCCCCCAGCCCTTTCCCTGCGGTGGGGACTCCTGCGGCCTGGTGTGACTCACCTCCCCGCCACCCAGCTTCCACTGCTCTGGGCTGGGCTCCAGGCTGTCTGGGAGAGACGCTGGCTGGCTCCGAGACGCAAAGTCCACAGTCTGCAACCAGACTAAGTTTTTGTGTTAACAATAAATGTTAACTTCGTTTCTGATGACTGCTGGAGTCGGAGGGTAGTACCTGATTCTCCCAGATTGTTGTTTAGTATAAATTTTCATAATTGCTATCTTTCATAATAATGCCCTCAGAGGGCAGTTGGAGGGGAAGCAGCATTGGATTTATGGTCAGAAAAACCTGCCTTTGAACGTCTGCCCTATGGTTTATGAAAACTGATAGACTTCGACTAAACCACTTCTCCTCGGTGGACCACAATTCCTTTGAATAGCTGTAAAACTAAAATAGTGGAAAATACCTTGTCATTTATTGGGTGCTTCCTATATGCCGGGTGCTGCTTTTCGCACTTGACGTGTATTAACTCACGCAATTGTCATGGCAGCCCTATGAAGTGACCCTCTTCTTATCCCATTGTATAGTAAGGAAATAGGTGCAGAGGTTAAATGACTGGTCCAAGGTCACACAGCTAGGGAGTAAGAGGAGTGGAAGCAAGAGGTTCAACGTGTGAAGGTTAAAGAAGAATGAGTGTTCTGGGCAGCTCTGCTTGGCCTTCATGGCAAGAATTTGGTGATTTTTTTTTTCTCTCAGACTTATTGCCCCCAAATTAGATAATCATGAAAATTTTGGAGCTGGACAGACCCTCAGAAACTGTCAAGGGTACACTTTTCCTTTCAAAAGAGGAAGACATAAGTCCACGCATCCACGGGAGTTGGGCAAAGTTAGAGCTGATGAGCATGGGGGGCATAGATTTTGCCTCCTGCCTTCAGTCTTTTGCATGGTTTTCCCATTGGGTTAAATACTGCAAGCAATTTTAAAAAAACTGTCTATCTTGGAGAAAGTTAAATTTCAACAATAGTATAGGAGAGCTCTGTGTCTCACCGCTCGGCTTCCCCGGCCATCACCCACTCGGCCAATCTAGCTTTATCTATATTCCTGCCCACTCCCCACCTTCCAACCCCTGCTGGAGAATTTTGAAGGGAATCTCAAGCATCATACATTTCAGTATAAATCTAAACACTAAGGACACTCTCTCTTTTTTTTTTTTTTAAATATCAGCACAATGCTATTACCATACCTCAAAAATAACAATATCGCTTAATATGATCAAGTGGCTTGCTGCTACTGTTCAAATTGCCCTCTTTCCTGCACGCTTTTTTTAATAGTTGGTTTGCAGTGAGCAAGTTTTGAACTTTTAGCAAATGCAAGACAGTGTGGAGGACACAGGGATGGTTAAAAAAAAAAAACAAACCCTACCCTTTGGCTCTGAAAGGTCAAGAATGAATCTGAAACTCTACTATTAAAGTGGATCAAATGTACACGGTGGTGCAGGGGGAAGCGATGCAGGGTGGATGGAGGCTTGCTTACTGGCTGCCTGGGCCTAAGCCTACCTCCACGACCGACTCACCAGGTGACCCTAAGTAAGGCACATGGCCTAGCAGTGCCCTCCCCTCCTTACCTGTAAGATGGGGCTGGTAATACCCCGACCTCAAAGCCTTGAGATAATACAGGTAAACACTTACATCAGCACCTGAAACATCATAATTATGCACTAAACACTAGATATTATTATAATATCCCAGCATGGTTATGACCCATTAATAAGTCTTGGAGGCACTTTGTAGTGGATGGTGAAAGGTGGATAGTTCTGCTTATTATGCCACGAATAATAATACATAATAATAATTATTGTGGATGATGATGATGATGATGATAATGATGATGATGATGATTTGGGCTGGGGTTTATTTTTTTAATGTGCAAGTCAATTAAAATTAATTGCCTTTAATTGTCAATTACCTGTAACGCACAAGTGTTTTTGCACTCATATTCTGTCTCTCTCTTTCTTTTTCTCTCTCTGCTCACACTTTTCTCCAAGCTAAGGTCGTAAAGGCTTGATCCCTGAGGATCTCCAAGGCATTTCTTCCCTTCAGGGCCTAAGCGATACAAGAGATCTGATTCCTAACTGAAATGGGATAGCAGCAAAGCCGTTGCTGTAATCCCTATGCTCAGGATAACCGTCCTTCCTGGATTGCTTGATTTGTGCGGGTTGTCCTCTTCCACTCCCCAAACGGTCCCAGTTTGGGTGATGAGTTATGTGATCACCCTACCTACACCTAAAACATGAGGCATGTTTTAAAAAACGTGGTTTGGAGTCACCCTTCCCCTATTTACCTTGTTGCTCACCTCTACCCCTGTGCACCTGCCACTCCCACCCTGCGGGGGGTATGCCCTGGTCTCCGCTGTCACCTTGCCGACTAAAGGCCCATGGACAAGCTCTGCCCAGAGCTACTTATTTCTATCACTAGCAATGGTTTATGCTACAGTTTTGGGTCATGTAACAAGGACCATGCTCCTATAGCTCTCCTTGCAATTATGGAAATCATTTCTATCAATCAAGAATGAGGGGTGGGGGGGGTGCCTGGGTGGCTCAGTGGTTGGGCATCTGCCTTTGGCTCTGGTCACGATCCCTGGTGTCCGGGATCAGGTCCCACATCAGGCTCCTTGCAGGAGCAAGGGAGCTCCTTGCTTCTCCCTGTGCCTGTGTCTCTGCCTCTCTGTGTCTTTCGTGAATGAATAAATAAACGAATGAATGGAATCTTAAAAAAAAAAAAAAAAAGAATGAGTGGTGGATCCCTAATCTGAGATCATTTAGCTGCCAATTTTAGGAATTGCAAATATATGAAAATGTCTGTTTCCTCCCTCCCTTACCAATCAAGAGACCTGATTTATATGTGCTGTGCGTCAAATACATTTCTTACTCCCTGTATTTACTAACCCACTTCATAACTTTTAATCTTTTTTAAAAAAGATTTTATTTATTCATAAGAGAGGCAGAGACGTAGGCAGAGAGAGAAGCAGGCTCCGTGCAGGGAACCCGATGCGCGACTCAATCCCAGGACTCGATCCCGGGACTCCAGGATCACACTCAAAGCTGAAGGCAGACACTTAACCATCGACTCACCCAGATGTCCCAGTAACTTTTAGTCTTAAAGCAAGTTTTTCTTACTCCTGCAGTATGACTTCTCTATCAGATCCTTAGGAAAATGTAAAAAGGTGAAAAAGTCATGGTGCTTAGTATGAGGATAAGACAGATTTGGATTATACAAATGTATGACAACAGTAATACATTCTTTTTTAAGTTGGCTTTCTTGGAGCCAAAACAAATCCTAATAAAATAAAAATCGTAGAAAAAACACCCAGATGCATAATTTGTCACTTAATTCCATTTTGCAGACAGGCAGCGCCTACTGCGTGCATCATGGTTTTGTATGGGGCAAGCCTTTCAGTAAGATCCACAGTGGAATTATAGCACGGTTTCCTCAAAGAATGTATTATTTAGTGGAGAGGCTATGACAGGGTTGCAAATAATCCTATTAAAAAGCAATGAAAGATATATGACTTAAGAGAGAGATGTCTGAACCATGTGCTGTGGGGATTTATAGGACACAAATGTGACTCTAAAGTTGAGAAATACTCCTAATTCTGGGAAGTAGCGTGGATTTAGATAAGAAGCCCTATCTTGTTGCTTTTTTAATTTATTTATGTTTGTAGAGTGGCCCAGGCATATGAAGTTCTCAGCAATGGTTGTTGATAATTACAATAAAGCAATCTTGTGGTGTCACATTTTAAGTACTAGAGGCAGATAGTCATGTACACTACACACATACATGTAAGGCATGTTCATATAATACACGTCACACATTTATGCGTACACATCCATATATATTTATATATATAATATGTATAAAATATTAAGTCCTATATAAATATGTAGAGAGAGAGAAGGAGAGTATCATATATGTGTATGACTCTAGGGTTTTCTTTCTTTCTTTCTTTTTTTCTTAAGATTTTATTTATTTACTCATTAGAGACACACAGAGAGAGAGAGGGACAGAGACACAGGCAGAGGGAGAAGCAGGCTCCATGCAGGAGCCCGATGTGGGACTCGATCCCGGGTCTCCAGGATCATGCCCTGGGCTGACGGCAGATGCTCAACCACTGAGCCACCCAGGCGTCTGACTCTAGGGTTTTCAAATCAATTCCTGCATCTCTCCCATTTCTCACTTGTCCCTTCTGTTTTTCTCATGTTTCTCTGTTTTCTTCATTCCCTTGTCTTGGCTTCACATTGGGTTTCCACCTGTTTTCCGACCATCCTCCCCCAACAAAAAGATCTTCAAAATCTCCCCCTTCTGGTCCTGTCACCTTCCTTAGCCCACAAATTTCTCAAGCTCCCCAGATTCCCCTCAATCTCTTGCCCCATCCCCTCCCTTCTTGTACCATTATGTTTTTTTCTTTCTTTTTCTTTTTCTTCTTTCTTTCTTTCTTTCTTTCTTTCTTTCTTTCTTTCTTTCTTTTTTTTTCTTTCTTTCTTTTCTTTTCTTTTCTTTTCTTTTCTTTTCTTTTCTTTTCTTTTCTTTTCTTTCTTTTCTTTTCTTTTCTTTTCTTTTCTTTTCTTTTCTTTCTTTTTCTTTCTTCTTTCAAGAATGAGATTGACCAGAGGATAGGGCCAAGAGAGAGAACCTCAAGCGGACTCCACACTGTGCGCAGAGCTGAACATAGGCTCCATCCCATGACCCTGAGATCATGACTGAGCTGAAATTTGAGTTGGCCACTTAACCCACCGACCCACCCAGGCGCCCCTGCACCATGACATCTTTTGAAAACTTATCAAACAATAAATCCTTGGGTCCACTTCTTTGCTTCAAATTCATTACTCAATCCGCTGCAGCCTGGATTCTGGCCCCACAAACTCTGTGTGTGTGTGTGTGTGTGTGTGTGTGTGTGTGTGTGTGTGTATGTGTCTGTGTCCAAGGGTGAGAGTACATGTTTAATCACCAAAGAGCTCTGGGTTAACCAAGAAAGCGAGTTATCACAGTAATTAAGCACAGTGCCTATGGATTCAGCCCACCAGGGGTTCAAATCCTGATGCAGGTTATTTAATTTCCCTGTGCCTCAGTTTCTTCAACCGTAAAGTGGAAAAAGACGGACAAATTATCCGGCAGAGTTACTGTGAAGATTAAATGATTTTGTGCCCATAAAGAATTCGGAACTAGGTGTTGTCAGTTCCTATTATGGTTACAAACTGCACTGGATGCTTTTCTGCCCTTATCTAATTTGACTTCCCTAAGAGAGCAAATACAACCGAATCCTCCGACTTCCCTGAAAATCTCCTTTTGCGGCTCCCCTCTCTGTTTTTTTGCCTTTCTGACCCTTGCTTCTCAGGTTCCTTTGTGGAACCCATTTCTGCTTGTCTCTTACATGTGGGTGGTGCCCAAGGCGCTGGCCTCAGCCCTCTGCTCTCCTGGTGGGGGGCACTGGCTGGGGTGACCTCACCTGGTCCTCCGGGGGCAGCAGCCACCTCCCTATAGCCTGATCCTATCTGAGCTCCAGGCCTGCATCTCGAGCTTTCAGGAAGTTCCTGAGCACCTTGAACTCAATATGCTGAGCCACTAGACCTCCAGCTGCCACTCCAACCCCACTTTCCTGTTTGGCCAAAGGGAAGCACCTTGTAGCTCACACTTGAAACCCAGGCACATGCTCTTCGCAGTCATCTTCCGTAGGGCTGTGGGTGATGGGGGCCTACCCGGTTACCTACCTTCTCTCTTATCCACCCCTCTCACCTTCTCACCTGCACCAACTTGGTTCAGCTCACTGTTTCTCCTGGGGATCACCCCACCAGGCTCCCTGCTATTTTCTTCAGGCCCCAAGGTTTGTCCCCTTTCAACTCACCCTTGACTGGGCTTCCCCACTCTCTTTCCAAAATGCAAACCTTACTGCATCTGGCCCCAGCCTAAAGTCCTGGAGTGACTCTTCAGAGGATGAAGTTCATGTTTTTTGGCCCATATGGGCCTTGTTTATCTCTGTGCTCCCCACTTCCCCTCCCTGCATGCCCCATCTCGCTAGCTGTCCTGTGCCTCATGACTTAGGGTTCTGGAATCTTGGTGCTGTGTCTTGCCTCTGGCCCCTTCACACCTGTGCTTTCTGTCTCTTGAACATAGTCCCCTGTTGGCTCTGCCTTCCTCTCCTCCTGACCCCTCCGAATCTAAGCGCCACCTCTTTGGGGGAGCTACACAACGTGATTTAGCTGCTCATCTGTGTTCAGACATCACTCTGTGCATATCTCCATTTGAGTATGTGTCACAGCTTCATCTCTGACCCCCTTACGTGTCCCTTCTTTCTCTCCAAGTCCCATGAGGGCAGCATATGAGTCTTACCTAACTTTGTATTCCTTGCACCTCGGCTGGCACATTTGGCACACGGAGGGTGTTCAATAAATACTGAATGAAAGTTTGAGCCAAGGGCATATATCATTTTCTTTCATCTTCGTAAACTGTGAGGTGGCTAGGGTTAGACTAGGGTCTACCAATAAGGCTCGTACATTCGTTTCTTCCACTTTACAGACAAGAGACTTTCAAACAGTTACCGGGAGAGTCGGGACTACGAAGTGACAACCTGGAAAAGGATTGTACCCTTTGTGTAGTAATTCTACCTCTAGAAATCCCTCCTAAATAATCAGAAGCAGAAAAGCTTTATTCACCAAGATGCTCATCACCAAGTAATTCATGATAGAAAAAATACTGGAAAAAATAGAGAAATAATTCAACATCCAGAATTATGGTACATAATGCAACTAAACGTTATAGTGCCATTATACACGGCTTCCAAAGAATGTTTAATCACCCAGGACAACGCTTCTGTTATGCCTGGTAAAAAAAAGATGGATAGAAAACTAACAAAAATTATAAAATCTTAAATCACATAAATGAGGAAAAAAAAAACCCTTACAATAAGCAGAGAAATAAGATTTGACAGAAACATACTAAAATGAACTCTTTAGTAGTTATGTCTTGGGTGGTTTTTGTTTTTTTAATAATCTTTGGCATTTCCTTGATTTTCTACAATGGGCACCTTTGCTTTTACAGTCAGAACTACAAAAATTGTTAAGTTGTAATGAGCATCTTTTGTTTTGCTCCTTCTTCCTCCCATGGGAGTACCTCAGTTTTTCTTTGGGGACACATCCTTCCTCATTCTTAGACCTCATGGTGTGGGTGAAGTGGACCCTCAACTCCGGGCTCCAGGGGTGGCTGTGGGATCCAGACGCAGTCAATCATCATATTGTACCCATCTGGCTTCAGTGATGGGTCCCAGGTGGGCATCTGACTTAAGCCGGATCAGTACTTCTATAGGAGATGTTCATGGGGGCAGAAAAGCTCCGCTCACATTCATACAAATAAGCTGTGAGCCTAGAGCTGCCTAAGTGCATATGAAGATAGGGAAGCCATACAGGCGTGTGCTGCTGAAAGATGGACGTGGAGAAAATGCATGTACACACACACACACACACGTCACTCCACACCACACCACACCACACCACACCACACCACACCACACACACACTACCTTCAAGTCCTGGTGACTTTGAATTCTTGAATCTAGGAAAGTCTCGAATGCTATCATCACTGGACTTTCCAGTTATGAGATCCACAATTTTAGGTTTTTGGTTTTTGGGTTGAGTCCATTTGAGGTGAGTATCTTTTCTTTTTTTTTTTTAAGATTTTATTTATTTATTCATGAGAGACAGAGAGAGAGGCAGAGACATAGGCAGAGGGAGAAGCAGGCTTCTTGCAGGGAGCCCGATGAGGGACTCGATCCCAGGACCCCGGGATCACACCCTGAGCCAAAGGCAGATGCTCAACCACTGAGCCACCCAGGTGCTCTTCTTCTTTTTTTCTTTTTTAAAAGATTTTATTTATTTATTTGATAGGGGAGGAGGGGCAGAGGGAGAGGGAGAAGCAAACACTTGGATGAGTAGGGAACCCAACATGGGACTTAATCCCAGAACCCTGGGATCATGACCTGAGCCAAAGGCAGATGCTTAACCGACTGAGCCACCCAGGCGCCCTGAGCTGGGTTTCTACAAGTTGCAATCAAGAGTCCTCACTAACACAGTTATGAAAACAATGAACTATGTAAAATATAATTTATAAAAGGCTGTAGGAGGGCTGTCCCACAAAAAAAGTACAGAATTGGCCCTGTACACCCTACCTGACGATGTAAAACATTTCCATCGTTGTGTTTCTATTGGACGTGTTCTGAAATAGAGTTCACTCGCGTAGCAGGTCACTTACAGTACCTCCTATATGCCTTCTTTCAGTACATGGCTGGCATGAGGTGTTATTAAAAATAGCTTGTAACCCTAAAGGCACAGCGGCTGGCGGTTTCCTGTTATGCCTGGCATTCAGTCTTTCATTGCTGGACCTGAGGAGATTTGGGGTCTCTCAGGAAAGAGCTTGGAGTGAATGAAGGGGTACTTGGGGGTTTGGGGCAGTGACTTTTTTTCCCAGTTGATTCAGAAGGACTTCAATATTCTAACAACCTGTATGGCCAACTTGGTGTGTCTTGGCTGAACACAAACCACGTTAGCAGAGATCAGAGTTTCTTTGGGGGGATCTGCCTACTTTCCCAGGCAAGGACTTTGTCTTTATGAATTATTGGGAGTCTTGTGCCTACCAAGGTGCTCAATAGATATTTGGGATGACTGACAGGCCAGCATTGTATAATTCCCTATTCTGTTTTTTTTTTTTCTGAAAGAAGTTTCCTGCCTAGAATTAAATTGCAATATGGTCCCTTTTCACCCGCTCTTCTGAAGACTTGTTATCCTCTCCAATATCAGTTGATTGAAGAAGAAAATTGTAAATTTTCTCTCTCAGGCATAATGTTGATATTTTAACTCACAGTGATTTTTTTTTCTTGCTACAAAATGGATTTTAGAAATAAATCAAGATCCCAGAAACTTATGATTGCTTTGAGTGGTAGCTTTTATCTCTGTCATCCCAAGAAAAAGATGTGGTCTGATGGCCCAGAGCACAAAGAGAGACCTTTGAATTTCAGTTTTCCCACAGCTGTATGACTTATTTGCTAGGACATGACATGGGGGTGGGGGTTCCCAGTCTTGACTCTAAGGAGGGTGGCAGGGTCCACCTTTGTCTATTAAAAATGGTCCTCCCCGTACCCAGCTATTCCTTGTTCAGAGTAGACACTTAGATGCTTGTTGAATGAATACATGAGTTTAAGGAGAGGCAATCATACATATTGACCTCAAAGTGATAATTTTTTGAAAAGATTATTTATATATTTATTTGAGACAGAGAGAGAAAGAGAGAGAATGAGTACAAGGAGGGGCAGAGGGAGAGAGAGCAGCAGACTCCCCCACTGAGTGGGAGCCCGATGAGGGGGGCTCCATCCCAGGACCCCCGGATCATGACCTGAGCAGAAGTCAGAGGCTTAGTCGACTGAGCCACCCAGGCACCCCTAGCAGTGATCATTTTTAAGTGATTAGCTTTAAAACTCATTTCTTTAAAAAAAACAAACTAACTTGGGTCCTTTCATTATCAAACAGGAGAGCTTTCGATATTAAATAAAGTGGGGCGGTTACTTACACATTTTGGATGTCATTTTAGAGAAAAGTCCAGGTATATCTATATTATTCGACCACTTTTTCCGATGGGCACCCTTTTTTGTCTATTTTCCACTCTTAAACTCTCTGGTAAGGTGTTTTACTGGGTTTATTAAAAAGCCAAAGGGAAAGGCCCTCATACCTGGAGTCAGCCTTAAAAGGACTCCCTCGCCCCTGTACCTGCTGTGAGATCTGAGGCCACTTTTAAACCCCAAGTAAGGAGCATTGCGCTCTCCCTGCCTCGCAAAGCTGCTGCTGTGAGCCTCAAACCCGATTCAGAGCCCGGAGGAGCGGCAAAGCCCCGGGCTTGCCTCGGATCGAGCCCTTCCCAGGCAGTGGAAGCTGGTTTAAGAGAATTATTTTGCTAGTACGTTGCCCCTGGTACAGGTTAGGGCAGCTAAGGGGACCCGGGGACGGTGCTCTGGCTCCGAGGCAGGGACGCCCTGCGATCCGCCCGGGTGCGGGGGCGGGGAGGTCGGTGGGTCGGGGGGGGGGGGGCGGGGCGGGGGGCTCCCGGATTGCTTCGCGCTGCATCTGTGGCGCAAAGTCGTCTAAAAACTCGGGCTCCCAGAGCAAACTTCGCCGCGGCCGCCTCTCCCCGGCTCGCAAGCCAAGCCCGCTCCTCCGAGAGCCGCGGCGGGGGCTCGGCGGGCGGAGGCCGCAGCGCCCCGTGGAAGCCGCGGGTGCGCTCCCGGCGCGGAGCAGGTGGAGAAGCCGAGCGGAGTGAATGACCTGGGGCCCCCAGGGTGGACAGCAAGGGGAGAGCGAGCGGGGGCCTCACCGCTAATCCCCGGCGCCCCCCGTTCCTGCCGGCTCCTGCACCCCCGCCCGGGGGCGAGCCCGGGACCGGGCGGCGGACCTTATTGTCTGGGGAGCACCTGCCAGGTGGCGGGCCCGCGCCCTAAGGTGCGCTGGGTGCCCGGCTTCACACGGCCCCTCCCCGGGAGCCGCGTCGGGCCCCCGACCACATCACAGGGGAGGCGGAGAGCCGGCGAGATGCAGGGCCCCGGGGATTAGCCCGTCGGAGGCGCGGCGGCCCGCGAGCCCCGCGGGGGGAGGCGAGGAGGGGCGCGGGGGAGGGGCGTGGCCGCGCGCGGAGGGAGGGCGCCGGGAGGAGCGGCCGCGGCTCGGCGCTCGCCGCTCGCCGCTCTGGGGGCTCGGCTCCGCGGCGCTCCGTGCACTTGGGCGCGAGCAGGAACGGGGAACGGAGCTCCGGTCCCAGCGCAGCCACCGCGATGAGAGGCGCTCGCGGCGCCTGGGATTTTCTCTGCGTCCTGCTCCTGCTGCTGCTGCTCGGCGTCCAGACAGGTGGGCCCCCGGGTCGCGCCCCCCGCGTGCCCACCCCGGCGCCGCCGGCGCGCCCCGGGGCTGCAGCCCGCTGGCCGGGGGTGGGGGTGGGGGTGGGGGTGGGGGTCCGCAGCGGGGGCCGACGACCCTCCGGTGCCCGTGCTTCTCCGCCCCCGGAGGCTCGAGGCGTGCCCGGGACGGCCCCGCGCCCCGCCTCGCTCACCTGCGCGGGGAGCCCCTGGGGCGGGCGGCGGGGGCGCCGGGCTGGGGTCCGGCGGGGCGGGAGGGCGCGAGCTGTGCGGGTCGGGGCGGCTCTTGTGCGCGGGGCGCGCGGGGGCCGAGGCGGGCGGGTCCGGGGTCCGGGGTCCGGGGTCCGCACCCAGCGCGTTACCTCGGCGCGGCGAGGCGAGGCGCGGCCGCTGCTTCCTTTTGTTGAAAGTTGCGCGTGTGTGGCCGGAGCGCGCAGGTTCGCGGCCGCGCCGAGGGCGAAGTTGGAGAGCCTCTGCTCTGCACACCGCGGGCGCCCTTTGTGGCCCGGAGCTGGGGACAGAGGCGCCGCCGCCCGTCCCCGCCGCCCCCCGGGTCGCCCCCCGCCCCCGGTTATAGGCGTGTCCGCCGGGGAGCCGGGCCCCTGAGCCTGGAGGCGGCGGCTGCGGGGACCACTGGGGCAGGGCGCGTGCAAAGCAGCCGCTAGGCTGCAGACTTTTTGCTGTTGATCCCACGCCGGAGGCTCGCCCCTTTCCGCCGCGGGGCCGTTTCTTTCCTGCCACGCGCCTCCGAGCGGCCGGGAGGCAGCGACCGCGCGCTGGGGCGCCCCGGGCCCCCCCCCCCCCGCCCCCGACAGCCCGGCGGGGCTCTGCGAGCCGCTCGAGCCGGGGTCTGCGCCCTGGAACCGCGGGGCCCCGTCCTCCCTGGGAACTGGGAGGTTTGCAACACCCCGCCCCACGTGACAGCTACACTCCTCCGGGGCCGCCTGGGGCGGGGGTGGGAGACGCAGTGGAACTTTCTGCAAATCGTACTTGCATCTGTAGTGAAAACCCGGTTCTGTGTGCGCGGGAACTTGGGTCTGAAGGTGGTGGTGGTGGTGGAGGAGGAGGACTTGCAGGCTCCTGGAAGCCCTGGGTCAGATTCCTCCCCTCCCCTCCACCCCCCCTCCCCCGTTTTTTGTTTTTTCTGGGTGTCGCTAGTGCACGAGGGAGTGCTGGGCGCCCGGCTAAGCCATAAAACCCAGGTCATTTTTTTTTTCTTTTTTGAAAAACCCTTTAAGGCCACCCCGATGGTGCAAGGACAGAAAGTGAGTCTGACCTGGAATTTAAGGGGCTTAAAAAAAAAAAAAAGAAAGAAAGAAAAGGAAGCATCGTTATGAACTGTCGTGTACTCCATTGACCGCCGGGCGGTTTCCCCTAAAGTCTCCAGGTCCAGCCGGCCTGCTCCCGGGCTTGGAAGGCATTGTGCGGGCTTTCCTGTGGAGGAAGAGAGGCCTTGCATCTGGACCCCGTGAGATGGGGGGGAGGGGGCGTGGATCATGGACCAGGGCCCGGTTTCCGTGGCGGATTTGACCGCTTAAGCTTCAAATGACACATTTGGTCCTTCTGTCTTTGTGCCTTGGCATTTTAAATTGCAGTTAAGGTATGTTCAGGGACCCGAATAGGGCGCCAGAAAAGACAGACCACCCAGAATAGTTCCCTTTTTAAAAATTACATGAATCGGTCGCCTCTGTCTTCATGAATATCCTGCTCCCTTCAATAGATTTTTGGCAGAGGGAGTTTTAGGGCTGGCTCCTGGGGGGCAGTGTGGTATAGTGACAGAGCCTTGAGCTGCCCTTCTCGTTCTCCTTTTTGCAGCATGTATTAGCGGTGTGCCCTTGGCAGGTCATTTAAATTCTGGAGGTCCCAGTGTCCTCCAGAGAACAGTGAGGCATCGGCATCATGAAGGATCCTTTGGGTTCCACATTCTCCTCTTCCAGTGTTCTGGGTGTAGACTACAATTTTTCTGAATTCTTTCCCTGATTCCTTTCTGGCTCCCTGAAATTGCTCTGCCTCTCCCCTCCCGGGGATCACTGGTGGTTGCTACTGCTCGAGCCCTAGGCTAAAGCAGGGGGGTGTGGTTTATTCCTGCTCCCTCCCCAGTCCCCACCTTTGCCTAGTTTCCCTTTGAATACAACCTAGGAGGTGCCGTCTCCGTAGGACCCTCCATCACCGCTCCCCTCAGTATTTACAACCCCTGTGCCCGGCAACACGAGCCTGCCAGGAATAGTGAATCACACTTTCCTCTCGTTCCTGCAGGTGTGAGGCCAGAGTCATACCCAGCAGCTGGCCAAGGGACATTTTGGTTCTTATCCTGTTGGGAATAATACAGTGGTCCTGTAAAGGGATCCCAGAAAAGTCACTTAGCCCCATTCTGGTCCTTCCCCCTCATCCACACATTTTTTTTTTTTTTTTAATGACTTGATAAAGTCTGCATGCTGTGTTATTACGATGCATTCTCTGATGTGCCTTACATTTCATTTTGTGTGTTGTGTAGTTGTTTTTTATTCAAAACTGGGCCAGGTCCGTGTTTTGGGGTGGGGGAGTCGGGGAGAGGGTTTCATGTGGTATTTCTAGTCCTCCCAACAAGCCCTGGAGGCAGTAGTCTTACCATCCTTACCATTTTATAGCTGGAGACACTGGCTGAGGATAAGTCTGTTATCAAAGTCATCAATGGTGAAGCCTGACATTAGCCCAACTGTATATCCATTCACAGCCTTAACAGAATCAGTTGTGAGATCATTTGAAGCTATTCACTGAGCATATCTTGTATGCCAGGGTATCACTGGAGGCTCTGAGAATATGGGATGGCCCTCCAAATTTTGGTGAAAAAAAGACCTAGAATTGCCTGTCTTATGATGTCTGACTTAAAGTGTTCTCAGTTTGAGGGAAGTATTCACTGGGGAGGGGGAGTCATTCAATATAGCTTCCCTGGGGGGGTACTTAGGCAACTGACCCTGCTCCTGAGGGCTGTAGGTGTTAGCTGTCCCATTCTGAAGGCCTCAGAAATGAAGACCAATGGTCTCTCAAATGATGATGAAAGTCAGTTGAGATTTTTTGTTTCCATCCCCCTCTCCAAAAAATTAAAATGCTCTTAGCGTTATCGTATACTTGTGGCATAGCTGTGAAAGAGCAGACTCCCAGGAATGAGTTCACACCACTGGCTATTTACCCTGAATGGGCACAGTTGAGCCAGAAAGGCAGTTTACCACTCATAGCCCCAAACACATCCTCATCAGAAACGTGCCAAGTGTTTCTTGGGCTTCCCTGGTCGTGCGCGTTTGTTTAGGGACAGATGTTGTTGTGCTGATGGATTTTGCTGCTGTTGTTGACAGCTGCCAGAAGTTGCCCTTAGGATTTTGACTCATTTCCTCAAGTCTCCCCCCCCCACCCCCAGCCGATGAGAGGACACCGGGAAATGAGCCACGGCGTCCCGGTGTCCCGAGCAGAAATCTTAAAGCTGGCCTTGCAGGATGAGAACCTCTCCGAGGCAGTGGTCAAGGCTGCAGCAGCGTTGGCTCCAGAATGGATTTATTTGGAGGGTCCACAGGCTGGGACGAGGGAAGTGCTTTGTTTTGCAGCAGGCACGGGAGGGGACTTTCCAAATAAGGGACTGAAAGGCCTTGGAAGGAATCTCAAGTGTGCAAAATTTCATAGGCGGTTTCTGTAACTTGAAGAAGGTGGCTTTGTGACTGCAAGTCCAGAGCGAGGAGCACCTGCCAGGGAGTAAGCAGAGGTACCGGTGTGAGTCCAGGGCAAAGCCAGGGTAAATCTGTGTCAAAGGGAGGGGGGCACTCTGAGGAAGCCTGGCCCAGGACCTCTGATTCTGGACGTTTGGGACCCGAGACAGCCCAGCTTTTGACTTCAGACTAGGTAGGGAGACGTTACCGGCTGCTGGCCCCTGGACATGTGTGTTTTGTTTTGTTTTCCTCCACATGCTGCTTTTTAAGAAAACATCGAGGCAGTGCTTAAAAATCTGGAGAATTTATGTCAAGTTCTCGATTTCTCTGTTCTCTTGAAGAACAGAAAACTCTGCCTCTTTAGATGGGATTTGTGCTCCTTAGGAGGCTCCAAGAGATACCACTCTTTGCTGCCAGCCCTTAGACATTGTAGGCTTTAAGCCTCAGGCGCTGGTGAGCATAGATGGGCCACGCAGGTACCTAGTGGACAGGTACCTGGTGCACAGGTATTTGGTGGATGGGTATCTGGTAGACAGGTATTTGGTGGACAGGTACCTGGTGGACAGGTACCTAGGGGATGGAGCACAGGCCTAAGGAGTGAAGACAGCCTTGTATTAATTAGTCTGCTGGCTTCGTGGCTGAGAGCTTTGGGGGCTTGGAGCAAGTCTGTCACCCCACTGAATTTCCTTTTTCACCCTCGTTTCAGCTGTGCGACTTTAAATTACGAAACCATTCTG
The DNA here is from genome assembly GCF_003254725.2 of Canis lupus dingo. NCBI lineage: Eukaryota > Metazoa > Chordata > Mammalia > Carnivora > Canidae > Canis > Canis lupus. The sequence continues at coordinate 47,521,107 of NC_064255.1, forward strand.
TTCCAGTAAATCTGTTCTACGTGTAGCGTTTTTAGAATGGTTGCCAGTACAAGCTCAATACATGTCAGTCAATAATTACCATCTGTAAAATAGGAATTACTGTTTTCCCCAAGATGGAAATCATGCCTACTCTCATATGATTGTCCTAAAAATCAGAAAGAGATTCTTGTCCAGATGCTTGGCACAGGGCCTGGGATGGGATGGGCACCTAATGAGTGAGTGAGCTCTGTGAGGATGTAGAATTTGACGGTTTCTCTTTGGAACCTTTCATGCAAGGTACCAATTAAGTACTAACATGACAGCTTTTAACGTGAAATAAACTTTACTTCTTGTTTTGAGTTTTATATAGCTTTTGACCTAACCGTTGGGAATCCCTACTCGGAGACTGGACGGATCTTGAACTTTTTTTTTTTTTTTCTCCCCCAGAAAGACAAACAACTCAGAAGATTTCTCCAGTGAAAACATTCACATCTGCTGATTTTTCCTTTCATCCTATGCTCTGGCCTTCATGCTCTATTTTGGTTACCACACACTTTGTTGGGTACCTGCCTCCTTTTCTGATGGTTACGTTTTCCACACTTGCAAACGTCAGGCTAAATTGTTATCCAGGGCGGGTGGCATCAGAGTTAAGACCTTGGGCTCCTAAACGGGACCACCTGAGGTTTGTGTCCACTTGGGCCCCTTGCCATTGTGCGATCTGGGTGAGGACTCTTCCTCTCTGTAAGCCTCAGTCCTTCATGTGTGACCCAGGGATGATGGCATGGGCTCCCAAAAGGGGATCACATGCCCTAGCATGGTGTCTCACGGGGACAGCATGGGAACTCCACATCAGGCTGATTCCATGGCCCTCTTTCAGCTTTGTCTCTTAAAAAAAAAAAAATTGGAAATAGGTTTTAAACCAGATTTTGTAGAGGGCTGTTTTTGGTACTAAGGTGAGAAATGTGTACACTTCATGTCTAGCTTTAAAAAAAAAAAATCCGCTGGTAGTGGCAATGCATAGTTCTCCCCTTGGTTCTTTGTTCCACTTTATTCTTAGCCCTGTCTTGGTGGATCCGGATTTCCAGATGAAAGTTTAGGAGGGGACAGGTCTGTAGATGGCCATTTTCTCAAGGTGAATAAGTGAGGGTAGCTCACTTAGGGTCCAGGGACCCTGTTACTTTGTGAAGTGGGGTTGAAAGCACCTCAAGAATGAGGGGTTTTTCTGTGACCACCTTCCCTAGGAGTGAGGGACCTGGCTGACCTTGGCCTTTGCCTCAGGCTGGACACACAGCGGTGCTCCGTGGATGTGAGCTTAACATCTCTCGATCTCCAGCACTTGTGCAGCATTTGAACATAGTAAATGCTCAGTAAACCTTTCAGAACGGGTCTTGGGAAGATCTGTCAATCCCTAGGCCTTGGTCCTCGCAGGAGCTACAGGTGTGGGCCAGAGGGGAGGGGGACCTGAGAGCAGAGCCTCCAATTTAAATCCAACTTGGTGTCAAAAAAAGTGCAAAGCGATTTCTGTGCGTTGGAGGGTAGAGTGTAGTTGAGGCTTCAATTGGGAAAAAACTGTGGGAACAGGGGACAAGTCCTAGGATCTTATTTGAGGATTGTCACATCTTCCAGTTGGTGTGATGGTTGGGGTGGGTAGGGAATCGGAGGGGAAGAGAGGCAGGAAAGGTGGGCTCTTTGATTAGCCTCAAGGAACATTGGAGGGAGGGAATATTTATTGTTGTGTTTGGTCCAGATTCTTTTTTTTTTTTTTTAAAGATTATTTAGTGTTTTATTCCTGAGAGACACAGAGAGAGGTAGAGACATAGGAAGAGGGAGAAGCAGGCTCCCTGCGGGGAGCCCCATGTGGGACTCGATCCCAGGACCCTGGGATCACGACCTGAGCTGAAGGTGGATGCTCAACCACGGAGCCACCCAGGCGTCCTGGTCCAGATTCTGAAAAGAGCTGAGAGGTCAGGACTAGCGTGGACCTGACCCCGTAGTGGCTCTCTGGGTTTTGCTCACCATCAGGCCAGGGCTGCTCGCTCCACCATTCCATCCAATCCCCAACCTCCCCTGAAAACTTGGGCACCCCCTTACTGTGGGTAACCAAGACCAAGGGAGGTGTGTATGTGCTTGTGTGTGCATTTTAGGAAAATACACACAACGTAATATTTACTATCCTAATCATTTTTAGATGTACAGTTCAGTAGTGTTAAGTACGTTCACGTTGTTGGGCAGTCCATCTCCAGAACGTTTTCCATCTTGCAAAACAAACTCTGTGCCCATTAAACACTAACTCCCTATTACCCCTTCCCCCAGCCCCTGACAACCGTCATTCTGTTTTTCTGTATTTACAAGTTCGACTACTCTAGGGACCTCATAGAAGTGGAATCGTTCAGGATTTGTCTTTGTGACTGGCTTAGTTCACTTGGCATAATGTCTTCAAGGTTCATCCACGTTGTAACATACGTTAGGATCTCCTTCCTCTTTAAGGAGGGAAATGTATGTATATGTGTATGTATGTCTGCATATGCATATGCACATATATAAGTTTATACCATATTTTGTTTATCCTTTCATCCATCAATGGACCACTGGGTGGCTGTTCTGAATAATGCTGCTGTGAACATGGGCGTATAGACACCTAAGGGAGAGTTTCTCAGGAGCCTCTTTGGGGACAGTCAGTCTCATGGCTGAGCTGTGTGTTGATGGGGAGCAGGGTAGAGCGATGGTCACTCTTTAGATGGCCTCTGGGGAAAGGAGGGGTGAGGGCCTGAGTGTGAAGGGTGCATGCTCAGGGAAGCAGGGAAAACGCTAATGAGATGTGGGGAAGATCAAGATGGCAGACTTAATTCACTTGGCAAATTTACAGTCATCTTGGATGTGTCAGGCATGGATGAGATTGAGGGGAAGGGGAGCAGGAGTTCCCAGTAGGCATGTGTAACTGGGAGAACTGGTGGTAGGTACTATGTCATACATGGAAATAAAGCCAGAGGAGGAGCAGTCCGGTTGAGGGGAGGAAGAGGAATATGGTGTCGGACTCTGTTGTGTTTATTTATTGACTATTTACAGGCCACATTTCCTTGAAACTCCATTTCATGATGGTAGATACAAATGGGATACTTCTTAGGGTCGGGTCCACGTAAGAGCAAAACTGTGCCCCAGAAGTCAACAGGACATGGCTGTGTGATATGAATGGTAGGATTTGGGGATTTTTAAGGAATTGCGTGTTGTGTGTCAGTCATACAATGAAAGGTAAATTTTCACGAAAAGAAATACATAGCAGGAGGATAATTCTGCATTTATTCTCCACATGAAGCCATTTTCCAAAAGTGTTTGTTGGTTTTCTCAGAGAACAGAATGGACAGTGTGGGTGTGAGGGAGGACAGAGTTGATTAAAGCTTTGGCAAATAGGCCCTTTGAAGGCAACTTAAAGAAATTGGATTTATTAAGCCTGGAGAAGATAAGGTGAGGAAGTTTTAGGGAATGACAGTCTTCAAATATTTGCAATATGTGAGTGAAGAATGGGACAAAGTGAGAATAGTTTAAATTGCCCCAGAAGGAAATTGAGATTTTTTTTTTGGGGGGGGGGATTCTTGATTGGAGCTTTGGAAAATACGTTATTGCATTGCCAGAGCTAGTTATAGGGTCTTTGCTGCAAGTATGAGGAGAGTCAGATAATTGTCATTTGAAATGGTTAGGTCCTGCTTACCTCAGCTGGTCTGACGACCCTTTAAGGGCCTGTCTGAAATCGTTTCTAAATAAAATCACCAGCCACTTTTTTCTTCTTTCCTGCCTTGGATTTGGGGAGAGTGTTTCTCTAAATTCTGGTTCGACTCTAACACGATCCACCACTCTTCACAGTTTTTGGCCATATTGAAAATAGCCAATAAAGAACCCACGGCTTAAGCCTGGGTTATTGATCTCTTAGGGTTTGGGGCTATCTCACCAGAGTGGATCATGCAGCTGTGGGATCACTTAAGCCAAGTGCCAAAGTAAGAGGAACAAAAGGAAGTCCGAAGTCCAGAGGAATCTATAATTGATCATAATTCACCCTAACCTGAGAACCACTGTGCTCTGTGATCCCCCCACTGATAATTTTGAGAGAAAGCCAGCCGTGCTGCAGCTAGGCCCAGAGATCTGTGAGGATGAAGGAAGTCCTTTTTCCTTGATTGCTCAGGGGTGGATTGCTCGCCCGGTGGCTTACCCATCACCCAGACTTCCCTTCCCACCTGCCCTTTCCCTTGGGTCATTTCATGGTCATGGCTCAATGGCACAGATCAGATCAGTCAGCCGTCCAGTAGGGAGGACGGTAGAAATGAAATTGCAATTCAACAGCTTCCAGTTGATTATGCCATTTCACTTGTCATGTTGAAATGTGTGATGATGCTCTGAGATGTGATCCCTGCCTTGAAGGAGCCTGGGAGCTATGGGAAGATAAGGGCTGGGGTCGGTGCTAATGTAATAGGATTTGTAATAAGATTTAAATACCAGTCCTGGACCAGAAGCCAGGATGCATATTCATTACCACTGGATTAGAGGCATAGGCATCCCTTCTGGAGGAGAGAGGCTGAATCAGAGGAAGATGTGGGGCCTGAGTTAAATCTCGGTGAAGGCATGGGGTAAGGTGTGAATCTTAAAGGAAGGGGTTTCAGCTAGCCAAAAGACTCCCATGGAAAGAATCTACTGGAAGATGAGCTAGGGTAATTTCTGAGGATTTTTTTTTTTTTTGATTCGTCAGTAATTGCAGTATTTCCTCCGGTGCCATATGTGAGATTTTTGTCAAGTGTAATCTGGTCAGGTAGTTACTTATTCAGAGAAATTAACTTTAAAAAATGGAAAAACTACAGACTTTCCTTTTGCATGTATTACACATGATGCATGTACAATGCAAATCCAGAGTAGGGCCACGGATACGTATTTTGAGTCGCTTTTAAGTCCAGGCTAATTACCCTCCCTCACCTTCCTACCTCCCCACCGCCAGCCAAGATTACAGATTTCATAGGCTCAACGTCCCGTAGTGGCACTAGATGGTTTTTTGGTTCTTTACTTATTAGCAGATTTTAAATATTTAGTAAAATGATAATCCAGGCGTGTGGCAATCTGCATAAATCCATTCCTTTAAAAAAAAAAAAAAACCCACTCCAAAAAAACCAGGAACAAGCAAAGCCTCTCAACCTTGATAATCAACCTCTCCTGTAGGGTTTAGGACATCTTGAGGTTCTGTTCTGGGTTCTCCACCCTGCACTAGAGGGCATTGGGAAGGTAATTGGGGGCACTGGTTTCCTGCCCTCCCCAAAGCAGAGAGCCTTAGGTGAGGAGGTGGCTGTTGGTGAGAGGAAAAGTCAATCACTTAAAGAAAAGGTGTGAAAAAAAAAATAAAGGTGTGTGATGGCACTCACCTGGGAGTGCCTTTGTTCCTGACCAAGTGGAAAAAAACTAATAGGGAAATACGAAAAGAGGAGACACCCTCACTCCTTCGCTTGCATCTTTTAAGTTCCCGAGTGAGTTGAGTGAGTGAGGCAAAATACCTAGCTTCTTTGGGATTTTTACCCCAGATGACTCAGGTTATTTCAAAGGGTGTTAGAAAATTCTTCAAAAACAATCCCGGGCTGCCAGTCATTTACATAGAATGACCTATGTAGGTAGGCTGGTAAGCTGCCGCAGAATTGCTTAGCAGAGTTAGAACAAAGGGGGTATCATCACAAAGAATTTTGGGGATTATTTGGTGTGTCTTTTTATTGGAAGGAGGTATTTATAGAAAGGTTTCTAATATAGATTTGGCTTCTGGGGAAAACACTGGCGATTTTAGAAGTGTGATGGGGTGGGGAGGTGGGGGCATTGGCTCTCTGTTACTGGGCTGGCGCATGGTTTGAAAGAAAACAAGAGCATGTTAAAAAAAATTGAGAATTCTTCTACTTGGAAAGGCTATGGGTACTTTTAAACCGACTCGGTCTTTTGGCTTGTGAAGTGTTTTAAATGCATTTCCATTCTGATTTCCACTGATTTCTCTTTTAATGGGTGACGTTGAGTCCATGTACCTTGGGAAGATCTTCGTTTTAAGAACTGGCCTGGTAATAAAAACCACACAGGGTGGTCATTAGGCTTCTTGTCATTGTTAAATGAAACCCGGATTCTTAATCCAAAAGATGGCATTAGAAGAGCCACTTGAAAAGGTTTAATTGGGATGTGGAAAAATTTTTTTTTCTACTTATAGTATCGCCAGGGTATTTACTGCAGGGAAATAGTAGACACGTTTCTAGCTCAACCCAAAGGCATCACTTTCATAAAAAAAAAAAAAAAAAAAGAACCCCCCCTCCTCTTTTGCTTTTTAAAATAAACTAGCATATGTAGAAGGGTTTATGAATTTTTTAGTAGATCTGAATGTGTAGCCTAATTTACATTTGCGCATTTTCAAGGGATATTATTTAAATGATCACCTTAGGTTTGGAATGACTGCCTTCCAAAGAGAGGCTGGCCAAGGGAGGGGGATGCTGGAGAGCCGAGGTGGTGGCGGGCCAGCAGGTGAGGACAGTCCTTAGCAGGGTGTAAGCCGGCTTCTGTGTCCCTATGGGAAATCTGGACCAGCAGCTCTATCCATAAAATTGTAGGCTTATGACTCTGTAGGCTTATGACTCAGTTTCATTCCCTTGCTCCCTTCTAATATCTTTTAAACTGACCTTTTAAAATAAAATCTTTTTAAATTTAATTTTTAAAATTTAAAATTTAAGATCTTTTAACATTCATAGGTTGGCTCATCCAGGATTGTTAAAGCATTGGGGGAGTGGGGAGAGCACCAAGCAAAAATCCACATCATCTTGGGGCTTCTGTTCCAGTGAATTCTTTTTTTGGCTCATGAGCCCAGGCCCCACAAAGAGCCCAGAAAGAGAAGAAGAAAGCCTAGGGTCTCTCATAGAAAGCGGCTTCATATAGATTTATTTCAGTTCTGTGTTCTGGTCACTTAGGGAAGGGAGCAGAGAAAGGTAAAGGTTTCTCAGGGGGTTGGGGCGGCCTGGGTTCACGAGGAAGGAGGAGGGACTGGAGAAGGCAAACCAGAAGGGGAAAGAGGAGAGACAGGGAAGGGGCGAGGGGCCCAGGGAAGGGGCCTCCAGAACAATGATGAGCCACATGAGCAGGTTTTCCTGGAAGGACCCACCGGCTGGAGGCTTGGAATCATTTTCTCAGAATGTACCAGAATGCTTTTTCACAGCTGAGAGAGATCCTCCAGGGGTCCAAGCCTGAGTGCTCTTCAGGTCATCTCCAAGGACTAGAGGCTCTTCACCTCCTTTTTAAATTCAGCCTTTTCTTGTTAAAATCGGACCATCTTTGGGTTTAATGATAACTACGATCCGCCGATGGCAGCTTGTGTCGACTCCGGGCCATTCAGCCCAGGACAGGTATTGGGCGCATCGTGTGCCACTCTCATGTCACCGTAGGTGGCCGGGGTGGGGTGGCAGCAGCTTGGCTTCAGGTGACTCTGCATAGCCTGAGAGTGGCCTCTCAAAGATCCATGAAGTGATAAGCTCTCTAGTTTTCAAATCTAGGACTCCCCCAAATGAGAATTACTGAGGACTAGAAAGTTCCTTCTCTGTCGGTTTCTTGGGCATCGAGTAGGACTGTTGTCACCTTTGGTATAGTGTGGGTTGATGCTCAGGAAGGAATCCAAGATACAGACCATCTGGCGATGGAAGAGTGGTACCCCTGTGAGTTGTGGGCAAGACGGTGTGACCCCAGTGACCACAGCTTTGGCGGGAAGGCCTTCAAGATTTCCCCAGGTGCTTTGTAGGGTGTCAGCTAACAATTTTGCTGAGATGACCAGCTTTAAGATATACAAGTGTGGGTCCTTAAGTAATGATGGGACCCGTTGCTGTCATATACTTGCTTCACGTTTGACAAAAGACTGGTGTTTCTAAGTCAGGGAATTATTTTTATCCAGTGTGGTCGGTCATCACTGGTTAGTTCCCACTGTTTTGGGTGAGAATTTCAGGGCCTAGTTTAAATAGATCCTGTTTAAGTTTGCTATCAGTTAACTAGAGAAGGGTTAAAAAAAAATGTAGGGGGCCTGGAACTTTTAGACTATTCCTTGGGTTGTCTGAAAACCTAGTAGTAGCCATTTTATCTTAAGATGGAGCAATTGAGGGGCACCTGGGTGGCTCAGTTGCATTAGCATTCCACTCTTGGTTTTGGCTCAGGTCACGATCTCAGGATGGTGAGATCCAGCCTCATTTCAGGTTCCGTGCTCTTCGGGGAGTCAGCTTGAGATTCTCTCCCTCTCCCCCTCCCTACCCCCCTGTTTTGACACATGGGTTCTCTCTCTCAAAAAAGAAATAAATAAACCTTAAAAAAAAAAGATGGAGCAATTGAACCTCACATTAACTTTAAAATACAGAGGCACCCAGATGGCTTAGTTTGCTAAGCATCCAAACCTTGATTTGGGCTCAGGTCATGATTTCAGGGTTGTGAGATCGAGCCCTCCCTGCTTAAGATGCTGCTCTCTCTCCCTCTCCCTCAAACCCTGTTCCAGGCACTCATGCTCTCTCTCTCTGAAAAACGAAAATGATATATGTGTATATACATAAAAATTGATATATCTCTACATATCTAAATATATAAAGCACAAGGCTATTTCAGACCTAGGTAATAGTGTAATGAACTTTTCTATACCTACCATCCAGCTTCAACAGTTGGATCAGCAAGCAGCGTTTTCTGTTTCATCTTTGTCCACTTCATCCTTCCATTATTTCGAGGCACCTCTCACGCATCATGGGATTTCATCTAGACATGTTTTCAGTATGTAGCTCTGAAATACAAAGATTACCCACGTAGTGATAATGCCAGTGTCACAGCTTTCCAAGTCAATGTATTTCCCACGATGTTGTTGATTACCCAGGAGTCACAGTTCCCTGTGGAAATATAATACCTATAAAAATATGTATGAAAATAGGCACACACACCAATTTGTACACATTTGATACAGAATCCAAATGAGATTTCCATATTGCAGTTGGTTCATGTGGTCTTTAAGTCATTTCTTATTTATTTATTATTTATTTATTTAAAATATTTTATTTATTTATTCAGTGTAGACAGAGAGAGAGAGAGAGAGAGAGAGAGAGGTAGAGACACAGGCAGAGGGAGAAGCAGGCTCCATGCTGGGAGCCCGACACAGGACTCGATCCTGCCCTGGGCCAAAGGCAGGCGCTAAACTGCTGGGCCACCCATAGGTCCTATTCCCCCATTTCCATTGAAGGAACTGAGTACTGGTCCTGTGCAGGATTCTCTTGATTCTTCTGGTTGCATCCCCATGGTGCTGGTGAACAGGCTCTTTGTTCCCTGTATTTCTTATGCATTTGTGATTTAGAGGTTTGGTCATATTCAGGTTTGATTTTTTTTTTTTTTTCCCCTAACAAGAGTACTTAATAATTGGAGTGTTCTTCTGTTAGTCTACTTTCTTTCTGCTCTTTTGGTATTCCTTGGGGTGCTGGCAAAGATTGGTATTTTTTCATTCTGCTGGTTGCTTTTATGCTGATACTTTTCTATAATATCCTTGTTTCACTCTTTGGTAGTAGTGGTGGGGTGCTATTTTCTATTGGTTTCCTACTGTGAGTAACATTTAAATTAGCTAGAAGCCTGTTCTTTCTTCTCCCTCCCCCACCCCCAGCTTGGCATTTGAAGTCATGGCCTTTCATCCTAGTTACTATCTATACAATCGGTTGATCATATACTACTTTTCAAATGCCCCTCCCTCCCTCCCCTAATTTTAATGATAGCTGTACTAAAATTGCTTTATCAGAATATATGATAATTACATGTTCTCCTCTCTTCTTTGTTACTGCTCTGTTCTCCTGGTAAATATCTATTTGATGCTGGCCCCTGGTCCTTATGTCCTGTCTTTCCTGGCTGTTTGTTTTTCTGAAGCTCATCCTCTCTGCTAGATGCTTCAGGAAGCACTCATGGGAAGTATTTCCTGAATTACATGTTCACAACAGCTTGTCGGTCACCTTTCTACTTCAAAGTCAGGTTGGCTGATGTAAAATCCTTGGCTCATGTTTTCTTTGCTCAAGTATCTTTAATATTTTATGGTACTGTCCTTTGCCATAAAGTGTTGTCCAAGTCTGCTGATACTCTGATTTTCTTTTCCTCACGTTTAACATGGTAGGTTTGCCTAAATACCCAAAGGAATGTGTTTTGCTTTTATTCTTTGAAGTCCAGTAGTATTTTACGGTGTCGGCCACTCTGTGTTGAGTTTTCTAGTCACATAATAATGCTACTTAAATGTGTAATTACTCAGGAAAGTTTTCTTGTAGCATAGCTTTAGCTGTTTGTCCTATACTTTTTTCTTTGGCTTCAGGAACTCCCATTATATGTGTGTTAGATCTTCTTTGCCTGTCTTCTATGATGATCACTTTCTCCCAAAACCTTTCAGTGTCTTCATTATTTATGTGAATTAAAAAATTTTGTTCCGGGGGATCCCTGGGTGGCTCAGCAGTTTGGCGCCTGCCTTTGGCCCAGGGCGCGATCCTGGAGACCCGGGATCGAATCCCACATCGGGCTCCCGGTGCATGGAGCCTGCTTCTCCCTCTGCCTGTGTCTCTGCCTCTCTCTCTCTCACTGTGTGCCTATCATAAATAAATAAAAAAAATTAAAAAAAAAATTTTGTTCCTCTCCATCTTCCAGTTCTTTTAAGGCACAATTCATTTTATGTGCTGTGTGTGTGTGTGTGTTTAAAAAAATTTACCCTTCATTTCTTTTACTTCTTTTCTTAGTTCTTTTCTTGGTTTCTTCACTATCTCCACTCTTCCATTCTCTCCAGTCAACTAATTTCTGGGTTTTAAAACTTCTTACGTGGTTCTTTATAGCTTCTTTGATTTCATTTCTTTTAGCTTATTTTGAAATACCGGGTTGTAGTTTACATCTGTTTTCCTTCTTTCTGGCATGATTTTATTGTCTGTACTGGGGATGTCATTCTGCTCCTTATTTTTTCTTTAAATAACTTTGGAATTCAGCTGTGGTTCCTTTCTGTTGCTCACTATGAGTTTTCCTGTGCTTTTAGTGGGGCCAGTATAGCTTTCCTAGTTTCACAATTCTGGAGTACCATTAATGTCGTTTTCACAGAGTGGTATGTGGACTCCAGTTTTCGAAAGTCTAAGATGTTACATTTTTGGTTCCCATTCCCACCTGCCCACCCAACCTTTGCCCCTGTTTTGCTCATCTTAGATTCATCCTCAGCAGTTTCTCCTCCATACGGGGGCTTTCTCCTCTCTTGTTTTTTTTTTTTTTTTCCTCTCTTGTTTTTTTATAAGAATCAATCCTCCCCCCACCCAGGACATTCCAGCACTGAGACATCCGTGGGTCACAATTCCCTCTGCACTTACCTAGTGAAATTAAAAACTGTAATGCCATCTGCCAGTTTGTAGGGGGTGTTCTCAGAATGGCTCTCTGAAATTTCTTGAAGCTGTTGGTTGGTTTTCCTCATCTTGTCATATATAGGATTGGTGGGAATACTCTATCACCTGGGTTTGTTGTAGATGTTGTTCTTGGGGTTTTGGTTCTGCTCTATTTGTCTTTTTTTTAGCGTTAAGGTAGGTGCAGGTAGGGGAGATCCAATAATTAGGCTACTACCACTGCTGCCACCTTGCCAGAATCTGCATAGACTTTTTTTTTCTTTTTTTTTTAAGATTTGGGGGTGGGGAAAGTGGGAGAAGCAGGTTCCTCGCTGAGTGGGGAGCCAGATGAGGGGCTCAATCCCAGGACCCTGGGCTCGTGCCCTGAGCCAAAGGCAGACACTTAACTGAGCCACCTAGGTGCCTCTACATAGACTTTTTAACATAAGATTCAGTAACTTTTTGGTCTACCAAATTGGGACCAAAGTAGAAAAGTCTTGAAACATCACTGGTAGCTGACTTTAAAAATATTTTTTCTTACAAAATAAGTTATTAAAAATGTGGTGTAGAGAGAAAAGTTAGTAGTTGTAGCTATCTGAAAACCAGAACTGAACACTTCATGGTCTACCTAGCATTAGCTTTCTAAGCTTATTTATGACAAAATGTAATGGTTGAATCATCAGAGTACCAGGAAACTCATATCTGAGCTATTGTTTCTGAGAAAAACATACAGAAAGTGACACACTTTTGCCATTGTTTGGTGTAATATTCCTTGAATTGTGAAAGAGAGAATGCTATTTTATGGTTTTAAAAGCATTAAACCACATAATATTTTTAATACCATCTAATAAAGATAAAATCATTACTTAATTAGGTGCATTTTTCACTTTCAGCTTTTTTTCTCCTGTGAAAAATTCACATATCTTTAATTATAGTCATTTGAAAAAATATGCTCCCAGGGCTTGATGTAATATTAATTTAGGTTTCCAAAAATACTAAATTTCTTTCCTCCAGCTTGAGTTTCTTTCAACTGGCCATTGATTTAAATTACCTACTAGAAGGTTACAATTTTAGAATTGGCCTCTTTATCCCTCCTGCTTTTAAGGATAGCCATCATTCTAAAGTCATATAAGGAAGTAGTAAAACTTTCTCAACGGACATATTGGAAACTTTTTTAAAAAAGTTCTGGAAAACATAGTAAGATCATTTTCAGACATTTCCTCTTATTTTCTACAAAGAGATGAGAAGAAATCATTTTGAAAACAGAGCTGGTCATTAAGAATTCTTTGCAGAAGGGTAGCCAGCTTAATGTGTTGTTCTAAGTGAATGTCACCCAAGAAAAATTAAGGGAAAAGTGAGCACTCATTAAGCAAATTGACCAGCAAGTGTTCTGATGAATGTCGCAACAAATTTGAATAAGCTAATTTTGTCCATTAGTGTGCTTTTAGGACCATTGTGATTGTTTTGGTCTAATTATTTTTTATTTTGTTTATTCAAATGTAGAATGCAGAGTTAACTATTGCAGCAATTTTCTGATTAGCAATTTAGAAAATTGGTGGATGGTATCTGACTCCTCACCAAGAAATGTCTGGTATTTGATAGGGCCATGTGCAAGAACACGTACGGTCTCGGGAGAAGCCTGTGCTGTTTGCTCTGTTTCTCACCCGCTGCAAATGGGAGCTCAGAGGCCCGCACTGGATTAGCAGGGGCTGTGGGCTTGGGCTCGGGGCCCTCAGATGGAGTGCACCAGATTGAGGTCTGATGTGCTGCAGAAGTTGTATTTGCCACCCAGTGTCACTATTTGGAGTCCTGTAGCTGTGACTGGTGAATTCTGCAACATTTCCCACTTCTAAAGCTTGGGGATTCGAGAAATCTGGTGCCCGAGTGGCTGCCAAAGCTTGTCAGGGGGACCCAGTGCGAGGCCGATTTCTAGGTGTAAAAGCCAGGCAGATTTGCTCACTCAAGAAAATCTGTTTTTGTAGGTTTGCTCTGACTTCCAAGATACAGATACTGGTAAAATTTTTCTTTTCTTTTCTTTTCGTTTCATTTTTTTTCCTTTTCCTTTCTTTCCTTCTCTGTCTCTCTGTCTCTCTCTCTTATTCGGCACTAATGCCATTCATGGGTTTCTTTTGGTAGCTGATGGTCTTGTGGGGTTGAGTAACTGCTTCTCCAAGTGTGGTCCTGGACCGCAGCAGGGGCATCACCTGGGACTTCTCAGAAGTGCAGACTCTTCCCTCCCCCGCACTCCCCCTCCCCCGCCCCAGACCCACTGAAATGGGAAGCTCCGGGAAGGGCCTCCCAGTCCATTTCAACAACTTTCCAGGTGATTCTGGTACAGGCTGAAGTTTGCAAACCAGGAGTCTATAGTTACTGGGCCTTGTCACGGCGTCAGGCAGTGATAATTGAAAAGCTAAAGCGCGTGTGGCCTTGTGAGTGCCAGACCAGGGTGCAATTCTCAGTTCTCTTTCTGTTGCACTAAAAAGATAGATATGAATTTCGGTTAGTGCAGACAGGAAAACAGACAATCGCAGTGCTGGCGGACGGTGCCTGAGTAGAGGCTGCAGGGGGCCTTCAGAACAGTGCATGTGCCAGAGCGAGAGGGGACAGGAAGGCCCCTCTAGAGGTGGTATTGTATTGTATTTTAATTTTTAAAGGTTTTATTTATTTATTTTAGAGTGAGCACATGTAAGTGGGGAGGGGCAGAGGGGGGAGGGAGAGAGAGAGGGAAAAAGAATCTGAAGCAGACTCCCCACTGAGTGTGGAGCCTCCCTGGGCTCAATCCTGGGATCCTGAGATCATGATCTGAGCCGACCCCCCAGGACCGAGGTCATGACCTGACCTGACCCATGACCTGACCGGCTGTGCCTTGAGGTGGTATTTTGAAAGGACAAATATGACCATGCCCCTCTCTGATTAAATCCAGGTAGATCCCACTGGAGGCCTCCAGGGTCTCCTTCAGATCTATGTTTTGCACACAACACCTGCCTTCGCTGTCCATGCTTTCTTCACCCCTTCCAGGTATCCTGCTCCTTGGAGCTGTGGCTTCTGCAGGAGCCTCCCCTCTGCCAGCTGCCAGGGAACCCTGTTGCCTCCCTGGTTGGTCTCTAGTGCACTTCAGATTGCAACTGGCTTGTTGCCTTTGCAATCCTTTCCGACCCCCCAGTGTGGGTCAGGTCAGTTCTCACTGTACAGTGCACTTCATCATACTCATCACATTGTAATTATACAATTATATAATGATTGGTTTATTCCTCATGTTCATCCCTGGAGCTCAATATAAATTCCAAGAGGGGGACAGAGCTTGCATATTCCCTGCTGCCCAAGGGCCCAGCAAGGAGCAAGCTTTTAGTAAACATTATCAGATGGATGAATGAAGGAATGAATGGGAGGGCACAGTCCTCTTTTTATCCCTGGGTCATAGGACTGGATAATGTATGCATTTGGAGAGAGGTGTCCCCTAATAAATTTTACTTATGGGATCGATTGTCAGCACCATCGAATCCTACCACTGGACTGGCGAGCCCCTTGCACAGTGGCAGCGGAGTCTCACAACCTGATTCTAATCTGGGGTCTGATTTTTGGGACATCCAAGAATAGAAGTTCTTGAGTATTACTATCCCAGGAATATGGGAAAGAAGGAGAGAGATCATATGATCTTGGAGACGTTCATAGTACATGTGCTAGAAGCCAGCAGCTCTAGTGGAGGAAGTGGCACCTGAGAAGTTCTCAGGGAAGCGACTATTGTCCCCACTCCCCTCAAGAGCCTCCAAGAAGGGGGCTGCCTGCTTTGCTAATAGAGTTTGATGCTGGGGCACTATGTGTCTTCCCACCCACTTCCAAGTCCATTTAATAGAACAGAGATGTCCTTCTTTGCCTTATTTTAGTCTGTTGGTCTTGACCTGGATAAAGTAAGACTTTTTATTTCTGTTCCAGAAGGAGAGAGCATGGCATTTGCTTCCCAGAGGCAGTAGCTTCAAGGTGGGGGCATCTGTTTCGTATAAGACACCAAGTAAGCTGTGCTGATATTTAATAGGATTGCCAAGAGCCTGCACGTGTGTAGTTTATAAAAATACATACATGGAGAACAGGGGCTCAATTTTTCTTTCTTTCTTTTTTTTTTTTTTTAAGATAGGGTTTTCAAGACCTAGAGGGTAAAGATGCTGACATGCTTATGGGAATCTTGCTATTAATAGAACTGATCCGTTGCCTATTTGTCAAGCATAGTTGGTTGTTATGCTGTGTATTTTTTTTAAATTTTTTTTTTACATCTGAGGCTTAACATACTCTTAGACCTATTGTAAATTCCTTTTAGATTAAGCGAATGTAATAAATGCAATGTGTTTTGCAACAAAAATCATAAACACAATTTCTCACTCAAACAGCTACATCAGAATAGCTGTAATCTGCTGAGCTGGCCAGGAGCGGGGATGGCACACATGGCTGTAATTTTATGTTTTGGTGCTTGTGTCCTTTGTTTATCAGATGCCATCTTCCCTCCTCAACTGTGGTTCATTCCCCATCCCTGCTGCCTCCCCCTGCTCTCAGGCCCATTCTGGTTCCAGCCTGGCTCTGGTGCTTTCTCTGGGTCTCCCTCGCCCTCCTTTGTTGCAGCCAAGTCATCTTAGCAAGTGATTTGTAACAGGACCATTTGCAACTGCCAGGTACATGCAGGATTTGGAGACGAGGTCAGAATCTTGAAATATTTTGCCCCCAGTGAGATACATGAGAACTGAGGCTTGGAAAAGGTCAAGGAGCTTCCCCGAAGTCTCCCAGAGCTTGGATTGGAAGCCATGCTTGTCTGCCTCCAAAACCAACACCCTTTTCTCATTCCATCCCTGTTGCACCTGCTCCCAGAGGCTCAGGGGAGCACCATCACCTCCAGCCTCTGAGCTGGCTTCAAGCCTTGAAAATAGTGCTGAATCAAGTCAAAGAAGTTGCAAGATGAGTCGCAAGAACTCCGGGATACCCTTCACCTAGACTCTCTAATGGTCAACATTTCGACACATTTCCTTTGTGTATATACATACTATATTTTTTCTGAACCATTTGAGAATAAGTTGCTAATATGCCTCCCTCCCTGAAGAGCCCTCTGAAGGCAACTCTCTCTCTGCTTTGTATTTTATGAGAGCATTGAGGGCCACCCAGAACGACTGACTGCCTTCTTCTGTCCTCAACCCAAGGGTGGTTCCCTCTTTCTTTTAGCATGGGACCATGACTCCAAGGAGGTACACCTCTGAGCTTTCTTGACTTTGCCCTCAACTAGACCCTAAAAGTCATGCACCTTCCCGGACACTGGCCCTCTCTAGCACCTGAAACCCAGAACCTGTTCTTGACAGGGCACTACAAGGGCAGATAGAGAGGGGCTTTTTGTATGTTTCTACCTATTTTATGGCAAGGGGGACAGGGGGGGATTCCGAATCCCTCAGCTTGTTATCCAGACCTGCAGCTAAACTGTGGTCTCCGCTAGTTCAAGGTCTGTTTGCAAAGACAGTTATCAATGCTGCTAACCCTTTTCTCTGGCCACTGGCTCAGATAAAATTCCCTTAAAAAAAAAAAAAAACTACTTTTGTTTTTACTTCCTTTGGTGTAAACCAGCCCTGTGGCTAGAAAACGACATTTTGAAAGTGGAAAAAGAAGGAAAACACGTTCTGTCCGGTTTGGGTATGGGATGGAGGGGAAGGTGCAATTTCCTTCATCCGACAGGTCCATTAAAAGCAGGATTTGGAATTTATTCATCAGTAAAACTTACTGATTTACCCATTATGGGGGAAATCAGCTTAAATATCCATTTGAGCCAAGCATAATTCCTAGCATTTTTTATAACTTAGACAATCAGGGAGGCCTTTCAGAAGCGTAGATCCACGTTTGAAGACAAGGTTTAAAAGATGCCGTAGGAAAACAGCCCAGATGTCAGGATGAATGGATGAAGATCAACGGGGTAGGTACTGGGATGGAATGTTAGTTACTCCGCCTTAAAAAGGAGATTTTGCTACATGCTACAATACCGAAGTACTTTGGAGACATGATGCCGATTTAAATAAGCAGGGCACCAAAGGACAACCATTTTATGGTTCCACTTATATGAGGTTTCTAGAATAGTCCATTCGTAGAGACACAGAGTAGAATGGTGGTTGCCAGGGCCTGCGGGGAGGTGGTGGTGGACTGGGGAGTTTCTGTTCCGCGGGTACAAAGTTTCAATGATAAAAAAGCTCCCGAGGTGGATAACAGTGTTGGTGGTACAACATTGTAAGTGTATTTAATGCCACTCAGCTGTATCATTAAAAATGGTAAAAATGGTAGATTTTAGGTTCGATCTAAAGCAAAATTTTCAATGCCCCACTGGGGTTATCTTTCTGCTTGTGAGCCAAACCCCCTACTCATTGGCATTTTATTTGACGTCATTAGAATTAGATGCTGTGGAATTAGAAGAGAGCTTATGGTTGGCAGGTATGTATTATGTCTTTGCATTTTCAGTGGCTGTGAGCTCAGCCTCATTCCCCCTCCTGAACCTGGGAGTTGCATTTTGAGGAGTTCTTGGCTCCTGCTGGGAGGAAATGGTATGGCCACACCTGCCCACACTGCTCCCAATTCCCAGGACGATGCTAAGGTGAAGGCAGTTGATGCCCAACAGGTCCTCCTGCAACTTCTTGCGAGGATCTGGGCCGTGCAGCCTGAAGGGTCGGCCTTGAGATGAGACACCCACATGTGGGGCGCCTCCTTAGAGCTTGGTGAGTTTTGGGGTAGAGCTGGCCACTGACTCGTCTGGTCGATGACATTCCCCATGCTCTTTTTGCCCTGTTCCTTTTCACGTCGTTCCTCAGTCCTTTAAGTTAAGGAAGTTCAAGTTGAAAGAAGTCAAGAGCTCCCCTGCCCCACCCCCACCCCAAACCCCACAGATGGCGAGGGTCTTGTGGTGGTTATTGTATTCAAACCCTTAATGCTTCTTATCTGGTTCCGATTTCAGTGAGTGCTTTCCAGAACTCAGAAACACGGAAGTCTGCGTATTTACAACAGGAGCTGTACTGGGCTATTGGGAAAACCCCCCTTGGAAATGAGAAAGTTCCTCTTTTCTGTTGCAGGGATGGATCCTAATATATCGTGCTTGTCAAATCCAGACCTTATCTGATTCCCCAAAGACCGACTTCATAATGGCTGAGAAAGGTTTCCTCTCCCTGTGTGTCTTTGAGATCAAAAGAGGAAGTCCTGCTTCCTCCGACACTGGCTTGTATTTTTCTTACAGTGAGTGAGTAGGAAATGCATTAAGTCGTCCTATGAAAGCCTCTGCTGCTGGCGAGAAGAAATTTTGCAAAATAATCAGCTGAGAAGGGCCTTTCTTCCAGGGTTGAATGATCTGTACCTTTCCACACTTCCTGTCTCCCTCCCCCTTTTGAAAGATTTTATTTATTCATTCATGAGAGACACACACACAGAGAGAGAGAGAGAGAGAGAGAGGCAGAGACACAGGCAGAGGGAGAAGCAGGCTCCTCGCAGGAAGCCCGATGTGGGACTCGATCCTGGGACCCTGGGATCACACCCTGAGCTGAAGGCAGGAGCTAAACCACTGAGCCACCCAGGTGCCCCCTTCCTGTTCCTTTTATAAGATGTGAGGGCCAGGGATCAGATTCCACGTCTAGGCCCTTATTCTGTTGTTCACACAGTAGTTTTAAAACAAAGTAAGTGATGAGTTACATTATTTATGTCACAAGAGAATCACTGCTCTTCATTCTTGCTGCAGTGAATTGAGTACCTGGTCTGTCCAGCCACTGTTCGGGATCTTGACCCTTGCGTGGCCTACGTATTTGATAACAGACCCTAGAATCCTAGAGCTTCTGATGACCTCTTCATAATTTTTTAGAAGAGGACACGGAGGCCTAGAGAAACCTCAGTGACTTGCCCAAGATTTAGAATCCAGAGCTGCATTTCTCCACCATGACTTTTTTTTTCCTTCACACCCTTCCTTCCCTGAACTGCTTAAGAGCAAAAACAGGCTGTTATACATTTTATCTAAAGCCTACAAATATTGCATATCGTAGCAGAGACCAAACAATTAATAATTTTGCTAGTCTCCTTCAACCTGAGCAAAGCTTTCATAGATGTTGTATCTTGAAAAGGCATTTACCGGAAGTTTGAACCTTGGCTCCTAGGTCCTCTTAGTGTAAGTGTCCTAAGAGGCAAGCAGAATGTTTAACATCTCCTTGATCTTGGGGGGGTCCTTTTCAAACATCAGAGTCAGCTCAAGGGGTGGGTGTGGGGGTGGGGGTCTTCTCTTGCCATCAGATGGCATGCTTGTGAATCAGGACCTAGTGACAGGGAGGGATCCAGGCTCTGGCTACAGTGAAGCTCCCCGCTGTGCGGTGTTGGGGGGACCTGAGTGGCAGGTACTTAAAGGCAGAGGACCGGGCGTGCAGACTTTGACCAGGGATCCCGGTAACGGCCGGAAAAGCAGCGAATGCAAATAGTGCAACGGGAAAGGTGTGCTCCACGCAGGTGATTGAGCAGGCCTGGGGTTCTCCAGGCACGCACCCTACCGGTTCCGCGGTTAAGGCAGAAAGGAGAGGAGCCGGCCCGGCCCCCGAGAGGAAACCGCTCTCAGTTGCAGAGGCAGGAAGGGTCCAAACCACAGGTGAATCCACCCCCCGGCTGAAAATACCACAGAAAAGCAAGTGGGTGAGAAGGTAAGATGGGTGATGCGGCCTGGCCCTGCCCCCCCGGAGAAGAACACCCACCCCTGGTGATGGGGGACATCCCTTTCTTAGCACCGGGGGGCCTGGTGAACCACTGTTTCCTTGGACGTCCGTGAGAATGCAGGACCCACGTGTGGTACCCCTGGCCCCTTTGGGCCACAGGTATTTTTCTGAAATGAGTAGGCCCGGAGCAAAAGGGACCTGAAATTGGTGTTTTCACCTTGGCTTTGGTGCCTTTAAACCCCAAGTGGGCTCATGCCCCTTATAGCCACATGCCTCAGCCCCCAGGGTCAGGCAAGAACAGCGCACCAGCCTGTGGCCGGGATACTTTCTGGCCTTCTCTGCTGGTCGGTCCTCTCTGCCTGCCTTTCAATCCTCTTTGCTCTTTGTGATCCTCCCCCCACCCCTGAGGATGCTCATCACCCCCCACCCCCCACTGGGAGCCCTTGGCTCCCCTGCTCTCCAGCTCCGAGAGTCCTCCCTCTGCTCCTCCCCCTGCCCCTGGCTGGCCCTGACGTTGCCCTCCCCCAGTAGCCCGAGCCAGTCAAGGCTCCTTCTCCCACCTGGCAGGACTGTGGCACCGTGGGAGATCCTGGTGCTATGGGCATGGGGCGATGTCAGGGGTGAATGTGGGGTGAACGACTAGGGTTGTCAGGAGGGATGCAGGACACGCCATGGCCTGTCCTTCCTCATGTCGGTCAGGGACCAGTCCTGTGCGCGGGGGGTGGCGGGCCTGGTTCTCTGTTCACTTCTGCTCCCTGTCTCTACCCAACTCCAGTCACCTTGCACCTGTCATTCCGTTTTGGGCCATCTCTTTGTACTCTCCACGCCCACCCTCGATGATCTTATGAACACGGCTGGTTACCACCCCTCGCCCCCCTGCATTGCCTACAGTGTGCTGCGGAGGACGTTGGTGGCCCTGACACCGGCCACCACCCCTGGCTTGATCTCCAGGACATTTCAGTGCCTCCCACTGGTCCACATATGCATCTAAACCTGTTCTTCCTCTTCTCTTCTGTTGGCACCCCGTCTCCCCATCACCTAAGCCAAAAACAGGTGTCCTCTCTTCTTCCTCTCACTCCTTCACTGCCCAGATCCAGCCCAGACCCTTACCCATCAGTCCTAACCCTCACTGTTCCCTGAGGGGTTCCCCCCAAGCGCACATCAGGGTGGGCTCACCCCCTTAACTGTGACACAGGGGGCCCTGAGATGATGGTGCCCCCCAGGACCCGTGGCCTCACACCCTGATGCTGCAGCGATTCTGAACGATCCTGTGATACTAGGCACACACCTTACTAGGTCTGGGATAGTTGCTCTTGCGGTTCCCACACCTAATAGACCTCTCTCCTCCTCCACCCCTGGGCTTCACCACGTCACACACATTCTTTAATTTGAGCTTTGGGAATCCTTTTCTGACCCTCCCGCGGCCCCAGTTTCCCCTTTTGGCTGTGCTGGCTTGCTTCTACGGTGATTATCTCTGAGTCCATCTTCCCCACTGGGCCCCAAGCCCCTGCTCTGTATTCCTGGTTCCCAGCCTCTCCCAGGACCACTGGTAGGAGCTCAGTTACCGGTTCATCAATGAGGACAGTTTGAGAAGTGCCTGCGTTGTTACTGATCCGTCTCTCTGCCAGTAATGACTAATGCTCCAGCTTTTATTTCCCTGTCCTTCGGTTCCCTTCTGTCAATTAGTTCATCATCATTAGGCCAACGCTGGAATACACTTAAGGAGCTGCCTTTTTTTTTTTTTTTAAACTGTGTTTCAGTGAAGTCTTTCTTATTTTGGGATTTTAAACTGACTTCCAAATGGCTGATCATTGTACAAGGCTTGAAAACTGTGAACCGTCTCCAATACTGAAACACGTCTTGTATGATTTTGTAGTACCGAGCCCTGGCCCGCAAATAGAAAAGTTATTTTGTTTTTAAGGACTAAGTACAAATTTGCACCGTGCCAAGGAATTGGTTTTTGAGTCCACGGACACAGGACTAGGGCAGTGAAAGACTTAAGACAGTGAGGAGATCGTGTCAATTATTAGTATTTACCTCCTGTCTGACCCGAGTAGATTTTCACAATGAGCTCTTTCTGGGTAAGTGCTTTAATCTCTGTATTACAAGGTTAGAGATACATCTGAACTCCCCCTTACCCAGAAAATCCTTTGGAAACAGCAGAGTTGTGAATCTGGAATCCTGCTATGCAGTAGGGGACTGTTTAAACTTGTCCATGGAGGTGCTGTTAAAAGTTAGGGATTGGGGTGGTGTGTTTGGGAGGATGTGGCTGGAAGGTAGTTAAGTTTCTCGGAAAGCTCATGTTTTTCCACCAGAATTTTTCTTTTACTTTCCATATTATGATAGATAGTATAAAAGCGTTTAAAAAATGATTTGTCCCTGCAAGAAATGGACCTCCCAGAAGACGGGGTGAAAGCACCCGAGATCCCGAGAAGCACTCCTCTGTAGGATGGTGTTCCAAATTACCTTCCCCTGTCCTGCACCTCCCCAGTTAATATATGTAGTAACTCTGTCACCATGCATTTATTGTCCCCTTCCATATTTCTGGTGCTCTGTGAGGCTTTGGGGATGGAGAGAGAGACACAGACTTTGCTTTGGATTCTGAGAGCTTACCGTTTGAGGGTGAGGTAGGAGCAGGAGGGGGGGTGCTTGTAGGGAGGAGCTTTTCCTGACTACCACACACCTCTGCACTCAGAGAGCTTTGCCTTTGCCTTTCCCCTCCTTGATTACACATAAACATGGACACATGCAAATGGACCAAGTCTTACTGGCCCAGCTCTCAGGGCCCCCATCCCTCTGGACATTTTCATGGTGCTCTAGGCGAAGAGTAGCCGCTCCTTTTGAGTCCTGGAATGTCTTTCCATATTTTTATTTCATTTATATTGCATTGGTCTCTGAGCTCCTCCATCAGCATCTGGTTCACTACCGATTTAATGATTATGCAACAGATGCATGGTGAAGCCAAAGATTTCAGTGCTTATGGTAGCATGAACTCACCACAGTAGAGTGGGGGCCATTCTGGGATCCTCCGTTGCATGGCTTCCTTCACTCTGTAAGGGTGATCCAGAGTGGATTTACAGTGCCACCCCCCACCCCCTCTCTGGGCAAGAGCTTTTTTTTTTTTTTTTTTCAGATTTGTTTGGTTTTCACTGAGCTCATACTCTCTCTCTTCCCACCCCAGCTTTATTCTATTTCCAGTATCATCTACTTGTTTTTAAAGCCTCATGGGTGTTGTGGGCAATTACTAGGATCCTTCCATCTTGGTTTTTATCCAGTTTATTCCTGTGGGGATCTAAAAGTATGTCAGAAACAGTAGGATATACAAATCATGAGCTTTTTTTTTTTTTTTTTTTTTCTTTTCCTGAATCACAAATTGTGGTTAAATAGTGCATCAGAAAGGATGAATTCCTACCATTTACTTCGACGTGGATGGAACTGGAGGGTATTATGCTGAGTGAAGTAAGTCAGTCGGAGAAGGACAAACATATGATTTCACTCATACGTGGAATATAAGAAATAGTGAAAAGGACTATAAGGGAAAGTGAGCGGGGGAAAAAATTAGAGAGGGAGACAGACCATGAGAGACTTTGAACTCTGGGAAACAAACAAAAGGTTGGGGAAGGGGAGGTGGGTGGAGGGATGGGGTAACTGAGTGACGGACACTGAGGAGGGCACTTGATGGGATGAGCACTGGGCATTATATATTGGCAAACTGAATTTAAATAGAATATTTAAATAAATAGTACATGAACTAAAGAGTAGTTGGACTACAATGGAGCTTGGAGCTTTGTCTTTGCTATAGGTCCTTTTCTACTTCCTCAAAACCAGAATAGGCCTCTCTACATGGGTTTTCCTCCCTGCCGTTATTTTACCTGGTTCCTTATATTTGTGTCCAAAGGAGAAAAGGTTTTGAAATGACTTCCTTACTTTTAACTCCGGCTATAAATCCAGTCTTTGCAGCTTAGACATTTGTGAAGTGCACAGACCCCTTAGGGCGGGGGGGATCTTTGGGACAAGATTTGCAATAATAATGGGTGGTCCAGCCACCACGGAGCTGACCAGGGAGCGCCTTGCACTCAAGCAGGTGGCTCTTACACTGGTCATCGAGAACATTCTATAGGACCAGCGCAGCCTGGACTCTCAATTAGTCTTTTAATCGACAGATGGCAAAGATGACAGGTGTATCTTGAATAGTTTATTTTCCCTTAAGAAAGATGGACAGCTGTGTTCATTTTGATGGAGAAGCAGAACCTTTTCTTTGAGTTTTGGTTGACTTTGAGTTTGGGATGAGGGGCGGGAGTTCTGACCACACACCACACCCAGAATGCAAGCCAGTTCTGCAGTTTCTAACTTCAGTTTCCTTTAGTATAGTGCTTATGAAATAGCACTTGGGATAAAGAGCCCCCCTCCCCTTGGGGGTAACCCCCCCCCCCAGGCTTCTCATGTTTCAATCCCATTTAATTGGACACTCCATTTAGTTGAGTCACCCTTTGAGGGTTTCTTTGTTACCAGAGAATCAACAGCTCTTTTTCAGCGTGCACACACACACACACACACACACTCTTATTTCATCAATTTTTATAACATGCACTTAATCTGTATATATAATACGCCACAAGTCTAGCTTCTGTAGACAGTTTGAGAATAAGACCACGTGACTCTGATGGTGCAAGCAGGAGAGCAGAGGTGCCAGAGAGAAGAACCTCACAGTCTTGAGCACTCAAAGTCCCCCGGTTTAAAACTTAGAGCTTATTCAGCCCAGAAAGTTGAAAGCACTTTTATGAATGCCTGCTTTGTGTCAGGTAGCGGAGAGATGGGAACCAAGATGGTATGCTTGCCCGCAAGCACAACTGTGTGGGACAAATACAAATAATGACAACAATTAATTTTTTTAGATGGTGTGATTTAAAACAAAGGCAGGGGGCTCACTGAGGCCAATACCAGAGGTCAGAGGAGTCAGCTAAGAAAGAGCCAGGAGAGCAGAGCAGCTTTGAGGCTCACCAGCCAGGGCTTTGAAGAATTGTTTTTTGTTTAATGTTAGGGTTTTTAAATTTATTTTAAATTTTTAAATTTTTTCTTAAAGATTTTATTTATTTATTCATGAGAGACACAGAGAGACAGAGACACAGGCAGAGGGAGAAGCAGGCTCCTCGCAGGGAACCCAATGTGGAACTCGATCCCAGACCCTGGGATCACGATCTGAGCCAAAGACAGACGCTCAACCACTGAGTCACCCAGGTGCCCCTAGGGTTTTTTTTTTATTGTGGTAAAATACACACAATACAAAATGTACCATTTCTGAATGTCCAGTTCAGTGCCATTAGGTGTATTCACAATGTTGTGTATGGAAATTCTGTACCCATTAGCCCCATTAACTTTCCATTCCTCCCTCCCCCTGACTCTTGGTGTCTACATTCTACTTTCTGTTTCTACAGATTTGTGTACTCGAGGTGCCTCATGTAAGTAGAATCATACGACATTTGTCCTTTTGTTTCTGGCTAATTTCACGCTGCAGGATGTTTTTGAAGTTCGCGGATGTGGTAGTCTGTGTCAGAATTTCCTTCCTTTTCATGGCCAAATAATATTCCATTGCACGATCTTGCCACTTGTCCATCCATTGACCTGCGGATGGGCACTTGGGTTGTTTCCACCTTTTGGCTATCGTAGATAATGCTGCTGTGTACATGGGTGTGCCAATATCTGTTTGCATCCCTACTTTCTCGGTTCTCTTGGATATGGTTGGATTTTACATGAGCGAAAGGGGTTATAGAGGGTATGTTGGCATTTATCGTGATATTGTTAAACTCTTGCAACCTTATTGACTGTTCATAAATGCTCCTGTTCTCCCTTATTGTTCTTTGAGAGCACGGACTGCCTTCTAGGTTCAGCCCTTAGCCAGGTACCTGGGATAAATATATCAATATTTGATTAGTTCCTGGAATTCTTAGTCCAGAACCATCATATGCTCTAGTAGTTGGCCCCCAGAATGGTAGGTTTTGCCATCTATCTTGTTTTCTTTTTTTTCTGGCTCATTAATTAACATGTGTTCAGGGAATAGAAAACGACTCTTAAATTAGCCTTAGCCAAACATAATTAGAGAAGTACATTTTCTAATGCAGAGACTCCTAATGTAGATAAAACCCAATT
The DNA here is from genome assembly GCF_003254725.2 of Canis lupus dingo. Classification (NCBI taxonomy): domain Eukaryota; kingdom Metazoa; phylum Chordata; class Mammalia; order Carnivora; family Canidae; genus Canis; species Canis lupus. The sequence goes on from NC_064255.1 coordinate 47,547,298, forward strand.
CAACAAACATTTGTTGAGAACTTGCTATGTACCAGACACCTTTTTAAAATGTGTAATTTCAGGGCAATTTCTAAGCTCAGTTGGAATACCTTATTGGTATTGAATTTTAAATATAATAAGGGTAGGTACATACTTTTTAACATGAATCTCTAGTCTTTATTGTAAGAGCTTCATAACAACATTCAAGATAGTTTGGGAAAAAGAGAATAAATAATACCTAGAGTCCCATTCTAATATAAGCTCTATTTTCATTTTATAGGATGAGTTTGAGGGTTGAACTTATAAGTAATTTACTTTGAAAATAAAACCCTTAATCTTTTGGTGCCAATTATCTTAAAATTTATTCTCTAAAGCTCTAGAGGTAAAGCAGAAACCAATGACCTCAAGTTCGGAGGACTCTTTTTTAGAAGCATCCATAGCAGGTTAATGGATGCATAGAACCCCACTCCCTTTTCTTAGTGGAACACCAGAAATGACATCTGTCCTCTTTTGGGGATAGGTCAGTGGACTGTTGACACCCATTACAGGGGCTAGGTATTTAGGAATCTGTCCTTCCTCCGATCTTTTCTATGTTCAGGGATTGAAGGGTATGTTTTTATGGCTTTTCCAGGGGGAAAATACAATTTAGGATCCTTGGAGTAGGTGGAGGAGGTAGGACTTAGATTTAGAACACGGTGAGCATCAGAACAAACATGGGTGATGGGGCTGGACATGTTGGATGGAGTTAGTGAGGGCAGGTGATCGTGGTTAGGGACCAATGCCTATGAAAAACAGGGCTTTCCACATGGCAAGAAGGTGAATTGGTGGAGTAGATGTGTTCTGGGGTTGGGAATGGGGGCGGGAAGATGGGCCCATGAAGGGATGGAATTGTTTATAGGCTCCTTAGCCCGCCAGCCTAAGACTCTGTCTTACTGGAGAGGGAGGTAAAAGTCCAGAGGAAGCAGCTAGAAACTAAGTCCCATGCAGGTGCTTTGTGAGCTATCCATGAGGTCAGTGTTAGCTGCTGCTGCCTCTGACAGAGATTTTTGAAGCTGGGACTGGTGTTGTTGAAGGACAGTGTTTTTTTTTTTTTTTTTTTTTTGGCCTGATGGATCTCAGGGCTATGAGGTTTGATGAGTTGGGAGTTTGATGAGCTGGAAGCACAGAAATCTCCTAGGAGAAGATGTCATCTGTCTGGGTGGTAGTAGGTGGCTAGTCTGGGGTAGGGCAGCAGGAGAGGAAAGGCAGGCAAGGATGAGAGGCAGAGGCTCCAAAGGAGAAATGGCTGGGATTTGCTGCCAAGGAGGCAGAAGTCAGGCAGGAACCCATTTGGGAAATGATGGAACCGTTTACATTCATGGGAAGTGAGTGAGTCAGGACTGACTGGAGGGGTGATAAGAGGTTCTGTTTTTAGAAAAATTGTGTCTGACATTTATTATGTATTTTCTACGTAATAGAAAGAGTTCTGAGTGCTTTGTATGACAGCCTTATGAAATAGGTTCTGTTGCTGTCCCTACTTTGCAAATGAGGAAACCGAGACAGAATTGATTAGTAACTCGCCTCAGGATCACACACTTAACTCCTTGGCAGAGCCAGGATGCAAATCTAGAGTCTTAACTCCAGAGCCAAGCTCTTACTGAGTATGCTCGACCATCTCAGCGTGATAGCCAACATCTTCAATGTGCCCTGTCCTGTCTTAAGCTCTTTGTATGGATTTGTCACATTTGATTCCCATAAGGACTCTATGAGATGAGGGTATTTTTTATCATTTTCCAGATCTGGAAACTTGGTCACAGAGAAGTAGAGTGGCCTGCCTTTGAGGTCACGCAGCGAGGCTTAGCTTCCATTGGTTACGGTACTTCTCCAGAAGTTGGCGATGGTTATTCAGCTGGATTGCCATACTACCTATGGCCCTTAAGATCCCCTCCCGAGAAAGCTAAATTGGTTGAAGTGTATTGCAGTATAAATTCTTTAAGGATTTTTGGATTAAATTTTCTGTCAACGTCACTGCTATTCCCTTGCAACAACCCCCTTTTTAAAAGGGGATAAATAATTGACATAATAGCGTCTCCATTTATTGCTATGCCCATTTTCATTATTTAACACTGCATATGACTTTGAAAACAATCCCAAGCACTTCGTTTCCTATTCTGGCCCCCTGCATTTAGATGCTGAGCCCAGCAAGGGACAGATGATCTTGCCTATAGCCCTTCATGTGTTATTGGTGCTTAATAATGTTTGATGATTGTAATCGACCTTGTTGTTACCTTCTGCGAATCGAGGTTTGCTGAGTATCTTCAATCTGGGGTGTACTTGGCATGACCTCACGGAGCTGCAATTGAAGCCATGGTTGAAAGGTGCCCAGATGAAATATTGGGTAACAAATTGGAATTGAGACCAGTCATCATCTATATGCACCTGCAGGGGATGGTTTCACTGTTGCTCTAGAGCATCCTTGGTCTGTCCCTCTCCTCTTCTGTCCTCGCGTGTCAACAAGTCTCGTCTGGGTCTTTCTTTCTTTCTTTCTTTCTTTCTTTCTTTCTTTCTTTCTTTCTTTCTTTCTTCTTTCTCTCTTCTTTCTTTTTTTAGATTTTTATTTTATTTATCCATGAGGGACACACAGAGAGAGGCAGAGACACAGGCAGAGGGAGAAGCAGGCTCCATGCAGGGAGCCCGATGTGGGACTCGATCCCGGGTCTCCAGGATCACGCCCTGGGCCAAAGGCAGACGCTCGACCACTGAGCCACCCAGGCGCCCCTCTTCTGGAACTTTTCACCTCATTTGACTATATGTCTGTTTCTGTGCCTTCCTGTGCTGTAGCTTCTCACAGAGAGGTCTACACGTAGAGCCTCTGACCTTGGGAGCACACGGAAATTCCCACTCACCTGAAATTGTACTCTTGCATTTCCTGCAGTTTCTTTCTCACCAAATAGATTTGGTTTGTTCCCTTGGTCACTTTTGTTCATCCTCTTGATCTCGCTCAGCATCTGCCCTAGTCCCCACCACCTTCTCTTTGAAACCTTCTGATGTGTTGCCTTCCCCTCCCACCCTCTTCCTTTCTGGTGGTGGTTTTGTTGTTGTAGCTTGTTCATTTTTGTTTGACTTTTAAATCTCAAATCTATACCCTCTTAGCTGGAAGAGCTCTTCAAGATTGGTATTTTGTGTGTGCCTCTTTTTTCCACAAGCCCTCACCCTTGACTATCTGATCCTGCCTTTTTTTTTTTTTAAAGATTTATTTATTTGTTTGTTCCTGAGAGACACACACAGAGAGGCAAGACATAGGCAGAGGGAGAAGCAGGCTCTCTGCGGGGGAGCCTGATGCGGGACTAGATCCCAGGACCCCAAGATCATGACCTGAGCCAAAGGAGATGCTCAAACCCTGAGCCACCCAGGCGTCCCCTGATCCTGTCTTTTAACTTCACACGTTATTTGCTCTTTCTCCACCATCTGAAATGCAGGTCATAAGGTGAGAAGTCCCATCCACTGGCCCGGGAGCCCCTGAGAGCAGGGCTCTTGGCCCTCCTGGCCCCACACGTTTCTGATCAGGTCTCCCCACCCCCAGTCATGCCAGACTTGGGGAGAGCTTCCTGGCGCGGCTTACCTGCTGCCTTTGCCTCCCACCTGCTCCTTTCTCCACCTGGATTGGAGGATTTTTACTCCAACATCAGAACTCAGGTCGCTTCTTGTCTCCGACCTTGTATGTGTGCGGAGGGGATAGATATGCCATTTTGCCTATGACCCTGCAAAAGTGATTGAAAGCTCCTTCCCCCTCCACCCCCTCAGGGGGGAGTGCTGTTACCCTGTTGCTCTAGCTTACCTCACCCGGGGACCCTTTCTTCCCACTCACTCACCCAGGTCGAATGTGAGTCAGTCTTTGTAGTTTTAATTACACTAGAACCATTAATGTGTTTTTCCTCTGATGGTATAATAATGCTCCTTTAGTCTCAGACCCTTACTGTAGGTCTTATTCCTTCTGCCAACCTCTGAGGACTGGAGCTCTTCACTGAGTTCCTTGAATCTGGAAGATCTTGGTATCTTACTGTGCATGTCACTTTTCTGCTGGAAAATATCGAGTGTCTCTGCATGGTCTGTGTGGTCTCTATGGTATACATCTATGGCCCGTGTCTGTCTTCTCTTTCACCATTTCTGATATGGTCAAGGTCCAGCCCACCTCTTCCTTCTTCAGCTTGAAGCCAGAACAGCTGCGTTTCACTTATTCTGACATGTGAGTAGTGTATTCTTTAAACTTTGGTTTGCGTGTAAGAACCAGGTGTTGCACTTATGTGTACGTTTCCCCAACACCCAGCTCGAAGCTTTTGCAGACCATGAATAAGGAACAGGTACATTTGCATTCATGCAACAGATAGGTGGATGAATGAATGAATGAATGAATGAATGAATGAACTGCCGTGAATTTTCTAAGCTTCAAGTTTCATACTCCGAGTCTAAAGTTTGCATCTTTATATTAAGAAGCCTATCTAGGCATTAGTTTGATTAGGCTGCAGCCCAACATATGTCATGAGATATGTCATGGTCTGATTTTTTTTTTAAGATTTATTTATTTATTCATGAGAGATACACAGAGAGAGAGGCAGAGACACAGGCAGAGGGAGAAGCAGGCCCCATGCAGTGGCCTGACGTGGGACTCGATCCTGGGTGTCCGGGATCACGTCCTGGGCTGAAGGTGTGAGCCACCCGGGCTGCCCTCATGGTCTGATCTTTAAAATGGGATTTTCACGTGCTGCCTTATTATTTGAGACTTTTAAATAGTTCTCCTTTTGGGGAACATCACCGTATAAGGAGAATTTCACACAAATAACTGAATTCACAGCCAACCCATGTCATGGTCATGTACGTTTTGCCAGAAGAGTAACAGGCCAGTAGGTTTTTTGTTTGTTTTTAATAGTGTGGGGTTTTGTTTTTGTTGTTTCTAAGCAGGGTGTCAGCATGTCAGTACCATTTCGATGGCCCATATTCAGAGTGGAAACTTGACCCAGCTGTGTGTTTGACCCAGAGAAGGGCCATGCGTGGCATCCCGTGAGGATGGCTTGCATACCAAGTGTGACCCTCAGGATTAATGGAGAGTTGCAGAAAATAATTTTCTCGATGAACTTAAGAAACTTTAAACAGAACTCTTTCTAACTATAAATAGTGGGGCAGCTTTGTCCTATTTTTATTGTAGAGCGCACAGAAGATGGAAATCAATATTGGAAGAGTTGCTTTATTTCGCCAAGGAAAAGATCATACTCAACACGATTCTTATTTTTCTTGGCAGGCTCTTCTCAACCATCTGTGAGTCCAGGGGAACCGTCTCTCCCATCCATCCATCCAGCAAAATCAGAGTTAATAGTCAGTGTCGGCGACGAGCTTAGGCTGTCCTGCACCGACCCAGGATTTGTCAAGTGGACTTTTGAGACCCTGGGTCAACTGAATGAGAACACACACAACGAATGGATCACAGAGAAGGCAGAGGCTGGCCACACGGGCAATTACACGTGCACCAACAGAGATGGCTTGAGCAGGTCCATTTATGTGTTTGTCAGAGGTAAATGTGTGGCTTTCTTTCATGCTATGCTTTAGAGAACTTAATATCCTGTTCTTAATTATGGATGACATAGAGATGGCTGAGCCATAGAGAAAATATGGCTAGGTCTAGAAAGCCTAAAACAAATTTTTCTTTGTTGGTCCCCCCCCCCCCCCACCATCTCTTGATACATCGTGGCTGTGGGTATGACTTCAGCCGAAGGTCTGTGAGCCTGCGCTGCTCTTCCTAATGAGATTACAATATGGTTAGCCCATTTGTCCTGGCACTCTGAGTAAACCCTGAGAATAAATTAGGCCCTTTGGGAAAGCTGCATTTTAATGCCTTGAGATCCTAGATACTCCCACTTAGTAAAAACACTTCAGGGAACGAAAGGCCTCGGAAGGCCCAAACAGACCAACACTTCAAAAAGAATTGACCCACTTTTAGGGAGCAAATTCCAGAAAAATAACCCAGTCAGCTAAATCACCCCATGTCCCTCTTAGGTTCTTTAATAGTTGTCAGTTGATTCATTTACAAAAAAAAAAAAAAAAAAAAAGAAAAGAAAAAGAAACAAAGAACCAAAACAAAATGGTGACCTTTTTAGAAACAGAAGAAAAATATGATTGTTGGATTTCCGTACCTCATTTCCTATGATAAACTCGGTGATTCGCCTGTGTTTGCTTAACATCCTTGTCAAGAGGAGGTTTGCTGATGTGTGGGAGGCAGGAGGCTCTTTCTGTTGATGTAAAAACAAGTACTTCGAGCTTTAGGAGATGAATCCTCAGGTCATAGGAGGAAGAATAGAGTCCTGGGTCTGGCTCTGAGTTTCTGTCCAGTGAAAACGGGACTACGTAGGAGGCCTCATCCACAGTATTGTGGGGGAATAATGAATACATCTGTCCTAGATTGCAGGTCTGAGGGACCTCAAGAGTTTCGGTTTCTCACCGGAACACTGAGAGTTTCCTGCTCTGTCTTCCTGGTGTAATTGTTGTCGTTCAGGAGACCAGAATCGTGCAAATTCTAGCTCTCTCAAGGGTTCATAAAGTTGACTCACCTCGTATTCGCTGTAGAGAAGGTTGCCTCTCCTCGGTGTATCTGTTATTCTCCTACGTGGGTAAACTGAGACCTACCCATTGGTAAGGCACAGCTTAGCCTCTGGGTATGTTTCTGTAATTGTGGAGGTATCCTGTGTGCTGGTCGTTGGCATTCGAGAAGATACTCTGATTTCCAGGTGGTAATGAAGTCTCATTCTGCATATGAATACAGTGGGTAGATGACTGAATAAATGGGGGGAAACTGCTCAAGTAGCCAAGTCAGTCTCGCAGAGTTCATGGATAGAAGGGAAGTCTTCCTCAATAAATCAGAGCTACACCAAACTACTACTGATTTGAGATGTTTTGGATGCTTGAGTAGTTTGTTACAGCAGTGAAGGAGATTGGGGCATTGTAGGAGCCGGGTTCCAGCAACTGAGAAAGAGGAGATGGAATGATAACCAGCGATGGCTTCGGACCTCAGTTCTATCCTCATGAGGTGCTTTATTCATAGAACAAAGGAGTGAGGCTGGGACATGCGTATTATTCATTCTAGAAGTTTTATTTTTTTTCTTAAAATCAAATGATAAATATATTTCACCAATGTCAAATTGATTTTTTGTGGGACACCGAATTCCAAGTGGAATGGACAATAAATAAAGAAATTTTAAAAATTTATTTTTATTTGTTTATTTTTGTATATTTTTTATTGGAGTTCGATTTGCCAACCTATAGTATAAAACCCAGTGCTCATCCCATCCAGTGCCCCCCTCAGTGCCCGTTAAAAAAAAAAAACAAAAACATTTTAAACATGATCTGTTGGCCCAACCGTCTATCTGTATTATCTTTACACGGTAGGGGTGGCCGCATATTGTGTGTACAGAATGAGGTTTGTTGTTGCTTATAGGAGGTCCCAGTGTGCCCGAGGCTTTTCCAGTCCACACCTGGTGTCCTGGCATAATTATTAATGGCACTCCCCTTCACTCACGAGTGTCCTGGTTCAGATGATGAAGTATTTGCCACAGCATTCCCGAAACTCATAAGACCCCCCTTGGGAATATGGCTTCATTTGATTTCCAGAAGTTTATGCTTATACATATCTTTCAAGAAATAGGGAGAGTGGGGCCCATGATGACATTTGTACAGGGTGGCCGGCTGATGGTCTCCCAGGCTCTATGCAGAAGCCGAAAGGTCCTGGCCACTGGGAGTTCTGGAAAGGCCCGCACCCCACCACCAGAAGGGTAGAGAAAGAACACCTTTCCCTGACCCTAATGGGTATCATCACACAGCCTTTGTCTTAGCCTATGCTGCTTGAGTATTCCCTGTTGTAGAAGAATAGTAACTATTATAGTAAAATACCCTCCGAGTTTTAGGGGCTCAAATCGTGGTATCAGTTGGATAGGGAATTGAGTTCCGCTCAGCCATTTCTGGGCCATGTCACTGTTTTAGGAGAGTCACTTTTGAGACTTCAGTTTCTTCACCTCTAAAAAGGGGGGGGGTAAGCATAGTGCCCATCACATCAAGGGGGTAAGCATAGTGCCCATCACGTCGGGGTGCTTTGAGGATGAGATGAGCTAAAGTGTAATGGTCCGAGCTTAGTGTCCGACACATGGGAAGTGTATAACAAATGTTAACTGTTACTCAATTCGTAGTATTTGGATAAATTCTGTTGCTTGCAAAGAGCGAACAAAATGCGGAGTCGTCCGCGATGTTTTAAATATGTTCTCGGTGCCTGTGGCCTGCCATTCAGACGACTGATTTTTGATATGCTTTAGATCCTGCAAAGCTTTTCCTCGTTGACCTTCCCTTGTATGGGAAAGAAGGCAATGATACGCTGGTCCGCTGCCCTCTGACGGACCCAGAAGTGACCAATTACTCCCTCAGGGGGTGCGAGGGGAAGCCTCTTCCCAAGGACTTGACGTTCGTCGCTGATCCCAAAGCTGGCATCACGATCAGAAACGTGAAGCGCGAGTATCATCGGCTCTGCTTGCACTGCTCTGCGGACCAGAAGGGCAGGACGGTGCTGTCCAAGAAATTCACCCTGAAAGTGAGGGCAGGTAGGGGCCCTTTCTCTCTTTCTTGTGGGGAGGCGGAGCATCTGTTGATGGAGGGGTGACTTGTCTCCTCTCCCTGGTCTGTCTTACTCTCAGCGGTCAGGTGGCTGGCTCTTCATCACTTTCCCCAGCTCCCAACTACTGTCAGTGGCCGGCGAATTCTTTGTTTCATAGCCCCAAGCCCCACACCACCAGTGCACGGCCACCGTTGGCAGGTGCATCTGCCAGAAACCAGTGTGTAGACCCTCCCGGGGACAGCTGTGAAACCTCACAACATCAGGACACTCAGAGTTTCATAACTGCATGAGGTGTGCTTCCAAGGGAACCTCACTGCGGAGCTTTGATTCCACTGTTGGGAAAGATTAGCATATACATTATTCACCCCTTGATTTACTGTTGATAGAGGAATTGAGTTTCTCCTCAGCGATTTGATTTTAATGCATTCCCAGACTTATTCCCAGTCTGAGGAGGAAAGCGCCAACTGAGTATGGCCCTTGTTATCATCGTGGCATTATGTTGATTATTTTCGTAGCCGGAAGATGTCTAGATTTTTGTGTCTCCGAGATCATCAAATTCAACACTGGGTGACATTCTGCTATGGAGGGGTTTTTATGAAGGCTTTTGAAAAAGGGTGCTCATTGGGATTAAGGAAAGTTTGACTATTTAAAATGGAGATTTTTCCAGAAATGAGCAAGATATTATCACTACGGCACATGGGAATGATGCCTGTTTGGTTGAAAGAATATAAATTAGTCGTAGGTCACGTCCTCATGAAACCATCAGGGTTAAAGCCACTTTCCCTGTGCCAGGGCTTCTACTTGTTTCAAAATAGCTTTGGCCAGGAGCATTATCATCTCAAAGCAGACGTTCCTATTTTTTTCACTCAATATTAATGAATTTGCTTGAAGGATGCAAGATTTAATTGCTGATGTCTTCAGATAGTCAAGTAATACAGATTGATTAGTACTTGAGATTTTATTTAAAAGACGCCCAAATAAGTTGGGTGCATTTGAGGAAAAGCAGTAGGTGACAATGGCATATGATCACGGAACAAATAATTTGAGGGCCACGTTTCTTCTTATTCTAGCCATCAGAGCTGTACCAGTTGTGTCAGTATCCAAAACAAGCTCTCTCCTGAAGGAAGGGGAAGCCTTCTCTGTGATGTGCTTTATAAAAGATGTGTCTAGTTTCGTGGACTCGATGTGGATAAAGGAAAACAGCCAGGTAAGTGGCTTATTTCCTTTGTTTTTCTCAATACATTGTTCTCTCTGTGGGGGACATTTTAAGGTTTTCCCCTTAAAACAGTCTATTAATTATCCTGGGGATGGCTCAGCTGGTGTGTCTGTCTGAGGTGGGGCTGTCTGGGCGTGTGTCGAGATGCACATTTCCCCCTTTCGTAACACCATATGTGGATGTGTATATTCATTATTAGCGACAAATACGTGTCATTTTGTAAATTTATTTTGAGAAGACCGAAGAGAGAACTTCAGACTCCTGTTCTATACCGTGTGCTGTTTCTTTGACTTTTATAGGGAAATTTATAAGAACACTTCTTGTTAGCCACGTACGTTAACCTTGATTTTTAAGACTCTTAAAATTATCCAGGCCAGATGATTTATTTTTTATTTTTTTTAAATTTTTATTTATTTATGATAGTCACAGAGAGAGAGAGAGAGAGAGAGAGGCAGAGACATAGGCAGAGGGAGAAGCAGGCTCCATGCACCGGGAGCCCGACGTGGGATTCGATCCCGGGTCTCCAGGATCGTGCCCTGGGCCAAAGGCAGGCACTAAACCACTGCGCCACCCAAGGATCCAGGCCAGATGATTTAAAATATTGGGAAAAGTTGTCAATTTTTTCCCCTTCCATATTTAAAAACAGTCAATGATCTCATACTAACTGGGGCGCTCCCTCCTTTCCCACAAAGTGGCCTATCCATTTGAGAGCTGTGTTTCCTTTTTTATTGATCTGACTTCTCCCCTCTGAGGCTGGTTACCTGAGATCAAGTTGCTAATGGTTTTCTATTTGTTTTAGTCACTATTAATAAAATGGTTATCTTTAATCTGAAACATTTGGACATGTTTAAGTTCTCATTCATTTAACAAATGCATATTGAATGTCTCCTATATGTCAGATACTGTGGAAGGCAGATTTTAAGTAAATTTTAACCAGTTATATGAAGTTTTTTTTTTCCCTCTCTCTAAATAATCATTAATAGCAAGGTCTTTCAAATTCTAATTTCCCAAATATTTTGCTTTAAAATTCCCATTGACCGAATTTTCAGTAATTTTTATTTGCATAATTTTGGCCATCTAAGGTAATTTGCTATCACAGTGGTTTTTCTTCAGAACACACATATGCATTACATGGGAGAAAAGAAATGATATATTTTCCTCCTCCTCTTCCTCCTCTTCTTCTTCCTTCTCATGCTCTGTATTCAACATGGGCAATTTCATGCCTCTTTAAAGAATTTTTTGCTCCATAAGTAACCATGGTGATTAGCATAATGCAAAGTACTATGATGGTATTCACATAGACTTGTGATGGATGATACTTTGCTAATGAAGCCTGCCATTGACTAGAGAATGGATTGTACTAGAGTCTTGTTCTTTCAGACCAGTGGCTCAAAGAAACAAGTTTTAGTTTCCATATCATATAATTTAATAAAAACAATAGCTTATGTATGGATTTTTGACTAACCCTACGGAACGCAATCCTATATTAATTGGCTTTCCATAATCCTTGATTTCAGATGAGAGAACAGTTTAGACCATGTGTGTATTTGAGCCTCTGTATAACTTGAAAATTAGCCTTTTTTCATGAGAAATTCAATTGCCCCAGGCAGTTTTGTTCTGAACCACTTTTCCCAGGAGTCCTGCATGCCATTCCCAATTAATCCACTGGCGCTGCTAGATAAGCCTTCAGTGTTGGGAGCTCTTTGGGGAAATCCCAGTGTGCACCTCAAGGGTTAAGGAAAACCAAATCACATGCAAACAATATGTAATGTGTGACTTGCAGATGGGGCTCGTGGCTCCATGCCAAGGTTCATCCATGAATCTTTTGTTGATATCCTTTGGCTTCATTCGGAATACTTAGCACTGTGAGCGCTATCAAATTATCTTAAAAATTCCTGGTATTTGATTCTGACCGTTTAGAATAAGTTTAAAACTCACAGAGAAATTTAGGATAAAATGACTATTCTAGAGTTTTTGCAGTTGTTTGTTTTAAACCCTAAGAGAGTCTTGGAGTTTATTCAACAATTGTGAATCTTGGTTAGCTTTACTAGTGCCTCTAAACCCTTGTATTTTTACTTTTAATTATGTTATTTGACATCATCTTGAATTACGGTCTTTGATTTTAGGTGTTGATATTGTATCACATAGGACCAAGCTATTCCTTCCTGCGCTGACATGTGTTCATTGTTCCTGTTTAGCTCCTTGTTATAGACCCTTGGGCTACATATATCTATACCACAAATCTAGAATGTGGTATGTTAGCTGTCTGTTGTCACTCTGCCTTTGCAGAGAAGTCTGTGACCTGGTGAACTGGGAGAGGACAAAACAGTGTCCCCTCACCTTGCTACTGCATCTTCTTGATTGCTCTTCTGCAGTGAGATGGCAGATTTCTGCCAATTATTAGAAGAATCTCTTGGAAGAGAGTGTCTTCATATCTGCATTGTGCTTCAAAATGAAAAGGCCTTTAAAGATCTCTGCTTTCTTATTTCCTTTTATTTATTTGAGAGAGAGAGAGAGAGAACAAGCAAGGGAGGGAGAAACAGAGAAGGAGAGAGACAGAGGGAAGAGCAGACTCCTGCTGAGCAGGGAGCCCAACGCAGGGCTCCATCTCAAGACCCCGAGTTCATGACTTGAGCCAAAGGCAGACGCTTAACCTACTGAGCCACCCAGGCGGCCCCCCTCTCATTTCCTTATAGAAACAAAAGCTGAGACTAGTAGTATCCTTGACTTGCTCAAGATCTCACAGTTAGTTAAGAAAGCAGGTTTCTCTTCTTTTTATTTCAAAACATTCCGCTTTGGCAGTCTGCTCTTATGTATGCTCATTTTAATGTAAAAAAAATTTCCAAAAATATAATAACATGAGGAAAAAAGAAACAGATATAATTCCACCATTGCATGTTGTAGTGCTATGCAATGGGAAATAAAATGTGAGCCTCCTATGTAATTTAACATTTTCTAGTAGGCACATGATAGAGTCAGAGTAAAATCGATACATTTTATTTAACCTAGTATAGCTAAAATATTATCTTATCATGTAATTAACATAAAAAATATCAATGGGTTATTTTGCACTACTATTTTTCATATTAAGGCTTCAAAATCTGGGGCATACTTTATATTTATAACACAAGTTGGACCTCAAGCATTCCAAGAGCTCAGTAGTCTTTGTGTGTCTGGTCTTTATAAATACTATATTGCCCATTTTTTTTTTTCATATTTCTTTTCCCTCTGCTCCCATGCATATGTATTACCACATGTTTGCAGTTTTAAGGTACACTCAGTTTATGCTTATTAAGTAATATAAACCTTTTTCTTATTTTCACATTTATAATTTTGATACTTGGTATACATTTAGGCCATCTCTGAGATTTCACTGCAGTAAATATTTTGAAACTTTTTTAAGAAATTGAGTTATTTCCTTGAGATAAATTTGTTGGAATTGATCAGGGGTATGAACAAATTGCCAAGTTGCTTTCCACAGGGCTTGTTCTGATTTACAATAGTGTCAGAATGGTCTCATGCTAATAGGTTGACCATAGCCTGGCCAGCGCATTACCCTTGGTCTCATTTCATGTCAACATCAGCTCCTGTTTCCTTTTTTTGTTTTGTTTTGTTTTCAGTTATTTTTTTCTGTAGGAATGTGTTCATTTTACCGAAAATTTGGAAGATGCAGAAAGCTCTATAGTACTCCCTCTAATATTTTCAGAGTGACTATAGTTTATGTTTTATTCCCATGATGTTTTTCATACAAGAAATCTCTCTGTGTCTTGTCTGTAGGCAAATAATACGAGTAGAATGGTGATATCACAAGAGTAAATTTGCAACTTTTTCTCTTCCACTCATGCTTAAATAATTTGGGGTTTGGTCTTAGACGTCTCACATACTTTGGAACTCTTTTTAATAGTTGCCAAAATTCTACTGGATAAGAACTGTAGGATGAGTTTCCAAGTTAGTTTTAGACATTGTGGTTCAGTTTTTATTCGTGAAAATAATATAAATGTTAATAAAATAGAATATTATTATTAGTGATGTGTTTCCTTTCAATCACTGGGATATAGAGATAATGATATGACCTAACTATGAACAATTGGTGTCGCTTTTTTTCCCCTACTCTGGAAATCTCACTATTTATTTTCTAAGATCTGCTTACTGAGAGCAGAATGTAGTGAATGTACTGGATTTGAGTTCTTGATATGACCTAACTATGCTGACTAAATGTATAGTATCAGTATTCAGTAATATTTCTTATATAGTAACTTTTAAAATTTGGCACTGTTAAAATATTTAGTGCTACAGAGAATTTGGAATTATGTATGCCATGGTTATTATGAAATGAATTTTCATGTTTTTTCCAATCATTAATAATGACTATCTTTCAATATAATCCTGTAATATGAAGTGTTCCAATGACAGACTTGTCATGATGCTTTATTATTCTTACTTAAGTAGTGTATAATGAATGTTAATATGGAGAAGTTAATTGCTGCTATTTTTAATTTATCTAGGAAAGATCCTGAATATAAATTTTATGGTAATCTTGGATTTTTTTTCTCTCTTTCCAAAACCAGCAGACTAATGCACAGACACAGAGTAATAGCTGGCATCATGGTGACTTCAATTTTGAACGTCAGGAAAAGTTGATTATCAGCTCAGCAAGAGTTAATGATTCTGGAGTGTTCATGTGTTACGCCAATAATACTTTTGGATCAGCAAATGTCACAACAACCTTGGAAGTAGTAGGTAAATATCTCTATCAGAATGTATAAATTACTGGCAGTAGTGAAAGAAGAAATTGCTAGATAGCTTCCTTTTTATGTTAATAGAATGATGAAGAGATTACTAGAAATTTAATTGTCACCACATGAATGAATGAATGAATGAATGAATGAATGAAAATTATCACTATCGCCTTTTCCAACCAGAGCACAAATGCAAATTCCACCAGTTTAATAGAGAGGAAGTGGAAACTTGTAACTGAAGTTGTTTAAATGGGTCATTTTCTCCCATCCCCTCTCCCCTCCCTACTAAACAAATAAGATGTTAAGTGGAACTTTTTCAAAAATTCGAGTCTTTACTGAATGACTCGAGTTTAGAAATGGGTGTGGACTTTCTCAGTGGAGGAGTGCAGATGCTGAGAGCCTGAAGTAGTTCTCTGAATCTTTTAGGGGGGCACCTGAGCCTTTGGTTTATCTTTTACCACTCATGGGTCTAGTTCATTTGTCACAGGAAGGGCTGAATTGGGCTGCTTCTTCCTAGGACACCGCTCACTTTACCCCATCCTCCAGCCTTGTAGGCCATGGTGTGAACCTTCAGGAAGGAGGTCCCCTGGGGCCTGAATCATTGGTTCTGCACAGCATAAACTGGGTCATGGTACCCTATAATCCTAACCCCATCATAGCTGGTATGCACAAGTGGTTTAGTTTCCTTCCCTACTCTGGAAATCTCACTAAATATTTATTTTCCAAGATTTACTTAATGGGAGCAGAAGATAGTGAATGTCCTGGATGTTTTTTGATTTACTGGAAATAATAGTATTTTTAAATTGCTTTATTTACACATTTTTTTTGTTTTGTGAGTATTGTTTGAATTTAATCTCTTGTGTTTTTTTTTAATGCAAGTACAGTCTCTGTGCTTGACTTTGATTAAGTACTGGTAGGGTGGCAAATTTCTTCATCATGAGCAATAATAAAATGATGTGATATTTGTTTTCATTTCTCCTCTTTCCCCCGTGTTTCCTCAATAATTTATGAAGCAGTGTTAGAGGTCTGTGATTTATCCTACAATAATCTCATATAATTTTGGCATTTCTGCCCATGTTGTAATGGAAAGCATCTCACCAGACTAAACGTGGGAAACACGCTTTACTTGCAATGATAGAACCAGCATGCAGAAAGAATATTACTTTTTCCCTAAACGTGATTGTGAACCATTTATTAATTTGAATGGAAAGCTATGCTTTTAAAATATTAAACTCCATAAGTGCTAATTTGCTAAGTTGATTAGGGAGCATGTTGATATATCAGCTTCAGCTCCAGAAAGCAATTAGTAAGGATGTTTTGAGCATATTATTGTATGTAATCAGATTTTTAAAATCCATTCATCAATTTCCAAGAATATAACTGTGTAACTGGAAAGGCTTGTGGCTCTGAAACCTGAATCTGGTTTTTTATTGTTTTGGGATGGGTTGGGATGGGACACGAACAGGAGGAGACAAAGAGAAAAGTAATTTCTTTGGGGGCTGGGGTAGGAGGATTTGGATACCATGTGGAGTGGCTTTGGGATGGTCCCCACCTGGTTTTAAGTTGGGGCCATGCCACCCAACTTTTGAATGCACCCTACTTTAACTCTGCCTGCATTTTCTCTTCTGAGAAACCCTACCTCTAACTCCAGAGGTTATAGAGAGGAGAAAAGGCAATAGATTTCATAGAAGTACCTCGCATAACGTTTGTACTGATTAAATATTAATCATCACCAATTTCTTAATGCAGAAGTACCTGAAAAAAATCATACTTTATGTTAAAACAACCCTGATGGAATTCTTTGATTTGAATAATTCTGATACTTCATGAATTTGAAGGACATAAAAGTATATTGAGCCAAAGGACTCTGGAAAACTCAGGAGGAACTTAAGTATTTTATGTATGGTGATGATGAGGGAACTCATTTCAGTGCAAATATTGTGGTCCGTAATATTTGAGTATTTTGCATTGTGTGGGATCAATTTATGACCTTAAGAACCTGAAACTGTAACACAGCACTCCGATGAAAGATTTATTCCTTCAAAATTAACCGAAAATCTAAATTTTCCTTTAAAAATGGCAGAGGGAGCTTCATTTATGATTCAGGCATTAGAACAGGGTGGTGGTTTCCATCTCCAGCTTTCACCCGGATGATTTTTTATTCTCATCTGTGACACATCCTTTTCATTGGTACAGTTGGACTCTTTTTCTTATTCTGAATCTCTAGGAAACTAAAGGGCAGTAAATACTAGAATAACAACTCATGTAGGACCTTAACATATTCAACCGAGTAGTGCCAAAAATAATGAATAATTTTAAATTTTATAATTCTTAAATTTGGGGAAAGAAATGGAAGAATAAAATGTGAAAACCCTTCCACTAATGTGATATAACTGTTTTTAAGATTTGGTAAATTGCTTATATTTTTGTACGCAGCAGGGTTTCAGTTACACATAGGATGTCACTCTCTCTCTCTAACTGAAAGTAGAGAATCTAGGGAATTTGCTACTGTAAGAAGAGGCCAGCCTTGGCTTCTCATGAACCTGTACTCCGATCTGGGCTCTGCCTTTGGGTAGCTACCATTTAGTTTTCCAGGACTGGATATTTTTCATGTATAAATTAGGAGTTCTAAGTGTTCTCTTTCAGTATTGTTATACAATTATATATTTGCCATAATTATTAATTAGAGTGTATGCTAAACTGCATAGGGCAGTTCTTGGCACATAGTAAACATTCCATAAATGGTGGCCATAAAACTAATATTGGCAATAATTTTATTACTTTTTTTTTCAAACTCTTTCTTATATTATTATTATATAACCATTTCTAAGGGCTGCTTGAGAAACCAGTTCTCTGATTTTGAAAATTATTATGTCCAGGGTAGATAGCTGTTCCTTTGGTCTGTAGTTATCCACTAAAAAGGGATCTCAAATGGGAATTACAGGGTTAAATGGGAGAATAGATAATTATAGAAAATCTATATTGCTAAATGCTTTCTGAAAGAGTTGTGCCAATTTACAGTGTGTAATTCGGCGTGCTACTTTTACCACACTCGCAAAATTATTGAGTTTCTTTCAAATTAGTTTTCCTATTTTTCCACAGGATGGATATACTTTATTTTTTAGCAGCTTTATTGAAGTTTTGCTATTTTTAATAAGTGAAGAGTGACGCCTTATTTTAAGTACTAGTTTAAATATTTCTCCATCTATATTTTCATGTTCTTTTTCTTATTACCTTACTTTTACTATATAGACATTTAAAAAAGCTTATATATTCAGATTCTCGGGATTTTTATGATTTTATGATTCTTTTTCTTCCGTGGTTCCTAAAAAGCCTAGAAAACTGCCCTTCCCCCTCCCCACCTAGAAGTTTGATAGGAGTTAGTTCTGTTTAGTTAAAAATATGGTAGGGTTATTAAGGTGCTGTCCTTCATTTCATCTGTGATACATGATGTGATGAGAAGATGGATGTTTATTTTTCTTCAAATACTAAATGGTGTTCTTTCAACATCTTCATTGACCATTAGGATCTCTTCTTCATCTTGATTTTGGACACCTTCATATCATCACATTTATATTGAGTCTGGGTATGACTATTTAGTCCAAAGGTTTTTTGACCTAAGAAGCATCAGGACCAGTCATTCTAGAAGACTTTGAACAAGATGGTGCTAGATCTTTAAGAGAGTTGCTTGAGAGACAGGTGGGAGAATGAACATTTCAGGGCTGTCCTTTCTCACTTTATGATGGTGATTCTACAAGAGCAAAAAGACCCAAAAAAGGTACAATGGCAAGTCAAAATATTCTTAATACCTGACCCCAGTCCGCTATCCTTATAACCAAAGGTGAAGCTGTGTTTTCTGTTGTGTGGTTGTGGATCATAGTTTCTCCCTGTTTTATTCTGTTATAACTAGATAAAGGATTCATTAATATCTTCCCCATGATGAGTACTACAATATTTGTAAATGATGGAGAGAATGTGGATCTGATTGTTGAATATGAGGCATATCCCAAACCGGAGCACCAGCAGTGGATCTATATGAACAGAACCTTCACTGATAAATGGGAAGATTATCCCAAGTCTGACAATGAAAGTAATATCAGGTAAGAGAAGAGCCTCGCACTGGGGATTAGACATTTCCCCCCACTTCCCTTGGCTTACCAGATCCTATTTTTGTGGCCCATAAGTGTGTGAGAGGACACCTGGCATAGGAGGAAGTGTGGGGCTCCTTCCTGAGTCTTCAGGCCAGTGTTTCCTTTTGTGTTGGTTTAAAACCCGCACAAAAAGTCTGTGCATCAGTTTTCACATTTCTGATATGGAGGATGATTGAAAGCAGGGAATGGCATATTTTACGGACACATTAAATTATTTTTCAGAGGAAAGAGGAAAGTGAGTGTTTTGAAAACTTTTTAAAAATACTGTCAAGGGCACCTGGGTGACTCAGTGGGTTAAGCCTTTGGCTCAGGTCATGAGATCCAGCCTTGGGTTGGGCTCCCTGCTCAATGGGGAGTCTGCTTCTCCCTCTCCCTCTCCTCCTCCCCCTGCTTGTGCGCTCTCTCTCTCTCTCTCTCTCAAATGAGCAAATAAAAATCTTTAAATAAATACAATCTTTAAAAATAAAAAATGAGAACTGTCAGAAAAAGAGAGGTGCCTATGTCATTAAGCCTCTGACTCTTGATTTCTGCACAGCTCATGATCTCAGGGTCATGGGATCAAGCCTGGAGTTGGGCTCCCGGCTCAGTGAGGAGTCTGCTTCTCTCCTCTCTCCCTCTGCTCCTTCCCACCCTGGCCCCACAGCTCGCATGTCCCCTCTCTCTGTCTCAAATAAATAAATAAATATGTCCTCTCTCTCTGTCATAAATAAATAAGAAAGTAAGTAAGTAAAACAACCAACTATATGAAAACTAAGTCTCATTCATTCAGTAGCTTTGGTCCAGGCAGTGAACTCCCAAGTTCTATGACATCACACCTCTCTCTCTCTCTTTTTTTTAAGGATTTAATTTATTTGAGAGAGAAAGAGCAAGCGCACACAGCGAGGAGCCGAGGGAAACTTTAGCAGTCTCCTCCCTGAGCTCAGAGCCCATGTGGGGTTCAGTCCCACGACCCTGAGATCATTACCTGAGCCGAAACTAAGAGTTGGATGCTTAACTGACTGAGCCACCCACGCGCCCCCACATCTCTCATTTGATCCTCAAGACATTTCTTTTAAAAAAATTTTTTTTTTAATTTTTATTTATTTATGACAGTCACAGAGAGAGAGAGAGAGGCAGAGACACAGGCAGAGGGAGAAGCAGGCTCCATGCACCGGGAGCCCGACGTGGGATTCGATCCCGGGTCTCCAGGATCGCGCCCTGGGCCAAAGGCAGGCGCCAAACCGCTGCGCCACCCAGGGATCCCCCTCAAGACATTTCTAACAAAAACAGTAGCAATCATAAAATAGTAAAAAATAAAATAAAAATAGTAAGTAAAAATAAAATTAATAAAAATTACAAAGCAAAAGCATAAAAGTAGCTTACTTTATGTAGGCTGCAGGTGCTCTTGCCTGCGCTGCACTGTTCTCAGTACCTTCCATATATTAAGTCAATAATTTCAGTCCTCACAAACCCCATGGACAGGCACTTTTATTCTTTTCATTTCTGAGAAGAGGAAACTGAGACACAAATGAGTCTTGATGTAACTTGACCAAGGTCAAATTGCTAACAGAAGTGGATGCCTTCATAGACTTTTTTTTTTTTTTTTTTTTTCCAGTGAAGAGCTATGGGCTGTTGTAGGAATATGGGTGAGAGATGAGGCTGTCCTGGGTCAAGGTGCAGGGGCTGGAGGGAGGAGGTTAGATTCGGGAGGTATCCAGGCTACCTCTTTAGTAAGACTCAGCGACTGAGGGGATAGGAGAGAGAGGTAGGAGCTGAAGATACCCCTTCAGATTCTGTATCTGTCAGCTACGTTGGATGGTGAGAGGTGATGTCTTTCAAGGAGGAGGGGGAAGGGTTGGGATGGCAAAGACCATGAGTTTTTGGGGTTGGTTGAATTTGAGAATGTCCATGGGCTCTTGAGTGTGGACATTCAGGTAGGAAGTATCGAGGGCAGGTTCCCCAGAAGCAGAGCCTGAGACAGGGATTCTGGGTCAAGAGCTTCATTAAGGGAGAGGGAGAGCAGGGCAGGAAGGGTAAAGGAGGAAAGAAAGGATGGAAGGGTGATTGGCAGGCTGATCTCAGGGGCGCTCATCAGAGCTTTTGTCCCTCCCCACAGGCAGTCACTCATCAGCTCTAGACCTGGAGAGGCAGTCAGTGTCCAAAAGGGGCCAAGTGTCCAAGGGCAAGACTTGGGAGGATGTTGCAGGTGTGAATCATTATAAGCTGTACCCACGAGGCAGGGAGATGCAGGCATGCAAATAGCTCTGTAGAGGAGGCGAAGGACCGAGAACTCTGAACCAGAGGTAAAGATTTGAAAGCTGTGAGCAAACAGCAAGGAGTTCATTGTGAGAGTGGATCGCTCGGGGGCGTGTGCATTGTGAGATGAGATGAAAGTCTGAAGAGGCCACTGCGTATGTCTGGGCGGTTGTGTATGTTGCTCACATGGGTCAAGGGCTGCCCAGGGCGCTCCACCCACACCAGCGCCCATGTCGGGAACTCCCTTGGCAGGCCTGTGGGCTCAGTCTACACAGCCGTATCTAGTATCATCCCGGTAGGAAAACAGAAGCTTGAATAGCACATACTGGAAAGGATGCCAGGAAGAAGTAGTGGGGGTGAAAGGAGAATTGGGAGATTATGATCTTTGCAAGAAGGAAGGTGAGGGTCCTCCATGTGGGCACCTGCTCGTCTGGGGGCCCTGCCAGGAGCACAGCGTTATAGGGCAGCAGGGCGGGTGAGTTCAGGACACCGGGGAAGGATTATGGGCAGAGGGGGCCTGGGCATGAGGGCAGCCAGGAGGCCAAAGAGGCTGCGGCCTCCACGAGGCCACGAAAGCCTCTCCCCACTCAGCCATTGGGCCCAAATTCAATACATGCCTATAGGTTTGTATCTGTTAACATGGATCCTGTTAATACTGAGTTAAGTGCTTGGTCTGGTTCTTCCTCCCACAGGCATGTGTTTCCAGAGAGAAACTGTGGACAAGATGCGCACCCGAGGCAGGCCGTCCACGAGTGCTTGATTTCTTTTCTTTTCTATTTTATCTTTTGTAGATATGTGAGTGAACTTCATCTAACCAGATTAAAAGGGAACGAAGGAGGCACTTACACATTTCAAGTGTCCAATTCCGATGTCAATTCTTCGGTGACATTTAATGTTTATGTGAACAGTGAGTAAAACGAACGGTCCCTTATCTTTTTATTTTTTATTATTTTAAGTTGTGGCTCGTGCTTGGAACAGCTGCAGCACTGAGCTCGTTGTGTACTATGTAAATAATGTTTCATGATAATTTTGACCTTAACAAAGACCCTGTGGTTTGGTGGTTGGAAGAATGTGTACGAAAACCAATTCCTTGCCCTACATTTCACTGACCACGCGACCTTGCAGAGGTCACTCGGATTCCGGGTGCTGCCGTTGAAGCAAACAGAGGAGCCAGAGAAGTTAAAAATAACCGTCATGTGAGGGGGGAAAATGTATTATTATTGATTGTTGAAATGGGGAGCCAGAGGTTGAATAGGACCTGGATTATGGTGTTAGTTGGGCAAGAGATGCTATCAGGCTCCGTCATGATTTCTCTGTTAGAGCGCTTTCTCTTTCAGGGTTGTGATATTATTTGTGTTGAGATTGTTCTCTCACTAAGACGAATGCAGTATCGATCCAGCTCAACGAGACCCTCCTGCAAAGCACGTGGGGACTGTGGGAGAGGGAGCAGGTGGTTTGGGCGGGAGGATGGCTTTGGGCGTGGGAACCTGAACACCTGAGTCCTGCCCTGCTGTGGCCCCTGCAGCATCTCAGAGAAATGGCTTTGCACAGAGGTTGAGGCCAAGGGAGCATGCTCGCCAGTTGGGGGGCTTCTGCTCCGTGCAGGGCACCCTCCTGGCTCTACTCTAGGGCCCATCTGCACATCCAAGGAAGGACAGCAGGTGTCTGACGCACCACACCAGCCAGAGGACCAGGGGACCAGGGGATGGGAGGCCTCCACAGACACAGAATTCCAGGGGAGTGGTCCACAACAGGACCATTGGGATTAGCCATCCTGGGTGTGTGTTGGGAGGTGAGGGATTAGGAGACAATCTGGAACATTCCCTAGGGGATAGCTTAGTAACTGTGCTGAGTGCTTCGTGTGTGTGTGTGTGTGTGTGTGTGTTGGGGTGCAGGAGGGGCTGTGGGAACAAAGGGGTGCCAGTTTCTTGTCCTCAAAGAGCTGACCTTCTGTGAAGTCATTTTACAAGTTACTTCATTGGTGCTGCAGCTCAGCCTTACGGGGTAGGGGTAGCATGATCCAGCTGCAAATGAAGACAGGAGAGTGACACTCAAGGCTTTGGATTCCTAATCTGGAGCCTTTTAACTCTGTCCTCATTTCCAAGAACAAGAGGGTCATATCTGTGGAGCTAAATAAATTTCTTAACTATAGACCTTGTCAGGATCCTTAAAATCACATCTGTGGAGCTAGACAAATTTCTTTTTCTTTTTTTTTAAAGATTAATTAATTAATTAATTAATTAATTAATTATGATAGACATAGAGAGAGGGGGCAGAGACACAGGCAGAGGGAGAAGCAGGCTCCATGCAGGGAGCCCGACGTGGCTCTCGATCCTGGAATCCCAGGATCACGCCCTAGGCCTAAGGCAGGCGCTAAACCGCTGAGTCACGTAGGGATCCCCCGCCAGACGAATTTCTTAACTACAGACCTTGTCAGGATCCTTAATGTGCCAGGAGGAGGCTGTGGGATGGGGTATACAGCTCAAACTTGTTTGACCACAGAACTTACCTTTTTTTTTTTTTTTTTGAGGGAATCATACTCATTAACGTCTCCCTTCCTCAGAACAGTGTTGATTATATGGTATCTCATTGGCCTGCATTTCAAATAGCTCTAGATTAATTCAGATGTTAATCAGAGGAGCTTAGCATAGCGCACATGGGCAAAATTACCTGCTTCTGAAAAATCTCAATATTCAAGTAACTTAAGAGACGATTACAGGTAAATCAGTATTCTTACAAGCCGAATATGCATATTATCCACCCAAAACTGGATTTTTGGGTGCTCTAGTGCAGTGCTTCTCAGACTGTCTATGGGAAAGGACCTTTTTTTTTTTTTTAATTTCCAAGTTATTCGGGATCAGTCCTTGCTACAAAATACGGTAAGAACCTATCACTAGGAAAGTGAATTGAATAAGAATAGAGATGTATGCAAAACCCAAGTTTAAATTTTTTTTTGTTTTTTTTTAAGGAGATTCCATAGATAGAAAACTGCTCCTGCTAAATGCTTCTTGTCAGCTGCACCTCACCTCTTTGCGGACCAGTAACAGCAGATCATGGCCGCGGCCTACTCCACAGGCCTCACTTCAGCCCTACTTGGGAGCGGGAATTTTGTAAAACTCAGTGCCATTTGCATCTGTCTTTCCCTGGCTTCAAGGTCAAGGAGGCTGTGGGTCAATGACCTTAGAAAGATGTCTCTGAAGTCCCATTTTTCTGGTGACAAAATTGCTGCCATTTTACTTACCAGGCTCATTTGCCATCCCGCACGATTGGTGTTAGTCACCTCTGCTGGTGAACTCCTGCCTCTTTGAAACTAGATAGGGAACCACATTAAGCTTCCCAAATGATTTTTTTTTCTGGAGGGGGTGGATTCCCTGTTGGGGCAGGACTTTGTTTATTTGGGGGCCCAGGTCTCAGATGCCCACCCAGCATCAACTGATGAACAGCTGCTCCATGGCACTGGGCACACAGATAAGGGTGGTTTAGTGTCTTTCCACTTAGGTAAAGTTTTTCAGGAAGTCTTTCATTGCTGTCAGTTTGTTATAAACCCTTAAGCGACAAAAGGCATTTCTTTCATTTACCTAACACGTTGGATTTCTTGAGCTCCACATACTTTGACAGAGGTGGTATTTTTTTGTGTGAAACTTAAAAAACATCTACCTCTTGTGAAGTGTGTCCAATCGCTCTTTACAGATAAAGTTAGCTAATCACTTTGTCGATTTTTTTTTAATTGGAAAAGGTTTCTAATGTTACACTTTAAAATCAAAAGCTAAAAATAGTTTTGAAATTTAAAATCGGAGCGGTTGTGTCCGTTTTGACATAACATTTCAGCTGAGCCAAGTAGATCCACTGTGTGATTTGTTCTGTAAATAAGCTTAGCCCCAAGGAGGGAAGGAATTCTGCTGTGCAAAAATTAGAATTGATAAAAATCAGAATAATAAATGCATAATATTAGTGCAGAAGTTCAGTGACTTTTCCTCAGTGACATTGCTGCATAATTGCTTAATAGATTCAACTGGGAGAAATGCTTATGAAAATCCCCGATTTTGAATGGTTAAATGTTTGATCGTTGAAAAATTCATTTGTTTTAAAAACTCCACATGTAGATTTGAGTACATTGAGCGTGTGCGTGTACGTGCGTATGCGTGTGTGTGTGTTTTAATTGCTTATGTGGGAGGCTTTAAAAAATACCATGTTCTATCAGTTTGTGTTAGAGAAAAATGTGTAGCATATTAAACTTGATAATGTTTTAGGTCTGTTTTTAACTCCTCTAACCAAGCTATGATTTACATGGGTCTGTTAGTTGGCTCCATGGCATTAAAGGTGGTGTATAAAGGACAAGAGCTATATGACATATTTGCTATTTTTGAGCATAACTCCCAGTGGAAACTGATGGGAGTTTTTGTTTTTTTGTTTTTTTGTGTTTTTTTTTGGTTTTGGTTTTGTTTAGAAAGAATGAGAGAGAGAGTGTGTGGAGTTGAGGTCGGGGCCAGAGTGAGAGGGAGAAAGAGAACCTTAAGCAGACTCCACACCCAGCACGGAGCCTGAAGCGGGGCTCCAATCTCATGACCCTGGGACCGTGATCTGAGCCAAAATCAAGAGTAGGACTCTTAGCCAACTGAGCCACCCCAGGTGTCCCCCACCCCACTTTTTTTTTGGCTGGGGGGAAGGAGGGGCGGAGTTTTCATTAAAAAAAACAAACAACAAAAGCATTGAATTTGCATTACTATAGTCACCCTTGCCCTACTTATTGAAGATGTATATAGAAATCAGGTTCTGGGACTCCTGGGTGGCTCAGTGTTTGAGCGTCTGCCTTTGGCTCAGGGTGTGATCCCGGAGTCCTGGGATCGAGTCCCACATTGGGCTCCCCATAGGGAGCCTGCTTCTCCCTCTGCTTGTGTCTCTGCCTCTCTCTCTGTGTGTCTCTCATGAATAAATAAAATCTTTTAAAAAATTGAATTAAAAAAAAAAGAAATCAGGTTCTTAGTTCCAAAAAGAAGTGTGAGGGGCACCTGGGTGGCTCAGTTGGTTAAGCATCTGCTTTTGGCTCAGATCATCATCTTGGGGTCCTGGGATCCAGCTCCGCGTCGGGCTCTCCGCTCAGTGACCAATCTGCTCCTCCCTCTCCCTCTTCATCTCCCTCTGTGGTCTCTCTCTCTCTCTCTCAAATAAATACATAAAATCTTTTTTTTTTTTTTAAGTTTGAGATCTTTGGTGAAATTGGCCATTTGTTTCCTTTGCAGATCAAAATTGGGAGGAAAGAGTTCTAAAATCTATAGAGCTACCCAAACATGCTTTCTTGTTTTCTTTTTTTAAAAAATATATTTAGCTACAATGACATAATATACATGATAAAAGTGCTTTCCTAATAGGACCTACTCTTTCTAAAATTCTTAGAGGTATTAGAAAAACCGACACCACCAAGGTTCTATATGTAGCCTATGATACTTGGTTAGAAACCTATGGTCTCTTTGTTTGCAATAAATGTCACACAATTGAGGTTTTTACCAGATCCAGGACAAATAAAAGGCCAAATGCACATTTAACTCTAAGTGATCCACTGTCTCTTTTCCCTCCCCACCCAATATTTCTTGATTAAATCTCAAACGTTGCAGTGGACTTAAATGTTAGTAATGTACATATTTAATGAGTTTATTTTGACATATAATTTCAAATGCCCCATGTGAATCCTGAAGTAACCTACATGATGGTGGAAAGTATGATTAATATGATAAAACAATTGTTTTTTCACAACTGTGGAATGATTTTTTTTTCCTGTGGAATGATTTTAAGAAGATCTAATAAACTTATAATTTTATCAATTGTACCCCAATAAAGCTGGGAAAAATAAGATTTTAAAGTGTATACATGATTTTGATATATGTAAACATTTGAAAAGACCCCCCCCACACACACACACACATCAAGTTAATTAACACATCAGTTTACGTGTTTATGTTTACCCTTCTTGTTTTTGATTTTCCGGGGTTTTGGGGGGGCGGGGTGCTTGTTTTGTGTTTTGGTGAGAACATTTAAGCTCTACTTTCTTAGCAAATTTCGATTATGTAATACAGAGTTATCAACTATAGTCACCATGTAATTCATTAGATGCTTAGACCTTGCTCGTCTTACACCTGTTTGTATTCCTTTAATGCCTCTCCCCATTCCTCCCATCCCTTAGGCTTTGACAACCACTTTTCTACTCTTTTTCAATGAACTTGATTTTTTTTTTAAAGACTCCCTTTAAGTGATACCATGCAGTATTTGTCTTTCTCTATCTGGCTTATTACATGGAACATAATGCCCTCTAGGTTTATCCAACCTAATTTGTTGTCGCAAATGGCAGGATTTCCTTTTTTTTCAGGCTGAACAATAATCCAGTGTCTGTGTGTATCACATTTTCTTTTATCCGCTCATCCATCGAAGGAAATTTAGGTTGTTTCCATACCTTGGCTAGTGTAAGTAATACCGCAGTGACCATGGGAGTACAGATCTCTCTTCAAGGTAATAGTTTTGTTTCATTAGGATATGTATCAAGAAGTGGGACTTGCTGGATCATATGGTAGTTGTGTTTTTAATTTCTTTGGGGGAACCTCCATGCTCTTTTCCACAGTGGCACCAGTTTGCATTCCCACCAACAGTGCATGAGGGTTCCCTTTTCTCTGTGCCTTTGTCAATGTTTGTTATTTCTTATCTTTTTGGTAATACACGTGCTAACGGTGTGGGTGATCACCTCATTTTGCTTTTTTTGATTCACCCATAGTCTTAAAATGCCTCTTGAACACATTATCGGGTAACCTTTCCAAGATCAGCTTTGTGAATCTAAAATTTGGGGGAAATGGTATCAAGGGGCCATAAGTAGATCTCTGGCCAGTCTTAAAGGTCTGCCCTTTAATGACAAACCTCGCCAGGTGAGTCAGAGTATTGTGGTACTGGGGGGCTCAGGGGGTGGTCACAGGAAGGGAGGGAGGACAAGCATATAGAGAGAACTCAGGGGCTTGCCCTTCACCATCGGGCTTATGTGGAACACAGGTCCTGTTAAGCTAGACCGGCTATCCAAAATGACTGCAGAAGTACACCAAATTAACTTTCAAAGTCACCGACTCTACTTCATTTACGGCAGTGTTAACAGTGGGTTGAAACGATTTAAGGAAATGCTAAATAATGCATTATTTCTAAATCACCGTATCATGTAATTAACATCCTGTCTGGTATGAGCAATTATTTATAGATCATACCGCGTGCCCGTATCAGTCAAAGTAATAAATCATCCGGAGTGAGGTCTCTTGATGAGGAGTAAGTTTCTCTTTGACCACGTTTGCAAAATCTGGGCTGCCTTTTATGTAGTTTTGGTCATAGTTCAATCTGTCCTCCTAGGGAGAAGCCACTCTGAAGGGGAGCACCCCGCAGACAAAGTGGCACATTTGCCAAAGGTGAGGGCAGATGTGTCAAGTCAGCCACGTAAATAGATGGCTTAGACCCCCTGGCCAGACAGCCCTCTGAGTCACCCACCTGGCTGGAAGTCCTCAGGGACCTTCACCCAGGGTTAAATGGTAATGTGGGCTGGCCTTCAAGGATTGCTCAGTTTAGGGGCTTTGGGTCTGTGTCTTTCATGATCCCTGTGAGATGAGAACAGAGTTACTAGAACTTTGCCTTTTTGGGAGGAAGAAGTGTTTTCTACCATCTGTCTCCCTTTTTTAGGGCTGATAGGACCTTTCAAACATTTGGGTGTCCAAACCATTCTTGCATTAGAGGCTAAACGTTTTAATAAGGCTTATGACTAACACACTTGACCATTGAGTTTTGCTTAAGAGGTTTTGCTTTTTAGTGTTTTTTCCCCCTATTAGGTGGATTCTATTAAATCTACTCTAAAATTATTGGAATTCTTTTTTTTTTTGAGAGAGAGAGAGAGAGCACATGAGCAGTGGGGAGAGGCAGAGGGAGAGAGAGAGAGAGAGAGGGAGAGAGAGAGAGAGATAATGCCCCAAATAGGCTCCACACCCAGCCCAGTGTGGAGCCCCACCCGGGGCCTGATCCCACGACCCCAAGATCATGACCAGAGACGAAATCAAGAGTCGGACACTCAACCGACTGAGCCGCCCAAGTGCCCCCAAATGACTGGAATTCTTAAACATTAAATAAAACCAGTGCTGAATAGAACTCCTTTCTGATTGATTTACTTGCTTTTGAAAATTTGCTGTAAGGCTATCACAGTAACCAGAAATGTAGCTTGGTTAGTGCAAACATATGTATACATAAAACAGTTTTAAATTAAAACAGTTTTTTCTTATTGTAAAAATGTCACGCAAAGGATAGGAAAAGCTGGAAAATGTAAATAAGCAAAAACAAGAAGCACATTTTAATTGTGCCTCTTAAAGTTGGTTTACATTTTATACTGTTGCTTAATATATCCCTTATTGTATATGTTCTTTGTGAACATTTTTTGTTAACTTTTTTTTTTTTAACAAAACTGAGGTCCTAATGCTTCATGAACTTGTGTTTTGATGCTGAATAATGAATGCATTGCGTACACCTTTCCATGACATGAGATACCTGTCTGCAACCTCATTTTGGTATCCTGTTGCATGGATAGTGCATCATTTTTTTTTAACCCACATCTGGTGCAGTTTTGAGACATTGTATAGTATGGGATGGGTCACAAATGATTGACTGGGGTTTTAAAGAAACCCATCAAATGCTTATTTAAGGTTTATAATTATCTTGTTTAATCTCAAATGAGTGACCTAGCTTAAGTGCCTGGCAGTAAATAAGGTTATCATCTGTCATTATCTTTCATGCTCGCCCATGTCTTAAACATATGTCACAGAAGATTTCACTCTCCTGGCTTTTGGGGCAGTTCTAAATTAAGGAATAATTTTCAGGTCTTCTTAGTATGGTTGCTAGTCTATGTAAAAGTAGTCTCTTGTCTTTTTATATTAATCTTTTTATAGGTAGTGCATGTTCATTTGTGATACCTGACAGCATCTGAGCTCTATTTTTCAGATTCTGTTACTGAATTTGAAATGAGTTCTTGTTGTTAAATGCTTTGGAGTTATGAGTGTTGTTTTGATGTGACACTTTAATATCTCCTTCTCATAATGAAGATCTCTATGTCTGCAAGAATTGCTATAGACGTTTGAGTTGAAAGAAAAAAGGGATATCACTGCAACCTACTTTTAAAGTCTACTTTGATTCTCTTATATTCTGAAAAAATTTAGGAAATGTATTAGTATTCTTTTTCCTTCGTGTATCATGAGAAAGTTGGTCGGGTGGGGTGTATTGCTAATTTGGAGGATCTAGTTAAAGGCCGAAACTGAGAACAGGAAACCCGTCTAGATCATTGGGCCCTTTGTTGGTGTGGTCTGGCCATCATTTAGTGCTTATGGTAGAAAAGCAGGAGAAACAGTTTTAAGTTATACGACTGTCAGTGTCTGCTAGGAATGGACCCTGAATTGGGGCATAATTTTCTAAAGACGGTGTGAGTACTCTTCCCTCGTGTTAGTGGAACTTCGACTCTGTGGAAGTTCCCTTGCTATCTGAGCCCATATATGTTTTTACATCAGATTAGCTCCCTTCATTTATACGTGGATCCAGGCTCATCTATAATTTAGTGTAAATTTAAATTAACCCGAGAATAGGTGCATGATTTTTCCATGGGTTTTATGGCAATAACCCTTGCCTTCCACTTTTGAATTATGTTGGAAATGAATTCACTGCTTTTACTGAATAGAGAAATAGCATTTATATCACATGCCTGTCCTCCACGTGTGTGTCTACATCTGCTCTCTGCGTGTCTGGGTCACATGGCAGTGGTGCCCTGTAAATCGAGCATCGTGATTCTGGCTGGGCAAGGCTTTGTGCAGTTAGTTGTATCACTTTTTTAAATTTTTTTAACTTAATCTCAGGACTAGGAGATCTTTACTGACTGTTTAGAACAGATGTTGGCAAACTGTAGTCCTAGGGCCGGAGTCAGCCTGCAGCCTCTTTTCAAAGGGCCCATAAACTAAGATTTTTGGTCGAATGGTTGAAAAAAATCAGAAGATTTTGTGAGACGTGAAGATAAAATTCAAATGTCAGTGTCCATAAGTAAAGTTTATTGGAACACAGCTGTGCACATGGCTTTGCATGTCTGGCTACATTTGAGGTACAGTGGCACAGTTGAGTATTTGCAAGAGAGACCCTAAGGCCCACACAGCCGAAGTTGTTTACCACCTCAGTCTTTACCATAAAAGTTAGCTTACTCCTAGTTTAGAATGTCACTGCGTTAGGAGGGTGATTTTTTTTTTTAATAGTAAAAACTCTGTTAAAGACAGCTGGATACAGGCAACTATAATTGAAGTTTTGTTTGATTTGTTAAACAAACTTCTATCAAAGTGCCCATATGCCAGTTTCTAACAATCTTTTTTTTTTTTAAAGAGAAGGGGAGAGAGGGAAGGGGAAGGGCAGAGGGGGAGAGAGAGAGAGAGAGACAGAGAGAGAGAGAGAGAGAATCTTAAGTAGGCTCTTTGCCCAGCATGGAGCCTGAATCCATTCAGCGGAGCTAAATCTCAGGACATCTATTCCAGTTTTATTTATTTATTTATTTTTTTAAGTATAGCCTTATATAAGTGAAAGTTAATCTGAAATTTTTTATAGTCCTGTTTTAGCAGACTTAAGTTCCTTTATCATAGCAGTGTTATGGCAGGAATGTGGATTTGACCCAGGCCCAAATAGGGCCAAATTGCTGGAAAGCATTGCTGTGTGGCCATTAAAACTACAGCAGACCCACAATCAATCGTAAAAACAAAATGCATCCTTATGATCCCTCTTCATTTAGTCTTTTATTGCTTGTGGAGGCTTCAGTCTATGTTCTTTGCTGGTTATAGAGTGTGGGCAAATGTGGTTTATTAGCAGGAACTGGTCGAGGTGCTCAGGGGCAAGAGGGGAGCTCAACTCAGAAATGCTTCCCCATCAATGACTCGTGCATCTCCTCCCACCCCACCCCAGCTCTTATTATCTGTGCTGTGTCTTAAAAATTTGTTTTGTTCTTGCCTCCCGTCTGGACCTGATGGTGGTGAGAAGGAGTATTTTTTCAAGATCACATATCTTTGGGGTAAATCAGCAAATGGTTAGGATTTTTTTAATTGCACGAGCCATAAATTCTGAGTAGAGTCGTAAGCACTCTGAAATCAGCCTACAAGTTGATCAGTGTTGTTGCAGACGCTGGAATGACCCAGGCCCTCAACGCTTTGAAAGGAGAAAAGGCTATTTTCTTAATCTCCGCAGGAAATACATAACTCATGCACCTCTTAGGCTTATCCAAACCTCCAACTTGGGAGGAATTAGGGAATGTGTCATTTGGTATACTGCTGATTGCCGAATATCTCAGAAACCACAGCTCAGATTTAACCTGGAGAATTGCAGTTATGTGTCTTTAAAAGCAAAATGCATATTTAATGCCTTACACAGTGCATTGAGGCACTTACAAAATGCAGATGAGCCCAGATTTTCATTTTTAGGAATCAGATTTATACCTAGCTCATTCTTTATGCATTAAACATTTTCGTAGTGCAACTTGCCATGTAGAGCTGAAACTGTACTCGTGTAATTTAGCCTTTTCAAAATGAGGTCTGTCATCACCAATGTTAGGGACACGACTGGGATTAGGGCGAGGCGCCTGGGGTGTAGAATTTAAGGAAGAGCTCACTCGAGGTGCCAGCCCTGTATCTGCAAGACCTTGAGGAGGGTGAGTGCCTTCTTAAATTCCACATCTGATGTGCTTCTCTTGCCTCACCCTCATCCTACCCCCAGTCAGGGTCTTTTTTTGTAGGTCCACTAAAAAGGTGCATTGCTGGGTCAGATCCTTGGCTTACTGAATCTCTGGGATGGGGGTAGGGGGCAGAAATGTCTATTTTTTTTAGTCTTTATTTTCTTAGTACTTCCAACACACATTAATGTTTAGAGACCTTCTGGGCTTGGTTGGCCAGGCTAAGGACCAACAGGACAAAGCTGCTCTGCTAGCCTCGGGTTACAACTGGCCTGAGACGGTAGCTTAAAAATCTGCCCAATTAACCAGCACACGGGAACAAGTAGGCCAGCCGGACTGCACCACTTGCCAGCCCTGGCCGTTGTGTAACTGCCACCAGGTGTCACGCTGGAAGGCTTGGATCTTGAGCACTTATAGCCAGAGCTGAATGTAATTGATTATGTAATTTTGAGCTGTTCCAATTTTTTTAATTAAAAAATGTTTTATTGGTTCATTATTAGCTACACGTTCACCGTAAAAAAAAAAAAGAGAGAGAAAATAAGTCAAAAGAAAAAAGTAGAAACTATCCATAATCCTTTTACCCAGAGGTAACCATCATTAACATCTTAAGGTACCCTTTCAGCCTTTTTTTTTCCCTATTGAATTAATATTTAATTCCACTCTAAGAAATCTAATCATCTGGATTAGGAAGGATGGGTGACAAAAGGAATGTCGATAGGAGGGAATCCATCTTAAGACCTCGATTCCAGTCTAAGTCCTATCCTGTTACCTTTGCCATCTCTGTGTAGACCTCCCCTCTCACCTATAATCTCTGTGTTAAAGAAGAATTCACCTGACCAGGTAGATGTGTGGATAGCTTCTTGTAAGAGTGGGAATAGAGCCCCTAACACAGCAAAGTCAACATCGGGCTCTTGTCCCAGGTCCCTTCTTATGATTCTAATCGAATTCCTTGGACTCCGAGGAACTTGGTTTTTTAGAGGGGACTTAGTGGTTCAAACAGCTCTTCCTTTGTGTGTCTGCCACAGGTCAGACTCTGCTCCGAGTTGGAGGTGCAATCAGGGAGATGTGGTTCTGCCCTTGAGAATGTAGAGTCTGATGGAGGAGGCAGCCCAGGAGGTTGTGTAAGAGTGTCAGGTGCTCTCGCATGCTGCGGGAAGAGGGAGGAGAGACCAACCAACTTGGCTTTGGAGAGTTGAGGATGGCTTGGAACAGGAGATGACACTTGAATGGAGTCCAGAGAGACCTGCCTTATGGCGCCTGCCGTCTTCAGCAAATAGCATTCTCCTAAAGTTCCACTGTTTTTTTGTGTTCTGTCCTACTTTTCAGCACAATCACACAGTTGCCCATGATAATTAAATGAGACTTGCCAGATGGATACTTTCGCAAGACGATGGCTCGTCTTCTTGCTCTATTTGTGAAAGCTGGCATTGGATCCAAACTCTCAAGGATGCCCCTACCTTGAGATCGCTTTGGAGTGCCACTCTTTTGTGTGTATTTGCCAAATGGCCTGCCCATGCATCGGGCCAGGCTGAGTGACAGGTGGGTGTGCCATGCATGTGGACACTGATCCCCGCCAAGCCGTTTTGCCTGCAAGGAGGTGAGGTGCTGAGAGGTGGTTCTACAGTGGTCCCTTCCCTTGAAGAAATACGCTCCTGAGCTTCCGATCTGTCGGTCCCTATCTTCTCACCATGTACAATTTTCCTATCAGTTGCAACCTAATCAAGGTCAGATTCCCAACGCGTGGGGTTAAAACACTCATTATCACACTATCTGAAGATTTTTAGATCACTGAAGAGAATATTCCTGGTGGCAAACACAGTTGAGGGGTAGCAAACTTGATTAACCAGAGAGGGTAGGTATTCCGAAATAGGAAATGATAGCTGAATCATTAATAAATTAATGGTTAATAAAACTGTCTCGTGTCTGCGAAACATTCTTCCTCCTTTGGGTGCTCCATCTCATTTAATTGTCCCAGCATCGTTATGAAATGGGGACTGTTGTTATTCCCACATGACACACGAGGAGGCTTGATGGAGGGACAGATTATTGGTAAACGTGGGAGCCAGCGGCAGGACACCCTTCACGCCCCCCCCCCCCCCCACACACACACAGTGGGGTGCATCCCATTCTGTGTCTGATGTCATACTGAGGATTCAGGGTGAGCGCATCCCCGCCCCTGCCATCAGATCCTTACAGGTCGGCTTACTCATTTTCCAAGGCTTAGACCCCTTCACTTATATTTCCAGTAGAACAACTGAATATAATA
Organism: Canis lupus dingo; assembly: GCF_003254725.2. NCBI lineage: Eukaryota > Metazoa > Chordata > Mammalia > Carnivora > Canidae > Canis > Canis lupus. Next base: position 47,582,253 of record NC_064255.1, read on the forward strand.
AGTTCATTTTCCTTTCACTTTAGAAAATAATCTCAAGAATTTGCAGTGCTTTTAGGCACCCTTGATTGAATGAATATCAGTTGATTATTGTCGTTCCCCAGAAACGTCAAATTAGAGCATGCCTGCTGATACAACCTACTTTTTCAGTGATTATATACAGGTTTAGATAGACATGTGAATAAAACTCTTGGGCTGGTTTCCTCTTAAAATTTTCTGTCCATATTTTGCATTTGAAATACAAATTTGGAGTTTAAAAGCCCATATTGTATTTTACTCTTATGTTTTGGCTTCTCCGTAAATAGGGTGATTCAGTTCTTTTATTTCCACCCACTCCCTTCTGCCCCCACCCCTAAAAAGGAGGACATTCTTGGAGGGGGGGAAGTGGGTGGGTGGGTGGGGGGGGCTTCTCATTTCCTAGAACTCCTCTTAATTTTATCCATCCCAGTCTGTGCCATAACTTGAAATTCTCTATGACAGGTTCAGTAATTTGAAAGTCTGATGGCAAGAATCTTAAACACAATTTCCACCTTCACAACAGTTTGGAATCCTAAAGTTTGGATTAGAAGCAGTCTTGAAAATTCTGCCCCCCTACCCCCCAACTGGAAGCAGAAACCCGGCCAGGGGTCCTGTGAACCCCACCTCCGTTCACTCAACCCCAAACAGGGAGTTCTCACCTGCAGTGTGGACAGTCCACAATGGGGCCAGGCAGCTCTAAATGGGGGAAACCCTTTCCTGGTCTGACCCTCGCTTCTGCCTCCCTGTGCCTTTCACTCACTGGTTCCGATGCTCCCCTTTGAATATGTTCCCTCAGGGTCCTCTTCAAACTCAAGAAGGTTCTAAGGATTTGGAAACCGTGGCGGGGAGCCTTGGTGAGGTGTTCCAGCAGTCTGACCTATGGCCATTTCTCTTTTCCTACAGCAAAACCAGAAATCCTGACTCATGAAAGTCTCACGAATGGCATGCTCCAGTGTGTGGTTGCAGGATTCCCAGAGCCCGCAGTAGATTGGTATTTCTGTCCAGGAGCTGAGCAGAGGTGAGAGGATTATTTTGGCTACTACTTAATGTGCACGAGGGAAGGACAGCAGGGTAGTTGAACTTCAGATAGGTTTTCAGATTCTTTTTTTTAAAGCTTTGTTTGATTATCCTTTTTTTCCCTATCCATGTGGTTTTTTAAGGGGGGCATAATTGCTATATTTTTCGTGGTAGACATTAATTTTGTTTGCTGAGAAATGATTACTGAGTGACTTACTTCTCTGTTTTGGTGGTTATCTTTTGGATTTATCATGCAATTTCTAGCCTGCAGGTAGATAAAGCAATTTTCCAGGACAGAGTAATTAGATTTCCATTCTGTACACAGGAGGCAATGTGTGTGGGAGATGTGGCTGTAGTTTTCATGAAAAAAAAAATTGCCTCAGAAGTTAATTGCCAAGTTACCAAAAAGTAATGATCGTGCAGTTACAACATACATATGGCATTTGTAAGCTGCGTGTTTTTAAAAGGTTTTTTTTTTCTCCTTGATTAGGTGCCCGGCCCCTGAGCAGAGCACATCTGGCAGGGTGCTTCCTCTCCCTTCCAATCTGCACTTAAGCCTTAAATTGTCCTTTCACATTACCTGAAGATGAAAATGGGGTCACCATGGCTGTTTTTATCCATCAAATGCTATTTTGCGCTCGGGCTTTAAAAGCCCAGTGTAACATCACAATTGAATAGTCAGGATAATAATAGAAATTTTATTTCTCACAGAATAGTCCTTTTTATCACAACACGTTGGAAGAGGTTACATAGGATTGTTGTTTTCAGCGGCGTTTTAGTGGAATGTTTTCTTCGGGGAACAGTAAGAAGGACCCGAGGCCCCTGGAAAAGCCCCTACAGTTTGCAGGAAGTAACCCCAGCAGTTACTGTTCTCCATACAGCAAATATTTATGGGGCGTCAATTGTATGCCAGACCCTGGTCTAGTGAGCCAAACACACCTCGGAGTCCCAGCTTTGTGAGTTTATATCTAATGGGTAGAGAGAGGTGAGCAAAAGATGAAATAAACAGTTAAGTGCTAATGAGAAAAATAAAGCAAGGTATAAGGGAATAGAAAAATATTAGGTATATGGGGGACGTAATTTAAAATGGGGGTCCAGCCCCTGATGGATGGGCTTTGCTACCTCGAGTACAAGCCAGTGGTCTGGCCTCTGTCTCCCTCTAAAACCTGGATCAGGATCTCAGCTGCTGGGATTTGGGGGGCTGACCTGTCTTCATCCTTGTAGACTTGAACTCTCTCCTCCTCTAAGCTCTTTTTTCAACCCTCACGCATGTACCCTTTCACACTTACTTTATAAAGATCTACTGTGTGCCAGCTACTACCTTTCTTCCATTCATTTCTAACCCTTTCCGTAACTCTCCAAAGTGGGTATTACCATCCCGACCTTCTAGCTGTAGAAACGGAGTCCTGGAGGGTTTTAAGTAGCTTGTCAACAAAACAGGTATTTGAATCCGGATTCAAACTCCTGTCTCACTCCCTATTTCTTCCTTTCCGCCCTGCTTCTCTTGCTCACGGCGCCAGGGGAGTGCTCATGCATCCTCACACCCTTGGTTGAAAAAGGACATTTTTTTTTATTATTTATTTATTTATTTATTTATTTTTATTTATTTATTTATTTTGAAAAAGGACATTTCTGATTATGACCTACTCTCTTAGTTTTAAACGTATGCCAATTCCAATGTGATTGATTGATTGATTGATTTTCCTAGAGTAAATCCAGGCTGTTATTTTCTCTTCCCTCTAGATGTTCTGTCCCTATTGGGCCAATGGATGTGCAGATGCAAAACTCGTCTCTGTCACCGTCTGGAAAACTAGTGGTTCAGAGTTCCATCGATTATAGTGCCTTCAAGCACAATGGCACAGTCGAGTGTAGGGCTTACAACAATGTAGGCAGGAGTTCTGCCTTTTTTAACTTTGCATTTAAAGGTAACAGCAAAGGTATATTTCTTTTTAATCCAATTTAAGGGGATGTTTAGGCTCTGCCTGCCATATCAATCATGATTTTAAGTCCATTCCATCAATGGCCATGTCATTTCTGGTAATTTCCACATTGTACCATGCTGTCATCAAACTCACTAAGTTTCATCCTGTACTAGTCTGTTAATAACATGTACGCAGTGATTTTAACCACATACATATATATTTGCATGTGTATATGCACGTATGTATGTACGCATGCGTGTGTGTGTGTGTGTGTGTATGTAGTGAATTGCGTATTTCCAGTCATTCCTACTGAAAAGGGGCGGGGAAAGAAAATAGGGAATTATATTTGCCTCACAGCCAGATATAACCAGAATTAGGGCAGTTAAAAATTTTAAATTGAGTTTAAAATTTTAGTCCTTGAAAATCGTGTATTTGAACACATTGCCGGATGCTATACAAGAAAGTTAACATTGCCTTTTATGAAGTTATGTCAGTGAGCCATTTCTTTCGTGTCTGTCAGATTTGATTCATGAGGGACTACCTCTGAACATTAAGTGAAATGATCCTTGTGGATACATTGATGAATTGGTATGAAGTTAGAAGACAAAGAAGCTGGGCATCTACATTCCCAGGGCTTAGTTTTGTTTTCTTGAGTTGGCAAAGATGTGTGCCAATAAGTGGTATACTTCCAGTTTTTGAGTAATGAGGGGGAGAATCTTACATTGTTCTTCATCACAGGTTTTTTTTTTCCCCCTCAGGCAATGAAAAGAACACTTTAAAGATATTTTCTTGGTTGTAAAAGAAATTCTTATCAGTGTAGAAAATTTGGAAAATACAGGAAAGCGTAAGGAAGAAAATATAACTATCCGTAAAGGAAACTTCTTAAAGTTGTCCAAGGCAGGAATTTAGTTGAAATACAAAGTTCATTTATAATGTTGCTTTTTATTGACAAAACAGCCATAAAATTATTTGTGGGCTACAGAAATCTCAACTTCCACAGTAGTCTGGTTTGAAGTTGTTCCTTCATGAGATCCCTTTGAATAACCAGAGGAAGGTAGTATTAGCAAGGCAAGGAGTTTATGAGATGCCCTTGGCTTTGAATCCTGCCGTGGTCTGTAAGGCGGGGGATGGGTGAGTTTGGGGTCAGGTGGTTGTCATGAAGCTCCACCCCTGCTAATACGTTGTAATTCCACATTCCCCTTTCATTTTAGAACAAATCCATCCCCACACCCTGTTCACACCTTTGCTGATTGGCTTTGTGATCGCAGCTGGAATGATGTGCATTATCGTGATGATTCTTACCTACAAGTATCTACAGGTAATCATTCATTTGTTCTCTACCCTAAGTGCTATAATGATCGAAATGTTATTCATTAAAAGATGATCTGTCTCTCTTTTCTCCCCCCACCAGAAACCCATGTATGAAGTACAGTGGAAGGTTGTTGAGGAGATCAATGGAAACAATTATGTTTACATAGACCCAACACAGCTTCCTTACGATCACAAATGGGAGTTTCCCAGAAACAGGCTGAGCTTTGGTCAGTATGAAATAGGGGCTTTCCATGTAACCTTTTTGTGTACGTGTAACAATGACTTTAGGGAACCCCATTAGCTTCCTTTGTTCTGTTCCAACTGAGACAATAAGTATTTTCTGTGAAGTTTCATCATTTTTGATAGATTCCTCATAAAGCACCTTATAGAGAAATGTCCTTAGCTGGATTTGTCCTTAATTCCTTAACAATTCCTTGATTGTTGACTTTGAAATTACCCAGATGCTCCTTTGGTCCTATCACCACCCCTTACTCTTTTCTTCCTTTCTGCAGGGAAAACTTTGGGTGCTGGTGCCTTCGGGAAAGTGGTTGAAGCCACTGCATATGGCCTGATTAAGTCGGATGCGGCCATGACTGTTGCCGTTAAGATGCTCAAACGTAAGTTTCTGCAGGTGGCTGCATGCCCTCAACATTGGCTTGCCAAATTTGCTTCTTGCTAAAATGAAATTTTTTTCTGATTTTAGCAAGTGCCCATTTAACCGAACGAGAAGCCCTAATGTCTGAGCTCAAAGTCTTGAGTTACCTCGGTAATCATATGAATATTGTGAATCTTCTTGGAGCGTGCACCGTTGGAGGTAGGGCCATGACCAAATTAACTTTCATTATCTTTCAAATTATCTGAAGAGGGGAGATTTTAATACCATTGCGACAGTGCTTGGTTATATCTTATTGCAGGATTTTACCCGGGTTGTTACCTCTTGTAGATGTTTCACACCCCTGCCCCAAAAGCCATTCTTAAGAATGTATATTTGAGTTTTATCATCATGGGGACATACCCTAGTTACTGTCATGGGCGTTGCATCAGTATCAACCTCTTGAGTATCTTGAGAACCTCTCATCTCCTCCAGAAAACTTTTCTTTTATCTTTCAAGCTATTTTACTGGAGCCTATCTAGTCACTAAAGGGTTACTATCCATAATTAAAGATAGACTTTGAAGCCTGCAAGTTCTCCAGTACACACCAAATGAGACAAACACTTCACCTCGGCAAAAAAAAAAAGTAAATTTCCAGTTGGAAGCAATTCTGAGGTAGAGCCTTCCATCAAGGATTTCTGCGATGTTTCCAGAAAACCTTTTGGTCTAAAAGGACAGAGATGTGTAAAATGAGCCATTCCTCAAGATGTACTGAGGTTCACGGTCAAGTTGACAGCTTAGCTAACTTCTTAAAACAGCCCCTATAAATGTTGCTTCCACATCATGACCTGTTGGTAAAAATTCCTGCCCAAGTTAATCGGGTGCCTGTTGACTTCAGAGCTGCAGCGTGAGGTTTAATTACAGCCCCGGAAACACTGGTGGCCGGTAGTGCTCAGAAGGCAGGTGGTGTCCTGGCGTGCCAGGTGCTCACCCTCTCCAGGGTCATCTCAGCTGGCCATCCTGTGCTGTCGGTTTTCCTCTGAGGCTGCACTTTCTGCCCTTCATCATTTCCATAATAACACGAGGAGAGGGTGTGAAGCCCTGTTGCATATCGAAGTGGATGGAAGGATTAGTGCAGGAAATTATGATGATTGTAGGATATTGTTGAAAGTTGGTAACTTGGATGTAAGTCAGGCCAGGCCCCGAGCACTGACCTCACTTAGGAAGGGGTAAAAGGAGGCTTACTTGTTGAGTTGTCCTCCTCAGAATGCTGGTTTTTGCTAAGCCTGCTAAGTATTTGCCTTATCAATGAACCTGAATGAAAACGGTCATGATGGCCCCTGAGTCTATTTAAAGGGGGCAGGATCGTCTAGAGAGCTCACCTCTCTTTAACCTTCTCTTACATATCTGCAGGGCCCACCTTGGTCATTACTGAATATTGTTGCTATGGTGATCTTTTGAATTTTTTGCGAAGGAAACGTGATTCATTTATTTGCTCAAAGCAGGAAGATCACGGAGAAGTGGCACTTTATAAGAACCTTCTGCATTCAAAGGAGTCTTCCTGGTAAGACTGATTTACATAAATAGCTGTCAACAGGCAGTTCAGGGGGTCGAAAGGGTTTGCAATCAAGGCTGATTCTTTAAACAAATGAACAGAGGTACTTCGAGGTGCCAAATCAGAATTATTAAATCATTTAGGTGTCGTCAACAATTTAGAAAGTTTGAATAGCGTTTGTAAAGATTTAAATAGTGTTGAACTTAGATTTTTATTGATTTTTTTAATGCATCTTTAGTTTTTTTTTTTTCAAAGTGTTCTGTTCAATTGAATAATTCTGTACTTGTTTCACTTATCAGGGCTCTATTCTCGTGTGTCCTTTCATTTATTCTGTTGGGCTTGGTACTGTATGCATCTCTGCAGTGAGACACTGTAGGGAAAATGCTAAAGTCTGTCAAGTTGTCTCGGTAAATTTCTTGAAAACCTTTAACGGAGTGGCAAAAGAGCTCTGAACATATCTCTGCACATAGGTTTCTCACCATCTACCTCTGAATTATTTCCGTATACCTTGCCCTTCTTTAAAAAAAAAAAACTCAATCATGCTATAAAAAGGCACAACGATTCTAGCACGTGTTTAAAAATTCTGTACCTTATTTTCATCTCTTTTCCTCTTTAATATCCTTCTGAATTTGAATGACGTACAAAGAGCTTCAGATTCCTTTAAGAACAATTAGTGTGGCTTAACAACCAGAATAGGATTCCTCTCTGCCTAGCCTTGCCTGTTCTTTCCAAAGGTTGAGAAAGATTTCCTAGATGCACCCAGCCCAACAGAAATCATATTCATCATGCCCAATCCCTTATACTTTATATTTTTGAAGTTGTGTGGTGGATTTTTTCCTCTCCTTTCTATTCGTTCTGTCCCCTACGTTTTGAGATGGCAAGACTGTGTTTCTTAAACTTAGCTCCAGGCCCTCTAGAAGGCCTCAGCAACTATTATTGATGGGTGGTTACTTCTTAAAGACCTTTTCTGTACCCCTTGACTAAAGGGTTTCTTCACCCCAGGTGAAGCCTTTTCATTTTACTTTTTTTTTTTTAGTCCTATAGACTTGGGTAGTGTCAAGTGGTAGTAAAAACACATTACAAACCACCTTTTGTTAGTTTCTCCAGAGCATATGCTCCTTATGTGAATAAATGAGCCACTTTGCCTTATTTCTAAAACCTTGGCCCCATACATGTTTTTCAACTTGCTGAAATAATGGCTCAAATTGTTCTATCCGATGTCGTGTTCTTTGTGCTTTGGGATCCCATATGGGACTGGAACCACCAGCACACTCTGAAGGAGATTGTTGTCATAGTGTTTCTATGCTAATCAGAAGCAGGAAGTACTAGAAATCTTGAAGACTTTCCAGCCAAATGTTGCAGATTCAAGAGGTCCAGATGGTTCAGAAAATCATCCAAATTATTGGTGTTTATCTGAACTAAACTTGGTTTTTTTAAACCTTCTTCCATCAGTCGCTCTATGTTAGCGATCCCTGCCTTCCTCCCCATCACACATCTCAGAGCTCTTGCTCTTCTCGTCTTTCTTGTGTCTTTCATCTTGTCTCTTGGGGCTAATTTAGAGACTTTGAGGGAACAGGGGATACTGTTTATGGTTCTCTGTTTCCATTACACCTCTGGTGTCAAGAGATGGGACATTTCTAACGTGAGTCCCATCTATGAACACAAAAGAGACCGTCTCATTCCTGGGCATCGGGCCCTGATGTTGAATATTAAAAACTCCTGTATAACGAACAAGCTTTTCTTCATTCAAACCTAGTAATACTTTCTCTGAATAAAATCAGCCTCTTACGTAAAAAGACAGTGGGGAGATAGAGCCTGCCCCATGGGAACTCCCCCATTTTCCCATTTTATTCAGTCATAATTTGATGGATGGATATTTCATCTCTCACAGCAGTGACAGTACTAATGAATACATGGACATGAAACCCGGCGTTTCTTACGTTGTGCCAACCAAGGCAGACAAAAGGAGATCTGCGAGAATAGGTGGGTACCTATCAAATAATAAAAAGAACTTCATTTACAAAGGCTTTCTCATGCTGCTGGGAAATACATTACTATGCCCCATAGTGACTGGTTCTCCTTTCCAGGAGGGCCCGATGGCAAAAGTCAGTGGCAGGTCAGGGTTCCAAGTGAGCATTGGGGTGAGAGAGTGTTCATTATCGTATAGGAGCATCTCACTGCATGAATGAAGATATATGTGTATCAACTAGGTATTTTACACATCAAAAAAAAAAAATAGGAGATTTGTGTATTTATCCACCATCCTTCTCCCCTGAAGCCCCAGACTGTGAATATTAACTTGGTGCTTGGGCACTTAACTTTCCTCAACGCCGGGTGGGTGACTTGCCTGCGCGGTCACATCAGTTCCTTATTACCAACCTTTGGTATTGTTGTTGTGCTGTCTTCTGTTTTCCAAGCTTTGAGGCTTAATTGCTAAGAAAGTCCTTCTTCTCTTAACAGGCTCATACATAGAAAGGGATGTGACTCCTGCCATCATGGAAGATGATGAGTTGGCTCTAGATCTAGAGGACTTGCTGAGCTTTTCTTACCAGGTGGCCAAGGGTATGGCATTCCTGGCCTCGAAGAATGTGAGTGGATGTGGTTCTCGAGGAGTATTGCCAACCCCCCCCCCCCAATCCCCTAACTCCAGTGGCGCATTTTAGAGTTCATAGTTAGAATGCACAGTGTCATTTTGAGAATGCACAGTGTCGTTTTGAAGTGTGGTAACCCAAAACAGGGGAAATTTCATTTCTTCATGTTCCAACCGCTATCTTTTTGGAATTCCTATTCTCATTTATAAGCTTTAAAGTATAAGCCTGTCTAAATGAACTTTCTATGAATTTTTTTTTTTTTATGCAGCAAATTCATTTAAAAATCCTGGCTCTTAGAATACAGGAGCTGCTCTTAGAAAATAGAGAATGGTTTCATCAGCAAAGGGAGGCGTTACCTCATGCAATTGCAGTGCTTGGTGAAGCACATGCTTGGGTCTTGTTGAAGTTGGGCCTCAGATATCGTGTGGCTTCATGAAGTGTGGGGGAATAAGGAATCGGAGAGAATAATAAGCATTTGGGAAAAAGGTAGAAATGGGAAGAGAACGAAGGAACCAAAGCAAGGAACATGGCTCTGGAAGGGTGAGAGGAATTCAGTAGCAAATGAGACTAGCAGACCAGGAGGAGGGAACAGATCCTACCCTTAAGTGTCATTGGTGACATTTCCAAACAATTACGAAACTAAAAGAGGGATATAGGATGGCTGAAATAAAGAGCCTCTTCCCTGTGTCCTCGGGAGACATCAAATTGGAGTTGCAAAGACATTTTAAAAACTCTATAAAAGGACATTCAAAGAGAAGCATGCAAAATGAGGTTTTGGTTTAAAAAATATGATACGACTATTTATAATGTATTTTCCTATGAATGAAAGCAAGTCATAAGAAGAAAAAAAAATTTATTCGAGTTGGTTTGGAAAGCGATTATCGTAATTAAGGTCCTAAACGATGTGAAACACAAATTTTGAACATCATTCAGAGCATAATTTAGATCTTTATTTTTGGTGCACCGAAGAGTTTCAAGGCAAAGCCAAGGTACTGGATTTGTGTGACATAGCAGCATTCTCGTGTTGAACAGAGTTTTCATTCTTGAAGAGTTTAAAATAAATGTAAATGGTTTTCTTTTTCTCTCCCACTCTCCTAATAGTGTATTCACAGAGACTTGGCTGCTAGAAATATCCTCCTTACTCATGGTCGAATCACAAAGATTTGTGATTTTGGTCTAGCCAGAGACATCAAGAATGATTCTAATTATGTGGTCAAAGGAAACGTGAGTACCCACTCTGCTTGACAGTCCAGTGAAGGATTTTAGTTTCAAGTTTTTCTAAGAATTGCTTTTTATGAGTTTCCTAATGCAAATCCTACCTTTGAGATACCATGCATTTTAGCAGTCAAATTAAGTGTACTTCAGCAAAATTTGCATGGTAGGCTGAACATTACTACAACTAACATTCCGATAATAGAATTCCTAATTCTAATTGTGTAATTATGGGGCATGTGAAGGAAACAGAAATAGCCTTAATTTTCATTATAGCCTGAGAATAGCAATGAACTCTATTTTGTTCAAGTGAAACAAATGTGGGCCTGAAGGTCACAGCAGGGGAATTTTACTTGGAGATTGACATGCTATGCGCAAAAGATTAAAATCTAAGATAATGTTCAGAATTAGGTATGTAGAATGTTGGATCTTCTAATCAATAGAGAGCATATTAAATAGGTTCGTAAGTAATAATTGGGTTAGAGAACATAGTGATTTTATTTCAAAGTGCTTTATGTCCCTGCCAATTCTCCATGTAGCATCAGAACAAGCCCCTGGCATTGGAGTGCAGTGTCTTCACATTTTCAGCGTTGGAGAAACTAAAGCTCAGTCTATTTTATATATTTTAGTAATAAGCATCAACTAAGTCTGACACAGGTCGGTAAAGGCTGAAACCAGAGCCCACGATCTCCAGAGCAACGTCCCATTAGTATGGGAAGCCATATTAGTCCTGTATCTATGTATTCTTCTACATCTATTTGCCCAGACCCATTTCCCCAGTCCAGATTTATTTCTGGAGGTAACTATTTATGTGCCTTATGATAATGTAATATTTTCTCCTCCATCACCATGGCATCTCTGTACTTGACTTGGTTTTGTAGAAATGCTGCTGGCTTTACTTCCTGATCAAATCATGTATTTCTTTCCTTGTTTGATTAATTAATTAATTAATTTATTTATTTGAGAGAGAGCACCAGCAAGGGGGAGGGGCTGAGGGAGAAATAGCCCGAGCAGGGAGCCTGATGCAGGGGTTTGACCCCAGGACCCCGAGATCATGACCTGAGCTAAAGGCAGATGCTTAATCCACTGAGCCACCCAGGTGCCCCTCAATGCATGCATTTCTAATAAACCTCTTCTAAGACTAGGTTCCATCATTATGAGGGTTAATGGAAGCAAGTTCTCTTCATCCTGGTCCATGCAGTATTGGAAGAAAGAATGAAGGGCACGAGGAGGAAGGCAGCAGGTTCAGGACCCAGTCTCCCCCAGTTTGAATCTGGTTCCGTCGTTAGGTGGCTGTGTGTTATTATTTGGCAAGAATTACCCAGTGCCTCTCAACTTTGCTTGTTTTCCTCCTCTTGGGAATAATAACTGTCACCTGACTCATCACGTTGTGAGGATTAAATGAGTTAATCTATGTGAAGTGCTTAAAACAGTGCCAGCCACATTGCAGCTAATACATGGCACTTGTTCTTCCGAACTGTTCTTTATAGATGTCTGATTTGGAATATAAATAATCATGACAGTGGTTGTTAGGCTGCAGCTTCTTACTAGCTTGTTACTGGTTAGTGACCATAGTTGGAATGGAAAAGGATGGGTTAGGTCCCACCAGGCTTCAAGATCGGGGGCTCCAGCTCAGGGCCATTGAACTAACCAATTACAAATCTCTCCTCACCAAGCTCACACAGCTTGTTACCACCCCAAATTCACTATATCCACAGTCACTGAGATGTCCCTGTGTCGGTTTCTCGGAAAGGTCTTTCACAGGCCCCTGAACCCAAGACACCTGTAGTAGGTCTCAGGTTAAGAGCCCCCATGGGAGTATTAGCATAAAATCTGGGAAGGGGATACTAGAAGGCTTTCTTCCTATCTTTTAAAAATATTTTATTTATTTATTCATGAGAGACACAGAGGTAGAGACACAGGCAGAGGGAGAAGCAGGCTCCTTGTGGGGAGCCCGATGTGGGACTTGATCGTGACCCTGGGATCACGACCTGAGCTGAAGGCAGATGCTCAACCACTGAGCCACCAAGGCACCCACTTGCTCTCTTTCTTACTTTCTTTTTTCCTGCTGGCTAAAATAACTTTAACGCTAGAAAAAAGATGGTCTTCCCAGTTTTCAACCCTAAATGGATTAAGAGAAGGATTGATGTAGCTTTTTATGGTAGATTAAGATCCAAGAACCCACAGTGTCTATAAGAGGAATAGTCACAGCAAGTTTGGCTCAATTTTAGCAGAAAGGGTTTGGGATGTGAGGTTCAGCTGTTGAATTTAAAACCCGAACTGCCGCTTGCCACCTTGGAATAGTCATGGTCACCATAAGCCCCTACTGTTCATTGTGTGTCTGCTTATGCGAGGCATTTGCTTAGAGATTAGTGAGTCAGCAGTACTGTGCTAAGCACCTTTGGCCACCCACACGATCTCATTTAACCCGCAAAATGACTCATGAAATTTGAAACGTTATTTCTTCTTGACACAAGAACATATTGAGGCTTACTTACAGATACTTAAGTGACGTTTGCAATGTATTTGTAAAGGATAGTTTGGGTTTCGTATGAGAGAAAACCCAAAAGAAGAGTCAAAGAAGTGTCGTAGTCATAGGCCAGAACAGGTGTAGAGCTTCTGTGAAGCACTAGGGACCAAGTCCTTCTACTCTTCTATTTTCTTACCATGGCTGGTGTGGCCCTCCTCGTTGGGCCGCGATGGCCACCAGATAGCCAGCCACCAGAGCCAGAGGCAGGATGGAGGAGGGACAAGAAGGAAAAGAGCAAAGGGCACATGCCAGCCATGTCTTAAGAAGGCTTCCCTGCACCTGCCATATCATACTTCCCACTTAGTGGCTGACCCTGAGTCACGTGGCTCTGCTAAGCCGCAAAGGAGCTGGGAATGTAGTTTTTATTGTAGGAGGGCCATGTTTCTCTTATTAAGGAAAAAAGGGAAAACATATTCAGTGGCAACTAACAAATCTCTGTGTTAATCAAGGCCAGTGGTGGAGCCAAGAATAGAACCCATGTGTCTGTCTCTGACATCTGTGCTCTTAACCACCATGCTGTATGGACTCAGGGTGCCCCCCGCCCCGCCTTTTTAAAAGATTTTGTAAGAGAGAAATTGAGAGGGAGAGAGAGCATGAGCAGAGTGGGGGTTGCAGAGGGAGAAACTGACTCCCCACTGAGCAGGGAAGTGCCATGTGGGACTTGATCCTAGGACCCCGAGATCATGACCTGAGCCGAAGGCAGACACTTAACAAACTGAGCCACCCAGGTGTCCCTCAATGTTCCCCATCTTGAAGATGAGGGTAGTACCATGTGAGCCACCTATTTCAGAAGTGGGGAGGAGTCCTCTGAGGTCATAGGGTAAAAGGCCTTTGTGAGATGGCCATCACCTTCTCACCCTCACCCCCTCAGCTGGAGCGATGTCTGTAGGAATACTTTCTATTCTTTCTTTCTTTTTTTTTTTTTTGAACTTCTTAATTAACATTGCCGGATCTGTTGTGCTTCCATTACAGGCTCGGCTACCTGTGAAGTGGATGGCCCCTGAGAGCATTTTCAACTGTGTGTACACATTTGAAAGTGATGTCTGGTCCTATGGGATTTTTCTGTGGGAGCTCTTCTCTTTAGGTAAAACGCCTGGGCAAAGGCACCTTGGTTGGGCGAGAGCATCTTCTTTAAGGGGTTAGCAGGGTCCTGCTTGCTTATTATTAATGCTGATTTGCAAACCGTTTGTGCCTCAGGAAGCAGCCCCTACCCTGGGATGCCAGTCGATTCAAAGTTCTACAAGATGATCAAGGAAGGGTTCCGGATGCTCAGCCCTGAGCATGCACCTGCTGAAATGTAAGGGCCGAGATATATTTCCCTTGAGATCATGCTTCTCCTTTTATTTTCCTTTTCAAAGACCGAAACCTGAGTATTGAGGGTTTTCACTAGGGTTTCATGGTTTGAAACAGCAGTGTCTCCTGGTTCCTTCTTATGACATGTCGTGATCAAATGTCATTTTTGTAGCTTCTTTTCATAATCTCTTGTCACCAAATATACAGAAAGTTTCAGCAGCCTTTCACATGCACGGTGTTTTAGTTCATGCGTGATATGTCCAGTTTGCATGGCCCTGGAATTTTTTTTGAGACTGTCGCATGACACCTTAGGCTAAGGGCGTTGAGGAGTGACAGGAAATGGTCCTCGCTCTGCAGGTATGACATCATGAAGACGTGCTGGGATGCTGATCCCCTGAAAAGGCCGACGTTCAAGCAGATCGTGCAGCTAATTGAGAAGCAGATTTCAGATAGCACCAATCATGTGAGTTCACTCCCGCCAGCCGTAGAACCTCCCTGCTTTCTCCTGGGATTGTCAGGCTCTTGGGGTTCTGTTACCCATCCCTTCTATCCTTGGCTCAAGCAGTGTACTAGGCTTCGGGGAGGCTAGGAAGGCAATGGAAACAGGTTCTTCTGGACCAACCCCCGTCCTGAGCCTGCCATACAGATTTGCCATGGTTCCTCCCCACCCCAAATGCTGATCATGGGGTCGGCGTGGTCTCTGCCTCACGTGTCTGGGCCATTCAGCCTTCGGACGGTTGGGGTAACGTGAACTAGAATAAAAGCACAGAAAAGACAGCTTGTTACGGCAGTGAAATAAGCCTTCTGCTCAAACAAGCATAGCCAGAAATGGCAGCTAGCTGTCATGCCCACAAGCCATATAACATGAAGAGCTTTTTGAGTTTGGGAGATCCCTGCCAGTGATTTAGGGGAGCAGGGGTGGAATTCAACAACTCAAATCCATTATTTCTCCTCCCCCTCTTACGGAAGAATTAGTGATCCTTACTTTAACTCAGATTTTTTTAAAGCTGCTTTTTGGATGGATTGGCCTGGAGCTATCCTTTCTAAAAGCATACCACTGGTATTTTGGGGTTAAAGCTTGCTCTTTTGGGTGTCAGAGCATGTTTCAAATTAAACAGCGTTCCCCACCTATGTGTTTATTCTCAGCAGAGGGCCCCTGGGAAGGCCACCCGTTTCCCAGTAAATGACATCAGCCATTGGGTTATAGTTGGCTACAGAGGTTTAGAAACTCTTTTAATAGGTTAGATAGTACTTGTTTCCATATGTGTCCCAGCAAAAAGTAAATTTTTTTTTTTTGGCCATCACGTCTTATGCATCAGACCTTGGGGGAAATGAGGAATAAGACAAAGCTTATATTTTCTTTCATCAATATGGGGTTTTGGCTGTGAAAGTCTTGTAAATCTCTTCTCCTTAAGAAGCTTTGTGAGTTATTTGTGATCCTGAGAATGCAGATGTGCCCCCCTTGTTGCTGTGTCCGTTGTGGGGACTGGCATATTAACTGTGGACTTGTTTTCCTCAGATTTATTCCAACCTCGCGAACTGCAGCCCCAACCCAGAGCGCCCCGTGGTGGACCATTCCGTGCGGATCAATTCCGTGGGCAGCAGCGCGTCTTCCACCCAGCCTCTGCTGGTACACGAAGATGTGTGAAGCAGGAGGAGTGCCGGGGGTCTCCCCAACAAGAGCGATCCCTGTTCTTTTGGTTCCTATACTGGTTATTCTGTCCTCCTTCGGCTTGCATCCTATTCCAGGGTAGCGGACACCCCTCTGTCCCTCCCTCTTTACGAGCACACCCTAATTAGTGGCCAGTGACTTTTGTCATCAGCCACCATCCTGTTGTAAGAGTTCAGACTGCATATTGTATTCCCAATAGCAAGGAAGCCCCCATTAATGAAAAAAAAATAATACAGACTTGGAGCAAGGGAGGATGGGATGGGCTAGACACCCCGAGTCCTTTCCAAGGCTTCTCCAGTTTCTGTTTGAAAAGCACAGTTGATAGTTTATTTGAATAAATGGCAGTGGTCGCCTTTGGGCCTCCTAACCATCCATAATGATATGATGATGCAGCAAGATTAGAAGCTGAAACCTGATCTCTTGATGTGGAAAATGGAATGTTATTAGAACAAAGGGCAGAAGCTTATGAATGTCTGGGCTTAAGAAATCTAGTATTTCATGCTGGGAATGAGACATAGGCCATGGAAAAATGCTCCCTGAGCATGAATAAAGACTCGCTGCTGTGCATGAGCCTTTGTACTACTGACCTGGTTTGTAAATAGAGTTTGCTATTAGGACGCTGAGAATTGGAGAGAAGGCCTCCCCAGCCAGCATCTGTATATACTCATCTATAAATTGTACATGTTCCTATATTTGAAGGGGGGGGGACCCACAAGATGTAGTTTCTGGATACGACCCTGGCTCAAGTCTGCTGTGTTGTAGAAATAGATGAAGAGCCAGACAGGATTGAAGGAAACCGTGCTTTTTCTTTTCTTTTTTTCTTTTTTAAGAAAAAAACCCATAATTGCCAAGCACAATCTTCACAAAAATCTCCTTTTGTAGTCTATGAACTTGCTCTGCAGATTCTCCAGAACAAGCCTACCAGCTTCAGAAAGAATGGCATTGCGCTCAATGGATTTGATGCCGTTTGAAAAAGTGACTTGATTTACTACTGCATGACTCCCGCGGGAGTGACGATACAGTGCTCTTTTAGTTTGGATTCTTCGGTAGCCAGAAATTAAATTTAAATCCAGCCTCCAACTGCAGGCATGTCCTGGACGCCGGGCCAGTACCTATATAAGTGTGTGTGCGCGTGTATGCGTGTATGCGTGTGTGTGTGCTTGTAGAAAAATATTTCTGGGGGTGTTCTTTGCCTTGAGACCAGGAGGGTCCTTCAGTACCCAAGTAGTAGCTTGGCTTTTATCATCAGTACTGCTCATTTCTCTGAACCTAGCTGTCTAGAGGAGCTTCCCAAAAGCTTACATAGCGTCCATATAGGAAGCAGAGTGCTTAAATACTTATTTATTTGCAGTCCACCTACACTTCAAGCACTCTGTTGTTTAGACTCAATATACTGTACCTATTCCTTAGACCTAAGGCTACTTTCCTACTAAAGCATATTTAAATTTTACCCTTTATGCTGTAGCCTCGATATTATTCTTAGAGTTCACTTTTTTTTTTTTTTTTTAATTAAACTCACTGCCCAACTGTCAGAGGTCCGCGTGTTTGCGGTAAGGTTCGTGTGTTGTCCTGCGAGATTCAGGTATGCTGCCTTCATGGTTCCCCCCTCCTGGGTCCCTTAGACTACATTTTAGAGAACTGTGGTCATTTATCTGGAAGTAACCATTTGCACTGGAGTTCTATACTCTTGCACCTTTCCAAAGGTAACAGGTTTTGGGGTTTTGTCGTCACGTAAGAGATTGTCGCTGTTTGCTCTCCTTTGTCGGAAACTTTCCTTTGTGTTTCTATTGACTTTGATTATGGTAAGAAAAGTGGTTGTTAATTGTAGATGTCTAGGTACTTCAGGGGCACTTCACTGAGAGTTTTGTCTTGGATATTCTTGAAAGTTTATATTTTTATATTTTTTTTTTACATCGGATATTTCTTTGCAGTGGCTTAATGTTTGAAATTATTTTATGGCTTTTTTTGTAAATATTGAAATGTAGCAATAATGTCTTTTGAATATTCCTAAGCCCATGAGTCCTTGAAAATATTTTTTATATATACAGTAACTTTATGTGTAAATAAGTAAGCGGTGCAAGTTTAAAGGATGTTGGTATTCCATGTGTTTTTTTTTTTTTTTTTTCTTCCTGGTATGTTGTCCAATTGTTGACAGTTCTGAAGAATTCTAATAAAAATGTACATATATAAATCAAGTGGAATTTTTTGCTTATTTCTTCAAGCTTAGTGAAACCCAACCTCAAAGTGTTAAAGTGCATTCACTCTGACATTAGAAAGTTTGTTCCTGGCAGGCCTAGGATCTGAGCAAGACCGTCGCATCACTAGGATTTATATACTTGAAGATTCAACAGATATATTAAGAATTTAGTATGTGCTGTATTTTCTCCTTTTATTTTTGCAACCCAGTGTCCCCGTGTAAATTGAAAAATAAATATAGGAAACATTTTGAGAATACTATGCATTGCTATGATTATAATTAGGTTGATTTGTGTGAAATGACCGTTTTTGTGGGCAAAATGATAGCTAAATAGCAATTTCATGTGGTTCAGTCTGATATAACTGGCATGTTTCCTCCTGAAAGAGATTGCCTAAAAATGAACGTGAACTGTAAAGTAATCCACAGGGTTGACATGAGGACTCCCAAGACACTGGTGTGTGTTCTTGTTGGCTTGGATTTTGAAAAGAGTTTTGGTCCATCATGAGATGTTCATGCTCTACCCTTCAACCATTATTCTCACTTGCTTCTGAACAGTTAAGCTCTGTCTCTTGCTTGGGGGAAGGTGATTTGTGCCAATTAGTTGGGTCCTGTCCTGTGGCCGGAGCATCCTTTGTGATTAGGAAATACTGTCCAAACCAGGGAAACCTGTCCAGGGCCTGCGAGTCCTCCCATCTTGAAACAAACAACCACCCTGAACCACAGAATCCTCCTAAAAATGAGTTAGGCACATAAAACACCATCAGTTTTGATTTTCTTTATTGACGTGGCGTCCAAACCTGCAGAAGTTCGCTCCAGAAGGGAAAAGGAAGAAGGGTGAAAGGTGCGACCTACAATGAAGAAGAATCCTTTTACAGGAGGGAATGGTGTGGCCAGGAACACTTCAATTGTCTGTGAAAGCACCCACATTTCTGCCAAGCTTTTTCCATTATTATATTACAGACAGGAATGAATGCTAATTGACCACAAAACAAAGAAGTCCTTTCTTTCTGAATGTTTTCAGTGTCATTTAGACTTTTTCATTGTGTGAAATCTTGAGTTAAAAGCCGTCGACGGCCCCTGTATTATTAGCCTCCAGTTAGTTCCCTGACTGGCCCAGCTTTTCTCTTTTCTTTTTAATTCTTTTCAATTTTCCTTAAATTCAATTAACATATAATGTATTATTGGTTTCAGAGGGAGAGATCAATGATTCATCAGTCTTATATAATACCCGTACTCATTACATCCTGTGCCCTCCTTAATGCCCATCCCCCAGTTACCCCATTCCCCCACACCCCTCTCTCCAGTGACCCTGTTTGTTTCCAGTATTTAAGAGTGAGTCTAGTCTCTTTTGGTTTGTCTCCCTCTCTGATTTCATCCTGTTTTATTTTTTCCTTTCTTTCCCTATGATCCTGTTTCTTAAATTCCACATGCGAATGAGATCATATGATAATTGTTTTCTCTGAACCTTCTAGTTCCATCCACATCATTGCAAATAGCAAGGTTTCATTTTTTGATGGTTGAGTAGTAGTCCGTTGTATATATACCACCTCTTCTTTATCTATTCATCTATCAATAGACCTCTGGGCTCTTTTCATAGTTTGGCTATTGTGGACATTGCTGCTATAAACATTGGGATGCAGGTTCCCCTTTGGATCACTATGTTTGTGTCTTTGGGGTAAATACCCAGTAGTGCAATTTCTGGGTCATAGGGTAGCTCTATCGTCAACATTTTGAGGAACCTCCTCCATACTGCTCTCCAGAGTGGCTGCACCAGCTTGCATTCCCACCAACAGTGCAAGAGGGCCCACCTTCCTCTGAGTCCTCGCCAGCATCTGTCCTCTCCTGACTTGGCAAATTTTAGCCATTCTGACTGGTGTGAAGTCGTACCTCATTGTGATTTGATTTGTATTCCCCTGATGCCGAGTGATGTGGAGCATTTTTCATGTGTCTGTCGACCGGCTCAGCTTCTAATCACACAGTAGCATCAGGTGCTTGATGTCCTGGCTAAACCTGGGCTCAAGTCCTGGTTCCAGCCTTGTCTTGACCACTTACTAAAATGCGTGATATTGGGCAGATCGGCTCTTGAAATCTTATGTTTCCGTAATAGTATGATCTGCCTCAACGTACTAATGTGAAGCTGTCGAGACCACATTCATATGCCTAATACATAAATAGTGCTCACAAATGGTAACTTTTGTCAAGACTAGTTAGGCTTACTAGGAACAAAGAAGATGCTCCTGTACCAGCATAACCCAGCTGGTATCCCATGTGGAACGGTACCGTCAACATTTGCTTCTAGTTGTTTTTTTTTTCCCCAAATGCAAACAATATCGCACTAGTTTGCTGTGAAATTTGACTTTGCTATGGAGATTTCTGTGTTTTATTAAAATTCCAACTTTTTAGCCAGGAATGCAGGGCTCCCTGTCCTTGATCAAGCCTTCCTTCCTGGCTTCTCTTACATATACCATATACCCATGAATATGCCCCACTCTTTCTGCCTCCACCCATTCAGACTTCATATTGTCTGTTCCTTTCCTATCAGCTGCCACCTTTCAAGACCAGAGAAATGATCTCAATTGGAAGATGGCTTTCGATTCCCATGGCGTTCTGTACTCAAACTGACTGCTCTTAAAATCTCTTCTGCCTTGTACGGTCATTATTTTGGTTCGTATGTCTCCTCCTCACCCCCCCACTCTATCCTGTCTTAAAATCAGTTAACATAAAATACCTCTATGTGCTAGGATTGCTAGGTTTAGTGATCATCACTTCCTTGTTAAAATATTTATCTAACACTCCAAAGGTTAAACTGCTCAGGAGGTTGTGAGAGAGCTTAAGACTTCCCTAAGTTCACTTAGTAGACAAGGAGCCAGAATTTGGATCCAGATTGGAGTCTGTACTTTGGTGGTGGCGAGTATTCCCATGCTGACGTCCCTCACTGCATGTGCATGCAGACATCACTCATCTATCACTCTTTCTCAAAGAGCCAAGGTGCCTTAGAAGTCCCAGTCTTCTCCAGGGAGCCCATACAGATCTATTGGAGTTAGCCTAAGCCTTGTCACCCTTAGATGATTACCACATTTCACCTTTCTTGAGACACAGGTGGTCTCTGTCTCAGACACTCAGGAAGATTCTAGGACAGTGCTTCATGAGTGATTAATATTTTTGAATGAATAATTAAACATCCCATCAGCATGGAGTAAGGGAGAGCCATCTGGGAAGACATGGGTCCAGGAAAGATAGGAACTCTACAAAAGCACAACTTTTACCCAGAGTGGGACTTTATTTTACACTCACTAGTGGGAGGTGAGTCAGAGGGCTTTTAAGTCTTTCTTTCGGGAGAAAGGGAAAGGGGAACTAGGAAAGTTCTTTTGGGCAGGCTTGGTGAGGGGTGCACAGCTGCTTTGTGGGAGTGAGGAGCTAAGAAGTAGACAAAAGGGGGACTTGGGTGGATGGGGAAGTGTAGGCAGGAAGGAGCAGTGGCAGAAATTCTCTTTCCATAGCTGGAATGGGGGAAAGGCACTGGAGCTACCAACAAGTCCCTGGACTGGGAGTACAGAAACTGCTGATGGGAGACCTCCACCATTCTAGGCTTGATCTTAGGAGAGGGCTGATGGGGGGCAGCATCTGCATGGGGAAACACCCCCCATGAGGGGACTTGGGACCAGCTAAGCTGTAGCAGGAAGTACCATCTGGTCAGCATCCAAGGAGATTTTTGTGGAAGGAAGTATTAGTCTTCTGGGGCTTCTATAATGAAGTACTGCATGTTGCGGGGAAAAGGGGTGGAAAGGAAGTACCATCTGGTCAGCATCCAAGGAGATTTTTGTGGAAGGAAGTATTAGTCTTCTGGGGCTTCTGTAATGAAGTACTGCATGTTGCGGGGGAAAAGGGGTGGAAACAACAGAGAAGTATTGTCTCACAGTTCTGGAGGTGAACACGGTGTTGGCAGTGTTGGCGCCTTCTGAGTGCTGCGAGAGAATCTGTCCCATGCCTCGCTCCTAGCTTCTGGTGATTTGCTGGCAATCTCAGGCATTCCCTGACTTGCAGAGCTCTGCGTCTTCATATGGTGTTCTCCCTCTGTGTGTATGTCTGCATCCAAATTTCCTCTTTTTATAAGGATAGTGGTCCTGTTGGATTAAAGGCCCACCCTACTCCTGTATGAACTCATCTTAACTGCATCTGCAATGACTTGATTTCCAAATAAGGTCACCTTCTGAGGTCCTGGGAGTTAGTTACCATTATGACTTCAACATATGAATTTGATGGGACATAATTCAATCCATAACAGGAAGGCCTCAAAATCCCTCCATATTGTAGCCGGTGACCTGGTCCTCACTAGAGTAGTAAAATTGGCTCTCGAAGAACTTTAAGAATACAATCTCCAAAGTGCAAATTTCAGGGCATCCTTTTCAATTTTTCTTATTATTTAGAACAATGTCCACCAGGCTATCTGGTCTGTAGCAGACTGAATACGTGTCGAATGAATGCAGCTTCATGTGATGGGAAAGTCCTCCTCGTTGGAACTTGCCTTCTTGCCTGCCCTCCCTGTCCTCCTCTTCTCTGTTTTTCTTCTTTTCACTCTTCGAAGGTTGGAATGCTGGGCCTGGTCCTTTACTGTCTTCTTTCACCTGACGTGCTCTCACCAAGCTCAGATCTGTCTCATCCAGTCCCCACCCTGGGATGTGGGCATCACCTATGAGCTGACAATTTCCAGTGCTATCTCTGACATCTCTCCCCTCAAATAGACTGTGGTTGCCAGTAAAACAGAGGCTACCCAGTTAAATGTCCTGTGTGCTAGTTGGCACACACAGATACTAGTATCATTCATCTGAAATGCAAACTAAACTGGGTTGCATTTTTGTTAAATCCACTAAGCTGGGTTTATTTTGTTTGCTAAATCTAATAACTCTAGATTTGGGGATTCTTGAAGTTAGGCACTGCATCTAATTATTGACTATCAAGGCCCAACTCATGGAAGAAATGTAGAGTTTCAGTGATAGCAAAACAAAAAACAAAAACCCAACACCAGGAGGAATTGGATTGTCGTGAAGGTCTATAGGTGGCAAATCTTGTTTTTGGAGTCTAAAGGTGTTATCTCACCTTTGTTCTTTTTTGTTTTTTAAGATTTATTTATTTATTTATTTATTTATTTAAAGATTTTATTTATTCATTCATGATACACACACAGAGAGAGAAAGAGAGAGAGAGAGAGAGAGGCAGAGACACACAGGCAGAGGGAGAAGCAGGCTCCATGCCAGGAGCCCACCGCGGAACTCGATCCTGGGACTCCAGGATTGCGCCCTGGGCCAAAGGCAGGCGCCAAGCCACTGAGCCACCCAGGGATCCCCCAAGATTTTATTTATTTTAGAGAGAGTGTGTATGAGCAGGGGATGGGGAAAGGGAGGAGAGAGAAGGCGACTCTCTGCTGATTGCGGAGCCCAGTTTGGGGCTTGATCTCAGGACCCCGAGATCATGACTTGAGCCAAAACCAAGAGTCAGATGGTCAACTGACTGAGCCACCCGGGGGTCCCTCACATTTAATCTTGAACAGTATTTTCACAGGAAGTAGAATTTAAGAATGGCAATTATATTCAGCACATTCATCTCAGCACATTTATTTCCCTCTTTTCTGGTTTCCATCTTTGCTGTTTAGAAGTCAGATCAATTTGTTCTTTTAAGGATAGTTGTTGTGCTTTATTTGTTGATTTTAACACTGTCCCTTTGCCTTTGGTCTTTATAGTGTCACTATCGTCTATCTAAACTCGGATCTCTTTTTATTTATCTTCTGAGGGATTATTTGGTTTCTAGAATCTGTGGATTGGTGTCTTTCATCAATATTGAGACATTGTCAGCCCTTTTAAAATTGCCTCTGCCCATCATGTTTCTCTTCTGGGATTCCCGCTCAGTGCACCACAGAGTCTCTTACTCTGTTCTCAGTGTCTTCTAATCCAACTTTCACATTTTCCTTCTTTTTGTCTTTTTATGCTTCATGCAAGGCATTTTCTGTTTTCCTGTTATCTGAATTCCCCGTCAGCTCCTGTCCATGGAGAATCTTTTTGGCATTTTTATTGAGGTATAATTAACATATCATAAAACTCACTCATTGTAAGTATATAATTCAGTGATTTTATTAAATTTATAAAGTTGTTCATCCATCCCTATGATTCAGTTTTAGAACATTGCCCTCATCCTCCCCTCAATTTCTCTCATACCTGTTTGTAGTTAATAGATATTAAAATAATTTCCATGGATTAATTTTCAATATTCTTGCCTTGTAAGATGACACCACATGTCTGACTCTCTCTTACAGCATGCACACACTCAACCAGTCTCACTTATTGTCTCTGGGATCTTTCTAGATGTTTTGGTCATATAATTAACAGTGATAACTGATAGGTTTACCTTGTTTGGATCATCATCAATGATGATGATGATGACGGTGATAATGATAATGATAGTTATTGAGTGTCTACCATGTACCTGGATCTACATCGGCTGTTTTATACATATTTCCTTATTTATGCCTCACATTACCACCAGGAGGTAGCTATGATTTATCTCCATTTAAGATGAAGAAACGGGCACCTAGGTGACTCGGTTGGTTAAGCATCTGCCTTCAGCTCAGGCCATGACCCTGCGGTCCTAGGATGGAGGCTCGAGTCAGGCTTCCTGCTTTTTGGGGAGTCTGCTTGTCTGCCTCTCCCCGCCATCCTGCTTGTTCTCCCTCTCACTCTCTCGCTCAAATAAATAAATAAATAATAAATAAATCATTAAAAAATAAAGATGAAAAAACTTTGCCTCTCAGAGGCTCACTATCTTGCTTAAACCTCATGTTTAAGAGCAGTGGAGCTGAGAGGCAAGTGCTAGTTTGTTTGACCTCTGAATCCTAGGATTCTAAACAATAATGTCACCAATCCAATTGGTATATGGGCAAGTCCCTTATTATTCATTTTTTTGGCTTTGGGTGATCTTTTAGCCATTTCATTCACCTTCAAAAGTATAAGAAAAGATAAATCAACCACTTTGCTACTCATTACCAGCTCTTCTAAATGTTGGCGAGAATGGCAGTTGAAGTAAAAATTAAATGTGAGGTTCCAGAATTATCTATCAATCTCGCAGGTTCCTCATCTGTCCACTCCCTTTTGTACCACGCAAAGTTCCCCCATACCCTCCAGGAACATTTTTCCCTTTATGTTTCAAACAACAGTTGTTCATTTGAGCCTCACGAGAAAAACAAAATGTTGGGTTGGTGGAGGGGGTGGGGTCTGAAGTGCAGAGAAGAGCAGGAGAGAGAGGGCAAATCAAGAATTTCGGTTCAGTGAGAGTAGGGGGTGAAAACACCACTTTGCCTTCCCTTCAACAGTTGTTATTGTTGGTTATAAATTAACAAGCTGTTAGCCATATGTCTCCTTCACTGTTGATTCCACTTTTGTTGGTTAAATGCAGCTTTTATGATGTGGGTTCTTCTATGAGGGGTTTAACCTCACAAGGGCTGGGTCCTCAGGGTAAATGTTCCTAGTTGAAATGAATGTTCTCGAGTGGTTCGTCCATGTGTCTCCGTCCATAGCTGGCTTTGAAGTGTGCGTGCTTTTTCAAGCACATCAGCAGGACTGTGGCATATTTTATGAGACTGACCTTTTTCTTTGTGGTCTGTGGCTTAGCAGCCACTCGTATTCTATAGCAAATGAAGAATGAGGACAGGCAAAAGGACGTTTTCATGGCTGCTTGTCTCAGGATGTGAATAAGCATTCTAGGGCTGCTGAAAACCCTTGTGTCCACACAGCAAGCTGCCTGGTCTGAGTGCCCAATCTCCCTTGCATGGCATCATTTGCCTCTAATAAAAATACATTTTTACTTTTGCAGAGTGTTTGACATAGAGAACTGGTATGAGGGAACTGACTCTCTCTACTGCTTACCTCTAAACATTCCAGTTGACATTATAATATGATATGAAAATAGTTTTCATTTGGCGAGCCAATCAATTAACAATACATAGAGTGGCTTTGATCAGAAGGCTACAGAGACCTCAAAGAGATTCAGTAAAAAAGAATGTTGTCATCGATTTATGTCGATGAGAAATGTAGTGTGTGAATTCACTTATAGTGCACACTTACATAGCTCTGTTTTAAGTGCTTTGTGTACATTAACTAATCTGACCCTCTCAACAAGCATATGCAATAGTTTTTATTTTATGGATGAGAAAACTAAGGCACAGAGAGGGCAGGTAACTTGACCAAGTCCGCATAGTCAGTGAGGGCTGGGGCAGGATTTGAATCCAGGGAGTCTAGTTTCAGAGTTGGGGTTCTGAACATCATGTCAAACTTCCTCTCTGTGTATTTATTATCCTGTTTCGATCAAGACAGACTGCTTGGGTCAGTAAAGGCCTTGCATTTTGTCCTGGCCTACAATCCAAGAAGGGGGTCTTCACCATCACAATCACTAGACATGAGCTTTGTGTCCTACTGGCCTTCTTTCCTCCCAGGCTGATGAGCATTTAGGGAGGAGCCTGGCAAAATGCGATGACTTTCTCAGGGAAAGAGTAAGTTCCTAGGATGAACAGGTGCTCAGAACACATGTTGGTGACCATTTAACCCAGGTCTCTGAAAAGCATAATGTCTAAAGGTGACAGAGAAAGTCGAAGACAGTGGTATAGTGGAAGGTATTCCAAGCCTGTCACTTGCCCCACTTGTGCCTCTATTTACCATGTAGGTGACCCTTTTTTTCTTTTAAGTGACCATATATCAAATGCTAAGTACCTAACTGCATTATTTCTTGTTATGCTCCTAACAGCCCTAAAAGGTCTGAATTTATCTATGTTACACAGATGAGGAAGCTGTGTGAGAGGGAGATGAAGTACATTTTGTTTGACTCCAAAGTCCCTCTGAGTGGAATTGGAAATTTTCAACTTCTTTTGTTGCTGCCTCTGCTGCAGCCCAAGTTACATGAAAATTCCATAACAGTGGCAATGGGGTCCCTGAAGTCTACCTACCGGGCTTCTACACCCCTGTCCCACAGCTACCCCCAGACTCTCTCATCTTACAAAGACCACTGAAAGTCCTCTGCAGTTCAGAAGCTTAAAATGCCATCCCACCTGCTGTGGTTGGCTGTGGCTCATGCCTCTTCTTGCTGGAAGACACCCAGGCCTGCAGCACTTCAGGGGCAGTCCCCAGCCACTTAACCACAGACTCCCCTTTTGACTTAGTAGGGAGATAGAGAAGAAAGTACACCTTCCTTGTCTGCAATATTTCCAGACTTCTCCAGCACCAATTTGTTTCTAAATTTCTTTTTAACTTGTATGTCATATACTATTATTTTAAAAAGATTTGTTGAGCTGTTACCTGTCCCTTAGGTAATCAATGATCATTTTGGTATGGTTCCTTCCATACCTTTCGATATATATGTACATTCCTGTTATTTAAGAAATAGGGATAGAGGCGCCTGGGTGGCTCTGTCAGTTGAGCATCTGACTCTTGGTTTCAGCTCAAGTCATGATCTCAGAGTCATGAGATCGAGCCCTGAGCAGGGCTCCATGCTCAGTGATGAGTGATGCTTAAGATTCTCTCTCTCCCTCTCCTTCTGCCCCTCCCTCCACTCTCTCTGTCTTTCTAAAATAAATCAATAAATCTTAAAAAATTTTTTAAAGAAATGGGAATATTATTAATACTACAACTTACATTTTTAACTTCCAGTATATGGTGATTATCATGACAGATCATCCCATATAAATTAAACATATGATTTCCCGTAGGATGGACGTGCCAAAAACCTGATGTTTTTAGATAAGAGCTTGCCACATTGGCGACTGGAAGTCTAAGACCTAATATTTTTGGTCCACTTCTAACAAATGTAGAGGATATCATGCATTGTTTTGTTTGGGTAAGAAGCTAAATCAAGGGGAAGTATGTGATAATACATTTTAGTCAGTTTATTAAATAAAGATGATCCATAGGAGAGGGTACAGAGCGGTGCTAGGCGGGTTCATGCATTCATTATTGAAGACCGGAAGTATAATATCCTTTAGTTGGTAAAAAAAAAAGGACAGAGAAAGTAGAAGGAATATTAGTTTGCCTGGATTGGTTTTCATTCAATGCATTTAAAAAGTAAGATTATTAGCTTTTCTTAGATGTCTAAGGGAAATTGGAAGAAAGGAGTTATTTCTCAATCACACCCATGCTTTAGAGCTCAGTTGTCTCTGAGTAAAATAAAGCCAAACCACACCATGGTTACATTAGATGTGAACTGTTCAGACTACAATAGGCTATCACTTTTTCTTCGAACTGCTGCCCAATGATCGCAACTCCCCTGCTCCCATGAATGTCAATCCTTGCCCCTCTTTGGGCTGATTAGTAAAGCATTAGTCTGCTTTTATCCTGACAGTGAAAATAGCTGTGTTCCAGGTACTTGTCAGGCAGGGTAACCTCCAACTCCCTGACATTCAGAATCCATTGAAAACCACATAGATAGAAACCATGCTTATGCACAATTGTCTAAAGAATAATTAGTTCATCTCCCCTCTCATTTGAACGTCAAGTTCTATCCATGAACAGAAGAAAGCTGTGTGCACAGACTAGGTTTATATTGTCCCATAATCCCCAGAAATTCTTTTGCTGAATTAGACATTGAGATATTCCATTGGCTTCCACCTTAGATTAAGGATATTATAAAAAGAACATTATTGTGGTTAATGTTTGGAGTTGAAAAGACCTGAGTTTGTTTTCTTTGTTTTTTTTTTAAAGATTTACTTATTTCAGAGAGGGAGTGGTGAGGGGAGGAGCAGAAGGAGAGGGAGAGAGAAACTCACGCAGACTCCCCACTGGGTACCGAGCTGTTTCAGAGCTCAGTCTCACAATCCTGATCACAAACTGAGCTGAAACCAAGAGGTGAACACTTAACTGCACCACTCAGGAGCCCTGAGAAGACCTGAGTTTTGATCCCAGCCCTGCCATCTATTAAGTATAAGACTTTAGGCCAGTCCTGTAATTTCTCTGAGCCTCAGCTGTCTCATCTGTTAAATAGAAATAACAACAGCTCCTAGCTCATAGGCTGTTTGTTGAATTACAGGAGATAACCTGTGTTAAGTTCTAGCAGTACGGTACTCAGCTCATGGTCTTACTTGAGCTTGACTTTCACCAGAGTCCTCTAAACCCTCTGTGAATCATAAAGACTGATGTCCAGACCTTCTGGACACTCTGGGCCAATAGGGTTATTCTCCCGTCTGCCCTCCCACTTGTGCTCATACCAGCCAAGTTGTTTTATTCCAAACATATTTATGTCAGTTGAATTTATCACAGTAATATATTTTGATATTTACATTAAAATGCTCCAATATGTATGACTGCAATTTATTTTAATAAAAATAAAGGAAAATATTTGGAAAAACTTCATAAAGATCAGTAGCCAAGAAAAATTGCTCTCAATGTAGGTATGAATATAACAACAATTTTTAAAATGGGGGAAAAAACTATAAAAACCTCAGAAGAAATACACACTCAAAATACTTCACAATTTGTTTAATTTCATGCTCCAGTTTAACTTCAAGTCATGATGTATTGTGGATGTGATTTACAGAAGAAAGATGACACCATAACTCAAAGCAGAAGATTCAGAATCAAAGAAAGGGCCTTACCCTACCAAAAGATTGGGAAACAAACATATATTCATAGGATTAATTTAAATAAAAGGTATAAGGTGTGCCTGCATCATGATGGTTTGGTAAATAATTGCCCCCCACTTTAATCAGTATTGGGGTTCTGTTTGTTTTGTTTTTAAATCAATTAGTGAAATACTGTGCCCAGATCACTCCTACTACATTATTGTCACTAACAGCATTTTTAAGAGCCATGAGAGAAATCTCTTTCCGGTCCTGAAACAAATGGTGCTTTTCCCTGAAATGGAATGTTTTGGCTTAATGAATTTTGCAAATCAAATGCTTCTTTCTCCTCTCAGGAGTCACTCCTAGAAAGGTTAGAACCAAATGAGCGATCCACCACTTGCAGACGGAGACAGTGTGATGATACGCACTTTGTACTAATCACATGCCTCGTTTGCCCCTCCTTTCATTTTCCAGTATAGTTTTCTAAGGCTTATGTTATCTTATAGAACTTTGTGTATCATTCAAGGTACCAATACAAAACCCATAACTGTTCTATTTCAAGTAGAGAGAGATTTAATACAGGAGATTCAGTGTTTATGCGGGATTTAAAGCATTAAAAGGTGGGCTCTAGACCAGTCCTGTAAGTATGCCCTCTGAAAAACACTGCTGAACTGACTCACCAAAGAAGCTGCTGTCTCTGGTGCATATATTATATAATATAATATAATATAATATAATATTTATATTTTAATTTGCTTATATAAATATAAATATTATAGAAATATTTTATATATGTATAATGAATATTTTTGTGTAATATTTAATATTTTGTGTAATATTTTTGTGTAATTTAAAATTATGTGTTTATATATAAGTATATACATAATTTTTAAATG
This sequence comes from Canis lupus dingo, assembly GCF_003254725.2. Classification (NCBI taxonomy): domain Eukaryota; kingdom Metazoa; phylum Chordata; class Mammalia; order Carnivora; family Canidae; genus Canis; species Canis lupus. Next base: position 47,612,646 of record NC_064255.1, read on the forward strand.
TTTATATTAAGATATTAAAAATATGTTTTAAAAATATATAAAATGGTGTTTCCCCATCCTTCCACTGTCTCAGAATTTTTTTTAATTGCAGGAGTTAAATCCAGCTACCTCTATTGTAAAAACTGTCTTTGCAGAGTCAGCTAACTAATGTCTATGAGCAGGAAATGAAAATCAGGAGGCCGCCACTGGAATTGTTGACTTCCAAAGCTCCCCTCGGAGCTGCAGTGCAGGGATGAAGACATGGCTGTTGGTGAGTTGCTGCTACTGCCTTTCACACCCATGAAGCTAGGGGCCAGGCAAGAATACCCCTGTCCCAGTGCCCATGTGGGCCAACGCAGCAGCTGAGGCGGGAGGGGAAAGATGGCCCTGTGTCCCTTTCACCTGCTCCATCTCACATAAACACTTGAAACGCGTGGAATCTAATTCATAGTCAGAACCCTAGCTTCAAGGAGCTTAGGACATCCTGTTAGCTGCAAATGACAGAAGAAGGTTGCAATGGATGCAGGGGGCCAATTCCCTACACTACACTTTAAGTAGTTTTTTTTAAAGATTTTATTTACTTATTCATGAGAGACACACACAGAGAGAGGCAGAGACACAGGCAGAGGGAGAAGCAGGCTCCCTGCAAGGAGTCCAGCACAGGACTCAATCCCAGGGCCCCAGGATCAAGACCTGAGCTGAAGGCAGATGCTCAACCTCTGAGCTACCCAGGCATCCCCACTTTAAGTATTTTTCTGAGTCACTGTGCATCCTTTTGGGTCCAAGCGTGGGGGAATCTAATTACAAAAATACTCCCATCCCTTTACTTTCTTTTTTTTCCTAAGATTTTATTTATTTATTTGAGAGAGAGCATGAACAGTGGGAGGGGTAGAGGGAAAGGGAGGAGCAGACTTCCCAATGAGTGCGGAGCCTGATGTGGGGATCCAGCTTAGGACCCCGAGATTATGACCTGAGCTGAAGTCAGACGCCCAACTGACTGAACCACCCAGGCACCCATCCCCTTACTTTCTTAAGAGTAGCAAGCTCTCCCATGACATCATATCCAATATATTCTTTTTCTTTCTTTTTTTTTTTTAAGATTTTTATTTATTTATTTATTCATTAGAGCCACAGAGAGAGAGAGAGACACAGGCAGAGGGAGAAGCAGGCCCCATGCAGGGAGCCCGATGTGGGACTCGATCCTGGGTCTCCAGATGACACCCTGGGCTGAAGGCAGGCGCTAAACTGCTGAGCCACCCAGGGATCCCCCACCACCCTTTTTTTTTTAAAGAGATTTATTTATTTATTTATTTATTTATTTATTTATTTATTTATTTATTTATTTTTATTCATTCATTCATTCGAGACACAGAGAGAGAGAGAGACAGAGACAGAGACACAGGCAGAGAGAGAAGCAATTATACCCTTTTTTCTGAGACAAATCTTGGAAGTGATATTTGGAGGAAAAAGGAGAAGACCCTTTTAGTAGCCGTGGGACACTAAACCACTCGGAGACCCAGTTTGCTCATTGAGAAAATGAGAATATAGCAGTAGCACGTGCCCTACCTACCTCACGTCATAGTGCGGAGCCGAGAAGATAAGGCGCCAAGCGTATTTGGCTTATTTGGCTCCCTCAATCTTGTCTATGATGGGGATCTCAGCATTTTTGTCTCCAAAAGACAAGTCACATTTCTTTTTCTAAATCAAATTTTAGCTGCTCCACACCCCCATCCTACCAAGCTGGCGAGAGATTAATCATACGTGTTCTCACTAAAAAAGAAAACAAACAAACAAAAAGTAACGATGTGAGATGATGGATGTGTGCATTAACTCAGTAGTGAGAATCCTTTCCACAATGCACTTATATACCAAATTATGTCATCGCACACTTTAAATATAATATATTTACAGTTTTATTTGTAGATTATACCCCAATAAAGCTGGGGAAAGAAAAGTCATGCACGGTCCCCTGGAAGCCAGGCACGCTTGTTGCTTTGGTGACTGCTGGGGGGGACCTGACCTTTGCCTTGGGCCTGGCTCTCTGTCCACTGAGGACTTGCCCCCCTACTGGTGTGGAGCTCGAATCCTAGCTGCCTGCCTTCCAGGGCAGCTCCTAGGCCCTGTGAGGAGCCTCTCCAAGTCCTCCCCCACCCCAGTGCCCCCCACAGGAGTCCAGTTGCCACCTCACTCCCTCTGGGCAAACCTGCCTAAGGCCTTGCCGGGAACCCAGCCTCTAGAAAGCGAAGGCGACAGAAGGGAGAAGGTGTCTGTCTTCTAGCAGCATCTGCCTGTCACGCAAACTCATCTTTCAGCAGAGGACACCACCACATCCAAAAAAGAGCTTCTCTGCCCGTCGGGTGTTAACACCAGCGCACGGAACACAACCCAGGGCTTTGCCACTTGTCCAGGGGCCAGTCGGCGGGTTCCAGCAGGCAGCGAGCGCCCTGACAGCCACCCACTGGAGCGTTCGGAGCACCCTTCTCATCACTGCTCGTAGTGGATTTGTATTTATTCTAAAAAGAAGCAGAGGGACATAGTGGAGGGCACATCTTCGGGTCTGGTTCATCCCACCCACATGCCCCTTGGCCCCGAGGTCACCTCCTCCAGGTCATTCAGGTTCTCTGGGGCTCAGGGTCGCCCTCTTTGAAATGAGCCAGTCGTGCTGCCTCTGTGGTTTTCAAAACACTCCGTGAGTGTGGAGGTGGGAGTGGTGGGACGTCTGAGTCCCCCCCCCTGCCCCCCGTGTTAACCAGAGCCCCCTGACATTTCTCCACTGTGGGCTCTGGTCGGAAGAAAGGGTCCTGCTGCTCAGGCAAGAGAAAGGTTCTGCAAACCACCAGTGGGTTGAGCTCTGGGGCCTGGGATACTGTGAAGGCGGTGGCATCTGCTGAGAAGGGAGGGTGACCTTTCCCCGGTCTGCTGTCCTACCGAGGCCCCCTCGGTGCTGTCCCACTGGGGCCCCCCCTCAAGGGCTCGCATCCCAGAGATGCTGTGCCAGCCCCGAGCCCCCCTGGGCTGGGCAAGGCCCCTTGGGGGATTGGAGTTGCCGATGCAATGCCCCCTGCCTCCCCCCCGCTTTGGTGATTGCACCCCTTGCTTGCCCCACCCGGCCCCCCAGCTCGCCTTGGGCTACACGAGTTGGCAGTATGTGGATCGGGACAGGGACAGGCGATCACACACTGCCTTGGGGCCCTCACTGCGGCCTCGGCACCTGCAGCGCTGGGCTCTGAGGGGGTAACGTTGGCAGAGCAGTGGTGCACTCCCTGTGAGCCAACACACACCCTCTGCGTGGGGACCTGCTGTGTGCAAGGTGCACGACTGGGTGCCAGGTGCACGTGGGAAAGGAGGCATAGCCAGCGGCCCTCGAGCAACGTCAGGGCTCCCGGGGCAAGCAGATCATCCAGGGACAATCTATCACGACGACACCTGGGGCACACACACACCTTGGGAGCGCAGAAGGGGGTGGCCAGCTTCGCCTGGGCCGGTGGAAGAGGCGTCAGGGAGCCCCGAGTGCACTGGCAGCTCCACTCTCTGTGGCAGGGAGGGATGTTTGCAGCAGTCGGACTCTGGAGCTCGACGGCTTGAGTCGAACCCCAGCGCCGCTTCATCAGACGTATGACCCCCGGCAGGCTTAACTCGCCTCTGTGCGTCTCGGTTTTCCCATCTGAAAAATGGGGCCACTGGCACCAGCCTTCCAGCCTAGGGCCTTGGCAAGGCTTAAGGGGTAACATGAGCCGTGTGGGGCCCCCTGCAAGTGTGCTGGGTTTGCTCATCGCTGTGGATGTCCGATGGGCCAGAGTCTGGAGGATGGAGGAAGGAGGGGAGGGTCGTGCACGGGATCCAGATGAACCACACAAGAGCGCCTTCTACTACCTCACTGAGGGAAATTGCTGTTTTGAGGACAAAAAAAAAAAAAAAAAAAAGTGGCTGGGATCCACACTTCTCCATACCTGTCCCACTTCTTGGCCTCAGGTTCTCTTCCTCCTCCTTCCCTTCCTTCCCTTTCCCTCCTGCTCTTATCTTTCCTTCCCCCTTTCCTGCCTCCATCCTTCATCCCTCTGCTGCATTTCCTCCTTCCCTCCAGCTCGCTGCTGCCCTCTGAGATTGGCTCTCTCCCTCCCTTCTCCCTCCCCTCCGATTTCCCCCTATCTGCATCCTCCTCCCCATGCCCACCCCAAACAGCCTGGTTCTATAAATATTCCTCCCAAAGCCTGAAAAACCAGGTCCTCTTCTTCCCTGTGCCCTCCCTTCTCCAGCAAGAAACATGCTAATAGGATTAGGACAGACCAGAACAAAGAAAGAATTTTTTCTTTTTTTGTTACTATTGCTACTCAGTGAAAAGTACCAGTGGATGCCCTTTGTCGCCAGCACAGCCAGGGCTCTCTTGATGACATTTGTAGCTGGGGGTGGTCAGGGCCTTTGGCCTTCTAACTTTTCCCTGTCAAACATTCTAGCAGTTTTCAGAGTTTAAATGGCAGTAATCGACATGGACAGAACCACCCCTGCTGGCACCCTGAGGGGGATAAAGCCCAGATCCTCAGAAAGAAAAAAATTCATGAGTTTACTACACTTAGAAATGAATGCTCGGGCAGGAAGCGTGAGGCCTGGAGCAGGGCAGAGGGCCCCCGAGAAGTCTAGCCCTGGGTGCTTCCCATGAGGGGCCTTCGTTCTTTTTTTATTTTTATTTTTTCTATTCTGCAAATGATTCCTGCACATTGACCATGTGCCAGATGTCATTCGAGGTCCTGGATATGCAGCATTGATGGGGAAGAAAAGGTCTCTGCTCTCCTGGGCTCACCTCTAATGGGAGAGGTAGACCATAAACATGTAAACACATGAACAAGACACGTTAAGGTAGTTACAAGTGTTATCAAGAAAATTTAAAAAAATAATGAAGGTATCTTGGTGGGGAAGGACTTGCTTTAAGTCACACAGTCAGGATAGTCCTCCCCAAGAGGAGCTCTTTGGGCTGAATCCTCAGTAATAAGAAGGAGCCACCATGTAAAGACCCCCAGGGAAGGCTGAGCACCAAAGACCCGGGGCAAGGGTTTGGAGAAAAAAGATCCAGAGAGATGGAGTGTAGGGACCCAGTGGGAAGGGTGGGGTATGATGAAATTGGACAAGGAGGTAGCATTTGTAAGGCTTACAGGCCACATTTACCATAAACTGGTCCCTTTGTAAGTCACAGAGACTGACTGGTTGATTATATCAGAAAAGGAATTTATTGAAAAGAGTTTAGGTAGTTTTGCCAGGGACAGATATGGAAGCGTGACAAGAGAAGGGATGGCAGCTGGACTCGGACAATGCTACCTCCCCTGCCAGCACTGGTTGCCGGACACTTCCCTGGATGGCAACCAAGCTGCTTCAAGCCACCACCGTCAGGACGATTCCCTGAAGTCACCAGAGCTTGCAAGCGGTGGGTATATCGGGGTCCTTCAGAGAAACAGAACCAGTAGGATGTAGGACATGTGTGCTATGCGTGTACGGATAGATAAAGAGGTTTATTATAAGGAATTGGCTTAGATGATTTTGGAGATTGAGAAGTGCCAAGATCTGCAGTTGGCATGCTGGAGACCCAGGAGAGCCAACGGTGTGAGTTCCAGTCCCTGAGTCCCAGTCTGAAGGCAGGGGAAAAAAAATCCCCACATTCCAGCCCAAAGACATTCAAGCAGAGAGAGCTAACTCCACCTCTCTGCCTTTAGTTCTAGTCAGGCCTTCAGTGATGAGGCTTGCGCACTCTGGGGAGACCTATCTGCTTCGCGGAGTCTACTGACTCAGATGCTTATCTCATCCACAAACACCCAGAATCATGCTTAACCCCACGTTTGGCCACTCCCTGGCCAGGTCGAGTTGACACATAAACTTAACCACTGTGGTGGGTAAGCGCAGCCCATTGGCTGAGTGGTCACTTGCCCACATTTTAGGGGACACAACAGCCTGGAAAATGAGTATCTGAAGTGTTCCAGAGTGGGAAGTAGACTCTGGCACCCATCAAAACTCACAAATCAGGGAGTTCCCCAAATGTAGAAAGCAGGTTTGGATTCTGAATCACCAAAGAAATGACAGATGTCCACTCTATCATGACAAAGGTTAGCTTTTTATTTGAGTGCAAATAGGAAGTCATTGGAGGACCTTCACCAGGAAGTGGTAGGACCTGATCTATATTTGTCAAAGGTCACCCCGGCTGCCAGGTGGAGATGGGTTAGCGTCGTCCTGACCAGTGTGGCTGCACTGAGGGCCACAACACGTGGCCAGCTTGAGGATTCAGTTTGGAGATGAACTGAGCAGCACTCGCTAATGGATTAGACATAAGGGATTGGGGAATGGGGGATAAGAAGCAGGGGTGACTCTGGTTTTTCAATGAAAAAGTTGAGTGGATGGCGATATAAGTTATTGGGATGGGGAGTCTGGGGAGGGGGGGGAGAAGGGAGACTCAAGAGTTCATTTCTGACCCGTTAATTTTGACATGGAAGAGACGCTTATGCGTCATCCAGTCACACTACGAGATAGACGTCTTGATATGGCAGGTGTGATGCAGGAGAGAGAGAGGTCAGGGTTGGAGAGAGAAGGAGAGAAAGTGCCAGGATGGGCTTTTGGTTCTGCTAATAACCAGCTGTGTGAACTTGAGCAAGCAGTAACGTCTCTGAACTCCAGCATCCTCAGTGATAAACCAGGGCTGCATTAGTTTCCTAGGGTCACCCCAGACTGGGTGGTTGGAAAGTTCTGGAGTCCAGAGGCTGAGAATCAAGCTATGGGCAGGGCTGACCAGCCTCCCTCTGAAGACTCTAGGGAAGAACTCCTTCTTGCCTTCCCAGTGGCTGGTGGCTGCAGGCGATCCTGGGGCATTCTCCAGGCTCTGCCTCTGATGTCAAGGGCATGTCTCGCCCGCTTTCCATGTGCTTCATCTCCCTGTCCTTTCTCTTACAAAGTCACCAGTCACTGGGTTAGAGGCCACCCTCATTTACTATGACTGCATCTTAATTTGATTACATCTGCCAAGATCCTATTTTCTTTTTTCCCCCCTTTTTAAAGATTTTATTTATTTGTGACAGACACACAGAGAGAAGGAGGCTCCTCGAAGGGAAACCGATGCGGGACTCGATCCCAGGACTCCGGGATCACGACCTGAGCCAAAGGCAGATGCTCAACCACTGAGCCACCCAGGTGCCCAGAGAGCCTATTCTCTAAATAAGGCCACATTCACAGGTAAAGGGGGGCTAGTCGTTCCACGTATGTCTTGGGGGGGGGGCATGATTCAACTCACCACCAAGCCGAACACCTTCAGCGTCCAGTAGACAATAATCTCTCCACAGATGATTGCTTCCATTCCTTTTGCTCTCTTTGGTGTGCACCCCATGGGAGGTTGGCGGGCGGCTCTGAATATATGGGGGGAAGGCCATGGCCACACACCTGCTACCCTAGCAGGGTAATTCTGGATCCTTACCCAGTAAGTAGACCGAATTTTTATAGCTCTATTGTTTGTGTATTTAATCATCATTTGAAAAACTTTCCCATTGTATCGAAATCCAGTCAATAAGCATTTGTGAAATCAGTATTGCCTCGATTAAATTGTTCTTATGTCGCTCCCTTCTAATGTTCCCTTCTGGAGTTCGGGTAGTATGTGGGTTCTCTACTTTTCAGCCCTACCCTCAGAGCCTCAAGCAGGGCCTGGCACATAGTAGGTGCTCCATGGGCGAATTGATCAATGAGAAGGAAAGACATGCGAGTGTCACAGACATTCTATATTCCCAAGTTTGAGGGACACTAAACATGACTTGTAAGTCATTGCCAATGCCACTTACGGAATCTGATTGCTGAGTCCACCTGTAGGGTTACGGGGGGACACCCTTTTCATTACACCTAGCTGGGTGGCTGGGCCCGGAGAACCACGCAGAACAGGCTGTGACGGGCGATTCAACCATTTATTCAGTTATTTGTAACACGTATAAACTCAGAAACCATGTCAACTAGTGTCTGTGCCGCGGAGGTATCCAATAAGCCAGTGCAATTTTGAAATCTTTTTATTTTGAAATAACTGCAGACTTGGAGAAAATATGCCAGAATCAGAATTGTACATAAAACACAGCGACTATCCTTCGCCCAGATTCACCTGCTATGTGTACTTATATTTGTGTATATATGTGAAATATTTTTTCTCTGAGCCATCTGAGACTAATCTTCATTCACTATCGCCCTTTTTGCTTAAATATTGGGTTTCATGAAAGTAGTGCCGTCGTCCAGTTAGATCTCTTGATCTAGTTCACTCCTTTTGCACAGCATCAGGTATTGTGTTTCACTGTTGTGCCTCCTTAGTTACCTTTGGTCTGGACTATTTCCACGGCCCTTCTCTGTCCTGCGTGACGCTGACACTTTTAAAGTAGATCATTCCTCACTTGGGGTTTGAGTGATGCTCATCATAGTTAGACGCAGATTTTGCATTCCAAGCTGGACTCTTAAACCAGCAACGTGCTCTTCTCAAGACTCGCCTCTGAAGGCCAAGGAGGGCCGCCCGTCCCACGTTGGCAAAGTAATTGTTTAATAGGCATTTTTATTGAAGTGGAATATACGTTCAGGAAAGTGTACAAGTAAATGGCTCCATTTCCTGAAAAGAGCGTAGCTTCCCCTCTGCTTTACTTTGCCACTTTTAAAGTCAATAAAAGTGTCCATCTGGGCAGAAATCTATCCTGTGCTCTCTGTTTATTTGTAGATCTTTGTGCAAACATCACACGGTCTTTGTTACCAGGGCTTTATAATTAAGACTGGATGTCTAGTAATCTAAATTCTCTAAATTAGAACTTCTTCACGATGTAGGGAGTAGATAGGCTATTCTTAACCCTTTGTACTTCCATATAAAATTTAGAATTCCCTTGTCAATTTTTGACAAAATTACCTATTGGAATTTTTATTAGCATTGCATTAAATCTGTAGATTAGTTTGAGGAGATGGATATCTTATGCTATTAATCTCTGGGTCATGAAAATTGGCCTAGCTTTCAGTTTATTTAGGATTTCCTTTGTCTTTTCTCTATTGTCTTTCCTTTCCCTCTTTTCCCCTTCCTTCCTTTGGCTCTTCTTTCTTTCTTTCCTTCCTTCCTTCCTTCCTTCCTTCCTTCCTTCCTTCCTTCCTTCCTTCTTCCTTCCTTCCTTCTTTCCTTCCTCCTCCTCCTCCTCCTCCTCCTCCTCCTCCTCTCCCTTCTCCTCCTCCTTCTCCTCCCCCCTCCTCCTCCTCCTATCTAATTGGCTCGATTAAGGGATTTTTGATTCAGGCAGCATCCAATTTAGCAAGTAGGTCCTACCTAGGATTTCTTCAATTTCTCTCAGTAACATTTTATAACTTTCAGCGCATAGATCTTAACAGCTCTTGTTATATTTAGTCCTAAATATTTAATTGTTTTGATGTACAAATGATATTTGAAGCAATATATTGTGAGTGGTATATAAAAATACAATAATCTTCTGCATTGATGCCTAAGAAATCATCACACATATTAGAGGATTAAAGCAACAATTTATGATTTCGTGTGATTCTGTGGACTAACTTGGCAGTTTGTTTTCTGCTTCACATACAGTGTCAGCTGTGCCTATAGTCACGGTGGGGGCCAAGGGACTAAAGTCTCCAGACCTGATTTGCTCATATTTCTGGGACCTTGGTGGGGATGGTAGGGAGATTTGGCTGCACCGCTCACTGGGCTATGCTCTCACGCTCCCAGTGACCCTGGTGTAATCCCAGGACCTCTCCCCTCTGCACATGGTCTTTCCAGCAGGTAGCTGGGCTTCTTACATTTGGCTCAAGTGCGAAGGGCACTTTTTTTCCCATGGCCCACAGATGCCCTGTGATGGCTTTATTGGGTCCCAAGTCTTTTGGCCATCAATGAAGAAGGCAACTGGAGAGAAAAATACTCAGCTTTTCTAACCTCTGGGGATTAACTCCGTAGTTATTAGAAGATTACCAGGGACGTTCCTGGTCCCTCTCAAACTGAAACATTTTCTTTAAAGATTGCCACTTTCTAAAAGTGGGTGAGCAAAGGATGAGAAGGGAGGAAAAACATGAATCTGTTCAAATGAATTTGTTTGCCACTCTAAGAAAAGGTTTGATAAAGTAGACTGCTAACTAAACGATATTTAGTATGGATTTAGTACGGATATTTTCTCTGTGTCTAGAAATACCCTTATATACTTATACAGGTCTTATCTTTAAACTAGCAAAGCACTTTATCTTTAGCCTTTTAACATCCCCAGAAGGATAAAGAAGATGTTTTCACTTTAATTTTATACATCTAGCAGAAGATGAAGGAAAGCTAAATAACTTCCTTGACATCATTCAGGCAACAAAACTATCCATCTAGTCATCAATTATTTTTTTTAAAGATTTTATTTATTTATTAATGAGAGACACACCCAGAGAGAGAGAGAGAGAGGCAGAGACACAGGCAGAGGGAGAAGCAGGCTCCATGCAGGGAGCCCGATGTGGGACTCGATCCCGGGTCTCCAGGATCATGCCCTGGGCCGAAGGTGGCGCTAAACCGCTGAGCCACCAGGGCTGCCCTAATTTTTAGAATTCAATAAGAAAATCATAACATTTTAAAAACGTATTCATTCTTTCAACATATATTGACATGTATTTATCGATTGCCACTATTTATGAATTGCCAATTTCAATGTCTATTTCCTGATTACCAGGTCCTGGATTTGTGGTAGTAAGAGATCATTGATGAAGCTTATGTTCTAGGGGAGGAGCAGAAGTTAATCAAATAATCGCACCTATTTAAATTTGATTACGGCACGTAGTAACACATAAAAGGAACTGTGAATACGGATTGCAGAGATATACACGATCTACTTCAGGGGGTCAGAAAAGCTTTTCTGAGAAATGACTTTGGGCTGGATAGAAAACTAGAAGAATGTCTGGGCTGAAGCTATAAGGCTCCAGGCAGGAAGGAGCTCTGGACCTTTGAGGAGTAGAGTGAAAGGCAGTGTGGCTGGAGATTCAACAGGCAAGGGGGCCGTGAATGCCGCTGAGGGGTAGAAGGAGGCCCTCACGGGGGTCTGGGAGGTTATGTTCATGAGCTGTAGGACCTCAATCATATACGACCCCTCTGCCCAAGTCTCCGTTTTCCTGACATGGGGATACTTTTCAATATGTAAAAGCTCCAATCCTGACCTCTCCTCTGAGCTCTAAGTCATTCGGTGCCAATTTGACCTCTTCGCTTCGATACCCAACAGGCAGATGCAACTCATTTTCAAAGTAGACCTACTGATTCCTGCAGCTTCAGCTCCTGAAACTTCCTCCTCATCTGCCTTCCCCTATTTCAGCGACCACTTCCGTCATCCACCCAATAGCCCAGGTCCAAATCCCAGGAATTAGCCTCCATTTATCACTTTCCGTCATCCTCCATATGAAGTAGGCCTTGTTGGCTCTGAGGCCAGGATAGATTCCAAGCCCAACCACTTCTCACCATCTCCATTGTTATCACTGTAATCCAAGCCTATGTTTTTTTTTTCTTTTTTCCTCTTGTGTGGATTATTCCAATAGCCTCTGAGCTGTCTCCTTGTCTACTCATGCTTTCCTGTGATCTATTATCAGCTCAGTAGTCAGAATGCTCTTTATTTTTAAATGTATATTTTCAAGTCATCCCTCTACTTGAACACTCCTACAGTTTTCCTACTGCACTTAAAATGAAACACAGAATGACAACTTCCCAGATGAGTTGGTCCCCTGCCTGCCTCTCCGATATTGTTTTGTAACCACTTTGCTCACTGTGCTCCAGCCGCGTTGGCCTTCTGTTTGGTTCTCACACACGGCAAGCTCACTGTTGATCTTTATGTTCCTGGATCCTTCTCATCAATCTTCTGCTAAAGAATCCCATTCCCCAAGAGGCCTTCTATTCAATCTAGATCAGTCCCTCTCCAGCCTCCTACTGGGTCATCACTATCCCCTCATCTCTCTTTAGTGTCTCAATAGCGACCCAGTCTCTGAAATTATCTTATCCATTTACTTATTTCTTGCCAACATCCAAATACAAGCTCACTGGGAGCAGGGCCTTGTCAATCTAATCCTCCTGTGTAGCAGTGTCTGGCATAGGAGTACAGTATGAATATCTGTTGGCTGAATGAACATATACGTGGATGAAACCACCTACGAGGGTCTCGTTCAGCCCAAGGGCCAGGATGCTCTAGTATCATGGCTGAGACACACCAAAAGCTGTTAGTTCTTGAATTAAGACCAGCATTTTATTCCTGTAGACCCAATTTCAAGTTCATACATTGCCTTTAGTACAACTTAGGAACTGTTCTCAACATCGTCGTCTGCATCTGCAAACCCATCAGCGTTCAGATATTCCGTCTTGATGTGGGATTCCCTTAACAGTGGGTAGCTCATACCCATGATCCAATTTTTATGTATATTTCAGTTGAAAAATAAACATAAAAGGCTTCAGGAAAACCACCTCCCGCAGAAGTACATAAACTTTCAAGTAATGGCTAAAACGTCTATTGATTGCCCAATGGATGATTTGTAATTACAGATTACACATTTGGTTAATAGGTCTTTGTGGGCCCTTTGAAATTTGTTTTATTGGGTTAACAGATAATTAGGGGCTTTTATGTAGACACACTATAACCGTTCCTTTGGAGCAATTAAAGTTTGCTGAACGGGATCCCCAGCTCTGCTGTTTCTTTGATGCATCCCTTCAGCTCTTATTACAGCTAGTCAGAGTAACAGGAGGGGGCCTACCTGGTGTTTAAGGAGGGAAGTGTTTTGCTTTCACAGCAGATCCCAGCAGCAGCAGCCTGGTTGGAGGGAGTGCGAGGGAGTCCGTGCTCCCCTCCCTGGAGCTCCCGCTGCCAGCCCAGGGTGCTATGTGAACTGCGGCTGCTTGCTCACCAGGTGTGCACCAACCACAGCTGGGCCCGCTCAGCACATTCTCCTCCAGGCAGGACACACCAGTTTTCAAGTTTCTGTTCTAATATCGATTCCCAGGCTGGTGCCATGTCAACCCCACCCTCTCTTTTTTCTTTATGACTCTTACTTTGAGAAGTACTTTCAAATACTCATCCCAGAGTTCTACTCATTATTCAAGGTCAAGAGAAACATCCTAGATTGGAATCTGGGCTCCAGACTTTGACAATTCTGGGTTTGAATGTGGGCAAACCACTGACCCATTCTGTACCTATACAATTATTTTGGTTTTCAGTTTCAGTATTTAAGAAATCGTGTGAAATGTTCAGCACTTTATTATAAAGTAGTCTTTACATTAGATGATGTTGCCCAGCTGTAGGCTGATGTGAGCGTCCTGAGCATGTTGAAAGCAGGCTCGGCTAAGTTAACGATGCTCAGGAGGTGAAGTGTATTAAATGCCTTTCTACTTATGATATTTCAATGGATTTATCAAGATGTAAGTCATTGTAAGGCAAGGAAGCTCTGTAGTCTGCTCTGAGGTACTCTGTTTACTTCGAGGTGCTAGAGAAGATTGGAGAACTTCCAAGGATGGTTCCACAGATGCTTCGCCCACTGATGCAAAGAAAAAAGTCAAAGGAAAGCATATATCTTAGACCTTGGTGTCCACAGGTGACCTCTTCCCCTAGCAAATGGCCTCAAGTCATCCTGACCTTTCCCCTAATACAGTTACTGATGCTACTGCTTTTTTAGGTCCAGATCAACAAGAAGCAAGGGGGTTTTCATCAAAACCCCTGGGGAAAGTCCTAGTCTGCATCAGACGTAGCCCTTCCTTCCAAACATCTATAAGCAGTCAAGAGGGTGATGTCTACTTTGAGTATAGATAAGAGCCCCGTGTTTGAGGTGACTGCAGAGCCTTTCCATCTTTTTATTACCTAAAATAACCACAGATCACCCTGCCCCTCCAAGGACATGTGCTCTGTTGATACACATGCCCTTGTGGGTTTCCCTTTGGCTTTGTGCTTTGGGGGAGAAGTCAGTTAGGAAAGAGGATGAAAGGCCAACAGGAGGTGGCTGAATCTCTGAAGCCTAAATAAGCAATCTGAGCATCTAGCTCCATTGAGGGGCCAGTGCACTTCTCAGGGGACAAGCTGGACCCGTTTCACTCCTTTCTGAGCCCCTGAGCACCCTGGAGTCCAGTTACAAGCCTTGCGAAAACTGCCCACATGTTGCTCTTTCTGCAAGCTTAGCCTAGCACACAGGAGGAAGTGCCCTTTGCTTCCGAGGGGTGAAGCTGAATCTGAAATTTAAAATTTAAAATTCTATAATACAAGGTTTAATAATTTATGAAGCGTGGTATACACAATATCATACATCTTCTTTGCATAGATTCTGTGACATAGTTATTGTGAGCTCCACTTACCGGAGAAAGAGACAGAGACTTAGAGAAACTGAATATATTTCCAAAGTAACTAGCAATTAGGTGGTTGATAAGGAATCAAATTTTGAGTTGCTCAACTTACCAATATTTCATTGGTACCTAGCATGCCAGGCAATGTCTCCTGTGCTGAGAGTCCAATGTGACGAAAAAGATAAGGAGTTTTTCCTCATGGCACTCATTACTCAAAAAAAAAAAAAAATAGGAAACACATATGGATGAGAGCTATGAAGGAAAAACACAAGGCATTAGGAGAAAATGTGGCAAGGAGAGAATTTAGGAGCGTGTGTGTGCGTGTCACTAAAAGCTAGGTGTGACATTTGAGACCTGCGACTAGAGGAAAGGATTTGGGAGGAGACCAGGGGTAAGAGGTTTCAGCAGGAAGTGACAATATTCATGAAGACCCATGGGCAGGATGAACTCGGTGTGTTTAGAGATCTGAAAAAGGCTGAATGGGTCAGGCTAGGATGGAGTGGACCAGAAGAGTGGTATAAGACGGGAGCAAGTTGACGGTAGACTTGGTTAGATCCTGTAGAGCATTCCACTGTGGGCTTGATTCTAAATATGATGAGAAAGCCCTGGGAGATGGTAAGCAGGGCATTAACTTGGTTTTACATGTTAGGATGATTTTTCTAAATGTGCAATCAATATGAGATTGTGGGGGACAAGAGTAGAAGCAGGAGGACCAATTGAGAGGAGGATATTGCAACAATCCAGGGGAAAGATGGTGGCCCTATATCTCCAAGTACTAGAATTTTTGGCTGTGGTACGTGGTGTAGCTGTAATTCTAGAGAACTGGCTGACAGTTGAGAAGGGGTGTCATTTGCTGTATTTTCAAAATCACCCTTGAGTTTTCTCTACTTACTGAGGTGTCAAGGGACAATGGAGCCACCCCTTAGCACATTGAAGAATTGGCAGAGACTTCAGCCACACAGTTCCAGGATTAAGAAGTGCATCGCCTCATGATCTAAGAGGTTGCATAAACTGCCATGCAGATGACATTTGGAAAAGTGGCTGACCACCAGAACTTTTACTGACTGATCCCCACCCAATAAGGGACACGATCACTCTCAGTAGATGTGTGACAGGGGAACAAGTTACTTAACCTCTCTGAGTCTAATCTACATCATCTGTGAAGGAAGGATAAAAACAGTAATTGTCTCAAAGATTCGTACTAGGATGACTCGAGGTTTAGAATTAGATTCATGGGAAGATTAAATGAGCTAATACATGTAAAGCACTTAATACAGTGAAGCCTAACAGAAGAAGCATTCTGCTTTCAACAAATAATAGCTATTGTAATGATTAACAGTGATACTTTCACAGCGTAAGTGGAATAAAATGAGATACCCACATCACTGCCATAGCATAAGTAATTTCTGGCCCCAGGCGAAGTATTGACATATGTAACATAACTTATGAAACATTACATTTCTCATCTACCCCCAAACTATTTTAAAATGCTGTGAAATTCTTGGATAAAAGAAATTATAAAAATGTAAGATATTATTATTCCAAAGGGAAAGTTTATCCTACAGAGCCAGACTTCCCTAATGACTAAAAGTCATCTTCGGAGTCGCCTATTTTATTATCAGACTGAACAGTTGGCGGTATTGAACACAATTACAGGTTCTGCTTTAAAAACCAAACATTAATTGGATTTCTGAATGCCATTTGAACTACGGAGAGAGAATTCTTCTAGCTTTAAAACCTACTGACTCTCAGCCTAGCACAGGAGTTTTAAATCTTTGGTAGTCTCCTAATGGCTTCAGGTAAGCCTGGAATGAAGGCATTAGCTTCTCAGGGGAGGACGGATGCATCAAATACCAGACTCATAGGGATGCCATTTATCTCTTTATCCAATTGTGCTAAAATGACTCCCCTTTGGGGGAAAAAAAAATATCTGTCTGATGAGAGAGTGCTGTAGGGGAAATTCCAGCGATTATCACCCTTCCTAAACCTCAGTGGTCAGAGCTTAATCTGAAGACAACCCAGAAGTTCCTGTATTTACCTAAACTCCAGTGTGTAACCATCTGCCTCCTTGACTCACATGGCTCCGTTTCTAGAGAGACGTATGTTCAAAGACTGATAGATCAAACAGCCAAAAGTAATCAAGAAGGAATCCAGCCTCCAAGATGTATCTCTTTTTTAAAAAACGGCTGTGAGGATCCAACTTATAACCCAGAGACATGTTTCCTACCTCCTGTTTGTCGCCCCAGTTCTCTTGGACCCCGTGTTACTCTGCTGTTCCCATTCACTAACACTGCCCGCCCCCCTTCCCACAAAATGCTTCTCCATCTCATTCAGCTCTATGTCTCTCGCTCGGTATTTATCACATTACTTTGATTTGTCTCTCTGACTTTTTTTCCCATAACCTCCAAACTGTGATCTTTTTTTTTTTCTTTGCCCATTATCCAGTTCTGTATGATGGATGTCAAGGGATTCGACTGGCAGAGGCGAAGTCTCCACAGGGATCAAAAATATCCCATCCTAATAAGGGCTTGATGTTTGGTCCTCTGACCTGCTGAACATGATACTGGGGTTTAGGGTACTGTGGGCGTGGGGCGTTATTAAAGTCCCTGTTGATTGCATTTGGTCCCAGTTTGGACACAGCCCCCTTGTCCTCCGTGGGGAGGAATCATAATGGCACAGGCAAGGAGGGGTGGAAGGGAAATGTAAGTGAAGCTGGCTGTGTGGATTCTGATAGAAGCTTAGAAATATGGAAAACAGCATCTGCCATCAGCGGAGGTGCTGAGGAAGGAGAAAATGAAGGGGAGAGAAAGGATCAGGAGAGAAAAGGGATGATAGTGAAGAAAGTAGAGGGTCCCTGTGGGTGGGGCAAGAAGGGGAGAAGAAATAAAGTGCAGCGAGAGGTGAGCGACCCTTCTAGAAAATCCAGAGTCAGCCACCTGACTGCTTCTGGCAGTGGTCTCTTGATTCATGGTCTGGGGGAATGGCAAAGCTCACCAGGGACAGGTGATGCACCCGAAGCAGGTTTCCCACAGGAGAGTTGGGACCGTGACCAGGAATGGTTCTTGGCTATGAATAGCTGCATGGGCCTCCTAGGAGTGTGGTCCCGGATAACGCGCAGTTTTGACACACTTCTCTGGTACCCACGCCCACTTCAACACGCCTTCAAACATGCCAAGGTCTCTGCCTCCGCTCCTGAGCTGTCCAAGCCCGGAACATCTGCTTCTGTGGCTGAGCTAACAGAGGTTGAGCTGAGGTTTACTGGAATGAGAAGTCGCTTCTCATTCCAAAGTTGGTCAAGACCCTATGAGTGACATTCCTGAAGACTGTCCACCTCCCTCCTCCCCCTCCTCCTCCTCCTCCTCCTCCTCCTCCTCCTTCTTCTTCTTCTTCTTCTTCTTCTTCTTCTTCTTCTTCTTCTTCTTCTTCTTCTTCTTTTTCTCTTTCTCCTTCTCCTCCCCCTCCTCCTCCCCTTCCCTTCCCCCTCCCCTCCCCCTCCTTCTTCTTCCTCTTCTTCTTCTTCTTTCTTCTTCTTCTCCTTTAAGGTTGGAAGAAACCTTGGAGATTTTATAGGAAAACTTCCTCCCTTTGCAAATGAGAAAATCAGGGGCTGAAGTGACCACTTAAAAAGAAAAAACAAAATAAACTCTTAAAAAAAAGATTTCATAAAAAAAAAAAAAACAACAACAACAAATTATTTCTGAGGTTTGATCCATAGTTTCCCATCTTGGAAGAGGTAGAAATTGAACCCTGGTGCCCCCAGGTTGGTTAACAGGATGGCACTAATGATGAATGGCAGAGAGTGACTTCCATTCCCACGATGCTTTCCAGTCCTCAGGATGACACAGTGATGGGGGGGGGGTGCATTTCACAGATGAGGAAACTGAGGCCAGACCATTAAAAATGTACAGGTGACAGGGTTCGGGCATCACATTCCAGATGAAATGCTGAGCCATGCGAACAGGTTCTTATCTCTGACTTGTGTGGATGGTTTTCTTTACCTTCCTTCCAACCTGTGCTGCTATTGAAGTTGAACCCTTCAAAGCGGGGCCACTTTGCCTCGTGGATGCTTAGTTTTCACATTGACCATAAAGAGGCCTTCCCGGTGCCCACCCTCCGCAGAGCCACTCGAAGAGGCAAACGGCCCAGAAGAGGGACCATTCCAGAGTCAGGGAGGCGATGAGGGCAGAATGGGGAGTTGGAAAAGAAACCTTCTTCCCCCTGGGCATCCCCCTTGTTGCTTCCTTTGCTTGCTTCTCCCCGGGGTCGGGGGTGGGGGGTCCTTTGGTGCCCACCTTGATGGGAGCATCAGAAGGAAGCTGATGTGGCCTGGTGGCACCCACACATCGACACACTGCTGGCCAATGGGCGATGCTCCCTACACAGGGAGGCCCAGAGGGCTTCCTCCTCGGGCTCCAGCTTCCACTAAAACCCCTTCCTGAGCGGGCACTGTCTACATACCCCAAGCACTAGCCCATGGAAACCTCGAGGGGCGTCTGGTTTCTAGCTCCTCTGCTAACACTTTCTGCACCTGTGATAGGGTAAAAGCCTTGACAATGAATACATCAAGATGCCCAGCATCCCCTCAGCAGCACCCTCTCCTGATCCAGAGGATCTTTGGTCTTTGGTGGCTCCTGGCACCCCCCTCTGGGAACCACCCAGAGCCTACACTTTACCAGGGACTGTTCCAAAGTTCCCCAGGTGACCCAACCCGACATTGAAATACATCCTTCCTCGACCCTCCCTCCATGGCCTGCGTCTCCCAAACTCTCTCCTTTCTCATCATCCACTCCCCCCCCCACCACCCCTGCTATTTTTAAATCATCAGAGCACAGAGCACTTTCCTTCCCGGACAGGCACAAACGAGGGAACGTAATATAGCCTTTTTTTTTTTTTTCATCCTCCTCGCAGCCCAGCATAGTTTCAAGACAGCTCAGCGCTGGTGGCGGGAAGCGCCTCGGAGCACGGGAATCTCATCCAATAAAACCGGCCTGTTGTTTTTGGATCCCACGCTGTGAATTGATTTATTGTTCCAAGTGATGAAAAAAGGTGTTCGGAGACTTGGAGGGGAGTTTCGCTCGCCCAGGTGCCCCCACAGTCAGCCAGCAGCCTCCCCAGCCACTGGGGCCCAGGCAGTGCGGGGTTATTTTGGTAGCTGTCAGCGGGAATTGGCTGGAGCCTGTATGTTAAATAAATACAAACTGCCTATTTAATTATTTAACAACAAGAACAAACGTCCTACTGTTGGCGAGTGGGAAACAGCCAACACTCAAACTATGTAAAATCCCATCTTGTTCCCATGATGCGATTTGACCCCGTTTGCCCCTCAGGCTTGACTTCAACCCTCCAGGGCATCTTATCGCTGTTTTATTGGAGCTGGAACCAGGGAGGAATTGGAGTACAAACCTCCTTGAGCAAGGAAATGTTGGAGAAACAAGAGCAAGTTAACCTCCAAATGGGCTCCAAGGCAACCACTGTGTGGAAACTTCACTGGGGGCCACTGGCTAGCTTCGCCCCCCCCCTTCCACCTCGGCTTCTGCCCAAGTGTTGATGTTCTTGCCTCTTGGAAACTGCTGAATAGGAGCAAGGAAGGCAGGAAATCTCTCCTTTACTTAGGAAAGGCAACAGCAAGCATCCAGCTCTTTGTTTTTGAGAACGTTGCTGTAATGTAATGCTGTGTTGGTTTTACTACCTGCTTGCAAAGGCCCTCCAGGCTAAGTCAACCATCCAGGAGCAGGTTGAGCTCTCCTGAATGTGTATGAACCTCCAGTGTTGGACGCCAGAAAACTATTTGATGCCAGCCTGCACCAACAACCCTTGGTATTGATCGTGTGTGTGTGTGTGTGTGTGTGTGTAAATACAAAATAAAAGCTTGATTCTGTGATACGGTAAAAGGCTTTGCCATGTCATATATAGTTTTAAATTTTGGACCCTAGAAGACAACTGGTCAGCACTCAACATGAAGAGGATGGGTATTTATAATCAAGATTAATAGAGTAGCTGAGAGTAATCCAGAGGTAGAGGAAAGAGAAGTAGAGGCAGAGAAGAAAGAAATGATGGGGAGTGGAGAGAAAAACATCAAAACCAGGAAGCTCTGACAGCCAGAAGCAAGTCTTGTGCTTCTTGCTATTTTTTTTTTCAAGCTTAAAGAGCAGAAAAACCTATTGGAGAGCTCATCTGTGTTCAGATTTCCATTTCTACAGCATGCCACGTTCTAAGTGGTCACTAATTGATTGGACTTTAACCTCAGCTAACCATGAAGCCCTCCTACCTTTTGATCTGGGCTGAGACTTAGGATCTAGCTTTGTGAAATTGGTCTCTTTTCAGGAAACTCCTGCCTCATCCACAGCGTGATGAACCCCCATACCCGTGGTTTCATTTCTAGATTCTCAGCAGATGCTGCGTATAGGCTGTGGTCTACACCTGCTCATCTTGATACCTCAGCTCCAAGGCCTTTCCTCCGGGCTGGCCAGGCCCTTCCTGTACGTTCTCGTGACCCCTTGTGCTTTTCCTTGGTAGCACATTCTCCAGACTAAGTATATATTCATGTGTGATTATTTATTTAACCTTTTCTTCCTACCGAGATTGTAAGTTGGATGAGTGATGAGTCTGTATCCCCGCCCCTTATTGATGCAGCACCTATAGACTAATCTAGGACTTAGTGATTTCTCTGTAAATATCTGTGGGATGAACGATTCTACTACTATGTGGAGAGAGATATATACATCCATATGTGCATATGATCTTAAAATACAGGATGTATAAAAGTATGTGGTGTCGGGAATATGCTTACGGAGGATACACATAAATAGTGTGCGCGCACGCACACATGCGATGTTTACTTGATTTCTATGAGGCTCATCTACTCATCTGTGAAGTGAAAGTTAACGTAAGGCTCTTTGCACACCCAAAATGCCAGACCACTAGAAGAGGTCAGAATAATCTTTCCTTTAAGACACTGGGATGAGCACTGGGTGTTATACTATATGTTGGCAAATCGAACTTCAATA
Organism: Canis lupus dingo; assembly: GCF_003254725.2. NCBI lineage: Eukaryota > Metazoa > Chordata > Mammalia > Carnivora > Canidae > Canis > Canis lupus. The sequence continues at coordinate 47,633,937 of NC_064255.1, forward strand.
AAAACAAATGAAAAAAAAAAACAAAGACACTGAGATAGAGACCCCAACAAATGCCTTACATGATTACAGAATGCATTTATGCAAACTCTCAGCCAAGCTCCCTCTCTCTCTCTCTCTCTCTCTCTCTGCTTGAGCCAGCCCCATCCTTCAAATAGCTCTAAATTTAGGGTCATTTCCAAATATAGTACATATCCTGTGCAGTCCCATCCCTGAAAGGCAGCCATGTCCAGCCAGAAGTGGGGCTAATGCTTCTTATTAGCCCAGTTACATATCTGTCTCCCTCTTGGCTGCAGTGTGCGAGCTGATTGGGGGCCCATGTGACTGTGTTCACGTCCAAGCTCAGTAGAATGAATTTTTCAAGCATGATTTGCAAGTCACGCTGTCACATGCCTCCTGAGTCCAGCTGTGCTGCAGCTGCTGCCTCCCCTGCATCCGTTCATCTTGCTCTTGGATCAAAAGCATGAGCACGTTGGCCTGAACTGATTTGGCCTCAGCCCAGCTGTTTGTCCCCCCATTGTCATCAGGATGTTTACAGACCTGCTGTTCTCGACGTTCTTGTTTCATGATCGCACTTGGGTCTGAAGAGTATTTGGCCACATGGCCCTGGCCGACGCAGGCCATTCGGCTGGCTCTTCTCTGTGATTGAAACTTGTCAGAGGCGTTTGTTTCAAATGTTCCTTTCCGGGTAGGCACCTGCATATTTCTACAGTGATAACAGGAAGAGGGACTAGAGCTGTATATTTTGTTAAAGACAGGTCACGAGGGTCATTTTTGGCCTACTAATTTTATGCCATGATTAGTTTGTAATTGGCCAAGAGAGCAATTTCAACAAAGGCAGATTAGAGAAAGAAATTCATCCTTCCTCCTCTTATTTGTGTTAATGGTTAAATATACGTTACCTTTCCAGAAAGTTATTTTGACTGTTCCGAAACCTGTCACTTGCCAACTGATTATTTTATTGGCAGGAACTGTGCTGGAAGACGAGTTGGCAGTGAGTGTGATGGTGTGGAAATGAACTTATGGGCCAAACCAGGGTCCTTTGCTGGCTGACCCCTGACTACGAGAACATGAGTAAGTCATTTACTCTGTATGGGATTCCGTTTCCTCCTGTTGATAACAAGCACCATGTCTTATGTCATTAAAACCTGTAATGAAAAATATGTTTTAGAAGTACAGATTTCTGGACTCCCCTTGCCCCAAAGATCTTATTTCAGTGTGTCTGAGTGAGGCCTGAGAATCTATGTATTTTGATAGATGGCAGCACATGGCCCGATTTCCCTGTGTTTCCTCTACAAGGGCAACGAGCCATAGAACCCAGGATATTTTATATTTTTAATAAAATGTTCTTTTCTGATAAAGATGGTTTTGATTTCCCAGTAGCTCAACGCATGAAGAGGTAAATTCTATCCACCTTTGACAGGCTGAGACCATAGAACTACATTGTCCGGTAGAGTGGCCGGGACCGATGCAGCTAAACGAGAGTTTAAAATGTGGCCAGTTGGAAAAAAAAAAAAATGTGGCCAGTTGGAGTTGCGATGTGCTATGAGTGTAAAATAGGCACCAGATTTCAAAGATTTAGTATGAAAAAAAGAATGTAAAATATCTAATTACTAATTTTTGTATTGATTAACATGACCTGCTCAAAAATGATAGATTATGGGTATGATGGGTTAAAGAAAATATAAAGGTTAATTTCACTGGTTTCTTTTTTCTTTTAAGATTTTATTTATTTATTCATGAGAGACAGAGAGAGAGGTAGAGACATAGGCAGAGGGAGAACCAGCTGCCTGCTGGGACCTAGATGTGAGAATCGATCCCTGCATGACCCCAGGATCATGACCTGAGCCAAAGGCAGAAGCTCAACCACTGAGCCACTCTGGCGTCCCTCTTTTTTCTTTTTCATGTGGCTACTAGAATATTGAAAATTACATGTATGGCTTGTATCATGCTTCTATTGAATGACATTGCTATCTGGCACAAGGAGTTGCTTGAGGGATCAGTGTGCCCAAGGGGATAGATCAATAACATGGATTATTAAATAGTAGCCTTATAAAGTGACTGAGGGTAACCCTTTTGGTTCTGACTGAACCCCAGCTTCCAGTTTCCATTTTGACTGGTTGAATTTAGAAGTGAAGGCTTGAGAAGGGATTGAACAGACGATTAGGAGGTACTATTTCTTAAATCAAATGGTCTGTTCTTTAATGCACATCTCCTGCCTGGTCCTACTTAAAAGTAGAAGAGAGTTACCCACTCCCATTATAGACTCAGACTCTCCCACTCTCCCAACACACTTCTCATTCTCCACTTCACCACCCCCCCACCCACCCCCGGCAACCCAACATCGGGCTGTCTGTCCCCTTGATGTTCTGAAAACTATTAAATTAGGAAAAAAAAATTTTCAGTGATTCTACCCCATTACAGGGAAAGGTGTAGTGAAGTTGAGCTACTTCTATGTTGTTGGCAATAGCAAAAACCATAACCCCTTTGGAAACCGATATGACATCATGCCACAAGAGCCATTAAAAATGTTCTTACTCTTTGATTCAGTAAAACCGCTCCTGGGAATTGGTCTGAAAGAAACATTAAACAGAAGCAAGATAAATGTATAAAGATATTCAATGCAGCATTATCTATACTACAAAATTAGATGCCATTTAAGCACTAATCATTGAGGAACAGTTAGGAAAATTACACTGCAACGATTCAATATAATATTATGCATTCATTCAAATTTATAATTATGAAGACTATATAGCAACATGGAAAAATGTTTACAAGATAATGTCAGATTTTATAAAGTAGAACACATAAATTGTATGTAGATTATGATTGCACAGTAACAATTTTGCATGCATATGGAAGACGTAGAAATAATGCACAAAACCAAAATCTGTGTTAGGTTATTAAAAAATAAATCAGAGCATTTACACCAGGAGGCCATGCTTCTTATGGGATCTGAAGATGGGCTCCCACAGTGTCCATAAATCAAATGAAAATATATTTTGTGTGGCTGTGCATAAAATGCATTTTTTTGAGAAGGAGAAGCACAGTTTTTATCAGATTCTCAGAGGATTTTCATTATCACCTCTCTCCCAAGTTAAGAACCAATGCTTAATGATTATTTTTTTGTTTTAATAATTAAAAGGAATCGAGATGTCTCCTCTCCAGATGCTTACTCCAGGGTGAATTGCCCAGTGGGCTTGAGGAAGAAGAAGAGCCCTTAGGTGAGAACAGATCTGACCCTGGTGGAACTTGTCAGGGAGAAAGAGTAAACCATCAGGAGGCCCCACACCTTCCCATTCATCACTCTGGTCCCATCCCCACCCAGCCACCCCCATCCTGAGTACCCATCCCAAGTACCCATCCCAGCCACCACCATCCCCTCCTCTCCTCCTCCTCTTTCCCCACTTGTCTCTAAAGTTCAGTGAGGCCTAGTCAGCCAACCCTGGGCCTCTCTGGATTTTGAATCTAAGAAACACTTGTGTGAAGGCCCTGCAGGGCGAATGGGTTATGCTTTGGGTCTTTGCCTTTCAGCCTCTGCTTTGGATGAACAACACCTTAACCCAGTGGAAGGCTAGAACAAATAAGTATTCAAATACTCTAAAATGAGGAGATGGTCAAGGCCAGATCTGTGGTGGGACACCAACTGCCCTGCATCCCTCAGACCTCGTCACGGCTGCCTACCACACGTTCCACACACGTCCCGCACACTTGGAGGATTGATGTGTTTGAGGAATACCATTGGATGAGTCCTAGCACTCTTTTCTCTCTTCCGGGCCAATAAAAGAAAATTTTGGTCAGGGTCATTTTAAAAGAACCCTTACAACAAAAGTCTGGCAAAGATCTTAGCTGTCAGGTAGGATTTAGGTCGTTCTTTGTCGTCCATCTGCCTTGATGATGTCTGAATTCAGTCATCCATCCCCACATCCTCCCTAGTCCAACCCAGCCAGGGCTTCAACTAAGCAGTGCTTGGGAAGACTTTTATTTCCTGAGACTCTTGCTCCCAGCACCCCATGCAGTCTCCTGAGCTTCCTCGAGCTGCAGACTTGGCCTAATTCATTGGATCGAGACTACTTCAATGTTCTATTTAGTCTATTTGCCTGTAAGAGATTAGATGTTCTGTAATGGACACCTATAAATGAGCTGAATAAAAAGAAAAAAAATGAACATTTTTAAAAAAGTAGCCCAGTAGCTCCCCCCTTTTCAGAACTGCCGCCAGCATTATCCAGTGCTCACTTATTAATGGTCTCACTTCCCAGCACTTCTTTTTCCCCTGACATTTTGGTGAAAGCTTTTTTTTTTTTTTTTTTTTTTTCTATTCCAGTCTAACATTTGCTCCTTCAACTTTTCTGTCAGATTTCTTTCTTCTCTGGAGACCTTTAACCTAACCAGATACAGCCATCATAACTTTTTCTTCATGTATATTAGCCCCTTTCGTTCTAATCATAGATTCACCATTGGCCAACTTGTGGAGGGAGGAGCCACCAAAGCATCCCACGCAGTGCTCTCTTGCTTGTCCCTAAGCACCTCCTAGCAGTGGCAAGATGATGTCACAATTTTCTTCCAGACCCATTGCCACACATCATTGTGGTAAGATGTAACACTTTCTTCTTCATGACTCAAGTGACTGCAGTCCAACTTACAGTTTTCCATCTGATGACAGTGGGGATTTGGGAAGCTTGTCCCCATCACCTCAAGGTCCTTGATTACATACAGTCGATCTTACTTGTTAAGAGGTAGATCATAACATCAGAGACAGGGACTGGGCATCGGATCACACCCTGGCCACTTTCTAGCTGTATGGCCCTTGAAGAAGAAACCAAGGCTCAGTTTCCCTATCTGAAAAAAATAACACAATAATGATGCCTGTTTCACAAGGACACACATTGTACATTGTGACAATTGTTGTTTCCAGATATCTCCTCTCCCCTTTTATTTATCCTTGATAATAAAATCCTGGAGTTTTAGCTGGGTTCTTGACTGTCTGGAATAAAGACTATATTTCCCAGACTCCCTGACACCTAAGTGAGGTGATAGGAACAAGTTCTGGTCAAAGAAATGCGAGTGGAAGGGGTATGCATAACTTCCTGGAAGTGTCTTTAAAATGAAGGTTTGCACTTCTTTTGTCCTTCACCCTGGAGAGAACTGGGGTACGATGGCGGGAGCTCCTGCAGCCTTCTTGGGCAATATGGAGACTTGGGGAAAGAAATCCACACATGACGATTTAACAAACTAGAAAGAGCCTAGGTCTCTAACATAATGGAGTACCGTAACTACCCTGGACTGTTGGCTTCTAGATACTGGCAGGGGAGAGAGAAATACACTTTATCTTATTTAAATACTTCTTCTCTATTCCTTTCAGGAATTCTAATTCTAAAGAGGATCCACACACTTAATACATGACAGCTGTCACTTAAGTCAAGACCTATGCATTTTAGAGAACCTGTCCCCTCTCCACTCAACACCCACAACACAGCAGAACTTATAGGTGCACTTTTTATAATCTAACATTTATGGAGTGTTAACTACGGCCCAGGGAAGACAAGTGCCTTACAAGGAATATCTCATTTAAACTTCCTAACAACTCCACGAGGCACATACTATTTTTAATCTTCATGTTATAGACAAGCATATTAATTTGCTAGGACCACCATGGCAAAAGATCACAGACTGGGTGGCTTACACAACAGAAATTAATTTTCTCACAATTCTGGAGGCTAGAAGTCTAAGATTGAGGTGTCAGGGTTGGTTTCTTGTGAGGCCTCCGTCCTTGGCTTGCAGATGGCTGTCCTTCACACATTCTTTCCTCTATGCTGGTGCATCCCTGGTGTCCTTTTTTTTGTGTCAAAATTTCCTGTTCTTATAAGGTCACCAGTCAGATTGGATTAGGGCCAATTCTAATGACCTCATTTTAACTGAATCATCTCTTTAAAGGCCCTACCTCTAGAGACCATCTATTCTGAGGTGCCAACAGACGAGTTTTGGGGGAACACAGTTCAGCCCATAATGATGAGGAAATTCAGTCAAAGAGAAGTTAAGTGATTTTCCCTAAACTCTACTGCACGGGTTGTTGAGGTGGGTTTCCTACCCAGGAAGTCTGGTTCCCGAGTCCTTGCAATGAGACATGACTGTGTATGGCTCCCCTTTGTACATTATCATCTATAACATATTTAGCTTGACAATAAGGTCCCAATTCCCAGAACTCAGTGTATTTAGTGGCCTGAGTGACATTAAAGCAATAAGCACAGATTATGTAATTACGCTTCTCTTCTGTCTTAACTGTAGTTGTCACCTCCTAACCGTACAGGAGGCCTTCACCCCACATCACCATGCAGGGCAGTGATTGTGTCTTTCTCTGGCTCCTGGAAAGACGTGCCTCCTTGAACCCTCTGCTCTCCCCACCAGCCAGCACCCTCAACATGGCACTACAAGATGGGGCCTGACCACTTCAGCAGATGCCAAGCAGGAGCTGCAGGCTTCCTCCACGCTGCTTAACCTGCATCTCCACATGCGGTGACCCCCAAAGCCTGCAATATTCCCAAACCCCAAGTTGCAAATCCTACTTTCAACTTTAGTCATCAACAGGAGGCAGAGTATCCCTGTGTCCCTAGCACCCTGGGGCCTGGGTTCTGCTCTATACCATTAATGACTCCCTTCTACCCATCTTGTTGGACCCTTCTAGGCTCTTGGCTTCTATCCCATCATGGATCATTGACCTGGCATCATCTTGAGCACCAGCCTCCCTAGAATCTCTATCACCTTCACTGCCACAGTTTTCTCCTCTGTCATGTTCTGCTGCTCCTAGAAATGGAGAACACAACTATTGACTTGGGGTCTAAAAGTCAGAGAGGGATGCCTGGGTGGCTCAGTGGTTGAACGTCTGCCTTCGGCTCAGGGCATGATCCTTGGGTCCTGGGATTGAGTCCCGCATCAGGCTCCCCACAGGGAACCTGCTTCTCCTTCTGCCTGTGTCTCTGCCTCTCTCTGTGTCTCTCATGAGTAAATAAATAAAATATTTTTAAAAAGCCAGACAGAGCTCTGTTTCCAGCTCCATCACAAAACAGGGTTAAATAAAAACAGCTGATATTAAGAGTGTATATACACATATATATGATAAATTTTCACATCAAGCCTAAGCTATTGCCCCCATCCCCTCCTTCTACGGATGAAGAGATTGTGTCACAGAGAGGTTAGGGAATTACCCAAAGCCACATGGTCAATAAGAGACAGAACAAGAAGTTAAATCAATATAGTGTTGTCTACAGAACTCACGTTCTTAATCATTATCTAGGTGGTCTCTGCATATCACAACTTAATTTCTTTTTTCCCAGAGAGCACACAAATGCAGACACACGTAGAGATACATACAACCCAAAGACTGGGCTTGGGTGAATCCAACAGATGAATGAATCTGCACCTAATTTGTCAAAAATTTTGAAATACAAGGTTGAGTTATCCATATGCCATTATTTTCTATCCTGTAACTGGCAAAGCAAGAGGCACCCCTATGGCCTCAGAACTATCCCAGGCTCTTTCATATCTACTATTTCATTTTTCCTTGAAAAAATGTTCTGGAGTAGGCACTATTATCTCCACTTTATAGTTAAGAAAACTGAGGCTTGGAGAGCTTAAGAAACCTGCTCTAGGTCACCCAGCTAATAAAGGCTGGAGCCAAGATTTGGACACACACTTTCCATACAAAGAGGTGTGCCCAAGTCATAGACTAGGTGACCCCGGCTCTCGCCATGCTGCCTTGCCATGCTGATGCTGCAGGACTTCTGAACAAGGGGTGCCAAGGAGAAATGACAGGAAAGGCCAGAGTTGGCTTAAAGATTATGTGGCATTTATATTAGATTTAAAGTCCACATGATTGTATTAACACAAGCATTCAAAAAAAAAAAATCTGAATCCCAAAATAAACTAAAGCAAATCTCAAGTCCCCCCTGCAATTTCCCCTCCTACTTGCCAAAACATATCCAATGAAGAAACTCTACCTGGAACATCTCTAAAGTATCTGTGCTTGAAGTGAGATCCATAAAACTTGCATTTACTAAAACTCTGTCTCTGAAAATGCATTAATAATATATGGCCAGAACTTGCAGACAATGTGATCATTGTTATGGGGATTTGTAGCCAAAATATTTCGGTTTGTGGAGACTTGATTTTTACCCAGTGATGACATTTTTTCTGTACAATTTTTAAGGAAAGCAGCTGTTCATCTATTTGCTGATATGCCCTGGACCACAAAGCCAACAATGATTTAAACCCAAATTGCTTTCAATCTTCCCAAGTACTTCATTTTTATTATAAAGGGACTAGCTACACAAACGATCTGTCATTCAAGTAGGAATACCCATATGTCAGACCTAGTCAGTATAATTCTCATGCTAAACCCCTGCCAGCAGTTAAAGGAGCTGAATTGTGGAGATAGAGAGCCGCATAAGGAATTGTGGGGACCCTCTCTTCAAGAAAGCCCAACACCCAAGAATTCTAACCAAAAAATCAGGTTAAGTAGAGGTTCCCTGCTGTTTTCTAGTGGTGTTGTTCATGATACACAGAATTTACATATAGGAGTAAATCCAGATCCTGCTACATACTAGCTGTGAGACCTTGGACAAGCTACTTAACCACCTTGAACCTCAAGCTTGTCCTCTGGACATACAAAATACTTCTGTTTTAGGCTGTTGTGAAATAACACATTTCAAAATGCCTAGTATAGTGTCTGGCACAAGATTGATATCAAAAATATTTTTCAATCTTTTAATCTTTCATAGTTCATCTTGAATTTGAATTTTAAATAATTTTCTATCTAAAAGGGCAAAATCTTGATTTATATGCATTTCTCTGGGAAGATATCTGTTAACCAAAATAAAAGGAAATCCTAAAATTCAATAACAGATACCAACAACATCTAAAATTCTATTATCAGCTTCCAGGTAGTGGTTACTGGAATGCCTCAGGGTTAGCTGGCCATTTGCTACTCCTTGCCAAAGACTTTTGGGGTTATGAAGTTTGCTCACTATGAGGTGGGCAGATCATCCCTTCCACCACTTCACTGCACATCAAGAAGAAAATGCGGGTTGCCCAAGGCCAATATTTAATCCAAATGAGTTGAATGACTATAGGCAAGGCAATATTCAAGGCACTGAGGACACAAACATAAATGAGATAAGATCCCCGCTCTTGAGGGGCTCATAGGCTGGTGGAGAGACAAATGGATAAGCAGAATTTTTGGTGAGCTGGTCAACTCTGTGATTGACAAGAGAACAGGGAGCATTATGGGCCTGGAGAAGCTAACAACAGCTTTCTGGAGGAGATAATGCCTGAACCAAACCTAGAAGAACTCATCCATCTATCTATCTACCCATCCATCCATCCACCCACCCACCCATGCATCCATCCCCCCACTCATCTATCTGTCCCTGCATCCATCCATCCTTGCAACCATCCATCCACCCGTCCGTCCACTCACCCACCCATCCATCCATCCCTTTATTTAGAGAATATATGTGAAGTGTTTACTATGCCCAAACATTGCTCTAAGTGTTGTGGTTAAAGTGTTGAACAAGCAGATAAAGCCTCTGCTCTCATGGGAATTGCATTCTGCTGAAGGAAGAAAGAAAATAAATAAGCAAACAAACATATAAAGAGTTGAGGCAGCAACGCAAAATGCTAAGAAGAAAATCGGGAGTGATGGAGGATGGGGGCATGGAGCTGGAGGAGACTATTTTGGGTCAGTGTCCCAGAGAAGGAAATATTGAGTCAAGACAAACCATACAGAGATCCAGAGTTAGCACATGAGGCAGAGGAAATGGTAGAGGCTCTTAGGTAAGAACTAGGTGGATCTAACCATAAACAAAATAAAAAAAAGCTTAAGGAACGTGCTAAGAGCCAGCCTGGCTGGAGAACAGGGAGAGAGGGAGAGGATGGTTTGAGATGAGGTCAGAGAGAACCATCTCTTTGTGAGTCATGGCGAACAGTATCCTCAATGCAATGGGAAGCCACTGGGGGCCATAGCCAGGAGAGGACTGTGATCTGATTTCTGGCTTTAAAAGGTGATTGCAGCAGGAGTTTGGCAGCAGAAGTCCAGAAGAAGGCAACTCTGGGCAAGGGTAGAGAACGCTCCTTCCACATATGTGCCTCCTCGGTCGGTGTTGCCCTCTTTCGCCTCCCCCTCCTCTCCTTCCCATCCCAGCATTGCTCTTGAAATAGCATGAGGTCAGGGTCAGCGTACAGAGTCGGAGCCCTAACAGACGCCACTCCTTGGCAGGGCTCTGCTCAGGGATAATAGCTCCTACTTTCAGAAATGTTGGCCCAATTGCTCTGCTTCTCATGGAACAGCAATGAGACCTTATGCATATGGCCCTCCTGCATTATTTGCAGGATGATCACCACGATTATTTGTTTCACCCCAGATTACTTGATCTTAAAAACATCAGGCAAATATCTTTATCTCCATGAGGAAATTGATGCACAGAGGGGTGAGTCAGGATGCTCGTGGTCACACAGTTAGTTGGTGGTAGACTAGAATCCCAGTCCTCCGACTCGCAACCCGTGTTCAGCCCACAGTGGTTCTCCATGGGGCACTATTGACATTTCATGGGGATAGTGCTGGTGGTGAGCATTTCTTCACTGCGCTAGACTGCCCTACATATTGCAGAGCACATTGAGTCTCTGGCCTCCACCAGTAGCATCCAGTTGACAAACTTGTGACAGCCAAAGAGGCCCCCACGTATTTCAATACCCACCCCCCACAAAGGCTTGGCACTGCCCCTGGTGGCAAACAGTGGAGCCCAACGCTCTCTGGTATAGGTGAGAAAACAGAGGCTCCAGAAGCAGAAGGCACGTAGCAACTGCTCACACAGTTGCTGTGCAGGATTTAAATAGCTGTCATTAATCTTCTCCTCCAGCCTTATCTGCTGAGCACAAGGATGCTGACTTGTGCATGCTATTCATTTCTTGAGTCATTCAACAGAAAGTCCCTGACTGCCTAGTAAGTGTGCTGTGCTATAGGCTGAGGACGCGATGTCGAAGAGAAACATGACTTTGGGGAGTCTACAGCATGGGGAGGAGAGGATAGAGCCCAGGAAGCTAATGCACAAACTATAAGGCAAGGGTGGTAATGTCAGGATGGGGTCAGACAGGTGACATAAGTACCTAGACGAGGGGTCCTAACCCAGATGTGGAGACGTGGGGAGGAAGGGATTTTCAAGCACCCACATCTGCCCCAGAACTGGATCATATGGGACTTATAACAGCTTCCTGTTAATGAAGATGTTTAAATAGAAGCTGGATCATCAGATGGTTGGGAAAATGTTCAAGGGGGTTGGCTAAGCAGCATAGGGGAGGTCAAACCAGCTAATGTTCAGCTAACGTTCTTTCCAGGCCTATAGCCTGGGATTTCGGTCATAGCCACCAAAGACCATAAACAGAACATACTCCCAATTTATTTCTATGTTGATATGGGGCAATGAGGTAACCCCACATTAGACCAGGTTGTGAAAAGCAAATAATAATAGGAATAGGAGTAATGTGGTTTTCCCCCAAAATGCATTCTACAAAGTACTGACTTAAAAAAAAAATCTCCTTTTTCCATCTGTCTGTTTCTACAGGGAGTTGTTTAGGACAGGACTGGGCATTGAGAGGGAGCTAGTAGCCCACAGCACTGAGTGAAAGGGTGGGCTTTGGGGAGACAGGGCAGGGGAAGGGTCTCCGATGGAGGAATTTTTAATTGGGCACTAAGCAATTTTTTTTTTTTTCTCTGAGATAGCCAGAAGAGCCAAGGAGAGCTCCTTACCTCCAATTTACTCTGGTCTCTGCTGATCCAGAGGTTGGCAGCTCAAACGTCAGCAGGGGACAGTTCCTGACAACTCTGTGACAAGGGAGACAGTCTCAAGGGACAAGGGTGCCCAAGAGCCGCAAACGTTGTTCTGCCTTCCAGGAGGTGAAGTGTCAGCTTTCAGCAAATGTTCCCTCTGTGCAAGGACAGAAAATGCCAGCGAGAGAGCCGCTCTAACTGGGTTAAAAGTCATGTTTGTGCCACTTGAGTCAAAAGGACAAGGCTTGGAAAAAGGAATCAGCCATTGGACAGGGCGATGATTGTGGATTGTTGATGGCTTAGGTTTAAACTTCAGAGGATAAAGCTGTCAGCGGGTAGCTTTTCTTGTTGTCTCTGTATTTTAGATTGGAAATTTTTTACTCAAACCAGTCATATGCCTGATACCATGGGATAATTAAAGAGTAAGATAATGGCCATCAGCTTTTTTTTTTTTTTTTTGCATTCCCTTCTCTACCCATCATTCATGCTCTATTTACCCCCTAAACACCTCTCCTAATGTCGAATATTCTCTCCAGCTTGGCTTTAACAAATTCTCTCACCAGGGCTGAACTTTATTTTTCATCAGCTTGGTTTTGATTGAGGGAAGCATTGAGAAAAATGGACTCTTCTTTTTGAGGATTTAGATTAATTCACTTTTCGTGTTCAGGGTTCAATTTAGGATTCCAAACATATCAGTACCATCCACTGCCTTCTGGTTCAAAACTCATCACATCTAAGAGAAATTTTTGTCCCGAGAGCCCCCATATTTTCAAGAGTTGGTCTTTAAAACTCTCATCTTCCTCCTTTGCCATCCCCCTCCCCTCCTGCTCTGGACTGTTTGGGTTTTCTGTTATCACTTCCTTTTTTGTTGTTGTTGTTTTTCAGTTTTGTGCCTCTGTTCTTTTATTTCCTTCTTTGTTTTTCCCCATTTCAGCCAAAACTCCACCTGATTTGGCCCCAAGAAGCACCTTCTAGCAAGGGGTGCTCCTTAGGACATAACTGGATTCTGGGACTCCCTGCACATTGTCAGAAATTATTCCTCGATTTTTTTTCCTGAAATATAGACATTTCTCAACTTGCGATGGTTCAATTTACAATTTTTCCATTTCTCACTGATGTGAAAGAGATACACACAGAAACCATACTTGGGACTTTGAATTGTCACCTTTTCTTGGGCTAGCCAGGAGGTAGTACACTCTTGTGATGCTGGGTGGGGGCAGCGTGCCTCTGCTCCCAGGTAGCCACTGGGTCACGAGGGTAAACCACTGCGGCCTACAACCCATTTGTACCCAGGGAACCACTCTGTTTTTCACTTTCAGTACAGTGGTCAATGCGTTACAGGAGATTTTCAACCCTTCATTGTAAAATAGGCTCCGTGTTAGATGATTTTGCCCACTCTTTGCTAAGGTACTGTTCTGAGTACATTTGGAAAGCTATGGCGGTTGGTAGGTTAGGTGTGTTAAATGCATTTTGGGCTTCCACTATTTTCAACACTTACGATGTGTTTGCTGGGAAGTACCCCACAATAAATGGAGGGATAGCTATACTAGCTAAATAAGCTTTGCTTAGAAAGATATGGTCCCAGGACGCCTGGGTGGCTCAGAGGTTGAGCGTCTGCCTTTGGTGATCCTGGAGTCCAGGGATCGAGTCCCACATCAGGTTCCCTGCATGGAGCCTGCTTCTCCCTCAGCCTATGTCTCTGCCTCTCTCTCTCTCTCTCTCTCTCTGTGTGTGTGTGACTATCATAAATAAATAAAAATTTTTAAAAAATTAAAAATAAAATCTTTTTTTAAAAAAAGAAATATATGGTCTCTATAAAAATGTAACATTCAGTAAAACACCCCTATATAAAAATGTAACATACAGACAAAGAGATAAAAATTACCTATTATCTTACTACCTCAAAATGTATACTCTTCACATTTTGGTGTGTTTTTCCCCCAAACACATAGATGTATATGTATTCTGTGCAAAAATACTTATTTTCCTTAACAAAAGTAGAAATTAGAGCACACTCCAAGGTCACTGAAATGCAGAGGCATGACGAATTACCTCATAGGGAAGGGGCAGGACTCACTTTGCATCTCCAGCCAACTAAGTGTGTGGTTGTCATTCAGCACAAGTAGGAGTTTAGCTTGGTTTGGTCAACAGGATCACCTGGGATGATTGGAAAAATCCAAATGCCTGGGGTTCACCTACAGAAGTTTTGTTTTGGTAAGTCTGGGGTGGGGACCACATTTTTTCTTCCAAGATCCTTTTATGATTATTGCAATGTGCTGCCAAAGTTGAGGATGATGGCAGTCAAAGAGGCTACTGTTGGTTCTTGCACCATGATTAAGGTCACCCGATGACATGTTATCAGTTGAAAGTTCCAGGGCTTAAGAGTGACCTCTCCCGTTGATGTGGGAAGGTGTTGTGGGGGTGCAGGGGCACAGGGACTCAACCTTCTAAGGGCTAATTGGCCAGGAGACTCTGGATTATTTTATATCATCACTTCATGTCTTCTTGATCCTCTTTATTTTCTGAAATATGCCAAAACACAAACTGAGCTCACTTCACAGCCTCACCTCCTTACGAGGTGCTGCTTCGTCCTCTACTCAATTGACCTTCACTCCCATTGGTGATGACTGGTTTTCTAGATTGTTAGCTGTTTGTGGCCTCTTTTGCACCATCTTCCTGAGATACTACTGGCTCTATTCTGTGGGTTACTCTTTGTGCACCTCCTAGATAGCTATAGAGAAATAGATAAGGGGTAGCAAAATCTTGGTTAACCAGAAACTTCAATTTCCAGAACACTGTAGGCTCTGTTTAAATTGTAGGACAGATAATCATAAAAAAAATAATCTGATGTCAAGGATTTCACTAAAAACAAAACCAAGCAGTCAGCAAATTTCTAGGGTTTTTTTTTTTTTTTTTTTTTTTCTTTAGAAAGACTCTGTAAACTAGCTTTAAGAAAATAGTTGTCAAATTAGGTGTGGTTGGGGTTTGTTAACTCAGGATCCACAGATAGACTTTAGTGGGGCGGCGGGGCGGGGGGTGTCTATGAACCACTTGTAATTGAGGGCAAAATGCACGTGTGTGTGTGTGTACCCAAATGATTCAATGTTTTCAGCTTATAGGGAAATTATTTGAATGGAATTCAGTTAAAAACTGTGAATGGTCCACATCCTGACAAATCCTGGACCACAGTTGGCTGCTCCCCCAGGTTCCTGTCCTTGAAGCATCAATAGCTCAGGATGGTGCTTCTTTCATAGAAAGGGAGAAAAACATTACACTTTAAAATTGTCTTTAGTCTCAAGAGGTGGTGATGGAGACTTGGCACTCACATCACCTAAAGGCACTTTTTTATCTCAAAAACTCCAGTTTCTCCCACGGAGACTTCAAAGACTTCAAAGACAACCGGACTTGGGGAGCACCAGGCTTTGGAGATGGGGCACAGAGCATGTGGGAATGCTCTTCAGAGGCAGGAAGGGTGGATGATTCTTAACATAAGTGGACTGTGGATGAAATAAAAACACAGAGTGTAAATGTATGGCTTATCTTTCTGCTTGTTACCTGATCCATGTAATCCTATAAAATACAAGTTTTCCGGGGCACCTGAGTGACTCACTCAGTGGTTGGGCATCTGCCTTTGGCTCAGGTCATGATCCCGGGGTCCTGGGATCGAGTCCCACATCAGGCTCCCTGCGTGGAGCCTACTTCTCCCTCTGCCTGTGTCTCTGCCTCTCTCTCTGTGTCTCTCATGAATCAATAAATAAAATCTTAAAAAAAAATACAAGTTTTCTGTTATGGTTGGGGAATGGCCACAAAGTATTTAATCAATATTCAATTTTATTAAAAAATTGCCACATACCTACTAGGTAAGAATAGCAAAATTTTAAAGGACAATAGTGTCATAAAATAATATATTCTGCTTGTATATATCACTATATACATATAAATATATAATAGTATCAATTGTACTTATGAAAATCCATGTAAATAAAATAACATAATGTAAAATAACAAATTCACATATGTAAGTAATAAAATTATATTATAGATTATGTTCTATTTTGTTATATATGTTTTAGATATTACATTGCATTATAAATACATGATCATATAAATATT
Organism: Canis lupus dingo; assembly: GCF_003254725.2. NCBI lineage: Eukaryota > Metazoa > Chordata > Mammalia > Carnivora > Canidae > Canis > Canis lupus. Next base: position 47,649,868 of record NC_064255.1, read on the forward strand.
ATATATTTATTATATAATTGTATAATTATAGTAATACAGTACATAATTATCATATGCTATATGATATTCTATGTAATTATATGATATATCTGCATTATTGGAAGGAACATAATTAAACCAAACGCCCTTCTTAAAGACCCTCTGGGCCACTGCTGAGAACAACAACTCTCTGGCTTCTCTTCCCCTCATCCTTCTCCACTCTGCTGCCTCTAGATAATAATTATCTCCTTTTGCCAAATCACAGGCCTTCCTGAGTCCTCTTCCTCTTTAACCCCTCAGCTGCACCTGACAGTTAACCTCCTGCTTGAAACATTAGAGCCCAGGCTCCTGTAAAAGGTTCACTTGCCTGATTCGCCTCCGAACTGCCAGCAAGGTTTTTTGCTTACCTCCTCAGCTCCCTTTCTTCCCCACGTCTAAGTGGGGATGCTCCCCCAAGCTCCTTGGACCCCGCATTCTTCCATCAGGCTTTCTACTTTGAGAAACCCATCCATTACGCCGACATCATTTTGAGGCGATACCCCCAGCCCTGACTAACCCTTTGCCCCCAGGACTTGTGATTAGCCCCGACTCGGAGGGCACATCCACTTGGATATCCTACCATCACGTCAAGCTCACAGTGTCCCAAACCCCAGCCACCTGCAGTCCCACATACTGTTCACTGCATTCCTGTTCTCCTTGGCTTCCTCTTTCATTCATCATTCGTTTTCAGGAGCTCTGCAAATCCACCTCCAAGTGAGTTATTTTCTTAAAATTATTTCTTAGATATTTGTATTATTTTCTTCGAATTCCTACTTCCAACATCCTAGTCCAGACTCTAGGACCTCACACCAGCATCCTGCCACCACATATGCAAGGTGCCCAGTGTGGCCAAGGCTGCTGGTCGACTACTAAGTATCTATTCTCCCTTCCTCACTTATTAAAAGATTTCCAAATATTTGGGAGGGGGGTTGCTATATGCTCAGGTAAAAATATCTGCTCAGCATCTATGGGTGGGTGACCTAGTTCTACCGATGAGCACTTCTACTAGGAGAGGATTCTGGGAGAGCTATTGCCTTCCTAATAAAAGGGAAGAAGACCCAACCGGTGCAAGTTTTTCCTACCTCTGTCTTCCCTTTTCTCCTGCATGGAATGTAGATGCAGTGACTGTACTTAAGATACCATACGTTAGGTCAGATAGGTAAGTTTTAAGTTCCACCTCGAATGCTTTTAGATATTAAAAGCATTAAAGCCTTGGGAAGCTGACCTAACCTCTTTAAGCCTCAATTTGATATCTGTATAATGGGTGCAACAGTATTACTAGGCTTTTGGGAAGAGCAAAAGTACTAATACATAAATCAAGTGTTGAGCATGGTGGATGCGCAGGACCCCATCACCGCCAATAAGTGGTGGGTGGTATACCAGCTGTTCCCATCTTCTAAATTCCTATTATATTTGGAATAATTGTGTCATGTATTTGTACTGCCTCAGTTTGTCTCTCGGATTCCTTACCGCTTCAGAAACTAAAAGACCAATCAACTCGAGGCCATTGACTCTCTTCTCTGCTTATTTTAGAGCCTCCAAACTTCCTTGTCCCATTCTAGGTGTATAGTAGACTCTCGAAAACACTTAGGGACTTAATGACAGATCATATCACATATGTACTGGAAATCAGGGCTCAAGACAAATCAAGTGTTTGCTGAAGTTGGGAAAACAAGAGGCGATATTCCAAAGATGCTCGTTTTGCACTGAAAACTCATGTAACAGGCTGCTGGGGGACACCTGGAGAGGGAGAGAATTCTCCTTTTGAGAACTCTCCTTTTTGTCGCTTTCTTTTTTTAGGCCAGCTGAGGATGGCTTGGGATTCTTCACCAGGCCCCTGCTGAGCCCACACTCAGCCTTTCTTCCCATCCCCTAAAATGCAAACTTGACTCCAAAGCACTGGGGTGCAAAGCAGACTTTCCTGGACGTGAACATCCTAAACATCCCCTTTGGCATCTCAGTCTTCTCCCTTTGTCTCTTCTAGATGATTCTGTTTCCTCTCCCCAAAAGACTCTGAAAAATCCCCATATGAGGATAATAATAGCCTGCCATCATCTGGGGCACTTGGCTCCTCTCCCTAGGTTTGTACATCTTTCTCAGCAAACCAAGGTCCTGGTGCTGAGCCATCCTGGGCTTGTGTTGGTTGTTTGTAGTCTTATTTCTGTGTTACGTGCCTTCATTCTGATGGACCAGGGCATCTCCCATTTCTGTTATATCACCTCCCTTCCTTTCTCTATTGTTCTCACTTGCACTTGACTCTTTTATAGTCTTTGGCTTTCATCTTCTCCCTTGATCCTAATCATCAGTCTCTGCCCTTTGCTTGTCCAAAGACCTAGGAGCACTGACAGAGGCAGGGCAGCAGCAGGTCTCCCACCAGGATTGATGTAGCAGAAAGGGAGCTCTTCCATTGCGCCTGAGCGCCGAAGGCCTCTCTCCTCACCAAGGCATGTAGCAGGACAGAGCTGCCCTCATGGCCTTTCCTGGATCTTTGGAAGTTTCTATTTGGAGAGGGTTGGAGTTCTGTAAAGAGGAACACCCAATTCTGAAGTGAGAGAAAGCTCAAATCAGGATAGTCTAACACCTTTATTACCCAAGGTAGGTTGGGACCACAAATATGGAGATTCAAGTATCCATCAAGTCACTAGGATCCCTTGGGCATAGGATCATTATGGCACAGTCCTATCTTCTTTTAATCAAAATGTGTATACATAGGAGGCGTTTACTCTGCTACCAGCACCCTCTGGATTTGCAAATGGAAAAACCATAAAGGTGCGGGGACTGAGGGAGAGAACATCATTCTCTTGGTCATTGTATTTGATTTTGAAAAAGGCCTGAACAACATGTCAGTCTCCTCCACCTCTCCCTTGGGGAGACCCAGGATCAGGTATTTTGCACATGAGGACGTGGAACAGTGGAAGACAGAGCACCGCCGGCTCCCCACATCCTGTTATGACTGAGAAGCAAGCCTGCAAGGAAATAAAAATTCTAATGTAGTATTTTTAGGATTTGTTTCAACTTTTTTTTTCTGAAAAGAAAACACTGAAGTCAATGTATAGATCATTAGGCTTCTCGGGACAAGGCATTCAGATCCCCTTCTCCCCTTTTCTCCTCTAACTCCCATCTGCCACCACCAGCTATTGTCCTAGGTGTGAGTGTTTGCGCGAATGGGTACACGTGTGCATGCTTGAGTGTGCACATCCATACGTATGGAATCTTGAAGCGACTTATTACTGCTCTTGTGATTCTCTGGGATCATTTCAATTACGGAGACTTCTTGCCACCTTGCCTCCTTCCTCACACCAAACTGCTATTTTGTGCCTCTGTTGCAACTGGGTCATGTTTTTGACTTTACCAAGAGGAAGCAAGGGGCCTTCAGTGGGAAAGCAAGAGGTTTCCAGTGCTCACCAGATACAGATGCTCAGGAAATGGGGGGCTCCTGTGGCTCTACGTATAGGGAACTTCTCAGCGAAAGTACCACGTCCTGTGTGGGAGGCCCAGTTTACTCCTCACTGTCTCCCAGACTGCCTGACTCCAAATGACCCCTGGAATAATTCAACTTCTTATCTATAGGTACGAGCCGGCTTCCGTGAACCACCAACTGCTCGATTGCACAACTAATCGGTTATATAAGAGGATCTTAAGAAAGAATAAAATCATGAGCACTGCATAACTGCCTTTCTCCAGGCTTCAGCCCCGGACCCAAGGAAGGGGCCCAGTTGGGGCAATCGGTCCATTTGTAAACAAACTATGGAGCAGACCGTTGGTTTTGCCAAATGGAGTCCAAGGACTATATGTGGTCTTTAATGTTTCACTCAGACTCCCCAACTCCACCCCACCCCATCACCCCAAACGCAGGTCCTAATTACATTGGATGAAAATAGAAGGCTCCTCATCATTTATTTATTTTTAGCACTTGCTCAAACTAATTGGTAGCCCTGCAACCCATACATAATACAGTGATCTAGAAGAAACTGACAGCTATTTAATGACGGATTGTATGGTCTGAGGACAGAGATGATGAAGCTTACTGTGCGGTGGGGCTTATCTGTCTGCCATCATCTGGGGGGGGGTTCAGATTTTCAGAGACACTAGGTCTTCAAGGATTACTAACCAAAAATTCATTGCCAAAGCTCAGCAAGCCCAGCTCTCTCCTTGTGTCTTCACTTGGCCAGATCTGAGCCTTTGAGAGAAGGAGGATGTTGTACATTTAATGGGTTTGGATGAATATATAATGACATGTATCCACCAGTGTAGGCTTTTAGGAGGGCTGTGTCCTTGACCCCTGTACCTCTCTTGACCCTGTGATGGAAAAGTGAGAAGTTTGGGAAAAGCCAGAATTCTGGAGTCACACAAATCTGGGGGGTCTCAGCTCAAACCTTTCACATATATCTGACTTTGGGGGATAAGCAGCTGACACCTTCAGAGCCTTAGTTTCTTTATCTCTCAAAAGGGGGAGAATAAGACCTGCCCACCCATGTGCTTTGGTGGAATAACATGGAAACACCAACGATGGTGCCTCATACAAGCTTAGTCAGTAAAATCTTTTTCCTTCTTTGAATTTACAGAGTAGATTCCTTAGGGAGCTATGAATGAAATGCCAGGTTTTGCACTTCCTTTTTGCTTTTTATAAGTAGGTTCATAATATAGACAACATATCAAGATGACATATAAGATACCACCGAGAAGGCGCTGGAATTTTATTACTGATCAGACTTAAAAATGTGCTCAAGAGCTATGGAAAGAAGCCCTCCTTTTGAATCCCAGGCTAAATGTGTGACCTTGAATAAATTATTTAATTTCTCTGAGTCTTAATTTTCTCAGTCTCATAGGGATTTTGTGAGCATTAAGTAGAAGAACAAGTATAAAGCAATTATTAATTAAGTGCTTGAAATAGAGTAGGGGCCCCACAAATGTTATTTTCTTTTCCTCATTGATTATTACTATATTAATTTTTACTGTTTTGAGCTGCAACTACATGTTCAGTCATTTAACAGGTTTTTTGGGCACCTACCATGTGGCAGACATGGTACTAATTCCTGGGGATCATATCTTGTGGCTTGAAGAGAAAGAAGATAAATTGGCAGATAAAAGTTTATATGATTTTGTTTTAAACGTATGGGATTCCATTAGGCTCATGCTACTACTTTGTGCTACTTTTTTCATTCAAATGTATTTATTTCATGGAAAACTATCTATATCATTATACAGAGAGCTTTTTTGTCCTTTTATATAGCTGTATATTATTCAAAAACATACATATATACCACATACACACACCCCGTTTTTTAGCCATTCCCTCGTTGATGGACATCTATGTTTTCTACCTTGTTAGGAAGGATGGGAATTGGAAGATGATATCTTTGTTCCAATATTATTATATGATAATTTTTGTATATTACATTCTTTTTTATATTCTTAATTTTTAAATTAAATATTATCGACACACAAAATGACCAATTTCATGATTTTAAAAGGTAATTTGTTTTTCAGTTGCCTTAATCTTTCTTGACTGATATTTGCCAACTGTTCATCAATTATGTCAATATTCCAGAAACAGTCTGATCAAGTTTTGTCGAGTGAACCTTTCCCACTTTCCAGTGCATTTCCTCTGGGTGGGCTGTCAGGACCCAAGGTGAGGGCAGGGTGCAGAGTGAAGCAGATGGAGGTTTGAATTTTTGAGCTGATTCTTGTTAGGTATGACCATGGAAAGGTTGTATTGCCTCTCTAGGTCTTACATTTTTTTTGACTGCAAACTGGGGTTAATAATTCTTACCTCTTTTAATTTATTTGTATGTGTTGCTCATTTGGCAGTGTACCAGGTCTATCAGCTTCAAATCCCCGAAAGTACCCAGAAGTACTTTCAGAATCTGCTTAAGAGTCTCTCTCTGCTCCATCCTCCCACTGTAATCTGTATTCCTTCATGCAGAAGACTTCCTAGGAGATGCATTCCTTTAATTAAAACACAACAGACTTTAGGAGCTCCTGGGTGGCTCATTTAGTATATGTGCTGCCGAAGCGAGCACCTGGGTGGCTCATTTAGTTAAACATCTATCTTTGGGTCAGGTCACGATCCTAGGGTTCTGGGATGGAGCCTCGCATTGGGCTCTCTTCTCAGCTTCTCCCTCTCCCTCTGCCCCTTCCTCTCTGCTCCTGCTCATTCTTTCTGTCTCTCTTTCTTTCAAATAAATAAATAAATAAAATCTTTTTAAAAATAGACTTTATTTTTCAGAGCAATTTTAGGTTCAATTTCTGCAAAATTGAGCAGAAAGTACGGAGAGTTCCCATATACCCTCCGACCCCACACATGCATAGCCTCCCCAACTGTCAACATCCCCCACCAGAGTGGTACATTTGTCACAATTGATGAACCTACATTGACACATCATTATTACTCCAAATTCATAGTTTACTTTAGAGTTCACTTTTGATGTTGTACATTTAATGGGTTTGGATGAATATATAATGACATGTATCCACCAGTGTAGTGTCATACAAAATACTTTCAACGCTCTAAAAATACTCAAAGCCCTGCCTATTCATCCCCTCCTTTCCCCCCCGACCCCTGGGCAACCACTGATCTTTTTACTGTCTCCATAGTTTCTTCTTTTCCAGAATGTCGTGTAGTTGGAATCACAGTATATAGCATTTTTCCAACTGGCTTTTTTTTTCACTTAGTAATATAGATTAAGGTTCTTCCATGTTTTTTCATGACTTGATAGCTCATTTCTTTTTAGTGCTGAATAATATTTCATTGTCTGGATATATCACAGTTTATCCATTCATCTACTGAAGGACATCTCAATTGCTTCCAAATGTTGGAAAATGTGAATTAAGCTGCAACTAACATCCATGTGTAGGTTTTTGCATTGACATAAGTTTTCATCACATTTGAGAATACACTAAAAAACACAACTGCCGTGTCACATGGTATGTTTTGTAAGAAACTGCCAAACTGTCTTCCAAAGTGGCTATAGCATTTTTCATTCCCACCATCAATGAGTGAGAGTTCCTGTTGCTTCACATCCTACAGTGTTTGGTTTTATCAGTGCTTTGGATGTTGGCCATTCCAATAGATTTATGGTAATATCTCACTGCTTTTTAAAATTTCCCTTTCCCTGATGAGGTATGATGCTGAGCATTAATCTCTTAATTTTCATCCATTTTATTGGTTTTTAGCATGCTTGGTTATTAGTATTGACATTCCATTGCAAAATAATAATATTTTCCACACGGGGTCATTATGAAGAAAAAAAGAGAAAAGAATGGGATCATTTTAAGTACATGTCTTGGTTTATCCTCTTCATTTCCTTATCTTGCTCAAGTTTGATAAAGCCAAAGTTAGAGGTCACTTTGATGGAAAGTTAGTGCCCAGGAATCTTTAAGTTTCATGGAACAGTTGATTTCAAATAAGCAATGCCTTGGGAAAGTGGAGAAGGAAACAATCAGCTTTGCCTGGGGAGGCAGAAGAAATGCTATGGTGCTTGGAATACAAGCTCTCCTCACCATCAAATCATGGGCATGTTCAAAAACAAGGACTCTGAAGATAAACTGCTTAGAATTGAACCCCAGCTCCATACTTCATCAGATATGTGACTTTGGGCAAGTTACTCGCCTCTCTGTGTCTTGGTTTTCCCATCTGAAAAAACAGGCTAAGAGCAGCCCAAATCTGGAAACAAGCCCAATGCCCATGAAAAAATGGATAAACACACCACACTGTGGAGAGTATTACTCAGTCATCAACAGGAATGAAGTATTGAGACATACAACATGGATGAACCTCAAAAACATTATGCTCCGTAAGTAACCACAAGCAAAAGGTCACACATTGTATGATGCTCTTTATATGGAATATCCAGAGTAGTTAAAGCTATAGAGACCAAAAGCATATTGATAGTTCCCAGGAGGAGGGGGTATGAGGAGGGACCAGTTCACTGGTACAGGTTTTCTATTGGGTTGGTGAAAATGTTCTGATGAAAACAAGACAGAAATGGGCATTGCACAACATTGCAAATGTACGAAAAGCCACTGAATTGTATGTTTCTAGATGGCTGATTTTATTTTATGTGAATTTCACCTCAATAAAAATACTCACTGGATATGTTAGACAGATTTGACATAGCTGAGTAGTAAATTAGTGAAATGGAAACTAGATCTCATTCAATTACCCAGGCTGTAACAGACAGACATGGTATGGAAGATAGTTAAAATACACAGAGTGACAGTGAGGTGGTCTAGAGTTCCAGAAAGAGATAAAAGATTTTGAAATGGGAAAAGGCATATTTGAAGGAAAAATAATTGAGAATTTTCTAGAAATGTTTGTTGAAAGAGTTCAATCCTCAGAACCAGGAAGCCTAAAAAGTCCCAAGAAGAATAAATAAAAAGGAAATTCACACCAAGGCATAATCTAATAAAACTGTAGAATGCCTAACACAGAGAGAGGATCTTAAAAGCAGCCAGGAAAAAAAAAAACAACACCGCTTCCAAGGTAGTGGCCATCAGACAGATGGTGAACATCTCAATGATAGTAGGAAAAGACAAAAGATGGATAGGAAATATGCAATGTGCTGAAAGAAAAAGTGCTATCAGTGTAGACTTTCAAAGAAAGCAAAAAATACCTTTCAATAATTAAAGAAACATACTTTTATTTTTAGAGAACAAAAATTGAGTTTTACCACCAACAGATCCTCGCCAAGGAAAAATCTAAAAAATCCTAGATATTAGTAAATGTTGCGTAAACCTAAATGTAGTGTGACTCAACAACACAATAAATTAATGTGTAAGTTGTATGATGAAATAAAAGGTATAACTAAAATACTTGCTAGCAGGATGCCTGGGTGGCTCAGTGGTTGGGCATCTGCCTTTGGCTCAGGTCATGATCCCCTGGGGTCCTGGGATGGAGTCCTACATCAGGCTCCCTGCAGGGAGCCTGCTTCTCCCTCTGCCTCTGTCTCTGCCTCTGTGTGTGTGTGTGTGTGTGTGTGTGTGTGTCTCATAAATAAATAAGTAAAATCTTAAAAAATAAAAATAAAAAAATAAGATACTTGATAGCATTTAAGTTGTGGAGAAGGTGCTAAGCATTAAAATATTACAAGGTCTCCGATTGCCTGGCAGGAAGATACACATATGAAGTGTGTTAAAATGCGTAGAGTGCACACTGTGAGAAGACCACTAGCCAGCCCTTATAGCCACTGTCCCTTTCTTATATGATAACGAAACTGGTTTTCAGCTGGCTGCATGACCATTTTTTTCAGCCTTTGAGGCTGCAGTGATTAATGTGTAGTGAGTTGCATTTTTATTCTCAAATACAAGCTGCCCCTCTTTGTGGGAGGATCATACCTCCCATCCCAGTGACATCAGGAATCTGTGGTGCCCTTTCTCTGGGAGGATTCTCTCTCCACACTCTGCTGATGTCAGGCTTGGTCATGTGACTTGTTTAGTCAATGAACTGTCAGTGGCCATAAACTATGACTTTCAGAGCAGAGGCTTTCAAAGCCATCATGAAGGTCCCTATCTCCCTTTTCTTTCTGCCACATTCTAGAGCACTTCAGAAGGCACGGGTCCTTCGGCCTTGGTCAAGGATAAAGAGTATATGCTGAAGTGGATGTGTAACATGAATGAGAACCAAATCTCCTTTAAAGCCACTTAAATTTTTGGAGTCGCTCCTTGCTATAGCACAATGGCCTCAAGTGAGTGACATGGAAATTATTACCTAGAAATAAAGTGCTACCATCACAGGAACAGTAACACCAAAGAAACCAAACAACCCCCAAACTTACGATATATGGCATGGGCTTTCAGAAGAACAGAGTCTGGAGGGATGGCAATCCACGTTACGTAGTAGCGGAACACTGAGTAAACGTGGTTGCCTATGCTCACCTGAAAGCTAAGAAAGGAAGGTGCCCACCAACTGTAGGGGTTAAGGTGAAGAATGTGGGAAAACAGAATGAAATTCCTAACTCAGCCCAGATGACTAATAGACTGCGAGGTGATGATATCGGCAATCACAGGAGTAAACTCAAAATCGAAAGGACATAAGTTTTCAGATTAGAGGTTTTTAAGACTCCAGGTGTATGGCATAGGGACATCTCTAACACATAAAGACAGGGGGAGGTTGAAAATGTGAGGGGGAAGAAGATAGACTAGGCCCACAAGAGCAAAGGAAAGCGGGTACAAATGTCTACCTCCACATTTTTTTGTACTGTATGGACACAGCTAGCGCATCTCAAACGAAGACAAATTTCAACGAGGAACAAAATCCTGCAATTCTAAGTCAAAAACAGAGGCGTTTCTCATGGGTTGAAATGTGCCTCTCTAAAATTTGTATGCTTAAGCCTTACCCCCAGGACCTCAGAATGTGACTGTACTTGAAGATAAAGCTTTTTAAAGAGGTAGGTAAGGAAAAAGGAGGCCTAGAAGACCATCTAATATGACTGGTGTCCTCATAAAACGTATCTTGGATACAAAAGGAGACATCAGGGAGGCCTGACCACAGAAGAAAGGCCATGTGAGGAGGCAGGGAGGAAGAGCCATCTCCAAACCCAGGAGAGAGAGGGGCCGTCGGAGAGACCAGTGCTGCTGACTGACACCTTAACGTTGGACTTCTAAGCCTCCAGAACTGTGAGAAACATAAATTTCCATTCTTTGAGCCACCCAGTCTACGACTTGCTCTGTGGTACCCAGTTTGCGGTACCTTGTTAGGAACCCTAGCCAACTAACAAAGCCTTCAATAATAGTAATTAATAGTGATAGCACCAAAAATGGTATACCCTAGATCTTTTCAGGCCATTTCCTTTGGAGAATATGAAAGATCAAAAAAAAAAAAAAAAAAAAAAACAAGTGGCCATGTGCTCTGGGGAGACATCTTTTGGCAAGTGTCTCCTTACAAAGACACTTTTAATAATGTGCCTTGGCACAGAGGTAACCAGCATCATGCCCTGGGGCCGATCTCACCATTGTCCTCCTCTGTGGGCAGCCAAAGGGAGCCAAAGATATAATGCTGTCCAAGGGAGTGCCATCTGGGAAGACATTTCTAAAGAAAACAGGGCGCTCTGGCTCTGAGATTTGCCATTCTGATCCAGTTTAATTGTTAACATTTATGAGGGAAGAAAGTCCTTTTTCTTTCACATCACATTGGGCTGGAGCCAAATGTGATTCTACATGCTGGTGGCGGTGGGTAATAGCAATATCATAATAATTGTTGTAGAGAACATTTCTCTCCTACCAGCTCTTGCTGAACATATTTAGATTCCAGAGATAGCATTAGGGGGTGAAAATATTTGTCCTTTAAAGACTTCCGTTTCAGGACTTCCACTGCTCACTGGCTTTATCATTTGCTATTCATACATGTTAATCAAACTGTTCACATGTTTTTATTTCTGCCTATAACTGGATTCATTTAGAAAACACTTCATATCATCTCCAAGCTAATTATTTCATTTAAAAAAAAAAAAGGTTTCTTTCTTTTTTTTTTTTTCTTTTCTCATCTCTCTTCTTTCAACATTGAGGTCATGTCTCTCATCTGAAACTTCAATGTGTGCTCACTTTACGTTGCTATAAATTCATACATTGAGGGCATTTCGTTTTGGTCCAGTGTTTTTCCCCCTGGGAAGAGAAAGTTGTATTTATACGCTCCTAATAAATGCAAGACTTTGTTCTGCTGATCTTGCCTTTCTTCTTAATCCCTCGGGGTGGTGGCTAGAAATCTGCGCAATCCTTGTTTAAAAAAAAAAGTAAAGAATGAAAGACAATATGATACAGTTGGTCTCTGTTGATTACTTAAGGAGTCTGGTGACTGTGAAAATCCTGATCAAAGGCAGGAGACAATAAAGCCAATATTGTGGGGGGAGAGGCTGTAGGGCAACAGGGTTTAAGAAAGAGAGACAGAGCTTTGCTAGCAATTTCAAATTTCTTCTTATGCCGTTTTCCTTCCCTTATTTCCTTCCTTCCTCTTGGTTTTCTATCACTCTGGGGGTTTTTTGCATTTATTTTCTCCTTCTTTCTCCCTCCTTCCTTCTCTCCTTCCCTTCTTCCCTTCCTTCAAAGAAGGAAACTATTAAGTTCAATCATAAGTCAGAAATGATCGAATATCACCAATTTCATACACTTTGACCTGATACAACAAACCAAATCCAAGATTTAAAACCTTTACTTTTTTAAAGAAAAGAGAGTAGCAGGCTATATTATCTTAATAAAATTTTTACCTTGAGAAGGCAACACAGTTTAGGACCGAGAGCTAGGGTTGTGAACTTAACCAGGCCTGAAATGGAATCCCAGTTCTATAGGCCGCTCTTTGCAAAAAACCTTGCTCAAGTGTCTTTGTCTTTCTGAGCCTCATTTCCCTCATCTATGAAATGGGGCGCATGGGATGTATAACAGCTATAACAGTAGTGTAATAACAGGACTGTTCTGAGGGTTGATTGAAGTGAGTATAACAGGGTGTGTCACCTTATAAAGTGACATGTTATTGTGGCATGATACATACATATGTCTCACTATTTTATGGTGTGTTTAGGTGCTTTGGTGATTAGAAAAATGCAAATTAATTCAAAAGCTCTACTGAACACTTGTCGTCTTTGGCCAGTATATACAAGGTGATTGGAAAAGAATTGAACACATCAGGGAAATCTGTATCCCTTGATGACAAGCCAACATGTAGTAGGCACCAACTTGTACCTGCTTTGGCGTTTCACATGCCTTGAGAAAACTGTGAATTATTTTTCTGTCCCATTCAGCACAACCCCAAGAAACCAATAAAGAGAGTTGGCTGAGAGCGGTGGGTTCCTCAGCCATGATCTGGCACCTTCTTCATAAATGATGGAAGAGGATACTTTCTTGCACCCTTTTCAGACCCTGTTGGAGGCAGATAAGGTAAAAGGATGAAACTTTGGCTGCCATTTTCAGACTCACATGGTAGACGAAGTTGGCTTTGCAGGTGTCCCAAATTCAGTGGTAAGGCCACGTTCATTTAACCAAAAAAGTTAATCTACATAGCATCCACATAAAGGCACCAAATACCAACACGTGGTGATTGAACACGCAAGGGATTCCCCAATAGTTAATGTCTTTTGTGCCATATCACACAAATGGGGCTGTAGGCCATTGTGTGAATGTGTGTGTGTGTGTGAGAGAGAGAGAGAGAAAAGAGAGAGAGAGAGAGAGAACATAGTGTCAGGAGTCATAAGTCAGGATATACTAAGAGGTTTTCCCACAGCTCCAGGAAAATCTCATTTTCCAGAAGGGTAAAGATCCTCCTCATAGTCCAGAAGTTCTTTCATGAATGTATTCCAGGGTACTGAGTTGGGGGCTTTTCTGTTTCAAAATCGACTTAATTCTGGAATAGCAGTGGCTGCCCAGGTCCTCAGATCACCATTGACATCTTACGGGGATACATGGAGAACCTCACAATCCTGAGGAAAGAAGGAATTCATCATGGCTGCCATTCCAAACATTGGCAGCATGTACCATGCAGAGTTTGGGATGAATTGACGTGGGGCTGTACATTGAATTTTCACCCGATTGTAGAAATTATTGTTCCTTTACAACTTTGGTTTTAACTATGTGCAATTGTATAACTTGATTGTCAATAATATGCTTTTAAACGTGTTTAATTATTTTCGACTCTCCTTTCATCTTCGCAGTCAATAGCGACTGCCACTCTGCTGTAGGTGTCTGAATGATTTTGGAGTTTCAAAAGGAAGTCCACATGCTCTAGGAAGTTGGAACCCCTGTCTGAGGCTGGTTGACTGAGCTCCGCCTGCATCTGGATCATACTGTGCCTGAATTCATCAGCCACTCAAGCCTAACGTTTGCTCCTGGGGAACTTCGTGAAAGGTGTCCCACCCTTGCTGGAGCATCGTTCTCCAGAGCAGTGGGTCATTAATAAGCCCCCATCCCTCCTCTGACTGCTCAGGACGCAGGTCATCTTCCACAGGACACGTTAGTCACCACCAATGACACGGCACGATTTCCCTTAGTTTGACACGGAGACATGCCTCCTTAGGAAAATCATTAGTTTTTTAGAATGGTGACCCTATTAGAACAGAAAATCTGTCACATTGCAGCCCACAATCAGCAAGAACTGGGCAGGAAAAAAATAATTAAGCCTGGGTCCTCCATGAATTCCTCCCATGAATGGCCTAGGCCAGGCCTGAGAAAATTCCAGAAAATAGAGCATGCTTCACTGGCTTCAGCAAGGGCCTCACTGTACCTGCCAGCAGAGCCCCACTCCCAGCCGCCTTCTCACTGTCTTTGTCCGGCTGCAGGCAGGCCCTGCCTCTTGAGGCCTCTGGATGCCACCGTTCCGGATGCCTCTCCTTGGCTCCAGCTGGAGGGAGAACGTAAACACACATGGCCTTCCACAGCCCTCGCCAGGATCCAGAAATATTTGGCCACGAGTGCTCTCTTATTTGTGGTTATTTCTTGCTTTTAATTTTGCAGCCGGCCCCAGACGCTGCCCACAAGAGGCTCCTGCCTCCCAAGCTGACAGCTCTCAGTGAGGGTGAAAAATGTCAAAACTCAGCAGATCGTTTGCAACAAGACAGGTCACCTAGTGAGAAGGCACACCGGGGCTCGGCCTCTTGGAGCAAACGTGTACACCCCAGAAGAGCTGGTCAGTCTGACCCGAGGCCCCCCACACCACCTCTCCTGGGCGCCCCCAAGCTTCCTGCCTCTTTCCTCTCCACCCAAAGCCTCCTGGGTCCTTGCTTACTGCTGCGACTGTGTCAATCCTTTGGTTGTGGGTGCCCACCGTGTGACCCGCCTTCTGCCCAGGGGAGGGCCCCACGCTGGCTGCGTGGGTTCCAAGTGCTGAGCCTGCCGAGGGAAGATTGTCTGACCACAATCCACCTGGCATCCATCAAAGACAAATAAACAAACTGTGCTTATCACCGAGCTGCCTGGTGTAGCCAAACTGTAAATTAGAACTGCAACGGCCTCCCCAGCAACATCACGTGGCCCCGGGGCGAGGCCTTAACGTCCAGTAGGTGTGGTTGAGCATCACCCATCATGGCTTTAGCTTGGCTGTGAACTTTGTTTCACTTTGCCCTTGATGGTTGGAATATATACGTATGCACGCATGTGTGTGCTAACAACTATCCGCAAACCAGCCAGGATATACCCAGTGGTTGCCTTTGGGTGGTGACCGTGGGCCTGTGGGCACTTTTGCGCTCTTGGTGCGGTTCTGTATTTTCCAAAGTTGACTGCCATGAGGACTTCATAATGTCTAGGATTCTTAGAAATGTGAACAGACCATTTCCTTGTGTGGTGTTTGAAAATCAAAAATCCTAACTTATGTAACGGGTGAGGGAAGGTAGGAAACAAGGTGAGCTTCGTTGTAAGGTAGGCGCGTTTCTGATTGTCAGGCCAGAGCACCCGGGCACTGAGGAGGGCACTTGATGGGATGAGCACTGGCTGTTAGACTATATGTTGGCAAATCGAACTTCAATTAAAAAAAAAAATTACAAGAAAAAGTTGCTGCTCTAAGCAAACTTTCCTGAGCAGAGCCATCTTTTGAACCTGGGCTCTGTGTCCTGTCATCCGCCTGCCTGAGAGCTGGCGAGCTCAGGCTTCCTGATGAGACAGAGCTGATCTTCCTGTGGAGACAGTGCTGATCTCCAGACTGAGGACGGATGGGAGTGAAGGGCTTTCTCCTACCTGCCTCCCACCAAACCCTTGCCAACCTTGCCCAAGGGAACAATCTCAGGACTCCCAGGTGAAGGCCGAAGGGCTTGTCAGTTATTTTTGGATACACCCTTTGGCCCTTCCTACATTTTCTAAGCAGTCTCAGAGGTGAGTGAGCTGGAATTAAGGTGCTTTATCACTTCATACGGTGCCTTACTCAAATTTATGAACCAGAGGACAGGCTCTTTGTCAATGTCTGTGTCCATTTGACCAAAACAATCCACCAATCCAGGGAGTCTCTGTGTACACAGTGCCTGACAGGGTTGGCCGAAGAGCCAGGTTGCTTTGCGAATTGTGTAGACACAGTTCTCATCAAAACATCAGCCATCTCTGTAGCAAAATAAGCCACACAGACGGATAATGTATCGCAAGTATATCCAGGTGGTGGTGATAGCGTGAAACATTCACGGTTAATCTGATTGACCTGGCGCTTGAATTGAGGCTGGAGATGGAAAGGCTATCCCGGGATACTCCGATCCCTCTACGTGAGCAAAGGCAGCTGGAGTCCCATTCAAAACCCATTTTCAACCACAGGGTTGATTTTATTATTATTATTTTTTTTAAGTTTGGTAGTTATTTTGGAGAATTTGCTCTAGTGACTTTGAGGAGGTTGGCGTTGAGCTCTGAGAAAGCAGAGCCTCCTTTCTTCTCTGCTGGCTTCTAAAATGACTCTGCCAAAAATGTTCACACACATACACTGCAGAGAGATAATAACGAGAAAAGTCAGGAAGCCAGGAATCATGGAGAGAAATGCGAATCCGCAGGCCTTCAGCTGTCAGGCGGCATTCTCAAATGCTGAAGTCATCTCGTATTTTCCAGAGGCCCTCAGATCTGCACATCGATATATGAAATGGGAGGCTAATACATAGCTATTGATTTCTCTGAGGGGTGAGTGTCAATATTTACAATCCCAAGAGGGGGCAACTGATTGAGGCAAAACCAAAGTCATGGTGGCGACTGCCAAGGTCATGGCTGAGCAATAATCCTGCTCTTCACAATACAGGTCAACGTCTCTGCCTCCAAGTGGTGCCAGATAATATGGAGGGTGGAGATTTCAAATGGTCCTCTGGACGTTAACCATCTCCATCCCCTAGTAGCCAGGTGATGCGAAACTCAAGGTAACTGAGCGGATGTCTTCTATCACATAAGCTTTATCATATTAAAATCATCTGGGAGGATGAGGGCTTTTGGAAATTAATTGTTCCGGACTGCTTTCTCCAAAATTGTGATGCTTCCACAGCAGTGTGTGCCCCTGAGAAACATTGCCAGAATGCTGGCAATAGATCCTTTTTCTCAAGTATGAAGGGGTAAACCAGAAAGTTCAGAACACCTGACTTCAAGATAAAGTCCATTCACATTAAGAAATGGACTATGGTGATTCCTAATCCCAGCTGTACATCGCAGTCTTACCTGTAGAGATTCTGATCCCAGTCCGTTGATCTGTGCCAAGGCATAAATATCTGTGTTTTAGTAAAGTGTCCCGGTGACTCTACTGTGAAGCCAGTACTGAGATCCATGTAAGATCCTCCAGCTACCTTTCCCATGACATTTCCTCCCCCACTACACACACCCCATATCCTAGTCCTGTGTTTGCACCTACCTCTTTATACTTTCTGTAAGGCTTTCCCTACTCATATCCGGACACTGAATCACCTAGTCTTCCTTCAAGCCACAGGTTGTGGCCTCTTTTTCTTGTGTATGAAGCTTTCTCTGACGCGGACCCCACTCTTAAGTCAGATTTCACTTTTTCCCCCTCTCTCCACTCCTCTAGCAAACCACTCATCACACCAGGGCAATTGCAAGTTTACAAAAATCTCTTCCCCCTGGTGGACAGTGGGCAAGAGATCACGCATGAATCCTCTGGGCATTGAAAACACACCCACCCTGTATTGCTTAGTAGCACAAATCATAGTAGTCGCTCTATGAATATCCGTTGCAAAGATGGACAAGTTGTGAGTTGATGTTTCGGATTAGGGTGTTTCGTAAATTAAGGAAGAATTCTCACTATCATTTCTATATTTTGAGACAATTGGAGTATATTTTAAATGAGAAAAAAAAATCCTAAAATTTTAATTTGAGCCTCTTTGTGTACATAGACCTGGGCCAAATGTCCCCTCTGGCCTTACTCTCTATGGCATCCTCTTTGGGTTCAGTTGGAATAACTCAGATCATTTCAGCCCTGAGCACCCCGTGTGCATCAGTCACACACAGACTATAACCCTATTGCCTGACAGGGACAATGGTAGATTTGCATGTCCACAGAAGGTGGATGGAGATCACCCATGACTGTTTATGTTGGGTGAGGGGGTCCCTTTCTCCTGTTTCAGGCCTTTCCTCCAGGCTTGTCTATTCTCTCACTTCAGAGTCTATTCGTTGTGTAACGGATTATTGAGTGCAAAAATTTTACATCATGAGTTAGTGTTGACATAAAATGTGTTACATATACAGAGATGAAACAGATCGGCAGGCGCAAAACCATGTCAGCACCCAAATGTGCAGGATGGGTGTCTGTGGCTTAAAGAACATCCTGGAGACAATAGTGGGTCATCTTTTAAGAAACGCTGCATCACCAACACCTTGATGGTGTGGATGATAATTTTGTGTGGAAAATCCTAGATTTTAATGGAGCCGAATAGAAAAGTATTTAAGAAGATTCATACTCTTTGTATAGAAGCTTTAGGAACATCTTAACTCGTGTATTTCTATTATGATTTCCTTTTTTATGTACGTGTAAGAGTTACATTTGGTGAAAATGAGTCTCTATGTAAGAATTCTTTTGATATGTCTAAAAAATTCAAAGCTTTGGTCGTAATTTAATTTGCTATCTTCTTAGCAGTGCCAGTATAAAATAATAGTGCCTATATTAGTTTGCTAGGGCTGCTGTAACAAAATACCCCAAGGGGGTGCCTTAAACAACAGAAATTTATTTTCTCACAGTTCTGGAGGCTAAAAGTCCAAGATCAAGGTGTTGGCAGGGTTGGTTTCTTCTGAGGCCTCTCACATTGTCTCGTAGAGGATGTCTTCTCCCTAAACCATGGTCTTCTTTCTGTACCTACCTATTTCTGAATCTCCTCTTCTTATAAGGACACCAGTTATGTTGGGTTAGGACCCACCCTAATGACCTCGTTTTACCTCATTTAAAGATCTCATCTCCAAATGCATTTCATTTTGAGGTACTGGGGGTTAAGACTGCAATAATGAATTTTGAGGGAACACAATTCAGTCCATAACAGTGCCTGCTCTAAAGTCAATGGCG
Organism: Canis lupus dingo; assembly: GCF_003254725.2. Classification (NCBI taxonomy): domain Eukaryota; kingdom Metazoa; phylum Chordata; class Mammalia; order Carnivora; family Canidae; genus Canis; species Canis lupus. The sequence goes on from NC_064255.1 coordinate 47,668,820, forward strand.
TCTTCTTAGTTCAATAAAATTTTGAGTATAAACCACAGAGGATTGTAATGATATTAAATGAGTCCCTGGAGCATAGGAAGCTGTATCTGAGCCTTAGCTGTTTATTATTACCTACCTCGCAGGGTGACTGAGAAAGCTAAATGAGATAGCACTCGCAAAGTACATAGCACAAAACCTAGCACAGAGCAAGCACTCAGTCAGCATTGGCTACTGTGATCATTATTGGTTGGGAAATATTTTATACAAGTAAAGAAAAGTTATCAAGAAAAAAAATCACAGTATGCCTTAGAAATCAGAAATGATTTTTTTTTAAATCGTTGATTTTGATGATGACATTGAAAAACCCTAGTGCACAATTAAGAAAGCAAAAGTTGGTAGTTATGACTTCAGACATAGTGCTTATAAGATGACTTTAATGTGCAAAAGGGTTTTGTAATTATCTAATTGTCTGGCACCACCTCAAGTCCTATTTTTTAACCCCTTTGTGTCGAGCCAAAGACACCTCCGGCAAGTATGACACACTGATGCAAAATGCATTAAGCTTTTACGGCACAGCCTCAAGACCACCAATAGCATCAAGAGATTAATAATTGGAGTAAGAAAGATAAATGTCTTTTATAAATAATTTAGCCTATCATTAGAAATTAGAAACTTGAGAGTCCTGATACTTGGGAGAGTAAACAGTAGCCTGCCTTTAATGGGCTATAATTTTAAATAGGAGGAGGATGTTGCCAGTTGTCACTTAGATCAGCTTAAAACACACTTCTCAATGAAAACCAACTCCCTCAAAATGAGGTCACCTAGTTGAGTCAAGTCTGAGATAAATAGAGATGAATATATTTCTGATCTGATTTAACAACTGATTCTGTTTGTCATCCTGAATAAGAAAACTGACTTCTTCACAGATAAACTTGTAAAGTTTTTCAGCTTTTCACATATATTTTATCCTAAACTAGGTATCCCCTCACCAAGCCATACTTTTAGAATGCTTCATCAGTTCTCAACACCCAGAGTTTTCCACTGAGTCTACCTTTATTCAGAGGTCCCAACAAATGCTAGAGCTTTCTAACATTGTCAACTAATTTATTCTGTGCTAACACAAGAAAACTAGTGATTATGGTCCTAGGAACTTTGTTCATTTTATACCCGGCCTTAAGTGTGCAAAACACTCATCTTTGCCATCAAATTCAAGGGAGTGGCTCAAATGATTGAAATTTCCATCCAAGCAGGAGAGAAGGACGAGGGTTTCCATTTATAAAAGAAGGGTATAGGTAGGTCTGTGGCAGAGACAAAGCTGTGTGCTTACCAGGCTCATTTCATGTTCTTCCTAAGCTCACAGCCAAGCTACACTTCCCAACCTTCTCTGCAGTTAGTGGGGCCATTTGACTGAGTCTTGGCCAGTGGAATGCATGACTCCGTTGGGCCTAGCCCTAAAACTCCCCAAACCATCTTCTACTCTTTCATCTACCATCTGCCACCTGGGTGACAGTGCAAGCCTGGAGACCACAATGCTCAGGCCAACTTTGGGAGATAAGCGCTGATGGTAGAGCCATAATATAGAGGGAGCCTGGATCCCAAATGACTGCAGAGAATCGGCTTCCCCCATTAAGCCTTTACAGACCATATTACACTGTGATATGACTGAGAAACACACTTTTACTGTGTGAAGCCACTGAGATGCAAAGGTCATTTCTTTTTTTTTTTTTTTTTAAATATTTATTTATTTATGATAGACAGAGAGAGAGAGAGGCAGAGACACAGGCAGAGGGAGAAGCAGGCTCCATGCAGGGAGCCCGACGTGGGACTCGATCCTGGGTCTCCAGGATCCTGCCCTGGGCTGAAGGCGGTGCTAAACCGCTGAGCCACCCGGGCTGCCCCAAAGGTCATTTCTTACAGTAGCTACCCTTCCTTGCCTTGAATGCTCAGATATTAACCTTTCTGAGAGGCATATTACAAGGATCAACTTATTTGTTTGCTTTTCATTTATCCAACAAGTATTTGTTTCAAATCCACCATGCAAGAGTTACTCTGCTAGGTGGCAACTCATGAAGCACTCTGACAATAGTGGTTAAGGCCCTGGACTTTCGAAGCAAAATAGGAGTTTGGATTCTGGCTCTGTCACTTATTGGCCATGTGACCTTGAGCACCTTAATGAGCTTCTCTGTGCTTTAATTTTCTCACTTGTAAGATGAAGTAATAATAATATTGACCTCATAGGGTTGTCCTGAGAATTAAATGAACTAATCAGTGAGCATAAAACTTTAGCTGGTATATATCTCAATGAAAGTCAATACCCTTGTTAAATCCGGACAAAGCTCCAATTTTCCAAATTAAACATGAAATAAATTATTATTAATAGTCAAATTACTAAATCTAGTCTACTTGAATGGCCACGAAGCTCAGATCAATGATGCCTCTGAAAGGGACCGAACGAGTGTGCTCATTAAAACAGATTCCCAGCACTCACTCACATTTGGACATGGAGGCACACCCTCTGGCAGCGCACACGGGGAAATCTCATTTTAGCAGAGGAAAAGTATAAAATTACTGGCAAGTTTATTTGCAGATTTGGAAGTAGAAGAGAGAAAGAAAATGGTAGTTGTAGGAAGGCTTCCTTCCCTCAGAGAGCCCTAATCATATGTTTTCTTGGCACTCTGAAGCTTTTCCAGCGGGGTGGGCCCATTGAATAAATACATGTTTCTCTTTACTTTTTCAAAACCCAGTAAGGCAAAGACATGTTTATTTAGTATTTTCCCATTTGTTTTCATAGCCAAAAGATATGTCTTCTGGGCAGGCAGTTCCTTGAGAAGATCCTGTTTACCCCATTCTGCCCCAGTCAAGAGTCTTTTTGGAAGAAAACACAAGATGCCATTTTAGAGGAAGGATTCGGTGGGCTGGCATTCAAAGACTCCATTAACCTAGAGTAAGAGCAAAAGAAAAAGACAGCACACAGCAAAACCCAACCCAACCAACTCTGGATAAATTGACTCCAGGCCCAGAAAAATGTCTTCTTAAAAAAGTTTATAGTATGGTGTTCCCCCACCACCACCCCGCCCAGGCCTGTTGCCCTGGTTTCCATCATCGATAGCTAATGAACATGAACTTTTATGATGTGAGCAGGGGAATGGAAGGAAATGGAAGATTGTGATCAAACAGAAAGTTGACGACTCGCTTCAGGAGAGAAACAAAACCCACGCACGCAGGAGTTCAAATCATCTGCTAGCCTCCTCTGTGCCCCATGAATTTTACTAAATAGGAGAGTTAGGGCAGAAATACTAGGGCCTTAAAGATGGGAAGGCAGCTGCTCCCTCCCAAGAAAGCCAGGCAGATAGCTGAATCTGTTTTCTATGACCAACCGAAGGGATCGCATTGTCCCAGACACCAAAAGAAAAAGGCCAACATGAACTTTATTTATTTATTTATTTATTTATTTATTTTCAGTGTGAACTTTAAAGCCTCCATTTCGTTTGTTCAGCAGTTTGCATAGGACAGAAGACAGAGCCATTTGTGAGACAGGCACAGATTTGTGACTTTAACCTCAAAAACTGGAGAGAGATAGGAGCAGCCTGTCCTTGGCACTGCCCTGTAATGTGATGAGAGATGGTCAGCAAACATCTGTACCTTTGCTCTCCGGGACTGGGTGCAGAGAAGGGCTTCAGGTGCTGGCTACCCCTGGCAGCTTAGATGCTACAGTTTCTGAAAAGGTGTTTGAACATTCTTGGGTCAGCTTGACTAATCGTGTTTTCTTTATAATGGTCTTTTGCTTTAAGCAAGAGTGTATTGAAGAAGGAAGGTCTGTCACTTTAGCATTTGGAGTCAGAAAATTAGCCCAACAAGTGGAGTTAATTGATCACCTTCTTCTTTTCTCCCCCCAAAGATTTTATTTATTCATTCATGAGAGACACACAGAGAGAGGCAGAGACATAGACAGAGGGAGAAGCAAGGGCCCCATGGGGAGCCCAATGTGGCATTCGATCCCAGGACCCCGGGATCACGACCTGAGCCGAAGGCAGACACCCAACCACTGAGCCACTCAGATGCCCCAACTGATCACCTTCTGAAACCTGTTTCAGCTTATGGGGCCTAGGATCTCGTTAGTGGCCCCAAGACCTTGCAGGAGAAAGAGGATGACTCTGTCTTGGGCTCACTTACCTCACGCCTACGCTCCATACCTACATTATGAGTCTTGAGGTTTAGAACTGAGCAAGGCCTCGGGAAGGTTATACAGCAACAGGAAACCCCAGAAGAAGTCCTTGTCAAGGGGAACTTTCTGGGTCCAGAACTAACTCCTTCTCCACTGGACCACTTTGCTATCACTCTTGGCCGTTTGCAGAACTTGAGCTCCAGATTAGAACCTTGATATCAGATCCATTCTGTGTGTTACATGTACCAGCTCAATTTAATCTTTATGGGGTCTCCATGAGGTAGAACGATTATTCTTCCATTTTATGGAAGGGAGACAGAGGCTCAGAGAATTTGGGTAACTTCCCCAGCATCAGGCAGCCATGAAGTGGCAGAGCTAGGATCCAAATGCAGGGAGCATGACTCCAGAGTTTATGGATTTTACTAACTTACTACAGCCCCTAAAATACAAAATCCCTAAGATAAGAAGGGACGAATATTTGACATTGGAAATGCTGGAATCAGTGGGGGAAATCATACCCTTCTTAGCTCTCTTCACATCACACTTCGTAGGAATCCATCAATTTCTGTAAGGCTCTCCCTGCTAGATACCCCAGGACTGCTCCGCTTTAACTAGTTTCTCCTACGTCTCTGTACACCTTCCCTAGGACATCATCATCCTGGCAGATCGAGTACCACGGAGGAAGCTGCTCTCGCTCCCTCCAACTAAATAAGCATATTCACATTTTCCAAGATCCCTGATTATGAGCCTGAATAGAAAATTTGGTTTCTGATTAATAAGCATCCTTGCCTTTATGTTGCTACAGAAAGCATTTGTGCTAATAATATGATGCTTAATAATGAGATGTCTATCAAAGGAAGGGAATGGCAATGGGGAAACAATGATGTTGGACCAAGTTTAAATATCATGCTATTTTAAAAGGCTTCACCCAAAAGGGTCATGCCCAACTCACTGGTATCTGTGAAAGGTGTTTCAAAGCAGATTTTTTTTTGTTTTGTTTTGTCTTGTTTTCCTATATTTTGAGTGGTTCCAGGGTGCTTTTCCTTTTTTTTTTTTTTTTTTTTTTTTTTAAGAAAAGTCCTAGGTCTGGAAATGTTCAAGCATCAGGCTGGCGGAGTTTGGTTTGGTGACTTTGCTGCCAAGTTCAGGACAAATCTATTTCTCCCTCTGTTACCATTAGAACCTTCATCCCTGCATTTAGAACCTGACATGTGCCAAACTGCCCAATTAGTCCTTGCCCGTCATTAAAGTGTGCAGCTAAACACTGGGTTTGAAATACATCATTGCAACTGTCCAAACACAAACCCAAGTGTATTCAAGAGTCCCGGGGAGGATCAGGGTGAGGGGCGAGAATGATTAGAATTGGCCAAGATTCAAAATGCCATTTAAACTTAAGCACAAAAAAAGGTTGTGCTCATGAAAAGAACTGGATTGACACGCATAGAACACAAAGGCTCGGTCCCATGTTTCCTGAGTTTCTGAGAGGGCCTGCCCCTCTTCCACCTGCCTGTGTGGCTCATTGTAGGGACAGAGAAGAGGTGCTGCTGCTTTGGCAGAGGCCCGGCCAGAGGTGTGCCAGCAGACCGATATCCTGGCAATGTTGTCTTTTGTCAGCTCCCCACTCCTGAAAACCAGCTTGATTCTAGTCAAATCAGAGGGAGATTGGAGGTGATAGGATTTTATTTTCATAACAAATAAAAATATTTGACTTTTCCATTTAATTTTGCTGAGCAACCTAAAAGAGAGAACCATCGCACCATGTAACCTAGTCTATCTGGCCAAGTTAATGTTAGGTTGGTGCTATTAGGAACAAGTGACTACAAAGTTGCCATGACTTAACCCAACAAAGGTTTATTTCCCAATATACTACCTGCCCAACATAGCTCAGCAGGGATGCTCAGCTCATCACAGTGTTCAGGGACCCACTTTGGCAGAACAACCGCCATGGGTCAAATGCTAGGGGGGAGAGAAAGCCCTGGAGGGTCTCAGAATGGCCACGAAATGATCTGACCTGGAAGTAACACCATGTTATCTGCTCAAAATTCACTGGCCAGAACTAGTTACAAGGCCCCACCCAAACACAAGAAGGTCAAGACACATAATCCTACCTTCTAGCATTAATGACTACCACTGACACACTCCAGGTCACATCCCTAAGTAGCAAAGTTGGAACTCCCGACTCTAACTTGGCTTTAAAACAAAAGTACAGCTCACAGACTTATGGCCCAACCAGGTTACAGAGTTGATCAAGAGGGGCTCTTAAGGATGGGGGAAAGGTGAGACATCTGGATAACACTCTACAGCTGAAAACTCTAGCTGCGGTCAGATATTCCGTTCCAGAAGAGAGCAGAATCCCTGATTTGGTCCCAGAATAACTGTTCCCCTTGTTCAGCTTTTTGAAGTTTTCCAGATTGGAGAGAATTTGGAAACATACTGAGTCTTTTGGATGCTTCCTGGCCCAGATGCCCTCGCCTTCTGGGTAGGAGAAACACAGATCCTTAGAGCAGAGCAAAGGCCCTAGGTAACTGTTTTCTGACATCAGCTCCAATACAGAAATTCTGCAAGAGGTCTGCGATATAGGCAGTATCTGCAAACTGCGAAAGAATACTTCTTTCCCAGGTGTGTGGGGCTATTTTTAGAAATGTACGCAGATCTTGTGATGTGCAAGATATACATCCAATTAAAAAGGGGCACTGAATGTATTTTATCATTACCTATTTTCTCAATTGACAGCTCTTCAAAGCACTTTGAGCTTAATTTGGGGGAGGAGTGGGGAACAATGGTAGTCTGACAACTTTTTTTCTTTCCCTTGTGTAAGGCTATAAAGAAGTCCTCGTGGTGCTAGAAACCTCTCTTTACTGAATAGGGTGCTATTGTGATGGTCTTTTCTCTAGGCTTTCTTGGACCTTGTTGGTGAAATTTGTTGACAATGAAAAGCAATCGGTAAACATTTCAGTAGCTGTTTCTGAAGCTGGCATTTGTCTTCCAGGAGAATGATTCCGTTGAGGGAAGGGTGAGGTAAGGAGGGTAAGCAGCATTTTGAGAGTACCAGCCTCAAGCTACACAGAAACAAAACCCCTGCCTGCTGGCAGGTCGGTGCCTGTGACATTTGGTCAAGGGGCATCATGAAAAGCACTAAATCAACAATTATAGAGCTGAAATAGAGAGGATTGTATAACAAACCCTCCAGCATTCGTTGTGATGACTGAAAGTGTGCCATCACCTGTTTCGGGTGGGTCAGAATGATCCACCTAAAGTCATGGATGGTGTGGAGGGCAGGCAGAGGGCACAAGGATGCCAATATCTCAGCTTGTGATCTTCTATCATGTTAGCACAGACGATAATTCCAATGGTCTGGCCACTTCCATTTATGGGGTGGCTGGTAGTGGTGTGGGGTGAAGAATCAGAGAAGCTCCTTAAGTCCATCTCGTTCATATTCCTAGCCAGCGCTCTCCCTCTCCTTGGTGGGGTCTTCTGAAAGGGCAGAGAAGGAGTTCCTGAGGCTACATATCCCCCATCGCTGCCTACATAGCCCCCATCTGGGAAGACCTCTGTATCGGTCATTTTCACCGTGAGAGTGACCACAAGACATTGTATGAGCTTTGCAGATGAAACCAACCTGCTGCACCGGTCACCATTTACAGGGCCAAGAAAAGGTTTGTAAGCTGAAGGCAATCATTTATGACCTGAAGCCAAGGGAGCATCTCTGCTCTGAAGCTTGCTCTGAGCTCTGCCCCGTAGAGCCATGATATCCTGCTTAATCCACTCAAATACTCTCTTTAGGGAAACATCAATGGTAGGTGGACAACACGAGGGCCTGTCATTTCAGATGAGGTCACTGCCACTGCTCTTGAAAGCTCGGGCATAGGCTATTGTTGGAATTTCTGGGAACCAGAGTGACTACATAGCCAATAAGGCCAACGAAGTAACTTCCTGTGTCACTGTGAGTCCCCTAGTGTCTTTGTAATAAATTCAGATCAACTAATAAATGGCACTCTTCCTTTTGTTCCTCTCTTTAGAAATCTGTCAACATTATGCATTTGCACATAAGCATCCTTTCATCTTAATGGAACCATGAACAAAGGTTGAAATAAAAATTCCATCTTTGGATGATAGAGCCCTGTTTTTCCACATGGTTTTCCAGTCAAGGGTCTAAATTGGTTGCTGTGAATTCCCCTCGCCGGCCCAGGAGTCCGGGCTGGAAAGGGGAGAAAGGGAGACGGGGTCTGTGGCTGCTGGGTGTGAGAAAATCTATTGCACCATTTTGGGTAAACACAGACTCAGAGCAAAAAGTACAATCCAAAGCAGGCTGGCAAGCTCCAGATCCCAAGGAGAGCATCTGCAACCTGCCTGAGCAATGGGAGCAGGAAGGCCAAGAACAGATGGATACAGGGATACAGACACCGACTCACAGAGCTGGGCCCCCTGACAGCAGCTCCTTGGAAGCAGCTGTAGATGCAGGAGATGGAGAAGGAGAAAATGTTGGGACTTCACTATTCGGGGCTGTAAGCCCCAGGGCCCCTTGGAGTCAAAAAGTTACTGGAGAGTAAAAGACCGCTGGCAGCCGAGGGGATTACACCAGCCTTCACTCAGCAGGCTGTTTTCTGATAGGATTAGGATCACAGAGCTCATCAGCCAGAAGGCACCTCTGAATGTCCAGGGTGAGTGGTTTGCACACACAGAAATAATCCACTGCCGTGTCTCTCGAGGATAATCCTGGAGCCGGAACTGCAGTGAGGCAGGGCTTGCCGGCTGCCTGAAAGCGAACAGGACACCATGAGCTAATGGGGTGAACCCAGATGACAAGAAAGGACTTAGAGAGGGTAGAAGGACCTCAGACCATCTCCTGGCCAATGAAGGCGCTCCTTGAGGCATGCAGTGGGAGACAGCCTAGGGAGGGCCCAAGAATCTGCATTCTGAACTAAATCCCAAAGTGGAGCCACCAGCGACATTCTGGTGGCCAGTAGGTGTAAGAGAACCGGTGCGTGTGGCATCCTGTTGACATAAGAAGTACAGTTTGCACATTTCAGATGTTTTTGTAAGACCTCAGTAGTTTGTGGGGTTGGAGAATGAGTTTGGATAAACAACGGGCTGGCTTGCGTGGCCGGCGTGCCCTCATGTCAGGGGTCTCCCACACAGATTTGCCCTTGGTCTGGCTGAGTGTGACTCCGTGAAATGAAGGTCAGCGCTATGTTGGTAGGAAGTCCAGATGCCTGCTGTAGGGTCTCACTCTTATATTATCATGAAACCTGCCCTGTGAGTTATAACGTCCATTGTTTCTGAAACAGGTCTGAATAATGTTTAGGAATCTTAAGTTTTAAAACAGAAGTTTTACCAGTTATAAAGACAACACTTTAAAAAAAAAGATTATTTATTTATTTGTTCATGAGAAACACAAAGAGGCAGAAATGTAGGAAGAAGGAGAAGCAGGCTCCCTGCTGGGAGCCTGATGCAGGGCTCGATCCGAGGACCCCGGGATCATGACCTGAGCCAAAGGCAGACGCTCAACCACTGAGCCACCCAGGGGCCCCTAAACACAACACTTCTATTTTGGAGTAATAATTCCCATTTGAACGTTTTCTTCCATATAATAAAATTGATTTCTTTTTTAAGTCAATGTCTCTCCAGACATGGTCTTCAGAAATGGTGGTGGTGGTGGGGGGTGTTTTCAAATACATTCTTAGGGATCTATATGAATGGTCTTTTTTTTTCCCCTATGAAAAGTGAAAAGCTCTGTTTTAGTGCATTGCAATATAACAGTAGTTTTAAATATAGGACCCAGAAATGAAATCTTCCTTGGCTTTATAATGCCTTTAGGTGGAAAATCTCCAAGGATGAATATGTTGCGTGCCAATTCATTTGAATTCAATCCAATTCAACAAGTATTTATTGAGCTGTGGTCCTAATGCTATAGCGGGCACAAGGGAATAGAGAGTACTAAGTTTCTGGTACTTTGGGGAGAGAATTATCGTACAAGAAGCAATGGGAAAAAAAAAAAAAAAAAACAGAAGCAATGGGAACATTCTCCCTGGAGAAGCCAGGACAAGCTTCTTAAAGGATGAATTCACCAGGATGATTGGCAGAGAGAGAGAGAGAGAGAGAGAGAGAGGTAGATAGAACATTATAGACACAAGGAACAGCTTGGACAAAGACACGCATGGCTGATAGTTTGACATGACTGGAGCATAGAATTTCAGGGTAGACAACACTAGTAAAGTGACTAGGAAGATGAGGACGTTGTGAGCCTTGCTAAGGAGCTTGGGCTCATTAGTAGAAGAACATGGCAACTGTTCTGCGTTGTAATGCCTTTGTTGTTGTTGTTGTTGTAATGCCTTTTGGGGATCCTGCTCCCTATTTGCCTTTATATTAGTCTGTTTTCTCTGGAAAGCTTGAGCTGTCTCAAGAGCCACATGCATTGGTCTCACAATCCCGGGTGTAAAGAGGTAAAAAAAAAAAAAAAAAAAATGTTACCGGCTTAGCAATGGCACTGGAATTCCAATTGGAAAAAGAAATGTCTTTGTTGGAAAAGCTATGTTGATAAAGCCTTGTGGTAGATCCCACACACCTGAAAATTTGTCATTTCAAATATCAGAAAAATGAAAATGATTTTGCCCAGCTGGGGAGAAAGAATTTGTGGTTTTGGTGGGGGAATCAGTCCAAAAGAGAGGTGCTGACAAGGAAGGGGAGAAAAATATGGGAAACGTTGTAAGGATATCTCCCAAATCTACGATTTTTTTTTAAAGATTTTATTTATTTATTCATGAGAAACAGAAAGAGAGAGAGAGAGAGAGGCCGAGAAGTAGGGGGAGGGAGAAGCAGGCTCCTCACAGGGAGCCTGATGCAGGACTCAATCCCGAGCTAGAATCACACCCTGAGCCAAAGGCAGACGCTCAATCAATGAGTCCCCCAGGAGTCCCGCAATTCTACAAATCTTGAGGATAGTCTGTAAAATCCACAAATGCTATATGAAAGTGATGTTTTTATGGTGGGATACTGAGAGTAGGTTTGAATTTCAGGGCAAACTTGGACTGGGATGTAGGATGGAAGCTGCATAACAGCATGTGTTATGGTGCCTGAGGTGGTCCTAAAAACAAAAGCCTCAAGGAATGTGCAGCCATCTTGGAAAGGGCTTTGGATTCCTCAGGCTATGGTTCTGAACTAGGTCTTGAGGGGTATGTGGGTTAATTTTATGTGTCCACTTGGCTAGGCTGTGGTTATTTGGTCAAAAACCAGTTTTGTTGTCATTGTAAAGATATTTTAGATGTAATTAACATTTATAATAAGTAGACTTTGAGTAAAGTAGCTTACTGTCCCTCATGTGGGTGGGCATCATCAAATCAGTTGAAGGCTTTAGGAGCAAAAACTGACGTTTCCAAAGAAGAACAATTCCGCCTACAGACTTCAACATTGAAACCCTGGCTGAGTTTCTCATCTGATGGCCTGCCCTGCAGATTTTGGACTCCAGACTGCAACATCAGCTCTTAATTTAATTTCTAGGCTGCCAACTTGCCTTATGGATTTCAGACTTCCCAGCCCCCACAATCACATGAGGCAATTCCTTTAAATCTCTCTTCAGATAAGAGAAATAGAAATATAGCTCTCTAGATGTAGACTTATAAATAAGATATGAATCTACCTCTGTCTATCATCTATCTATCTACTATTGCTTTTGTTTCTCTGGAGAACTCTGACTAATACAAACACAAGATGACCCCAAATGATTGTTCTGTGAAGGGCAACAATACATTATTTCCAAGTCCTCGGCAGGCACAAGACTTTCCTCACAAGTTGAGAAAATGCCAAAAGGAAAGGGACTCAAACATGGTAGCTCCTTGGTTCATTAGGATGCTCAGTAAGTGCTCTGTGAGATATATTGCTAGATCTTGCTCCAATAACATCTCTTACTCCTTCTCTACTGAAAGGATCCTAATTTTATCTTGATCAACAATGCTTAAACAAATATTTAATTTCCCAGCCTCCCTTGTAGCTATGGGTGGTCATGTGACACAGTTAACAGCCAATGACACTTAGGCCATCATGTTTGGCTCTTGAGAAAGCTTGTGACAGGATCAATCTGGCTGGCATGTTTCTTTGCTGATTTGTCCTTCCCTCTTTTGCATTCGGCCTGGCTGGAATAAAGATGCAAAGCCTTATGGTGCAGCAGCTATTTTGTAATCATGAGGATGAAAGACACTACGAATGGCAGAGCCCAGAGTTACAAGGACTCTGGGCAATTGAAGACATCCCTGACCAGCTGTATCTGACTTGGACTACCTACCTCCAGGCTTCTTTTTTCTTTTTTTTTAAGATTTTATTTATTGATTCATGAGAGACACACAGAGAGAGAGGCAGAGACACAGGCAGAGGGAGAAGCAGGCTCCAGTAGGGAGCTGGATGTGGGACTCAATCCCGGAACTCTAGGATCACGACCTGAGCCAAAGGCAGATGCCCAACCACTGAGTCACCCATGCGTTTCTACCTCTAGGCTTCTTAATAGAAGAGGGCAATAGACCTCTTCCTTGTTTATGCCAACCTGATCAAGTTTCCTGCTACTTGTAGCTGAACGTGCTCCTGACGGATACTGCCACAATCTCAGTCACTATTGGATTAAGCGATGGGATTGTTTCTAGAAGGCCACCAGGAAAAAGAAGAGCGAGGGGCCTGATGACCTGATTATTTTTATACTCCCCCCCTTTTTTTTAAGATTTTGTTTATTTATTCATGAGAGACACAGAGAGAGAGAGAGAGGGGGAGAGAGAGAGAGAGAGAACGAGAGAGAGGCAGAGACACAGGCAGAGGGAGAAGCAGGCTCATGCAGGGAACCTGAGGTGGGACTCAATCTGGGTCTCTAGGATCACGCCCTGTGCTAAAGGCAGCGCTAAACCACTGAGCCACCCGGGCTGCCCTACAGCCCTTTTAATTAGCAAATTAACTGAGCTTAAATGATCATATCAACTCATCATCACCTTGAATGGAAGAGGTAAATTTCTATGGGTTAGAATTGAGATTTGGATGAAGAAGAACTAAGGGTGTGTCATCACCAGGTGGGAGTGGGAGGGAGCAAGAGGGAATTTTAAATTATAAATGATGGTTCTAAAAAAATAGAAGCATAGTTAAAGAAAATAAGAAGTCTACTACAAATGGTATACCTTGATCTGTAGTCCAGAGGTGTCTGGTTTAAACAAAATAAATGAATGCCCAAGAATATGACCATCGCTATGTTCATAAATAGACTATGTGTTTTGTCTATACTTTCTATCATTTTTTCACTTTATTTACTCAATCATTCATTCATTCATTCAACAAATGTTTGTTAATGGGTAGGAACCAGGAACACAAGGATAAGTAAGACAAAGTTCTCATCCCTCCAGAGCCAAATATTGAGGGAACAGACAGGATTGTGAGCAGATAAATAACCAAACAAATCTCTAAGGAATATAGAAGAGATAAAAATAAGTCATAAACCACAAAGACTGACCAGAGGAATTATGAGTGACTGATCCCATAGCATAGGAGACATTTGAGCTGGGGTTTGAAGTTTAAATAAGAGTTTCCCAACTGGTGAAGGAGGAAGACCATTTTCATTTCCTAGATCTTCATCTTTGGAAATAGATATTAAAGGAGATTTGACCCATTCAAATATCAAGGGAGGCTTCTCTGAGGGAGCTTCCCTTCAGTTGTGATGCGGGTGGTAGGAGTTAATTAGAAAAAAGAGAACTCTGGATCAAGGGAGCCCCAGAGGCAGAGCATTTGACAGGCAGAGATGTTGAAATGGAAATCATATCATAAGGTAGAGAGAGGTATGAGATGAGGCTAGAGAAATATTTAGGAAATATTCCAAATGATATAGGTGCAGACCAGGTTAAGGAGGGTTTTTGGTTTGGGTGGGTTTTTTGTTTTTGTTTTTGTTTTTGTTTTTTTTGTCCTTAAAAACAATGAGAAGTCATTGATATGTTTTATGCAAGGGAACCACCTGACCATCTTAATTCCTAGCAATCTAAAGTGCTTAGACAAAGGAGCCCTGGGATTCTGAATTCCCACTGCAACCTCTCTAAAGCCAAGCTGCAGACTCATTGGTGGAACTCACCATAGGTATCAGAATATCTGGCCTTCTCTAGTAGTCCCATAATTCTTCTTCTCCATAAAGGCAAGCATACTGGCAAACTTTAATAAGTGTCAGGTCTAATTATGAATAGCCATTGCCCTTTAGATTTGTATGGGAAGCCCTTTCCACTCCAGAAGCCATCCTGTCAGTCTCTGAATGGCATCCTACAAAATCGAGTGTTAGACAAAGCACTGGGAAAATACGCAAACAGTCGTAGGAGGTGATGATATCCACACATAATACAATCTCCAAAGAGCAGGAGCTGGAGCCCAGCAGATACCACTGCATTGACAGCTTCATTTTATTCATACCCTACTGCATATGTCACTTCCCACAGTTCGGATGTCAGGCCGTGACCTGAATTTCCAAGCTTGTTGCTCATACCATCAACCATTAGCTTGGAACAAGGCAAGAATTTAAACATGCAAAACTGGATTTGCATATTCGGTGTTTTAGGTAAGAAAGATGCCTTGGATTTTGGCCCAGTTGAGAAGGAATTGCCGTTCTTTTCTCATTAATGTCATCCTACTTATAAGAACATGTTGACACAAACACACACATACACACACAGGACACACAAAGAAATTCTCGAAGGCTTTCCAGTGACAACCTCTTAAGAAGCAAAGCTCTCAGAAGCACATTTTATTTGAAAAGGTAAGGAGCTAAGCTGGTGGGTTAAAGGAAAGAAAGCCAAGGCTGAGGAATATTGTAGCAGACACGCCATGATTCCTCGGGAACCTCAGAGTTTTCTCTAGGGAAGGAAGGCCCAAGGTCAAATAGAAAAGCATGGGAAAAAATGAAGTATGGAAGCAAAAAAGCTGGAACAAAATTCAAGGCAGCCCACAGTCTAACCACTATACATGACCCATACAATTACCTTTTTTTTAAAAAAATGCTTTTTATTAAGACTATATTTTTTAGGGCAGTTTAAATTTCACAAGGGAAGGTACAGAGATTTCCCATATACTCCTTGCCCCCTCCCCACCACATGTACAGCTTCCCATAATATCAACATTCCCCACCAGAGTGGTGCATGTGTTACAACTAACAAACCTGCATTGATACAACATAATTATCTAAAGTCCGTATTTTACATCATGGTTCACTCTGGGCATTATACATTCTTTGGGTTTGGACAAAAGTCCAATGACGTGCATCCATCATTACGGTATCACACAGAGTGTTTTCACCGTCTTAAAAATTCTCTGTTCTCCTCCTCCTCACTCCTCTCCCTCTCCCCAATCCCTGATAACCACTGATTTTTCACTGTCTCACTGGTTTTGCCTTTTCCCGAATTTCCTATCTTGGAATCATATGGTATGCAGACATTTCGATTGTCTCCCTTCACCTGGTAATATGTATTTAAAGTTCCTTCATGCCTTTTCATGGCTTGATAGCACTGAATAATATTCCATTGTCTGGATAAACCATAGTTCGTCATTAAGTATGATGTTAACTATAGAGTTTTTGTAGATATTCTTTTAAAAATATATTTATTTACTTTAGAGAGAAAGAGAGAGAGCACAAGTGAGGGAAGAGGCAGAGGGAGAGAATCTCAAGCAGTCTTCTCACTGAGCCAGAACCTAAAGCAGGGCTCAATTTCACAACCCTGAGATCATGACCCAAACTGAAATCAAAAGTTGGTCACCTAACCGACTGAGCCACCCTGACACCCCTGTATATATTCTCTATCACGCTGAAGATGTTCTCTTCTATTCCCAGGTTACTGAGAGTTTTTATCATAAATGGGTGTTGGATTTTTTTGTCAAATTCTTTTTCTGTATCTATGATACGATCGTGTGATTTTTTCTCAGCCTATTAATGTGATATTACATAAATTGAATATTGAATATTGCAGCCTTGCATACCTGGTATATATCCCACTCGGTTGAGGCATATAATTTTTTTTAAGTGTTACTGGATTCAATTTGCTAATATTTTCTTGAGATTTTTTTTCTTTGCATCTATGTTTATGAGAGATATTGGCCTGCAGTTTTCTTTTCCTGTAATGTCTTTGTCTGGTTTTGTATCAGTGTGGTGCTGGCCTCATAGAATGAGCTAGGAAGTATTCCTTCTGGTTCTATCCTCTAAAAGAGATTATAGAGAATTGATACCATTTTTTTTTTAATGTTTTGTAGAATTAGCCAGCAAACCCATCTGGGCCTGGTGCTTTCTATTTTGGAAAGTTATTAATTATTATTGATTGAACTTCTTTTATAAATATAAGCCTATTTGTATTATCTATTTTTATCTTCCAGGAAGCTTAATTACTGACCATTCACCATGAACATGTGGAGGCTTGATTTTAAGCTTTGTTAGAGTGATCTTATTCAATTATTTCCTAAGTTTTAAGGCTTTTATTTAGTCTTAGGACATAGGTTTTACTACTAAAGCCTGGCTATCATGGTATTTCAAAAGGAAAACCATACCCATTAATTGCACTCCTGGACATTTATTCCAGAGAAATAAAAATCTCTGTGTACACAAAAGACCATAGCAACTTTACATGTAATAAAACTTAATATTTGAATACTTGTAATAAAACCAAAAACTTGAAATAACCAAAATGTCCTTCATTAGGTGAATGGCTAAACAAGCTCTTACATCCATGCCATGGAACACTATTCAGCAGTAAAACGGAACTATTAGATTTATCGAGACAAATGACAACTTAGGTAGATCTCAAGAGCATTATGCTGAGTGGAAAAAAAAGCCAATTTCAAAAGGTTATATACTATCTGATCCCATATATATGATATTCTCAAAATAGCAAGATTACAGAGATTGAGAGCATGTTAGTTACTGTCAGGATTAGAGATTGTGAGATCGTGTCAGGGGTCATAACTATAAAAGGGTACACGAGGGAGCTCTTTGTGGTTATGGAAGAGTTTTGTGTCTTGATTGAAGTGGTGGTTACATAAATCTACACCTGTGATAAAATGGCAGCAAAACTATGCCCACCCTGTAATGTTGATTTTCTGGTTTTGACATAATAACATAGTTACATAAGGATAACCATGGGAGAAACTGAGTGAAGCATGCATGGGACCTACCTTTGCAACTTCCTGTGATCTATTATTATTTCAAAATAAAAGATTTATTTTATTAAGGTTTTATTTATTTCTTTGTTTATTTATTTATTTGACAGAGCGAGAAAGAGCACACAAGCAGGGGAAGCTCAGAGGGAGAGAGGGAGAAGCAGACTCCCCACTGAGCAAGGAGCCTGACATGGGGCTCCATCTAAGGACCCTGAGATGTTGACCTGAGCTGGAGGCAAACACTTAACTGACTGAGCCACCCAGGCACTCCCCTCTATATGAATATTGAACAAGTATTTGAAGAATATTGGCTTTGAAGTGGCATCAAGTTATTCAGCTTTCGCAGAATTTTAACTACCTCCTCTGAACTACAAATCCCAAATTTGTACTTAATTCATGACCTCTCACCAGATTCTGACTCATGTATCTCATTGGAATCTCCCTTAGGACACCCACAGATACCTCAAAGAACCTAATCAAAATTCAACATTGTATCCTCCTCTAAGACCTAATTTTTTTTCTATATTTTCTGTTTCTTGCAATGGTACCACCGTTGTCAATACTCAAACTACCAAACATGAAATTTGTCTCTCACCCTTTGGGTCCTACTACCCACCAAATCCTGCCAACTCTATATTTATTTCTTGGGCCCACCTCCCTTCTCCATCTGACCTCTGCCTCAGTTCAGTACCTCAGGATTTCTCATCCAGACTATTGCAATAGAACCCTAATTGGTGTCCTCATTTCTGATTTTGCCTTGGACTGGGACAGGGGTTACAGTCTCAAGAGGGCAGACAGCAAGTTTGGACTGTGGTCTAAGTTAAAGAGGAACCATGGGGTTGGTTAGTCAGTAATTCTCTGGTGATACAGCAATCCCCTAAATTAGAGTGTTAGCACCAACAAAAATCAATATGCTCTTTTTCTATCTTTACTATGTATGATAGCAGACAGGTTTGGTGATAAGAGTTTGAGTAGATGGTGGGCAGACACCACAGCTTCTGATGGCCCCTGTCTTTTTTCAGGGGCAGAGAGAGTAGAAGGAGCAGAGGGCAGAGAATGAAAGCCTGTACAGACAGAGGTAGACAAAGAGGTTCAACCGAGAGACCCTATGATGGGCTCCCGATGAACTCCAAGACTCAGCTCTGTGAATAGTAGGAAGCTAGTCCATAAAAGGCATAAAGTGTGAGAAGAACAGTTTGGGCTCAGATTATTGACCTAAGAATTTTCAGTATCTATATGTGTTGTGAACACTTTTGTTTCATATGAATAATATCTAGTCATTCATGTTAAATTTCTTAATGTAATCCCAGTGTTTCCTATATTTCAAATATCCCCAAGACCATGGTGTGTGTGTGTGTTGTGTTGGGGCCGGGGGGGGGGGGGGGCATGCCAAATAACAATGTCCCACACAACCGTTATCTAAATCAAACTCACATAACAAAAGGAAACAATTGCCTCAAACTACTGCCAACCTTCACCTATCCAAAGGTAAATCTGACAAATCTGCTGAAAATACTTCAGTGGCTCCTCCATACTTGATGGTCTGTAAAGGTCCCCCACCCCTGATGACCCTGCTCCTCTGATCTCTCAAGCATCACCTAACTTTTTCATAGGACAAAGAATCCATTTCCATGGTTAACCTCAGATGTTGCACTTGACTGTGAGCTTCATAGGCAAGAAGTCTCTCTGACTCATCTCTCTGTCATCATTATCTAGCACTATGTGTGGCTCATCAAGGTAAGCACTCAAAACAGATCTGTTGAACAATTAATTTACTCAGGGATTAGCAAACTTTCTCTGTAAAGAGACAGAAAGTAAGTATTTTTGCCTTTGCAGAGCGTTAAGTCTCTGTTACAATGACTCAGCTCTGCCACTGTAACATAAAAGCAGCCTTGGACAATACAAAAATGGGGCACAGCTGAGTTCCAATAAAATTTTATTTACAAAAACAGGTACATGGATGAATTTAGCCCAAGGGTCATCGTTTGCCAACTTTGGAATTAAATGAATTAATGAATATGCAGATTGCCTTGGAACCACTTGGTTTTGACTCAAACTCTCTTTTCTGGGAAAGCAGACTTTCTCTGCACACAAATTCTTCATAATTTCCTGAAGCAAAGCCCAGACCAAAAGATGCTCCAAGTGGAGATAGGACAAGATCTGTTTCTTTTCTCATTGAACATAATATGAATGTTATTGTTTGCATGCGGTGTCACTTGATAATACCGGCAGCTCTCATAGGTTATTAAGGATGGAATTTACTATCATGTATATTGAAAATAAGAAAAACTTCCTGATGTTCTAGATCATGATACATTGAAGCAAATACCCCATGATTTCTCAATGTTCCCATGAAAACTGAAAGCAAAGATAATAGAATAAATGGGGTGAGTTCAAGCCTGGTTCAACTATGTGTACCACAGTCATGATTAAGGCTTCTCTGAGGTCCACTGGGGGTGGAAGTGACTGCGAATAACTGGATATTTGGAGAAGTTGGGCATCCTACAGAAGGTTCAAGTACTGGTTCAAATACTAACTTTGACCCTTGTTAGCAGCGAGACTCTACAAATTACTTAACTCCTTAGGCCCTCAATTTCAATATCTATAAAATTAGCATAATAATACCCATATTCCCAGATATTCTTAGGGATCACAGGAGACAACGCCTTGAGGACAGTTTAGGAAACATTACTGAGCATCTGTGTGAGCTAGGGATGGTGCTGGGTAAGTCCCATGTCTTGTCTCTTGTGCTCCTTCATGGCGCTTACCACTGTTCCATACTGTCTTGTACATTTATGTTTGTTTCTTATTGCCTACCCCTGTTCCCCTCTAAAATGTAAAATCTATGAGGGCAGGGACCACCCCACTTTCTTTTTTTTTTTTTTTAAAGATTTTATTTATTTATTTATGAGAGAGACAGAGAGAGAGAGAGAGGCAGAGACATAGGCAGAGGGAGAAGCAGGCTCCATGCAGGGAGCCCGACGTGGGACTCGATCCCTGGTCTCCAGGATCACACCCCGGGCTGCAGGCGGCGCTAAACCGCTGCGCCACCGGGGCTGCCCACCACCCCACTTTCTGAACAAAGATGGAGCAGACTTCAGGCTCCGGGTCTTTGTCAGGCAGCACCATCCAGCTAGAATTTAATGATGTTTGGTTGCATTTACATTTCTTTTTCCCACTTAGAAGAAATGATACTGAATTTCTATTTATGGGTCTAATAAAGGTGCCCTTTTAAATTATTTTTTTGATAAGTAATTCCAAATATGTGCATGAATTCATTTAGGCTTATTTTTTTAAGTTAGTTATTTTAAAGAAAAGTATTGGGTAAATGATAGTAAAGATGTAATGCTGATATGACCAAAAAGATATATATCTATTTCTCAAATAGCTTAAGTTGAGGGTTTGCTGGAGCATAGGATCCTCAGGTTTTTTCCTAGGATCTTCATGCTATGATCTGGTGCTTTTGTAAGGATTGACCTTATCATGACAAAATGAGTTATAGATACACTTCTGCCTTGGGAGACCAAGTTTTGGGCAGAAGGAAAAGCAGCCTGTGAGTAGCTCCATGGGCATATCCTCCCTACCCCAGAGGGAAAGCCTCCAAGCTCTTGTTTTCTTACTTTCCCATTGTCTAATTTTGTTCAGCAAGTTTCTGGTTAGACACCAAACATCTTGGAGCCAGACACTATGCAAATCAAAACAAAACAATAAAAGTGAGTCTTGAGGAAGAATGCAAGTGGAAACGAGAAGCAAGTCTGTCAAGATTTCTTCATTTTACAAGTATCAGATCCCAGGCATGGGGACATCGTAGGGCAGGATTGCATCCTAACTCGAGGCGACCCAAGGTTTCTTCATGTCTCCTCCTTCTCCTGCTTCCCTTTCCCAAGCCATTTTCCCTTTCTTTTTTGCTTAAAGGAAGAAATTCAATGCATACACTGATGAAATCCTTGGGTCTTATTCAGTTCATTTTCAATTACACCAGAGTGGGGTGGCTGGGGTAAGAAGACATGTTAGCTTCCTCAGCACTTTCTTGTTTTCAAGGAATCTCCTGAGTCATGGTGGAAGCCGTCCTGCCAGCCATGAGAGGATCCTCATGAGAGGATGGTCTCCTATATCAGTACTTCTCGAACTTTAATGAGAATATAAATCACTTAAGGATCTTTTGATTCAGGGGACTAGGGGCACATTGGAGGGCTGGTGTTGCTAACAAGCTCCAGCAAGGCTGACCCGTGGACTGCATGAGAAGGTTATATCATTCCTGGTGGCATGTCACAGCACTTGCTAAGCATCTACCTACACCATGCTCTGGCCTACTGCTGGACTGACATTCATTTTCAGATGAGAACCACTCTCCTAGGTCCTGGGAAAAACATGAAGGTGAATAAGATTTTATTTTTGCCCTCAATAAGCTTACCAAAACATGTCTAAGATCAAAGCCAAAGACACAAAATAGCACTATAATTATTGTGCGAAAAAGCCCTCATAATGAGGGCATGGGACATATACCAAATCCATGATAATCAACAACAACAACAACAACAACAAAAATATATATATATAAATATATATATTAAATTCTTTCTTTCTTTCTTCTTCTTTCTTTCTTCTTTCTTTCCTTCTTTCTTTCTCTTTCTCTTGCTCTCTCTCTCTCTCTCTCTCACACACACTCTCTCTCATGTTCTCATTCTTAGAAATCAAAGTTGAAATTTGCATTTATAACACTTACCTGGACCATTTAGATGGAGGGTGGAGGAGAGGTAGCAAACCATTCAGATAGATCTTGAAGGGCAGGAATGTAAAGCATTGAAAGTTTTTAAAATTTTAAATTACTCTTGAAAACCTCCTTTCTAGGCTCCCCAGAGGAGGACTCTCCTACTGTGCTTTGCTACTGAATTTGATCACATCTTGCATCCTGTCCTCAATATTCTTCTTGCATATATGTGTGTAAGGCCTAATGTTAAGGCCCACTATTACGTTCTGCATTGACATCTAGAGCAAAAAGGAGGGCTTTGAGTGCTTAAGTGCAAGGTCCCTCCTGTCTTTGCTCCTGTGAATAAGGTTCCCTGCCAAAGGTTCCCTCCTTATCCAAGGACCAGTTACAGTTCCCTCTTTGAGTAGTGGGTTCTGTTTCCTCTGAGCTCACAGAATTATTGAAACAAGCCAATTACATCCTCCCATGGGAAATAGGGGTCACCTCACCCTCTTGATACTATAAAGCCTACCTCACAGCCTCTGATGGTTTACACTGTTCCCAAGTGCAACCCCTGTGTGGTTTTACAAGGTTATGGGTGTCCTCCTACTCCAGGCTGTGAGTGTATATGCTTAATTAAACTCCTATCAGTCTCATCTGTCCAGTTTTAGGTGCTTTGTGTTCAACCATTCCCACAACCCTAGGACAGGAATCCTTCTCTCACTAATGAGGTGATTAAGACACAATTAAAACGATATGTGATTTGTCTTTGAGTGGAATTTTAGTTTGATGTGTGTGCTGAATGACATGCAGGTGTAGTTTGCTGCACAGAACATGGATTTCAGACAGCTCTGAGGTTCTCTTTATTACCATCATTACCTTGCAGGCATTCATGCATGGGCTTATGCTAACTCCCAGATGCCTTGGTATTTAAAACCGTTTTGATTGGGTGTTGAATTTCTATTTCAGTAATCCTTTCGCTTATACTAATACCATTCATTTTCTAACACAACATTGGAAACATTTTAACTACTCATATATATTACAATTTATTCTGAAATCAATTTGGATTGTGTTAAACTCAATACCATAATCATTACTAAAATGCAAACACTAGAAGAATGTTCGCAGCAGCATTATTTGTAATAGTCCCAAACTGGAATATCCATCAAGACACAATGTCTCAATTCACATGCCCATCAAGAATAGAATGAATAGTGACATCTGGGTGGCTCAGTGGTTGAGCATCTGCCTTCAGCTCAGGGTGTGGTCCCGGAGTCCCGGGATCGAGTCCCACATTGGGCTCCCCAAGAGGAGCCTGCTTCTCCCTCTGCCTGTATCTCTACCTTTCTCTCTGTGTCTCTTATGAATAAATAAATAAGTTTTTTTAAAAAATAGAATGAATAAATAAATCTAAGTATATTTATACAGTAGAATACTATTCAGAAATGAATATAAACAAACAAAATAGAGCCAAATGCAACCACTTGGATAAATCTCTCAAAACATAGTATGGAGCTAAAGAAGCCAGACACCAGAGAACACATATGTGTAATTACATTATATAAAACTTAAAAATAGCCAAACTAATCCACGGTATTAGAAGTTATAAAAGTGGCTAACTTTGGGGAAAAGGAGGTAATAATTAGGAGGAGAAAGGAGAGCTTATGAGGATGTATTTAATGTTCAATTTCTTGGGGCACCTGGGTAGCTCAGTTAAGTGTCCAACTCTTGATTTTGACTCAGGTCATCATTTCAAGGTTGTGAGATGAAGCCCATCAACGGGCTCTGTGCTGAGTGTGGAATCTACTTAAGTTTCTCTCTCTCTCCCCCTCCCACTGTCTCTTCCCCCCACTCATGCTTACTGTCTCTCTCTCTCTAAAAAATAAAAAAATAAATAATGTTAAATTTCTTGACCTGGGTCATAATTTAGTGGATATGTGTACTTTGTAATAATTAATTGTTCTGCACATCACTTTCTCTTTTTTCCATATATATGTATATTTACTGTTTGCAGTAAAAAATTTTTTTTTCATCCATTTAACACTTATTAGGTGCTTAGTATATGCTTAATATGAAGATGAGGTTTCTGTGCTGAGACAGGCAAAGTCTCCTGTAATATATCAAGATGAGAACTGGCCACTTAAAATTAATGCTCTGGGTAGTAAGTGATAAAGCCCAGGAGAGATGCATATGCAAACTGTCCTAGGAGTTCAGAGGAGGGAAGGATCTTTCCCATCTGAGGGATCAGGGGAGGTTTCATGCACTGCCACTGGGCCATGAAAATTTAGATATGTAGACAATGGCAGAAGACATTGTAGGGGGAGAAAATAATACCAATAGGATGAGTCTAAGGTGAGCAAGGAAGTCAAATGCTTTAAGTTGGCTGGAGTACAGGAATGTGGTAAGAAAAGATGGGAAATGAAAACAGAAAAGTGGTTGGAGTCGAGTGCTGAAAGTCTCTAAGCGGCAGGTTACAGAGATCAGCCTCCATCTGCAGAGGGTGGGGTTTCCCTGAAGGAGAATTGAACTTTAGGGAGGTAAGAGAGCCACAATGTGGCTATCATACCATAGGTGGGGAGGCCAGCATCAAGGAAGCCAGGTGGGGGACCATGGCAATAGTCCAGATCTGAGGTATTAAATGCTTGAACCCATGTGCCTACAATGTGACAGACAGGAGGGGCTCATTATGCAAAGGAGAAAATGAGTCCAATGGACTTAAGGTTTTAATCCCACCTCCGCCACTTCACTGATGTGTAAGCTTGCTTCACTTGTCTAATTGTTAGTTTATCTGTAAAATGGGGTGAATACAGGATATTGCTGAGATTTATGAATATAAATGAATATAAAATACCTAGTACAGGTGATCCCTGGGTGGCTCAGTGGTTTGGTGCCTGCCTTTGGCCCAGGGTGTGATCCTGGAGACCCGGGATCGAGTCCCACATCGGGCTCCCTGCATGGAGCCTGCTTCTCCCTCTGTCTATGTCTCTGCCTCTCTCTGTGTCTCTCATGAATAAATAAATAAAATCTTTAAAAAAATAAATAAAATAAAATACCTAGTGCACTGCTCATAATAGAAACTTGATAAATAGTAGTTATTATTATTATTATTATTATTATTATTATTACCATCCTAGCCAGATTTCACTCAGTTTTCTTTGGGTTTAGTCTAAATTAGATTCTATTCATGGAGAGGGTGAATATCAACTTCTAAGAAAGTAATCTCCTTCAACCAACTGAAGCCCTTTCAAAATTGTTCCCAAACATAGTTTATAAAAATAAAACAAAATAAACATTTCTCTGTGTGTGTGGTTGTGTGGGTGTGCATTTATGCCTCAGTGCACATTCCTAGCATTAACCAAAAAATGACACCTTTCTAGAAATCAATGAGCATGATCAGCTCTTGAGCTGGACTGATGACTACCCTTCAAGTCCAAATACAGCTTCAAGGTCATGAGTCACACCAACCACTGCTCCTGACGGGTAAAGATGTTTTTTCATGAAGACATTTTTATTTATTTATTTAACATCAGACACCACTCTGTCTGACTCAAAATGTGGTTAGCTTCTGTAACAAAATCCATGTAAATAGGTCTCCCATGAGCCATTGCAAAAATCCTCAGTAACTTCATGCATAATGGAAGCTTATGTAAGTGTGTGTTGCCTTAGGCGGGTGCCTTTGCAGAGCTCCTGGGGGTTTCTGCTGTGATTTTTGTGTTCTCTCTCCTTCAGATGTTTGGGTTCTCTGAGCTGTCATCCCACAGAGATGATTTCAATCCTGGATTGAAAAGCCAATCCAAAAAAAAAAAAAAAGGCAGAAAGTGAACATTTATTTTTCCCTTCAGAATTAATTTGTCTGACATGAAATTGACAAAACTGTTGTCAAGAAAATAGACTTAGTTTCACCAGAAAATGAAGAGTTGTCTGTGCTTTAAAAGGTATCTTACGAAAATAGAAACTTTGGTCTAAAGGGTTAATTTCCACGACTTATCTCCCGGTTACTGGATTTTATCTTTTTACATTTAAAATTTGCTATCCATATTTATGATAATTGAACAGACTCAGCTGAGTTCTGATTTAGCTTCAATTTGGGCTAGTTTGGTCTATTATGTCTCCTCTGCAGAAGCCATTTATCTGATAACCTTATCAAACCAGAGTACAGAGAATAAGTGTCCCCCATCACTATAAACACAATTCTAACCAGCTTGGATATCTGCATTCCCACATTAGAGAAGATTAGAAGTGAGAGGGAAGCTAGAATTAGACACATTGACAATTATCAGCAATGATGGTTGACAACCTGCCAGAGAGGGAAATAATAAGAAATATCTAAAGCACACACATAAAAACACAAAACCAGCAGTTTGGAGTCATTAAATGTAGGGTCATATCAACAGCCACTGACCCCCAAATTGTGTTGACAAATGTTTCAAGTAGTTATCATACATACATCACGAAGTCGTTGTACATTTAAAATTGCTTTCCTCTCAACATCATTTAAATTGATTCCCATTGCTTACAGGGATAATCTTTAGACATTTAAATTTTGTACTGAGGTGTACAGAATTTATTCTACAGTGAAAGAGCTAAAAGAAATGTTACCTTATATTTATAAAAATGGCAGCGTCAGCTCAATTAGTTTAAAAAATAAAAACTTACTGTAAGGACTGTTAAAGAATCTTCCCTTCTAGGTCAATTCCCAAAGTACATCCAAACACTTCATTTCTACAATGGCTCAATGGGAGTGTTTATTGGAACATTGCTTCAAAAGATATATTTCAGGGAAAAACGTGGCCATGAAGGTTTAAGTCTTATTCACAATGTATATTAGCTATACTAAAGTTTCTGAGTACAGAAACATTCTAATTTTGTCAAACCCTTTCTTTCCTGGACTTACTTGACCAATGAATCTTTTTCAATGTAAAAAGTGTTTCTACTTCACAGTATTCATCTTCTATCCATCTTCTATCAACGGCACTTGTGGAAATATCAGTCTCTAGCAATGGTTCCCACATCAGTTGAGGCATCCAGTGGAAAAGAGATGATACATTCAAAAGAATTTAACTAAAGTGAGTTTAATGAAGGGACTATTCTGAAAGGAGTGGTCAGAAGTAGGAGAGCCAGGCAGCCTGGGTGGCTCAGTGGTTTAGCGTCGCCTTCGGCCCAGGGCCTGATTCTGGAGACCCGGGATTGAGTCCCATGTCCGGCTCCCTGCATGGAAACTGCTTCTCCCTCTGCCTGTGTCTCTGCCTCTCTCTCTGTCTCTGTGTCTCTCATAAATAAATATAACCTAAAAAAAAAAAAAGAAGTAGGACAGCCAACAAGATTGCAGGTGTTAGCGGGGAGAAGCTGTCATCATCCCTTGGCCTGAAGACCCAAGAGGAGGACACAGTCTACCAAAGCATGGCGATGATTGGAGTGGTGGAAGAAGAGCCACCCTGAATGGTTGTGCTCAGTGGTTGCTTCCTGGTGAGTGTTGAACAATCTGTTCTTCCGGGAGAAAAAAAAAAAAAAAAGCCTAAATATGTAATATTTGCTGATTTTCAAGGAGTAAATCTTCCCATATGGCTGATTTCATGCCACCACTGTGAAGTTGTGCACATGGAGTTGGGAAGAGATGAAGAGTGGCCTACCTTTCTCTAGGACTGGCATCATACATGATAGCAAAATTAAATACAGAAAACTATTTAGGGAGTGATTGGTTTGTGCATTTATTTTATTCAATATATTTACTTGTAATTTTATATACTTTATTTTTAAACACTGGCTATGTTTTGCAACTACCTTCATAAAATTACTGAAAACTTAACAAGCCACCACCAGCGAACTATTGGTTGTAATACAATACAGGAGGGATCCTGGGGAAAAAAGATACCATACCCTCCAATCCCTAATCAGGAAGCCAAGAAAACTCTACACCCATGACAGATGCAGTCTTTGTGAGTCAGTCTCCCAAGTTGAAGATCAAGCAGTAAAAGGCAGAAAATGGATCTGAAGGATGGTGGCAGGTGGAGAATAACCCAGAGAAGTTCCTAAATGCATATGTTTGGGACTAGCGGTTAGGCTGGTTGTGTGAGGAGCCCCCTCAAAGTACCTTTAAATGTACATGCCAGAGCAAAAGTCAGTGGAAATCTATATATTTTTTCTTTCTTTTTTTTTTTAATTTAAATTCAATTTGCCAACATATAGTATAACACCCAGTGGCCATCCTATCAAGTGCCCTCCTCAGTGTCCTTCACCCAGTTACCCTATCCCCCCACCCACCTCCTTTCCCGCAACCCTTTGTTTGAAATCTATATATATTTTTGATGCTCCTTAGGTGATTCTAATATACACCTGGATTTGGAGTAAGGTATTACATGAATGTGACTCTCAGGTATTAATGATGCCACAATGCACTGTTTTTCTCTTTATTTGAGCTCAACTGTTCTTACTATCTGATTTGTTCCCTTGAGAAAACATCTTCCTAGATTATCTCACCACATCAGGGATAGTTTAGGATTCTGGGTGATTCAAGTGGGAGCAATACTACGGCCAGAGACTCAAAGACTGGAGTAAGGACTAAGAAGAGCCACATAGGGGATCAGAGGCCCACCTAAAGAGTGAGAGTAGAGTACGGTGTTTCCCCTGAGTTGAAGAGGCAGAAAGATCAGAATTTGGGGTGAATGAAGATGCTGGAATTTGCAGGACAGTTATCTTCAGCCGCTCAGGTTGTCATAACAAATTGCCATAGCCAGAGTGGTTTAAACAACAGGAATTTATTTCTCATAGTTCTCAGAGCTGAGAAGCACAAGATCTAGGAGCCAGTCAATTCACTTCCCCCTCCTCTTTCTTCCTTCCTGGTTTGTAGACAGCTAGCTACCTGCTTCACTGTGTCTTCATATGGTGAATAGAGAAAGCTCTGGTTTCCTTCTCTCTGTAAGGACACTAATCTCATCCTGGGGGCCCACCCTCATGACTTCATCAAAGCCTAATTACCTCCTAAAGACCCCACCTCCCAATTCCATCATTCTTGGGGGGGGAAAGACTTCAACATATGAATTTTAGGGGGACATAATCATTTAGCCCATAATAGGAAGGAAACAGAAAAGAGAGAGCTGTGCACAGAGGTAATCCAGATGTTCTGCGAGTTTTGCCCATGAGTCCTCAACTAGTGTATACATGCATAGAGCAGGGCCAACCAAGCTTCCCCCTTGGAATGAAGTCCAAGCTGTATATTCCATCTTCCCCCTGTCATGGGTCTTCTCCATATTCTTCATGTAGCTGGATTCTTTTTATCCTTCAAGCTTCATCTTAAAGTCACATTCTCAAACAGGCCTTCCTTGAACATATACTATCTATGGATATTCACTGGGTTTCCGTTTTTAATTTTTAAAAACTTGTTTTTACTTCTTATTTTCCAAAAAACACAGACACGCAAAAAAACTGCAGAAAGCACATGTACTACTTCATGGTAAAGATCTTCATACACTACCCACATCAAGAAATAGAACTTTGACAGCCATTTCAGAAACCCTTCCATTGACCCCATACCTGGAAAGTTTTTGCTCTTCCTACCGTAACTGACTTTTATAAAAATTATTTCCATGCATTTATCTATAGTAGTATCACTTAAGTGTATACCCCTAAACATTATACTTTTGTCTGCTTTTTAAAATTTATTCTCTATGTCTTTTAATTCTCCTTACTTACAATCTCTTTTTTATTCTAATACTTAAAACTTAAAAAAGGGAATAATTTGCATGTAATAAAGCACATAGATTTTTTAAAAAGATTTTATTTACTTGAGGGAGAGCAAGAGAGTGAGATAGTGAGAGAGCACAAGCAGGGGGAGGAGGGAGAAGAAGGCTCTCCACTGAGCAGGGAGCCCGATGGGGGGCTCGATTCCAGGACACTGGGATCATGACCTAAGCCAAAGGCAGAAGCTTAACTAACTGAGCCACCCATGCACCCCTACATGAGTTTAAAATGTATAGTTCAATGAATTTTGAAAAATGTATACATCCATGCAGACACCATGCCAATGAAGGTATAGCCTATCTGCATTGCTATTATGTAAATGTATGTGTCCCTCCCTCCCCAAATTCCTATGTTGAGGTGATGGTATTCAGAGGTAGGACTGGTGGAGGTAATGAGGTCATGAGAACAGAGCCACCATGAAATGGATTACTGCCCTTATAAAAGAGGCCCCAGAGGACTTGCTTGCCACTTCCACCATGTGAGGACATAGACAGAAGGTGCTGTCTATGAGGAAATGGGCTCTCACCAAACACTGAATTTGCCAGCGTCATGATCTTACATTTCTCTGCCTCCAGAACCATGAGAAATAAATGTTTGTTGCTTATAAGCTACCCAATTTATGACAGTTTTGGTTATAGATGACTTTAGTTTCTTTACATTTTTTTTTATTTTTTTCATTCATTCACACTCACCATATTGTTTTCATAATCAGAAACAAGCTGATTGTACAAATAAAGATGCTGTAAGGGAAATTTGTATTTAGCTAGAATCCACAAAAGTAGAATGAGGGAGCCATTTTAGCCCATTTTTCAATGAGCAAAGATTTCATTTCTAGGCTCCTGACATTACTTTGGTCCAGAGAAGACTACGTAAGGAAGTTGTTAATATTTATAAAAACATTGTAGAATAGTAAAACAAACATGTAATGAAGCCATATAGATTTATAGAGGTGAGAGCTCCCATATCATACGTGTAAGTTCCTGCAGCACCCATTGCCTGGCACATAGTAGATTTTTAATTAATATTTGTTGAATGCATGAACAGGCATGTGAAGACCCTGATGAAATAATATGATATTGTGCAAAGGTTCTATGCACACCAGTGTAATTAAAGAAATGTTGATGTGAACACCAACACGACAATACATCTTAGAAGATACCTTGGTCTTGGAAAATGAGGGAACAGGACCAAAGAAAAGGCCCTGGAAAGAGGTGAGAACATGAGCTAAATCTCTGAGGATTAACAGATAATCCATGAGTTAAACAAGGAAAGAGATAGCCTTCCAGGTAAAAGAAACAACATCTGAAAAAGAATACATGTGGGATAAGTATACCACATTCTGAGACATGCAAGGCATTGAGAAGGGCTGGTTTAGAGGGCTGACCAATACGCAGGTAGTTGTCCAATATGCAGTAGTCCAAGCTCGAGAAGTTTGGAAGGAAATAAAAACCACCAAACACAATGTGAAACATCTGAGTTTACTGCTTGCTTGGCAAAGCAAAGACCCAACACTCAGGTGATAAGTTCAGCCCCTCCCCCAATGGGAAGAACTAGATACAGAGTGAATAGAAGGAAGAACACCAGATAAGGCACAAATCTGAGCTCCAGATCTCTTTGGCTCCAAGGTGGACTGTAAATTTTTCACAAACAAGGACTCATGTTGCTGATGCTGTTAAGATGGGTTTTAAATGCTCTAGGATGAGTTGGGTGAGACGCAGGAGGGCATGGGGTTATTTCATAGTCGACCTTGCTCAAGTTTGCAAGATTTCTTTAAATAAAAGAAAGCAGGAAGAAGCTCATTAGGGATTCTGTGGCATGCTAAGAAATTTCACCTCTCTTTCACCTCATTACTCACCAGCCTTCTAGTTGGCTTCTCTTGCTTCAGCCCTGCATCCCCACAATCCATTCTCTACACCTTGTAAACCAAAGTTTGATTGTGTCCACTCAATGGATATTTCTCAAAGACCCTTTAAATGCAAGCCACTCTTTGATTCCCCTGTTTAAAGTTCTTGTTACTTATAAAGTCCAAAGTCCTTGCTGGGACATGGAAGGCTGTCTAAGATCTGATACCATTTTCCTTTCCTGTGATGTCCATCATCACTCTCCCAATTAAGTCATCTTCCAAAAGCCAGTCGTTCTTTGAAGTTTGGTTATTTTTAGCTGAGTCGTCCATATGGCCATATGTCTTTGGGTATGTTTCTTAGCCCCTCAAAGTCTCAGCTTCCCCATCTATCATATAAAGTAATAATGGTGTCTATCTTCTAGGATTGACTTACAGATCAAAAGTAATCTTGTTCATAAATTACTTAGCCCTGAGCTTGACATATAGGTGAGGTTCTGTGAGGACAGATGGAGAAATTCAAATGTCTGCCTGTCCCCCCAGCTTTTCCCCAGTAACGCTGAATGGCTTGATGCCACTTCAAAACCTATATTCTTCAAATACTTGTTCAGGATTCATTTGGAGGGTGCCTGGGTGGCTCAGTCAGTTAAGTGTCTGCCTTCAGCTCAGATCATGATCCTGGGGTCCTGGGATCAAGCCCCACCCACATCAGGCTCCCTGCTCAGTGTGGAGTCTGCTTCTCTATCTCCCTCTGCACCTTCCTCTGCTTGTCCTCTCTCTCTCTCTCTCTCTCTCTCTCTTTCTGTCAAATAAATAAATAAATAAAATCTTTTAAAAAATATTCATTTGAAGAGAGTTGACCTGCTCAGAAGATGTCAGGTGCTCCCCTCCTGAATACATCTCTTTCATCAAAAGCTAATCAGGTCCACTCTCCTTAAAAGACAGCTTGTCATCACCAGCATTCAACTTCTCCCTGGAGTCACTCATTGCCTTCCCACTCCGCCCAGTCATCCTAGGTCCCAGTACTATATGAGTTCCTTGGCAAGGGACAAATACAGAGGAATTTACCATCAGCTTGCAGCCAAGTCAGCATTAATGTTCCAGCAAGACCAGCAAGGAGAATGGTTCTTTTTATTACTTTTCCTAGGGCAGATATCCAATGACAGCTTTCTTTTTACCATATTTGGAATATAAGAGGACAAATTCTTCCTAATTTTTAGAGAAATGCATAGAGCAAATAGAATGTGTATTATAAAAAAACTATTATTTTGATAATGTATTTTCAGAACTTCAATGTTCCTTCTCATTGTAGATATGCAGCTCATGCTGTAGAAGGTCTAGCTGAACCTTGCCAAAGAACACTAGATAGCAGTAATAGGACATTAATGGCAGAGTCAGGAGTCTAAAACCCCACCTATGGAATATTCCTGAGGATCTTCCATAAAAAGCTTCCCAGGATGTCTCATACCCCAGGCCTCTACTACTCTGAGTCTCCTGTTTACTCTTCTTCCACATTCTTCCATGTTTCATCTGTATTAGATTCGTAGGGTTGCAGTAACAGACCACCAAAAACTTGCATGCTTGAAAACCGCAGAAATCACCTCACCAGTTCTGGAACCTAAAAGTCCAAAATCAAGTTTCCAGCAGGGTTGGCTCCTTCTGGGGACTGGGGGGAGAGTCTGTTCTATGCAGCTTTCCTAGTTTCTGCTGGTTGCCAGAAATCCTTGGTTTTCTTGGACTTGTAGACACATCATTCCCATCTCTGCCTCTGTTGTCACATCCATTCTCCTTGTACATCTGTGTCCATGTTTCCTTCTTCTTATAAGGACACCAATCATTGCTTTCAAGCCCACCCTAAGTCCAGAATGACTTCATCTTAACTTGATTTCATCTGCAAAGACTCTGTAAGACCATGTTCATAGATACTGGAAGTTAGGACTTGAACATATCTTTGGGGGAGTACAATTCAACTCACAATCACCTCTACTTAGCAGACACCTAGCTATCTGAAAGACTCAGCTTACTCCTATCAAAACTATGACCCAAACATAATTTTTTTAAATAGCTGTGTCTCCTGGGTTCTGAAACTGTTTTTTTCCATTCATATCACTAACTTGATGGCCAAATCAGTTACTTCTTTTCCTATTTTCAATGTACTAACTTAAGAGATCTATATAGATTGAAGGGTTTTATAGATTCTGAATAGGTTCATGATCAATCTATATTCAAACTTGAGCCTCAGTAATTCTTATTTTACCTAATGTGCCAGGGGATACATATTCAATACTGATTATAAAGGCAGCATTTTTTGAAAAATAGAAGAATAAAACATTTTATAAGTACCATATCTGTATACTTTTAGTTCTCAGTATACATATCTTTAATTTTTATATATTATGCCCAAGAATATCAACTATTATGACAATGGGAATCAAATAATATATTAATGAATTATATTTCTATCTTTTCAAACTATTTTATTTAGCAAGTAAAATTATTATAATTGTGTTTCCAAAAGTGAATTTTTGTGTCTTCTGTAATTGTACAAAAAGGACCTGGGATTATAGTATACTTCCATGTTAAGACAGAAGGCTTTGAGCACCAACATTCTGAGATTTTAATTAAATAATTAGCTTTGGATATATATATATATATTTTTTATTATAATCTACATTTATTTATATATACGTAAACTCAAAGCTGGTATATTATATACACAAATTCAAAGCTAATTATGTATATAATTATATAATTCAAAGCTAATTATTTATATATGTATGAAGAGGGGAATGGGCAATTACTGTCAATTACTGTCAAATAGGTACGAAGTTTTGGTTTGTGATGATGAAAAAGTTCTGGAGATGGATAGTAGTGATAGTTGTGCAACAAACTGAATTATTTAATGACATTGAAATGTACACTTAAAATGGTTAAATGTTAAATTTTGTTTACAGAAAGAAAAGACTTAGCTTAACGGTACCTCACAGAAAATACCTCTGGTCCAATCTTCCCAAGTAGAATTGGCCACTCTCTTGTGTGTTCCCTCTGATGCTCTGTTCAATTTTCTGCCACCTATATCCTATAGCTCTATTTGTTAGCTCAAAATATTCAATCATCAAAAAATGTTTAAGCATCAATATTAAGAGCTTCTCGCTTCCTTTCTCCCCCTTTTTGTCCTACTCCCAAAGATATGTATATTTGTGTTGGGAGCTATTTTGTGCTGGTCAAAGTAATGGGCACAGCTGACAGAATCTAAAGGAGGCAGCTAACTTGATTTACATGAGAAATGGAATGAACCACTCTCAGAGGAAGATAATACATCCAGAAGTCAAAAGGAAGATGGAAAGATTTGAAAGCCCCTTGAGATCCAA
The DNA here is from genome assembly GCF_003254725.2 of Canis lupus dingo. Classification (NCBI taxonomy): domain Eukaryota; kingdom Metazoa; phylum Chordata; class Mammalia; order Carnivora; family Canidae; genus Canis; species Canis lupus. The sequence goes on from NC_064255.1 coordinate 47,703,748, forward strand.
CACACACATCGTATCTTTTTGATTCACCAGTGAATACCACAGTCCCTGGATCATGGTACATACTTATTGAATAATGACTAATTTTGTGATCTTTGGGAGCCACTGAAAGATTTTAGGGGTCTGAAAGTGGAGACACAAGAAGATTTGTGCTTTAGAAAGATCGCTGTCGCAGAAGTCTGGAATTTATGGAGATACATCCTAAAGATCTAGAACTTCTAGAACTCAAGTTCCTTATATATTTCACAAATGGTGACATCAGGGAAAAACCAGTGAAATCTGAACAAACAGTAGAGCTTAGTTAACAGTATTGTACCAACGTTGGTTCCTCAGTTGTGACAAAGGAGTCATAGTAGTGTAGGATGCTAACAACAAAGGAGCTGGGTAAGGGGTATAGAGGACCCTCGGTACCATCTTCACATTCTGAAATCTACAGTAATAAAAGTTTATTTTTAAAAAGTTTGGGAAAAACAATGTTATTTACTCTGTATAAACAAAATCCCACTTTCTTGCCTTATTAAATGCTCTAAACACACTTGACACATTCTTTAACGTTTGAAGAACTTATCTCAAACTCATGATCATCAGTCTGAATATCCAGGCCACTTACAGGGTCATTTAGCAGTGTGAAGCAGAAGCCTTGAAATTCTTGAATTTCAAAAACCAGTAAAATTTCAGATAAAATCTAAGAATCTCTCCGAGTATTGTATATTATTCATTTTGTCAAATGAGAACAATAGCTTTATGGGAAAACTGCCATTCTATTGCTGCCAGTACATTATAAAAGAATGATCATTTTCACAACCCAAAATAAGAGTAAAGAAAGCCCTCTTACTTTTTTTTTTTTTGGAAAGTCTTTTTTGCTTTAGGATTTCCTACATCTTGCCACACACGATAATATGGACAAAATTTGAGGACATTGCGGTAAGTGAAAATAAGCCAGTCACAGAGGATCACGTACTACATGACTCCACGTGTATGAGATATTTAGAATAGCCATACCCATATAAACAGAAAGTAGAATGGTAGTTGTCAGAGTCTGGGGAGACAGAGAATGGGAAGTCACTGTTCAATGAGTCTAAAATATCAGTTATGCAAGATGATTAAGTTCTAGATCTTTGCTATACAACATTGTACCTATAGTTAACAATATTGTATGGCACACTTAAAATTTTTAAGAAGGTAGCTCTCATGTTAAGTGTTCTTACCACAGTAAAAAAAGAAAATGAAAGAAAGAAAAGCACTTTTATTTGAATATTTACCTTTATGAAAAGCTTCTGCATGATTCTTATTTTTCTCACTTTACTGCAGCCTGGCCAAAACTGTTTCCTAGATATAGATCAGCATTTGGGAATCGAGGGCATAAAGAATGTGGCTAAATGTGTACTGGCCCCAGGAAGTCATTGGAAGGGCTCTCTGTTTTGTTCTGTTTTCTATTCAACAAATTGCTGATGTAAGTTTATTTCCTCATGATTTAGCTCTTTGTCCTTTTTTTTTTTTTCTTAAAGAGATTTTTGGAGCCAATAGAGGTGTATTTGCTATTTAGAACCTTAAAATCAGAGTTTACTGCTGGTTTTTTCCACGTGGTGGTTGGAAAACCTTGATCCAGTTGCTTAATCTCTTTAACAGTTTTTTCTCCCATAGCAAAGCGGAGATCATAATGCTGCGGGAAGCAACCTCTAAGGGTCCCTGATCATCCATTTCCTGGTATTCATGCCCTTGTGTGATCCATTCCCCTTGAGTATGGGCTGGAACCATGTTTGCTTCTACAGACTGAGGTGAAAGATGAGATGTCACTTCTTAGCTTAGGTGACAAAGAAACTATGGCTTCCAAATTGAGAGCATTTTCTACTTTCTTGCTTAATCCCTATAAGGGGAATTAGCTGTTGCAAAATGCTTTGTGGGGAGGCCATCGTGGCAATACATTGAGGCTTATCTCAGCTAGGCTAGGTACTGAAGCCTTCCAAGGGTCATGTGAATGAGCTTGGAATCGGATCCACTCCTTCCTTCAGATGAGACCACAGGCCAGACCAGCCTCAGAACCGGAGCCTCCTGAGAGACCTTGACCCAAAGGTACCCAGCTAAGCCATACCCAGGGTACGGACCCACAGGAATTGTAAGATCCTGAATATTGTTGTTTTAAGCTGCTAAATCTTAGTGTAATTTGTATATGGCAGTAGATACTAATACAAATGCCTACCTCGTAAAAATTGTTGCAAAGAATAATTGGGAAAATGTGCTTAATTAGATTATATATGCTAATGAGCTAAAATGCATAAAACAGGAAGCACAAAATCCCTAGCTCCCAAAAGACAGCCTTGAAATGTTAGTTCCCTCCTCCGTTCTCCTCAAAAATGAGAACAATCATACCTGCTCTATTGTGAAATGTTTTGAAAGCTGTAACTGCACTATAGAATTATAATACATGTAATATTGTAAGCTATTATTGTAATAGGGAAGAAAACATTGTTACTTTAAAAGCTGTTTGCAGTTTACCTTGGCCCAGAAGGAAGGCAAAATTCTTCTTATGAAGAAACTAGCTCTTTTGTCAAGGAGGGGAAAAATTCTAACTCAGCAGGTATGATTATGAAAATGAAAGGAATCCAGTGGGGGCTGGAATTCAAAACAGGAGGTGAACGCTGATGGTGCAAGACCTCTGAGAAACTCTGGTAATCTTGGAGAAGGTGTGGTTTGGTGACATGGGGCTACCTACTATTTAATGTATATATTCAAAGAAACCAAGTCCCTAGAAAGGTAGAAAACCTGGAGGCACATGGACAGGAAATACATTGATCACACAATATGTACAGGACTGAAATTTGTCCCCAGAATAAAGCTTTGAATTGTTTGAGGACAGACTCTAAAATGAAAGGGTAAATTATTATGTAAACACTCAAGGAACATGCTCTTTCCTGAAACATGGAGTACAATAGGTTTGTTATAAAAAATGTTTACTAGCTTTCTTTTTATTTGTTCTGATTTATCTTGATTACTCTTATTGATCATTAATTAATCAATCTTATGAATCTCATCAATTTAAGGGATACAAAGGAGGTGTGTTATTTACTAATCAAGGACCTGAGTCCAAGGTAAGTAAAAATTTCCCAAACTTGTATTATTTTTAATAAACCTTTGTGATTCCTTGGGTGTTTTTCTTTTTCTTCTTTTAGTATGATTTTAAAAAAAAGAAAAAAGAAAAGAAACAGAATACTAAGAATCAGGGCAGTTCAGAGAATAAGACATTCATATACCCAGCTTCAGTGTTTGCCTACAGATAGGGCTGTGTCTCTCTTTTATTTATATGTTTCACAAGCCTCCGGACAGAGTCTAAGCTGCTTGGGGGCTGCATTGAAGTTCTTTCATGATCTGCCTTCTGAGCATCTCTCCAACTTCACTTCCCACCCAGTCCTTACCTCTCTTGCAACATACTCTGTGACACCAAACTGCCCACGTTCCAGAACTCACCCTGCTTTTTCAGACTTCTCTGCCTACAACCCACCACCTCCATCATTCAGAAGAACCCAACTCAAAGGTCACCTACACCAAGAAGCATCTTCCATCCCCCACTAGTCCCTTCCCTCAGCCCCTTCTGTCCTGGGCATCTGTTTCCAAAACTAACTGCGTGTATGGCTGACAGTGTGGGCTGCCTGGAGCCATCACTCACTAGTTGTGTAACCTTGGCCAAGTTTTTCACTCTTCTATCTCCCAGATTCTTCATTTGTACAATGAGGGCAGGAATAGCACTTGTAATAATAGGTTTATCATACGGATTAAATGGTTGATACTTACAAAGCATTTAAAACAGTGCTTGGCGTATAGTAAGTGCTCAAAAAATGTTATTGTAATTATGAATTTGCTCTTCTTTGTTTGCTTATGTGATTCTGAGTGCCTTTGCCTTAAAGACACCACAACGCCTAGCATATGATAGAGCTAATGAAAATTGTGTGTGTGCATAATTTTTTAAATCAGAATCTTCTGTGGCTATGGATTCCTTAGTGAATTCTTTAATAATTCCCAGATGTTACAAATATGAGCCAAATTTAATTTTTTAGATCCCATGAGCAGCTACTGATAATGATAATAAAATCCTATTTTTGTTTAAAAACAAGCTCCAAAACACAATGCTCCCAGTCCATGGTACTCTATATTTTCCTTCATGGAAACAAAACATCAAATTTAATTTGCATTTGCATCAAGAAGTTTTTAAAAAAGGATTTTCATTAAGAGCAGAATATGGCATTTAGGGAGGATAATTAAATGCATCTGAAACCCAGGAGATAAAAAGAGATGAAGAATTTTGTAATAAAAACAGCCTAGCTGGATCCCTTCCCCCTCCTTCTAGGTTCAAAAATTACTGTCCTTGGAAGACAGAGTGGGCTTTTCATTTAGAACATCACTGAAGGCTTAGTATGGCTTTTGTCTTTGGGAGCCTCCATCTCCTCTTGATGCGTGAGGTTGACATTGTCACAGAATTGGCCTTGACTCCTAGGAATAAAGACAGGCTTAGGAATATTTCATTTCCAACCCCAATTTTCCCTTCCTTCCTTCTCCTCACTTCTGTTACAGAAACATTCTAGGTTTCCTTTCTTTTCTTCTTCCTTCCTTCTTCCCTCCCTCTGTTCCTTCCTTCCTTCCTTCCTTCCTTCCTTCCTTCCTTCCTTCCTATATCTTTCCCTTCCTCCTTCTCTCTCTTTCTCCCATTTTTCCTTTCTTTCTCCCACACCTCTTTTTTCCAGATTGTGTTTCAGAAAGAAAATGTTCCTAGAATATCATCGAACCAGCTAATGGAATGACAGCAATGATTAGTGGAGGCGTGAAGCCCACCAACATCCCTAGGACAAAATGCCAGCCTCCCCCGTGTCTCTGGTGAACTTCCTCCTTGTTAGCACCTGCCCCCTCCCACCTCAACTCATTACTATCTCTTCACTGGATCCTTTTCCTCTGTTGCCAAACAAGCTTGTAGCCCCCAATAATTTTTTAAAAAACGTTTTACTTGCCTCTTTTGCCTCTTTAAACTACTATGGAATTTTTTTCCTTTCAAAGCCACATTTCTTGAATATGTCACATACTATTTTTGTCTTCCTCACTACCTGTTTAGTCCACAACTCGCTACAATTCACTACTTTATAAAACAGCTGTCTAGAACAGCTGTTCTTAAATTTGGAAGATAATTCAAAATCTCTTTGGCAATCTGGTGGAAGTTATAGACTACTTCATCAAAACAAAACAAAATTTTTGATAATTTTTTACAACAAAAATTTCCACATAGCTTTAAAGATTAATAAACTTCCTGAAGCTTATCCAGGGAGCCCCATAAGGACCAAAAGATTACAATCCTTTGCTCCAACAAGTCACATCTTCATTTCCATTTTTGAAAGGTTTAGGGGAGGAGCAAGCACTTTGGATTCATACCAAGAACTTGGATTCAAATCCTTCCACTTATGAACTGAATGACCTTGGCCAAATTGCATTGTGTCTCTGCCCATCAATTCCCTCACCTGTAAAGTGAAGATGGTAATGTCCATCTCAGAATTTATGGTGGACATTCCATGTGTTACAACATTTGGGAAAGACCTAAGATCGCATTTCATATCTGTGAGGCACTTGGTGGATGAAACTCTTCATTCTTCTTTCCATAGCCTTATACATCTCTCTTCCAAGCATTCGGACTCTTCCTTCTTTGTTTAATTTATTGGCTCTATTTTATCCTGCTGTCCTATCAGCTTAGATGCTTCTTAGGATTCAATCTTGACTGGCCTTGTCCATCCTTCCTCAGAGGATGTTTCTGTTCCCACCTCTTACCTGACTCGATCTCTGCTCCCTGTGTTCCTATCTCCAGCCTTACTGCAATGGCATATTTCCACCATCACCTGAAGCCTACCATCAGAAGCCAAACTCACCTCTTCCCTCCAAAATATATTCTTCAATTTCGACTTTCCAATATTTCTCGATCAGTCTCCCAGTCGCCCAGACCTCCGGGACACTTGCCATGATCTCTGCTTCTTCCTTCTTCCTTACTTCATATACAACCAGATACTAAAGTCCTTCAAAGCCATCTCTTTCCTTTCTGCTGCCACTGTCACCTCACAGTAGAGCTTTGCCACCAGCTTCTCTGGTTGTCCCTCCGTTCAGTCCATACTAAATAACACTTACTGCTCTACCTCACCCCTGTTTTGTATCAGCTCCACACTGCCTATTGCTCTGAACTCAACATTTGGGTCTGGGAGTAAAATGAAATCAACCACAAATTTTAGTAACATGTTCATGTTCAAGTTCTTTTTAGAAATGGATTTATTCTGTGGAGGGAAAAAAAAATCCCAGCTTGTTCTTAACATAAAACCAATTAAAGAGGACAATAAAAATAAGTCTACTTAACAACAACCTATGATGCCAAGACAATGAAAACGAAAATTCTGGTTCTTTGAAAAATTTGAATCACAGAAGTATATTGTGGTTTGCAGACATTGAGAAGAATGCCGCGTAGTACTGGCATTATTCAATAAGGAAGGACTACACTGGTACTAAACACATAGCCCAGTATCCTAAACAACTCTCTAGATTAGATCACATGTCATGAGATATTGGAAATAAATCTGATTTGGGGTTGTCGGCTAGTGGTACTGCTCTACACAAAGGGAGTCTTGAGCAGAAATCTCTATGCATTCAAAGAGACACCAAAGAATGAGGGAAGTGTAGGTATAGAATCAATTTGTAAATCTAAGCATGTGTTCATGCATTTCTTAAAATCTGAGGAGTATTGGAGTATTGTTATTCATATTGTTCTTCTCACAGATCTGACTCAGGTCATACAACCCCCATGTGTTCTTTCCTGGCCACTCCAAACCTCTCTGAATTCATAGTACCTACTATCTAACCCAGAAATCTCCAACTTCCTCTGTTCAAAGGCTCTTAAGTGTCTCCCTTTTTTCTTCATGGTGTCCATTGACCAAAAGACATACCTAATAGTCTTCATCATTTAGTAGTTATGTCCAAACAACTCAATAAATCACATTCTGGCAACTTAGCAGCTGTTTGGATGAAATAGTGCCTGTGAATTAAAAGAAAACAGCTATTTACAATTTTATTCTAATATAATTATAATTACTTACTAATGGATGTATGTGCCTATAGGGCACTGCACAACTTCTCAAATTTAGAAATCAGATTAGACACCACCACCCTCCTTGCCTATTCCACATAGTTTTTTGTACAGTACTTGCATATTTATCACAATAACTGCCAAGAATCCAGCTTTGCAAAGATCCAAGATTAAAGCAATGTAGCATGACCTAATGTCAAAACTATGAACTAATAGTAGCTCACATGGCAGATGATGAGCATTACTGTTTTGTTTTGTTTTTTTATAAAAAAAAATCCCATAGTGCCCCTGTAAATTTACTGTGGTACCCTGGGGTGCCTCATCATACAGTTTTGGGATCTCAGACCTAATCTCCTGGCTGCCCAAAATTTGGTCATAAGCCATCAGTGTTGGCATCAGCAAAGAACTCATTCCCACCCCCCCGCCCAGATTACTGAATCAGAATATGCATTTAAAAAAAAAAAAAGTTGGGACTCCTGGGTGGCTCAGCGGTTGAGCATCCGCCTTCGGCCCAGGGCCTAATCCTGGAGACCTGCGATCGAGTCCCACATCGGGCTCCCTGTATGGAGCCTGCTTTTCTCTCTGCTTGTGTCTCTGCCTCTCTCTCTCTCTTTCTCTGTGTGTGTGTGTGTGTGTGTGTGTGTGTGTGTGTCTCATGAATAAATAAATGGAATCTTTTTAAAAAAAAAGAAAAAAAGAAAAAAGAAAAAAGAATGCGCACTTCAACAAGATGCCTAAGAGATTTGTATGCAGTAAAAGCTTGAGAAGCACAGTTATAAACCATTATTTGTCGCCAGATCTTATCCTATGGTTGTGGGATGTCTTCTATTTTGCATATTTTTTAGTTCTTGCACTATTATTTAATCTTTTCTGCACAACCTTCCCAAGCGGACAGTTAGTTGAATGGAGGACAGAGATATCATTATGTTTTTATGTCTTGTGGTTCCCCCAGTGTCCAGCACAGTACGTTGTATGGAGGAAGAGGCTCAAATATCTGCTGAATGACTGGATTCAATCTCTAGGTTTCCCAGACATCCTGGGTAGAGTCCACCTGTGTAGGAAAATTGTTGATGAAGCCAGATCCAATGATACTAATAACATTCTTAGTAGGTTTGTTTATTTATTTATTTATTTATTTATTTATTTATTTATTTTATTATTATTATTATTATTATTACTATTTTCATTCTTAGGTTTAAAAAGAACATGGCATTTTAAAGATCTTGGGCCTCATATGTTAGTTCTTCAAAAATGGACACATCCCATTATTTGAGTCATGGTGAGGAGAGAATTATATCTTACTATTCAGCTTGATAAGGAATATAGTTATGTTGTAGAGATATGTAGCCCAACACTACAGTGACATGACTATATAAAAATGAAGACTGAGTAAAAGTAGTCAGAAGTTAGGTAGGCTACATTTCCTAAAAACATAATACACTAAGTATTCCAAAATAATGCTGCCATTTATTAATTGCACTCGTGAATCATTTGAATGCCAAGATCTGCATGTGTGCAAAATGCCATGGAAATTGGATTTAATTCTGTTTGAAACAGCTGTCTCTACTACAGCCAGTCTGAATGTAGCAAGTTCTTGGGAACAAATTTGAGAGAGAAAGAAAGCGGAAAGGAGTCTGCTTTGTCAGAAGGTTCAGGTTTGTCTCAATGCCGCGAGGTACTCTCTACTTATTTAACCATTAGAGATATTTCTCCCATCGGACAATCCTTTGCTTCAGTGAGATGAAGCATCATGCTAGCAGATGCAAGGTCAGTCTGTGATTTCTCTGCAGCCACTCAAGTTGATCTCATACCCGTGAACCACTTTTCTCACCCTAATCAACCACCTCCTACGTGTAGGATGGGAGAGAGGGGAACTCAGATGGGAGTATGGAAGAATGGAATCTTATAGACGAATAGATAAAAAATTCATAAACATCCACTCCTTAGCAAGTACTCTTGGCTTAAACTCTGTGACATGTCCCAACTCTCTTTGTCCCATGACCTCCACCACTACCATCATCTCTCAGCTGGATTGCTGCAGCATATCTAGTGCCTTTGCTTCATTCTTACCCATTAATACAGCCCATCTCCACTCAGCACCTTGAGTCATCTCTAAAAACAAAACAAGGCAAAAATGCATCACGTACTCACTTGACTAAAACTGTTCAATGGGTCAAATTGCTCATGACTACTAGAATAAAACCTAAACCCCTCCTACAGCCAGCCATACCTTACAGAACCTGGCCACTTTCCACTATTCAGACTTCATTGCATTTCACTTTCCTTGCCATTCACTATGCTCCAGCCACACTGATCACACTTATCCTAGAATAGTCCACTATTTGGGACCTTGCTCTAGCTACTCTTATTGCTTAAAATGCTCTTACCTGAGACCTTGGGGGGAATAACTCTCATCATTCAGGACTCTGAAAAGAAGCAACCTCATCAGAGAAGTTATCTTCATACCCATCCCGTATAAATAGTTGATCCCAACAACATACATCTGTCTATATATCATTACCCTATTTCATTTTCGTAAATACTTATTATCCCATCTGAATGGGATCTCCTATTGTTTATTAATTAATATGTCTGCTTTACAAATTATGCTGTCATAAACATGAATGCTCAAATGGGATCAGGATCTTATCTGTTTTGTTCACTCCCACATTCCTTGAGAAGAACCTGACATAATAGGCACATGCTTGTAAAGTCTTTAGAAATGATTTATTCCTCCTCTCTTGTTTCTAAGAATAATTGAGATCCAGAAAAACCATTGGCTTGTTCTGCATCATATGGAAAGTTAGTGCAAAGCCAAAACTCGGACTCAGTCTTGGAGTTTCTGGTCCACCTCTACTTCTGTTATACCCCCTGGTTGTTCATTCAAAGATAACATAACCTCATCCAGGTAGTTTTAAACAATTGTTCAAAAGAAGTTCAGGTAACTGAGTCAGGAATGCCCCATCTTTGGATATGAAAAATGGTCTGTGAAGTTCATCATCCAAACCCTTCTCTGCAAAGACCTCTTTACTTTGCCATACTTCCTTGGGGTATTAACATACAAGTTGGTTTAGACTTCAAGGTGGAAGGCTTTTCTCTTTTTGTTTTTTCGTTTCTTCTTCCATTATTAAAATAAATCTGTTGACGAAATTAACATATCAGATGGAACAACACAACTAGAAATAACTTAGATCTCTGAAGATAATTTATTCATTAGATTAGAACTTTTAAATACAGGCAAAAGAGAAAATAACTATTATTAAAATGTTCCAACCAAATTGCTGCTTATCTTACACTATGCTAATTAGTAACAGCACCCAAAATTCACTCTTCCACAACTATCAGAGAAAATTGGAGATTGGAGAAAAGCTGTGGTAGGGGGGTGAAAGGCAGGGGGTGGGGTGCTACTAGTTATTAGAAAGGCTGAATAATAGCCATTAAGGTTTGAGTTCAAATTCCATCCTTAGGATTTGTGCCCAGATTCTTAATACTTCTTTTCTCTGCCTACCATGCTGAGGGCAAATCTTTCATATGTGCATTTAGATTTCAAACAGGATTAAATCCCCTTCTATCTATTTTCTGCACAGCAGACAGAATGATCCTAACAAAGCTCAAGTCATATTAGGTCATGTTTCCACTTACGACCCTTCCATGTCTCCTGTTGCTCTTAGGAGAAAAATGCAAACTCCTTAATGTGAACTACTGGTCCCATTATAGTCATACACCTGCTATACAAATTTTTTCTTTCCCCTCTATTCTCTACCTCAGCCATATTGAATTATAGTCAGTGTTTTGCCTGAGAGCCTTTATAGATGCCTGACCCCTTTGCTGGGATGTACACTTTTCTTTTAAATTTTGGAAGTATTACACAATAGTATATTCTAGGGACTGAATTGTGTCCTCTTCAAATCTATTTATTGAAATTCTAATCCCACAATGTGACTGTATGTGGAAATGGGGCCTTTAGGAGATAATTAAGGTTAAGTGAGGTCATAAGCATATGGTCCTAATCTGATCGGATTAGTGTTCTTCTAAGAAGAGAAACTTGATAACTCACTCTCTTTTCTTCTCTTTCTCTCTCTATTTTCCATACTGTGCACAAATAAGTGATCATTGAACATACAGCAAGATAAATGGTGTCTACCTACAAGCTAAGGGAAGCAGCCCCCAAATTAAACCTACCTTGCTGGCATCTTGATCCTGGACTTCTGGTCTCTAGAACTGTGAGAAAAAGATTTCTGTTGTTTAAGCCTCTCAGTTTGTGTTATGTTTGTTGTTTGCAGCCTGAGTTGACTAATATCTATAGTATTAAAATACAGTGATGTAAAAAAAAAAATAGCAACAACAACAATAAGGTACTTTGTGTGTTCCAGGCATTGTGTTAGTCATTTTATATGGATTACCTCACATAATCTTCAAGACAATTCATTGCATAGCTTGTAGCTATTATTGGCTTCATTTTATAGATGAAATAACTGAAGTTCAGAGAGATCATATCTTTCTTTTACAAATGATAGACCTGAAGTCAATAAAGGTTAAGTAATGTACACAAGTCACACAGCAGACTTGAGGTGTATCACGGAGCAAGGATTATGACTTGGCTTTATCTGACTTCGTGCCCTTTGCATCTAATTGCTACATGACTCAGTGTCTGCCCTAATGAGGATTAAAGCCATAATGTCCCATGAGGGACTGCTGAAGGATTTTAGAATATTTTGTATAGACATATATGTGGTAACTGCCTCAAGTATCTAAAGGATTATAAAAGGACTAGATTTCTTTTCCAAAAACTTAAGGAAGAGCATCTGAATCCATGACAGGAAGAGTCATAAAATTGCTTTCAGCCCACTGTACCAGATAATTTTCTAACAGTCCATATACAGAATGGGTTGTCTGGAGACCTGGGTCTCTTTTCATGAGTGGGATCAAGAAGGAACCAGCAATTAATTCAAAGGCAGTATGGAGGTGACCAGACAGCAGATGGTGGTTGAAAACAGATGAACTCTGAGCTCCATCCAGCTCCAGGAATAAATGGCACTTGGTTTGGACTGTTCATGACCTTATTGTTGGTACAACCATTTGAGTTGGCAAAACACATGGTCCTAAACCAGCCAGACCTGTTTGGTGAAGATACGGTTGCATTTTTCTGCTACTATTATAGCCAGCCTTCCTCTTACTGAATGCCTGAGGGGAGGTACAATGAAGATCCTATTCTTATCTGGGGATGAGTAATTCCACTTGTGGTAAAGGCCCTCCCAGGTTCCCATTCTTACATTCCCCCTTTCCCTCACTTTCTAAAGCCTGACTGGGATGGTGAGATACAACAAGGCTCAGGAGAGGAAAGTTACACTCCCTAGTTTCCATCTCATAAGCAAAAGCACAATGACATTATTTTATAAAAGGAAGTGTTATATTTTATAAAAAGAAGTTTCAGTTTAAAAACTATTGGGGAAGGGGCACCTGGGTAGCGCAGGGGTTGAGCACTGGACTTCAGCTCAGGTCGTGATCTCAGGGTCCTGGGATCAAGTCCCACATCAGGCTCCCTGCATGTTGCCTGCTACTCCCTCTGCCTGTGTCTCTGCCTTTCTCTCGTTTCTCATGTATAAATGAATAGAATCTTAAAAAAAAAAAAAAAAAAAAAAAAAAACTATTGGGGAAGAGCAAAGGGAAATAAATATTTCTGGCTTCCTATAGTTCAGTTTGCCAAGTTGGCAGCAGATTTATTCTTTTTCTGCAATTGTTTTACTTTTTCACTGTTTTCCCCACACTTAGTCATACAAACCATCAAGTTCTTACTCTCCCAATAAGTAACACTGGATGCTTTCTTTTCACTTTAGATTGATCAGTTCAGCTACTTTATATTTCACCTTAAAACAATAAATAAATGTCTCGAGTGCCTACTCTGAGCCAAGATCTATGCCAGACTTTGTGATACATCAGTGAGCAAACCGTGGCCTCCACCCTGGAGGAAAACCTTATGGGACTCTTTGGGTTGCAAAGAAAAAAAAAGATAATTCATTGACTCACATATTCAAACTCAGAAATGGCTGAAACAACAGGAATCAGAGCCTTGAGCACTTTCAAGATGTTCTCTTCCCATCTATTATCTCAGCTCATTTTCTGTTTTGGCAACTCTTCCTATGAAGTTGATACAAAAAGAATCAGAACTCCAAGAACTCAAGGTTCTACCTTCCCGAATTCACTGGCCAAGAGAAGTCTCCTCCACACAGTTGTAGACTTAAAAATCCTGGGAAAGAACTTCACTGGCCCAGCATGGGTCACATGCCGCCAGTCACTGTGGCCACAGGGGCAGGGCCAGCTTCATTTTTTTTTTTTTTTTTTTAAACATCAGCTTTACTAAGGTATAATTGATATACAAAGAACTGCATGTATTTAATGTATACAGTTTGATGACTTTGGACATCACCTACCATTTGTATCTCATATTAGAGTAGAAGGATATGCCAGGGGAGAGAGAGGAATAGTTTCTCAAAAAGATGGAAGTGCTGGGGATCCCTGGGTGGCTCAGTGGTTTGGCGCCTGCCTTTGGCCTAGGGCGCAGTCCTGGAGACCCGGGATCGAGTCCCACGTAGGGCTCCCGGCATGGAGCCTGCTTCTCCCTCTGCCTGAGTCTCTGCCGATCTCTCTCTCTCTCTTACTCTCTCTAAGTCTATCATGAATACATAAATCTTTAAAAAAAAAAAAAGATGGAGGCGCTATTCCCTGAATAAAGATTGGCTACTAAGTGGATGAAAGACCAAAACATACTTTAAGGAGCTTACTAGCTGATAGGAAAGGCAGTCATGCAAGCAAGTAATAACAATGCAATGTTATACATGCTTTAATGGAAGTACGTTCAAGAGTAAGGTGGAGGATCATCAAAGCATGAGAAAGCAATTAATTCTGCCCGGTGGTTTAGGTAAAACTATAACAAGAGGTGACAAGTTCATGGACAAATGAAAAAAGATATGAAAATAGGCTGAAATCAGGTTGTGCTAGGCCTCGTGTACTAAGTTGAGTTTAGACAAACTTCAGTGGGTTACAGGATGGGACTTTAGAATTTTATTCAGGGGAGCTGTGTCATACTACCCTCACACTGAGACACAAAGGCCCTCCACTGGAACACTACACTTTATGAGCACAGCTCTAGCCCTCTTTTAGACACACCAATCTCTTCAAGGCAAGGAGTTTACAGTTCACATCCAATGGGATGTGTCCACCCAGAGCCTGTACTCATCACTCCTACTTCTAGATCACAGTCTGGTGTTCAGGAACTAAAATTCTCTGTTCAAAGTATCCCAAGCCTGCTTTTAGGATTTGGAAGTTGTGCAGGCCTCCATAGATCCATTCTCTAGGCCTTAGATGTAGTTGTTATGAATGTGAGAAAGAGCTTAAACATGGAACCTGGGCTGTTTACAGGTATGTACGTGAGGCCCTTCATAGTAGGATAGAGCATTGGGGTAGAAAAGGAGGGGTTTGGGGAATGGGTTGAAAAACCCATTTTAATTCTTCTTTGAGGACCTGGAAATGTCAGAGGTGGGCCTGAGTTATGCACTATCAGGTCAGCCAGAAAACTGTGGGGAATTTTAATGGAAAAGAGTGGAAGCAGAGAGGAGCAAATGATTGAGAAAAATTTCTGAAGTAGGCCTTACAGGATTCAATAACCACAGTTAGAGTGAGGCATGAGAACAAAAAAGAATGAATAAAGGCTCCAGTTTGCAGCTTGGGTGATTGTAATGTCATAACAAAATGGACAATAAAGGAAGAGAAACAGGAGTATAGATAATATTATGATAAAAATTATTTTCTTGTGTTTTCACTATACATGTGAATTACTAATGTCCCTTTGGAGAGATAGTAATAATCAATATCCCCTTTGGGGAAGGAAATAATAAAAATCAATAAAATAAAGAAGAGAAAAATAGAGACAATCAATTGAAACCAAAAGCTGATTGAAAAGATCAACAAAATTGGCAAGCTTTTAGCTTGGATTTACCAAGAGAGAAGAAAGAAGACTCAAATAACTAGAATCATAAATGAAAGAGGGAATATTACTACCAACCTTATAAGATAAAAAGCATTATAAAGGAATACTATGAGCAATTGTATACCAGTAATTAGATAACTCAGATGATATGGACAAATTCCTAGAAAGACACAAAGTCCTGAAGCTGACCTAAGAAGAAATAGACAATCTGAATAGACTGATAACAAGTAAAGAGATTCAATTAATAATCAAAAACTACCCACAAAGGAAATCCCAGGCCCAGATGGCTTCACTGCTGAATTCTCCAAACATTAAAGAATATCGAGTACCAATTCTTTATAAACCTTCACAAAATAGAAAAGGAGAGAACTCTTCTGTTATGGTTTTTTTAATGTGTCAAATTGACTGTGCCACAGGGTGCCCAGATAAACATTATTTCTGTGTGTGTCTGTGAGGATGTTTCAGGATGAGATTAGCATTTAAATTGATGGACTCAGTAAAGAGATGGCTCTCCCCAATGTGGGTGGGCATCATTCAATCCTTTGGGGGTGAGTAGAACAAAAGGCAGAGAAAGAAGGAATTCATTCCTTCTTCTTCCTGCCTACCTACCTCATTATTGATAAAATAAAAAACAAAATCCATATGATTCTTTTAATAAACACAAAATTTGGCAAAATCCAACACTTGTTCATTCTATAAACACACACACACACACACACACACACATCTAGGAATAGCAAGGAGCTTCCTCAACCTGGCAAAGGGCATCTACAAAAAATCCACAGCTAACATGATACTTAATGATGAAAGATGCTTTCCCGTAAGGTTAGGACTGGACATTTTTCCTCTATGATTAGGAAAAGACAAGGGTGTCCACCCTCACCACCTCTATTCAGTGTGTCCTGGAGGTTCTAGCCTGGGGAATTAAGTAAGAAAAATAAATGATGGCATGATCCTGTGTAAAGGAAATCTTAAATAATTCAATAAAATGATCAGAACTAATAAATGAATTCAATAAGCTTGCAGAATGCAAGATGAATATACAAAATTAAATTATATTTTTATATGCTTTTAACTAACAATCCAGAAATGAAATTAAGAAAACAATATAACTAACAACAGCATCAAAAAAAATTAAGATAAATTTGACAGAATTATTGCAAAATTAACACTCTGAAAACTACAAAGTATTATTGAAAGAAAAAAAAAGATCTAAATAAATGGAAAAGCATCCCATATTCATGAATTGGAAAATTTAACATTGTTAAGATGGCAATGCTCCCCAAACTGATCTACAGATGCAACATAATCCCCATCAGAACTCCAGCTGACTTCTTTTTGGAAATCAATAAGCTGATTCTAAAATTCACATGGAATTGCAAGGGATCAAGAATAACCAAACAATTTTGAAAAAGAACAAAAACAGAAGACTCAAATTTCCCAATTTCAAAACCTACCGCAAAGTAATGGTAATCAATACAAATTGTAGTAGTAGTACTAGCACAAAGATGTACATATAGACCATGGAAGAGAACTAGAAGTCCAAAAATGAACCATTGTCACAGTCAACTCATTTTGGACAAGGGTCCCAAAACCATCTAATAGGAAAAGAATAATTTTTTTAAGGAAAAGCTGAATATCTACATGCAAAAAAAAATGAAGTTGGATCCTTACCTCACATGAGGCATAAAATTAAAATGCAAAAAAGCCTCAAATAATAGACTAAAACTTTTAGAAGAAAATATTAGGGTAAGTCTTCATGACCTCAGATTTGGCAATGGGTTCTTAGATATGACACTGAAAACACAAGCAAAAAAAGAAAAAACACAGATAAATTAGACCTCATCAAAATTTTAAAATTTTGTGCTTCAAAGAATATTATCAAGAAAATGAAAAGACAACCCACAGAATGGGAAAAAAAGATTTGGAAATCAAATACCTGATGAGGGACATGTATCTATATATAAAGAGCTCACACAACTCAATAGGAACAAGACAGATAACCCAAATTAAAAATGGGAAAATGAACTGAATAAATATTTCTCCAAATAAGATGGATATACAAATAGCCGAAAGCATATGCAGATGCTTGGCATCATTAGTCATCAGGGAAATGCAAATCAAGCCTGCAATGAGATACGACTTCACACCATTAGGATTGCTAGAATTAAAGTCAGATAAGAACGAGTGTTGTTGAAAATGTGGAGAAACCAGAACCCTCATACACTGCTAGTGGGAATGTAAAATGGCGCAGCCACTTTGGGAAACAGTTGTAAACTTCCCCAAATGGTTAAATGTAGATTTAACACAAGACCCAGCAATTCCTTTTTTTTTTTTTAAGATTTTATTTATTTATTCATGAGAGACACAGAGACAGAGAGAAGCAGAAACACAGGCAGAGGGAGAAGCAGGCTCAATGCAGGGAGCCTGACGTGGGACTCGATCCTTGGTACTCCAGGATCACACCCAAGGCCGAAGGCGGCGCTAAACCTCTGAGCCACCCAGGCTGCCCAAGACCCAGCAATTCCACTCGTAAGCATATACATAAAAGAAATAAAAACCTATGTCCCTATAAACTTGTACACAAATATTTGTAGTCAAAAGGCGAAAACGCCCCAAATGTCCAACAAATATATAAATAAACAAAATGTGTTTTGCCATCTACACAATGGAATATTATTCACATATTCATAAGAAGGAATGGAGCACTGACACATGCTACAATAAAGATGAACCCCAAAAACTTTATGCCAGGTGAAAGAAGCTTGACACAACAGACCACATATTACGTGATTTCATTTAGATGAAACGACCAAGTCTAAAAGGACAGAAAGTAGATTAGCAGTTGCTTAGGGCTAGAGGGGATGGAAGGACAGGGAGGTCATTGCTGAAGTGTATAGGATTTCTTTAAAGGTGATAGAACGCTCTAAAATTAACTGTGCTGCTAGTTGCTCCTATCAGTGCATATACTAAAAACCATTCTACTATGTTCTTTAAATGGGTGAAATGTCTGATATGTGGATTAAATCTCAACAGAGCCTTAAAATGTTTTTTAAAGGCAGTTTGAGGGAAAGGAAAACAAGCAAAGATGCCAAAGTTGTAAGTTACTCTGCAACCAAGTATACAAATGATATTTAGGTATCAAACTTCACAACTTCTCAAAAATTTAAAAATGTAAGGAGTTCTCTCCAGTCCAACTGCCTAGAGGGAGGTAACCCCCATTCCCTGGCCTCATGTTTCCACATGGGGACTTCTTGCAGTGTAACAGTCCTGGCCTGTCTGAACCCCCTCTCCCAACACAGGAGCAATTTACCTGATTGGTGAATTTGAAAATGGAACTGAGCATCCTGTGTCTCGTGTAGCTGGGCCTGCCCACAGAGAGGCATTTAGCAAGCTTCTTGTGCCAGTCTTTGCCCCTGCTCTTGTGGCTGGGAGCGGAGTTCTTTCAGTTCAGGGGAGAAGATGTAGAGAAACCAGGTGACTGCACAATGGGGTGGCTTTATTTATTTATTTATTTTATTTTATTATTTTTTTTAATAGGATAGTTTTAAAGCATGTCTGCAAGTTCTTCAACATTCTTTCCATCAAGAGGTGGAGTGTATATCCCCATCTTTTGAACTAGCTGGGATTTTGTGATTGCCTTAATAAGTAGAAAGTTGTAGAAGGGGAGCAGTGTAATTTTGAGTTAAAAAAGCCACGTGGCTCTTGTTGGTCTCTCTTAAGACACTCACATTGGGACGCTTCAGTCACCAGGAAAGAAGTCCAGGTACCCGGAGGTGACCATGAGGTGAGAGTGTATGGGAACAGGGGAGAGATGCTGTTCCAGCCTAGGTGCTAGACCTGCGAATGAATGCTCCTACTCCCTGCCACCACCTGACTCCGACCACATGAGGTACCCTCCTAAAAGTCACTGGGTGGAGTCCAGCCAGTTCCCACATCATGAGCAAATTAGTGGTTAGTATTATTCTAAGTCACTCATTAGGGGTGATTTATTAAATATCAAAAAAGAAATCTGGAATACACCCATTTTCTATGCCAGTAGAGAATTAAATTTACTAATAATGAAACTTGATCTCCCTTTACTTGACCCCTCTTTCTTATTTCTCAGTAAAAGTTGATTCCAAACTCAGAAGGGAAAATTTGTATTTAGGGGGCTCCTAAACCCTCCAACTTTATCTGCCCAATATAAGAATTTCTCTGCCCTTCTCTGTGGGTCTGGATGGGCCTCAGGCCCCTCTGCTTGATTCTCTCTAGTGACTTGAAATGTCTCTGTAAACATTCAACTTAGAACGGCTCTTCCATAAAACATTTTTTTAAAGATTTTATTTATTCATGAGAGACACAGAGAGAGAGAGAGAGAGAGAGAGAGAGGCAGAGACACAGGCAGAGGGAGAAGCAGGCTCCATGCGGGGAGCCCAACATGGGACTTGATCCCGGGTCTCCAGAATCACGCCCTGGGCCGAAGGCAGGCACTTCACTGCTGAGCTACCCTGGGATCCCCTAAAACATTCTTTCTTCAGTTGATTGAAAACCCCTTAAAGCAGCGCTGAACAAACCTATCTTCTACATTCACACCTTTCAAGCCTTTCACGGCAGACGTCACCTATTTCTTTAGTTGGTTACCTCTACTTCCTTCAACTTTTCCTCGTCAAACGAGTGTACATCAGCTGGAGGACTTCTTACCACATAGGTTCTTAGGCCCCCTCCTCAGGGTTTCCTGTGATTCAGGAGGCCTGGGGTAGGGTGGGCGAATTTGCTTATTTAACAAGCTCCCAAGTGCTGCTGGGGCTGACATCCAGGGCCTGCTCTCTGAGAACCACTGAGCTTGAGAAACCAAATGTCTAGGGTGGTGAAAGAGTCCTCATGCTGGCTGTGCTATCTTCCGATAAAATATAAAGGTCCCCAGTAAAAACCAGAGTCCTTGCCTGTGTCACACAGTTGCCAGGTTCTATAGCCTGACCTCCGCAAACAGTCTGGGGTTATGGAGACAGGAAATATGGTTTGAAGAGATTTGTCTGTGGACTTCATCTGAGTGTTAATATCCTCTTTCCAAGTGGCATGAGAATCAAACAGAATAGGATGGCTGAAGACCGTAGCAGAATCCACTAACCCATTTCCTGTTTGTTCCCTTGGCATACTCCTGTGCTTTCTAGAAGCTCTGATAATGCAGAAGTAAAAGCAAAAGGGTGACAGGTACTGCATGCTTTTTGTGTACGTATGGAAGAGGCCACATCCCTGAAAGAGAAGATCCCTCTTCGTGGCTGGGACCATTATTCAGAGCCTCAGCTGCATTTGCAGAAAAGGGTAAGGAGAGCCTTACCTCACAGGTTGCCGTGAGGATTAAGTGAAATTAATATATGCAAAGCTCTTAGAAACAGACTTGGCATGCATTAATTATTATTGCTGCTACTATTATCTCCTCCGTTTTAAAGATGAGGATTGAGACTTAGGAAGTTTGAGGAATATACCCCAAAACCTCACAGCTGGAAACTCGGCAATCCTGCCCCTTAGTCAAACAGAGGGATTGGAATGAGGATGCCCGAATAAAATGTGCAAATCACACCCCTGACACCATCGCCTCCACCTGTGAAAGGCATGGCTCGTGGGTCACAGCACACAGCTCTGCAGAGCCCAGGCGAGGCTTCCAAGGCCTCCTGCAGCCCATGCTGGGGCTTGGCAAGGGTTGCCTGGAAAGAAGCCCAGAGACAGACCTGCTTGACCACACCTGCAGTAGGAACACTGAACCTGGGGATGCTTCTAGAACGTTATAAAATGAAAGGTCCAAACCCGATAGTAGAAACCTGGAATGGAAGGCTTATGCTACCTACAGATAAGGGAGGAATCCTATAACGTTCCCTCTGGCTCCTTCTGGCTCCTTCTGGCTCCTTCTGGCTCCTTCTGGCTTCTGTTTCCCTGACTCACTATGGCGATAAAGTCAAAGAAAGGAAAAGCCCTTACTGCCCTTCTACCTTTGGTACAGGCCAATCATTTCTTCGTAATTTTTTTTTTTTAAATAATAACTTTGTATTTCAAAAGGCACGCTTCGGTGACTCAATTTTGTCTAAGGCAAACCTCACATAAAACGCTTCCTGATCAGCAGCAGGAGCTCCATTAAAACCAAATAAAAAGGGAAACGTTTTAAGGATCAAAGCAGATGAAACATTACAGAAATGCCACCATCATATTCAAAGGTCCAGTAATTCCGCAGTGCGGATCCCCGATTCTTTGCAATGGTGTTAGAGAAATTAATTGTTTAATCATGATGAAGACGTTGGCTATAAGTAATATTAATTAATATTGCCCTGGGCCTATATTTTATTCTTCTCCCACACTGAGAAGGGGATTATTATGCATCGTGAAAGATGCTCTTCAAAGAGATGTTTTAGCATTCTCCCCACCACCGCCCCGGCACCAGGCACACAGGCACTGTCTCTCACCCTTATTCCCTGACTTCCCAAGTTCTCAGTCGGGTCAAGGCACACGCACATACTCCTCACTGCGTGCCGGGCACCGTTCCAAGCACTTCACACACATTAACTCATTTAATCCTCACCACGATCCGATAATAAGCTTTTACCTGAGAACCAACCTGGGCCCAGGAAGGTCAAACGACTTGTCTGAGGTCACACAACTAGAAAGTGGCACCACCCCATTCGGAGCAGGTGTGATGATGTGGCCTGGAGGGTGTATCATGTGAAGTGCGTGTGGTGAAGCTCTGGCTGTCTGCAGAGGGCCTTCCCCCTGGGAGCGAGTTGTACCCAATTGCACACATTATCTCAGATCATCCCTCAGGGACCCTACAAGGAAGGTTCTAGTACTTCTTTCCATTTTACAGTTAATAAGAATCAAGAGGAAAGAGGCTAAGCAACTTGTTATAGCCGCACTGTTAATAGATACATGAGGGGAATCAGGCCTGGCAGTGGATGCCAGAGCACCCCTATGAGGTAGGCTGTATTGGAGAAACTTCTAGCTCTATTCCTGCTGTGTGTACTTCATCTCGGACATGATTCCCTGTTTCTGGCTTTCCACTGCTACCACTGCTGGTTGGTTATGTGGATCACAAACAGTTTCATTCAAGCATTCCAACATTCACCTCCTGAGTGCACTGCGCAGCTGCTCCCAAGGTGAGTCCAGACACACAAGGAAGTCTGCCTCCCTCTCCGACACCGGGATCAAGGTCCTCACCCAACAGCCTGGCTTTGGTCATGCTCACCACCGGGCACTCTTTGGACCCCATACATCATCAGACCTGCCCAACTAGGACTGATGTGCCAAGGGACAGACAACTTCATCGTTGGTTGGTTCTTAACCTAAGAATTTGCATTACGCTGGCAATTAAATTGTCCTGCCTACACACCAGGAACACTCATCTATGGCCGAGTCTGGACCAGAGAATGAAACGAAGTTTAATTTTAAGTAAGGAGTAGAGGGAGAAGGTGATAAAACGAAGTGCAACAGAATTATTAGTTTCTCAGCTCTTCAACGTAGTTAGCATTTGGTGGACATAAATGTTCTCTGGAGGTGTTGGAAACCAAAATACTTGAATTCCAGGGGTTTGTGTTAAGGGTTGTCTTAGAGACAGTCTCTCTCTGTCTCTCTGTCTGTCTGTCTCTCCTTGTCTCTCTCTCTGTGTGTCTATGAAGCAGCATACCCCCGTTCATTTCCTGATGCGGAGCTCCCAGGAGTTGGAAACAAAATGTTTTCGATGGATGCCCTTTATCTTTGGAATCCCTTCCTTCCTGGACTGGCAGAGACTAAATCTCTTGGCCTTCCACAAAGCCTGTTCCAAGGTTTGTCTTTTTAATTGAGCTTCCGCTTAAAAATGCTTAAGACTATTTGCTTACTACTGACAACACAATGAAACTTGGTCATCAAACAGTGCTAGGCCCTCATTTTTTTTCTGACTCTAACAAAAAGATCCAACTCAATGCTCACTTAACTAGTAACTATCCCCCCTGTTGCAATTTTCTATTAAGGATTCTGTTCTCAGCCCCTAGTAAAAGGCTTTATGGTGTGATTTGCTTTGGACTTAATTTTGACTCTCAGAGGAGTGTTTAACCCCTGGTAAGAGGAATGCACAAAGAGAAAGCCTGCAAGAGTGGATTCCAAAGGCCAGGCTAAGTCGAATGTGGGCATCAGATGTGAGTTCCAATCTCCAGAGCCTCCAAAACAAATGATAAGGCATAAATTAATTTTACAATATTTTTATGTGAATGAGTTTAAAGTTTTAGTAAGTTTTCCCTAAGTTTATCTTGCACTAAAGAATTAAAATACCATTTTATATGTCCAGGTTTGAGCAAGCAAACTGACCTAAGATCATTAAATTTTTAGAAAAAAAGATTGTATAAACACAGATTTTCCAAAAGCAACATGTTTGGTAACTAATGAAGTTTATTTTCTCCACGGAAATTCATTTTATTGTGTGTCCCATTGTCCTAGTAAAACTTGAGTGAGAAAGTCAAAATACATGGTGTAATAGGAGGAATATGATATTTTGCTGATCTGGCTGGCTTTCCTTAACTCTTGATTTGCACATTTCCAGAAGGAAATGTTAGCCAGTGTTGGTCACTGCCTGTAAAACTATCCATCCCTTTTCCGAAATCCAATTCTTAAGCAGAACTGGACTTTGTGTTCCCACCATTGGTCATCAGACCGCTATTTCCCGGCACCTGTCAAAACCCAGAGGTGGTTTTTTAAGCCACTAAGGTCACTTGTGGTGATCCTGAGCAGTAGGCAGGAAGACCCGTGATGTTTGTCAGTCAGAGTATGCTCTCATCTTGGCTTCTGTGCTCCTGCTTCCTGCCCACTTGCCCTTGAAGGGGTTCCGGTGGAACCATGAGCTAGTGAATACAGCTTCTACCACTCAGATGCTAGCCAGACTCCAGTTCTTGGATTCTCAATGACCTCCGGGCCTCTAGCTGGCTGATTTCCCCGGTCCTCCCTCCCATCCAGGTGTCTGAAATGACAAGTTACTATTTACTTAGCTCCCTTTCCTACTTTCAAGAGAAACCAGTGGGTAAAATTGTGCCAGGTGGTGCTGTTGATAAACAAGTTCTAATATAAGATTTCCTCCTGGAACTCTGGCTCCTTTTCTTCTGGATGATGACTGAGGTGGGAGGAAACTTGGCTCTGCCTTCTAGAGATTTTTCTTTTGATAGCTCATCTCCATGCCTCATAGAATGACAGGAGAAAAAGAATGGTAAGCTGGCTTTGCAGGAGTCCCTGAGGTGGTTTCATTCACCCTAACCTCATCCAATTTACTGAATCCCTGAGGCCAGGCCACCTCCCCTCCCTGAATGGCTGGTCTTAGGATGGTGCCCATATGACTCAGATTCCACCAGCAGTGTTCCTTCATCCACCACAGCCCTATAAATTCTCTCTTAGATCTTTTGCACATCCCATCAGGATATTTCTTATCTCTGTTCTTGGACATAGGAAGTACTCAATAGATATTTTTGAAAGTTGAATGAACTCTACTTACTTCTTTCCAGCTTTACTAATAGCTCTTTATTCCAGAATTAATGCATCAATCCAGTAACTGGCCATCTTGTTTCTGGGTTCCATGAGAGATAGTAGAGTACACAGGAACCTGAAGTACTTTTTTTAAAAAAGATTTTATTTATTTATTCATGAGAGACACAGAGAGAGGCAGAGACACAGGCAGAGGGAGAAGCAGGCTCCATGCAGGGAGCCCGACATGGGACTCGATCCCAGGACCCCAGGATCACGACCTAAGCCAAAGGCAGAGGTTCAACCACTGAGCCACCCAGGGACCCCAGAGCCTGAAATTCTGATAGAGGTCAACTTTGCCACTTACTGTCTATAACCTTGGCTAGTTTCTTCACTGATGGAGGAAGCACCGGTGGAGTGATTATGGGTCAAGGACTGTGCAAGACACAATAGATGGAGAAATGAAATGCACAGTGCCTGCTTGCTGGCTGCAAGTCTCCCACAGCTTAGTGGGGATGAAGGACATGAGAAAGCAAAATTTGCACAGAGTGATGGAGGCATGTGAGAGAGATGCCATGGTGGGAATGTCAGGGGGCCAAGTCCAGAGAACACTTGGTAGGAGGGGCATCCAGGAACACTTTGGCTAGATTGGAATTATGTTAGGCATTCAGAAAAGGGAAAGAAGGGCACTTCTGGCAGAAGAGAACAGAATATACAGGGTCAAAACAGGCCAGATTGAAAAAGCTGAGCAAAGGTTCTTGTGAAGGAATGCAAGGAGCTAGTGCTGGAAGGTGAGGCAAGGGGCCTTCATTCTATAGTAAGGTATATGATTTTTACCCTGAAGATGATAGGAAGCAAATGAAGGATTTAAAAATAAGTGTAGCATGATTATGGGGCCCCTGGGTGGTGTAGTCAGTTAAGCGTAACGACTCAGGTCGTGATCTCAGGGTTGTAAGATCAAGCCTCATAAAGGCTCTGCATCACTTAAGACTCTCTCTCTCTCCCCCTCTCCCTCTGTCCCTCATAGCCTCTCTAGAACAAATAAATAAATATTAAAAAAAATTAAAATGATATTTAAAATAAAATAAAATAAAAACAGGAGGAGCCTGATCAGATATGCATTTTAGAATGCCTACTCTAATGAAGGAACAGAAAACAGTGAAGGGAGTTAAAATTCATTCATTCAACAAATATTTAGGCATCTTCTGTGTGCCTGGTGCACATTTGGCAGGCAGGGCTCCTGTCAGCTAGGGCCTGAAGCCTAGTGTAGCGACAAGACGAAAACTTAGAAGCCAATATAGGTCAGTGGGAATGAAGAGAAGGATGTTGATTTGAGAAATATTTAGGAGGTATAATTAACAGGACTCAGTGGCAGGTTAAGAGAGTGAAGGGAGGGGAAGAGAGAGGAAGGGATCTTGGATGACGTCCAGGTTTCTCTCTTGGGCAATTGGATATCCAATGCTGACATTCACATAGTGTTTCTTAATAG
Organism: Canis lupus dingo; assembly: GCF_003254725.2. Taxonomy (NCBI): domain Eukaryota; kingdom Metazoa; phylum Chordata; class Mammalia; order Carnivora; family Canidae; genus Canis; species Canis lupus. The sequence continues at coordinate 47,729,770 of NC_064255.1, forward strand.
AGTACTAGTGGCATTTTGGACAGGACGAGCCTTTCTGTGTGGGACTCTCTTGTGCATTTTTAAATGTTTGACATCTTTGGCCCCAATCCACTAAATTCCAGTGGCATTTCCCAGCCATTATGACAGCCAAAAAGTGACCCACTCCCACATTTCCAAATACCTCTTCAGAGCCAGTATACAGAAGGAAGGATGGATTGGAGTTGCAGAGGAGAATTGAGGCCAGTTTGGGGGCACACCCAACTTGAGGAACTAATCAGCCTTCCATGTGTGCATCCACCTGTGTGCCACCAGCCCCATCACCTTCAGAACAAAGGCAAGTGGAGATGCCAATGTCTCACAGTGGGAGCTGTGTTGCTCTCATTTGCAGACCACAGATGGGCGCCCTTGCCCAAAGACTACAGAATTCAACTTCTCCAATCAGAACACATTTTTTTCGACGTACTTAATTACAGTTTTTCTTCCTACTATTTTCATCTCCACATTTCCTATCTCCTGAAAGTATCAACATCCCAGTTTTCCAAAACTCAAAAGAGCTGTGGTTCAGCATAACCTGAGGCATACTGAGAGGATGCAGAAAGGCACTGTCCTCTTCCTCAAATCTCCATCCTCCCTCAGTTCCACAGCTCAACTCAGTTCACCTTAGGCTTAAAATGCCCTTCAGTCCCTTCTTATGCTTTCCCTTAAACATAATCTGATATTCCCCATGACTCTAGTATCAAAGCTGTAAGTGAAATGTGCTCCCACTTACTACTCCAATTCCTATGATGTACCCATTTACTGATGAAATCAGGATCATGAAATCAGTTGCCCAGGGAATATATGTTAGATTAGAGGACCTAAAGTCAGAACTTTGGTGAATATTCACAGGGAGCAGAGGCAGAGATACCTCAAAGGGATCCAAGAAGTAACAGGCAGAGACCAGTAGAAGCCACAAAGGAGAATGAATATCTCACAAAGGAAGGACTGATCAAGTATTGAATATGACAGGGAGGTCAAGTACAATGAAAACTAAAAATGAGTATTCCAAGCAGACCCTCTTCATGCTAGGACCTGGGCTGACAATTTAGCCTCTACTGAGAGGAAAAAAGAGCAATAGATCTTTAAGGTTCTGCTTAGAAGTGGCAAAGGTCACTTCCACTCACATTTTATTGGCCCAAGTAAGTCATATAACCAGACTTGATATCAATGGCACAAGTTCCATCAGAAGGTTGTCTGGTAGAGAGGACCTGATATGGAGAAGCTCCACAGGGAATGACAAAATATAGTTGGGAACAATAACGTGGTCTACCATACTTGACATAGCAGTTTCCCCCAACCCTCATTTTTTCCTTCTATAAAATGATGAAGATGATTATGTTACCATCCCCTGAGTGTTGTGAGACAAATGATATGATACATGTGAAAATTTCTTTAGAAGAGGACTTTATCTCTAATTTACCCAATGCACAGCTATTACTACGATGATAGTTATTAATCTTCTCTCTATATATATGACATTCCTATATTTTTTAAAGATTTTATTTATTTATTCATGAAGGACACACACAGAGAGAGGCAGAGACACAGGCAGAGAGAGAAGCAGGCTTCCTGCAGGGAGCCCGATGTGGGACTCGATCCCAGGACTCCAGGATCACGCCCTGAGCCGAAGGCAGACGCTTAACTGCTGAGCCATCCAGGGATCCCCCGTCACTCCTATATTCAAGGGCCATTCATTGCTCCCTCCATATGCTTCACATCAGCACCTGGAGCCCCTTCTGATGGGCTTGTTTGGCATTCATTTCCTAGCACCCCTCTTCACACCTACAAACCTACTGACAGTATTATTCTCTGTCTTGAGTGTCTTTCTCTCTTTTTCCCCAACTCATATCTCTTGGCTCTATATGAGGTCATCTCAAAGCCACTACCTCCAAAAAGTTATCTTGGATTGAACCCACTCAAATGTAACAACTCCTCCATAGAATGTTTTGTATTACTTTTTAATTTTTTTTAATTTTATTTATGATAGGCACACAGTGAGAGAGAGAGAGAGAGAGGCAGAGACACAGACAGAGGGAGAAGCAGGCTCCATGCACCGGGAGCCCGACGTCGGATTCCATCCCGGGTCTCCAGGATCGTGCCCTGGGCCAAAGGCAGGCGCCAAACCGCTGCGCCACCCAGGGATCCCTGTTTTGTATTATTTGACCCCAAAACAATGTGGTGTGTTAAGTGTCTGGCAGGAGTTTCAAATGTGTATGTGTGTATGAAATTTATGAGAAACCCAAGAGTGAGGGGGTCAGGTTATAGAATACGGGATCTGTGCTGGTTATTCTCCATGCGCCTTTCTAAACCCATTCTGCACCATTCCCTGCCTGGTTCTGTGCCCCAGGAGAGTGGTGTCCACAGATGGCAAAACTCAGGGTCACTTGCCATCTGGCTGCCAATTGGTTCAACAGGAGGCACCAGTACGGAGAATGAAAGGTAGAAGAGAGGTAAGCGTGTTTATTCTCTCTGCATCCTCACCTGGCCTGCTCTGATTCTGGCAGTGGCCAGGTTCAGTGGCTACAGCTGCTGTCAAGCACTTCCCTTCCTCTGAAGCTCAAGCTCCAGCAGTGCCATTCCCACTTCCTGCCGCTTCATGTTATGAAGGCCAGGTTCTGGTCTTTTTTTATTGCAAATTCCATAATTAGAACCTGCAGGAAAAGTGACAAGCCCCTCCACTCCTACTCATACACATACACTTTAATGCATTTTATTGGTCACCTTTTGTCTATACTTCCTTCTGGATCTTTATATTCTATGCTTTAAGTAAGGTCAAGTCTGTTAGCTAACTGTTCAGGAGTCTAGCATGTGGCCTTTTCAATGGCTAAATGAAATCCCTGACTTTGAAAGGACAGATACCTTAACTGGAGTAATAGGTCATCTGGTTTGGATAACTTGTCTCCCTTAAAAAAAAAAAAAAATCATTGGCCTGAATCAAACTATATAGAAATGCATTCCTATAATCCCAATGTGGAATACTTAGTGATTAAAGTAGAGTTATCTAGCCTCAATGTTTCCAGATAAAAATGGAAAACAATATGCATGGTGACCATACCTGAATTATTGTATTAAAACTCTTCAAAAAAAAAAGTTGAGCATAGTGTGTAAAAATCCCACAGAAATGACAGTTTTAGAAGACCTCAGAGGTCACCTTAATTTTCTCATGCTCCCAAATTCCATTTTGTAAAAAGATAGGACATTAATTAATCAATCTTTTGGTAATAGAAGTTACCTAGGACCTTGCCACTCATAGTGACCTGAGGATCAGCAACATCAACACCACCCAGGAACTTGTCAGAAATGCAGAACTTCCAACCCCACCCCAGATCAACTGGGTCAGAACTTGTATATTTAACGGGGTTCCGGAGGTTCCTTTGCACATTCAACTTGGAGAAGCACTAAACCAAGAGAATCCACAAGCTATCTGTGTGAAGGGCCAGTTGTTGTCTTTATTCACAGCTCTTTAGAGAAATAGAACCAACAGGGTGTGTGTGTGTGTGTGTGTGTGTGTGTGTGTACACGCCTGTGTGTAAAGAGATCTATTATAGGGAATTGGTTCATACAATTACGGAGACAGGCAAGTCCCAAGTTTTGCAGGGTAAGTTAACAAGTGAAGAATCATGGTTTAGTTCCAGCCCAGGAGCCCATGGTTGAGTCCCAGTCCAAGACTAAGGTCTGAGAAACAGGAGACCTAGTGGAGTAGTTACCATCCAAAGACTGGCAGCCTTGAGACCCAATATTTCAGTCCAAGTCAAAGCAGGAAAAAAAAAACCAAAAAACCAAAAAAACAAATATCCCAGTTCAAATGCAATCAGGCAGAAAGAATTCTCTCTTATCTGGGGTAGGGGAGGGTCAGCTTTTTTGGTCTATTCATGCCCTCAACTGATTGGATGGGGCCCACACTTTAAAGAGAGCAATCTGCTTTATCTGATCTACTGATTTAAATGTTAATGTCAATAAATAAATAAATAAATAAATAAATGTTAACGTTACCCCAAAACACCCTCACAGACACATCCAGAATGATGTTTGACCAAATCTTTGGTCACCTTGTGGCCCAATCAAAATAACACATAAGATTAACCATCATAATGTTTAACCACTATCCCATCCTACCTCCCTTCCCTTATCTTTTTTCATGAATTATTAATTGCAGGGACAGAAGTGTTGGTTATACAGAACCCACTGGCACAGGCTTGCACGCAATCTTATTTTACATTAAAATAATATGTTAGCCCAGAGTCTTTTGGGCCTCTAGAACTGAGCCAAGTTTCCTGCCACTTTGTGATAGGGAACACTTTTCCTCCAATATCCAATAACACGTTCATCACTTCCAGCTGAGACCTCACCAGAAGAACCTTTAACATTCACATCTACAGCAACATTCTGTTCATGACAGCATATGCATTCTCTCAGATGATAGAAGCTTTCTCTGCAGTCTCCCCATTTCTTCCTGAGTCTTCACCAAAATTATCTTTAATGTCTATATTTCTACCAATCATCTTATCAAGACAATCTAGGCTTTTTCTATCACATATCTTCAAAATTCTTCTAGCCTCTGCCATAACCCAATTCCAAAGCCACGTCTACATTTTTAGGCATTTATTACAGCATCACCCCTCTTTCACTACCAAAATCTGTATCAGTCAGGGTTTTCCAGGGATTTATTTTAAGGAATTAGGGGGCTGGCACATCTAAAACCCAGCGTGGGCTGGAAGCCCAAGCGGGAGTTGGGAGTTGGTGTTGTTTCTTGTCTTGAGTCCAAAATGTGCAGTGCAGACGAGCAGGCTGGGAACTCAAGCAGGAGTTAAGGCTGCAGTCTTGAGCAGAATTTCTTCTTCTCTAGAAACTTCAGTTTCTGCTCTTAAGACCTTCAACTGGTTGGGTGAGACCCACTCTCATTATCAATTATGATCACTTTTACTTAGCCAATTGATTCTGTATGTTAACCACACCTGCAAAATAACCTCATACCTGGATTAGTGTTTGGTTAGATAACTAGATACGATAACCTAGCCAAGGAGACACATAAAAATACCCATTGAGACTGCCCACCACTACTTTAGACCTCTGATACTCCTAATTGCTTACCTTGATCTTCTTTATTTCTTTAATCATTTTTGCCACAGCATTTAACATCTTCTAACATTTTATACAATTTACTTATTTATTATGTAATTTATTGTATGCCTCTCCCTCTTAAATTTACATAGGGAAAGGAATCTTTTCTGTTTTGTTCACTGATGTAGTCCAAATACCTAGAACAGTGTCTGGCACTTAATAAATACATGTTGAATGAATTAATCCAGGTTTTGCCACTTACTAGAAAGTAACAACCAATGGATAAATTATTTAACCGCAGTGACCAATGAAAGCAAATGAACAAATAAGAATTTTTCCCTTAAGATTGTCATAGGACAAAGCAAGAAAACATTTATAAAGTGTCAGTAAATGGTATTGATGATTGTGATCTCCTCCAGTTGTTCATTCAGCAAATACTTACAAAGCACCTACTATGTGTTGGGTACTGGACACCAAAGGTACCACAGAGTGTAACAAAACACCTGCCGTCTTGGAACTTACTGTCTTGTGTGAAAATAAGACCATAAAGATGCTCTCTGCCCTGGAGAGGAAGTTTCTACATTTTTATTACAACCCATGGCTCTACTACAAGGTCAGTGTCATGGGCAATCAGAAGTTCTTGCACAGTGGATTGCCTCAAGGCCATGGCGGGTGTCTACTTCAAACCTCAGCTCTTCTTCAACTATCAAATCCTTTGCCACACTGGCCTTGCATCCGCGCAGTAGAAATAACACTTGGGCTTTGTGATCGGATGACAAATCTTGCAGATATGGAGGATCAGGGTAATTAGCATCGCATCTGACGCCTCCTCTTCTTCATTCAGGGTAAGATATTTCTTGTGTGACTGAAAGAAAAGGAGGAAAAAATCATTGAGATGGGATCAGAGAGAGCTTTCCAGGCCAGTCTAGCCTGAATGGTACTAGTTCTATGGCAATTACTGCTCTACTGATGATACTAATGATCATAAACTATGTAGCAAACAGCCTTGTGATGATTTCTCTGATCCTCCAAGCCTAGAAGCAGATTCAGGTGTCTGGGTGTAGGGATGCGGGCAAACCCTGAGGAACTGCTGAGGACCAGGCATTCCCAGAGCAGTGGCTCTCAACATTGGCTGCACTTTGGGATCATCTGGAGAGCTTTTAAAATTCCCAATGTCCAGGTTGCAAATAATTCAGAATCTCCAGAGGTGGGATCCAGGCGTCAATTCTTTTTAAAGCTTCCCAGGGATTTCAAAATGTGGTTGAGATTCAGAACTACGCCCTTAAAGGCTTTAGTTCCTGCTTAGAACAGTGCTTCTAAAGCTTCAGCATTCCTCCATCACTTGAGGATCTTGCTAATGGTGCAGACTCTGGCTCAGTAGCTCTGGTGCTGAGATTCTACATTTCTAGGAAGCTCTCAAGTAGATTATGAGGCTGCTAGTCAGCAATGACATTTTCAGTAGCAGGCGCCTAGTCATGTCTGATCCAAAATAGACCCTAGAGGCTTGGGGTAGTTTTGAAACTAATATGGGAGTTGGGGTTGACTCTATAGAGAGTGTGGAATGGCACCAAAGTCATAAAGAAATGGGTTTATACAAGAACCTTCTTAAGCCATACCCATGGACCTCAAGTATGCGAGCTAGCATAGTGCTGAGGTGGACATAGTGGTATTTAGGAATGTGGCTCCCAGAGTTAAATTGCTTGAATTCAAACCCTGGTTCTACCCACTTCCAGCTGTGTGATCTTTAGTAAGTCACTTATCCTTTTATGCCTCAGTTTCTCCATCTGTAAAACGGGGATGTTTGCAATGGCTACCTCATAGTCTTCTTATAAACATTAAATGAGTCAATAACAATAAAACCCTTAGAAGCGTGGCTGGAAAACAGTAAGTTCTCCTTAATTATTAGCTATTGTCATTATTAGAATGAAAAGAAGTAGGGTTTTGAGTCAAGACAGTCATGGGTTCAAATCCTAGCTTAGCCACGTAACAACTCTATGCCTTGATTTTGTTATCTGTGTATCACAGCAATGATGCCTTCTCTACAGACTTATTGAAAGGGTCCAAATAATATGTGTAAAACACATGGTACATAGCAGGTGCTATGATCTGAATGTTCGTGTCTGTCTAAAATTCATATGTTGAAATCCTAACTCCCACTGTGATGGTACTGGGATGTGATTAAGTCATGAGGGGAGAGCCATCATGGGTGGAATAGTGTCTTCATAAAAGAGACCCCACTGAGCTCCCTGGCCCCTTCCACCATGTGAGGACGCAAAGAGTGGTCTGCAACTCCAAAGACAGGCCCTCACTGGACCCTGATCTCAGACTTCCAGCCCCCAGAAGCGTGAGAAATAAATTTTTGTTTACAAGGCCCCAGTCTGTGGCATTACTGGACTAAGACAGTAGGCGCCAGTGAGTGCCAGTTGCTGCTGAAGGGTCAAGCCCAGGCTTGACTGCAGGAGCAGGGGGCTCACTGGCTGTGTGACTAGAAGGAGGTCACTACCTCTCTAAGTCCCCATTTCTGCATCCATAATACGGGGATGACAGCAGGGAGGTTGGGAGGAGAGATGAGTATGCATGAACATGCTTAGTATACCAGAAGCTCAAAAACACAAATATAAGCTTTTCATATTGTGAAAGGATCCCTCCCCTACCCCCAAAGTAAAAGGAAAATGAGACTGGCTTTGGGACACCAAACACTTTCCCAAAGACCTCTTTGAGTAGAGTGGGAAGTTGACGCAGGTAACAACTCACTTCCCCTCAAGCCTGGCCACACCGTGAAAGGAAGATCACCATTCGTTACAATAATCCCTTTTGCCTTGTTGGTGGGACAGTTTCTCTATGACGAGGCCTCACTCCCACACTACTCTCTTTCCTTTTACAGATTTTGGTGGCAATCCTAACCCAAAGCACCTCCCAGTAAGTCCATTAAATGGCAGGAGCAGGAGAGTGGTGTGTGTGTTTAATGGGTGTCTAAAAGCAAACTGGATAATGTTCTCTGGAGGGAACCCCCAGAGGGGGCAAGATGGCACTCAGCAGTGCCAGGCCACTCATCTCGGCTAATAAAATCTCCCTCAGTAGCCATCCCCCGTGCCCAACTCCTAAGTGCCATCTGGCACTTACATCTTGAGATTTGCCGCTTCTGTTTGTGATCCAGACAGCCACAGCTCACTTCCATGTGGCAACGTAAGTGTATTGACATTTATCATCGGATTCCACTTTCCAGAACAGAGAGAGATGGGCCTGGCAGGCACAGAGGGCGTACATCTCTGTGGTATCACACCCAACAGCTGACACTGGGGATTACTTATCTATTCTGTTACCCTTTGGCACAGACACCTCTGCTCAGTGCGAATGACAATCACTGGCTTGTGCTGCAAGTAAGGAGAGAAGAGAGTTACTCCAAAATCTCCACGCGCCACACAAGCTCCTCTCTCTAGGACAAGATTACACAACTTTTGCAGATGCAACTCACATTTCAAAAAAACCCACAAACATATATATATATATAATGTGTGTGTACACATTATATATATAGATATAGATGTAGATATAGATCCATATGTTTCTGTGAAAAATACTGTGGCATTATTTGAGCATGTATCTGTGCATGTGTCAGCATATTCTCATATGCGTGTCTTTGTGGATAAACAGCATATAAAAATACAGGTTATTTTCCCACAAACTGTGTCTTAATGCCGCATTAAGCAACAGATTCAGTTTTCCATTATTAGGACTCAGACTTTTGTTCCCCAATCCCCAGTGAAGGGCTAAAAATCTGCTTGAAAGCCAAAACATTTGTGCCCCTCTGCTTAAACTCATTGTAGTCCCATTAATGAGAGTCTCAAATGAGCTCTAAGCATGCTTTGGAGCCCCTGAAAATGCTATGTTAACCAGAAAGTTCCCCTAAATTGCCTCATTTATTCAGGTGTTGCCCATTCTTCTTAGTCTTTTTTTATTTTTTATTATTATTTTTTTAAACCACAAGCCATTGTTTTAAAGGTGAGCTCATAGCCAGAACAATGCATCTTGTATAACTGGGGCTGTCAGAGAAGGAACCTGTCACCCGTGTTATCAGGAGCTTTGTTTATGGTGATCTCACAGTCAACAACGACTCGGTCTCAGAACTAACCAGTGAATCATGCTGCAGGAAGATGACGACAGCCATGACATTCTGAATCCTCTACAGAGGAGACCAAAGAGGAAACATCAATGGATGAATGAGATTTTGCTACAGAGAAGGAAAATAAAAAGACACTACCAGGAAAGAAGAGTGGATTTGGGTTTCTATTATGCCTGGTATGTCACCGTGAACCATGGAGCTGCTCAATAAATATTATCCAAGTTGAATTGAAAGATCTGTATCAGCCTGAACAAAGGCAAAGGTAGAACTCAAATTTCTATTAAGCATGTACATTTGCAAGGAAAGGATAAGGAGAATTTTGTCCAAATACATTTGACTTTGGATTGACCTTTCTGTCCACAGATAGTGAGGATGAGCTGGCAAGAATGTTCCCTAAAACAGGAAGACAAAAGAAACTAAGGGATGGAAGGAAGACAGATGAGGTACTTTGAGCCAAGGGATATGAGTAATGCCAAGGATAAGACAAATGGCCCCCGGGCCAGTACTTTTTGACTTGAAATCATTTTGGCCTCCATACGCTATTAGGGGTCCAGGCCTTCCCATAGCTTAAAAATGGTGGCTCACAGCTTCTTGCCAGAGATTGATCAGTCCACTTAAGTAAGAAAAAAAGCCAAATGGAAGCAATCTCAATCTTACCATGGAAACACAAATCAAGGATCAGAATATCTCAAGAAGTCCTCCAAGGCAAAGACTTTTTAATTAGTAGTAGTAAGAGAAATGGTGTCAGAAAACCAGCATTTTCATATCCTGCTGATAAATATTTCTGGAGGACACTTTGGTAATATGTACTAAAAGCCTTAAAATTTGGGGCACCTGGGGGGCTCAATGGTTGAGCATTTGCCTTTGGCTCAGGTCGTGATCCCAGGGTCCTGGGATCGAGTCCTCCATCGGTTCCCCGCAGGGAGCCTGCTTCTCCCTCTGCCTATGTCTCTGCCTCTCTCTGTGTGTCTCTCATGAAAAAATAAATAAAGTCTTTTAAAAAATTAATAGAAGCCTTAAAATTTGCTTACTTTTTGATCCATCAAAAGTATAACTGACCCAATTATAATATCTTTTTCATAGGAAATAAATAATCATGGCTTCATGCAAAGAAAAAACTAAAATGGCATTAATTCTGCTGTTATATAGTGAAAAATGGAAACAGTTTAAATTTTCTATAATAGGGATTGGACGAGTGATTATTATATATGTGAACTGAAACCCTATGCAGTCATTAAGTTGATGTGTGAGAATATTATTTAGCAGGGAAACTGCCAATGCTATATCATTCAATTTAAAAAAGTTGTAAAACTACATATCTAGTATGATCCCATTTTTGTACAATGTGTGTATAGAAATATACACACCTGAATATCAAGGGTAGTTATATCTAGATGGAGGGGTAATGTATGACTTTCATTTTCTTCTTTATATCTATTTTTTTAATTTCTAAGTTTTCCACAATATACATGTATTGTTTTAATTATGCTTAAAATGAGTTTTTTTTAAAGTCATCTATTCCTGAACACTTTGTAGGTGATTGCCCAGTTCTCTGGGGGTGAGGGTGGGGATTGGGAGGAGGAGAATAAGCAGATATTAAAATCACCTTTTAAAATTGTTATTATTGGTACCATTTTACCAGCAGATGAAGCAAGGAAACAAAGCCCTTGATATGGGCTAGAAAGATACAGAACTAGTACTGCTCTGAGCACTTGTGCACCTCCAAGAATTTCTCCAAGATCTTTTAGGGTTGGTTTCTCTGCCCAACACCCCCTTGTACAAGGTGGCATCCAAGTGCAGCTTCATATCCTTATGGAGGAGCCTCTGTTTGACAGGTAGTTGTCTCTATGCTTACTGGCCTCTATGGAGGTGTCCTTGGTCCTAGCTAGTCACTAGATATCAGGCACAGGTCCCCCCTGGTGTTTTGGGGTGTCATGCCTTGACATGGACTCCAGGAAAGAAATCCCTATACTCTGTAGCCCCTACACTGATCCAGACCTCTCTCTTACACCAAATCCACAGGCTTCTCAGTTCCTTAGCAGGCTTAGAGCTATACCTGGATCTTCTGCATATTGCACATAAGATGGGAGGAAATGGGGTACTGCCCTTGGTCTTTCTGCAGTGTCCTTTTTCCCTCTTGCTGCTGCTTCCAGACCATTCTCCTTCTCTTTTCCTGATCACAAACTCCCATGCCTACTTGGTTTTAAATTTTATGTCATTAGATCATCTTACTACCCCTCCTTGTCATGTCCATGAACAAACCCCAGGTCACATCCTTTATTCCCTGAAGACTTTGAAGCCTGGTTCAGTCACTCTTTCCAGCACTACTCTGGGCATAATAATTTGTGGGTTCAACATTCAGGGAGATGGACCATACCCTACCTTGGCTTCTTAGTTTCTTGACCTCTTCTCCTCCTCCCATGACATGGTCCTCCACCTACTTTATCTGGTCACTACAAGAGTGATCATACCCTAGACCTTATCACTCCAATAATTGAAATATTCTATTTTCTTTACTTTTTGTTCTTTCAGTTCAAGCCTTCCACTCTCCTACTATAGCCTCCTATCTTTCTAGCTCTTTCTCTCTAGTACTTCCCCCCAAATCCTTCAACACTCAGGGATCCCAAATACATTGATCTTAGCACATTTTTACTGTTCTTCACCCCTGCCATGTCCTCACTTCCCTCCCAACCCAACTTGAATTGAATGATCAATTATTGTAGTCACTTCCTTGTACAGATACTCAATCCTTCACCTCTCTCTCTTATTCCATTTTCCTAACTTGACAAAACTCCAACCCTGGTTAAATCCAATTCTCTGCTTATTCTGTGCCTGCACCCATTGACTATGGCCAGAGAAAACCACAGTTATGTTGAATGATCTCATTTTAAATTCACGATCTTGAACATCAGGTGATCACTTGCACTGATCACTCTTTCCTTAAACCTCCTTCTTTGTCCTCATTTTCATCTAATGACCCTACTTCTATTTCACTGAACAAATAGAAGCATCCAGAAGAGAACTTCCACTACTACCACACCTATCAACCTGCTAGCATCTGTGCACATATATTTTTCTGCTCTCTGGTTGTGGATGAACAGTCCATGTTCCCAGATAAGGCCAACCCTTCAAGTTGAGCACTGGATCCCAACTCTCTTGTTAACTCAAGTTCATAGAGCTACAGCAGTTCTTCCTTCCCTTACCTGGATTATTTTTTTCTCTCTCTCTATTAACTTTACCCACTAACATATATATGTTATTTTTCCCCCATATAAAACCTCTCTTGATCCCATTTCTCCCTCCAGCTGCCATCTCATTTCTTTTTTCCTTTGATCACAAAACTCCTTAAAAAATTTGTCTTCACTGTCTCCAACCACCTCTCTCTCCATTCTCCTGAACCCACTCAAGGTTTTTGCCTATTAAGATCCCCCAGTGATCTCTACCAAGTCTGGTTGTCAGTTCTCAGCCCTCATCATAGTTGCCCTATCAGCAAATTGGCCAAGGTGACTACTTCCTTCTCCTTGAAACACTACCTTTATCTGCCTTCTAGTATACTACATTCTCCTGGTTTTTCTCCTACTCATTTACTGCTCTTTCTCAGTGTCCTTTGCTGGTTCCTCCTCATCTTCTGACCAAGACCTCACAATGCTGGACTTCTTCCCCTTTTCCATCTACATTCACTTTCTTGGTGATCTCATTCAGTCTCATGATTTTAATATTGTCCCTATGCTTGATACCTCCCAGATTTATACACACCCCCCCCCCAGTTTCTCCCTGAATTCCAGACTTATAGCTCTATCTACCCACTCAACATATTTACTTGAATGTCTGACTTAACATATCGAAAAGCAAGTTCTTCCTCTTAGCTGCCAAATCTGCTTCTCCTCAGCTTTCACATCAAATAATAGCAACTCTATCCTTCCAGTTACTCTGGACAAAAACCCATTTGTCACCCTCAGTCCCTCTCCTTCTCTTATATTGCATATCCAAATCATTAAGATATCCTGTTGGCTCTTCCTTCAAAATAGATTTGGATCTGACCACTTTTTATCTTCTGTGTTGCTATTACTACCTTGCGTGAGCTACCATAATCTCTTGCCTGGATACTTGTAAATTCTTAACTGGTTTGCTTTGTCTACCTTCAGTCTATTCTTAATCTACTTTAGCAAAGTGGCCCTGCCAAACCCTAGTCAAATTAGGTCATACCTTATCAAAATCACCCAATGGCTCTGCATTCCTCTTGAGGGTAAGCCAAATCCATGACAATGGCCTCTAAGGCCCTGGATGATCAGACTGCCCTCTCTAACATCATTTTCTCTTCTCTTGTGGCAGTTTTGAAACATGGCTCTCAGTCTTTGACATTCCTCCTGGAGAGAGGCCAAGGGTCTTCTCTCTCCTGCCATTGAATCTGGCCTCTGTGGCTGCTGGACCAATAGATTATGGCAGCCTCCATTTTATGCCTCTTGGAACATTTGCTCTTTGAACCCAGCCACCATGCCTGCAGTAATCCAGCAGCTGTGGAACATCCTACGTGGAGAAGAACGGAGGCCCCGACCAATAGTCCCTGCAGAGCTCTGAGCTGACAGCCAGCACCTACTTGCCAGCCAGGTGAGTGATCCATCATGAAAGGGGTGCCCCAGTGGATGTCACATGGAACAGCGATAAGCCATCCCCGCCAAGCCCTGCTCAAATTGAAGATACATAAACAAAAAGATGACTGTTTTTTTTTGTTTTTTTTTTTTAGATGACTGTTTTTTTAAGCTGTTTAGTTTCATGGTGGGTTTGTTTAGAGCCATAGAGAACTCTTCCATTGTAGTACCCTCACTCACTCCATGTTTGCTACTCTGTTGTCTTTGCTGTCCCCTCAACACCCAAAATGCTCTTATCTCAGGGCTTTTGCATTCGCTATTCTCTTCTATGTTCCCATATGTATGTATGGCTCTCTCACTCACCTCCTTCAGTCTTTAATCACTTGTTATCTCTTCAGTAAGACCTTCTCTCCCAAACTGGCAAGGCACATGTGCTCCCCCAGGGCCTTCTCCCTTTTCACTTAATTTTCCTCCCTCTTAGTTATCACTGTCTAACATACCACGTGTTTACTCATTTAGATTATTTATTGGATGTCATACCACCTCTATGCTGATTACTCTCTTACATTAGAAGGTAAATGTCATAATACAGGAATCATAATACAGGAATCTTCATTCCCTGCTGATGTGCCCCGAACAGAGTCTTCCACACAGTCACTCTTCAATTAATATTTGTGGTTTTACTGCAGCCATGTACTGGGGACCTTGTTTCCTCCCAGATTTCACCCTCCCTCTTGCAACAAGTCTATGAGATAATAATACTTTTTATTTTTATTCCTGTTTCACAGATGAGCAAACCAAAGCACAGTGGGGTTAAGAACCTGATGCAAAATGGCAGAGCTGGGATTCAAGTTCAGGCAATCAGACACTGACACCCACTCTCTTAATCATGGCATATGCACTGGTTACTCTAGGGACTACAGAGGAGAAACATTGTAACCCAGCTTTGTGGGGTCAAGGAAGGCTTCCCAAGGAGGTGATTTCTAAGCAGCATCCCGAAAGGCAAACAGGAATAGAGTTTGAGACAAAGAGGTTGAGGAAGGGCTTTCTTAGCAGGATTTGCAAGATCACACAGAGTTGCAGGCATCGTGCAAGGAGCAGGGAATACCAGGAGAAATAAAACATGCCCCTTGATTTATATTCAGAAAAGTAGGACAAAGTGTTGAAACAAAGTGTGTTAAGGGCTAATACAGATGCACATAAGATGCTGTGGGGAGATGGAGGAAGTAGGGATTGAGCCAAAGATAATCATTCAGTGAGGGCTTCCCTGAGGGGGTGGCATCTGAGCTAAATCTTAAAGGATGAGTAAGAGTTTGCTAGACAAACAAGGGGTGGGGAGTTCTTTTTTAGCAGAAGGAATGGTATATGCAGTGAAAACATGAAAGAGCTTCTGCGGTTAGGGAAATATCAGTAGGCTATGAAGATCATTATATTTTTTTTGTTGAAGATCATTATATTGTTCTTTCTTTAATATTTGCAGAAAATGAGTCTGTAGCATTGCATAGCATTGAGAGTAGAGGTTCTGTTTGATGTTAAACCTTTGTTCATCCTCCGGTAATACAGACACACGTAGCCTTGTTCTCTAACCAAGGCTTAAATAAACTCACTGTTCTTGTCATTTTTATGATGCCCCTTCATACAGGTGGATATTTCTAATCTGTCTCTCTTAACCTCCCAGATTAGAGGCATTCAGTTCCCTCCTCTGCGGATTCAAAGCAGTGCATTCTGAGAGCCAGACTGAGCAGAGTGTGCATCTAGCCATTGCAGGGAAAAAAGGGAAATGTAAAGTTTTTCCCTGCCATCCAGAATGGCTTACTACCAGTCCATAAGGTCTGCTTTTCAAACTTTAAATCACAGTGCTACTACCCACCCAACACTCTCCAACGCCGTCCATAATATAAGAGGTTAAGTAAGGACTTGTGCTTTGAAGTCATACAGACAAGTTTTGTTACTTTGGGCAAGTTACTAATCTTTTTGAGCCTTTGTGTCCTCATCTATAAAATATAATAATATTATTAACCCGATGGGGTATTTTTGAGAATTAAAGGATTAATGTATGTGTAGAAATTAAGACAACTTTGGAAAGAAGTCACAGAAAACATGACTTACTGTGGTTTAAGGAGAAGGGGGGAATTTGTTGACTTACATGAAAATTCGGGGAGGTATGCCAACTATAGCAGTAGCTTGATCCAGGGGCTCAAATGCTGTCACCAGAACTTGATCTTTCTCCAATTCTAGCTCTATTCCCCTTTTTTGGCTTTGTTCAAGGCTCCACATGGTGTCAAGATGGCAGCCAAGAAGCACAGACCCCATTCTCCTATATTTCAGTCTAACAGTCAAATGAAAGTCCTAAGCCTGACACTCATTGATCTAAAGATTGTCAAATTAATAAGTAATCCTTGAACTTATTACTTGGCCAGGGAGTATAATATGCTGATTTACTTAAGCCTTGGTCAAGGTTCCTTGACAGCTAAAAAAAAAAGGGCTACTCCACCAAACATAAAATAATATGTCCACTATAATATATAAAAAAGGCTAAAATATTTAAAAATCCTTAATGAACAATCACCACCATTATTATCACCATCATCATAGGAATTAAAGTTTCAGTTGTGAATATCTCAAGCAAACAGAACTCGACAATATTCTTGAATAAGAGCCTTCCCAGTACTGAATGGAGAGAAATATCTGGAGCAGACATTTGTTATTTATGGCTACCAAAAAACCTCTTGGACACTCTTTCTACATTTTGATAGTTCCCCAAACTATGGATCCTGCCTATCACAAATAGACTCCCCGCCAAAGTTTATTTTTCCCACATGACACCTCTTTCCACAAATCACCACCCATTATTGAGTTTCTTCCAATCCTATGTACCCATGACAGGATTTGATTTGGAAATAAGTTATGGAAACAAGAGGAGCTTGGAACCCCCATTTTGCTAGTGTAGACAGTAAGAGACATCCAGCTGGTTCTAGAGTTAGGGCAAGGCATCATCCATGTCAGACCACTTCTTGAGGGTGACTTTAGGCATTGTTCCAAGAGCATGAGTCGAGAAATTATTCCTCTAGCTCTTCCAAAGATTCTGCAAATGTTTAAAATTCCTCTACCAAATCTCTCCTTATACAGAGCAGGCAGAGTGGTATCTGCAACTAAGAACACAAACCAATACATTGTCCGAGAACTTTGATGGGTTTGCGGTATAGCTCCCTAGGCTCATCTTCTCATCCTACCATTCTCCACAATGTCAGTAGGAGGCCTTTGAAAAAGTAAATCCTCAGAAAAATGCCAACTCCATGACTGAACAAATGAATTCATGACAAGCCTGAAAGGTCATTTGGGGAATATTAGAGTTTTTAAAATGTGAAAGGATTAGGAAATTATTGAGCTCATTCTACACGTTGGACAAATGAGACCGAAGACCCAGAAGGTTAATTTGACTTGCTATATTACCCTGATATTTCTAGTTGATAGTTTCCACCAAAATGATCACAAAATTATGTGATCATATCATCATATCAAATTTATAAAGATAATATTAATTATTTTTAAGATTCTAAAATTTCACTTTGTTCACTGTTATTTGAAATAATTGACATAGATTTTTGGACCTCTATTTTTCTTTTAATCTTCACAATAATCATTTAATGAACTTAAATCAGTGACAACATTAAACAAAACCTACTCCAAATTTGTTTTCTCTTTTTTTTTTTTTTTAATTTATTTATTCAGAGAGAGCGCGAGAGAGGCAGAGACACAAGCAGAGGGAGAAGCAGGCATCATACAGAGAGCCTGATGTGGGATCCAGGGTCTCCAGGATCACACCCCAGGCTGCAGGTGGCGCTAAACCGCTGCGCCACCAGGGCTGCCCCCAAATTTGTTTTCTACCAGCTACTACTGATTTACACCAAGGTAGAGCATTAAGAGCACAGAGTCTGGAGCCAAACTGCCTGAATCTGAATTATGGCTCCGGCCCTGTCTAGTTATGTAACTAAACACAAGTTACGTATTCTCTACGTGCCTTTGTTTCCCATTTTATACTTGGCATAATGATCATACTTACCTTATAAAGTTCTGTGATAATGAAAAGAGTATTTGTAAAATATTTAGAGCAGTGCTTATTGATATACTGTAAGTCCTGCATGATGTTCAATTTAAAAAAAAAAAAAAGTTTGCAGTTAACTAAACTCTCAAATCTCTTTCAGGCATGTGGCTGCTGATTCAGTGTCTCCCAATCTTCTTGCTACCTGAACACATGACTTGGCACTGAGCTGCGTTGGATTTCCTTTCGGTGGCGCTGGCTCAGGGGCACTCTCATGGCCCCTCATCTTGGATGCTCACCCACCCAACCGTGAGGGCAGGTGCTAATGAGAGAGATGCAAAAGAAAAGGTGAAGAAGTCCCCTGCAATCCCTGCATGCTGTCTACAGTCATCACACTCTGTTTGCAATTTAAGTTTGCAGCCTCACCAATTTAAGTGGCTCTAAGGACTTATAAATTAGTCAGATAGTTAACATTTGACAGACGTAGAAACCTAATAGCTGACCCATCTCTGGGCAATACTACCACCAAACTGATTTTTAGCTGCCATCGAAATAAGCCCAGGAGGTTGCTATTCAAAGTCCCCCAGTGAAATGAAACGAGGAGCATGACAATGGGGACAGTCATGACGATCACAAAACTGCCATATCCATCGGTGGAATTAAGTGTCTGTCCCATTAATGACTAGAGACACAATTCTGGGAAGCAAGCCATCCACATGCATCACTTGAATCCTGTTTGGCTGTTCTGACGTAGAAGATAAGAAAAGGAATCAACTGGGGAAACGTAAGATGCGGAACTATAAAAATAAACTTGTTTCATCCCTGACATCTGTGTTTATAAATGCATTATGTTAAACAGCAGAGATTTTCCCCATGGCTAGCCAATACCAAGATGGCGTCTTGTGTGTTTTGTTTTTTCTATAGCCCTAATCATAAGGGCTCTCCTTACTGTCTCTTGGCTTCCAGCTTTTGTTTTAGTCACTCCATAAAGAGTTGGCAGAGACATAGCTGGGCCATTTCAGAAATATGGCTTATAACCAACCTGTTCCACTATTTTATGACAAAAACTGAGTCTGTGCTAATTGTTCTCTAATGAAGAGGTCTTTGGTCCACATCCCACTCCTTACCCAGGTGGAGATTTTCCCTATCAATAACCCCAGAGCGGGCTCGAATCAAAGAACTGACACATGTAGGAGCCAGATGTTTAGAGAGTAAGAAGGGGAGGTAAGTTCACACAATTGTTCTGCCTTCTTGTTTTCCGCTGAGGTTCTTTCCTGTGGGCTGTAGGACACATTAACAGGCTCTGGGCATGCATGTGGACAGCCCCAGCCCAGCCCTCACTGAGAGAGCCTGCTAGCAGCCTGCTTTCCTTTTTCCGGTGCAGCTGGTGTTTGCAGAAGGACATGATTTGAAAGTTGATTTATTTACCTTGTTGGTTGCTGTTGTTGTTTGTTTGTTTGTTTGTTTGTTTGTTTTTTGTTTTAGTGAATGGACAAAGATGTCTGCTTATTGAAACAATTAATAAACTCTACTGATATGATTAGTATTTAACAGAAAAACATCCTTGGCTTTCGGGTGGAAATCTAAGGACTTTGACTTCTGGAATGTTCGTAATGTAACTCAGAGCAAGATCAGAGGACATTTGGGGGGGGGGGGTGGGGGGCAGTCTTGTTTATAAGAAAACAGCTGATCACTTTCACTTGTGGAAACCAATGGGCTCTAGTTTATGCCTCTTCGTTTTGTCTTTGTCGTCTCCGGAGACTGAAGATGTTTATAGAGCACCACCTCAACTATACAGGGAGAACATGCTAGAAAGGGCCTCCTCCTCTTGGGCCAGCGCCTCCTCCCAAGTCTTTTCAAAAAGGCAAGGGATCTGAAACCTAAGAGATACAGCTTGACTGTGGTGAAAAGTGGGGGTAGACCAAAGAAGGTGTGCTTTCTTCTTTTAAAAATTCATTCATTATTTTAGGGATACCTGGGTGGCTCAGTGGCTGAGCATCTGCCTTTGGTGCAGGGCGTGATCCTGGGGTCCTGGGATCGAGTCCCACATCGGGCTCCCTGCATGGAACCTGCTTCTTCATCTGCCTATGTCTCTGCCTCTCTCTTTCTGTGTCTCTCATGAATAAATAAATAAAATATTTTAAAAAGTATATTCATTATTTTGAATAGTGATGTGAACATGCACACTGATTTAGAAAGCTTTAAGGGAATATCCAGTGAAAAATAATTCTCACCTGCATCCCTGCCCCCTACCAACCACTAAGTTCTCTTATCAGAGGTTGAACCATTATTACCAGCCTCTGGAGTATTCTTCTGAAGAAACCCTATGTAGACTATAAACATTCATACATGCATATGCTTCTCAACTACACAAATAATAATGCACAATACACATTGTTCTACATCTTGCTTTTTTCACTTAAAAAACACATCAAAGGGCTTTGTTTTTTTGGTTTTGGTTTTTTTTTTTTTTTTTTTTTTTTCTGTCTAAAGTGCTATCAGGAGACAGAAGTCATCCTTCAGTTCAGTGATCTACATCTGGTTCTGGCTTACCATACTGACAACAAACATGATGCCAAGTTAAACTCTCCCTCAGCCTCCTCAAGTCATCTAGGCCTGGAGAAAAAGGAATCACACTGAAAACCTTAATGCTTTTAAAGATTTAAATAATAGGAAGTTTGGAGTAGATAGAGGAGAAGGGAAGGATGAATTCTGTTTAAAAGAATGTTGTGCGGAATTGACAGTTGAACAGAGAGACTCTGAATACAATCTTGTAAAACTAAAATCCATTGGTTCTACTGCCTTCCTAAATAGAACACAAACTTATTGACTATAATCGTGTCACACTTGCGGGTTAAGGATCTCTAGAGGCAACATAGCATCAATATTCTGGATCCCATATGAGGAACTTGGAATGGAACGGAGCTGGATATTAGTACTGGCTGATATATTACTAATAGTTATTAACTTATATAACTTATTCAATCTCTCAGGGCCTCAGTTTTCTTTTTTGTAAAATAGAAACATGTACCTTAAAGAATGATTACAAGTTTGTTTAAAAAAAAAGAAAAGAAAAATGCCAGGCCCTGTAGGCATCCACCATCACCGATAATGCCACGTAACAAACAACCCCCGATTCTTCATGACTTGAAACAACGTACATCTACTTCATGTTCGTGGGTTTGTTCTCTGTCTCTTGGCTGTACTCAGCTGAATTTGAACTTGGCTGGACTCCAAGCTCTGGGTTCAGGTTCAGGTGTGCTCTACATGTCTTGGTTTTGGGTCAAAGAGCAAAAACTACCCAGGGGCATGTCCTCTCGTGGTGGAGGGGGGAACCTCGAGACGGCTGGCAGAGCCTCACCATGACGGGCACAGTGTGACTTCCGCTCAGTTCTACTGCCCAGAATATCACATGGCCAAGGCCAAGGTCAGTGGCACAGGAAGAGCATTCCACCCACGGTGAACTGCAGCAAAGGTAGGCAGGGAAGGACGAATGGCGAACAAAATACATAGGCACCCAGTATGGTACCAGGTACCTAGAAAGCTCACATACATGGGAGTTATTGTACTTATACTTATTTATATTATATAATAAGTATATGTATATAAATACATACATAGAGTTACCTTTATGTACTTTGTACATGTGAAAGGTATAAGAGATAGCATTAAATTTACAATAATTCTAAAACACTCTTGGGTGCCTGGGTGTTTTAACTCAGACAGTTAAAACACTCTTTAAAGAGTAATGTTTTTTGTTTTGTTTTTTTTTAAATACCTTCTTTAAAAAGCCAGTCCATTTGTTATCTTGCATTGGTATGCCTGACCTGCGCTGGCGTACGCCCATGTCTCTACGAGAACTTCAAGGAGAAGGCCCCTCGAAGCCAGAGCAGCCCCAGAGCCAACAGCATGGCAAGTACATAACAAGGGACCCCTTGGCATGGGGCAGACGCAGCTCTGCACAAAAGCACACAGCTAGGCGCCTTGGTGGGCTGCCCTCTTAGCCAGGCACGTGGTGTAGTGCGTGACCTGCACACCACAGGCAGCAGTGCTGCTCCAGAAGCTAACTGGAAGGTGACTCCAGAGTCTCATCATGTATTGGGCTCCGGTTCACTGCCACCACTGCTCTAAGCAATATCCTTGGAGCTTTGATTCACAGCTTCCTCTCTGCTTTTCAGTTATGACCTAGAAGGCTGGGGCTTTGGGAACACCGGGGCACCTAGTTCCCAGAACCCCCATAGCTTGTCGCTTCTGAATCCAGACCCAGGTGATGCAGCAGCTTGCAGGCAGCTCTAAGGCCTGGAAGCTGGATCACAGAGAAATGTACAGACTTACACAACTTAATTTCTTTCATCCTGACTGACAGGATAAGGACAGACGGGAAGAGGAGAGAAATCTAAAGAAGCTTTATAGGCTCTGACATTCTAAGCTTGTGGATAGATAAGCGGCTCATCAGGAGCGGGGGGTGCTGGGCAGCAAACATGGAGGAGGGGTGGGGGAGAGAAAAGGAGGGAGGAAGGGGGTCCAGGAAGGAGGGAGAGGGGAAGGAAGGAGGGAGGGAAGACAGGAACTTTGCTTCATCCCCAGGGTCCAGCACAGGGCCCGGTACGGAGGAGGTACCATCCTACACGAGAGTGTGTGGGAGAGAGAGGAGGGAGGAGAGACTGCAGTGTTGACCTTCATGACCTCACTTCAAGCGCAGCCCAGCGACCGGAGCAGAACATCTAAGGTTCCCACCAACCGATCATTAAATATCTCAGGTGGAGAAGCAGCACATCCTCTGTCCAACATAACCCGCCAGTGCTTGCCCTGCTTCCTTATCATCTTTCTAGACCTTGTTCTTTCTCCTTCTTTCCCTCCTGCACGCAGAGCAAAGGAAAGCATCTGTTCACTGACTTGAAGGCTCTCTCTCTCTCCCTCTCTCTTTGGTTTTCCTGTTTTCTCATTGTAAGAGCCTGTCAGACACTTCCTCTGAGGTTCATCTGCAGTCGGACCTGAGAATCTTTGAAGCAGTCTCTCTTGGGGTCTCTCACTCCTGTGACACTGGGAGGCCCCCCCTTAGCAAGGCATACGGAGCAGCAGGGAGGTAATAGGAGCCAGGCGGTCTCTGCGTGCTGTCGAGCTGGAGGCTTCAAAAGAAGACAGAGACCCTGAAGGGTGCTCCTGAGTGAACTCTCCTTGGACACTGGCCAGAATCAAATCTTGACTTCCTCTCATCCCTTAAAATGTGGTTGGGCTCAGTCAGGTCTTACACGCCCAGGAATGAGTCCTACCATTGGGCAACCCAACCTCCTCCCTGGGCCTTTCCAGATCCGCTCAGAACCCAGCTGCCGGTGCGGGGATTCAGCATTCTGGGGATGGCATGTTTATTTCGAAACAATCGTGAGGCTTGATTTGATGTAGTGAAAGAAATTAGTGCTTGCTGAATACGGCCCAATTATTACTGCATTAATTCATACAGATTAGCAGCTGACATTGGCTGGAAGGCATACATCGGGATATTTCAATAAGTCTGGCTGAGAGAGCTACCTCTGCCGAGCCTCCCCTCCCTCACCCCAAAGCTCAGATGGTGACTGTGTATTTGGAATGACTTTCACATCAAGGGTGCGTGGTGTTATTTTGGGGTTAGCTGGCAATGGCCAAATCGAAGCATGGTTGGCAGATGCCCCCAAAAGTCAGTCATCAAACTGACACCCTTTGGAGACTTGCTTTCTCCCAAGCCCACGTCTAACAGTTAAACAACTCACCGTGCTTCCACAGCCATATGACAAGATACCTCGTGGGTCATCAAATGTGGTCTGTGGGTCCACCCCTGGTGTGAGCAGTTAAACATGTTCTCGGTTGCAGTTAACAATGGCTTGAACAAAGAAAGGATTATTTGCTCACTGTTACTGGTTGGATCGTGTCCCTCTTCCCCCATAAGATGTTGATGCTCTAATCTTTAATACCTCAGAATGGGGCTGTATTTGAAGATGGGGTCTTTAAAATGGGTGATTAAATTAAAATGGATCCCTTAGGATGGCTTTCCTGTTAGCCAGGGTTCTCCAGGGAAACAGAACCGATAGGCTATATAGATTTCTTAGAAGGAATTGGCTCCCATGATTATGCAGGCTGGCAAGTCCCAAGATCAGCAAGGTGAGCCAGCAAGGTGGAGCCCCAGAACAGCCGATGGAGTGTCCTGGTCTGATCTGAAGGCCTGAGCCCCAGGAGAGATGATGGTGTCATTCCGGCGGTAGGCTAGCGGGCTTGAGACTCAGGAAGAGCTGATGTTTTGCTTGGAATCTGATGGCAGGAGAAAAGCTGATGTCCTAGTTCAAAGGCAGTCAGGAAGGAAGAACACTCTCTTACTAGGAGGTTCACTTTTTTTTTTTTTTTTTTTCATTCCAGATTCATTCTTTCTGGTCTACTACCAGTTTCCAAACAGGCCTAACTTCATGCTGTACTTCCTACCTCAAAGTCCTTCCCAACATTCATTCATTCATTCATTCATTTGAGTACGAAAGACTACTCTAAGTGCTTGGCATGCATTATCTCATTTAAGCACTGAAGTAGAATGGTGGGGGGAGAAAGAAATCCTTGCTTTTATGTCAGATTGGAGGAAAGGAACATACTCCTGTTACTATAATAAAGTGTGGCCAGGAACTGAAAGGGAAGCTCCAGGGAAGAAAGGAGCCACCAGCTGAAAGATCTAACCTACTTACCAAGACCTTTCCCATTCTGCAAGGCGGGAGGCGAGTGTTAGCCCTTCAAGACTCAGCACTCACCCCACACCGGTCAGAATTAATTGCACCTTTGTGCTTTGCTGTACTTAGTAATGTGAAAAGACCACTTACCCCCCTGGTGCTAGGCTTTGAGCTAAGTACTTCAGATACAGTGTGTAGCACTGAACCTTTACAACAATCCCATTGGGTAAATTATTTCCCATTTATAGACAAAGAAACCGAAACTCAGAGACTCATGTGAGAAGACCTTTGCACCAATACTTCCTTCTTTCTAGAATCCCCTTCCTCCAGAAGGTCACCTGGCTGTCTCCTTTCTTAGGTCTCAGTTCAAATGCCACTTCCTCCAAGAAGGCGCCCTAACTGCTCATTTTTAAAGAGCCACTGCTGTGAGTCACTCTTTCACATTACTCTATGTTTTTTGCGCCTCTTGTCAGTCTCTGGAAGTTTATGTTTTTTTTCTTTATTTATTTACTTACATGGCTTATTGTCTGTCTTCCTCCATTAGAATGTGTAAGTTCTATGAGAGTGAGAAAGGTTGTCTCCTCTAAGTTGGGCCACTGTGTATCCCTGGCATTTAGCAGGATACCTGGTGCATAGCTTCCAATTAATTTTTTTGTTGGATGAATGAATAAATATAACCAAAGTCATACAGGTAGCAAGTAGCAGAGTTGAGATTTAAACCTAGATGAGTCTTTGTCCAAACTCCAGGATTTGATTCCTTTTATAGATTCCTCTCTCTCTCTCTCTCTCTCTCTCTCTCTCTCTCTGCTTCGTGCCTCTGAAGGCAATGTGGCCACATCCTAGACAATTTTTGCATCTCCGGAAGCTTTCTAGGCTACATCCTAGACAATTGCTACATCTCCAGAAGCTTTCTATTGGGACACTGCCTTGCTCCCCAAACAGTCTGCCCCCATGTCGCTGAGAGGTCTAAGTTGACATGAAAATGCCAGATGAGGAAGAAGGTCTCTGAGGCCCTGTAAGAGCTTCTTTCCATTGAGGTCAGCATCACAGACTGAGAAAGTTTCCTTCTCAACCCAACTCTGGCCCCATGTGTCATTTGCGGCCTTGGGAGGAGGCATGCCTGGTGCTGAGCTGGCTGGCTCCTCATGAAGTGCAACTTCTGCTGAGTGACACCCCACCCCCACCCCATTCAGTGGGTAGAAGTTCCAACCCAGGCTCCATTTGAGGAGTATGGCCAAGTTCCCAAGTTTCTTGCAAGACTCTGGTTCTGCTCACAGAGTAAGGGCGCTGGTACCATAGGGAGGATTCTTCTACACCAATGAAACAGGTTGGGTATTTCAGTGGCAGACAGTCATCCTCTCACATGGGGAATGGATATAGCATGACAAAGAGGCTTCCTGCCCTGAGTCTGACTCAGTTTTTCCCATTTTCCCTTAGCTGAGAAATCGATGGAATCTTTCGAAGCTCCTTGTTGAAACTCCTTTAATGGCGCCTGTGGAGAGATAGGGAGTAGTGAAGCCTCTCTCAGGGACTTGCAAAAAATTCACTCTCTTGTCATCAGAAAACCCAGAAGAGTAAAGAAGCCAAAGTCAGCTCCTGTCTGTGCACAGAGCCGGGCTGGTTACCCTGACACCAAGGGTGCTTCTGGAACTACATGAAAGGTGCACTTTAGATCTTCTCCATGGGGACCAGCCCAGCTGTGAGAACTGTCTCTCCTTCTCAGTGCTTGTTTGGAAAAGGCAGTTCCCTATCCTGGACTGACAGAGAAGACAGCTGCCTATAGGGTACGCTTTGACAGCAGCTAGACATGACTTCCTCCTTCAAAATAGCTCTCTATTGCCTGAACTTCCTCTATTAACATCATCCCCTTGAGTCTCAGAGTCAGCCTTTAGGGAGTGCCAACAAAATGCAAACTCCCCTAGAAGGGCTAATCACCTGCTAGACAGAGGTTGGCAAACTTTCTGCAAAGGGCCAGGTAGTGGATACTTTAGACCATGTGGACCCTACAGGCTCTGTTGCAACTATTCACCTCTGCAAGTATAGCCCCAAAGCAGCCCCAAACAGTGCATAAGCAAACAGGCATGGCTGCGTCCCAGGAAACTATTTACGAAAGTTGCAGTGGCTGGATTTGGCCCATGAGCTGTAATTCACCAACCCAGCACTAGGCTGTAAGTCAGTGACATTTCTTTACCCTCTCTCCACCCCCAGAGCCTCTCACATGAGACACACAGTGGAGAGATTCAAAATGCTGTTTGTTGAAGTATTTATCAGCTGACAACAGTTCAAGAGAAGCTGTTTGATAGCCAACTTTACCAGAAGGAGCCTCAGTATGGGGGAGGGAGGGTTATATTCAGAGGCTAAGAATGGAAATCAAATTTGCCAACTTTACAATTTTAATCAAACACATTCCATGAGTTACAGTCATAAATCTCAAAATCCCACCACTGGGCTGGGATCACCATATGCCCCATCCGGCGATCAGCAGAAAGGGAAGGCTGGGAGCAATGGCAACCAGTGACACACCAAGGGTCCCTGAGCACAATCACTCTCTCCAGCTTTGGCTCTGTTGAAACGTTCCTGCACTCAGGAATGATGTTTGCTCTTGTCATTGCAGAGAGCGAGCCAGTTTCCTAGTGCTCTGGCTCAGATAAACTGCTGAAGCCCTTTGGTAAGGGGGTTAGCTGCTGCTCAAACAGCCAGCTCTGCCATCCGGTGTTCCACTTTGCTTTCTTTTCTCCCTCACCACAGTCACATCACTGAGGCAATCATGGAATCCAAGATGTGCCTGTTGGTCTTGTTCAAGACGGTAGAAGTCACGATGGTGAATCTCAGCACTGATTTTAGGAAATGATAATCACCGTCACCTTAAATCCAGCTGCTTTCTGGACTGGCGTCTCGGTTTAGCAGAGGGGAGAGCATGAAGGCCTGAGTGTGTGTACTCATTGCAATTCCAGACATTTGAAGACCTCGCATCAGCCAGGATAGGTAAGTTCAGGCTGGGACAACAAACAACCTCAAAATTTCAGTTTCTTAACACAACCCACGTTTATTTCTTGCTGATGTTACATTTCTAACAAGGGTTTTCTGGCAGGATGTACTCATTGTAGTCATTCAGGGATGTAGATAATGGTGGTTCCACTATGATATGTGCTTTCTTGGTCCATCCCATCAGGGGAAAGGGGCATGATACATCATGCCCTAAACTCTCTGCCTGGAAATCTCATATCAGCACACATTTCATTGACCAAACTGGTCTATGCCACATGGAACTTCAAAGAGAATGGGTAAGTGGAATCCTACCATGTGCCTGGAAGGATGACATAATTGTGAGCAGGCCTAACGACTACTATAGGACCCAAATAAAGGGTTAAGGGACTCTGCTCGCACGAGGAGTCAAATATCCCCATGAGAGAGACACATAACTAGAAGCTGAGTGCTGATATGGAGGGGGAAATTCTGAAGTCCCTAGAAGCAGATGTTAATCTGATATTTTAGATGTGTAGCAGATGAGAACAGTGCTCACCAAGGAAAGGCAATTTTTGAGGGCCGGGGTGAAATGGGCTATGAGCTGCAAAAGGTGTTGAGGACTATGGAGTGCTCCAGCATGGGAGAGATAGTCAGACTGCCTTCCTCCAGGAAGATGGACCTTTTTAATAAGTCTGAAATAAGTATAATGTAGTTACCACTAGATTCTGTAGAAGATCAAAGGTTAAGCACAGAGGTGGTTCCAAGAGGGAATAAGACCCTTGACAGGGGAAGCTGTGAGTACTCTGATGGAGCAGACAACGGAGAGGTGAGGAAGAAGCTCCAACCTGGCCCGTAAGTAATGCCCTCCATGTACCACGGTGGCACCACTGCCCAAGACAAAAATAAACCAAACAAACAGAAACAGACCTGAGTGCATAGCTCAGTTGTGCAGGTTGAGCAATACACAGCTTGGGGGTGTACCTATCACATTGTGGTTTATGTCAGGAGAGCATGTGGGGGCTGGCAGTGCATGACTTGAAGAATTCTGGGTAGTAGCCCTGCCTCCAGGCCCAATGCAAGACAAGGTCTTGGACTTCTCTTCATTTCACCAGGCTCCTGACCTCATTTGTGTGGTTTCCTGTTTCTGGCATTGCCTTCACCCTTTGAATCTGACAACAGACCCAGGTTTTCTGGTTTCAACATTTGGTGCTTACCAGTGTATAGCTTATATAGTCCCTAGGAGTGAGGTCACAGAGGGTAAATGCTCAGCCATGCAAGGTATGTAACCCTAGAGAGGACAAGGAGAGGAAGACTACTGTCGGCAAGCATGTTGACACACCCCACAGAACACTGCAGATCAGAAAGAGGGGTTAGGATGAGACTGGGATTCCCATGAGCAGAGGAACCAGGGATTTGCCCTTCCGTTCCAGTTACTGCCACTAATTGGGCCACTAATGCTGGCCTGGCCTGAGAGAACACCCATGACAGGGGTACATTCAGTGCCTAACCCGATTCTTGCTATCAAGTAGTTCCCCATTACATTTTTGTGG
The DNA here is from genome assembly GCF_003254725.2 of Canis lupus dingo. Taxonomy (NCBI): domain Eukaryota; kingdom Metazoa; phylum Chordata; class Mammalia; order Carnivora; family Canidae; genus Canis; species Canis lupus. The sequence goes on from NC_064255.1 coordinate 47,758,803, forward strand.
AAAAAAATTCATGATGACATGTATTTAAAGAATAGTTCAACTTTCTTCTTTCCCTAGTTAAGAAGGGTGATGAGATTTGACCACAAAACAAGCTATTGAAATGTGAAAGTCAATCAACCAAAGTGGAGGGAGAGGAGATGAGTTTTGGTTCTGTAGGAAACAAAGCGACCATCTGGAATTGGATTGATGCTTGGGGATTATGTCTTCTAGGTCTACCTTCTCTTGGGAATTTGGTCCTTGTCATTTCAGCTTGAAATGCTCACTGGTGGAGTGAGCTTATAGCTCTTTAAATGCTTGTAAAAACACTAGACAGGGTTACTGCTGGATGATAGTGATGGTGATAACCAATATCAGAAGTGACCACCATCTTGAAAACTAACATCAAACATAAACAAAGCTGCCATAACAATGTTAAGCAAATAGAGGGAAAATCGCTTATGTTCTTGGCCCTTTTGAGTAAAATCAATGTAGTTACATTGCGTACTTCCTCCTCAGAGCAAACATAAATGGAAATGACAATTGAACGTGTGTAGGTGTGGAATAACCATTCTTCATGAAATCACACTGCTTAGGAAAATAAATACTGGGGTTGAGGTCAAGCTGACTTCAGGCAAACATTTGCCTCCAAATGTGTGTATGTGACCTCTCCTCCCCATTGTCCTTTGTCATTTTCCTCCAGACACACAAGTTGAAATGTAGGCATAGTGAAAACCTAACTCACTGCTAGTTAAGTCCCTTAGCCCGTACAACATCTGTCCTCAGATACACAGAAAACTCCACCTTGAAACAAAGAAGAGAATCCGGGAAAGGGGGAAGGCTAAGACAGAGGGCAAATCTCGATTTTTAGGACACTGTCATCCAGCGGATTTTTCTCTGCCAAGATGAGTATTGGCGATTACAAAACCCATGCTTAACAAAGCTTTCCACCATCAAATTTGCATAATGCCTTATTCACATGCATAGAATTCCACATAGCATTGCTTCTGACTAAGGAACTGAGTTTACAGGGAAAAAAAAAAATTGTGACCAGAGTCCAGGAATCAAAGGTGGAAACATGGGAGTGGCATCTCTCACTCTTACAACTAGTATCTACTCACGGAACGTTTGCTCTCTGGTCCTGTGACTTTGGCCTCTACTGATTCCATGACCTGTTCCGTTATGGAGGTTTCTCCACCTTCCACCAGGTGACACACACACTGCTCCACTGGTTTGGAAGTTGAGACTGCCAGTTGGCCTTGGGGCTCCTAGCCCTGCTGAACTAGCAGGTGGAGGAGGGGTTGCTGCACGAGCTGATCCTGATTACTAAGGGATGTCGGATTTCCATTACACAAGAAGTGTTTCTGAAATCCCAGGGATTCTCTACGGTATTTCTGAGTACCTCTGTGCCCAACAGTAAAAGGTAATGGAAATTGGTAGCATCTATAGCCAAGGCAAAAAGTTATTATTTTATATGGAATTTCAAATACAGTGAGAAACAGTGTATTTAGTAGCTGAGCAGCCAACGAAGTCAACTGTGCTCAGAAGCTGCCCTTCTATGTTCTGCTCAGTGATGTGGGGGCTATAGCCCTTTTGACTGTTGGCTCACTGGTTATGTCCTGCCAATAGGGGGCCCTAGAGGAGTGTCAAAGGGCCAGAGCCCCAGTAGAGTGGGGACTTGCCAATCCTACCAACATTGCCTCACAAGGACCCTTCACGCTGGCATTGACTTTCAGCATTACGGACAGCAGCCCCATTGCGCCTCTCAGAGGTGTCTGCACAAAGTCCTTTCCCCGGAGTGTTTGGTTTTAATAAGATCACTTGCTTCCCTTTACTTCCTGAGGCCTGTGAGCACTTGCTACTTACAGAGGTGATAACATTGATTACGCCCATGGTTGCTTTTCTCACACCCTCTCACACCTGATGGGACCGGTTCTCCATATCAAGCTCCCTCTGTTGGGGGGGTGGGCACCTGGGTGGCTCAGTCGGCTAAGCACCTGCCTTCAGCTCAGGTCATGATCCCAGGGTCCTGGGATGGAGCCAGGCATTGGCATCCATCGGGCTCCCTTGCTCCCTTGCTCAGCCTGCTTCTCCCTCTCCGTCTGCCCCTACCCCTCACTTGTTCATGCTCTCTCTCTCTCTCTCTCAAATAAGTAAATAAAAATATTTTTTGAATAATAAACTCCTTCTGTTGAAATAGCAAATATGGGTTTAAAGAAATCATCTTTTTGAAGTAGAATGGACACACAATGTTACATTCATTTTGGGTGTACAACATAGCGGTTCAACAATTCCATACATTACGCTCTGCTCACCGCAGGTGGAGCTACCATCTGTCTCAAATGTGGCTTTAGTTTTCCTGGCCGGACCCTAACTGATACCCAGCGTTAGAAAGAGGCTCAAGATTTTTTTGACATGTCATTTACTGCCAATTATCCAGCAAGATTTATTAGGATGCTTAGCTTCAAAAAATTCAAAAGAGAGGAGAGAGGTATTTTTAAGAGAGTTCAGTATGGAATTGCGACTTTTCAAATGCTGCCATCCGGATAGGAAGGGGAGAAATGCCGATGAATGCTTGCTGGAAAACAAATTCGTTTTATTAAAAGGTTTCCCTCTTTGTATTTGGAGGTTAAAGAAATGACAGAATTTATTATCCCACCAAACAAACCATTTTGCTTATTTTTGGTAAATTGCACTAAATGTGGTTTAATTACTGTGTCCAGAATAGCATTTCACATCTGTGGCCCCAAAAGCTGTCATTGCAGTGGATCTGTGGGATAAAGAAATAGAGCTCTCTTGTGGCCAACCGAAATACTACAACCCCTCGCCTTCAACACAGATGGTATGAACCTCCTACCTGGGTCATGGGACCTTTTGGACAGAGACACCTTGGGGACCTGGTCTGGCATTGCCACACAGGAAGTATACTGTCCAGGGAAATAGGGTCCCTGCTTCTTGGCACCTACAAATACAGGCATCTCTCACTGCACCACACTTCACTTTATTGCACTTCACAATCTGCTTTTTACAAATTGAAGGTTTGTGGCAACCCTGCACCGAGCAAGTCTTTGGGCCCCGTTTTTTTCTCACCAGCATTTGCTCACTTCATGTCTCTGGGTCACACTGTGGTCACTCTCCCAATATCTCCAACTTTTTCGTGATTATTGCATTATGCATATTGCATCACAGGTGACCTGTGAGCCGTGATTGCAGCTCGCCAAAGGCCCTGATGATGGGCGGCAATTTTTGTTTTTGGCAATACAGTATTTTTGAATTTTTAATGAGGTAATTTTTAACAAGCTGATTTTTTTTAGACATAATGCTACTGTATACTTCATAGAGCTCAGAATAGCGTGAACACAACTTTTACACGCACCGGGAAACCAAAAAATTCATTTGACTTGCTTTATTGAGATACTTGCTTCCTCATGGTGGTGTGGAACCAAAACTGTAATCTCTCCGATGTATGCCTGTATAACATTAAAACACTTAGAACTGCCTTTGGCTCAGGGCGTGATCCCGGGGTCCTGGGATCGAGTCCCACATCGGGCTTCCTGTGAGGAGCCTGCTTCTCCCTCTGCCTGTGTCTCTGCCTCTCTCAGTGTGTCTATCATGAATAAGTAAATAAAATCTTTAAAAAAATAAATGAAACACTTATAAACCATATGAATAAGGTCATTATTAAATACCCAATTTTTTAAGGAGTACGTAGAGGGGGTGAGAATGGATGTGAGCCTGTCTAGCATTATCAGCCAAAAGAGACACTTAGATCCCCCATGTGGCAGGGATCTGAACACGAAGCACAGTCATTTCTTTCTGAATGGGCTTCCCACACACATGTAAGGTCCCCGGGCATCACACTGAGAGAAACTCAATGAATGCAGCAAGATATTAATGCGCAGGTGGAATGTGGTGAAATAAGCACACTATTATTTTTTGTTGGCAAAGACAATATAACCCAGTGAAGTGGAGTGTTAGAGGCCTCATAAACTGGAGAGGTAGGCTATGGAAGGGAGGGAACATCTAAGGATGGCATTGGGTTCAAACACCATCTTAGCACATTCCTGGCTGTGTGACTTAGAGCAAGTGATCCAACTGCTCTATTTCTCAGTTTCCTCATCTGGGAAATGGATTTAATAACATCTACTTCGAGACAATGTATAGTGCAGTGGTTGAGGCTTCCAGTCCTGACCCTGTCACTGACTATGTGACTTGGGCAAGTTACTGAACCTCGCTGTGCTTAACCCATAAAATGGGATAAAATATGTTGACCATGGGTTGGTTGTTTTGAAGATTAAATGATTCGATACACATAAAACACTTAGAACAGGAGTCATAGATGAGTTTGTCTTGCACGTGGTAAACAAACAGTAAATGTTAACTTTCTTATTGGCTATAAATCATCATGGAGAGTTTGTTGTCTTTTCCTACCTGCTTCTTTTTCTATTAAGTAGAGTCATGTGAAATTGCCATTTTTGTAGGTCAAAAATGCTTGAATGGAGTAAATTTTTGGTTTAATCTAATACAGACCAATATTTGTCTCCTCATCACATGAAGGGTTATTGGCAAGAGCCTAAGATCAAAGAATAAAATAGAACTTTCTGTGTACATCTATGTCACCGAGCTCAGATCCTCTTTGCCACCTGCGATGACAAATCCCTTGAGCAGTCTAAATGAGACTTAGTCCCCTGGGAGTCCCCTGAGTCCCCTGTTAGCCCCTGGGAGGGATGGGGAAGCAATGACAAGGGCGTACGTACCAATTAGAGCCTAGTCACAGAAACGGAAACCATTCCAGGCAGTTCTATAGAGGGAATTTAATATCAAGAGCTAGTTATTACAAAGACATTGGAAAAGTTAAAAAGCTATAAAGGAGCCATTGAAGTAACCTCAAGACTAGCAATAGCAGAGAGTAGCTACATCCTTGAGTGTTGGAGGGATAAAGGGCACAGGAGTATTACCGGAGCCAGGGCCTGGGCCCCCAGTAGGAGAAGGACCCTGTGGGGCCACCTGGCCACTCCCAGAGCTGCCACTGACCCAAAGCAGAGAGGTAGGAGGTGAAATCTCTCTTCCCTCTGCTCCCCCAGCTGGCAGTGCCTCCCTTTGGCAGAACCTAACCATATTCCAGTTGGCAAACGAGCCTAGGGCACGTAGTTCACAGGGACTGGCCCCTGGAATACAGGCCAGACAGGAAAGAAGAGGAATGATTTGAAAGCAGAGAGGCAAATGCCTGTGTAGAGAAGCAAGAGCTGGGAGGGAATGGATGAGGGGAAGAAATGGGAGTTGGCAGCCAATTTTTTCCTCCGGGGCTGCAGAGTCTCCTGAACTTGATGAAGGATGGACTCCGGCACTTAGCTGCTCTAGCTGGGTGATTCCAAATAAAGCCGTGGGAGCCACAGTAATCTGTTTTGAGTTGACTTCATAAAGTGGAGAAGGGTGCAGGCAACTCAGATAGGTAGTTCTGGGAACTTCGGGGCTGATTGATGATCTTCCAGGAAAGGCAGAGGGCCCCACGCTGCACGCTCTTGGCCTTGGCCCTTTACTTTGGGTGCCAAGCCCAGCAGCCAGGAAGCCGGACACCAGGAAAAGACTCCTCATCTTAGAAGTTATCTCCTGCAAGACTATGGATGCAGTTGGGGAGCCTGGAGAGAATCCTGGGACATGAAAGGGGCATGAGTGGAGAAACTGGATGAAGTTTTTTAATTTAGTCAATAGGCTGGTGCCAATGTTAATTTCTTAATTTTGACACATGCACTAGGGATGCTGGGTGTACTTTAGAGGAAGCTGGCCGATGGGTCAATGGGAACCTTTTGTGTTATTTTCTTTTCTGTAAATTTATTTCCAAAAAAAAAAAAATTTTTTTTTAAGTTACCTCCTCTAGAATGGTTTCTTCCAGTAGCTTCGGCGGGCAGCTCCACTAGAGTTGCCGTGCTACTGTGAGCTGCGTGAGGCATCGCTGAGGGGAAGCCGGCACCTCCCCTTCCCCCCTCCCACACACACACCCCCCCCATAACGGCAGTGATCATATCTAGGACAGTGTCAGAAAGGCCACTTCTGGGAAACATTTCTGTGGACATTTCATTACTGGTACAAAATATGAATTCATTAACAGCAGCCTACTTACAAAGAAAATGATTAACACTTATGTTGTTAGCCCAGCCGGGCCGTTACTCTTGTCAATGGGATTTTTGTTATGCCCCTTTGGCCAAAGCAATGAGCCAGTGATGTTCAAATGTAATGGACAGAGTTCATGCTCTAAGGAAGTTCTTAATTCAAGACCAGTCAGGGTACTGGTCGCAGATACTCCGAGTTTGTACACTGGCATCTTTTAAAGTTGCCTTAAATAATTTGTAGAAAAAGCAGGGTACAACTAGCTGCATACATACATGCATGTGTACGTAGATACACATATAACCAGTTGAGGGAGGAGCCTAACTCATTAGCATCTACGTGAGAAGTGAGGTTTCTCCCAGGTAACTGCTCGCAGGATCCTCCATCAGGGGCCCTCTTCCCACTGGGTGGTGGCTCCCTTTGAGACACCGCAATCCAATTCCATAAACCTTTTATTTATTTCTGGTAATTAAAACAGTGTCATTCCGGTTACCAAGATTTAACCCTGTGCATTTTAAATCTGCAATAGTGTGTTGAATGGAAACCTGCCCCAGACCCCCACGTAGCTGGGGGTGGGGGGCTAGTCTGGGTGGGGGCCTTACTCCCATTGCTCTCTTTCTCACAGTTACTCCTTTGGTTCTGCTCTGGGAGGTGTGTGGGGGGGAGGGGGGGAGGCGGTACTGGAGGGGGGAATCTCCCTTTAGGACTGGTTGTCATAAAGCATAATTGCCCCTTTCTGTACACTTGTGGCCACTGTCGAGCTTCTAAGCTATAGACTGCTCTGTGGTTACAGACAGAGACTGCCACAGTCCCTAATATAGAGACATTTGACCCCATTGACTTCTGATGCACGAAGGCTAGCCCCCCATCTGCGTTCCCTTGACAGGACGAGCCTCTTTGGTGGTTGCTCTGGCAGTTCCTGGCAAGCCCGTGGCCTCCAAGCTCACAGACTATCTGCAGCCCTGATCTAGGTACAAACTCATTACAACTTCTGGGAGTCTCAGAAACCAGCACCCAAGAGGGTGGTCTCTGACCCTTCTGCTCCATCTGGGTGTGCCCTGCTCCCGTCAGATGAGGTACGTCAGGAATCTTGATGGCTGCTAACCAAGGTGAGAAATGTCATCCATCCTTACAGAACCCACAATTCCATAAGTAATTAGGGGGGTTGCCTTCTCTGGACTTTAGGGGTGGGAATCATTCATGATAAAGGCTCAGCCTCTTATCCCCCTAGAAGGAGACAGAGGTGAGGAAATGGGCTCTCTTTATTGTACTCCCCAGAGGAAGTGTGGCCTTGACCTCTACCTCACATGCCCTGACAGTATAGGACCTGACCCTGCTCAGCATCGATTACCCCTGGAACTGGAGAGTCTCACACCGAGAATCCTCTCTTATTTGAACTTGGCACTAGAAAATGCAGAGGCATCTCCCCCCAGGAGACCATCTCCACTATGTGTGACCTCGAGAGCAGAAAAGGATCTCAATTAGGACCTCCCTGCAGACTCCTAGGCACACATGGGTAATTATATTCTTAAATGAAACGGCTGACCCCCTCCATAAGAGTGACCTCCAAAGGATATACTCTTTGAGATGCAGTGTGGATGCTATAGATCTGTCCCATCTTGACATTCCTTTGAATACCATATATTCTTTTTTTACTCTTTTAACACAATAGTGGCAGGGGACATGAAAAGTAAAAATTACCAGTGGTTATTTCAAAGTTCCAAGCATCTAAAATCCAGAGGACGGGGGAGGTTGTCTCCCCATGGACCACTCTTTGAGGGAGAGCTGTCTGTGTCAAAGGACAATGTTCTTGGCTAAACTCACCTCAGTCACAGCTTTGCATTGGCTGCCTGGAGTGTCCCCAGAGGACCTCCCTTCTGTCTCTATTCAAGGGCCACTTGTATTGATGACTTAACAGTTAACATCTCTCTACCTCTCACTTATGTTCTTAGACTATGTCAAAAGGCCATTACTCCGTGCACTTCATTCCCTTTGTGTTGCTCTTTTTAGGGATTTAACTAAAATGGAGGCTGAGAAGTGGAGAGACTCTCTCGAATTCCATCTTGGGGTAATAAATGTTCACCGCACCGAATATTTTGTTCTTCTAAACATTTGCAGATGGCCTACTTAATGCCAAGCATAAAATAAGCATTGGGAGATTTAAAAAAATAGACATGGTCCCTGCCTTTCAGGAGCCCACAGGCTGGCAGGGGAGACAGGTAAGAGTGAGTTCTTGGGTCCAGTGTGAAGGACTCACCTGTCATTCTCGGGTGTCAACATAAGGCTACAGAAAGAAAGTAACACTCACGTGGGGTCTTGAAGAATAAGAAGCCAAGGGTGGAGATGGAGAGAGGCCTTGCTTGAGGCAAACAGACCAGCTAGACAAAGGCATGGAGAGGTGAGAGCTCATGTATGGGCGGTGGTGGTGCTGTCTGGCAGAGCAAGAGCTAGGAGTGTAGACTCTTGACAGCCACTTCCCTCGTAGCCACCTGTCAACAGATCCTGAGGGATAAACTGGCTGTCTCATGTCCAGGCCATAGGAGGGCTGACTACACACTGGAGGTTTTGGGTACAGAATTGTCCCTGGCAATTCGCGTTTGTATTAAGCACTTCCTCATATGCCAGACGGTCTGCTAAGCGTGTTATATGCAGTACACCTCACTTAATCCTCACAGCTACCCCATGAGTCGGTATTGTGTGTATACACCACAACTGACAAAAAAAAAAAAAAACAACAAAAAACAGGCTTTGCAATTTAAATGATTTATCAAATCATAGAGCAAATAAACAACAGATCCAGGTTTTGAGCTCAGGTGACTATGACTCCAAATCTCATCTTAACTACCTCTCCTCTGCGAGAGGACTCGTGAGACACAGCCTTCCATTGATGAATCCAGGTGTGTGCTTTTACTCAATTTTATGGCCCAAATCATATATTGGAGACCCCAGGACTCTTGTTCATCAGGATCGGGTAATTTTACCCAATACTACACATGGGATTAATTACCTTAAGCTTAGCTCAGGAGCATCTCTCTCAAGAAACAAGGGGATTACATTTTTTAATTTAGGATTATGATTTGGGAACTCCTCCCAGAGCGGCAGGGGATCTCCAGGAAGGAGACATGGGCATTCCTTAAAGATCTCCAGCATCCCTATTTCTACCCTCTTCTTGTTCTGGGCTCTGGCCCCTACTCAAATGGACAAATGCACATTTTTAAACAAGTCAGGGCTGATTAGGACCTTGGTATAAGAGAGGAAGTCATATTCCACCTTGTAACATTAAGACCAAGCAAGGAAGTAGATTCTGAAGGCCACATGTATGTTGTCATCAGAACTTCATTCACCTTTGAATTTGAGGTTTTGCCCTCAACTTAGGATGTTTATTATCCTGCCAGATCTTATACAGAGTTGTTAATTTTGTTCAATTCAGCCATTGCAAAGTGGACTATATCACTGAGCACCGAAGAAAGCTGAGAGTTTCAAGGGAAAAGATTAGGCTCACTCTTCCATTTTATTTAGAAGACCTTTTGAATCTATCCATTCAATTTGACAAATATCTATCAAACACCCCCATGTGCTGGGGTCATGGTCTACTACAGATTGTGAGCCCCAATGCTGGTCCTGGAAGAACTTGCTCTCCGCCAGATGAGAAAGAGGTGGATAGCCCACCATCAACCTGAGGGACAAGAGCTGTGATACATAGGCATCGTCTAAAAAGGGAAAGATGGTGCAACCACCCAGAGGAGACGGGAAGTGGAGGAAAGATCACGGAAGACTTCTTGGAAGCGGTGAGACAAGTGAGCCCTGAAAAATCCACTGTCAGGAGCATTTTACCCACCCTTGAATATCAATCCTTAAGTAAAACCAATAAAAGCCAATCGTATGCTAGAGCACCCACCTGGATCATAAAAGCAAACACCATATGGGTGACTAACATCCCAGGTCATGAGCAAATTCAATTCCAAGGCAAAGATCAAAAGGAAGAATCAACACAGCCAAACACACAAAACACTCTCAAAAGGAGTCATCTCTTCGGGCAGAGCAGTAACGTCAACACTAAACGCTAGGTGGCGGCCTCAGCATAGTTTCCTGTCACATCTCCCGGGTAGAGCCAGCCAGGGGAGGTTCACTCTTTCCAGGAAAAACAGAACAAAACAAACTGGGAGTACAACCATCATGAAACCGATTGTAGAGGAAGAAGTGATACCTCTTGCTCTTTGGTATCCTTGACCTACAACGGAACAATAAATGCATCTCATTACTGACAGTAACTGTGTTCTTGTGGTCCCATTTTCCTTGCAAAAATGAGGTGGCCCCCTCGAAGGGGCAAATGCTCCCAGGCCCTTTCAACCAAGCTGTTTTGTAAAAGGTAGCAATGCCTCTGGATAATAAAGCCAGGAGATCATATTCAAGAGTCCCCCAGGCAAGTGTGACCCAACGGTCAACTTCATAGTCTTCTGAGGAGAAGCTTGTAGCTTGGGAGAAGTTGTTAGAACAACCGAAACACCCAAATCACCAAGGCTGGGTGACACAGAATGCCTGCCTCCTGCTCCACTAAGTAGAAAAAATGCTCTATTAGAGGATTAGGGGATACTATGCAAAGCATGTTAAGCTCCTTGAATTAAACGAATTATGAGAACACCAGATGTTAGCAGTAAGTCTCGAAGATGACCAAGATAAGGGGACACCTAACCTCTTAAAGCCACTCTCATAAAGTAGCAAGAATCTGATAGCACAAAAGAAAAAAGAAGGAAATAATGACAACTGAAAGTATTTTAGGCAAACAGGTAGTGATGGGGAGAGGGGAGGAGGGTGGATCTCATTCACTATAAGTAAAAGGAATGGAAAAAAAATGTTAATGCCGCAAACAAGAAGCCAACTGATACAAGACACAAGGCAGAGAATTTAAAAAAAGAGAGAGAGAGAGAGAGAAAATGATTTACTCCCGGTAATATTTTAGGCAAAGCAGGTTGATTTTATCTGATTTCCAAACACTGATGTAAGAACCAATCCCGATCCGTGACAAGATTTTCACAGGTCTGCGATGAAAAGGGGGCAAGAAGGACATTGTAAAAAAAGTTTTTATTTTTTTAAATTTATTTTTATTTCTATTATTATTTTTTTTGTAAAAAGGTTTTTAAAAGGCTATCACGGAATTCAAGTAATTTACTTTCACTCCTAGATTAGATATTTCCTATCTTTCTAAAATATAAAAAAAAAAGGAGAGAAAAGCCTTCCTGCTATGATCATGGTCATCACAGAGCTGTTTGTGTGTTATTTTGCAGTTGATCCTCTCAGTTGGCACCATGTGGCTCCTGAAACAGATTCTTGGAAACATCACTGGTCTGAGAAACCTAGAAGTTTGAGAACTAATGCATCCACAACCTGTTTCAGAGAGAAATAATCAGCCTGGTGTTGTTCATTCATCTAGTCAACAAATACGCGTTGAGTCCCTCCTGTGGGCAAGCATCATTCAGCAAGAATGGATGAGGCCCGGAAGGAGGCCGGGAAGGAGGCCGGGGGTCCACCGCCAAAGGAAAGGATCAACCAAGGATGACGGCTGACCCACTAGTCTTGTGGTTGCACGTGGGCTAATTTTTACCACCTTCTATACAATCCAGCACTTTAGTTTTTAAAAGCCAGCCTGGGATGAAGGGTGTTTCTTCCTTCTGAAAGTCGAGTGAGTGAATGTCTATTACTATTGAGCTAAAAAAACACATATGTGCCTCCCCCCCTGAGCGTGGCCAGGCTCTCTGACCAAGGCACCGGCCCGCTCTCTATGTGTAGTGTCTTGTAAAAGGAATCTTTCTAAAGACAGAGCTCCAGGGGTCCACATAATGAATATCCGTGTCTATCCTGATGAGATAGACCAGAAAGGTTCAGGTGCGGACCAGAAATCTTCACCCTGCCATGGACAGTGGGAAAGTCTATTGATAGGACGTGTGCAGGCATCCCTGAAGGGTAGACAGTTCACCTTGGTCTCCTTGCTTTCCGGTGTGACATTTCGAGGCTCTCAAGATCACTGGGTTATATTTGGAGCTCATCCCAGCGACTGCCTGGGTCTCCGGTCTCTAACAGTCAGATCAGCAGGAGGATTTTAGATGGAAAAGATTGATAAAACCTGACAGTGCTTGCGCTCGTTTCCATGGTGACGTGCTGAGTACTTACTGGTCCTTAAGACCAACAACATGAATAATTAAAATAAATTATTGCAGGGCTGCCTGGCCTAGATAAAGGGATCTGAGTTAAGAAAAAAATTTTAAAGCCTCTGCTTCTGGAACCAAAGTGATACACACACCTAAAAGGAGGCTTGAAAGTAATAGCCAAGCGGGGTTTTGTTTATAGCAAAATCAAAACGTACAGGGACTGCCTCTAAGTTATTTATATATCAGATGCATTACCTGGAGCCTCACTTTACAAGATTTTCAGGTCCTTTAGGGAAGCGTTTCAGTGCATGTACAACCTTATTAATTCTTTTTACAGCAAATTAGTTCTCTTAACTATGTCCCAGTGCACCTCACTTTACATTTTAAATTCACGTTGAATTGTTGTTGTTACAATATACCTTTCAGCTTCAGTGTGTCTGGCCGGTGTGAGCCCCTTGGAGCCAGCAGTGAGCAAGGAGTGCCTTCCACACTGCACAGCATCCACAGACTGGGCCCAGAGCTGTCTTTCCTGTCTCTCAACACCTTTGCCGGGTCCCATGATCAACTTTGCACATATCTCTATCCCAGAACGTATGGGAGCCGCTCTACATCTGGCACCTGGCTAGCTAAATAGGATTTCCAAACTTTGCACCACTACCTCTCCATGCTTTCCTTCTGGACCCTTCTATGGATCTGCCCTGAATGTCCCACTTTCAATAGTTTCTTCAGGAAACAACTTCCTTGAGGCCAGCCTCCTATGGTAAGCCCTTGGACCACCCTCTTGGAGGACCATCCTTAAGACAGCCTCAGCAGACACCACCCGGCCCAGCAGAAGAACCTGGATCAGAGTCACTCTTCACTCTGATTCCTTCCTTCTTTCCCCTTCCCTTCCTTCTCTTGTAAATGCGATGTGAGATCTTGAATCAAAATCCTCAGTTCATCATGCACCATCACCATTGATCCATGCAAGGCACCATTGATCCCTGCAAGTCTGCATGCATGGGTTTGTTTTTTTTTAAAATGTATTTCTTATAAAACAATTATTGTCTTGTACACAGGTGTTCCCAATGTACACAAATGGTGTTGCACCATATACCTCATTCCGTGTCTCACTATTTCACAGCATTCTGGTTTCAACTTCTGTTCATGTTGTGTCACATGTATCAAGTCTTGTTTAACTGTTTTATAATATTCCCTGGTACTGTAAGCACCTCCCCATTCTCTCAGCGAAGGACCCCCAGATTGCCTCCACCTCCCTGAAAACCAGTGACCATCTTCACATAGGTCCCCTTAGAGACTGACGCCAGACTCTCCCTGGGCCAGGCACCCAGATATCCTGCCCCCACCAAAACCCTTGGATTCCCCAGCAGGATGGCTGACTCACACGATACGTGTATTCCTAATTTCACCAAACAGGACACTGGCTTTCCAGCATGGTGCGCCAGGTTCCCGCAGTCCCCATGCCCATCTGTAGAGCATGGGAATCTTTACACCCCCAGCTCTCCATGATACTTGGCATGAGCTCCAGCCTTGTAAACTGTGCTAATCTCATGTGTGTCGAGTGATCATTTTTTGTTTTACTTTGCATTTCTTATAAACCGCAGTGAGTCTGAGCATCTCATCACAGGCTTGAAATCATTTTAAGTTTTCTCTTTTTATGAATCAAGTGCGTTTTTTTTTTCCTTTGACTATATTTGTACTGGAATTCTCAAATTTCCAGGTCTGTTCTCTGTCACCTTAACTCATGGTTATTTTCATTGAACAGAAAAGCTTATCTGTGATGTAATCAAATCTATATTAAACTCATGGTTTGTCCTTTGAGGCTCTTGTTAAGAAGTTCAGCCCCATTTATGAGTCACAAAAATATTCTCCTGCCCATCTTCTATTAACTTTATGTCTTTGCCATTCATAGATGTAGATCTTAATCCAACTAGAGACCATCAATGTATGTGGCGGTAGGCAGGAGTAGTTTTCTGAGTCCTCAATTATGTTTCATTGGACTATTTTCCTTTGATGAGAACTGTACTGTTTTTATTACTATTACTCTGTGATTCTCCCACCCTTTGGTCTTCTTTTGCAAAGCTGACTTCGTTTCTCAAGGAGCGTTATATATCCGTATCAGCCTTACACACCACTGTTGAGTTTCTAAAAAGAAAATCTCGCTGGAATTTCCATTGGGATTGCACTGAATTTATAGATTCCTTTGCAAAGAACTGACATATTTATATATTAAGTCACCCTATTCAAGAGTATGGAACAATTCTTCATTTATTCATATCTTATTTATATCTCTTGACAGAGTTGCTTATTTTCTTCACTGAGATCTTAAGGAGTCATTTCTTCATCAAGTTGTTTCAATGACTGTTGTTTTAAAATACTTCTAACTTTCTGCTAAGTCTACTTCTCTCTTGTTTTCCTATTTTTTCTCTTCAAAATGTTCCCAGCTATTCTTTTTTTTTAAATTTTAATTCTATTATCCAACAGATAGTACATCATTAGTTTCAGATGCAGAGTTCAGCTATTCATCACTTGCATAAAAACTTATTTATTTATATATGACCTGCATACCGAAGAGTGCACTAAATTTTATTTTTACAGCTTGATGAATATTCATAAAATGAACATTACATCCTCATATACCAGAGAGATCACTAAATGTTCTTTGATAAATTAGTTCTTAGGAACTTGCTAGCTTTTGTTTTTGTTGTGAAGAGTAACTTTATTTATTTATTTATTTATTTATTTATTTATTTATTTATTTATTTATATTGGGGTGCAATTTGCCAGCATATAGCATAACACCCAGTGCTCATCCCATCAAGTGCCCCCCTCAGTGCCCGTCACCCAGTCACCCCCACCCCTGCCCACCTCCCCTTCCACCACCCCTTGTTCGTTTCCCAGAGTTAGGAGTCTCTCATGTTCTGTCTTCCTTTCTGATATTTCCCTTTTTTCTTTTTTATTGGAGTTCAATCTGCCAACATATAAAGAGTAACCTTTTTAAAAAAATAAATGTAGTAAATAGTTGTTAGTAGTATAGAGAAATGCTACTGATTTTTTAAGTGGTATCTGGCAACCTTGCTGAACTCACTTGTTATAATAGTTGGTTGCTTTACTAAATAGATAATCTTGTCCATGGCAAATATCTTATTTCTTTTCCCTTCAAATCCTTTGCCTCTAATTTCATTTATCGTTTTATAGTGCACTTACCCAGGATCTCCAATATTAAGCTAAACAGTGATAGTGAGCATTCTATCTTGTTCCCAGTCTTAGATGGAATTCTAGAATTTCTCCAGTAAACATAATGTTTGCAGTAGGTATTTGGTGTATGATCTTTACAAAATAAAGATGTTTCCTTCCACATCTTATTTTCTAGAGCTTTTATTTTTAATCAGAATTACTGAATTTTATCTGTGCTCATCCTCATCTATTCATGCGGTGAGTTACATTAACTGATTTTCTGATATTAAATCGTCCTTGCTTTTTGGAGGTAAAACTTTCTTAATGGTGTATTATCATTGTCAAAATGTGAATTACTATGATGATTATTACTATGATTATTAATAATATAGATTGGCCTCACTAATAGTATTTTTAATGTTTTTTTTGAAGCACAGCCTCCCCCATTATCAGTGTTCCCCACCAGAGTAATAGATTTGTTGCAACTGATGAACCTACACAGACACATCATAATCACCAAAGTCCATAGTTTATGATTCACTACTGGCATCATATATTCTATGAGTTTGAACAAATGTATAATGAAATGTATCCATCACTTTAGCATCACACGGGATATTTTCACTGACCTAAAAATCTTCTGTGATCCACTTTTCTATCTCCCGCACCCCACAACAACCTCTGAAAACCACCGATCTTTTTACTGTCTCTATGGTTTTACCTATTCCAGAATGTCACAGAGTTTGAATAATACAATATGTAGCCTTCTCAGATTGGCTTCTTATGCTTAGCAATATGCATTCCAGTCTCCTCCATGTCATTTCATGGCTTGAAAGTGCATTTCTTTTTAGTGTCAATGTATTCCATTGTCTGGATATACCACATATTTCACTTATTGGACATTTTGGTTGCTTCCAAGTTTTAGCAACTATGAATAAAGTTGCTGTAAACATTTGTGTGCAGGTTTTTGTGTGGATATAAATTTTCAACTCCTTTAGGGAAATATTAAAAAGCACAATTGCTGAATGGCATGGGAAGGGTCTATTTAGTTTGTAAGAAACTGCCAGACTGTCTTCCAACAAGGCTGTACTATTTTGCATTTCACCAGCAATGAATGAGGGTTCCTATTGCTCTGCATCCTCACCAGCATTTGGTGATATCAGCGTTCTGGATTTCAGCCATTCCAATAAGCGTGTAGTGAAAATACCTTTTTTAACAAAGGAAATAACACTGCTCACTTACTCAAGGTTTTCCACTGCCTTCCCATCACAATTATGTCCAAACTCCTTAACATAGTCCGTTAAGAACTTGGCCATGTAATGTATCTATCCAAGCCAGGCACTTTTGAGACTAAAAGGTGACTCTGCAAATAAAGATGTCAGGAATGATGGCATCACCACTTAAGCCTTCCTTGTTCCCTCAGTTCTAACCACACTTGCTGCATTGCTCTTTTTTTGAATGGTTCCCACATTGAGGCTTTTGCATAAGCAAAAAATCCAACAAGGATGTATGAAATGCCTGGTATATATCAGGCACCGTATCTGGGGACATAGTGAATAAAACAGTTTCTACTTTTATGGAGTTCACTTTCTAGATAGTCCTTCTGTCTAGAAGACTCTCCCTGAAGATTCTCACATGACTCACTCATTCACATCATTCAGGTATTTATTCAAGTGTTACCTTCTTTTTTTTAATTTTTATTTATTTATGATAGTCACAGAGAGAGAGAGAGAGAGAGAGGCAGAGACACAGGCAGAGGGAGAAGCAGGCTCCATGCACCGGGAGCCCCACGTGGGACTCGATCCCGCGTCTCCATGACCGCGCCCTGGGCCAAAGGCAGGTGCTAAACCGCTGCGCCACCCAGGGATCCCCAAGTGTTACCTTCTTAAAATGGTCTGGCCTAAATATCCCATCTACAAAACCCAGCCCCTACCACCCCATCAATCTCTATTCCCTGACCATGATTTATTGTTTTTTATTAGTACTTGAAATTATATTAGTATAATATAGTATAATTAATATAGTCTGTTTCACCCTACATTCAGCTCACCTGAATGTAAGCTTCCAGAAGGCAAGGATTTTGCCTGCTGTCTTCACTGCTCTATCCCCAACTCCAGGAACACTGCTTGAACCATCAGTATTTGTCTCATAAATAAATTATGAACAGTTCATTGGGGACATTTAATGTATACAAACCTTTCCTTTGGGAATATTTAACCATGTTTTAAAACATGTTTTAACCATGTTTTTGAAGAGTATTTAGTAATAGTGAGTTCCCCAGAGCTATCTAAAGAGATCATTGGGATCCCTGGGTGGCGCAGCGGTCTAGCGCCTTGGCCCAGGGCACGATCCTGGAGACCCGGGATCGAATCCCACGTCGGGCTCCCGGTGCGTGGAGCCTGCTTCTCCCTCTGCCTGTGTCTCTGCCTCTCTCTCTCTCTCTCTCTCTCTCTCTCTGTGACTATCATAAATAAAAAAAAATTCAAGAGATCATTATCACAACCATTTCTCTTGAAAAAAAATATTTTCTTACTCATTCACTTAATTTAAATGGCTGTTCTTTCTGCACTAAGAATTGGATTACAGCAAGTAGAATTCACATGTAATTCTGAATTCTCTTAGTATCACAAAAACCCAGCCTGAAAGCACATGCATGAAAGAGCTGATAAGTCCATTTTCTGGGGTCTTTCATGGCATATTTATCCACTATTTTCCCCTATAAAATGCCACACTTTTTAAACTGCAAAGAAAGCCCTTGAAAGAGAGCTTTATTTTCCTGAATACCCTTAGTGCTGAAGTCTGAATTGCATGGGTTCCCTAGAGGTGTTTCCACCTCTGGCCAAAGTCCAACTGGCTGGAGTTTTTTGCAGGTTATTGCCTGTATGCTCCAGAGAGCTCTCTGTAGATAAGTACGTGAACAAGAATAAACTATACAGTTGATACTTGGGGCACTTACTTTCCTCATCATGCAGTCAAAAATCCATATATAATTTTGGACGCCTCAAAAACTTAACTACTAATAGCCAACTGTTGACTGGAAGCCTTAGTGATAACAGCCAATCAACAGATTTAGTTTGTTTTATGTGTTATATCCTGTATTCTCACAATAAAGTAAGCTAGAGAAGAGAAAATCTTATGAAGGGATCCCTGGGTGGTGCAGTGGTTTGGCACCTGCCTTTGGCCCAGGGCGCGATCCTGGAGACCCGGGATCGAGTCCCACGTCGGGCTCCCGGTGCATGGAGCCTGCTTCTCCCTCTGCCTGTGTCTCTGCCTCTCTCTCTCTCTCTCTCTCTCTCTCTGTGTGTGTGACTATCATAAATAAAAATAAATAAATAAATAAAATAAAACAACTTGGTCACTTGTAATCCATTCGATCCCATTTAAAAAAAAGAAAAAGAAAATCTTATGAAAAAACCATAAGGAAGGGCAAATGTGTTTCCAGTACTATACTGTATTTACTGAAAAGAATCTGCAAATAAATGGACCCTCGTAGAGTTCAAACCTGTGTTGTTCGAGTGTCAACTGTAATTATAAAATAATGAAAACAATTTTTCTGTAGAACTTATGGATATCATTCTCATGAAGACTGCCTGCCTAGTCAAATGTTTTCTCCTTCATTCTGCCAAGTTTCTCAGAAATTTAATTAAAAATGGCTTTGGTGGTGTGTATCCAAGGGAAACCAATTCCTGGTTTTAACTAAGGAAGAAATGAATACTTAAAGCAGGTTGCTATGATGGACAAGGAGAGCACAAGTAGGGTTTGAGACACTGAACTGGCTTGCATGCCAAATCCAGCTGGTGGCTTAAAGAATGTGTTGAGAAAATGCTTGTTTAGAGCAGAGAATATTATGGAAGCATGTGATTCAGCATAACTTTTGAGAGGTGTATGTCGAGTACTCTTTGGAAAACAATTGCTAGGACCCCTTCATGCATACTGCTTTGAGCATCCTGCAATCTCAATTTCCATTAGAATACTTCTTAGAATGAGTTTTATTCATATATTTCAATCCATTATTACTGGATTCCTTATGTGTCTTTTGTATTACTGTCCTGGACTGCAGTTATGTTTTGGTGGAAAGAATGCAGCTTATGTTCAAATTCAACTTGAACAGGTTCGAGGTTTCAATTTAAAAGTTTGGCAAGATGCTTAATCTTTCTGTGGCTCAGTCTATTTCACTGTAAGATGAAGCTAGTGATCCCTACGTCTTGGGCTGCTGTAAGAAGCTAATTTGGTCATACGTGTGAATATTTGCCCTTCAATTTGGTATGAGCAAGGCTGGGACCAAAGTGAGGGGAGTGAGGAGCAAAACTTAAGTCTTTCCCCCCTGCAATTCAGCAATAAAGATATATAATAGTTTAATGCAATATTTTTTAAAAGCCAAACTTGATGTAAAAAAAAATCTGTGTGAACAAAATTTCAAAGGGACTCATCCTAAGTATGAGACTGTGTTATAATCATTTGTTTGGTAGAGCTATAAAGGACCTTTGACCAACATATTTACGTTATCACACAGTTTTAAGACTTTTTTGTTTTCAGCAGCTGGTTTCAGAGCCAGGTTGCCATCTGCTTCTGCTTTCTCATTGTCTGGTCAGTTGGAATCTGTTCTTAACTTACTGTTTGCTTGAACTGGCTCTCTCTTCCTTGCAGTTAGTTGCACGGTTGCCTTTCTGACCATTCTCTCATCCTTCTGGTTCCTCCATTGTCCTGCAAGGGGCGCTCTGGTTCTTTGAAAAACCTTTTGTTTTAGTTCAAGATTTGGTGCCAACAGTTTCATTTTTTTAATCTTGTTTTTTTTTTTTTCTGACATTGGACTTTTGCATCAAACTCTGCCTTTTTCTGAGGCTCTCAAGGTGGTGAAATGTCAAAAGAATCACCTGCTTTAGGTGGCATCACAATTCCACACTTCAAGCTGTACTACAAAACTGTAATCATCAAGACAGTATGGTACTGGCACTAAAACAGACACAGAGATCAATGGAACAGAATAGAGAACCCAGAAATGGACCCCAAATGTATGGTCAACTAATCTTCAACAAAGCAGGAAAGAATATCCAATAAAAAAAAAAGGCAGTCTCTCCAACAAATGGTGTTGGGAAAATTGGACAGACACGTGCAGAAGAATTCAACTGGACCATTTTCTTACACCATACATAAAAATAAACTCAAATGGATGAAAAACCTAAATGTGAGACAGGAATCCATCAAAATCCTGGAGAAGAACACAGGCAGGAACCTCTTTGACCTTGGTGACAGCAACTTCTTGCTAGATACATTTTCAAAGGCAAGGGAAACAAAAGCAAAAATTGCAACTTCATCAAGATAAAAACCTTTTGCACAGCAAAGGAAACAGTCAACAAAACTAAAAGATGACCTACAGAATGGGAGAAGATATTTGCAAATATCAGATAAAGGGCTAGCATTCAAAATCTGTAAGGACTTACAAACTCAACACCCAAAGCCCAAATAATCCAGTCAAGAAATGGGTAGAAGACATGAACAGATATTTCTCCTAAAAAGACATACAAATGTCCACAGACACATGAAAAAATACTCCACATCACTCAGCATCAGGGAAATATAAATCAAAACCACAATGAGATATCACCTCATACTGGTCAAAATGGCTAAAATTAACAAGATAGGAAACAACAGATGTTGGCAAGGATGCAGAGAAAGGGGAAACCTCTTATGAACCTGGTGCAGCCACTTTGGAAAACAGTGTGGAGGTTCCTCCAAAAATTGAAAATAGAGCTACCTTACAACCCAGCAATCGCATTACTAGGTATTTACCTCAAAGATACAAATTTAGTGATCCAAAGGGGCATCTGCACCCTAATGGTTATAGCAGCAATGTCCACAATAGCCCAAATAGGGAAAGAACCCAGATGTCCACCAACAGATGAATGAATAAAGAAGAGGTGGTTATATATATATATATATATATATAACCACCTCTTCTACCTCTATATATAATGAGATACTACTCAGTCATCAAAAACATGAAATCTTACCTTTTGCAATGATGTGGATGAAACTAGAGGGTATTATGCTAAGCAAAATAAGTCACCCAGAGAAAGACAATTATCATATGAGTTCACTCGCATGTGGAATTTAAGAAACAAAACAGATAAACATAGGGAAAGTGAAGGAAAAATAAAATAAGATGAGACCAGAGAGAGAAACAAACCATAAGAGACTCTCAACTTTAGGCCATGAGGGTTGCTGGAGGGGAGGTAGGTAGTGGGAAAAGGTAACTCAGTGATGAGCATTAAGGAGGGCACATGATGTGATAAGCCCTGCGTGTTATATGCAACTGATGATTCACTAAACTCTACCACTGAAACTAATAACATACTATAGGTTAATTAATTGATTTAATTTTATTTATTTATTTTTAATTAATTGATTTTAAATAAAATTTTTAAATGATAACAAGAAGGAGGAGGAGAAGGAGGAGAAGGAGGAGAAGGAGGAGGAGGAGGAGGAGAATCACCTGCTTTAACGTATACTCACTTTCAGGTGAGTTGTGCACATACAGCTGCATTCACCAGTCCAACCAGGTGACAAGTGCATGCCTATAACCTGCACATTTCACAGAAACACAAAGGCAGCCAGTATTTAAACATGGAATAAATGAAGCAAGATTAGAAGTCTAAGACATGTGGCTACCTGTGTGGCCCAGTCGGTTAAGCGTCTGACTCTTGGTGTCAGTTCTGACTCATGATCTTAGGGTCATGAGATTGAGCCCTCTGTCGGGCTCTCTGCTCAGCTTGGAGTCTGCTGGAGATTCCCACTCCCTCTCCCTCTCCCTTTGCCCTTCCCACTCATACTTGCACTCTCTCTCTCAATAAATAAATATTTTTTAAAAAATAAAGAAAGGAAGAAATCAATCAATCAATCAGGACATGGATCCATGTATCCTATTCAAACTCTCCTTCTATGCAAGCAAGGGATTATTCATTGATTTATTGTTATCACCATCACCAGATTCATATTTCTACCAATAATAACTACTCTTTACTGCTTACCTACTAAGTACCAGTTGCTCTGCATACATTTTCTCACTCAATCCTTACAATATCCCTTTGGAGTAGGAATTATTAGTCTGTTTATGGATGAAGAAACACAGTCTTAGGCTATTACAGCTAGCAACAATAGATTCAGTCATTTATCCATGTAACAAATACTTACACATACTTACTACACGTTTCCTGTAGTAGGCTTTTTGATTGAGGCTCTGTGTTAGTATCTTTGGAGGCTGAAACAGACTCTGGTTGTGTTAAACAGAAAGAGATTCATAAAAGAATACTGAATAGCTCACAGAATCCTAGGGAGATGTGGCAATGCCAACAGGGACAAAGCCTAAAGTCTCATCACAGACCCAATCTGGGGAGGAAACTGTTACACTGACTTCACTACCATGGGTACTAAAAGATGTCATCAGCAACATGGGCACTCCTACCCTTGGGGCTTTGTCTTGCTGCACACGGCCACCTCCAGCAAAGAGCATCTTTGCTGTTCTTGCTGCCTTGCATCATTAGCTTTCCTTTCAAGGCCTCATTTGGGGCATCTGTTTGAAAGAATATAAGTCAGATGTACACATCCTAAGTATAAAGAAGTCTGGGAACTTCTATAGTAGAAAGTGGGGTGGGTCTTCAACAAAGACTCAATTCTCAAAATATAGAAAGGGACCTCAGATACCAGTATATCCTAAACAGTGACACATGGCCACTATATTGAGTCCTTGACTTCCAAGCACTTACAAACTGGCAGGAGAAAAGATGCACACAAATGACCACAGTATGTAATTTATGCCACCAAAACGATGGAGACAAAGAGTGCCACTTGTGGGAAGAAGTAGATCAGTTCTGGCTGGAGATAACAGGACAGACTCAAAGAATGGGTCACACTGCTATTGGGTCTTCAAGAGAGGTAGAATCAGAAGAAGTAACAATGGGGAGTGAGTCAGATAGGAAAGACAATTCAAAGAATGAGGCAGGCAGCCAAAAGGGCCCCCAGGGTGTTGGCAAGGATGAGTCCTCAGATTTCTGCTGAGAGGGAGAGAAGAGAGAGTCTATCACAGACAGCTGGCCGTGAGAGGATAAATGTGACTGTGGGAAAGGGAAATAAGGAATAGACTTGGGAGCAATTATGCAAGAAGCAACAACTGAACTTATTTCTCCTTTCAGCACTTGTCTTGGTTGGAACTCATTTGTGTCTATGATGACTTAAGTAACATCTTTCTCTTATGTCAGACAGCAGCCCCCAGGAGGCAGAGACCATGTCTGCTCTTCCCCTCCTCATACACCTGGAGCCTTGCACAGTGCCGGTTGAATAGAAGGAGCTCAGCAGATATTACCAAGGGGAACACAGGTTGACAAACAAGAAGACTGATACATAATTTGATAGAGAAAAGGAAATGAAGGTAAAAGATAATTCTGAGGTTTGAGTCATACAGAAGTCTTATTGGCATATTGAATTTGAGGTTCCAAAGGGACCTCTCAGGGGAAATTTTCCAACGAGGTTTTGGAGAGGAGGGAAAAATAATTTCTAGCTCAACAGAACTAAGGCAAGCAAGACTGTTCTATATAAATGTGCAATGGCTAATATATCTCAAGTGTGCACTGCCCGGATGACATGCAGTATATGCAGTATAAAAAAACTGGCTTTGGGAAGCAATGATCTTTGACTATTATCTTTTATTTCACATAGCTCATGCTACTGTTCATACATTCATTCCCCTGACAGGTACAGATACTCTGACAGGACTGTGTGGTCTGAGTGGAGAGCTGTATCTCCTTAGACAAGCTTTATCCAACTGCCTGTCTTACACCTGCAGTATAAAACAGAATAAAAATGAATATCCAATCAAGGTAGGGCGAAGAAAAAGAACATATGTCAAAGATGCAGCCCCCAAGTCTCCCTGGGGACACTATAAGACGGTCCCCTACTAGGATATACATGAGTGTGTTCCTTGGTCTTACACTACAGTTCACTTCAAGAGTTGATTAATTTTTCACAGTGAGGCTTAGTGTGTGTGTTTCCTTTTCAGTCTTGCTCTTCTGGGGTCAAGTGACCCAAGCAGAGTTTGGTGGCTAATAGGGACACAGGATTTAAAGAATAGCACAAGAGCTGGAGGGTTTCCACCAAGCTCCCCTGGTAACGCAGTGAGGTGATAGGGAACACTTTATAAATTAATCTGCTTTAATCAGAAAAGGAAGCAGAACTGTTGCTTCCTTGCAGTTAACTATTTCTCTCCCAATAATAAGAAAAGTAAATGATATATGTCCACTGTATCTCCCCCAAATTTGGGTAAAAACAAACCACTGAATCTGGGTCATAGGGATGTCAGAAGAAATTAAATTGTCCTGGCTAGTAAACAGAGGACATATTTGAAGAAGGGAAAACCAGGTAGTGGACATTTGAGGCCTTGAGCTTCCCAGCAGCCTTTATTTTGGCAACTGAATACACACTTGCCCTTGGACAGTCCCACCTCCCTGGTCTCAGTCCAGGTTACCAGGATGGGCATGTGGCCCAAGCTGCTTCAAGAGATCCAAGAGCATAGCACTCCTGGCTGGTGAGGTTGGCTTAGGGATTGGCACGTTTCTCACCAAGTAAGTCAGAGAAAACCCTGGAGCCCTGGAGCTACTCTTAGTCTGAAGTAGTTTCAGAAATGTTTGAGTCTAGCCTCATAATGGTTATATCAAAAGGGTATAAAAAATTTCTTCTCAAAATGAATTTACACCAAAGCTCTTGGTTTACACTTTAAAACAACACTAAACACAAGCATTATGGATTGAATGTGTGTGTTCCCTCAGAATTCAGATGTTGCAATCCTAATCCCCGATGTGATGGTAATGGGGAGGGTTGGGCTTTGGGATCAGGTCTGAGGTTGGAGTCCCCATGAATGAAATTAGTACCTTTATAAGAAGAGAGAGAAGAGTTTTCTCCCTTTCTTTGCCAGGTGAGGATACAATGAGAAGATGGCCCTTTGCCATCCAGAAAGTAGGTCCTCACCAGACACTGGATCTGTCGGTGTCTTGATCATGGAGACCTTCAGACCTTCAGAACAGTAAGAAATAAATGTCTGTTGTATAAGTCACCCAGCCTCTGGTATTTTGTTTTAGCAATCCAAACTGACTAAGATAACAAGCTACTTTGTATGAGAATTATTTGTGTATTTATGTGTTCCCCCTCACTAGGCTATGGATGCAGGAGACAAAGATCACCTCTCTCTCTCTCTCTCTCTCTCTCTCTCCCTCTCTCCTTTAAATCTTATATTCCCAGAGCACTAGCACAGTGCTGCACACATGAAATTTTTAGAGATATTTAATAAAAATGTGTCAACCTCAGCTCTGCCCAAGCATGGGTGATAGATATCCTAAAATGGGTTGACATCATGGTAAACTGCTATGTAGATAGATTCTACAACCTACCCAAGGTTTCATTTCATGGATATATCCTAAAATAGATAACTTCATGAAAAAATTCCTTTGTTTTCTGAAGTCTTTCATGAGATGTCTTCAGAGCTAAAGAGCAAAATGCTTTGCTTCCAGAGGAAAGACTATTTTTTCCCTAGTG
Organism: Canis lupus dingo; assembly: GCF_003254725.2. Classification (NCBI taxonomy): domain Eukaryota; kingdom Metazoa; phylum Chordata; class Mammalia; order Carnivora; family Canidae; genus Canis; species Canis lupus. The sequence goes on from NC_064255.1 coordinate 47,784,791, forward strand.
GATAATAACAGCCGTGTAAATGACCATATTTCTTTCTTTGCTTTGGCCATAAGAAAACTCTGGGGTAAATTTACTGCTCAATTATTATAACGGTGTAAGATTTTTTTAGTTCCCTCATCTTCGTTTTGTGCTTGTTCTAATTTAGATTTCTCTGGCCTTGTTATTCAATTTTAAACCTATATTTTGTTTTATGTATTTCCTATACTGTTTGTTGGAGAAGGAATGGGATATTAACAGGCCAATTCTGGCTCAAATAATACAATTTTTTTCAAAGTGCATGGATGCTTAAGATAATAGTACTGAATGTCTAGAACAAGGAGCTACTCATTTGACTTTTATTAGGTGGAAGGCTTTGTTTTCCTAAAACATAACTCTGTTCTGGAGTGGTACAATGGAGAGAGTTCTTTGCTGGGCTTCTGCCCTGACCAGCCCTGATTCAACCTTGACAGGATCACTTTTCTAATATGAGGTTGGCATTGCTCATTGCCCAAATCCATTTGGATCAATAGGTTACTGTTTGAAATAATTCTGAATGTGAAAAATTCTGGGTCATTCCTATCTTAGTTGTGATGTTAATCTTTGTCTTTGTGACAGATGAGTGTACTTAAGTCTTTCTTAAATGCTGTGAAACCATTTCCCTTAAAAGCCTGCTGAAGTCACCAGAAAAGTAGATAAAGCCAACTACCGGCCTGAAGGAACCCAATCTGGACATCTGAATATGACTCAGAGAAACCAAACAAGAGACATAGAAAGAGGTTGGGGCAAGAATTTAGGACTTGCAGGGACACAGGGCCATCAAGATTTCTAGGAGAAATTACGGAAACATCTGCAAGGTCAGGGCAGGAAGTCCAGAGCTGCTTCTCAGGGAGGGAAGTGCCTTTCTTGGGACCTCTACGGCAATACTGAAATGCTGTATAACCAGGGGTCCAGGAGGCCCGCTGAAGACCAGGGAGTAGATTTCCTGAAGGACCAACAGTCCATCAATCCAACTTCAAGTCCTTCATCCACACACAGGAGAGGACAAGCCTTAGGACTTTGGGACCCAGTGAATTACATTAGCCAGGCCAAGACACAGCTCACCATTAATTGTATTAAGAGTGAAGAATCTATGTTCAGGAAATCTTGACTGCTTTTGCTTCTGTTCCTTCCCAGACTTTGCCAATCATGCTCTGCAAAGGGCTAACCAAAGGATAAAACAAACAAAGGTCAATTGCTGAATTATAATCAAACGTTTGTGACACTTTGTAATTTTGGTGCTTCAAAAATACAAAGTCCACAAAATGTCAGCTGAATAACAGATAATTGGCCAGAAAAATACATCCAAGAGGGGCTTGGACTGCTTTTGGGCAAGGAATTCCTCCCTTCAGCACCCTGGGGGTGTGGTAAGGTAGGACTGGAGTGGGATCTGGACAACTAGGGACTCACTTCAAGTCCTGCCAGTTCGGCAAAGAGCCTCCTGCTTCTCTGGGCTGGTTCATCCAGCCCACATCCCACCCTTCTCTGCTTGCTGTACAACCTTTCACACTGTTCCCCAGAAGCGCTCACTTTCAGCATTACCACTTAGAATCACTACCTTTGTGACCCTCACCCTTTCTATCAGTCCAGCATTGTTCAGCCTGACAGATGACCCAGCCTCCTGGTTTTCTCTAAATAATGAGAGAACATTTGCTGTCTGGAAATATCAGGCTGCATCCAAATTTAAAAAAGAAAAATAAGAGAGGAAAGCATTCAAACAAAACTCTTGGAACTGGGCTTCTGTGGTAACATACCGAATAAAGGAAAACAGGAAAGCAATTGCAATATTAAAAATAGATGACTTCCTGCATGTAAATTCTTCACTGACCTTGTTGATTAGAGTGTGGTCAATGTTTGCTGGCCTGCCACCTCCTGACTTCATGAGGGTTCATACCAAGGGTTGGTTCTCCAGGGTTCAGAAATCCCCCTCTCCTCATTTGAAAAGCATTTGTTTATAAATTTGCCTATTGGCATCAAATCTTTTCTCCTTGGTCCTCAATACCTATCAGAGATCAATTCCTTATCCTTTGTTTCATTGTTGTGTCTAAGGAGAATTTACTGAATATTGAGAATAACTCAGAGGACCCTGGAGCAGAGATGGTACCTGTGCATAACACCATGTACCTTGATACCTGCATCCACTACCAACACAGTGTGAAAGTAATGGAGAAAATCATGCATCATCCTGCTGAGAGAGCACCCCTCCACTCAGTGACTATTTAATGAGAACCTACTATATGCCAGGTACTGCTCTATACACTTGGGACATACTTGTACCCTCAGTGAGCCTACATCGTAGTTAGATAAAACAACAATAAGCAATAGGCATAGTAAATCAATAAATGGCATAGTATATTATAAGATAGGTGTATAACCAAAAAAGGACAAGAAACGTAGGGTAAGGATTGGTCAGGTGGGTGACATTATATTAAATAAGGTCGGTGGTCCTTGGCAAGAATATATAAGCAAAGGCAAGTAGTTAGGCAGATCCCTCAAGAAGGTTTTCAGGCTGACACAGCAGCCCAAGCAAAGATCCTGAGGCAGAACCATGCTTGGTCACCCTGAGACTTGGATTCCCTCTCTTCCACTGTCAGGGGGGCTTCAGATAAGACAGTTGTTCTCCGGGCACACCAGAGGGGTTGGGATGACTTTGAAGCAGAAGGAACAACAATGAAGATGGTCTCAATGGGGGCAGCTCTTTGGAACTGGGCTGTGCATGGGTGAAAGGGAGGGGTAAAAAGTCAAAAAAAAAAAAAAAAAAAAAGAAGAAGAAGAAGATAAAGCAGCAGCAGCAGCAGCATGTTCCAAGATTCCACTCCCTGAGTGGAGAGTAAGAACTGGAATCTAAGGGCACACCCAAAACAAATCAGCAGGAGACAAGTAGCCCCAGTTGTAGGGTTTTGATTCCTCATGCAGTTATAAGTACTGCTTGGTGTCTTCTGAAGCACTCATGGAATTTGGCCTTGGATCACAGAATTTTGGGACTGAATTGTTTCTTCCTAGCTGTGCTTATTCCCTAATCCCCTTCTCTGCATCTCCATAGTTCCTGGAGTTCTCTTAACCATTTTCTGTTCAGGGCCACTCTTGAAACTAGATCTAGCCATGCGATGATCAGTAGATCTTAGCACAGCCCCTTCCTTTCTCCACTAAGGCAGATTAATTTACTATAATCTAAGGTCCTGGGGCAGGGGGGAATTCATACCCATGATTAGAGAGGCATTGGGATTGCCCAGAGCCTGGGAACTCAGGTATTTATAAAAAATTGTTTGATTTATGGTTTAATTATGGGGCGGGGGGAGAGAGAGGGAACTAGAAATATATGCATTTAAAACCCTCCTAGCTACCCACCTTTCTCGGAAGAAAGTCAACACCCCTTAACAGTCTTCATGACTCTCGTCTACCTTTCCAAGTCCCTCTCCTCACTAACTGAACACCTTGGCACTTCCCTGAGGGACCCCACTTTCTATTGCCTTGAGGTACATGGACCTACTATCCTGGGAGACTTTCAAGCCCCCTCCTCACTTGGCTAAAGCCTCCTCATCCCTCAAGTGCCTTGGAGAATGATTTCCTAACCCCCTAAACTAGAATGGGTCCTTGTGCTTCCAGAACTTAGCATGGCACCTGGCCCATAGTAAGTGTCAGTAAAGACTGCTGCTTCATAAATTCCTTTGATGGATGAATGAAAGAGCACATGAACAGAAAGAGAAGTTAAGACCAATGTGAATTTTTTTTTTTAAATAAAGGACCAGGAGGACAAAGAAAAGGAATGGAGAATCAAAGAAAATAAATTATTTAAAGTCTGAAGTACTTTTGCATAAGGCAATATTCAGGCCAGCTCAACCAGGTCAATCACCAGAGAAGGCAATGGAGATTTGTTCTAGGACATTCATTTGCTGGCTTTCTGTCAAAAGTAACATTGTTAGCCATGTTAGCTGACACTGAAAATGAGCTGGAGCCTTCGCTGGGGCTGAAAAGGGGGTAACTCTAGGGCACAGCCATTAAAGTTAAGCACCGGAGGGGTAAAGAAACTAAACTCAAGGACATAATTTTAACTTTTTGCCCAGTCTTGATCCACTGTGGTGGTGATCTTGGGCAAGTCACTTCACTTTTTGAATTATACTTTTATCATCCAAAAAAATAAACTTGGGGCCATTTGGGGGAGAAAAGGATATTAGCCAAGTTTATGTATGACCAAAGGCCCCACACAACAGTGGTATTATTAATGATCACCAATGCTATCCCCAGCTGTTCCCTGTAAGGTTTTATTAGTCTCACTGCTGTTTCCTGATTCGTTTCCATTCAGGAAGCTTTGAAATAATGGTTAGCAGAGGGGCACATTGCAAAAATAAAAATTTTCACTCTTTTAACTTTTCCATCCACTTTAATCCCACTGCCCATCCTTCCTCTCTCTCCAGCTTCAGCTGGAGTCCTGCCATTCCTGTGATCAATCATGCACTGGAGAGAATCTTACTCATGGTGGGAGTGGGAGGCTAGGGGCAGGGGGAGCTCGGGGCCAGCATGACTGTTGAGTGTGATGTCCTTTTGTGGTGCCCTCAAAAACAGAAGTGAGGAAACAGGCCATCATTTATCATGTGGCTTTGTAATGGATGCTGATAATGCAAAACAGCCAGGCAGCTCTTGAGGTCGCTCCAGTGAAGTACTGAGTCAGCTGTTGGGGGCCAAGTCGGAAAGGGAGGTTCCCTGTGTGACTTGCCCTTCTGCCAGGGATCTCCCTGCAGTGACAACTGCCCACTTGCTGATGGAGCCTGCCATTTGCCCTCGGAAGACACACAGCCTCCGGCCTTGTGCACACTGATGACTTGGGGCCTCTAGGGGGAGCTGAAGTCTACTCTCCTGTCCAGCCACTCACACCCCAGACCTCCCCAAGGCAGGCACACTATTGGATGCAGGTGCTAGAAGGTGGAGCTTTTGGCGTGATGGCGACTGCTGGCCCTTGAACCAATCACTGTGCCGGAGGAGTTCTGTTGCATTGTGGTTGGCCAAGCCTAGTCACTTGCCCATTCTCGGTTGGAAGAGAAGCAACCTAAGTCATGTGCAAGCTGCGGGGTGAGGTATGATTCCAGAGTGAAGGAAGAGGAGGTATGATGGGCGCTGTAGTGACCACTAGAATCATGTCACCCATTTCTCTGCATTCCTATCCTTTTGCCCAAAGGAATATGGGTTCACTGGCAAGAAAACCCTTGAATCCACACATTAGTACACGATAAAAGTCATGCAAAGGCAGAGCTCCATGAAAGCACTTTTTTTTTTTTTTTTTGAAGAACCTTTTCTCCACCCGGTACCCACCTAAGATGTCAAACCAAGAGAATGGCATTGCTAAAATAGAGTAGACTAGAGTAGGTCCAGCCTCTCAAGCCCACTTAGCCACACCGTCTCCTTCTGACCTTTGCTACTCTTCAAGGTCACAAGGTTGCTGCCTGCCAGGGCTCATTTCTCAGGCCTCATCGGACTTGCCCTATCAGCAGCATTAGACTCAGTTGATAACTTTCTTCTCCTTGAAAACTTCTCTCCCTTTCACGAAGATGGCGCCGAAGGCAAAGAAGGAAGCCCCTGCCCCTCCCAAAGCCCAAGCCAAAGCAAAGGCTTTGAAAGCTAAGAAAGCGGTGTTGAAAGGCGTGCAGTCACAATAAAAAGAAGATCCACACGTCACCTACATTCCAAGACCCTGCGTCTCTGAAGGCAGCCCAAATATCCTGGAAAGAGCGACCCCAGGAGAAACAAGCTTGATCACTATGCCATCATCAAGTTCCCCCTGACTACTGAGTCAGCCATGAAGAAAATAGAAGACAACAACATACTTGTGTTCATTGTGGATGTCAAGGCCAATAAGCACCAGATCAAACAGGCTGTGAAGAAGCTCTATGACATTGATGTGGCCAAGGTCAACACCTTGATCAGGCCTGATGGAGAGAAGAAAGCATATGTTCTACTGGCTCCTGACTATGATGCTTTGGATGTTGCCAACAAAATTAGGATCATCTAAACTTAGGCCAGCCGTCTATAAATCTAAATATAAATTTTTTCACCAAAAAAAGAAAAAGAAAAAGAAAAAAGAAAACTTCTCTTCCCCAGGCTTTTAGGACATCACATTGACTTCATTTTTTTCCTACATCTCTGGTCTTTCATTCTTGGATTCTTTTCCTGATTCTCCTCATCCTTCCAGTCTCTGAATGTTCAATGTCCAGGGTCAGTAATTGAACCTCTGTTTTTCTATCTATGATCACTCTTTAGGTGATCTCATCCAGTTTATGTCTTTACTACCATCCATGTGCTACAACTCCAACATGAATCCCGCATCTTATATCTATATTCCCAGTTAGTATTTCTATTTGAATGTCTAATAGACATCAACCTATCCCATGTTAAATTGAGGCCATGATAGCTCTCCTTCAGCTACTATCAAAAGAAACAGTTCCTCCAATAATCCAGTCATTCAGGCAAAAATCCATCATGCTGTTCTTGACTATCCCCACTCCCCACCCTATACTCCCCACCTTGTCCATGAGAATATTCTATAGGTTATATCTTGAAAATATATTCAAGATTGAATATCCTATTGCTAGTGCCTTATTCCTAACAGGTCTCCCTGCTTCCGCCATTGTCTCCTACCCCATATTCATACTCATGGCCCGATCTCAACATGCTAGCCACAGTAGTTCTGTTAAAATATTAGTCAGATCATGTCAATTCTTTGCTTAAAAACCACAGTTTCCTCAGAGTAAAAGCTAAGTTCTTATTATTACCTATAGGTGGGCCTATGTTAGTCTGCCTCTAACTTACCTTGCTCACTATATCTACTGTTAATCTCACCCTTATTTCTTGCAGTCCGGCCATTTTACCCCCTTCTTCAGATACACCAAGCATGCTTCCACCTCAGGCCTTTGCACTTGTTCTTCCCTCTTCCTGGAAAGTTCTTCTTCTACATGGTTTTCTCAACTTCTTTAAGTCTTAACTCAAAAGTCACCTTCTTAGAGAGGTCTTCTCTGGAAACCCTGTTCAAAATTCAACACCCTCACTGTCCCCCTGTCCTTCTTGTTTTTTTCCCCTATTCTTTTATCTATTATATTGTTTTTATTTTATCTTGTGCATTATGTCTTCTCCCACTAGATTTTTAGCTCTCTGAGGACAGAGCTAGTTTTATTTGTTTTTATCATTAATATCTTCTTAGGACCTACAACAGCCCTTTTATATGAAAAAGGGAAGTGAACAAAATAACATAACTGTACAACTAAGATTTGAGACCCTTGAAATCTATGCTCTATATTTGGGCTTGGCTTTTAATTAAATTCAGTCATGAGACGGGATTGGTTTCCAAGTCTTCAGGTCCATTCTTGGTCTAGTAGAAGCCATGAAGATGTTCTATTAATGTCATTTACTAGCTCAAAAGTTTTCAATAGCTTCCCCGATGCCTTAGGGTTTAAATTCATCCCTCCATCATTTGTATGTTTCCAAGGTTATCTCCTGTGTCAGCACTACATTTGTCTTCTCTAGCTAAATTGTTCTATCTACTATTTCCCCAAATTATCTTACTCCATATTATTTCTCCTCCCTTTCTGTGATCTGAAACATTCTCCTTCATCTCTTCTATCCATCCAGGTAAACCCACCCAATCCTTTATGATCTTTTTCCTTCTCTACCTGCTGACATCTCCCTCATTTATTTAACTCACATGATACCTCTTTATAAAGTTTTCCCTGAATACTCCAGATGGAATGAAATGCTCCTTACCTAATAATTTCACAGTATTTTTTTTCTAAGCATACTCCAGCTTGTTTCACAGTACACAGTGAAGTAGTAAAGTAAAAATCTACAGCAATCTAGAATCTAAATCCACTGATTCAAATCTAGGTCCTGCCACTCACTGGTTGTATGACCTTGGGCAAGTAATATAATCTCTCTGTGCTTAAGTTTATTTATTTGTAAAATGAGGACAAGAATTACCTATTTTATATGGTTTTACAAAGACTAAATTCACTAATATGTAAAATACCTGGAATAGTGTCTCTACTCTGAGTATTTGTTATTATTATGGTGGCTAGAAATCCATTTTCAGGCCACTTGATTTTTTAGGGGTAAAACATAACAGCTGGATTTATTTCTAGTTTCTTAAAACATATTCCTCAATTTTATTAAGTAATAAGTATTTCATTTTTTTTCTGTTTTTCCCAATTTGAAGGTACAGATGAATTAAATCCCTTATAGGGAATTCTTGGTGCTATAAACAACTTCATTGGGGTTTTTTCCTGCATATACAAAATACAACCACAATGCAACAGAAACATGAAGGCAAGGTCCTTCCCTGAATCACTACCTATTCAGAAAGATCAGCATATGCACAAATAACTTCCTAATATCTGCTATATGCTACATACTATATAGTTCTTTTATTTCTATTTAAAGATTTCAGCTTTCCTCAATTTCTCAGTCATAGTTTTTTTATAATGTTGAATCCAGGATGCATTAGTTCATTTGAACCACTTTCTTGTTTTAATGTGGGGACACAAGACATTAGTTGCAGTCTATTACTGTCTACTTAATGTAATTGTTTTTGAAACCTTGCCTGTTAACCTTTAACCCTGAGGCCCTGCATAGTTTCCGTATTCAAATAAATGATTAACTCACTTACCAGTGGTATTTATGAGTTCTTGGCTCAGCCTGAATCTGCTTGACCTAGTTCAGAGACTGAGGAGGTTCCAGAATCATCTCCCCAGGATTCTCCTGAGACACATCTCTGGCTGCCCCATTTGTCTTCTCTTTCCTGGTCATCCCCCCACCCCTATTCTCTCACATCTCTTCATTCTCTCAGGAGGTACAATGCATCTGGTTCTCATTGTGGTGATTATTCAACTTTGCAGTTATTTTTATAGATGTTTAATCAGGTATATAGGTGTAAAGATGAAAAGTAAAGCATACATCTTTCTAAATATTTTTTCAAAAAACAAGTTCAGCAATATTCAATCTAGACTCTTGTCTTCCCCAGGGACATTGCATCAACATCCTGTTGTTCAACAGCGGCCTGAGACACTTGGCCCCAAAAGGTGAATCCTGGAACTAATGCTTAATACCCATGAAATTAATTGTTTTTTCACACCTAATAGTGTCCTCACATTCTCCACTCTGGATAAACAGGCTCAGGGGTTGTTTATATGCCAGGTTGTTTTCCTTCTGAAAGATGATCCTAAAGTAACTTCAGAAAACAGAAGGGCAACCCCAGAGATGAAAAAGGAGGCCATGATTATGTCAAAAAGCTCTTCAGTAGGCTACAGTGCTGTTAACAGAAGTTATAAAATAGCTTCTATCAGTAAATGAAAATTAGTTTACTAATTTTAAAGTTATTTAGAGCAATGGGACTTATAAGGAAAGATGCCCATGAGGATAGTACCTTTGGTCATTTTTTCTGAAGGTGGTTAAGATAAAACAAAGTATTCTATAGTCTGATACAGGTCACTTTAGGATATAAAACACTAAGTATTCTACTGTTGAAAGGGACAAAGTGATATCAAACAATGGCATGAATGAAAGAGGTTGTGGTAATGGCTCATTTTCCTGAAAAATCAACAAGCCAATTCAAAAAGGAAGACAAGTCCTTCCATATTGCTTTGGAAATCCTCCAATACATAAGCTTTGCCTTTAAAATATCTTGAGGTCAAGGTCAGGGATTGTGAGTCAGGCTTCCCAAGTGTACCCAATGCCCTTGGTCCCAGGCTAACAATGACAAAGGGAAGGAGTCACACAATTTAAGAATCTAGCTGGAGGTAGCTGAAAAGAACCAGTAAAACTCATCTTAGGAAGTTTAGAAGAATAATTTTCTCAATGAGGCCATAACTAAATTATGACCACAGGGGTTTTGGTGGACAGAGCCCTATCTTTTATCAAGTATCTGAACATCCCAATAAAATGGCTATACCATTTACAAAAAGATTAGAGGAATCCACAGAATACCCCAGACCAAGAACTACTGAGAGGATGTGAAATTCAATCAGTGACCACAGGGATAAATAAAAGAAGAATTCGAGATCACGCATCTCAAAGAGATGAATGAGATAGATGAGACCTTCATGGGCAGAAAGAGAAACAGAGATGGCAGTGATCTCTGTCAATGCTACTCAAAAAAAAGTAGTTGCATTAGACAAGACTGAACTATCAGAGGATTTGACTGCAATTTCCAAGGTCCACATATAAAGGGGAGAGAACCCATCTGTTTCATTGAATGGTTTTCTGGAATTTCATCAAAGTGAAAGAGAACTCTATTTAATTAGTCAGAGTCTATCAGATGCATACCTGAAAGGAAGCTAAAGCCAACACTTATTAAAATGAGGGTCAGGTTCTTGGACATCAGCGAAGGGCACTGGAACCTTTGCCAGAAGGTGGTACACTGGTGCTCTTTTGTGGGGAAAAAAGGTCTCTGGATGACAACCTGACATTAAAGCATAAAAGTACCAATCAGGGGATCCCTGGGTGGCGCAGTGGTTTAGCGCCTGCCTTTGGCCCAGGGCGCGATCCTGGAGACCCGGGATCGAATCCCACGTCGGGCTCCCGGTGCATGGAGCCTGCTTCTCCCTCTGCCTATGTCTCTGCCTCTCTCTCTCTCTCTGTGTGACTATCATAAATAAATAAAAATTTAAAAAAAAAAAAAAAAAAAAAAAAAAAGTACCAATCAATTAAAATAAATAAAGAAAACCACCTATGTCAAATGTTTTTATATTATCTTATTTAATCTTCTCAACAGTATATGAGGTTCGCATGGAAACCGAGGCTCCTAGAAGCAAAGCAGTTTTACCAATTTTACCTAGTTAGTTTCTACCCAGAATTTAGATCTAAACTGAAAGTTTCTAGAGTCCCTGCTATTTCACAACATGCTGCCTCCACATGGGGCAATAGTCTCTGTGTGGATGAAAGAGGCAAAAGACCAAGATAGTGCTTTGAAGAGAAAAACATGGGCACCTGGGAGGCTCAGTGGTTGAGTGTCTGCCTTTGGCTCAGGTTGTGATTCTGAGGTCTTGGGTCGAGTCCCGCATCAGGCTCCCCTCAGGGAGCCTGCTTCTCCCTCTACCTGTGTCTCTGCCTCTTTCCATGTGTCTCTCATAAACAAATAAATTAAATCTTTATTTAAAAAAAAAAGGAGCAAAACATGAGCCTTTCTGTTACTGAATAGTAAGATAATCCCTGGAGGACAAGCGGATAAACCATTCTGCGAGTAGGTGCTAATGAGATCACTTTAATATGCCTGATTTTGCTGGCTCCAGAGTCCCACCAGGACCTCAACATTAGCTGAACATCTACTTCCTCTCCTTTAAGATTCTCTCCCCTTTGGAATCTCTGGGACTCCCCAGGTGTCATGGCACAGCAGACTAATGCTCTCCTTCAGTAACATTGCTGCTGTTCGTCCTGTCCCAGCTGCCTATTCGCACATCTCAGGGCTCCACCTGCAGCACTACCATCTCTCAGCTGTCTCCCCTCCACTGAAGATTCCTGAGCTACTTCTTTATTCCTCCCTACTCTGGCTACCTTCTCTGAGCTCTGGGCCTGTACATTCAAATGCCTTTCAGACATCCCAACAGGCTGTTCTAAAGACATCGCAAACATAACACATCCAAAAGAGAAATGATCTCTTCCAAAAACCTTCTTTGCCTCTTGTGGCTGAATTTTGATGAATAAATGACACCAGCATTCACAGTGACTCAAGTCAGAAACCTAGAATCACCCTATAGTTTCTTCAACCAGACATTAAGTCCTATCAGTTTTACCTTCCTTACAACTGTCCATCATTCCTTACTCTTCCCTGAAGGGTGAATCAGTAAACCAAATGCTCTTGGGCCACACCCACATTCTTATTCACCTTGTTCCAGGCCTCTTTACCATCCTCCTCTTCCCTGCCTTCCATGTTTCTTACCAGGATCATCATTCCAAAGTGCATATCGTATCAAGTTACCATATTCCATACAAAGCAAAGTCTTAAGTTTGGCATTTAAAGCCCCTCATGATTTGCCCCCTATTCACTTTTTCCACCCAAAGTTAAATCATTGGCCCGTTTATACTTTCTTAAATCTATAGACTTCAAAACTGCATGGAGAGATGATATATAGTGGAGCTCCAATGTAGACAGTGAATAATAGGGTTGCATTTTCCAAGAACAAGAAAATTACATTATGCATACCTGCTATGTCAAAGAAGAAACAAAAGATGGCTTGCTATTTGAAATGAGCAACAATATAGGGGATTGAAAATACTGAACTTCAGCAACTCTCTTACTCATATCTGTTTTCCTATGTCCCATGTTCCAGCTAATGAAAGAGTAATCAAAGCAAACAGCTCTGGAATGAAAATAACTTTATTAAGAATGTATGGACTGAATGCAATCTGTGTAAGAGGCATGAGTGAATGAATACCAGTGGAGATCAGAAACAAGACTGATGGTGAAAAGATGAAAATGATGAAACAGATGAAAATGATTAACACTGAGAGACAAAACAGCCTACTGCAGAATCCGGGAGAAATTTCTACTAATTGTAAGGTGAATGGGAGTGTACTGGGAAAACAAAACGATGGTCTGTTTGTGCTTTCCCACGTGAAACAGAACTCCTAGCAACCTGAGAGAAGGTAGCAAGACACATGTATTTCTTTCCCTTGCTCAGGGACACAGGGTCATATTTAAGACTTACTTAAGACTTACTTTAAGTCATATTCTAGACCTACTTGTGGATTACTAATTTCTCTGAGGCAACATTGTGCATCCTTATGCAGGTGTTTCTTTATAAGTAGAATAATAAGTAGAGGGATTAAGGTGTGAGTAGAAAGCAAAAGAGTCTACGTTAAGAATTATTGTCCTTTTAATAATAAAAAGAGGGGTAAGAAGGAAAACATTCTCACAGCACTTAATATGCTAAACATTCATCCAAGTACTTTTATATATTAATTAGTGTTTAGAACAATCTCCTATTAGTCAGAATAGCATAAACTATGTTGTGGTAAAAATAAAATAAAAAACTTCCAAATCTCCATCTTTGGTACAACACAAAATTTATTTCTTGCTCATTCAAAGTTTAATTTGGGTAAGCAGAGACTCTCCTGCACCTGGTACTTCAAGGATTCAGGTTCCCTCCACTTTGAGATACCAAGCAAGGGCACTGTTGTACAGAAAGAGAGGAATGCAGAGGGCAAACTGGTTCTTACCTGCCCTGTTCTTGAAATAACATATTGACCAGAACTAGTCACATGGCCCCAATCACAGCAAGAGAGGCTGGGAAATGTTGAGGAATCCATGGATGTCCCAGGGAGCACTGTCTTCCTTATAACCACCATGAGAAAGATAATAGCATAATCCTCATGATTTTTACAGATGATGGGAAATTTGCAAATGAGTGAAAGTAATTTACCCAAATTCACAGTTAGTAAGTGGTAGACCTTATATGTTAACCAGACAATCTGATTCCAGAATCCATGCTTATAAAAATTGTATCATAATGCCTTTCAAACGTAATAGAAATGCCAGTGATTTCATTAATGGTTTATATCAGTGAAACAAACTGTGGATGGAGATAGAAAATCTTTTCTTAGAATCCCAGAGCCAGGTTAATGAGCACCAGCTGGACACTGGGAATTAGGAATAAAATGTACAATCACTTTTCTGTAAACCTGAGAAAGGACTCAACCAGAAGGCTGGTATTCAGTAAGGACAATCAAGGGAAATCCCTGCATCCTGCTTACTGGCAAACACATAGTCTAGAGATACCTCTCTTACTGAGGATGAGTAGCAGGGGAAAAAATCAACTTAAGACATATAAGAAAAGTACTAAAAATCCAAGATAAAGGAAATAGGAGATTGACAATATAGGAGTCTATTCTCTAGAGCAGGGGTGAACAAACTTTTTCATAAAGGTCCAGATGGTAAATTTTTTAGGCTTTGCAGACCATACTATTTCTTTCACAATTATGCAACTCTGCAAAAAGGCACATAAGCAGTCATAGAAAATACATAAATCAAAGGGGTGTGGGTGTATCCCAATAAAATTCTGCTTACAGAAACAGACTAAGAACTAGATTTGGCCCATAGACTGTAGTTTGTCAAGTCTTGCTCTAAGGAAAAGGAAGCTAAGAAATATAAAAGATCAATAAACATTTGAAAAATATTCAATGTAGTAGGAATCTAAGAATTATAAATTTAAACAGTGATGTAATTATTTATCAACAAACAACTGAGAAATATTTTTAAGAAGTTATTGTTAGAAGAGGTTCAGTGGGATGATTTTATATACTTCTGATAAGGGTGTGAATAGGTGAAATTTAGCCTGAAATTAATCTGTTGCAGAAATTGTATATATATATATATATATATATATATATATATATATACACACACACACACATGCCTATTATGTTAAGTGAAATAAGTCAGACAGAGGAAGACAAATATTGTATGATATCACTTATTTATAGAATTAAAAAGCCAAACTCAGAAATCTCAGAAATAGAAAGTAGAATGGTAGTTGCCAGGGGCTGGGAATTGGGGTAAATGGAAAGACATTGGTCGCAACGTACAAACTCTCCATTTACAAGTTCTGGGGGTCTAATGCACAGTATGGTAACTGGTATATTAATAATACTATATTGTATACTTAAAAGTTAATAAGAAAGTAGAACTTAAATATTTTCACCAAAACTTCTGTATGAAAAAGATAATTATGTGAAGTGATAGGTGTGCTAACTTACCTTATTTTGGCAATCATTTTGCTATATATGTGTATCAAATGATCACATTGTATACCTTAAACTCACACAAGGTGATATGTGTGTATATTACATATAATATCTCAATTAAGCTGGAAAAATATATGCATGTATTTATATGTGCCAATTTTATAAATATATATTTAAGATTGCATAAGATAAAGACAGAACACAAACCGCAAAATGTTAATGGTGAGTTAGGATGTAGGCTTTGAGAAGGTACACCTTTATTTGAATTTTTCTACATAAATGTTTCATAATCAGAAAAAAATTATAAAATGCAAAAGGAATTTTGTATTCCTTTTCCTTTTGAGTCAGACTTGACCTGAATTCTCAACTATATACTAGTTGGTGATGTTAGTCAAATTATATCTCTGACCCTTTTTTTCACTTAAAAAAGTAGATAGAATCACGTTTACTTCTCATGATTTTTTCAAGGAGTGAGTTAATTTATATATAATTTATATATATATATATAAGAATGTAGCATATATTCAATATATTCAATATTCAATATATTCAAGTCTCAAATATTAGTTACACTTTTAGAAAGACATAAATTTAGGATTGCACAGAAAAGGCTGAGAGACTAGGAAACTGGGGAATGATCATTGTAAAACTTTTGAAAGTTGAAGACAGAGATAGCTAAAAGATTTTTGCATGTGATGGGAGGGAGAAGGGAAGGAGAGAGAGAGATGGAGAGTGAGAGAGGAGATGAAAGGGAGAGAAAGAGAGAAGAAGGAGGGAGATTGAGATTATTGCAATCTCTCATTCTGTGAATGGTGGATTATGGATGCTTTTCCTAGTCAGGATTTGGGTAATGTAAAACGTTTTCAGTTAGGAGTTGAGAGACATAACTGAGATGCAGGAAGAAAAACTGGTTTGTTTGTTTTTTGTTTTGTTTGTTTTTTGTTTTTTGTTTTTTTTCTGAACACAGGAGCTGAAAGAAAATCCACCTTTTTTTTTTTTTTTTTTTTTTTTTTTTAAGAGGAAAGCTGTCAAGGAGGTCCTGGGGAGTAGGGGCCAGGGCCAAAGTGGGGGACTCAACACAGCAGGAAGCTCAGATGGTGAGTGTCCACGCCTGATGACGAAGGTATGCTTAGTGAGGATGGTCACACCCCAGATCTACACCTGTTGGTTTGTTCCCTGAGAGCCCCACATGACAGCAAAGCTTTTCCAACATAGCAGAGTTGCAGTAGAAACATTTAGGGAAGTAAAGTTGGAGGAAGAGAAAAAAGAAGAAATGAATACCAAAGAGATGAAGTGAGAAAAGGACTTGGCTCTCACAGTGGGTCTTCAGAGCAAAGGAATCCTCCACCTTGCTGCTGGGCAAGTCACAGGGAAATCTTCCATAGACAAAAGAGATCCCTCCCCAGACACCAGAGAGGTGAGGTGTGGTGTCAGTAGCAGTCAGGCAAATAGTTCTTCAAATATCCCTTCCTCTTCTCACTTCTAAGCACCATGCAAGGTGTAACTTCACAGAAGAAGTGTTTTCCAAATGCTCCTTCTCTGTCTCTTCCTCACATTCCCCACCCCCATCTTATAGCCCAATAAACACACAGAGGTACTTGCATGGATGCGCACACAGGTCAGCTCCTTTGGCTGACTCCTTATTTACGACTTTACTTCTGAGCGTTGATGTCCCTGTCCCCGGGCTGGGACTTCTAGAACCCTATGTTGAAATCTGTGTGGCACTCACAGCTCTGCAATGGCATTGCCTATGTGCTAGCTTGTCTCATACACTGAACTGTGGTGAGCAACTTAGGGACAGAGAAGCTGTCTTGTGGCCATTGTTCCTAAGCACAGCACCCAGCACACAAATGTGGTGAGGCTCTTCCTACAGTTAGTTTTCAGCATGCCTCCTTCACCACCACACCTAATAGAGCTCCTTTAGTTTAGGACCCAGCTTCTGGCACACAGACAAAATGATCTCAAGAATCCCAGAGTGAGAAGTAAAGAGGCACGGCAGGCAGTAGAGACCTGTACACAATGGGAATGATTGACTGGGGCTGTGGCAACAGACAGGACCAGGGCTGCAAAACAATGGCATGATTTCAACCTCTCTCACCTTCTGAAGGTCCTCCCCCTTTTCTTTAATATTTCTTGCAATATTGTAAAGTGTTTGCCAAAGATTGGGCAGAGGTGAGTGTAGGAAACCAGTCTACCAGTTTTCAATTTGACTTGTCATTCTTGCTCTCCATACAATCTTTTTTTTTTAATTTTTATTTATTTATTTATTTATTTATTTATTTATTTATTTATTTATGATAGTCACAGGGAGAGAGAGAGAGAATGGCAGAGACACAGGCAGAGGGAGAAGCAGGCTCCATGCACGGGGAGCCCGATGTGGGACTCGATCCCGGGTCTCCAGGATCGCGCCCTGGGCCAAAGGCAGGCGCCAAACCGCTGCGCCACCCAGGGATCCCTCTCCATACAATCTTAAACCAAAATCTGTAGTCTCTCTCTTCTTGGCTATCAGTTGGCAACCCATTCTTGGTAGAACTGAAGACATGATGCCTTTGTTAGTTAGGAAATCAGAAGGATACTACTTACTTTATTTATTGATCCAGTGATAAGTAAATACTGGCATGACTCTAAGCCATGCCCTGTGCTAGATGTTTTACATGCATCTCACTTAGTCCTCATAAGAAACCTTTGAGATGAACATTATTGTCCAATTTTGCACATGAAGAAGCTCATGAAGAGCTTCATGAAGAAGTCATTTGCCCAAGGTCATACATTTCAAAAGTGCTATAGTCGGAATTTGAGACAAGTCTTTCTGTCCTGTCCAAACTGTACTGCCAAGAATCACAGACATAAAGGACTCATTAGAGATCATTCAGCAAAAGCTGAATTAGGAAAGGCCCCAATCTCAAATTGTATGTTCAACTCTGATGGTAAATGACTTATCTAAAAGACCAAGGATTGGGTTGAACTACTGATAAGTAGGTAGCCTTTAAGAGACTTAGGTTGTAGTGGTAGCAATCACAGACCTCAAAAGCATGTTGGAAGTTGACCCCAATTAACACCACCGGGCATACTCAGTTTAGCTGTAATATCATGTAACTTCTACAACATCCTTAAAGCTCCAGGTTCTGTTTTCCAGGATCATTGATGACAGTTTTGTTTTCAGAACAAACAGCTAGAGTGGTATAAGGATTCCCAGTGGATATTGAGTCTCTGGCAGTGTCTATGACCCACATTTTAAGCCCTGGGAATAAACACAGTCCACTTGCCAAAAGGTCTGTCCATCATGTTGGTTTAGACAAAGATAAACTCAATTAGGTATAACCAAGAAAGTGAAGAAAATTGCTGAGTGAGGAAAATACCACGCCATTAAAAAGGCATCAAGACAAATCTACTTTTCTAGGGGTTTAAGAGTGCCGGGGTAACTGGATTAACTCTGACATCTGTGCTCAGATTTGAACCTTTGGTGGAAGAAAAGCTTATAGCTTAATTTTGCAAGACCCAGCATGGAACCTACAGAGATGGGGTATGAGAAAATTGGATTAGAGCTTCTGATATCAGGGCTTGAACAATCAAGAGGAAAATGCAATTATAAGCAGTTGCACCAGACAAGTCTTTCCTCTGTGTGATGTTTCAATTCCAGAAAAGATCACAGGCTGGATAACCAAATCACCACTGATCTGTTCCATCCAACAAGTGGCTGAACCTGAACTGAAACAGCTTCTGCGCTGGTAACAGTAAGGAATAAATCCTTTTTAAAGGCAATAGTTTTAAGCTCTTATTTCCCCTTCTTTTAGAGAAAAAGCAGCCAGCTCCCAAAAGAGTGCTCCATCTTTACATGCTATTGATATTCTTATCTCTGTGCTCTATCTCATCTCCCATTCCAGTCAGCAACCACCTTCCCTTTTCCCACCCCAAAGCTATACATGAGTTGTCTCAGTGGTGATGCCTTTTCCAATGTTCTCATAACTCCTATCATTTAATTCACTTCAATATATTAAAATTGTTTATATGTCTTCCCATATGAGAATGTAAACTCTTTGTCTTATCCATTTTTTTCATCAGTATCTAGCACAGTACCACACACATAGCAAGTTCTCAAAAAAGGTTTATTGAATGAAATCGTGGATGGATAGATGGTTGGATGGATAGATGGATGGATAAATAATTGACTGACAGGATTCTCTGAAGGCCTGCTGTAGGAAGACATGCCTGGATGATCTTTCAGAACATTTCAGCTCCTTTTGTGTCCTTCTAATGAGTTATTGAACATCACTGAGGTTGAGATCTTATTTATAAAATGAAAGCAATGGTACCCATTTCATTAGGTTGTTGTGAAGCTCAAAATAAGTAATTCATGCTGGGTGCTGATCCACGAACGAGACACTGTTCCTCATCACTTTCTCTATATTTAGTCTATCTTCTACGGGCAGAAGGTGTCCCGGGTAGCAAAGGGACAGTAGTAGCCATGCTATAATGAGGTAAAATGATAATGTGGCCCCCAAAACTCAGGAGTTTGAGTCTAATGTGTTCAGAGGATAGTTTTATTGGGGTAGGAGGAGAACTATATTAATTCCTCAATTCAGCTTACTTTACAATAGAAATCTTATAAATTAGAATATTTAGAAATAATGCCAAAATTTCTACCTCCCACAACTTAAAGAACAAATACTATGAAGAACCTCCATGGCTTATGACACCTAAAAATGCTAGATAAAAGATCTTAAAATGCTTAAATGAGCTTTCAGGAAAATAATGGAAATCAGCAGAGTCTAAAAATGTGAGAAAACAGAAATTTTCAGAGGTAACCACCCTGCCACAATGGGACTCTGGGGATATTTACTTACTCCTAGTGGCCTAGAGTCTTCACTTTAATGGAAATCAAGGAGGGATAATGAATTATGCAATGCCTAGGACCTGAACAGGGTGAAGACAGAAGAAAAAATACCTAAATAGGCCAGGACCTAGAAGTTGACATTCTTAATGCAAGGGCAAACCAAAAGAAGAAAATCTATCCCACAAAGGAAAATAGTAAAGAAACTTTTAAATCTCAATCTTGACTCTGAGTAGAGTCTAAAACTACCATTCACAAGGGGTTCTCATGAGAATTTAAAGCCAGAATCTAGAATTCACATTACATATGTGATCCCAAAATACCTACCTTAGAATTTAATTTAAAATGACTCAAGATTACTAATGTTTTCCTGGTAAATATGCATACCTTAAACTAAGGCCTCAAATATTTCCTCAGGTAAATATAAACTCACTGAAATATAAAAATATAAAACACAAGAGGAAACAAATCATTTGAATGAGAATAAGTAGAAATCACAAACAATAGGATTATAGTCACAAACATGGCTGATATTGCAATTATTAATTAAATATAAAATAGGTAAATTTGATATACTTATTTATATCATTTTATTTTTTTATTTTTTTTTAATTTTTATTTATTTATGATAGTCACAGAGAGAGAGAGAGAGGCAGAGACACAGGCAGAGGGAGAAGCAGGCTCCATGCACCAGGAGCCCGACATGGGATTCGATCCCGGGTCTCCAGGATCGTGCCCCGGGCCAAAGGAAGGCACCAAACCGCTGCGCCACCCAGGGATCCCTTTACTTTATTTCTTTAAAGACTTTATTCATTTATTTGAGAGAAAAATACAGAGAAAGCACAAGCAGGGCAGAGGGAGAGGGAGAAGCAGACTCTCCACCAAGCAGGGAGCCTGACACGGGCATGATCCCAGGACCCCAGGATCATAACCTGAGCCAAAGGCAGATAGTTAACCAACTGAGCCACCCAGGTGCCCCATATGCTCATTTTTTAAAAGAATAGTTGAAGTATAACAAAGTATAAAAACTATGTAATAAGATCAAGTAGATTTGATAAAAAGAACCAAATAGAACTTCCAGGTTAAAAAAAATACCCACATAATAAATGAAACTAAAAACTCAGTAGATGGATAAAGCATTAGATACAATAGAAGAGAGAATTAATGAAGTGGAAGAAAAAGTTACTCAATGTGCAGGAAAGAGAAAAAGAAATTGAAAAAAAAAAGGAAATTAAGACAAGGAGAGGAGATGGTAGCAGTGGACATTTGAGCCATGCTGTTGCTCATGGCTCTAGGGTTTCTCTGAGAGGCTCCTGATCAGAGGTGCCAATGAAATACATAAGCCACTATACAAGTTGTTCTGGATGTTCCCACAGCTGAATTACATGTTTGAAAATAGACTCAGTGGCCTCTGAAGACTCTGGGTTCTCAAATTCCACAGTTGGGCTCTGATTGATTGATCTTGGAAGCTTAAGAGAAAATAAGAAGAGTGTTGATCACTTTATTCTCTCGAACAAATGGATTTCAAGGGCACCAAAAAGAGATCCAAATTAAATATGGAACTTAAAAATAAAAGCATAGGTTCTCATTTCAATGCCTATGCCTCCAGAGAGTAGATCACATATTTGCCAAAGAACTCTTTAAAGATTTGCCAATAGCTTTAGAAATTCTTGTTGATATAACAAAATACAGAGAATCCCTGGGTGGCTCAGTGGTTTAGCACCTGCCTTTGGCCCATGGCATGATCCTGGAATCCCAGGATCGAGTCTCACATCAGGCTCCCTGCATGGAGCCTGCTTCTCCCTCTGCCTGTGTCTCTGCCTCTCTCTCTCTCTCTCTCTCTTTCTCTCTCTCCCTCTCTCTCTCTCTCTCTGTGTTTCTCATGAATTAATAAATAAAATCTTTTTAAAAAAACAACAAAATACAGTACATTGGGAGAAACAGAGATTGAACATAAATATGGAGGAAGTCAAAGCCAAAAAGTTGTTTTTTATTATCTATATGCCATAACTTAACAGAATAGTGCATTTGGATGGAAGATTTGAGGACCAATGGGAAATATCAAACCTAAAGATCATTAGGACTTAATGAACTATGTAATCACATATTATAAATGGCCAGGAATAGTCCCTACTGTAACTGGAGGAGTTTCCTATGATGAATAGCTTGAGTTAGCAAAGTTTTGTTTTTGTTACATTTCGTCCACATACAAAAATACCAACTCTGTATCCTTGCAAATTCACAGGAAGTAAGAATTGAATGAGGAATTATAAAATGGCTTTGGCACACCTTGAAAGAGCTGATGAAACTTTTCGTTGAGCACATCCAGATACAATCTCTTTCATGATTATAAACACACTGATTGGCAACTAGGATTGCCAGTTAAGAGAAGGAATAAATTTATCTAGTAAGCCAGCCACACTCATTTGTCGTGGCAATCACTGCTCTAGCTTCCAGTCTTTCCATACTTCCTACACAGATATAGGATTGTGGAGAATCTACATGAGTTGTGAATCAACCATTGTTGTAGACATGTTACATATTGTTCAAAAAGAATAGATGTGATTGTGGATACATATCACTGAAAGTAAAGTTGCACAAGTCATAATTCCTCTAAAAACAAACATGTTGCTGCAATTCTATGATTCAAGTCCAAATTATAAAGATATTTATAGGTAAATGTTATGCTATAATAGAAAAATTCCCATTGCCCGAGCTTACAGCTGGACTCAACACAAGGGTAAAGCAAAGGAAGAAATCTGGGTTCAATGCTGCAGATGCTGAGGGAGTTCAAGAAGTGTGCACCCAATATATTTAGGATAAGGGCCCAGCTACTGTGCCATTGATTTCACTGAGCAAGATTTTAAATAGATTTGCAGTAATTTATGCTGGTTTTGTGATTAGAATCCTCCTAATCAAAACATTTGGAATATACTTACTTATAAACTAACAGAGATCTGCAAGTTTTAAGCTATTAAACCTTAAAGAAAAAAACAAAAATTAACATGTATATTTGATAAAGAAGACATGGAGACTACAATTAAGATATCTAACATATCAAATCAGAGTACAAGAAAGAAATAGAGAACAATGTAGAAGAAGGCAATATTCAAAGAGACGTAGACAAATAATTATTATGAATTTACAAAAGACAGAAATCCTCAGTTTTAGGAAACCCAATGAATCCCAAGCAGAATAAATAAAAAGAAATACAAGAGATACATTGTAATGATATTGCAGGACACCAAAAGAGGGAAAGAAGGAAGGAAGGAAGGAAGGAAGGAAGGAAGGAAGGAAGGAAGGAAGGAAGGGAGGGAGGGAGGGAGGGAGGGAGGGAGGGAGGGAGGAAGGAAGGAAGGAAGGAAGGAAGGAAGGAAGGAAGGAAGAAAGGAAGGAAGGAGAAGAGAGAGAAAAGAAAAGAAGAAAAGAAAACAAAACAAAGAAAAGACAAGGAAAAAGAAAAGAAAGGAAAAAAATCTTAAAAGCAGCTAGGAAAATAAAGACAGATTACTGGCAAAGGAGCAAGTTAGATTGACATTTGATTTACAAATAGGCACAATGAGAAATCTGAAAATAGTGGAATTTTTTTTTTAAGCAGAAGGGAAATAACCATCAAGAATGATATTACCAAAAGGCACCTGGGTGGCTCAGTTGGTTAAGCATCTGCTTTTGGCAGAGGTCATGAGCTCAGGGTCCTGGGATCCAGCCCTGCATCAGGCTCCCTGCTCTGTCTGCTTCTCCCTCTTCCTATACCCTGCCCCCTCACTTGTGTGCTGTCACATATACATTCTCTCTTTCAGATGAATACATAAAATCTTTTTTTAAAAAAAGAATGATACCATCAAAACTGTTTATCAAGAACAATAACAAAATTAAGGTAATATTCAGAAAATAAAAATTGAGACACCCTTTCCAAAAGAATTTCTAGATGTACTCAAGAAAGAAGAATGAGCCCCCAGGGAAGTCTGAGATGGAGGAAGAAATCATGAGCCAAGAAAATGTTAAATAAGTGGGTGAATCTAAAACAACATTGTAAGTTGAGGGATTAATGACTATAAGAACTATAAAGTATTGGATAATTATAGCAAATATTCATAAGTTGGGAAAAGTAACAAAAATTAAGGCATTTTAAGTTGTTATATCATTTGAGAAAAGAATGAATGAATGAATTTTAGACTTGCTAAATTAAAATGCATTCTATAATTTCTAGGGAATCATTTAAAAGTAAAAATAGGGATACAATTTCCAATTAGTTGAGGGGGAAATTAAAAGAGAAAAAAAAGAAAATTAATCCAAAATAAAGTAATAAAAAAGAGAAAAGGATATATAAAAAGATAAATAGAAAACATAATATAAATGGCAAAATGAATTCAAATACATCAGTAATCACAATAAATGTAAGTGCATAAAGTCCTTAGTTAAAAGTCAAAGACTGTCAGACTGGATAAAAAAATAAATCCGCCTATGTTATTTACAAGAGACTCAAAGTTAGGGACACAAAAAGTTTCAAAGTAAAAGGATGAAACAATATTATCATGCAAATATTAAATAAAAGTTAAGTTGACATCAGATAAAATCAAATTTAAGGCACAAAACATTATTAAAGACACAGAATTACTACATAATTTTTAAAAAATTAAACTTGTTAGCAAGATGTAGAAACTATAAAATTAACACGCAGTAGTATTATCAGTATAGTGAGAAATTTTAATATATATTTCTTAGTAAGTGAGAGACCAGATAAACAAAAAGAGAACAGTAAAAATGTGAACTTGAGCAATATAATTGACAGGGTTGATCCAATGGACATGTACAGAACAATACACCTAGATTTTGGTAAATTGACATTATTTTCAAACATACATAGAATACATATGAAATTTGGTTATGTGTAAGACCATAAAATAAATCTCAACAAATTTCAAAGAATTAAAATTTATACAAAACAAGTTATCTGATTAATATGCAATTATGTCAGAAACTAATATATAATTATATCCAATATATAATTATGTAAGAATTATATAATTATGTCAAGAAATAAAAATATAATCAAATCTCTTTTGTTTTTGAAATTTTAAAAACATGCTTCTAAATGACTTTCATCAAAGAAAACATTGTAAGGAAAAATTTTAAATACATAATGAAAAGATAATGAAACATGTGTGATGTAGCCACAACAACACTGAAAGAGGAATTTGGAAATGTTTTTTTTTTTTTTTTTTTTTTTTTAATTTATTTTTTATTGGTGTTCAATTTACTAACATACAGAATAACACCCAGTGCCCGTGGAAATGTTTTTTCTTTCTTTTTTTTTTTAAGATTTATTTATTTATTTATTTATTTATTTATTTATTTATTTATTCATGATAGACAGAGAGAGAGAGAGAGAGAGACAGAGACAGAGACACAGGCAGAAGGAGAAGCAGACTCCATGCCAGGAGCCCGACGCGGGACTCGATCCCGGGACTCCAGGATCGTGCCCCAAGCCAAAGACAGGCGCTAAACCGCTGAGCCACCCAGGGATTCCCTTAAACGTTTTTTCTAAAAAAGAAAGATTGAAAAGTTAGCAAGCTAAGTATGTAACTTAGTAATCCAGTAATAAAAAAATAAAGTATATAAAGTAGAAAACAGGAAGTAGTAAATATATAAGCTTAGGTTAGTATAATAAAAATACAGAATATTATCAAAGCAAAAGTTGGCTCTTTCAAAACACTAATCAACAAACCTCTGACTAAACTGAGAAGAGAAAAAAAGAAAAGGAATGAATTAACAATCTTTGAAATAATTAAGTGAACATTATTACTGATGCAGAAGAGATTGACAGGATAACAGTATTAATAACAAATAAATTTTAAAACATAAAAAACATGGACAAATTTAAAGGAAAAAACAAGGGACACCTGAGTGGCTCAGCAGTTGGACACCTACCTTACCATACCTTGGAGTCCCGGGATTGAGTCCCGCATTGGGCTTCCTGCATGGAGCCTGCTTCTCTCTCTGCCTCTCTGTGTGTGTGTCTCTCATGAATAAATAAAATCTTTAAAAATAATAATAATAAAGGAAAAAACAAAAGCAACTTAAATAATCCTACATTAAAGAAAAAAATAATTATAAATATCTCCACAAAGTGAAAATCAGTCCTCAGTTTACTTGAGCATTCTACAAAGATTCAAAGAATAGATAATGTCCATCTTGTACAAACTCAGAGAACAAAAGAAGAAAGAAGGAAAGAAAGAAAAAAGAAGAGAAAGGAAAAGAAAAAAAAGAAAAGAAAAACTCACATCATCTCATGAGACTATAATAACTTGATGCCAGAATCAGAAAAAGTGTAAGACAGGAAATAGGAACGCCTGGGTGGCTTAGTGGTTGAGCATCTACCTTTGGCTCAGGTCATGATCCCAGGGTCCTGGGATCAAGTACCACATCAGGCTCCCCATGGGGAGCCTGCTTCTCCCTCTGCCTGTGTCTCTGCCTCTCTCTGTGAATAAATAAATAAATGGTCTTTTAAAAAAAGACAGGAAATAAATCTCAGAAATTAAAAGATAGCAGAAATAAAAAATTAATAAAACTGAAAAAATTGAGAAAAATATTTCAAAGACATAAAGGTATAAAATATGAAGGAGAAGATAAGAAAAGATTAGAAAACCAAAGAGGATCAAAAGGATAAGAAATATTAGAGAATCAAAAAAGTAGGTCTAGGGATGCTTGGGTGGCTTAGCGGTTAAGCATCTGCCTTCAGCTCAGGGCGTGATCCTGGGTCAGGGGGTCAAGTCCCACATGGGGCTCCCTGCAGGGAGCCTACTTCTTTCTCTGCCTATGTTGCTGCCTCTCTCTGTGGGTCTTTCATGTATAAGTAAATAAAATTTTAAAAAAGAAAAAAGTAGGTCTAATATCCTACACATAGAAGTTCCAAACAAACAGAGAAAATAGAGGGAAAGAAATTATGAAATAAATAAAGTTTCCTAGAACTGAAGAAAGAAGTTCCCATATTGAAAAAACTCACTGAGTATCCATTTTGATAAATTAAAATTGGACCACATCACATTATCTCCAAATACCAAAACACCGAGTTATGCTTACTGCTGTATCCCCAGTGACTAGAACAAGTGCCTGTGCTATTTGTATGTCAATAAACAAGGCATCAGGAATTATAGCGACTAATGACATAGGACTTCTCAACATAGATCCAACTTCTGTGATTTTTTTTGTAGTGAGATACTTTAAAGAAACAAACAAAAACAAATAAAATGTGGCTCCTTTATCTCTGGATGGAGAAAGGTATGTTCTAACAACTTCTTTACCATGTCTATAAAGATGACCCTCTGTTTCTTCCAAATTAGTATGTATTCTAGTGTCGGTTGTATACTCTTTTCTATTCTATGAACATTGGGAAATAGAGAAGAAGGGCAGAGATTAACCAATCCATTCAGTTAAAGCTTATTCACTGTTTCTGGTTCCAGAACAAAATGGAGTAGATACACTTCCCCGTATTACTCCCACTAAACAGAGTTTAAAACATTAAATAATACATATAAAAGAAATATAAGAAGACTTGAACTTTAGAGGAAAGGCAGATTAAGGACCTCATGACCCAAAGAATGGCACAGTGGGGGAATGCTCTGGGTTTTATTTTTCCTTTATCCCAGCCTGGATGCTTGAGAAGCTGGACAACCAAGAAGTGCCAATGGGCACAGACAAAAAATGTCCTCCCAAAGTCTCTTCTCTCTAAAAGGACCAGGAAAGGAACAATCTAGCAAGATAGTAAACTTTTAGACAATAGCTACTATAGTCTAAGGAAACCCTTTGGGAAAAAAATGTGGCCCCACTGCCGATATCAAAAGCCCAGTGGGAGCAGTATCAAGGGGTTCCTCCTCCTACTCCCCTCACCCCTGCCAACTTGTCCCAGTGGAGGCCTGGTAAAGAGTCTGATTTCCTACCTCCACACAACAGTAATGAAATTCCATGCCTCTCAGTGTCCACAGAGGCTAAGAGGAAAACCTGGTCTTCTCCCCAACAGATAGCCATGAAACAGTGCCCACTTTCCTCTACCAGCACTGTATTAGAGGCAGCCTACTAAAACAGAAGATTTAAATATGATTGAGTCTGATAACATAATATTCAAAATAATCCAAGATACAATCTTAAAAACCCTACTTAATATACTAAAAACCTAGGGTGGTTGGGAGGGGAGGGGGACAGGGAAATCTCAACTCGAATGAGAAAATACAATCAGCAGATGCCGACACAGAAATTTCATAAATGCTGACATTACCTGACAAGGATTTTAAAGCAGCTATCACAAAAATTCTTCAATAAGGAATAACAAACATACTTGACACAAATGAAAAACAGAAAAAAAAATCTCAGTAAAGAAATAAGAAACATAAAGAAGAATCAGATGGAAATTTTAGAACTGCAAAAATAAATCATCTAAATTTAAAAACTCATTGGATGGGCTCAACGACAGAATAGAGAGGACAGAGGAAAGAATTAGTGCTTAGAGATAGACCAATTACAACCTGGAGAACAGAAAGAAAATAGAATAAAAAACATAAAATAAAGTAAAAACATACTTAAGCCCTAACATATCAATAATTACACTAAATGTAAGTGGTCTGAATGTGCCAATTAAAAGACAGAGGCTGACAGAGTAGATTTAAAAAAAAACATGAGCTAACTCTATGCTCAGGGGCACCTGGCTGAGTGACAAAAGCCAATCTCAAAAGGCGATATACCAAATGATTCCATTTATATAACATTCTAAAAATGACAAAATTATAAAAATAAAAAGTAAATTAACTGCTGCCAGGGGTTAGGGATGGTGTGGGAGGAAGCACTAGGTATGACTACAAAGGAAATCTTTGTGGGTTTTTCTGTTTTTTTGTTTTGTTTTGTTTTTATTGAAGTTCAATTGCCGACATATAGTATAACACCCAGTGCTCATCCCATCAAGTGCCCTCTTCAGTGCCGGTCACCCAGTTACCGCAACCTCTCACCCACCTCCCTTTCTGCAACCCTTTGTTCATTTCCCAGAGTTCATTTCCCTTTGGTTTGTCTCCAAAAGTAAATCTTTGCAATGATGATGTCCTGCATCTTGACTTTGATGGTGGGTACGTGAACAGACACATGCGATAAAATGGCGTAGAACAATACACACACATTGCACTGATGTCAGTTTCCTATTTTTTTTAAATTTTTTTATTTATTTATGATAGTCAAAGAGAGAGAGAGAGAGAGAGGCAGAGACACAGGCAGAGGGAGAAGCAGGCTCCATGCACCAGGATCCCAACGTGGGATTCGATTCCGGGTCTCCAGGATCGCGCCCTGGGCCAAAGGCAGGCGCTAAACCGCTGGCGCCACCCAGGGATCCCAAGTTTCCTATTTTTGACATTGTTCCATAGTTATGGGAGGTATAATCATTGGGGAAACTGAGTAAATGGTACATGGGACCTCTCTGTACTATTTTTGCAACTTCTTTTGAATTTATAATTTTTTCAAAATAAAAAGCTTAATTTGCCGAGTTTCGACATCAAGGACGAACAAAACAGGGCTTTAGAAAATCCTGCCATCTGGTTGACTTTATAATCCTTTTAAGAGAGTGGGGAAAATGCAAATATATTAAAAATACAAACAGCAACAGAAAAAGAGTTGTAGCTTATGAGTAATTCTGAGGCTACATAGTCCCACAGCACCAAGACCCAAGTATTGAGTCTTTAGACTAACAATTAAAATTGATAACTGTTGAAAAAAATAGCTTTAGTTTAATGTCAAATTTACACAATCAAGGTAAAAAGTAGAGTATCCCCAATAGTGGAACAAAGGCCTTACCCCAGAGCAGCCCTCAGTTTTCTGCATGGAAAATTATCTAAAATAGATCTCACCACGTACAACATTCATGTGCTAAGTGGCATATCTTTCTCATACTGCTCACCACTTGTCCACTCAGGCCACTTGCCAACCTGAGTAACAGGGTATAAGCCTGGGCACAGGCCTGGTCACAAGGCCAGCTGCCTACGTTCTGGGAGGAGCTCCAGGGGCACACATATTATGCAGACCCTCCCTGACAGAGAGCAATCCATCACTTCTCAGATGACCCTTTACCCATATTCCAGTGAGATTGATGTTAGCAAGATCTAATTTTTTCTTGGCACTGAGCCATTAGAAATTTTTGTTCTTTATTCACTCATCTTTTTGTACAAATGAAAAGCAATTTATTATGTACTATTCTGTGCCTACAGTGGAATATGTGCGATACACATGAGCCCGCTTGGCCAAAGAAGATCCCAACATTAACAATATAATTGAAATTAACTTTGTCCTCCTCTCCAATTTCCATCCCCCTGCCTTCTCCTCAAACATTCAGCCACTTTCCTGATTTTTGTGTTTATCATACCCTGGCTTTTTAAAAATAGTTGACCACAATGTATTTTTTCCCCAAACAAAATTTGCTCAGTTCTGCTTACTTTCAAAAATAAGGATAGTGCTTTCATTAATGGTCTTACACATGTCTCCTAATGCACACGTGCAAGAGTTTCTCTAGGGTGCACACCCAAGAGTAGAATTGCCAGGCCACAGAAATATAATCTTTACCTGTGCTAGACATGCCAAGTTATTTTCCAAAGAAACTGTGCTGTTTTACAGTCCCAATAGTAGTATATAAGATTCCATTTTTCCACATCCTTGCCAACATTTATTTTTTTTCTTTTATTTTTCTTGCCAGCATTTAGTATTATCAGACTTTGTAATTTTTGGTCCATCTAGGGGATATAAAATAGTATCTCATTATGATTTTAATTTTCATTTCCCTGATTATTTTTTTAAATATTTATTTATTTACTTACTTGAGGGAGAGGGAGACAGCATGAGAAAAGGAGAAGCACAGAGAGAGGGAGAAAGAATTTCAAGCAGACTCTGTGTTGAGCATGTAGCCCGATGCGGGGCTGGATTCCAGGATCCTGAGATCATCACCGGAGCCAAAACCAAGAGTTGGATATTTAACTGCACCACCCAGGTTCCTCAAAGTTGAGTTAGTATCTTGATTTATTTTTGTGAATTACATTATGCTTATTTCTGTGAATTTTTCCCCATGTTTTCTGGTCATTTTTTTGACAGGTTGCAGGCATCTTTTATATATTCTGGATCCAACTGCTTTGTCAGGTGTGATATCAACATCTTCTCACTTTGTGGCTGATCTTTTACTCTCTTTATGTTATTTTCAGTAAGCCAAAGCTATTAATTTCAATGAAGTTACATTTATGTGTCTTTTCCTTTTTGGTTTGTGCTCTTCGTGATTTTCATTTCTATAGAGAAGGAGGAGTTCATTGTGAAAGGGAAAACTTGGAGGAATCTTTTAGAAGAAAATACAGCAGAATGACCCTTACAGTCTTTGGGTAGAGAAGGATTTCTTAAACAAGACCCAAAAAGTGCTCATCATAAACCATTGCTATGTAAACAATTTTTTAAGGATTGTTAGAATAAATCAGGAGGATAAGCTGAGCCTTAGCCACCGTCGTTTTTATTATTTTCCCAGGAGAAACACAGCACTCTGCACTGCTGTTGAAGGGGTGGTCACAGAGCAAAGGCTGTTGGTATGGCCCCAGCAATGACCCCTGTCCCTCCCCTCTCGCCTTCAGGCCACCACCTTCCCAGAGGGGAGGCACAGGGACCCACAGCGATTTCTTCACCTTTAGTTCTTTTTTGTTACTAGAGCTGATGGGGGTCTGTTTCCGCTAATCTTAACTGTGGCAAAATGCTCCAGGATGTCTATTCTTCTGGTTACATATGGAATTTCCTGGACTTCAGTTGATTGCTTGGGATGGGGGCTGATTAGACGCAAGCTATTTCCAGGCATCCTTGCCTTTTCTTTCCTGAAAAACCATTGTGTTAGCAACATATTTTTAGGTGGGGCTATGTTATTCGCATACATTTTCTTTTCTTTTTCACCAATTTCAAACTAAGTTTTCTTCCAGAAAAAACATGCTAGCATCAAGGGACTACTTTCAACAGTTCTATTCTTTGTGATGCTACTTATATAGTCCTTATAGTACTGTACTTTGACATACTTATGATTTTAAGGCCCATTTTTCCATGTGCAATTTTAGGAGGCTTCCCTCAATCCTCCTCATCACCCCCTGCTCCTTTCCCATCTATCTATTTATGGGTCATTATCCCCTTCTCCGTCAATATCTCAGCATAGCTGAATGCTCCAGGGAGACTGGGCTGGTGTGTGGCTCTGCCATGATGAATGGGTTTCTTTTCACTCTTCGGTAATGAGCTGGCTTCCACTAACGGCAGCTAATTTCTTTGGAGCTACTTGGAGTAAGTAGATTAGGTTACCAGTATTACTGTTTATCTCATTCTAGAATCAATGATCCAATTCACATGATCATCATCTATAAATCCAGGGGAAACTACTTTACAGAAACCCTAACAATTGATTAGTAGACATTTTCTGAAATGAATCATTTACAAGACAATGTCTTGGTTCCCAGCCCATTTCTGAGGCAATTAGGACCTAGTGAGTTGCTTATCTGAATCTTATCCCAAGTTTCTCAGTGTTTGGGCCACCAGCTTTTTTCATGTTTCTGTCCTACGCTTCTTTCTGAGACCTTCTCAGATAGATGTCCAGTCTCTGATAGAGATCCTGAGTTTCTGTCTATCTGTTGATTTCGATGGGACTGAAATGTCATGGCTGTTTTGATCCTTGAAAGCAAGATCATAGCCAGGATCTGCCTCCTCTTGCTTTACCTTCCCAGGTCTAGCTGACCATATCAGAGGAAAAGGCTAAAGAGATGTGTAGGTAGAAGACACACAGAATGCCCTGCCTCTCATCCCAAGACCTGTATGGTAACACGGCATGCCAACAGAGAATGGCTGCTCTTTGGCATTAGGGTCTGCTTGAGGCTAAAATCCTTGTTTTTCCAATCAGATAAGCATAAGATATTTATTTATGATTTTGTATATGCTAGGCACTAAATTATACACTATGCCTTAAAACCTGAGTGGGGGACACCTGGTTGGCTTAGCCAGTTAAGTGTCTGCCTTGGGCTCAGGTCATGATCTCAGGGTCCTGGGATTGAGCCTGTGTTGGGTTCCCTGCTCAGCAGAGAATCTGCTTCTCCTCTGCCTTTGTCCCTCCCTACCATTTATGCTCTTTCTCTCACTCAAATAAATAAATATTTTTTTAAAAATCTGAATGGGACAAGAAGTCAGATCATTGCTGCCATACACTGAGCACTTTCTGTGAACAAGGTGATTTGTGCTAAGAGTTTTACCTACACCATCTTATTTAATGAAACAACCATCATTTGTCCTAAGTGTTACCACCTATAGGAGAAAACCAAAGCAGAGAAAGATTGGGTACATTTTCTAGGTCATTTAACTAACAAGTTAAGAAATTAAATTCAAACATACACTTAGCTAACTCAGAGAGTGCTTTTAACCACTACACCATACTACCTTCCCCTTAAAAATATAAATTATAGGCCAGAATTGCATGATAATAAGTAAGAGGAGGTCACAGAAAGGTTCTTGGTAGGCTAGTCACAGGCTATAGAATAGAAGAGAGGGGTCCATAAAGAACATCTAATCCCAGATTTCTCAGACTTTTTAATGTGATAAAAATTATACAACATAAAAATTATGAAACACTTCATGAAGTTGCATGGCATCCTTGCAAAGGGGCCATACTAATCTTCTCAGTGTCATTTCAGCTTTATTATATGTGATGCTAAGGGGAGCACTCTCAAACTTTTGAACTTCCAACCACAACATGAAATGTGTTTTACATCATGACCCAGTAAACACATGCATGAATAACTGAAATGAAATTTTACTACACAATATTTGCCTTACTCCATGCACTGCACTCCATTTTTCTACTATGTTTTGCATCTTTCTTTTAAAATAATCCTGGAAAAAAAACAAAATAAAATAAAATAATTCTGGTTATGGTCTAGTAAATAGACTTTATTACCTAGAAATCCTGGTCTAGAAACATCAACAAATGTGGTTATTGAGACCTAGAGATGCCTTGGGTAGCTAGCACAATGTCTTGCAAATAGTAATTCTAAGTGTTTTTGTTTTCTTTCCTCCTGTGACTCAGCACACCCACACAGCACCTTAGTGGCAGAGCTGGGATGGAACCCAGATTTCCTGATTCCCAACCCAGAGTTTTTCTGTCAAGGAAAGATTGCCAAAGAGGGACTCTCCCATGGTAGAGTTTCTTCACAGGTGTGAGTAGAAGTAGGAGAAAACAAACAGTGAAGCTATGGAAGATTCACACTGCCCCGCCCCCCCAGGGGGCCTTGCCCAAGGTCACTGGGTCTAGAACGATCTAATTTCAAAGCCAATGTTCTTTTTCTGTTTGTCAACATTGGTTGCTCAGTGAAATCACCTGGGAGCTCTTTAGCAATGCTCATGTCTAGGCTATACTCAGATGAATTTCATCTGATTAGTTAAGGATGGGGTATGGTGTACAAGTTCCTCAGGTGATTTTAATACACAGCGACCACCTCAACAAGAAGATATCCCTTAAAACTCTTCCTGCTTACCCTTCAAGCTCTAGCCAAAATGCCCCCCTCCCTGCCTGATAGCATCCTGACTCAAATTCACAGTCAAAAGTAACTGTCTTTCCATTATTGTGTTCATCCAGCACTCCTAGAGCCTTTTATCCTGTGTTTATCCTGCTAGATAAGGCACTGAGTGCAGAGCTTATGCCTTACTTATGTTTGTAACCAAGTGTGCAATAAATATTTACAGAATGCCCTTTGCTCAGATGGCTCTTCTCCCCCAAACCACCCTGACCTCTGAAATCTACTGTGATTCAGCTATAACTCCTAATGATGGCGATGGAAATTCTCCCCAGGGTCAGTTCTACAAGGACAAGAGAGATGCTCGCTGTTGGAGCTGCAGAATCCTGACCAGAGAAGACAAAAGTCACGAAAGACAGTGAGACTGCAACATCTCTTCTTGGTGTCTGGGCTTTCTCTCCCACTCTTTCCCCTCCAGTGTCTCCTCCAGGCTTTCAGATTTCTGACAAGGTAGTGTTCTCCAGTGTGCAGAACCCCGGACAGGAAGTGAGGAAGACAGACTTCCTGTCCTGGTCACAACCCTTAGTGTGCTGTGCTGTAGAACTCCCTTTTCCATTTCATTAGCTGAGGATGACAACATTCCTAACTAAATTATGGCCCTCTGCTTCTTTCCCCTGGGGGATTATACAAGAACTCATATATGAAAACAAGGTTCGTTCAGGTCCTTGAGCTTTTCTGAGGACAGCTTTGTATAAATATAAGATACCTTTTGTTATTGTTTATAGCCCAAGGGAGTTGCGGAAAGAAGTTGAGAGCCAGCGATGCTCTTTTTCATAGGCAGAAAATAGCTGCTGGAAAAACAACCTGGTGTGTAGAGCACAATGTTCTTATCAAGCAGACAGAATTATCTTTCCCAGGCTGCCATGAACATGAAACACCTGGTGCACACGTTTCCTGCCCCTTCACATATTTTGAAAGAAGGGGTCCTTTACCCTGACCTGTCAAGCAGTGATCTTCACGAACTTCTGTCCACAGACTCTGCGACAGTTATCTTAGCTCGCTGCTGTGGACTTCAATGGTAAACATAGCTGCTTGTCACTTATGGGGCATCTTCTTCTCCAGATATCTCTCGGACCTTATCAGATCCACACATATGCATTTCTTTTTCCTTAAAATGCAGCCACTGGATAGGTGAAGAGTCAGGGGCTTCCTACTACATCCTCCCAGTACTGTGTTGGGTGCTGCTGAGAAAAATGAGACCTTAAAGACTTGATCCTGACCCGGTGATTGTTTAAAATTTGGGAGGGGAAAGAAAACAAAATCAACCCACTGAAAACATTTAGCGAACAATACAAATCTATTCATAATAAGATTTGCTTTCTACCTTAAAGACTCAAAGGTGTTTAAAGAAGATAGAAATCAGTGTGGGAAGAAAGCTCTATGGAGGACAAGGACACAATACACACAGAAGGTGCTCAATAATGTCGGTTAAGTAAATGAAGGGGACTTGAAATGGGTCTTAAAGTACAAAAAGCATCTGAAATGGCAGAGGAAGGAGCAAACGGCCATGGCTGGAAAAGCCATGAAGCACAGTGGTTTTAAGTATTGACCATGGAGTAAGGTGGATTGACCTGGTTGTGTTTCCAAGCAAGTTAAGTAACATCCCTAAGCTTTCCTCTCTTCTTCCATGATAAGTGAGTACTAACAATACCACCAGCATAGATTTTGGGGAGAATTGAATGAGCTAAGGTAGGCAAAGCTCTCACCACAATGTCCAGCGCATAGTGACTGTTCAAACAAAATTTATTGTTGCTGCTGTTGTTACTATTAGGGAAAATTCAAACAAAGGCAGGAATTACTTAGTCTGTAATAAAATAATCAAAATATTTGACATTAAG
Source organism: Canis lupus dingo (assembly GCF_003254725.2). Lineage (NCBI taxonomy): Eukaryota > Metazoa > Chordata > Mammalia > Carnivora > Canidae > Canis > Canis lupus. Next base: position 47,820,787 of record NC_064255.1, read on the forward strand.
TGTGATTCATGTGAATTCGAGCACACAGAACATGCCCACATCAACACTGTGAAGGTAAGAAAATGTATATTAGCTCCTCAAGCACCCTCCCCACCCCTACTGCCTGTATACCCCAGCATGCCACAGCAAGTTCACAATCCCTCTTCTTTGCCCTCCCTGATCCCCACTGATTCCCTGTCTCGCCTCACCCAGGGCTGGATGAGTGCCTGGTGAATCACAAAGAAGGCCTCTGCAATTGTGGTCTTTCAGACAACAATGACAGAGCAAGGAGTTTGGGGATAGAGATCCTATCGGACGTTTCTTGATTCTATCAAGTCATATATAGCCAATCTCCTCTAACATAAGGAGCACTCAGCAGGAGAATTTCGAGTTCCTTTACTGATCATACTCTCAGGAGTGAGAACTGAAGGAATTCATTTTCTTCCTGGCAGACGTGGCTTTGGCCACAGGCACCACAGCTAAGCTGTGATATCACAAGCCATTAGGCTGTTGTGCCGTTTGGGCACTGCACACAAAAGATGGAAGATATGTAGGCATCTGCTTGTCCAACTGTGAGCTCCTACTCTCTCCCTGTGCAACTCACCCTATGGATGACAATTGTCTTTCTTGTGGTCACATTCCTAGGCTCAGAAGGTGTTCTTGGCAAATTACCTACAGGATAAAACCCAAAACTCCTTGGCCTGACAGATGAAGGCCTTCACATCCATACCTGCCTTCTTTTCAGCCTTCTTCTCATCTCCTGCCATGATAAACTTCTCCCCAGTTCTCCCACACACCACACCTTTGAGGACACTGTTCTTCAATCTGAACACCTCTCCTACCCTTCACCTGGTAAACTCCTGCTCACTCCACCAGAACAACTCCAGTATCACTTTCAAAGCAAAAACTATCATGTCTTCTCCAGCCTTTGGAATCTACAATCCTTTGTTCCAGGTTGTTTAGATCCCAAAAGTTTGGCACATAATAGATGCTTAAGAAATATCTCTTGAATAAGTGAATGAATGAATGAATGAATGAGTTCTGACTTCAGCATTTATTATGATGTATGATAATTGTCCTACTTACTTGTCGGTTTCCACATCAGAATGTGAGCTTCTCAAAAGGGTGAAGTGAAGGGAAATTGTGTGTTTTGTATCTGTGTTCTCAGATCTTCATCCAGTGATTCATAAGGTAGGCTTTTCAAGTAGAAGTTTGACAAACTAATGAATTTCTAATCTATATTTTTGTAAAAGTTATTTTTTTCTCATTATGCATTCCTTAACTCATGATTAGGCTGTCCTCTCTTAGTGCCGTGTTGAGGGAAGGGACAGGAAAGAGTACGGAAGTCTTTTGTACCTTACCTCTCTGGCATATAGCTGAAAATATGAAAAGCTAGGAGCAAAGAAACCTGTCTAAGTTAGAGTTGCTGGAATCAGAGGCTGAGAGGGGGTCTTAGGCAAATGCTCACAGGAAGAACTTGTAAGGGAGTAAGGGAAGCAAGACAGGACATGTGAGAAGCAAAGTGAGGACATGGGTTCAGCTGCTGTCCAGCCTCAGCTCAATCCCATGGTAGGTTCTGGGACAAGGGGTTTGCCTCACAGAATTGTCCCATCTGGAGGCAAAGGGGCTGGGCTTTTATACTGCTTCATCTGTAGTCATCTGCAAGACACACACAGAGGTCAGGGGACAACCTCCCAGGCAGTTCTGGGTGGAGCAGCTCCCATGGGCCAAGAGCAAGTCTTCAGAGAAGGGTGCAGCTATAAACCATTGGTCACCAACACTCACAACAGCTGAGTGACAAAAGAACTGGAATCAGCAGCACAGCAAAAGCCCTTACCGCATCCCTAAAAATAAAGACGGTAGAAAGTGTTTACTCTTATAAGGATTATCCAAGACTTTATTTAAAACCTATCTACTTCTACTAGATCAACAAGTCTCTTTGGACTGCAGCCTCACTCCTTAACAAATTAGAAACAGCAAGAGAAAAAAGAGAGTGCAGAAACTCTTAAAGGTAAATACGCCAATTGAGAAGCAAAACACAAACAGGAACTCCAAAAGGCATAGCTGTCTGGAACCTTGGAGTATAAAGCCCTAGAGGGTTATAAATTAAAATCTAAAAATACTGAGATTTACAATGATGCCTAAGTAGACAAGAAAAGGTTAAATAAGTATGTTTGGCATTCTATGTTTAAGAACACATGGTGACGTGCAACACAATTTTAGACAATTTCATTTGAAATGTGGAAGCTTTAGGTATGTGAACTATTATAGACATTTTACTTTTGCAGAATCTTTCCTTTCCTGCTAGCCCTAGATGTCACTGAGTTACACCGTGGAGAACATCTGACCCCCAAGAGCCTAGTGAAGCTTCTTAGTAGCATAACCTTAGCCTTTTTAAATGCTCTGAATATTCTGATTCTACCCAGCACAAGTGATGAAATAATCAGAATTGACAGGAAGCTCCAATCACCATCTATACACACAGTCAGATGGAGAGAGCTCTAGCCTGGCATCTGACACGGAGTTCAAATTCCTCCACTGCCATTAACATCTGTGTGACCCTATACAAGTCATTTATCTTCTCAGTGTCTTCAGCTGTAAAGGAAAAATTATATTATTATTAATATTTATTATATGACATACTCTACTAAATATATTATGTGTGATATATTATTTGTTCTATTTATATTAACAATATTATTATGCTTATCAGCCTGCTACAAGGAGCAAATGAGATAATGCTTGTGTGGTTGCTTTGTAAAGGGCAAAGAATAATTAAAATGGAAGTGGAATATTTGGGAAAGTAACGATCATTTCATCCCTTTCTTTCTTCCAATGAACCCCAGTTTTTCTAAACCTATAAAACTGGTGAGATAGACATGGATGCCATTTCCCAGATTTATGGTGTCCCAGTTCACTGCCGTCTGGCCTCCTATGCTGCCCTCTCAGTAGCTGACCTGTACCCCCATTTCTTGTTCCCATTTCAGAATGACTGTCTTTGGAGAATGGGGTTTCTCAGGAAGGACATTGCACAATCAGAAAACGCTGATCTGCCAAGGCCGTAACATTTTTTTTCCTGGAGCCCTTTCAGGAATGTGTCACAGGAGGTGGGGGAGATGGGCCATGGAACAGAGAGTACTAGGCACCAGCAACCAGGTAATAAAATGTTTGAGCATTCCTTTTCAAAATCTAATGAAGGCATCAATCTTCATTAAGTCTGAGTCTGGGGTCCACAGCAGTGAGATTTACTGAGTTGCATCCAAAAGCAGGAGAACAATGACCAAAATGCAGGCCATAGAGGGAGAGGCAGTGAATTCTAGAACTTGATGATGTCTATTTTCAACAAGTGTTGAATTTGCCAATAGCTATTATCCCTAAATAGGAGCCTCAAGCTCAGTGGTGTGCCAGAGCCAGCTTGCACCAACTTAAGAGAGCCAATAACTCATGGCTCTTCCCAACTCCATGCTTAGTGATGTCATGTTGGTAGCCTGCAATCAGCCATTGTGTCAGTATTTACCATGGAGATCAGCAGGTGCCACAGTAGGGTTTTTTCCTTCCAGAAAGCCAGCTTACCAGCGCATCACTGCTTAAGCTTACATCCAAATGTCAACAAGATGTGTGGAGCCCTGAAATAGCTTTCAGAAGAGCAGTGTTGTTCTTGAATTTCTATGTGAACCACTGAAAAAAATAGTTTATGTGTGTATAAATATCAGAAATACTTTGCTTTTATATTCCAAATTCACCTTCCTCATATAGCCTTTTTTTTTCTTTGAAACTGAATGTGGAGAGCAGCTGTACTGAACTGAGAAAAACCTGAGTCAGTGTTATATCCTTGGCATTGTCAACAGGACTGTTTTTCCCGAGAGTGTTTCCCAAGCTCTGCTCTCTACTGGTCCAGAGGATGCCTATGGAAAGCAACTTTCCTGCAAAGAGTATACCCTTAGAACTTGAGGTATTGGTAGAAAAGTAGCAGCAAGATGCTGATCTCTGCTTGGGGGAATTTTGCCAAATAGATTGCATATAGCTGAAAAGTAGCCAACTTTAGTAGGAGAACATAATTCTCTCCTTTTTTCCATACTGTACTGTAGGATTAAAGGGAAATAAAGGGAAACAACAATCCAAACATACACAATATTCACCTCCATAGAACTTTTGTTCACTAATGTCTCTGTGGCTATAGCTAATGGTTTTCACTGCTCTTTCCCATAACTTACCTAGAAGCTAGAAGAAAATGGGATGAGGAAGAAAATTAGCATTTATAGAGCACCATCTTTGTATGAGATACTAGAGTGTCTTATTTAATTACCCCATAGCAGCCATGCAAAGAAGGTACCATTATTTCTATTTTTTTCCAGAGAAGGAACGGTAAGCATTACTTAAGTTTAGCCAGCTAATTGGTTTTGGAACTGAACTTTGAATACAGGTCTCTGATCACATTTTTGTGCTCAAATATCTTTTGATTTTGTGCCTTTTCTACTACTTTGTTGACTTGTGGAAAAACAAAGTCCAATTGTGTGGTGTGTAGGCTGAGTCTGGTCCCTTGGGCCTGGCTTTCCACAGAGATACATATTGGATTCTCTAATTGTCTAATTGGATTGGAATGTATAAAGATACACATTGGATTTCTCTAGAGAAATCCCAGAGTCTTCCTGGATGCAGGACGTGGAATTTCTCAGGGGCAGTTTTGAGACAAACACCAAGTCTCTGTTGTCACACCCACTAAAGCCATGGAAATCAGAAGTGAATCTTGGACAAGACGTTTAAGGATTTTTTTTTAAAAAGTACTCTTGTTTTCATGGCCTAATCCAACGACTACTCACAGAGTCTCAAATTGCCACCTGTGTTGTTTAAAGAAAGAAAGGAAAAATCGTCTTTTCTAGTAACCTCACACTGGGAGAAATACAGGATAATTATACCTGTAAATTTCACATTAGCAATTACATTTTGGGGGGCTATGTCATATCTCAGCCTAAGTAATGTGACACCAGTCCTTTGGTTTACTAGGATATACCTAACAAAATCTTATTTTTTCAAGCTTCAGTGATAAAGATATTACTGATACTCCTACTTTACTTTTATAGAGTTTACCAACTCACACCAACTCAAAGAGATTAGCAGAACTATTTATCTGATTTTGGATGAAGTGACAGAGAGACACTGCATTTCTGCACGTGATCCCTTTACACACTCAAAAACAATCATTTATGTTCCTTCCAAATCATTTTTTCTCCTGGGCAATAACTTCATTTAATAGACTTTTAAAATCAGTGATTATACAGGTAATCAGTATTCAAAGGTTAAATAATGAAAAAATTCTGACGTAAAATAATGTAAATATAGGATGTTACTCTAATTTTTATTTTATTTATTTATTTATATTAGAGGAGGGGAAGAGCAGAGGAACAAGGAGAGAGAGAATCTTAAGCTCTCTCACAACCCTGAGATCATGACCTGAGCTGAAAATAAGAGTTGGACATTTAACCAACTGAGCCACCCAGGTACCCCTAGGATATTACGCTAATTTTAAAAGTGTACATTTTAGGAATCTATTGGTGCTCAAATATTTTTGGTAAATATAAAAATCTTTTATAAAATTTTATGTAAAATATTTTATAAATTTTTTACTGTGAAAGCCTGAAGTCTAGCTGAAGTGAAAGAGAGAAACAGTGAGAGAGGGAACATGTATGTGAGATAAGTCTTTAACACTTCTCAGTTAGAAGTGCCTTTATGACCTCTAAGTAGAAATATACATGGCTGGATACGTGGGTCTGGAACTCAGGAGAGAGGTTTAGACTATAGGTCCAGATTTGGAATTCAATAGCATTTAGATGGTAATTTGAGTCATAAGAATGTAACATATTGACCAGTAAAAGTATATAGCGTGAGAAAAAGGGTGGAGTCAAGAACTGAACCAAAAAAAATCTCCTACATCTAAAAGCCAGGACTGTTCAGATGTCTAGAACCATTCAAATACCTCCACCATCTCAGGACCCATTCTGTCTTCCACCTCCTAGATAAGTTCTGAGCCAGAATATAGGCTTCACTGACATCATAGATCATGTTGGAGTACTCCCTATACCAACTAAAACCTACATTTTAGGAGAATTGGCATTTTAAAAAATGGCATGAGAGAGCTTATATTTCAGGTTAGGATATAGATTCAGTTAATAGAAGCAGATCCAAAGATGGCCCAATTATGAGACTTATCAGAGCAAGACTTTAAAATAACTATTATAAATATGTTAAATGAATTATAGGAAAATATGGATATGCTACATAAGGAAATGGAGTATTTCAGAATGATTCAAACACACACACAAAATAAAAATATGGAACTGAAAGACATATCTAAGATATTTGGGAGCCTACAAGTAATGACTGGACACTGCAGAAGAAAAGATCAGTGAATGGGAAAAAAAATCAATAGAAATTATTCAAACTAGGAGAAAAAGAAGGAAAAAGGTAGGAAAGTAGATAGATTATTGATAAGCATGAAATAATATCAAATTTATAATGTATATGTAATTGCAATCCCTGAGGGTGAGGAAAAAGAGAATCAGACAGAAAAAAAATGCTTAAATAATAAATGAAACTTTCCAAATTTGATGTAAACATCAAACTATGGATCTGTGAAGTTCAACAAGCTGAACTTGTTGAAACAAGAGAAACAGAACAGCCTTCCCAAACATATGACAATCAAACTGATGAAATATAAGGAGAAAAAGAACATCTTAAAAGTAACCAAAAAAAAAAAAAAAGTAACCAGAAAATTAAAGACATACATGCCAGGAACAGGGATATGAATAGTGGCTGATTCTTCATTAGAAACTATACAAGACATAGAATATATCAGAAGATAATGGATTAGCACCTTTTAAGGAATAAAACTGTCCCTGTAGATTTCCATACTGAACTAAAAAAATTCTTCAAAAATGAAGGTAACATCAAGACATTTTCAGATGAAAGAAGGCTGAGAGAATTTGCTGCAGGTCCCCCATCCTACAATATATGTAAAAAAAAAGATTCAGACTAAAGATATCAGATAGAAACTTGGATATACAGGAAGGAAGAAAAAAATGATGAAAATAGGTAACAGATTTCCAGTTTCTTGGCCAGCAAGGATCTTAGAAGTTATCACTCTGTTCTAACAAGTTAAAAACTTAACAAACTGAAAAATTAGGAACTCTTTTCAGATCTGTCAGAGAAGTGGTCACAAGCAAACCATTGCCCCCTAATACTAGAGAAACAGGTGAATTCAGAGAATCATAACTTATTGGAGTAGAAATTCACAAGCAGAAGCCTCCTTAGGAACCAGTGCCCAGGCAGAAAAACTTGAACTGTAATTGGTGAATTGCTGGAGGCTGAGTGTAGATAAACCTGGGAGTTAAACCTGCAGGGGTCCCAGGCATTCAAGGCTGGATCAACATTCAAAAATCAATCAATGTAATTCAACACCTCCACAGCCTAAAAAAGAAAAATTACATGATCACATCAATATATGCAGAAAAACATTTGACAAAACCTAACACCTATTCATGCTAAAGGAATGCTTAAGTGCTCGATAAAATAGGAATAAAGGAGAACTTTCTCAACTTGACAAAAACTATCTCCAAAAACCCTATAGCTAACAACTTAAGGGTGAGAGACTCAAAGATTTCCCATTAAGATCAACGAGAAGGCAAGGATATCTTCTCTCAGCACTCCCTTTCAAAATCATGCCGGAAGTCCTACTAATGCAATAAGGCAAGAAAAAGAAATAAAAGCCCTACAGATTGACAAGCAAGACACAAAACTGTCTTTGTTCTCAAATAACATGATTTTTTATGTAAAAAATCCAAAAGAATTAACAAAAACACTGCTGAACTAATAAGCAATCATTGCAAGTTTGCAGGCTATAAGGTTAAATACAAAAATCAATTGCTTTCCTATAAATCAATAACGAATAAGTGAAATTTGAAACTGAAAACACTTTTTTTTGACTCGTAAAAAAGGCGTCTATTTGGCTTTTAAGACAAAGTAAGTCAGAGAAGCATAAACAGAAAATATCATACAAGGCAGTTACTGAAAAAACTTCCCCCAAAAAAACAAATTTCAGTCACATTCCCTCTCTTCAGCCTGGATTAGAAAATAGGAAACTATAAACCAACGAACATCTGTCCCTTTGAAAAAAATTTTATTTTATAAAAAAGAGGAAGAAAAACAATCCATGAAATATGGCAGGTGGTTGTTAGAGGCCACTGGAAGCTTGCCTTAACCAACCTGATTAAATGGGATGCATGTGGTCTTTGGAATATGGTCATCTCTTTGTTTCTTACTAGTCATGCTCTTGGCCAGTAGTATGTTCCCCATGTTGTCCAACAGAGCCAGGCATAAGAGCAGCAGCTCGGTGAATGCTGAATGGATGAACCAGCCTGCTCTGTTCCTGCATCTATATCCCAAACTAGTCATTATCACATGACCCCACCCAGCACTAGTGGTGAGTTTTGAAAAAAATCCACAAAGTTGGAAAAAAAGGGGGGGGGGTGCTGGCCTGGGTATCATTTGATGCTCCTTATGTGTAAGCGGCAATCTGAGGTCTCAAAGTCAAGCAGGCATGGAGTCTTCTATTTCATATCTTCACTTACTCTCCCCCATATATAGTTTTGTCACTGGAAGCAGAAAGAGTGATGGGCTCATGGGGGATGATGGGGTGAGGGGACAACTTCATTGATACAGCCAGTGAGATCAGCAACTTATACAAAATCCTCCTGCTTGTGGGATCCCACACATACAAAAACCTGTCAGCTGAGCCAGCTGCTCTCTTGCTTCCAACAGATGATCAAGAACATGTCAGAAGATTCTTTTCAAAGTTGTACATACCTCCTTAAAATATACTATTTACATTACCACTTCCCAAAATGAAATACTTATAAATGTAACAAAATATGTATAAGATCTATATTAAGGAAAACTACAAAACTGATGAACGAAGTCAAAGAAATAAATAAATGGAGAGATATTCCATGTTCATGGATAGGAAGACTCAATATTGTCAAGATGTTAGTTAAAGGAGAAGAACAAAGTTGGAGGACGGAAACTTCCCAACTTCAAGACTTACCATAAAAAGCAACAAATAATCACAACAGTGTGGTACTGGCAAAGGAAGACAGCAAATCAATGGAACAGAACAAATCCCAGAAATGGAGCCCCAAATAAAATCAACTGATCTTTGGCACAATACAATGGAGCAAAGATAGTCTTTTCAACAACTGAGATGGATAGGATGCCTGGGTGGCTCAGTCAGTTAAGTGTCCTACTCTTGGTTTCCACTCAAGTCATGTTCTCAGGGTTCTGAGGTTGAGCCCCGTGTCAGCTCCATGCTGGGCATGGAGCCTGTTTGGGATTCCCTCCCTCTCCCTCTGCTACCCCCTACCCCCTGCTGGCATGCCCACGTGTGTGTGTGTGTGTGTGTGTGTGTGTGTGTGTATGCATTCTCTCTCTCTGTCTCTCTCTCTCTGTCTCTCTGTCTCTCTGTCTCCTGGGGGCAAGGGGACTGATGTGGGAACAACTGAAAACCCACATGCAAAAAAAAAATCCTAGATACAGACCTTAAACTCTTCACAAAAACTGACTCAAAATGATAGATCATAGACCTAAACATAAAATGCAAAACTATAAAGCTCCTCGAAGAGAATATAGCAGAAAACCTTGCTGGCCTCGGGTAGGACAGTGACTTCTTTAGATACAACACCAAAGACATGATCCATGAAAGAAAGAATTGAGAAGCTGAACTTCATTAAAATTAAAACTTCTGCTGTGAAAAACAATGAGAAGACAGTCCACAGATTGATATTTGCAAAAGAAATACCTGATAAAGGACTGTTACCCAAAATATACAAAGCACTCTTGACACTCAACAATAGGGAAAAAAAAACAACATGATTAAAAATGGGCCAAAGATCTTAACAGACACCTCACCAAAGGAGATAAACAGATGGCAAATAAGCATATGAAAAGAGGTCCCACATCAACTTTCATCAGGGAAATACAAATTAAAACATCAATGAGACACCACCACATGCCAAGTAGAATGACCAAGCAATAACCAGGTTAATCCTCAGACTTTTAGAAAATATTTGCAATTCATTGATCTAAGAAAGGACTGTATCTAGAACATAAAGAATACACAAGACTCAATAAAATAGTAAGGTTAAAAAATAGGCAGAAGGCTGAAACAGACACTTCATAAAATAGATCATTAGTCATCAGAAAAATGCAAATTGAAACCACGTTGAGATATCATTTCACAGTCATTAGAATGGCTAAAATCAAAATGAATACACCCATGGTAGAGAAGATATAGAGGTAGATTGATAAACTCCTGCCAGCAGGCTAAAGCCAGCTCACCCTCTGTTTTTGTAAATAAACTTTTTTGGTAAATAAACTTTTACTGGAATACAACCAAACTCATATGTTATAAACTGTCAACAGCAACAGAGTCCACATAGCTCACAAAGCCTAAAATACTTCCTCTCTGACCCATAACAGAAAAAACATACCAACCACCAATGTAAATCAACTACAACTCTCATGAATTTATTGAAGGAGTGTAAAATGGAACATCCACCTTGGAGAACAGTTTGGCAATATCTAATAAAGTTAAACATATATTTGTCTTTGATGCAGCAATTCTACTCCTAGGTATTTACACGCAAGAAATAAAAACATATGTTCACAAAGGTCTTGTACAAGAATGTTCACAGTGGCTTTATTTAAAATAGCCCATATCTGGAAAAGTCCAGGTGCTCAGCAATAGAAAAACAGATAAACAAACAATGGCATATTCATAAAACGAATACTACTCAGTAATATAAAGGAGTGAACTACTAATATGCATAATAATGTGATAAATCTTAAAAGTATTATGCTTGGTGTAAAAGCCTTACACAAAGAGCATATTCTGTACAAATCCACTTATCCAAAATTCTAGAACAAGGAAAAAAGTATTCTCTGGCAGAAAAAGTCAGAACTATGGTTGACGTTGGTGGGGGCAAGAGTTGGCAGAAATTGAGAAAGAAGGACATAAAACAATTTCCTGGGCCTAATGGCACTGCCTTTTTTCCTTTTTTTTTTTTAATTTTTATTTATTTATGATAGTCATCAGAGAGAGAGAGAGAGAGGCAGAGACACAGGCAGAGGAAGAAGCAGGCTCCACGCACCGGGAGCCCGACGTGGGATTCGATCCCGGGTCTCCAGGATCACGCCCTGGGCCAAGGCAGGCACTAAACTGCTGCGCCACCCAGGGATCCCTACTGCCTTTTTTCCTGAAAGAGGTTTGGGTTATACAGTTTCACGAATTGTCAAAATCAGCAAATATATATTAATACTTAATACTGAAATGCTTATTTGTTGTACATTTTACATCAAAGGAAAAACTATAAATGAATAGTGAACTCTACTTAATGTTATGCAAGCTGAAATATTTATAGGGAAGTATACTGATGCTGTAATTTACTTTGCACTAAAGGAAAAAATATGGGATAGAGAAATAGATAGATACACAAGAAAGCAAATATAGCTAAACCTCAATAGCAGACTGTGGGTAGAGAATGTTCAGGTATATACCGTTAGAGTCCCTCAACTATGCTATAGCTTGAAATATTCATGGTTCAAATCCTGGAAATTTAAGAAAGAAAAAAAAATAAGCACAACAAATTCTCTAGGAAAGGGGAAGGGGGTAGGCAGGCAGGGAGGTGGGAGTAGTTGGGAGTTGCTTCTTCTTTGCTGTGATTCTTGCTTTACAGATAGAAGAAAATGCTTCTATAAAAACTGACTAAAGGATCCCAGGAGAACAGAATTTTACAGGATATCTATATTAAGTGGTTTTCAAACCCTTCCAGAATAGGTCGGAAATGCCCAGGTTCCTGAAGTTGTAGATTTCCTTGCCTGATTTTGCCATGGCCACTTCATGACTGGTGTCCTGTTTGGGGATTGAGCTAGGGATCCCCAAACGTAGCAAGAATTTGCTTCCCAAAACACTCAGACTAAGAGATCTATTGAGAGGACAAGGTCTATAAATGGGCATCTCAAAAAGATCTTGTTATTCTAACGTAACCCAGAGAACGTTTCCTATATGGCCTTAAAAAGGATACAAGAAGAAAAATAAATCCCCTACACTATAAACCCCATGAGGGCAGAAACCTATGTATCTTGCTCGCCGTTTTATTTCTAGCACTTAGTATAGTGTCTGGCACAAAGGAAAGCCCCGTTAAGTATTTGAATAAATGAATGAATAATGATCCCTCCTATTGGAAATCTTGGAGTACCTTCCAAAATAAATGATCCACACATTTCAACCACCCTCTCTACTCAGCTCTAGCAGAAAAAAAAGAAAACTTCCCAGCAAGGTCTTAAGTACACAATTTTATATCTTTGTCTAAATGGTTAGTATGTTCTCCCAATAAGAGAACAACCAAAACAATAACCACTGCGACTGCCATTCATTGCACAAGTACTATAAAGCTAGGGACTATGTTAAGCACCTTACCTTGTTGCTGACCCTTGTGATAATCCTGAAAGGTAAGAATGAGATAAGAAAACCAGTCCCTAGCCAGGATAACTCAATTACCGAGTGATATACTGCTAGTAAGACCCAAAGCTTTCGAATATAAGCTGCCTAACACCAAAGCTTATCATCTACAACACCTAGCACGGTCTACGGTTAATATGTTCTGTGCAGTATGACACATAAATACACACAGAAAGGCTAGGATCTAGGTAGCTTGCTTTTCCCCATGTGCATATATGGAGAATCTACTCTTGGCAAGCACATACTGTAGACCACGGTTTGTGTGCACGCTCGCATGCGTGTGCGCGTGTGTGTGTGTGTCTGTATGTGTGTAGTAACTGCCTGAACAATTAAAAGGAGGAAGGAAGCACATCCTCCCTGGCCTTTGGCCTCTCCCTTCCTCACCCTCTAGTAAATACAAGCCTGTCCAAACCAGAATGCTCTTCCTACCGCTAATAGAAATACTTGCCCCAGCATTATTATGCTCCACCCAGCACAGTTTTATGTGTTTTGTTGTTGTTGTTTTGTTTTGAATATCTGTTCTCATGAGAGGACTGCTCCTGGGGCTTGTTGTTTCTCCCTGCCCATGATGAACACTCCAGAGCCTTGTTCTTCTCCCCACTGAAAGTCACTTTGAACACAGGTCATGTACAAATGTTCCTGCTCTGCTCGTACTCGCCCCTAAACAATAGCATAAGAATAGCTATGGGAACCTACGAACCATAGAGTAGGGGAAGAAGCTCACCCTGCAGGGAATCAGGAATTATCCAAAATGTGTCTTTAGTGCAATCTTCCATTCCCCATCACCGTCTCTCTTCTCCATGCTGAAAAACCTTCCTATCCAAACTGGACCTTATTTAGAAGTGAGTACCTACATGGGTCTGAGTTGGGACAAGCAATTTCTAGGCCACAGTGAAAATGTTGACAAGCCGTTACAAGAACCAATTTAATATTATAAATCAGGGTTCTATCTGAAAACATACATAACACCAGATACGAAAAAAAATTGTTTTTTCCAGATATGAAAATTGTCAAAAAATAATATCGAAAAATATATATAAAATAAAATCCCTATATATTTTCTTCTTAATATGAGATCTATCATAATCTAGAATAGTGCATAAGACTTAGATATAGTTAAAATAGTAATTATAGGGACCCCTGGGTGGCTCAGGGTGTGGTCCTATTGTCCCAAGATCGAGCCCACATCAGGCTCCTCCCTACAGGGAGCCTGCTTCTCCTTCTGCTTATGTCTCTGCCTCTCTCTCTCTTTTTGTGTCTCATGAATAAAATTTAAAAATCTTTAAAAAATAGTAATTATAAAGTTAATACCCATGTTAAGACCCAAATCCCAAAAGAGATCCACTTCTGAGGACAATTACCTAAATCAAAAAATTGAATACATCCAGTGTCCCTGAAGTTTCCCCCTAACCCCCACATGGTTCTCCTCAATCACATTCTCCTGTTTTCTTCATGAGAGATAATCACCACGCAATCTTTAGTAATAAAAACTCCTGGTTGTTCTTCACAGTCTTAGTATGTATGTGTATGTCCCAAAACAATGTAATTTGGCTTTGCCCAGTTTTGAACTGTATACAAATGGACTTCAACCAAAATAATTCTAACCGTAGGTATCCTTTTGTCACTTACACCTGCCTCTCATTACATCTATAAATCGGATTCATCTGTATTGTTGCTCAACTAATGCTTTAAAACATTAATGTTGAGCTATTTTGTAAACAGCTTTTAAATTTTACAAAATTTTCTTCCTATATTGGCAGAGATAGACTGAAGACCTCATCTTCCTTCTGGGCAAATCTTCTGGATAAATCTCCAAATTGTAAACATGGGTATTCTTTATTGCTGCACACTGTCTTGAACATTTTTGTTGCACCTTGACTTGCAGCAATGTGTTCAAAAAGAAAATATTGGGGATAATAACTTCATTCTCTCCCTCTCTCTCCTCCTTTTTCTCCTTCATCTCCTTCCTTTCCTCCTTAAAGATCACTGCAGACCATGTTTGAGGTTGCCTACTGCAACTCATTTTACCCTCCCACAAATCCATCATATGTGAGAATGATTTGATCCACAAGTCGAGATGAGGAAACTAAAGCACAGAAGTGTTCATTACCGTAGTGCAATACAGAGAGCCAAGAGATGAAAGAGATAAAGAAGAATCAAGGAAACTTGGACGATACAATGAAAATCTCTAAACTCCAATGTATCTATAGAAATTCCAGAAAGAACAGAGAAAGACAGTGGAAGAAAGGCAGTATGCAAAGAAATTATAGCTGAGAATTTTCTGGAAATAAAGAAATAAATGAGACCTCAGATTGAAGCAGCATTTTATGTCCTGAGCAGTATAGATAAAAATAAATCTATACCTAGGCTCATTGTGGCAAAACTGCAAATATTAAATTCAAAAACAAAAGTGTTAAAGATGCAAGGGAGGGACACCTGGATGGCTCAGTGGTCTGCCTTTGGCTTAGGGCATGATCCCAGACTCCTGGGATTGAGTCCCACATTGGGCTTCCTGTGAGGAGCCTGCTTCTCCCTCTGTCTATGTCTCTGCCTCTCTCTGTACGTCTCTCATGAATAAATAAAATCTTTAAAAAAAAAATAAAGCTGAAAAAAAAATAAAGCTGCAAGAGAGAAAAAAAAATTATCTCCAAAGGAATGTCTACTAGACAGCAAATCCTCATCAGCAATAATAATTACCAGAAGATAATGGAATAATATGTTCACAGTTAAGAAAAAAAAAACTGTAAAGAATTGCATAACTGGCTAAATTATCATTCAGGATTGAAGGTAAAATAGACATTTTCAGGCTAACAAAGGTTGAAGAAGGTTTTTTTTTTTTCTTTTTGTTTTTGAGAAAGAGAGGAAAAGCAAGAAAGTGGAGAAGGGGCAGAGAGCGAGGGAGAGAGAATCTTAAGCAGGCTCTGTGCCCAGTGCGGGTCTCAAGCTCACAACCCTAAGATCAGGACCTGAGCCAAAATCAAGAATCAGATGCTTAACCGACTGCACCACATAGGTACCCCAAGGAAGTTTTAAATGCATAAATCCTCACAGAAAAGAATGGATGCAAAAAGAAATTGAAACCATATATGAGAAATGAATGTATATAGTAATGACAAACCAAAAAAAATTTGGGAAATCGTTGGTAAAGCTCTATTCCCCCCACAGAAGATATTGTCATTAAGGGCTGGGTATTAAGTATGAAAAAAGCTGTAACATTTTGAAAGTTATAAGTTTTTAAAGTCTACTACTGTTACAATCCAGAATGGGAGTCAGAGCACCTCAACTTTCTGTGTGATCCTAGGAAACTCACTTTAGCTCTCTGAATGTTAACTTTTCTGTGTCTAAAAAATAAGAGTTAGATGATTTCCGAGATCTCTTCCAGTAATGTGTTTCTAATGCATTTGGATTGTTTCCAAAAGTTTACTGTTATAAAGGTTGCTACCAGTAACATGTTTGTACAGACAGCCTTCTCCTACTTTTGTTAATTCAGATTAATTCTTCAATATAAATTCCCAGGGACAAGATTAATAGATATAAACATTTTTAAGGTTTTTGATACAATTGACCATTCTCTAAATTGCTTTCCTAGATCATACCAACCATATCAGTTGATAAATCGGCAATAGTTATTAAAAACTTTAAACAATGTTTTTAATCGTAAGTCTGCCACTCTATCTCTGGGAATAGATTCCCCCCCCCCAAAAGAAAGAGCAACACAATGGTCTTTATCAAATTACTATTTGTAATAAAGAAAATGCAGAAAGGAAATATATATCACAACAAATATAATAGACTGTTAACAATGGAATACTGTGACCATCAAAAATTAGAATTTAGATGAGTATTTAATAAAATGAGGATATGTTCACATTCTCATTTTTAGTGAAAAAGTAGATTTACAAATCACCATGCTTATAATTCCATTACAGCCACATGTATGAATATGTATTTTATATATAATAAAATGACAAACCAAAATATTATATATTTTATATATAATAAAATACACATACACACATATATACACAAAATACATATGCATGTGTTATTAATATTAACATTTGACTTATGACTACATATATATTTGGCTTCTAACCATATATGTATTCTGTATATGTATCCTATATACATACATATATATATATACACAGAAGTATATTTCTAAATATATTTTTTAAAAATTAAAAATATATTTATATGCATATATCTGTATTTAGAATATATACATGGGCAGAAACCAAAGTTTAATAATGTTATCAGGTAGAAAGCAATATAGTTCTAATTTCCTGAGTTTTAAAAATTTTGCACTAAAAGCATACATTACTTTTGGGACCTGAAAACAAAGTAGTAAAAAGCCAAAGAAAAAACAAGGCCACACATGTCACTGCAGTTCACCTCATCAATCCTAGAGAACTGTATTCCAGCGAGTTCTTGAATTACCTGCCTCATCCATACTTGGTTTTCCTTGATGAGGAACCCAGGCTGACAGGGACACAGGGACCTGCAGGTAAAGCTCTGGGCTTTGCCATCTCACCTCCAATTCCAAGGGCAGGGGGCAAGAGGGGGTTCCTGATTGCTCCTTGCTGGTGATTGATTCAGAAATGGTCCAACTCTGACCAATGAGCTGTCAGGTGAAGTCTTGTTGGAGATGAGGAACTGTTGGGGACCTTTTGCTGGCTGCTGAGAGGGAACCCCAGGATGAGATGGTTTCTCCTTTCCTTTCTCACACGAGCACCTGCTTACACTGGTCTGGCCCAGCTGCAGGCCTCTTGCTTCCTGTAGAACGTTGGACCTGCCGCTGAAGCTGGGAAGGCAGAGAAGCGGAAATAACCTGGGTCCTTGGGGTGCATTGTAGTGAAGCTGAAACCCCCTCTTTCTCTAGACTTACTGTCTCGTGAAGTAATACATTTCTCCTACTTTAACCCAGTGGTTAACTTTCACTGTGTGTCAGAATCTCGAGAGAGATTTTGTTTTGTTTTTTTTTTGTTTTTTTTTAAATTTTTATTTATTTATGATAGTCACAGAGAGAGAGAGAGAGAGAGAGAGAGAGAGAGAGAGGCAGAGACACAGGCAGAGGGAGAAGCAGCCTCCATGCACCGGGAGCCCGATGTGGGATTCGATCCCGGGTCTCCAGGATCGGCCCCGGGCCAAAGGCCGGCGCCAAACCGCTGCACCACCCAGGGATCCCTCGAGGGAGATTTTAAAAGCTCCTGATTATTCTAAGGTAAAGTCAGGGTCCTCAGGGGGCAAATCTACCCAAATTCAGATTTTCTGGATTTTCTGTTAGTTTCACCCGAACGCATCTTGACTGACCAAGACCCCCTTCGCAGACATCTCCATCATTGTTTTCCTTAAGCCTTTAAGGCAGGGATTTACTTAGGAGTTTTCCACGTAGGTTCCACCTGGAACCTGAGGTCTTTGCTTCTAGAATACATCGTAACTGACGTCTGGTTCTTGGGGGCCTAATAAAACCACCCAAAGCCTGTTCCATGTAATAGCATATTTGTAACACGTTAAGCGTCAAGGATGTAGATGAATCTGCTCAATCGTTTTATGAAATTATGTTTTCAAAACCTATTTTGCAAATAGTTTTACCTTTAACACAACGGTCTCACTGTGTTTTAGTAATTGCCAAGTTAATTTTTAACTATCAAGTGAAAACAATATTTAAATATCTTACCCGTTTGGTTGGTACATTGTGGAAGGTACAGGGCTCTGGAATCTTCACATATTCCATTTCTATAAATTGCCCACTAGCTTCAAAAAGCT
The DNA here is from genome assembly GCF_003254725.2 of Canis lupus dingo. Taxonomy (NCBI): domain Eukaryota; kingdom Metazoa; phylum Chordata; class Mammalia; order Carnivora; family Canidae; genus Canis; species Canis lupus. The sequence goes on from NC_064255.1 coordinate 47,839,103, forward strand.
TTTTTAATGCAAGCATATTCGTAAAATCACTCTCGGCAAGGAGGCTGATACCAATAGCACCTGCTTAAAAGAGCCCTGGGTGGCTCAGTTGGTTAAGCATCTGCCTTCGGCTCAGGTCATGATGCCAGGGTCCTGGGGTTGAGTCCCACATGGGGCTCCCCACTCAGCAGGGTGTCTGCTTCTCCCTCTCCCTCTCCCCCCGTCCCCTGCTCGTGCACTCTTTCTTTCTCAAATAAATAAAATCTAAAAAAAAAAAAAAAGAGTTCCATAAACTCTCAGAAATAAAATCAGCCACAGCATCAAATCTCAGATTAACAAAAGCACCGTGTGTCTCAACAGTTGGTGGTATCATGTAGGAGGGGAGGAGGACTTAGGTATCTCTTGAGGTACCTAGTGGGGAAAAAAGTCAGAGAGCCACAAATAAGACATGACAGCTTTCAAACAGACCCAGCACTCTCTCTAACCAGGAATCAAGCTGGTCTGAAGAGAGACAACCCTACACCTCTTGGGGACCAGCTGTTCATGGAGATGGCCGCACAATTAACACAAGCTGTGGGTTGCCAATAAAACATAATAAGCCAGGCCCACAAGACAGTGGGATCACTGTGGGAACCCAGTCAGGCCTACCACACTACTGATGGTTTTCATGCCATTAAACAGGGAGTGAGTTCATAATTGCAGTGGTTTATCTCAACGCTCCCTGCTGCTTTTAGCGTTTAATTCAAATGTAGTGTTCATCAGCTGCTGCCAGTAGGCAAGAAGGAGAGCTTTATCAGAAAATGTAAAGATCGCTTTGTGATTATTATTTCACCTTAGGGCAAGGCTGCCCTAAGTGCCCCACACAGCGCCTGGTGGGATGTTATCTCCTGAAGGCTCTGGAAATGAGTACCTCGGCATTTAGATTTCCCTCCATGCCTGCCCCACTCCACCCCCTCCACACACACACTTTTTCCATTTAATACTGAGCTGTCTTAAATCACGCAAAATGGCAATTGATAAGATATGGAGTCAGCTGTGTTTTCGTCTCGGCATAGCCTGGCTGACCTGGTCACTCTACTCCAGGCCCACCTGGTTCTTGCTGTCCACAAAGCCACTTAACTTCTTTGCTGTCCTAAGTCTATTGCACACACTCTATTATCTGGTGTGCTAAACACTTGGGACTGTCATACTGTCCCCTTCCATGGACTCTGCTTTACAGTACAGAGCCCAAGCAAGACCATGAACTTAGAAACCCAGCAGGTTGTAGCCAAGGTCAGTAGAGACTAACTTTTAATTAAGTGCCCAGGGGGAAAATCTTCTGTCATTTCAGAAAAAATCATGAAAGCTTCCTCTTAGAGTGGTTCCATCCCTAGGAATTTCCCATCACAGGTCAGTGGATCAAAGATCCAGGCAGCATGGTAAGGAGCAGTTGTGTCACTAAGCAGTCACATCACAATCTGCCCCTGTGGTGAATGCAAATTGGATTCTCAGATCAGATGCTTTGAGTGTTCAAGTGTTTCTGGTTGGAAGATGCATAAAGGAGGCTGGAAGAGAAAGAGAATGTTGACTCAAAAACGGTAGCACGCCAACCACCACCCTTAAGCACACAAACTCCAGAGAGCCAGACTATTGGATAGCTGGCCATTTCAAAGGAAAGACCCTGTCTCTAGATTTTACCTATTAATCCCAAAATGTTAACTTGCAGTGATCTCCCCAGCATCCCACCCCAACTGTTGGTTACTTGCCTAAAAAACCCTGTCTCTATAAAATTTGAAGACTCTCAAAAGACATGAGCACAGTTGCTCTCCGCTGATCACTATTTTTTTTTGTCATCTCAAAAAGTTCACAAACAACATATAGTCAACTATGACAAAAAAGCCCCAAATGAATCTCCAAAGACCAGGCTAGACCAACCAGGCAGAGAGGAGATATAAACGAGTATATTGTTATAGAATCTACCAACATATTTTTCTAATACATTTTATTTTGGGTTAATCTTGATACCAACTGGAGTCTGAGAAATGGCAGATTTTTCCACAAGGTTTGTGGAGAGAGATTTCTAATGAGACTTAAAGCATTTGTCATAAATTTTAGCTCTGAATCAGCTTCTGGGATTAAAACCTGTATCCACTACTTACTGTGTAACTTTGTACAAAGAGGTTTACCTGCCTAAACCTCAGTTTCCTCATCTGTAAATTGGTGATAATATTAGTACCTAACTCATAGGGTTGTTATGAGAAATACATCAGATAATCTATAACTGCTTAGTACTCTGCTTAGCACAGAGTAAGTTCTTAATAAGTATCCATTATTAGTGTTGTTTTCGTTGTTATTTATATTGAATCGATGGAAGTGCCATGGAGGTGTCATTGGTGCACTAAGTGAAGGCCATTTTGTAGCTACTTGGCCACAAGTGAGACTTCCGCCTGCCAGACTATGGCTTCATCCAGCTGGCAGTCCTGGGGGGCTCTCAACCTTTACAGACTGCCTGGCAACCTAACCATAGTGCCAAACTCTGCGTTAGCAGAAAACACCAACTGAGCTGGTTCCCTAGGGAGCCTTGATGTGATTTATTTGAAGCCTCCCTCAAAGATGACTCTCTGACCCTCCCAGTATTAGAGGAACAAGAGGCCTGCAGGCCTTGGGTTGTTCATGGCTGCGCTCCTCCAGGTCCTGTGGAATCCCCTGGTTGCTGTGGCTACCGTAAGTTCAGCCTCTTGGTCTATCAGCAAGTTGTGATTCCAATGATCTGGCAGGAACAGATACCTGCTCTCAGTTCCCTTAGTGTGGTCTCGCACGAATTTGTGTACCAGGAAAGCACCCCTTCCTCGCTACTTAATATGCTTAACAGCTAATTACATCTGTGTAGGGATTACACTTTACATTGTCCAGCTTTATGGAAACAAACCCCCAGGCTTCCTCAGATTCCTTTAAACAGCTCCTTATCTCTGAGAAAGAGATTCTTATCAGGGCCATATGTTAGAGGTCCTGTGCAGTTTCCAAATGACCCCAGGAGAGTCTGGGGCCTAATCCATCTGTGGGCCCAAAAAAGGAACTGAACAGAGTCCCAAGCTGAACCAGCTGGGAGGCCAAAGCCCCCCACCCTCCATAAACCTGTCAAAATCTGAGTCTGGGCCAAGATGATCCACATTAGCTCCTCTCCCCAGGTGACATGGGCTTCCTATGTTGACCTTCATGCAGTGTAGAGTTTGAGTGTACAAATCCCAGGGGATTGTGGGGCACCTAACTCAAAGTCAAAGTGAAGTCTTGTGCTGTGGATGGACTAGTTTAGTAGTAACACTTGGCTTTTTAACTCATAAGCTAGCTAAGCCCCTCCAAACCCTGAGGAAACAATACTACCATCTTCCTTTGGCCAAGATGGCTAGGTAGGCCCCAGCAAGAGAACCAACTGGTCTCACACATGATTTTCTCAAGGCTTGGGAGATTCCCAGCCTTGGTAGGCACTAAAAACACTCCTTCCCTTGGCTTATAACAATTCAGTTAAAGACCTTGTCTTAAGAAACTGTTGGGGGGAGGGGGAGTTCAGGGAGTGCAGATTGCAGGAAATGTCTCCCAGTGTGAGGAGCCCAGGAGCCAGAGGGGCCCTGCTGGAGCTTTCCAGCCTGTGACTCACGGGGGCCACTTCCCTGCATAACCCAGCCTGGACTGTAACTCCTCGGTCCCTGTGTCTCAGTGCCTCTTCCTGTCTCCATCCCGCCCAGACCACTGAACAAAGCAGAAGTCTGGAGTCCACGGCAAAGACTAAAGTGTTGTGTATATATTTGGGCGTCATCTGTGGAAGCAGCTATTTCGAAAACAAAAAATAACTTTCCTGCCCTCAGAAGAATTTAGTGAGCTCTTAGAAGTGTCTACCTTAACCATTGGAGACTGAAACCTTGATTCTCACCCCTTGAGCAAAGAAAAGTAGATATAGTACATTCCTTTTCATTGATTCAGAATAATAGGTGAGGTATTTGTCGAGTGCTTCTTATTTATTTATTTATTTAAAAGATTTTATTTACTTATTTGATAGAGAGCAAGAGAGCACAAGCAGAGAGAGCAACAGACAGAAAGCGAGAAGCAAGTTCCTCACTGAGCAGGGAGCCTGATGCGGGCTCGATTCCAGGATCTTGGGACCATGACTTGAGCTGAAGGCAGATGTTTGACCAACTGAACCACCCAGGTGCCCCTCATTATTTTGTTTAATCCTTACAGTAACCTTATGAGATACGCAATGTTATTATTTCTATTTGATGAATGAGAAAACTAAGACTGTATTACTCGAGATCCCAGCTTCTTGGTCTCTGATGCTCTGGGCTGAAAGGGAAACTGGAGGTCAGCTTGTCCAACTGGTTCTCTGATCCCTTAACTCCTTACAACTTCTTAACTCTTCTCCAACAACCCTATAGAACAGATCACCCTCTACTTACTCCAGGGAAGGGAAAATAGATGAGGCACAAAGGAAAGGGCATGTGATTGGGAATCAGGTAACACAGGGCCTGCCACTCTCATGGTTTCAGTCTGTTGGTTGAATTTGCCCTTTGGGAAGGCGAAAGAAAATCCGAGTACTTTCCACGGTTGCCCCTCCATATATTAAGAGAGCCCTTGCATATTTCTTAAATCTTCTCCAGTCTTAACTATTTCCAGTTTCCCAACCATTCTTTATGTAAGATTATCCTGGTAACCTTCCCCTGGGTAGGCCACCACTTGTCAAATTACCTCTTAAATGTGGTTACAAGAATGGAGTGTCAGAATCCAAGTGGGTCTGACCATGGAGACCATGGGACAATTCCCTCCCTTGGGATGTCTACATGTTTACCTAAGTTAAGTTATACAGCTTAAAATTTTCCTCACCTCTTTGGAAACCCCAACATACCCTGAAAACACAGTCAACAAAAACCCCTACATTTTTTTGCTCCTACTGGTGCCCAGGAAAGCAAGCCAAAATGCCTAAAATCAATTTGCTGAGAGCCAATTGGTTGAAATTCCATTCACCGAGTGATTGATTTTATCATTGCATTCCAAATGGCGAACCTACTATTGTCAGGCACTGTTGCAGACACTGGAGATAAAGCAGTGACCCAAATAGGCAAATATCTGTCTTGATGGAGCTAACATTCTTAATGTAATGGAATTGTGCCAACCACCTTTTGAGTTCTTCTGTTTTCTTTTGAATGTCATTTCATTAATACCTCAACTGGCATGTAAGCCTTAATCTGGCATTTCTAGCAACTGGTAAGAAAAATTCATCATTTCATATGGATGTGATTAGCTTAGATCCCTTCACAGAATTTTCATATTAATGGTAATATATAATCTTATGCTGAAGTTGATAAATATGAATGAATCCTTGAAAACAATCAAATATATTCATGGCAAATTTAAGCCTATGTCCATCAACTTTTGAAAAATTGAGCATTCTATAAAATTCTGAAGACAGAGTAAAAACCAATCTGTTACAACTTCACAGAAATCATCTATACAAATCTTCAATACAAATTGTTGTAAACTTTAGAAATAATACTTAAAGATTTTGCCTTTATTGGTAAATTTAACTTGATGAGTTAGTCACTGGCAAACTAATTTTTAGCAAATTGGTCATTGTCTAATTGATTTTGGCAAACTGATATTTATCAACCAGTTTAAAGTTGTTGTTCAGCCATGGTGCCCCATCTCAAAACTGCAGAAAAATCAAATTGATTTATTTGACTCAGCTTTTGAATTCTGACCAGCGAGATCTTTCTGAATCCTGACTCTATCACAATACAGTCTTCCCAGGCACATGTCAACCAGCAATTTGTTCCTCACACTATGAGAGTCCTTATGCAAGTTTTAAAATTTAAAACAGCAGGTATACCAGTAAGCTCCATTGGACCCCCATCCAGTTTGTCAATGGTAAATTAAAAATCCTTGAGAAATGTCATTCAACAAGTTATAAATCTGCCTAACTTATATCACTGGCATCATCATAAGACTATAATAATGACTAACCTCTATTGAATGCTTTCCACCTATCAGGTAGTGTGGTAGGTGCTTTGCACACGTATCTCTTTTAATTCTCATTCAGATGAAGAAAGCAAGACTAAAGAGGTTAAGTAACTCACCCAAGACCATAGAGCTAGTAAATAACACACTGTCTTTCCTCTGGTGGTTAGATGTTTATTGCAACACTAAGCTTTTATGTTTAGTCATTATCTAGTGGATTTATCTTATAGATAAAGCTGCCTGAAAGATGGGAATATTGGAGACAACACATGTTAACTAAGACACTCAAAGGTACCAGGCCACCTTAATTTGTACCTTTCATTTGGTTAGTTGACTTATCAGAGGATGAGTCAGTTCGTTGCCCTCCATCAAGACAGAAGATTCCATCCTGGTTCCTATCTCAAATATGAACGTGTCCCCAAGGTGTAAGTAGACTGGATTTAATCCTGGCATCACCTTACTTGCTGGGGCTTCAAATCTTAACTGCTGATCTTCAAATGCAACATGGTGATAATGGCACCTAACACAAGGGTCCATGGCAAAGATTCAGTGAGATAATTCTGAGGAGTGCATAGCTCAATGCACAGCAAAGGGCAGATGATCAAGGTTAGTTCTCTGCTCTTCCAGCAACTCAGGTCTGAGTGACTGTAGAGCTACTTGAAACATCTATCACCATGAAATAGAGTAAAGTGAAACCCACAATATATATTTATCTAAAAGTTCTATTATGTCATGATTAAACTTGCTCTAAAATACATGTCATCCAAAATTAATACCCACTGGTACAAGTTTACATTACTAATTCTGTGAGATCTGACTCAGGAATGGTTTCTGGCATGATATCCTTGTGTCTTGCTCCTCAAAGAAGCAAAAGCTCTCCTGCAGTACAAACAACTACAAGAACGAAACCTGGGCAGAACACTGAAATTCGCTGATGAATAAGGGTGATAAGAGAAGAATGAGGACCCTTTTTTTTCTCTTCATGACAGATCTTCAAGGCAATTTGCCAACCATACTACACAGGACAGACGGGAAAAAGGCACAGCAACATATCATGATCTATTCACGATGATTGAATAGAAGAAAGTTCACTTCTATTGACTTTGAGAGCAGGTTACTTAAGAGATGCTCAGGATAATTTATACAGGAGTACACTTTGATCTGTGAAACAGATGTACTTATGAAATGTTGCATGTTATCTGATAATATTTTTAAATACCCAAGGAGAAGTCATATAAAATAATCCCTACTGAAGAATTCCTAGTAAAACTAATAACAATGATGGAATTTATTCTTTCTGTACTTTGGATTTTCATCCATTAGAAATGTTTAAAACATAGAGCCGCGGTATAAAGGACCACACAATGTTACTTATGATAAAACCAAAGGTTCTTTCTGTGTTGCCATACCATGCCTGCCAACTTAGAATTCTGGAGCCCCATCAGAATCTCATCTTGCTATACGAGCCAAATGCAAATTTTGCAACATGAGGTGAACCAGACAAATATAAGCCTAATTTCTTCAACCCTCTGTGATATGGCATCTTACCTGGTTTCTCTAATGAGTATCCTGACTCTAACGTCAGGTTAAGTCCCTCCATGGTGGATCTATGTATGACAGTGCCTACAAGGGTTTTTTAACTCAGAACTTTATTCAAGAAGAACTGAATTCAGCGGCACCTGGGTGGCTCAGTGGTTGAGTGTCTGCCTTTGGCTCAGGGCGTGGTTCCAGGGTTCTGGGATCAAGTCCCGCATCAGGCTCCCCATAGGGAGCCAGCTTCTCCCTCTGCCTATGTTTCTGCCTCTCTCTGTGTGTCTCTCCTGAATAAATAAATAACATCTTTTTTAAAAAAGAATGACTGAATAAACAATGAGCCAATAATGGGAACTATGATCAATTTAAGGTGAGATCATAAGGATATGCAATCTTATGTTCTGGAATAAGATTGGAGGTCCTTCTCTCTTTGGTTTTGTTGAGAACTCTTAACCCATGCAGCTAAGGGAATAGTTAGGACCACTGCCTGCTAAGGTAACCAGCACATCATAAATGCTTACCAAACACTCGTTGAAATCATCAGTGAGGATCCTTTTATGTATCCTTGTCTCGCTTGCCACTTGGTCTACCTTGTGATGCCTACATCTTTCTTCAAGGTCCTTATTAATTGCATGAATTAATATTAATAAACCTAAAAAGAGTATCTGGCACATTGTAAGTTTTTTATAAGTACGGTTAAATATAAACAAACAAAATAGTACTTGCTTTATAAGTGTAGTAAGTAGTAAGGGCTGAATCTTGGTATTTGATTTCTATGGAAGGCCTTGCTTTTTTCCAATGTGTGCTTCAGGATACTGTCTGCCAGCTTTCTTGTCAATGAGGGGAATGAAGGGGAGTTGTTGTTGCTCACCATATATCTAGCCTGAATTCCCCACTTTGCATCTGGATTTTCATTTCCATTCGTGTTTTCTCTGTGGCAATGAATGGAATGTTTTCAATCCTCGTCACCAGGATAAGGCATGTCAGCCCAAGTGATGCCCCATGCAGAGCAGCAGGTAACAGTAGCTCAGAGGGCTCTCGATGAGTCATCACATGCCCCATATCCCACGGGCTTCACACTGGCTCACTCAGGCAGTGAGAGTACCTTTAGCTGGGAATAACCCAACCCACATTCCTTAAGTTATTCTCTCTAAACAGCACTTCCTGAAGAAGAGGACAAACACAGCAAATGGAACAATACCAGAGCAAAGTCCAGTTTTTTTATTCTCTGCCCCTTTTCTACTGCAATGTATCCAAAAGTTGGGCTTCAAACAATTAAGGTATGAGGGTTCACTGTCATTGCTATTGGTAACTATGCTTGTCGGTAAGGACACTGATCATAGGTTCTATAGTCTTTGGAATAAATGAGTGAAGCTGAAAAAAAAAATTAGCCCACCTATTTTCATTATTTTATTTCTAAACAAAAACATTTGAAGAAACTACTGAATTTAATGTTGTTTTTAGAGGTGTTGAGATGATACATAGAGGTCGTACATAGAAGAAAATAAAGCCTAAAGTTCAATTTGATGCCTTCTTACTAATATTTGCTTGATATCAATCACAATTTATTGTAATAGTTGCTTTATCCATAGTTTCATTAGACTACATTTTTTTTCCCTCTCAGAGCCCTTATCTCTGAGCAGACCTCAGCTGGGGCTGTTATGTTCTACTACATTAGCTCCAGAGCTTCAGGCCACTGTGGCTATTGAATTTCTCTTTGGATTGCTCTTCTTAGATTCCTCACTTCTCTCCACTCTCAGCAAAATCACAGTAAATGACTTTATTTACCTTTTTAATTTCGTTATCCCTTAGGAGAATTCTGTAACTTATCCCAAAAAAAAACTGGACGTAAAACTGTTTTCAGGGCACCTGGGTGGCTCAGTCATTAAGTGTCCGATTCTTGATCTCAGCTCAGGTCTTGATCTTAGGGTGAGTTTGAGTCACACATTGGGCTCCATACTGGGTGTGGAGACTACTTAAAAAAGAAAAAAGACTGCTTTCATGAAGACTGCCCAGATTTTCACTTAGACATAAGTGAAAGAGGGGTATGAGCAGATTAGATTAGATTAGATTAGGCAATTAGGTTAGATTAGAACAGATTAGAACCCCCTTTGAGCTATGCTCACTACCTACCTACTGCTGCTACAGGGAAAGGGCATGTACATGTGCAAAGGTGTATATGAAAAGCCAATCTCTCAAAGGTTTTAGCTTCCTGGGTTTGCTTACATTTTATCATCTTGGAGATTAATATGTGAATAAGAGGTAGAAAGAAAGACATGTTAAGAGGAAACAGGAAAATAGGATTAACTACAAATTTGTAGGTTTGAGATTTTTTTACTTTTCTACTTTTTTTCATTGAAAAGGACCAAGGAATGTTCCTTGATAGGAAAACTTAGCGGATAGGAACTTAAATTCCCCACAGCTCTCCCTGTCCTGCCCCCCCACCCCACCCCCAGTGGAGGTGAAAGGCTGCAGTGGGTGGGGCCGGAGGGTGCAGCACAGAGACAGGTTAGTAGAAAGAGAGAAATGGAAAGGGAAGGGCCAGAGGAGTTTGAAAGGAGGCAGAAGAACAAAGCAAGTAAAGGAAGAGGACGGAGGCCAGGAGCAAAAGGGAGGGGGTGGCCTCACCTCAAACACACCAAATGCCTCCAATTAAAGCTCTGAAAATAAGACCATGCAGGAAGCACTTTCAAAAGCCACAAAGTTCTCTTCAACACAAGGGCAAATGAGGAGAGAAAAGGAGCTAAGAACAAGGAGCATGGACGACAGAAGAGAGAGGAAGGAGAGAGCCAAACCTCACCCCCTAATCATTCTGCCTGAGGTGCTGAAAGTATTTCTTTATAAAGTGTGAAGTTTCAGCTGAATCCAAATTCCCAGCATTGGAGACAGTGCCAGGGGCCGCTTATGAGAAACAAAATCTCTTTTTTCCTAAAATGAGGAAATTCTGTTTTCCTATGAAGGCGTCTCTATCTTGAACCACCTAGACTCTTCTTCCATTCATTTACTGGATGACACTGTCATAACAGGAATAGAGGAGGTCAGGCCTGACCAATGGTTATAACAATGTTATAACAATGTCTATCAGAGCCCCTAACCCAAGAATCCTGGCCAGCAGCCCACATCTGTAAGCGCTGCCCCAGGAATCGCGCACGCCCAGGGCCACTCTCTCCTCCATCATAATACTGTACAGAATGTCTCAATGAGATGATAGGGATGGAAAATGGTGCAATGCGTTATTCCTCCAACCATGGAGGGAAAGAGGTGTATTTAATTAAGACTACTCGCTGTGATCGACAACTACTTGAAGAAAACAACGCCAGATTCCTACCTCACTCCATATACAAAAATAAATGCCAAATAGATTTAAGCATAATAAGAACATTTCGAATTTATTTTAGAACTGAGAAAACTTTCTCCACTAAGATTTAGAAACCCAGAAGTCATAAAAAAATGACAAGTATGTTTGAGAGGCTTAGTCAGTTGAGCATCCAACTCTTGATTTCGGCTCAAGTCATGATCTTGGTGTCATGGGATCAAACCCCATTTGGGGCTTCACACTCAGCAGCAACCTGCTTGAAATTTTCTCCCTCTCCCTCTGCCCCTCTCCCTGCTCATGGGCTCTAAAATAAATAAATAAATGAAATCTTTTAATAAACGATAGGTATACTTGACTATATAAATATTGCAACACTTGTATAAAAAAAATACCACGAAGAGTAGGGCCACTCCTGGGTGCCAGTGATCTTTAGTGATCACTGAATCACTGGAAATGGTAATGTTGCGTCTGATGTTCTGACACTCTTGAGTATAGAGTCATCATTGAAAACCACAAGTATGTTCCATCTGTCTCGGGAATCTCTCGCCCTCTGATTTTAAGGGTTGGCAATAGTCACAGCCACAGGATTGACTGGAGGGCCACAGATACTGTGGGAGTACTTCTATCTCTCAGTCCCTGTTTTCAGAATCTCAAAGGTGCTCAGAATATAATGAGAGTCCACATGTGAGTGAATTATTGGTGCAAAAAAAAGAGGAAAGGGAGAAGCAGCTACACCTCAAGTCAGAAGTACTTTCCCTCAAAATAGTCGTATTTTTTTTTTACTAAGCATGCATTTATTGGTTTAAAAAAGTATAAACTGCGAAAATATATTTTATAGGAAGAATAAGGAAACAATTCAAAATGAAAAGCCACGTGGTAGTTGTGTCTGATTTCCCCTCCTCCACTTTAGAAGTGAGAGAAATGATAAGAACAGAAATGCAGCCTTGCAAAGGGACTCATTTAAGTTTTTCCATTTTTTTTTAATAAAATGGCATCAACTGCTGAAAGCATTACGGCCTTTGTTATGCTACATAATACTGATATAAAATGTGAATAGTACAAAGTTCATCATATATAATATAAGGTTTTAATATATTACATTTGTTTCTACATAAACAGACTATAAATATATGTGCCATAGCATGTTTTACAGTCATGGTTCCCAGCATCTCACACTATGGTACCAAATGGAAAATACATTTTCTTTTTTAAAAAGGAAAGAACAAGGGCAGAAACCAGTAGAAATAGCTTTACGTGTTAAAAGTCTAAATAATAGAATAGATGTTGTTAAAACTTTGGCTATAAAATAATTTTGAAATCTGGCTAACAGTCCTTCAGAGAGTGAACAAACCAAATCAGCTTTTACTAGAGTGTAGAGGCCAAATTACTAAGATACTGACGGATTGGGGTGAAGAGAGGGGGAAGGTTCAGGGAAGGGAGAAGGAACCAAAGAGTAAAATCCTTCCTGAAGCTTTGACACCACAGCTTGATACGGAACCTACTGCATTCAGGCTCAGACATATATCACATCAGGACAGATATGTGGGTATTCACCCAGAAGACACCAGAAGCTGGTTTATACAATCAGAACTCTTCAACACGACAGGGAGCCTCCGTCTGAATGTCCTTTCTTTATGGTGCTCTGAATAAAGGATCGGCCTGGGAGACAAGGAGCCAGAGCTGCATCATTTCCTTCCTGGGGCTTGGCCAGGAGACGCGTAAGAGTCCGGAAGGCACTCTCATTAGGAGTCGGAAACAGCCCAAGGAGCTCTCATTTAGCCCAACCGGGAAGAGCACGCAACCTTCTAAAACCAGTAACCTCATCTGAAGCCCTTTACATTTCCTCACAGACCCCATGCCCACCTCCACAACGGCCAACACAATGCATCCGCAGGCTCCAGCGTGCTCTCAGAGCAAGCCAACGTCTTCCTTTCTGTCAATCCAAACCCCACACGTAAGACTTGGCTCAGGACCCATATCTCAAACAAAGGGTCTTGGGTGGACTCGGCCCTAAAGGTCTTTCCCATTTTCAACACCTAAAGCACTTGCATTGCCCAGTTTATCTTCTGGTTTTACAGAGAGGTGTCAACTCCCCAGGTGTTGCCACTTCATGGACAGATGCAGCCATTTCTTGAACTCCTTTTGTTATAACCCACGGGGAGACCCACAGTCAGGGGCATCAGACACGCTTTTAAATGCATACACAGAAGGCCAACACTGGTAGAAAGCACAAACACATTCTTGAGTCACAAACATCTTCTCAGGAAATGCCTAGGGGACTGGCTCCCTGCAGTCTGAGGTCCCTTTTTTTTTTTTTTTTTTTGAAATGAAAATCAAATGTGGCTACTTCCTAGTGATGGAAAGAACGACACTTGAAAATCTGAGCAGCACCTCTCATGTGATTTCCAGGAGTGGGGGACGTGGGAGCCTCCTTTTAAACAGGAGGAGAGCTCAATGTGGGCCCAGAGTCAGGCTGGAGAATCTGGGCTGCACTGCCAGCTTGTGGTCCAATCTCCATCAGCTTTAAAAGTTCGGCCTCCTCGCTGGAGTACACAGTGGTATCCGTGTCATCGGAGTGATAGCCGGACTGGTAGCCACTCGTTTGGTTAGAGCCTTCGGATGCCACAGACTCCTTGCTCTTGCTGGGCATCAGTCCACTGCAGAAGAAAGGACAACCAGATGAGTTGGTGGAGGGAAGGCAAGTCTTCCCCTCTTACCCTAAACCCATTCCTGACCCCATGTGGGCTGTAATCTCCCCAGAGACACCAGCCCCTATCTCTCCCACTTGTTAATCAACGTATCAGGTTTGCTCAGACCATGTCTATTTTCAGGTACTAGCATGAGCTCGCAGTTGCAGATAAGTCCTCTCATTCAGGTCCAAGTCTTTCAAGCCTGTGATGAGATGAAAGGCAGTTCTCTGGAGTTACGCAAAGGCTCCGACGGATGGAGCATTTTTATGGCGTGGAAGATTGACAGGTTTGTATACAGTGATAGGAGCCAAGGGGACTCTTGGACGATGTGAAAGGAAATTGGGATGTTCTGAGTCCGAGGCTGCTTGCCTCACTGTGTCCACTGGGGATTACACGGCATGTGTGCAGTGTTAATAAAGTTCTTGAGCAATTTTAAACTTGAATATGTTGAAGCGTGTGTGCAATCAAGCCTGACTGTCAAAAACTGCTTTTTGCTCATCAAAGCCACATTCTTTGGAAGGACCGAGGGCCTGGATCACTCAGCAGCGACTAGAGAATGTTTTCAACGGTGTGGAATCATGACAGACCATAATTATGTCACAGCCCAAAAGTGTAGGCTGTGCCGACCTAAAACTTTAGGATTTACAGTTTCTCAAGCCAGTCTGAGGTGTGAGGTTTTCCCCTTAACATGTGTTTTATCAAGTTATTCGTGTTAAAAACTACAAAAGGATTTCATTAACTCTATGTCCATATACAGTTTAAAAGTCATTTCAAATGACTAGAAACATGATTTTTCTTTCACTCCAGCCTCAATAAAACGAGTTTAGTATCTCAAACAATGGCATGGTACCTGGCACATAGTCACTGCTGAATAAATATATTTTTAAATCAATGAATGAAACCTATGATAGGCTCTACCCATTTCTCACTTTAGGTCTAAAGCAAATGGTAAAAGTGTTTGTTTTAATGGCTCATTTTGATTCTTTTTTCTTTACATGAACATCCCTCAACAACCCATGGGTGTTCCCACTTTACATAATAGTTTGGTTACAAGCACATCAAAGTCTTCTCAATTCTCACCTAGAGTGAGCTCCCTAGCAAATAAATAACTGCTCTTCATCTTGCTATTTTTATAGAGATTTTCATTTATTTGTTAGGTTAAAAGCAAATATATCTATTCAAAACAAGATTCCTACAGAACCACCTGGAGGAAATCATATTCACAACCAAATTTAATATTTTTCCCACAAGGAAGCCAATAATAATAATAAGCCACATAATTCAGCCAATAACGTTGAAGTACCTCAAATAAATAGATGTGGGCTTATTTACGCATCAGACTTCTAAAGACAGATGTGCTCATTTAGGTACAGGTTTGAAAACTCTTCAGAGTCCACAAAGATTTTAATCACTTCAATTCGAGGGATTATATCCAATGACCTTTGTTATCCAGCCAGTGCCATACAAACCACTGACCATACAAACATAAAAATTCCCTGGTATTCATAAATGCTCATAAGAACTGACCAAAGCCCCTAATTAATTTCAGATTCTTTTTCAGATGTGCCACATAATTTGTTTGATTAGTTTTAGTTCTTTATCAGTTCAGTTGATGCAAATTTGCCTAACCAACAAAGACACAAAAAGGGAAAACCGCATCGACATTGAAAGTTCTAAGTTCCTTCTGAAAATTCCTATCGACATTTGTCTTTTCTATTTGGCTGAGCCTTACCTAAAAGATGGAGCTAATTTGGTTCTGTCTTCCAGGGTTTTCAGCTCTTCTGAGGCAAGGACCATACCACTGTCCGTCTGGTTGTCCTTTTTAAGAGACAAGGAGATGGCATGGTTGATTGAGTGTGCACACTGACCAACTACTTAATTAAAATGATTTCTTAACCCATCTATCAGACAGTATGCTCCCAGTGTTCCACAGAGGGAGGCAAAGATATCGTAGCCAGAAACTGTGCCAGCTACAGGGAGAAACAACTGCTTCCTAGTAGTAAACCCAGCCCTAGAAGAGAAGAAGAATTTAGGAAGAAGCAGCTGAGGAGACCTTTTGCCATCCTTCTTTTCACAACGATACCATTTACACTTGAGTGGAACTGGGCATGAAGCTAGACCATCTAGAACATTGGACCAGAGGCTGTCCTTATGGAAAAACCAATGGGAGGGGGGCGGGGGGCTACTGATCAGTTCCATCTCCATAATGACCCCATGACACATACCTTTGTAATGAGGCTCCAAGACTCTAATGCTTAGGCTAATATTTATCTAGCTAATATTTCATCCTTTGTGTTATTTTAAAGACTATTTTTAAAAGATGTACTTACATCTGGGATTACTTTTACTTCTGGTTCTTCCAATGGGATATCTTCAAATGTTTTTACACTCACGGGCCGGCTCTTTCGCTTACTGTTCTGCAGATACTGGCTGCAAAAGAACCAATATTTATATTTGGGTGGTGGTATATTTGGCTGCAGAGACCAAAAGTGATACCTGAGTTCATTATCTTTCAACCACAAGTTTAATAGCAACCTTCAAAACATCCTTTGGAAAAAGAAAAAAACAAAACAAAAATCTTTCTCTGCTAGCACACAGTGGAGGCTTCATTTCCTGTGAGGGCCTATTTAAAAGTATAATCTAAGTGAGGGACCTCGATGAGCTCCTGTTCCTTTGAATCCTACTTCTGAGGGCCGGGGCTGGACTACAGACAACATCAGCAAACTAAGTAATCAGCTGCCTTCTGCCTGGTTTCCTGATTGCCTGAGAATCCTCCACTGGGCTCTCGACATATTACAGTGTTACACATCTTCCTGGCCACCTCCAGGAAAGTTTTTCTAGAGAATGCCCGCAGAGCAACCATTCAGTGAAAGATGGCCAGAGGAAACACCTGCAGATCTCACTGGATCTCACCTGGGTTCTGTAAAAGACACTGAACCCAGCAGGATCTGGAGACAACCTCCTCCTTCTGCATGTAATAGAGGCTTAGTGTGTGTGTGCGTGTATAGGGGGAGCTGAGTCTCACAATCTCCTATTTTCTGCCCACAGAACTGCTGGTCTTGGGAAAAGGCAGTGGTTCAAGAGTCATGAGATGTTCTATTTCAAAGTCCATCACTGACTACACAAACTTGGGAAAGTCATGAATATTTCCATGCCTCTGTTGCCTCGTCTTTAAAATGTGTTGGCAATAGCTTTCTCTCCCTCACTCACAGAGGTATCTGGAGGATGAATGATGTGGGTGGCAAGGGTTCTTAGAAAGAATGACGCTCTATCAGCTAAAGCTTGTTTTCCTCCCTTGAAGGTACCCATGTCCTTCAGGAGTTCAAAGAATAGGACTTGTTAGACAACATATCATCTGTTTCCTGGGGGTGCCAGCTTTGGATGAGTTTGATTATGTAAAAAGCACCAACAGCCCAAGTGGCAAGAAGGGAAGTCCTTTTCACAAGGGACAGCAAATTCACTCTCCATGTGTATTTCAGCATATTTCTCCACAGGCAGGCTTTTGGGCATGTTACATGTTCCTGTGTTTTCTGTGACCAAGTGGGGTGAGGACACACTGGAGCCAAAGGAGGAGAATAGAAATTGAGTCTCCCTGCCCTGACCCAGGAGGCTGATTCCTCCCCTTTACAGAGAGGAGAAAATGATGTTCCCCAGTGACATCCTCACTCAAGAAACTCCACAAGAAAGAAGACCCAATATATAAAGAGACAGAGAAAAGCCCACTTCTCCTGAGTGCAGTCCCTAAAAGTGGCTGTCGCTAAAACCTATTGGTACCACAGTTAATCATTCATTGATTCAATCACTCAGGAATCCTTTACTGAGAATCTACGACGTGCCAGGCACTGTGCTAAATGCTCCTCAACCATTGCTTCATAGCATCTTCAGAAATGGTATCCGTAGGGGTGGGTATTACTATCTCAACTTCAGAAGAGGAAACCGAGACATAGAAAGGTTAAGGAACTTGCCCCAAATCACATAACTAGACTCTTTGGGTCATGAGAAGCCAGTGAAGAACCCGAAGCATGACACTGGCAAAGTCGGATGTGCCCTTTAGAGAGATGGCTCGGGGTAGAGGAAGGTGAAATTGGCAGTGAGACCACTCAGGGGGGCTCTTTTTCATGTCTCTAGGAGAAAGAAGGGCACCCTGCCCAAGAGAGGTGATGCCCACAGGGTTTGGAGAAGTAGACAGATTCCAGAGATATACAGCAGATAGAATCAACCAGAGGGGCTGAACCTGGGCAATAATGTGGCTGCCTTGGAGAAAAGAGTTGAGGAAGCTCCGACTTAGGACAGAAATGCCTAGGACTGGGATTCGAAATTGGCCTTCAGATGGTAAAGGCCATTGTTTTCCTGCCCTACTCCACAGTGACTCCCTTGGGAAATATCAGAAAGGGAAAAGTAGAAGAGAACAATGGACATGATGGTTCAAGTCCTTATTAAGCACCTACTGTGTGTACAGCACTGTTCTCTCCCACGCAGGCACTGACTGTGCGGTGGGACCAGCACGGGGGAGAAGACAGAAGGAGGAGAATGGACAGTTTCACTTCCAGCAGTCCTATCACAGCCAAATTCAGGAACATCTAGCCAGGGGGCTGTCCCAGACATCCATCCACAAGGAGCACTTAATCATCACCAGCAATTAACCAAAATGAAGAAAAATGGTGTGTGCCAAAACCTTTCTCTGGGAGAGAAAAGAAATCTTTGATAAGCTGCTTGGAGTGGGAGGTGAAACTCCCCGGGGGGAAATGATGGAGTCACCACAGATGGTCCCCAAACTGCCCTCAAAGAAAGATGAGTCCAATTAATACGTGTTTTCTTGCAGAAAGCATGCAAACTTGGGGCCAGAGCTAATCCACAGGGGAAATTAGAGACAAAGCTGAGTCTAGACACTAGCGATCTGTCCCGTTCACCTTTCCCCCCCACATCTCTTGACCTCTTCTCTAAATAAATGTTGAACAAATACTTTTAAATAATTTAAAGGGGCAACAAATCATGAGGTTGATGCCCACTGTGATGTCTCCGTCCAGCTCTATTTATGACGCAATGAGATTAAAAACTATAAAGAGGAAGCAAATGAGAAAGACTCATCAGCTTTTCTACCTGACTGGAGATGGGGAAAGAACAGAATGAGTCTGCTGAGAAGCACCTCAGCCTCATCTCTGGTCTCCCCAGGGAAGCAGAGAGCCTCCAAAAGAGAGCCTCCAAATGAGGTGTGCCATGTGCAGATGCCTCAATTCTGCATTTCCTTTAACCCAGATAATTAAAATGTGATGGCTGGAGTCTTGTTTTTATAAAAGGAAAAAGGGTGGCAGGGGGTTAAGCCAGTGGGGGGGGGGTGAAGACAAAAGATTCCAATTTCCATTTTATTTTTCAAATTATGGCTGGATAAAAGAGAAACAGGACTGGAAAGACCAATACGAAAATCGTAGCCAGAAAATAGGAGCCAGGCCTATGTTCAGAGTGTGGTGTCACATTTGTCCATGCTTCTGGGGATAAATGTTAGCAGCCCTGATTCAGATCCAACATTGCACTTGGCACTTCCATTACACAAACATGACTTCATCGACTCTCGGCACCATATGCAAAACGTCCAAGCGAGCCAAGAGACTGCCACTCGGGCCCTCCCTCCACCTGGTCACAAAAAACCCAAGGCATAGAGTTCGCGATCCAATGGCTTGCTGATAAAGAAGGCAGTGGTGCTGCAGGAATAATTACCAACCAGAAGGCCAGCCGAGCTTGAAGTAGGGGGTTTTTAACATGAGAGTGGAACTACTGGTTTTTAACATGAGAGTGGAACTACTGGTTTTTAACATGAGAGTGGAACTAACTGGGCTTTCAGTTCATTGACGTCTCTGTCTGAGGGCCCCTCCTTGGTGTGGCAGTAAACAGGACTGAGAGAGGTATGGGAGGAACCAGATTCGTCATAGGGATGTGATTTTAAGCAGCTTGCATAATAGCTATCCTGTATGGGGTGCTGTCTAGGTGCCGGGCACATGAGAAATACATTATACCATGCAATTCTCAAAATAATCATTTTGAAACACCAGCATCTTCACCTGGGTCCCAGTGAAGATGTCCAGGTCACTAAGAGACAGACTTAGTAATCCAACCAGTTCTGTTGGACACTGAAACCTGGATCTTTAACCACAATTGTTTATTTTTGCCAAGTGACAGCTCTGAGCCTCACGTCCACCATCTACATCAAGAAAGATAATAGTTTTCCTACCTTGCCTAACACTGAGAGTTATCGTGTAGGCAAAATCTGATAACAGAAGGAAAAGTTCTTTGAGAAACACTCAAAGCACTTGGCATAAATGTAATGGGCAGTTTACTTGTTGGCTTCCACCCACTCCAGCAGTGTTCCTGCCACTCTATGGAAACGTCCAGGGGGCCCCCTGGCCCGCCACCTGGCAGTCTGGCTAACCTAGAGCTCCATACCCTTCCCTGCAGCCACGGCACAGTCAAGTGGGCAGGCTGGACCCTGCTGCTCCGGGGCTCTAGTTACAGGAGGAAAACACCCCCAAAAAGTGGGAAAAGAAACAAAGCAAAGAAGCCCCAGGCTTAGTAAAAGGCAATTTTAATATCATATTGTAGAAACCGTATCAGCTCTATCCTCAGACACAGGTGCTGGGAGAGAGAAAAAAGAAAGCTGCCTTCAGACCCCCTTTACAAACCAGGAGAGGACAGCAGTGCATGTGTTTTAAATAAGTCCAGAAGTCCCATTATGCAAATAAAATGCTGAACATCAGACTGGGGAGGGGCTGCCGAAGATGTGCTGTCCAGTCCAATTCGGGACACATCTCCATGGCATACTGCATCCTAGCCAGCGAGGCGTAAGTGTGTTTTCATATATGCATAAAACTCTTCCTTCCTGAATCTTTCCTAAGCCACTTAATTCACATTAATAAAAGAGTACATGGGGATAATTTAAATACAGATGTCTATATAAAATTGGTCTCTTTTTCTGGAGATTAACGAACTATGGCATCCCAGCTATTTGCAGCTGCAGGGCTTGGGATTCTAAAGGAAGGGCTATGGCAGCAATGTGGACCACAGATGGAAAGAAAACTCACCTACCCTGGCCCTCCTCAAGGAGCACTTCCTGTGATAGCAGCCTCAGGGCTAAGGTTAAATGTGGAAGTGAGATGGCAGCCTTCCTTCCAGCCCTTTCCCAAATGACCTTGAAGTGCCCCGTCCCCCTGGGGATGTTGACCATATACAGTACCTGATTCCTGCTGTGTTGTCATAATGGAATTTGGGGTCACACACTTCCTCTTCCTCCATACAGGAAACAGGTGAGGTAGGCAGAGAGAGTCCAGAATCCTCTTCCATGCTCAAAGTCTCTGATATGGGGAGAACAATGTAGTCTTTGCCATCCTGAAACAACAAACACGGAGTGCTTATTGTTATGGCTCCAGCCCCGCAAGAGGCTTTTCATGAAAAAACAAAGGCCAGGGGGGCTTCTTGGTTATGAGGTATGTGGCTTTCAAAGCTATGTAGAACGTTCGGACATTAAAAAATGGGTCGTCCAAAACAAAAGGGCACTTGAAAGGGGTGCGTATATGGAAGTATGTTGAAAGAGTTAATATAAAAACAAGAGGAGTAAGGGGGCCACAGAGAACAAAGCAGGCTGTGGCCAGAGACGTAGCAACAGAGCGCGGAGAGCTGAGAGATAATTTCTTCACAAAGCCCTACCTACATGAGCCAGTCTTTCAAAGGGCATATCATCCAATTTTAGCCACTACATTTCAAGGCAATGGAAAATCTGATGACAGTCTAGAGAAAAGCAATAAATGCGCAGGAAAATGGGTCTTCTGAGAAAAGGTTGCACAATTTAACATTATTTCATCAAGAGAAAGAAAGAAAGGGCAATTTGATACCCTTAAGCGTTTGAAAGGTTTACTGATAAAAACAGATTTGACCCATTGTCCCCCACCTGTTCAAAAGAAAAGCAGGAGGAAATTGGCTTCCATTCATGGTAGTAAGAGGCCATTGACTGGAGATTAAATAACTTTCTAATGGTAAAGGTTATAATTCTAAAATCCTCCAGTGAAAGTTATGGGGGCCTGGGATTTCACTGAGGAAAAAGCCATCCATTTTGCAGGGTTCAGATGTGGTTTTGCCCAGACGGTGTATTAAGAATTCCATCCATTGTTGATAGTCTGTGGATCGACTAAATTTTTATTTGTTTGCTTGTTTTACTTTAGAAGAGCATCTGAAGACAACAAAAAGATACATCAGGAGGAAAGAGTGATCTGCCCTTAGGTTATGGATTAGGATCTCATCTCTCTAGAAGCGTAGGCAGATAGTTTTAAAAAAGCATTATTGCTTAGATCTACAAGAATATGGTGGCCATGGGAAGGCCTAGAGAGGAAGAAGCCCTTGTGGACGGGTCTTGGATGGAGATCACAAACCTGCTGAGCATTAGCCTGTAGCAGATTTCCCAAATGTTCCACCAACTCGGAAAACGTGGGTCTCTGATTGGGTTCCCCATGCCAGCAGTCAAGCATGGTCTGGTACCTAGAGAAGCAAAACACTAATGTCATTAACTGCCTCCTCCTTCCTCAGCTGATGCTGAAAATAGGCACTTGAGTGAGTAAACATTTATGAGAAGTTCACCACGAGCCCAGATGCTAAATAGTAATACAACGCCATATAAAACACCGGGCCCTATACTTTGGAGCATCAAGTATGTAGAGAAAATGTTAGAAATCAACACCTAATAAAAACTATCTGCTTGGTATAGATAAAGTGCTGTTGTTTCAAGAAGAGATGATTCTCTGCTTGGGATTATCAAGGAAGACTTCCAGGGAGTCGTAGCACACAGACCGGGCCATAAAAGAGGTCTGTATCATGAAACATCTTCTGGGCAGGGAGAACTTTTATGAGCAAAGAAAGGATAGAAAGATATTTTTAAAGCCTTACATTTCTGGTGTGGTATAATCAGGGGCCCTCATTCTGGTGCCTTCTTTCAATCGCCTACAAAATTCTTCATCAATCTTTACTCCAGGATACGGAGAAGCACCTAGAATCAAACAGGAATGGGACATTATCTGATTTGATTCTTTCATCTTGGAAACTCTCATTCTTGAACATGATCATTAAAAAAAAAAAAAAATCCAAAGCTTCCAAGTAACTTTCACCACAGAAAGGTGGAACACGGGAGAGGAAAAGGCGCACTGGGTCCACTGACTTATGTCACTCTGTTTGGAGTATGGATGGAGGGACAAAACCAAGTGACTTACCTAAGGAAAATATTTCCCAGAGCAAGACACCAAAAGACCACACATCACTCTGAATTGTGTACACTCTGTCAAAAATCGTCTCTGGAGCCATCCATTTCAAAGGGAGGCGAGCCTAAGAGGGTACAAGACAAGGAATCAGAACCCAACTTAGCACGCCTCTGAAGAAGAAACTTCCTTTTGTTCTCAATGTAGGTCCTGAAGCTTGCAAAGAGGAATTTGGATTCTGCAACTTAACAGGGTTCATCTTAGAAACTTACGTCTCCTTTTCTGACATAATCTGGGTCTTTATAAATATCCCGGGCCAAGCCAAAGTCACAGATCTTAACCACGTTCTTCTCCGACAAGAGGATGTTTCGTGCCGCCAGGTCCCTGTGGATACACTGCAAAAAAGAATCATGTGTGCGTTCGGGCCCTCGGCATAGCTGATGATTTCTGCATCTGTTGTGACCTCAGGCTTTAAAAAAGCCCATCAGAAAAACCAACTGATTAACATGTGCTGGGCTAATATCTTTCATCAACACTTCAAGAAAAAAATTTTTAAAAAAATCTGACTTTTGTTGAGACACACATCTGCTTATTCCATAAAAAGGCCCCAGACTTGGGAGTTAAATGATTAAGTTAGAGTATGGTGATGGAGTCATAAATAGACTTCTCTTAGACACAATTAGGAACGTGTTTCTGGTCACATCCACACATCCCTTTTGCCTGGCACCATATATGGTTAAAACCTGCTATTCAGGGAGGCCCCAGAATGGTGGTTATTTCTAATGAACGCACAGAAACCAGGAACAAGGGGTGCTTTTGGGTTTGGTGCCCTTTGTTGGTTTCCCAGTTCCATATGGGACCGAAACTGACCAGCTCTGAGAAACCATCCCCCGTGGTGCTCATCCTGTTTTCAAAGTGTTGGGTTATCCTAAGGGTCTATGACAGAGATTTCTCGCTGGCCCAGTTGGTTGTCTAATGCACTACAAAGGAGAACCGAATTCCCCTGGCTTTCTCTCCACTCTTTTCTGGTCCTCAGTTTCTCTCTTCTTGGTATCTTCCATCCTCATCCAACTTCCTACCTACTGAGCAGCTTTAGCTCCACCTGGTAGAACTGTAAGGGCATTTTCTCCGGGAGCACGTATAAATGAACGAAAGGCTCAGAGAATTCTGAAACCAGGCAGGAGTGACCAGAGGAGGCATTGCTGACCACCCCACCCCTTGCCTCTGTGTAGCACCTCCCTTTGAAAGAGGCATATTCAAAAGCACACTGTCAAGCATGACTGAGCAACACAGGAGATTCCAAAACCAGACATCCCCCCTACCTTTCTGCCGGCCAAAGGGCTTCTTGGGTTAGCCCAACAACCGGGTGCTATTCAAGAAACCAGGTGGTAGATACGAGGGAAATTAACGGGTCCCCACCCCATTCCCTTTGCAGTCAAGAGACACCCTGACTAAACAGCAGGCTCTGGCCTCTAAAAAATAATAATAAAATAAAACCAGACTCTCCAAGAAGGGCCAAGGGCCTTTCCCCATGGGAAAATCCCATAAGACCACCCCTCTCTCGTTTCCCCTTGGGATAAAGAGCTCCCCGGCAGAAACATCTGAGATCCTGAAGCTCTGAAAGCTGTGCTTTAAGCTTCCCAAAAGAAATGGGTTAGCGATTTCAACTCTAATTTAGGAAAACAAAAACGTTAAGTCTTTCTGCCCTCCCCACCCGCCCCCCAAGAGGGTACTGCAAATGCGTTTTGCTGACGGATCATCTTTCCTGAAACTTAATTTGAATTTTTCTTGTTTAATATAAAACCATCCACTCTACCCTTCCCAGAGGGGTGACTTCACACCGACCCCGCTCCCTCCGCGGTGTTTACAGCCTCTGGAATATTTGTAACTTGTCACGTCCCCACCTCAGTCTTTGTTTGGCCTACTTTTCTAATTTTAGCTTTTATAATCGCTCTCATCTGAAGCCCGTCCTTCCTGATTTCTAATTATACCACTAACAAATACTTTTTGATGGATGGTGATGAATGTAAAATAAATTAAAAATAGACTCTCTCACGCCAAGATATCTGCAAGGCTCAGTGCCTCACCTCGTCCAGGTCACTGCTCGGATATCACATTCTTATCAAGCCTTCCTCCTCCATTCTCCTTAAAATTGGTGTACGCAACCACAGAAGCATATGCACACACAAACATGCCACTCCTGTATACTCTCTAACCCTTTCCTGCTTATTTTTCCCCACAGTGCTTATTGCCATCCGACCTAGTATGTCTCTGACTTGTTTATATTGTGCACCCCCTGCTCCACCCAATAGGATGTACATCCCAGGAAGGTGGAGAGTTTTGCTCATTTGTTCGCACAGGGTCCTTCGTGCTTAGGAGACTGCAAGCACTTAGTAGATGTTTGATAAGTATGATCGTGTAAATTAATTTCATGAAATCCTTACACCTCCTTAAATGAGCAGAAATGGGGCCTCTCCAACAGAACCCTTCGAATAGTCCCAGCAGTAGAGACCAGTCTCTTACAGTCCCAAACAAACACCAGTAGCTGGCCCTGGACACCTCACTTCCAGATCTGGGATCTGAAGAGCTACTTGGGTTCCCCTGGATCCGTCTTACCTTCCGTGATGCCAAAAACTCCATGCCCTTGGCCACCTGGAAGCTGTAACAGATGAGATGCTCCAAGGTCAGGAAGTTCTTGTACAGATCTTCGGAGACTGTCAGGACATTGTAGGAGGACAGAGATCAGTATTGCCACCAGAAAGTATTTGTTTCTAAGTTAGAGTAATCTTCGTTGTAGCACTTGGGAGTGAAACTTCTGGAAACAGAAGCAGGGAGAAAATGCCCGTGTCCTCTGTAAATTTGCTGAATCCCGGTATGATTAGCTTTCATCATACCCCTTAGGAAAAAATGTTGGTTTTTTTCCATCTTAGTCAAATTGAACCAACAAATCCAGGAGGCAAAAAGGGAGGTAAATTTGGCAGAGATGGCAGGGAGTGAAAGAGGACTTTTTCTAGTTTGCTGTTTTAAACTGTTGTTTTTTTTCATGTACCCAGAGGGATAAACAATAGTTTCATATCAAGAACTCTAAAAATAAAACAACAATATTCAGGGTCATTGAATCTTTTCTCTCCAGGCTTTGTCCTGGGACAAAGGCCAAAGGTCAAATTATAATCTACAACAGATAACTAAAAATACCAGAAATATGTTTTACTTCTCTCACTTTCGAGCTAAGAAAGTACTGTAAACACCTTAAAACAGGCCTACGAGGATGCTTTTTTTTTTTCCCCTTCAAGGATATGAATGAGAGGTGACAGGAACATAGAGAGAAAGATGGTTTTACGTAAATCAGTGGTATTTATTTCCGTGCAACTGGTACAAATAAACACTAAGACATTAATGGGTGTTTCAACATGATCTCTTAACTTTGCTCCGATAAGATAAGAGATGGCCTCTCTCCTGGAGACAAATACCAGAGTAAATGAAAACGTGCTTGTAATAATAGCCTTGTAAATATTAGAAAGACGGAGAACCATTTTCTCAATGATTTTTTTTTTTTTAATGCTCAGGGCTAGAGGGCTCTCAGTGAACAATTTATAAAACTCTTTCATTTTCCAAATGAAGAAATGGAGGACAAATTCCAGGCCAACACCCTTTCTACTCCACCTGAGTACCCCAATCTTTTGGGTTTCCAATGCACTGGCCACCATTTTGTGAGAGAGAAGGATGGGACGGAGAGGGACCCACTGAGGGCGGGCCCAGTTACATGAGGTCTGGATGGCCTCTCCCCACTCCTCTAGACCAAGCTCCAGCCTCGCACGCCCTGCTTGGCTTCTGAGAGAAAGAAGCCAGATTTAAGTTCTATCTGTAGCCTCATGTCTTGGGAAAGGGAAGCAGGTTTCTTTCACTATTTCATGACTGGATTCTCCCAAGCTCATGCCTCAAGAGGAGCCAGATGTCAGGAAGCCCCATCTCTATATCCATGGAGCTGTCTCTGCTCCTTCTGAGGGAAGCAGATAGATAGTGTATCCTGGAGCTGGAAGGGGTCCTGGAAGTTAGGCTGTGAATGCAGCTCTACTCACAGAGAGCACTAAAATATCACTGGAAGCATAACTGGATAAAGGAAAATATGCTTACCAAGACTCCTCTGAGGAAGTGTGGTTGCAGGAAAGGCTTGATAAGCCCGTTGGAATAGGGTAGAAATAGCAGGTGACCTCTTACACTGCCTCGAAGAGGTCAGGTGACTTAGATAGTGTGGGGCTGAACTGCTTAGGGCAATAGGGAGGCCATTCAACCACCAGAGAGCCTCCTTCGTCCTTCAGGAACAATGCTGTTCCCAATAGTTCCAAAGCATTGGAACTGACCCAATAGTTCCAAAGCATTGATTTGATTGTTGCCAACTGCTTAGACCTCCTGGATTACCTCAGGCTCACCCCGAACTTGGCCCCACAACCTAGGCAGTTGCTTATTCAGGGCTTCCACACTTTGCTTTTGGGAAGACTGAATGGAGGCAGTCTAGAAATTCTGGTCTCTTCCAAATATTAGGGAGTATTGAACTTTTCCCATGACAAAATTCCTCGTAACACCCTATGACCTTGTCTTTTCTACAAAAGTGTGGAGAAAGTAGCAGCAGGTACCTTCCTCTTCCTCCACATCACTGAGGGATTTTTCTTCAACAAACCCAGAACTGGCCGAACTCTGACTACTGGTGATGCTGTCCAAGCGGCGCTTTGGATCCATAGTGATTTCCCCAACGTATTCTTTCCCCTGACGGAATCGGGCCCCTTTGGTCTATAAAGAAGCAAATGCACACACCCCTTGAATACAGAAAAAATCTCTAGAAAACAATTATATCTCTTCAAAGCAGACCAGAAGGACATCAATTTTAGGAATATGGAATCTTTGGGCCGAAATCTGGGGCATAATACAAACGAACCCCATGAGAAGATCTGTTCCCCAGAAGGTAAAAGAAGGGAAATTATAATAACCCAAAGAAAATTACTGTAATCACAGCATTTTAACAAAGAAAGATTAACCTGTACCATTTTGGTTTTGGGGGGGGGGTTTTGGTTGGTTTTTCTAATAATTTAAATTCAATTTGTCAACATATAGTATAACACCTAGTGCTCATCCCATCAAGTGCCTTCCTTAGTGCTCATCATCTAGTTACCCCATCTCCCCACCCACCACCCCTTCCGCAACCCTTTGTTTGTACCACTTTGTGTTTTCCTTCATTTTACAATGTGGCCAGAGCTGAGTTAAGAGATGACATACCTTGTAGGGGACAAATTCATTTCTCTTGCTCCTTAAGTAAGTTGACAGGTTTCCAAACTTGCAAAATTCCACAATCACCATGAGTGGCCCTGCAGACAGCACCGCATGTCAAGAAAGGAAAATGTTTTCACTCACATATCTCATCAAGTGTTTAATACATTGAAGGACACTACAACCTTTCACTGGGGACAGGATCATCGAAATCAGCTGGTCACAGCGCCCTTATAGTGTAGCTTTTCTCTTACCAAAAGGCAATTCCACAACAAGATTAACCAAAATTTCAGAAGAAAGTCCACCCACTTGCTTTTCCACACAATCGCCTAAGATGATCCCATTTTGCGGGGTGGGGGGAACTGCTCTTAAGGTCTTTGCTTCCAAGTTTTTTGAGTTTATTTTTCTCATCTGAACACCTGTTATACAACTAGCAAACTGTACTATAGCACAATGGCATTTTTTAATTCACAGAAAGTTCTAGAACAATTTATAGTGCCCGTTAAATCTCCATGAAATAGATTTATATCTAGGAATCTGGCACAGGATTCTAAGTTAAGGAAATTAGGGCCACGGGAGTTGAATGGTTTCCCTGAAATACCAGCAGAAAAATATAATTCAAAATCACCAGGCAACCAGAACCATCCACAGACACTCACCTCCCGGCTTGGTACAGGCACCCAGGAGATTGACCACATTGAGATGGTGGCCAATATGAATGAGGATCTTGAGTTCAGACATGAGGGCTCGGTGTTCACTGTGTGTTGCTCCTTCTACAAATATATGGCAGAGAGGGAAATCATAAATGTGGGCATGAGCTCAGGAGGATTGGTGCTCCCACTGCATGCATGTGTACAAATTACCCTCCAGGGATTATACAACCATAATCCAATTTACAGACGAGGTGCCTTGAAAGTCAAGTATAAATTATATTTTCCAATTTTAATTCAAATTCTTACTTTAAATGCACCCAGAATGTTTGATATTTAAAGGAATCCATTGTGAAGACTTTTGCAAAGCAGAGAATACATCTGCAAATGGAATCATGCCCAGAGTTTCTTCTCTTACAAAATTGGATTTTCATCTATCAGGTTGACTATGCTGCTCGGGGCCTGATTATTTCAGTGCTTCCTGGTAAGGAAGCAACACCATGTATTAAATATCCTTATGTGTTAGGGGCGATGCTGAAGTTCCCGCCAATTAGTGCCAAGCAGGAAACCTAACAAGGGCCAGCTGGCAAGGCCAGTTGGCACATGAGGCTGATGAGGCTAAAACTGCAAGTGTGATCCTGTACAGACCGGTGCACTTCCCTCTACTTCACACACACCGTCCACACCTCGGACCCTGATGAGCCACCTCAAAACTGCATACCCCCATAGCGACAAGAGAGAAGAGGCAAAAGGAGAGGTGGGTTTGAAATGCACAGGACCTACTGGCCAAGGGTCAGTGGCACTGCCTCTGTCAATGAGACAACATCACAAATGGAACCAAGAGCTTTAGATGCGTCTCCTCCCCAAATTAAGATGACAAGATCCAAAAATAAAAAAATAAAGAATTAAAAAAAAGATGACAAGATCAGAATCCCATTACTATTTGGATTAACAATTGTTTATAAAGCTTATAATTTTTTCAAAGATGTTATTTATTCATGAGACACACACAAAGAGAGGCAGAGACACAGCAGAGGGAGAGGCAGGCTCCCTGCGGGGAGCCTGATGCAGGACTCAATTCCAGTACCCCGGGATCACACCCAAGCCCAAGGCAGACGCTCAACCACTGAGCCACCCAGGTGTCCCTACAAAGCTTATAATTTTTAAAATGTCACCGTGGCCCTTCTTTCCTAGTGCAACCATTATCTTTTATAGGAGAAAAATCTTTCACATATTCCAATTCTAGGAAACATGCTGTTTTTACACTCTTACTATTTTTACTTATTATATTACATTTCTTTCCATGTCTCTACATGTTCTATAATTATCTCACCAATGCACCATAATATATTAAGAAACAATTTTTACATAACCAAGGTATTTTTCCCCCTATAGTCAGGCCACTAAGTACAGTTGTATAAGCTACGCCCTACCTGAGGGTTCCCGGGCAAAGTGGGGAAGTGGGTGAAGCTGAAGCCCATCCTCAACTTTGCTTGCCAGGCCATGCACCCTGGCACAAGGCTATAAAAGAGGAACCTTTTCCCAATTCGTACAAAGGTATCACCAAAGCTGTCTGCACGCTTGGCTAGTGGGCTCATCTAACCACAGAGCTGCGGATACAAGCGTTTCATCATGTTTACAAACCAGATGAAGCAGATAGAGGAATACGTCACCATGTAATTTTGCTTTTACCTTTTAACATTTTGACGGCCACTGTCTTGCAAGTTGCTGTCTTGTCGATTCCAAAGGCATCTGCTTCAATCACTTGGCCAAAGGCCCCACGGCCAAGAGGCTTACCTACAGTCAACAAGGACAGCAAACAAAACGGACTTGGACTATTACAGCACCAAAGTGACATGCAGAAATTCCGACTAGATGGGGTCACCATACATCCCAGTTTAATTTGGGGACTCCAGCTCAACTCCCTTGTCTTGGCTTCATTATTTAATACCTCCCCCTTCATTCTCCAAATGTCCTGTTTTGGGTAATTGTACAAGGACCCTACTTCTAAGTGACTAAAAGGATGATTATTCAAATTCAAGGGATGGAATGAATATTCTGAACCTGAATCTAACATGTGAATAGACTGGATTCGTCTTCATCCTAAAGGAGGAAAAGATGCCCGAGCAAACCCAACATCACATTAATACCACTTGAAAACACACCTAGTTTTAGCCGGTCCCTGGGGAACTCCCATTTGCTGGCATCATAAGGCAGGCGTTCACAGTGCTCATCCAAGGGGAGTTCATCTGGATCCATGACGATGGACAAGTAGCCTGTCTTCAGTTCCCCTCCATTGGCCTGGAAAGCATTATTCCTTCCAGTCACATACGCTCTGTTGTCTGGCTGTTGTTTTTTGTGTGCTTATTATTGTTGTTTATAGAAGCCCCATGCCTGATGTCTCATTTTCAAATAAAACTCATGGAGTTTGAGAGTAGGTCCTATTATAATCCTACATCCAGTGTTCTCTCAACCCCCAAATGAGCTCAAAATGAAGTACTTAAATCTTAATTACACTAGACAGTCCAAGCCCTTTTCTCCTCTAGTGGCTTCTATCAATTAAAGCCCAGTGGTCCAGCCAAAAGAAAGTGGGAAAGAATGTTATTGTATTGAAATAAAATTGTGCCCATTGAGCCAATAACAATGGGAAGAAACAACTCAAAGAGCCCCAGTCAGCTTTCATTAATCATGAAAACCAACGTACATGGGATGGAAGGGAAATGATTTTGTTACCCGCTTAACGGTCCGTAGAACGATGACAAGTAATAACCAGAAGAACATGGCAATCACTGCCGTGCCTACTAGAATAATGACTTCCAAGTTCGTCTTCTCCTGGGCACCTGGAAAGATGCAACTGAATGAGCATCAACAGTTGAAAACTCATACCTTTTGATAGACAAGGACAAAGTTCAACACTAAAGCAAGATCTCAAGTTTACCAACTTGGAAAAAATCCTAGACAAGAAGTGTCACAAGCCTCTAACTTGGAGAGAGTCTATAATATTCTTAATGGATAATTTAAAGTTTGCAAAACATTGCCCATGAAAATTTCCAACGATAAGATTCTTAAGGGTAGAAATTAAGGATATCAAGGATAGGAATGTTGATGTCTTACAAGAAAAACATGAGGTATTTGGAGGAAGAGCAGTCTTGGAAGGAAAGCAAACATCACATTCTATAGGGGAAAAAAAGCAGCATTTTTTCTAATTCACAGGAAGTTCTTGAATAATTTATAGTGAGTGGCCTCTTTCTAAGGAAAATAAATGTCAGGTTTTGCACAGTCTGTTTTCATCTGTACAGAGTTTGAGAAAGGATTATATAAGAAAACAAGTGGTCAGAGAGTGATTGGTTACCATGAAGCTGCCTTGGGCCACTTGAACAGCTTATTTGATTCACACCTCACTCAGCCAGTGGGAGGCCCTAGGTGCTCATTACTTTAAATACGTCATCCCACATAATCTTCTCAACAATTCTCAGTTTTTAGATGGAGAAACAAGCTCAGAGAGGTTAAGCTCCCTCATTAAGGGCACACAGCATGTTGGGGGAAGGTCAAGAGTTAAACAAAGTCCGTCCAGCAGCAGTTACCCATCACACTACCCCGCCCTTGTGTGGCAGGAACCTGAGTAAGGAAAAGAAGAGAAAGCCGAGATGAGGGCATCCCGAATGGCCTGGAGATAAACTGAGTTTAAACCATCCATGAAAGGTAAAGTAGAGGTCGGCAAGGAAAGCTGCAGATGCTCAGGGCTCCAGAGGACAGCTCTGAGTGGGAGAAATTAAATGCCGGAGGAGGCTTTCAACTAGGAGTGATTAGCAAAGAAGTGATAAGGAAGCAATTATCACCTAAGGCCTCCCACTGGCTGAGTGCGTTGTGAATCAAATAAGCTGTTCAAGTGGCCCAAGGCAGCTTCAAAAGGGCTGAAGGACAAGGAATTAACTAGTTAGCCACGTAAGGGTTAACAATGGAGAGACAAGTACCAACTATGGCTTGGAAGTCGATTCTGTTTCTCTGGTGGTCCTACTGAAATCATTTTCTTTTTATAGACAGAGATTTAAAAGTCCATTATGCATAGTATAAAGTTCAAAGATTAAATTGTCTGTATGAGTTAGTGTGTTAATAATATCCCCATACTAACATTTGGGAACATACCAGAACAATTAAATATCTACCTCTCTCTTTCTTAGTATTCTTTTTGGGATGCTAAGTAAATATAAGCTCTGTGCCAATGTTCCCACTTCAGTCATGGATAACTGCAAACAGCCAGTGGAAACGAGGCAGAGCACAGGAGACCCCTGGAAGTCCCCGTTAGGACTGGCCCTAAACAGGAAGCACTCTGGAAGTGACAAAAGCACCATGTCACTTGAAATTGCTGTTAATTTCACACACTTGAAATCTTTTTTGCAAGTGCAATTCACAAAATGGTAATAAGCCTACAAATTGGAAAACAAGTCATCGAGATGTAACCCAATTTGACAGATGAAGGCAACTAAAATCTTGACTTTTAGAGACACGTTAGGAAGAGTTCATAAAAATTCATCAGTTATTCCTTCTGTCACCATCCTTCTTTCTTTCCCTTGCTTACCATTCCTTCACCCAGGTAATACAGTTTCATTCCCCACCTCCATGGATTATTTTTTTTAAATAGGAGTACACTCCCAAAGAGAAATATTCCGTCACAAATTACCTTTCCCATTTGGGAAAAATGCCAGATTTCACATCACTCCTGCATACACATAGGAATTTCCTTTCACATTTAGACACCCTAAAACTTCCTTTTCGGGGACGCAATGGTTTATTGTCCACAAATAAATTTTAATTGTCTGTAGTCCAAATGAAAACAGTGCACCCTTGTGATTATCTGGATACCATTGAGTTTTGATGATTAAGCACTAATCCTAATGTTTTTCCAAGTATATATAGAGGTAACACTTCCACAACAAGTTAATCGAGCCATTCAAATGCAGAAAAAAATAAGGGAAAGGACAATAACCCAGCTGCCCGGCTAAGAATTTTTCCAAAGCGAGAATAGCAAGGATAGGAAATATGATGCAAGCAGAATGAAAATACCATTGGTTATGTTTTCTGGTTAAAATAATACATACTTAGATTAGAAAATTTACAAAGTACAAGGAATATCAAAAATCACCTATGATCCTCCCACCCAAAGTGTCTGAGTATATATACAAGCTAACTTTTTAAAACCACCTGATGTGTCCATGCATTTCCACTGACCTTCTACTATGAAAAATGCCTCCACTTTTGCACACCCAAGAACACTGCATGCCTGGCAGGTGTAGAGGCCTTCATCCTCCTTCCTCACCCTACGGATGGTGAGGTTCCGGTTCCCATCTTTCAGTATAATGCCTAAGAGAAAAGAAAAACAATTGTTTTTATTTGTAATGTAACCTGGTGGCGTTTTTCAGGACAAAATTTAAAAACATAAATGGTGGTCTTTCCTTGGACTAGTATCTAATTCCAAAGATACTAGTGATACAGGATACATTGCTTACTCCTCACCACCCCCCCGCCCATTTCCATAGAATTCAACAAGGTTCTGAATACTTTAATTCTGAATCTATGAAATGAGCCAGACCATGGGCACTAATATTGCTTTTTTTTTTTTTTTCTACCTAGAACAAATCAAGAAATAAAGTAGGATTTAGATCATGTCTCCGGGAGAGTTCTGCAACCAATGAGAGATAGACATATTCTATTCACCTGAGTCTTCCACAAGTGTCTCGTTATCTTTAAACCAGGTAATCTGTGGAGGGGGATTCCCAGATGTGGTGCATGAAACTTCAATGGTTTCACCAATACTTGTAGTCTGATTCTCCAGGTTTCCGGTGATCATGGGCGCCACGCGCTCTATGCAGACACACACACACACAAAAATCACACAACATTCAGTTATAACTTTTGAAATGGTTTTAGCATCAGTTAACTGATAAATAGTTTAAACTTAGTAAACAGTAAGCCACTGATTTCCTAAGCTGCAAATACACAGAGGTTGATGACAATACCATTGGTCACCAGGTAAAGTCAAATGAAACAGGTCAGGACAGTTGAGATAAGTCACTGCTCCTCTATGAACATTCCTATTAGTGACTCTAGTTGATTGTCACATCACAAAATGAAGGTTGTCACCTTTATGGGTTTTTCCTAATTAGACACGGCTTCCCCCAAGGGGAAACTTTCCCTCCCACGAAAGTTCCAGCTAGTGACACCCTTGAAGTTTGCCATGTTTCTCTTGGAAAGTGCGAAACTTCAATGTAATTCAACAAAGAATACCTTATATTTATTTGGCTTTTTTTTTTTTTTTTTTTTTTTTTTACAAAACTCAGTTATACTATCTCTGTTGCTCACTTTCAACCCTGGAATGGACAAGAATATTAACCTTATTTCACAGAGGAAAGAACTGCAGTTCATGGGGCAGGGGGGGTGGGTAAATGATTCATCCAAGTCCTTATAACTAAGTAAGCATTTGACCTAATAATAGAAACTGGTGAGACTGAAAGCCTAGTCCAGTGCCATTCCCACTAAAACACAAAAGAGCAACACAGAAATCCCTAAAGAAAGTCAAAGATCTCAAGAAAATTAAGCCCACGAGTATTTCTTTCAATGTATAGCAAAACTTTCAAAATATAGAAATATTTTGTCCACAGCAATCAAATGGAATCTTGCTGAAAGAATCCACTTCAATATTTAGCAAAACGAGATTACCTCATTGGTGAACTACATTAGGGCTTAACAAATATCCTGGGCTCTGGTCTGTTTCTAAGAATAATTTTAGGAAAACAACTTAGGAGCTCTTAGAAAAGCAAAGCAGCTCATTGTGAGCACAAATTTCCTGGGCATGGCCCCTTCACATCTCTCTCTGAATTCTTCCACTAATTTGAAACCAGACAGTCACCAAGGTGAACAGAAAACACATGGCCATGTATGTGATATGATATGAAGGGCCCTGGCAATGACTTCACCCTAAAATATTCCTTCTTTTGACACCTAAGTCTTAACACCAGCAAATACTATCCTAGGGTCTGTCTGAAGATACCTCTTAAACTTGCCAAGGCCTCTGAAGAAGATATTATTCCTCTAAAACTTTGGTATAGATTCATTCACCTGGGCAGTTTGTTGCCCTTCTTAAGAGTAAAATCAGAGAACACATGCATCCCAGAAACTGGGAAGGGACACTCATGAGGGGAGAAAATGGAGAGAGTGGACACAAAGAGAACTTTCCAGATCTGTCTCATTTCCCCAGAGACAGAGGCATGGCTGCACAGCTCCTGTGCAGGACACGGGTTTAGATGAGGTGTGGAGAGTGGCTCCCTGGGGCATTTTACAAAGCTATCAGCTCATTAAAATGATCATCCCATTGATCCCTACGTTGGACTACATGGGATGACCCAGAGGTGCAAGCAGTGAGTGCAGCACCCCTCCCACGGGCTCTCCCAGGTCCTAAATAACTCTTCATGCAGCAGATGCCTTCCTGAGCACCTACTATGTGCCACTATGTTCTGTGATGCGAGCTACAGCAAGGAGGAAGAGAAAACAAATCCCATCCTCATGGACACAAAGACCACAATGTGCCATGGCTGCCCCGTGGTTGCCTGTGTTTTCATCTTGTCTACCTACTTACCACTGTGAACTTCTGGAACCTTCTTAGCTCATAGTAGGCATTCCATGAATACGTGTCTACTAAAATAAACAAATGCCAAGGATAAAGCAGGAATTTCCCCAGTTTAAGCTAATCTCTTGTAGATAATAGTGAAGTCCTATCATTAGAGCTAGAAAGGAACATGTTATTTTCTCTTTTTAATACATCACTTCACCACTATTGGCCTCTTTCTGCCTCCAGAACATTCGGTGAATAAGGCAAGTGTGCACCAGTCTACTTCCTATGCTCCTATAGGACAGTGATCTTACAGTCCCTAAAAGTACCACATTGAAGGCTTTCCAACTGTCTTTGATGACCAAAATTGCCTCCTTACCTAAAACTGTGAGCTGTCTGACCACACAATGTCTTTTCTTGGTCTTCCTGTCCTGAGCGAAGCACACATAGTCTCCTTGGTCCTGCAAGGACACATTCTGGAGCTCCAGGATCAAAATGTCACTTGTGCCATTAGAGAACGTGGTGGCATTCATTCTCCAAAGAGCATCCAAGTTCTTGCAAACAGGTGTGGGCACCTCTCCCACATGGACTGCCAGAGCCTGTGGGCCAGACTTGTACCACGTGAGGTTCTCAAACGTAGTTCTGTCTGCAGTGCACCACAAAGACACGCTCTCCTGCTCAGGTTGGCTGGGTGTCCGGTTGCAAAGTGATTTCAGGGCCCCCTGAAATATAAAACCTACGGTTAGAAAATGGTGATTTAATTTGGGCAGCACACTATTGTCTTCCTGTTGCCTTCAGACTGCTGTAAAGCACCAAGAGAAGTGAAGCCCTAGCAATCCCAGCAAAGGAATACAAGGAGACTACCAAACTAGACAGTTCGGGCTCCAAAATGTATTATTTTACCAAGATGCATTCCTCAGATACGTATCAAGTCTCTACTTTGGGCTCAAAACACAGCTTTAGAGATTAAAAAAAATCCAAAACATATTGAAAGCAGATAATTATACCAAGGAACTTTAAAAATTAGTTCCTCATTGACACATCACACTCAATGACACTGAAGCTATATTTATGACAACAAATTAGCCCGCACTGAACTCTTGACCACCTAGTCCGGTCAGCTAAAGCTTAACCATAAAATTAAGATGCACAATCAGAATCAGCAGCACTGGGCAGAAACTGCCTCTGTGTCATTGCAATTGCCTCCGGAAAACCCAACACTGTCAACAGCTCAGCAGCAAGCCCACCAATACTGATGGAACCCCAAGAAGCCAAGCGCTGTGCTAGACTAGGATGGTGGAGCCATAACCGTGATGCAGGATTTGTGGCTAAAAAAATATGCAAAACCATCCTCTCCCCTGAGGGAATGGGAGAGTCAGTTCTACCGACTTCCCACGCACCCAACAGCTAGCTGAGGAGTCTTCATTTATGAACCAAAGCATCCCCAATCAGCCCAAGTCCTCTTCCGAAACACCATGCCACTCCGGAATGGCAAGGGCCACAGAGCATCAGACAGCCTAGTGCCCCCTTGGCAAGAGATCTAACCCCCCCCCCAAAGGGAGAGCAATACTCACTGATCACGTGGAAGGAGATGACCCTCTCTCCTCTCCCAACTTTATTGACGGCTTCGCATTTGTACAAAGCTGACACATTGGCTGCTTGGATAACAAGGGTACTTACAGTCTGTGGAAAAAACAAATCCCGGGCTGTAAACGATGGAGGCTGTGTTTATGCTCATGCTTTCAGACTAAAATTCAACCCGTAAGACCTGTCTGTTCCATTCACACTACTGCACTGACCTCTCTCAAATCCATGCAATAATAATTACTCTGGTGTGGTTCATGCAATACACAAAACAGGCATTGGAAACCGGAAAGCAAATAAAGTGTTTCAACTCAGCACTGTACTCATTTCCATACTTGTAAACTCAGAATCCCCTCACAACAGATGCAGAGATTTAACAGCATACATGTTTTATCTTTCTCTGATAAGATATTAATAAGTCGACGGCACTTCTCAAAGCCAGTGGTGTTTTCAAACTAACTTCATATGTTAGTATTTTATAGTACAATTAACGTGACCATCAATCGCTAATACCCCTCGCATACGACTGCCCCGTGCTTCCACGCCATCCTTCCATCCTCCCATAAAAGAGAGAGAGAGACAGATTTTCAAATTAAGGAACTTCGAACTCACTTTGTTCTTTCCTTCAATTAGGGCAAACTGATTCTTGTTGACTTCAATTTTATTTCCCCCCTGGAAGTCATCCACGTTTCTCCATTCTTTACAAGTGTATGGGTTTGTCATTAAGACAGCTTGGCTATAAGGAAGAAATAAGAGCTCTTATGATGCCTGAATTTTTCTTTAGTTCAAGTCCGTGGCAAGGAAAGGAGTGAGACCTCGGTTATTCTGTTCTTAGAAATAACTTTCAACGCACCCTACCACGTTACACGATTTGGCGCCAATTAAAAATAGGCCTCGGCAAAGAAGGAAAAGGTTCTAGGTAGATTCATTCAGGATACAGGAGGGAAACAGCTATTCTGGGAACAAACCTCCATTCATAAATTGAACCGACAAGACAATTCAAGTTAATTTAGTTCAAAGGAAGACAAGGAAACTAAGAAGTCAATTGGGCTTCTTAAAGTAATCTCCCTGGGACTGTGGCCTTTGTGGAGGAAATGGTCAGCATCTGAGGAAGAAACTAGTAGTGGCCATCTCAAAAACAACAACAGGAAGTGAACTGCGCGGGGTGGTAGTGGGTGGCCTGTTGTTCTGTCTTCCTAAGGATGTCTGGACTTGTGTTAGAACCTGATAAGCTGGGCCTAAGAATCCAAAGGCTGCATCTTGGCCTGTGGCTCCCTCACATCCATCAGCTCTTCCTCTGAGATGGACCTTCTCTCAGATAAGAAGGAGACAGTGGTATTCACCCGTTGACTGGAATAAGGAGAAACCCCAAAGATTGGCTATTGGCAAGGTGGGCAAAGAGCCTGCGTTTCGAGAAGTGTGCGCACCAGGGCTAATTTAGGAAGAGAGAGCTAGCTAATCTCAAGGTGGGACATCCCAAGGAAAGGTATCTCCTAAAACGTTATGATATGGAGAAAGATGGTAGGATCGGAAAGGACCACTTGGGGCATAACTTTCTGGAACAGCCTTCTTGGGGTGGGGAGCATGGAGTCCTACCACAGTGTGGCCGTGAGAAATGCAAAAGAGCAGGCAACTAGAGGACGTAGGCCTACTCACGCGGGCTTGTAGGCGCACTCCTCCAGCTGCCAGTACCAGCGGATGTGGTGCGGAGGGGGGACGGCGTAGACCGTGCATGTCAGCGACTGCGTGGTGCCGTACTGGTAGGAATCCACCGGAGAGATCAGGGATTTCTCACCGATCTGGGGCGGGACTGGAGATGGGAAAAGCCACTTTTTAATTGGAGATCCTCTTTGGGGAACAAAAGCGGGAGTTTTCATCAACCCAAGCCTAGGATTTTGCCCTCCTTTTCTTTTTCAAAGAACAGCTAGACTTGGAAACAGGCGCTATGACTGCTGGTGACACCCATCATCCTCACAAGTGGAGGACTTTGTGCAAGTCTGGCCACCCTCTGCCTCGGTTCTTCTCAGTCCGCATGATAGGGGGTAACTCTCCCTGTGCTCCCAATCTCAAAAGATCAGAAAGAAAGAAAATCATCCTGATTGTACATTCATTACACGCTAGCGGTTGTCTAAGTGCTCTGCGTGGGTTAACCCATTTAATCATATGTGAGAAAAATGAAACAGAAAAGTTAAATGACTTGCCCAAGGTCACCCACCTACCTCTCCTCCTCCTCCCTCTCCTTCCTCCACTTCTTTCCCTCCTTCCTTTCTCCCTCCCTTCCATTTCTCCCCTCTCCCCCTTCCTCTTTCTCACTCTTTTTTTCTCTTTCCTTTTTTTGGCTCCAAAGTCACTGACGCAAAACTTCTCCCATCACTAGCAACTTAAGGACTCAGATTATACTCTCAAATTTTCACTTTTCTATGTTAATTTTATATAGCGGGGTAAATGCTAGGGTGAATCCGTTGTTTAGTGACTTCGTGAGTTCTTGAGATGGGGTTATACACTGTCCATTTTTACATCTTTATTTTGTGTTCATTTTCTTTCCCCCGTCCCCCACTTACTAGCTTCTCGCCATTCCCCAGCCCCCTACTCCTGAGTGGCTTCTAAGTGACATTGCTGGAACCTGTTTTCTTTAAAATACTCCTGAAGCT
Organism: Canis lupus dingo; assembly: GCF_003254725.2. Taxonomy (NCBI): domain Eukaryota; kingdom Metazoa; phylum Chordata; class Mammalia; order Carnivora; family Canidae; genus Canis; species Canis lupus. The sequence goes on from NC_064255.1 coordinate 47,879,589, forward strand.
GAGATCCCAGCAAAGAAATGAAGCTGAGCTCAGTGGACATACAGAGTGGTGGCAGGATATACGGGGAAGCACCTTAATTTACAAATGAAGATCCTGAAGTTTTATTATGCCATGCCAGTAGGGAGAACAAAGAATTCCAACAGAAAAGTATTTCCTAAACTATGTTTGGGGCAAGAGATTAATGGATTTCCAGGGTGGGAGGGGGGACGCTCTGGTCAAATAACTTTGTTAAAGCCTCAATACTTTGTCTCTTCCCCTGGAGAATGGCAATATACATGGATATTATGTAAAGGTCCTGATAAGTCCTGTTATACAGACACCTATTGTACATTGACTTAATATCTCCTACACTTACTTGACCATGTTCCCCACCCAGAACGCTTTCCGTCTGGAAAAACGACATTCAAATCATCCTTAAATCACAACCTTAGTATCTCCCTTTATAGCCTCAGAGTCAGATAGGTCCTAGTCTCTTGTTTTTTGGGTTTTTTGTTTTGTTTTGTTTTGTTTTAATTGTTAAACTGCCAACAAGCCAACAGTATCAACCTGCAAAAGCCTTCTGAGTTGGAACCTGCCTGTGCAACTGGCTTCCCACAAAATTCAAAAAGACTTACAAGTTTGCATGCCAGGTGCCTAATTCCATGAGACAAGAGCAAAGGTAGTACGACAACTGTCCCTGTAGGCATTCTTATTTCATAGCATATTGCCGTCGAGTGTATCATCTACATCAATACTGCACTTGACACAGCCTCTTAGGCTAACATGTCTAGAGTGCAGTGTCCTACACCTCAGTTTGACTCTATTGCTCTCGATCATATTTATAAATAGGAGCCCATTCATGATGTCAGTGAAGCAACAGGTGACAAAGGAATGGTGGCCTGGCTGTTTAAGAAGATACAGTCTTAGTCTTTATAATCAATTTTGGGCAGAGAAGGAAAACTGAATGAACTCACCATTCACAACCAGAGATATCACGTGGCTCTGTTTCTCCTTTGAAATGGGGTTGGTAAGGATGACAGTATAATTTCCTGTATCTTTTTCACTCACTTCCATAATCGTCAGGACATGCCCCACTTTTATTGTGTGATTGGACTCAATGGGTCTTCCATTTTTATACCTATGGGGGAAAAAAATCTCAGGAATTAGTATCATTTAAGGGTTTGCTTTCAGGTGGAACAATGCTTTGCATTCATTTGCAATACATACCATTTTATTTCAGGGGGAGGGTAACCAAGGTACTTCACAGGGATTCTGACACGATCTCCCACAGTGGCTTCCACCGAAGATTCCATGCCACTACCAAAAGCAACAAAGGGTTTTTCTGAAAGAAAATAAAAATAATCATTATTTTAAATGTCAACTTATTATAAATGATCATTTGGTTTAGTTATGGTTTCAAGTGAAGAGTCAAAGATCTGGAGAGTCTGCGCTGCCACAGTTCAGGGATTTCCCCACACTTCCTTTCTTTGGTCACTGTCCAGCTTCTCCCACACAACCGGCTTCTGCATTTGGTTTCCTCTCTCTCCAGGTGCATACTACAAGCTTACTGACTGCTCAAGTCTCAACCAAGCATTTGCTTTTGTGTGAAGCTCCTCTAAGTCCTCCAGGGATCTTGGTTGCTTCTTCTCCGCTCCCCTGGCACCCTTTATCTACCTGCCATATGTCCCAAGGACTCAGTCCTCAGACCACTTGTCTTTATCTACACCTTCCCCCAGGCTCAGCTGTAAACTATCATTCACATTCCTCCTAAATTTGTATTTCCTCCCCGGCCTTCTCTGGGTTCCCGGTTTATATATTAAATATCTCCACTCGGATGTTTAGTGGGCATGTCCAAATAAACACACCCAACACTGTTTCTCCAAATCTTACTTCCCTGTCAGTCTTCCCTATCTCAATAAATAAAACGACCATTCGCTCACTTGCTCACACTAAAAATTCAAATCATCTTCCATTCTTCTCTTACTCCCTACAGCCACTGAGTCAAAAGGCAGATCCTGCTGGCTTTATCTTCAAAAATATATCCAGAATCATATCTCTTCTCTCCACTCCTACCTCTACCAGTTAGTCCAAGCCACTCACTATCTCTCACCTGGATAACTGTAACTAGCCTCCCAACTCGTTTCCCTATTCCTGCCCTTATTTCTCTGAACTATTTCTCATAAAATACATAGTAGTCCTATAAAAACATAAACCAGAGCATGTCTCTCTCTGCTCAAATCCTTCTATGAATTCCCATATTATAAAATCCAAAATCATTACCAAGGTCTCTAAACTGGGTGCCATATGAATCATCACCTAAACTGAGACTTTTATGTGTTATTATGTGACATTATTATAAGGGAAAGAGAATAAATAAGAAACAAGGTTATTTGTTCAAAGCCCCACAGATAGTAATTAAATCCAGGCCTCCCCAATTACAAAGCCCATGCTTATTCACATAGGCCTCTCAGCCTTGCAATAAAATGAAAAATTTAAAACTATCTTCGATAATGATATTCTGCTTATTATACTATGAATAACAGTATCAACAACCACAACACGTAAAATTTAGTGAACACTTACTATATTAGCTCATCTCATCATTAAAGTTGGGATTTGAACCCAAGCTATGCTCTTGACCTATAAATCATATGGCCTCCCTAGCCACGTGACCTCAAAATGTCTTCTGAATGGAGCTCAAAAATGTCTTCTGAATGAACAAAATAGGAATCACTACTGACCTAAAGGTATTTAAATCATCCCACTTCTCAAGGCACGGCATAATTCCAAAGGAGATCTTAGCTTACCGTGGACCCTGATGAATGTGCTGTTCCTCTTGGTCATCAGCCCACTGGAAGCTGCACAGGTGTACCACCCTTGGTCACTCCGGGTTACACCATCTATAGTCAAGGTGCTCAAAAATTTCTTCATCTCACTCCCAGACTGGGTTTTTAGGTCCCGGTTAACAAGTTTTTTATGCTGATGCTGAAAAAGTGTTCATGGAATTTTCAAAGTCTAGCATAATATTACCTGATAGCTTCTAGATACCCACGAGATCAAGTCTTGGCCCTTGGAGAACACTATTCATGCTAATAATAGGGACTTCAGAACTTTTCACATCATCTAGACAACCAATATATTTGGTTCCAGAAGAAATAAATGGAATCAACTGAATTAAGATTTTTAAGGCCTCACATAGTGGGAATGAGATGGGTAGGTACTGCACAAACACAAGCAAATATGACCACTGCTTATGGAGAAGTATGTCTCATGCCACCTTTTAAAGACAATTTTCCTAAAAGCAAAAATAGAACAAAGACTTTGGAGCACAGAAAAATAATGCAACCTGAAAAGATGTAATCACATAGAGAAAACTAATCTTCAGAGCCTGATGGTAGCAAAGTGGGACAGAGTTCTTGGCATTGCATCAGTTTTACACGGATGCTATATGTTCTACAGTTCTTTTAAACTGTGTGTGCATGTGTGTGAGTGTGTGTGAGTTAAGGCCCTTACATTTTATCTGGCCAGAGAAGTCCCTATCTCTCAAACAAACTCTGTTGGGGCTTATTATCAAAGTATTGAGAGGTCTGGCTTTCAATTGTTAGTGTTACCTTCAAAGAAGGGTATTCCCAGTTGAAGTCAAGCCCTACGTTTAGTTCAGTTCTTACAGTACAATTTAAGACAAGCCTCTCTCCAACAGACAGCTCAACTCCGTGAGGGGGGCTGAGAATCACATCATAAATCTTGTACCCTAGAGCAAGTAAATTGAAAACACAGAGAAAGAAAGAGAAAATAAATGTATAACTTTGCACAGATTTTTTTTTTTAATGATGCAACTTCAGAATGTGCCATATCATTTTTCCCCTAAGGGCCTCACCAATACTTGGTAACTCCCAGCAAAATGGCCTAAGAGACTTACAAAGCAGACCTGAAGGAATCTCAAAGACAGCCCAGTAGAGAGAAAAGCAGTAAAATTTGAGTAGTCAATAGCCAATGAAGCCAGCTTTAGTAAATCACTGAGCTTTCCATAAAAAAAAGTATAATTAAAAGAACTGATGCCAAGCAATGCTCTGAACATTGAATTTTCCATCAAATATGCTCCGATAATAACACTCTTTTCCATCCTTAGCCTTGGCAAGAAAGGAGAAAAACTCAATTGCACATAGGTTTCCTTGGTAGAGAAGAGCAGATGTAATGAACTGCCCCACACCAGATCTTAAAATAATGTATTTTTCTATATCCTTTATTCTTCTCCCTATATCTTCATCTCCAGGATCTTAATAGAGGAAGCCATTCTTTAATATCTGATATTAATCATATGGAAAGAAACTGTCCACTTACCTACAACCACAACTATGTACATAATAGACTGGTAACTTTCATCATTAATTTTTGCTTCGCAGAAGACCATGCCAGCATAGCTGATCATGTAGCTGGGGATAGTAAAGCCTTTCTTACTGTCCCAGGAAATTCTGTTTCCATCAGGAACAAACCTCTTTTCTGGATACCTCTGAGTGGAAAAAGAAACATCAAATATTGAATAAAGTGCTTTCCAAAAGTGAAAACCATGCGAAATGATCACTAAGGAATTCATCACTAAAGAACATAAATTTGTTTTATTTATTATCATTTTGACTCTTCTGAAAGGATCTTTAAAACAAATGGTTGATAATACATTATATATAGCTACTCATCTTAACATCATGAAAACATGAGAGATGATTGAAGAAGATGTAACTTACTGCACAAAGTGACACATTGAGGTTGGAAATGGACCCAAGACATGGAATCACCACAGTTTTATTTTTGTTCTCAGTGATGTACACGACTCCATGTTGGTCGCTAACAGAAGCAATAAATGGAGACCTGTAATCTAGAAGAAAATTTAACTCCATTAGTTAATGGCATTTGCTAGAAAAGTTGATCTTGTTTCAAGTTCATAAACTCTAACCAGAGAAGTCAATGATTGAGAATGACATTTCACACCAGGCAAAGGAATCCACAGGTTGGTGTGCTGGTAGATATCTGGCTCCAAAGATATGCTGCAGAAAGGGTATACGCGTGAGTGTGTGTATGTGTGTGTGTGTGTGTGTGTGTGTATGAAAAATCTGAAAGAAAACTCCTAGAATGAAACTGACTCTTTCCACTAGGATCATCAACAAGTAGAATGTATTTTATAGGTTTCACATTTAAGCAGATGTTTCATTATAATTTTTTTCAAAATGAAGGAACATGTTTCATTTTTCATATACACTTACATATACACATATACATTCTTCTTATATACTAAACATTTTCCAAATACATAAAAGTTTTAAAGTATTTTTTTTAATTTATAAGTAATTTTGAAGTTAAATCTGTACTTTACCTATTGAATTTTATTAATGCTTAAAAAAAAAGCATATTCTTTCTGTAGGCAAAGAATGTCCAAAGGCCATGAAAATAAACTAATGAATTTCAAAGGATCTTTAAAATAAGCAGAAGATAACTAACAACTTTTGGGTTCAATTATTCAATGGAAAAATTTATTTGCGTATTTTAAGACTGTGAACACTAGATATGAGATTCTTTATAAAATAATGTTCAGTGGTTGTTGAATTTAGTTTAAAATTCAGCAGTCGTTAATATCTTCAATGACAAAAATTCAAAAAGCCACCATGGCAAAAAGTGAGAAGAAAAAAAAGAGATTTTAATGTCATTCAAACATCGTTCCTACAGTGTGTGAATACACCACTGGGAAAATAGTCCACTCTCCCGAGATAGAGTCGCTGTAGTGTGAAGTCGTGCTTGAAATCTCACAGAGATAATGGTTCAGACTGCTATGCCCAACACACCTGATCGAGCTTTTCCAGAGCTCTTCAGGATAACTGGTCCAAGTAAAGAAAGAGTTAATTAAACCAAGGGGAGAAAGGCAGCTAATTCCCTGCAACAGCAGAAGTTTGATTTCCTTCCCAGCTGGAAAGCACAGAAAGGCAGCCAATCCAGCCCACCACATGCCATAGCCATTATCTTATGAGGCCAAGACCCACTTCCTGGCTCCATCCATTGCTGGAGGGAATGGGGTCAGAAGACTAAGGAAGTAAGGTAGGGACCGGAGGGGACAAGAGGGGACATTTAAAGGGCCGTCCATAGGGAATACTTCAGTGCTTTCTTTCTCATTGTTAAACTTCATGACCAAAATCTTGGACAGCTCACCTCCTAGAACATTAGGCTTAGACAGGAAGCAGAATTTAATGGTATACCCAAAGATGGGCAGTGCACAAATAAACAGTGCCAGGGATTGCTACTTCTTAATAGGAACCTACCTTCCAGCCACATACTATGAAATATTACCACGCTTGCTTACAGAACAAGTCTTTGGAAGCTAAGTTAACCCCTTACGTAAGACTAAAGCTATTCAGTAAATCAATTCTATTTCAGCATTCCAAAAAAAAAAAAAAAAAAAAGGAAATAAACAAAAGAAACCCAAACAACCACCCATCCTCTCAAAATAAAATATTTACTGTAACTCATGAAATGAATTTTCACATGTCTCCAGGTTTCCTGACTTGGGGAGAAGGAAATAACGAGATATTATGGGAGAGGTTCATCTTGTAGTATTTCCAGACAGGCTAAAAGCAGGAAATCCTTGCAATCTTCTGAGAAAGCCTGATCTCCCAAGACTGCCAGATCAAAAGGAGCCAGAAATTCTCGAAGATCTGAGCCTTGTCTCTTTCAAATTCTGCAGAGGAAGGAGGAGGGCACAGAATTCTATCTTGGACTGTGCTCATCCTGGGCAAAAATAATTCTCAAATATTGTGCAATCCAGGAATGACATACGTTATCTTGATGTAGTCTCCATTTTCTCACTGCACTGACCATATTGCATTATTGAAATGTAAATGGAGATATGCAAAGTGTGCTTCCTAAAGCTAATGAAATTCCCAGTCTATAAGAGATGCTTCTGGAGAAAAAGTCTAAGCCATCTTCACCTGCCTCAAATCCTCCGGGATGCGAAAATATATATAAATGCATAAATAAGATGTCTAAACAGCTCATTTTCACTGAAAAGAAAAATATTTAATATATCCAAGCAAAGTACTACATATATACAACACTAACATTCCCCAAAATTATATGACAGATTTATAACTATCATCAGTTAGGTCAGTTTCCACAGGAAAATTAAGCTAGTATAGGATTTTTAAAACACAAAAGAAGACATAATTTTTATTATAAATACTAAATACGTATAACACTGTTTTATTCTACGTGGACATGTGTTTTATCCTACATGATGTCGATCCCAAATTGCAAACTCTAGAAAGACGTGGCTTCTTATCCAAGATCTCAGACCACACAGGCAAAGAAACACTGGCCTCCAAAGGCCCTTTGAGGTAATATCTTCATTTGTGCAAGAGGATGAAATTGTCTTTCACAAAGTATAAGTGGGAGAAGAGAAGTTCTTATGTACAAAAAAAGTTCCAGAGCTCTTAGCTGTTTCCCTGTGCATTCTTGGGAAAACCTCCTCCCCCGTCATAGATAACCTATCTCTCCACAGAAACCCCTCCATAACGCACCCCTGAATCTTCCTTTTCAAGGACTTCAGGTTCTTTTTCTCAAACATCAGAAGGCTTTTAATAAATCCCTGCAGCCAACTGTGAACACAGATTTCCCTGAGAAACAAAGATCAGAACCACACTAACTGAGCAAAAGAGATGTAATACGGGCCCAAGTTCCAGAACAAATCAATGAGTCTTGTTCTCAGAGAAAGCCTTGAGAGAGAAGAATTCTGTGTATTCCTGTTGGCAAACAGCCTTTGGAGCGAGCCTTTTGTTGTACTCCAGTGTACTCTATTCTTCCCTGCGCCTATTGTGTTTTATAACTGGTAAATCAGCTTGGGAAATGAATTCCATGAAACTACTTACCTTGAACGTAGACATAAATGACCGAGGCCATGTCAGTGTCCCGATAGAAGCACTTGTAGGCTCCAGTATCATTTCCCATCACTTTTGGAATCGTGAGCATCTTACAAAAGAAGCTGTCACTGCACTCAGTCACCTCCACTCTTTTCTCAGAGCCACTCTGATTGTTGGGCCAGAGCCAGTCCAAGTCCCTCTGTCCCCTGAAAAATTAATTCCAGGGAAGTAATCATGTGAAATGCCACACTATGGGGCTGTTTCTAAGAAAACAGAAGGTTTGTTTCTCAAACTTATATAAACCCAACAGACAGATTCACAGCTTTCTACCAACAATGACAAGCTGGATGGACAGATGACAAAAAGCCATAAACTCAGCTTCAGACATTACGTATAAGGATTCCTGAGTTTTCTATTAATCAACTCATTCACTCAACAAATATTTTTTAAGCAGGTACTATGTGCCAAATGTTGTTAAAGTCTGGGGATACAGCAGTGGACAAATCAGACAAGAGTCAATGCCTTTATGGAACTTTAGTCTAGTTAGAGAAAGCAGGCAATGAAACAGCAAGGGAACCTCAACAAAGCTAAATTATTTTTTTAAGTAAGTAAAAATATGTGATGTAAGTAAAATGTAGGGTGGTGATAAGTACTAGAGAGGAGATATAGAATATACAGAGAGTAAAGAGCTCTGGAAGGAGGGGGCTTGATGAAGCCATATGAATATAGGGAGGAACGGTGTTCCAGGCAGAGGGAACAGAAAATGTAAAGGCCTTGGGGCAGGAGTATCTGGAGTACCAGGGGAATGGCAAGGAAGTCGGAGTAGTCCATTAAGAGTGAGCAGGTGGGACAGTAAGAAGTGAAGTTCAGAAGGAAGAGGGCACAACTGTCTAAGAGCCTCACAGGACCTTATACAGGCTGCATTCAGAGATTACTTTCTTTGCAGCATTTCCCTGCAAAGCCCTGAGAAAGATAGTCACATTAAAAAGAACATAGATTCTTCATTGATTCTTCTTTCAAAGAATCTGAAATTTCCATGAAGTTGCAGCTACATTAATGAAGTTACTTTCACACACTTCATGGCTTTTTCAGGACATAAGAAATTCTTTTGAATGAGTTTTAAAAGGGAATATGGGATCTTTGGGGATTTTAAATGGCCTCTGTTATTGAGGATGGGTAAGAGGAAAACCCACTAAGAAATGTGTCTTCAAACAGCAAAGCTAGAGAAATAGCACTGTTACTATGTTTTCTCCCAAGGGCTGGGCATTGTTGACCTACCCTTGATAAGGGGACAAGGGCATCCTTCACACTCTGCAGTCTAAAATAGATCTGTGTCGTGTTGAACACTGGTGTTCATCAAGCATAAGCAATGGCAGTAAGCTGCCCAAGGTTCTCTGTGGACCCCTAGCTCTCTTCTCTGAGGGCAATGTCACCTCCACTCATGTCTCCACATCTCTGCCCAAGACACACTGAGAGTTTCCTGAGAAGCCTCTGGGTCCACTGTATTAAACCCTAAGGTCTCCTACGTTTCATTTTGGGGTAGGGGCTCTGACACAAGATTTAAATGCTTCTTCCTTTCAAAGAAGCCTGCTTCCCCTGTTAGCAAATATCAATAGCATGGCTTCTTGCTAGCAAATGAGAAGAGAGGCTTTCCAGAACATCAAGGCAAAGCATGAAGTCCATTACCTTGTGCAGGACATGCACTCAGTACTATTAATGGCTGAAATTTAAATTGCTATTACAGTCATAATTTTATCATAAAATAAAATTCTTGGCAAGGGCTACACAAATGTCCAAGAGCTATTCTGAATATGATAAATATGGCCCCAAACTCCTTCAACTCCATCCCTTAAAGGCAAGAGAGTAAGTTCTCAATTTCACTTATGTATTCAATATTTATTGAGTATCTACTATCTACTATGTGCCAGGTGCTATATTGTATGCGTGCGTGCATGCGTGTGTGTGTGTGTGTGTGTGTGTGTGTGTGTGTGTGTCTGTATTAGCAGAGAGTAGCAGGAACAAAATTCCAGCAAAATTAAATGAAATTTTTAGGAGAAGAGCTTTCTCATTTTTTTCATTATTAAATCATGTATTGGAATCCTCACTAGTTACAATTACAACCACTCTATGATAATTCTGCTTACAGAAATTATTTTTCCCTCAATAAGCAATGAGTTACTTAACCCAGGAAATCTGAATCTAAAATGCATCCTTACCTGCAAGTAATCTGGAGAGTTGTATTAGCCATAATTGTAAGTATGTCTTTTTGTATGCTGAGTCTGGGTGGATGAAGGGAAACACTAGGCAAACCTAGAAACAAATTAAATAAATGAATGTAGTTGCCACTGAGTCAGACCCAATAGGAAACACCTTCCATAAACAATGCACACTCTATACTTTAAAAGGCCTCTTCAGCAATTCATTGTGTAAAACTGTGAATTTACTTTTCACCATTCCCAGTAAAAGTTCACAAACTGTGTCATAACAGGAAGAATGGGCAGATGGTCATAAACCAACACAAAAGTTCTGCAATTCATGGAGCTAGGGTGGAGTTCCTGTTTTCCTGCATTGCCAACTTCAAGGTCTTACAAAAGGATATAGGACATTGAAACCAAATGAACCTTCATCTGATGATCTCACTCCCTTGGGAAAGGACCCACTGACATTTCTTATAAAGCATAGGATGCACACATTTGACTAAATTGCTGATTAATGAGTACTCCTAAGAGAAACTTCTATATAGTTCATCTATGAACCCTGAAAGGGGGGGGGGTGTCCATGACATTGTCTCATTTTTCCTTTATCAATTCTCTAGTGCACTTCCCCTGGTAACTGAACTGCCAAAGTTGGAAGACTGTAGATTAAAACTAGGTGAGAGGAATTGAAGAAGAAAAAAGAAATTGCCAGTGTCCCTATAATACACCTATTAATACACTTTTCCTTAGAGAATGGAACTAAAAAAGCGTAATGCTAATGAATTACAATTGGGGAATCTCAGCTTATTAATCAAAGTTCTGAGCTCTCCCTGATACACAAGAAAGCTGTCTTTACCTAAAAATAAAGCAGGACAGATTCCTCACCACAAGTCACACCACAGCAAGAAAACAAAGTTCTCTGTGAACTAAATGCAAAGAGCTAGCAAGTAATGAAAAACTATCAGGGAAATAAAAACTGTCCACCATGCTAGGGCCTTAACTAATATCCAGATCTCCAAATTATCACCTTTAAAAGTGATGGATGCTGGGTAAGCACCCAAGCTTAATATGATCCTTGACTCACGTCAACTAAGAGCAAATGACTCTCTATCCAAAGAAAATGAGAACACTAATTAAAAAACATACATGCACCCCTGAGTTTATTGCAGCATTGTTTACATCAGCCAAGATATGGAAGTAACCCAAGTGTCCATCAATAGATGAGTGGATAATGAAGATGTAGATGTCATGGGATATTACTCAGCCATAAAAAAGAACGAAATTTTGCCATTTGCAATCATGCGGATAGAGGTACAGAGTATTATTTTAAATAATACTTGTCAGAGAAAGACAAATAAGCAAAGATTTCACTCGTATGTGGAATTTAAGAGACAAAACAAATGAACAAACAAAACAAAAAGACAAATAAAAAATAGACTCTTAAAAATAGAAAACTAGCTGATGGATACCAGAGGGGAGGTAAGTTGGGAGATGGGTGATACAGGTGATGGGGATTAAAGAGTATGTTTATCATGATGAGCACTGAGTAATGTACAGAACTGTTGAATCACTATATTGTGGACCTGAAACTAATATAACACTGTATGTTAATTATACTAGAATTTTAAAAATAATTTTAAAAAATGTTTAAAGAACCACTGACTTCTGAGGCCTAAGCTACCCTGATCTTGTTGGGTAAATAAGACAGTATTTGCAAATATGAAAAAGTAAGAGTAGAGAGAGTGAGCAAATATCCAGTGCAAATACCTAATACACTGAATCTGTGGATCCCAAAGTGAATGGCCACAGACAAAACAAACAGCTGATCACATATATTTCTACACACTCACCCAGATGTACAAAGTAGGTTGTTGACACAACTGCAGATTTGTTGATCAATATCATAGTTTAAAAAAAAACACTAGAAATTAAGTTGCATCAGTAAATCTCAGAAACTCATTGGTATTGGTACTGACTTGTGTTTGGGCCAATAATTCTTAAGCTTTAGGACGTGTAAGACATCCCTAGCCCTCCAAATCTGCATTTTAACAAGCACTTAACATGATTTGATCACACATGGTCTATGGGATACTCTTGGACAGCTGTTGATCTGGCTTATCATGTTCAGTTAATTAGCGTAGCACTTTTCAATATGGAAGGAAAAAACTGTCCTCAAAGTAGACAAACAATAAAGCAAAGTGTTTAAAGCAATAGAAAAGCCTTCCAACAATGAAGTCTCACTTTGTTTAAGAAAAGGAAAATAAAAACAACTGATTCGGATGAGTTCAAGTATCAAACTTGGCTGGGAAACACTAGGTTGAGAAACATGTCGAAAGCAGTAACTTAATACAATTTGTACAATGATCCAAATGAGAAAGAACGGATTATTTGGGCACATTTATGTGAGAAAAAAAATGTAGCAAAAGTACGGCTCTAAATAAGCTATGTTTGTCCTACCAGCAAAATAAGAGGTTCTTGAAGATCTCTCATAAATTATTGTCACGGATTATCTCACCCTCTGGACACACTTTCTTATGTTAAAAAAATTAATTAAAGATATGTTCCCCCTTCATAGGAAGCTAAGACAATACCATACTATCCTAGAGACATGTATACAACAAAAATCTTTTCAGCAAGCCTCTATCAATAAGGATAACTCCAAATTCGTATCTGTAGACCAACCAACATTCGATTTTGTTTTCCTCCACTAAGCTTCATTCATTTCCATGGGCAAGTTTAAGTCCTACTCTTCAGAAAATTCTAAAGAAATAACTACAAGAAGTACATATGCTGCTACTCTATAAAAAGCCCTTCTATGTTCAAATCCTCTAACCCAAATTAATTAATTTGTGCGCTATTACCCTTCCAGCTCAAAGACAGGAAGGAAAAACAACAGTGCCTCTGTCTCTAGAATTTGATGGCACCAATTATAGCCCAATCCAATTAAGCAAGTCACACACTCCAAAAGGGCAACCTCATCGTTATATTCAGGGCAACCCGATTGCAGTTACTACTGCTGCGCTATGAAACACCCCAGGCTTAGAAGCAACTCACTTCTTTGTGGGATACTGAACAACCACATGTTCCAGACCATAAAGGGGGAGAGCGAGGTCTTGTCAGGGACAAATGAGTGTCCATGGTGGAGCTGGCCCCGATGAACCAAGTCATTATTAAGAAAATTTAATAACTATAGATAGATGATCTTGTTACTGTATACGAATGCCTTTTCTTTTCTTTTCTTTTTTTTTTTTTAAGACATGCGATTCTTTTATTCCAGTGTAAGGAATTTTTCCCCGAATTATCTGACTTTTTTTTTCCTCCCTCCACCCTCTCCCCTTTCTCACCCTCCGAAGAGTGGAAATCTGGAAATCGGCAAACTCTGGCCACAGAAAAGAGATACGAGAAGGGCGCGTGGGGGAGCGGGGAGGGGAGGGTGTTGAGTAGAGCGAAGAGGGAAAGACAGACATTCATGGCATCAAGAGCATGTGTGTTCCTAATCCTGAAGGAGACTGACATTTTAGGTGGCAAGGAAAGAACCGAGGGGCGCTAACTCTAGCTACCGAGTCCCGCAGAGTTAAGTTTTCAGAACTTGAACTTCTGACCGTGCGCTTATCCCAAGGACCCGAGCTTTGAAAGATGCCGTTGTTTTACATAAGAAGGTGACTGTTACTTGGAGACATTTGGGGAAGCTGTCACACCCCCCCCCCCCCCCGGGCTGAGAGCCCTTTCACCTTCTCCCTGCAAGGAGAGCAGCATCCAGCATCAAGGGGAAAAGAAAAAAAAAAAGTTTCCCTCCCGAGCCGCACCCCCTACACGGTGGGTGGGTTTGTGGGCTGCAGCCCGGAGGGAAAGGCACCCCGGGGTCCCCCTGGACTCCGCGAGCGGAGCGCGCGGCGCGGTGGGAGCTACTGGCCCGCGCTCCCTGCGCGGCGTCCCTCCCGCCGGGCACCTCCTGCTGCCAGCCGCGGGCGCCCGCCCTCCCGAGAGCTCCGCAGGCCCGGGTCGGAGGCCACCTTCTGCAAGGAACCGGGGCTCTGGAGACCACCAACTCTTTGGAAACCCTTGGGCCAATCCAAGAGCGTCAGCCTCCAGGTTGGCAAATGAAAAAAAAGAAAAAAAAAAAAAAAAAAAAAAAACGACCGAGTTGTCAAGTGGCTTCGCTTCGCTCCGGCTCTCCGGTTCCGGGGCAGGCGGGCCTGCAGGACCTCTCGGCATCCCCGGTCTCTCGCCCGCGCCCGACCTCTCCGCCGTCCTTCTGGGGCGTGGGCTCCTTACCCCCGGAGGCAGCCCCGGTCTCCACGCAGAGCCACAGAGCGATGGCCAGCAGCGCCTTGCTCTCCATCCCGACCTCGCGCGCGGCGCGGCGCAGCGCCCCGGACTCCGGCGCGGCTCTTCCTCCCCGGGCCCGCCCCGAGAAGAAGGCGCGGAGGCGGGACGGGCGCCGCAGCGCAGGACCGTGCGGCGCGGGGGGCAGGGCGGGGGCGCCCGGGCTCCGGCCACGGCGCGCAGGGGCGTCTGCGGGGGCGGCGGGCAGAGGAAATGCGCGCGGCGCGGCGGCGCTGGGCTTCCCGTAGCGCGCAAGTGATGCCCCGCGCGGGCCGAGGGGACGGCACGGTGCACCGGCCGCGCTCCCGGGGTCCCGGGGCTCAGTGCGCGGTGGGAGCCGGGGCCGAGACTCTAGAGCCTGGGGGCGGGGCCTGGAGGGGCGGGGCCTGGGTGGGCGGGGCCCTACCGGGGCGTGGCCCAGAGGGGCGTGGCTCCCCGCGGCCGGCGGCCCCGCCCCCCAGCCCCGCCCCCGGGGCCCGCTACGTCTCGCCTGGGCCGGCGCCTGGCCCCGGGTCTCCCGAGCGCAGCAACCCCCCTTCGGGTAGCGATGCGGCGTGGCCGGGGCAGGGCTTCTGCGACCCTCCAGGCTTCAGGAGGTTGGGGCCCTCGGAGATGGGGGCGGGGGGCTCTGAGCCTTGCGGGGGGCTCCGGGATGTGCGACCGTCCCCGGCGCCCGCGGCGTCCCTCCAGGGGCTGGGGACGGACAGACGGGGGCCAGCAGCAGGTTGCACGGAGCCCGGGCGCAGGCAGGATCGCAAACCCGCAGCGAGTGCAGCCAGGTCGAGTGTTTTGCTTGGCCAGCAAAATTGTAGCTTAAAAATCTGAATCTGAATGCCTTCAGTCAGGATCTGCACCCGCTCAGTTCTCCAGAGTTCTCCCTGTTTCCTCTCATACCTGGCAGCTTCAGATGTTTGTAGGTTTGCAGCCTAGCCGCCCCCCCCCAAAGGCGATTAAACTGGTACCCCTTACCTGCTTTTTACCAAAAACCGACATCAGGGCTCCAGGGAGCTGCAGGTACCCAGGGCTCTAGCGTCCCCGCAGCGTGAGAGTCGCCCCTCCCCGAGGAGGCTGTCGCCTTGAGACTAGGACTTCTGTCCACCGTGTTAGCTGACAACGAGCCCCTACGTGAGTCCTCCTGGGCTTGTGACCAGGCCCCTCTGCAGAACAGAGCTCCCAGCCAAGATAGCCTTAGGCCCCGTGAGAAGGAGGCCGGCTTCCCTGGAGAAGCAATGAAGCGAGGGCTCCCAGACCTGGGCACCCAGAACAACCCGTCCCAAACCTCACAACTACCCCTGCGCTTGTAGACTCCTTAGGATGGAGCTGTTTGGAGAACTCAGATGCCTTTAGAGGCTTTTTTTCCTTCTTTTCTCTCCATTTCTCCCCACGCCTAGAGAGTGACATGACACATCCCCTAACTTCGTTAAATAGGGATCTTGCAGATCTCTCTGTCTTAAAGGATCATCCTTCAGAGAGATGGAGAGAGAGAATTACTATTTCTGCATGTAGGCCAAACCCCCCTTCCTGAAATACCCAACATAAAGTGTTACTTTTCTTCTTCCATGATTAAAATGTTGGCTGTATTTACTCTTCTACTTTGCCAGGTGGACAACTGAAACAATTTAACTTTGAAATATAATAAATGTATATGCTTAAAACTTTTTTATAATATGAGAAAGTCTTGAATGAAAAGCCCTTCTGCAGGGGCACCTGGGCGGCTCAGTAGGTGAGGCGTCTGCCTTTGGCTCAGGACATGATCCTGGGGTCCCAGGATAGAGCCCTATGTCCCTGGGGAGCCTGCTTCTCCCTCCCCCTCTGCCACTCCCCTTGCTTGTGCACACTCCCACTCACTCTGTCAAATAAATAAAATCTTTTTGTTGTTGTTGTTGTTTTTAAAGCCCTTCTTCAGCAAGGGCAAGCATTTTCATCTTTCCTTTTTTTTTTTTCCAAGCAAACTTTATGCATGCATAGAGTGTCACCAAGGGTGGCCCTGGTATAAATACTGTTGGTTTTTTTCACTTTAAGGTATAACTTGAAGATCATTCTACACCAACCCGTAAGACCCCATCTTATTCTTTTTAATAGTGGGATGATGTTCTACTTGTAGAGATATACTAATATTTAATCTAGGAGATTACTAGTCAGAGGCATGAGTATCCTTAGAGAAACTCCTCTCTTCCTCCTTGTAAACTTAGCAAATAAAACAGGAGGGGCTCTGGCAAAGCTGCACACGGAATGGGGGTAGGGATGGAACCTGGTTTGGAAAAGGCCATTTTTCTCCATTTCCATCACCAAACAATTCTTTTCTTTCAGGCTTATTTACAATTCATGACACTTCCTCTTCCAGGTCTCACTTAGGAAGATAGTGTCTCCTCTGAATGCAAACCAGAACCTGCAGGCCCGTGGTAATAGCCCCCTTTAGAAGTCTTGGAGGAAATGATGCGTCTTTGATGGCCACAAGACCAGAATTTGGCAAGGTCTCAATGAAATCAGTCTACCACATTCCCTCCCACGCAGCACTTAGAAGTGCCTTATGTTCATGAAAAATGACAAAGTCTGTTTTTTAAAAAATGTCTGGTCTACGGGCAACACCCTCCCATTATCTGGCACCATTGGAGTGATTTTGTGAGTTAATCCTGCAGTACAGGTACAACCAAGACCTATCAAAGTGCCCAAGTGTGTTCAGTGCTCTAGAGATGGGATTCACACACATTTGGGGGGAAGCAGCAGAGAATGTCGCTAAATACAGAGAGACTCTAGGGCCACACTAACTGGGCTTAACCCCAAGATCTACCCCTTATGATCCATGGGATCTTGACCCACTTACTGGCTGCATACCTAGGAAACCCGAAAGATGATCGTAGTACCTTCTTCACACGGTTTTTTTGCAAGAATTAAATGAGTTACTGCATGTAAGTCCCTAAGAATAGGACCCCACAGCTGGTGAGCACAGGCACCCAGCACATAGTAAGCATCTAATACATCGGGAAGCATTCTGTGAGCGTTAGTCCTGCTACAGTGCGTGGCCTCCTTTGTGCTACAGAAATCCACACTGCAAATGAGGCTCATTCGTTTGAAAGCGGTTTGGGGGCACCTACTGTGTGCTAAGCACTACAATAGAAACCAGAGTTACAATGGTGAAAATAAAGGCAAGATGAGCATAAATGAACAGTCATCACACAGCTCCATCCAGGGCAAATTTAACTCAGAGTGCTCTGTATTCCAGCTACTTCTTTGGGTTCTGCGCACACAGAATATACATTGTTCATATCACCAAAGGACACCACATAAATTATACTCCGTGATGCCAAATTTGGTTCCACCACCACAAGCATTTTGGCCTTTGTATGTTAAAAAGTAGATATGAAGTCTAGCAAAAATTTAATAATTGTGGAAGTTGGGTGCTGAGTATATGTGGCTTCGTTTTACTATTCTCTTTACTTTTACATGTTTAAAATTTTCTATGTTAAAAAAATTGTATCTACAACCAAAGCGATGCTTGATCTAGTATATTATCACTAACTTTTCCGCTGTCAGTATCTTGACATTACCTCTAGGAAATGGTTGAGGCAAGGAGGCACATTGCACTTTTTACTTCACAGATTTCTATGACACTCCATCAAAAGAAGAAAGTGTTACTTTTACAAATAAAAACATAAACTAAGATCAACTCTCCCTTCTAGTGGCTGTTATATTTTTCAAATACTGCCATTTGTTGATTACAGTTTGCATAACACTTTCTCGTGTTTACTTCTTTTCATTTGTTTCCAATATTTGTTTATGCTATAACTTGCCAGATGTTGGCTTGATTTCATAGCGCATCTGTACTCATGACTATCAAGCCATGGGAGAGTATGAGCATACCGTCATCTCTCATTCACCTTCCTTCCACCCCTACATTTATTTCACTGTCTGTGTGATTTATATTTTTAACTTAAACTCGAAATATATTTGCATGTTCGAAGATAGAAAGGTTAGGTGCCCACAAAGCCAGGCTTGCCTTGCATGTTTCTATCAGTGGTTGGTTTTATTCATAAGGTCTTACATTCTAATAAATATAAAACAAACTCCTCATCCTTTTTGTGAAACAGATGAAACAGAATTTGATTTATCATCCACAAAGGAAAAATCCCAGGTACTTTAAATATGTACCCTATGGGCCCTCCCCACATCCTCCCATATAGCTTCTTGTTATATCTCACATAAGGACAATATAAAAAATTTTAAACGTGGAAAGCATGCAGGGCATTTAAATAATCAACTGAAAATCCCCACAGCACCAGAGAAGGATGTTAGAAAATAATAAAAGTAGCCAACATTCATTGAGCATGTTCTTTGGGTAGGCACTGTTCTGAATACTTCACTTCATCCCTTGCTTTAAACTTACAACATCCCCAGAGGGTAGCAAGGAATATTAGCAGGTCTTAGTAAAGAAGAGAAGTAAAGACAAGACATTATTTATTTTTAACTTAAGTAGCATTCCTTTGCCTTCCTAAGTTTTGCCAAAAAAGTCGCTTTATCTGTTTGCAAACAATTGATGCATAGCTTTCTCACCGTTACTTAATAACATATGGAACTCAAGACACTCTTTACTTCTTTAAGGAAGAAGGAAGAGGGGGTGCAGAAGGCAATTCGAGGAGCAGTTATTATATGCCAGGTGGTTTCCTTGAATTATCTTCTTTTAATGTCCACAGTAATCCAATGCAGACAATCATCACAGTGGCTTGTAGCAGGGGCAGTGCGGGCAGGAGATGAGATTTAGAAGGTTTTACGTTTCCAAAATCCCACATGTAGTAGAATCCGAATTTAAAGGCAGAGAGGTATTAAACATCCAAGAAAGACCCCTCCAGGCACATAGAGAGAGTTTCTTATTGAGGGCTGGTCTCTTTCAAAGGATGAAGTGGAGTCAGTTGACGTCATTGGCTTCCTCAGCCTCTCTATGACTATGGCTTTATTTCCTAAGCACATAGAAGGCCCAGGGTGGCTTAGGAGAATCACTCTGGGACAAATGACCAAGAAAGGGTGAAAATCAGGTAATATGATTTCCCTTTCACCCACAACAGGAATTGCAACCCAACTGGATCTTCACCTTCTACCCAACCCCTATACTCTAAAGAAAGGCAGTTGTTCTTGGAACGCCTGAGTGGCTCAGTGGTTGAGTGTCTGCCTTTGGCTCAGGGTGTGATCCCGGGATCCGGGATTGGGTCCCACAGTGGGAGCCTGCTTCTCCCTCTGCCTGTGTCTCTGCCTCTCTCTGTGTCTTTCATGAATAAATAAATAAAATCTTAAAAAGAAAGAAAGAAAGAAAGAAAGAAAGAAAGAAAGAAAGAAAGAAAGAAAGAAAGAAAGAAAGGTAGTTGTTCTTACACACAATCATTTGTGCATTTGAGGCTTTTCTTTTCCACCATGGATTTTGTTGTTGTTCTTTAGTCCCCTGGAAAACTTTTATTCAACCTTCAATACTCAGCTCAAATGTCCTTCCCAAGTGGTATGTTTTAGTTTTTTGTTCCCCGTCTTGTTCATTTGAAATCTTCTCAGAAGATTTAGTCAAGGGTTGTCTTACCTGAGCAGGTAGTTGAGTTTAAAAGGATGGTTGTTAAGTTTTAATAAGAATGGTGAAATGCAAATCATGGTGCTTATTTAATAAAATGTATCTTATATACTATAGACTTATGGTGACATGTCTAATTAAATAGAGTTATTGTCCAAGATACCATGGGGTGCCAATTATATATGCCACCTATGTGTCATGTACCTTACGTGATCACTCTTAAATTATAGTCGTATAAATATATCCAGAGCTATATTGAATTTATACTTTATCCTAGACAAATTAATATGAACTATTTTGTTATTCACAGAGCTAGGAAATTGTTTTTTCCTACATATACACAGCACTTATATGATATGACATATCACATAAAATATAGTCATATGTTTGTGTGAATGATTCTCCCTCAAAAGCAGAAATTAGGTCAAATTCATTTTGTTTCCTCAGTGCCTAACAGTCAGTGCATACTCACTTCTCAATACACTGATGAATTTCAAATAATTTTTGTCATTTTCTTTTCTGCTGGTCTTTGTTTCTCCTTCACTCTTTCTCCCCAGAATCACGTGCCTCATGTGTATCCATCACAACTATCTTTACAGAGAGCAAATTGTTGAAATAATGGCAATATAGACACAAATAGAATGAAAAAGTTCTTAATTTATTAAGCAGTGGCAATTGGAGTTTTGTTTTTGATTTTGAGTAATGAAGAAAAAGAAAATAAAGCATTTATTAGATTTGCATGTGCTATACAAGAAATGTGTGACTTGAATGTGTGCCTTTTGCAGATTGTAACCATTTTCTAGTGAATTAAGACCATTTCCCCTTTTTAAAGCTTATCAAAATTTTTCAAGAACCAAATAGTGTGTTAAAGAAAAAAGCCTTTGTTTCCCAGACAATAGTTATAAGTCACTCATCTTCCACAGGAAAAATATATACACTTCCAGCTTAGCTGTGCCAGTTTGCAGTACTGTTCACATTTTTACAGAATAAAGAGTATTTCCCCGTAATGTTGCTTCACCAGCATTAAGAGCTAGTCAATGACAGCAGAAAATTTTTTTGTTCTTTGAATATAAATTTAGTCTCCAGAGTTTCCAAAACATTGGTGAGTAGTCCCTTGAGGTACAAATAAAAATTCTCTTCTTGAGCAGTGTTTCTGAATGTTCACTTCTGATACTTCACTACCTTGGTGCACATAGAAATTTTAAAAAATTAAAAAATAAAAACAAATGAAACAACTCACCGAGGAAAGCCCCACACAGAGGGAAAATTTTTAAGTAAGATAAAAAATACAACTTCAGATCTAACTGATAATCATCCAAAAATTGGTCAGGCTGGTTATAGGCACATGAAAGGCCATAAGGGAGTCATTTCATGCATCTGACCACATAATATAAATAGAAGTTCCAGATGTGGAGAAAATGAGTCTAGTAACAAAGCAACACATCGAAAATATTAGACATTAGAATGGTCTTTGGATTGTGTACAAAAACACTCACATTTCCTTATCCTAAGAAAACTTGACCTTGTTTTTCCCTAAAGCTACTTCATTGCCTATTGCGTTTACCTTTCCTTAATCAGAGAGGTTCTTGAAAGAGCAGAGGTCACCCTTCACCTTCTCTCTTCAAGGACAATAGCTTCTTCTCAGTCTTGACTCTGCCCAGCATCTCCACAACATCTATCCTATTGTCCACCCCCTTGGAAGTTCTGCCTTTGTTTGATGCTCCTACTAATGTGCATACCTACCTCTCCAGCCAACACCCTTCAGAGGCTTGGGCTTCTTTGCTCAACTCTAAAGATAAGGAATCTCCACATTCAGTTTTGGTCATCCTCCTATGAGCCTTTCCATGACTTTCTCAGGGACCTCATTCCACTTTGTGCCATCAGTTATCTTCTTTGTGGGAATCCCTTGCAAAATTGTGCTTGCCAGCTCTGATTTCCTGCAGTAGCTCTAATCTAATCTCTGACCCTCCTACACATTTCCGTGTGTATGTTCCACTGATCTCTTAAATTCAAAGTGTCCAAAACTGAACTCATCACCACTTCACTCCAGTATTGCCTCCTCCAGCTGTATCAAGGGCAGAGGCCTTCTAGACACTTATACTCTATACCTTGTAGGCATAACATTCCCCTGCCTTTTCCTTTCCACCCAAATCCAATCTGGGCTATATTCTTTACATCTCTCATATCCACCCCCTATTTTAGTTCATCAGACTGCCCTGATTCATGACCATTTTGCCTTTGTCCTGGAATATTCCAATCCATCCATCACTCTGCTGCCAGAGTTATCTTTCTAAAACACAAGGTTCAGCTGTCTTTTATCTTTGACAGTTGGCATTTAAACACAGCATAAAGCCCCAAATACTTAGCCTGGTGTTCAAAGGTTTCATTCTTTGCCTGCTTCCTGTTTTTCTAGGTTACCTTCCAGTATGCCACATACATACTCTATATTCCAGCCAGACGGGGTCCACTGCCCACTTCCAGAAAATGCCTTATACTCTCTTGTCTCCAGGCTTATGTTCAAGGTGTTCTCTTTGCTTGGAATGTACTTCATTCTACTATCTGCCTGTAGGAGGCTGGCATCCCTTCAAAACCAGGCCCCAAGAAGTTTCCTCCATTCCTACACTTCTTGCCCTGCCCATGTGAATGAATTACTGTCTCTGACTACAATAGTCAGGATTTCTTGGGTTTTAAGCAACAGAAAAGCCAGCTTGAGTTGGTTTAAATGTATAGGATCATGTTGCTTTAAATTATAGACTGACTTCAGATAGTTTGGTCAAGAGTCTCAGTGTGTCATCCTGCCATTCTTCTGTGATTTTCTCAATTCTGCTCGCAGGATCTCTTCATAGTTGGAAAAAAATGGTTGTACATTCTCACAATACACAGTCCACAGAAAGAGAAAACTCCTTACTGGAAAGCACTTGAGAAATACCAAGGAAGACTCTGTCTTCAGCAAACATCTATTTCCCTGTATCTTATTTGCCTACAAGCCTACACCAATTACAGGGGCAGTGTCCTAGCCCATTGAGGTTATTATAACAAGACACCATAGACTGGTGACTCACAATCAACAGAAATTTATTTCTCACAGTTCTGGAAGCAGGGAAGTCTAAGATCAAGGTGCCAGCAGTTTTGGTGTCTAATACGGGCCACTTCCTGCTTCACAGAAAGCCATCTTCTTGCTGTGTCCTCACATGGTGGAAGAGGTTGAGAGGGTTTGTCTGCGGTCTTTTTTACAAAAACATTAATCCCACTCATGAGGGCTCCACCCTCATGACCTAATAACCTCCCAGAGTTACCTACCAATATCATCAACTTTGGAAGTGAGAATTTCAACATATGGGTTTAGAGGGGTTATAAACACTCAGATCACAGAGGCAGGAAGGATGCCAATAAGCTTAGATCAATCAAGAGTCCATCGCTACAATTCAGAATGGGGTTGATAACATCAAAAACATATCATTGAAATGGGGAAGGGATTATTTCTCAAAGAACAATCAGGAAGAGTTTTGTTTTTAAGTAGGCTCCATACCCAGTTTAGAGCCCAATACATGGCTTGAGCTCACAACCCTGAGATGGAGGCCTGAGCTGATATCAAGAGTCAGATGCTTAACTGTGCCTGCTGGGGATCTTTAAAAAGCAAGGGGAAATGGTTGTTAAGGAGACAACTAACTGATCAATGACCAGAATGTTCCTCATACTCTAGGAATCCGTTATTCAGTATCTGTTTTAGCATATATGATACTCTCCTTTACATCAGATTTATTTGGGTTATGTGTGTCTATCTTTCTCAACATATTGTGAGATAGAGGGCAGGCTTAGTGCAGTTCTCATAATTGTTTTCTCTAAACTTCCAGTTAATTGAAGATAAGACTTTTCATTCTTCCTGTGAAATATTTCCCCTTCATCCAATGGTATTATTATAGGAATAGCTAACATTTTTTGAGTGACCATATAAGAACTTTATATGTGTTGACTCCTTTACTCCTCACCAACAATCTACAAGGTAGGTACTATTATTATCTTTATTTCATAGATGTAGAAAATGAGGCTCAAAGAGGTTAAGTAACTTGCCCAATGTTATATAGCTTGTGTATTGTAGAGCCAGGACTTGAGCCAGGACAGAATGAATCCAAAGTTACACTTGAAAGAAGACTTTTATGCTGGCTCACTAGCTTAATAAAATATACCTCCTGGTAAAGCAGTCACAAAAATAATTGTCTTTGAGACCTCCCATTCAGAGCATCTCACAATATTCCCAACTACTCTTTCCTAACATACCTGTTTTTTTCTAGTTTGTTCTTTTTTTTTTAAGATTTTATTTATTTATTCATGAGAGACACAGAGAGAGAGGCAGAGGCACAGGCAGAGGGAGAAGCAGACTCCATGCAGGGAGCCCAATGTGGGACTCGATCCCAGGACTCCAGGATCATGCCCCAGGCCAAAGGCAGACGCCCAATCACTGAGCCACCCAGGCATTCCTCTAGTTTGTTCTTATATTAAACCAACCATCCAAGCTATGACCATCTCTTAACTAGGCTACTGGGATAATATATTTGAGACTCAATAAATCTCATATCTTCATCCAAAATTATCCTTTGTGCCTCTATATCTTCTTCCTGACCTGATATCCAATATCATATGCTTCATATCTTTCAGCCCATGATCATAAGAGAATAAAACCATAAGGAACTAATTCTGGATCATATTTGAAGTTGCTCCTGACAATAATTCTTAGGGGACAGTAAGTCAGTTGACTCCCTAATGCTGTTCATCCTGTGAGATGAAACTCATAGAACTACAGGGACCCTCAAGAGATTATAAAACCCAGTCTCCTGGCTTCAGTCAATGAGTCAGTATCTTCTAAAGACAGATCTTGATTATATGCATCTTAAAGAAGTATGAAAAAGATCCTCCACAGCCACACTTGGCAACACAGAATTTCCTCCAACATGTGACTATGACAGTCTTCCCAAGTTGACAACAGCACGAAATTTTGCCCCACACCCTGTACCCAGAAATCTGCTGTAATGCCAGAGGTGTGTTCCTTGAGCACAAGTGACATCTTGTCCAGCAATCTCAATTTACTCAGCAAATTATTAATTTTTCTTTTCAATAGCAACGTAATTATGACTGATCAATGCAAACACTAGAATTTTAAACTTTTTGAAAGTTAGGGATATTGCTCTTGTTTTATGTTAGAGAATTTATCTTTGTTTTTATTTATATTTATTTTATATATTATAATTAAATATTTATGTATTATTTATATTATACTATTTATATGTATTTATATATTTTATTTTAAAATTTTGTCTAGTAAATAATGTAGCCAACTATTTATTAATGTTAAACAAGGTTTCTCAATCCTGACTACACATGAGAATCTCCTGAGTCTAGGGAGATTTGAAAAAAAGTACTGGTACCTAGAACCATCCTACATCAAATGAATCAGAATCTCTGGGAAGAAAACCTGAACAACAGATTATTTTGTGTGTTCTTTTTTTTTTTTTTTTTTTTTTGTGTGTGTTCTAATGTGATTCTAATCATTCTAATCTTGTTAAACTCTTGTTCGTGAGAACAGAAAAGATTCTTCTAAAACAGAAATAAAAGCATTATAGCTCCAGGACTACTTCATCCATTGAATACTATAGTCACAGTGAGCTTTCTAATGAGTACCAAAAATATATGAGGAATTTTAAAAGTATGACTCATTAGAACAAAATAGCTTATTCTTAACAAACTCAAAATAATTTTAAAAAATACTTAGCAAAAAATAACTACAAATGAATAGCTAAAATAGCAAAAAAAATCTATTTAATATGAATGCATTTTAATGTGTTTGCCATGATTCAGCATGAATTTTCCAAAAGTAAGAACATCCACAATATTAAAAAGTCTTAAAACACCCTTGGATACTTCAAATTACAATTCAATATTTACCACATGTAATGTTCCTATCTACAGCTGAGAAAATACCAAGAAAGCAAGGATCTGAAGTCAACAGTCTAATAACAATTCATTTTGATAGAAAGAATTACAACTTTCTGGATATTAGCTTCAAACAGAAGATAAACTTTTTATGTTTACTGAAGCAACTCTCTCATTTTTTCCGGAGTTATGATTTATGTTAAATGCTATTCTGCATGAAAGAACTGCTTCAGGGAGGTTGGGAGGGATGCAGACACCAAAATTGAGTTTCAACAAAGATGAATCATTCAAATTGGTTTCTCTGATCTAAAAACACTGCTGAATGCAATGTTGTAGATGATGCCGTCTTTCACCCTTCCTAGCTCCTCAAGTCAAAAGCTAAATTCCAATGAATGGGAGCAATCCCTAGCTCTTATATCCAGTCACAAGAATTCTTCAGGGTCCTAAGTGAGGACCCTAGGCTGCAACAATCCTTACAATTCTTTATGGGCTTACATTTCACAAAGTTTAAAAATGTCTGTATGCATGTGCTTGTATACAGCCAACAGACTAAAACCACACACATCAGAATTTAATAGTGATTATTCCTCAGTAAGAAAAATATGGATGACTTAAATTTTCTTTAAGAATCACATAACACTTTTTATACATATATGCCTAGAAGTCCTAAAGGGGCAGGCCGGGGAGCACGCCTGGAGCATGATTGTCGCAGAGCTGGTCGGCCTGCTGAACGGTTGAATGGCCTCCATCATCGGGCCACCACATGAGGGAAATTGTCCACAGAGCTGAAATACTGATCACAGTTGTTTTCCGGCCTGCCCTAATTGAGAAGACATCGTGGGGTGGACTGGGTCGCAGGCTGTGTCCTTCACACGGGCAGCAGGAAGCATGCCACCGACTGGCCTGGGGTCTGATCTATGGAGCTGCAGTCCAAGGACCTGGAGGGGTTTCTGGACTCTTGAGGAAGTGATGGAAACAGCCTTGAGAGGATTGAAGTGAAGCAGAAACACTGTAAAATCTCTAATTGCTAATAAGCTTCAGCTTGTCTATATTTCATAAAATGTCTTAAGATCCCAACGAAATGAAGTAGAGAATTCATGAGCCTTTTTTTTTTAATTCCTTAAACTCAGATCCATGAGTGTAGATATATTGAAATATTTAAAAATACCAGATGAGGTTTCACCTGTTAGAGTCTAGAGTTTCTCTAAGTAACAGTTAGGAATGTGTAATAATGACACTTAAAATGAGGGAAAATGTGGACAATCAAACTAAAAATATGGAGAGTTGAGGTTCCCTGTGCCTCTTTTCCCAGCCTCCTCTAATGTAAAAGAAATGCTTTTGACTTAGCCACTTTGTTTTTGGTGACCTATTTATTCTCATCAAGAGAATGAACAAGTAAAGATACCATATGTTGAAGCTGTTCTTTCTTATTCAAGAAACATTTTGGTTTTAAAGAGTTTTGAACAGCTACAGAAAAAAAAAAAAAAGAAGAAGAAGAAGAAGAAGTCCTAAAGGGCACACAAGAACCTTGAAAATAATTACCCCTGAGGACCAGGATAGGGATGGGAACAGAGAAGAGATTTCATTTATAATACAAGCTCATAGTTTTTAATATTTTCATTGATAAATTATAACTTTACATTTTAACTTCAATAACAAAAAACATGATAATAGACTGAATTTTTAAAAAAGCTGTTAAAGACCACATTCACCTTCTCTAATGTGGAGTTGTCTTTATTAACATCACATTTGCCCTGGTGGGTAAGGGAATGTGAACAGAAACTCTTGCCCTTCTGCCTACAGAGGATGGAATAGTTTTCCCTGTCTCCTTATGTGTTCCATGGTAATGCCAAAGCAGAATCTTGACCTCAGAGAACTCATAAATATCAGTGACAATTCATTTTAAAAGCTAAAATGTATTAAGCTCCTGCTTACAAAATATTTTTATACATTATTATATTTTCTCTTCAAAACAATCCTATGAAGCTCAAAAAATTTAAGGATCCTTGACAGCCACTGGTAAATGCAAATGCAAGGATTTAAATGTAGATCTTCTGGCTTGACAAATCAGTATCCTTAAGTGGAAAGAAATTTAAAATTAAAGAATCAAGAATTTTGAATAGAAACTGGATATCATTCTAAGATGGTAATATTTCTGCTGACATAATTCCCTTAAACATTTGGTAGTTCCCTGGGACACCTGGGTGGCTCCGTGGTTGAGCATCTGTCTTCAGCTCAGGGCGTGATCCTGGGGTCTTGGGGTCCTGGGATGGAGTCCCACATCAGGCTCCCCGCAGGGAGCCTGCTTCTCCCTCTGCCTATGTCTCTGCCTTTCTCTCTCTATCTCTCATGAATAAAAAAAATTCTAAAATCTTTAAAAAATTTTTAAAAACATTTTGTAGTTCCCCTACAACTCTTTTTTTTGGGGGGTGGGGGAGAATGAGAGGGGGCAAGGGGGCCAAGGATTGCGGGGCAGAGGGAAAAAGAATCTTAAAAAGAATCTTAAGAATCTTAATCCATGCCTATCATGGAGCCTGAGGCAGGGCTCAATCTCACGACCCTGAGATCATGACCTGAGCCAAAATCAAGAGTTGGACACAACCAACTGAACCACCCAGGTGCCCCTTCCCTACAACTCTATTAGAGATTCACTCTATTAGTCAAAATCCACAACCATAAATCTCTTTGAGGTGAGTGTTCCTTTACCTTGAGCTTCTGCTGACAGTGCTGGGAATTAATAGCCTTAAAGTTCCTTAGAAAACCAGTCGTTTGACTGAATGGTCTCTGAGACAACATCTTAGATCTTTCTGCTAAACTTTCTGCCTCCAGTGTCTGGTAATATCTTCTTTATTTTCCTTTAAGCTCATACTAGCAGCCTTCTCAAATGCCATTATGCTTCTGCTACAAATTTTATCAGTATTCTTTAAAAAATACAACTCCTCCTACACATACATATTTTAATGGTTTAGCAAAAATTTATGCGGGAAAGTTTCAATATGCAGGATTTGGTCCATGTTATATTTTAATTTTATATTGATTAATGGCATTTTTTTAAATTGATGCCTGTTCAATTCTTTAGATAAGTCTTTTCATTATAAGCTCCTAAATAACTATCCCTGTGACTGGAAAGTGGGAAATCCTTTAAAATATATTCCACATGACTTTGAAAGGAGAAGAATCCTCAAAATATATTGAGGATTCACAATACCTTACATATTAAGGCTGTCATTATTATTTTTAAAATTAATTTCCTATGTAATAACATATAGTAATATTTAATCTCAGATAGCTAGTCCTATAGACACTTTTCTCTTCCCAGTCTTCCATATCTGTTTGAAAGGTAAGTATAGGACTACAGTGGAGAAGTGGGAGATTTGGTGCCAGATGAGCCACGATTAGATTCTCAAAACCAGACAAAGACAACACAAGAAAAGACAACTATAAACCAGTATCCCTGATGAGCATTGATGTGTAAATCCTCAGCAAAATGCTAGCAAACTGAACTCAACACCACATTAAAAGGATCATACACCATAACCAAGTGGGATTTACCCCTGGGATACAAGGATGATTCAACATACAAAGTCAACTCATATGATATAGAACATTAACAGAATGAAGGATAAAAATCACATGACCATCTCTTCAATACTCTTTAGGTTTTCACTAACATGCCTCTCAAAGTCCTGATAGCTTCTTCTGACCACGCCACTCAAAAGCCACTCTCAGGGGATCCCCTCAGTAGCTCAGTGGTTTAGCGCCTGCTTTCCATCCAGGGAGTGATCCTGGAGTCCTGGGATCGAGTTCCGCATCAGGCTCCCTGCTTGGAGCCTGCTTCTTCCTCTGCCTGTGTCTCTGCCTCTCTCTCTTTCTGTGTCTCTCATGAATAAATAAATAAAATCTTTTTTTAGAAAGCCACTCTCAAAAAACAAAAGCAAAAACAAAAAACAAAAAAACACAAAAGTTACTCTCACATTTTAAAATATTTATTATGGCAGCAACCTCAATTCTAGCACCAAAACCTGTGTTAGTGTTCTATTACTGCATAAAAGATTACTCCAAAACCTAATGGCTTCAAACAATAAGCACTTATTATTGCAAAGTTTCTGTTGTCCATGAGTGTGGTTCAGGGGTTGGGGAGTAGTTTAGCTGATTCTAGTTCCGAGTCTTTAAAGAGGTTGCAATCAGCATGTCAGCCAGGGATTCAGTCCTGGGAAGGTTTGATTGGTGCTGAGGAATCCATTTCTAGTGTGTCACTCACATGACTATCAAGGAAGGATTCAGATCCCCACTGCATGTTGGGGGTCTCCATAGGGCTACTGAAGTGTCCTCATGACATGGATATTGACTTTCCTAGAGAAAGGGATCCAAGATAGCAAGGTGGAAGCTACAGTATGTTTTATGACCTAGAATTGGAAGTCCTACACTACCAAGTGCACAATATCCTATTAGTTATATAGTTCAGGCCTCATCACTGTGGAAGGACATTAATACTAGGACTTGAATATCCAGAGATAGGGGACATTAGGGATCATCACAGATTTGACTACAGTTTCTCTCACAAGTGCTTTATAGTTTTCAGCATCCAAATCTTGACCATTTTGATAGATTTATCCCAAAGTATTTCATGTTTTCTGATGCCATTGTAAATGGTACTATTTTTCAAGCTTTTAAAAAAGATTTTATTTATTTATTCATGAGAGACACAAACAGAGAGAGAGGCAGAGGCACAAGGCAGAGGGAGAAGCAGGCTCCATGCAGGGAGCCCGATGTGGGACTTGATCCCGGGTCTCCAGGATCACACCCTGGGCTGAAGATGGTGCTAAACTTCTGAGCCACCCAGGCTGCCCTATTTTTCAAGTTTTAATATTCAATTATCCTGTGCTATTACATAAAAGTACAATTAATTTTATATTGTCCTTGTTATCTGTGCCCTTGCTAGACTCACATACTAGTTCTAGTAGCTTTTTGGTTGACTCTTCGGACTCTTCTATGAATAATCATGTTTCTTATAGTTGTACTGGCAAATCACATTGATTGATTTTGAATGTCAAACCAACCTTGCATTCTACTGGACATGATGTGCTATTATTATTAAGGTTTTTTTTAACATTTGGCTAGTTATGATTTGAAAATATTTTATTGGGGCACCTAGGTGGCTCAGTGGGTTAAGTGTCTGCCTTTAGCTCAAGTCACAGTCCCAGGGTCCTGGGATCGAGCCCACATCAGGCTCTCTGCTCAGCTGGAAGCCTGCTTCTCCTTCTCCCTCTACCTGCTTCTCCCTCTCCCTCTGCCTGCTGCTCCCCCTGCTTGTGCTCTCTCTCTCTCTCTCTCTTTCTGTCAAATAAATAAATAAAATCTTTTTTTTAATGAAAATATTTTGTTAAGCATTTTTTAATCCATGTTCAGGAGAAACATTGGTCTATAGTTTATTTTCCTTATAATATCTTTCACTGGGTTTGTTACCATGGTAATAGCAGTCCCATAAAATTAGTTGGGAAGTGATCCCTTTTCTTCTATCTTTCTGGACCATATATATTTACAAGTGAAATGAAATTATTATCTTGGATTCACTCAAAAATAATTTGGGATAGAGGGAGAGATGAATATGAATATAGATAAAACAAGATAGGACACGAGTTGATCATTATTAAAGTTTAACACAGGTCTGTGGGGATTTGTTATACTTTTCTCTGTCCTTTGGTATATAGTGAAATTTTTCAGTAATACAATATTTTCTCTTAAAAATAAATCAGTGTCTTTTCCACAGCTCTATCCTACTTTCCAATTAGTATGCTGAGAGAAGAGAGTGTCCTAAAATTCCAGCGAAGAAGGAAGTAGAGGCTTCAACACTGAAAGTTCCTAAATCCTTCTGAAGACTGGACTAGTCATGTACCCAAATATGTGTTGAGAGGACAGCAGTATAAATCAATTATGGCTTCAATTTAGATGTGTGATTTAAGACAGTCTAAATCTCTTGGCTATTTCTTCAGCTTTCACAAATTCTATCCTCTAATGCAATGATTGTCAAACATGAACATGCATAAGAACTACTTGAAGGGCCTCTTAAAACAGAGATTGTTTAGGGTAGTGAAACAATTCTGTATGGTACTATAACTGTGGATATATGCCATACATTTTATAGAAATGAAGAGAAAACTGAGGCACAAAGAAGTTTAGTAACTTATCCAAAGAGATCCAGCTTTTGCACTAAATTCCATCTAATAATGGTCTTGGGTATAATCCTCCAAATGTAACCTAATTCCACTTACAGAATTAGGAGGAAGAATTAAGTAATGGTTCAATCACCCGGTAGACTTGCCTAGCTCTTCAAAGCCCCAAGTCCTTTTTGGAAAGCTTCATGGCTCTTCAGTCAGATAGTCAAAAACCAAAGGAAATTTCAAATACTTTCTTCTATGCCTGTTATAACAGATCTAACAACTCTATTCTTCTGAACAGATCAAATATGAAATTTTAAAAGTTCTTCTGCACTTGGGATTCATAAATAGGTTAATAGGCCTCATTGGAATGGAGCATGCACCAGGTACACACACAGAAAGACACGTACACACACACCCTCGTTCAATTTCATGTATAAACAAACATTACCTTCTACCCTTGGAAATTATTTTTAGCTCTCTCAGCCAAACTGGTTTCACTTGGCAGACGACAGCCCCTATGGGTGGCACCTACTCTCTGTGAAGTGCTTCCTTTTCCCAGAACTGAGACACTGGCACCACATACCTCCTTACCCTTCACAACATCTGTTTCTACTTGTGTGCCAGCTACGGCCACCTGACCTGTGAGAGGAAACAAAACAAAGGTTCATGGTCATTGTCACGAAATGCCATGTTTTGGTCCACCCAGACCCTGGAAACACAGGTTGGAAAACTCAAATGGGATGTTTAGTATTGGTCTACCTTAGGAAGGGGCTATGGAAAAAAATGTTTCCCTTATTTATCTCTTGATATTGAATAGAAAATAACGTAGAACTGGAGTCCAGAGAAATCAATTTATAAAGTGACTAAGTAGCCACTATCATTTCCATGTGGCTGCAGAGGTGCTACAGAGTATTTAGAGAGATGGAAAGCTTTCCATGAAGATGTTTGTAAGATTAGCAAGTCAGAATACATAACATTAGAAAATAAATTGGTAAGGCTAAATACACAGGATGTCAAATTTACACAACAAGCAATTAGTAGCACTGGCATTCATTACAAGGAGCAAAAACCCAGGGCTTGGATGACAGGTAAACCTTCAGTGGTGATAGAAGAAGAAGAAGAAGAAGAAGAAGAAGAAGAAGAAGAAGAAGGAGGAGGAGGAGGAGGAGGAGGAGGAGGAGGAGGAGGAGGAGGAGGAGGAGGAGGAGGGGAGGAGGAGGAGGAGGAGGAGGAGGAGGAGGAGGAGGAGGAGGAGAACAACAACAACTTATTTTGTGACAAATGAAATCACTGCTTGTGATTACCAGAATGTACTAAGAATTTACCAGATGAAAATTACCAGAATGAAATTTACTAAGAATTTACCAGAATGAAAATTAAGTCACATATCTCCTAAGAGCTGATCTTCATGGCATCCAAGACAATCTTTGTCCGTATTTCCTAAATATATTTCTTTTCTGCTTCTCTTCTTTCCCTGTAGTCGGCTTTCAATTACCTGTAGCAGTTAGGGGAAAGAGACCAAAGAGGAGAAATCTAGGGATACGTCATACCCTTTATTTTTGCCTTCAGGCTCTGTTTCCAGCTTTTAAAACTATCACCAGGGCTGGGTAACAAATACCAGAATGTAGTGATTTAAAGATGTACATGTACTAGTCCACAAAGTTCCTATAACAAGGATATTCGTTATAGAATGAGGTGATTTGAAGGCTTAAAAATGGAAATAACCTCAATATCTATCAATAGGGAGGAGTTAAATATATTGCTGAAAAAGCAAACTGCCAAGCAGGTGTGTCTCATATGATCCCATATAGTTAACGCAAAAAAGGACATCTGTACCTCATGAATGCGCCTCATGCACATACCAGGTCCAGGAGGCAGTGTAAGAAATTGTCAACAATGTTGATGTCTGTGAGTTTGGAAGCTGACTTCTATTTTTTATTTTATTATTTTCTGTGCTGGTGGAGATTTTTAACATTACTTTTATACTTTTTAAAAGTATGGATATGTGTAACTTACATTTTTGCTTTTCAGATGCTCTGCTTTCCCAACAAATGACCTGGAATCGTCCACTTAGAGTGAGGCGGAATGTTAACAAAAGGGCCATATAAATAAACCATTAGGCATGAAGAATAGTCATTACACACAGATTTTTTTTTTTAAGTTTAAGAGTATTAGTCATTGGCTCACAGAAGATCAAATTTTCCTCAAGCCATAGATGAATGAATATTTTGACTTCTTGGTGATAATAAATAATTCAAGACCTCAGGAGCATGAATATCAAAGCTGAAACAACACATGGCTCATGGAACTGATCATACACTGAGAAGCTGCAGGCTTCAGAAGAGGGAAACATGTGGAGATGACACTCTGTTGGCTGATGACCTTCTGCAACAGTTGTCGGCCTTGAGCAAGATTGAGGAGGGCGAGGCGTCCAAGTGGCCTTTCTTCTCCTTTGCGTGCTGGAGCCCTGAGCTGAGCAGCTGGAGGGGCACAAACTCTGTGTTTGGGATCCGGAGGCAAGCAGGAGAGGCTCAGCTCGTTCTGCTGATGCACCAGTTCAGGGAGAGTGAGTTGACGCAGCCCTTTGCTTTCCGCTTGGCTTGGATCAAATCAGGAAAAGTGGCTTAGACTCAGTACTTTCTCTGCTCTCCTCAGGGTCCACATGTTTCCTGACCCTTGACCTTTTTTTTTTTCTGTCCAAGGGCAGTCACCTGCACATGAGCTTAGCTGACAATGACATCCTGCCCATCTCTGCGTCCTGGACCATCCTTGCACTTCATCAGTCAGCCCACGTCTTCTGCAGATGACTCGCCCCATGCCCATTTCCTTGTTTAATGGCCACAGCAGCCTTGGGAACGGAAAAGTTGGAGGGAGTCTCTAAAAACGAATGAGCTAATGTACATAGTAAACATAACCTCCAGGAAATTATTATCTTTAAAAGTATGAATATCCTTTTGCCCCAGAATTCCCTCCTTGGAATCTAACTTACAGAAATGCTAGTGCTAGTATAAAAGGTCACATAGACTAGGTGTGTGTTCAGTCTGCAACGTGATATGAATCTTCTGTGGGATCTGGTTAAAACAGCAGATTCAAGTTCAGTAGGCTGGAGCGGGAACCTGAGATTCTGAAGCTCTCTCAAATTCCCAGGTGATGCTAATGCTGCTAATCCATGAACCACACCTGAGTAGCAAGTGTGTTTATTATAGCACTGTCCAGTAAAAAATTAAATTAATAACCAGAAATAATGAGTGAAGACTCACCAGTAGGCTCAATATATGGTAAAATAGTCACATCATTGAGTTTTATACAGGCATTTAAAATATTGAAATGAAGGAACACTGGCTGAAGGAAATTCCACAGGGAACATACAAAAAAAAATAGTACAGTATGATCCGATTCTTGTAAAACAGTGACAAAAAAAATCCATTTCTGTATGAGTATATGTGTAGAATTTTATTATCATAGATAAAATATGAAAGAATATTTTCTAGGGCTTTTTTAGGGTTTTATTTATTATTAGAGAAAGAGAAAGAATGAGGGGAGAGGCAGAAGGAGAAGCAGACTCTCTGCTGAGCAGGGAGCCCAAAGTGGGGCTCCATCCCAGGACCCTGAGATATGACCTGAGCTGAAGGCAGATGCTTAACTGACTGAGTCACCCAGGTGCCCCTTTTTAGGATTTTTTTAAAGATTATATTTATTTATTCATAAGAAACACAGAGAGAGAGAGAGGCATAGACACAGGCAGAGGGAGAAGCAGGCTCCCCAAGGGGAGCATGATGCAGGACTCTATCCCAGGACCCTGGGACCATGCATGACCTGAGCCAAAGGCAGACACTCAACCACTGAGCCACACAGGTGTCCCAGATTTCAGCATTAATTACCTTGTGGAGGGGACAAAGGTGATGTGGGAGAGGAGAAAAAGATAAGCATTTAAAAGGGGGAGAATCCATGTTTGTGATCATGTTTGTAATCAAATTAATGTATATGGGTGAATACACGTACAAAAAAAATTTTTAATTCTAAATGTTTCAGATTTTACAAGTTAAAGAAAACATAAGCACAATAAAAGTAGACCAAAAAAAAAATATATCGAGATTTAGGTTCTTCTCTCCCAAAGTTAGTTTTTTGACTTTGTTAAGTCAGTTCCCTGGAACTCTTAAAGATGCCTTAAATATCGCTAATAATTTCTGTGGTCCCATCTAAGTTCTAAAATTCTATGACCACAGTCGCTTTGGCAAACAGCCTGGCAACTCCTCAAAAGGCTAAGCTTATGACCTAGCAGTTTCACTCCCAGGTATATACCCCAGAGAGATGAAAACATGTTCACACAAAAACTTGCACAGGAATGCTAATAGTAGCATTAGTCATAATAGCCAAAAAGTTGAGAAACACTCCAAATGTCCGACTGATGAACACATAAATAAAAAGTGCCATAACCACTCAATGGAATATCATCAGACGATAAGAAAGAACAAAGAACTGTAAACCTTTAAAACATTATGCTA
This sequence comes from Canis lupus dingo, assembly GCF_003254725.2. Lineage (NCBI taxonomy): Eukaryota > Metazoa > Chordata > Mammalia > Carnivora > Canidae > Canis > Canis lupus. Next base: position 47,916,129 of record NC_064255.1, read on the forward strand.
AGTCAACAAAGCCAGTCACAACAGGCCACACATTGTATGGTTCCATTTAAATGAAATGTTCAGAATAGTCAAAATCTAGAGACACAGCAGGTAGACTAATGGTTAATGTCCTTTTTAGTAGCTGCACAATATTCTATTACATGAATGTGCTATAATTTATTCAGTTATTCCTGGATAGGTACGTGGGTTGTCTGCAGCCCCCTGGTAAATAACTCTACAATGAATCTTATAAGTATCTGGTACTTTTGTTTCTTCAAGCTAAGTCCTTAGATGTGTACTTCTAGGTCAAAATTTATGTCAGATTAAATTTTAATCGGTACAGACATGTTTTAGCAATTCCTAAAAAGTGTTAGCACTTCATCTCCCAACCATAAAGAAAGAGCATCTTTTTCCCCCCAGCTCTGGCCTATATTGGATGGTATCAATATTTTAAACTTTGAACAAGCTAAAGGGGAAAGAGAAGTCATTTCACCATTATCTGCATTTCCTGAGTCCTGGAGAAATTAAAAACATAGACCTACAGCCAGATAATATCTCAGAGTGTGAAGTTAATGTGCGTGTTTTCTGTGTTCTCTTACTGGCTATTTTTCTATCCCCCACTCCCACCCCGACTCTAAGCTGAAATAAAGGCTCAAAGAAACCTCAGGCCTAAAGGCTGAATAGGGAGGTTTTAATGCCTGCTTTTCTTCTCCCCAAGATTAGATAGGACTGTGGCTAGAGCAAAAAAGAAGTGGAAACAAGGAACAGAGAGGATCTATCCTAAGCAGGGGCAGAGAAAGGGATGGAAAGACTAGGACTCCAGATCACAGAGCGGAAAGGAGAGATAGCTTCCACCAGAGAACCAGGAAACAGAGCAGCAGGAAATCACTGCCAGGTAGTTCTCAAGAGTGTACTTTCAACAGCTTACTCCCCGACCACTAACCTCCCTCTGTGCCAGCGGCCTGGACTCTCCAAACAGAGGATAAGGAACTTACACATCTTGAAAGTAATAGGGGTGGAAGGTGGGGTGTTGTCAGAAAGTGGGAGGGAGGAGAAAAACTTTTTTAAAAACCTAGTTTCCTGACCAAAGTGAAACCAAACGGAAACACTGGGAGTTTCCCTAAAAGTCTATTAGCACCCCACGCACGGCCACTGTTAAATATTTGTTGACCACTTGGACTTTATCTCCTGTGAATTGCCAGTTCATATCTATTGCCCATTTTTTTAATTGGACTTTTTTAAAATGTCAGAACTTTTATAAAAGTTCTTTGCAGATTACAGATACACACTCTTCTTGTCAAATGGTTGCAAATATATTGCCCCTTGGTTAATCATTGGACTTTTGATTTTGCTTATGGTATTTTATCGACAAGCCTGAGTTGTTGTTGTTGTTTTTTTGTTTGTTTGTTTAATGGCAGGCCAATGTTTCTTTTCTTTATTTCTTTTGGGATTTCTGTCTTGCTTAAGAAAGTTTCTTTAGGGGCAGCCCCGGTATCTTAGTGGTTTAGCGCCCCCTTAGGCCTGGGGTGTGATCCTGGAGACCTGGGGTCGAGTCCCACATTGGGCTCCCTGCATGCATGGAGCCTGCTTCTCCCTCTGCCTGTGTCTCTGCCTCTCTCTCTCTCTCTCTCTGTCATAAATAAATAAATAAAATCTTTAAAAAAATAAAAAGAAACTTTCTTTAATTTCAAGATTATGTAATTGTTCCTTTGGATTATCTTCTTACAGTGTATTAATGTTACAAAGATGTTATTTTATACATTTAGATTTTTAATCCATCTGAAATTAAATTGTTTTTGTTTTTTTTTTTTTCTTTTTAAGTTGGCTCCACAGACAGCACAGAGTCCAACTCGGGCTTGAACCCCGAGATCAAGACCTGAGCTGAGATCAAGGATCAGAAACACTGACTAAACCACCCAGATACCCCTCAAATTGAGGTGTTTTTCCTTTTTAAAGATTTTATTTATTTATTCATGAGAGACACTGAGAGAGAGGCAGAGACACAGGCTGAGGGAGAAGCAGGCTCCTGTAAGGGAGAAGCAGACCCCTGTAAGGGAGCCTGATGCAGGAATTGATCCCAGGACCCCAGGATCACGACCTGAGCCAAAGGCAGATGCTCAACCACTGAGCCACCCAGGTGCCCTTAAAACTGAGTTTTTATATGGAATAAACCAGGTAGTGATCTAATTTTACCGCCAACATTCAAATCTTGACTCCCCAATATCAACCGTATGATTTTGAATCAGTTTCTAAACCTCCCTGTGTTTCCATTTTTTCTTCTTCAAAGGGGGATAATAAGAGTTTCTAACTCAGGGTGCCTGGGTGGCCCAGTCAGCTAAGTGTCTGCCTTGGGCTCAGGTCATGATCCCAGGGTCCTGGGATCAAGCCCCATGTCAGGCTCCCCATTCAGCAGGGAGCCTCCTCCTCCCTCTCCTTCTCCCTCTGCCCCTCCCCCCACTCATGCTCGCTCGCTCTTTCTCTCAAATAAATAAATAAATAAAATCCTTTAAAAACAGAGTTTCTATCTCAAAAGGTTGTTATGAGGATTGAATTAATACATGAAAAGCAATTAGAGTAATATCTGGAACATTGTAAATGCTCACTAAACACTAGCTGTTAACTGATCCAACTGAAAAGTCCTACCACCATTTATTATTTTAAAAATACCCCTTTTAGCAATTTAAAGATAGCGTATGTATATTTTAATCTGTTCCAGACTCTCTTGTGTTCCGTTGATCGATATATGAATAATATATTGTTTTATTAGTAGCTTTACAGCAAATTTTAAGATCTGATGAGGCAAGTTTCTCTCCCTAATCTTCTTTTTCATGCTTTGTTGATGATTTCCCATAGGATTTATCTGGGGGAATATTTATCCTATATTTATTCTATCCTATTCCTTCATTCAAACAAACTCCACTGTTTCACTGTGTATTGCTCCGTTATGGAAATCTAAAAGCTTACACCTGCAAGAGACACACAGGCCAAACAAGTCACTTAGAGGCAACTCTTTCACCAAATTGTCCTTACTTTGGAGAAGTGTTAGCTTCTCCCAACACTCTGCCCATGGGGCACAACCTAAGGATTCTCGTGTGTTTACTTTAAACTGTGTTTGCCTGTATGCTTTCTAGGATAAAATGGTTTATCTGGATTTGCAAAATCATTTCCTGTCGTTCTAAGATCAAGCACCATCTTGACTGTAAACATGTACTCCTCTGTCTCCACAAGCCACTTAGAGGGCACCAATTCAGGTTTCCCTTCTGATCATGACCAGGAAGAGGCCCAATAAATATTTCAAACATAAAAGGATTGTTATAACAAAGGGGTCTTAAAATCCTCCTGGGTTATCTGAACAGCTTTCCGTTTTATTTTGTTTTCACCTCTATACCCTTGAAACTAGAAGATACTTGGCGGCGGAGGGGAAGGCCAGGGGTGGGGCGATGAAACAAAAGTTTATGCACACATAGGTTGATATCAGAAAAGAAAATGAACAACAATAACAAACAAAGCGAGAATCTCCTAAGTGAAGATATAGATATTAAGGGGGAGAGAAAGCTATGTCAAGAAGACATCTGCCCACAGGCCAGGCTTGGTAATCCTCATTCTGGATGCTTCTCTTGATAGCAAGCAGTTGCTGCCTCAGTGACAACTCCATATATTTGTGTTACAAACACAAACCTACCAGAGCACGTATTATACACACCTTACTGTCACATGGCAAATGGTGCCTGGCTTCCTAGATAAGCTTTATGGAGAGTGAAGAGGAAGGGACGTAGGTGAGAGGCCCAGAAACACACACACACACACACACACACACACACACACCACTTCCCTTAATCCTTTGATGTCACCAAAGTGATCAGTGATGAAAGCAGCGTTATTCTTTCTCCCCTCTCCCCTTCCACAGATTGAAATTAGAGGCGAAATATCATCCAAGGTGGCTCTGTTTAAGGAGATGGCTTTCCATGGGCCTCAAACCAAAACCCAAAGCACGCAATAGTGGATGTGTTGGCTGGGCATAACTGCAAGGCGTTTCTCCAGCTTTATTTCTTCAAAGTCACTCACACTGAGTGTCATTCTGAACTATCTCCAAGAGACTTTATTCTTTTAATCTTATACAGATTAAAGAAGGGAAGTGACAACCCCCTGGAAATTGTTACAGAAGCCTGACAGCCCAAGGTAATTTATAAGAGGCTTAAATTTACAAAAAGTTAAAGTTGACAATGAGATATTTATTAAATTAGGGATAACAGTATCTGGCTCAATAGAAACAAACTACAGTACAACAAAAGCATCTGGACAATTAATCAAGTCAAAAATATATATTATGCAATTACTTTGAGCCTAGTCCTGTGAAAGATGCTGGCTGGAGAGGCGTAAGAATGAGCTGTACAACCTCACCCTGCCGAGGACCATCTTTCTTATTCAAATAATACCTAGGCAATAAGTTTAAGTAATATGGGGCAGTAGGTGATTATTACACTTTTTAAACTGTGCAGTCCATACATGCAATTAGACTTCCAATAAGGGAGAAAATGGTCCTTTGGATTTAATTATAATGAGACGATAATGTAGAACTCAAGCTATGGGCTTTCTTTAATATACAGATTATTATATTATATAATATTAATATACAAATTATTCTAGTTTAAGTTATACTTCTTTTCCTTGAAAGACAACTTTGGGCTTTTTCCTCCTCTAAACTCTAGTATGTAGTTGTTTGGAAAAGGATTTTTCTCTCATTAGAGTTCTCAAGTTTATATACATATTTAATATATTTGACCTTATGCAACTATTTAAAAACGATTCTGACCTGAAATAAAGTAAATAATAAAATTGTATTTTCCTCCCCAAATACAATTAGTCTTAGCTTGAACCATGAAATCCCACAGTAAACCATTTAATAGTATTTCATTACAATTCTAAATAAGAATGAATTAATTTTTTTTAAAGAATGAGTGAGGTATATGAAATAACATGGAAACAAAGCCAATTATTACTCAGAACACAGACATTTTCCATAATAAAAAAATGGAAGTTCAACAAGCAATCACGGAGAACATAAAGAGTTGGGGACGATGGTGTCAATAACTTACCCCCCAAACTCCCCAAAGTCACTGCCAACGTGGTGTAGGAGGCTCACCTTGCTCAGACCAGCTGTCCACACTGTCAGATCATATAGACAGCTACTTACAACAGGAGTCACTCAATAAATACTTACCAAATTGAGCTAAATATCCAACTTTCCACTTGGAGCAGTTGCACCCTCAATGATTAGATGCATCAGACAGCAGGTGGAGGAATTAATTTGAAACTCCTGTAACCATAGCCAATGTTTCTGCACTACTTGATCATTCCTAAAGAACTTCCAACCTACAGAACCTGCCTCCTCTGACCCTAGACAGAAACCTGCGAGGTAGCTCAGGGGTTACTGTCCTACTGTCCTCCGAACATTAAAGAACAAAGTGAATCTCAGGGAGGTTCAAGGGCGGGCCTTCCTCCCCCGAGGTCCCCCCTGCAAGCGACCCCAGCTCTCTGACACCCCCACTGGCTCTGGCTGGGCTGCGAGAGAGGCCACCGGGGTTCACAACCTGTACCTACGTAACTGTCGTAGAGGGAACACTGTCCATTCAGCAAAGGTGCCTACACGCGAGAGGTCTTTGCCTTTCAACAGAACTGCTACCCACCACTCAGAGGACACCCTTCCCCCCCCCCCTTTTCCAGCTGGAAAGCAGGCCCTCCCTTCAGGACCTCTCAGCCTGGTTTCCAGTCTGTCCATCACCTTCTGGTTAATGAAGCCCATGAATGATCAGGCAGCGGCCTTCCTTCCCGGAGGGTGGCCCCGGGGCTTAGAGTCGGGGCGCGGAGGGGGGGCGGGGGGCATCTCCGCGGCGCCAGGTGCGCGCAGGGGGGGGACCCGCGGGGCTGCAGGGGCGGGGACCGAGGAGGCCTCCGCGGACGGTGCCTCTGCGGGCCAGGAGGGCGCCCCTCTCCGCGCCCCACTCCGCGGCCCCGGCCCGGGGGAGGCCCCCACCGCGCTCCGGGCGCTGAGCGTCTACGCGGGCCATCAGCCGCTGAGCGTCTACGCGGGCCATCAGCCGCCTTGGCGTCTTTCAGACACACCCACGAGGGTCAGCGCGAAACCTTTTGGAGACTCGCTCCCACTCCCCCCGCCTTGGGAAGAAGCGGCGAGTGCGCTGCGCCCCGGCCCGACCCCTTGCCCCACCCCCACCCCCACCCCCGCGCCCTGGGCGAGACTCGCTTCTGCATTACTCCCGAGCTCAATACCCATCTTCACCCCTGCACACCAGCACCCCCGTGACTTCTGAGAAAAGAAAAAGACCTCAGGAACCCACCCCCGCCAACCACGTGCAGAGGCGCGCCTGGATGCAGCGGCCTCACCTGCCCCATTTACTCAAGCTTTGCAGCTCCGCCTGGCAATGTGCGTTGCACAGGACAGGCTCGCAGCAAGACTCTTCATTGTTTCCTAAACCTACCTGACCCCCTCTGGTGGGTCAGTTTTGCAAAACCTCCTTTTAAAGAACTTGACATAATTGCACTCTTTTTTTTTTTTCTTTCTTTTTTTTTTCTTTTCTTTTTTTTTTTTTTATCCTCTACATTTTATCCTTTTCGCTGTGGACTTGAAGTGGCCCTTAAAGCGGTAAGTAAACCTTTCCAACTCTTTAAGGTAAAAAAATAGGTGTTATTAACGCTGCAGGTGTTATTAACGTTAGCATAATGCAAACCACAGGTTCCAGGGTGTGTAGACAGCCTTACTCAAGTTCCAAAGTTATGAGAGCTATTAAAACTTTATTTCAATGATAGGGTTATAACCTTTCACTCCCATAGTTCTTAATGTGTGTCGGCATGTGTTCGAAATGTTATAGGGATTCACTCATTTAATCCTCCTCAGAATCTTTTTTTTTTTTTGGAAAAGCAACCTGAGATCCCCATTTCACAGAACAGAAAACTGAGGCCAAAGGCTCCTAGCAAAGGGAGCCGAATGTGACTCTGCCACTTGTACTACTTTTAACCACCTCACAATATTTCCTCTTGGACTTTGTTTCTGGAGAATACAAAACCAATATCTTACGTGGATTTGTCAGCTCTGGTCCTAGAATTGCCAGCATTAATTAAAGCTTTACACTTTTACCCTACCACTCTATGAGAGCTTTAAGAACATCGTCATTTAACCTCATTTTTTCTGCCCCTCCCAAAACCGCTTTCACAAAGATGTGAAACCATCTCCAAGACGAGTTCCTTTGCCAAGGTCGTGACATTAGCGAGTGTCAAGGGCAGGCCATAAAACCTGATCGGCTTGATAACCAGAGTCTGTGCTCTAAACCATGACACTCTGGGTTCTGTTTAAAGTGAACTAAATTAGGTTTAAACCCGACCCGATATCCAGCCACCTGGCACAATCACTTATTATCAAGTCAGAGATTACAAACTGATGACTTCTGGGTTTCCAGCCCCTCTGTGCAGCACTGAAGATCCTGCAGCGCCAGGCTCATGCTGCACATGCTCATGCCCCTTGGATAGGGCTGAATGGCAACAACTTCTCCTTTAATCATGCAGGTGCTCAATGCACACCCCCCCCCAACCCACTCCCCAGTCCACATTGCCCACTCTGCCAGCTGCTTGGCCTGCCTCGGGCATTTGCATTTTTAATCCCAATCCAGAGATGCTCAGGCCAGTGCTGGGTTCTCCTCTAACCACTGCAAACCAGTGCAAAATATGAAATAAATTCTTGTCAATGGAATATGGTTTTCTTACAGTGCAAAGCTAGACATTTAGAGTTGGAAAGTTCCAATCTCAATGCTCTCTTACTATCAGGCCAACCCAGTTTTACAATCCCACAATCAAGGGTCTAAGATATGGCTCCTGGTAATGGATGGATGGTGCTAACTCTGCTCTCTGGAGAATACAACCCCTCTGTTTGCCATTTGTGGTCTCGGCAGTCTCATCTCTCTCTCTCTCTCTCTCTCTCTGTAGACTGCCACCACACATCTACTTAAGCCTTCCAAGCCCCCTCTTTCAGGACCTGGAGGGTAGGGACAATCTGTAATATCAGTGTGATTCCTGTGTTAATGTGGCAAGATGCTCCTCTGAGAAGAGAAACTTGTCTTCCACAGAGCTCCAGCTAAGAATCTGGATGTGAAGAGTAAAGACAAAAGAGGGAGAAGGAACACCTAGTCTTTGTAAAACAGATACAACGGAACACAATAAAATTAGACCGACGGGGGATTTGTACACCACGCTGGCTATCTGAATACCATGTAGTTGTCAGAAACACATTTGGGGCAAGAAAAAGAATACCATGGCTGTTCATCCTAACATATTTTGGAAAGCAGCCAACAGAAATAAAGTCTCATCACTGAGATATTTTTCCTTTTTTTAAGACCATGAAAATTAACAGAATATTCTGACAATTTCTCTAGGCTGTGAATTTGTATATTGATAGAGTCTTCCTTGCTGAGTTTAGAATACTTAGATTACAAACTACTGGAATTTTTTTTTTAAGAGTTCAAATCAGGGGATCCCTGGGTGGCTCAGCGGTTTGGCGCCTGCCTTTGGCCCAAGGCATGATCCTGGAGTCCCAGGATCGAGTCCCACGTCGGGCTCCCTGCATGGAGCCTGCTTCTCCCTCCTCCTGTGTCTCTGCCTCTCTCTCTCTCTCTCTCTCTCTCTCTCTGTCTATCATAAATAAATAAATAAATCTTTAAAAAATAAATAAAAGTTCAAATCAACTTGAACAACAAGAACAAAATCATTTTATTTGTTCATATAACAAACATCCAAGCCGTTCTCGCTTCAAGTATGGCTGGATCCAGATACTCATATGGTGTCATCAGGAATTGGTATCCATCCCTGGCTCTGTTTTCCTTTATGTTGGCTTCCTTCTCTGGAAGACTCCCCTTCTGTGGTGGCAAGATGGCCTGCAGCAGATCTAGCTGTACAGTCTGCCAGTTAAGCAATCTCAACAGAAATTATCTCTCCCCCCAAAATTTGAGCAAGAGTATCAGGATTGTCTATGTTTGATCTGGCATTAGTCAAAGGCTCACCCCCAAAATTAGTTACTGTAGCCACAGGGACGTGGTATTCTCATTGGTTAGAGTTGAGTCCCCACTAGAGCTAGGAGAAAGTGCCACCTCTCTATCCAAGGCATAAGATAAGCACCAGAGAAATGTGATTTTCTGAAAGAAAGAGAGGGAATCTGTGTGCAGAAGGGCACCGGGGGTGGGGGGGGGCGGGGGGGGCAACCACAAGATGGTCACTATAGCATTCTTCACTTGGAGTTTTGGGAGGCTTCAATTAATTCATTTTTCTCCTGGTCCTTTGTCAGTACTGAGTTCCTTAGCTTTTCAGCCTAACCCACAAATAAACCAGAAAAGTAAAAATTATTATTTTCATTGGATCACTGTACCAAATACAATGAAACAGGAGCCAATATATCAACAAAGGAACTCTTTTCATGAGATTTCCTGGCTAGTCTTACAGACCCAATAGTTACCTCCAGGTAATATTAAGCATCAGAACGTTACTCACCCAAACTCCTACATATGAATTCTAAGGCTCCCGCATTGCTGGTGTAGAGCCAAGTCTTAATTATTGAAGGACATAGAATATGGACAACCATGGATAAAACCCAAAGTCTTGTTTTTAGCCAACAGATTCCTCCTCTTTCCCAGATAAACCTTCACCTCAGCTGCAGGCAGCAGCCACACTAACTAATTTGACTTTCACATCTGGTGAAACTGCTCCCACACATACCTACATAGATCATAACTCCTCGACACACTTCACAGAGCCTGATTAATTCATATCAACTCACCCCCAATGCAAAAGAGGAGCGTTTTATCCTTGTGGCGAAAAGATTCAATTAACCAAGACCTCAAAAAGCCAATGGTGAAAATCAAGTACAAAACCTGATATTTTAAACTGAGTTCCTTCCTGCCCTACCCCCATATCCAGGTTAGCCGGCACCCCCAGCCATCGTTCCTACCATCCCTGTCACATACAATTACTTTTTCCTCATCTACCACATACTTATTACTACCTCAGCATCAGCCGGTCACCCACTTTGCCCATCCCCCCTCAACCTCCTAACTGTCCATTCTTGACTGTGGTTTGGGCTGCTGCTACTACAACCTGCTAACATTTATTCTGGCCTACTGTGTGTCAGGCACAGTGTCAAACAATAGGCATGGGTTATTTGGCTCAGTCCTTGCAATAATTCCACAGAATGGGATACTTTGGCTATCCCTATTTTCCAGATGAGGAAATTAGGTTTAACATGATAAAGTAACCTGCCCAGCGTGAACCCATTAGTAAGTAGCAGGCCAGGGAAATGACACAAAAATGGACAGGAGAAAGAAGAAATGTCCAAAATCCACACAGTGCCTATTCATCTGTCCCATGATCAGACTATGTTTATGTTTTTAAGTAAATCTATGATTCTTTTTTTAGAATTTCCAGTAAGCAACTGCTTGATAAATGCAGAGACTGTATTCTTTAATATAAATCATGTTAAGACATTAAGAAGAATTAAAACTATAGAAATCGTTTTTCAGTATCAACATATTCTAGTTAACATTGAGCTCTAAAGAAATATTTGGGGTGTTTTTCTAGGAACTTAAATCCCTCCCTTCACTGGGGAAGAACTGAGACCTTATAACATTGACAGGCTTGGTGGGTTTAGGCTTAAATTCTGGCTCCTAAGAATAAATCCTAAAAACCTTCACATGGCAATTACCACATTAAATGCTAGTGTACAGTGGAATTCACACAAAATGTGGAGCCAAGAGTCCTGGGTTTGGAATTTCAGGTACCGATTAGCTATGGGACTCAGGACAAATCTTTTAATTTCTACAGGTTATGAGAGTGTTCATAATACATACGCACAAGAGTGCCATGATAGTGGATGGGAAACTATGTTTGGCACCTAGCACGTGCTTAAAAAAAAAGAAATTCAAATCACCCATTGAAATTGAAATTTTAAATACACCTATTAAAATTTGAACCAGCGCCCCCCCACTGGGACACACCACCTCTAGGACATAATACCTCTGAAAGAGAAGCAAAAGGACACAAAGATGTATGCACAGAGATGTTCATTAAGCATGGAAATAACAAGAAAGAAATCAGGATGGCCACTAAACTGGTCCACCCATGCCTGGCACAGTGTGAATGCCGGTGACGGATCAGAGGTAAATGGGTGCTAGAGCCCAACTGTGTGAGCTGGAATCTGGGTGCATTAATGTTGCCTGAATCGGGGCAAATTACTTAGCCTCCCCAGGCCTTCCCCTCTTACCTCTGTAGAATGGGAATGACAAAAGTGGTTGCCTCACAGGTTGTTGTGAGGACTAAAGTGAGTTTAATGCTTGTAAAGTGCGTAGAAGAACACAGCACATCATAAACTTTGCTGGATGTCAGCTGTTTTGTAACCATTTTTTAAAAGGAAGAGTTTTAGGTGCTGATGTGGAAAATCTGAATAAAAAGTAGCAAATTAAAAAAAAAGTAGCAAATTGCATCCCATTTTAAGAAAGTAGGTATATATATATATTTATATATTTTAATGTTACATTTATACAAATACATGTATTTATAAATGAATAAATAAGTATTTTACTTGTATAAATAATATATTTATAAATATATATATAATATATTTATATTTATACTTAGGTATTTTATCTTTATATGTATCATATATTTATAGTCTCAAAGTTGTCTATTTTATACATATCATATCACAGTTAAGAAAAGAAATGGCAGGAGCCTTTTTTTTTACAGTGTTAAAAATGAGAGGCATGTAATGAGAGGACTAAAGACACTCTACTTACATAATTTGTCCAAGTGATGGGATTATGTATAATCTTTTTCCTTCTCAACTTTACATTTTTCTTTTTCAAAGAAATAAAAACATTAATGTTACCTGCATCCGATGCTCCACTGGAAAGGGACCTCCTCCCTTCCTAGGAACCCCTGTGAAACAGACACCAAAGCTCCTGGTCCTCTCAAGGATCTGAGGAGCAAAGAAGGGAGACTCCAGGGGGGCTTTGGAACATTTCCCAAAGCCTAGGAGAAATTGCACATTTGCTGGTAGTAAGGCTGCTTAGCATAGGTGAAGCACCCCGAGTCTGTGCCAGCCCGGGAGTGGAGTGACATTAATTCAGTATAACACTGATTATTACTTCAGGCTGAGAAGACATTCCGAGAGGTAGTTTTATTTTTTTTACAAATTATGATTGATTATTTTTACGGAGAGAAAATAACTGGGGGCTTACTAAATGAAAGCAGTCTCTCTTGGCTCTTCCTGCCTGATACTAAGAACTTTCGAAAGGCCTCAAATCAGGTGGCAGTTCTTGCCAATTAACAGCTTGATGGTCTCCGGGCCCAACCTAACCTTGCCACAATCTCTCACTTCTTTTCACCAGATAGAGAGTCATAAATAATACACCAGCTCCAGGGGTGGCTCTGCCCATCACTGGGAGTTACCCCTGGGCCCCCCCTCCCAGCGAGCAGACCCCTGGCCTCATCCTCCCCAGCCGAGCCCAGAGCCCAGCGTGGCTGAACGTTTAGTCATCCTTCAGAGCCACTCTTCCAGGAAAAGGCCATTGTTCCTACATTTCCTGATCGCTTACTTCCTGTCATTTTTTTTTCAAAAGGGAAAGAATAAAGACTGTTCAAAAATCAGAGGGTTCTGCTCAATTTCACAACCGTAGTTTATTATATGATAATGAGTTGCTTGATTTGGGGGCCATCTGAATACACCACAGCTTGCCTAACCCTAATCACCAGTGTCCCTGAAGCCAACGATGGATTCCACATCCACCTCCCCAGGACGAGGGTCTCCTCGTTTTCACTCACAAGTCCCCGTGGCTTGCAACTTATTTTGCTCCAAGACATCAAAGAAAGCCCATAGGAGTCTCCACCTTAGCAGTAGTAGCACATGACATATTTGATGAAGAAGATTCTCGGGTACGGGGAGGCTCAACACGTTCCTTAGCTGGAGAGGTGGCAGGCAGATGGAGACCTGGAAATGCCTCCTGTCTGTTCCTGCTTTCCCCCCAATTTATAGAGGAGTAAATGACGGAATGATGATGATACCTGGGTCAGAAAAACTGAGTCTTGCTGCCCAGAAGGGACTGAGTCACCAGGAGAGGAGATATGAAGAGGTTGGAGCTCAGGAAACTAGAAATCTGGGTTTGAATCTTGGCACACACATGCACACACACACACACACACACACACGTTTTAAGGGCTTGCTTTGTGCTCGGCACTGTGCAAAGAACTTATAAATGCTGTCTCCATTCATTTTGACACCCCCATGACAGTTTCTCTTATTTTCTCCATTCTACATGTTAATAAACTTGTCCAAGTTCGCACAGCTAGTAAAGTAGCAGAGCTACAGCTCACTCATGTTTATCTGACAGTAAAGTTGCACCATGAACCCCTCCATTGACTAACTATGGGATTCCTGTGAGCCATAACCATGCTGAACCTCATTGTCCTCATTTGTAAAATGGGAATAATAAGACCTGTAAGGGGCGCCTGGGTGGCTCAGTCAGTTAAACATATGACCCTTGATTTAGGCTCAGGTCATGATCTCAGGGTGTGAGATCGACCCATGCTCAATGCAGAGACCCTCTCCCTCCTTCCCTCCCTCCCTCCCTCCCTCCTTCCCTCCCTCCCTCTCTCACTCTGTCTCTCACCACTCATTCCCCGCCCACCCTATGCACACATGTACACACCAAATACACGCTCTCAAAAAAGTTTTTTTTGATAAAATTTTTAAAAACCTCTAAACCCTGCCTCCATATTGTGTTCAAAATTAAATGGATTTATGTGTATAAAGTATCCCACACAAAGGTTCATTTCTCTTCCTTTCCTCTGCTTTGTTGTGCTATTAGGTAAAACGCTTATGTTACTGGGTTATTATAAGAATTGAATGCAAAAAAACAAAACAAAACAAACAAAAAAAAGAATTGAATGCGAAACCAATGAACATGCTTTGGAAACCATAGTGGAAACATAAAATTATTATTATTCTCAGATATATTTATATATTATAGATATATAAATATCTATATTTATATCAGATATAGATATAGATTATAGGTATCAGATTATATATTCTCAGATATATTTTAAATAAGGCTCTATGACCATGACATACAAATATGTATATATAGATAACTTAGTTCTGTATAGACCAGCACCCTCCCCTCCCGTAGAGATGTACTGCAAGCTGCAAATGTGAGTCACGTAAGTAACTAAATTTTCTAGTAGCTACAAAGTAGAAAGAAATAGGCAAAATTCATTTAAGAATATCTAAAAGATGATCACTTTGGTATACAATCAATACAAAAATTATTTAGGAGATCTTGACATGCTTTCTTTCAGAAGTCTCTGAAATATGGCATGTATTTTATATTTAGAGCACATCTCAGTTTTGGACTAGCCACTTTTCATGTGTTCAATGCAGCTGTATACACACTGGCATATGTGGCAGGCAGTCACCTTACTGGACATGTGGGTATAGTTACCTCCACAAGAAACTGGTAATAACGGTTGCCTGGTGAGGAAGCTCTCTAGGGATGGAGGTAAAAGGGAGAATTACTTTTCACTCTAGACCTTTTCGTGCTTTCTTAATTTTATGCCTGTGCATGTGTTGACTTTTCAGAATAAAGTAATAATTTTTATAGCATTTCTTTACGGTAACCTCTTATTCACCCTAGATACAAATAGGGACTGATGATTCATGCAGCATGAAGACAATTATCAGCGATGAATGACTCTTTCCTATTCCTCTTACTCTTGTCATTGTTTAGTAATTCAAAGAATCTGTCTCAGAAGTGACTGTAGAGCAATGATTCGCCCTGAGAGAATAGAGACAGGCTAGGGAAATATTCCTAAACTGTGGAAATCAGTCCAATTAGAAATGGGGTTTGGTAACCAATGCAGAGCCAAGTGAGTGGGATATAGCGATCCTACCTGGTTGGGGAATCTTGTCAAACATTCCCACCATAAACTCATGGCAGGTCAACAGAGCAGGAAATTGTAAGGGTCACATGAAGGCAAGGACAGGAAGTCGGGAACAGGAAGGACAGGTGAAGAAAGATGAGGTTTCCATAAACAGGAAACAACCGTATGGCCTCTTTACCTCTTAAATCTTATGTGGAGACCAGCAGAGAACCCCACTCCCAACCAGGAGAGAGGACCTACCTTCTCCCATCTGGCTTAATCCTGGTAGATATTCAACTCAGGTGAGGTCAATTGATCTTCCTCTAATTC
Organism: Canis lupus dingo; assembly: GCF_003254725.2. Classification (NCBI taxonomy): domain Eukaryota; kingdom Metazoa; phylum Chordata; class Mammalia; order Carnivora; family Canidae; genus Canis; species Canis lupus. Next base: position 47,931,408 of record NC_064255.1, read on the forward strand.
CTTCACGGTGGAGCAAGGTGGACTTCTGTGGGGAGAGAAAAGGCAGCGTAGATTGGTTGGTTGATGGGAAGGTATCACAGAATGTTCCAGGGAGAAGACTTCACAAAAATCAGAGAGACAGGGAATGGAGATGAGTAGTAGCCAAGAAAAGTAGTGTGGTGTGTACAAAGATTTAGCCACCAGGACATGTAGCAGAGCATCATCGTTCATGACCTGGAAACACTGAAGACACCCCCAGTCTCTTCATTTGGGGATCATTTGTGATCTAATTCAGAGGAAAAAGCAAATCATAAAACAATAGGACATGATCATCCCACTGCCAGGAGTAATCAGGTGCACGCACATTAACACCCACACACATGACTGGACAGATACTTATTAAAATTAAAAGGGAAGTGGTGGGACTATATAGATGTTGGCCAGTTTTTCTTTTTTGCTCACTTGTATTTTCCAGCTTTTTCGACAGTGAGCCCACATTCATCAGTAGTAACACGGGGGGAGGGTCACAAATTTATCTCAGATATACAGAGAAGAGGTAGTTTCCTTATTGGATCTGTAACTAATTCATTCTTCTTTACAATACCCACTTGTTGGAGGGGAAACATTAACTTTTCGTTCTATCTACTTAACTTGGTTCAATCTAGTGCATTAAATGGTCCCTCTAAATATGCGCTGTCCAGTATGTTAATTAACATTTAAATTTCAATTCCACACTCATTTTAAATAAGGCTTTTGATTTTCCTTTTGATTCTTTCAAATAATTTTCCAAAAGAAAAAAATACAAGACACATCTTTAGTCTCCCTGCCCTTTACTTAGAAATATTTTAGCTCTCTTCCTAGATATCCTTAGAGGTAAAGTAATTAAAAGTTAGTTTTTATCTTGTATGTATTCTGATTTCAGAACATAAATAGATATATAAGAGCATGAAGACTAAGAGAGAATAAGTAAAAAACGTTTTGTTATAGTGCAAAGATTATACATGTTACTGTTTTCTATTTTGAATTCTCTTTCAAAAAAAATAAACTCTCTTTCAAGGTTGTTACTTCTTTGTTTTACAATAAAAAAAAAGTTAAAATCGAAAAAAATTTTGATTCAATTCCTCAAGGTTGCTAGCCACATTTCCGGTGTTTAACAGTTAGCTACATGTGGCTCCTGGCTACCCTACTGGATGCTTACAATGTCTGCCTCATTGCAGAATGTTCTATCAGACAGTGCCATTCCAAATAAAGCACCATCTCATGGAACTGGAGGGTATTATGCTGAGTGAAATAAGTCAATCGGAGAAGGACAAACACTATACGGTCTCATTCACTTGGGAAATATAAAAAATAGTGAAAGGGAATAAAAGGGAAAGGAGAAAAAACGAGTGGGAAATATCAGAAAGGGAGACAGAACATGAGAGACTCCTTACTCTGGGAAGTGAACTAGGGGTGGTGGAACGGGGAGGTGGGCGGGGGATGGGGTGACTGGGTGATGGGCACTGAGGGGGGCACTTGATGGGATGAGCACTGGGTGTTATTCTATATGTTGGTAAATTGAACACCAATAAAAAATAAATTTATAAAAAAAAAAAAAGCATCATCTCAGATTTCTCAGCCATCTGGGCCCTCCCTGGCTGCTGGGTTCTGGGTGAGGTCTGGAGGGGTCCGGATGCATGGAAAAAAGAGTGCAGCTTGGTGGACAGGAGCCCTCTGGCCTACTGTGGCCTTTGTGAGCTCAGGCTGCCTCAACCTTGGGGCCCGTCAGCATTATTGAGGTACCCATACAAACATCCCTCATTCAACTTTCTGACTTCCGGGTTGTTACAGAGGCCCAGTCTTGTCTACTTGTCTACTCACACGGTCCCCCAGTCCACACGCAGGCCTGAGTGAGGCAGAGGAAATCCAGCCAACTTCCTCACGGGACCACTTTCTGTGACCTATTCTGCAGCCTGGGCTCACAGGATTCTCTGAGCTGCCTGTCACTCTGGCCTCAGCACCTCAGCAAACACCAGAAGCCTCTCTCAGCCATGTCTGATTAAGTCTGCAGGCCACCCGTTTTCCAGAATCTGATATATCGAGGGGCTCTCCAGAGAGACTACAACTGTCCCAGGCTGTACCCAAGAAGTTGGGCCAAGGCTCAGCCCTCAGACTCCCCAAAATTTCTCTGCTTTTAACACAAATCCTCCCTGAGGAGCTCCAACCTGGAGGGGCACAGGGCCAGGTGCCTACTTCTCCCCTCTCCTCGTTCACCCTCTCTCTCTTTTGCCCACTTCTCTTCTTCCCATCAAGTCTTGGGGCTGGAAATGGGGGGGGGGATATTCATTTACTATGCAGGGTTATATGGCACAGCAACAAGCCTAGTAATCAAGCTATCTCGTCTCTGGTGGAGAAAGCAAGGTCTTTTCCTCTGTGTGCTTTAAGGGGAAATTAAGGAATTCAGAAAATCCCTCCTCAAAACAATAACTGTCTTCCGCCAGAACGCAATTTTATTTTCAACATTAGGGAGGGCCTATTTCTTGCACCTTTTGTCTTTGCATTCTATATGTAAGATTTCCAACGTCCAAACTGTCCCCTTGTGTTTTCCCACGCCACCCACTCAGGCAGATGGATGCCCTGGTCCCACCAGGGCTAAATTAACCCCAAAAAGTGCATGAACAAGTTCCAAATCATCCTGCCTTTTACAGTGAGGAGGGCAAAAATAATAATATTAATAATTTAAATTTCTTTTGGGTATAATTGTTGGGTTAGACTAATCAGAAACTGTCTTCAGAGAGGAGCTGATGCCCAAGGTCACATTTTTATATGTAATTGAGCAGGTGTCAGATGGATGTTAGACTGACATCCAAAATCCCCACACGACCGGCACTGTGACATTGAGCAAGTTGTTTTACCCCTCTTTGCTTGTTTCCCCACCCATTATTACTCCATTATTATGGAAATAATAATGGTGCTATCATGCACTATCACGAAAATTAAATGAAAGTGTGTGTGTAAAGCACAAAGTCTGCAACACAGCAGCCACTCAAGAAATCTCCCATGATAATGTGATGGCTAAAAATAGTAACAGCATTCAACAGAGAAACCTTAAAGCAGAGAGTAATAGTCATGGCCTCATTCTTGCTTTTCAGCCCAGGATCATGGTTTAAAATGGCTTCAAGCATAACCATTAAATGGTTTTATCTCACAGAATCTCAAAGTGGAGTAGAATCCCAGGGATGTCAAATCCTTACAGATCACAGACTCACACATGAGTATCTCTAACACCAGTGAGATACTTGTTCCCATCCTTGGGTCTCTCCAGAGGAGGGGAACTCTATTTCCAAAGGCAACTGACTTATTTTTTTTTCTTTGAGCTCTGATGGTTCTAATTCTGTTCTTCACCTGATGCGTTACTTCCTGTCATTACAACTTTTTCTTATGTATTATTTTTTTAAATCCATGATATATGTTAAACAACACAGCAGTTTGTAATGTGAAATATTATAAAAGTCTGTAAAGTAAAACATTAAAATCCCCCCACTGTGCTCAACAAAATTCTACTCTCCAGAGAAAACTCCTCTCAGCCGTAGTGTTTTCCATCCTATTTACCAAGACAGCTTCTGTTTATACACAAAGTTATCAATGCAAGCATTTTTATATAAATGGGACCAGACTCTATATACATTTCTGCCACCAGCTTTTTAAAAATGTAGTAGTGTATTGTGGACATAATCCCATATCCTGACATAGGAACTGATATCACTGCCAGGCTGGTCCATGATGAATCTAACATGCTTCTCCTTGGCGGGCCTCTCATGGGCCCTTGTTTGGCCTTCTGCTGCCACTGGAACGAGTCTTGATGGTTTTAAAACATTTCCAATCAGCCATGTACCCTGTGAGAGCTTTCTCTAAGCTAAACATCCCTCATTCCTAATGTTGTTCCTCAGATGACATGGTTCTAGGTTCCTCCAAATGTGCTGGAGCTTCTCTGGGTCCCTAGAACTCAACAGCATGTCCAGGACAGCTGCTTTGACCAGCACCGGGCTCAGGGGCCAGGGCCTTATGTCCTGCTGGAAAGCTTAGGAGGCCACTCATTTGCCAGGCAGCCAGTTGCCCTCATCATTCATAATTCGTGACAATACAATTTATCTTCTAAACCTGAACACTTTTGAGAGTGGAAAGTACACTAACTGGATGGAATACGGAAAAAAACAGAACTGTCCAAGGCAAAATAGAGAGCTTTTCATGTGAAAGTTGAAATTGGTTAGAATTTTAAGGCTTTCCTTTTTTTATACCAGCTGATTGTAAGCCAACCACCAAAGCCACAGTACATTCATTACAGACAAAACTGGTCTCCATTGGGGGTAGATGTGACTGTTGGAAAAAGCAAATCTTTGTCAGACAGAGCAGACATAAGAGGTAAACTATACTAATTTCTTTTACAGATGAAGAATGAAGCCCAGAGGGGCTAAGGGATTTATTAAGTGTATTATTCAGTTAATTAGTAAACACCTTTTTTAAGAAAAAAAAAAGTTTATTGGGGAAATGGAATAAAAATTCTAAAAAGCACCTACGATGTATCAGTCACCATGCTAGGAATTTTTTAAATATATTTTTTTATTCAGTTTAATTGAGCATCTACTACCTGTCAGCACTGTTTTATGTGCTTGGGATGCCTTCTCTGTCCTCAAACAGTTTACCAATCCATTGACTCATGGAACCTAGCAAACCACCAGAGTCCATATTCTTACCCCATTTTAGGGTATGTGGAGATGTAAAGGAGAATGATACAGACAGACAGGCATAGAAGGAAATGGAAGCCCAGAAAAGTGAACCTATATTCCCAAAGTCCCATAATGAGTAAGTGGGAGAGCAAGATTCCGACTCCCCGCCTTCTACCCGGGACTCACAGCACACACAGTCTGCTCTTCCCTAGCACAGAGCCTGGCATCAGGAAGCCCCGGGAAAGCGGGGCATGGAAGTCTCAGGATTGACCTTGATCAGTGCACAGTGTGAGCCACCGCAGAGATGGGAGGAACTTAAGTCAGCGATGCCACTGACCACTTTCCTTGCACAGGACTTGTCTAATGGTAAGGAAAGAAAAAAAAAAATCAGAGCCTTTTTTTTTTTTTTTAATGTCTACTTTAGATTCCGGATGTAATTTTTTTTTATACCATGCTATAGAGAAATGTAGTTAACATACGGAAAGTAACATAACAACAGCCAGCATGTGGGAGGGTGTTGGCAGCTATCTAAGTGCTTTGGTGTGCATCCTCACCCTGAGTTCTTAACAACAGCCTTGGGAGGAGGGAGGAGGCCAGGCATCAGGACCCAGATCCTACCGACACACTGGGGGGGTGGGAGGCGGGGAGCATCTCACCTAAAATACCAGAAGGGGTAGGCAAGGGCCCATAGACCAACCAGACCTTTCATTCTACCCTAATGAGGCGATGATCTCCGTCCGTGTCCTTAGCCAGCATGGCACACTGTCGGTTGTGTCATTTAGTTTACTGCTTCTGCAAGAAAGTGATGCCTTCCCTTCTCACCGGTGGTGCCTTGGAGGTGATTTAAACTACAAGGGCATGTTCCATCCATCGCTCTCAGGCTGGATCCCATCAGAGCAAACAGGCCGCCTGGCTCAGGTTTCCTTTCCTTGGTGTTTTCTTATCTGAGTCCCACCAATGGCTTAGCCTCTGTGGGTGAGTGGGGTCAGGAAGTGGCGTACAGTCTCTGTTTTTATTCTCTGTGTGGAAATTTTCTAATTATAGGTCACACCAAGAGTTTCCATTCTCCCCCATGGCACTTCACTCTGTTTATGTAACTTAATAAGCAAAGACCCTGCACTTTTTTTTTTTTTTAAAGACTTAAACCATGAAGCTTTTAATGAGGAATCAAACTCATTCCCTTATCTTTCTGACTGGTGAATAGCCGGTCGTCTCTTATCTGCTTAGTCTGTAGCTGAAATTACGATCGCCTCTCTGGTCAGGATTTTATAGTCTGATTACGCCTTAAGCTTCCTGTAGAAGCCATCAGGGGAAGTGGGGACATTAACTCTCCACCACCACCACCATCACCAAAAAATAGATTCAAGTACAATCGTTTAAAACTCTGGGCTTCACAGAATAAAGATATGATATATCACAGAAGCAAGAAACAAGAGTTATAGTTCAAGAGGGATAGGTATACCTTAGCATATGATGCAGTAAAGGTGCCCATTTAGAGCACAAAAGGAGTGACTTTTTTTTTTAAGATTTTATTTATTTATTCATGAGAGACACACAGAGAGAGGCAGAGACACAGGCAGAGGGAGAAGCAGGCTCCATGCAGGGAGCCCGATGTGGGATTCGATCCCAGGACCCCAGGATCATGCCCTGAGCCAAAGGCAGACGCTCAACCACTGAGCCACCCAGGGATCCCAAAAGAAGTGAGATTTTAGTCCGTTGCTATGCTTCCAGAAACACAAAGTAAGGGGTAAGATTTAAACAATTTTCTTCTAATCACATAGATATTGCTTCCCCCACGTAACTGCCTGAAAAGACATTAAGTTTATGCCATTTCAGGCTAGGGCCTACTGGAAATGTGTTCAATAATAGTAACTTTGAGGCAAAACTTGCTCAGTAGCAATAAACCAATCCTATAGAACAAAACAAGGCAAAAACACATTTCTGAGCCAGATTTTTTAAAGTCAAAAAACAGCTAAGTAGCAAAGATTCTGTTCTCTCCCTGCCAGCTGCGTGTAAACAGAAATCTCTTTTGCAGAGCCTCTCTGCAACAGAGGCTGAAAAGAAAATATAAAAGACAGGATTTTGGTAAAAGATCCTGACCCTGAAGCCCTATGCTAATATTAATTATTATAAAATTAACTTTTTAATTATCCACCAGGGGCTGCAGAACACATCTAAATGAAGGGAAATTAATTTATGAACCAGGCTGCCAAGTGGGACAAGGAAGGTGCTTGCTGTTCAGGAAGAAACAGCACTGAAGCGAGAATGCAGGGCCCAGAAAGAAAAGTTGTCCGACTGCAGGAAAGCCACCGAGCTTTGGTGAAGCATCAACAGGAGCAGCCTCACCACCAAAACTTTTCTTACTTACGTCCTTAATATGGTGAAGATTAAAGGAGGTACCATTTGGTATGTTTCCAGCACAGAACCTGGCACGAAGTCAATGTCATTGCGATCATTGCTGTTGCTATTATTTGGGAGTTCCCAAGCAGTGTCCATTTAGAAATTTTTGAAATGCAGATAAACAGACATTTTTCAGCTTTTGGGTTTCTAGGTCAATTTTATTTTAGGCCATGTTCCATTTTGATAAGTGGGAAAGTCTTACCCAGCTGTCTCAACTGGAGCTCAGTATAGTCCCTGTGTGGGATGGTCCCTGGGAATCCCTAAGGAATCTGTCTTTTTGTGTAAGCTCACCAGTCAGGAAGAATTTGTTGGTCTTCGCTTTGGTTGATTATATTATGAAAGGAGTCCATATTTTCTACCGCTCAGTATAATACGGAATATTTCATGTATACAGTATTATATTGCCCTACAATATACTACTTAATATAGTATCAGATTGAATGTGTTTTCCCCGAGCATTCGTAAGCCACTTTCTACTCTCCCCAACATCCCTCACCCAGCCTTTCATGAAAACCACTGTTTTAGGACTTAGTTTAGGGGAATAATTCCATCTCCGATGCAGGCTGAAGGGTGGTCTTCTGAAAGAAGTGGTACATGGGAGCTCACTGAGTTCCCATGAACTAAAGCAAGAAAACAGTCAGGAACATAGAGACACTGCAGAGAGAAACTAAAAGAGGAGGAGGGATAGATTGATTAATGTCTGATGATACTGGTGAAAAATAAATGTGATGCCCCTTAGCCCCGCCTCAGAGTGAAAGCGGTGCCCTTCACCAGCAGCGCACGGAAGGAATCCCAATACACGTACTCAAATACAATCACTAGTCCACTGCCAGCCCACATGGTACTTTTAAACAAATCAGAATGGGATACCCCTTCAAGGCACTTTACTTTCATCTGTAATATGCTGACTTTTTTTTTTTAAGAACAAGAAACTTAAGTCCCATATGCATTAAAAGCATCATGTAAATTTGTACAAATCCACGACGTCTAGGATATGAATGATGCTCCATAGAAGGTCCTTTGTTCAGCCTACAACTCAAGCTCAGTGATGCACAGCTCCCTTGGGAACCTCTTGTTTGATGCTCATCACACTGACCCTGAGCAGTTGTGTCTGCTTTATGCATGGCTTCGGCTCAGTTTCTGGAACAGAATATGTTCTCAATAGGTATCAGTTGAATGGTTGAATGATTAAATGAATGAACGAGTGAGTGGCCCTCCTTTAACACAAACATCTACTGCAAAAGTGAAAAATAAAAGGATGGCTAATGTTTACCGAGCACCTTCTGTGCATCAGGCTCTATGCTAATCACACAGTGCATTCTTATGAGAACCCTGTGAGGTAGTTACTATGGCCCTCCATAGCCCCAGAGGCTCAAAGAGGTTAAGTAACTTTCCAAAGTTACTCTGCTGGTTGAGTCACAAACCACATGACCACCATAATCACATTCCTACCCACTACAATAGCAAGTCAGTCTGTAGTCTGCATTGCTCTGGGAGCCTACCACACCTGTTGAAAACACAAGGGCTTCCCTTGTGTGGCCAGCTCAAGAGAGAAGGCACTAGAGGCTCCACGGTCTAAAGTTTTCCTTTTTTCATGCAGCTCATTCCAGGAATGAGGTCACACAGCATTCTGGTCCTGGCCTGCATGGAAGACTCTTGGATGAAGTCAGCAGGAATTCATTCAGCTACAGAGGAACAGTCTCTCTCTCCTTTTAAACACCTGTGGGGGCAACACCTAGGCTGACAGCATATTCTGGAACGTCCTGGCCACTAGATGGCACCGAAGCTCAAATGTCCCAGGCCTAGGTGGAGCATTTCTCCCGCCATGTTTTCATTCAGATCAGAGCAACAGTATTGCAGTAGTGGCATTATTAAGCACTTCCTGGGGGCCAGAACACTCCCCCAGGGTCTCTGCAAGCATCATTTCATCTAACCCTCACAAGAACTCTGAGGAACAGATGTCTTATTATCTCCATTTTACAGAGGAAGAAGCAGAGCCTGAGGGAGGCGGGAATCATGGCCAAGGAAACCCAGCTTGGGAAGAGGCAGAGCAAGGACTTTAACAAACGAGGCAAGCTGGTGCTCCTCAGCCTAGTTATTAACCACTCCACTGTTGTGTTTCCTCCTTTGCTATCTTCATCCTTGTGCTCAGCTGCTGAGCACAGTTTCAGTAACTCCTTTTGCAAAATCCTCTCTCAAGGCACAGAAGGAAAAACCCCAATCAGGCCATAAGCATGTCAGGCACAAGCCAAGATTCAGGTTTACTGAAGCTATTTACTCAAGGGCACAACGTCAAAAGAACATAATCCTGGTGGTGAAAAAATGGGTCACAGCCTGTGATGCAGGGAAGCTAAGTCAGCTGGCTCTGGCTGCAATGTCTCACATGCTACAGAGAGTCCCCCAGCAGCTGGAGGTGGAGAGAGCCCTGGATCCTCCATACCCATCGGGGGATCTAGAGCAGGACCTTAAATTCTTGAGCTTCCGGTGTTGTATCTATTTAAAAGGGTAAATAATTCATGTCCTGTCCTTTTTATGGGGTAAAAATAAAACATGTGTAAGTGTTATTATTTAATGATAAGAAAAGCATTGTATAAACTTTCTTTTCTCCTTTCCATCTAAGTGATCTCCCCTTTGACCTCCCTGCCTGCAGCCTTTCCTTTTTACACCCTAAGTCTGTTTCCAGAAAACTATTCTCAAAGCATAGAGCTTACCAGGTCTGCTCTCACTCCCATCCATTGTTTCCAACTTCAGATCCAAACATGTGGTGAAGGCCTTCCATTGCCCACTTTCAATCTGCCTCTTCTTCCTCATCTCTCCCAATTCAGTCCCCTCTGTCCCCTTATGCCCTAAGCCTGACTAGATCATTTGCCTTGCTCAGACATTCTCCTTATTTCCCCCACTTCTGTGTCTCTATTCAGTTCTTCCCTCTACCTGTCTGTGGTTCATGGTGCCCAACATGAGAACCACTGGCCTTTGACTAAAGCCCATGATCTTCCTTTCAGGAATGATTCCCCTGGCATTGCACTGGCCAATAAGTGGGTACATGACCCAAGTAATACCTGTCAGGCCTTCTCACCTTGAAATTTTTACCTTCAGAGAAGTGACCTGACCCAACAATGTTGGAGTTGACCCATCCTTATAGATCATGCTCTGAAAAAAAAAACCTGAAACCAATCCTGATACATCAATTCACAATGTCTGTTCCCTTTTATTTCAATTCAGGAGTGACTCCCACAATACCCAATAGATTCCCCCTTTTTCCTTTTTTTTCTCCCTGCCTTTGATTACCCAGAGTCCATCTCTATTGCTTACAACCACTAAATCATCCTTCAGGATTGAGTTCAAGTGACAACTCCTTCATAAAGCCAAATTTCAAGCACATGGTACAGCAATTCTTTGCATGCATTCTAATTCTCCCTCTAGATTGTTTATTTCTTTAATTCAGGGACTGGGGGCTTGTTCATCTTTGTATCCCCAACAGCTCTTGGTATAGTGTCTATTACATGGCTGTTTCTTGATAAATATTTGTTAGCTTGCATGTCAAGCCATTTAAAAACAGAGTTTAATGCAACTTATAGGGTTTGGTAGTATTTTAATTCTGTATTCTACAATGTTCTTACATGTTCTCAGCTAATTGAATTTGTTTTACTACAGGAATAATCTCTCCAAATTCTACAACCATTATCTTTTCAAGAAGGCCCAAAGGCAACAGTGAATTTGAAGGTGCTGTTCAGATCCAGAGACTTCTAACTCCTGCCCTGCTTCTCCTCCCTGCTAAAATGTCAGGCCTCTCGCAGCTGCCACAATCAGATCCCAAACAAGCGTGTGAATAACAATGGGAAGTGTGTGACAATTCCCTAAGTTTTTTCTTTTCTTTTTTTTTTTTTTTTTTTTTAAGCCTTCACAGGAAGAGCTTGACTATGGAGAAATCTATGTTTAGACTGTTGCCTTTTGTATTTGGTTTAGTAAACTGCATTTCAAGGCCCCTAGGATGCAAGTTATACTCATTATATGCACAAACAATTTCCCCTTCAACATGATTTTCACATCAGAATGATAAAGGGTAACAGAAAAATGAAACCATTGCAGCACCAAACTGACCCATCATTAATGTAAAACCTTAAATGAGTACAACTGAACTGTTTGTTGAAGTATATATATATCAAATATATAATATAAAGTTAAAGCATGATTTTTGTTATCTCTATGATGAAAAGGTGTTACTTTCCTCAGATTTGAAATCAGTTTGAAGCAAAGGAAAAGAGAGAGTAAAAGAGGGAGAGAGAAAGTTAACAAGTTTTCTGTGCCTATTGCTCTTTCCTCTCCCCACAAAGAAGTCAGCTAATCAGAAGCAGTCCTGGTGACAGTGGCCATCTAATGGAAGTACAAGGGGAGTTCTAGATCTACTGCAAATATTCACTAAATTAGGTACCCCTACCCTAAGTACTATTGCTTGTGCACTTTCAATAATTACTTACTGAACATCCATCATGACAAGAACAAAAAACCATCGCAAAAAGCTATTTCCCAGCACACCCCATATTTCCATATTTCCTTAACACAACAAAAGATAAGGTTAATCTTGACCTATGCTTTAAGAGCAAAATTGAGGGACATTGTCACCATATAAAAACAAAATGTACAGTCTGGGAGGATGGAGTAGATGCACTTTTTCCTATTCCTACTATTAACTACAACTAAAAATCCATGATATGTAAAAAAAAAAAAAAAAAAAAAAAAAAACATTAAAAGACTCTGAAAGGTGGAGGAAGAAGGCAGACCAAAAAGAAGGAAGGAATAATAAAGAAAAGAGTAGAAATCCATGAAAATGAAAATATTAAAAATAGAGAAAATTAACAAAGAGCTAGTGTCTTGAAAAGATCAATAAAACTGGCAAACCTCTAGCAAAATTGACAAAGAAGAAGGAGAGAAGACATTAATTGCCAATATAAGTATCAAAAAATAAAGGGCTATCCCTACAGACCCTGCAGACATTAAAAGGAGACTAGGGAAGTATAGTACACATGTTTAACAACAGAGACAAAATAGATCAACTCCTCAAAAAACACAAACTACCACGATTCACACAATATGAAACATATAATATGAATGGTCATATAATAATAATATACCAATCAATGCAGAAAAGGCATTGACAAATTAATACATGCATGTTAACCACTCTCAGAAAAATAATAATAGAAAGGAACTTCCTCAGCTTGGTAAAGAGCATCTACCAAAAACTTGCAACTAACATTATACTTAACAGTGAAAGAAAGCATTTCCCTCTAAGATCAGCAACAAAGCAGGATGTCTACTCTTACTGCTGTTATTAAACATACTTTTGGGAAGTTCTAGCCAGTGCAATAAAGTAAGAAAAAAATGGATCATAAAGGAGAAAATAAAACTGTCCTTATTTTCAAACTGTCAACAAAGAAAAGTCCCAAAGAGTCTATAAAAAGAAAAAAGAAATACCAGACCTAATTGTTGAGTTTGGCAAGGTCACAGAATACAATTAAGCAAACTAAACTTAATCTTAGTTCTATATACTAGCAACAAACACACAAACATTTAAATTAAAAATATAGTTCCATTTTCAGTCACTCAAATAAAATGAAATCCTTAGGTGTAAATCTAACAGAACATGTATAAAACTTATATGACGAAAACTATAGAATAATGATAAAAGAAATCAAAGAAGATCTAAATAAATAGAAAGAGATATACCCATGGATTGGAAGACCCAATATGGCCAAAAAATTAGTTGTCCCCAAATTGATTCACTGGCTTACTAAAATTCCTAGCAAACCCCCAGCAAAGCTGTTTTTGTAGGTACAAGATTACTTTCAAATTAGTATGGAAAGGCAAAGGAACTAGACTAGCTAAAACAATCTTGGAAAAGATGTGGCTGGTTAAATCTTAATTTCAGAAAGTGATATAGCTACTGTGTGTAATAAAGACTGTAAAGTATTGGTGAAGAGATAGACATACAGATCAATGAATAGATTCACACAAATATACCCAATTGCTTTTCGACAAAGATGCAAAATAATTCAATGGAGGAAAGCCTTTACAAGAAATGATTTTGTAAAGACTGCATACCTGTAGGCAAAAACAAAACAAAACAAAACAAAATAAAACAAAGCAAGAAGCCTTGACCTAAGTCTCATACCTTATACAAAAATTAACTCAAAATGGATCACAGACTTAATATAAAGCATAATACTTAGGGGGGAAATGGGGAAATCCATGGAATCTGGGGCTGCAAAAGATTTGAAGCCTTAATGCCAAAAACATAAGTCATTAAAGGAAAAATTGATAAATCCAAGTCCATTAAAATTTAAAATTTTTGCTTTGTGAAAGACCCTGTTGAAAGGGTGAAAAGACAAGCTATTGACTAGAAAAAACTGTTTGTAAACCACAAATTTAAAAAAATATATACTGTATTAAGAATTCTCAAAAACTCAACAGTAAAAAAAAATGGGTAAATTAGAAATTAGAAAATAGGTAAAAACACATAGATATTTCACTGAAGACATACAAACAGCAAATTAAGAACATGAAATGAAAAAAAAAAAAAAAAAGAACATGAAATGATGATCAACTCCAGAGAATTATTCTGAATGAAGAAAACCAAACCCAAAGCATTACTACTGTATGTTTCCATTTATATAACATTCTTGAAGTTACAAAATTATGTTGAAATGTAGAATGATTAGTGATTGCCAGGGGGTACACAGGGAATGGGGTGGGGGGAGGGAGGGAGGGAAACAATGTAGCTATAAAAGGCTAACATGAGAGACTCTTACTATGATAGGAATCTTCTCCGTCTTGTGTCTTGACTCCATCAATGTCCATATCTTGATTATGGTATTATACTGTAGTTTTGCAAGATGTTACCACTGGGGAAAACTTGGTTAAAAAAATCTATACAGCATTGCTCTCTATTATTCCTTACAACCATGTGAATCCATAGTTATCTCAAAACAAAAAGTTTTCTTAAAAAAATTTAATAAAATAACAAAGGCACAGGGTTGAAGGGAAACACAAATGAAGTTAACATAATACATTCAATGTAGTCTGCTAACCATAATATATAGTTTCTACTTCCAGTTTTATTTTCAAACTATTAAAAGCCCCTCCCCCCCTTTTTTTTCAGGATAAAATAAGACAAAATACCCACACACACACACACACACACAAAAAAAAAAAAAAACAGGAAATTTTTGAAGAGGATTGCATACCAGTTGGTTAATTGTAACATGAAAAGAGTTAAAAGTTACAGAAAAATAGGATGTGTGTCTATATATATATATGTGTGTGTGTGTGTGTGTGTGTGTCTATATATAGAGAGAGAGACACACACACACACATGAGAAAATACACCATGAAGCCAGTAGAAGTGGAAAAATCTCACTCAGCCTGTAACATATGGCCTGTGAGCCTACAGGTCTATAAGAAAGATTAAACACTGACAAAGGAAGAAAAAACAAATATTTTAGATGACTAGATTTAAATGGAGAGAGCATGGAAAACCCCAATTTCAAATTGGTATTTGATTTTCAAAGTCTGTTCTATTCTTAGCCTTCATACTTTTTGACCATTCATAGTTTTGCAACTTGAACGTCACAGTTAATTCTCAAGATTATGGCAGACAAAAGTAAAATAGGTCCCCAGGCTCAGAAAATGTGTTGCTATTGAAGAGAGGTTTTTAAAAATTTTATAGTTAGCATAAGAAAAAAATATTATTATGAGTCTATTAAAAATAAATCAGCAATTCTTCCCCAGCCGTACCATTTACAGATATGCATCTAATAAAGCTTAGCTTAAATATTGCATTAATCATTATTCACAAAGCTTCCCCTTTATTTGTGACCTTACTAAATTTTAATATGATTTCTCTTAGGCCAGTGGTATAGCACTCATACATCGTGCAATTCACGTGGTGGAATTTTCTTTCAGAATCCAGACAAAAGCTGTCACAAGAGCATCTGTAAATTCCTTCCAACAGACTTCATGAAAAATTATACTTAAAGGAAAAGCAAATAAATCATTGTCACAAATAGTACAATTAAGAACTCAGTCACAGTAGGAGAACAAGGTAAACGGAAGATAAAATTTTATATTGAGTCATTATTTTGATTATACAAAGATGAGACAGTCTAGTGTACAATAGTTTAATTTCTAGCCTTGACTTGGCCTCTGAATGGAGCAAATAATTTTAACCAGTCTTTTCTTGTTTACTATCAATCAGAAGAAATTCTTCTTCTTCATGTGATAGGACCAGATAAATCCAAAAGATTTAGGAGGCCTGATTCATGGCCATTTATTATTAATAAGCCATAACTGAGAATCCATGTTTCTTGTCCCATCACATATTTTTAAGTAAGTAGAGACTATTAAGCAAGTCAAGAAAATGGAAGCAGCTTTTGCCCTGTGTGGATATTGTATGAGTAAAAAGAAAAGTTGAGCATGATTCAGATGATTTATAAAATGTCATTTTCTTGATTAGTGTTATTTGAGGCTATTTTTTTAAATCTCGTGAAAAATCCGTCAAACATGTATAGGTTTACTACTCTCGCACATAAGAGAAGTCCAGAAGTAAACAGCTTAGAGCTAGAAGTTCACAGATAGCAGATACACAGATTCATTTTATCTTTCTGCTCCATTGTGTCTTTTCACAGATACATTAGTTAGGGTTCTCCAGAGAAACAGAATCAGTAGGATGTGTCTGTATATTTCCACACAGAAGACCGTCTTAAGGGATTGATGACTATGATTGTGGAGACTGCAAGTCCAAAATCTGTTAGAGTAGACCAAAAGGCTGGAGACTCAGGAAAGATTTGATGTTTTAGCTCAAATCCAAAGGCATCCTATAGGCAAAATTTCCTTTTCCTCAAGGGATACATGTTTTATTTCTCTTATAACCTTCAACTGATTCTATGAGGTCCCCCTACTTTGTAGAGGGTAAGCTGCTTTATTCAGTCTTCTGATTTCAACATTAATCTTGCTTTTAAAAATACCTTCACAGCAAATTCTAAACTAATGTTTAACCACATGTTTGGGAACCGTGGCTTAGCCAGATTGGCACATAAAGTTAACAATTATAATGGCCTAATGAAGCAATCTAGCTTAGCTATCATGCCTCATTTCAAGAAGCAGAAAGGAGGCAGTGGCCAAGGGCAAAGAGTGTATGACAGTGTCTGTTTCTCTTAAGGGATTCTCTTAAGGGATTTTCCTGGAAATCCTAATCAACAAATTCTGCTTATATCCCAGTGACTAACCTTCATTTCAAAATAGTTTGGAAATTTTAATAGTTGGGTAAAACTAGTAGTTTGCTAAAGTCACTAATGCTGATAATCCAGGACCCAGAGTGGATCTTTGTATTTATCCTGCTTGGGTTCCAAACCACTCTTTGGATTTATGGCTTGATACATTCTATCAGTATCCAGGAATTCTCAATATCATTTAAGTATTATTTCTGCTCTATTCCTTATTTCCTCTCCTGGCTCTCCAGTAACATACATCTTAGATATTTTCATTCATTATGTTCCTATGTCTCTTATGTGCTATTTTCTATTTTCCATACTTTTCTTCTCTTGATTCCTCAGTCATGATACTATTTTCTGATCTATCTTCCAGTTTCCTAACATTTTCTTTGATGCCTAATGTGCTCTTAAACTTATCTGTTGAATTCCTAATTTTAAGTATTGAAACTTTCAGCTGTAAAACTACTTTTTTCATTGTTTCTAGTTCTCTGCTGAAATTTTCCACTGTCATCTAATCTCTTTAACATATTATTTTAAAGCCTGTGTGTGCTGCCTCAAATATCAGGATATTTTGTTGGCCTATAGCTATTCTCTAGTTTTCTGCTTGATTTTTGACCATGTGGTTTGTCTGCTGGTATGCCTGGTGAAGTTTTATTGCATGCCAGACACTGAAGAGGAAAAGTATGGAGATAACCTGAGGCTCTGTGTGATATTATAGGCCCCCCAGAGATTATTTACTTTTGCTTCTGGCAACTATTCAGAGTAAAAACAGATCACTTTAACCCAATCAAGAACTAGCTGGCAAGAAAAAGGATTTCATTTTTTTTTTTTTTTGTGCCAGTTGTCTATTTTTATTTCTTCCTTACTCCTAGGATGCAATCTTTTGAGGATCCCAAATGACAGACCGAAATGTTAACTACAGCCCCTCTTTTTTGGTGGGCTCTGGATTCCAGTATTGTTCTTTCACCTGCCTAAGACTAATAGAAACTCCGCCACCATTTTCTGTTCAGCTTCTTAGTGTTTCATTCACCACTTGTAAATCAGCCAATGCCTTGCGAGAGAAAAATAACATTTACCTTTGTGTATCTCTTATTTCTAGCACTTTGGCCTCTTCTCTCTGTCTCAGTAACTTTCAGATGCCTTCAAAGATATATACTCTTAAATTTTATTCATTTCTAATTACTGTCAGTTGAAGGATTGATCTGCAATTCAGCATTGTCAGAAGTCTTCTGATTGATTTTTGAAGGACTGCCCTAGAATGAATCATGCTCTGTCATAATCTGAATTTATCAAATTGATCCACTAATTGCCAAATCTTCACTTCACTTTGTGCTGTTTAAACAGCCCCTGTTTCAGGGGCACCTGGGTGGCTCAGTGGTTGAGCATCTGCCTTTGGCTAAGGTTGTGATCCTAGAGTCCTGGGATCAAGTCCTGCATCAGGCTACCCGCAGGGAGCCAGCTTCTCCTTCTGCCTGTGTCTTTGCTTCTCTCTGTGTGTCTCTCATGAATAAATAAATAAAGTCTAAAAAAATAAAATAAAAAATAAACAGCCTGTTCCTCAGGCTACAAGGTGTTTAGGACATTGAGTTTTATTTTGGTTTTTTTGTTTTGTTTTGTTTTGTTTTTAGTTAATAGGGAATAAAAGGTTACATTACTCATTTTCAAATAAATAGTTTTCTCCTGAGTCTGAACTTTTATTTTACTTTGTGTCTAAGAATTCCATTTTGTTCCAGAAACACAGATACTTATACTTTAGCAATGTGTGGAATACAAAATAGTCTGATACTTCCAAAATAGTACTCAGATTCCTTCATTTACTCAGTCCTTCTTACGTGCAAGGCATTGTGCTTTGGGTTCTGAGAAAAGATTACAGAACCACAGAACTTTAGATCTGAAAGAAACTTAGAGATCATCTAATTAGATTCACTCATTTTACAGAAGAACTATTTGCTCCAAAACAAAAACTTTGTCCTTTTAACTCCTGCTCAAGATTTTTTTCATGATGAAGTGCTAGTTGTCAGTTTGAAAAACTGATTTCCATTTATCTCCACTATAAACTTAAACTCTTGAAAAACTTTACTAAATAAAGTATACTTCTGAAATCATGATTCATGTAATCCTTATATAAAGTATAATCTTTCTACCAAGTTTTTCAAAATAATGAATATAGCTCAAAAGAAGAACCATTACTACCTTCAAGAAATTAATGGGAAAGTGGGACCCCTGAGTGGCTCAGCGGTTTAGTGCCTTCCTTTGGTCCAGGGCATGATCCTGGAGTCCCAGGATCGAGTCCCACCTCGGGCTACCTGCACGGAGCCTGCTTCTCCCTTTGCCTGTGTCTCTGCCTCTCTCTGTGTGTCTCCCATGAATAAATAAATAAAATCTTAAAAAAAAAAAAAAAGAAAGAAGTTAATGGGAAAGAAATTGCCCCTTCTGCCCGAAATTTACAATCTCTGTGTAGAAAGATATATAAATGAATGATTATACCCTGAGGAAGTATGTTATATTGGTATATTATTTATGAAACACACACAAACACATGCATTTATGTAACATATTCATGTATATGGTATATATGAATATGGTGGTCATCTTATGTCTGCCTCCTCTGATAGATTAGAAGCTCCCCAAAAGCAAGAATTCTAGCTTTTCTTTTTTTTTTTATCTAATCCTTTAGCTAGACTGCAATATGAGGTGGGATGTTGTATTAGTTTCCTATTGCTGCTGTAACAAATTACCACAAACCTAGTGACTTAAAACAGCACTAAATGATCATAGCTCTCAAAGTCAGAGGTCTGAAATGAGTCTTAATAAATCAAAATGTTGGCAGAATGTTGTCCTTTCGAGAGGTTCCAGGAAAGATTCTGTTTCTGTGCCCCTTCTATCTTCTGAAAACTACCTGAATTCCTTGGTTTACAGTCACTGCCTCCATCTTGGGGTGTGTCAGTGAACCTCAGCTTCTGTCATCAAATCTCCCTCTTCTGCCTCTGGTCCTCTTGCTTCCCTCTTATAAGGGCCATTGTGATTACCCTGGGCATATCCAGATAATCTAGGATAATCTTCTCATCTCAAGATCCTTAACCACATCTGCAAAGTCCCTTTTGTCATGTAAATTAACATAGTCATAGAATCTGGGGATTGAAATGCAGACATGTTTGGAGGGCCATGATTTTGTCTATCACAGGTTTTTTTTTTAATTGGAGTTCAATTTACCAACATATAGCATAACACCCAGTGCTCATCTCAAGTGCCCGCCTCAGTGCCTGTCACCCAGTCACCCCCAACCCCTGCCCACCTCCCCTTCCCCCACCCCTAGTTTGTTTCCCAGAGTTAGGAGTCTCTCATATTCTGTCTCCCTTTCTGATATTTCCCACTCATTTTTTCTCCTTTCCCCTTTATTCCCTTTCACTATTATAAAAAATATCACAGATGTTTCAAGCAGAAGTCTAATATAGTAGCCCTCAAAGTGTGGTCCCTGAACCAGCAGCAGTAGCATCACCTGGTAATTTGTTAGAAATGCACATTCTCGGGCCTTCCCCCAAACCTGCTGAAGCAGAAACTCTGGTGAGTCCCAGAGACCTGTGTGGTCTCAAGCCCTCTAGGTGATTCTGATACACACTAAACCACTCTGACAGCTGCTACCCTAGAGTTTGGAAAAAAGCATAACAAGTTCAGAGTGCTGGGAGCAGTTGAATTTCAGAGGGGTGGAGGGTTTCTAGAGCATATGAACACTGAGACTACGTGGAAAGAACCAGAGCCTGGACTTTCCAGTGAAGGGGCACACACAAGTAAATTTCTGGCTCCAAATAAGAATCGAGTGGCCTTCCTACACATTTCACAAAATAAGTTACTTAACTGAAAAGGCTCATTGATGTCAGGAGGCATAAAATTAATCTGTTCAAACTCACAAATGTCACAGACTGACCTAGAAAAATAATTTCTCTTACTTTAAAAAAAAATGCAAATCAAAAATTTACGGTAAGGATTTCCAGATCAAAGACATAACTCTGTATCAGAATAAAGAAAATTTTCAACAGATTACTGAACATTTTAAGTTCATAAAGTCCCCCTCGAATTAGGTTTAACAACAGCTATAATTCATCGGCAATTTTACCATTTTCATTTTTTTTTCCTTGAACAAGCAGCACAGTGAGGAATTTTTAACAACACTGTTGTTATCTCTGGAAGGCTAGACCCTCTGAAGAATCGCAGGTGACTTCCCAGGAGGCTTGATTAAGAGCAGAGGACAATTGCCTTTCCCAAGGCAGAGGAATGGGGCCATTTAGAATTGTGCTCTCCTGGAGGCAAACAGGAAACAGGAAGCTCTCTGTCAGCCATTCTTCCCTGCCCCCACAGCAGGAAGAGCAGTAGGAGGAGCCCTATCAGTTACTTTGACCCAGCCCAGGAAATAAGATGGCTTATTCAGTGTATAGATCTGGGCTGGCGTAGGTAGAGTGCAGACAGCAGCTCTAACCCAGTAACTCCCCCTGACAGCCAGCCAGATAACATCCATTCAGGGTGAAGACTGAGGAAATGAAAAGGCATGTATACTCAAAACACATTAATTAGGCTTTAAACAAAAGGGGAGAGAACAGTTTTGTCAAAAAAGCAGTAAACAAGCAGAGACAGGCAATCTTCCATCTCCCAGAGTCTTCTGTTGGGCCCAGAACTCCTCTGGGTGAGCCCCATCCTAAACCACACCGTACTGTAGCACTCGGCCATGAGAACCCAAAATAAGAATAAATAGTAAGATGAGGTCTAGCACCCCCTAGCAGATATAACAATAATAAGGTGCTTCCGTATTTATTGCTGTACCTAGCTTCTTGGGTTTGGTGGAAGTGTGTGTGCCTGCACCTTGGAACATTTCTTCCGTGGATGTTTCTCCACAAGATTTAACGAGACTCTGGAATGAGCCCGAGTTTAGAAACAGAAGAAGTATTGAATGTGCAAAAAGATATCAATATATAAATATCACCATAATTAAACATCCTAAAGCTTCTCTTTGGGGCAATTAGAAGGACCTACTATGACCTACATTATTCAGGCATAGAATCAAGGATCTGTACTTTGAGATCGTTATTTGTGGAATGAGAAGAAGAAGAATTCAAGTCATGTATCAAGTGTCGTTGTTAATTCATCTAAATGCAGGTTCTGATTGCTGCCAGGCCAAACCCACTGATCATATGACTTAACATAGGTTCAAATGTGTTCTTCCTTCAAACTTCTTTAGCAATGGCATCAGCAGCCCAGTCACCCAGGGGAGGACCATTAGAGCTTTTCTTGTGTTTATCCTCTCCTTTTCCCTCCCAGTTTCCTCCGTACACACATGGTTTCAGTCACTTGAGACCCTTACTCATTCTACCTCTGAAATGCCTTCCCCTCTGCCTCCCTCAATTCCCGCAGCCCTACTTTTGGCCCCCATCAACTCTCTCAATCTCTTCCCTCTGTGCTACTAAACCCGCCCCTTGACTCATGTCCAGATCCTTGAAGAGTTGACCAGAAGGCCCAAACACCTTCAACACA
This sequence comes from Canis lupus dingo, assembly GCF_003254725.2. Taxonomy (NCBI): domain Eukaryota; kingdom Metazoa; phylum Chordata; class Mammalia; order Carnivora; family Canidae; genus Canis; species Canis lupus. Next base: position 47,953,285 of record NC_064255.1, read on the forward strand.
GTAGGCCAAATGTCCCTCGTGCTCATTTCATTCCCCTAGAAAATTTCAGTGGTTCCTTCATCAATGTTACCACATCTCTTTTATTTTAATGTAATCATTGTATAAAATTATTTTCTTGAGATATAACTTACATAAACTAAGGACACAAATCTTAAGTATTGATTAACTTTTACATATGAGTACACCTGTAACAACCACCACATCAACATATCAAATAACTCGGGTAGCTCAGCAAACTTTCACATGCCTCCTCCTCCTCTCAGTCACTACTTTACCATCTAAAGGTCACTACCATTCTAACTTCTGCCACAATAGACTCATTTATCTGTTTCTAAGCTCTATATAAATGAAATCATACAGCGTATATGTTTTTGTGTGTGTTCTACTTTTATGAATATACCACAACTGATTTATCTACTCTGTGAATAAATACATTTGGGCTGCTTCCATTTGGGAGCTATTATGAATAAAGCTGCCGTGAGCATTCTTGGACCTACCTTCTCTTGTGGACATATGGACTTATTTCTGTTTGGTATATACCCAGATGCGGAATTGCTGGGTCACACTGTCTGTGTGAGTGTGTGTGTGTTTACTTAAACATGTACTTCTAAACGGCTTTCCAAGGTAGTTGTCTTTATCACTTTCTAGATCTCTGATTTATTCCAACAGTTGTGCTATTTTAGTATTAGTTATTCATATGTCTATTCTCTGACTGCTTTTGAGCTCTTTGAACACAGATCCCTATGTTGCCCTACCCCATATACCCAATATACAGATAATGCTTACAATTAAATATTTATATTACATACAAGTAACCAATGAAATGCATTCATAGAGCATGGCAGGGTAGAAGAGCTTAGGAATCTCACACCTACCTCTCTCTGGACCCAGCCCAGAGGTGACACATGCCTATCCTAGCCCTGTCAACACCTCAGTCACCCAAGAAGAGGTGGAATAGTCAAATCAGTTCCCAATACTTCTTGAGCCACTGAGTGCCCAAAAGCTCAGTTGCATCCATCTGCCTGGTATTACCGGGTTTTAAACTTGCTGGTATGTATTCAGTCCCTCATTAAGCTGCTGGAAACTTTAATAGGCTAGAAAACCTCCCAAATTCAACTCTTATTTTCCCTGTGACTTTGTGCATGCTCGTTATGAAATGTGCTAAGGAAAGTGTGCTCATTAACTATCCAACCTGCCTTCTAACGTGGAATCAATTAGTGCCGAAGCCTTCCACCTCAAGCCGGAGATAGAAAATACCTCCCAGAGAAACACCCCAAAAGATGCATGTCCCTTGATCTGTTTGCGCAGATGGAGGGTATTAGTTACACAAACACGTGGAGAGGAGATAGGATTACGGGGGGAAGTCCTCCAAAGTCCTCCAGCTCTCCCTGAAAGTGCATTTCTTGTCCTTCCTGTTTTTGCTTCTGAGGCTTAAATTTTTCACCGCTCTTATATTTCGGTGAGTGTCATGGCACGAACCATTCTGTGCTCCCTTTTGCAGAGACTGTTTTCTGCTTTTGGATGTTGCTTTTAATAAAACCTTGGCTCTAGACAGCTTCAGCAACCACATCCAAAAGAAGCCCTCCACGGCCTTGAAACCATAGCCCTCCCACAACCAGAAGTGAAAGGAAGCCCCTGGAGATAAAATTTTGTAAAACTATGCAAAATGGAAAATATATATTGCTATTATTTTCTTTTATTCCAGGTGGTCAAGTTAAAATGTCCTTTTGATTTTAAGTTGGGTTGATTTTTTTTTTTTTCTTTCAGGCAAGAGAAGCTTGCATGTCTGATCTACTTGCCATTGCTACCCTATTCAATAGGAGAGGTTGGATGGGGGAAAGTTGATCTGGCAATAGGCAGCCACTCTGTGAAACAGAGGCACCTCATTTTTCCCATCTTAAGAGATGCCTCTAAAATAAGCCCAACAAATAAGTATTTCTGAACACCCTCTGGCTTTTCACCAGCCTGTAGCTCCCACCTCCCACTCTCATAATCACGGTTAATAAAATGACTGCTGTTGAAATTCATTGAAACCTGGCAAACATTGTCATTCATCCTGGGCCAGGGGTGAAGTTACCATTGGCCAAGCAGGATGAACAGTGTAATAATCTGGCTTCTGCTTTAGGAAAACCTCAGGCAGTTTAAATAGTTATTTGTCCTGTGACATTTTCATAGGTTTTACAAATGTCCCACCCGATCTCCCCCTGCCAAGTCACTATGCCACTCACGCCTCAGGATTCCCAATAGAGATGGCACATAATCTCCAACTCAAGTACATCTTTGTACTTAAATATCAAAAAGCAAAAAGTGGTAGCAAAGGAAATATAGATATTTTAACATTGCAGAATGCATTAATTATCATTTAAAACAAAATACATAGGGCCACCTAGGTGGCTCAGTGGTTGAGCTCTTGCCTTCGGCTCAGGTCATGATCCTGGGGTCCTGGGACCGAGTCCCACATCGAGTTCCCCCCAGGGAGCCTGCTTCTCCCTCTGCCAATGTCTCTGCCTCCCTCTCTGTGTCTCTCATGAATAAATAAATAAAATCTTTAAAGAAAAAATAAATAAGTGAAACAAAATATGTAATTTAGTTATGTGAATATTTCCCACAACTTTTAGCCCAAAGAATCTCCCCTTCTTTTATCTCTTTTACCTTAGATCTCACTTCCTTTCACTTCTTTCTTTAGTACCTGCTTCTATCTTTTCCTTTCCCTCTTTCCCCCTAACACACACCCACACACTTTCCTGCTTTGGCGTGCCTGTCCCCACATCGCCATGACACCACATCTAACTGATGCTGTGGATCTGAACAACCTCATGATATATAATTGCTCCAACTAACCCAACACATTGGCCTTTTGTGAGTACCAAGCAAGTACCATCTTTACTATTCTTTACATGTCCCTTCCAGGCAGGCCCATGGCACAAGGGGATAGCAGAGTTTGCACTGTTGTCCCATGACTCGGCCATGGAATAATTACAGTTTGACCAGGCACCATGGTTTCAAAAATAAAGTTGATATAGAAAAGTCAAAGTAAAAATAAAAATACTAATAGTTAAGTCTAATAATGATAGTTATAATAAATTACACATAATCCTACCCCAGGAATACCAATTTCATTTTTTATATTTTTAATTTTACATAATTGAATATATTGCATGCACATGTTAATTTTACTTTTTTTTCTATTTAACATGATGCTAAACATTTTCCCATGTTTCCACATAATCTTAACATTTCATTTTACAATGACTGCCCAGTGTTTTTACCTACAATTCATCTAATCTTGTCATCACTAATGTCAACTGGATAGCCTAGCAATTCTCTTTTTTTTTTTCTAAAGATTTTATTTATTTATTTGAGAGAGAGACCATGAGCAAGAGTGGGTGGAGGGGCAGAGGGAGAGAGAGAAGCAGACTCCCCACTGAGCAGGGAGCCCTACCTGCGTCTGGATCCCAGAACCCTGGGATCATGACCTTAGCCAAAGGCAGATGCGTAACCAGCTGAACCACCGATAGCCTATCAATTCTAAGACTACACTCCTAAGTGTAGTAGATGTGATTAAAGTTATAACCACTTTAAAATAGGTCACTGCCTGGCTTCATATCGCAATGGGTTTTCATGATGTTTCTGATATTTTGAGATTGCTATGTGCCCAATGTAGCACCATCCTACCACCACCACCATCATCATCACTACCGCCATCACCATCAACCCTAATGTCTACCATCGTAAAACCCTCAATAAGCTTTTAATGTGTGCAGAATACAAAGCATGTAAAGCACATGTTCTTTATTCTTGCGCATACCAGAGCTAGCCTGAAAACAGCTTCAAAACGAAAAGGCAATAGATATCCAAGAAACGTCACTCAAAAACTCATATTGTTATCAGGAAATTATAGGCAAAAAGTAAAAACTACTACCTGGAATACAAAGATAACTGAAAACAATGCATGATGGAACTCTTTTATTAATTGAGGATAATGGCTTGAGAGCCTCTTTCCACCTCACATATATAAACATAGAGGAGAAATGAAGATCTAAGTCAGCTATGTGTGCTACACTCTTCCTTTATGGTATTTTCATTCTTGATCATGTAGTCTCCTAGTTGTTATGTCAAATTAAAAATAACTATTTGCATATGTGATATTTAATTATGTGCAATGAATTTAAGAAAATAAGATTCTGACCCTTTGTTTTCCAAAATATTCTAAATACCATTAGAAAAAGGAAGTTTTGAATTCTAATCAGTGGATACTAAGCAGATTGCAAGTCTAAAATTAAGTACTGGGGATCCCTGGGTGGCGCAGCGGTTTAGCGCCTTCCTTTGGCCCAGGGCGCGATCCTGGAGACCCGGGATCGAATCCCACGTCGGGCTCCCAGTGCATGGAGCCTGCTTCTCCCTCTGCCTATGTCTCTGCCTCTCTCTCTCTCTCTCTGTGTGACTATCATAAATAAATATAAATTTAAAAAAATAAAAAATAAAATAAAATAAAATTAAGTACTGTCTCTGCCAATCTATTCAAATGAATGTGCTTGTCTCCTATAGCCTATCATGCATTTTTGAAGCTGTCCTGATTTATTTGGTAGCTAAAAGGACACATATTTTTGAAGAATGAAAAACTTTCCACTTCTTACTAATTAAGAATTTTCTTAATTTTACATATGTACATTCCCCTCTAAATATAAACTAAGACCAAACTAATAAAATGAACCTATGTCCTTAGGAAACTATATCAGCTGAAAATAAAAATAGCTTGTAGGTAGTACATAAATTGTATATAAAGTGTTTTTCTGAAACACTAGGATGTGCGTACTTATGATTAGTTTCCTCAAGAACATTAAATATCTTCATGCCCTCTTGTTTAGACCATTACATTATATGGCAATTTTTTTTTCATAGAAAATGTCATACTTTTTCATCAAAAGTAAACGTCTACATATCTGGAACCCATGGTATCCAATCAATGAGAATGTCTTCAGATTGGAGTAAACTCTCAATCATCACAAGGTTTCCCCATCGTTTCTCAACTCTGACTTAGTAGATGTCCTTGCCCCTGGTTCTAATGAAATCTTTCTATGTCAGGCCTTTCTTTGGAGCAGATTTATTTTCCTTTCATATTGGGTCAATACTTCTTTTAATTTTTCCTAATACCTTGTTTTTTCTGTGACTTTAATTTTCATCCATCCATCTAGCCAACTTCTCATTTATTTTATGTATAAATTCTCCAAGGATCATGCTTTCACTTTTTTTTTTTAAGATTTATTTTATTTATTGGGTGGGAGGGAGCTGAGCATGGAGTCTGTCACGGAACTCAATCTCACATCCCCGCCATCATGACCTAAGCCAAAACAAGCTCAACCACCTAGGCATCCCCCATGTTTTGTAAGTAATATAGTGATGTCTTTAATTTAAAACATTTATTTCCTGTGAAAAATTGAAAACATTTTCAGATACTTATTTTTATAATAATCTTTAAGCTTTAGAAGTCAAGAGAATATGATTTCTCTTATGGAAATACAGCTGAAAAATCAAAACAAAAACTAAAAGGTTCACAACCACCCATCAGAAAAAGTCTATACTCTTTCATTGAGTATTCAAGTCCTTCCATAATCTGACCCCTGATCTGCCTTTGTAATCTTACCCTCCACTCCTCAAAACTACTGCCTTCAGGGCTGATAAATTCAAACCATTATTCCAGGGTCCTCATCTGTAAAATGGATTAATAATCTTTGTTTCTAATGGTTTCTGTATAAATTAAGCATGAACATACTGGGCATAGAGGCTAGTCCATCATAAAACTTGAGAAAATAGGAGGAGGCATAGAAGTCATACAGAGTTGGGTCTAAATCTCAAGAGAATTGCTCCTCATGGCATCATTACTTTCTGAGCCTCAGTTTCCTCATCTGTAAAATAAAGATATACTGTGAGGTATGGCTTGACACAAAGCACCTAGCACAGAATCTGGTAGAGAGCAGGCTCAAAGTAGACACATGTATTGAGATAATAAATGAATGTTATTATCCTCTGCAGACAGTAAGGGAGATTGACATAGATTTCCAGAGATTCACTTTTTTTAAAAAAAGATTTATTTATTTTACAGAGAGAGAGAATCTCAAGCAGACACCACACTGAGTGTAGAACCAGACACCATGCTGAGTGTGTAACCAGACTGAGATCATGACCTGAGCCAAAATCAAGAGTCAGACGCTTAACTGACAAGACATCCAGGCACCCTCAGGGACTCACTTTAAATCACTTCTCCAAACCAGGGAACATGTGCTTTCAGAAGGCAGAGGCAAAGCAACATCATTGGACTACCTTCCAAAATTTATTCCAGAGCTCAGCTTTGTTCAGAAAAGCCAATCTGAAATCTGGCTGCCTATGAGGGCTGGCTCTGGACACAGTGAAAAAATGAAGAGTGAAGTCCCTTGGCCAAAGCGGGCCTGGCCAGTTACCTGAAACAATAATCAGACACAGATTAATCCATTTTAACCTTTGTTAGGGCAGTTCTTATCTCTCACAGACCTTCTACTCTGGGTCACCTCCCCATGAAGAATGGGAGACGACAAGGTTAATAAAGCAAAAGGCACCTCTTTGTTAACAAAACATTATGTTCATCTATCTTTAAGTTTAGAATCAGAAACAGGAGGGTTTCTGTAATAAACACAAGAGAGTCTGAAAATGGAAATTTCAATCCCTACTAGAATCCAGAGAGACAGACATTTAGGATCAAGAAGCAGAAAAAAGGACAAATAGCAAGTCCAGGAAGGTAGGAGGGGAAAAGAAAAACCATTGGGAGGGGAGGAAGGTGGAGAGAAAGAGGCCAAGTGAGGAAAAAGGGAAACAAGAAACCACCAGGGAGCCTCTGAAGAAACAATAAATTCATAAAAGAGGGACACCTGGGTGGCTCAGGGGTTGAGCATCTGCCTTTGGCCCAGGGCATGATCCCAAGTTCCAGGATCGAGTCCCACTAGGGCTCCTTGCGAGGAGCCTGTTTCTCCCTCTGCCTGTCTCTGCCTCTCTCTCTCTCTGTGTCTCTCATGAATAAATAAATAAAATCTTTTTTAAATATTCAAAAAGAAAGAGGTGAAGTAAAAAAAGAAAAAGAAAAAAAAAGAAAAAGAAAGAGGTGAAGTTCCGATGCTGAGGAATCGGAAGGGAGGGGGAAAAAATTAATGCATAGGGTATTGGGGGCCCTGAGCTGGGTCCCTGGCACACCTGTGATCATAACTCCTATATTTCAGATGAGGACCATCAACAGTGACTGAATAAACTTTACAGAATGATTAGAACAAAAATTCAGCCAAGTCTCTGACAACATAAGGAAAAAGAGGACACAGAACTAACTAATTCCCATTATTGCATTTGAGTCTCATTCCTGGTCTTTATCTCATCATTAGTATGTCAGTGAGAAGGTTTCTAATCAAGTCCAGTTGTGGGAGTAAGTACCTCTGCTCTCCCACTCACAGGTAAAGACAGAGATCATTTCTTATTCATCGCTGTCCTCTTAGAACAACGATCGTACATAATGGATATGTCACAAAAGCTAGCTGAATTTCACCGAAGAGGTGATACATCACCAAAGAATGTTCACGTCCAATTTTTCTTATAACAACGAACAAAGGCTGAAACCCTTGGATAAGGCAAATGCTCACCCTCCAATCAAGCACCCCTGAAAATATTCAACCTCCACTCCTGCCTTTGGCTTTCTGCCATGAGTTGCTGATGCCATCAGGATTATTAAAGTTAATAGAACTCCTCTTGCAAGAAATGGAGAGAGGAAAGCAACCCTACCAGAGCATTTAATTATGTAAACCCCTTATCTTATGTAGTGCTTGGTATCCTTGGTTATTTTACGGTGATACTGAGTCTCTGATTCTTCAAAATGAATTGTGTCTTGCTAAGTCTTTTTCCTTACATGTATCCCTCTGGTAGGCCTTCAAACCTAAATGTTTCACCAATACTAACAGCTTTAACATAGAATTTAGAAATGCCCTCTCTAAGTCTGTCTTTGAAAAAAAAAATTAAATTATCACCCTCATTCTTCAAGCATTTCTGGAAAGCAACCCTATTTAAACCAAAGCGAAGAATCAGTAGCTTAGGTCGATAAAATAGCCTTGAGTCACTTTTATGTTCTAGTTTAGACTGCCCTTATCTTTTGTTTGGATAAGCTTCTTACCTGGCCTCCCTGTCCACAACTTCTTCTCATCAACTCATCCTTTTCACTGCTGCCAGAAGGATGTTTGCAAAACATAGCTTTGTTCGGGTCACCCCCCACACACACACACACCCACACACACCCCCTCAGAAATCCTTAATGGCTCTCTCTTGCCTATAGAATGAACATCCAGGACCTTCCAAAGTCCAACAACAGCTTACCCCTTTTATCTCAACACCTTAAATCTACCCATACAACCTTCATTCCAAGCTCAACTGACCATTTGCTGAATACGCCATGCGTTTTCGGGCCTTGCTATTGGGTTCATCCAATTTCTTCACCCTAGATGGCCCTACTTCCCATTCTTCATCTACCAAATCCAACTCATCCTTCAAGACACAAATTAAGTTTCACCCTTCTATAAAACCACCTCAGAGATTCCCGATGAAACTAATTATTCTTTTTCTGTGTTCCCACTAATAAACACTTATATTCTTTATGTTTCTGTAATGGTTGGTGTTATAATGGTATCTTTGTGGCTAGTCCAGAAGCTCTCTGAAAGCAGGTCCCATAAATTTATTATTCATATTTGTTTCTGCACAGTGGTGAGCCCAGGGTCCTGCACAAAGTAGGAGACTAATAAGTAAAGAATGAAGGAATGAAAAAAATGAATGAATGAGTAAGTACATGACATAGTATAGTCAGTGAACCATCAGCAGTTTCTTAATCAATGGAATGAGACAGCTGAAGTTTATGAATTGGAACACTTGGCTCAGTCCCTTTAGAACTAAGGGTGCAAAGAGATGCACTTAACTGAAAACATACATTTTGCTCAAAATAAGGCAAAGGTATCTCCTGGTGAAGATGATGGTTCATCCTGATGGTTGGGCCCATTAAATATTTCTCCTTTTTTGCTTCTAGCCTTGCACTGTGGTTGCCCTTGGCCCAGTTTGCTCAATGCCCAGCAGATGGGAGGTGCCCAGCCCCTGCCAGGACCCGAAGCCCAATCAGCAGTGCCTCTCAGACTAAGAGCTTCTGTGTTTAAGACTTAGGGTTTTCCACAACAGGTCAGGATCCCAGTGCTAGGTGCCAATGCAGCAGCAGCATAGCCAGGAGAAATACTGGACAGAAATGAAGGAATCAGGAAGATGACAGAAAGCATGGAAGGAAACCAGAGTGGGCAGAGGGCAGATGGTAGAGGCTAATGGAGATTCTTTTGTCAGGCCTTATGGGCTGGGGAAAGTTCCACTTGAAGTTGACTCCTGTACCTGGCTCCTAAGCACACTCCTGTGATCCCTGGTGACTCCTGACAAGCCAAGAACTCGGATCCTAGCTTAAGCCAAGTTCTCTGGTGCTAGAATCAAATGTATTTTTTTAAAGATTTTACTTATTTATTCATGAGAGACACACAGAAATAAGCAGAGACACAGGCAGAGGGAGAAGCAGGCTCCATGCACGGATCTCGATGTGGGACTCGATTCCAGGACCCCGGGATCATGCCCTGAGCCGAAGGCAGATGCTCAACCACTGAGCCATCCAGGCATCCCAGAACCAAATGTACTTAAAACCAGAGGGAAATTAAGTTCTAATTTCTAGAACTTAACTACTTACCACATACCTCTGTGATGTGAGTGAGTGTTGGTGAGCAAAAAGGGGGTTGAAAAGAAAGCTAGAGAAATGGAACACCTTTATCTCCCTTATCATGCCAACATATTGTGAATGCTTTCAGCAGTATTTATTTTAGCAATCTTAAAATTGGTGTGACATAAGAGAGGATTTCCAACAAGACAATGCCAAGTGAAATCATGACCATATTAAGATGTGTATAGGCAGGGCATTCTTATTATCCCTATGGCACCATGGATAAAAAGCTTAGCCCCTCTCCCAGTTAACCAATCTGAGTGTAAAAGGGGAAGGGTAACTTTTGTTCTAGATTGCAGAATTTTGACTATATGTATGTAATTGAATTAACAAGAAATGAACACCTTATTGAACAGCTTCATGGCTCCCTGATTATGAAGGAGTGACCATTTCTGCTTCTTCAAAACAGGCCTGGAAAATAGATTCTCATGAGGCAGCAGAGAGGAAGACGAGTAACAGAACTAATGATCAAAGTATCTGGCTGCCTGTTTGGGGAAGCTCTCCAGGTTGTGTTTACCGACCCCCTGCCTCTCTTCCTCCTAAACACAGAAGAAAAACAAAGTGGGATCCTGAAGTACATTTCAGAAGCCCCCACGCAAAATTCAGGATTAAAATCAGGGACATTAGAGCTATAGAAACAATTGAGTTACTAGGTTAAGATAGATGCTGACATAGAAGCGCAGGAAATGCCAGGGACCAGACCCACAATGTAAGGGGGAGAAAAACATAAGCCTCTTAAATGTTTTGACTGATTTTCCTCCAGAACCTTTCAGAGCTATAGTTATATCTTTAGATGAGTGTTCTCCCTCTAATTAAGGAAGACAAGTCATGTATAAAAATAACCATAGGAGGCAATAGGGGGAGGCTAGTTCTCTAAGATTTATGTGTACTATGTGTTTGATGCAAGAAGAGGGAGAGACCTTCCTGGCTAAGGGAGTGGAGATGACCTCATGGTGGGGAGAAGGAGGGCAAAAGGACTATGTCTTCAAGGATGTCGACAAGCAGAGATGAGAGTGAAGAGCATTCAAGGAGAAGAGAGCAATGTGAATAAAGACACAGAGGGAGTTCGGCTTGATTGAGGGGTAAGATTCAGAGTAAGGCAACAGTGGAATGGAAGGGTGAGCTGGGACCAAGTCGTGAAGGCCTTGAATGCAAAGCTGAATCTGTACTCAGTAAACACTCTGGGGTCATTGAAGGTTTATGGGCAGTAATGTGATCCAAGCTCTGATTTTTTTTTGATTGCTCAACTGTTTATTTCCCAGGTGAGAAGGCAGGGGATAGATGTGACCAGGCAAGAGAGCGAGAAAGAAAAGCCACTTGGGAAACTATTGCAATAATCTGGTGAAAGGGAATGATGATTTGAAACAGTGGAACAGAAACATCTGATGATGCCACTACTGACAATGATGGTCTGCAATAAGCAAAGAAGCCTTAAGTGGTGATTAAATCAAGCAGAACTGTCAGAATGAGCATCTGAAATAAATATGACAGTGAGACTTAAAATGTTTTTGCAGTTCATGGCACTAAAAGGCCAAGTCCACAGTGATTGGTCTTCTGAAAGGTTGACATGGCTATTAATGGAAAGGCCAAGTACCCACTGCTGTCAGGAAAACAGTTGTTCTGGAAGCCACAGGCCTGGAGCAGCATCTTCAAATATAAAATATGATAAATATATTAAGAAACAGATCATGACATAAAGAACTGTTCTAAAATTCATGGAAGGAGAAATATCAATGGGCTATAATATTTTTTAAAAAACTGAAACCTCACTAACTACAAAGAAAAAAAACAGATAGATAATATTTCTTACCTATCAGTTTTTCAAAGATTGTTAAAACCTTTTAATACTCAGGTTCAGGAGAGTGCAGAAATCATTTGGTAATAAGTAAAAAGAGTCTTAAACTTGCTCATGCTCTTTGGCTCAATAATTCCATTTCTAAAAATGGTGCTAAGGAACTGATTGTTGATATTTGTGAATATTGAGTTTATTACTGAAAATTGGAAATAACCCAAAAGTCCATAATTAGGGATGTCTTAAGTAAGTTTAGTTGCATCCATAAAGCAAAATACTATGTAGCCATTTAAAAGTATACTGTAAAACATGATGTAGTAACTTGGAAATTGGCTCATTATATATTAACTGGAAGAACCATATATGAGCAAAACAATATATGAAATATAATGCCTTATTTTAAAGATTTTATTTATTTGTTTATTTATTTTGGAGAGAGAGGGTGAGTGCAAGCAGGGGGTGGGGCAGAGAGAGAGAGACAAGCAGACTCCTCCTTGAGCACGGAGCCTGACTCGGGGCTCGATCCCACCACCCTGAGATCGTGACCTGAGCTGAAATCAAGAATCTGATGCTGAACCAACTGAGTCACCCAGGGGCCCCAAAATACAACACCATTCTTGAAAAATATATGATATAGGATTGAAAAACTATACTATATGCTACAGTTAACGATGCTTATCTCTGAAGGGTAAGGTAATCTTTTTTGTAGTTTTTTAATCTTTTTTGTAAAGTTTATATTTTTAAAATCTTTTTTTGTAAAATATCTATAACTTTTTAAACCTTTTTTGTAAAATTACTATAACAAACATCTACTACCATAATAAGAAAAACAGATATTTTTAAAACAGAGCTGGTTAATGAGCCTCGGCACTATAATTATTGTCACAAATATTTATTGAGCACCTACTATGGGCCAGTAGATCTAGGTGATAGGAAAGTGGGCAACATCCCTGTTCTCATGAGATTTGTGATCTAGAGGATTTCATTTTTATTCCTCATTTAAAGCGGGGAAGGTAAGTACCTTTGTAGCAAGACTCCTTCGGTTGCAACTAACAACTTACAGTTCAAATTGGCTTTGGCAGAAAAGAAAATCCAGCAGGTCACAAAACTGAAGCTCATGTATAATTATATTATTTGGAATCTTCAGAACTTGATATCTCATGAAATTGCAGCCTACTTTTCTTTGTGATTGCTCATTATTAGCCAGGCTTTCCTGATAGTGTAAAGATGGCTGTCAACAAATCCAGACTTATATCCAAAGTGCTCAACAACACAATGCAGAAATACAGATACTGTCTTTCCAATAGTTCAAAAGAAAAAAAAAAGGAAACAAAGAATAAAGTTCAATTGGTTTTGACAAGACTATGAGCCCATCCCTGAACTACTCACCACCACGGACTGAGGAATCTAATGCCATAGGGGGCCATTCCTAGGTCACATGGCCTCTGCTGAACAGAAACTAAGACATTTCCTCCAAGCAAAATCACAAGGCTGCTACCAAAAGAACAAGAAATGGAGGCTGAGGCAGTAAAACAACAGAGATGTCCACTATAGACTTATGGCAGAAGCACAGAAGCCTGATGGATAAGTTGGAGTCCTGTCTTCAAAGTATGAAACCTAATCCCCCCAAAAACAAGCTTCATTTGACACTGTATTTAATAATGTACACAGAGAATGTGAACATCACCAGGAAAATTTACTTTTAGACTCACATCAATCTAATTGTAGATATATTTTGAAGACATACTTACTTATATGTATGTTTTGCCACATACATATATGATCTCATACATATTATGGGTGAACAGAGAATCAATGATGTTAGAAATCGGCTTATTTGGCAGCCAATGTGAGGGCATCCAACGTCTTGCCACTACACAGCAGCTAGGCCAGGAACTCTGACTTACCTCTTCCCTTCCAGCATTTCTGCTGCAACTTGAGGACTCTATCCCATATAACTCCAGCCAACAATAATTTTTCAGACTTTTAAGATTACACTGCGAATGAAGTACACTTGAAACTTTAATAGATCAGCTCATAAACACCTCATTTTTGCTCTGGCTAAAGATTAAACAGTCTCTATCCATAGGAATAGCTGGCTAATTAGCAACATACGTCCCCCATTTATCCCTAAGGCTCACTTCAAGTAAGTGCTTCCTTTATTAATTATTTTCCATAAGTATTTTAGCATTTCAAAGCTCACACTTAATACTAAGAAATCAGGCTTGCCAAATATATTCAGAGTAGAACATCTGTCATTTTATAAGTAGTTCTACCTTCTGCTCACCTGTCTCTCCATAACTGGGAATGAGATTCATGTTCGGTTCTAGGGCTTGGGTACATATGGAGGGTGCTGAGTTTGGGGGGAAAAGATCGAGGTCTAGTAATTTGGATTCAGGTGCAAGATTAGAACTGGTCCAATAGTAAGTCTGACTTGATGCTGAGTGAATGAGTATAAGTCACTGCCTTTAATAACTTCCTTTCCACCTGTGCACTTGGTCAAAGACCCTATAAGCAGCTGTGTCTACGATTCCACAGCTCAGGGACTTCCTTCAGGTTCCACCTCCCATTCTTTACTTTGAACCCCATTGTTTTGGTCTGGTTTCCCTGGTTCCTTCCTGTTTCCTTGAATCTGGATTTCCCCTCTTTGCCTATTCCCTTTAGGTTGATAACTGGGTTGCCTGGCTTGCTTCACTCCACTTTGGACCTGCAAAAATAAGCTCTACAGCCTGTGGCCAGTCCTTTCTACCCTTCCCCATACCAAGCCAGAATCATTCCAGCTAGGCTGGGAGTCTTTGTCCAGTGGCCTGACCCTTGCTTGTCTGAGAAGAGAGACTGGAAACTGAATTCTCTTGAATAGAGCTTCTGGAGTCCATTTAGTCTAAGGTAAAGATTAAATATAGGATGGGTCAGGAACTCAGTGACATATACTAATTGAGCACTTCTTATAAGCCAGGTACTACTCTAGATGCTGGAGATATATCAGGGAACAAAACAAAGTCTCTGATTTCATGGAGTTTGTAATAGAGGGTGGAAAGGACAGAAATATAAGCAACTAGACAAAATAATTATAACTACAAGTCAAGTTAGGCTTGTGCTATAACGAAAATAAAGCAGGGTGGTATAGACAGATTCTAGGGTAGTCAGGGAAGACCTCTTGAGGAGAGATATGGGTGACAAGGAAAGATATGATATGAGGAGACATGTGAGCGACAAGACCTCTTGAGGAGAGATATGAGAAACTGGCATCAGGAAGATTTGAGGAAAAGGGTTTTGAAGGAGAGAAAGAAACAGATATAAAGTCCCTGGGGCAGGAATGAGCTTGGCATCTTCCAGAGATGGAAAAAAGACCAGCGGGGCTGGAGTCCAGACACAAAGCTATAATCAACAAATAAATGATTTGCTTTAAACATGAAAGGGGGCTCAAAAAGTCAGCTTAAGAATGTGCCAATTTTTCTTCACAATTCACCCAGGATTGCAACATAAATGTGATGCATACTTGTATATGTTTGTGTGGGCACAAATCTTATTGGCAGCTCTAGTAAATAAATGTAGGACCAGTTGGGGTCTCCTTGACGCCTATCACAACTGTGAACACAGCCTCTGATAACACTGTTTTGTCACTTTTCACTCCCACCAGCAATGAAGACAGATAAATGGCTTCCTGACAAATGGCCCCACTCTCCAAGGCCCAGGGCTCTGAAGGAAGGAGACTTGCAGGAGACATGAGCCTTGGAACATTTCTCAGGGTGGACTCTTTGAAGGGTTCATGGCCATGAGCCCTCTGAGTCTGCGCCAGAAGGAGCCACTGCATTATTTCTTCTGAAAAATTAGATTTTGCTTGCAGCTCATTAAAATTTCAAAAGGCTTATGGAATGGATTCCAGACTAACTATGTACTGTTGTGATTTGCAACAGAAAATACCTGCTCATAGAAATAATAGGGATCTAAAATGAAAAATACTTTATGTTTTGCCTATGTCTAGCCACAGGGCCCTAGAGAAGGTAAAAATACATCATTTCTGGGGGGTGGATTTCCACCTAAGTCATATGCTTCCGAGGGAAAACAGCTGTAGAGGATTGAATAATGTCCCCCCAAAATTTGTGTGCATCCAGAACTTTAGAATGTGACCCTATTTGGAAATAGAGTCTTTGCCGATATAATTACTCAAGATGAGGTCATACTGGATCAGGATGGGTTCTCAATCCAATGACTGGTGTCTTTATAAGAGAAAAGAGAAGAGATTCAGACACAGACACAGATGCACAGGGAAGGAAGCCACGTGAAGATGGAAGAAAGGATCAGAATGATGTAGCTACAAAGCAAGGAAAGTGAAGGACTGTTGGGAATCATCGGAATCTAGAAGAAGCAAGAAAAGATTCTTTCCTAGAGCCTTCAGAGGGACTGCAGTCCTGCCAACACCTTGATTTCACACTTCTAGCCTCCAGAACTGTAAGTGAATAAATTTCTATGATTTCAAGCCACCCAGTTTGTAGTGATTTGTTACTGTGCTGCCAGGAAGCTGAAACAACAGCCATGGGTGCCTTTGCTCTGGCACCAGGAGAGAGAAAATCTCCCAGGTGATGAGAATCAACTGTACCTACATCAGCAAAGAAGAAAACTGAGTGGTTATTTGAGCAGTTATTTGAGGAATTTGTTCAATGACAGCCTGGGGATAGGGACTTGGGTTATATGGGGTTAAAGTTGGGGCTTTGCAATCAGAATGTCCGTGTTGGGTCTTCACTCTGTCATTGACCTTGTACAGGTTACTAACCTCTAAGCCTCAGCTTTTCCTAGATAGAATGGGGACTTGCCTCTCAAAGCAACTGAGATTCAGGAGGAAAAACCTCTGTGAAGAGCTTAGCAAGTGCCTCTCCCATAGTAAGCCCCCAGTGAACGGTGGTTATATTATTACGCCTCCTCCGTTTTCAGAAATGCTTCCTACCTCTGGAGGAAGGAATGAGTGGTTATATTCAAATGTGCTTTCTATCGTCAGCTACCATTCAGCACGATTAGTCTATAAACCAAAAGCAATTCTGAATGAGACAGCCTTGTTCAGCAGCAAGTTCAGCCCCAAAAAAAACATATTTTTAAACAATTTCTTGCCAGTCCCAAGATATAAATTCCCCCCCGCAAAAAAAAATGTGTTTTAAGGACCATGGTATCTTCAACAACAATATTTATTGGGAGTTCATCCTATGCCAGGCACTTCCCAAATGTTTTTCAGTCAGACCTACAACTCTGCAAACTAGGCTCTATAATCCTGTCTTACCGATGAGGAAGCTGAAGCTCAGAGAAGCTTCTGACTGAGGATTCCAGACTGCAAATGAAAGTTGAGCATGACAACAGTGTTGGGGAAAGGAATGAGGGAGGCAAGGATGTTGTCACAGATACTTTCTAGAAGGTAGAAGAAAAGTGACTGGAGGGCTGGGACTAGGCATCAGGAGGCCTGCCCTAGTTCTAGTCTGGGCTGCACCATCACCCGGCTGAGTGAAGTGCTGTTTCTCTCTGGGCCTCAGTATCCTTCTGTGAAGTGAGGAATGTGGTCTAGGTGATCTCTAACAGTGTTTTCAGCTATTAATCAAAATTAAAACAATTTTAATTCAAACGTATAAAGTCAAAATGTTATGATACGCAGCGTCATGAATTTTAGTGAATCTTTGTCAGCAATGTGAGGTGGAAAGAGCTCTGAAGATGCTGAGGTTGAAAATTTCCAAACAAATTCATAATATTGACAATACGGCATTGTAATTTTGGTTTTGATTATGCTGATCCAACTCCTTTATTTCTATAGTTAGCACGTATCAAAACAAAAGCGGGGGCATTTTTCACTAAAATCATATTTTTTTTCTTTTTATGTAGGAAAGTCTGAGTAATAGCAAAATAAAAATAATAATGTTTCATATTTAAATAGTATCTTTGATCTGAAGTCTTCCTGTGTAGTATTTTTATAAGACATGCGTGTTATTATTTTTGTTTTGGTAGGTCACATTAAAGTGCTAGGATGTCTAGACCCCTGGTATTACAAGAGCTCTTCAAAGTAAAACAATGGCATCTCATAATAAACTCAGCCTTTTGCTTCAATTGTACCTTACATCCAGGAAGTGCTGCAACTTTTAGTTTTAAAAATTGCCATTTCATCACTCTCTAGGTAGAATAAATTTTAATGGTAGTTTTAAAAATTGCCATTTCATCACTCTCTAGGTAGAAGAAATTTTAATGGTAGTTTTAAAAATTGCCATTGCCATGCACGCTCTAGGTAGAAAACTAGAAACAAGAAAGATTCTAGAGAATTCAGATACATGTGACATTTATCAGTAATGGTAGCAAGCATTTATTAGGTGTCTACACTGTCCCAGGCATCATTCTAAGCACCTTACAAGTGTTAACTCATTTAAACCTCACAACCCTAGGAGGTTCATGTGACATCTTCTTTTACAGATAAGGATACTGAGGCACAGAGAAGGGAGTAACAGGGCTGAAGGGCTGGCTGCTAGTCAGTCACAAAACTGGGACTCAGCTCCGGCATCTGGCTCCAGAGCCCATAGTCATCGCCTCCTTCCACCCTCTTGGAAGGATACTGAGGCTCATGGAAGTTTAGTGACTTGAACACCTGCCCCTATCATATACTCACTACCCTATGGTGACAATCCATCAGCTTGTCTCTCTGAGAGGAACGAAATAGCTCTCTATCAATATCGTTGACTGGTTCCATGAACTTGCATCGTTCTTCATCTTTAGTGAGTCCCAAGCTGAAGACTCCACTAGACCACATTAACCTCCTGCATCCTGTAGTAAACGCTTCAGCTGTCAGATACTTGATCCACATGTCTTATTAAAATATACAGCAAAAAAAAAAGAGCAAAGTTCATGCTAGTCTTTATTTCTGAGAACACTGACTTTCACATCAAATATTTCATCTCTTTCCACTATATAATCCAATCACTTCCAAAACCCTATGATTACTTTCATTGTATATTCATGCATTGCAAGAAATTTAAAAAAAAAAAAAAACTACCTGAGGAAACCTTCACTATTGGGTCAGATCCACTCTGAAACGTTTATTGCTGTTTTTTATTCCTTGGAATTACTCTAGGCCACAGTGGTTAA
The DNA here is from genome assembly GCF_003254725.2 of Canis lupus dingo. Taxonomy (NCBI): domain Eukaryota; kingdom Metazoa; phylum Chordata; class Mammalia; order Carnivora; family Canidae; genus Canis; species Canis lupus. The sequence continues at coordinate 47,971,989 of NC_064255.1, forward strand.
AATTGCTATCATCTGTGAAACATTTTAAATCCCTCGACTCAGAAGCACACTGGTCAAACTTGATTTTTAGTGAGTTATTTTACCAGACATTACCGTCCTCCTACAATGTCAACTCTCACTCAGGGGAAACAGACTTCTACTCTCCCCCCCAGGGGAAGGTAGAGCGACCTTTGAAGCTGATAAAACTGCAACTAAGGAGCAATGATAATGACTGTTCCAGAATCACTCTTCATAAAACTTGTACACACAGAGTTTAGCAGGAAAGCAAGCTTCTGGATTATTTAACTTTATAAAATTTATTTATAAAGTCAGAAGTGTTCCAGAATCACTCTTCATAAAACTTGTACACACAGAGTTTAGCAGGAAAGCAAGCTTCTGGATTATTTAACTTTATAAAATTTATTTGATCTTTTCTTTCTTTATTCCATGTCTTGCTCTACAACAGACCATAGCTCATATTTTTTTAAGGTATGCTGCTTAACAATTTTTATCTTCCAAAGCGACAGATTCATTCTATAGCTAGCTAAAGGCAATGTTTTCCTCATATTCCTGGCTTCTCTCCATTTTTTGTATCAGGTAAGACCTTAGATCCAAAATAACATAAATGTTCCTTCCAACAAAACCCCTCTCCTACTACCTCTAGCCAATTTCCTAGGAACCTCTTTAAAGGAGTCCAGAAATCAAATTCAGAACTATCTCACATCACCACACATACACACACACATACACACACACCACACAAAACAAAACAAAAAAAAAAGAGGGTTATTTAGTGTATGGAAATTGGCTTTATCTTTCATGCATTTGCTTCTTTTATTTAAGGAATCCTTACGGCCTACCATCTCCCCATCTGCCAAAAAGGGCTGACATCAGTTTGAAGCAATCAAAGTTATCAAGGGATGTGAGGGAAGGAGGGCATGACAGTGGTGGGGGTGGGGGTGACACACAGATTCGCAGAGCCGGGCCATGTCATAAGCATTCTTTCCAGAGGAAACCAGGCCAAAAGGCTGATAAACCCCAATCTCTTTTCACAGCTTGCCTTTGGAGCCCCTTAATGCAACTCCCTCATTTGTTCATCAGCACTTTATGAGAAAATAAACAAAAACATGGTCTGTTTCCTCATTGTCAGCACATCAGAACACTTCCTGCTCAGAAAGGCCACTATCCCACTCTAAGAGTCAGGGGTCCTCTCTCTATTTTGCCTCAACTTTTTAAGTTCATTTGCTAAGCTGAATTCCAAGGCCCTAATCAAATCTGAAAGTCCACCCACCCACCCAAACTCTGGATGGGTTAGATGTCCTAGACTCCAATTCTCTGCAGAGCAGGAGGCTCCTCTAGAAAGACCAGGAGTGAGTTACACTGAAGCCATGGGGGTCACTTCCTTTTTCTCCATTCTTATGTTACTTTAAAAAAATGTTTTCAAGAGGCCGAGGAAAAGGAGAAACACTTAAAATAATCAGCTATTCACCAAATTGCCAGTTTTATAAGGTAACACAAATTTGCTAATTGTTGTAACATTTTCAAATCAATAAATCTTTCCAGATTTTTCACTAAACCCAACTGGAAGAAAAAGGAGAAGGAAGAGGAAAAAAAGGAGGAGGAGGAGGAGGAGGAGGAGGAGAAAGAGAAGAAGAAGAAGAAGAAGAAGAAGAAGAAGAAGAAGAAGAAGAAGAAGAAGAAGAAGGAGGAGGAGGAGGAGGAGGAGAAAAGAAGAAGAAGAAAGGAAGAAGAAGAAGAAGAAGAAAAAGAAGAAGGAGGAGGAGAAGGAGAAGAAGGAGGAGGAGAAAAGAAGAAGAAGAAAGAAGAAGAAGAAGAAGAAGAAGAAGAAGAAGAAGAAGAAGAAGAAGAAGAAGAAAAGAGTAGTAGGAGGAGGAGGGGAGGGGGAGGAGGGGAAGGAGGAGGAGGGGAAGAGGAGGAGGAGGAGGAGAAGAAGAAGGGAAGAGGGGAAGAGGAGGGGGAGGAAGAGGAAGAAAAGGAAGGAAGGAATAGTCATAGCAAATGTAAGAGGTGGAGGAGAAGGAGGAGGAGGGGGAGGAGGAAGGAATAGTCATAGGAAATGTAAGAGCCGGAGGGTCATGACTCCTATGTTTAAATTGCCAACTGGCTCACCAGTGCCCCATGATAAACCAAGCATTGCTATCTCCCTTCTTGAGAAGATGTGAATGTTGAAGAGGGACCCAGTAGACACAGTCTAGCTAGAGAGTGCATAGTCAAGATTTTGGATGGATGTTGGAATGTTTCAACAACTCAGAAGTACAGTGGACTCCCATCATGCCAACTTCTAGGAGTCTGGTATTTAAAATACATGAATCCTGGGCACCTGGGTGGCTCAGTCAGTTAAGCATCTGCCTTCAGCTCAGATCATGATCTCAGGGGTCCTGGGATCCAGCCCCGAGTCAGGCTCCCTGTTCAGCAGCGAATCTGCTTCTCCTTCTCCCTCTCCCCTCCCCCCTGCTCGTGCTGTAGCTCAAATAAATAAATGAAATCTTATAAAAGCACAAACACACAAATAGTATGGAACTGCAGTTAAAGGCATAGGCTCGGAAGCCTGACTTGGGTTTAGAGCGTAACCCCAACACATGCTATATCTGAGAACTTAAACAAGTTCCTTAAACTCTCTAAGCCTCCAGATCTGCTTCAGAGGATGGTTATGACAGTTAAGTGCATGGAATGAGCAGAGGTCTGTGCCTTTGAGCTCAGGAAATGTTAGCTGTTAAATCTCGGATGACATTAGGAGATTCCAACATTTCTTACACTGTGCAGATTATGAGCATAATCCTAAGGGGCTGTTTTTTATTTTAAAAATAAAAATAAAATAAAATTTAAATTAAAAAAAATTTAAAAGAGAAAGTATACACACCATGGAAACCTACTTGACCATATTTGTTGAGGAGTAGAGTTCAGTATAAGTTGCCTCTGTCTCAGACCCCCTATGCAATAGTGTCTCTATTACAATGAAACAAAGCCCTTATTTAGAAACAAAGCAACTCCTGGCATGAGCCTAGGGCTCTAACATACTTTGGAACCAAAATCCTAGGGAAATGAGTGAACATTGCCACCAACTGCGTAACCATGTGATTTTGGGCAAGGCCCTTATCCTGCCATCGGTCTCATTAAAAAAAAAAAAAAGGAGAAGAAGAAGAGGAGTTGTGCAACAGATATCAGAGATATTTAAATGCCATTCACCCTAACATTCTATGATTCTATTTAATGCCAAGAACAGTCTGAAGTAGAATAAAACCAGATAATGAAAGCAATAGCCCCCAAGCTGACACAGTCTAGGTTAGACAATATAATACTGGATCACTTAGACTCCTATGAATATGCTATTGTTGAAAGTCTTTTAGTCTTGTCTCCCCAACTACATGAGCATCTCTTTGAAGACAAAGATCATGCATCATTCCTCTTCCTCTTTGTCCTCTGCCCAGCACTGAACACCTAGTAGCCATCAGGAATGTGCATGAGTAGAGTCTAATTCCATAAGCCATGCACATTCATCCGTATTATGATTTTATAGTCATGCTGGGCAGACTATAGGTGGATCAATCACAGCAAATTAACCCAAAATAGGCATCAATGAGAAAAGCCGGGCATGTGACTCTATAAAGCATAGTTCTATCCTTTTATTCATTCACAAAAATTTAGTTAATAACTAAGATGTGCCAGACACTGTGCCAGATGTTAGGGGTGCTCTACTCCACCATTACAACCCGGGAGGTCTTCACTTGGGTAATGTATAAGTCACAAATGTGTACCAACAGAGCATAACTGGAAACCAAACTGGGTTAGCCACCCTTTTTTTAAATCTCCAAGCCATGCCTCCCCTTGCAGATGAAGGGGCTTCACAGTTCACCTCTGGAGTTTTACTAGTATTTTATCAAGTCAGCAGGTATGGTGTTATTCGTCTTTTTAAAAAATGCATTTATAGAGTTTTGTCCCATCTGAAACCTAGTATTTATCAACAATATTTTGACCTCTCTTAAAACAGAACTATTATACTGTGGACTGGTGACTCCTATTCCCAGAAGCCTTGCGAACTTAACGTTTCCTGCTGCTGTGTTTCTGGTCTTAAGTATGTCAGCAAAATACTCCACGGTCTGTAGATTATCTGTAAACCAACTGACAAGCATCCACAGCAGACCATGCGCAGACGTTTCTTTGCCCCTATCACGGTTCTCAGATGATGTTGTGAAAAGTAAAAGTTCATCAGATGCTGGCGGGGTTCAGGGTAGACCCGCACTGTGAATTCCTAAGGCTGAAAGGCCATTTGCAATTCATCACTCCTCCAGCTTATCAGCCACAGAGTGACTTTCCTCCATTTAAATAGCAGCCTGCTTCCCTCCTATGGCTCCATCCCAGTTGCCAAGGTTCTCTAAATGCTAATCAGGAGATAGAGAACATTCTGTGATCTTGTAAAGTGCTCACCCAGCAATTTGGTAAAAACAGAGTGTAAACATCATGCCTGGATACCTGCATTTGTTGGTCAAGGATCAATGCAGAAATGAGCACCACAGAGGTTGTGCCTGCCACCACAAAGGAAAATGGAATATTCAGATGTTTTTCTAGAAATTTCAGATGTCTTCAAAATAATAATAATAATAATAAAGCTAGTTCACTTATATCATTGGTTATTTGTGCAAAAAAAAATGGAGGAGAGAATTGAAATTATAAAGCTCACAGATCTAAAGCCCATATGTAGAGACATAACCCGATTCTATGAAAAATATTTGAGATAGGAATATATAAACATTTCCAAACAATGTGAATAATGGCATCTGGGTGCTTAGTTAGCAAGTAAGAGAATCAACAATATTAGACTTGACAGTCTTTTTTAGAAAGTTGCTGTGGTTTCATGGATAGAAAAATCAACTTGGAATTGAGTGGCCTTTCTTTAATTCAATAAGTGTTTACAGAGGGCCTTCCCAGCTTCACCACAAATACAATGAGTGAACATCATAAAGCCATACCTCATCCCTACAGTTTACTTTGTCAAGTCTTCCACGAATAGGTCCAGGTCCAGTGGGTTTTTCAAGGCTCCCAGTCATCAGTAGTACTTATAAGAAATATACGAGATAATTAACCACCAGATTACTTAACTTGAAGCTACTACAGAATTTCATGTGATGACTTTTAAAGAATCACCTGCTAATTTTAGATATACCCAGATTGTTACAGGATCTCAGAGCTAGAAGCATCCTCAGGAGGTCACATAATGGAAGAAAATTTGGCAAAGATCCATATATAAGTAAATCCATCTAGATAGAACAATTCATGTTCAGCGTTAATCAAGTAGGGGATCTTAAAGGACCTGACTGTGCAGAAATCAACATAAGATGGCTCCCAGAGGGAAACAACAAAGATAAGATGTTGAGCCAGGATTACAAAATCAAAGTTAACCTCAAAACCATCGGAGAAATGTATCCCCTTGAGATGCTGGTAATTTCAGTCCAGCATAACTTCTTTTGAATTTTTATTCATTAATGTCAAGCCTGGTTTTAATATTAATTGCTAAGGGTCAAGTTCAGATGCAAAAAAGCATAGGCAGGCAAGTAGATACAACCTGACGTGTTTATCTTTTCAGCGCACACTTTCTGCTGCAGGCGTGTGCCAGATGTAGCAGCAGCTGTAGGAAGTTGTTTATCTACCCTATTGACCTTTGTGAAGTGTTAGGAGATGGTAAAAATCATGTTTTTAAATTATAGGCGTCTCCTTTCAAACTAGCATCTTCTTAGTATCAGTCAAAACACATCAATAAAGACCTAAGAAGGTCAAGAAGATATGATTGTGTCCCAATGATATCTGTAAAAACATAGTTTTATGGTTATTTACGATGCCACAAGGGTTCCCTGCTTATTTCCAAATTCACTTCATCCATTCAGCATGCAGTAAATATTTATTGCAGTTCTACTGTGTGCAAGGCACAATTAAAATGTGCAAATCAGATGAATACTAATACCTGTAACACATGTGTCTTGCCTGAATTTTTACACACGTCAGTTGTGCTTTGCAAATTTACCCTTTAAATTTTTCAAGTCTACTAATAGTCTCAGGGTGAGAGATGGTTCAAAATTTTGAGACACACTTATTAAGAAACATTATGGTGGGGAGGGGGCAGTTCACAGACAAATGTAAAAATTCCAGAGGCAAATGTCACATCCTTCTTGCAGAGAAGAGAGCTTTGACCAAGATTTAGAGCCACACAACTTCTGTGTTGATGGGTCATCACTCAGGTCTATAGGGATTACACTAAATGCAAGTGGGATTGATCTATCAATCCCTCATGAGAAATTATCACTCATGAGAAATAATAACAATGTCATTAGCTAAGTTTCCAAAACAACTCAGTTCCTGCTTGAAAGTCAATCCTTCAGAAGCATGCTAAGACTTGCTTTTGTTATGACATTTGGATTAAGTCACCAGGTTCATTTGGTCTTTCTCTGTCAACGTCAATGTCCTCTGGGGAAACCAGTGTGGTGATATCAAAAAAACAAAGAGAAACAAGTCAGGGTCTCCAAAGAGAAAGGCACAAACAGTAATTATTTTTAAGATGCTCGGTTTCTCATTTTGGTCTAGGAAAATTCAGAAAACACTATCTTTCTTTCCCCAAAATTCAGCTCACAACCAAAATCAGAATGTATTCTCAGACACTTTGAATCATTTTTATGAATTTACTAAAATTCTCCTAACCTGATAAAATAGGTATAAACTTGGACATTCACACTCAGCTATATTTAGACACATTGACTATGTGTATATGATTCAGTTATACAGGCATAGATGGACTCTAAGTAAAATGACTGAAACAAAATTTTATTTCTCTTTGAGATGTATGTTCATTCATTGTGTGCATTCACGTGTGTACACATAAGTGTGCGTACATGCTTACATAGGTATGTTTGCTGGGAATACACGGATTGATAGATGTTGCCCTTGCCTTCCAGGAGCTCTTAATCTAGTAGTTGCATTTAGAGCCATTCGCTTGGCAAGATTTTCTCTGGCAATCTTTGTTTATAGAGTAAAAGGAGGCCATTTGTGCACTGTGCAGTGATAATGGTATAAGATTTTGAATTTTCAGCTTCCATAACTGGCTCTCTTGTTTTCCCTTCAGTATGTAACCTGAAATTAGCCTTCACACCCTTGGAACCTCCACTTTTCACTATCATATCAACTTGCCTTAGAGAGATGACATCAGTCGTTCAAAACAACAATCTCTGGGCATTCTGTGGCAACAACAACCTGTTCGACTGATTTTCCAGTCATACAAATTGCATATACTCAGGCTGAAGGAATGACTGTGGCAAGACTAAAAGAAACATGAAAATAATTCTGAAAATATTCTCAGATGCCAAAAAACGAGACAATCATTCAATCATTCAATAAATATGACCTAGATATCTGCTTGGTGCTAGCTGTTATGACAGAAAATTACTTCCAAATGTCCTCCTCACTCACTTTAGAGCCATAGTGAATCATGATGACCAAGTCTTGGCCATGGTCAGAAAAAAAAACAGCCCAAATCCCCTGCCTAAGACTTTTTTGCAAAGATTCCTGTGAGAATGTGTTGACGGGGAGGAGGGAGGGAATTGAGTGCTACTGAAGGCAAAAATATGTGTATTATTGGAAAGATATATGGACTATTCATATGGTGTTATATACATAAATATAAAGTGATTTTAGAAAAAAAAAAGCATGAATGGTCCCCATAACACCAAAAGCATAGCCAACAATAACAACAAAAATAGATAAACTGGGCTGCATTAAAATTGAAAACATCTGTGCCAAAGGAGATAATCAACAGAGCAAAAAGGCAAGTTGCGGACTAGAAGGAAATATTTGCAAATCATATATCTGATAAGAGGTTAATATCCAGGATATATACATAAAGAAATCATATAACTCAACAACGACAAAAACAATTTAAAAATGGGCCAAGAACTCAAGTGGACATTTCTCCAAAGAAAACATACAAATGGCCAATAAGTACATGAAAAGATGTTCAACATCACTAATCATTAGAGTAATGTAAGTAAAAAAGCTACCATTTTATACCCACTAGGATGACCACTATCAAACAAGCAGAAAATAACAAAGGTTGGCAAGGATGTGTAGAAACTGGAAATTCTGTGCACTGTTAGTGGGAATGTAAGGTGGAATATCCACTATTGAAAACAGTATGGTAGCTTCTCAAAAAAATTAAACATAGAACTACCATATGATCCAGCAATTCCACTTCTGGATGTAGATCAATAAGAATTAAGAGTAGGGCTCAGAGATATTTGCACATATATGATTATAGCATTATTATTCACAATAGCCAAGAGGTGGAAGCCACTTAAATGTCTATTGATAGATGAATGGATAAATAAATGTGGTAATATGTACAATGGGATATTATCTAGCCTTAGAAAGGAAGGAAATTCTGATACATCCTATAACATGGATGAACCTTGAGGACATTGTGCCAAGTGAAATAAAACCAGGCACAAAAGACAAATAGTATATGATTCCACTTATGTGAGGTATCTAGAGTAGCCAAACTTGTAGAGACAGAAAGTAGAATGGTGGTTCCTAGGAGAAACAAACTAGGAATCATTGTTTAATGGATATAAAGTTCATTTTTTGAAAGATGAAGAGTTCTGGAAATCTGTTTCACAACAATGTGAGTATACTTAAGACTACTGAACTGTGCACTTAAAAATGGCTGAGATTTTAAGTTTTATATTATATCTATTTTACAATTAAAAATAATAAGGATAAGTAAATGGTCCCAATGCAATTTTAGAAAGTTGATTTCTTTAAACAAATACTGTTCTCAATGTTTTTAAAAATCTACAATATTTCATCTGGAGTCAGACAAAGGGCCATCACCACAAAGGTATATAGACTTTAAAATCTGAGACAAGGTCAGCAAGACTTTCTCCTTTTAATTGATAACAGCAAGAAAAACACACAACAGAAGGGATGACTTTAAGACTTTGGGAACAATTGGTAATTGTATTAGTCAAAGTTCATCAATGAAACAGAACCAATAGGATATATGTAGAGACAGATTTATTTCAAGGAATTGGTTCCCATGAGCATAGGGGCTGGCATGTCTAAAATCTATAGGGCAAAGTGAAGACTGGAAATTCATGCAGGAGTTGATGTTGCAGTCTTGAGTCCAAATGCTAGAAACATAGGCAGGATTTCCATGTTGCAGTCTAGAGGCAGAATTCTTTCCCATTCAGGGACCTCAGTCTATGCTGCTGAGGCCTTCAAATGATTAGCTGAGGCCCACCCACCTAATGGAGAGTAATCTGCTTTATTCAAAGTCTACTGGTATAATATGTTAATCTCATTAAACAATACCTTCAAAGCAGGATCATCGATTGGTATTTGAGAAAAAAATTGGTACCACAGCCTAGCTAAATTGACATAAAATGAACCATCACAATAATGATACAAATTTCCTTTTAAACTATTTGTATTTGTAGAAGTGAATTTCTAATCCAAATAGTCATCTTGGGAAGTTATAAATTTATTCTACTGCTGCTTTCTTTGTTCTCTTTAGGAAAGTCTCTTTTTGTGCCAGTCACAGAACCAGTCTTAAACTAAAAAAAAAAAAAAAAAAAAAAAAATTAATACCTTGGATAATAGCCAAAATGCTATAATTGGGTTTATTTAGTCAACTCATTAAAATAACTTTGTTCCAAAGACTTTAGGCCCATTTTTAAAAATAAAATTCACTTTCAAAGTTAAAAATTTACCACCTTTGATACTGGCACAAAAATTAGACACATAGAACTGAAAGCTCAGAAATAAACCCATAATTATATGGCCAATTAATCTACAACAAAAGAGGCAATAATATACAATGGAAAAGAGTCTCTTCAACAAATGATGTCAGGCAAACTGGACAGCTACATGCAAAAGAATGAAACTGGACCACTTTCTTACAGCATACAGAAAAATGAACTCAAAATGGATTAAAGACCTAAATGTGAGACCTGAAACCATAAAAATCCTAGAAGGGAGCACAGGCAGTAATTTCTCTGACATCAGCCATAGAAACATTTTTCTAGATACGTCTTCTGAAGGGAAACAAAAGCAAAAATAAATCATTGGGACTACATCAAAATAAAAAGTTTCTTCACAGCAAAGGAAACAAGCCTCAAAACAAAAGGACAACCTATTCAATGGGAAAAGATGTTTGCCAATGACATATCCAATAAGAGGTTAATATTCAAAATAGATAAAGAACGTATACAATGGAACACACACAAAAAAATGATCCAATTTAAAACTTTGCAGAAGATATGAACAGGTATTTCTCCAAAGAAGACATACAGATGGCTAACAGACATATGAAAAGATGCCAACATCACTAACCAGCAAGGAAATACAAATCAAAACCACAATGAGATATCACCTCACATCTGTCAGAATGGCTAAAATAAAAAACTCAAGAAATAACAGGTGTGTTGGCAAGAATGTGGAGAAAAAGGAGCCTGTGTGCTTTGGTGGGAATGCAAACTGGCTATAGCTACTGTGGAAAACAGTATGAAGGTTCCTCAAAAAAATTAAAAATAGAATTGCCGTATGATCTAGTAATTTCACTAGTGGGTATTTACCTCAAAGAACACAAAACGCTAATTGGAAAAGGTACATGCATCCCTAAGTTTATCAATGTTTTATTTATAATAGCCAAAATATGAAATCAGCCCAACTGTCCATCAATAAATAAATGGACAAAGATGTGGTATATACATGCATTGGAATATTATTCAGCCATAAAAAAGAATGAGATCTTGCCATTTGCAACAACATGTATTGATCTAGAGGGCTTATTGCTAAGTAAAATAAGTCAGAGAAAGACAAATACCATACAATTTCACTCATATGTGGAATATAAGAAACAAAGATTTTCTTAAAAAGAGACAAATAAGAAAACGGACTTTTACATATAGAGAAAAAATTGGCAGTTACAAGAGGGAATGGGTGAAATAAATGAAGGGGATTAAGAATACACTTAGAAGAGCACTGAGTAATGTACAGAATTGTTGAATCACTATATTGTACACTTGAAACTAATATAATACAATTTGTTAATTATACTTGAAATGAATACACACATGCATAAATATATACACACACAAACACTAAAAACAAAAAAAAATTACTACCTTTGAGAATCTTTAAAACATGTGTCACCAACACCATTGCACAGGTGGTATTTCAAAAACGGATTCAAATATCAGTATTACCGGATTTCACATAGTACTCCCAAAGGTAAAAATCTTTCAGGAATTGTCCTCTCTCTTCTATATGAATACACAGTGGCCATTAATAGTTAAATTTTTGAGCTAAGTTGTTAACTATGAAGTTACAGAATTGGGAATTGTGATGTGAAGGAATATTATAATGACAAATATAAAAGATCCCAGTCACATTGTTGATGATAAGGAAAAGATAGCTACAAGAATCTGATTAAATATAGTATTAAAATAAATGAATAAATAAATTACAGTATTAAACTGGTTGGAATACTGTGCAGCTGTCTATAATGTTACAGGCAGGGACAGGAAATGCACAGTTTTCAGGCAGTGAAACTCCTAAAATTTGTATGCAACATTTTGTGTGCGTGTTCACTTTTCTAAGGCAAGAGAGCATAACTTTGATACATGTTATAATCCAAAAATAGTTAGGAAACCACATAGCAGAAGAATATTTAATGCAATGGAAAAATGTTCAAGTTATATTGCTGAGTAAAAAGACAAGACATAAGATAAAATGGATGGTACAGTGTATTTAAAATATTTTTATGTATGCTTAGTAAATAATGATGGAAAAAGTACACACCAAAATATTAGCAGGAAAAACCTGTGAGTAATGAGATTGTAAGTAGTTTTTTGTTGTCTTATTTTGCTTTGTTGTTAGCTTATCTGTACTTTGTTTTCTACAATATGTCCTGCTTTTACAGAGAAGAAAAAATAATAAAACTTTAAGTTGAAAATGGCACGTAAAAGAATGATTTGTCTCTTTGTCATCAACACAATTCAGGCTACATGAGTTCTGGTGCTAGTCAACTGATCTCTGTATTAATAATATCTATAATAGCAATTATAAGGGTAATAATAAGGACCATATAACAACCTATGCAAATGGTCCCTCTATTAATTGACTGGGCCTCATATGTGTCTTATCATAAATCAGTTAGCTGGAATTTGGGTTTAGAAATTAGTTTAGTGTGAATGTAGATGACATGAATCAATCTCCCTTGGTTAGTTCATCCATGACTGGGAAGAAAATCAAATTTCTCACCTTGCAAATTTAAAAATCCGTATGATTGTATCTTCATTAATTTATCATGATCCCTCAAACTTGACAAAGACATGAGATTACTACATAAAATAATAGCAGTCTCGGGGGATCCCTGGGTGGCTCAGCGGTTTAGCACCTGCCTTCGGGGCAGGGCGCGATCCTGGAGTCCCGGGATCGAGTCCCACGTCGGGCTCCCGGCATGGAGCCTGCTTCTCCCTCCTCCTGTGTCTCTGCCTCTCTCTCTCTCTCTCTATGTCTATCATAAATAAATAAATAAATAAATCTTTAAAAAAAAATAGCAGTCTCCTCCCCCAAAAAACTAGATTCATGGATAGATTGTCTCCATTGTTAAAGTGTTTGTCTTCTTCTTATAGCTTTTCCTTAAAATATTGGTATTATCACATACTGCTGGAAAATATTAGCAGCTGACAAAATGAATGATAAAATAGCAAACAAATATTAATAAACAATTAATTCAATAGCTCATTGTTATTTTTTCACAGACAATAGTGTTTTCGATTCTGCATAATCTGGGGCCTACAGGAAATAGGACCTCCAGGAAGCAGAATTAGAAATATAATAAATGGATGTACTGGGGGAAATGCTTATGAAGGACAAAAGGGAGAAGGAGCAAGAGAAGGTTCAGGTCAAGAGAAACTCCAGACCATGTTTCTGATCTAACACCTACAACAGGAGAGAGGGAAAGAAGAAGGGCTCAGTAGCAAGAGCCTCAGACTTCAGTGACCTCTGTGAAAATCTCAGCCAGACTCTCAAGGAAGCTCAGAGTGAAGAGTGCCCACTGAGAAGTTCCACATTGAAACAGAAATAGCCCACCTCTAATACCTCCATCATGGCCAGTCATTAGCTGGGAGCAGTCTGGGGAGGACTTGGCTTTGGCATGAGTACTGGAGCTGATCACAAATATGCAACAGCTTATGGTTCACTGCTTTCTTCACAGCAGGTCCTGTCTTGAAGGGAGATCTGAGTGACATACCTGGATGACTGTCACAGGTTAATTTTTTTATTTCTTACATGTAGATTTATTTTTTGCTATTAAAATTGTTCTTAGTTCCTACATTGGAATTAACCATACCATTCTTTCCCCCATGTTCCAAAAAGAGCATAGTGTTCCTAATTGCAGTCTACAAAGACTATGATTTCCAGGTGTTCCCATTTTAACAATTTTGAGACCCATTTCTGCTTTGAAGTCAGAAGATTTGGACACCTTCATCATTTTCTACTTGCATTGCCTTGAGCAAGACACCTGACCTTGCTGAACCTCAATTTTCTTATCTGTAAACTGAGAATATCCATGCCTTACCCTTACCCCCAAAGGATTGTCTTAAAGATTAAATACAATATGTATGTGAAAATCTCTGGCATAGAAAAGGCACCTGATAACAGGTACTATTGCATCTAGCTTATCAACATTACCTTACTTTACCTGGACAAGTTATCTAATTCATAAGCCTCAATTTCCTCATCTATAAAACAGAGTAATGTGACTCCCTGCAGCACTGGGCTATTTAAATAATTAAATGAAATAATGTAAACAGAGCATTTATCCTCATATCTGACATGCCATAAGTCCTCAATGAATGCTACTGATTCAAACTATTTGCTATAACACATTCATTCATTTTAATTTTGAGGTTAGGACAAATTTGATTTATTATCTATTCTATGGCAATCTTAGTCTCATAAGAACTAATAATATCTCAATTGTTATTATTCTCAAATTGACATCTCCTTTGAAGTAAGTACACACAAATGCCAGTATTTGCCAAAGATCACCCAGTACTGTACAATAATAACTATTTAAGATAACTATTTTTAAAATTTTTTTTTTAATTTATGATAGTCACAGAGAGAGAGAGAGAGTCAGAGACATAGGCAGAGGGAGAAGCAGGCTCCATGCACCGGGAGCCCGATGCGGGATCGAGTCTCCAGGATCGCGCCCCGGGCCAAAGGCAGGCGCTAAACCGCTGCGCCACCCAGGGATCCCTAAGATAACTATTAATAACTAGTTAACTGGGATCCCTGGGTGGCTCAGCGGTTTGGCGCCTGCCTTTGGCCCGGGGCGCGATCCTGGAGAGCCGGGATCGAATCCCGCATCGGGCTCCCGGTGCATGGAGCCTGCTTCTCCCTCTGCCTGTGTCTCTGCCTCTCTCTCTCTCTCTCTCTCTCTCTGTGTGTGTGACTATCATAAATAAGTAAAAATTAAAAAAAATAACTAGTTAACTATTTCTGCTAGGTATTTTTTCAGTTTCAAAGCTTTAGCTGGACATTTAAAGTGTAAATTGAATTCATCTTTCCATCTTCTGTTCATCCACCAATTTTGCCCCTGATAGTTTATCACTTGAAACTTCATAGAGTTAGGGGCAAGGAAATATTGAGGGGGGGATGGTTTAAAATAAGGAAAGACTATAGAAATATATAATCTATATCCATTCATCTGTCAATGGACATCTGGGCTCTTTCCATATTTTACAATGGAATATTAGACAGCCATCCAAAAAATGAAATCTTGGGATGCATGGGTGGCTCAGCAGTTGAGCATCTGCCTTTGGTTCAGGGTGTGATCCTGGAGTTCCAGGATCGAGTCTCACATCGGGCTCCCTGCATGGAGCCTGCTTCTCCCTCTGCCTGGGTCTCTGCCTTTCTCTGTGTCTCTGATGAATAAATAAATAAAATCTTTTAAAAACTGAAATCTTATCATTTGCAATGATGTGGATGCAACTAGAGGGTATTATGCTAAGTGAAATAAGTCAATCAGAGAAAGACAAATATATGATTTCAATCATATGTGGAATTTAAGAAACAAAGCAGATGATCATAGAGGAAGGGAGAGAAAAATAAGATGAAACCAGAGAGGGAGACAAACCATAAGACATTCTTAACTGTAGGAAACAACTGAGGGTTGTGGGAGGGGAGGCGAGTGGAGGGAAGGGGTAACTGGGTTATGGGCATTAAGGAGGGCATGTGATGTAATGAGCACTGGGTGTTATATGCAACTGATGAATCACTAAACTCTACCTCTAAAACTCATAATACACTACATGTTAATCAATTAAATTTAAATTACAAAAAAAGAAATATATATTCTATAATCCCTTGAAAGTAAGACAGGAATGAAACAAGAGATGGCACTGGAAGTTTCCAAAGGCAGAACTACAAACTCTCACCTTGACCACTGAGTATTGGAAAATGAAAGATGGTCATAGATAAGCCAAGCTTTTTTTCTTGTACATTCGCAGATTGACAATTTCAGATTTCACAAGGCTAGTACACCAGACTAGACTAGTCTCTCAACTCTGGGTAGGAAGCCTTTCTTTCAAATAAAAAAAATTAAAAAAAAAAAAGACTATGGCTTTAAGACATTGACTTTAAGCTCTTGGGTAAAATTGTCAAACATGCTTGTTCCTAATAACGGAATCAATTTGATTAAATGTGCATTAAGACCACAAGCTCTTTACTCCTAGAGCCAAAAAACAGTCACCCTTCAGTGAGTAATGATTTTTCCATTCTAATCAACAGAACTTAATTACAGCAACTAACTCAAACATTCAGTCCTTTATTAAATTATTGATTCAAAAATCTATGACTTAAAACCTAGGTTTTCAAGATTTTTATTCAAAATGTATAATTTTCCACCATCACAGATCACCAAAAATTCAAAAGTATAGATCACCTTTGACAAAGATGCAATAGAACTATATTATCTCCAAGCATAGATCATTTTTCATAAACTAAGAGTCAGGACTCAGCTTTCAGTCCAGGCCACAATCCATGAAACTCAGTTTACCTCGTCCCCTCTCACAGATACAAAGGCAACTCGCAAACTAAAAAGAGTAGGTTTTGTCTCTCAGATGTGAAAAGGGAAAAAAGAGAACCAGCTAGAACTGCAGAGACTGACGTAACTTTAAAAACACAAACAAAACTCCTGATAGAAGTCAACTTGATGAGCAGAGGAAGCCACACATGGCTGGAGCAATTGGCAGATGTGTTTCATTTCTTTATTCTATTATCAGGCACTTATTGTGTGCCTACTGTATGCCAAGCTCTCTGGGAGCTGAACAGGATTAAACATCCTGCAATTTCAGGCAGTCCAAGAAACCATCACATAAGCAACCATTACAAGTCTGATTCCTAATAAGTGGTACCCCTCTACGAAAAAGGGATTCTTTCCGTTATCAAGTGACTCTGAAAATAGGTCCTCCCTGCCCCTCACCCCAATTTCTCAAGTGATAAAATTTACTTCAAGATTTCTATGGTTTAGGTTTTTTTCAGGTACAAATTAAAGACCTAAACCAGATATTTTTGTATTAAGCTAAAAAACAGGGCAGCCCAGGTGGCTCAGCGGTGTAGCGCTGCCTTCAGCCCAGGGCCTGCTCCTGAAGTCCCGGGATCGAGTCCCACGTCGGGCTCCCGGCATGGAGCCTGCTTCTCCCTCTGCCTATGTCTCTGCCTCTCTCTCTCTCTCTGTGTGTGTCTCTCATGAATAAATAAATAAAATCTTTTAAAAAAAAAACTAAATGAAATATAGCAATCTTTCTCCCTTTCTATCTCACTTCTACATGCAGATTTTTAGTTTGCATAAAATTCCCAGCACAAGTCACTTGACCCTCTCTTCTAAATATGCCTTGACTATAAAAAGGGAGAATCCAAATATAGTGAGAGATGGGGTTAGGTATACAGCACACTACTCGGAGAGCTGTTTTAATGCAACTTTGTTATTGAAGCTTGGAATCTAAAATATGGGTATGGGAGGAGATGGGATTCATGGTGGTCATGTTGTACCAAGGTCCCTGTTCACCCTCCCCAGCATTAACATAATCACAGGAGTGGTAAAGCCATAGAAAAATGTTTGCTATTCTGAAAAGCTTCATTCATCCTGGCATTTCAACAAGCCCCAGTATATGTTTGGTTCCATTTTATAAAAACAACATGACGCTTTCAGCCACAAGTCATTAAGAGACCAACGGGAGGACAATGTATGTGTCAATTTTCATTTTCATCTCAATAACCCTCATTTCTGTCATCTTTATTCAGACATCAGTTACCTGCTCAGTTTCTTCTGCCCTTCATGTAAGAAAAGCAATTCCCTGGAGAAGACTGAGGAAAAGCAAAACTGATAGGGTATTTGAAAAAGAGGTTAAAATGAGTGAATTGAAGGTTCATGTCCCCTCCACTCAAAAAACAATCAGGTCAACTCAGAAAGTCTGCCCTTCAGTTGAAATCTGTGGCAGAACAGAACAAGGCAGCTTTGCCACAAAGTTTGCATGACTTGGCTCCCAGGCAATTTCGTAGGTTAGGACCAGTGGGAAAGAGACCAAAACAAAAATAAAGGAAAATGTTAATAAATGATTGTGTTTTAGGAGGAACTTTGTTCAGTTTCATAAAACCACTCATTTCAATAATTATTACCATAGCTAACATTTAGTGCTAGAAAATACCAGGCACCATGTCAAACCCTTTACAAAGACCATATTTAATTCTCACAAAAGTCCTATAATATAGGACTTTTTTTTTCCCAGATGAGCACATTGAGATACACAGAAGTGAAGGAACTTGCACAAAGTCAAGAAACTATTAAGTTCCAGATCCTAACTCAAAAGTACCACTAGTCAACAATAGCCTGGGAATCTGGCCTCTTTCCAGAGGAATTGTTCCAGTTATCTTTTGCTGTGTAACAAACCACCACCACCACCACTTCACCAACTTAGTGACTTAAAACTCTGCTTTGTTCTTCTCTCTCCTGGTTCTGTGGCTTGAGTGACCTCAGTGAGGCAGTTCTTGTTCACATGGTTACAATCCTACGGTGTCTAGGCCAAAAGTTATCTGAAGGCATGAATGGGCTAGGCTGGATGTTCAAGATGGCATGCTTACATGGCTGCCCAGTGATGCTGCCGTCAGGTACAAGCCAGGTGACACATCAACTAGAATGTCAGTACATGGCCATCCATGTAATATGACTTTCTTATGACACAGCCTTGGTTTCTAAGAGGGAGTGTTCTGAGAAAAGAGTGTCCTAAGAGCAAGCACTCCAAGAGACCCAAGCAGGGGTTATAAGGTTTATGACCTAGTCTCAAAAGTCCTGTCATATCACCTCCACCCAAATTCTATTGGTC
Organism: Canis lupus dingo; assembly: GCF_003254725.2. NCBI lineage: Eukaryota > Metazoa > Chordata > Mammalia > Carnivora > Canidae > Canis > Canis lupus. Next base: position 47,990,420 of record NC_064255.1, read on the forward strand.
AATAGTGAGCCCCAGCCACAGCCAGATTCAAGGGAAAGAGACTGTAAAAAAACACAAATTCCAAAAGATGTTGGGTTGAACTCTAGAGACTTACTACTGTAGTCATATTTGTAAAGTACAAATTTTTATGCTCCCTTCTGAGAAGCCAGAGAAGGGAGCTTGACCCCACAAGGCTCTGGGAATGGAGAAATTCTTACAAAGATGTTAAGCTAAGAACATTACTAAGAGGAATATATGAAAACAATGACAAGAAGAGCAAATGCCAGTTACAGACATAAATTTAAATTTAATCATCCTATGTGATCTGTGCAGAAATGACCACTTACTACACACAAATAATGAATTCCTCAGCATCTTCCCCAAAGCACTAAAACATAGCCCTGTGAAGACCCGATATATTTTGTGGAATACATGTGATCTTCTTTTTTTTTACTTATCCTTCCATTTTAGATCTTATTGACTGGAGACATTATGGCATAAGCAGAAAGGTGGTGGTGGGCTCTGGAATCAAACAGGCCTGAATTTAAATTGAGACTCCATCAGTACTCTGAGTCTTTAAGTAAAACCTGAATTTCTCTGACATTGTTTCCTCATCTGAGTAACAAGAATAATAATATCTGCATCTACAACTGAATGTATATAGGTCTCTGTGTGTTATTGATATACATAGTCATTTTATATTCAATTCAACATTCAAATTGAATATATACACATATTTATTTTTTTTTAAAGCCCACACTAATAGAAAAAAAATTAAGTCATGGTCATGCTTCACTTTATAAAGAAGGACACCAAGAAAGAATTAAAGAAATTTGTAAGAACTTCAGCAGATCAGTAGCCCCTAGAGACAGTCATCCCTGGTCCACTTTGCTCTGTAGTGGGGTCTCTGACCAGCCAAGCCAGGTCCTGTATCCAGGAATATATATGATCCTAATAATTCCAAATCTATGCAGGAAAACTGAGGGAGGTAGGAATAGAAAGGAGAGAAAAGACATAGCACAAAGATGGTTTTCATTACATAGTACTTGCCTCAAAGAAAATATTAATTCTTCTTGAGTGGGAAAGGCATTTAATTGGTTGAGTAGATAAGTGAATGAATAGACAGATAGACAGATGGATGGCCTTTAGTTGCAAATCTTTTTCCTCGTGGTGGCATCAGGAGATGGGCTCTCATTCTACCTCAAGAAGTACCTCAACATACTATACTCCTAAACAGAGAAAAAAAAAAAAAAAGACCATGTCTCCCTTCCCTGCAAATGTTCTTTCTACCTCAGTTTGTTCTCTCAGTGCATATTTTCCTCTTTCCCATTACCTGCCATAGAATATTTAAGGAGAGAGATCAATGGCCAAGGGAGATTACTGCGCACTTTCAGCCCATGTGGGGGGTGCTTCCCTTTCCTCTTTGTTTAATTTTGAAAACATGGTCCTAGCCTTCAGTTTCTACATCTAGTGTCAGGAGTTGTGTCCAGATTCCGGAAGTTTTCACCCAGCATGATGCTCCTATGTGAGAGGAGGTTGAGTAGGACTTTTCCTGTTGCCCTGGAAAAGAGACAAGAGCTTCTGGCTGAGTACAAAGAAGGTCTAAATACACCACACTCTCAAGTGAGCCACAACAAAGGGCTTTCTGAAAATCAGCAGAACTAACCCTACTACCATCACCACCACCCCAACCCCCACCCCATACACAAAACCTTTCTCAATGTAATCTAAGAAGGAAAGAGAGGATAGAGAGTTGGAATGAAGAGCTTACCAACCTCATGGGTCCTTGGCAAGAGATGTTTCTGTACAAGACTGAAGATAATATGCTTCCTTATCCTCATAAAGTCAAGAGATGGGCAGGATTGCAGAAAAATCACTTTTAGAGAAAAAGGGTAGTGAAAATGAGAAAGCTAGCATCTCACTCTTGGATGGATGCCCACTGAATTATACAATCTGAAGTCCCATACTGAGGTTGTTATCTAAGGGGAGTGTAAGAAGAGGTCTTCTAGGAGAGCTTGGCATAATTTTCCTAGAATTTGGGGGCATCCACAAATGTGGAGCTTGATGCCTGATGCTTGTCCAGAGATATGTGAAAGCAGATTTCTTACTGAGTAGCACTGGGAAGATGGAAACATCTATCAGAGGAAACATATTGATAGAGCCAGGAGAGGGAGAAGGTGTGTATCTCAACATAGACTATTTCTCCTCCATCCCCCACCTTTTGCCTATTACCTCCCTCTCTATTCTAAGGTGCTGGGTCTGATGAAAAGTGAAAAGGAAGCTTGTACACTCCTGCCCCAGATCTCCCAGGCCTCAGGTCGAACCCATGGTTTAGAAGAAGTAGGAGATAGATTTAAATTGAGTCTGATATTGACTTTTTAAACCAAAATGGACTAAAATTTTTATCAGTGAAAGAAAGCAGAAAGTTATGGAACCCGCCAAAAATGTTAGAGAGTGGGAATTGGGAATTCAGGTGAACACTAGAGAAATCAGTAATTGGAGGGGCGCCTGGGTGACTCGGTTGGTTAAGCATCCAACTCTTGGTTTCAGCTCAGGTCATGATCTTGTGGTTGTGGGACTGAGCCCCCACTGGGCTCCATGCTCAGTGCAGAGTCTGCTTCAGATTCTTTCTCCCTCCCCCTATGTCCCTTCTTACTCTCTCTTTCTCTCTCTGTCTCTGAAATAAATAAGTAAAATCTTTTTTAAAAATAGAAATTAATAATTGGAGAAAATACAAACATTTCATGTTTATGCCCCACTTTTTTTTTTTTTATTAATCTTATGCCCCACTTAGTTTAAACTCTTCAGTTACCTCCTCCATAAAGGAGAGTGGGGTCATGGTTTCAAACACTCCAAGGAAGGAAGGTCACAGAGAATGTTTCTGTCTGCCATACTGACCCCTGCAGATAAGCAGCTCCTGCTCACTCCACTTGGAAACATTACATCCTGTTTCCATCAAGGACCCTGGGTGGAGCCCACAGGCTACCATCTAGGGTTATAGCAGTTGGATGGGAACTCACTGGAAGCCTAGTAGGGGTGCTGGCCATGGGCACAGACACTGCGCTCCTGCTAAAGGGTGACAATGGGTAATGAAGTGAGTTTTCCTCTCCCCTTGCCATGGCAGGTGTTTGATATCAGAGCACACTGTTAAATGACCCAAGAGAGAAAATGCCCAGGTCAGGGCAAGCCTGGGGAACATGTGCCTCTGGAATATCTCACAATTTGCCCTGAGCTTCTATTCCTCCACCCAGGTCCAGGTTGGCTCAGCTCACATGAAACACAAATACTAAAACTCCAACTTCTCTTAGAATTCTTCCCAACTCCCTCCCTATCAATCCCTTCATCTACACTTGGAAAGTATCCCTGCTAAGACCATATCAGAAAACAACCCACCCAACAAAAAATAGCAGTTGGTATAGATTTGGGAGGACACTTTAGCAATATCTATTAACTTTTTAGTGTAGTAACCTCTGACCCAGCAATTCTTCTGGGTATTTATCCTGTAAGTGTGTCATTGACCGCTGGTAGGCCCAGTGCCTAGGGCCAGTACCAGGTAGATAGTAGGTGCTCAATAAAAATGTGTTAAATGATTAAATGAATGAATATGCAATTTGAAAAGATAATAATTATATTTTTCCTGCTGTTTAAAAAATTTTGTAAACCTTTTAGGTTCACAGCACATTATCAGAAGTACAGAAGTTGACATGTTCTCTGTGCACGAGCCTTTCCTTACCTTTTTTATTCTATTGTATCCCTTCTCCCCCTTCATATCCTTCACAGCTCCGCCTCCATTTCCCGCCCCACAATCATGTTTATGATAAATGTCCTTGCATCTGGATATATTATTGAAAGATAAATAACAATCTTATTTACGTGTTTTTATTTTACATAAGCGATATTGCATATAAATTTTATTCAACTTCTTGCTCTTTTCAGTATGTTTTTAAGATCAATCCATGTTAAACTGTGGGTACATCTAGTTCATTGAACTGTGACTATTGCACTAGATATTCACTATGATTTACCTGCCTATTCCCATTGTGATGGACAAGTCCCTCCCAACTCCCTACTGTCACAAACGGTGTTGCCAAAAAATATTCAGAAGCTCCTATGTGATTCCTTATATCTGCGCAAGAGTTCCTCGGGAGCATGTGACTAAGAAAAGGGATTGTGGGTGACAGAGAATATGCACCCTTCTCAATTTCACCAAGAAGCACCAGATTGTTTTCCAGAAAGACTATCCCAATTCTCATTCACTAGCACATGAGAATCTCTCCTCAAATGGAATTATCTGACCAGTGATCAAAACGATCAAACCTTACAGGTTTTTGTTAATTTTATCATCATAAAGTGGTATCTTACTATTTCATCTGCAGTTCTGATTTCAAGAAGATTCCTGTTCCTTTGCATGTGGTCTGTTTTTTCTTTAGGATTTTAGAATTTTTTATCTTTGTCTTCGAGGATCTTTATTTTTATTTTAATATATCTAATTGATGAATGTCCTGTTCTCAATGATCTTGAAGAATGAATAAGTGGCTGAGATTATCCACACAGTTATAAGGGTGAAATAGATCTGAGAAGTCATTCCTCCTCTATTCAAACTGCTCGGGTAATGCCGAAATCCCCTCCTGCAATATCTCTGTCCACATTAATCCAATCTCTGTTTGAAATGTCTAAGAGGAATGTTCTCATACTGGTAGACATTTCAGTTCAGCTTATTGTTCCCATCTTCCTTAGAGTTCAAGTACTCAGCTCAAGTGCAGCAACTGATACACATGGGTCTCAATAAGTAAGAGCTTCCTTCATTCCCTTCTATTTGCCTAGTTCCAATGTTTTGGGTGCAAATTCTTGTATGAGCCCTTTAAGTATATGAAAACAGCCACCTTGTCTCCTTCTGTGCTCCCTTCCTCCAGTTGTATAGCTCCTGCCTACAATACATCTCACACAACAATCAATACAAACAATCTGATTTGTAAATCTCCTAGTGCCCCTTAAAGTGTGGTGGCTAAAAAGTGGACTGCCAAGTAAATTCTAAACAGAACAAACCACAGTGGGCCTATGACCTCCTCCACCTGGCCTTGAGTCTATAATACAAAGTAAGGACACTTCCCAGTCTTTGCAGCAGCAGCACCTGATGGCTCACTGAATTTGTAGCCAGCTCAATCCCCCAGGCCATTTTCACATGAATGCTTGCTTCAACCTGTGGAATTCATTCTGAGGACTGCTCCCATAGTTCAGAGTGCAAACTGAAATCAGAATCTGTAGCTCAACCCACTCTTCAAGCGCTCACCTCCAATTTAGTTATGTCCTGACTTTTCTCCTTTCTTTTCTCCATTCAGCTGCTATATGATTGCTCAGACTTTAATACTAGATACACCAAATAAAAAAAAAAAATACTAGATACACCAGGGTTCAAATCCTTACTCTGTCTCTTCCTAACATAGTGAACTTGGGAAAATTATTTATTCCCCCTGAACTTTTGTTGCTTTGATCATCTTGGAAATAGTAATGTTTACTTTATAGTAATGTGAAATGCAATAAAGATTAAATGAGATAGAACATTATAGGGATGCCTGGGTGGCTCAGGGGTTGAGCGTCTGCCTTTGGCCCAGGACCTGATCCCAGGGTCCAGGATCGAGTCCCACATCGGGCTCCTTGTGGGGAACCTGCTTCTCATTCTGCCTATGTCTCTGCCTCTGTGTGTGTGTGTGTGTGTGTGTGTGTGTCTCTTATGAATAAATAAATAAAATCTTTTTTAAAAAGAGATATAACATTATAAATGGCTGACACATAGAAGCCCCCTCAGCCTGTGAATTCCTTTCTCCTGACTCCTTGCCTTTTCTGCCTGGACTTCAAAAAAGAAAAGAAAGCTCCTAATTCCTCTCAGCTATGTCTAGACTCCTGATTCCCACAAGAACTATCCATCTGCCTTCATATTTCCTCAACTCTGAGCTCTCTGGTACAAAACACATTAACTGATCCAAGATACTGCGGGAAGAGGTCACAGTGGATCGAGATGTTCCTCGTCCAGGTGATATTTGCGACTTCACAGAAGTTTCCCAGATTCTCATTGCTTTAATGCTTTGGGGATCAAAGTCAGAATATAGGGTACAAAGTCAGGCAAAAAGGATTGTCCCCACCTCAGTGGTTTGATGTTGGTACAGTGTGGTTGTGATATGCCTCAGTGGGAGATGGCAGAGATGGGGGCATACTAGTCGAGTGGCCTCCTCTGAGCTTTGCAAAGCTCAGAGGAGGCCAAGAGCATTCACATCAGACATGGCTTCACAGAGCTCCAGCCACATATGTGCAACTACACATGAAGTTCCCCCTACACATTACCAGAAACCATTGAGGGGAAAATAAAGGTCTGTAACAAATAGTGATTGTGGTCTTTGCCACACTCCCTTTAGCCCACCTGATTTCAGCATAGCTATCGTGGGCATACTTGCTTACGACACCGGATTCCAACTCAAGGTTCTGTCAAGGTATTTCCAGATTTTCTGCTCAGAGTTTTTCTCCAAAAGCAAGGAAGACTACTAAGTCTGCATGTAGCCCTTGCCCAGAAGAGAAAAAGAAATTAATATCCCCAGAACCAGCCTTTAACAAATGGGATAACAGAGTCAGTAGATAAGTAAATGCCCCAACCTCCTACCCAATGGAAGAATTATTCTGAGGAGCCTTCTGTAAGGTTCTTCAGAGCCAGTTGCCCACTATAATCCTCCTCCTTCATTGTGCTTCCTGGGATCATCTCCCCCAAACTACCTGACCCTTGTCTGTGTTTCAGACTCTGCACTGGAGATATCCAACTAGGGTTTTGACACCCATCCTAAATTCCCTAAAACCAGCAAAGAATGTCAGAAAATACAATGAAATTAATAATTGCTGGAGAAATATGCCAAATACTACAATGTTCCCCCCAAAAAAATGCCTGGCTCGTGTTAATAAATTTTTTAGGCCCATATCATCTTCAGGTAGAGAAATGCTGAGGTTTTCTGTTCCTGTTAATTTGGCACCACTTTATCTTCAGACTGATGTGCTCTGAGAATGCAGAAACTTCTTAAATGTTACCTGAAACACTTGGTTATTCTCCAACCAGTAAAAGGGTTACAAATATAATTAACTGCTCATCTTTCTGTGATCTCCAGTATCTCATATGTGCTTTTAGTAGTCAGAGAAGTCAAATAACTTGTTCAAGTTCACACAGCTGGTGAGAGGTAGAGCAGAGATTTGAACCCATGACCCCAGAGTTTATACTCTTTCCACCAGACCTCCCAGCATGTGAACCAGATCTCTGCCTCCTCCCAGGGCTCCCTGGTCAGGGAATCTGGAGACAAGAGTTTAATTCCTGGCTTGACCACCAAGTAATTTAGGCCAATTTACCTCTTTAAAGATTTTACTGACTCTACTGAAAATATAACTATATTTTGCATAGCATCATAAGAACACAGAAAGAATGAACTCATGTTTATAAAGTACTATATAAAGCTTAAATTTACTTTTATCTTTTGCATATTCTCAAATACAGATAAAAATCATATTCTCAAAAGGGCGTTCTAGAACCCCAAACTAAGATTAGGTTTCAACGTCTCCATTTCTTAGCTAACCAGACACCAAATAACGTCTTTCCAAACAGCATAAATGATGTTTTTTTGGAGCCTAGAAAATAAATGTCAATATTTGTGGTAATTTCTGAGAATTTAAAAGTGCTAGTCCCAGAATAAATATATATTGGAGGGAGAGGTAATATAACCCAGGCCAATAAATATTCAAGAAAAAATGCTCACATAGAAAACATGTGGGAATCTAAGTGTATTGATTCAAAAGGAAGGAAGTAAGTTGATATTCAGATTGGGCTGCGATGGTACTTGAACCCATGGCTCCTCTGGCTGCCTGTGACATGCTGCTCACCCTTTCTGGGAAGTCAGGGCCGGACACAAAACTCAAGTACTCCCAGTGGGACAGAAATGCCCTCCAAATGTCTGAAACAGCCTTCCTTTTACTGCCATGACAAATTGATAAATTGGAGATTGGTTGCACTAATATGGATGCTATAACCATAGTCATTTCATTCTATATTCTTAGAAAATTAAATATGCAACACCTGGGTGGCTCAGCGGTTGAGCATCTGCCTTCAGCTCAGGGCGTGATCCCTCCTGGGAGCCTGCTTCTCCTTCTGCCTATGTCTCTGCCTCTCTCTGTGTGTCTCTCACGAATAAATAAATAAAATCTTTTAAAAAAGAGAACTATTAAATATACCTAGAAACCATAGTTAACCGCATCTTCCTTAATAGCATCAAACCATTACTAAATGCATTATTTGAAAGACCATAAATGCTGGTAATCCAAGCCTAAAACTTCCCAAACTTTTTCATGAACTTTTCAAACTTTCCAACTTTACCAAATGCTGATTCACACCTCCATCCTGCTTCAGTAAGACCACCTGCAGTGTATGCTAAGTACTTGCCACTGTCCTTATTTTCTAAGCCCTAGTGTGAGAGTTAATTTTATGGATCAATTTAGCTAGGCCATGATACCCAGATATTTGGCCCAATATTATTCTAGATGTCTCTGTGAAGACACTTCAAGATAATAATAACATTTAAACCAATAGGCTTTGAGTAAAACAGATTATCCTTTACAATGTGAGGTGGCCTCATCCATTCAGTTGAAGGTATTAGGAGAAAAAGACTGACCTTGTGGGAGAAGAACAAGTCCAGCAGACCACTTTCGGATTCAACCCTTCCCTGGGTCTCCAGCCTGCCAGCCTACCCTGCAGATTTTGGACTTGCCAAATCTTGACAATCACATGAGCAAGCTCCTTAAAATGAGTCTGGATAGATAGGTAGATGGGTGAATGGATAGGTAAATGATAGATAGATAGATAGATAGATAGATAGATAGATAGATAGATAGATGATAGATAGACATCCTACTGGTTCAGTTTCTCTGCAGAACCATGACTAATGTACCTAGTTAGAATCACAGAACTGATCATAAAACCAAAGGAGCTTGAAAAACATCTGCAAAGTGGCACGTGACGTGCCTCCCAATAACTGCAGATTTGGCCACAGGGATCTCAAATGCAACAGATCCCAAACTAAGAGGCAAGGGTTCAAATTCTGGGAATGCCTCCCGTTAGCTATGTGACTGCAGGATGTACCTAACCTCCTTGAGCCTCAATGTCCTCACTGTCAAAGAATACTAATACTTCCTCCATAAGGTTATCATAAGAATAAAATAAGTTATCACACATGAAACCTTTAGAAGCACTCCTGGCATAGAATGTGGGCTTGTTCGATGTTGTCATAATCCTCTCTCAATCCCTACCTGCTTTCCCTCAAACTCTCACCTCGGGTAGGAGCCTCCCGGGAATACCTAAAATCCACATCTTACCTTCATCTTCTCTCTTTCTCTCCCCAACCTGCTCCCCACTCTCAGAATCTATGGATTCTATGTCCTCAGTGTCTTTTCCATCTGCACTTTATTAACTCGTTCATTCTACAGTCATCCATCGACCATGATTTCTGGGCCTGACACTGGGTTTAGATGTGTTGTGAATACCCAAATAAGTAAACAAAGGACTACTATGTAGTAGAGGAGACTTTGAGTTCCCATTGCCCCACCTCTGGTCAGTTTCCAACCTCTTCCTTGGATTAACGATGGAGCTTCTGAAGCAGCTTTCCAATCTCTCTCCCTGCAATCCATCATTCATCTGACACTTCCCAAACTCAGGTCAGTTTGTTTCTCTTGGCCTTGGAAATAAAGTCCACCACTGTCCCCAAACAATTTTTATTTCATCTTCTCCCAATTTTATTCTACACAGTGGGCTTTCTGACACAGAACATTGTGCTCCTAGGTGCTCTGTGACCCTGCGCCTGCAGCTGGTCCTCACTCCGATCACCTCCTAATGCCTTCCTTGGCCTTCCTGATCAGAAGTAACTGTTCTTCCCTCTCATGGTTCTTGTCCTTGCACTTGACATTCCAGCTGTCATTGTTTATGTAGCTTAGCCCTGGCTTGAGCCCAGGCCATCTTCATGTCAGATCCAGACAGGGCCTGGGCAAATCTGGAGGGCCCTGGGGTGGGTCTGCCAAGGTTCTATTGCATGAGGGTCTGAGGAGCCTCCTGGGAAATGAATTCATCCTGAGGGAAGAGAGGGCCAAGTCACACAAACATGTTCCAAGGACAGTCAGCCAGTGTCCAAGGAAGGGCTAATTTTGAGTACAGCATGGTATCTGCCATTCAGCTTGTCCTTGGCCAAGTTCACAGGGATGCATGTCTGAGTCATTTAGTCCTCCATTCACACACAACAAACATTTAGTGAGTACCTACTCTGAGTCAGGCTCCATACTGGACACTGGGGATACACAAGTGAGCAAGAGAGACTTGTGTCCTGACATGAAGGAGCTTAGTGGGAACTCTAAAGATGGGAGCTACAACCAAAATTTGGGTGGTTTTTCTGTGTCCTCTTTGGGTTTTTTTACAATTTTTTTTTGTAATTTTAATTTTACTTTTATAATTTGTATCCAGATTTGTATAATTTGTAACTGGGAGAACAGAAGGCAATTCTCCTTTGTGGTCTATGTATGGGAATATACCAGAATTAGGAATAAAAGATGCTTTTCCCACATGATATGAAAGCTGGGGAAAGCTGAGGTGAGCAGTGTCTCAATGGTATGAGCATGGAGCTGGACCAGCCAGAGGAGAAATGAGAAGGCATCATCATGCACAGCATCTGAGCACCAGGGATGACCAGCAACCCTGCCTCTGCAGTGGGAGCAGGTGAAAGGTGGATACCATGGAGGCCAGTGAGGCAGCACTAGAAAGGGATGTGCTTGAGAGCCCTGCAATTCCATGTGTGGTAGGACCCTACTTCTGCCTCAAGAAACATCTTAGGGAGACCAGCATTTTTTCATGTCTCATCCACCAATCTGTCATTTCTGGAAGGGCAGGTATAATGTCTTATTGTTTGGGGAACCAAATCAGTAATTAGCCAAAAATAGCCATGGAACAAAATTTTGTTGAATTAAAATAATTATGAAGAACTTTCATTTAAGTAAATAGAGTAGGCAGGTGCGTAGAGAAAGAAATGTAAAGAATACTTAGAGTTCAGTGGGGGTTTCCCCCGTTTATTACAAAGCAATTTTGCACTCATTCTTCATTCCACTTTGGAGGCAGAAGGTAGAATTAAAATAGAGTTAGTTTTTTGCTGGTTATTTTATAATAGTTCTTGTTGTTATTACAAGAATAATACATTCTCATGATGAAAAAATAGGGATCCCTGGGTGGCTCAGCGGTTCAGCACCTGCCTTTGGCCCAGGGCATGATCCTGGAGTTCCAGGATCAAGTCCCGCATCAGGCTCCTGGCATGGAGCTTGCTTCTCCCTCTGCCTGTGTCTCTGCCTCTCTCTCTCTCTCTCTCTATGTTTATCATGAATAAATAAATAAAATCTTTTAAAAACTGATGAAAAAATAAACAGCCTGATAAAAGGTGGAAAGGTGAAAGTAAAAATAGATACCACACAAACACAGGGTACAATGTTCAATGATGGAATTGAATAGAATTATATCATTTGGAAGCTCCAGTACTATCTTTCCCCTCCCACTTCTCTACACTCCAAGCATAATAATTCTCCCATCACCTGGGACAGAGATGGGAACAGGAACAAAGGATAGGTGACTTTCTCACAATCACACAAACTAACCACCTTCAAAAATCCAGACTAGTATAAGAGTCAGCCTGATTTCTGGACAAAAGGAATCAAACATCATTGATTCAGCAACCAAAGCCTTGGCTCTTCTGAAGTTACTCATCACAAATTCCAACCATAACTCATTGGTGAGAAGGAAGGTACTAGCAATAGCCAAGCCACTCAACAGGGACTCCAAGTTCATCTTTCATTCATTGTTTTCTGGGGAAACAATAAAAGAAAATTTTAAATTATAAAGATTGAGTGTGTCTATTTTTACTCTTCATCTGCTCATACCATCATAGAGAAAAAGGGTGTTCTAGTGAAAACAGAACGAGGAAACAGAAGCACTAGACCTGCTTTGCTGCTTAATAGCTGGATAACCTATGGCAAATCATTTAACTTTCTGAGCTGCTGTTTTCTAGCTCACAAAGCCGTGGTAAAGATAGATGAGCTTCCATTTTTGAAAATTCTAAAGAGTGCTGGAATGGGAGGTATGAAGCCTACATCACTCTGCAATATTATACCAGAGGGTCTCAAATATTCTTTCTCTGTATCCCCTCCCCCAAATGCTTCACCTAAAACCTAACCCCCCTAACCCCTACCTCCTACTGTCACATCATCCTCCTTCTAGCAGGATTCTCTTATTACTGGAAAATATCCAATACCCAAGGATCATCAGCACAAAGTCAAGAGCTGACCATCAAGCCAAAAAGAAAGGCAGACCAAAGAAATAAAGACCACATGAAAGGAAAATGTTTTGTTTCCATAGCTCTGCCTCTAAGGTCCACATGAAGGTGAGTATACCATAAAAAACTCTGGCGGTTAGAGCTAGGATGGTGGAGGGCACAGCACAGTGTAACACGTAGTACAGAGGGGAACTTGTTCCAAGAAAAACCCAGATGAGTGTCATTTGATAGCTATATGACTTTGAACAAGTCAGAGTCCTTCTGTGCCTCCACGTCCTCATCCACAAAAGGAAGATTCAAATAATGGCACCTATTCCATAAGGCTGTCATGAAGATTCAGTGAATGAACATGGGTAAGGTACTTAGCACTGCAGCTAAAGCAAGGAAGTGACACATGAGTGTTGATGGTGATATGGTGATAGTAGTGATAATCGTGCTGGTGTCAGTGATAGTGGTGGTGACAATGGTGATGGTGGTGGTTTTGACTACACCTCCCAGTGCTCCCATAAAACCATAGGGCAGAACAGAACAGAGAAAGAAGCACCCCAGGAAAAAGCAGCAAGCCTCTGTTTTCTACAGAAGGCCCACTGAAGGAAACCAGGTGTCTTACTCCATTCAGGCTGCCATGATAAAAAGTACCAGAAACTGAGTGGCTCAAACAACAAACCTTTATTTCTGGAGCCTGAAAGTCCAAGATTGAGGTGCCAACAGTTTCAGTGTCTGGTGAGAACCCACTACCTGCTTTGTAACTAACTGGTCTACTCTGTCCTCATATAGTGGAAGAGACAAGAGAGATCTCTAGAGTATCTTTTAAAAGGTTACTAATCACCTGCTAAAGGTCTCACCTCCAAATACCATCACATTGGGAGTTAGGATTTTCAACATACAAATTTGGGGTCGGAGGGGCATAAACATTCAATATAGCACAAGGCTTCTTCAAGGTCAGGCCATATAGAGGTCTTATGGTAGCAAATCAGAAACAACAAGACCCCACGGTGTAAAATGGGGTCTCCTTAGACTGTGAACTTGGCACAACTTCATTCAGATAGACTGAGATGTCTATCAAAACCCTGATAAAGGAAAGAGCCCATTCCAGTGCATGTGAACATGAGATGTAGATGAGTATGGTGCAGAAAAGAGCCTCTGGGACAATGCAAAGTCAGGGCCAAGAAAGAAAGTGAGCCAAGGCACACAGAGCCAGGGCAGAATGATTGATTCCCTTGGCCCCTCTCCACTGAAGGCGCTACTGAGTTCACAATGAGGAGAGATGGGTTAATACTAGATCCATTCTCTTCATATACCTCATACTGTGCTTTTCAAGACATTTGCTTAAGCTAGCTTTCCGGTAAAATGTTCATAGCTCAGCCTATAGTTTGGGTTCATCAATGAATTGTTTTCATTTGTTCATTCAGCAGATATTTACGGATTGCTACAGAATTCCACACCCTGTGCTCAGGAATGAAAGTCCAGGGCCAACAGCTTAGCAGGGGAGTTAGAATGGTAAACAACTATAACTCTGCAGGCTGGAGCTCTACAGGAGCACAAAGTACCTGAAGTACCCGGGGTTAGGGAAATAGGGGAATGGTTAGAAGGGCAGATCTCGAAGGGCCCTGGAGCCATGTTAGGGATTTGGGCTAGATTCTGAAGCCATGGGGACTATTAAAAGATACATCAGGTTAAATGTTCAACCAGTGTTGTTACAAATGCTCAGGCGAGGTGAACCCCAAATATCTCATCCAGATTCTGGTACCCGGAATGAACCGACTTAACACTTCCCCTTGCAAGGGTACCTGGGTAGCTCAGTCAGTTAAGCATCTTACTCTTGATTTTGGCTCAGGTCATGATCTCAGGGCCATGAGATTGAGCCACATGGCAGACTCCTGGCTGGGTGTGGAGCCTGCTTAAATTCTCTCTCTCCCTCCCTCTCTCTCTCTCTGACCCTCTCCCCAGGCCCAACTAATGCCCTACAAATAAATAAATAAATAAATACATAAATAAATAAATACATAAATAAACAAACAAACAAATAAAATCGTAAAAAAACCTTCCTGTGCAAAATCACAACCACCCATGGAATATTCCTTTGGGGGGTGGCTTTAAGTTATAATGTGCCCACCCAGCAGCCTCACACACCTAGGAGATGGCTCCCCTGAGGTCTCGAAAGAGGTAAAACTTCACTCAGATACACTAAATCCCAGGAATCTTCTTTTTTTAATAACAGGAATGCTATTTAGGCAAGCAATGCTTTCATTTACTGTAAGACTCCAAGATTATCCAAAGATTCTCATAAAATCAGAGATGCCCAAGGCCAGGGCTTTGCCAGTTAGCTACTCACATTTTAAAGGCAAAAGGAAGGAATCTGAGTCACTTTCGTTGTAAAAATAGAGTTTGCTGGAGGGAGGCCAGACACCTATTGTAATAATCAAGACACTGCTCTTTCGATGTTTGAGGGATAATGTCAAAATTCACACTAGCGATGTTTATTTTATTTTCTAAATCCTGTGAGAAGCCTTTCTCAGTGGCAGCAACCCAGTTTCCACAAAAGAGGGATTTAGGGCCAACCACCTGCTTGGAAGAGATTTGTCATAAAGCTACATTTATGTAACCAACACATTGTTTTTATTCATATCATATGATTATTTGTAATGTTTGGGAGAGTAGAAAGGAGGCTAAAATACTCCAAACTACCCTTTCATCATGCCACCACTGCCCATCAACAAATGTGGTGTATCTCACTGAGAGTAATTAACTACGAGGTTGGTAAATATTCCTGATAGGACATTAAGGCAGAGCTACTGGAAGGAAAAGTCACTATACCTGCGTGGTTTCATCCATGAATATCATCTTCCCATTTAATGGGATGATTTCTGCATCCAGGAATGAAATGAAAGAGTAAATGTCATTACCTGTGGGCATTACATTTAGTCCAAACTAACTGTGAGGGATATTTGAGGAGCACTGGGAGATCTCACATCATTTCTTTCCACCCCTCAAGCCCTCCCTGCCTGATGCTGAAAATTCCCACATTTTTCACTGTTTTGAGTGAAGGTATTAAAAGCTACTATGAAAATGCACATTTTATCTGGGAGGGGTAGCACATTGAGTCATTAATAATAACAATTATTCAAATGACTTCATCTAGTTATCCGGCCAGTTACTGGGCAGCTTCCAGAGTAATAGTAAAGATGCCTTTTGATCCTGGGGAGGAGGCCAGAGGACGTCTGTTTGAAAGACAGAGTCTGGGTGTGGGCCCAGGAAGACACTAAAAAGAAACTTACTGCTTCCCCCACCTCTTTTCTGAGACTGACCTGGTCTCATTGTTTCAGTGATTTGGGCTGAGATCATGAGAATTATTCTGCCTAAGTGCTTTATTGTACACTTCAGGCCATGTGAAAAGCATGGATGAAGTGTCTGGGTCACACATTCACTAACTATATGAACCTACATGTTTTACTTGAACTCTTAGAGCCTCAGTTTCTCATTTAAAAAGTGGAAAAATAGGGATCTCTGGGTGGTGCAGCAGTTTAGCGCCTGCCTTTGGCCCAGGGCACGACCCTGGAGACCCGGGATCGAATCCCACGTCGGGCTCCCGGTGCATGGAGCCTGCTTCTCCCTCTGCCTGTGTCTCTGCCTCTCTCTCTCTCTCTCTCTCTCTGTGTGTGTGTGTGTGACTATCATAAATAAATAACAAAATGAAATGAAATAAAATAAAATAAAATAAAATAAATAAAAAGTGGAAAAATAAATGGGTGTCACCTTAGAGAGCTCCTGTGAAAATCAAGTAAATTACTAAATGTGAGAGCAAATAAAAGGTTATTCAGAGAACCATGTTTGATCTAGCAATCACACTCCTTCGTATTTATTTACCCAAATGAGTTTAAAACTTATGTCCATATAAAAACCTGCACACAGGGATGCCTGGGTGGCTCAGCGGTTGAGCATCTGCCTACAGGTCAGGGTGTGATCCTGGAGTTCCAGAATCGAGTCCCACATCGGGCTCCCTGCATGGAGCCTGTTCTCCCTCTGCCGGTGTCTCTGCCTCTCTCTGTGTGTTTCTCATGAATAAATAAGTAAAATCTTTAAAAAAAAGAAAAACCCTGCACACAAATTGGCAATTATGAAATTACCAATATATGGAAGCAACAAAGATGTTCTTCAGTAGGTAAAAGGATAAACAAAGTGGTCCATCCATATACAGTGGAATATTATTCAGCAATAAAAAAGAATGAGCTCTCAAGCCATATAAAGGTATGCAGGATCCTTTTTTTCTTAAGATTTTATTTATTTATTCATGAGAGACAGAAAGAGAGAGAAAGAGAGAGAGAGGCAGAGACATAGGCAGAGGGAGAAGCAGGCTCCATGCAGGGAGCCTGACGTGGGACTTGATCCCAGGACTCCAGGATCACTCCCTGGGCCAAAGGCAGGCACCAAACTGCTGAGCCATCCAGAGATCCCTGACATGCAGGATCCTTAAACATACATCACTAAATGCAAGACACCAATCTAAAAAGGATACAAACTATAGGATTCCAACTATCTGACATTCTGGAAAAGGTAAAACTATGGAGATAGTGAAAAGACCAGTGGTTGTCAGAGGTTTGGAAGGTAAGAAGGATGAATAGAAAGAGCATGAGGGATTTTTAGGACAGTAAAACTACACTGTAGGACACTGTAAAAGTGGATACACATCATTACACATTTGTCAAAACCCACAGAATGTATAACACAAAGAATAAAACTTAACTACAGACTTTAGTTACTAATAATGTATGAAAGGACCATGTTACTTCTGATTAAAATCCTTCAGTAGCACCCAGCTAAAGCCCATGCTCTGCACAACAACATCCAAAGCCCTCCATTCAATGGTCTTGTACTCTACTTATCCTGGATAATTAGGAGTTCCTGAAATGAACTTCCATGTTCATCTGCTGGTTTTGCCCAACATCTACTTTTCCTTCTTCTGCTAATATTACTCATTTTCCTTCAGAAAACAACACCTAACTCACTCTAGAGAGACAGTTTGTTTGGGGCTGCCCTACCATACTCATATTCCAGGTTGGGAATGTGGTACAAGTCAGTCCAATCAGAGATAATCCAAAAGCTTCAGCTGGAACCACTGGGAAAAGCTCTACTGGGGCATCTCAGAGACTAGATTGAATCCTGAGCATTTGTGGTCATCTCTGCCACCTCATACAAAGATCCTGCCTACCAGAAGCCAAGAGAAAGAAAACAGAGTCTGGAGAAGGAAGAAGCCCAGGCTGAGGGGCAACCATCAAATGCTTGGATCCAGTTGATTCTGAAATTGGATCTGCATTTCCCACCCCATTAAAATATTAAATTACATAAGCCAATACATTTTGTCTTTATGCTTAAACCCATCTGAATTGGCCTTTTGTCATCTTACAACCATGAATCACACACAAGGAGGATGTTTTCCTGCGCTTCGTCCTGCTCCTTCTCCTCACCACGCTCTATCGGTCCAACAAACACCTTCTATTTCTCTGAAAAAGATTCAGTTCTCTTTTTAAAAAAGATTTTATTTAGAGAGAGAGAGCACATGCTTATGCAAGGAGGGGAGGGGCAGTGGGAGAACGGGAGAGAGAGAATCTCAAGCAGACTCCCCACTGAGCACAGAGCCTGATGCAGGGCTCGATTTCACAACCCTAAGATCATGACCTGAGCTGAAATCAAGAGTCAGACACTTAACCAACTGAGCAGCCCAGATGCCCCAAGATTCAGTTCTAAGACCACCTCTATGCGCCTTCCTTAGAGCAGTCCCCAACTCCGCTCTAATTAGAAAAGGTCCCTCTCCCCCTAGGACCCCCACAATACCCGACTTCCAAACATCTCTTGTTTATACTAATTGGGCTTCATTGTGTGTTTGTTTCCACCAGTTGGATGTATCATAGCCACCTATACGCAGCACTTTCTGAATGCTTGTTGAATGGAAAGGCACTACCAGAACAGGACTTTGTGGGTAGAAGGGTGATACCAAAGAGAGGAAAAGAAAAAGCTGGAGAAACTGTAACCAAACATCTAGAAACTGAGTCTAAATAAGATTAAGGATGGGTAATATACAGGGCAAAAGTGATTTACACTCTTGATACATTCATTGCTCTGATAGGAGTCCTTGTTCTCTTCTTGCTCCCCTATCTCCAACACCCTGGGTCTTTTCACTTTATTTTTTGTTTTAAAAGCTCTCTGCTGTCCTTCGATATCTGTTCTCCTCTTCTCCCATAGAAATAGAAACCCAAATGGGTTGCTGTATACAAGGATTCCCAGAACTAAAAATACATTTCCCAGTGTCCTTTGCAACTAGATATGGCAATTGATCATTTTCTAGCCACTAGAATGTGAGCTGAAATGGTGCACACAACTTCTTAAAGAGCAAATGCTTGCTTTCTTCCCCATTTCTTTTTTCCCACAAGCGAGATGAGTGAGCCATTGTGGACTGTGAGGATGGGAACAACAGATGAAAGTAGGCCAGGTCCCTGAAGTCCCCATGCCAGCCTGGGCCATTACACCACAACAGTTATATGAGAGAAAAGACCAATTTCAAATTTATTTAAGCCACTGTGATTTGGGAGGGGTCTCCCTTTCAGTTGGTAAACTCGTGTCCTTATATAACTCAGGTACCCCTCCTTTTTTTCTCTCTTGTGGTTTTTCCCCCTCCTTTTGCTATGAATTGAAACTATTAGAGTTGGGTGTTCCCAGAAGTCAAAGCAGCAGTCACAAGTAAAATTCATAATGTTTCTCCATCTTGCAGTCTTTCAGCTGTCTTGAAGCAATCATATATATCCACTGCAAAAATTCCCATTGTTCTGCAAAACATACTGGTTTCAAAAGTATGTTTGCCTAAAATACATTGATGGCACCATCTTGTTTGGATACTAAAAAGCAACAAATCCCAGGTTGCTCATGACGACATACGTTTATGGTAGTTAAAAATTGAAAACACCCCAATTCTCAATGTAGAAATTATCAAGTAAATTTGAATATATACCTTATGTTTAATATAACATACTAGCTTTTAAAACTAACATTGATAAGGAATATTTAATGGTATGGGGGATGACTACAATGAAAAGAGAAAAAAATGCAGTATATAAAGTTGTATCATCTAAGGAACAGTATGATCTCAGTATGTAGAAAAGATTTGGAAAGAAAATAATACTCATGACAAAACCTGATCATGTATTAAATACTTACTGCATGCCAGGCACTGTGCCAGCCACTATACATGCATTTTCTCATTTAATCCCCAACACCATGATATAAGTACAACTAGTATTTCAATTTTATTAATGAGAAGACAGACTTGATGAAATTAAGCAACTTTCCCAAAATCTCACACAACACAAACTCAAGTGTATCTTATACCAAAGCTTATGCTCATTAGACTGTGCTGCCAGCAAACTTTTCCATGAGATATTTGAAGGATTTTTTTTAAATACCTTTTGCTTTTCTTTAGTGCCTAAATTTTCTAAAAGTAGTATTATCTTTCCAATGTAAAAAACACAAATTTTTAAAGACATTGTTTTAAAAAAAGGAATGAGTGCCTGTATAAAAAATGGTTTGCTTTTTCCCAAATGTTTTTGTCAGAGTGGCACACCAGAACTTCAGAGAAGAGCCAGCCTAAGTGAGCTGACAGTTGAGTGGGTTTATAATTCTCAGGTTTCTTCATTTACCTTTCAACAAAGTCTCATCGCTAGTGATGCTACAAGTCAGTAGTACTTAACCTTTGGGAGGTCATGACTCCTCTGAGACTCTGTTGAAAGCCATGAACCCTCTTCCCAGGACAATGGGAGAGGCGTGTGCACACATCTGCCCACACTCACACATTTGGCACATGATTTCAGAAGATTGACAGATGCAACCGCACTCATGGATGTGCCCCCACTGGGGCCCCAAGCGACATCAGAAGTCAACTTTTGTCCGACTCATTGAAGCTCAGCTCTGTCTCTGGCATTGTCGTCTCCACAAGAAACCAGAAATGGCATCCTTGTTTGCCAAGACACCCTACCATCAGTAGGGATGTGCTCTGAGGTCTTTGATGGTGAGAAGATGGATTTCAGCAGATTTATCTACATTCTTGACTGATTCCCTGATAAGTATCTGGGGACAATCTTGAGGAAAACTAACAGGTTACATGGATATGAACTCATGAGGAAAGTCATGAAAACAATAGAAGGGTAACTCCCAGGAGTGTATCCTTTAACAGAAAATATTTTCAAATCTTTGATCTCAGTTGACACCCCCACTCCACCCCACCCCCATGCACACAGCCCTGTGAAGAGAGAGTCATTAGCCCTATTTTACATATAACCCACATCTCTGCTCTCAACTTTATCTAAAAAAGCTGACTCTATTTTGGCCAATTCCCAAGCTTGATATAAACTCAGCCCCTTCACCATTCCTATAAGAAATCTCATTGATTTATTTAAGTATATCATAATTTTTCTAGAATTGTATTGAAGATTCATGGAGCGCCTGAAAGGGTCATCTCACACAGTACATATCTCTACAAAATCCCAGTTAGACCCCTCTGGTGTCTCTCCTATTCTACTCCTTAGATCTCCCCAAACACCCCCACAAACCCCCCTTCTCTTCTATATTACACAGCGTAGCTTTCTTCCTTTACATCAATAAAGGGCTTATTGATGCATCTTATCAACAAGCTAATGCATTAAATAATTGAGGGGGTTTTCTTTGAATTGTTTTTGTTTCTTAACTTGCCACCCAGTATCCACCTCCCCTTTCTGTGGTAATAGCCTTCATCTTTCTTTGGGGAGCCATTCTCCCCAGTTCTCAGTCCATGTGGTCCCAGAATAGCTGATACTATGATCCTATGACACTGCCCAAGCCAATCAGAGCCTCACATGGCCCTGGTCACAGTTACTGGTTTGGGAACAGATAAGTGACCCCTTATACACAAGAAAGCCCTATGAGACTTTCTCTGAGGCTGAGAGAGAGGATTTGATTCAGTCAGTTATGAAGCTGAGAGGATAAAAAATCAAGAGCTCCTGCCACCATCTTGCTATAAACGGAGCCTGAGACCAAAGGCACACACGAAGGATAGCTGAAAGATGGTATGAAACTGAGTCCTGATGGCATAATTTGGGCCTGTTGCCAGCAATATCTGAAGCCAATGTCTTTAGTGGGTTGAATGGTGGCCATAAAGATATATCTATATCCTAGTCCCTGGAACATGTAAATGCTACCTTATATGGCAAAAAGTGAATATTATCTTATATGGCAGAAAAATGTGAGGAGGAACTTATCCAGGATTATCCAGGCTCTAAATGGAATCACATGCATTCCTATAAAGAGAGAGGAAGATTTGAGGCAGACCAAAGAAGAGAAAACACAGACACACAAAGAAGAAGCTGATATGAAGATGATGGCAGAGAGGGAAGTGACAGGGCTCTAATCACTCCAACTGTGGTTTTGACTGTGCTCCCAATCCTAAGGAACACCAAGGATGCCAGGTAGCCACCAGAGACAAGAAGAGATGGACCCCTAGAGCCTCTGGAAGGAGGACAGCCCTGCCAGCACCTGGATTTCAGACTTCCGGCCTCCAGAACTGTGAAATGAATTTCTGTTGTTTTACACCATTAATATCATAGCAATTTAGAAATTAATGCACCAGCCCCATCTCTGGACTTTTCATTTACTGAGCCAGTAACTTCCCTTTTTTCTTAGGCTATTTTAACTTGAGATTTTTTAATCACTTGTAGCAGACTTAAAAAAAAAAAGATTTTATTTATTTGAGAGAGAGAAAGAGCATGAGCAAAGGGGTGGTACAGAGGGAGAGGGAGAATCAGGCTCCCCCCTGAGTGGGGAACAGGACATAAGTCTCAACCCCAGGACCCTGGAATCATGACCTAAGCCTGAAGGCAGACGCTTAACCAACTGAGCCACCCAGGCGCCCCTGTAGCAGACTTTTAAATGATACAGATGGTCTGTCCTTAAAAATGAATTTCCATACCAGCCATTAAAATAATAAACATTTTCTACATCTCATTACATACAAATGAGGAAACATTTCAAAGAGATGAGATTTTCTCAAGATGATATCACAAGTACACTCCAAACATCCCAAGTATAAAATCCAAGATATTATAACGTGACTCCAATCTAGTTCTCAGACTCCACGTGTCATGTTCTGCAGAATGTATTTTGCTCTAGTTAGTGAGCATCATAATGACCACACATATGGGTCCACCCGCAAACAATGATGCCGACACCAACATTATCCTCTTAAACTGCCAGCCCAAAAGAGTGAAGCACAAGGAACCACTGGAAGAGTTCTGGTCTACCCATTTTGTTAGAGCTGGTAAAATTCTAGGCTCAGATAAAGCCAAACCCACAGTACATTTCTCATTTGGGCCATGTCGCCTCAGGTGTTTTCACAGTTCCCTGCCCTGTATTGTGTTTTAAGCTTCTACACAAACCTTTATAGTAGGTATGGCAAGTTATATTCTTTTCCCTAGATGATCTCCATCTTCTATTTAGAGTTTCACTCTGAAGGGAGTATATGACGGTTAATTTTTTTAAAGATTTATTTATTTGAGAGAGCGAGTACATGGGTAGTGTGGGGGAAGGGGTGGAGGGAAAGCATCTCAAGCAGATTTCCTGCTGAGCGTGGATCCCAATGCAGGGCTCGATGTCACCATCCAGAGATCTTACTTGAGCTGAAATCAAGAGTTGGTTGCCCAACCAACTGAGCCACCCAGGCACCCTATGACGGTTAGTTTTATATTAACTTGGCCATGGGGTGCTCAGATATTTAGTTAAACATTACTTTGGTGTGTGTCTAGCAGGATGTTGTTGGATAAGATTAACATTTGAATCAGTTTGCCCTGTCCAATGCTGGAGGGCCTCATCCAGTCCATTCAAGGCCAGAGTAAGGGAGCATTCATTTTCTCTCTCTCTCTCTCTCTGTCTCTCTCTCTCAATCTCTGCCTGCTGTTTTTGAGTTAGGATATTAGTTTTCAGTTTCCCTCCCCCCCCCCCAGACTCAGATTCAGCCATCCTACTATTGGCTCTCCTGCTTCGGGGGCCTTGAATTGGACCTATTCCATCAGTTGTCCTCAGTCTAGATTTTTCTGCCTCCATAACTGTGAGTCAATTTCTTATAACAAATCTCTTGAATTATAGATCTAGACAGATAGACCAGTCCTATTGTTTCTGGTTCTGTATATATGCATACATATATCCTACATTGTTCCTCAGAAGCTTGGAGACAATTTATATATAGGTATCCCCAGCTTTTCAAAAGTTCACATTACGCCACTTCGCTTTTATGAAAGACCTACACTAGTACCTGTTTTTGCTAACTGAAAAAAATTCAGAGAGGATTTTTACTTTTACAGAAAAAGGCGAAAGGGGGATATAGCATTCAGCATTTGTTTTGCAGTGAGGTCGTATAGAGGCAGCATGCACCCCAAGCAGTGAGCAAGGATGGCCCTGCCAAGTTCCTTCCCCAGGAACTACATTCAGGATAATAGCATCAAGCCACCATAGTCTGTGAGCATCTGTGCTTCATCTGGATTTACTTTGTGCATCCGTTAGCAAGACGGGTGCTAAGGTACCAGAAAAGCCTAAGAGAGATCATTATTCAGGTCTGGGAATGCTCAAAAATATTTCCATATAAATTAATAGTCGTTATTTCTTTGCCTTAAGCCATTTTGGTTTACAAAAGTTTTCATGGAAACACTCTATCAGATAGCAGGAAGCCTGCATATGTAAGGCATGTACATCATTTCTGTCTACCACGTATATGGTACTAATAGAATTTTGAGTATCTCCCTGTGTAGACAGTCTGCTCCTTGCAACATCTCTTTTTAAATATATGATTCCTTCCAAAGGATAAAAATATTTACATAGCACTACACAGTTTACAAAACTTCCATACCCTCGACCTTTATTTTAATCTGCATTTTCCATCTTCAGGCAAGGAGTATGAGGCTCGGAAATTGTAAGGGACTCACCCAGCCCCCACTATTAAAAATACCAGCTCTGGGGTCTTAGCCAAAATCTTCTGGAGCGGGAAGATCCTTGGACTGGTTGAAGGGAAGTGTTGATCTCAGGGAACAGAATGTGATACTTACCTTTTAAGGGGTTCCCTTGGTATCACCTCTATCACAGCCCTTGATCTGAATGTTAGATGTACTTGCATGACTATATATAACAGAAAAGACTGAAAAACTTTTATGCTTCTAGCCACTCTCTGGTTCCATAAAGAAGCTCAGCAATAAAGTCAAGGGGCCTTCATCGCTCATCCCTCCAGGCTTGCATTAGCCTAAAAGGCACTTTTCTGAGAATTCGGGAAGCTCTCAGGGCTTGAGGTACCTTGTGTCTTAAGGAGTTGGTAAGTGAAAACAAGGTGACCCCAGAGCCCACTGGCTCCCAGCGAGAGGTCTTTGCTGATGCCATTGACACTGAATTTTCCCACTCCGAGCCCCGTTCATTCTCTTCCCCCTCACTTTCAAATTCTCTGGCCTTTATCCTCTCTCATTATTTCTCCCCTTAAACCCCAATTTCCTTTGGGGAGGGCCCTTTCAAGGCCACAGCTAGGTGTGACATCCAGTTGGCTGGCCGGCCCAGATCCTGCCACACTCACCCTAGAATTTAGAGTTTTCTTCTGTAATCCCCACACAAGCATTTCAGTCTCAAACATTGAGTCCTCCCTTGAGAATGCCACCAAAATTACAAGTAAAATAAGAATCTTCCCTCCAACTAGCTAGTTAGCTTCCACAAGCTAGCCACTGACCCTTTCAGCTGATCTCCATTCTTGATGCCCTAATGAGGTCCAGTAGGGCCAGGGAACCACTACTTTGAGCCAATCAATCCAAAGATCTGATGGTGCTTTTTAAACAACCACCAATATGGGAAATAAGGCTTCATTGTTCACAAATTGCTGCCAGGAATCACAGGCCCCACTCATAAGGTGGCAGATTTCAGAAAGCACTTCCTCTCTGGTAGCGTGAAACCATCTATTCTAAATCAACCCGTTTCAATCATCACTTAATGTTCAGAGTCAATTAAACAAACTGTGGACCAAGAGAGGAAACAAGAGCAGCCAACTAGTCATGTTCACAGTAGAACTGAACTAATCAGAGCGTTTAATTCAACATTCCTCCTCACCACTTGTGAGAAGTATAGAGCATTTATCTTAGCCATAATAAAGAATATTTCTTTTGTGCTTATGAAAGAAAAACTGTCTCCAAGAATTTGGTGTGCAAAATGGACAGCCGAATGACTCTGGCTGCTTTGGGGAGCGGGGCAAGGAGGTATCTTTGTCTCCCCAGCTGGCACAGTCGAGAAGCTCAGGAAAAGAGCAAGGACACTGGACAGACATAGATAGGCTCATGAAATCTGAAGTCATCCCCTCCACCCAATCTGGCCTGTGTGGCTAGGCTTCTTCTCAGGGACCTCAGACCTCTTCTTAGGTCTATGTTTTGGGACAACAGTTGTGGAGAAGGTTTGTATTCTTGCCATTAGGGGCTCTTGATCCTTGTGCAAAGTAGGAGGTGTTCCTGAACAAACTGTGAGACTATTATGACATTGTCCTATCGCTCCAGAAGAGTGCAAGAGGCTTGTCTACCCTGAGGACCCACAGCACCTCAGGGTCTGAGGTCCCACTGAGCCAAGAGAGCCTCATACCTTAATGAGCTTTCAGTAGGCATGTGCAAGGAGTGACCATTTCATGCTAGGTTTCAACTAGAAGTTTAAAGATACACAGTTGACCCTTGAAAAACATGGGTTTGAACTGTGCGGGTCCACTTACATCCAGCTTTGGTTTTGTTTTGTTTTTTCAGTAAATACAGTACGTTACTCTAAATGTATATTCTCTCCCTTATGATTTTCTTAACATTTTCTTTTCTCTAGCTTACTTTATTGTAAAAATACAGAATATAATATATCTAACATAAGAAATATGTGTTGATCAACTGTTTATGTTAATGGCAAGGCTTCCACTCAGCAGTGTGCTATTAGTAGCTGTGTTTTGGAGGAGTCAAAGGTTATATGCAGATATTTTGATGGCATGGGTGTCGATGCCCCTAACTGCCTCCCCCCTGCATTGTTCATGGGCCAACTGTATTATATTCCAAATGAGCAATGTAGGAACACACTCATCAACAAAATATCAGAGGAAACAAGAGAAAATGATCTCTCTGAGCAGTTTAAAAAATGAGTATAGCAGACATTTATAAAATCTGGACAGAAGGCAGATATGCTTATATCTGAAAATGTATTTTCTTCAAGCTATATATTTCATCTTAGCAATGGTTGTCTCTGAGTAGAAGATAATTTTCTACTTCATACTCCCTTAAAATTTTTCAGGTTTTGAATAATGCATATGTAGTATTTTCATAATCTAAAAGTACATACATATTGTTCAGATGTTACAGTGCAGGTCTCCAGATCTAAAAAAAAAAAATACAAAAAAAAAACCCAAAAAATACAAAAAATAAAATAAAAAATAAAATAAAAAATATATAATAAAAAAAATAAAAAAATAAAAATAAAATAAAATAAAAGACTGTGCATAGAATACACCTACCATAGAAAAACAACAAGGAAAAAGGGAGTGTGTGATCATTTTATAGCATCTCTGAAGAACTTCTAAATATAGCCTAATATTCCAGAGCTGGATCATGGATTGGGATACTATGAGAATTTTCAGTATAGGACCCAGAGCCCTGGGGCGAGGGGAGGTTGTGTATGGAACTCTGGACCTCACCACGATTCCAGCTATCTTCTCCAAACCCTATCTAGGGGTCCTGGGAAAGGGACTCCCCACTGCTCGATGAAGATGTAAGAACTCCTTAAGGAGGACATTTCTGCCATGAGAAGAAAAGCAGGGTGAAAATGCAAATTAATACAATAATGAAATATCCTTTTTATCCATCCCACCAGAATGGCATAATGTTTAATGTTTGAAAATATCAGGTGTTGATGAGGATTTGAGGAAATGTGTTTTCTTGCTCAGTACTGGCAGGAATATAAGTTGGTATAGGCATCTGGGAGGGCAGTTTGGATTACACTACTAATTCATTAACTATACATACCTAAACACGCACAACTGGGCCAAGTGCATACTTGATTATTGCACGAGTAACACAAACAATACTTTGCCAAAAATAGATACTTTTCAGGCAGCCTGTGATATCACAAAAGTATAAAAAGACTGTAAAAATTGTATTGTACAAAACTGGCAATCTACTGAAATGAAAGAATCCCAAGTGATGATGGTAAGAGATCTTTAGTTAACTGCCTTTTGAGAACAAGAGTTATGTGGAGGATGGAAGCCAATCAACCAATTTTGTTATATTCAGATTCACAACATTATAGTATTTACCCTAGAGAAGCATCACTCAAATAAGAAGTCACTCATTGGAACACTGTTTGTATTGGGATGAAAATCACCTACTAGCCCGTTAGTAGGGAAGTACTTAAATTATCATGGCTTCATACTATGAAGCAGTCAAAGAATGAGTCACGTGTATATGTCCAGACATGATCCACGGCATGAATAAAATTTTTAAAACTAGCAACAGAATGATAAAAGCAGCAGTCATGTAAAAATAATAATCATATATGTTTATCTAGATAAATGTGTATAAATTGATTTTTAAAGTTCTAGGAAAATACATACTAAAGTGATAGCCATAGTTACATTTGAGGTTGGGAGAAGGGGATCAAATGAAACTTTAATTTGATCTGTAATATTCAACTTTTAGAATTTATGATGGAAATGTATTCATGTATTTCCTGTGCAGATAATATAAACAACATTTTTTTTAAAAATAGCTCTTAGAAAAACAGGCACAAACCCATGTAGTCTGTAACCACCAGGGACTTTACTTCTTTGGTGCTTTCCTTAAAAACTCTGAAAAAAAAAAAAAACACATTTAGCAAAAAAACAAACAAACAAAAAAAAGACTTCTAACTCTTGCTCTTAATTTCTTTTTAAATTTCCCCTGGTTATTTAGTAAAGGAAACTTCATACCTCAAGGAGAAGAAGGTGAGGAAGAGGGAGAGAAGATGAGAAGATGGAAAGAGAAGAGAGTGTGGAGGAGAGAGAGGGGAAGGTAAGATGGACAAAAGTAGAGAGAACTATACTCGCCTCCATTCCCTGTGAGAAAAAAGGGCTCCTACCTTAGAATCCTGACCCTCCCATGTAAGGGTTGTGTGAACGTGAGCAAGTGTCTCTATTTCTGGATCCTGCGTTTTCTCTTGTGCAGACAAGCGAGTGAGAAGGCCTAGGTAAGCACAACCGGGAGCAAGGCAGTGTACTTGGGCCTAGCAGGGCCATAGGGAGCTGCGAGCTTGAGGGGAAGGGGCTGGGGGGCTCTTCTACCTGCAATATGATTCATTCCATCTGATGGGGGCTGACCCACCTCCCATCTGTCATCAGACAAAGAAAAGAGAAGGAGAGATCACCAGCGAACCCAAACCTTCAATCTGCAGAAATTCGCAGACATAAGATGCATGGGTCCCATCGGTCATTGTTATCGTTAGACCACATTTGCAGCCCTTGATAATTTGCAAAGTGCCTTCCTTTCCATTACCTAATGTGATTCCCACCACAACTTGGTTAGGTTATCGGGCAGATAATATTTGCATTTCCAGAGAAGGAAATTGAGGCTCAGGGTAGCTAAGGGACTTGCCAAAATCACTCAGAAGTAGAGTGGGGATTCATTCAAAGGCAGTTCCATGTGGTTATGAAGCCTTACCTACTTCCCACGTCTGCTGCACCTCACCACTGGTCACCAGTAAGGTGAGCAATGAGCACAGGTGGAGCGGGGGAGGGGAGTGGGGAGCTGAGGGAGAGGCTAAGGCACCATCATTCCTGGATGATCCCCCTTCCCTATTTACCCCATGTCCCACTATCTACTTTGCAGCTACTCCAGAGAAAGGACAGCAGATACCAGGTTCCTTTGTGGGAAAATTCTCTCCCAATTCAACCTTGTACATTATCCAAAACCATCACGGTTGAATCTCCCTGTCTGCCCTAAGATAGCACTCATGTGGGGCTAGTCTGTCTGTCTACTTGATAAAGTTTTCCCTCTTTCTCCAACTTTCCATTCCTTTTCCAAACACACTACACGGGGAAATTCTCAGACTCCATATTTGTTTGGGCATCTTGGGAATCCTTGGAGGATATTCTGAGATCATGCTCTGTCCATGAATCTTTTTTTCCAAGACCCCCCTTCCAGTACCAGAAGCAGACTGTCCCTTAATCTTTAGGGATTGAAAATAGATTTTCCTTCTTCGTATGTGTGAAGTGAACTGTGACCACTTGGCTTAGGTGGCTTTGTTCCTGGCCAGCAACAAAAGAGGGGATTTGATGAGGAAAAAATCATTTGGGCTGGCTTTCAAGAACCCCATGAAAAGTTTTAAGATTTATGTGTTCTCAGATGCAGTCACACACGGATGAAAAAGAAAAAAGTAGGGGTACAGGGAGGGAGGAGGAAGAGGGGAAAAAAACAGAAGAAAAGAAAAAGGAAATCAAAAGAAAAGAATCCCCTTTATATCCGGAATTGCTGACATTTAAAAAACAATATATTTTTTTTTTCCTACTGTGAACCTTGAGCAAGGCACCCAAGTCAGGACCTACAAAAGTCAGCCCAGAGGCAAGTTTCCACAGTGTCTCTTTGCTTCAATAATATGCTAAAGTAGTTATAAATCCTTTGTCTGAGAGATAGGAAGGAAAGACAGATTTTTCATCCAGGCGACTAGGATAAGATAGGAAGCCAAGTACCATAATGTCTTCATAAGCCCTTCAACAAGATTACTTAACAGACTGGTTTTTCCTGCCAAAGCAAAGTAAAGAACTAAAGCAGTTTGCTGCATAAGTTAGATGAACTTGGCCCAATTCCATCAAAAGATGGAGAATTGGGGGAATTGGGGGGAGTAGACTTTCTTTGTCTGAGGAGTAGCCTCACTTCTGTGTTCCATTTGTCACCGGATATCAGGTTCCCTTAAAAAGCAAAGTAAGCAGGCATGGATGTAGCTTATTGATAATTCTCTTATTCTACAAAATTAGCATTATTGAGTATTAAGTTATGCTAGGACTTTGCATATATCATCTCACTTAAGTCTTATGATGTATCCTCAGGAAAAAAAAATGTACCAACCTGATTTTCAGGTGAGGAAATTGATATTGAGGATTTGAGCTGAATTCTTTCACACACACACACACACACACAGACACACACACACCATTTTGTATTATATGTATCAAAAAGAGATCATATAAAAACTGCTGGGAAATCCATGCATAATAGAATATAATGAATAAATTTTTACAATATCATGTGGAAGGAATTTATATTATGATGTGAGTTGTCAGAAATCATATTGTGAATTCAACCTTTCCTATTCATTCTTTTTTTTATTTAAAATCAATTAATTAAAAAAAATAATAAAATAAAATAATAAAATAAATTAATTAGCATATAGTATATTTTGTATACTATATTAGCAATATATTTTATTGTATATTTTAATATGTACTATATTAAAATAAAATTAATTAATTAGCATATAGTATATTTTGCAGGTAGAGTTTAGTGATTCATCATTTGAATATAACACCCAGGGCTCATTACATCACTTGCCCTCCTTAATGCCCATCACCTAGTTACCCCATTCCCCCACCCCCTCCCCTCTAGTGACCCTCAGTTTGTCTCCTAGAGTTAAGAGTCTCTTATAGCTTGTCTCCCTCTCTGATTTATTTTTCCTTTCCTGATTTATTTCCCTTTCCCTATGTTCATCTGTTTTGTTTCTCAAATTCCACATATGACTGAAATAATCTATTTGTCTTCCTCTGACTGACTTATTTGACTTAGCATAATACCCTCTAGTTCCATCCATGTCATTGCAAATGGCAAGATTTAATTCTTTTTGATGGTTGAGTAGTATTCCAGTGTGTGTATATACCACCTCTTCTCTGTCCATTCATCTGTCAATGGACACCTGGGCTCCTTCCATAATTTGGCTGTAGTGGACTTTGCTGCTGTAAAAGTTGGAGTGCAAATGCCCCTTTGGATCATTACATTTATATCTTTAGAGTAAATACCTAGTAGTGCAATTGCTACGTCATAGGATAGCTCTATTTTTAACTTGTCAACTTTTTGAGGAATCTCCATACTGTTTTCCAGAGTGGCTGCACCAGTCTGCATTCCCAGCAAAGTGTTAACAGGGTTCCCCTTTCTCCACATCCTTGTCAACATTCCTGACTTATTAATTTTAGCCATTTTTACTGGCGTGATGTGGTATCTTGTTGTGGTTTTTAATTTGTATTTTCCTGATGCTGAATGACATTGAGCATTTTTTTCATGTGTCATTTGGCCATTTATATATCTTCCTTGGAGAAATGTCAGTTCGCATCTTGTAGATGTAGAAATAAGAGTTTCAATGACTTGGCCTGGGTTGTCACTAGAGACTCATGAGCACTAAGACCAAAGTACCTGAAATTTTGACTCTCTGATCTTATTTTAAATATTTTAGCTTTTATCATTATAAAATGCAACCCCTTTCCCCATCTTGGATATTGTAGACTATTGTTTTTATTGACTATCTTGTCAACTGGTCAGCAAATTCAGAGACAGAGGGAAAGAGCTTCTTAAATGTAGTGTAGTAGTTATGGAAATGAACTTTAGGGTTCAACAGACTAGATTTGAATTCATGCTTTACCTCTTTAAATTTTTTTTTAGGATTTATTTTAGGGAGACCAGTGAGGTGGTAGAGAATCTCAAGCAGACTCTGCTGAGCATGGAGCCCAATGTGGGGCTTCATCTCACAACCCATGAGATCATGACATGAGCCAAAACCAAGAGTTGAATCCCCAGAGCACCCATTTCCTCTCTTGAAATGTGGGGATAATGAAAGTATCTATCTTACTGGTTTACTGTGAAGATGAGTTAACACATTTTTTTTTTTGAGTTAACACATCTGTTTGGGTTTTTTTTTTAAGATTTTATTTATTTATTCATGAGAGACACAGAGCGAGGCAGAGACATAGGCAGAGGGAGTAACAGGCTCCCTGAGGGAAGCCCAATGGGGACTCGATTCCAGGACCCCGGGATCACAACCTGAGCCAAAGGTAGATGCTCAACTGCTGAGCCACCCAAGTTAACACATTTAAATCCCTTGTTCACCATATCTGACATATTTTTGTTATCATTAGAGACATGCTCAAAAGAAATAAATCTTTCAAAAAAAAATTGAAGATTGGTCATATCTTCTTAAAACTAAGCCTGAGTATTAAAATATTCTTCCAGGGACTCCTGCGTGGCTCAGTGGTTGAGCATCTGCCTTTGGCCCAGGGCATGATCCCAGGGACCTGGGATCTGGTCCTGCATCGGGCTCCCCACAGAGATCCTGCTTCTCTCTCTGCCTGTGTCTCTGCCTCTCTCTGTGTGTCTCTCATGAATAAATAAATAAAATCTTTTTAAAAAATAAATAAAATTATTCTTCCAGAAAATGTAAAGTCTCAAATATAGTATGGCTGAAGCATAGACAAAATTACAGAGTTGAAATGGAAAAGTAACCTTTGTATTTATCATTTCCCTTTCAGAAAACTCAACACGTAAATCACCAATGGAAAGTACCAGTCATCCAGTATTAGATAAAACTGAAGGAGAAATATTTTCCTCCTCTTGGTAAAACAACCATGTCACAAAGTTACTATTTAAATCATCAATTATTTAAAGTCAGTAATTCTCCTATTTTCACTTGTGCTCTATTAAATAGTTGGTCACCACCATATCATGTCTTAATATATTATATAATCAGACATCAATCCTCTATAGCTCATCCTCCTAAGAGTGGAAAACAGTGATTTTATGTATTTCTCCTATAATTTACTTTGGCATAATTAACAATAACTTTGTAGGCTTTAGTTATTGGACAACGTTACAGAGAATATAATACGCTTACATTAATATGCCCTGGAAACATAAATTATGGAATGAATGAAGAGAAGGAACTAAACGAGTAAATAACGTTAAGTGGCCTCTGTAGCGCTCTCACGCAAGCAAAAACACGTTTTCAAGGACGAAACAAAGAACATCAGCGCCACCTGGAGGAAGGAGTCTATTTGACTTAGAAAGTAGACCTGAATTTTGGGAAAATGCGGGGAAATGGGCAACAGAGATGGTCTAGCCCTGTGTGGTCCCTACATGGTAGCAGGCATCTGGCTATTGAGCACTTGAAATATGCTAGTTCAAATTGAGATGTGCACACACCAGATTTCAAAGAATTAATGCGGAAAAAATATTAAGTATCTCATTCATAATTTTACATTGATGATGGTACAATATTTTTTATTATATCAAGTTAAAATGTTACCACAATTAATTTTACCTACTTGTTTTTACCTTTTTAATGTAGCTTCTAGACATTTAAAATTATACACGTAGTTCACATTATCTTTCCATCAGACAAGGTGATCTCACCTTCACCGCTCAGAATGTGGGCCAAGGATCAGCAGCACGGGTGTTCATTACGGGAGAGCTTGCTAGAAATGCAGGTTTTCAGACCCCTATCCCCCACCTACTGAGTAGGAATCTACATTTTAGCAAAATCCCCAGGTGATTCCTATATATTAAATTTGAGACTTTTTGATACAATCCAGCCCCTTTGCTTTACAAATGAGCAAACTGAGACCCAAAGTGGTAATGTGGCTTGTTCATGGTTATTCAGTTGGCTGCCCCAAGACCTGATTCCCTGGTGGTCTTGAAACTGCCAATGATCGCACCCAACATGGTATCTTCCTGCAGACCTTTCCCTCTCAGAGTAAAGATAAAACAGATTGCTACTTCACTAGCAGAAAACAAAGTATCATTGTAAATATATGAGACTTTATGGTGTCTTCAGGGATATTTATAACAGAATTCTAAGGTATTCTTGAGCACTTGTACAAGAAAGTCACCATAAGTCACTACACAAGAACATTCAAAACCTGTACCTAAATCATTCCTACAATTAACATCCTATCACCACGGAAAAAAAAAGGCCGGAGTCTGGAATCAATAATGTGCATTCCAATCACTGAGTCACTAAGAACAATTTTTTTCTTTTCAAATTTTATATTAGCTAAATCCAAAGTTTACATCAGTATTCACTCTTTGCACTGTACAGTTCTATGGATTGTGTCAAATGCATGTCATATATCCACTATGACAGCATGATACGAGTGGTGTCATCACCCTAAAAATTCCCTGTGCATCACCTATTCATCCCTACCTACTCACCTGCCAAGCCCCTGGCAACCACTTTTTTTTTTTTTACACTTTACAGTTGTCTTTTCCAGAATAATGTAATATGGTTAAAATCATAGAGTCTGTAGCCTTCTCAGTAGATAGGCTTCCACTTCGCAATATTCATTTCTGATCCACCCATGTCTTTGGGAGGCTCGATAACATGTTTCTTTTTATTACTAATCTATATGCAATTGTATGGATGTATCATGGTTTGTTCATTCACTCACCTACTGAGAGACAGCTTGATTGCATTCAGTTTTTAGAAAAATAGCGTAACTCCTATCCTTGTTCCTCCATAGGTTTTTAAGACTTTTTTCTCTCTTTCGTTTTCTGCAACATTAATCCAATATGGTTAGGTGTAGATTTTTTGGTACTTATCTTGCTGGTATTCTCTGAGCTTTCTGAATCTGTGGTTTGGGATCTGTTGTTAATTTTGAAAATTCTCAGCCATTATTATTAGATATTTTTGCTGCTCGTTTCTCCTCCTGCTCCCTCTGATATTCCCGTTAAGCATAGATCACCTTATTAGTGATTGCCCCCACAGTTCTTTGATATTCTGCTCAACTTTTCCATTCTCATTTTTGTTTGTATTTCAGTCTAGGAAGTTTCTATTGAAATATACTCAAACTCACTGATTCTCTCCTTAGCCACGTCCATTTTAGTGATCAGCTGTTTAGACGTATTCATTTCTGTTACACTGGTTTTT
Source organism: Canis lupus dingo (assembly GCF_003254725.2). Classification (NCBI taxonomy): domain Eukaryota; kingdom Metazoa; phylum Chordata; class Mammalia; order Carnivora; family Canidae; genus Canis; species Canis lupus. Next base: position 48,025,762 of record NC_064255.1, read on the forward strand.
TGTTTGTCTTACAGCATTTCTTTTGAATTGTCCATCTCCCTGCTTCACTTACCCATCTGGTCTTGCATGTTGCCCACTTTCTTTTCATTAGAGACCATAAAACATAGTTATTTTAAATTCCTGATCTTTGGGAATTTAATTTCCAAAATCTCTGCCATATCTGAATCTTGTTGTAATGCTTGCTTTGTCTCTTCACACTGTTTTTTCTTGTCTTTCAGCACGCCTAGTAATTTTCTGTTGAAAGACACATGTGATGTTCAAAGAACAGGAATTGAGGAAAGACCATTAGTTGAGGTTTTATGTTTATCTTGCTAGGAGTCAGGCCAGGTCTACATGTGAGCTTTCCTTCCCGGCTTTTACTGAGTCACTAGTGTATACTGCCCACTGCAAGGTTACATCCTTGCAAATGGCCAAGAACTGTGTAAAGGAGACAGATCCCTTTAGGATAAGAAGGAAGGTAGAAGAAGGAGTTTCAGTTTATAACCCAGCTCCTCGCAGGACAGTCTTACTCATTCTCTGAATGTCCAGCTCTTCACAGTATATTTAGCACACAGAAGGACTTTGAATAATATGTGTTGAAAGAACAGATTAGTTTCTGTTGATCAGGTTCTATACTTAAGGAAATGTTCCCTTCTTTACATTAGCTGGTAACACTATACAGAAATTCAGGAAAATGCTTTAAAAAGTATCACTTTCTTGATGGGATGAGCGCTGAGTGTTATACTGTATGTTGGCAAATAGAATTTCAATAAGAAAAATAAAAAATAAAGTTAGTAGTGCCTTTATGTCAAAATTGCTTTGCAATTAAACACATTGTTAAAAGAAACACAAATAGATACTAGTTTTTGGTGGTGAGAACGTAATTCATTGCATAGAAAGAGGAGGTTCCAGGTAAAATAATATTAGCAAAGAATTCCAAGGAGTAGATGTGGTTAAAATATTTTCCACTTATTTTTGTGAAGGTTTTTACTAAGATGAATCAAACCTAATCAATTTCCAGTGCTCTATGCATATGACCCAAATGCTTTCTCTCATAAGCCATTATTCTTTTGTATGCCAACTGGAAAATGTAGATTGAACTTAGGAAATGAATTTCTGTGTCATTTGAATTGAATATACTGAGTGGAATAGGAAGCACAGTAACAAAATGAATTTTTTTTAATGATGTAAGTCATATAGGAAGGAAAGTTTAACTCCCACTCTCTTCCTTTCAATTGTCCCATTTCCTCATGTTTTATCCATTACTCATGTCAGGTTTTGTTATTAACCTAAATAAAATAATAGGACATCAACCCTGCTTATTGTATGTAATAGTGAACAGATGGCTGGTTGCATATAATTATTGGAATGTAATAATAATGAAAATGATATGCAAAAATATTAATTTCAATACCACTAATGTGGCACTCAAGTATGCACTGCCTTTCATTTCTTGTACTGATGTCTTGAATAGATATGGAATGATTCACTATTCAATCATTCAACAATATACATTGAGTACCTATATGGCAGGCAGTGACATGGGCACTATAAAAATAGGGAGTAAAACAATTGCTGCCCCCCTCCATGCATTTATTTTGGTGGCTAAGGACAGACAATAAACACATAAATGATGGGATACATGGAATGTCAGATTGTAACAAATATTGTGGAGATATGGGGAGAGGGAGTGCAAAGGAGGAAGGTACTATTTTATATAGGGTGGTGTCTTAATTTTGAGTGGGAGCCAAAAGAATCACTGGAAGTAGTCATGCAGTTAACTGGGGGAGAGCTGCTTGGTCAAATGGAACAAAAATACAAAGGCCATAAGGCAGGAGCATGCTTAGCAGTTTGAGGAGCAACACAGAGGCCAGTGTGAAGGGAGTGTGGGGTAGAGGGACATGGCAAGAGGAGTAGGAGATGAAGTCAGAGAGGTAGCAGGGGCCAGATCAGGGAGGACTGAGTAGGCCCTTGTAAGGATTTTTGATGTTCCTCTAAGTACAAGGAAAGCCACTAGAGAGTTTAGCAGATGCGAAACATGATCTGACTTAGCCTTGAGAAGAAATCACTTCAGCTTCTGTGAGGGAAATAGACCTTAGGGACTAAGGCAGAAATGGGAGTTAGAAGATTATTTTAACAATCCAGGCAGGAAGTGACGGGGACATGAACAAGAATGATAGTCCTGGAGATACTGAAATGGTATCAAATTCTAGACATAGTTTGAAGGTTAACCTAGCAGGATTTTCAGGTGGATTAGATGTGGTGTATGAGATGACAAGATAAGGCCAAGATTTTTGAGGAATGGAGATAACCAGCTCCTGGGAAAACTGAGACATGAGTAGATTTTTTGTGAGGAAAAGAAGGGAGAGAGGGAAGATCAGAAATTGCTTTTAGAGATGAATTTAAGATGACTTTTAAATATTCATTTTTAAAATTAGGTAGACTAGAATGATTCAAGGGGAAGGTTGAGGCCTTGGAATTATTTCAGTCCCTGAAGCACGAGATCACTGGAGAAGTGAGTGGAAATGGAACTGAGAAGAGTTTCAGGACTGAGCCTTGGGATATCCAACCCTCAAAGGGGCTGATCTGATTGTTGTCCAGCTGCTCAGATGTTTCATGTTGTGTCCCCCCCACCCCACCCACCCGACCATAAATGCCCGCTCCCCGAGGCTATAGCCCAGTATTTCTAATCCCCACTATGCACTGTGCCCATAGTTGGTGCTCAATAGTTGGTGTATGAGTGAACAGATGAATGTACCACGCAATGTTTAGAGGGGTTACCAAGATAAAGGAAGAAAAAGTAAGGGGGGGACCATACTGGCTACATTTCTCCAGTCCTCATCACTCACTTCTTCCCATGGGAGAAAAAATGGTTTACCTGCTTAATGAACTTGGGAAAGGGAATTGAGACTGAGAGGCTCAGCAGACTCTGGGCTCTCACCTCTCACCAAGACTGCTGTTTGAGGGCGAGGAGAGGGGGAGGTGGTGATAAATTATACTCACCCCTCAAATCTCAATGCATTGTTCTGTGTCTTTTGTTTCCTTCCACTGACCATACTGTTCTCAAGGTTCACCCGAGTCGTCACAGCACATATTGGCCCTTCATTCATTTTTATGGCCAAATATAATTCCATTGTATGGATATACCACCTTTTGCTTATGCATTCATCCACTGACAGATATTTCTATTTTTTCCATCTTTGGCTATTCTTAAGAATGCTGCTGTAAACATTCACGTACAAGCTTCCTTGTGGGCATACGTTTTTAATTCTTGTGATTCTACGCCTAGCAGTACAATTGCTAGACCACGTGGTACCTCCATGTTTCACTTTTTTGAGGAATTCCCAGACTGTTTTTCAATGTGCACCATTTCCCATTCCCCCTAGTAGTGTGTGAGGGTTCTAATTTCTCCACACTTGTTATTATCTGATTGTAGTTGTACCACTGGGTGTGAAGTGCATCTCACTGAGGTTTGGGTTTGGATTTTTGCTGATAGATAACGACGTTGAGGTCTTCTGCTATGCGTATTGGCCATTTGTATACTTCCCTTTGTCCCTTTCCCCACTACATACAGTTTGAATCCTACTTATATTGTATTGGTGGACCTTATGTTTTTATTTTTATTTTTTTATGATTTTATTTATTCATGAGAGAGAGAGGCAGAGACATAGGCAGAGGGAGAAGCAAGCTCCCTATGGGGAGACCGATGCAGGACTTGATCCCGGGACTCTGGGATCACACCCTGAGCTGAAGGCAGCCACGCAGGCGTCCCGACCTTACATTTTTTTTAATATTAACTTGAGGCTTGACATCTAACATGATAGTTCTTATCTTCCCAAACACAAAGACCTTAAAAGAAATTTACCACTTCATCCCATCTTAACCATTCTCTATTATTTTATTCCAACTTTATTTTTTATACAAGTTTGTCAATAACATCATTTTATGAAATAAGTGCCTACTCAGTTACCTAAGTAAACACCTCACCTGCTAATTACATCGTTTATCATTGTCCACCACATCTCACTCTTTTCTTCTGGGTTTGATTTCCTTCATTTATTTATTTATTTATTTATTTATTTATTTACTTACTTACTTATTTATTTATTTATGATAGTCACAGAGAGAGAGAGAGAGAGGCAGAGACATAGGCAGAGGGAGAAGCAGGCTCCATGCACCAGGAGCCCGACGTGGGATTCGATCCCGGGTCTCCAGGATTGCACCCTGGGCCAAAGGCAGGCACCAAACTGCTGCGCCACCCAGGGATCCTGATTGCCTTCTTTCCAAAGGACGTGCTCATGTACTTTTTTCAGTAGGACCCTATGAGTAATGAATTACGTTACTTCAATTTTCAAAAATTCTATTATCCTTGAATGGTAGTTTCTTGTGCATAGATTCTAATTGACAGTTACTTTGCTTTAATATTTTGAAATGGGATTCCACTGATTTCTGGATCATATTATTACTGTTGTTGGTCTAATTATCACTCCTCTAGGTAATTTGTTTTTCTTCTCTGGCTGCCTTTAAGATTTTGTGTGTGTGTTTTGTCTGACTTAAATTTTTGCTTCTGGGGGTATCTGGGTGGCTCAGTGGTTGAGCATCTGCCTTCGGCTCAGGGCATGACCCCAGGATCCTGGGATGGAGTCCACATTGGGCTCCCTGCAGGGAGCCTGCTTCTCCCTCTGCCTGTGTCTCTCATGGATAAGTAGATAAAATCTTTTAAAAAAATAAAAATAAATTTTTGCTTCTGTGTCTAGATATCTTTATTTTTTCTGCCTAAGTTTCATTATGTTCCTTAGATATGAAGAGTCACAATTTTAATTAAATTGGAAAATTTTTCAACTGCTACCTTTTCAAACTTTGTGTGTTCTGCATTTTCTCTCTTCTGGCCTCCTCTTGGTTATTGGTTGGCTCACTTCCTTCTCCCTCCTTGTTTCTTTCCTTCTTTCATTTTCAATCTCTATGAATTTCACTGTTTTCTGAATATCTACCACAGAAATAGTTTCCCAGTCTCTTTTCAGCTCTCTAATGGGCTTTCCAATCACTTTTTGCCTTTTTTTTTTTAAGATTTATGTATTTATTTTAGAGAGGCAGAGGAGGGATAGAGGGAGAGGGACAGAGTGGAGGAGGGATAGAGGGAGAAGGGAGAGATTCCCAAGCAGACTCCATGCTGAGCACGGAGCCCAACTCGGGGCTCAATCCCAGGATCATGAGACCATGACCTGAGCTGAAACCAAGAGTCAGAAGCTTACCAACTGCTCCACCCAGGTGCCAGGCACCCCATGCACTTTTGCCTTTTCTAGAACTTATATTTGTGCCTATAAAACTTGCCTGGTCTTCTCCAACAGTGCATTATTTCTAGGGTTTTGACTCCTTCTATTGTGTCTTGGAACATTTTGAACATATTAGTTTTATACCTCTCAGATTGTGATTTAGTTATCTCAACTTCTTAGAGCTCTGTATTCCTGATTTTTGTCACTCATAGATATGGATTCCATGAGTCCAATACTTTTTAGGAACCCACCTTTAGTGTGAGTTCTTTTTGCTCTGACGATCTTTTTCAGGTGGTTTGGCATTCGCTTGTAGCAGCAGAAGCATCAAAGGTTTAGACCAAAATTTTATGTTATTTTTTTGGTTAAGAAAGATAACTGAGTGAAAAGATAGAACCATTGCCCAGGAAACTGGATCTAAGGTAAACAGGTAGAAGGCAGACAGTAGAGTTTTGAGCAGAGGAGTGACATGATTCACTTACATTTTTAACAAGATTACTCTGGCTACTGTGTGGAGAATAGACTATAAAGGGGACAAGGAATAGAAATCAGATACTAGCTGGGAAGCTATTACAATAATACAGTAGAGAGGGAAAAGTGGTTTGGACCAGGGTAGTAGGAATGACTCGGTAAGAAATGGTCAGATTATGAATGTACTTCTCTAACATTTTTTTATTGTAAAATGCAATAAAAAGTACATAAAAGCACATGAAACACAAGTATAGAGCATAACAATAATTATAAAGTAAACATCTCTATAGCCACCACACAGATCAATAAATAGAGCACCACCAGGACCCCAGAAGTCCCTCACATAAACCTCTTACCAAACACAAACTTTTCTCCCTTGAAAGTGACCTGCCTTTTATAATAGTCATTTCTTTGCTTTTCTTTCCTGTTTTTAAACTTTATATAAGTAGGATTATACAGTGTGTAATTTGTCACCTTGTCTTGTCTCACCCAACACTGTTTGTAAGATTTATCCATATTGCATGGAGCTATACTAGGTTCCTTGCAATCTCTCTAGAATATTGGATTGTCTGAAAATGGATCACTGTATTTACCTAGTCAATTGTTTATAGACATTTGGGTTGTTTCCAGTTTTGACCTATCATGAATGTCCTTTGAATATTATTGTCTATATCTCCTGGAGCACATGCATGTGCCTTGCTCTAACATACATCCAGGAGTGGAATTGCTAAGTCATAGAATATGATACATTCAACTTTACTAGATAATGCCAACCTGTTTCCCAAGGTGGTTGTAACCATTTCTCCTGCCTCAGCATGTTTTGATGATTCCAGTTGCTCTAGAATTTTAACACCTAGTATCTCAGTTGTTTTAATTTTAGCCATTCTGATGTAATATTATATTCCATTTAATTTTCAATTCCCTGATTATCTATGTGATCAGTCACATTTTTATATGTTCTTGGTAGTCTGAATATCTTTGGGGAAGTCCTGCTCAAGTCTTTTGCCCATTCTTTGCCTGTCCTTTTTTTCTTTTTTCATTTTTAAAATGTTTTTTATTTAATTGTATATTAGCTTTATGTATAGTAAATACCTTTCCCCATTCTGTGCCTTGTATTTCACTCTATGATGTCTTTTGATGAAAATAAGATTTGAATTTTTATGTTGCAGAATGTACTGATATTTTCTTCCAGTTGTTTTTTATATCTTGGGGTGGGGCGGAGAGAACTTCCCTACCAGGAGATCAAGTGGTTTCTTTCTTTTTTTTTTTTTTTAATTTTTTTTATTTATTTATTTATGATAGTCACACAGAGAGAGAGAGGCAGAGACATAGGCAGAGGGAGAAGCAGGCTCCATGCACCGGGAGCCTGACGTGGGATTCGATCCCGGGTCTCCAGGATCGCGCCCTGGGCCAAAGGCAGGCGCTAAACCAATGCGCCACCCAGGGATCCCCAATCAAGTGGTTTCTTATATAACCTTCTAGAAGATAAAGGAGAAAGTAGTCTCCTATATTATCTTCTAGATTTATTTTTGCCTTTCACACTAGGCCTCTAATCCACCTGGAATTGATTTTTTTTACTAATGGAGTAAGGAAGGGATCCCATTTCTTTCTCTCTCTTCTGTCACCACTCATGTCTATCTCCAGAGATTTATTCATCTGTCCTAGCCTCACTTACAAAGTACATCCTTTCCCCACTGATGTATCACACAACCTCAATCATACATCAAGTGTTTGTACATATGGGGATTTGTTTCTGGGCTCTCCACCATGCTCCACTGTCTATTGTCTATCCCTACTTTCATTCCACACTGACATCATTACTACAGCTCTGTGTTAGCCTTGATGTGTCATAGAATAAACCCTCCAATCTCCTTCAACTTCAAGAGTGCCTTGGCCATCTTCAGCCTTTCCTACTTCCATATAAATTTTATATTTTTATTTTTTTAAAGATTTATTTATTTCAGAGAGAGAGAGAGTGGAAACAGGGAGAGCGGCAGAAGAAGAGGGAGAGAATCTCAAGCAGACACCCCACTGAGCATGGATTCCAATGTGGGGCTCAGTCTCACAACCCTGAGATCATGACCTGAGCTGAAGTCAAGAGTCTAATCCTCAACTGACTGAGCCACCCAGGGACTCCTTCCATATAAATTTTAGAATCAGGTTTTTAAATTCCACAAAAAGTTGGAATTTGATCAGGATTACATTTATTCTATAAACCAGTCTGGGAAGAACTGTCTGTCATCCTAACCAATCTGTCATCTCAGTATAGCTCTCATTTTAGATACGTCTTTTTTAATCCCAGTATGATTTTATTTTCTTTGAAAAAGACTTACATATATTTTATGGGATTTAGTCCTAAACACATAATATTTTATGCCATTTAAAATCATATCTCTAAAACAATTATTTTCTGTGTTTGCTAGGAAATAAAATGATCAATATTTATAAATTGATCTTTGTATCCAGCAACCTTTCCGAATTCTCCCATTAGTTCTAATATCTTGTCTGTAGATTTTATTGGAGTTTCTTATAATCTTCAAATAATGACAGCTTGTTTCTTACTTTACAGTTCTTAGAAATTTCCTCTTTTCCTTACTTACTAAGCTGGTTAGGGTCTTTCATAAAGCATTGACTCCAAAGGTTTCATTGAATTGACTGAATTTGGGTTTCATGTTTCGAAGGCACAACCAAGAGGAGTTGCTGACCAATTATAGTTAGGCAGTGAGAGAGAGAGGAATCAAGGTTGAGTTGAAAGTTTTTGCCCTGAACATCTGGAAGAATGGCACTGTCATCTACTGCAGGCAAAGCCAGAGATCTGTTGATCATATACTGTTGGTAATTTCAATGAAGATAGATAAAAATTGACTTATACTTAGTGGTGATGATCTCTCTCTCTCTCTTTAGCCTGGTTTTCCACGTCTGAAATAATTCACTCCAGTAAGGATTTAAACATATACAAATGCTCTCAGTAGGGTTTGACTTGTGACTTCCTATTTAGCCACTGCCCTCTACAAGGGGGCTTGCCTGAATATGAACTGTGCACTCTGATTAAAATCTGAACCAAAAACAGAGAAAGAGATACTTTGCCCTCTAGCCTCAATCTTTCCTATTTTATTACACACAAACACACACCTATCTTGTTTTGCAAACTTTCCCAAGTCAAATAATTAAAAGAGAATCTCTCTCACCAAGGAAGCCTAATGCCTGCAAGTAGTTTGTCTGGAAAGAGGTTCTAGAACGGCCAGCTGCATTTCTGTGGTGTTAACCTAAAAACAATGAAGAGAAATGAAGGGGTAACTCCCACGGAAGAGATTCTGGGTCAGACAAGAGCTCATTGTCCCAGCTAGAAGGCCAATTTGACCATCCTTTATCACATAGCTCTCAGGGCACTGGTAAAGCCTTAGGCATTCTTGCACAAAGAAGCAAAACTGTAACAATCCTTTGGTTGTTTAACCTACCCACCCCAGTTCCCTGATGTTTATTCAACACACATGTAAGACATCTCATTGGGGGTAAGTGCAATAAGCCAGCTGCCTCTTCCCCCTCTCGCCCCTCACCTGCCACCCAATCTCAACAAAGTAAGCTCCAAAAAGGCAGTGGCATTGTCCTGTAAACCTCTCTGTCCTCACTGTCCAAAACGGTGTCTATCCTATAAGAGGCATACAATCTTTTTTAGAATTGACATTTTAAAGGGTTTTTTTAATTATCTTTTTTTTTAAGATCTTATTTTTATTTATTCATGAGAGACACACAGAGAGAGAGAGAGAGAGGCAGAGACACAGGCAGAGGGAGAAGCAGGCTCCATGCAGGGAGCCTGATGTGGGACTCGATCCCAGGTCCCCAGGATCACGCCCTGGGTGGAAGGCAGGCACTTAACTGCTGAGCCACCCAGGGATCCCTAACATTTTAACGGCTTTTTAAAAATTACCTCAAAGGGTTAAATTTTCATTTACCGCAACTGAAAAACTCCATACTTAAATTGACTTTACTGACTTAAACTAAGTCAAAATTTTAAATGTTTAAAATTGATGAGTCACTTAATAGCACTGTCATCACGTAGAGTTAAAAAACTGCCTCTAGGGAGTGCAAGTCTAAGGAAAGGAATGCCATTTTTAAAAATACAACCTTTAGCACTTTCACTTTTGGGTCCTTTGCCATTGCCTTGATTTTCTACTTTAGATGTGTAAATTACACACATTCCCAACATCCTAATACAACCCTTCATTTGGGGGACGACCCGCCTTCCTCATCAACATACACCCAGACCTGCATTGGTTGTTTGCACTCCCAGCCGTGTATTCGAGAGTCAGCTTTTTTGCACTGACCCTCCCGTTTCAGCCATCACCCTAAAGGGCGCTCCGTGTTCCTAGGCTTTATCACTATCGTGTGAACGTGGGCACTGATACCACGACGTGTTGTTGCAACAGGATTTAACTAAACGCCCTACACTCGGCGGGATGAGCCCTGGGTGGTATGCTGTATGTTGGCAAACTGAACTCCAATTAAAAAAAAAGAAAGAAAAGGAAAGAAAAGGAAAGAAAAGGAAAGGAAAGGAAAGAAAAGAAGAAAAGAAAGAAAGAAAGAAAGAAAGAAAGAAAGAAGAAAAGAAAGAAAGAAAGAAAGAAGAAAGAAAGAAAGAAAGAAAGAAAGAAAGAAAGAAAGAAAGAAGAAAGAAAGAAAGAAAGAAAGAATGTTTGTGAGTCGGGGGATCCCCGGGTGGCTCAGCGGTTTAGCACCCGCCTTCAGCCCGGGGTGTGATCCTGGGGTCCCGGGATCGAGTCCCCCATCGGGCCCCCTGCAGGGAGCCTGCTTCTCCCTCTGCCTGGGTCTCTGCCCCGTCTCTCTCTCTCTCTCTCTCATAAACAAATAAAATCTTTAAAAAAGAAAAAGAAAAACTAAACGCCGTAAAGTGAAGCGTTCAGGGTTGATTCCGCTTTTCCACCGACAGCACCGCAGCAGCGCAGACTTCGTGGCAGGTCTTCGAGTCGCAGGGTTGGGTCGCTCCCCGGTTCCGCCGGAGGGTCCCGGAGTCCGCTTAGGGACCCAGCGCGGCCGCCCGGCGCCAGCGTGGCCCCGCCCACCCGGTGGGCGTGGCCACGCGCGTCCCCGCCCCCGCTGCGTCCCGACGCCCCGCCCCGCGGAGCCTGGCGTGTGCGCGCGGGCGGCGGCGGCGGCGGCTGCGCGGCCGGTGGAGCTCGGGGGCTCCGGGCCCTGGGAGCTCGGGGCGGCGCGCGGGCCATGGCTCCGTGGGCCGGGGCCGAGCTCTGGGCGCTGACGCCGCTGCGCGCCCTGTGGCTCACGCTGACCGCCGCCTTCCTGCTGACCCTGCTGCTGCAGCTCGTGCCGCCCGGCCTGCTCCCGGCCTGCGCGCTTTTCCAGGACCTGATCCGCTATGGGAAAACCAAGCGCGAGGGGCCGTCGCGCCCGGCCGCCTGCCGGGTCTTTGACGTCCCCAAGAGGTAACCGCGCCCCGGCTGCAGCCCGGGAAGCCGAGGCGCGGAGAGCCCGGGGCGCGGCTCGGGCGGCCGGCAGGGGGCAGCAGAGGCGGGCGCGGGCTCCCCGCGCGGCGCTGCCGGGGCCGGGCCTCGGGGCGCTGCGGCGTCCGCGTCGGGCCCGGGCGGGGTGCGGGGGGCAGGGGATGCCCGAGGCCCGCGGAGCCTCTCCCTCGGGGCAATGGCAGCGCTTCCGACTGTAGGCCTGGTCCCCGGGCGGCAGGTTAAAGCCTTTGGGCCCCCAGTTCTTCCCCCGCCCCCCCCTGCACTGTAGGGCGCATCATGTAGCTTGAGGCCCCTCACTTGTGGACGCGAGGCAGGCCTCAGTTTCCCCCATTTGTCTCCGACCCGCGAAGTCAGGACGGGGGAGGCGGCGAGCCGCGGGCCTGCCACCCGGCGCCACCCCCTCCGGCCGCACGGGCACCGACCCTCCCCCTCGCTCGCACCTGGGCCCCCCCCCCTCCGCCCCCGGAGAGCGGCCCAAGCCTGAGCCCGCAGCTCTATCCGACTCTCAACAGACTTCACGACCAAGTTCGACGAAAGATTAAATCGTTAGGGCTTAAAGTAGGCTGCTTTCAGGAATCGTAAAGACGTGTTATAGTTTGCCTTTGTTTTTGTTGTTGTTGTTGTTGTCTTTTACTTTGAATTCAGAACACAGCGGGGAAGAGTCAGCCAAACACTTCTGGACGGTCTGGAGAGAAGCATTTCTGACTTTAAGATGCACCTAGGGCAGCCCGGGTGGCCCAGCGGTTTAGCGCCGCCTTCAGCCCAAGGTGTGATCCTGGAGACCCGGGATCGAATCCCACGTCGGGCTCCCGGTGCATGGAGCCTGCTTCTCCCCCTGCCTGGGTCTCTGCTTCTCTCTGTGTCTCTCATGAATAAGTAAATGAAATCTTTAAAAAAAAAAAAAAAAAAAGATGCATCTAAATGCATGTATGTAGGAAGGAGTCTAGAGGAATGTGAAAAGGTTTCTAATGTGTCAAAACACCCGGGTTATCGTTTGAGCCTCTCAGAGAGTGTCCCAGGTCCCCAGACAAGAATGTGGGCTGTCATGTGGTTTCTGAAACGGAGATAACCCCCCACTTGTGTCTGTTGGAGAAACAGTTGCCAGGTGTTGACGCTGAGAAGGAAGAACTGGGTCACCCAGGAGAGGAGGAAGGAGAATGAGGCCATGGGAGGAGGTAGAGGTATTTAGCACAGGTTAGTCAATTTTTAATCAAGTCCGGTTGCAGTACATCCTTTTCTGCTTTATAGCAGTGGCACTCCCGGATTATCACTTTTTTAATTGATAAAGTGAAGGAAAAAAAATTTTTTTAAGATTTTATTTATTTATTCATGAAAGACATAAAGAGAGGCAGAGACATAGGCAGAGGGAGAAGCAGGCTCCATGCAGGGAGCCCAATATGGGACTCCATCCCGAGTCTCCAGGATCACACCCTGGGCCGAAGGCAGATGCTCAACCGCTGAGCCACACAAGTGTCCCGAAAAAAAATTTTTTTTAAAGATTTTTTTTTAATTTGTTTATGATAGTCATACAGAGAGAGAGAGAGGCAGAGACACAGGCAGAGGGAGAAGCAGGCTCCATGCAGGGAGCCGGATGTGGGACTTGATCCCAGGTCTCCAGGATCATGCCCTGGGCCAAAGGCAGGTGCTCAACCGCTGAGCCACACAGGTGTCCCGGAAAAATTATTTCTTAGTGTGAATTCTAACAACTTGTTTCCTGAATTTTGAAAAAGGTATTGGTGTCCCTAGATTAGACTCATTCAAATCATTCCCCACAGCCAACCATTTCTCAGGCTCCCGTACCCCAGCTGTTAGTACTCAAAGGTGCGACCGCTAAGGAACAGACTTGGTGCTTTACTTCATTCGTTACTACTCTTTGGGCTTGTTGCAGTTTCTCCCATAATTTACACCTTTTTCTTCTTTCAGAATTCTAGAGTAGAACCTCCCATGATGTCCAAGGGATGTTTTGTTTATTCAAAATTTACCATTTCTTTGAGTATTGGAAGAAGATACAGCAAGTCCAGGCCAATAAAAAAAAAATATGCCTAGATACTATTTAAATATTTTTCCTTGTGCAAAATTCAATCATACTCTTAAAAGTGAAAATAAGCCCATGATTTTTACGCTTAGAGGCAGCTGTAAATCACATTTCTGCATCTAAAAATGGTGCTTAGGTGATTTTGTTTGGGGTGATTTTTTTTTCCTAAGGAGGCAGGAATAAACTTAAATCAGTTCATGGCTTGTTCAGTTCTACAACCAATGTTGGGTAGCGTTTTTTCCTAAATTAAGGCGATGGTGCTTTTCTTGTTTTCCTTGTGCTTCATAGCTTACTGACTTCCCAGAAAATCTAAATAAATAGGTGATCTCCGACATGAGTCAATGCTCTTGACTTGTGTGATGTTTATAAAAGTACTTCTTCTAAATTTCCAAATGGCATCAAAGCATTGCAGTTGAATTAAGCTCTGGTAGCAAAAAAAGCCATCCAGACTTTTCTCCCCAGGGTTCAGCAGTCCTAACCAGAGGTCCAGTGGACAGAATTGAAGGCAAACCTCCATTAGAAAAAAATTACATCTTCACTCACCTGTAGCCAAAATTCAGCATTTCCCTAATAATATATGTAATCAACAAACCACAATAGAACTAGCAGTACTTGCAATATTGGGACAACTTTTTAATTTTTTTTATTTTATTTTTTTGGAACAACTTTTTTAATATCACATTAAGATTTTTGAAGAAACCTCAGAACATTATTTTCATCACCACAGGAATGAATCACTGGATCTTATTATTTGAGAACAGTAATTTAGCACATATATTACTATATCACAAATTTCTTTTTTGGTAATTATGTTATCTATGCTTCAATATAATTGGTTTCCTTGGTAATCCCTATGTATTTTGTGATACCATTTTAAGAAGTGGCCAGTACCCTTCAACAGACTACCAAAGGAATCCATGGAAGAAAAATGTAAAGAATCCCTGCTGTAGACTAAAAACTGGCCATAAGTTTACATTTGTCTTGTTATCATATCCCTGGTTCAGTGCCTGACAAATAACAAGGTCCTTGATCACTATATTTTGAATGAATTTTAAGGAAAAAAGGGTTTAGTTTTAGTTGGTTTGTTGATTAGCTGCTTACTCAGAATAACTTTGGATGAGATACCTTCTCTTTCAATTATTGAATCCGCATTTATAGAGTATTTGTGTGCCAGGAGCTTTGGTTCTTATAAGGCAGTAATTATGTGAACAAATCTTACAAAACAAGCAAGATAATTTTGTATTAAGTGCCTCAGAGAAAGTCCAGCAGGATTACTTGATCGTGAACAAAATGGGGGTGGCCATGACAGTGGCAGTGACAACACTGGAGAGAATGGTCAGGGAGGTGTGGGACAGGAGATGAGTTCACTGGGGGAGGCAGGGCTGGCTCACCAGGGCCCTGGTGGAGGTAAGATTCTGTTCTGAGTGTATGGAAAGCCATTGATGGCTTTAGGATGGGGAAGAAAGCATGACATTCTGTGGTTCGGGTCTTGAAAGGATGGCCAGCCATCGTGTGGAGAAGACTGAATAAGAGGCTGCGATGATGGGTCAGGCAAAAGGCAGTGGTATGGAGTAGAGTGTTCACATAATAGCCCCTCCTTGTCATATGGGCGGTCATGACATTAAAGCACTTAGCACGGGCCAGGCACCTAGTCAGAATTCAGTAAACATTGGTTCACGTCCTTAGCCCCATAACCCCCCTAGTGGCGCCTTGGATCAGTTCTAGCTATCAGCAAACATGTATTATAAGATCCTGCCTCCTGGCTCAGATTCATCCAGTGGCTTCCAACTCACAGGAAGAGCCCAAGATCCAATGTAGTTTTGTTCCTACCACCTCACTGACTTCTGCCCTATAGTTAGCCCCCCATGTGGTACCAATCCAGTTTTGTGGGCCTCTCTATAACCTTCCTTCACACCTCACAGGCCTTTGCACTGCCTGCCGCCCTCCCCCCCACCCCGACCTAGAAAGTTCTTCCCCCACATAGCCACGTGGTTTCTGTCCTCACTTCCTATAATTCTACTCACATATTACCTTCCCAGTGAGGTGTTACCTATCCACCCTGTTTAAAAGTATCATTCTACCGTCCCCCATATTCCTTCTCTTCCTGGCATTTATTTTCTCCATAACAGTTACCACCTGCTGGCATGCTATAAATTTACTTTTGTGTGTGTGAGTGTGAGCATAAGTGCCAGGAAGGCTGGAATCCTCTGTTGTTTTCATTGCCGGATACCTAGAGCAGTCCCTAGCTCCTAATAAGCACTAAAATATTTATTGAATCAAGGGAGTGCTTGCTTGGTGCCAAGTCCTGGGTTACCATAAAGATCACCTTCTCCCTCTTCCCACAGGCTTGGAAAACTGCTACAGTTATGCAAAGTGCCAAGGGAGGAAAAAGAGAGAGAATGTCTAAAACAAAAAGAGTAGAGTTCTTAGATCTGTTGTTTGAGACTAAAGCTGGGTCTTTTTAAAAAGCAAGAGTTTTATGGAGCAAAAGATGTTTCTTATAGAGGAAAATCAGGCAAGCAAAACGAGATAGAATGTGTAAAATGTAGGAATTAGAACAGCAATCTGCCTGTGAATCAGAAACATCAGGGCACAAGTAGGGCATAGCAAGATGTGGCTTAGCAACTTCTCCCAAACATATTTGAGCAATTGGTTGACTTTAAGCTTGGTATAAATTGTCAGGAGTAATATAGGGACAGAAAAGCAGGTTCCGGCAGGTCTAGGTTGCATGAACTCGAAGGGCAGCAGTGTGGAGGCGTCTGGGAGGCTCAGTTGGTTAAGTTTCTGAATACCGATCTCAGCTCTGGTCTTGATCCCAGGGCCCCGCATGGAGCCCACTTAAGAAAAAAAAAAAAAAAAAAAGTGCTTTTAACTTCAGAGTCATCTGGGCTGAGTCTGGAGCTAATGCCACCACTTACTGTGTGGCCTTGGATATGTAACTTAGCAGCTAAGCCTTGGTTTTCTCATCTGCCACATGAAGATAACCAAATAAACTTTACAGAGTTGTTTCTGCCTACTTACCAGAAGGATTTTTTTAACTTTAAAAAGAGTGAAATGAAAAAGCAGTGCTTTGTGCATGTGTGGTAACATATACATAACACTTAGCAATTTTTAGCCCTTATCAGATGTACAGTTCATTAGTTTTGAATACATTGACGTTGCTGTGCAGCCATCGCTATCAATCTCCAGAACTTGTCCTCAGCCAGAAGGACTTTAAAATATGTTATTTAAGTTGCTCTGCACAAATGGCTCCCAACACACTGCGTAAAAGCCAGTGTCCTTTTAAGACCCTATAGCATCTGCTTCTCCCACATGACCGCCTAGCCCTCCCCACACAGATGTCCTTTACTGTTCCTCAGAGCCTTTGCGGTTGTCATTTCCTCTGCCTAGAAAATTCTTTCTCTGGGCTTATTCATTCTAGCCAAATGTCACTTCCAGATAGGCCACCCTTGGCCACCCATCCAGAATGGCCTCCCCTCTGCACCCGCCCTGCCCCCTAACCCGACATTATGCTAGATATCCATAGGTTCATTTGTGGACCATATATATGCTGAAAGGTAAACTTCATCAAGGCAGAGACCTGGTCTGTTCACTGAGTTCCCAGATCCTAGAACGTTGCCCAGCATGTTCTAAGTTCTCATTAATATTTATGGAGAAATGAAGTGGGTAGAAATGAAGTGGCTGGCCCAGAAGATACTTTTCAAAAGTTGGCCCCTCCCCTCGGTGTGGAAGCCTCCAGAGCAAGGTGCTGCTGACATTCTGCTCTGTTCCTGTAGCTCAGACCATACCAGGGCTCAGTTCTAGGAAGTGTGTCTTAAGAAAGACCCTGGAAGACAACGAAAAACCAGTGGCCAGGTGGGGGGGGGGGGGGGGGTTCTGGAAATGACACAGGTGAACTCTTGAGGAAACTAAGTTCTTGAGCCCAGAGAAGATTGGAATCAGGAACTACAGGCTAGGGATCCCTGGGTGGCTCAGCAGTTTAGCGCTTGCCTTTGGCCCAGGGTACGATCCTGGAGTCCCGGGATCGATTCCCACATCAGGCTCCCAGCATGGAGCCTGCTTCTCCATCCTCCTGTGTCTCTGACTCTCTCTCTCTCTCTCTCTCTCTCTCTGTGTCTATCTCTATCATAAATAAATAAATCTTTAAAAAAAAATAAAGGAACTACAGGCTAGCTCAGCGGGGGCAGATCCAGTGATAGAATTTGTAATAGTAGTTGGGAGAATTAAGTGAGTTGCTATGGAAGGATCAGATTAGGTCAGTATTTGTCAGACTGGATTGCAGGCACTTCTGGTACAAGCATATTCTAGATCATCTGGAAGAAAAAATCCCTGACGTCGATTTACTTTTGTGTGACTAATAAGACAAGGAGGTGGCTTAATACAAAGTGATATGTCGAAGACCAAAGAAGACACCCTGCTGAGTCAGAAGGATTTTGAGTTGACTTAAAGAAAAATAGAAGTATAGGTTAAGGGACCTCAGAAGAACCCGTGTTCAGCCTTTGTGCTATAGTAGATGATTTCATCTCAGTAAACCAACATCCTCTTTCACATTACAGTAACATTGCTAATTCCAATTTTCATTGGCCCCGGCTTTATTTGTATTTTCATTTGTAACTACGTTGATTGCAAAATAGGCACTGTATTTGATGGGAGCTATAACCATCAGGAGTTGATACCTCATTTTATGAGTTAATATTTGTCATGTTATTATAAAAGTAATTTAGGTCAACACAATTTAGGAAAACACTGAATCAGAAGACCTTTAAGGTTCCTGGCAACCCTGAGAGCTTGTGGTTTTGCAAATGTTGTGTAACAGTTGTATGGCTATTGCAGCAACATTGCCCAGGATTTAGAAATCTTTCACACATTTGGCTTGAGTTGGCACAGTCTAGGTTCTCTTTGCCAGGGTCTGGTCCCCCCTATGTTGGAACCTGAGCCAACCCTGTTACCCAGAGATAAGAGAGATTGCTAATTGACCCTCTATCTAGGTTTAACAAGGTCAATCACATTCCCGTTAACCTCAGGAGGCCTCTTTTACCTATGAGTTTACCAGTCCCATCATTTGAAAGATTTTAAAAATCTGAACGCCTGCAGGATTCAGGTTCTATTAAAAAACTAAACTATACTTTGGGAATGGAGGAAAGAGGATCGGGAGCCTAAAAATATTCTTCCTGCACAATGCTTTAAAGTGGACCTCCCCCTGATAACTGCCTAAACTGGTTTAACCTTGCAGGTATTTTTCTCATTTCTACATCATCTCAGTGCTGTGGAATGGCTTCCTGCTTTGGCACCTTACTCAGTCTCTGTTCCTGGGAGTGCCTTTTCCAAACTGGCTTCATGGTCTGCTCAGAATTCTCGGGGCTGCCCAGTTCCAAGGTATGACTGCTGGCTAGTTACAACCATTTCATCCTGTTCCTTGTCTTTCAGCCTGCAGGGAGATGTTCCTGGTATTTCACAGGCACCCCCGGGCTCCTCTGTGGGCCCAGGAAGTGGAGGGTGAGGGCAAGAAAGAGTTCTGTATGGTTGTTAGCTAGGTGGCCACAGGGGTGTCTCCATGTCCCTCGCTGAGATCACAACACACTGAGAGTCAGCTGTTCGCCCCAGACTCCCAGCGGGTGCTGTGCTGTGTACAGGACTGGCTGTTCTCTCTCTGATATTTTTAGTACTATCGATAAATTTATGCACTTTATACACTTCATTGGAAAAGCTCTTAGGATCCCTCGGGTTTGCCTTGAAACATTTGTCATTTCTATAGTTGAACCAAAGTCCTGTCTCAGAACCCCAGAAATAAAATAGATAATTACTTTTTGATCGCCAGTTAAAAACGCTTGTTATCCTGTAAGCTTTAGTTATATAATAAAATTGACTATAAATAGTTGTTGACCAGAAGACTATAAAATAGCCTTTAGGGATCCCTGGGTGGCGCAGTGGTTTGGCGCCTGCCTTTGGCCCAGGGCGTGATCCTGGAGACCCGGGATCGAATCCCACGTCGGGCTCCCGGTGCATGGAGCCTGCTTCTCCCTCTGCCTGTGTCTCTGCCTCTCTCTCTCTCTGTGACTATCATAAAAAAAAATTTAAAAAAATAGCCTTTAAATTCACCTCACTTTACCTCGGATAAAGGATACACAGAACAATTTTAAAAATTAGGACTTGAAGGTGAAAACCATAAGGTGGCCTCAATTAATGTCAGGGAGAGCGTGAGGGGCAGAATTAGAAACAGATTGTTCTGGTGCTATCTCTGTCTTTTGTTCCCACAGCCAAACCACTGGCTCTGTGGGAACAGTCCTTTCCTATATAACCAGAGGGACTTGTTGCAAACGATGACAGCCAGAAGGGAAGACCTATGCAGATTGTACTTGGAAGGGGAGGAGGCCTCAGCATATCCCACTTCACCCACTAAAACTCTATCTCTTCCTTTGTTTACTGTGGGGTTCACTGGGGCTCTGGTATTTGGAGGGTTGGTTGTGAGGAGTTTTATTTGTATACTTGTTTTAACCTATTCCTAACGAGTTAAAACTAGGATTTACTATATGCAAAATACAAAAACCCCCAAAGCTATTCTGTACTGATAGAAGTCTGGATAGGCCTTACCCATGGGTGGAGAGGCAGTGCCTGGAGGGGAATACAAGGGAGTGCTAGTTGTGTTCTGCTTCTATGTCCTGGGTGCTGATTATATGGGTGGAATACATGGTTTAGTTTGTAAAAATCTGTTAAGCTGTATCCTCACTGTATTCTTGTGTGTGTGTCTCTGTGTGTGCATGTGACATTCATTTAAAAAAAACATCTAGGTGTTATGTCATTTTAAAAACCAGCATTACTTCCAAATTCTTTTGGCAGAGGGAATGAAAGACAGGTAGGAAGGTAGATCTCAAGGCTCACACAGTCCCCTGAAAATTATAATTGTCTCTTTTTTTTTTTCATATGGAAAGAAATGCATAATTCCCTCCGTCTCTGTTCCTGTCCTCTTTTCTGCTTCTTGGCGTGCCTGTGTCTCGTCTCCCTGACCCAGGGATCCCACCAGCTGGGGTTGTTAGAGGTCATCCGAGCATTCCCTGACCATCTTCATCTGGCTTTTAGTTCCAGGAACCAGAGATCCACAGATAGCAGGTTCTGAGTGCACAGACTCCTTCACAGTGACATACGTCTATGAAAACCGGAAGGCTTTCACATGATGGAGAGTCCAGAAACCTGAGTTTGTGACTAGCCAAATTCCTTAACTTCACATGGCCCACTTCCTCATGACTTAAAAAAAAAAAAAAGTGTTACACTAGATTTTTAGGGTCCTCTCCTAGCTCTAATCTTATTTAAAAATCTGTTGAACAGCAGGAAAAAAAAATCTAACTTTGGGTTAATCCTGGAAGGAGAGGTGCTAACATGTTGCATTCTGAATTATAGGGAGTGAGCTGGCGCTGTCTGCATTCTTAGTGTTAGTATTTCTGTGGCTACACAGTTTGCGAAGGCTCTTCGAGTGCCTGTATGTCAGTGTCTTCTCCAATGCTGTGATTCACGTCGTCCAGTACTGTTTTGGACTTGTCTACTATGTCCTCACCGGCCTAACTGTGCTGAGCCAAGTGCCAATGGATGGCAGGAACGGTGAGTGGTCCTTGGGGTCTTCTGTTAGCTGAGTCACACTGGGCCTATGAGGTACTTCTCAGGCAAAGCAGTCCACGAAGCATTACAGAAGTTTGAAAGTAGACCTGCCCAACCCACTTTGCATTTGAAGAGTTTGAACTCAACTAGTAGTTAGAAAATGTCAACATGCCCGAGGGGATATATGTTAACTATTAAAAGAATTGCTAAAACCTGAAAGATGCCAACGTAAGCACTAATGCCTATAGTAAAGGTAGTAAGTGCCAGGTGTTCAGGAGGCTTGGTGTAAGGATGAAGAATTGGGATGTGGATCTCCCTTGGTGGGACTGAAGTCCGTGAACTCATGCGGAGTTACTCTGGGAAGACAGAGGGAGTATGGTTAACAGTTGGACAAGAAACAAAGGAGCACCCAAGAACAAGAAAAAGGGTCAGCAAAGAAGGTTGCCCCAGCAAAGGCTCTGTCTCCCTGGGGTGCGGGTGTAAAAGCAGAAGGGTGGTGCAGGATTAAAGCTCAGAAAACCCAAGGAGGAAGGGCTAGTGGTGAAAAGTAGTGATTTGAAGAGGGAATAGAGAGCCATTTTGTTGCCATTCAGTTCCTACGATTATTCTGATTATAACAAAGCTTTCCTTCAAGGGAGGCAGCCTGAGCGGAGAGGACAAAAGAGTACTGTAGTGAGTCAGGATTGTGTCTGAACGTTTCTGAGCTTCCACTAGCCAGGAAGAGGGAAGCAAGACCATGACCTTGGTTCATGTGGAGGAAATGAAGTGTGTTTTGGGTGTGTGGCGTGGGGAGGGAGGCTGGAGATCTTACACATTAGGGCTGTCATTTTTGTAAAAACCATGCATGCTTATTACACAGAACTCAAGTCGTTTGGGGTGACTGAAGTTAGCTTTTAGTGCTGAGGCTAACCTCACCCTGGACCTTTGGTATCCCTCTGCCCAGACACTGTACCGAGACCAGTCATGACTGTTTTCTCTAAGTTCAGGTCTTCACATTTCCTAGCCATCCTTGTAAATAGAGACCAAAGTCTAGATGTTTCCAGTACTTGGGGAGTGTGCTTTCTCCTCAGGTTTGATTTCAGCTTCAGAGTAGCCCCTTGAACATCCTCTCTGTTGCTATAGCACAACCCAAGGCCTCTATGGCTTGAGAAATGATCTTTCTTAATTTATGAATTATTTATTGGCTTCAGCCACTCAGCTAGCATCTCTCCATCTGATTCCAGTGAATTTAGCCTGGTCAGTGTTTCCTCCCTGAGCTCTCTGCTGTGGCCTTCACGTGCAGCCCATATCAAGAGCTTACCTGTTATTCATGGTGAACGGTAATAGGATTTCCACCCAAAGGAGCTTTCCGAAGCACTTGGCTAACCCACCAGCTTTCACTGTGTTAGCCTCCGTTGGCATTCCATATCTCCTCTGGAGCTTCACCTGCTAGCTTGACCCCAGCTTTTGCCCTCCCTTCTATATAAACAGTCAAGAAGAGGCAGCTGAAACACCCACAAAAATCACTTTCTAGACATTGCTTTCTGAAACTGTCTTCTGTTTCATCTGCTTATCTCTCAAGAAGTCCTATGCAGGCATTTGGGACAATATGGGGACAACTGGCTTCTGGAATTCATTGAGAGAGAATACACTGGGACATTTGCCAGCTGCAGTGTCTGACGGGAATAGCCTGGGCTTGGGAGTCAGGGGCACCTGGGTCTGAATTCTGGCTTACTTAGCCACCCTCAGCCTCAGAACCTTCATCTGTAATTAGGGGCACATCCTGATATCAGAGGGTTCTTGTAAAAGAGAAAGAACATCTGTAAGCTGCCCAGACCTTCTCGTCTCCTTATCTTCAAAGTCTTCCTCCAACCACGCTCCATTACACTGCTGTATTTTATTTTCCCCAGGATGCCATCTCTACCTAAACTTGTCTCGGTTATTGATTTGCCTACTTGTTTCTGTCTGCCCCTTGCCACTGGAATGTGGGCTCCTGAGGCCTGAGATCTTGCCTTACTCACTGCTTTATCCCTTGTGCGAGATGCCAGGCTCGGTAGACAGTAATTAAAGAGTAAATAAAGAATTAAATACCACACAGATTGGACGCTCAGCCTTCCACCTGCCTCCCCTTGTCTGCATTATAATTCCAACTTAGTCTTTGCAGTCTTTCCCTCAGAGGTACTTTTCTCTGAATCAGAGTGGGTGAGTTGGCAGTGACGTGAACGCTCAAACACTTGCTTCAGTTTTTAATCCTAAAATGACTTGCTCTTATAGCCCTCCAATACAAAACTATTTTTCATATTTTGTTTATTATTAGCCTATAAAAATATAACCATTCCATTAAATGGTAAGTCTAGTAAACATTAAGAGTCTATCGGAAGTGTTTATATAGGGCAATTTTTTTTAAGAAATGAACACAGGTTGGTGGACTCCTATTAGTCATTAGCCATCCTCACCTGAGTCCTACTGCAGTGCCCCTAGGGAATAGCAGGATTCCTGGTTCTCTGACCTGAATCAGCTCCATAAGGTCTCTCTTGGTTCCAGCCCCTCAGGCTTTTCCCCTCAGTCAGTCCACAGTCAATGGACACTTTGTTTCTTCAGTCAAGTTCCTAAGCAGCCTGACTGCTTCCTGCTGACCATAAGGAAGTCCTTACTTTGTTTTCTGACTCCAGTCCTCAGAAGACCTGCTTTCTTCCTGTCGGCTTGGTAGCTGGAGAAGAAAGAGGAAGAAGATACTTTGAGTGTTTCTACTTCTGAACTAAATCTGTCCTGGCTCTTTCTAATCAGAAAGGGAAAACGTTTGGGTTTTCACCTTGCAGTGTACATTTCTCCTCTTTTGCGAAGTCCCACTGTGAGCCTTTACTTCCAGTGGTTTTCTTCATTGGCCGGAGCCAGTCAAGTCAGTGTCCTGCATGCAGGGTCTCCCCTGAGTGGCTTAGGGTGGCAACTCAGGGTGAGATTCCTTTAGGAGTGTTTTCCTGACAGTAGACTATAAGAAAGAAGACATAAAACCAGGCTTAGAAATATAAATGCAAAGCAGTCTTTGCAAGAGTGTGTCACAGGAGTAGGACACAGAGCCAACCTCTGTGCGTGCTTGAAGCATTTGAAGAGGGAGCAGGAGAATGTGTCCATGTGGTAGGAGCTGCCCCTGGCTAAAGAGCATACCCCTTCACCCACAGGGACAGGGTTCTCCCCCTCCAGACTTGGTAAATTATATCAGGATAATTTTCTAGTCGTGAGGAACTGGATAAGTGGATAATTGTGTCCTACGAGCTGTATACTTCCCTGAGCCTCTCAAATTTTGCAGGTTGGCTGATAAGCTAATTCTTTTTTTTTTTTTTTTTTTTTCTGTAGTCTATGTGATAGGGAAAAATCTCTTGATGCAAGCTCGGTGGTTCCATATCCTCGGAATGCTGATGTTTATCTGGTCGTCTGCCCATCAGTACAAGTGCCACGTTATTCTTGGCAATCTCAGGAAAAATAAAGCAGGTGAGATGTCTTTTAGAACCTCTGCATGTGCATTTTAACCCTCAGAAGTTCATTGTGTCTGTTTATCTTTTCCTTTCCTGCCCTAAACTAATTGACTAATCTATCCAATACTCATTTTTGATAAGACACCTCTCTGGGTCTTGATCTTCCCCTTTGTAAAACGAGAGCGTTCTGCTGAAAGATTTTCGTGGCCATCTAGCCCTGACATTCTATGGTTCTATTCTGTGCCCGTATTTGGGGGCCTGCACTGCAGATACGGGCTTCACCAGCATGTGAGTATTCGTATCATCATGCTGAGTTAGTGTCATTCCAGCCAAAGCATAAAAACTTGACTTCTTAGCTAGCTCATGTTGACTTGCCACAGATACAGTTTTTATTAGTTTTTTTGAAGTATCAAAAATGGTATAATACTGTTCAACATTTATAAAGTACTTATGCTATGCCGAACCCTGTTCCTGGTGCTTTACATAGCTTCACAGCACTCACTTGAGGTGAGAACAGTCTCCTCCTCACTATACAGATGAGGAAACTGAGGCACGGAGGTGTTAAACAACTTTTCCAGAGTTCCATGACATGTAAGTGGTAGAGTCAGGATTTGAACTCACGCAGTCTGACTCTGCAGTCTGAGCTCTAATGACTAGGTAGGAGGCTTGGTGGAGAAACAGGCTTCCCTCTGTGCTTATCTTCAGTCGATGGTATAATTTAAACGTGTAGCTTTTTAACACATAGTCAGTTGACAGTGGAAGTGTGACAGGAAGTGGGTTTGCACACAGGTTTGTGATCCTCTTTTTTTAAATCAGAGTTTTTGTAAATTACTTGGGGCCCGAGGTGGTAAGCTTGCTTTCCACAACTTCTATGTTCAGGAAGTCTTCTGTTTCTGTTTCAGGAGTGGTCATCCACTGTAACCACCGAATCCCTTTTGGGGACTGGTTTGAATATGTTTCTTCCCCTAACTACTTAGCAGAGCTGATGATCTACATCTCCATGGCTGTCACCTTTGGATTCCACAACTTAACTTGGTGGCTCGTGGTGACATATGTTTTCTTCAGCCAGGCCCTGTGTGCTCTCCTCAGCCACAAATTCTACAAAAGCAATTTTGTCTCCTATCCAAAGCATAGGAAAGCTTTCCTGCCGTTCCTATTTTAAGATAACCTCAAGGTTGCATGAAGAATGCAAGCCAGGTGACAGGTTCACTTCCTCGAGACAACATCTAGGGACCAAAGTACAGTTCCTGCAAAATGGTTTGAAACTCTGTGCTCCATTTTTATACCCACAAGTCTTCACTGAATGAACAAAGCAATACTCCTCAAGAAAATGAATCTTCAAAGAAGAAATACTTCTGGCAGACCTGGGAGTGCCATGTCTACCTTCAGAGGCTTTATTAAGACCAACCAACTGCTAAAAAGTAGATGAGACTTCTCCAAGCTGGCTCAAAAGGGAAGTACCAAGAATATATAGACACTTCACACATGCACACACATCCCCAGAGGAGGGGAGAAGACCATCCGTGGCTTGGTTTTTGTTAGGGACAAATGAGCGGGACTACATAATAAGCAACATAGTAGGTGCTGAGTAACTGTTGTATTTCAATAAAAAGCAGAAGAGTTTGAAAATAACAATATATAATTTCACACCAACAGATTCAGGGAAAAATGAGTCTGTTGGAGATAGTTTACACTTTCACATATGGCCACCAAAATTTCCAGTTATGTAACCAGCAATCGTGGTTTCCACTCATTTCCCCCTCAAATCATAGCCTAACAGGAGGTTTGAAATCTTTTATTTAATACCTTTTTTTGACATCTCTTCCAAGGAAGTACCTTTAAAGTGAAAGCATCTGAAAATAAAATATTTTTATATTGATGTGTAAAGAGCCTTCAGTGAATAGATCGACCTTTGCTGCAGACTGGATAGAGCTATAGCCTCATTCATACCCAGTTATTCAAACTGGATTAAGCTTTGCCTGAGTTTAACTACCGAACTATTTTAATGCAGTGAATCTGAAGATTTTGGGGAATAAAGTTTACACTAAAATAGTTTATGTTAAAGGAAAAAACATTAGATCAAAGGGAAATAACTGCATGGTTTAAAAGAAAAACAACTTGAAAACTAATGCTAAGGCCGAGCAATGCAGTAAAAACTGCACAACGGTGCAGCATAAGATTTCCTGGCTTAGTGACTGGGGCATCAACTTGATTGCTTTTGTGCAGGTGTCATAGTCTACTAGCTACTAAAGTTTTGCACTAATATGCACCTAACTGTGGGAGAAAGAACCTCATCATTAATCAGACACATCATCAAGTGCAGCCTAAGAATGTCCTCCCATCCTCACCCTTGGAGTTGTAAACCAAAGCCGTTAATTGAGATTCTTCTTAATCCAGATTTTCAATGTATGTATATGAAAGCACATTTTTAAAAATAATTCTGCTGTAGCATTTCCTCTCCCATCCACCAAACACCACTCCACTTGGTTGCTCAGTCTATGCAGATAAATAATGTATTCATTTCATTCATCATTTAGGTTTGCCATCCTCAGGACCAGGACTCAGGAATAAAGCTTCCTACACCGGAAATGGAAAGCATGTTGCCATCTGGGCTTAATTCCCACACAAATGGTACACATAATTTTTAATAGCAAACTATTTGGGGAAAGATGTATTTTGCTATAGCATGCCCTTTCATACCTACATTAGTCAAGAATGTGAGTGATGTTCTGTAATCTCATTGTACTTTTAAGTAAAAGACGATATCCCCTGTGAGGAACCCTATCAGGGGCGGTTAGAAGGCGTTCCCAGTCCCCGGTGTCCTTGTCTCAAGCCTGCTGTTCCCTACTGTCCCTCACATTTGCTTCCATGTCTTTTACTTCCCCTTTCCCTTCCTTGCCCAAACACTGTGCTTCTTAGGTGGAGGCTGAAGACGAAGTAGGGATGTCCTTAAATGGGTTCAGAACAAAGTGGCCTTGGTTGAAAGCTTAACCATGGAGAATAGTTGAGAACTGTGTTGTGCTTGTGAGATCGTGAGCGGCATTGCTGTGTGTGTAATGAAAATGTCCTGTGCTCCCAGAGAGGGAGCAAACCCCTCCTGGGGAAAAGCCAGAAATAGGTTGGGGGCTGGAGTCCCCTAATCTTCCTGCCACCATAGTCACCAAGACTCAACCCTTCATTCTATTACTACTGAGTTAGCAGAAATGACACCAGACTACCTCCTAACAGCATTCCCTGGCCTAACTACTGACTGTACAAGTGTGCTGAAAATAGCCTTTGCTTCTGTTAAGTCTCCAAGTTATAGCTCATCCTCCATACTAACATTTGCTGTCAGTGAGCGTGGATCATTTTGTCTCCAGAGGGCTGTGTCCTAGGTTATGTTTTCAACATAAAGAATGATGATTGCTAGAATTCCTACCAAAAAAGAGGGAGGCCTTTTTAGATATTTCTATGTGACACTTAATAGTTTAAGGAGACTGTAAATATTTGTATAACTACCTGAGAATTCAAGGACATTGATAAGTAATGTACCTCAAAGTGAACCAATATATTAAAGATCTTAGGGGCACCTGGATGGCTCAGTGGTTGAGTGTCTGCCTTTGGCTCAGGTCATGATCCCCGGGTCCTAGGATCAAGTCCCGCATTGGACTCCCCTTAGGGAGCCTGCTCCTCCCTCTGCTTATGTCTCTGCCTCTCTCTGTGTGTCTCTCATGAATAAATAAATAAAATCTTTTAAAAATAAAGATCTTAAAATAGGAAATGAGCAAGTAGAAATTTTTTACACCTGTCTAAAGCAATTTCTGCCCACCCTTTCACATTGCTTATCAGGGAAAAAATCATTTAACTGGTTTCATAAATTACATATATTAGTCTAACCTAAGATTTTTCTAATAAAGGGACAAGAAACAGGGGGCCTGGCAGTGATCCACAACTAATTCATGCTATATGTACTTCATCACGTTTCTCAAATACCGATGATCTAGAAAGCCAGGTATTGATTTTAGGGAAAGCAAAATTTAATTCTCCCAAGTAAAAACTGAATTGCAAAGAGCTATTCTATGCATACAATTGAGAAAGTGTAGTATTAAGTCTCTTCCTTGATAAAGATTCTCAAGTCTTGAAGCACATAGGGGACAAAAGAACACAAGAGATTTCTCAGCAGAAAGACAAAGCTGCTTCGAGTCTAGCCCTCTGGTAAAACTTCATAGCATGTGTGCAGTTTTTATCAGGGCTCCTTGGCCTACACCACACCTTTCTGGGAATTAGAAAAGCTACCTCACAGAACCTCCCCATAGCAGCAGAGCATGACCCTTTGTGGGCACAGAAGGCTGCTGGTGATGGTTCTGTAGCTCCGTGGGCAGTGCTCGGGCCAGATCCCAGCCCCACCTCACCCTTTGTGCCTGGTGTCCTTTGTGCCATGCTCCAACTGCACGACCTTCCATAGCTTAGAGACCAGGTGCTGCCTATCTCTGTGCAGATTCTGTTCACTCCTGAAAAAAAGCAAGATTCGATTTCATGGAATCATCTTGGGAATAAAACTAGGAGAAGGGGGAAGTAAGCAGTCAGTGCAAAACAGTGCTTCCACTTACAAAAACGGGAATTTGGTGGACAGCAGGTGAGTGACCCTCAAACAGTAGAATGCTGGTTTAGGTGCTCTAATTCCAGCCCCACAAAGAGAAAATATTTTGCTTGCTTTCTGACCACCAGCTCCTGTCTTTCCAGCTCATTGTTCTAGGACTGCAACTCCAACCATCTTTCCACCCTATTGAGACCTCCAGTCTATTAATCTCATGGCATTTTTATTGTCCTTCGCCCGTAAGTCTTCTCTAATCTCTTTACCCTGCTTAAATTTCAGGCAAATCACTATGATCATTCCTTCATATATGTCTTCAACTCTTGCTTTACACTGCCTCTTCCTACCAATTTAGCAAAGCCACAGCCCTGGTTAGATTGAACTCTTCCCGTGTGTGTGCCCACACAACTAAACAGTGGCTAGAGAAATACAATCCACAGACAACCCACTTCAAATCCATGACCACTAACCTCAAGTGCTCTTCAATGCCTCAATCATACTAAAATCCTCTAGTCCGTTCACTCTCCCACTCTGCTGACTGTATTACATGTGTGTCCTCAGGAAAATGAAGCTACTGGAAGAGAACTCCCCACAGGTTACCACCACCACCTCCTCCACCCACCTAAGACATCTGTTCCTCCAAACGCTTTCTCTTGTTACTATTATTGAAGGATCCTTTTTTAAATGTAAAATCATGATTCTCGTACAAATATAAAATGAACATACGCCAATAATTTTATTTAACTCATTAAGGGATGAAGGAACCGGTAAATATTAGAACCAGTTGAAAGAATTCCTAACAAATAAATGGATAACGAGGCATGCCAAAATGAATGTAATAGATGCAAATTAATTGCTTATTAGTTGCAAAACTAGCATCTACACAGTAGGGGAGGGAATGCAATTGAACCTCCATCAGACAAAATTCATTTATATGCCAAATGAAAAGAAGTATTTGCATTCCTATCAGTGGTCTATGAGTTGTAAAATAGCTCAAAGACTCGGGGTAGAGAACCCAGAGTGTGCTAGAAAGGACACCAGTAATATTTTTTGTTCACTTGAAAGTCGTGACAATTTTTTCCTGAAACTATAAACCATATCTCTGGATTTCCTCCCAAAGCCAGGTCCCCTACTTGAGCCCTAGATTCTACGTAAGAATGCCTGACCAGGGATCCCTGGGTGGCGCAGCGGTTTGGCGCCTGCCTTTGGCCCAGGGTGCGATCCTGGAGACCCGGGATCGAGTCCCACATTGGGCTCCCAGTGCATGGAGCCTGCTTCTCCCTCTGCCTGTGTCTCTGCCTCTCTCTCTCTGTAACTATCATAAATAAATAAAAATTAAAAAAAAAAAAAAGAATGCCTGACCATTCTTCCTTCCACTAGATCATCACATTTTTGCCCTTTCCTCAACATTTCTTTAAGCAGAACCTAATCTCATTCCCCTTACCAGATAACAAGCTTATTTCTGGGCTTGTTTTGTGTATTAGCTTTGGTTTTGTTTTTGGTTTTTTTTGGGTTTTTTTGTTGTTGTTGGTGGTGGTGGTTTTTTTTTTTTTTTTTTGCAACAAAACTAGAAAGATTTATTATATTCGGACTAGTGTTGGTTCTTCTCCCACTGACTTGAGTAACTGTGTAGGCCTCACGACTCCAGTGAAACTGCTCCGGGAAAGATCTCCAATGACCCTACTAAAGCCAGTGGTCTGTTCGAGGTATCCATCCCAACACAGCAGCAGCAGCTGGTCACTTGCCCTACTTGTCTACAAGACACCCCCCACCCCCCGCCCCAGGTTTTCCCCCTAGCTCCCTGGCTGCTCCTGCCCACATTCCTCTACTGACTCCTTCCCCCTTTCCTAACTTCCGAATGCTTGGAGTGTGCAATCCACAGTTCCTGGTTCCTCTCACTCTCTGTACTTGGTGACCTCATCCAGTCTCAGGACTTTTAAGTACCGTTTATGTGCTGACAACTCCCGTGTTGACATATCTGTCCTAAACATCACTCCTGCGCTCCAGGCTCGTATACCCAGTTGTCTACTTAAGAACTCTATCTGATGTATAACAGATATCTCAAGTTTTGACATGATTTAAAGTTAGGTTCTGACTTTCCATCTCCCGCACCTGATCCACCTACAGTCTTAGGTAGATCTTAGTCTTATTTTCTCGAAGCAAAAATGATAACGTCTTCCTTGCTTTTTCCCCTTCCTTCACACTCCACTAGCCAGTCTGTGGTTTTACCTTCAGAATACCTCCAGAATCATCCCTATTATAATAACTCTACTCACTGCCATCTTGATCTAAGCTGCCCATCATTTCTTACCTAATTTACTGCAATAAACTCCTAATCTTTTCCCCTGCTTTCTCCCCTTATCCCTTATGGCTGATTTTTCACACGAGCCAGAGTGATCTTTCAAAAACCTATTGCCAGATCTTCCAAAAACTTGTATCATCTCATACTCTTTGCAACAGCTCCCACTTTCTCTCAGATAAAAGCCTAAGTTCCTATAATAACCTCCTACCCCCCCCCCAACATGATCTGGCCCCCAGTTACTTCTTTCCTCATCTCCTATTTTTGCTCTCATCCACTTCCCATCCAGTGGCCTCCTTGCCATTTCTTACACATCAGTCCTGTCCCTCTGGTAGGCCTTTGCACTGGCTGAGCCCTTGGCCTAGAATGCTTGTCCCCGAGATGGCTGCCGTACAGCTAACTCCCTCATGTCCTTCAAGTTGCTGTATTAGTTATCTATTGCTGTGTAACAAAGGACTCCAAATTTTAGCAGCTGAAAACAGCAAACATCTAAAAGCTTCTGTGCATCAGGATTTCAAGTGCAAATGAGCCGAGTGCCTTCACCCCAAGGATTCACTGCAGTCAAGGTGGCACCAGGGCTGAGATCTCCTCTGTAGGCTCCACCAAGGCAGGACCCACATCCCAACTTGCTCGCCTGGTTGTTAGCAGGATTCAGTTCCTTGTGAGCTATTGAACTAAGGGCTCATGGCACAGTACCCAGGTCCCATCAGAGCAAGCAAGCAAGCAAGCAAGGGCATGCAAGACAGGAAACACCATGCCTTTGTAACCTGATCTTGGAAGTGACATCCCATTGCCTTTGCCATATTCTGCTTGTAGGAAGGCAGTCACCAGACCAGTCCACATTCAAAGGAAGGGGATTGTACAAAGGCAGGATGATTGGGAGGTGTGGATAAAGGGGCGCCATCCAAGGAGCTGTTTACCACAGTCACCTTCTCAATGAAGTGACCTCCTTGCTTAAAGTTGCAACCTAGCCTCTCTCATTTCCACCCCCTCTTTGCTATTTTTTTTTTTTTTTTAATTTATGATAGTCACAGAGAGAAAGAGAGGCAGAGACACAGGCAGAGGGAGAAGCAGGCTCCATGCACCGGGAGCCTGACGTGGGATTCGATCCGGGGTCTCCAGGATTGCGCCCTGGGCCAAAGGCAGGCGCCAAACCGCTGCGCCACCCAGGGATCCCCCTCTTTGCTATTATAAGCAATAACAAATACTTATTGCTGAGTCACTTCATTTCGAAGTGGTTCTATAGCAGTAGCCATCTGATGCACTCTTTTCTAAGAAAAAAAAACCTCTACAATGTGCTTTTTCATTTATGCTTATTATTTTATTGTCTGTCTCTCCTCGTTAGAATGTAAAATATTGTTTTGGGCTTTTTTTGTTTTGTTTTGTTTTGTTTTGTTTTGCTTGCAGATATATCCCCAGCACCAGAAGAGGGTCTGGTACATAATAGACACTCAATAAATATTCATCCAAAGAATGCTTCTACTGTCACTGTTTTCTGCATAACCACTAATTTCCTGCTGTGACTTTGTTGCAGAATTGCAATAATATCTACCTTATGAATACCAAACACAGTTTATATTCACACGTGGGAAAAGCAATGATCCAATTGTGTATTATACGACCCAGAAATCAGTAACAATTATGGTAAAGAAAAAATAAAATGAAGTTCAAGCAAAAGTAATGCTTAGGTATCCATAAATTATAACAATCCCACACACACATTTTTATCAGGTTTTATAAGAGAAATGCAGCATTTATGGGAAATTGGAATAAATGCATTTATTCTTCAAAATACTAAGATTAAAGCCCGTTAGTGAAGAGGAAAGTGGTTACTCTTCAACTTGAAGCCTGTATCTCTAACTCTGGTTTCTCCCCTACACTTAAAAAAAAGTCAGCACTTTGAGATTTCTCACTTCTTGACTTCTAGACCTATTACTCTGTGGCCTGCTCTAACTATGACCACGATTTTTTGACATGTGTTATAGATAAAATCTTTGAGGTTTATAGAAAAAACAAGAGCCCATGCCAGAGGAAGTATATAATCCAATAAATTAGAAAGAACTTAATCTGTTTCTCTGTAATACTCCTTCAGTTCTGTGCTTGTTTTTTTTTTTTTTTCCCTAAGATTTTATTTTTGAGTAATGTCTACACCCAATGTGGGGCTCAAACTTACAACTCTGAGATCAAGAGTTGCATGCTCCACAGACTGATCCAGCTGGGTGCCTCCAATTCTATGCTTATGAAATGGTGAGAATAAGTTATTTTTAGTGCAAAATATGCCCATGTTAATGATTGAAAAGGGTAGGTGTTAGTTCAATATTCCACTTCTCATTCCCACCTAATCGTTGTGGCCAAGTTGCATTTCCAATCATCTTTCTCCCTTCCCATCTAAAATTGTCTACTAGAGTCTCCTTCCATGATTTTGCTTTTAAGACATGGAAGAAAACTTTAGATTTCAGAGTAATCATGCAATTCAGGACTACCTCAATTGGTGAGGGACAGTGAAATAGAAATGGATTCCTTTTCTTCTCTTCCATACCTTGGGGACTACAGTTCTGAAAGTAGAATTTATTAATGGATGAGTGCCTTCCATGAAATCAAGCTCATAAACTTGGAGATGGAAGAGACATCAAAATTCTTGATTTTTCTAAATAATGTATTAATCTATTATAAATTTACCTGAGTCCATTTTGGGCCCCTTTTTCATATTCTCAGTAATATCTTTGGTGATCTTGTATCTTCAAAGTTTCTTATACAACTTCTGTCTTTTAAAAAACTCTTTCATTCTTCAAAAGTTTTATTTTTCCATTCCAGAATTCCAAAATGTGTAAAACAAATCAGTTTACCCTATCCACAATGATATTATATACTTTAATATTCTTCTCTTCTCAGAACAACTTTCCAGATTGTCAAGTTGTTAAATTTTGTGGTTGTTCTTACTGTTGTTTGTTCAAAGATTTTATTTATTTATTCATGAGAGACACAGAAAGAGAGAGGCAGAGACACAGGCAGAGGGAGAAGCAGGCTCTTCACAGGGAGCCCGATCCTGGGACCAGGATCACACCCTGAGCCCAAGGCAGATGCTCAACTGCTGAGCCACCCAGGTGCCCCCTTAGTGTTGTTTTAGATCAGAGGGTCATGGGCTTTTAACTCAGATGAATTTTATTTGCATTCACTGGATTGCATCTTTATTGGGGTGTGGTAATTCAGATGCAGAAGCGCCTGATAGCCTGAGGATATGTCAGAAGTGAATAAGCAACTGAGTATGTCATTTTGGGCATGCGTGCTAATAAATTTTACTCATTCAAAGGGTGTATTAGGATGAGAAGTCCTATTAGGATGAAAAGGCATTTGGGTATATGGATGGACCTTAAAACTGTTAGAAGAGGTTCACAAGGGAATGGTTACCTACAGGTGGAGCACTCCTTGTAACTTGCCCTACAATATCCAGGCCTACCTTTCATTTTCATGGCCTGACAAGGTATGTCTTCATTACCATAAAATTCAAACTCTTTTATAGTAAGTGAAACAAGAAAGACCTCAAGGCAAATCCTTCTACTACCTCATGGACCAATAGCACCCTGATTTGCCTATTAAAGGAGACAGTATTCAATTAAAAGTTCTGGGTGTAGTTAGAAACGTCGCTCCTTCCTTCACGTCCCACTTGCATAAACAGGTCCTTTGAATTATAGTCAAATCATGAAGCCACCTTAGCTGCTAGTACAACTTCCACAAGGTTTCAGGAAATGTTTTGCCTCATGTGTGAGGAAATATTAAAATGCCATTATATAAATGTATACTTCCAGTTAAATTCAGATTTACATAAAACTAATTTGTATGAGGAATTAAATCTGCTTAGAGATAAACTGTTCCACAAGAATCAACACTCTAGAAATACTAAAATTTAATTTCGAAATAATTTATTAGAAAGTTATCTTAATGTTGTCACAGCCTATAAACCATTCTTAATGGTTGCATCAACAAAAAAGGTCTTTTCCAGAATGAAAATGATCTGTTTGAGATCTTGCATTTGCCAAGAGTGAACGATCTTGCTTTCATTTATATCGGCTGAAAAAGAAACTGCATGAAATGAATTTCTTATCTATTGAAAATGAAAATAAAATGACAGGATAAATTGTGGGGAACTTGCAGGCAAGCCAGAAAAATTTCACAATCAATCAAGATATCACATTAATGAACTATTATTATTTACTGTGTTACATAAAATTATGACACTGAAACTATTATTTTGCAATTAAGTTCATATAGTTACTCATGTATCACTATTACCCCTATTGCATTAGTATCTTTAATTAACTGCACTCTTTTCTCTGCCTTTTTTTTTTTTTTTAATTTGAGGAGGGGGAGGGGAGGGGCAGAGGGAGAGGGAGAGAAAGAACCTTAGGTAGGCTCCATGCCCAGCACGGAGCCTGATGCCGGGCTCCAACTCACAACCCTGTGATCATGACATGAACCGAAATCAAGAGTCGGCCACCTAACCAACTGAGCCACCCAGGCCCCTCTTTCCCTATTTTTTGAACAGAGGTCCCACATATTCATTTTGCCCTGGGCCCAGCATGTTTTGTAGCCAGCCCTGACCACAGGTAAGAGCATGACTGCTTTTTGTCATCAGCCATTATTGAAGGCAGTTTGTGGCTATGAATACTTAAGAAGTGTAGAAAAGAGCACAAAATACAAGAAAATGCATATTCTTAATGTGTTCTGTACAAAATCAGCTAGTAGACATTTAATCTATGTTAAGAATAAAACAATGTCATAGTATGAGCTGGAGTGCAGAATTTTGCATAAGGAGAAATGTTCGTATTTCATGTACTTTTCATGGCATAGCTTTTGAGCTCTGCTGTCAAGGCATGGCAGGAGGGAAATAGAGGGTCTTCCATTCCATGGCTATGACTTCTCATTTTAAAGCCCTTCATCTAGTCAAATAAATTTGTATTTCTCTATCCACAGGATTTTGACCTAACATCTTACTAATACTCAAATCTTATTTTAGTGAAACAGCATTGCCCCCACCCAATTTCCAACCAGCTCTCCATCCTGGATAGGATCACCAAACTTCTTGCATTAACTTGACAATGGAGGGAGCTGGGCCTGAGAGGATGTCCCCTAATCTGGGGGAAGGGTTGAGGGGATGAAGGATGTGGAGTCTCAGTCGCTGTCAGGCTTCAATGGACCAGGCAATCACTTGCAGAGAGGAGAGGTATTCTGGGTTGAAGAGTTCTTGGTGAGTTAAAGACTGATTCTTGTCTTTGGCTGTGAATGAACTCAAGGCCACTAGGATGTGATCAGAAAGTAGGATGAACTCTGTCTCTCAGAATTGAGCCAAAGACAAAGACGGCATAGAAGACTCTTCAGAGCCACTCAGGCCAGGTGGGAGGAATGTACAAGTGTGAAATGAGGCTGATCTTCAAAGATGAAGCTATGACAAGATCAGAAATCTGTGGTTTTGAGCCAGACTATGTCTATGTCTATATCTAGATTTGTCTTTGTCTTTTCATCCTCATAATTTCATTAAACTAATGCTTCATTCATATCTGACTGTGTTCTATGGCCAGGCACTATTTTAGACCTTGGGGATACTGTGAGCAAAACAGGTAGGATTCCTGCCCTGACCAAGCTTACATTTCAGTTGAAGAATACAGATAATAAATATAATGAGTAAACAATTAGAAAATCAAGATAAGTTCAGATAGTGATAAGTACTATGAAAAAATGAAAAAGCTAAAAAAATAAATAAATAAATAAATAAAGGTGAGATAGAGTGACCAGGGTGAGGGGAGGGAAGGTCTACCTACTTTAGATGGATGTGGAGGAAGGTCTCCCTCAAGGAGGTGTTATTTACACTATGGGACCAGAAGATCTGAAGAAAGAGTGAGCCAAGAAGAGTAACAACAAGCACTGTACAAAGGTCTTGAGGGCAGAAACAAGCTTGGTTGGGCATGGCACATGAGGTAGAGAAAAGCCAAGGGATGAAGTCACCCAGAAGGCAGGGGTTAGATGACACAGAACTTTAATTCAGAGATAGGGACTTTGGACTTTATTCTAAGGGCATTGAGAGCCATTAGATAATGTTAAGCAGGGGAATGAAATGATTTATTTTCATTTTGCAAGTTCACCTGACTGCTGGTTAGATTACAGATGGGCAAGAGTGGAAGCAGGAAGACTATGACATTAGAAGTCTCTTTAAAGAGTCTAGGTGAGAAATAACACCTACCTTGGACAAGGTAGTTACTGTGGACAAGGAGATGGAAGGAAGTGAAGAGATTCAGACTCTATTTTAGAGGCAGAGACAACAGAACTTGCTGGTAGATTGGATGTGGGTAGGAAGAAATTAGTGGAGTCTAACAGGGAGGTGCTGGTTCCATTTACTGAGATAGGAGGACTGGGAAAGGAACAGGTTTTTGGAGGGAAACCAAGAGACCCGTTTTGCTTCAG
This sequence comes from Canis lupus dingo, assembly GCF_003254725.2. Classification (NCBI taxonomy): domain Eukaryota; kingdom Metazoa; phylum Chordata; class Mammalia; order Carnivora; family Canidae; genus Canis; species Canis lupus. Next base: position 48,063,385 of record NC_064255.1, read on the forward strand.
CTTTGAAATGCCTGTGAAATCCTCAGATGGAGACAGCAAGCAGCTAGCTTGAGAAGTGGGAATGAAGCGGGTCGGTAACAGTCTTCCTGAATTGTCAGCCTGTTTGTGGAAATCCAGGAAGTCTAAGAGTGGGCCTAGAAGGGCAGCCCCCTTTCCTCTGGATCAGCAGAGGTCCCCTACAAGGCCCGGATCCCCATTATCTGAAGGGGTTGTTGGCGAGCCTGTGGGTAGCAGTGTGCTTCATTTCACATAGCGGAAGTTCTTCAAGAGTCGAGAAGGTCAAGCAAGTTGTAAATTACTATTTGTCATTTACCTACACATCAATTTGCCAGCGCCTTCTTTTTAATTTTGAATGATCTTCAGCTGACTCTTGGCATGAGTTTTCTGGTTTCTGTTTCTCATCATTCCCTGTTCTGGCTTCTCTAACCAGCCCTTCCTCTGTGGACTGTTCAAAGTAAAGTAATCCACTCCTTGATGATTTGGGGGTGCAGGAGAGCTCTCTAGGGAGCTCAGGAAATAGCTCGACTCTTCACTCCTTCTGAAAAGTTGAGGAGGAAAACAAAGAGTGAGACAGGTGGTAGGGTTGGAGGAAAGGACTATAGGTCTGGTAGCCAGGGGTGCAGGGCTAATATCGAATTCCAGAATCAAGAGCTGTCTCTAGCCTCTCACAAGCAGCACTGGGCTCAGAGCAGCAGGGATTAATTCACCCTGTGGGCTGCATCTCCGGAGAGGAGTAAAGTGGCAGAGTTCCGCCCAGTATGCTAGGTTACTCTAGTCAAATAGGCCTTATAACATCAGTGGTAAAATGGTTACATCTCTGAGAGAGCCAGGAAACAGTCCTCCCCCTGGGAACTTGGAGTGGAGAAAGAGCATTTTCCTCTAATAAATAATGGAAATGTTCACCATTAATTGGCTGGTTTTATCTATTTCAATTTTCAGTAAGTAGGGCACAGTTAAATTCAACCAGCAGGGATCAAGCCCAATTCTGTCCCTCAATAGCTGCGTAATTTTGTGAAAGCCTTGTGACCTAAGTCTCAGATTTCTCATTTGTAAAAATGATGCTGGTACCTCCCTTGGAAGATCATTCACTTAACATGTTCCGTTCACTGCCTGGATCAGAATAAGCACTCGATAGTGACTTACTACTAGTAGTGCTGTAATGATGGCCACAATTACCATGTTGGGAAGTCTGCTGGGTTCTAGGCATAAAGAGAGAAAAGACATAATCTTACCATCTAGAACCTCAAGACTCAGTAAGGAGGTAGGAATCAAAAAGCATTAAAAGACAGTGTGACACATATGTGGTAGGGTTTCTTAAGCAGAAGGGCGCCTGTCAGTGATTCACTGTAGTGAGACTGTCTATATATATAGGCTGAGACAAAAAAAAAAACCCAAAAAACAAAAAAACAAAGAAACCCAAAATACAAAACGCATCTTGGAATTGTTATCCTCTCACATCCTTACTGGATAGGGGTCAAGTAAGTAGCTCCAGTTGTTTGCCAAGAAATGTACCAGGAAATCTACTTTTTAGACTTTTTTTTTTTTTTTTTTTTTTTAAAGGGAGATTGTCATCAGTGAGGTTAGAATAACGATGGCTTTAAATTCTCAGAGAGGTGAAGCCAGGGCTCTGATTAGCCCTCCTGATGGGGCAAAGAAGTCATTACTTTGGAATCTGACACCTGGGGCCTAACTGTAGAGCCTTAGGTCCTATGGGATCAAGGCGACACTGGGACAGGCTGCAGGGGCCCCTACTCAGGCCCAGTTCAGACACGGCACTGACACTACTGTCGGGACAAGGCTTTGTCTGTTTGCTTTACTTTACTTCTGCTAAACAGCTTTGCTGCCTTAGCGCTGAGCCACCTCACATGCAACAGCCAGTGCCTTGGCATCTTGTAGCTGTAATCCATTAACGTCATTGCCTTGGCTCACTGGGAATTTGGCCAGGAGCACTTCCTGTTAAGAGTTCTAGAGGGTGGGTGGCCCACCCCAGAAAATAAGCCCAGCACTTTCCAGGGATCAGGGACACATGGCTAATTTTGCCACCTTTATTTACCCTTCCACTTCAGCCATCAGGCTGAGTCACTAGACTCCCTTTGGGGTACCTCTCAAGCACAGAAAAGGAGAGGATGTTAGAGGCCGGATAGTTTGGACTTCTGGGCTACCTATGACTGGTTTATCAGGGCTCAGACATCTGCACTCTAGGGATGAAGTGGGAGGCACAACATTTGTACCCCAAACTGTGTAGGAGGCATCCTGGCTGCTTATACAAGAGAGGCATACATGAGCTATGTAGTAGCGGGAAGCCAGGGGGAACGGATTCTGTAAGACGGCTGTTGGAGGGAGACTTCTGAGAGGTCAGGCCTGAGCAGGTTTTAGAAATAGGAGTAGGAGTTTACAGTAGTGGAACGGAGGAAGGTAATTACAGACGGGAGGAGCAGCACCCACCGCAGCTTTACCACCTGACGACGCAAAGTAGTATCTTCAGGGAACTCAAAGTCGGTTTGCTCATTTTGCCACAGATTGTTTTGGTGGATTCATTTCTTGTCCCACTATTCAAGAGATAACTTCCATCGCTCTTCACAAAGTACAGCTTGAATCACTGTACGTGCATATATGTTAAATAGATATTGCTTGGCATGCGATTAGCACTTCTCTTAGTCGAAGTTCTGGTAACTCAATAGCTCAACTGTTTTTAATAGGTTAGCATTTCTCTTAGTGGAAGTTATGATAACTCAATAGCTCAACTGTTTTTTTATAGAAGAGTAGCATTTCTTAAAGTTCTGATAACTCAATAGCTCAACTTTTTTTTTTAATAGAAGATGTACAACTCCTTTCAAGCCCAATGATCATCCTTTCCTGTTTTCTACTCTTGCCCGCCACAATGCCCATCTTTCAAAAGTCCTGAACACTCAATTTCCTTTCTTTTGTTTTTAAAATTATTTTTAGAGAGAGAGGGAGAGAGAGGGAGGGAGGGGGAGGGAGGGAGGGGGGAGAGGGAGCGAGCGAGCTGGGGAGGGGGCAGGGCGGGCGGGGGCGAAGGGAGACGCAGAGAGAGGCCCCCACGCAGCGTGGAGCGTCACGCGAGGCTGGATCTCAGGGCCCGGGGGTCAGGACCCGAGCGTAAGCCACGCTGGAGGCTTATCCTGCGCCGCGGGCGCCCTGGGCAGCCGGCTGCAAGGGCCAGACACGCCCCGGGAGCCGCCGAGGACGGGCGCTGTCCCAGGCCTCCCAGAGGGAAAGGCTGCCGAGGGTGTCCGGCCCGGGGATACCTCGCGGGCAGACCGACGGCGCGCGAGGCCAGCCGTGCGGGGTCCGGCCGCGCTCTCCCGCCCGCTGCAGAGGCGCCTGCACCGCGGCCCCCCCGTGGGCACAGCGCCGTCGGCCGGCCGGCAGGGCGGACGCGGGCAGGTGTGGCGGTGCCCGCCGCGAGCGCCACGTAGCCCGAGCGCGCCGACGGGCCGGCCCCCTGGGATCCGCCGCGGGCAGCGGGGCCGGGCGGGCGCCGCCGAGGGAGGCCCCGCGTGGGGCGCGAGGGGGCGGCGAGGCGCGGAGCGTCACGCGGCCGGGGCCTCCCAGGCGCGCGGGGCCCAATGGGACGAGGGCGCGGGCCGCACCTCAACCTGCCCGGCTGACGTCACGACGCCGCGGCGGACGCCGGGCCAATGGGAGGCCGTCACGGGCAGGGGCGGGGCCCCGAGGACCCGGGCCGGGCGGCGCCGAGACAGTTGGCGGAGTCCTGAGGCCGCGCCGCGGGAGCGGGGGAGGGCCGCGCGGACGCCGGCCTGCGCTGAGCCTCTCGCCGGGCCTCGCCGCTTCCCGCATGCTGCCGGCTGCTCGCTGAGCGGCGGCGGCGGCGACGCGTGAGGGGCGCACGGCGGCGGCGGCTCCGGCGCCCGCACTTCCTCCTGCGGCACCGGTGCGTGGCGGTGGCGGTGGCGGCCGGCGGGATGGCGGCGGCGGCGGCCCGGGGGAGTGGCCGCGCATCTGCGGCGCGGCTGCCTCTGCTCCTGCTGCTCGCGCTGCTCTGGGCCCCGAGCGGCGGCCGCGCAGCCCCCGACGGAGACCTCAGCCACCGGAACAAGGAACCGCCGGCGCCCGCCCAGCAGCTGCAGCCGCAGCCCGCGGCGGCGCAGGGCCCCGAGCCCGCCCGGGCCGAGGTGAGCGGGGGGGGGCGGGGGCCGGGGGGCGGCGGGCGGCGGAGGGCGGCGGCGGGCGCTTCCCCGGGTGGGCCGGCCCCGCCCGCTCCCCGTGGGGGAGGGAGGAGCGCCGGGATGCGGCGGACGCGCCCCGGGGAGCGGCCGACGCTCCTGCCGGGGACCAGGTCTTAACCGAGGGCAGTGGGCGGCTGCCCGTGTTCCCCGCGGACAACAGCGTCGGGCGTGGCGTGGCTGGGCCCGCTCGCCCCTCGCTCACCGCTTACCCGCGTGCGGCTTGGCGGGCCCGTGCGTGGGGCCACACGTGCCTGGATGGCGAGGCCTGACTCTCCCTTCTTAAGAGCGTGCTCCGGCCGCGGGAAGGCTGAGCGCCGCGGCGGGTGGGATGCCGGGACCCGGTCCGGGCGCGCCCCCTGCCCTCTCGGTCTCACTAACGTCCTAAGTTACGTGCGCAGAGTCGCTCGGTCACTCGTACGCGGAACCCCGGCGGGCGTTTTCAGATGCTTTGCCGGTGCCGGGGAAGCTGCCTCCTCCTTTCCAGGGAGGACCCCTGAATGGAGGGAGGCCTCGGTGGGAGAGGTTTGGCGCCCAGCCTCCCCGCGCCCCAGGCCTCCACTCCCGCCCAGGCTGCATGCGGACCGTCGCCACCTGACTCATGTTTCTGAAATTGAAATCTGTTTTACTTCTCGGAAATCCTCAGGGGGTTGCCCCTGCCTACTGCCTTGAGCCCATCCTCTCGCAGGATGTTGAGATTTCTTCCCGATTTGGCCCCAAGTCAGCCTCCAGGCTTTTTAGACGCCACTCCCTTGCTCATACGCAATATCCAAACCACTCGGACTGGAGATGTGCCATGTGCCCTGCGGCTAGTCTCCCCAGCAGACAGCCTCCCTAAAAAGGCTTCGGTGGGCTTGGGGCCCACGGGTCAGAACCGCACCCATCTTTCTTTTTTCTTTTCTCTCTCTTTTTTTTTTTAATATTTCATTTATTTATTCATGAGAGACACACACAGAGAGAGGCAGAGACACAGGCAGAGGGAGAAGCAGGCTCCAAGCAGGGAGCCCGACGTGGGACTCGATCCCGAGTCTCCAGGGTCATGCCCTGGGCCGAAGGCGGCGCCAAACCTCTAAGCCACCAGGGCTATGCTGCCCTTTTTTTTTTTTTTTTTTTTAAATTTTTTTTTTTAAGATTTCATTTATTTATTCATGAGAGAGAGTGAGAGGCAGCACACCCATCTTTCGAGAACCAGCAGATCCCTCCTCTCTGAAGACTTCCCTAAAACTTCGTGGTAATTTCTCTCTCGCCTGTCACTCCTGGGCTCAGCTGCCCCTCTAGCTATTTCCACTTCTGAAGTTGAACTGAAATGCTGATTCGTGAAATGTATTCTTAGTGTTTATCTTCTGGCCCTCTGTCATTTAAACTCATTATCTATCATTAACTCAATTTTCAATCGCAGTTACTGTGGGTTAAGTAACTCTGTGAGTGAGAGAGATTTTGAATGTAACATTCCAGGCCTTTCATCAGAGTTTTCATCCTATAGTGATTTTTGAGATATAAATAGTGGTAGGTGTGGTTATTAATAATACCCTCCTAGACAGGAAAAAGGTCTAGCCTTGTAAAATAAAGGCAGCAGTGTGTAGTGACTGTGTTTAGGTGGTCTTAAGGATCCTTGCCTGTAAAACTGGAGATGGGACAGGCACAGTATAATATGATTTTTGTCTTTAATATTTTGAAATGCAGTTGACCCTTGTACAATGGGTTTGAAGTGCATGGGTCCACTTATACGTGGATTTTTTTTTTTTCAGTGAAGTACTGTAAATGTGTTTTCTTTATGATTTTACCATTTTCTTTTTGCTAGCTTATTTTGAGAACACAGTATGTGGTATATATAAGGCAAAATATGTTACTCAATATCTGTGTATGTTATCAATAAGCCTTCCTGTCAGCAGTAGGCTATTAATAGTTAAGTTTTGGGGGACCTCAAAGTCATATGCAGTTTTCCCACTGTGCAGGGGCTCCATGCCCCTAACCCTTCACTGTTCAAGGGTCAGCTGGTGGTTCTTTTAAGAGTAATTTATTCTAAATTGTTCTATATTGTAGTAGAATCTAAGTCTCTTGTTTTAATTATATTTTCACCTAACATTTTGATACAGTTCTGGTTTTTTTCTCTGCAGTACTATAGCATGGTGGAAGAGATTTTTCTTTCATGTTTTCTAAACCATGTAATATAAGTTTGCTTTGCTTTTTTTATTGAGTTGGTAGAGGTAAGATATGGTCAGAGTTCAGTTTAATAACTGGATAAGCAAGGGCTGAACATTGCTGGATATCTGGATGTTGCAACCGATTTGCTTTGCAGCTGCATCCAGTAGATCTTATTAAAGGGTAGGATATTTAAATTTACTTTTTTCATGCCACTGTGTGAGAGTGGACTTCTGAAAATGGAGAGGGAAGAGTCTCTCCTTCACCATCCTGGTAGACATTCACGTGTAATATGCATTATAAAAATGTTGTATCTCAGGGTGCTTTGAAGCAAGACAACTGAGCTTCTTTTTTTTTTTTTTTTGACAACTGAACTTCTGACAGGGCTTTCTACACTGGGTTGGTTTGTTTTTCTATAATCAGGTAAAAAGAAGTTGGGGGAGTTCACGCTCTACTTTGAGTTACAAATAAATTACCAATAAACCCCAGTGTACAAAACCCGTGGAAAGAGTAGTTGTTGACCACTTGGATCCTTTCATTTATGCAGTTTATGCTTTTAGTGACTTTTTTTTTTCTTTTTTCTTATTCCTTCCCTGAGCGGAGCATGTAATACAAGAAGCAATAAGTCCATTTAGTTGGGGGAGATCAGACAGATTTAATAAAAGTGGTTTATAATTTGCTGCATATTCTGGAAGTCCAAAGAACTGCTCTGGTTGCATAGCATGGTTAATAAAGCCACAAATACCTATTACCTCACCCAGTACAAATTCTTGTTGTTTTACTTCTGCTTTACTGTTTCTTGGCATTTCTCTTATTTATTATCTTTGAACTGTGAGAAGATCTTCCGTGCAGTATTTTAAACTTTTTTCCCATTTTCATGAGGTTGCACTCCTGCTCCATCCAGCCCGGCCTTGCAATTCTAGCCCTTTTAAAAGGAGCAAAGAGAGAGGCTCTTCAGTGATTCCTGTCTTATTCATGATTGCTGTGTCAGAATGAAGTGATCATGATGTTACGGAGTTTATTTGGTGGTATTCTCCCATCAAAGAAATTAAAAAAAAAAAAAATCGGCGAGGCTAAATACATTGAGTACATTTCAAATCTCTATTTATGAACACATTATAACACAGTATCATTTATAAGAAAGTCGTTAAACTTATTAAAACAAGATGTATTTATAAAAATCTTTTAAATATATAGTATTCTAATATGAACTCATAATAACAAAATAAAATACTAGCAAACCTAACCATTTACAAATAAAAAGACATGATAGTGAAAATTTATAATAAAATACAATCTTATCTTTTAATAGTCTCTTATTTTTTATTTTCTTAAAGATTTTATTTAGAGAGACTGCGTGAGCAAGGGAAGAGGCAGAGGGAGAGGGAGAGAGAGCATTTCAAGCAGATTCCCTGCTGAGCCTGGAGCCAGACACAGGGTGGATCTTGGGACCCTGAGACTATCACCTGAGCTGAAATCAAGAGTCAGTTGCTTAACTGACTGAACCACCCAGGCACCCTTCCAGTCTCTTTTTTTTTTTTTTTTTTTTTTAATTTTTATTTATGATAGTCACAGAGAGAGAGAGAGAGGCAGAGACATAGGCAGAGGGAGAAGCAGGCTCCATGCACCGGGAGCCCGATGTGGGATTCGATCCCGGGTCTCCAGGATCACGCCCTGGGCCAAAGGCAGGCGCCAAACCGCTGTGCCACCCAGGGATCCCCCTTCCAGTCTCTTAAAACCGGGTTTATCTGTGGTGTCAGTCACACATATATTTTTATGCACATTTCCCACCTTGTGGGAAAGGTAAAGTAATGGGGAGGGGACAGTTCAAAGCTAACTCTAAGCATTTTCCTCTAGATTCCTTTATCTCCAAGTAATTTCACCTCTTGTATGATGACTTGTTGAGCGGCTTTATTGCTGTTTTCTTGCAGGGAGACCCGTCCTTTTCCGGGTAGCTGGCCTGGCCGTAGCTCCTGTTTTGCAGGAGCATCTGCATCTTCTCTGGCTCATGCGGCTGCCTGGCTGGAGTTCCCACGCAGGTTTCATTCAGGTCACTGCCGCCACGTGCCCATCTGAACTCTAGGGCTCCTGTTTGCCTTGTTGGCATTTTCATCCTTCTCCTGAAGATCATGAAAGCCCAGAGGAATACTTTCTAAAATGAGGGACAAAATTTTTCTCCTCCACCATTTTTCAATTTGGAACTAATTTTATGAGTAAAGATGAGTTTTATTCAGCAATTTTTTTTTCTTTAAATGAGCCCTGCTCTCAAGATGTAAATACTTGGTACCTGAAACCCACCATTTCAAATTAAAATACTGAAATGGTGGTATTTACACGAAGGAAAGCACTGGTGTTTTATGACTGATAACACTGTGTCGCTGGATGGTGGGATACTGGACTTTCCAGCCCCTGCCCGTGGCCCGCCTGTGACATCTACACTTTCTGCCTTTCTCCACACGTGGGATGTGACCGCCATCCTCTCCGTGCCTCTCCCCTGTGACCCTGTGCCTGTCCTCTTCCCACCTCCACTACTTCCCCCCTCCTCAGGGTCTTTATTCATACTCACTTTCTGTCTGCTGACACATGCCTGCAGACTTCTCCTTTTTGGGAAAGATGGGAAAAAGACCATTGATTTAACTACTTGACTATATTTGTTCCTATTCTTCAGTTTTATAGACCAGATTTCTAATTAGGGAATGAGCTGCTCTTTCACTTCAGTTTAGTCTTCCAGTGTCTGGCTTCAGTCCCTATCTTTTCATTGAAATTCTGAGTGTGAAGGATTCCTACAACCTACCTACTCGCTACAGCCTGGGGTCTTTTTCAGATCTCATTTCACACTGTTCACCCTCCTTTAAGAACCCTACCCCATCTTGGCTGGATGACCCTCTGTCTTAGTAAGCTTACACCTCTCTTCTTCTGTTAAGTGGAGATAACAGCTCTCAGGTTGTTGAGTAGCAGGGTAAACCGTACACGGGAAAGTACTTGGCGGCTAGTTAGTAGCTCAGTGAATGGTGCCTTCCCTGACTTGACCATCTGCGGTGCTGTCCTGCCTGGCACTCTGAATATCCACGATGGGTTGTGTTGTTCTGTTTATCCCCTATGTCCCCCTTCCCTAGGTAAAGACCTTCTCTAGGGCTTATTCTTTTTCCACTTAATCCCATCTCCCTTTCCTTTGAAAATCTCATCTACTTGCAGAGCATCTGGCTGATGGCCTCTTGGAAACCTTCACTTGAAATGCTTTTTACGGCCTCACAGTGAACATGTCTGGAACCTTATCTTTTTTCCTCTTGCCCACATACTTTGTAGGAATATAAATAATTCTCCCAGTAAACTCAGCAGAAAACCTTACTATCATCTTTGATCCCTGCATCCCCCTCCTCAGCTTTTTAAAATCCTCTTGATATCTTTCCTTTCCATCCTACACAGTTTTCCCTTCTTTAAATTGTCTTTAACATTGGTCTTAATGCAGCCGCCCTCCTCATTAATTGGTCCAGTGGGGGCCTTCTCTACTTTCTGCCCTGATCTATTAGTCATATTTGTGGCTTCTCAGAAACTTTTAAGGGCAGAAAATGTTGCCTCTGAGCTGGTCTAACTAAACACAGGATTTTCATTCTGAGTTCAATTTATCTTTCTCATCTTACCCCAGCCATTCATCTGAAGGTTTACTCCCTGTTCTCTGAGCACGCCTGTAATCTTTCAGATAGTCCTGGGAATGAGCTAAGGGCACATACCTCGATGCATCTTGAAGTTAGTCACTCTGTGACTGGCTAGTACCAAATCCTGCTGTGGCTTCAGGGAGGCTGATGAAATGAATTTCGGGGTCGCCCCCCACTACACCCCCGTGGGCCAAAGGTTGCCCCACAGGTTGTTAATTCCTCCATACTTCCACGTAGTGAATAAGTACTGAGCCCTTACTTTCTGGTTGGACCTGCCTGTGACCAGTTATATCCTTCAAGGAATTAGTTCTCCATAAGCAGAGCAAGAGATTGGGTCAAGAAATTTTTGAAGCGATGGACAACAGGTGTCTGTTGTGTGCATGAGAAGTACAGAGAATGTAGAGTGAAAAAGTATGTCTCTTCTTCCTCCTATATTCTAGTTCAGGGGTCAGCAAACTGCGTTTTACCGCTGGCTCTTTGTTTTTATAAATAAAGTCTTTTATTAGAACAGAGCCATGCCCGTTCATTAAAGTATTATCTGTGGCTGTACTCAAGCTATAGCATATGAATTGGGTAGTTATTGAAGAGACCATGTGGCCCATGAGGCTAAATATTTGATGCTTTAAGAAAAAGTTTGTGGACCCCTGTTCTAGTCATCGTGGTTTCTTCCCTGTAAACACACAGGGTTGAGATTTGGCATGCATTAACAACTGTAATAAACTATATACCTACCTCCTATATGCATAGTATGTGCTTTTTTTCCAATTTAAAAATACCTTGCTGACTTTTCTTCATTGGCATAAATAAAACGTTCTAATTTTTACTTACATTTTAAAATACATTCTGAGACATGGAGCGACCATCTATGTAACCAGTTCCCTGTTGATGGACATTTAGTTATTTTGTCTTTTATTATTACAGATGATAATATTACAGTTATAGATGTTACTAATACAAAAAGATTAAATCCTTGAGTGTTCCTGCCTTAAACTTTGTTTCAGTCATGTATCTGCCATGACTGGTATGCATTCACTTTCACTTGAGGATAGTAGGATCATTGGACTGGAGTCATTGGGGTAGGCCTTGCTTCTGAGGTTCTCTGTAAGTTGGAACTTGAGCAATCAAGGTAAATAATGAAAAGGAGGTAGGAAGGGGCAGTAGGACTGCATGATTGAAGGCTTGTGGTTACCAAGAGCTCCCCAGGCCCTTGTGTTGCACTGCTCAGAACTATAGCCCTGAGCCATGTGGTGCTTCTTAGGCACTTGAAATGTGTCTAGTCCAAATGGAGATGTGCATGAGATGTGTGTGTTAAGTAGACAGATGCCAGTGTGAAAAAAACGCTGTGTTTCCAGAGTATTTTGGATGTATCAGGTTAAATAAGATATTATTACAAATAATTTCGTCTGCTTTTACTTTTTAAAATGGGGCAACAGAATTTAAATTATGTGGCCTGCATTATTTTTTACTGGACAGCACTGCTCTGGCTCATCCTTCAATATGGAATCTGAGGCTCGTTGTTAAACAGTGAGTTAACATGACATAGTTTTACAAAGATTAAACTGGTCGTGTTGTGGTGTGCTATGGTAACTCCTTATAACCGAGTGCTCGCCGTGTGCTAGGCATCACCCTCACAGCTTTACATGTAGTGGCCATTTAAACTTCACGGTGACCGTGTCTGTGGAGCTACCTCTCCTCTTACTGGGCAGCTTGAGTCACAGGGAGGTAAACTTCCGGGCCCGAGGGCAACCGGTAACTGGTAATGCCTTGGCTCGGGCCCAGGCAGCCTGATACCAGAGCCACGTATTAAACCACTGCAGGTCAGCCTGAAGGTGAGTTAGAAAAAAGGGAGATGCTCCTGCGCAGTGAGCACTTAGGCATTTGACAGCAAATGAATAGAGGCTGATCGTTTTCTGGCTCTGTTATTAGCATTTTAAGTTTTAAATTGATCTCTGTAATATCTGGTGGCTTTAGCTTTAAGTTCTTCTCACAACAGTTGTTGGTGTTTTAACACTATCTTTTTGGGTATCTCAGATCAGCCTAATGTATGATAAAAGCTGCAAGTCGGTTTTCCTGTGTTCTGTATATAGCAAGTTCTTAAGAATATGTAGTTTTTTGTTTTATTGTCCTTGTAAGGCAAGTTTTATTTTGTCCTTATTTCACAGAAAAACAGAGAGAGGCTAAGTAATGTGGCCGGGGTTTTATGGCTGCGAATTATAAAGCCACAGGAATATGTAGTTTTGATCACTGTTGTGTTTTTAAAAGTAAGCATTTCTGTTTGAGTTTAGAGCTAATTGGTCATAAACTGTGTATATTTTTTCCTAAACATTTTCTTAGAAAATGGTTGCACTTTCAAGAACCGGAGTTGAAATGCGTTTTTTTGTTTGTTTGTTTGTTTTTTTTTTTTTTTTTTTTTAATGATGGCTTAATGATCATTTGAAGAGAAAGGAAGCTCATTCTTAAAGGAACATCAGCATAGATGGAACTAAAGTAGTGATGGACAGAAAGCAAGAATTCCTTAAAAGGGTACTTCATCAAGAGCTAGCTAGCTTCCACAGCTGTCCTTTTGGTTTAGTCCTAACACCAAATATTTTCTCAAATGTTAAATCTCCCCAATTTTTAGCTGAGAGGTTTAGTTTGATAAATGCTTACATCTTGCTGATATTTACTGTGGAACTGAGTTGAGGAATGACATGCGGACTAAGAATTTAGGATTTGAGTCTTATCTCTAACATCTCTGACGAGGACTTTTGTAAATAAAAGTACTTCTGTTTTTTCTTTTTTCTTTCTTTTTTTTTTTTTTTTTTTTACGATTTTATTTATTTATCTGACAGAGCACAAATGGGGGATCAGCAGGCAGAGGGAGAGGGAGAAGCAGGCTCCCTGATGTAGGATTCCATCCCAGGACCCCAACCAAGATCATGACTGAGCCCCCCAGGCACCCCAAAAGTTATTTTTTTACCCTATCAAATATCACATGTGTTCTTGGGGTGGTTTTTTTTTTTCTTTTTTTATGTCTTAGGTTTGTAGAGATTCATAGACTTTAAAAATTAATTACAGATGGGCTGTTAGGATTGGAGATGTTTAGAAGGGATTTATCTAGTCCACAGTTTCTCAGCCTGGGAACTATTGACATGTTGGAGAGATCATTTTTGTTGTGGGGGTTGGGGGGCTGTCCTGTTCATTACTTCCCATCCATAGTAGCATCTGTGGCTTCCACCCGCCACATGCCAGTAGTTCCCCTTGAGCTGTGACAACCAAAGTGTCCCTGGACATGACCGAGAGACAAAGTAGCCCGGTTGCAGACATCCTGCACTCACTGTGTGAGGAGGGTCTCTGGAACACTGCTGTGAAGAGGGAGCTTGCCACTTCACCAGCCATCCAGTTCAGCCTCCCGGGGCTCTCCCCTGGGGCAGAAATCTTTTCTCTGCGGTAAACTGAAACTGGCCTCCTAAGCCTCTGCCTGTGGCTGTTTCCGTTTAGTTCTCGCTCTTTGCTCCCCAGGAGAGATGCGGATCGGCAGACTGACTTCTGCAGGCATGGAAGGTGGGCGCCAGTCCTTCCTAGTCCCTAATTTGATTGTTTTAGAACCGTGTTGGCAAGCTGGTTTTTTTTTTTTTTTTTTGGACCAGATAGTATTTTAGGTTTTTAAGGTCTCTGTTGCATAATTTTCCCTTCCTTCTTTCATCCCTCCCCATTCCAGTCCCTCTTTCTTTTTTTTTGCAACCCCTTAAAAATGTTAAAATAAACATTCTTACATGAGTTTCAGGTGTACAGCGTGGTGATGCGACAACTCTCTCCGTTCTGCTCCCTCTGGAGTGTGGCTACTGCTGTCACTGCACGCCTACAGTCCCACTGACTGCATTCCCTGCGGTGTTCTTTCATCCCCGTGACTTATTCCAGAACTGGAAGCCTGTAGCTCCCACTCCCCTTCACCCATTTTGCCCATCACCTTACCCACATCGCTCTGGCAGCCATCAGTTCTCTGTAATTCTGAGCTTGCTCTGCCTTTTATTTCTTTGTTTATTCATTTGTTTTGTTTTTTTAGATTTCACATATGAGTGAAACCATACGTAATTGTCTTTTTCTGATTTCACGTAGCATAATAGCCTCTCGGTCCATCCATGTTGTTGCACATGGCAAAAATCACATCTTTTCTATGGTTGAGTAATATTCCAGTGTGTGCATGCGCGCGCGAGTGTGTATACACACTATGTTATATCTTTATCCATCCTTCTATTGATGGACACTCAGGTTGCTTCCCGATTTGGCTATTATAAATAATGGTGCAATAAACATAGGAGTGCATATATCTTTTCTAATTAGTGTTTTTGTTTTCTTTGGGTAAATACTCAGTAGTGGCATTACTGGATCATAGGGTAGTTCTATTTTTAAGTTTTTGAGGAACCTCCATGTGGTTTTCCACAGTGGTTGCACCAGTTTGCATTCCCACCAGGTTCATGAGGGTTTCTTTTTCTCCACATCCTCACCAACACTTGTTGTCTCTTATCTTTTTGATTCTAGCCATCTTGACAGATTTAAGGTGATACCTCATGATTTTGATTTGCATTTCCCCGATGATTAGTGATGTGGAGCATATTTCCATGTGTCTGTTGGCTATCTGGATGTCTTTGGAAAGATAACTGTTCAGATCCTCTGCCCATTTTTAATCAGATTATTGAGGTTTCTTGGTGTGGTATAAATTCTTTATATATTTTTATATCCTCATATATACTAAACCTCATCTTAGCTAGAGCCATTTCTTGCTTTAGCCTGTTCAGAGCTTTCTGGATTCTGTTTTGTCCTATAAAATGTTAAAGGGATTTCTCTCAGGTTTCTGTTAGTTGAACGTTTGATAAATGTACCTGGCTCTCCTCTACTCAAGGTACAAATAAAAATTTGAATGAGATGTATCTAAGCATCTCAAATCATAAATATGTAGAAAATAAGGTAGTTTCAATATGTGGCTATTGCTGGTCTCTATTTCTTTTAAAAAATTATTTTGTAGCTTATACTTGGACCTGCCTTGTAGCATCCATCGGTTGGAGGTTTGGGTCATTAGAAATGGCTTTCAAGAATCCTTAGACAGTAAGTCAGTCCAATGACCACAACAGAAAGACTTTAATTCACGTTCAAAAATAAAAGAATTTTAAGTAATGATTTTTTCCCCAAAACTAGCTGATACATATGTATGTTTTTTTTTTTTTTATTTCAGAAAGGATTTACACCAGCTGCCCCGGTTCATAGCAATAAAGAAGATCCAGCTACCCAAACGAATTTGGGATTTATCCATGCATTTGTCGCTGCTATATCAGTTATCATTGTATCTGAACTGGGTGATAAGACATTTTTTATAGCAGCCATCATGGCAATGCGCTATAACCGTCTGACTGTGTTGGCTGGGGCCATGCTTGCCTTGGGCCTAATGACGTGCTTATCAGGTGAGTGTGTTTTTTCCTCCTAATGACTTTATTGAATTAAGGAGAAAGCATGGTGCAGGGCATTGAGTCATTGACTCATTCGGCTGGTTAGGTGCACTTGGGTTGACAGCATTCCAGAATTTAGTGAAGAGAAAATGGTGTCAGTTACATAAATTACTAAAAACCATGTGGTACTTTTAAAATTGACTTTTTCAGCGTTTCACAGCCAAGGTCTGTACTCCTCATTTATTCACAAGTTTTTTTTATCCTGGCTTTGGCTGTGTGTACCCTGGCTTTTTTCTTTTCAGTCCAGATAAGCTTATAGCTGATTATATCCTAGAAATAGGACTCAAGTCACAACAGAGGATTGCGGATCGAAGGACATTTCAAGGACATGTTGGAAAGCAAGAACTGTCGAAGGACATTTGGTAATCAGGAACTGAGGAGTCACTTTACGTTTGTTGTGTTTGATTAAGCTGTTCTTACCCATTCTAGTAAAGGGATGAATTGTTCCTAGATTTCCAGTTTGTATTACTCTTGCATGGGCTTCAGTTTTTCAAAGAATTAGACCATGAGAAAGTAAACTTAACACTAAATAGTGAAGCATGGTTGAGTCTCTGGTTCAGAAGCCACCCCAAGCCACCGAGCTGGGTGGAAAACCGTGACCTTGCCCCTGAGAGTCAGACTTGGGTTGGAACCTGACTGCTGTGTAGTGGCCTACTGGTAAGTTCCTTCACCTGTGAGCCTCACATCCCCGTCTGTGGAATGTTGAGTTAATGCCTGCCTCGCCCATGGGACTGTGGCCTGTGTGTCGGGTGCTCAGTCCTACCCCCTCCACCTCTCAGACCTTGCAGGCCTCTCACGGAAGCTGCTCCTTCAAGTATGGCATAGGTTCTCCTAATGGCTGCTTGGACGCCTGTTAAAGTTTACGTCGTTTTAAATCTGTTATAAATAAATATTTTACTGATTAAAATAACTTGAGTACTTTTCACATTTTAGGAGTTCATTTTAGCTTTATTCATATTTTCTAATAAACAATTTTTTCTTCAAAAGTACATTTTGATAGAGGAAATAGGAAGAGTGGAGCGAGTTGTTGGTGAAGTCCTGTGTTTAGAATGAGTTTGAAGGATACCAGAGAATTTTGTTTTTGAAGCTTTGGCTTTGAGGGGAACTGGAAAGCTGGCCTTTCTGCCGGTCCCCACCTCAGAACCTGGTGCTCTGGGTCCCCACCACTCCCTGAAGTGATGGGTTCCTTTTCCGCAGCTGAGGGCCGACTGAGTGCCTGCCCTGCCCGCCCTCGCCCGCCTGCCACTGGGGCTGCTGCTGGGCGCTTTCTCCCTGGCGCTGCCGGAAATAGGCCGGAGCCGTGGTCTGCCCACCTTCTCCTTGGGTTTCCAGAACCCTTTGGAAAAACTGTGTACCCTCTTTCAAGTGGAAGTTATTAAAAACTTTTTACCATAGCTTAAGGAGTCGCAGAGATCTAATTTTTGGCATATTGTATTAAATAGAACTGTTAAGGTAGTCTTTTAAAATATATCAGGTGGGATCTAAATACCTTTAGCAATTTGATAACCACTGTCACCTTCGTTCCTTTAAAAATACCTGAATAAACTCTTCCTTAACATTTGGACATTGACATTGTTCTTTCTTCCCCTTTAATTCTAGAGAGAGAGAGAGAGAGAGAGAGAGAGGCAGAGACACAGGTAGAGGGAGAAGCAGGCTCCATGCAGGAAGCCTGATGTGGGACTCGATCCTGGGTCTCCAGGATCACACCCTGGGCTGAAGGCAGCTCTAAACCGCTGAGCCACCTGGGCTGCCTTCCCCTTTAATTCCTATTTTTCTTTCCTTTCCTCATGGAATTTTACCCTAAAGGTGATAACTCTCTCCTTCAAAATCTTTTACGGCTTTTGTTCCTTCAGATTTAGCTTATTCAACACTGTCATTTACCTGCAGCACAAAAATGCATATCACTTGAAATTTTTATTTAAAGATTTATTTATTTTAGAGAGTGCATGTATGAGGGGGAGAGAGAGAGAGAGAGAGAGAGAGAGAGAGAGAGAGAGAGAGAATCTTAAGCAGAAGCCCTGCTGAGTGTGGAGCCTGACGCAGGGCTTGATCTCATGACCCTGAGATCACGACCTGAGCCAAAATCAAGAGTCGGAATGCTTAACCAACCGAACCACCCAAGTGCCCCATACTTTATTTTTCTTTATAAATTGAGTTTAAAAAGATACTGATGGTTTCCTTTAAGTCTCCAATGTTAGTATTTTTACAGATTAAGTCATAGTTATTAATAGTACACAGTTGATAGAAGCAAAATATATCACAAACCAAAAACATTTATATATATTTAGCTAATACATCACACTACCTGAAACATTTTTAAAAGTTTGGAAGTGCATCTCTTAATGAAATGATAGAACTGGTTTTTTTTTCTCATTTATTTATTTATTTTATTTATTTTTAAGTAGGCTCCATGCCCAGCGTGGAGCCCAATGTGGGGTTGAGAACTGAGCTGAGATGGAGGTCAGATGCTTAACCGACAGCCACCTATGTGCCCCAGAAGTGTGCTTTTTACATTAGTTCATATGAAGTAAGGTTTATCCTGCAGTCTAATCTTTATTTTTAATAATAGAGGTAAAGGTGGAGAAGTTTTATTCACATAAATAAGTAGATAGTAAGGAATTTTGTTGTAACTGATACTCCGTTCATTGGACTCCTGAGTTTTAAGCTAAAATGATATACTAGTCTGTCATCAAAAATGTTTTTTAATGCTTTACCAGCTGAAAAATTAATAACGCTAAATAAGATTTGAAATACTGTTGATTTTGTTGAAAGAAGAGAATTGGAAGCCACCAAGTATACCAAAAGGTTTCTCTGAAATTTATCAAATGACTGTTCTTACGCGTTACTCCTTTACTTAGAAGGACTGTGTTTAACTGGCTCTGTTTAGAACCGATTGAGAATATTGGGATACTGTTCTTTTCATTGTACTTTTGCCAGTAAAGGATTTTTGTTTAAAAATCGTATCACATCACATCTTTTCAGTACATTTTCGGCAGCGCTTGGCGCTGCAGATTTAGCTCCCTCCGTTTGTGGAAGAATGCCTGCCACCCTCCCTGATTGCCGCAGCAGTTCTAGGACTAGGAGGTCCCTAGTAAATCATCCGAGTCAGGCTGGCTTTCTGTCAGAAATCATCTGACTTGGTTTTTGAATTTAGGTGAACATGACCTATACGTCCCCATGACAACCATCTGCTTTGGCATTCCTCTGAAGGGGGTGATGGGTGGCTGGATTAGGCAGGGCAGCTGCTTTGAGAGTGGCTGGAGGATGAAAGAAGACCCCTCGAGCTTTAGGATTTCCTCTGATGCTCTCTCTGTCTTGGGGGAAATGCATTTATTTACGCTGGTTGGGGAGAGAAAAGAGGCCCGATCTCTCAGTGAAAACTCACTCCTGCCAAGGCCAAAAAACCCCATTTCTCATGCCGTGACCATCAGTTCCAAGAAACGTAATGCCATTATTTCTGATGTCAGGACCTTAGCAGAAACTTGCCTAAGCCGGGGCAGGCCCGAAGCCCCGCGTCTGGTTTATGACGCCTTGACTGAGGACACCAGTCTTTTAGACGGCCTCTGCTGCCCGAGGATGTATATGCTCATCCTGTGAGGGAAACGCGCCACAGAAAGCCCGGGTAAAAGGCATCCTTGTAAAGGGAGCAGAAGGCAGCCGGAGAAGGGACGTGAGGAAGGGGAGCCTGCCTGACTCCTTAGCGTCGAGCACGTTTGCAGGCAGAGGAGTCCCTTAGGAAGGAGCACCTATGCAACTTCAGCATCAGGAAATAGATTGCTCTCCGAAGTTTCACCCGCATCCCCCTGTGAAGTCTTTGCATCCTGGGAGCAGCTCGGTCCCAGGTTGGAGGTCGTGCACTTGCGGGTCTCGAGTCTTCTGTCCACTGGTGGAGGGCTCGGCTGCCCTTGGGGGTGCTGGCCCTCGGTACCCCCTGGGCTTCGTTACTGCTGCCCTTCACCCCCACGCTGCCCTTCTCCCATTTCACTCTTTCTCCACCTGTAATCTGATGTCTGCTTTTGGCACTTTTGGAAAGATCACTTCAGTGATCGGCTCCCTCTCTAGAGTTCAGGTTCATTTCAGCGAGCCCCACAGACCACATTCACGGCCATTCCCACCTTTTTATTCTCTTGGCTTCTATGACGCTGTGTGTCTATAGTTCGATTTCTGTCCCTCCTGGAGAAAATTTCACGTCACCAAAGATTCATATGCCCCACACTTTTATCCCATTTTCCCCTCTTCACACTAATGTCCTTTCGCTGAGCTTCTCAGTGAATCCCACATCTCTCTCTTCATCCCACGTGAGTTTTCTTGGAATCTCAACATTGCCGAGATGTAGAAGGACCAGTACCTTTGTAGCTCTGTTCCGACCAGTGCAAAGCCCTCACTTACGGAGAAGTAACATCTCACTGTGCCCAGAGCAAAAGTGCTTGGGTGTCCGAGGCAACATTTCCAAAGAGAGAAAATAGAGGGACAGTAACCTGGAGAAGAAAAATTATAAAGCCATGTAGTTTTTTGCTCCTTGTAGAGATGTCAGGCAGAAAAGATGGCATGGGAGGTGTCTGTAAGTATCTGTATCTGAAGATAGAAGGAAACTGAGTTAGGAGACTTAGGATTGCTAGATTCCATTTTTATCTATCAATCATCTATCTATCTTTCTATTTATTTATTTATTTTTTTAGATTCCATTTTTAAATTATAAAACCTTTTATGGAAAATATTTTACATTTACAAAGTGGCAAAAATAAAATAATGCAAAGAACACCTGTATACTTTTTATCTAGATTCACTGTTAACATTTTACCTCACTTGTTTTAGTGTTTGTGAACTGTCTGTCTGGCTATATCCAAATAAAATTGTGTACGTGCATGTACATAAGTGATTTATGTGTTTATAGATATATGTTGTAACATACACATGCTGTATCTATAGATACATAACGCATGTACATCTACACATATTTTATATGTATACGCACACATGGACACTTGATAGGAGCTTTGCCATCCCTGTTTTAGTTTTGTCAGTGGACCTGACCCCTTCTCTGGCAGCTCTTCCCCTCCCATAGAGAAGCGAGTCCAGGTCAGGTATTACATCTGGTTCTTTTTAGTCTCTTAATCTGGAATTTCTGCACCCTTTTCTTGTATTTTACGATGTTAACATTTTTTAAAGATTCCAGCCCCCCCCCCCGCCCTTTTTAATGGATCACTCCTCATTTTGTGTTTGTCTGCTGTCACCTCGTGATTAGATTAACATCGTGCATTCTTGACCAGAATACCGTATAGGTGTTAGTCCCTTTGAGAGTGTTACGTCTGATAGAACAGGACGTCCATCTGTCCGTCACTGATGTCAAGATTTCTCTTGTATATGGTCTTTGTCTCTTTCCCTGCAACTAATATGCAGTCTTTAGGACAATATAAATACTCTTTCCCCATGTTTAGAGTGGATGATCCTCATGTGATCTCCGCGTTCCCTTGGTGGCTGCACCACAGTCTCGGGGTCTCGTGCCCCATCCTTGTTCCCCACGGCCCCTGATGTGCTGCACTAGTAAGAGCTCTCCTTCCCATCCCATTGGCTGGTCTATGTATTGTCAGTATAAACTGAGCAATTTATTTTTTCAGTGGGTTTTAGTTACTCAACTATATTGCTTCAATTGTCCCGGATTTGGCTGGAGGGCGCCCTTGCAAGCTGGCTCCTGGTCCTTGTATCGTGTGCTCCTGTCATCGTTTTTGCTCTGGCTTACTTTCCAGTCTAACAAGATAATGCAGGTTCATCTTGTATCCTGAGTGCCGAGCCCTGGAATTAGCCGTTTTCCTGACGAGCCTTTTAGGGGGAAATGCTATTAGAAACCAAGGTCTGTGTAGAGTGGACTCGTTACTGAGATGTCTTTGCTTCGTTGGCCTTTTCAGTGGAGAGAGCTAGAAAATACATGTCTGTGTTGTGTGTGCATATGCAGATTTGGAGATATACATATTCATACATACAATTAAAACATACATGTATACATAAGCATAGATTTGATGTATTTCTAAACATGATTTTAAAAACTTCAATTTTGTAATACAGTGAACTGGGAACATTTTACCTATGTGGTTGTACATTTGATGTTCAGGCAGATTTTAAGTGCTGTGTCCATTTTATTAAAAGAGCATGTTAAATGAAGAGTAGTTGCGTTTATTATGTATGTGGAATCATCCTCTGGCCCTTCCATCGCTTTTAAATTTTAAACACTGCACTGATAATACTAGTGTAATTTATGTTTCACAGGATTTGGAATCTTTTTTTTTTTTTTTTTTTTTGGAATCTTGATATGGTTCCAAGTATAGTTTTTTGTATGAGTTACACATTTGTCCTCTTTTTTTAATGATAGGAAAGAAAGAGTAAATTTTTTTTTAAGAATGAGTAAATTTGAATAAATTTTAAAGCAGAGTAAGTTTGGGTCTGTCATAAATGTTATTTTAATATATGCATAGGAATTATTTTCTTTTACAAGATATACTTAAAATAGGAGCAGAGTTTGGGTTACTTATAGAAGTTTGTAATTTAAAGATTTGTGATGAAGTATCACTTATATATGAAAGTGGTATAGCTTCCAAGTTGTAAGACCTCAGGATCTTTAGAGGGCGTCAAAGTTAACTTTCTACCTGAAGTTCTGTGCCCGGCATGACATGTGGCAAGCCAGGCCCTGGCTGAACGTGTCTGGAGAGGAGTTCATTATCTCCCTGTGGAACACATGCCGTCTTCATCTGGACCATTGGTCTCATTGTGTTAGGCCACTGGCTTGATCCAAGGTTCCAACATTGGTAGAGGGAAAGAAGTGGAATTATTTAAGGTTATTATGTGTTAGACTAGCTTCTTACGTAAAGATAAGCTTCGAGGCGGCTTCAGAACAATGTTTTTTCTTTTTTTTTTTTTTTTAAGATTTATTTATTTTAGAGCGAGTGAGTATGCTTGAATTGGGGAGGAGCAGAGGGAGAGAGATAATCTGAAGCAGACTCTGCAGTGAGCATGGAACCAGATGCAGGGCTTGATCCCAGGACCCAAAGCGAAATCAAAAGCCTCCCCCTCCACCGACTGAGCCACCAAGGCATCCCGAGAACAATGTTAAATTATGATTTCTAAAGTTAACTGTTCTGTTGCTTGGTTTGCGATATGTGCTAAGTAACAGGACATACTGTTGCATTTTCTTCCAGTTTTGTTCGGCTATGCCACCACAGTCATCCCCAGGGTGTATACATACTATGTTTCAACCGCATTATTTGCCATTTTTGGCATTAGAATGCTTCGAGAAGGCTTGAAGATGAGTCCAGATGAAGGTCAAGAGGAACTGGAAGAAGTTCAAGCGGAGTTAAAGAAAAAAGATGAAGAAGTAAGTCATGGCAGCGTTAGATCCCGGGACCAGAGAAGCACCCAGCTAAGAGCCAGCACTCCGGAGCTCGTGGGCGGTGCACCCTCTCTGTGTCACAGGTGTGGGCTACACAAAAGGAGCTTGTGCCGGGTTTGCCTCCTAGAGCTGCCTGTGATGGGACCTGGGGTGAGGTGGCCGGGAGGGAGGGACGCTGGGCTGATGCTGACCTTCGGGATCAGGCTCCTCAGTCAGGGATTAGGAGCTCCTGCAAAGTAGGAACCATAGTTTATATTTGACATGTTTTCTCCCGCAGCATTTAGGATAGTAAGTGAGCAGTAAATACTGATTTGTTTGTTGCGGAAGAATGGAAGAATCGGGAACATAGCGCTTGTTGTGTGAGGTGGTTCAAAAGAAAAGTGTGAGGTCACGTAATTTTAGTTTCTTGGAACAAATTCCAGAGGATATAAACCCTTTTTAAAAGAAAGATTAAGTGATTTTGTACTATTTTGATTTGTTTCCTGGGGTTAATGTCTCGCTCGCTCTCTTTTTAATTTAGTTTCAACGAACCAAACTCTTAAATGGACCAGGCGATGTTGAAACGGGTGCCAGCACAGCGATACCTCAGAAAAGATGGCTGCATTTTATCTCCCCCATCTTTGTCCAAGCTCTTACATTAACGTTCTTAGCAGAATGGGGTGATCGCTCACAACTAACTACGATTGTTTTGGCAGCTAGAGAGGTGGGTAGTACTTGAGAAGCAGCTGCTTCTGTGTCCGTGACGCTTAAGCACGGCAGTGTTACTTTGCTCCACAGGACCCTGGGCCGAGGGCCTGCTTCACACGCCAGACGACGTTAGACCTGAACATCCTGGTTCTCTTTAAGATGGCCCATCTCCGGTTTCGACAGTCAGATGGCATTCTGCGTCCCAGCGGAATTGCCATCTTTGGGCTTCTCTCTGACTCCTCTTCCTTCAGTTTTGCCACAGTGATACTGTGGCCGTTGTCCCGACTTGGTCTTCTGTGTGTTTTCTTAGAACTTAAGCGTTGCACAGGTTACGTTACAAACTGTCATTCGGTGGAACATTAAACAGCCGAACTGTCCAGCACATGAGAAATTAGTTCGTTTATCTACCAGTGTCTATGTACCCCTGGGAATACTCAGTCCTCGGTGAACAGAAACCTCAGGACATCAGATGGTCACAGTGCCTATCTCTGGGTAGCGCGGTTACAGTTGACTTGTTCCTGTATGTCCAGTTTCGCTCCTCCTAGACCTGGAATGCTAAGGCCTAGGATGGTAAGCTAGAAGAGGTTTCCGGTCACTGTCCTCTCCTTTGCTCGAAAGATACAGAACCTGAGGTGCAGACACTGGGTATCTTATCCAAAGCCAAGCTCGTTGGTAGTGGGGGGCAAGGACTAGAAGCTGGAGCTCTCTCCCTTCGAACCTTTTCTTGTATATCTTGTTCGTGGCTGTCAAATGTCACCTATTTAAAGGAGAGCTTTGCGGGGGGTGGGGGGTGGGTTGTTTTTTAAAATGTTAATCTTTTGAGAAAGATTAGTTTCCCGTGGGGCATCTTATGGCTCACGCAGGAAGGTGAGCCAGGGAGATGGTGGCGGAAAGCAGTGCTGCGGTTCCTTCGCGGCTCTCCTTGAGCGTAGCCGACACCGTAACTGTGTCTATTTTGTATGTTAGGTTGCGTCAGTTTTCAGTCCAGCGGTAGGATTCAGATAACACGCTCGATCTGAGTTAGTCCTTAGCCCCCGGGAGACGCCTGCCGTGAAGGAGCAAGTTCCTGAACACAGGCCCCAGTTTCAAACAAGAGTTGAGGGCCGGGCTGGACGGCTGGGCCGGGGCTGCTTTGTCAGACAAGCATCAAAACTGCTGTATGGAAAATAATGGAAGTCAGGTTTTCACTCGGGCCCTGTATTTTAACACTTTCCTTGAAAATGCCACCGTGATGGCTGTGCCCTACTGTCTCTCTCGATTTCTGGCCTTTTTTACTGGCTTTCAGGTTGCCAGGGTTGGGACCTGGAAGTACGGGACCTTTCAATGGTGGGGTGGCTGTGCAGGGTGCGTGATCGGATGGCAGAGGTCCTGGCGTCTGGCCTGCTGACGCCCGCGTGGGGCAGTGCCTCGGGAAGGGCCCCTCGTCCCGCGGGCAGAAGTGCCGGCCATCCTGACGTGTCTTGCCAGTCGTTTGCATAAATCGTGTGGAAGCGCGTTGGCTTTAGTCTGAACGTCATTCCTGCTTCCAACACAGGGTCCTTTGAGTGGTTAATGAGTGACTAAGCCAAAAAACAAAACAAAAAACGAAAGGAGAAAAAAGTAGGGGGTGAGGTTCCAGGATCAAATAAACTTTGCAAATAACAGACTTAAAACTTTGGTATTAAAGGAACTGTTTAATTTTACTTAATCCAGTGACTTTTCAGGCGTCAGTTTCAAACACGGTGACCCCGCCCTTGGCAGGTGCCGGCTGAGGCCTCGGGGCCCCCAATGGGTTGACAGCGCTACATGTGTCCCCCCTGCCCCCAGCAGGACCCCACTCCCCCAGGAGCCCCCCTCAGGGCCCCGCCTCCCGGCCCCTGGTTGCTGGGACCTCCGCCCTTCTCCCAGCCCAATTGCGGAGCTGCTGGCCAGTCGGCATGCAGGGGGGTTTGCTCTTGTAAGAGTGTCCCCCCTTCCTCACTTCCGCCTCTCTCCCGGGTGCCCCCCACCCCGCCTCGAAGTGGCCCCTCTGCCACCCCTTCAGGGCTGCTTTCCTTCGCCGCCTTCTCAGGTCCTTCCGCTGCTTTCCTCAAGACAGAACTCATCGGGCTCCTGAACTTCCCCACTTTTAACTCCTGTCCACACCCGCTAACCTTGCTTCACTCCTCCCACTGAAGTCCTGTTGGTATTATCCTCACCCAGAGAACCATGGGCAGAACTAGGGGTGTCGTGCCTGTACTTCTCTTCCCTAACCCCTAGCTCTCACTCATCACTAAGGCCCATCAACTACACCGCCTCAGTTTCTCACATCTGCCCACTTTTCTGTGCCTCCAGGCTTCCACCCCAATCCAGGCAGTAGCCTCCCCCGTTGACCACCTTGCCTTTAATCTTGTTCCCTTCCCTTCCAGTTCATTCTCTTCTGGGCCTGGCCAGCTAAAAACCAACCAGTGTCTTAAGCCTAAATTCTAAGCTGATAGATCGGGTCCTTCGCGAGCTGACCTGGACCTCTACCAGGTTTTATTAGATGGTCACATATTCCGCAGCTGTCTCTTACTGGTGGCCTGTTGCCTTCTAGTGTGTTCTCTCCCCCATACAACAAAGTCAAATCTTCCTGTTTTGCAGGCCTGCCTTTTTTTTTTTTTTTAAAGATTTTATTTATTCATGAGAGACACAGAGAGAGAGAGAGAGAGGGGCAGAGACACAGGCAGAGGGAGAAGCAGGCTCCATGCAGGGAGCCCGACATGGGACTCGATCCCAGGCCTCCAGGATCAGGCCCTGGGCTGAAGGCGGCGCTAGACCACCGAGCTACCTGGGCTGCCCAGGGCTTGCTCTTCTGGGAAACCTTCACTGGTCTTCCCCACCGGAGGCACCTCCACTTTGCTGTGGTAGCAAGCGTTCACTGGAGGAATACTGCGTCCCTGGCACAGAGTTAAAGCACGGAGGGTGAGGACTCGGTGAAGGGAGGCGGGGTCTGTACTCAAAGGCTGGCCCCGTTTCCTCAGTTTCCTCAGGATAGCCGACCTAGCAGACCCTGCCCGAGGCGAGGTCTAGGTGGAGTCTCCTCAGCACTTGTCCCTTGAGAGCTAAATACCACCTGTGGGTGGAGTGCGCCAAGGGCTTTTGAGCTCACACAGTTTTCTTCTACTTTCAGCTCTATTCCTAGCTAGAACACGTTCCATAGATTACACACTTGGATTTTCAGAGCTCGGTAGGCTTTGTTGTTGTTGATCTCCATTTGCAGTGGCTAATAGTTCTCAGGTAACCGTTTCAACTGCTTTTAAATTAACGGTAGTTATACTTGCTTCTAGGACCCATATGGCGTAGCAGTGGGTGGCACGGTGGGCCACTGCTTATGTACTGGATTGGCAGTGATCGGAGGAAGAATGATCGCACAAAAAATCTCTGTCAGGACTGGTAAGTCTTTGGTTTTGTATTTTTATTTTTAAAATTTTACTATTTCTTAAAGTAGGCTCCACACTCACCCGGGAGCCCAACATGGGGCTTGAACTCACTACCCTGATGCTTGAGCCATCCAGGTGCCCCTTTTGTTTTTTAAATTACAAAGAAAATGCCATTTGTTTTACCTCTTAGAATTACTAAGATATGAGAGAAAGAGGAGTTCTAAATTTTTACTTCTGGAGTTCGCTCTGTCTCTACAACAAACGGTGACCTCTTGGAGGTCTAGGTCATTGCCTCTGCTATTGCAAACATGGACTGTTTTTCACATACATAGATGCTGGTAAAATACAAATTCATCTAAAAGCCTTACTGGAAAATAAATAAATAAAAGCCTTACTGGATTTATTGTCACTTTTTATCGGTATATTTAAGTAAAAAAATCAAGTTGGAAATAAAACTTCTTGGCCTTAAAAGTATGTCTTACAAGATTGGGATTCATAGGTGGAGACCGCTTACAGATTCCACTGAAAAGCTCCTGTGTAGCTGGGAGGCTCTAAAAATGCAATAAAAAAATCTCTTTGCTTGTTGGGAGGTTGTTGAACGTTCCTTTTAATAACGGAGTTTTTTAAGAGGAGTTGGGGTTCCATTGTTGCTTGTCAGCACGGTCTCAGTTTTAACACAATTGTCATTTCTGGAAACCGCGCTGGAGCAGCACTGGGTTACTCCTGCCCAGTCAGGCATAGGAAGTATTCTTTGCTGTAGAAGTGGGGTTTGGGTGTTTCTAATGATTTATTTTCACGGTTAGTTCACCAGATTAGAATAATGGGCAACAGCTCCCTCATAGAGGAATTTTGCCTTATTTCATTTTTTTTTCTCTTCTCTTACAGTGACAATCATAGGAGGCATCGTATTTTTGGCATTTGCATTTTCTGCACTGTTTATAAGTCCCGATTCTGGTTTTTAACAAGCCGTTTGTTCATTTGTATTTCGTTTAAGATAGGTAACTCTTATGTTTATGTACATAGTGTACATTATAACTAAAAGTGACAGAAAAGACTGTATTTTGTAGCATTGATTTGTGAGTTTGACCTATTTAAATGAAAGTATTATGTCAAAAAAAAATCATTGATTCTATTTGCAACATGGATTTTTAAAAGAAACCTGACCTCTAAGTGTGGATTTTTTTCTTCAGTACAATTATGTTAATAATATGGTCACTTTCTCTTTTAGTGTTTGTGGGTTTTTAGGTGGGAGACGGTACACACAGAACCACTGTGCAATGAGGTCTACCCTTGGTTTTCTTTCAGCACTGACCATATTTTCTCCTGGATCACTGAGGTGTTTTATGATATTTGCCTTAAACTTTTCCTTGGGAGGAATGAATTTTAGCTTTTAAAATACTTCCTTACGGGCAGCCCCGGTGGCTTAGCGCCGCCTTTAGCTCAGGGCCTGATCCTGGAGACCCGGGATCGAGTCCCACATCGGGCTCCCTGCATGGAGCCTGCTTCTCCCTCTGTGTCTTTGCCTCTCTCTCTGTGTCTCTTATGAATAAATAAAATCTTAAAAAAAAAAAAAAAAAACTTCCTTAAGCCAGAAAGCAGTGTAATCACAAGCCTTTTAAAAATTACTTTTTTTCTTTTTTAAGGTAACGTATTACTGTAACAGGATGAGAATTGTTTCCCAGGTCCGTTCTCCCTTTTTTTTTTTTTCTTTAAATTGGGTGACAAACCCAATATGAAAACAGTCAATATTTGACAATGTGGAATTACTAAATTACAAGAGAATACTATGAGTGTATTCATATTTTTTCTATATTGAATAAACAATGTAACATAGATACAGTGTAAATAAAAGCCGTATGACCAGAGCTTGTTTTCCCTTGTGTGTTATATAAGTGAGTCTGTAACAATAATTTATCAAAGCAGTATTAACAGTTATAGACCAGCTTCTAAAGTTGATGTTACAAAAGCAGGAGCAAAGCCTCTTCTAAAGCGCCGTCTCACTTTAATCCTCATACAGCTCTGGGACACAGTAGGTTCTAACAAGATTAAAGAAAAAAAGTTGTATAGTAGAGCGGTATGTCAGCCACCCGGTTTCGTTCTAGGGCCCGTGACCACCAGGGGAAGGCGACCTCCTCACACCGTTAGTGACACGCTTACGTCAGTGTAGTCTAACGATTACTGTTCTCTGCAAACAGCAGCACCGCGTCTCCCGGCGCCTGTGTGCGGTTCCCCCGTGCAGCAGCCCTGCCAGGGAGTAAACAGCCTCTTACAAGGAGCAGTAGCACATACTGAGGAGTCGCTTTTGGAAACTTCCTAAGGAGTTCTCCAGCCACCGTAACAAGGGCCATTACAGGGTAGTAAACACGATGCCTGTGTGTGAAAATAAAACTCTTCAGAGAAATTTCAGGTTAAGTCTCCAGACTACACCGTTAGTCTGTCTGTCCCCTACTACTACTTTCCATTGTTATACACCCAGCAGCCAAGTAGTTACATTCTACCTTCTTCCTGGAACAGAAAGGATAATTTCTTGTTAGAAAGTAGCTGGGACCATCCCAGCCTGGGCCTAGTAGTGGTCCAGCGGAGAATCAGCTAGATACTTGAATAACAGCGTAGCTTTCTGAGGCACCACAATCTTGTAACAGGACAGAACTACTCACAGAATTTGGTAGCTCAGACTTGAAGCTACAAGGTACAAATGGCTAATACTGTTATACTCTACTGCTGAATAAAAAAGAAAAGAAAATGTCATTGGTATTGATTTTAAAATATTTAATAGTCTTCCTTTAAAATCCAAAATAACGTGATTCTTACAAGTTATGTGCCACATAAAGCGGGTGTTATTTTTTGAGAAATGCAGGTGATACTGAAAAACAGCACTGAGGTATTTTTTATTTTTAAAATTGAATAAGGAAACAAAGTCTGGATCTAATTATTTTTACATTTACCAAAAGAAAAACAAACAACAAAAAAACAACCAATGCTACTGCTTGGCTCTTTTGCTAGGATTTTAGGTTCTGAATACATTACAAAAGTCTATGGGAAAGCATTATAATAATAGTACATGTGGTTTTAAAAAACTATGCACATCATAACCTGGAGAAATGATCATACACCAAGAGGCCTGAGTG
This sequence comes from Canis lupus dingo, assembly GCF_003254725.2. Classification (NCBI taxonomy): domain Eukaryota; kingdom Metazoa; phylum Chordata; class Mammalia; order Carnivora; family Canidae; genus Canis; species Canis lupus. The sequence goes on from NC_064255.1 coordinate 48,093,450, forward strand.
GAGGTAGGCTAATAAAAACATTTTACCTCTTCTCAAAGGACAGCTCTGAAAAACAAGTGTAACCAATTGTAACACCAAATTGAAATGGCAATCAACATTAAGTTGGTAACAAAATGATCCACATTATATATAATATTGTATTTCTAAACACAGCTCATGAAAATCAGAAAACCTAATGTAGCACCATTGAAACCATTCGCTATCCCTTCTTGCTTCTGTGCAATTTAGGATTTGGGCAGAAGACAATACCTACCTAGGAAATGTCAGTCTCATTTTTGTAAATCAATTTGGATTTCAGTTAAATGTTTGCTTTAGGAAAAGTGTAGGTATTCTTAAGATCGGCTAGCCACTTATAACTCTACTCTTCTGGAAGTTAAGAACAATGGGCTACATCTAATTTTTATTTAAAACCAAGAACCAAGCAGTAAGGACAGAAATGTCAAGAGTAGCACACCAAGAACCACACAGAACATTAGAAAGAGTTTGGTGTATGTTTTTACAGCCACTAACTGATGTTAACAAAAATTTACAAAGATAAAACTTTTTTTTTGCACTAACTGGTTTCAGTACAGCACTGAATGTGACTCATCTTTGGGCTTCAATCTCTACATAGAGTGAATGTGCGAGTGCCATACCGAGGCCCTTCCCCAACTTACGCCATAGTAAAATAGATCTCAAAATAATTCTAGAATGGTCTGAGAATTACAGCTGTTCTGGCTGACATGAAAAAAAAAAACAAAACCAAAGGACATTTCCTGGCCAACTTTTTTTGCTTCATGATGATTGTCTAGTTACATAGAACACATCTGTCTAAGCATAATAGAGTTTTCCTTCCATTTTAACTCGAGTACTGGCACAACCCTTGCCAGCAGTGAATTTGCACCAGTTACAGACCAACTCAAAACACACATAAAACATTTGAATGTCATTTTTAAAGCGATGTCACAGTTTGTTTCCTCAAAAATTTAAAAGCATACATTTGAAAAATCACATTTTCAATGTAACCCTCAGAGTTCAACATTTTTTACAATACTAAATCCAACTTGTGGTTGACGTGCTTTAATTACCATTCTCTAAGGGGTTCGTTCCAACAGCTAGACAGTATGCCCTGTACCTGGCCTGTGAGATTCAGGAGCTGCTCGGGGAGCCCTGGCGTGGAGAATTCTGTTCCAACACATACTAGGTAAAGGAGTATCCTCAAATTTCTAGGCTTTGAACGGTCAGACACTACTGTAGTGGACAGTGCTGTGTATGGAGGACTTTTGTTCTTAAAGGACCAAGCAAACCGTATAGCTAGCGTGTAACAGTATGCTATATAAAGACAGCAAACATTTTTTGTAGAGAGTACAGTGCACATACATTGTTCCACCTATATTTAAGGACTTTAAATGGATTTTTGTACGGACATGATAGTGACGGCCATTAGAAGATGCTGATCGTCTTACAAACATTTTCCCAAATGGGCAAAACAGAGGTGATGTGTGCCATCAGTTCCGTCATACTGGCCTTTGGCTGCGTTGGGGAAGCGGTCATATAAAAAGTACCCATAAAATAGAAAAGGCAGCAAGTGAAACTAGAAAAAGGCTGGAGCTATACAAAGCAGATTTGGAAGGAGTTACCTTTATTTTTTCATTATTAATTTAATTGAGAACAGGAAGGAAGTGCAAGGACCATCTGGCTTTGTCCCTCCACTGCCGTCCCGAAGTAAAACAGATTTGGATTGGCCCAGGGAGAGTCCTCATGAAGGCTAGAGACTGAGCCCCAGATAAGAAGAGTCAGTTCTTTAAAAGATTACAAAGCAAACAAAACAAACCACAAATTAAATACATGACAATGTGAAATCACTTTGATGAGAAAACAACACGAAGATATTTTAAAATATAAATAAATACATTTAGCCATTTTCATTCAAGAAACCCAGAGAACTGCTTTCAAAGCAATTGCGTCTTTAAAAATCACTTTCTAAATTCTTCCATAAATACTCACTATTTTGATTGTCACTTAATGCAGCACCTCAGTGTTTGCTGGTGGTGGTGATGGAATTCCACTTAAAACAGTCTCTTCATAAACTATATCCTATTTCACTAAAGACTGTTTCCCTAGGAAAACCCAGGCAACTTACAAAATATTGTTAAATACTCAAAGCAGAACCTGCAAAGTATTATTTTATTTACGAAAAACAAGGAATGTAGTGTTAAATTACGACAAGGGGAAAAATATGCAAAAACAGTCACATGGAAAGAAAGTTTTAATTTTTAAATGTCCACGTTGGCTTAATTTCTTGTGAGCTGTTCAATACTGTTTTAAATATCCTGAATTAATAACTATACCAACGAAATTCATCCCCACAGTTTCCACAGGGGACATTTTAAAAATAAGACCAAATTATACTTTTCTTCAACCGAAGTAGTCTTTTTTCTCAGTCCTTTTTGTGCAAAAATATTACAAGAGCAATTCAAATGGAAACACTGAAATGACATGCCAACATTTCAGAGCACATTTAAAACACCCAGAATAATTCGTGAAAGTATTGTATTCTAAAATATTACTACCAATCACTTTTAGGTTAGTTCTACACATCTATTCACACTGTTGCAATTTTCCTAGACCTCTGAAAATAAACAGGCTCATTGGTCTCTTTTGGTGTCCACACAATAGGCAAGATAGGTTTACAATAGTGTCGAAATGGAACTAGGCATATACTATCTCCTGACTCCACCACATTCAAAACCAAAGTCAAAATTCATTTGGCTACCTTGAAATCACTCCCATAAACCTGCTACGGTTCACTGGATCTAAACATTTCTCAGAAATGTGTCATTTTAAAATTTCACCTAAGTGATGATTTGGGGATCCTTTAGAAATGGTAATGCCTAAGATAATAAACTTTATCAAAATGAATAGTTGCAATAAAGTGCTTGTTACATTTCAAAATGATGCTTTCAGACTGTGGTATGTTGTTTGAAGAGTGTGTGCTATTCCTACAGAAAGGATCCCCGGGCATGAGAGTTGGGTCCTCTCACCTGTCTCAGAAAGCAGCAGCACTATCTTTTGGTAGGCTGACGATAGGCACGTTACCCATGCGGATGAGGCTATGCTAGTGCTATGGCAAAAGGGGGAGTAAATTAGAAAAGTGGGAGGCATGTGGAGGGTTCCTACTATATTCATAGTTATATACAAATATATTAAATATGCTATAAAAATAGTCGACTCTTTTCCTTTGCATTTATTTCAGAAGCTCCTTTCAGAGGAATGCTCACCCAACCCAAACAAACTTAAAAGGGTCTCTTTTTCTAATCACTATTAAAATGGCAAGTGCCTTTGTGCTCTTTCTTTTCCACTATTTGAAAATTCCAATCCACTTACTCCTGGCTAGACTCACTCAGCAATAGTAATATCCAGTGTTTATACCTTCCAACACTGACTCCCAAGGACTAAGAGTAGTAGGGTCACAGATATTGGAGAGGTTATAGACTTGAATGAGTTTTACACAAATGTTCACCAACAAACTTTCAATCATCAAAGAAATAGAGGAAAAAAAGGTAGAAATGAGCAATACTAGAGTAAAATGCTATTTGCATTCCACTTTAAATAAAAGGTTTACCTCACTGTAGTGGAAACATCAGAAAACAAATCGAGTAATATCCAGTTTACAATAATTTCACCTGTGTGGAGCCAGAGAAAGTACTATTTTAAAGGGCCCCTTCCTAAGGCTTCTTGAACAGACTCCTCTCCCTCTAGCACGATGCCCTGCACTGAGCTGCGTCCCTCCGTGCCCTGAACTAACTGCAAGCAAACAGCTTTAAGGCAATGACCAGAAGACTCTAGCACTTCTGAAACCAAAAACAGCATTTTCACTATTCTGCACTGAGGATTCTATAACATACAACTGTTCAGTCACTGGCATCCTTTTATTTCTAGTACATTCCTGAACCAGATTTAAGTGACAATGCAGAGCACGGGGCTCAAATCACCCCCTCAGCTTAGGACACAGTTCAGAGACTGAACGGTGGTATTTGCTCTTGTGCAATCCCCATCCCTCCTATTTGCTTTTTGTCCAATACATTCTACCCCAAAACCGGAGTAACTTTTGAGTGTCTAGGTTTGACACCACTCTTAGCAGCACTTTGATCCTCGCAGTCCTCACTCGAGTTGCTGAACAACATGACAGCAGTGCCACAGCCGTCCAAAGCAGGGTGACGGCAGAGCAGCAGACCTTTTCCCATTGCTTCAAGAGAATTTCTTACCTAAAAAGTGCCACTCAGAATAAAATTATTTTCAGGAAAAAACTAATCTCCATGAGAGTAAAGCGGAGGGAAGGGAAGGACTTTTAAGTAGCTGCAAAGTGTCTCTATTTGGTATTTCTTCATTACACAGATTTGGGATTTTAAGGAACAACTTTGGCTACAGACATGAAGAACAGGCGAAGGCCGAGTCTTCACCAGAACACTCAAGTCTCAATGATGGCAGGGGGCGGGAGGGGTAGGGACAGCTCTGGGCCCAAGTGCAAGGAAAGCGGGAGGAAAGCACAAAAGGAACGGAAGCAGATGGTGCTTACTAGCTCTTCGACTTCGTACGGACAAGCAGAGGGAAAGCAGCCAGCTGTTCCTCTCTATTCAGCAATCCATTCTAAGCAGGGTGAAAATGAGCTGTGAGGAACAACAGGAATTATAAAACAACATTTTATCTAACTCTCCTTTCCAAATATTTATGAGGATGGAAGATACTTGAAGGAACTGTTGAGAATGTGAATAGTCTACCTACAGATTGGCCTTGTGGCTTGCCTTACGCTTTGCCTTCGTTAACCTAAGTACACAGTACTCACAGTTGACCATCTTTCCTTGTAAATATGGTATTTAGAGGATAAATCTTAATATAACAGTTCTTCAGATCTTCTGTGATCCATACCACTAGATATTGCCAATAAAAAAATGAGGCACAACTCAGATATATATATGGAATGGCATGATAAGGTTGAGAAAGGCAATTTGAAAGGGGAGAAAATTAATACTGTTGCCATATTCTACTGTTGTCAATTCCGTCTATGTGCACCTATGCTCAAGTTACACACACACACACTGACAACTATTCTTGACATTCATGAGAAAGTCAGAAATCTCTTCATCCAGATCATTTAGCTAGAAGAGGAGCTTCTTGATATGTTAATTATTGATTGGTATCTAGTGACACTTCCTTTGTAGAAGGGTAGGTACCAACTTTCTTTGGTTATTTTCTTTTTCACTCTAACTTCCTAATTTAAGTGTGGCCAGGTACAATTGTCTATAGAAAGACAAAGTACATCCCTTCGGGAGGAGAGCAAAGTAGAGGACAGGAAAGTCTTAAGAACTGAGCTTAAGAGCAATTCTGTAGTAGGTTATTTTCATTGCTCAAAACCTTTTTCTGTTTAACAACCATAGTTCTGTTATACATACTCTTTTTAAGATCAATTTTGATTCATTACAGCTTGCTATTCTCCCTTTTTGCAATAATAATCTTTGATATTCTAATACGGTATTTCCATAAATCTTCCTTTGCTCTATAGTTGTAAATTTAATTATTAGTACCATAAAAATCTATAAAATGCTTTTTAAATGTAATTTATGTTGGAATTTATTACCTTTAGAATCTAATATTGCCAAATGAAATCTTAGTGCATGTTTAGAAAGCATGTGAGTTACAATATTCTAGTGTTATGGTGAAGGCAAAGCCAATTCCCACTCCTTTTTTCTTTGTGGACTATCAAGATCCTATTGAGAAAATATTTACAGGTAGTTCTTAACTGTCTGTTTAGCTTGGAAGGAAGATGTTGATTTAGGAAAACAGTTGTGTGATCACATCAGTGACTGATAGTGTTAGGATGTCACCTTTTATTCCTAAGTTACTTCTACCTCCAGTCCAAGAGACTCAAAGCAGTCTTCATGGGAACTTAGGAGAATCATAATGGCACTGACACCCACATGCTGTTAAAAATGTACTAAGGTTTCAAAACTGCTACTGAAACCAGACAATGAGTTCAAGATGGTGAGTTATCACCTGAATCAAAATCAAGGCACTATGGGTTTTTTTTTCCCCTCAAATAACCCTGAATCATTTCTGACTAAAAGAAGCATTGAAATTGTGAAGGATAATAAAAAGATCCCAACAAATCCTAAAAGTTAAAATTCCCACCAGTGAGAATGTTAAAAAGTGCCTAAAATCTTTTGTGTGCAAATTTTACTCCTATAACTGGAACATTCTTGAAATGACTTTCAGGCTTATTGAAAGCCGTTTACACAACTATTTCCAACTATGAACTATATCAAAATATGTGACCAAAACTTCCAACCACCTAAAATAAAGCAGTGCAAATCCTATTTTCAAACATAAATGAAAATTAATGAAATGAGGGATATTTCTGAGTAACTTGAAAATCCTGTTGTTTCAATAATTTAACCTAGAAAAAAATATCCATTCCCAGCAGCACATCATACCTCACTGAACAAACTGTGACATCACAGCCAAAGTATGAACAAAAAGCCTTGTGCCCCGGAAAAGTGAGTAGAACACTATTGTGTTGTAAACATAAGGGGAAACAGAGAACCTACTAGTTTGCACATGGTGTCAGAATCTAAGGAAATATACCTAAGAGGAGATAATGCTTTCATGCAGCTTACAAAATGTTTTGCTTTCTCTCCTTTTATCCAGACACATACATAATTTTTTTACAGCATCTGTACATAGAGAATTTGAACCACACAACATTCTGAAATTAATTACTATCCAATCATTATCTGAAAAGGGAGAGGAAAGGGGAAAGGGGAGAGGGGGCCTACTGGGTCTACTGGACTGCCTTCATGGCATCATTGTAAGCAACCCCTGACATGACAGTGGTGTGTCCTCTGTAACACTCGAAAACAGGCACAGAACCACTAAAAGTTACTAACATTGTTAGTGCCTTTCTCATTGACTGGAGGTCATGTTTCATAGCTGAGCTTCTTAACATTTGGCAATATACTCTTTCCATCAAAAAAATAACTGGGCAAGTAAAACACTGTCAGAATTGGCTATGGCCCCATGGTCATCTCCTGCTGGCTGGTATTTAATATACATCTGTAGCACTAGGCAGCATTTTCCCTGCTAACGAATTCCAGAAACTACAACATTCAATACTGCATCTTGTGAAACTGCTGGAACTTTTCCTTCTAGCCTCAGATCATCTGAGCAACTGTTATGGGACAAGCCCTTCCTCCCCCGAGGTCCGAGAGGAGGCGTGTGCGCTACTGTGGCGGAACCTTGGAAGGATCGGTCACACTGTCAGTCCTGTGCCGGCTCAGCTGCTGCTGTTGCTGAGACTGGTGCTGCTGGTGATGCGACTGAGGGAAAGTGCTCTGTTGTAGTGGAAACGCAGCAGAGAGGATAAGCTGAGTTGAAGGATTCCCGTGGAGCAACCTTGAAGTCTAAAAGACAAATGCATTATACAATATGGCTTTACCCCAGTTACACTGATTACATTAAGATTTACTCAAGTTTTTTTTACCCTAGATAGGGACAGAATCCTTAAATTCCACATAACCTACATCCTTTTTGACCTCTTATTTAAAAACAATAGTTTGGAAAAGATTTATGAGGCTTCCCTTCTTTTTGAAAATACAGAATTTTTAATTTATTTTTTAAGGAATCTGAGCTAGATATCTTTTGTTGTAGAAATAAATCTACGTCTTGAGACAAACCACAGTTTTTCCCTTTACAGATCCTAAAGACCACAATTTTAAACACAGTAAAATGTAAGCAGAGCCAAGAACACATGAAACAAATACTGAGGTCAAATGACAATGCCTTCTGCACAGGCTTGTTCAGAGGTCAGAGCAGCACTTCAGTAGCCGAGAGCATTGGCCCCTGGGTTCAAACTCTGGCTAACCCATTTCCTAGACAGGGGACTTACTCAAACTATTCTCTTCTCTGGGGCTCAGTTTCTTGATTTACAAAATAAACACAGTGCCTCCACATTGGGTTTATATGAAGATTAAATGTTAACATCACTATTATTTAGAAGTACCACAAAAATGAGGGCAAAGTTAGAGCCTTAAGTCCTATATGTAGCAGTGCGGTGTAAAACAAACAAACAAACAAGCCAAACAAGGACACAGGATCTTCAGATCAGAAGGTCTGGATGTGAATTGTGCTCTGCCATTTATTAACTGTGTAACCCTGGGCCAAGTCTCAACTCCTTGAACCTGTTTCATCTGATTACTATTTCTGGTGATACAAAGAAAATTAGCCCAAAGAAAGTGGATTTTTACAATGAATGTCCTTTCTTCCCACTGACAACACAACTTGATGCAGGGCTCCTAATCTAAACATAGGACTGTGATGGGAGATTTTTGCAAATACATATAAATGACATGTGTGCACCCACGCCCACATATAAGCATACACACAGAAGGACAGATCCTTGAACCTTAATCTTTGCCAAGGACCTAGAAAGCTTTTGTTATTCTGGACTTCTGTGATTTAGGAGAAGTTTTTGTAACATAAAGAACTCAGGATATTTGTGAGCCTTACAGGATTACAACAGAGGCATATTTTGGAGCCGGAGGTTACATGATCAAAGAAGACAAACTGTGTATTTACTATCTACACAGAAGCGTATTCTAAATGGTGCTGCTCATCTTATTTCTTTAGGGGGTCCCATGTCTTTGGAATTCTTTTTCAGAAGTGAGGGAGAAAACAGTGTTCTTTTAAGGGCCTTTGTTCCCTGATAGATTTAGAAGACTTGATCTTAAGCAACTTCTTTAAGGTTTTGCTCAATTCTGAGTATTATTTCCTCTAGATAATAGTTTATAACTTGTTATAAATTATTGTCATTAATTCATTTGTAACAATAGCTAACCTTGTCATTAATAGCTGCAATACAGTCTTAAGGTCTAAGGGACTGTCAGTACGACTCAGAGATATTTAGGCAACTAATCTGTTTTAATTTTCTGTTATCACCAAGTTAAGAACTCTATTAGCACCATAATACGAAGGGTGATAAATTAATGACATATGTATGCCCCTGTATACAGTATAATACTGAATCTTCTAATCACACCGTATGTTGTGTAACTCTAAAACTCCCAGAGTATGTATGTATGTGGCTGGCCTGCATGGAATCATCTCCAGCACATATCTGGGCTAGCCTTTATTCAAAATTGCTCTCCGTAGGCCAGAAGGGAAAAAGCTGGGTTTCAGATGTCATAATCTGCTACTGTGTACTCCAGGGAGGGTACTAAGGTCCAGAAATGTATCCTGCTGAATTCCTAGCTGAGGATCACAACATAGGTAACTTTCTTCCATTTCTTTTTTTTTTTTTTTAATTTATTTATGATAGTCACACACAGAGAGAGAGAGAGAGGCAGAGACACAGGCAGAGGGAGAAGCAGGCTCCATGCACCGGGAGCCCGACGTGGGATTCGATCCTGGGTCTCCAGGATCGCGCCCTGGGCCAAAGGCAGGCGCTAAACCGCTGCGCCACCCAGGGATCCCCTTCCATTTCTTTAGATAAGTAGATCTAGTCTACTGATACATGGGATATGTGATGAAATATGTGTCTACATATTTAATCTGGGTGTTTACTACATTAATCAAAACATTGCTCATAAATGACAGCTAGTTCTGTACCTTGTAACTATCTTCAGTGATTTACATGTATTGTTTACCCATGAGGTATGAACTATTAGCATCTCCATACTATAGATAAAGAAACAGAATTTTAGTAAGTAACCTGCCAAAGGTCACACAGTATGTAGCATAGCAGTGACTCAACCTCAGGGCAGCCTGACTTGAGAGCCCACACTCTCAATCATGATATACAGCCTGCCACAGTATTTCTCCTCTGACATTAACTTATAACCAAAATCATTATAAAATTTAATCCAACATAGTAATTTAAGATAATGCCTATAACTAATTCTTCTAAAAATCCCTTTTGATACCTTTGCCATGTAGAAGTGGTGTGTGATGGGCCACTAAAAGGAGGAAAGAGTCTGAATTCCAGAAACTCTAGCTAGACAGAGTGCTACTATATACAGTGCCTTGATGTGGACAGCAAGTAGCTACTTTTTCTATCTAGTAGTTCAGACAATTGGGTATGTCCACAGCAGAGCTAAAATCTTCCAAAGACCAAACAAGGGAAGAAAAAACAGCTAACTGGGACAAGCTTTCTCCCCTTCCAGAAATTTAACTTGTACAATAAGCTTTTATGGGTTTTTCAGATGACTTCCAAAACTTTTTTTAATGTCTAATTCCACTATACAGAAGTAAATGGGTTCAGGAGAGTTCCCCATGGGGAGAGTTACCTGTAAAAACTGCTGCGGTGGTTGGGTCAGCTGAGCCTGAGACGGTTGCTGAACTGAAGCGAGCTGCTGTTCCTGGGAGCTCTGCTGCTGCTGCTGTTGTGTGACTGACAGTGTCTGTGACTGCTGCTGTTGTGTAGCAAAAGTAGGGTAGGCGGTCACCACCTGACCCATGAGCATTGTGCTAGGTACCATCACTGCCCCACAAGCTACAGGCGCAGTTACTAATTTGGTCACGAGCTGCTGACCTTGAGAAAATCTGTTAAGAGGAAAGAAAGGGAGTCAGAAGTATAAGGCATAGGTTATAAAAGGCAGCGGGCTAAACACTAAGATATATCCAATGATATTGTCAGTTTAGTTTTTAAAAGGTGTACATTCCAATTTTGTTTCATATTTGTTTTTAAGGATTCCTCTGGGAATACCAGTAAAACAAAAATATATATAGCAAAACGAAATGATCACAAAATATAAATTTTTTGGATATCCACATGCAAAAGAATGAAGCTGGACCTTTACCTTACACCACATACAAAAATTAACTCAGAATGGATTAAAGCACTAAACTTAAGAGCTACAACTATGAAACTCTTAGGAAAAAAGGGGGAAAGTTTCAGGACACTGGATTGGGCAGTGATTTCTTGGACAGGATGCTAACAGCACAAACAAAAGAAAAAATAGATAAACTGGACATCAAAATTAAAAACTTTTGTGTATCAAAGGGAAAGAGAAACCCTTTGAGAGTGGGAGAAATTATCTGCAAATCATATATCCAATAAGGGGTTAATAACTAGAATATATAAAGCAACCTATAACTCACCAACAATGTGATTAAAAAATGGGCAAGGGTCTTCAATAGATGTTTTTCTAAATAAGATACACAAATGGTCAACAAGCAAATCAAAAGATGTTCAACAGCACCTATCATTAGTGAAATGCAAATCAAAACAACGACGAGATACTATATCACATCCATCAGATGGCTATTATAAAACAAACAGGAAGTAACTAGTGTTGGTGTAGATATGGAGAAACTGGAGCATGCACTGCTGGTGGAACATTACAATAGTGCTATTATGGAAAATGGTAGGACTGTTCCTTAAAAAATTATATACAAAATTACCACGATCCAGCAATTCCATTTCTAGATATATACGCAAAAAGAACTGAAAGCAGGATCTCAGATATTTGTACACTCATGTTCATAGCAGTATGATTCACAATAGCAAAACAATGGATGCAACCCAACTGACCATCAGATGAATAAACAAAACATGGTATATTCACACAATGAAATATTATTTAGCCTTAAAAAGGAATAAAATTAGGACCCCTGGGTGGCTTAGTAGGTTAGGTGTGCAATTCTTGACTTCAGCTCAGGTCATGATCTCAGGGTCCTGAGATCAAGCCCCCCATGGGGCTCTGAATGTGGAGCCTGCTTAAGATTCTCTCCCTCCCCCTGTTCCTCTCCATTCCCACTCACTAAATCAATCTCTCTCTTTTTTTTAAAGACGCTATTTATTCATTTATGAGAGACACAGAGAGGCAGAGACACAGGCAGAGGGAGAAGCAGGCTCCATGCAGGGAGCCTGACATGGGATCATGCCCTGGGCTGAAGGCGGCACTAAACCACTGAGCCACCTGGGCTGCCCAATCAATCAATCTCTTTAAAAAAAGTAATAAAAGGAATAAAATTCAGGCACATGCTACAACATGGATGAACCTTGAAGACAAGGTTCCAAGTGAAATAAGCCAGTCACAAAAGACACACATATTGTACAATTCCATTTGATCTAGAGTACCTAGAGTAGTCAAACTCAAAGACTTATGTGTTTAGAAAGCAGAATGGTGGAGGAGGACTAGGGACTTATTGTTCAATGGATATAGCGTCTCAGTTTGGGAAGAAGAAAAAAGTTCTGGAGATTGATGGTAATGATGGTCACAAATGTATGAATGTACTCAATACCAATGAACTGTACATGTTAACATGGTAAACTTCATGTATATTTTACCACAATGAAAAAAAGTTTTAAACTTGTTAAAAAAATATCTTTTTCCTTTTTATAAAATTACTAGGTACTTGGGAGTCATGTATGTGGCATGTGTTCATTTTGCTAATCATGAATAAACTTAGAGCTATCATAAGGGATTTTTATTTTTTATTTTTTTAATTTTTTTTATTGGTGTTCAATTTGCCAACATAAAGAATAACACCCAGTGCTCATCCCATCAAGTGTCCCCCCTCAGTGCCCGTCACCCAGTCACCCCCCACCCCCCGCCCACTTCCCTTTCTACCACCCCTAGTTCGTTTCCCAGAGTTAGAAGTCTCTCATGTTCTGTCTCCCTCATAAGTCTCTCATGTTCTGTCTCCCTCCCTAATTTTTAAAAACCTCTCTAGGCTTACAGATGATACTTACACTGCAAGTTGTATTTTATAAACACAGTTCAAAATTAAATGATGTTCTAACAATGAATAAAAGTACCTTCAATTTATAAATTCATCAATGCAGCATAGTACCCACATTGTGTTAGACTTCACTAATATTTGCTCCCTCCCCACCTTCCTTCTTCTATTTTAATAAAAAAGCAACAACAAAAAATGATGCCTGTTCGGGGAACAATATTATTTCTATTTGCCCCTTCTGTGCAATGAAGTTAGTTTCTAACATTGGCCATTACAGAGGTATGACTCCACTGTGAATGGACCAGGACATTACTGCAGTGATAAACTGTGTAAAGTATATAATGGTATTACAGTTAGCAGAAATGTACTTTATTATTTATGTGGTCTATAAGACAAAATAAATCTATTTTTGAATCCATACCAAATCTTTTTTTTCCCAGTTTTTAAAATTCATTCATTCACTCATTCATTTATGTAATCTATACAACCAAACATGGTGCTTGAAATCACAATCCCAAGATCAAGAGTTCCAGGCTCTTCTGAATGAGCCAGCCAGGCAGTCCATTGTTTGCTAATATTCTGTTGAAGATTTTTATATCTAAATTCATGAGTGAAATTAGCCTGTAGTTTTTCTGATTTTGTATGGTCTTTGTCTAGTTTTTCAAACCTATCAGGGGAATTCATACCAAATCCTGAAAATAAAATACTCTATTTCATATACACTTCAGGACCAAATGTATTACTTAATGCAAAAAAATATGTATAAAAGAATAAAAAATTCATATATGAAGAATTATGCCCAAAGATAAAGTAACATTTACAAAGTGGCTTAGGCACAGAAATACTAAATGCTCATTTCTTTGTAATCTTAAAAAAAATTGTCCAAACTGCTCTCTGATAAAATGTGATGAGACTATTTCATCCATCTCCAGCACCAAGAGACATTCTTCAAACTACTTAATTCTCACTTCTGTGGCTTTGTTTAGAACACCTTTTGTTTAGAACACCCTTCTGAGACTCCCTGACACACAAACACCCAAAGCCTACTCTTTAAGACTCAGGCCAACTAGATGACTTCCCTGGGGAATTCTATCAAATGTTTAAAGAAGAAACCATACCTATTCTACTAAAGCTGTTCGGAAAGACAGAAAGAGATGGAGTAATTCCATACTCGTTCTATGAGGCCAGCATCACCTTAATTCCAAAACCAAAGACCCCACCAAAAAGGAGAATTATATAGACCAATATCCCTGATGAACATGGATGCAAAAATTCTCAACAAGATACTAGCCAATTGGATCCAACAATACATTAAGAAGATTATTCACCATGACCAAGTAGGGTTTATCCCCGGGATGCAAGGCTGGTTCAACGCTCATAAAACAATCAATGTGATTCATCATATCAGCATGTGATTCATCATATCAGCAAGAGAAAAACCAAGAACCATATGATCCTCTCATTAGATGCAGAGAAAGCATTTGACAAAATACAGCATCCATTCCTGATCAAAACTCTTCAGAGTGTAGGGATAGAGGGAACATTCCTCAACATCTTAAAAGCCATCTATGCAAAGCCCACACCAAATATCATTCTCAATGCGGAAGCACTGGTAGCCTTTCCCCTAAGATCAGGAACAAGACAGGGATGTCCACTCTCACCACTGCTATTCAACATAGTACTAGAAGTCCTAGCCTCAGCAATCAGACAACAAAAAGAAATAAAAGGCATTCAAAATTGGCAAAGAAGTCAAACTCTCCTTCTTCGCCGATGACATGATACTCTACATGGAAAGCCCAAAAGACTCCACCCCAAGATTGCTAAAACTCATACAGCAATTTGGCAGTGTGGCAGGATACAAAATCAATGCCCAGAAGTCAGTGGCATTTCTATACACTAACAATGAGATGGAAGAAAGAGAGATTAAGGAGTCAGTCCCATTTATAATTACACCCAAAAGCATAAGATACACCTAGGAATAAACCTAACCAAAGAGGTAAAGGATCTATACCCTAAAAACTACAGAATACTTCTGAAAGAAATTGAGGAAGACACAAAGAGATGGAAAAATATTCCATGCTCATGGATTGGAAGAATTAATATTGTGAAAATGTCAATGTTACCCAGGGCAATTTACACGTTTAATGCAATCCCTATCAAAATACCATGGACTTTCTTCAGAGTTGGAACAAATTACTTTAAGATTTGTGTGGAATCAGAAAAGACCCCGAATAGCCAGGGGAATTTTAAAAAAGAAAACCATAGCTGGGGGCATCAAAATGCCAGATTTCAGGTTGTACTACAAAGCTGTGGTCATCAAGACAGTGTGGTACTGGCACAAAAACAGACACATAGATCAATGGAACAGAATAGAGAATCCAGAAGTGGACTCTCAACTCTATGGTCAACTAATATTCGACAAAGGAGAAAAGACTATCCACTGGAAAAAAGACAGTCTCTTCAATAAATGGTGCTGGGAAAATTGGACATCCACATGCAGAAGAATGAAACTAGACCACTCTCTTTCACCATACACAAAGATGAACTCAAAATGGATGAAAGATCTAAATGTGAGACAAGATTCCATCAAAATCCTAGAGGAGAACACAGGCAACACCCTTTTTGAACTCGGCCACAGTAACTTCTTGCAAGATTCATTCATGAAGGCAAGAGAAACAAAAGCAAAAATGAACTATTGGGACTTCATCAAGATAAGAAGCTTTTGCACAGCAAAGATACCATCAACAAAACTCAAAGATAACCTACAGAATGGGAGAAGATATTTGCAAATGACGTATCAGTTAAAGGGCAAGTTTCCAAAATCTATAAAGAACTTATTAAACTTAACAGCAAAGAAACAAACAATCCGATCATGAAATGGGCAAAAGACATGAACAGAAATCTCACAGAGGAAGACATAGACATGGCCAACACGCACATGAGGAAATGCTCCGCATCCCTTGCCATCAGGGAAATACAAATCAAAACCACAATGAGATACCACCTCACACCAGTGAGAATGGGGAAAATTAGCAAAGCAGGAAACAACAAATGTTGGAGAGGATGTGGAGAAAGGGGAACCCTCCTGCACTGTTGGTGAGAATGTGAACTGGTGCAGCCACTCTGGAAAACTGTGTGGAGGTTCCTCAAAGAGTTAAAAATAGATCTGCCCTACGACCCAGCAATTGCACTGCTGGTGATTTACCCCAAAGATACAGATGCAGTGAAATGCCGGGACACCTGCACCCCGATGTTTATAGCAGCAATGTCCACAATAGCCAAACTGTGGAAGGAGCCTCAGATGGATAAAGAAGATGTGGTTTATGTATATAATGGATTATGACTCAGCCATTAGAAACGACAAATACCCACCATTTGCTTCAAGGTGGATGGAACTGGAGGGTATTATGCTGAGTGGAATAAGTCAATCGGAGAAGGACAAACATTATATGGTCTCATTCATTCGGGGAATATAAAAAATAGTGAAAGGGAATAAAGGGGAAAGGAGAAAAAAAGAGTGGGAAATATCATTGAGGGAGACAGAACATGAGAGACTCCTAACTTGGGAAACGAACAAGGGGTGGTGGAAGGGGAGGTGGGCGGGGGGTGGGGGTGACTGGGTGATGGGCACTGAGGTGGGCACTTGACGGGATGAGCACTGGGTGTTATTCTGTATGTTGGCAAATTGAACACCAATAAAAAATAAATTTATATATAAAAAAAAAAGACTCAGGCCAACTACCTCCTCCTCCATAAAACTTGGCCTTGACCATACCCTTCTCTTCGCTGTTTTTCTCAACCTGTAAAACTGTTCACTTTCTTTTTCTGAAGACCTATTTATCATACCAAATAATATGGATTTGTTTAACTCTCTATGGCTTACTAGTCTGACCTTTCTCTTGGGACAAGGAATGTGCCATACTCACTTAAGTAGGCACTCCAGTGGTTGCTGAAATATATCTTTTCCCTTCAAATAAAGAGGTCTACAAATAGTTGCTAAATTGTATTCTCCAAAATGCGTATCAGCATTCTAGATCAATGTCTTCTTCCTCAGACTTTGGAACTAATATCTACATTTCTAGGGAGCACATTTATAATCTCTCCTTTCAGAATGCCAGAGCTAAAATCTGGACTTCACTTGGGGAACTGAGTTCCAAAGAGAAGAAATAAGCTCTCCCTGCTCTCATTGCCTCTGTGATCCTGCAGCTTCTTTACTCTGGAAATTAACAGGATTTTAATAAAACCTATTGCATGGTTTGACACAACAAAACTGTATTATAAAAGCAGCAGCCGACTTATATTGCAGTAATAGAAGTAAAAAAAAATTTTTTTTAATAGAAGTTTTAAGACCATAGAGATTCTGTAGTTGTTAAAAGACAGCTTCCCAATATATGAAATAACTCCTTCAAAATATTTGTTTCCAGGTCAGCTATTTGGAATACCCACTAATGGGTTTTTTCTAGAATGGCTCACAAAATAGTGTATTATATAAATGTAAGCACTTGAGTTTTGAAATCAGATACCCAGGCTTAAATTAGAAACTACTCATTGCCCCCTTAACTACCTATAAGCCCCTGACCAAATTACTATAAACTCACTTTTTTCTTATCCTGGAAATAAAAGATCCAATACACACTTTTTTAAAAATGTGAGAGAGTGTATTTTGAGCACCTAGTACAGTACCCAACAAACTCAAGAAAGTCAGCTACTTTTATTCCATAACATATATAAGCTATGGTAGTATAAACGTTAACCACTGTTACTGCATGAAAACTCATCAACATTTGTATTCAAATGATGAAAGTGTCATAATCATACATATATAGCACACATAGGCCATAAAACTCAAATAACTGTGTTATGGAGATTGAATTCTACAATATTGGTGGAACATTTCTGGACAGGAAACAAAATTTGTTGTTATTCTTTTATTACGATGTCCTTAAACAATGGACATATTCTGCTTTTTTATTTCTAATTCAAGAATGCTGGCAGGAGTTAGCTACAAACTAAAATCATGTCTTTATAAATCAAATTAACTATTTTTTAACTAATCAGTTTTTACAACTTTGGAATGACTAACGCAATATGACAACCACCTGATCTGTCTGTCCTGAGTGAATGTAGTTACTGCGGCGCTCTGGGTACTGTTCTGCGGCATGCTGGATGGAATCTGGACCATGCCTCCGGCTGCCGGCTGAGAGATCACCATAGTGTTATAGAGCGGCGCTGTGAGAGTGCTCTGCGTCTGACTGGGAAGAGAAGTTTGCTGACTGTGCCCACTCAGTACATTTTGTTGACTCTGCTAGAAAATAGAAGACATTACAGATGAATTAAACAAAAAAAATTTTTTTAGGAAATACACAACCACTATTCATCATTCCAACAATAGTTGACATGACCGAAAAAGAAGAGGCAGGACATATTACTCTGGGAGAAATCTAACTACAAAGGACCAAGACTTATAGTAACTGAGAATGAATTAGTCTTCAATATCTTGTTGGAATATAAGCTATGAACTTTAGAATTTCTGTTAATGCCCGAAGTGAGTGACTGACATTAGACATCTTTAGATTTCATTTACCCTTGGGATTTACAGCCACAGATGTATACCAATTACCTGCATCAAATTTCCTGAATTTTTATGAAATTTCCTAGAATACTGATTAAATTATTACTACTCTAACAGTATATACTTCACCTGTAGTAACATGTTTCCTGGTCAGCCTCTTTTGTAAGTTCAAACTTTTTAACATACAGAAGTAGTCTGCATGTGCATTTTAAATGAACTATAAAATTCTTAAATGTCAAAATACTGAAAACACTGATAATATCAGCAATTTAACAATTTTTCACAAAATATGTTAATGATCACCTTCAAAACTAAGCTTTCTAATTATTACTATTAAAAGGTTAAAGTACGGAATGATTCCAGACAGATTTCATTTTTGTTTTCACAATAGTATACATTTCAACCACTGAACATTCCATACCCCACTGCACTTGATAATGTTACCTGACTTGATGTACTCTGTAAAGTCTGCTGTGGTATCATATGTTGAGTTGTGCCAATGTGTCCAGTATTCATTCCACTTTGAATTTGGTTAGTTTGAACGACCTGGCCCTGCATATTTATAGGTGCGAGTTGCTGGATGTTAGATGAATTTCCAGAAGAAAGTTGAACAGAACCAAAATTCAAACCAGGGGTTGATTGTTGTAAAAACATCTTTAAAAATAAAGATTACATTAAAATGAACTTTGTAGATTAAAAACAAAGAAGAATGAGAGCAATCAAAAAAAAAGGAAGCAAAAACAAGCTATGAATTAAGTTTTTAAAAAGCAAAGAGGATGGCTAAGTCATTTTGAGTGAACAATTAGCAACAATAAACAATTACTGAATAAAACAGAATTCATATTTGTTCTTCCAGTCATCCTAACCCTATTGTGTTTCCAATTGTCAGAAAAAGGCGTATAAACTTCAAAACTTCCACTTGTTTGAACATCTTACATATTGGGCATTGTCTGTTCTACTAGCTACCCAAAAGGTCTATGGACCTGCGGTTCTGCATCACTCACTGTTTATAATGTATGGCATTAGATAGAAGTAGTTTTAACTTAAAGTTTCCCTACCCCAAAATCTAAGTCTCCTCTGAGAGATACAACTTTACAGTGGCCCTGTCCTTTGACCAAATAAGACTAGTTCAAATCATATCTTCTAGTATTTTACTAAAATAATGACTGATGACTGATTTATAAACTCTGTACCTAAAAGTCTATATAAAATATTATTTTTCTATTACGGGTTTAAGCTTACTAAAAGTTAGACTGCTAAAGGAGACTCTGATCTGGAGAAACAAGGATGTTGATGGAAATACTCTTAGGAATGAATCTGACTGTAAGTGCAATCATACTGAGTAGGTAACCAATGAGTATTTACTCAACTAAATTGATGAACTGTATCTCTTACTTATTTTTAATTAAGAAAAGTCAACTTTCCTAAGAAACTAAAATATAAATGGCTTGCTTTGCTTGTATTCAAATGTAATAACAACTTACTTGCAGCCCTTGACCATGGACCATTTGAAGTTGTTCCTGAATTTTTCTTAGTTCTTCTTGTTGTCGATGAATATTTGCTTCTATCATCCGTGTTCGTTGCTCTAATTGGTCTTTTAGATGCTGCATGGCTCCTAGTTGAGCTGAAAACTGAAACTGAAGTACCATGTATGGGAAAAGTGTAACATATTTTAGAATCACTTACTCTTCATAATTGGGAAAAATAAGTAGAATAAATATATCATGAGACAAGAATGTTATGCCAGTTATCAATGTATTACCTAATTCACCCACCTTTGCTTGGCTGGACCTATAAATATTTGTCAGCAGACACAAACTTAGTCATGTCAGTAGATGGAGCTAGAGGGATACTGCAAAGGGAGAAATTATTACTGAAAAGGGAGATGACTTTCCAGCAAGTCTTACTGGCCTCCTAATGGGATGCTCCCTTGAAAATTTTGCTGGTATCCCAGCAGGTGGCTTCCTACTCTCCAGCCCTGGTCTGTGGCACCTCAGTGAACCGTTCTTCCATCAAGTGGCTGCTGCAGCCATATCAACCCCAATGGAAAGTGAGTTTCAACCTGGCTGGAGAAGAGTTTAGGAGGTCGGGAGAGTTTTCCAACTTGTTCCTTCTTTGCATAGTCTCCGTCTCACTAACTGCTCTTTACATCCATTTTCCTATATTCTTTGGAATTGTTACTAGTTAATAATTTTTAAAATTATTACCCCTATTTCAAATTTCTGGTATGGCTTCTGCCTTCTGACTGGATCTTGACTGATTAGAAGTACACACTGGCATTAGAAGACCAGAGCTCACGAATGCCTGGGTGGCTCAATTGGTTAAGCCTGCAACTCTTGATTTTGGCTCAGGTCATGATCACAGGGTTCTGAGATTGAGCCCTGACTGCTTCTGGCTCTGAGCTCAGCATGAAGTCTGCTTGAGATTTTCTCTTTCTCCCTCTCCTTTTGCCCCTTCCCTCTCACACACGGTGCATGTGCTGTTTCTCTCTCTCTAAAATAACAACAAAAAAAGAACAGAGCTCATATTGTGGCTCTACCATTTCCTAGAACAAGTTGCTTAATTTCTACCATTTAACAAATGAAAAAGTAGCCTGCTCCTAGAATTATTTATATCAAATTCTGTTATCCCTAGAATGTCCTCTTTGTACACACCATTAGGTTATAAAAATCTAACAGATAACTAACCATATTTTTACTCATATTTTCAACTGAAACTGTTCTCAGACAAGTATGAAATGTAGACTTTTACAAACTAAGTAATTATGAATGAAAAAATGCATACAAGAATGAAAACAGTTATCCTACTTCCAGGATTTTCAATCTTATTTCACTGTTTCACTTGAGTCATAAGCAGCTTCTATTTACTAGCTTGAAATTTAGCCACACTTAGTGATTCATCACTTAAGTGTATAAATGCTCATTTAATTATTTCCATGAATATTTAGCTTAGGACATAGTTTAGCAGAAAGAATTCCAATTTATTGGAAAAGCATCTTAATCTTAAAATAGTCTCCTACAGGGGCACCTGGGTGGCTTAGTCAATTAAGTATCTGCCTTCGGCTCAGGTCACGATCCTGGGGTCCTGGGATTGAGCCCTACACTTTGGGCTCCCTGCTCAGTGGGGAGCCTCTGCTTCTCCTTCTGCTCCTCCCTCCATGTACTCTCTTGCACATGCTCTCTCTCTCTCAAATAAATGAAATCATAAAAAGAAAGTCTCCTTGAGTGAACTGCATCTAAAAGTGAGAAATGCCCTCCCACCAAAAGATTTTTTCTCTATCTTCAAAAGTTTGTGTTGAGGATACTGAATATTACTCTTCAAAAGGTATACAACTCTGACTTCTGAAGTTGACAATCATCACCTCATATCCTGCATTTGATTACACTATGACAAAATATTTCAAATTTTGTACCTCAGCTCCCTCATGCCTTAAAAAAATATTATCCAAAATGTTATAATTATATCATATGATGTATCTTATCTTAAAAATTATTTACACCTTTGGGTAAACATTATATTGTCATCACTTAAAGGATTTCTATTAAATGCAAATAAAAGATATAAACAGAAGGCACAGTAACAGGAAATAAAAAATAAAAGGAACTAAGAGGTAAAGTGGCTTTCTCACTCAACAAAATATGAGATCTGACACTTGTTAACATTTTTGACATAGCAGACATTATTAATTTCATGAAAATATCCCTTAAAATGTTAAGAAATACTCATTCAGTATCTTGAGATGAGTGAACAAATAATATTGAAAGCACATCTAAATATTTACATAAAAAATCTGTTAACCTTCAGAACAAAAAGCATTTGAGGACTCAATGTTGATAAAAACTATTATGACTACAGATAATACGTAAGCACCTTACATGATCATGTTGCTGTAAGTCAAGATTACAATGTTTAGGTAATTTACAACACTGTCAATATATTTGTACAGGTCTCATATAATGGCTATAATTATGTACATATAATTTAAATAATAACCATATAAGATAAAGGTATTTTTAGAAAACCATTTTTACCTATTGTTAACTATCATCATTTGAAATACTAAGTGAAGATATAGTTAAGCAAATAAAACAGTTTGGATTCTTTTTACCACTATCTAGTATTTTTAATGTGTTTGAGGCACTGAATGAATGCAGAGTCATAAATTACAAGTTGGGAAGTTATAATCAGAAGTAACTTCGTGTCCCTTTTGTAATACCTCTCCTCTGTCTTGCTATAGGCCCCTTCAGGACTCAGCCCAAGCAACAATTCTTCCAGAAAGTTTTCCTTCACTTCCTCAGGCTGCATTAGGAGTCCATCTAATGCACTCACATATCAGCCTATACACCTTAAGCACAGACTACATAACATTAGCAATGTAGTTCTAGGTCATTGCTTCTAAATGTTTAACAGTATACTTGTATTTGTACTGCCGGCACCTGCAATAACTCAAGGAACTCAATAAATGTCCCATATACAAATGAATGGATACATGAATAAAATTACTTGATTCTTCCAATATCCATAGGAATAACAAAATCGACAGCTATATTTCATCTTTAATATCTTTCTGTCTATACTCTCAGTGGGGGTGTTATAGCATATAAACCAGGATAATTTTTTGTTGTGCAAAACTGTCATGCATACTGAAAGACAACTAGCATCCCTAGCCCCTGCCTATTATGGGTCAGTGGTACTCCACAATCACTGACAATCAGAAATATCCCCCAGACATAAATGCCCACAGGTGAGATTCACTGCACTAAAAATATATAGATTTTTCAAATCTTTATTAGCTTAAAAACAATTTATCATTTTAAAATACTCAACTCAAACAAATAAACAAAAATACCTGGGACATGCCTTGTGGAATTGGTAAATTTGCAGCTTGAGACATCGCTGGCTGTGTTAACGACTGACCAACAGACTGGGAATTTATGGACTAGGAAGCAAAATAAAAAATAATACTAGAGTGACAATTACTCCCATCCATAAGTACTTCCACAGAAATACCACATGGCATCTTTATAACTGAACTACAATTTGCCTCATAACATTTTTAGCTGAGTACAGGTGTATGCACATCTTCCCCTCTACACTGGACATGCCTATTCCCTATTTATCCTTTTATCTTCTAAGACATCTGCCACATTATTTTGCATGGGCTTTCAATAAAAGTCAAATGGACATAAAAGTGATTAGTATTCAAAACTAGATATAAATGGTTTAATTATTAACTTTTCTTAATTAAAAGAAATGTCTAACATTATACCTGGAAAACAAGCAAAAGGAGTATGTTTGAGAGCTATTTCACAAAAAGGGAAAGATTGCAAGTGTTATTTATCAACAGCTATTTTGATCTTTATAGAAAAGGATAATGCATTAATGAATTTCTAAAGATTTAGATGACTTCCCCCTCCTTCTAATAAATCTTTATTCAGAAGAATATTAAGTAGGAAAGTTTACCTGACTACTAAATGATGCCCTCCTTGGCGCCATCTTTTCATGAGATGGTAAATGTGGTCTGGGAGGAGTGCTAGTGTCCGTTGGGATCTTTGTTGGTGTTGCTGAGGTTAGTCAACAAAAATGAAATAGTGTTAGTACTTTATAAAATGTTAATTCCCAAGGATTAATCTCAAAATGGATTTTGGTGAATAAAAATAATATTTCAACTATTTTTCTAATTATTTTATAAAAGGGAAGTCTGACAATAAGAGGATTCATTTTGATTACTTCTTTCTTAAGGACAAAGAAAATCTTTGAAATAGGCAAACTTTAAGCTTAAAAATGGTTACTAGTCGGGCAGCCTGGGTGGCTCAGCAGTTTAGTGCCGCCTTCAGCCCAGGGCCTGATCCTGGAGTCCTGGGATCGAGTCCCGAGTCAGGCTCCCTGCATGGAGCCTGCTTCTCCCTCTGCCTCTCAATCTCTCTCTCTCTCTGTCTCTCATGAATAAATAAAATCTTTAAAAAAAAAAAATGGTTACTAGTCCCCGAACTCAATAGTAAAAAATCCTAGTAACTCAATTAAAAAATGGCCTAATGACTTGAATAGACATTTCTTCAAGAAGATACACAAATGGCCAACCAGAATATGAAAAAATGTTAAAGGTCACTCATCATCAGGGAAACACAAATCAAAATCACAATGAGATACTACTTCACACCTGACAAGATGGCTATTATCAAAAAAACAAGAAGTGTTGCTGAGAATGTAAAGAAATTGGAATCCTTGTACACTTAAAATTGGTGGGGGGATATGAAACGGTACAGTCACCATGGGAAACAATAATGGAAGTTTCTCAAAAAATTAAAAATAGAACTACCACATGTGATCCAGCAATTTCACTTCTGAGTATTTATCCAAGAGAACTGAAATCAGATCTCGAAGAGATACTAGCACTCCTATGTTCACTCACTGTAGCACTATTCTTTATAGCTAAGATGTGGAAACAATCTGTCTACTGACAGATGAATGGAAAAACAAAATGTGGTAATATACGTACAATGAAATACTATTCAACCTTTAAAAAGAATGAAATTTTGCAAGTTATGACAATTTGGATGAATCTTGAGGACATTATGCTAATAAGTACAAAAACCCAAAGATGAAAAGACAAGTACTACATGACTCCATTATATGAGGCATCTAAAATACAGAAATTCATTGAATCAAAGAGTAGAATGGTGATTGCCAAGGGCTGTGGGGGGATACAAGAAAATAAGGAGTTATTAATGAATGGGTAAACTGTTTCCGTTAAGTACAATGAATAAGCTCTAGAGATCTGCACTACAACCTACAGTCAACAATAATGCATTGTATGTTTAAAAATTTAAGAGGGTAGACCTCACTTTAAGCATTCTTATCACAGTAAAATAAAATGTATAAAAAGAGAAAAACAGCTTCAAAGGGGAAACTTTTTTCTCCAACATTTCAGAAACTCCATGTTTAACACCTCTAATGGTCTACTCACGGTGTTGAGTGGTTCCAACAACCTTTTTCCTTACATAGTTTTAATACCTGGGAAATAAAAGTGCTAAACTCTTTAAACAAAAAAAGGTCACTAATTCAATGATAATTATACAAGTCTTCATTAAAAATAAGAACTAAAAATAACATTCAAAAAGCAGGCTTAAAAAAAAAAAAAGTGGCTGGGTGGCTCTGTCAGTTTAATCATCTGCCTTCGGCTTAGGTCATGATCTCAGGGTCCTGGCTTTGAGCCATACATAGGTCAGACTGCCTGCTGGGTGGGGAACCTGCTTCTCCCACTCCTTCTGCTCCTCCTGCAACTTGTGCATTTGCACTCTTCCTCTCAAATAAAAAAAAATCTTAAAAAAAAAAAAAAAAAAAGCAAACTTAAAGAACACTGGCTGGTTCTACCAGTAAATAAAGGAATAAACAGTTTTGCTTTTTTATTTTTGAGGGATGATTAAAAGCAACTTAACAATACCAACAGTACTACCTAAACATTTTATAGGCTTCTTTATAAATTTAATTCTTTGTTAAATGTGAGCGACATGCTTTTTGCTCATTGGAAGGTTAGTATATTTCAGAGATGCAAAAATTTATCATTTTCTTTTTTAAATTTATCATTTTGAAGTAGCATTTCACCCACCTTCCCACTTGTCTCCCCTCTGGCAAGCAACCAGTCTGTTTTCTATATTTAAGAATCTGGTTCTTTGTTTTTTCTTTGTTCATTTGTTTTGTTTCTTAAATTGGTGAAGTGGATCAAGATCTTATCATGATGAGCACTATTTATAGAATTGTTAAGTCATCATATTGTACACTTGAAGCTAATATGACACCATGTTAATTATAATTCAACTAAAAAGAAAAAGATCTAAAAAGAGTACTTCAATCAATACTACAGTAAACCTTTCCATATAAGAAATAAAGTAGCATTTGATGAAAAATGCTGATACTAGTAACACATTAGAAGTACTCTCTTGAGAGAAAGTGCTTTCAAGCTAGGATACTTACAGGAAGGGTCTGAGACTGCTGTGTGAGATGATTTTCTTGAACTCCGGGAGGAAGCAGACGGGGTTGGGCTGTGATCAAACCTTTCCAAGGCTTCCTTGAGACTGACTGTGTTTATACGATTATCAGACCCAGAATCTTGGCTCTAAAGAGACAGAGTAAAATAAATGTATTCTTGAGATTCAGTTCAGAGATTCCAAATTAATGATACAGCCTGCTACCCCTTCCTCCCCAAAATCAGTTTTTACCCACAACAAGGCAAAGGTACCTGTGTAATATTAGGTAAGGAAATAAAAGTTTCTTTTCTATAGCCAGAAAATTTTGGCTTTATTCTCTATTTACAGAAACAGATGTGAAAGAATGAAGCTATAGTCTTTCTTAATTTATACCATATATAAAAATTAACTCAAATAGATCAATGACCTAAGCATAAGAACTAAAACTATAAAACTTTTAGAAGAAAAGGGGAAAAGCTTTATGACCCTGGATTGGGCAGACTTCTTGCATGTGACACTAAAGGCATAGGAAACAAATGTGCATCAAATGACACTACAAATAGAGTGGAAAGGCAGCCCATGGGATGGGAGAAAACACTTGCAAACCACTTATCTGATAAGGGATTAACACCCACAATATATAAAGAACCTTACAATTAAACAGCAACCTTCCCCCGAAGAATCCAATTTATTTTTTTTTTATTTTTTAAAGATTTTATTTTTATTTATTCACAGAGACAGAGAGAGAGAGAGAGAGAGAGGCAGAGACACAGGCAGAGGAGAAGCAGGCATCATACAGAGAGAGCCTGATGTGGGACTCGATCCAGGGTCTCCAGGATCACGCCCTGGGCTGCAGGTGGCCCTAAACCGCTGCGCCACCAGGGCTGCCCAAATCCAATTTAAAAACAAAGGTCTTACAAAGATATTTCTCAAAAGAAGATACATAAATGGCCAATAAAACACATGAAAAGATGATTAATGTCACTAATCATTTGGGAAATGCATATCAAAGCCGTGAGATAACCACTTTAAACCCATCAGGATGACTATTATTTAAAATAAAAAAACAAAAAAAAAAACAAACAAAAAAAAAAACAAAAAAAAAATAAAATAAAAAAACACAAAATCACCAGGTTTGACAAGGATAAACCGGAAATTTTGTACACTGCTGGTGGGAATATAAAATAGTGCAGCCACTAAAGAAAACAGTATGACAATTCCTCAAAACTTACATATAAAATTACTACATGATCTAGTAATTCCATTTCTAGGTATATACTCAAAAGAATTGAAAGCAGACTCAAACAAATATTTGTACACTCATGTTCACAGCAGCATGATTCACAGTACCCAAAAGATAGGTGCAACCCAAGTGTGCATTGCTAGATGAATAAACAAAATGTGG
This sequence comes from Canis lupus dingo, assembly GCF_003254725.2. Taxonomy (NCBI): domain Eukaryota; kingdom Metazoa; phylum Chordata; class Mammalia; order Carnivora; family Canidae; genus Canis; species Canis lupus. Next base: position 48,121,108 of record NC_064255.1, read on the forward strand.
TATATATCCATACAGTGGAATATTACCCATAATCAGCCAAATCTATCCTCAACCTCACCTCTGAATATCCATTTGCTGGCCTGCTCTAACTAAAACCCAGATGTCTCTAGAAAATACCGCATTCTTAAAGATCTTTTAAGTGGTGCCTATTTTCTATCTCCTAACCTTCAGAACCCTGCTCTGGAGGGGAACAAAAGTCCTCCTACTGCTCTTCCCAGAACCTTTCCCTTTTCTTCTTTCTCAAAACTCATAGCCAGAATCTCACATTATCACTATATGACTACCTCTTATTGCTGCAGTCATTTACTGACCTTAAGGTCACTCCTCACTAAATACCTGAATTCAAATTTCTGCTCCTGGCTTAGTCTTTTCCTCACTAATTCTTACTTCCACAGTTACCAATATCAATTCACATGTTCAACATTATGACTTCTCTCTTCCTCGACGTCTTGATCTTGATTTCTACCTGTCCTTAGTCACTCATTCTTAGTCATAACCTAGACCTTGTCATTACCAGTAAGAATAAACTTTCCACAATTTCAGTTTCAAACATTGATCAGCATTTTCCATATTTCCTATTCATTTCTCCTTAGTATCCCAACTCCAGTAATCCTTTAGTGGAAGATAAAATACATTGATTGTACCATATTTTCACAATCACTCTCTCATTTTATGTCTTTTCTCCCTTCTTCACCCAGCTTAAATTCATGGTTAATTATCAGAATCACACTCTTACAGTTGTCATCAACTCTCTTACTCCCACCTCCCTTCACACCACACTCCCATGGAAAAATCCCAATGCTTATTAGTCTATTCTGAACATGGCTGAAGAAATACAACATGGCAACTGTTTTCTCTAAATTAATGGCCAAGAACCTCAAGCAGGTCCTTAATCCTGCCTGCCAAACAGACTAAAATTACTTTGTTCACTTTCCTACTCCTAGAAAACAATTTAATCCTTGCTCCTCTCTTCTCAAACCTCCAACAAGTTTTCTCCTAACCTCACTCTTAGCTGGTTACTCTACTTCCTAGTTCACTGAAGAGTACTGCGATAAGCTATTATTATATCAATCTATCTAGCAGCACCTGTACTCATGTATTTTGCCTTTCTTCATGTCACTACAGATCAGGGATCAGCAAACACTCTCTGTGAGAGTCAGAGTCAAATACATAGGCTTTGAGGGCCACACAGTCTGCTCCAACCATTCAACTCTGCTGTTAACAGCACAAAGCAGCCACAGGCAGTATATAAACAACTGAGTGTGGCTGTGGAATCAGGATATAATTTTCATGTGTCACAAACATTATTCTTCTCTTGATTTATTTCAATCACTTAAAAACATCTGGAAAACACATTTTTAGCTTGTGGGTGTTACAAAACCAGGCAGAGGACTAGATGTGGCCTAAAGGTCATAGTTTGCTCAAAACCCTTCTTGTCACTGAATAGTTTTTCCACTAGCTAAGCCCAATCTGTCCACTTGTGGACTGGATCCCATCTTCTCATCTACTCAAGAACACTGCTCTAGCATTTCTTTCTTTTTTTTTTTTTAAGATTTTATTTTTTATTTATTCATGAGAGACAGAGGGGGGCGAGCAGAGACACAGGCAGAGGGAGAAGCAGGCTCCATCCTGGGACTCCAGGATCAGGCCCTGGGCTGAAGGTGGCCCTAAACCACTGAACCACTCAGGCTGCCCTGCTCTAGCATTTCTCTCTCTCTCTCTCTCAGTAATTCTTCTCTCCCCAACAGACCATTCTCACCAGTATGTAAACATGCTATTATTTCTCCCACCTTAAAAAGCAAAAACTTCTTTTAAGCCTACTTCTTCTACTTACTACTGTGCCACTCCTCTCTTTGTAGGAAAACTTTCCCCACTCACTGTCTCTAACTCCCCTTGTCGTAGAAAATTCTCTCTTATGCCCACCCTAATCAGGCTTTCACTCATATTCCTATTCCACCCAATCTGCTCTTACTGATCAACGAATATATGTTGTTAAACTCAGTGCTCATCTAATTTAACCTCTTGCAGCTGAATCTGAGAAAGCTGATTGTTCTCTCTTCATAGACATGCTTTCTCCTAGCTTCTAAGATAACTCAGTTTCCTGGTTTTATTCATACCTCCCTGGATCCCTGGATATTCCCTTCAGTCTCCTCTGTGATTGTTCTTGTCTCCTTCACTCTTAAGGATGGAGTGCCCCAGTACTTAGCCCTTGATCATCCTCTCTCTCTCTCTCTCTCTCTCTATTCATTCCCTTGGTGATATTTAGATTCATGACCTTAAAATCCATCCAAACATTAAAGTTTCTCAAAAATATATGTCAAGGGGTGCCTGGGTGGCTCAGTCAGTTAAGTGTCTGCTTTCGGCTCAGGTCGTGATCCCGGGGTCCTGGGATTGAGATCCGTATCAGGCTCCCCACTCAGCAGGGAGTCTGCTTCTCTCTCTCCCTCTGCCTCAACTCATGCTTGCTCACTTTCTCTCTAGTGCTCACTTTCTCTCTCTTGAACAAATAAATAAGATCTTTAAAATATATGTGTGTGTGTGTATCAAATGGACCTCTTCCCTAATCTCTAGGAGGACTGTGGAGGTAAAGAGTAAACACAGTTAAAATAGACATAGGCACAGTATATTTTGGAAGTAGGGCTAATTGAATTTTCTAAGGGTTGGATACTGGCATAAGAGAAAACAAAGCAAGGAGGAACAACCTCTGTCTTACTTTAGTTTCTATAACTGTCTTCCCTCATTTCAAAGAACCCTAGATTTAAGCACTTTTCTCAGAAAATGTATCTTCCTAAAACATACTAGATCTTCTTCCTCTAAGCATACAAAGCCTCTTTGACAAAATTCTTTCATGTGGGATCCATCATTGCAGAGAACTTCTCAGGGTTATTCACTGCTGTATTCTCAGCATCTCAAGCCATGTCCAGTACTTTGGCACATGGAAAGAGTACTTAATAAGGTTTGTTAAAAAACTGAATGGTATCTCCCATACTGACCCTGGCAATGCCTTATTTAACTCACTTTTTACACAGATTCTTGATTCTTTTCATTCCACTTATTTTCTGCACATCAAAAATAACTGTTGTAGGCAACTTCTGACATAGCTCACCATGATCCCCCCACCCTCCTGGTATTCACTACCTTGTATAATCCCTCCCTACAGTATAGGCTGGACCTAGTGATTTGCTTCTAATGAACAGAACAGACAAAAGTGATGGGATATTACTTCTCTGAATAGGTTACAAAAGACTCTCTCATTCTGCTGTTGTTCTCTCTCCCTGGATATTCTTATCTACTTGCTCTGATGGAAATGGCTACCTGGAAAGGAACTGAAGGCTGTATCTGGCCATTAGCCAGCAAGAAACCAAACCTTCAGTCCAACTGCCATTGAGGAACCCCATCCTTCCAACAAGCACTGAGTGAGCCTGGAAACAGATTCTGCCCCTAGCAGAACCTTGAGATGACTATGGTCCCCACTGACACTGTGATTACATCCGTGTGAGAGACCCTGGGCTGACACCTTGATTTCAGTCAATGACCAATTCTAAGCAAAGGGCCCATCTAAACTTTGCCTAGATCTCTCACAGAAACCAGGAGATAATAAATGTATTATTCTATATTTTACATCATTAAGTTCTGTACACAGCAATAGGTAACAATATATTGTACTTCTACCTGATGTAATGAAAAGAGAAACCAGAGTTCAAATTCTGACTATAACTTCCAGCCATGCATCGTTAGGGTTAATTGAATTTACTAAGGGTTGGCAGAGGAGGTACCTTTAGGGGAGGTACCCCCAACCTCCTGTCAAAGCCTCAGTTTCAACATTTTCAAAATGAGGATATTACCTATGGGATAAGGGTATCTGAGGAATAAATGACACTCCATGCTTCATATAAAGAACTAGCCAGAGCTTTGCACACTGTAGGCAATTAGTTAATGGCAGTTTATATCTGAGACCATATATGTCTCTCACTATATAGGAGGTCTTTCAAATCTTTTTTTAGAAACAGGTAAGGTTTTAAAGTACTATATTTGAAATAAAAATAAATAGTAAATATAATTTATAACCCTGTCACAAGTGAGGAAATGAAATATTTGAAAAATACTTTTCCTATAAATTACTGAGTTTTGTCTTTCATTGGGAAGAAAAAAATTTTTTTTTAAACTCTAAGATACATACTTTGTCAGCAGCTGTCTCAGGAAGAGACTCTTCAATGCCAAGTTCTCGTCGTCTTTCAGCCCTAACTTCTGCATAACTACAAATGGAAAAAAATAGAATTTTGGTGCTTAATCATTCATTTAAAATACTGCAGAGGTGCATTCCATATTTGTTATGTGTTTTACTTGTTCATCACAGATTCCAGACTATTTGCTACGTACTGCACGAACCTAGAACACATCTATAGTGTTCTATCTTAATCTAGGTATCTCAAAAGTTTTATACGCTACTGTAAATGATCTGTAACTACATCGTACTGAAGAGGAATTAAATAAAGGAAGAGTATGCTTATCTACTCCAGTTCTCCTTTTATATGACTGGCTTTGGTACATAAAAGACAGTTACAATTTCTGTTCTAAACCATGATGTTTATGTCAAGAATTATATATATGTGCGTGTACTTACACTCTATTTCTACATAATGCCTAAGTGAATTTAATAATGCACTGAAAACATGTGTCAAAAATTAGGAAAAAGATCACTGTGTCTCTTAACAAGTCATGCCTAAAAATTACATTGCCAATACCATTATCAGTGTTTCTATAATTCAGAAATGCTATAAAAGAATTATTACCTTACTACGGTGTGAGTACAAACAATAAACTCTGGCCTTGAATTCCACTGATGATAAGTGATGTAATAATGAGTTTGAAGCCAAATCCACTGCTGTCCCTTGGTGAGGAACCTATAATAACATGATTTGCCTTTCCCATATTGCATTACTAAAAAGAAAAGAGAAAAATATTTATTGATTTATATCATTAGTTATGAATATGGTTTTTAGTCAAAGCTATCATTTACAATTAAACCCATATACACAATTCTTCTGGCTTTTCAATAACATATGTATCAGTTACAAGAAAATGTTATTCTATAGAGATAGCTTATGGTCCCAAGCAACTAACGTATCTTCCACAGTGCCCAACTTAGAGCCAGTTATTGCTGATCTCAGATACTTTTCACACACATTAGATTTCCAAATACTTAAGAATGACGTATTCACGTACTGACTTCCTTCTATCAAAACAAACTGAAGATAACAGCAATAAGTAATCACATTTGAGGGATTTTTTTTCCCCACAGGTACCCTGGCAGGTACAGCAACTTTGGGGCATTTAATTCAAAACTTTAACCAAAATCAAAGTAACATAATTGTTTAAAATAACTGATAAGAGAGAGGTCCAAGATGGTGGAGGAGTAGCAGACCTTAGTTTCATCTGGTCCCAGGAATTCAGCTTGATAGCTATTAAATCATTTTGAACACCTGCGAACTCAACCGGAGATCTAAGAATAGCTACAACTCTACAAATAGAAAAGCAACCACTTTCTGTAAGGTAGGAAGTGCAGAGAAGTGAATCTAAGGTGATATACGGGAACATAAAATGCAAGGGGAGGGAGCCTCCACAAGCCAGCTATGGAAAGTGATAGAACAGTGAAGTGCAAAATCGGTACTTCCAGAAGTCTGCTCCACTGAGGGACGTCCCTGCCTGAAAGATGCTCAGGTGGCCAAGCAAGGCATAATCCTAGGTGGGACAGTGTGGTCTCAGGATTCTCAGGGTCTCAAGAAGACCAGGGGTGCCTGAGTGCAGCACAGTTCCCAGACATCAGAGCAGGGAAGCCAAATTCTATTAATGAGCCTGTGAGTGGGCTCTCAGCTCCAGGTTGTCATAAACAGCAAACTGTGGCACAGCCTGCACGACCGCTCTCTGAGCAAGGGACCAGCAAGCAGGAGAACCTGTGAGATCCTTGCTTCCTCCCTTGGGAGGAGCTGCATGGGAGCATCCCTAGGAGCCTGGGAGGGGGGTAAATTCTCACCATTATACTAGATTGAAATGGTCAGACATAGGCTGGGTGAGCACGGAGTGTGGACAGGCGACCAGGGAGACCAACTGCTTTTCCATGAGGGTGCACTGAAGAGTGGGGCCCTGAGCTTTTGGCTCTGGGGCTGGAGATTGGTTGGCTGCCACCTTCACTCTCATCCTCTAAAGCAGCATGGAAGCCTTCAGGAAACAAAGAGCCACCACCAACAGCAATCTGGAGCAGATTAGTAAACCTGGTCCCCTGGCAAGGGCAGTGCAGTTCCTCCAAGGGCAAAGACACTTGAGAATCAGCACAACAGGCCCCTCCCCCAGAGGATCAACCTAAACATCCTGCAAAGACCAAATCATTCCAACACTGAGAACCGCAAAATTCCAGCACTGGGAGAATACAGCATATAGAATTTATGGGTTTTTTTCCCCCCACGATTCTTTAGTCTTCCAATTTTAATTTTTTCTCTTTACTTTTTCAGCCAATTTCTTATTTTATCCAATTTTTAAAAATCTTCTTTAATTTTCATTTTTACAGTTAAACATTCTACCCTTTCATTGTATTTAATTTTATCTTGTTTATATGTTTTTCTTTCTTTACTGTTTTGGGATGCAATTTCTTCTAAGAAACCAAAATACACCCAGAATCCAGTGTATGGCTCTATTCTCTTTACTGGTTTGTTTCAGGTTTCTACTTCTTCTTCTTCTTCTTCATTTTTTTCTTTTTGTCAAAATCTTTAATTTTCATCTTTACAGTTACCGTCTATCCTTTCATACATTTAATCTTATTTGTGTATATATAGGTTTTTCTGTCCTCACAATTCTGAGATGTAGTTTAACAAACCAACCAAAATACACTCGGGATATAGTGTATTGCTCTGTTTTATTCACCTTTCTGTTTATATTCCTTCTTTTTCTTTTTTTCTCTTTTAATTTTCATTTTTACAGTTACATTCTATCCTTTCATTGTATTTAATGATTTTTTTTCCACATGTAAGTTTTTCTTTTGTTACAATTTTGGGATCTATTTTTCTAACAAAGGGACCAAAGTGCACACAGGATCCAGTGGACTGCTCTATTCTGTTTACTTGTTTGATTATATATATATATATTTTTTTTTCTTCCAGTTTTAAGTCTTTTCTGATTTGTTTAGTGTATATTTCTCTGGGGTTGTTGTGGTCATTTCAGTACTTTATTCCCTCGTCCATCCATTCTTCTCTGGGTAGAATGACAATTCTACCTCAAAAACTAACTTCAAAGAAGAGAATACCCCATTCACTGCAATAGACAGATCATCTAAGCAGAAGATCAACAAAGAAACAAGCTTTCTTTGCTTGTTTCTTCTGCTTTGAATGACACACTGGACCAGATAGACTTCACAGATATATTCAGAACATTACATATTCTTCTCAAATACACATGGAACCCCCAGAATGGATCACATACTGGATCAGAAATCAGGTCTCAACCAGTACCAAAAGAATGGGATCATTATCTCCATATTTTTAGACCATAATGCTTTGAAACTGGAACTCAATCACAAGAGGACATTTGGAAAGAACTCAAATACATGGAAGCTAAGGAGCATCCTACTAAAAAATGAATGGGTCAACCAGGAAACTAAAGAATTAAAAAAATTCATGGAAACAAATGAAAATGAAAGCACAACTGTTCAAAACCCTTGGGATACTGCAAAGGCAATCCTTAGTGGGAAGTATATAGCAATACAAGCCTTTCTCAAAAAAACAAGAAAGGTCTTAACTATACCACCTAACCTTATACCTAAAGGAGCTGGAGAAAGAACAGCAAATAAAGCCTAAACACAGCAGAAGACAAAGAATAAAGATTAGAGCAGAAATCAAGGACCCAAGTAAATAAAATCATGAATGAAAGAGGAGATATCACAACCAACACTGAATACAAACAATTATAAGAACATACTATGAACAACTATATGCTAATAAATTAGGCAATCTGTAAGAAATGGATGCATTCCTAGATAAGTATAAACTACCAAAACTGAAATAGAAATAGAAAATCTGAACAGACCCATGACCAGCAAGGAAATTTAAGCAAAAAATCAAAAACCTCCCAACAGAGAGTCCAGGGCCAGATGGCTTCCCAGGGGAATTCTACCAAACATTTAAAGAAGAATTAATACCTCTTCTTCTAAAGCTGTTTCAAAAAATAGAAATGGAAGAAAAACTTCCAAACTCTCTATGAGGCCAGCATTATCTTGATCCCCAAACCAGACAAAGACCTCACCAAAAAGGAGAATTACAATCCAATTTCCCTGATAAGCATAGATGCCAAAATTCTCACCAATATACTAGGCAATAGGATCCAATAGTACATTAAAAGGATTATTCACCACAACCAAGTGGGATTTATTCCTAGGGTGGTTCAACATCCGCAAATCAGTGCAATACACTACACATTAATAAAAGAAAGGACAAGAACTGTATGATCATCTCAATAGAAAAAGAAAATGCATTTGACAAAGTACAGCATCCTTTCTTGATTAAAACTCTTCGCAGAGTAGGGATAAACATTCCTCAATATCATAAAAGTCCTATGCACAAAGCCCACAGTGAATATCATTCTCAATGGAGGAAAACTGAGAGCTTTCCCCCTAAGGTCAGGAAGACGGCAAGGATGTCCACTCTCACTACTGCTGTTCAACATAGTACTAGAAGTCCTAGCCTCAGCAGTCAGACAACAAAAAGAAATAAAAGGTATCCAAATCAGCAAAGAAGCCAAACTCTCCCTCTTTGCAGATGATGACATGATACTCTATATGGAAAACCCAAAAGACTTGACCCCAAAATCGATACAATGCATACAGGAATTTAGCCAAGTGGCAGGATATAAAATCAATGCCCAGAAATCAGTTGCATTTTTATACAATAACAATGAGACAGAAGAAAGAGAAATAAAGGAGTCAATCCCATTTACAATTACACCCAAAACCATAAGATACCTAAAGAATAAACCTAACCAAAGAGGCAAAAGATCTGTACTTAGAAAACTAAAGAGGGACACCTGGGTGGCTCAGTCATTGAGCATCTGCCTTCCACCTGGCATGATCCCGGGGTCCTGGGATCTAGTCCCACATCAGGCTCCACACAGGGGGCCTGTTTCTCCCTCCCTCTGCCTGTGTCTCTGCCTCTCTCTGTGTCTCTCACAAATACATAAAATCTAAAAAAACAAAAACAAACAAAAAAACAAACAAACCAAAATTATAGAACACTCATGAAAGAAACTAAGGAAGACACAAAGAAATGGAAAAACATTCCATGCTCATGGATTAGAAGAATATTGTTAAAGTGTCTATGCTACATAGAGCAATCTCTATACTCAATGCAATCCCTATCAAAATACCATCAGCTTATTTCACAGGGTTGGAACATACAATCCTAAAATTTGTATGAACCAGAAAAGACCCAAATAGCCAAAAGATTGTTGAAAAAGAAAGCCAAAATACCTGGGGTGAATAATGTTGTTTTTTGTTTTTTTTTTTTTTTTTTGTTTTGTTTTTTTTGTGCTGAAAGAACTTTATTCTGAAATCTTCCATTTAGTTGATTGATGCTGTTATGTAACATGATTAATTTTCATACAGAGGCTTACTACACCAACCTAAGGCATCATGGTAGTATCTTAAACATCTAATTACAAGCTTTAGAGGACAGTTAAAGAGGGTAGGATTTGGGGGGAGAATCAGAGAAGCAAATAAAACATCATTAAAGCAAACTTCTGAAACAAAGAAGGAACAGCATGTGGTAAACAGTCTAGACTCTAATCCTGTTTCTGCCACCAATGGATTGTGGGAATTTGAGTAAATTACTTGGTTTTACTGTGCCTTAGTCTACTCATGGAGGTAATAATAATATGTACTTTCTAGAACTCTGGTGATGAATAATGGAGATAATGTATATAAATTGTTTAGAATAATGTCAGCCAGGCACAATGAGATGCTAATGATCCTGCTACTAATAACCATAATGGCAGGTAACATTAAGCACTCACTATGTGCTTTCTAAGAGTTTTTTTTAATGTGTACCTGCCTCCTGCAAACTTACATGACTGGATATCAAAACTAAGAAACAGTGTTATAATATTTTGACATACTATTACAATTTCCAAAGGAATCTACTTCTCTTAGTCCAGTTGTAGAACTTATTTCAAAAACAAGGTTTATTAGATGCCATATTATAAACTTGTACTTACTATTATAGATTAAAATATGTAAAACAGGAACAAGTTTAAGTTTGATCTAGGATTCCTACTGGATTGGTTATAAAGTCAAATCTTCAAAAAAAAAAATCTTCCAGTATTTTTCAAAAATAAAAAAATGGTTACAAGTCTGCATTTTACCACCTTCTATTAATAATACTATTTACTTGACTAAAAGCAGTAATTATCACCAGAAATATTAAAATCTACTTACAGTGCTCATGACACTTTGCCAAATTTTCTAGGTCATCCACATGATAGTAATCATAGCCTGATGTTCCCAGAACTTCAAATGGCAAATATCCTATTATAGGTGGTGCCCTAAATTACATATAAAACAATCAGTATTAAAACTTTTTCCATAGTAAGAAATTCCTCAACTAGAAATCAGTTTGTGGGGGTTGCCTAGGTGGGTCAGTTGGCTGAGCATAAGACTCTTGGTTTCGGCTCTGGTCACAATCTCAGGGTGGTGGGATGGAGTCCTATGTCATTGGGCTCCACACTTTGTGGGGTGTCTGCTTGATATTCTTTCTCTCCCTCTCCTTCTACACAGACACCTCCCCCTCCTGGCTGTACACATGTGCACACTTTCTCTCTCTCTCTTAAACAAGTTAAATATCTATCTATCCATATATATATCTATCTTGGGGTGTCTGGGTGGCTCAGTCAGTTAAGCACCTGCTTTCGGCCCAGGTCATGATTCCAGGGTCTGGGGATCAAGCAGGAGTTGGTCTCTCTGCTCAGCAGGGAGTCTGCTTTTCCCTCTCCCTCTGACAGCCCCACCCACTCCTTGTCTTTTCACTCACTCACTCGCTCTCTCTCAAACGAATAAATAATCTTTTAAAAATAAAAACTAAAAAAAAATCTTTAAAAAAAGAAATCAGTGTTAGCAGAATCTTTAGTTTTTGAAAAATGGATGATGGATTTGAACATTGGATTAGAAAAAGTTTGTCCTTGAAACCCATTAATTTCAAGTTATATGACTTTTAGCTTTTTACTGAATTTAAAATGAAATTACCTGTGATCTAGAAATAGGAACTTCCATTCTAAACTATGTCTAGATGTAAACTCTTCATTAGGTTCTTCAACAGTGCACATTTCCTACAAGAAAATTAATAATTAAAATTTAGAAGTACTGTTCTGTGCTCTTTGGAACAATCCTAAATATTGTTAGCTATGAAAGTCATCATTAGATAATTTTCCCCTAAATTATTTTTTAATCACATTTTAAATTTCTAGTATTAAAGACTGTGGCAGGGCGCCTGGGTGGCTCAGTTGGTTAAACATTTGCCTTCTGCAGGGGTCATGATCCCGGGGTCCTGGGATCGAGCCTCGCATCAGACTCCCTGCTCAAAGAGGAGTCTGCTTCTCCCTCTGCCTGTCACTCCCCCTGCTTGTGCTCTGTCAAAGAAAAAAAAAAAAAAAAAAAAGAATGTGGCAATAAACAGATGTAGACTTCTGGGGGAGTATTTCTCACTCAACATATTTCTCTATTCACTCACATGCCTTTAAAACCCTAATTTTAAATTCAGATCTCTCTCCTTAACTACAGTTCTGTATTTCTATCTGGATGTCTCCACGCATCACAAACTCAACATGTCCTAAAATGAACTAACTGCCTTACTCCTCATACTCACACAGTTTTGCATCTCATTACTGGAGGCTTACCTGTGTTGTGCCATCAGTCTAGAAATCTGATAGTCACAACACACTCTCATTTTCTCCTTTTAAAAATCACCTTAATGGCTCTTAACAAACCCTTTCAATTTTACGTTCTAAATTGAAAAAAAGAAATGTTTGATGCCATCTATCTTCATGGTCTTACTATACTTGCCATCACTTACTTGCTAGACTTGCCATCACTGGCTCATATTATTGCCAATGCTTCTCCCCAGACAAGTCTCCTTGTTTTATAACTCATCTTCTTTTCTGGCCATAATTACCTTCTAATACTCAAGTATGATTATAACTTCTCTGCTTAAAACCTTTCATGATATTTCATTTGGTTAGGATAAAGTTTAAAATCTTTATCATGGAGAAACGATAATGAAACACTTTTCATTTCTGGACTCTGCTTGCTTTTCTAATCTCATCTCCTAATATCCCTACCCTCTCCACACACAGTAACCCTAGACCCTAGTCATACTCAGCAATGTATTCAAACCTTCTCTGTGTCCTTGAATGACCTTCTGTAGCACAATGTAGTGAATTAAGAGCTTGGGCTTTGAAAGAATGGGAATTAGAATCAATCTCAGTTCTGCCACTTATCAGCTGCAACTCTGAACAAGTAACATAACTTCCTCAAGCCTCAGATTCTTTATATATAAAATGAGGACCATACTAGCATCTTACAAAGTTGCTACAAGAGTTAAATAATACACATGAAGTATGCAGCACTCACCAAATGTTAGCCATTGCTATTAAATCCTAAGAACAGAACAAGCAGAGCAAGACTAGATTAAGATTCTCTAACTGCTATTTCAGCATTCTGTCCTAGAATATAGTATCTCCCTAAATTTAAAATCTTAGCGTGGCTTATTTCAAGCCACTTTCTAGGGGTTGAACTCTTTCATATTCCCACTCATTTAATCATCTACTTCTTGGGCCCCAGGAAATAAAATAAATTTAACTGAATTTTAAAACTGAAAAGGTAAATTATATCCAGTAAAAGGCCACTTTCATTTTTCAAAAGAGAATTTCAAAAGCAATCCTTAAAAATTACTTCGATTTTTGGCCTTTCCCCTTTAATGCGGATTGTGAACTATTCAAAAAGTACCCTGAAATTTTGTACAAAAGCAGGATGGTGGTGATACATAACCACTGGTTAACTGCAAGGAGATATATTTTTAAATTAGTTACAATTTAATGAGTGCCTTGAGAACCCAAAATAAAGATGAAATGAGAGAAGGAGATAAACCATAAGAGATTCTTAACTCTAGGAAACAAACTGAGGGTTGCTGGAGGTGAAGTGAGTGGGGGAACTGGGGTAACTGGGTGATGGGCATTAAGGAGGGCACTTGATGTAATGAACCCTGGGTGTTATATTCAAATGATGAATCACTAAACTCTACCTGCAAAACTAATAATACACTGTATGTTCATTAATTTTAAATTAAACAAAAGAAAAAAATTATCATGACCATGTATATTTAAGGAGTCATGATCACTACCACTTCAATGTAAGAAATTTCAGTTATTTTGGAAACAGCAAAGGTAGTTTTTATATTATGAAGTGGAATCCTCTTCAGAAAACAATCAGAAACATACCTTGATGAACTGAGGTGTAGCTAATCTCACAGTAGCTACAAAACAAACTCTATCATCGTAAGATGGCCTGTGTGTGCGCTGTATAGTTCCTTCAAAACCATTGTGTGCTGAAGTGGATACTAAAACAATAAGAAATAGATATCATCAGTTACTCCAGTAAAATCTAGTTTTTACTGATGTTCAAAACATCTGCATCTTTAAAAGCTTAAAAGAAATACCAAGTTAAAATTCACTATATTTTTAACTTACCACTGTTTAAGGATTTAAAATTTCCTATAAATTTCACATATTCATAGGTAGATGGCTCCTTTGGGTCTATTGTTCCTCGAAGCATATGACAACAGAATTCTAATTGATTTTTTGCTGAAATGAGAAAAAATGTGATATATTTGTGACTTATCATGATTATAAGATGATAAAATTTGTGTAAGTTTATAATCACTCTTTTCTCCACCATAAGTCTTCAATGACATTTTATTTAGTCCATAAAAGTATAATATCTTTAGAAGATGATGGAACCTTTTTTTTTTTTTTTTTTAATTTTATTCATAGAGATGCAGAGAGAGAGAGAGGCAGAGACACAGGCAGAGGGAGAAGCAGGCTCCATGCAGAGAGCCTGACGTGGGACTCGATCCAGGGTCTCCAGATCATGACCCGGGCTGCAGGCGGCGCTAAACCGCTGCGCCACCGGGGCTGCCCTGGAACCTTGTTCTTAATAGAGAAGACAGATTTCCCGATATAAGCAACTGTTTCCCCACTTTTATCTGTCCTTCCTTCTCATTCCTCACTCATATCAAAGAAAGGTTTTGCTTCCCATTACAAAACTAATGCTTCTCTCTACCTTGAACAGTCTTTTCTACCTTCTCTAGGACACCACTGTCATTCATTCCTTTAGCATCCTTATCTTCTCTTCTTTGGCTCCTTACTTTCACTTTTAAATTTGTCCAGGTCTTTCCATCTTGAACAAAGCGTTTTTCATGCTATTCTTTTTAGATCATAGATCTTCCTTTTTATTATGTGCTCTAGTTTCCATGTGCTCTAGTTTTCCTCATGAAATTTGGTTTAAGTCCTTACATCTCTGAAGAAATTGCTCTTCTGAAGATCACCCACATTTATATTGTTAACTTCAATGATCTTTCCTCATTGTTTCTAAAATTGGTGATTTCAATGATCTTTCCTTGTTTCTACCTCTTTTAAAACTCATTAGGTCTTCATCCCCGTAACACGAAACTTACTTTCCTACAATAATTGCATCTATAAACCCTCTGTCATATTTTCAAACTATGGGCATTCACAAAAGTTCTATTTATCTTTATCTTCCACTATCTCTTATAAACTTATTGGCTTTGGTAAAATTTATTGTCTCCTAAATCTCTCTTCCTAATTCTAACATTTTATGTAAGACCAAGTCTCGTATCACTATTGCTTTAGGACATTTCTACTTGACTGTCCCACCAAGTAGCTTAAACTCAAAATATCTGGAAGTTAATTTATTCCTCTTTCTTCTAAACCAGCTGTTCTCCTTTGTCCTATGTATGTTATCTTCCCAGTTAGAAACCCTATCAATTTGGTCTCTTCTCCACCTATCCCATGTCCCCAAACTAATTTGTCACCAGGACCTGCTATTTATTTTACCAATGAAGCTCTCATTAGACATTTTTTCCAATATCCAGTAACACCAATTTAGTAGACAAATTACTCTGCATCCAGGTAACTGCAGAATGTATTCTTTAAGCTTCTACACCCTTGCTACTCAAATTCAATCTTGCCTACTACTCTTAGACTAATATTACCTTCATCATCATTCTAGCATTCAAGGACTAGTAATGCCTATTTCTGCTCACAGCATTTAATTCATACCCTTCTGTCATTACCATGAATGGTTTTATTATCAAACTCAACAGATTCAAAATCTAACTACTTTCTTCCTAAAACCTTCCTCACTGATGATCCCTAGCCACGTGGTTACCTGTGTCTAATAACAAGTTCTCTTGAGTTTATTTACTCAAACTCATATAGGCTTTCCTTTCCACTCTTACTTCTATTGCTGTTTTTTTTTTTTTTTAAGATTTTATTTATTTATTCATGAGAGAGAGAGAGGCACAGACACAGGCAGAGGGACAAGCAGGTTCCCTTTGGGGAGCCTGACATGGGACTCGATCCCGGGTCTCCAGGATTATGCCCTGGGCCGAAGGTGGCGCTAAACCGCTGAGCCATCCGGGCTTCCCTCTTTTGCTATTCTAAGCCTCCAGTCTGGTACTTTCAAAATTTTCCACCTGAGATATATATTTTCAGACCACTTTTTTACAAATCCCCTTTCACTGGCTCCTCGCTATATAAAGAGTAAAAATCAAATTCCTTAGGATGAACTATTAATATTAAGCTTTATTTCCTTCTCTGAACACAAATCATACCACTTGTACCACCCCACCTTCATTATGGCCCAAACGAACAGTTTGCAGAATCCTGAATTTTCTATCAATTTCCCATTTTGTATCACATTTCTCCTCTGGCATGAATACTTTTTTTTGTATATCAACTGTTTAACTAGAGAATCAAGAAGTCATTTAATTAAAGCTTTTCTCTATCAAAAAGTACTGTTGGAAGCAGAAATCTAAGCACTATCTTTCTGCCAAAGACTTGCTTGCATTCAGTTCTCTAGCCAATTCTGCCCTTAGGAAGGTCTCTAAAGTAGACCTTTTCTCCTCTGTCCACCTACTGCTAGGTCCCAGAGTTCCAGCTTTCTTCTCTCTTTGCTCTATATATTTACTTCAAGCAATGCCATGCAATCCATGAAGTCAAACACTATTTATAGACCTATAACTGGCCTCTATAGCTGGCCTCTATAGTGATTAAACACTAAACTGTTTTATAACAATTTCAGATAAACAAGGTGTAATTTAGTGAAGAAAATGAGATATTCTGATCAAATTAGTCAAATGAACCTACAAGAGGTGTTTGATTATACCACAGTATTTTGTACTTCTTAAAGGTAAGAACTATTTTTCACATTCTTGGCAATTTTATGATACAGCACAAGTTCCAGGCACGTTAAATACATCCAATAAATGATAACTTAATTCTGTTTAGTTAATAAAGCAATTTCCCTTACTTAATAATATTCTGAAACAGGGAAGTTATTTTTTCCACAGTTTTGATGTTCAACTGATTAGTGATGAAAATGAGAATATTTCAATTTTTTCTCATTACATACAAAAAGATTTTTTAAAATTTATTACCAAGTTCTATTTTTGTGTAAAGTATACTTTTAAACTACTGTAACAAAAAAGATGAGATTTCAATATGCCCGGAGATTTCAGATTTTTAATATAGTCATAATTCTATTTTTTATATATATACATATATACATACATATATATATATATATATATATACACACACATACACACACACTTAAAAAGGATCTAATGTGGTATATGGAATAATGCTATGTGTTAATTTGGTTAGACATGTCTGTGTTAAAACTTACAAAAGTAAAGGAAAATGCAAACAAATACATTTAACTTTTTGCTTGATAGCTACTACTTACATTTTAAATATTCAGGGGTTAAGGAATCACTTTCCAGCAGATGAGTAGAGAGCATTTTATAAACTTCTGAATGTTCCCCTTCTGGGATAAAATTAAATATGCTTTGATCCACAAGATCAGACTGAAAAAGAAATTTTTAAAAAATAAAATAATTTTAGTGATTCAAGGTGTATTTATTTTAAAAGTGTATCATCATTCTTAAAATATCACATGAGCATATGGCTAACTTTCAAATATCCATAAAAAGTGACAATGCCATGTTATAGAGCACAACTCAAAAAACAATAGAAGGTGTAATGAAGGTTAACATGACCTCCATGCCTGATACTAGTGTCATCAGATCTTTGATCAATATGACTTTGAAAATCTGATACATTATTTCCAAAGATGAGTTTCACCAAATTTAATATATAACAGGATTCAGAAGGTTTATTAGAAAAAATCTTTGGCTATAAGAAACAGCCTTACAATATGTCTAAACCTCTCCTAAATTATGGTGGTGTACACTATACAAAGTACCAAAGCACTAGCCACTGCCTAAGTAAAGAGGAGGTTTGATTCTAGTGTTTATTATTTCAACTGTCTAATGTGTCCTTTCTTTTTTACCTCACTTTTTCCAGTCATATATCCTGTATCTTGTTGTCAAAAGTCCTGCTTTTAGATAACAAAAAAGGCAAGTAGTATTTTAAGCATTACAATTCTTGCTAAAAATATGGCTTTAACCATGATTTAGTAACCAACAATGATGTGCCATGGCTGTGGAATCAAAAATGATTAAGATAGTTCCTATACCTTAAAAAACTGACAAAGGGCTCCTGGGTAGCTCGGTTGGTTAAGTGTCTACCTTCGGCTCAGGTCATGATCCCAAGGTCCTGGGATCCAGCCCTATATCAGGCTCCCTGCTCAGCAGGGAGTTTGCTTCTCCCTCTCCCTTTGCCCTTTCCCCCTGACTCATGCACACACCCCCACATTCCCTCTCTCTCACATAAATATATAAAAATAATAATAATAAAAAAAAAACACCACTGACAAAACTTCAGTGACTTCACACCTCCTATCAAAGCTAGTCCACTCTACTTGGTTTTTCTACATTTTCAAACTGCCTCATGGAATCCTGGGGAGAGTGAAGTGGTATCTTAAGAACTATGGAGGAAGGGGTGAAGGGCAAGGGAAATGAAAGGACTTGTATAGGTTGGGCTAAGGGTCTATCCACTTACATTCAACCAAAGCACTTCCACTGTTTCTATTTTAAACCCTATAAAGATTTTGTTAAAAACAAAAGTAAAAAAAACAAAACAAAACAAAACCCTCAAACTACAATAAGAAACAAACATGGGGATTAGTGGGAGGTAAGGAAGGGCTGTTTTATTACTCTCCATACAAGCCATACATTCATATTCTTTTTCTTGTCTTTTCTCTAGCCCTCAACATTCACCCCATGAAGTAAATATCCCTCCCCCATCTTTCAACAGGTTTGTACCCTCTCAAAGATCAGCTCAAACTATTTCCTTCAAAAAACCATTCTCTTCTTGCCATTTGCAATGATGTAGATGGAACTAGAGAGTATTATGCTAATTGAAATAAGTCAGAGAAAGGCAAATACTATACGATTTCACTCATATGTGGAATTTAAGAAACAAAACAGATGGACATAGGGGAAGGGAAGGAAAAATAAAGTAAGATGAAAATTGAAAAGAAGGCAAACCATTAGAGATGCTGAACTTTAGGAAACAGTTGCTGGAGGGGAGGTAGGTGGGGGATGGGGTAACTGGGTGATGGGCATTAAGTAGAGTACTTGTAATGAGCATTGGGTGTTAAATGCAACTGATGAATCACTAAATTCTACCTCTGAAACTGATTTTTTTAAAAATCATTCTTAACACCATAATCCACAGTAAAAATAATGGAATTCTTTTAGATTTATTACCCATATCATTCATTTTCCATAAAAATATTTGTTATATTTTAATGTCTATGCCCTGCTAACCCGTAGGTGAAAAAAAAAGGGCCTTATCTCGGGACACCTGGGTGGCTCAGTGGTTGAATGTCGGCCTTCAGCTCAGGGCATGATCCTGGGTCTGGGGATCGAGTCTCACATCAGATTCCCTGTGAGGAGCCTGCTTTTCCCTCTGCCTATGTCTCTGCCTCTCTCTGTGTGTCTGTCATGAATAAATAAATAAAATCTTGAAAAAAAAAAAAAGAGGGGCCTTATCTCTTACACCTTCATCTTCTGCCCTTCAAATTAAGGCACATTAGCACTATGCTCTGCATATAACAGTTATTAGTACAGTAAAATATTTTGGTTTAAGGAATTATTTGATAAAGGCTTTGGAATAACCATATCAAAAATATATCTGTATTTTGAGATTTTTCTGAAAGTCTGAAAAACCTTAGTAATAATGAACTAAAAATTCAAGCATGATTAAGGACAAAAGCTAGAAAATTGCTTTTTATTGACAAAATAAAATATCAGTAATACAAGCATTGATACTAATATTAAAAATTAACAGAAAAATAAGACACCAATTTGAAAAACTGAAACTTTCATTTTGGAAAATAATCATTTTGGAAAGGATTATAGTTTTCTACTATTATTTATTCTTATCTACAATTTTTTTCTACTATTTCAGTAAATTATGATTGGAGCCACATTACCCCTGCTTTTCCATCTATAAACTTATAGGAAGTTTCATATTCACAGAGAAAATATGAATAATATACAGTGGTACGGTCACAAGTGATGCTTCCTCACCATTTTGCTTCCTCTGATACTTAATAATATGAAATGTCAGAGTCAGCAGGCAACTAATTAATGTGTCAAACTTTTCCTTGAACCACTACATTTAAAATCTCTAAATGAAGCTGATCATACTTGATGCTGGCAAACCATCCACTTAGTTCCCAAACACAATTCAAAGGAAAGAAAATAAAATGGTAGCTATATGGATCCTTCTATCTCCCTTAATCATTTTCATGAAGAAATATAAAACCTACTTATTATAATGTGACATAAATCAACAACCTATTTCTTTTCTTTTTCTTAAACTAGAAGTTTGTGCCTCTTAATCTCCTTCTCCTATTTCATCCATCCTCCCCTTCATCCATCTCCTTGGAGGTTACTAGTTTGTTCTGTGTATTTAACAGTCTGTTGAGTTTTTAAAATTCATTTGTTTTATTTTTCAGATTCCACATATAAGTGAAACTATTTGGTATTTATCTGACTTATTTCGCTTACTATAATACCCTCTAGATCCATTTATGTTTTTGCAAATGGCAAGATTTCATTCTTTTTTTATGGCTGAGTAGAATTCCAGTATATATATATATATATGTGTGTGTGTGTGTGTGTGTGTGTCTCTATCTAACACTTTCTTTATCCATTTATCTATTGATGAACACTTGGGATGCTTCCATAGCTTGGCTATTATAAATAATGCTGCAATAAACACAGGGGTACCTATATCTTTCTGAATTAATGTTTGTGTTTTCTTTGGGTAAATAACCAAGAGTGGAATTACTGGATCATACAGGCCTTTCTGTTCTTTTATAATACAGTAGGTCAATGTGACCATTTAGTAGAAACTATTCACTATTACCAATTTCTTTTTCTTTCAAGTAGACAACCAACAGTTAGATAATTGCTTTAGTTTGGAAATATAAACACAAGTTGCTTACAAGGGACTAAAAGCTCCTCTTTAAAAAAATGGCAAATGTGTGTTGGATACGACAACTGTGTTCCTTAGGTACAGGTATAAGGAACAACAATTCTAGCCCTATCAAGAAAGTTCTCAAAATCATTATATAACTATTCAAAAAAATTCTAAATTGTATTTTTGCATACTGTTTATACCAAAGTCTGTACTGATTTTATTAAAAAATACTTGTGTTTATATTTCCAAACTAACACCTTAAGGACAGCAGAAAAGGTCAGGAAAAGTATCTTAAAAGCAGCACTTTTACTCCTGGACTCTGTAACATGGTTAATCATCCCCGCTGATATTACATGTGATTACAAGTTTAATATGTTCTCTCTTAGGAACATATTTAAACTAGTGTGAGGAAATTAATCTTCACTTGTAAAGTGTTACCAATTTTAAGTTCCCAGTAAAGAGACCTGACTTTTTGTGTTGGCACTTTCACTAAATTCTTACATAATTAAGCCCAGTTTCTCTGGGTACGTGTCTGCTGATAACATAAAGGGAGACTGGGCTAAGGAGGTCTAAAATCCCTTCTGACACTAAGGTTGTATGATCCTATGACTTTGTCACAGAATGTCAGACCAAGAGGGGAAAAAAACCCAGTAAAATTCCTTCTGATTATTAGCCATAAGTAGGTTAAAATGTACCTAAATTAATTTCATAAGTATGAAGTTAAGAAAAATATTTTTTGTAGGACCTAAAGTATCAGTTTTATAATTTCATAGAATTAGAATTTAAAAATTTTAAGTCATATTGATCACTAAGATGGCAAATTTTAATTTCTCAACAGAATTAAATTATAAACAGTAAAGCCTAACTTGGGGATTTGCTAATGTTTCTTTCCTCTCAGGCAACAACAAAAATTCTATTTTAGAGAAAAAGGTTGCATATTAAAACAAAAAGAAATTATTTAAAACTATTTGTTAATATTTAATGACAACTAAAACTAGGAAAGCACATATTGTTTTCTCTTATTATGTTTAATCCTAAATAAGTATTTCATTTTCTCAAAAGATACTTGTGACAGTAATGTCAGTGATATGAGGGAAAGTATCCACAGTAACTGGAGAACAGCACTGTTTTAATAAAGGCTACTATTAAAGAAGAAGGAAATGAAATGGGTCTACTGGATCAGCAACAATCTCCTCTGCCCAAAAATTCACCTGCCAGTCTATAAGCTTTGGCTGACACAAACAACTAAAAATATCCAGAATATATGAGTAACAGAGGAAATTGGGTATGAGGCATATGGGAATTCTCTGTACTATATTCATTTTTCTGTAAATCTAAAAACAGTTCTAAAATTAAAAGTTAAAAAAAACAACAACAAAATAAAACAAGAGAGAATGTGAAGGCAAAGAGGGTTTTCATTGATGGGGAAAACATTAATGACCAGACACTTCAATCTCAACTAGCCCTGCTGGAGAATCTGGTCTTTTAAAGTATGGAGTCTGTTCTTTTGATAACCTATGAGGTAGAGAATAATCACTGGGAGGGAGATACTGCTCTTCATCTCTTGAAAGAGACCTTTACAGAAGTTTACTTTGTACTGTTAGAAATCTTCAAGAGATGGGCAATTTAAGAGTAATTTATAAGTAATTTCAGAATATTTATACTACAAGTTCTATCTTAGATAAAAACAATTACATTTTATTTTTTTAAACAATTACATTTCAAATAAAAACAGAATTGTAGCACAGCACCTAATATAGAGTGTGACACAGAGAAGATGTTCAATAAATATATGCTTGATAAAATAGCAGACATCAAAATATAACTCAGGTATTCACCATCCTAATCAAAATTATACAAAATGATTCTTTTCTAACTCTGTACTCTTTCAGTCATATTGAATACAAATTGAATATGGCCATTATTAAATTCTCAATTCAAGCACAGAGCACAAAAATTCTGTAACTCTTACTTTTAGTGTGTTATTCTAAGTTATTCTTTTGAGAAAATTATTTGAGTTCCTCTAGTGGGAATAAATATCTCTAGAAAATTAGTTATTCTCAAGATATTTCCAGTGGTTTAGCAACACTGTCACCAGGCTGATTAAAAAGGAAACACGCCATGATGATCAAAAAGGAAAATGATGAAAACAGCATTAGAATAAGGAGGGCAGAGGTTAGAATATAGTGGCATGGTTAGAGCTCTCATCCCCAGTCTAACCACTGTTCAACACTGCTCTAGAGGTCCTCTTCCTTGTGCTTTAGAACATTTAAAACAGGCATTAAATAAGAAAGACATCACAAGATACTTACTGGTAAATGTTCAAGTAATGAAGTTATACTCTCAGACACATATATTATGCTTCCATCTGTCATGATTGCTAAAAAAAAACCATCAAGAGCCTGAAATTAAACATAATGGTCAGTTAAGTGAAAAGAAAAAAAATATTTCACAGGATAGAAAAAAAAAATCCAATTAAAAGACAAAGGACTTAATGTGCACTTTCCAGAGTACTGCCAAATGCTAGCTTTTCCCTTTACAATACCTTATTACATATTTTTACGCATTTTTAAATGTTTCTGGAAAAAATCATCATACTATGGTCATATATGGGAGAACTGGCTTCTAAAACATAGATACTTAATGTTCTACCATTATTATATGTATATTATATGAAAATTGCCTTATCTGAAGATACTAGTATCTGAAGCACACATGATCAATGATAGATCTTTGACACACAAAAGAACACATTACCACCTTTTGGATATGTTAATAAAAAGATGTTTGATTGAAGCTTAAGGAGATATACTAGGGATAAAGTAAAAGGGAAATTAAGCTGAAAAAGTAGGCTAAGGTCAGATCATGAAAGGCCTTGAATACCAGGTCAAAGACATAAGGATTTTGTTCAAAAGTAGTCTAGAAGCAGTATGTACCTGGATTTAGAGGAAACAATTAAGATAGGAAAATCTCAGCGGCTTTTGGAAGAATCAGATAAGTTTAAGTTAATGAAAATCTGAATGACATTAGTAGCAGTAAGAACAGAGAAGGACTTGGGCAAGCATTGAGAAATGGGAAGTTAGAGTTCAGGAGAGAAGGTGGTACAGGGGATACAATACTTAATAATAAAGCAATCCTGTACTTTATGTTTTATAAAGTATTTTCACTTGAAAATCCCAGACACAGCTGAAGAAATGCAATCTGCAAAAGACAGAAACATGCCAAAGACAAATCCTTGGGGTAATTATCTATGCACAAGGATGAGGGGAAGGACAAGTGCCAGAGAAAATGACAGAGAACAGAGAAGATACTGTCGTCAAGGAAGAGGAAATGACAAGGTGAGTGAGCAGGAAGAGGGATAGTTCACTGTAAAATGAGATCCAACAGGATAAGGACTAAGAAAATGAGAAATGAATTTTGGTGACTTTCAAGAGTTGTGTTGGTAGTAAGGTGAATCAGACTATAAGGAGTTTAGAGACAAGTGGATAATCAGATCATTATAAACTACTCCTTTATGAACTTTAGAGGGAAGAAAGGCGAAAGAACAAATTCTGAGAGGACCAAGTATCAAGGAAAGTAACTGAAGTATATATACAGGCTCAAGGAGAGGAAGATCCAGTGAAAAATACTGAAGATATATAGTAGAAAAGATATACTGTAAGAGGAGTTCCTCTTTGCTTATCAAAACAGTTACCATGGGACACGTGGGTGACTCAGAGGTTGAGAGTCTGCCTTTGGCCCAGGGTGATCCTGGGATCCGGATTGAGTCCCACATCAGGCTCCCAGCAGGGAATCTGCTTCTGCCTCTGCCTGTGTCTCTGCCTCTTTCCCCCTGTCTCTCATGAATAAATAAAATCTTAAAAAAAAAGTTACCATGATAAATTCAAATTTCTTTGTAATTATAGGGCTCTCTCAAAGGATAGCAATTGCTCATAAGAACCATATATATCTTCTTCAATACTGTTATCTGTAAGCACCTAGCAGATGTGTGGGACACAGTGGATAAAAAAATACCTATAAAAAAAATACCTATAGTATAAATGTATGGACCTGGGAGTTAGAGCAATCTCCCTCTACTTCTAAGTAACTGTTGAAGAATTGCTGACTCTATGGAAAAAGGCACCCTCCACTTCCCCTTACCTTCTACTGGGGGACAGATCTGGGTTTCAGAAAGAACTTATTTTGATAGATGTTTATCTTCTAGAATGGCTCAGAAAAACCCATTCTTGGCCAAGGGTGTGTGTGTGCACGCGTGTGTGTGTGTGTGGGTGTGTGAGAGAGAGAGAGAGAGAGAGAGAGAGAAACACCTGGTAATTTAAGAAATTTCAAGGGGTGCCTGGGTAGCTCAGTCTTGATGTCAGTTCAGGTCATGATCTCTGGGACAGGAGGTTGAGCCCTACATCAAGCTCTGCACTCAGTGGGGAGTCTGTGTGAGGTTCTCTCTCTTCCTCTTGCCCCCACCTCATGCACATGTGCTGGTTTTCTCTCTCTAAAGTAAATAAATAAATCTTAAAAAAAAAATTAATGAAATTATTTTTACAAAAACTCCTTACGATAATGCCAGTATTATTATTTCATAATGAATGGAGTCAAAACGTATTAAGAACATGCTTCATGTGAAGCTAGCTTGTGCTATCTTTGAAAGTAAATTAGTATTTACTATGGTGATCTGTATTTGCTCTTGGGATATTTGCTAGAAATTGATACGGCTCTCTTCTGTGAAGAGAATGAACTGAAATCAGAACTCTTAATGAAATAAGACCAATGCTAGAATCAGAGCCTGCCCTTTCATCTTCAACACAGGTAAAGCCTAGGCAGAGAAAAGCCTGAGCCAATATATCACAAAAGTTTTAACACAAGAAGGACCCAGGGCCCAGACTTCTTGTGAGTGGAGGGATGCAATTTCTGAGCACAATGGATGAGTACAGCAAAAGCTAAAGGGGTCTTGAAGAGGGCCTTAAGGAGGAAGATTAGAGAGACAGAACAGAAAGTAAGGCAGGGAAGGACACCCTACTCCCAAGACGGGAACTGGTGAAACTTAGTCCTTTCCCCAGTACTAGATGATGTAATAGAAAGAGTTCATTAGTTAAAACTGTCTTCAAAGATGATGACAGAGTAGGAGGACCCTAGGCTCAACCTTGTCCCACAAATACAATTAGTTAACTATCAAATCATCCTAAGTACCCCAGAAATTCATCTAAAGACTGGCACAGCAAACTCCATAACTAAACGTAGAGAAGACACCATAATGAAGAAGGTAGGAAGTGCTGAAGGGCAGTGAAAAAGATGGGCTGCTGCAGTAGGGAGAGAGCCCCAGTAGCAGAGACTGGCAAAAGACAGACCAGCACATAGGTGAATGCATGGGAAAAATAAATCCCCATAGCAACTGGCTTAGAAAGTGAGAGGGGCCAAATTTCATGAGTTCTGGCAACCAGCAGGGCTTAACACCTGATTAGCAGGTTTGGCTCAGGGAGAGTCCTAGGACATTGGGGAAAAAGGCAGGGCAAACAGCTTGGGGACACATAGTGTGGAAACAGTGACCTGATGAGCACCTGGGACACACAGTGGGGAGCTTATTTGTTCATTTCAGAGTGTGTCCCAGACAGCATTCACAGAAAGACCCCACCAGGAACATAGGACTGGCAGGCACCATCTTCTTCTCCCACCCCTCAGTCTAAGCACACAGCCACCTGTGGGAATCAGTGCAGCCCAACACTCGCTACCTAACTTGCTTACACCAAACCCCACCTTCCTGTGCTCCAGAAAAACTGCTTTTCCCAGACATGCCTGTATCAGTCCCAGTGTGATGGCCCCCCTCCCACAGAAAACCAGCCCAAACTCTTGTCCACACCACATCTCCCTATCCAGGAGTCTTGCAGGACCTCAGTTCCACTGGTGGTAGTAACAGATTTCATTTCACAACAGGTAAAGAAAATCTCTGCAGACGACTGGCCTGAAGGATAAAGCAGCCAGGACACAACAGCAGAGCATACAAAGCACACACTGGAGATACTCCTTGCAGGGCCAGCCTCTGGGGAAGAGGTGTTACTACCCAGCAGGGCACAACAAGACCTCTTCTTCTTAAGGCCATTACCCTCAAGAACAGGAGACAAAGCTGACTTTCCTAAAACAGAGAAGCAGGCAGAGATTTATACAAAATAAGAAGGCAGAGGAATTTTTCCCAAATGAAAGAGAAGGACAAGGCCACAGCCAGAGATCTAAGTAAAACTGATATAAGTAACATGACTGATAGAAAATTTAAAGTTATGATCCTAAATATATTCACCAGACTTTAGAAAAGAGTGGAAGACATCAGCGAGACCCTCAACACAGAGATAAGAAATAATAGAGCAGAGATAAAGAACTCAATAAATGAAGCGAGAAATACACTTGGTGCAATGAACAGCAGGACTG
Source organism: Canis lupus dingo (assembly GCF_003254725.2). Classification (NCBI taxonomy): domain Eukaryota; kingdom Metazoa; phylum Chordata; class Mammalia; order Carnivora; family Canidae; genus Canis; species Canis lupus. Next base: position 48,148,249 of record NC_064255.1, read on the forward strand.
CAGAAGCAGAGGAATAAACGAAGGACCTAGAATACAGAGTAATGGAAAGTAATCAAGCTGAACAAAAGAGAGAAAAAAGAATTACACAAAATGAAAATAGACTTATGGAATTCAGTGACTCCATCAAACACAGAAACATTTGTATTATAGGAGTCCCAGAAGAGGAGAGAGAAAGGGGGCAGAAAATTTATTTGAAGAGATAATAGCTGAAAATTTCCCAAATCTAGGGAAGAAAACAGATATCCAGATCCAAGAGGCACAGAGAATCCTCAACAAAATCAACAAAAGCAGATCCACACCAAGGCATACTGTAATTAAAATGGCAAAATATAGTGATAAAGAAAAAAATTTTAAAGAAGCAAGATAAAAGTTTTTTTTTGTTGTTGTTGTTTTTTTTTTTTTTACATTCAAAGGAAGCCCCCTAAAGCCAGCAGAGTATTTTTCAACAGAAACTTTCCAAGCCAGAAGGGAGTGGGCATGATATATTCAAAGTAATGAATGGGAAAAATCTGCAGCCAAGAATACTCTATTCAACATGGCTAGAGAACAGAACAGAAGAAGAGATAAAGAGTTTCCCAGGGGGGAAAAAAAGTTTTCCCAGACAAATAAAAACTAAAGGAGTTCATGACCAGTAAACCAGCCTTGCAAGAAATATTAAAGGGAAAACTGAGTGGAAAAGAAAGACCAAAAGTGACAAGTGTGAAGGTGGGAAACTCAGTAAAAATGAGTATTTCTATAAAATATCAGTCAAGGAACTCACACAATAAAAGGATGTAAAAATATGACACCATATACCTAGAACATGGGGAGGAGAGGTATAAAGAATTGGTTCAAACTTAAACAACCATCAACTTAATATAAATTGCTATATGCAGATGTTATATACAAACCTAATGACAACCACAGATCAAAAGCCACTAATAAATATGCATAGAATAAAGAGAAATACAACCAAATATATCACTAGAGAAAACCAGCAAACTATCAGAGAGAAAGAATCGGAGAAAATCTTCAGAAACAATCACTAAACAGGTAATAAAATGGCAACGAATACATATCTATTGATAATTACTTTGAAAGTTAATGGACTAAAGGATCCAATCAGAAGATTTTAGACCTGAAGACACCTGTAGATTTAAAGTGAGGGGATGGAGAAATACTTATCAAGCAAATGGATGTCAAGAAAGAGGCAAACCAAGAAACAGACTCTTAACTATAAAGAACAAACTGACAGTTATTGGAGGGGAAGGTACTAAACACATAACGGGCATTAAGGACGGCACTCACTGTCATGACTACTGGGTGTTGTATGTAGGTTATGAGTTACTAAAATCTAAAATTGAAACTAACTATATGTTAACTAGCAGGAATTTAAATAAAAATTTGGAAAAAAAAAAAAAAAAGAATAGAAAGCCAGAAGAGCAATACTATTATAAGACAAATTAGACTTCAAAACAAAGACTGGACCACTTGGCTGGCTCAGTCAGTGGAGCATGTGACTCTTGATCTTGGAGTTGTGAGTTTGAGCCCCATGCTGGATGTAGAGAATACTTAAAAATAAAATCTTTATTTTTTTAAACAAGAACATTTATTTTCCTGGAACAACAGGCAAAGAAAGACACTATATAATAAAAAAGGGGACAATCCAACAAAAAGATGTAACAATTGTGAATATTTATGCACTCAAATACATAAAACAGTAACAAACATAAAGGGGCGCCTGGGTGACTCAGGAGGTTAAGTGTCCAACTTGATTTCAGCTCAGGTCTCGATCTCAGGGTCATGAGTTGAAGCACCACGTTGGGCTCCACGCTGGGCATGGAGCCTACTTTAAAAAAAAAAACAAATATAAAGGAACTAATCGATAATAATACAATAATAGTAGGGGACTTTAACACCCCACTCACATTGATACACAGATCATTTAAACAAAATATCAACAAGGAAACGATGGCTATGAATGAGCACTGGGTGAGATGGATTTTATAGACATATTTGGAACATTCCATCCTAAAACAGCAGAATACATTCTTTTTATATGCACACAGAACATTTTCCAGAACAGATCACATATTAAGTCAAAAACAATACTCAACAAATTAAAAAAGACTGAAGTCATGCCATGCATTCTTTTTTTTTTTTTTGACCACAACTCTATGAAACTAGAAGTCAACCACAAGAAAAAATTCTGGAAAGACCACAAACACATAGAGGTTAAATATCATGCTACTAAACAATGAATGGGTCAATTAGGAAATAAGAGAAATTTAAAAAGACATGAAAACAATGAAAATGAAATCCTTCAGGACATGGCAAAAGCAGTTCTAAGAGGGAAGTTTTATAGCAATATAGGCCTACCTCAAGAAGAAAAATCTCATAAACAAAGTAAACTTACACCTAAAGGAGCTAGAAAAAGAATAAACAAAACTGAAAACCAGGAGAAAGAAGGAAATAATAAAGATAAGAAGAGAAATAAATGATACAGAAACTAAAAAAAACAAAAGTGCAGATCAATGAAATCAGTGCTGGTTCTTTGAAAACAGTAAAACTGATAAACCTCCAGCCAACTTATTAAGAAAAAAGAGAAGCACCCAAATAAATAAAATCACAAATTAGAGAAGAGAAATAACAAATACTACAGAAATACAATTGCGACAGATCATAAAAAAACTATATGCCAACAAATTGGACAACACAGAAGAAATGGATAAATTCCTGAAACACATAACCTACCAAAACTGAAACAGGAAAATAGAAAATTTGAACAGACCAAAAACCAGCAAAGAAATAAAATCAGTAATCAAAAAACTCCCAACAAACAGAAGCACAGACCTAGATGGCTTCATAGGCAAATTCTACCAAATATTTAAAGAAGGGTTAATACCTATTCTTGTCAAACTATCCCAAAAAATAGAAGAGGAAGGAAACCTTCCAAATTCATTCTGTGAAGCCAGCATTTACCCTGATATGAAAACCAACTAAAAAACTACAAAAAAAAAAAAAAGAAAAGAACTACAGAAGACTATCTCTGATGAACATAGATGCAAAAATCTTTAACAAAATATTAGCAAACCAAATCCAACAATACATTTTAAAAAGCATTCATCACAATCAAGTGGGATTTATTTCTAGGGTGCAAGGGTGGTTCAGTATTCACAAATCAGTGTGACACGAGTCAATAAGACAAAGGATAAAACCCATATGATCATCTCAATAGATGCAGAAAAAGCATTTGACAAAGTACAACATCCATTTATGAAATCTCAATAAAGTGGGTTTAGAAGTAATATATCTTAACCTAATAAAGACCTTATATGAAAAACACACAGCTAACATCATACTTAATGGTGAAAAACTAAGAGCTTTTCCCCTAAGATCAGGAACAAGACTCTCCACTCTCACCACTTTTATTCAGCATAGTACTGGAAGTCCTAGCCATAGCAATGAGCCAAGAAAAAGAAATAAAAGGCATTCAATTTGGCAAAGAAGAGGTTAAACTTTGACTATTTTCAGTTGACATGATACTTTATATAGAAAACCCAAAAGACTTATCCTTAATGAGGAAAAACAGTTTTTCCCCTAAGGTCAGGAACAACACAAGGCTACTTACTTTCACCACTTTTATTCAACATAGTACTGGAAGTCCTAGCCACAGCAATCAGACAACAAAAAGAAATATAATGCATTCAAATCTGTAAGGAAGAAGTAAAGCTTTCAATATTTGCATAGGACATGATACTGTAGACAGAAAACCCAAAGGCTCCACCAACATTTTGCTAGACCTGATACACAAGTTCAGTAAAGTCACAAGATACAGAATCAATCTACAGAAATCTGTTGCATTTCTAGATATCAATAATGAATCAGCAGAATGAGAAATTAAGAAAACAATCTCGTTTAAAATTGCACCAAAAATAGTAAGATACCTAGGAATAAAGCTAACCAAGAGATGAAAGACCTATGCTCTGAAAACTATGAAGACATTTATAAAAGAAATGGAAAATGACACAAAGAAATGGAAAGACATGCCATAATCATGGATTAGAAGAGTAAATATTGTTTAAAATGTCCATACTACCCAAAGCAGTCTACACATTTAATGCAATCCCTATCAAAATACCAATAGCATTTTTTTTACAGAACTAGAACAATCAATCCTAAAGTTTGTATGGAACAAAAGACCTTGTATAACCAAAGTAATCCTGAAAAAGAAAAGCAAAGCTGGAGGCATCACAATTCTGGACTTCAAGTTACATTACAAACCTGTAGTAATCAAAACAGTATGGTAATGGCACAAAAACAGACATACAGATTAACAGAACAGAAAACCCTAAAATAAACCAAAATTATACTGTCAATTTTCGTCAAAGCCAGAAAGAATATCCAATGGGAAACAGTCTCTTCAACAGATGCTGTTGGAAAAACTGGACCAGTATGTTATACCATATACAAAAATAAATTAGAAATAGATTAAAGATTAAATATGAGACCTTCTAAAAATCTTAGAAGAGAGCATAGGTATTTAACTTCTCTGACATCAGCCATAGCAATTTTTTCTAGATACGTCCCCTGAGGCAAGAGAAACAAAAGCAAAAATAATCAACAAAACTATTAAAAGGAAACCGATGGAATGAGAGAAGATATTTACAATGATGTATCTGATAAAGGGTTAGCACCCAAAATACATAAAAAACTTATAAAACCAAATAATCCAATTAAACAATGGGCAGAAGACAAGAACAGACATTTCTCCAAAGACATACAGATGACCAATAGTCACATGAAAAGATGCTCATCATCACTTACCATCAGGAAAATGCAAATCAATACTAGAATGAGCTATCACCTCACACCTGTCAGAACGGCTAAAACCAACAACACAAGAAACAACTGGTGATGGTGAGGATGTGGAGAAAAAAAGAAACTTCCTGCACTGTTGGTGGGAATGCACTGTGGAAAACAGTATGAGAGTTCCTCAGAAAGTTAAAAATAGAACTACCCCATGATCCAGCAATCACACTACTGGGTATCTATCCACAAAATTCAAAAACACTAATTCAAAGGGCTATGTGTGTCCTGATGTTTATAGCAGCATTATTTACAACAGCCAAGATAGGGAAGTAGGCCAACTGTCCATCGACTGATCAATGGGTATGGTGTGGTATGTGTGTGTGTGTATACATGAGGAAATATATATATATGCATATACACAGGCATATACATAGGCATATACATAGGCATACACATATATATCATGAAATATTCAGCCATAAAAAATGAATTTTTGCCTTTTGCAACAACATGGATAAAGCTAGAGAGTATAATGCTAAGTGAAATAAGTCAGTCAGAGAAAGATAAATACCAAATGACTTCACTGATATGTGGAATTTAAGAAACAAAACAAATGAGCAAAGGGAAAAAAGAGAGACAAACCAAGAAACAGAGTCTTAACTGTCGAAAACTGATGGTTACCAGAGGAGAAGTGGGTAAGGGGATGGGTTAAACAGGTGACAAAGATTAAGGAGTGCACTTTTAATGAGCACCAGGTAATGTACAGAATTGCTGAATCACTATATTGTACACCTGTGACTAATATAACACTATATGTTAACTGGAATTAAAATGAAAACTTAAAAAAAAAAAAACCTCCTTGCCTTCCTATTTGACATCTACTTGGCCCGCAATAAAAGAACTGTGTAAATCCTTATTATTTATTCAATGTTTGATCTGGGGAAGACTGGAATGGAAGTTCTAGGGAAGAGGACAGTACTTCCTTGTGCATCTGTATCTAAGATGAGGCTGACAGGGCACTAGCCCTTCCCTTGTAAATTACTGGAGAGAATGGCCAGCTGCTAAGGGGAATGAGCTTCATACACGGAGATTACTTCATATAGATAGGACTTTGTAGAAAGATCTGATCAAACTAAATTGTCCTGAATTCCTTGACTACCCTCAAACCAACTTCCTCCCTCCCAAGGATAAAAAGGAATATTCCACAGGCAACAAAGATAAAAGGGAGAGGGACAGGTAGCAATGGAGAATAGATGAGAAACAGCCAACACATAAGTTATGTTTCCCAGTTCTTTCATTAATTAGCTACCTGACCTTGGACAAATTACAACTTCTCTGGGCCTCATAAATAAAATGAGCTGAATGATTTAATCCCTTCTACTAGCAATTCTAATATTCCAAGATAATGCCTATATTTAAAATTCTGCTGAAAATGATATCCAGACTGCTGATCTATAATCTGATCAACACAAATAGCCAACTGTAACACAAGTAGGTTAGTTGGACCATGGTTGTAATATATGTACACATTTATACATCTTCTCCTAGTATCTCGTACATATCTTGGCATAGTAATTGTTGGGATATATATATGCTACATATACAGCAGTTAATGAATAGTAGATATATAGTATACAGTTAATATGCAGAATATATAGTTAATACTAAAAAGCAAAAATGTCTAACACATTAATAAACAAATGTAACACTTTTTAGGAATGTAATCTAAAAAGCTGTGAGTATAACAAGACAATTTATATTTTCAAAATTTTTAATATGTTGAAGTTTTCTCGGTTGCATATTACAATGTTATAATCTCTAGATTTATTTATTTTTGGTAGTTATCTACATAGGTACTACACGTGTCTTGGCAAATAAAAAAAACCTGACCAGTGTAAAGAAAATTTAGAGACAGTGCCTCACTGTTTAGCCTATTAGTGAATTTATCTTAAGGTATTAAGAAATAAATGAAGATATTATATATAAATTTATGAATTTATAAGAAATTTTTCATACCAATAAAGAAGAATGGGTATTTTATGATTAACAGAGAAGATCTTATTAAATCACTGCATTGAGTTTATAAAATAAAAATTAAGAAGCAATTAAATGAGCTATTTCCTTTCTCTGTTTAAACATTAGTTTAGGGATCCCTGGGTGGCGCAGCGGTTTGGCGCCTGCCTTTGGCCCAGGGCGCGATCCTGGAGACCCGGGATCGAATCCCACGTCAGGCTCCCGGTGCATGGAGCCTGCTTCTCCCTCTGCCTGTGTCTCTGCCTCCCTCTCTCTCTCTCTCTATGTGACTATCATAAATAAAAAAAAAAAATTAAACATTAGTTTAGGGCAGCCCCAGTGGCGCAGCGGTTTAGCGCCACCTTCAGCTTGGGGTGTGATCCTGGAGACCGGGAATAGAGTCCCATGTCAGGCTCCCTGCATGGAGCCTGCTTCTCCCTCTGCCTGTGTTTCTGCCTCCCTCTCTCTCTCTGTGTGTCTGTCATGAATAAATAAATAAAATCTTTAAAAAAATAAAAAGTAAACATTATTTTGTGTGCATGTACTCTTCATAAGCATGTTACTTATATCTAACACAGTAATTTTGGGCAATGTTAATGAGTTTAGTGATGAGTAAATGATCAGAAGGCTATTACAGACCACTTTTTTATGAACTTTAGAAGTAATAAAATATTTTTGTTATAGCAGAACACTTACCTTTTAGAGGAAAAAAATCTTAATATTAGAAACTATTATTTGGTTTATAAATTAAGTGTCCACTAATTTAAAGAGCTAATTGCTGGTTTTTAAGCTAAAAGGTCTGTTCTTTGGCTAGCTTTCACTGAAAAGAAGTTTCAGTGTGCACAGAGGCTCAGGCCATGAAGATCAGAGGCTGCAGTGAATCCTAGCTGAGCTACTTACTGCGCTACTGAGCTACTTACTAACTCTTGTTACTTTGGGTAACATTATCCCTTTGTTCATCAATTTCCAAATGAGGAAAGTAAGAAAGAATACTAACAGACTATTTAGATTATTGTGAATATTCACTGAGTTAATATGTGAAAAGTGCTCAGTTATTTTCAGACAGTTAAGCACAGCTACAAGTATATATACAGTCCAACAAATTTTCAGATAGTAACATTTCTGCTGAATATATATTAATTAATCTGGTAATTAACTGTTCCATCTAAAGTATAAACAGAAAAATAACATTAATTTGCAAGATACTTGATGTTGCTTCATACTTTAGTGAATATGGTCATTACACATACATACATGACAGATAAATGCTTAAGATCTAAAATAATATATCTAAACAAGGGATCCCGGGTGGCTCAGCAGTTGAGTGACTCCTTTCAGCCCAGGGCATGATCCTTGAGGTCCAGGATCGAGTCCCACATTGAACTCCCTATTTGGAGCCTGCTTCTCTCTCTACTTATGTCTCTGCCCCTCATTGTGTCTCTTATAAATAAATAAAATCTTGGTAGCCCTGGTGGCGCAGCGGTTTAGCGCCGCCTGCAGCCCGGGGTGTGATCCTGGAGAACCGGGATCGAGTCCCACATTGGGCTTCCTGCATGGAGCCTGCTTCTCCCTCTGCCTGTGTGGGTCTCAGCCTCTCTCTCGCTCTCTCTGAATGAATAAATTAATAAATCTTTAAAAAAATAGATAGATAGATAGATAGATAAATAAATAAATAAATAAATAAATAAAATCCTAAAATTATATATATATAATATATATATAAAAACAAACAGGGTAAGAGATGTAAATTATTTGACAAGCTCTACATCCCTACCTTGATTGCTTTCCTCAACTCTATGTCTAGTTTGCTTATTTTTCTTGTCCTTAACGGTTATTGCCAAAGTATACCACCTTTCCTATCTTAAGTTTCCATGGAAATTTGATACTGAACTCTGTGTATTTTGTGTGCAAAGATGACATCTATATAGAAATCGTTTCCTATATAGAAAATGATTAAAAAGTAGAAAAGTAAAATTGATGGATAGGATTCAAAACTTTTTGTGGATTTTATAATTGACTTATGAGGTATTAAGGGTTTTCAATTATAAGCAAATATGTTCTGAATGGTTTTCAAAAATAATTTTTTACAGAACATTTACTTATTTCCTTTTAAACATTTCTACTTGAATTAAAAAGGGTTGCCTTTCAATGTATATTGCAATGTTTTAATATTTTCAAAATACTCCATTTGTTATTTTATATTATATTTAGGTGAACTTCAATTTGTTAAAAAAGATCCTTAGTCCAGTAGTATACATTTCATAATAATATTTAAAGATTTTATTTTTAAGTAATCTTTACACCTAACATGGGGCTTGAACTCATGACTCTGAGATCAAGAGTCACATGCTTTACTGAGCCAGCCAGGCACCCCTCCTAAGTAATATTTAACATGCGATGAATAAAATACATTATTTGTCATTTGAATGTTGTTAGTGTGGCCTCAGGTAAAGAACTTGATAGCTATAGGTTTCTGACTTTTATTAAGCCTCTCAAAAATCATGTACTATAAAAAAAATATGAAAATTTAATACTACCTTAACACATAGTACTATTTACTTATACTTACATTGATTAATTTTAATTGAAGACATAGTTTACTGATTTACGATGAATTAAGGCTTTTCAATATTAGTATACTAAAATTCATCACCTCAATGATTTATTTTTTGAGGAAAATAAAACTTTTCAAAAATTAAATCTAGACATACCTCTAACATTAATTGTGTAAATTCTTCATTACTAAGGAATGTAGGTTTCCAGTCCTGTCGGATTTCACTGGCATCTGACTGTGCAGTGATTTCTGTAAAGATTATTTGACACATTAGTGGCATACTCCAAACACAGGGTAGGGGTATAGGGTAGTACAAAAGTCCAGCAAGTTGCCTTCTCTTCTCCCTCTCTAATATAAGAACCACAGGCAATAACATTTACTGGTTTAGGTAGGTATCAGGAGGCCCAGGCATGAGTATGATGAAATACATGGGCTAATGCGGCAAGTTATCTACTTGGATTTGGTCTCTTGGAAATACCAGTCTTTGGTTTTTCTCTGGGGAGCTTTCACAGCCTGTAATCCTGAAGGCCTGAGACTGCTTCCTGCTTGATATAATGACCACATAGGAATCAGAACAAGCATATCAGAATCAAGCATTAGAAGGAAATTCTTTCTCCTCATCCTTCTCTTGACATTCAAATGGTGGAACTTAACTAGAGCAGTCGTAAGGACCTGAGCCTAGAGGAAAGGTGCCAAGGAAGTCAGTCAGTCTGCTTTTAACTAAGACGACTTTATGTTTACCTATTGCCAGGCAGAAAGGTTCCTTCCAATTTGAGATGTTCTATTCTGAATTCATCAAGAAGACTAAATTAAGATTTGGGGCGAAAACTTTAAAGTAATAATCCCAGACTGATTTTTGGTTAGTGCCTTCTTGAATGTTTTCTTAGTGGTAGGAAACTGGTCAAAAATCTGTAGATCCCTGGTTTGGGGGGCACACATTTTAACAAAATTAGTGGTTTACCTTGCAACATTTTTCTAATGGATTTAGTTATGAGAAAGCTATTTATAAATAATGAAACCTGAAATATTTAGGGAATAAGTATTTTTGTTTTTAAATGCAGACAAATTAAACAACCAGGCAAAATAAAAACCTATGTCATAGATTTCACACTACAAAATATATTCTACTTTGCAGTGAAAAGTAGGAACTAAGGTGTTCTGATTTTGTATTACCAGACATACTGGAAATGCCTGCACTACAATATGAAGAGTAACTAAGAAGTCTGGCTACTAATTCTGTGGAATATAGTCATGCTTTTCAAATTCACATCAATTGTATACTTCCAGAAAAAGGATTTGAATCCACAAGCAAATCCATCAAGTTCAGTTAAACACAAGCTTAGAGTACTAATAATAAGTATAATAGAATTCCCGGGCAGCCTGGGAGGCTCAGCGGTTTAGTGTCTGCCTTCAGCCCAGGTTGTGACCCTAGAGACCCAGGATCGAGTACCATGTCGGGCTCCCTGCATGGAGCCTGCTTCTCCCTCTGCCTGTGTCTCTGCCTCTCTCTCTCTGTCTCTCTCTGTATGTCTCCATGAATAAATAAAATCTTTAAAAAAAAAAAAAAAAGAATTCCCTTTCAATTTAAGGTAAATTTTATTTTTGTGAGAATTATATACCCAATTTCGAAAAAAGATCTACATAATGTGAGAATTAATCTTCTATTATCAGGGGCAAATGCATTTCTATGATTTTATTTCATTCAGCAATCATTTATTGAACTGCAATGTCCGAGGGGATTGAGTATGCCAACAAGGGGCACAAAGGTGAGAATACTATCTGCAGAGGTTAAATGTAACGATAATGGTGACAATAAAAATGAATACAAGCAATTTTGACACATTTACACAAGAATCAACAGAATTTGGCAACTGTGATAAGGTACTAAGGAAGATGAAAAAAATCCAAATCTTTTCAGGCTTGAGTCCTAAAATCTGAAAGGGTAGTATTTTAAAAATGTAAAAAGGAAAGTTGAGAGAAAGAGGTGATTTGACAAAATGAAAACGAATGTACAGTGTCTGAGCACATGCAAAAGAAAGAACTAGAAGTTATCTGGAAACAAAAGACTGAAAAATTTACACCTAAAAATACAGATACGGTAGCTTAATAAAGAGGCCAATAGTTGAAGCTATGGAATGAAATAACCACAGGAAACACTATAGAGAAAGCAAGAACACAAAAGACAAGACATTTAAAGGGCAAAAAAAGTTCCAGTTAGGAAGGGGAGGTGAATGAAGAAGTGCAGTACAGTGTAACACAGGCCAAGGGAGGGGGGCGGGAAACAGGAGGATGGATTAAAATTTCCAGTGCGCCTGGATGGCTCAGTGGGTTAAGCTTCTAACTCTTGATTCCCGCTAAGGTCATGATCTCAGGGTCCTAGGATCATGCCCCACGTCAGGCTCTGCACTGAGCATGAAGCCTGCTTGGGATTCTCTCTCTCCCTCTGCTCCTCCCCCTGCTCACACACTCCTACTCTCTCTATATAATAAATACATAAATCTTTAAAAAAAAATTCCAGTGCATTAAGGTGTATTCAAAAGCTACTGCTATTGTCTGGTTGGTGGCAGAAGGCATGGGGCTGCTTGCATCTGTGAAATTAAGAAAAATAATTTCAAAGAGTGGTGGAGCATAAATCAGCCTGGTAATGCATGACTGAGTGAGCCCAGGAGGAGTGAATAAAAGGTACTAGTTACAAATTCTCCTTTTGAGAAGTTTTACTATTTCATTTACATTTGGAAAAGGAAAGGTCCTTCTGTAAGTTTTTCATCTATTATCTCTGTTACCAAAACATTCAATGTTAACTTTTTCACTTCATGACTCAATTAGTCTAAATGATTTTCTTTGATTAATAATCATACCTTATTTCACACACAGTGTTTATTTCCTAAACATACGCTGAAATCATCTTTTAAAATGGTATATAAGGGCCTCATGATGTGGTTCTTGACTTTCTTTGAAATATGCCCATAATTTTCCAATTCAACTATACTCCAATTCCACTGAACTCTGCTTCTCTGCTTTTGCATATGCTATTTCCTATTTCCTCCAGATGAAATGCTATTCTCTCTACTTAATCTAAAATGAAGACTCAGTGGAAAGCTCAACTATTTTTAAGCCTTTTCTGACACATTCTCCCCCCCCCCCCCCCGTGTTCTCAGAGAAGGTTTATGGTTTACAAACACTACTCACATTCTAAGTATCTCCATTGTAAATTAGCTGTTTATACGTTTGTCTTCCTTGGCTTGGGTTAACTGAGGGCCAGGACTGTTACTCTGCACCCCAAAAATCTAGGATATAGTAGGCACTAAATAAATGTTTGTTGAATGAAATAAAGAACATACCAGGAAATCTTTAAAAAAGCAATTGATTTCTTTCTCTCAAAAAAAGGTGAGGACACACATCCAATTTTAAGAATCACTGTCAAGATTCTATCATATTATGCTTTAAGGAAGAATCTGTTATTTTAAAAAATCCATCTTATAAAGTTAAAATTTTACCTTTATGTTTTCGTAAAAAATCAATGCTCTTCTGCAGAACAGTAGATTTGTCCATCTTCCTAGCATTACCAGGAAGCATGGATCCCAGTTCTTTAATGAGAACATTAAATTGATCTCTACGTTTCTTTTCAGATTTGTTTCTAGATACTCTGATGGAAAAAAAAAAATTAAGCAGCTTTCAAACAATCCATTTGATTACACACACAGTTTAATACAATGCTTATTCTGGACACAACTACGCACCACGTACTTCTATCAATATAGGTGGTAATAAGTATTTATCCACAAGTTACCAACAATGTACAGTTAATTGGGGCAATAATTTTCTTATCACTGAAGAACTTACATATTAAGCATTTGGCAAACATGTTCTTAGGAAAATGCCAGTAAGAACAAACTTCATTCAAATTTCAGGTTTTATTTAATCTAGTGTTTACCAAGAATTTATATTTTCCTTATTAGTTTATTATGAATATTCCAAAATATATTTGTGGAAGTGCATACAATGTATGAATACAAATTATTCAAAATTACTAGGTAGGAGAAAAGCAGCCATCTCTTATAAGGTTTATATTACAAACAAATCTAAAAATGAAAATCTCTCTACCCTCAGGCTTATCCATACAGTCTTCCTCTTTATTCCTGTATGCCAGGCTGCTCCAGCACAGAGCAATAACCATTTGTTTGCATTTCTTTCTCTCCATTAGATTGTGTACACCCTAATAACAGAGCCCCAATTTTTTCATCTAAGCACTTAAGCGTAACAACTAACAAACAGTAAGCACTCAAAATATGCATGCCAAATGAATAATTAGTACTGTTGTATGTGAAGCAGTTAACCAGTAAACAAATACCAAGCGGCACCAAGACCTTCAGAGAAGTAAATACAATTATTTATATAGCAATTAATCATTCTATAATACCTCTAATTGTCTACTTTGTGAACTTTGATTTTCTAATTTAGTTTTTGCCTAAGCAAAGTATAATCATATCCCAGAAGGTCAGAAGATAATCTTATTTTATTTTTTTTCAGTAACAAAAGCATTTATTCTGTTAGTACTGGGAAAAAATAAAATGGTTCAAACCTCTTAATAAACTTAATAGATATCAAATGACTCCATCAAACTGAGTGCTTGCTATAATAAGAGAGACTGAGCTAATAAAGGTTAAGGATACTGGGGAAATACAAGCTCTTTCAAGAAGTTTAGCCAATTCCTATGGAAATTCGAGGAAGCAGGGATGGCATCCTCACATACTGAAGTAAGTCATGAAGGCTAAGTGAGAAAAGGATGGCAGTGGGGTATATGCAAGGCATTGCAGGTACAGGAAATGTCTACATAAACAAAAACCTGTCAAAAGTAGTTCAATCTGGCTAACATGGCCAATGAACAGGTTGTCTGTGCTTCGGTAGGCTAGAGCTAGGGGGTAGGGGGGAGAAATAAATGCCTGGAAAAAACATGAAGTTTTTAGGTTACATAAAAGGATTTTAATTTAATCCTGAAAGTCATGGGAAGGCACTGAAATGTTTTCCAGCAAAGAAATATGAACAGACCTGCTTGTTAATAAGACCATTCTGCCATCAGAATGATAAGAGTGATAAAAAGGATCAACGCTTGGTGAAACAAATTAATTTGGCAAATACTCTTGAAAACTTACTGTATGGCAAATACACCTGGACACTAGATGACCATTTAGGAGGCAAGCGCTGTTAATAGAGGTAGTGTGGATTTGAGGCTTAAGAGGCAGAACTTATCCATTCTAGGTAAATCAGACCTGGTTTGCAGTGGGAAGCAGAACAGAAACCTAAGAGGATTCCCATGTTACTAATAACTCTGTTTATTAATGTGAAATATAATATGTGATGCTGGTCTTGGTGGACAGATGGTTTGGAGAGAATTCAAATACAATGAAATTGCCTGTTTCACGTTTTAAAAGATATATACAAGAGGCTTAGATATACAAATCTAGCTATACTCCTTTAGAAAAAATAAATAAGCATCTGAGAATTAGCATATGTATCTGAACACATGAATCGGGATAAAAATAAAAGCCAATATTCATTGCATATTTATGTGTCAGGCATTACTATAAATACTTGTGAAATCTCATTTATTCCTGTGAGGTAGACTTTATTACCACTTTTCAAGTTACAGATGACAACTTAGGCACAGAGGAGGACAAGCCCAGTGCCATACAGCTACCATGAAAATCAGCCATTTTTATTCCAGGAGAAGAACACGTACAGAGATCAAATATTGCCAACTCTATGACTGGATCATAACCACTAAAGTAAACTTCACTCCATATTCCATTTAGGCTGGAAGTTCCTAGCCCTTGTGATAATTTCCCTGATGACAGGTCACAGATGTTTCATTTTGCGGGTGGGTATAAAACTCCCTTTGTTCTTGGTTACAAACTAAGATACTTGAACTCATAATTGTTTCAGTCACTGTTCAGTGTGGTCCTGCTTATTTCTGACAGTATTGTGAGGTTCTCTGTCTTTTTCCAATGTCTTCCAAAGCCATAGTATTTTTGGTTCCCTAAAAACATTCTCAAAGTCTTCAAAAATAGAATACCCTTAGCTTACCTTATCCATCTATAAACTTGGCCTTTAAGACTGTCCGAGTCAATTCCTTACAGATCTACCTCTTCATTTAGGCATGACTGAAGAACTTTCCTTCACCAGACTGAGGTTAAGGGATAGGGATTGTCCTATATACTTTTAGCTTCAAATCTAAGCCTTTTTATTTCCTTGAATACACCATATAGTTTCCTCAAAATCTTCTTCTGAGATATATTTTATCATTCATTAAAGTATTCAGCAACTTACCTGGTTACTGTGAATATTTTTCAAATCCCAGTAACTCCCCTCTTTTTTTTTTTTTTTTTTGCTAAATGCAGACATGTAAGAACTATTACTTATTACATGTTTATCTTTTGTATCTGTCTATAATACAACATTTACCCTTGTCTAACAACCATATAGTTCAACACAGAAAAAAAAAATAAAGTGTTTACTACTCACTCTGAGGGACTACAAACTTTGCTGAAATGCTACCTGGGCCTTTCTCTTCCTGATTATAATTAACTGCCAAGGCTCCTACTTTAGGTGGAAGCCCCCATCAATACCACGATGGCTTTAGGTCCCATTCCCTCACCTACTTGAGGCTACCTCTCCAACAATTCTTCCCTCCCTTTCCCCACTGTCTACTTTCCCTTCTACTGGGAAAATGGAGACATGTGGAGACCATAGAAGCCTACCCTGAAAGAACTCTCAATCGCCAAAGCTGAAACAATTTGAGCAACAAAATAGAACAGCACTGGAGTATAACCTAAAGTATAAAAACACGAGTCCATACAGATATATATAAAAAAAAGGGAAACATTTTTTTTTACACAAGTATTCCAAATGTGTGTAGATATCCCCTCCTATGGGAGGTGGAGCTTAATTCCCTCCATCCCTACTCTGAAGGTAGGCTACACTTACTGACTTGTTACCAAAGAACAGAGCAAGTTAAGGGAAAGCAGTAACTATAATGGTGAATCTGGTAAACCCTACCTTAGCAAAGGGATGAAGGTTAACATTCCTAGTGATGTCTTATAGATATTATATACTCATAATATGATGTGATGAGATGAGCACTTTTACAGGATAACTTTATTTAAACTACAAACTGCATACTGACATTCTAAGCATTTCCAACTTGCCAATATATATAAGTTGTTAAGGCAGAGAGCTTTTGGAAATCACTGTTTTACTATTTACTCTTACATTTGCTTATTATTCATTTATTATTTAACATCTTAAATTGAACTACCTTTTTGCTTTGTCCTTGTCATCTTCTTCCACCAACCCATCAAAAATACTACCATCTTCTCTAAAAGAAAAAAGAAAGTAGATAGAGAAAATAAGAGCAGACTCATTAAGCAAGAGCAATACCAACATGACATGTGAATCAAATCAGTTATATCCTAGGATTTTTGTAGAGTAAAAAATTGTACAAATTCAAACTCAGTTAACTGCTAAGTTGTTTTCTAATAAATATTAAAAAATTAAAGTTTACCCAGTGTTTAATTGTATTTTTAAAAAGCTTATCATAAATGTGAATTGTAAAACTTCTTATGTACTATATATACATGCTAAAAAAAAAAACAAAAACAGAATTTAATCTAATCAGAGGTTAATATCGTTTCAAACTGTTAGTATTCAGTGAAAATCCAGAAAGTCAGCGTATTTACCATTATATAAAATGATTCATTTGAAATTATTTTTAATTATAAGAGCATAGCTTAAAAATTTATTGAGACATTCATGTTATAAAATCACAAATCACTCACTCATAAACATCATAATATCTAGCTTTAACTTATATTAATACATTTCATTCATTACTGATTCATTTGACAAATATTTATTAGTACTCATGTGCCAGGCTCTATTCTGGACATGATTACAGAGCAGTTAATCAAACACGGAGATCCCTGCTCTCTTACAGCTTATTTTCTAGTAGAATGAAACAAATCAAGAAAGGAATATACAATGACAAGTTTTAGAATTTTTTAAAAAGGGGTGATTGTTTAGGTACTGTGATGCTACCTTAATCTGAGTGGTTAGGGAAAGGCGTGCTGAGGGTTGGACTTTAAGCTCAGATCTAAGTGACAAGAAGAGGTTGGTAATGGAAAGATCTAGGGGAACAGCATTCTAAAAACGAAATCAAGAGCACTGGAGGCTAATTCCTTAACCTTAAGTAGCAATATTAAATAATTTCATATGAGCTTTTCATGAATTCACATTCACTATTTTAACCACACCTTTCCATGGCCTATAAAGCACATATATTGCCTGCTGGATCCACTGTTGAGAACATCTACAAATCTTGTATCATAGAGCTCCATGTCTGGACTTTCAGGGTTCCAAGGACGCATTGCAATTTATGAAAACTTCTGTATGTACATGCACTTTACTGAGGAGAGAGTCCATAACTTCCATGATATTCCCAGATATAATGAACTCATATTAAGAATCACTGCTTTGGGCAGCCCGGGTGGATGGAGGGGCAAGATGGCAGAAGAGTAGGGCAGCCCGGGTGACTCAGCGGTTAGCGCCGCCCTCAGCCCAGGGCATGATCCTGGAGTCCCAGGATCGAGTCCCACATCAGGCTCCCTGCATGGAGCCTGCTTCTCCCTCTGCCTGTGTCTCTGCCTCTCTCTCTCTCTCTGTGTCTCTCATGAATAAATAAATAAAATCTTAAAAAAAAAAAAAAAGCATCACTGCTTTATGTCTGAACACAGAGGTTATCTCTAGATATCATACTGTCTAGAATGGGAACTGGCAATCACCAAGAAGCATAATACCATAATTATATTTAATTTCTCAGGAGCACTGAAGGAACATCCCCCTTCTGAGGGACAACTACACTTACAGTCCACCTGAAAATATGGCGGGGCTGCAGGTAGGCCTCTCTAAGCAAACTCCTTGCCCCTTAGGTCTTAAGTTCTGGTAGAGTACATATCTTCACTGTTTATCTCACAGGAAAGGGGACAGGCTGGCCCCAGATGTCAAAATTCACACTTCTGTATACAACTCTAGCTACAAAACTCTTAAAGAATCCCCTATAATAAATATACAAGAACTTCAGTGTCAGACAGACCAACACAAGTCATAATTCCAGCTCAGCACTTAACGATGTGACCTTAAACAAATTATTCAACCTCCCTGACCTATCCTACCCTCAGCTGTAAAGTCTAATGGCATTATTATGAGGCTAAGAAGTAACATATACAAAGTACTCAACAAAGAGCTGTCAAAGAGTAAGAGCTTAAAACATGTTACTGTATTTCATCAAATTAAAAACACCACTGATTTTTATACAGATTTATCAGTATTTCATGTGACACCAAGAAGGAAACAAATGCTACCAATTAAACTATGGATAAGACAATTGTAAAATGAATCTCAGTGTCAGAGGTGTTAAAATGTTAAAAAAAAAAAAAAGTTTTAAGATCAAAGAAACAAGGTTTCTCCTCCTGGCAGGAGATAAAATCCTAATTATAGTTACCACTTATCAATCACAAATGCTAATAAGATGCTTAAAGGGATGGAGTTAGCACCAATAGATAAGGAGAAAAAGAACAATACATAAAAAGATTCCATAAGGTGCCAAGGAAACATCTGCAGCTGTCACAGTTTCTTTCAGAGTAGCTCTGACCACTCAAAATTACAATTCAAGATCTGTTTAGGACACAACCATATGCTGCTGACTTTGGCTATAGACAGTTATCAATATGTCATATTATTACACTATGTTCACTCAATACAGAAATTGAATGTAACAGGAATTATGTTTAAACATGAAACATGTTCAAAGGAATTCTGTTTAAACATGAAATGGTATAGACCATCACTCTAATAAAAAAATTTAAAATAGTTTGATAGGATTCAAAACAAAGAGTTTCTAAAAACATACCTGTCAACAATCGAGCTCATTTTACTACAGCTTACGGTAAACAACATAACATATTACGTTTTCGTCTTGTGGTAGACATTTGTACTTCTCCTTGGGTGGAAGGAAAAATAAAAAGTCATTAGTTTGCAAAAAAAAGTTATTTCCACAAATACAGTAATGTTGAGAAACACTGTATGTTATCACAGAGAATATAAATGTTTTGGTCTGTACCCAAGGTTGAAACATTATTTTTAAACAAATACCTTTAGCTAGGGCACAGGTGAGTCGTTTTTCCTTCTAAAAAAGGAATACAGGGGGAAAACATTTATGGATTCATTTTCTATTATAAAGTAATAAAAAAATGCTCCTCTTTTTAGTATATATATATTTTCAAGATTTTTTTTAAAAAATTATTTATTCATGAGAGACACAGAGAGAGAGGCAGAGACATAGGCAAAGGGGAGAAGCAGGTCCCTTGCGGGGAGCCCAATATGGAACTCAATTCCAGGACTCTGGGATCATGCCCTGGGCTGAAGGCAGACACTCAACCACTGAGCCACCCAGGCATCCCAGTATATATATTAATTAGAGTATATAATTATGAATAGGCTATAATTCAAAAAGATATATACACCCCTATATTCATGCATCAATATTTACAACAGCCAAGATATGGAAACAATCTAGGTTGCCCATCAACAGAATGGATAAAGATGTGGTGTGGGTGTTGGAGGAATATACAGTGGAATATTACTCAGCCTTAAAAAAAATGAACTCTTGCCAATCTTGACAACATAAACGAAACTAGAAGGTATCATGCTGGGTGAAATAAGTCAGACAGAGAAAGACAAATTTCCTATGATTTCACTTATATGTAAAATCTAAAACACAAAACAAAACAGAAAGAGATTCATAAATACAAATACAACTGGTAGTTGCCAGAGGGGAGGGGACTGGGAGGATGAGTAAAATAGGTGAAGAGAAGGTGTACAAACTGTCAATTACAAAATAAATCAATCATGGGAATAAAAAGTATAGTATAGGGAATATAGTCAATATTATAACAACACTATATGGTGACATGGTGAGCACTGTATAATGTACAGAATTGTTCAATCACTGTTTATACCTGAAACTAATATAACAATGTATGTCACCTATTCTTTAATTTAAAAAAATCTAGTCAACAACAAACATTTGTTGAAACCCTATCTTCTATTAAATAGTAGGCTAAGCTTTAGGGATACAAGGATAAAAGATACATTCGCTGTAGGCAAAAATCTGCAAGGGAACAGGGAGACAGAGGAAATTTTCTTGACTATAATGAGTTTGTCAGGTAGTCTAGATTGCTGTCACTAAAAATATGGTTCAGAGACCATCAGCACTAGCATTATCTGAGACCTTGTTAAAAGACAGTCCTACTGAATCAGAATCTACATTTTAACAAGGTCCCCATGTAATTTGTACGACCATTTGAAAGAAAGCCA
Source organism: Canis lupus dingo (assembly GCF_003254725.2). Lineage (NCBI taxonomy): Eukaryota > Metazoa > Chordata > Mammalia > Carnivora > Canidae > Canis > Canis lupus. The sequence continues at coordinate 48,169,037 of NC_064255.1, forward strand.
CAAGAATGGCAATTTGCAAAGGTACAGGTCTTTATGAGACAAGGGAGCATCCTATTTGAGAAACTTAAGAGGTTTATTAGCATTTTCTTTAGAGAAATATCTAGTCATGTTACAACCTGAAGTTTAATTACTAGACCATAAAGTGAGAATAAGAGTGTATAGAAGGATGAAGGCAAGGTAAGTAGAAAAGAGCCTTACTGGGTGGCTGGCTGGCTCAATCAGTATAGCATGTGACTCCTGATCTCGGGGTTGTAGGTTTGAGCCCCACACTGGGTGCAGAGATATGGAAGTGGGTGCGGGGGGGGGGGGGCAGGGAAGGATGAAGGGAGGGAAGAAGGAGGGAAGGAAGGGGGAAGGAGGGCAGAAGGAGAGGCCTTATTATAAAAAGTCTCATGCCCACATTGAAAGAATTAACTACTTTAAGATGGAATCATAAGCCTAAAATCTGTCACCCTATATCTGAAATATAAAGCAGATTTTATTCACACAAGATACTTATATCCTATAGTTGTGAGTTAAATATTGAACCACTTTAATGCTAATAAAATCCCTAACAGTTTTGAGGCATAAGAAATTCTACTTTAACTATTATATCTTTTATTTAAAATTTAGAAAACAGTGTAAATTAATGTGTAACTCTGAGAAAAGATGAAAGGTGTCCCAAGAGCATGGGATTCTGAACTATTCTATCACTGTTTTCAAACGTACAGGCATGAAGGAGCAAGTGAATGGTCCTTGCTCAATGATGCTGCAGTGCCCATGTGGTTATGGCTGCAGAAGTGAAACTGCGAAGGGCTAAGAACTCTTAAAAGAAAATAAGTGAGGAGTCAGAGGTAAAAATAAAAACTAGCACTCAATAAAATACTGGTTTTAAGTGTCTGGGTCAACATTAGCAGATGAAACATGGAATTACACAATCTGAGAGCTAGATTTTATTTTATTTTTTTTAAGATTTTATTTACTTATTTATTTATTTATTCATGATAGAGAGAGAGAAAGAGAGGTAGAAACACAGGCAGAGGGAGAAGCAGGCTCCATGCCGGGAGCCTGATGTGGGACTCAATCCTGGGACTCCAGGATTGCGCCCTGGGCCAAAGGCAGGCGCCAAACCACTGAGCCATTCAGGGATCTCCTGAGAGCTAGATTTTAAAGATGACCTAAGTACAACCCCCACCTCCCCATGGCCTAAGAAACATACCGTGTTATCATCACGGTAATAACAGAGGCTGATTCTATCACTAGTAAAAAAAGAACAATGCAAAAGTAACACCCAAGTTGGATGAATTAAAAAAGGACAGTTTCACTTTAAAGTAAGAAGGCCAGATCTGAGTCTTATGTGGCACCAACTATATGTTTTTTTAATTATCAAAAGACAGAAAATAGGGCAAACTAGAAAAGGAAAAAAAAAAGACCCCAAGAATTAGAGTCATCCTGACTGAACCCAAAATGATTTAGAGCATACAGGCTGATGCTTTATTAGGCTATTTTACTAAAGTTGATTAACAATATTCTTCCAAACATTTATTGTGCTGCAAAGTGAACAACATAAGACTACTATATGTATCTTGGGACGCCTGGGTGGCTCAGCGGTTGAGCGTCTGCCTTCGGCTCAGGGAGTGATCCCGGAGTACTGGGATCGAGTCCTGCATTGGGCTTCTTGCATGGAGCCTGCTTCTCCCTCTGTCTTCTGTCTCTGCCTCTCTCTCAGTGGCTCTCATAAATAAATAAATAAAATCTTTAAAAAAAAAAAAAAGACTGTATCTCTAACAGTCCAGTCCAAGATCTTTTCTCTCCTTGTCTAGCCACCAACTGAAAAACAAGCTATATTTAAGGGAAAGGTATGTGAAGAAGTAAAACAGGCCCAACTAAGTACTCTAAAGCCAAGTGTGAGAAGACTTCTCTTAACTTCTTTAAATGGTGTCAAATTAATTGTATCAAACCACAGTGGTAATGCAGGAACAGCCAAAAGCTCTTGTTTTGGAACTACTCTAGGCCTCACATTTTCAGTACCAAAAAAAAAAAAAAAAAAAAAAAACTGTCCAGAATCACATTGCCCATGCTATGGATTCTAAGGATTCAGTTTTTTTTTTAAATATTTTATCTATTTATTCATGAGACAGAGAGAGAGAGAGAGAGAGAAAGAGAGAGAGAGAGGCAGAGACACAGGAAGAGCGAGCAGGCTCCATGCAGGGAGCCTGACATGGGACTCGATCCCGGGTCTCCAGGATCAGGCCCTGGGCTGAAGGTGGCGCTAAACCCCTGAGCCACCTGGGCTGCCCTAAGGATTCAGTTTTAAATAACTAAGTGATGTCCCTACACACAGCAAAGTATTTCAAGTATATAATCTAATACAGATCAAATTTTATCATTAAAAGTCTTCATTCTTGGGGCGCCTGGGTTGAGAATCCAACTCTTGATTTCGACTCAAGTCATGATCTGAGTCTTGGGACAGAGCCCTGCATTAGGCTCCATGCTGGGCGCAGTCCACTTGTCCCTCTGCCCCTCCCCCTGCTCATGTGCTCCTTCTCTAAAATAAATAAGTAAAATCTTTAAAAGTCTTCTTTCTTAAATACTGACATTACAATGCCAGTATGGTATGCAATAATGTCTTTGAAAGGATCAGTTACAGTTACCAGAATCCAAATTTCACAAATTAAATTACCAATAATCAAATTTCAGCTAGGAAGGAATCAAATGCTCCTTTACTTAAGCAACTTGAGCTCAACTTCACTGAGTGATGACTTCCCAGCTTTCCAGTGATGATATTATTTTATGATGATAAAGGGCAAGGATGGTGTAAGTCTTTTAAAACATCACTTTAAACGGGCACTGGGGGTTATTCTGTATGTTGGTAAATTGAACACCAATAAAAAAATTAAAAAAAAAATATCACTTTAAAAACAAGCTTTAAAAAAATATTCATGAAATGAGATATTAAAAACTAAGACATTTTATAAAACATTCAAACTTTGCCAAGTATAGAAGCAGATATGTTTTTAATTCAGCATGCAACATTAAACATAATTAACAGAAAATCTCAGTGCCTAGAAATCTATCTTTGGAAAAGAATCCTTATACATAAAACTACATGTTCTATATTAAAAATAAACTGTGCAGTATCTAATGACATGATACTGTCCTCTGAATCCCATTTGTTGTCACCTCTCAAGGCTTTCTATTCCTACATCACAAATCCCTCTCTTGATAATTGGATTTTTCTGATCGACATCTTAGTATTTTAACCTTAAAGAACAAATCAAAAACAAATCTTGACCCATCAACCCCCTTCAGGTACTGTCTCTCCTTTTCTGCTCCATCTCACAGGAAAACTGCATGGCAGAGGACAATTGTTGTTTCAACATCTTTAATTCCATTCTCTCCCTTACTTTAAAACTTAGTGTTTATTTTCACCAACGTATACATGTTCAGAGTCTAAAGTGTCCACATAGTTTTAGAAGACTTATTAAAAAATCAGAAGTCTTCTGTCCTCTGATCTCCATTTCCCACTTTCCACCACTTTCACCTCTTGAACCATTTCTTCTGGCAGTCTATGCTCTGATATCCTTTGTCACTTCTTGATTCCTTCTGTTTTAAGTGGGGATGCCTACACAGTACCAATTTATTCAAGCTGTGCCAATGTAATTGAACTTGAACTCCTGTTCAAGTCTTATTTTTCAGGCATAATCCCCCTAAGAAAAATAAGAATTCAGTTCTCTTTGACATCTCATGTTTACCTCATATACGTGCACTCTTGCCCAAATTCTCAGTATCATAATTTTGGCGAGGTGGTTATATTCAGAGTTAACATTATTATATGGCTCTCCAAATGCAATTCACAGCTGAGCCATACAGCATACTACAATTGCTTCCCTTTTCTAAAATAAGCTTTCCTAGAATTAATCATTGTTTTTTACTGACTTAGACTGGCAACAAATCGGCCTGTGTTTAGTCTCACTCTTACTCCTGTTTGCAGAAGTAGAGTGCTCTAATTCCTAACATTTTAGAGGCTCTATAGTGTCATAAAGTTTGTTCTTCAGCATTCTCACAGCTGGCTTAGATTCTTAGATCTAGAAGACAGATATCATATTTCCATTCATTTTTCAGCTTCCAAAATTCTGTTGTAATTGTTTCCCATTCTCTTTATTTTTGTGCTATCTTTTGTTTAAAAAAACAAATAAAAAAAACACCCTACTTTAGCTTTAGTGGAGTTTCAAGAAGAAATAGAACTTAATCACATTTTTTTTTGCCATCTTTAACCGGAAATTCCCCATTTTCTCTTCATCAATTTTAATCAAGCGTTCACCCTCACCCACTCCCACTGAGACTGTTCTCTCTTATTAGTTATAAATGACATTCATGTTGCCAAGTCTAATGACTGCTTTACTCTACTATTTTACCTCTGAATAGCATGTGATGTAACATAACTGATCACTTCTGCATTTATTAAATATTTTTCTTGTTTTGCCTTCTATGACAGAACACTTTCCTAATTTTTCACCCATCTCACTGGCTGTTTCTTCTCCTCTAATACTGGCATGTCCCAAGGCTAACTCCTTCTCAATCTATGTATACTTCCTAGATAATTTCATCCAGACATATTCCTCTAAGTATCTCTCTATGCCAATAACTCCCAAATCCACACCCCTAGACCAGAATCTAAACTTCAGAGTTATCTATCCAACTACCTTTTTGATATTTCTACAGATTTTACAAGTGTCTAAAATATTATGCAACTAAACAGAACACTTGACCTTCTCTAGAAATTTGCTCCTCTCCCAATTTTCTTCTCCAACCTGAATTCCATATACTCTTTCCCTCATTTATACTCTAGTCACATTTTCTCTTTCTGTTCTTCAAGCATTCCATGGTCATTTTTGTTTACTGCCTATAAATCTCCTCTCTCAGATCTTCACAGGGCTGACACATTCTTGCCATTCAGATCTTACCTGAAATATTCTTCTTCAATTAGGGCATTTAAATATTTCACTATTTCTTTCAATAGTGAAAGTAGTCACTAGTCTCTATTATCCATTTTAATTTGGGGCATTGCACTAACAACAAATGTTTCATTGGTTTACTATTTGTCCTCCCTCCCTTTAGAATGCAACCCTAATGAGAGCAGGGACAGCTTCTGTCTTATTCATCATTGTATTCTCAGTTTCTAAAATAGTAACTGAATATAGCTGATACAATAAGCATTTGGAATAAAATACAACAGGAAAAATTTTTAAATAAAACATTCCCCAAATTAGTGTGTCAAAATAACTTATGGATTCATTTATGTACTTTGCTGGAAAATGTCATTCCAAAGTACATTCTAAGATATAACTTTTTCATTACCTTTTGTATTTTTTTGGCTCTTTTGAACTGATTCTTCAGAAAACTATAGGTTCAATGTATTCTTCTATATGGCTGACCATCAGTCTCAGAATTCTGTTTAAACAACAAAAAAATTTATTAGATTTACTCAATTTACATAGAAATTTATCATGAAAAATTTTAAGGTAATTTTTAAACATAAAATTTGAACTTAGTCACAAAAGTGTACATAACAAATGTTAAACTCTACAAATTGTTTCTAATTGTTTCTAAAACTTAATGAATAAATGAAAACAATAACTTAATCCTAGTATAGAAGTTAAAATGCAAAAGTATGAAAATAACTATACTTACAAAAATACATTAAGAAGACACACAATAAAAAGATATAATTTGTGATGCTGAAAACAAAGTGTGGAAAGGAGAGACAAGTAAAAGAGTTAAAATTCTAAAGTCTAATATAATTGTCAAGATTATAAAATGTTTTATGTAAGACCCATGGCTAAGCACCAAGAAGACACCTATAGAGGATACACAAAAGGAAATGAGAAAGGAATCAAGCATGTAACTAAAAGAAAAAAACAAACAACAAAAACAAAGAAACAAAGGAAGGCAACAGGAGGAACAAAGTAACAAAAAACTACAAGACAGTCAAAAAAGAGTAACAAAATGGACACAGTAAGTCTACCTTATCAATAATTACTTTAAGTGTAAATAGACGAAAGTCAGCAATCAAAAGAGAGTAGCTAAATGGATCAGAAAAAGTAAGATTCAACCATTTGTTGTCTACAACAGACTCTAGATTTAAGGACATACAGCAGATAAAAGTAAAAGTGAAAAAAAGATAGTCCATGCAAATGTAACCAAAAGAGCACAGGAGGGGCCATACTTATATCAAACAAAACAAACTTTAAGTCAAAAACTGACAAGAGGCAAAAAATGACGTTATATAATGATAAAAGAGTCAATTCATCAGGAAGATGAATATACGTAGAATATAAGTATATACCAATAATATATACACCCAACATGAGAACACCCAAGTATTTGAAACAAACATAGATGGAACTGAAAAGAGAGAGTGCAACACAATACAGTAAAAGATTTCAATATCCCAGTGTCAACAAGGATAAAACATCCAGACAGAATATCAATAAGGAAACAGGCAACCTGAATAACATTACAGACCGAATCAACTTGACAGACATATACAGAACATTCTGCCCAACAGCAGCACAATACAAATTCTTCTCAACTGCATATGGAACATTCTCCAGGACAGATCACATACTGGGTCACAAAATAAGTCTTAACAAATTTAAGAACACTGAAATCATACAACTATCTTTTCTGCTGACAATGGAATGAAACTAGCAATTACACAAGGAGAACTGGAAAATTCACAAATGTATGAAAACAATATACTCTTAAGCAGTGGATCAAAGAAAAAAATCAAAAGGGAAATTAAAAAATACCTGGAGACAAAAGCATAACACATCAAAACTTATGGGATGCAGCAAAAGCAGTAGTAACAGGGAAGTTTACAGTGGTAAATACTACATTAAAAAAGAAAAAAAAATTTGGGGAGCACCTGGGTGGCACAATTAAGCGTCCAATGCTTGGTTTTGGTTCAGGTCATTATCTCAGGATCATGAAAATCAAGCCTGGTGACCAGCTCCATGCTCTGCAGAGAGTCTGCTTCAGATTCTCTCTAACCCTCTGCCCTTTCCCCTTGCACTCTCTCTCTAAAATAAATAAATATATCTCATAAATAAATAAAACAGACTCCAGCTTTTTTAAAAAAGGAAAAGAGTATCTCAAAACTGAACTCTAAATTTACACTTCAAGGAATGAGAAAAACAAGTTCAAAGTTAGTAGAAAGAAGTAAATAATAAAGACTAAAGCAGATGTAAACAAAATAGGATAAACAATAGGAAAAAGTGAAAAGAGAACTTTTTAGAAAAGATGAACAAAATTGAGAAACCTTTACCTAGAATAAGAAAAAATAGTAGAGAAAACTCAAAATCAGAAGTGAAAGATGTAGTACTACAATTGACACCACAGACATACAAAGGATCCTGAGACTACAATGAACAATTAGACACCAGCAAACTAGGTAACTTAGAAGAAATAGATAAATTCTTAAAAATATACAACCTACCAAGACTGAGTCATGAATAAAATAATTAGGACAAACCTAACCAAAAAGGCAAAAGACCTGTACAAAGAAAACTACAAAACACTACTGAAAGAAATTAAAACACAAATAAATGGAGGCAAGTCTACAGCGGACATACACAGGACGGTTACAGAAGATTTAATATCATTAAAATGTCCACATTACCCAATGTCACCTACAGATTCAATGCCATCTCTATATCAAAATCCCAATGGCATTCTTTGCAGAAATTGAAAAAAAAAATCCTAAAATTCATATGGAACAACAATAGATCTCAACTAGTCAAAACAATCTTGAGAAAAAAGAACAAAGCTGAATGCCTCACATTTCCTGACCTGTAAACATATTATAAAGCTAATCAAATGGTATGGCAGTGGCATAAAGATGAACACACAGACCAAAGGTAAAGAAGAGAACACCCAGAGATAAACCTAGGCATATATGGTCAAATGATCTTCAACATGTGTGCCAAGACCACAACACTGGAAAGCATAGTGTCCTTAACAAATGGTGCTGGGAAAACAGTATACCCACATGCAAAAGACTGAAACTGAATGGACACTATCTTTTTTTTTTTTTTTAAGATTTTATTTATTTATTCATGAGACAGAGAGAGAGAGAGGCAGAGACACAGGCTAAAGGAGAAGCAGGCTCCATGCAGGGAGCCTGACATGGGACTTGATCCCGGGTCTCCAGGATCAGGCCCTGGACTGAAGGTGGCACTAAACTGCTGAGCCACCTGGGCTGCCTGAATGGACACTATCTTATACTGTACACAAAAATCAAATCAATATATATTAAAGACTTAAATGTCAGACTTGAAATATAAACTCCTAGAGGAAAACAAAGGGGAAGGTTTCAGGACACTGGATTTGGAAATGAGGTCTTGGGTATGAACACCAAAAGCAAAAGAAACAAAAGCAAAAACTGACAAGTAGGACTCCAAGTTAACTTCTGCACAGCAAAAGAAACAACAGCGTTAAAAGGTAATCTATGGAATGGGAGAAAGTATCTGATTATCTGATAAGGAGTTAATACCCAAAATACAAACAGAACTACATCTCAGCAAAACATCAAAACCCACAAATAACCCAATTTTAAAAATAAGCAAATGACTTAAACATTTCTTCTAAGACATATCAATGGCCAATAGATAGATATGGAAAGATGTTCAAAATCCGTAATCGAAAGAGAAATGCAAATCATAACCACAATGAGATATTATCACATCCCTGTTAGAATGGCCATTATAAAACAACAAAAACACAGAGAACAAATAATTTTGGCAAGGATGTGGAAAAATTGGTACTTTGTTCACTGTGGGTGGGAAGGTAAAATAGTACTGCTGTGGAAAACAGAAAAAAAAATTCCTCAAAAAACTAATAATACAACTATCATATGATCCAGGAATTCTGCTTCTGGGTATTTATGCAAAAGGAACGAGAGGATCTTGAAGAGATCACTGCACTCCTAGGACCTCGAAGTGAACATTGCAGCATATGCACAAAAGCCAACAGGTGGAAACAGCCTAAACGGTCCATGGACAGACGAATGGATAGAGAAAATGTGGTATATACACACACCAGAATATTATTCAGCTCTCAAAAAGAAAGAAATCCTTTCATACTTAACATGGATGAATCTTGAGGACATTACGCTAAGTAAAATAAGCCAATCATACAAGAACAAATAAGGCATGATTTCACTTACATAAGGTGTCTAAAGTAGCCAAACTGATGGAAGCAGAAGGCAGAATGGTGGTTGTCAGGGGCTTGGGGAAGGGGGAAATCAGGAATTGCTGATTCAGGAAATCAGGATATAGAGCTTCACAGTCATACAGGATGAAAAAGTGTGAGATCTGCTACACAACAATGTATAGAGTTAACAATACTGCATGCACTTAAAGTTTTAAGAGAGCAGATTTCATATTATATGGTCTTTTCACACCATCCATTTAATCTATATATGCCTTTATATTTACAGTGAGTTTCTTGTAGACAACACATAGTTGGATCTTGTTTTTTAATCCACTCTGACAATCTGTCTTTCAAAGTGATTATTGATACAGCTGGACTAATATCTACCATATTTATTATTGTTTCTATTTATTGCTCTTGTTCTTTGCTCCCACCTTTGTCTTTCACCCTGCTTTTTGCCATTTTCAGCATCTTACATGATTTTCTGAGCAGTTTACAGTATTCCTATTCTTTCCTTTCTTAACATATTGGTTAGGTTTCTTATTCTTTACCTTTTTTTAGTGGTTTAGTGGTTTTTACTTTTTTATTCTTTAGGTGGTACCCTAGAGTTTACAACATACATTTTTAAAGTTTCTTTCTTTTACACATATATTTTTTAAGTAAACTCTACCCTCAACATGAGGCTTGAACTCATGACCCTGAGATCAAGTCACATGCTCTACCAAATGAGTCAGCCAGGTACCCCTACAGTATACGTTTACGACTAATCCAAGTTCACTTTCAAATAAACACTATGCCACTTGACAAGTAGTATACCTTATAATAACCAAATAATCCTTATTCCTCCCTCTTATCCCTTATAATATTGTCATTCATTTCACTTATATATAAGCATACGTTCGTTCGTATACACAATCAAATTCATTTTTGCTACTATTATTTTGAACTGTTATGTGAGGTCAATTAAGAATAAAAATAAGTTTGTTGTTTTTTTTAGCTTTACCTACTCCTTCGTCAATGCTCTTTCTCACTTTACAAACTTCCAAGTTTCTGACCTATACCATCTTCCTTCTCTCTAAAGAACTTCTTTTAATATCTCCGGCAAGGTAGGTCTACCACCAATAAATTCCCTCAATTTGTTTGAGAAAGTATTTCTTCTTCATTTTGGAAGAATAATTTCTTCTTTTGGAAGAAAACGAATACTAGGTTGGTGAATTTTTCTCTCAATGATTTAAGTATGTTATTCTACTTTCTTCTTATTTGCACCACTTCTGAGGAGAAGTCAAATGTAATTCTTCTTCTCTAGGTAAGGTGTTTCTCTCCTCTGGCTTCTTTTAGGATTTTTTTCTTTATATCTCATTTTCTATAGTTTGAAAATGATACACCTAGGTGTTGTTTGGGGGGGTATTTATCCTTCTTGATGGTCTCTAAATTTCCTGGGTCTGTTATTTGGGGTTTGACATTAACTTGGGGAAATTCTCAGTTATTATTATTTCAAATCTTTCCTTTTTCCTGATACTCCCATTACACCCATATTACAACTTTTGTAGTTGTCACACAATCCCTAGATATTTTCTTTTCAGACTTTGTCCTTGTTTTTCATTTTTGAGGATTCTAAGATATTCTCTAGCTCAGAGGTACCTGACTCACGTGTCTAGTTTACTAAGAAGCCTGTCAAAGGTATTCTTCATTTCTGGTACTCCTTATCTACCTTCATTCTTAGGCTTTCCATCTCCCCACTTACACTTCCCACCTAGTTCCCACATACTGTCTATTTTATCCATTAGATCCCTGAGCATATTAATCATAAATTCCTTATCTGGTAACTCCAACATCCTTGTGCCATGTCTGGCTCTGATATTTGCTCTGTCTCTTCAAATCGTGTTGTCTTTTTGGTAAGCCAGTATAATTTTTTCTTGATTGCTGGACATGAGGTACTAGGTAAAAGGAACTGCTATAAACAGGCCATTAGTAACGTGGTGGTGAGGTGTGGGGGAGTGGAGCATTCTACAGCCCAGGATTAGGTCTCAGTCTTTTAGTGAGCATGTGCAGCTGGACTGTGAACTTCATCAATGTTTCTCGGGGGTTTTTTCTCCCTCTTTAGGTAAACTAAGATGGTTAGAGTAGGCAGGCATTTGGTACTTCCTTGCCTCCAGATCAGTTAGATTCTGGTTAACTAGTTTTTCCTAAGGGTAGGTCATGTTAAGAACAGAGTGCTCTGGTATATTTCAAAATGGTTCTTTTCTCTCTACACCAGCTGGAAGCAAGTAGAGATTTTTCTTTTCTTTTCTTTTCTTTTTTTTAGTGGAGATTTTTCTGATATTCACTGTTGGAACCTGGTTGAGCTCCCAGAGGTAAATCTTATGCTACTGTTGAAGTCTCCCTATAACTAGATCCCCTTGGGAGTTTTTAAGTTGTCAAAGTTACCCACAGTGAGCCTCCGGCAATTTGTCAATTACAGTGCTGATTCTGCACTGGTTTTTGAGATAGTTTCAGCTTGTAAAGTCTATGACTTTCTGTGTTTGCCTGACTCTCCAATCTTGGGGAGATTACCCTGTGATCAGGTTTTCCCTGTGCCCCCTCCCCCTTTTATGCATCCAAGGATTGTTGATTTTCAGACCATTCCCTTTTTTGTTTGTTATTAGGACAAAGGGGGGACTCTGTTACTTGTTTTCATTTTCCCATAATAATTTTTTTTTAAATTAAAAGTGATTAAAAGTGTCACTTTAAATTAATTTTTAAAATTTTAATGTTTAAATTACAAGTGTATTTTTACCTAGTAACTTTATTTTTTTTATTTGTTTTACCTAGGAACTTTAAAGTAAAAAAAAAAGGTAGGATAAATTTTTTCAATTAGAATTTTTATTACAGTAAAAAAATTACAGAAAAATAAAGGTACAATAAATTAGATTAAGGCTGTCAATTTTTCATTTTAAGTCAGTAAGTATTTAAGGATCAACAGAAGTTCAAGCTCTGTGTTAGAGATTATAGGTACTTAATAAATTGAAGAAGCTAGTTAACAACAAAGAATTTCTTAGGTCTTTTCCTGTAACAAACCATAGTACAGATTAATGACATGATCTAAAGCATTATTATAACACCAACTATACAGAGGTTGCCACAGTATTTACTATTTAATAGTTTTCCTGTGAATTAGTTCTCAGTAGTTCCAAACATAGGTTCTTTATAAGAAAGCACTCAAAGTCTGATGAAAGTTTAAATCAAATGCTTGCTTTAAGAATGAACATATATGAATTACCTTCACTGAAGTCTCCACATCAGCTAATATAAAAAAGGCATGACCCAAAAGTGACTGATATTCATCTTTACATATATTTATTGAAGAGACAACTATTCACATATGGCTGATTCATATTTGGTTTCTCCACTGTCTCCCTACTTTCTGTGTGTATGTGTGTGTACATGCATGCATACTTTAGTTTTCATTTTCACCTTCAAGAAGGTAATTAGGATAAATTTTACTTAAAATTTTTGGTGTGGTAAACTTCATAAACCTGTCAGTTTCAGTTATCAATATTCTTTCACTGACAAGGAAAATTAGGAATTACTATGTTCTAACTAGTTTTCATTGCAGAAGTGGAATATCACTGTAACATTCTTAGTGGCAATATTCTTCTAAATCATGAGTTCCTTCAAAATAGGAGTAATAGGGATGCCTGGGTGGCTCAGCAGTTGAGTGTCTGCCTTCGGCTCAGGGACTGATCCCAGGATCCGAGATTGAGTCCTGCATAGGGCTCCTTTAGGGGAGCCTGCTTCTACCCTCTGCCTGTGTCTCTGCCTCTCTTTCTCTCTGTCTCTCATGAATAAATAAAAAAAATCTTAAAAAATAAAAGGAGTAGTAATTTACTTATTCATCTATTACTAGGACCTGTGAGAATATCTGACAAATATTACTCAACTGGCATTGGTGAATAACTGAATTAACTGAGACCCATTCAACCCTGCCACAAAATTAGTGCAAAATTTTACACTCAAGTTTGCTTCTGACCCACCCAATGCCCATTCTAAGTTTTTTAAAAATCAAGAATATAATTGTATATGCAATATAACAGCAACATAAAAGGATATTTTTGATAGCAAAAGGTGATATATTTTTGAGAAAAGGGAATTTTTTTTTTAAAAGGGAATTTTTTTAATAACAAAATAATACTCTGGGAAATTAAAGGAATCAAATAATAAATAAATGGTCTGAGTCAAAAGCACCTGAGCAACAGGACTGAGTCCCTAAAATGTGCATGAAGCAAAATTCAGAAGTCAGATGCCCATGTCCTAGTTGGTTTTAAGTACTTTGGGGTAGTGCTCTCAAGTCAGAATTAAACCAGCTGATAAACAGCATGCTTGAGGATTCAGTACAAAACTTAAGACCTATGGAATTTAGAAAAGCATGGATGGAAATCTCTGGAATATAACCATCCTAAGCCTCAGAATTCCTTTTTTTTTTTTTTTTAATTTATTCATGAGAGACACAGAGACAGAGGCAGAGACACAGGCAGAGGTAGAAGCAGGCTCCCCAGAGGGGGCCCAATGCAGCACTCGATCTCAGGACCCCAGGATCATGCCCTGAGCCAAAGGCAGATGCTCAACCGCTGAGCCATCCAGGCGTCTCTAAGCCTCAGAATTCTTACCTAAGAGGGTTCTTGTAAAGAATAAAAGATATAATGCATAGGGATACCTATTTTTATTAACAAAATAAACATAAATGGCAACTGCCCCTTGAAAAAACAAAAGGCTTAAGCATATGCAGCATGACAAAGGGTTAATATTTTTACCACATTAGGATTTTTTTTTTTTTTTTTTTAGATTTTATTTATTTAAGGTTCCTGGGTAGCTCAGTCTGTTAAGCGTCTGCCTTTGAGTTGGGTCATAATTTTGGGGTCCCAGGATCGAGCCCCACAATGAGCTCCCCGCTCACTGAGGAGTCTGCTTCTCCTCCCCACTCCCCTCACTTATGCTCTTTGGCTCTCTCTCAAATAAATAATTTAAAAAATATATTTTATTTACTAATTTGAGAGAGAACACAAACAAGGGAGGGGTGTAGAGAGAGGGGGAAGCAGAGTTCTGGCTGAACAGGGAGCCTGATCCCAGGATCATGACCTGAGCCAAGGCAGACACTTAACCAACTTGAACCACCCAGGTGCCCCTCATATAAGGATATTTAGAAGTTATTGAGAAAAAGGTTAAAATCCAACCCCCTAAAATGAGCAAAAAGTGTAACTAAATGAAGCACAAAGAAAACAAATGGGTAATAAATGTAAAATTATTCCTGGCTAGAAATCAAACAACTTAAACTAAAAACTTGTTATGAATACTAATGATTCCTTAAAAATTATATTTCATATATTTATCATCCAGCAAATATTTACTGAGCATGAATATAATTGTCTAACACTACGCTAATGGTAGTTTTAAATGACAAAACAGATACAGCAACTGCATTTGAGGTACTTTCCAGAGGTACACACAAAACACTATGAATACATACACTTATTAGAGACAGAGTTATTAAGGAAGCCTCCTAGAAGAAGTAATCCCTAAGTTGAGATTCGAAGGATAAATAAATTCACCAGGCCAAGAGACAAAGAACTTTGATGCCAAAAGAACGGTATATGCAAAGGTCTGGAGACACAAGAAAGAACTAAGATTTTAGGGTACTGGAAGTAGTTCAACATGATTACAGCAAAAACCTAGGGACAGGGTGTGGTAAAAACTGGTGGTAAGAGACAAGAATGATGGGGAGTATATATCATGAAAGGCCACATGAAGGTTAAAAAAGAAAAATCACCTGGGCCTCAATGGCAACATGACAACACTGAAGTAGTTTTTAGCAGGGAAGTGATATTAATAGATTTGCTCTTCTGAAATATCATTCTGGCTACAATATAGAGAATGGAGAAAATCAGGCCAAACTAGAGTTAAGAAGACTAATAGAAGTAAGGTATTATAGGTTCAGGCAAAATAATATAGAGGCAGAGGTTATATAAAGAAATATAAGAATTTTAGTAAGTGGGGGAATCTGGGTGGCTCAATTAGTTAAGCATCTGACTTTGGCCAAAGTCATGATACCGGGGTCCTGGAATGGAGCCCCAATAGGGCTCCTTATTCAGTAGGGAGTCTACTTGTCCCTCTCTCTCTGCCCAGCCCCCACTTGAGTGCTCTCTTTTTCTAAATAAATAAAATATTTTTAAAAAGAATTTTAATAGATACTAAGATGACTAGACAGAATTTGGTGATTAATAATCAGAAGTGGGGAGGTCAGGAAGCAGTTGAGAGTATCACCCAAATTTTGGCTTGGACCTCTCTGTAGGCTCATAGGAAACATACAGGAAACCTAGAAGGGAAGTGGGAGGTAATGACGTTGAAAGCAGCGGCCACCATTTATTGAACACTTACTATGTGTCCGGCATTCCTCAAAGTTTTCTCTCATTTAAGACTCTCAACAATCATATGAAGTAAGCTATTATTATCTCCATTTTACTGATGAGGAAACTGAAACACAAAGACTGTAAGTAAGCCAAGTAAGGTCAGCAATAAAGCTGAGTTATGAACGCTGATAGTTTAGCTTGAACTATGCTCTTAATCACCGTTACAGATACCTCACATATACTTTAGATGATGGATTCAGTTTTAGACATGTAGTGTTTAAGATGTCTAAGGGATATGCAAGAGGAGAAACATCCAGTTGGTGGTTATAAGTGAGCCTGGCATTCAAGAAAACAGGATGAAAATGTAAATCGGAAGTCATCAACATAAATATGTAAACTAAAGACAGTGATGGGATTTTCTAGAAAAAACATAAAATAAGAAAAAGACAGACTAAGATTGAAACTTGAAAAAAAAATAAAAAAAGAAAAGAAACTTGATTAAAAAATAGTATTTTAGAAACCGGAAGAAGACTAAGAAAATAGGAAGGAGGCAGAGCAAGTAACTTAAAAAAAGGAGCTCTACGAATACTCTGAAAACTTTATTAATGAAAGAAATTGAAGATGACACAAACAAATGGAAAGATATTCATGATCACGAATTGGAAGAATTAATATTGTTAAAATGTATGTACTGCCCAAAGCAATCTACAGATTCAGTGTAATCAAAATACCAGTGGTATTTTTCACAGACCTAGAATAAATAATGCCAACATTTGTTCCACAAAAGACTACAAAGAGCCACAGCAATCTGAGAAAAGAATAAAACTGAAAATATCATAATCACAGATTTCAAGAGACAGTACAAAGCTATAGTTATTCAAACAATATGGTACTGGCACAAAGACAGATCAATGGAAAAGAATGGAGAACACAGAAATAAATCCATGCATATATGGTCAATTAACCTACAACAAAGGGGTCTCTTCAATAGATGGTGCTGGGAAATGGAATAGTGCTTAGCGTAAGTATTGCTATTTGTGACAACATGTATGGACCAAGAGGGCATTAAACTAAGTGAAATAAGTCAGAGAAAGACAAGTACCATATGATTTCACTTATATCTGAAATTTTAAAAACCAAAACAAATGAACAAATAAGAACAGAAACAGACCCATAAGTACAAAGAACAAACTGGCGATTGCCAGAGGTGGAGGTCAAGGAATGGGCAAAATGGGGGAAGGGAAGGAGAAGATACAGGCATCTGGTTATAGAGTGAATATGAGTCATGGAAATAAAAGGCACAGCACAAAGAATATAGTCAGTGGTACTGGAATAGTGTCGTATGGTGAAAGATGGGAGCTACTCTTACAGTGAGCACAGCATAATATATAGAGTTGGCCAAGCACTATGATGAACACCTGACACTAATGTAACATTGTGTCAACTATACTTCAATAAAACAAAAAAATTTTAAGTAATTTACCTAAGAATCAAACAAATAAAAAAAGAACTGGGCTGTGAAAACAGATTTCCTGGGTACACATTACAGCTCAGTCCCTTTATTAACTGTGGGTCTCAGACTAATCACTTCATCTCTACGCATTACTTCTTTCATTTTTAAAATGGAGAAAATAATAGGTACATGCAGTTCCAAGGATTAAATATGTTACGTGTTTGGGACAGTACACAGAAAACAGCAAATGAATTTTAAATATGATTAGTGTTAAAAATATCAACTAGATGGCAAAGGATCAAAGGGACAGAAGAAAGCCAAGAAAGATTAGCTGTCATTAAAATGAAAGGAAAAGAGGTTTTGAGAAGTTGACAATGCTGATATTACAGTGCAGACAAGATAATAACTCTAAAATAACCATTATATTTAATAACAAAGAGCTTGATACCTTTGGTGAAGGAGATAAAAAACAGCATTGCTTTAAGAAAGTAAATTGGATATCCCTTTCTTTAAAAAAGCTTGGTGAGAAAAAGTTTGGTGAAGGGCACCTGGGTGGCTCAGTTGGTTAAGCGTCTGCCTTGGGCTTAAGTCATGATCCCAGAGTCCTGCCTGGGCTCCCTGCTCAGTGGGGAATCTGCTTCTCCCTTAGCCCCTGCCCCAATTTGTTGTGCTCATTCTTTCTCTCCCTCTCACAAAGATAGATGAAATCTTTAAAAAAAAAAAAAAAAAAAAAAAAAACACAACAACAACAACAAAAAAAAAAGGTTTGGCAAGGTGTATCAATTGCTTGAAAATATTTATATTCTTTGACCCAGTAATTTTACTTTGAGAAAAAAAGGGAACAGGAACAATCAGAGGTGTATCCAAAGTTTTATATTCATTATACTATTATGCACAATCTAGTAAAGCTAGAAAGAATTCAAGCATCTAATAACAGTATCAGTGGCATTAAGATATATCAAACATAAATCCAAATGAGCCAAAGGTAGAACTGTGGTTATTCCTAAGTAGCTTATGAATTTAAAATTTTTTTCTTTAGTACGTTCTAAAATTTCTCCCACGAACATGCACTATTATTATAACCAAAAAACTTAAGTGCTGCCTTTCTCTATTTTAATTGTCCAACATAAAATACATGTTTATCCATTCCAGAAAACAAAATAGGAGCAACAAAATAACATGTTACTGTTTCAAAGTAAGAGTAATAGAGACTATTTTTCCATGTTCTGTGCACATAATTTAAAGAAAAAACTTTTAATTTCATCTAATTATTAAAAATCTTTAAATTATTAATTTAAAATGATTAACTCAAGAACCTGAGTTTAAAAAATGGAGACTACAATAAATCTTTTTTTAATCTAATAACCTATTGACCCACTGACCTACTTTGGTATTTAGGTTAGTTAAATCTGATATCCCAGATATTTCTGGGACTGATGGATCTATTAACATTAATTAAAAGTACTGCTGAAATTTAACTGACTGGTATGACACAAAATCCAAGCATCAATCTTCAACTACGTTTATCAACATTTATGAAAAATTCTAACTTGCTTCTGCAGAGTGCTCAATGTTTGTATTACAGCTAAAAAGATCCCACATCTGGCTCCCGGTGCATGGAGCCTGCTTCTCCCTTTGCCTATGTCTCTGCCTCTCTCTCTCTCTCTCTCTCTCTGTGACTATCATAAAAAAATAAAAATTAAAAAAAAAAAGGAAATAATCTTAAAAAAAAGATAATTATTCCTCACAGAACAATTTTAACTTGTAAAGAAAGATTCAAATACTTTTTAAATGAACTGTTTAATGTATGAATAAAGATGAAATTAAATAGTTCTTAACTTAGCACTAAATGGGAACATTATCCTACCTCTACAATGGATGTAAAATATTAGCAAAATGAAAACATTCTTAACTCTATATAGCAGTCTCTGAGACCCACTTGACTGAGAATTGACAGTAAGAACAAGAAACACACCCCAAACCAAATTTTTATGAATCAGACAAGATTCTGGCTCAAGACAAATAACAAACGATACCAGAACTCTCATCTTTCAAAGGCCTAAATGTGAAGTATTTTTGAAGTCTCATTAAATAAACAAACACTAAAAAATTAGTTTAACTTTCTTAGTAGGACCCAAGACTATTCTAATGATTCAACTAATGTATTTCTTCAAATAATGCCTGAGCTCCCTATTCATGTGATGGACTGATATGGTCCACAGAATATAGGAGCATCTTATTCCTTTTTCAGAGATCAGACTGAGGCCTACTTGGGTACATTTATCATATGGATAAGCCACTCCATGAGACATTCTGTGGCAAAATGCAATGATTGCTTACAACTCTACATAGCTCAAGTCATACAAATAAACACTTCTTATAATTCCAACTTACAGCATTTATTAATACTTTAGGCACTAATACAAATATTACAGAACATGTGGAAGGGAACCAAGGTCAGTTCTCTTGCCACACTGCATGGTACCTATTTTCCCTTCTAGCTTCATTCTATTTCTCTGTCTTCAGCCCCCATTTCACCCTCACTCTATGCACTCCCTATTCTCCAGCCACAATCAACTTCTCACCATTCCCATGAGGTAGTTTACCCCTGGGTAAACAAAGGTCCATTCATCAATGCCAACAAATTATCAACACAAAAAACTTCTTAATAAACTAGAATTGACATTCACAGGAAATCTTATTGTTATACCAGGATTCAATAAATCAGTATGTAAAATTCACATTGGTGGAAAATTAAATGGACATACCATGTATTAATTTCCTATGGTTTCTATAACACATTACCACAAACTTAATGGAATGAGAAAACAAACATAGTCTCTCCCCGTTCTGCAGATCTGAGTCCAATACAGGTCTCACTGGGCTAAACTCAAGGTGTCGGCAGGGCTACGGCTGCTAAAGGTGACCTTTCTGGCACCTTTAGCAAAAAATGTTTCCTTGCCTTTACAGCTTCTCAAAGCTGCTCACTTTCCTTGGCTTATGGCTCTCCTGCTCAATCTTCAAAGCCAGCAGCAGGCATATCCTCAAGCTGCCATCTCTTCTGCCACCCTCTTATCATACAGACTGTAGTGACAGATTACACTGGGCTCATCCAGATAATCCAAGATAACTTTCGCAACCCTAATTCCTCTTTGCCATTTAACCTAACATAGTCACAGGTTCTGGGAATTATGGCATGGACATCTTTGAAGGACCATTATTCTGCCTACCACATTCCATGACCCAAGAAGTCTCTCTTTGGTGAAGACAAAATTAAGTATCTTTGAGGAAGACAAGACATTAGTGAATATTATTTGATCATTAGATAAAAGACTACACCACCATGCTAGATAGTTTGTAACCTTTTTTTTTTCCTATTATATTATTGAAGTATTGTAACTTCTGAGCTTTTTCTTTCATGTTTCTTCAAGGGAACTGAAAAATAACATGGATAATAATTGATAAACTCGTGTTCCAGGATTTCAACTGCAACTTTCAAGCCTAACTTTATTGTTATATGGCAGCAAGAGGCTCTATGTCTGTTTTTTCTGGATGGCAAAAGTTAATGTCCAAATGAATATGAAAGTATACTTTCCCTTTTGGATGACTATGTCATGTGCTATATACTGCACTAAAACAAAACAAAACAAAACATAATTTATTAAGTGTCAAACAGGTGTCCAAAGAAGACTGATTAAATCCAAGCCTTTGTGGAGTGGCCTGTTTTAAAACGAAAAGTGGGGCAGCCCTGGTGGCGCAGTGGTTTAGCGCTGCCTGCAGCCCGGGTGTGATCCTAGAGACCAGGGATCAGGTCCCGTGTCTGGCTCCCTGCGTGGAGCCTGCTTCTCCCCTCTGCCTGTGACTCTGCCTGTGTGTGTGTGTGTGTGTGTGTGTGTGTGTGTGTGTGTGTCTCAATAAATAAATAAAATCTTAAAAATAAAAGTGTATGTTAATGTTTTTTCTCCTCAAATTTTATTTAATTGAGATAGAGAAGAGGCAGAGAGAGAATATCCAGATGGACTCCTATGAGCATGGAGCCTGATGCAAGGCTCAATCCCACAACCCATGAGATCAGGACCTGAGCTGAAACCAAGAGTCAGTTGCTTAACCAACTGAGCCACCCGGGTGCCCCGGGTGTATGTACATTTCTGAGATGGATAGGAGTGGCAGGGAAGGGAGAGAGAGAGGGAGAAGGATAGAGAAGAAAGGGAGGGCAAGAATGAATTAATAAATTATATCAACCTAGAAGTACAGAATTTCATTAGTGCTAAAAAATCTCCAGGGACCTGTTAGGAAATTTGATTATTAAGTAGGATTATGAAAATACTAGGTTTAGGGCTACCTCGTGAGAGATTTAGTAACTTAAAACTAGTATGTACAAATACAATGACAATGTCTTAACATTTTATATACTTCATTAATGAGGCCACCAGACCCATTTAAAATGCCACTAAAAATAAAATATATCAACTCTTAAGGCCACAAGTATTCCTCTAATTTTTTGCAGTATAATCACTTTATAAAATAGGCAGTTGTTTTGATGTATTAAAACTTGGGTAAACTGCTAGGTTGCTTTTGTGTAGCCAAGTAGTCCAAGCAAGTTCACAATCATCTGAAACCTAGTTCAAGTACATTTAGATGCATCCTGAACTACAGAATATTCAGAACTACCATAGAGTATTTTGTCACTAAAATAATAATTTTATCTACACTTCAAGATAAAATTTACTCCTAGCCGTATGAATCATATATATGCTATCCATTGCACTTTTCTCTCTATCCCTTATTTACCTTCAAAGTTTTGAAATAAATATATAAATAAAATAAATAATTTTGAAATAAATGTAATAGTTGGCTATTATTTTTTAAATCGGATTAAACTGATTGCTGGATCCTCACTTGAAATGCTAAGGTCTTAGAAAATAGCAGATCAAGACACCACCTGAATCTGTGGAGTATGAAGGGAGATAGGGCTCACACTGCACAGACAAATCGTCTCAGTAGCATGAATAGGAGTAATTAATGACAAAAGAGGATGTGTGCGTGGAATACTAATTCAGAGCCAGAAGGCCTATGACCAGGTTTCTCAAGGTGCAACCTGACAAGGTGCAACCTGACAAGTGTTACAGCACAGAGATATACCCTTGATAAAGAATACACAGGATTTGAGATTTCTATTGATTTATCTTTCTATCTGCTACTGAGCCCAGACAGTAAATTTTGTATTTTTTTTTTTAAAGATCTTATTTATTTATTCATGAGAGACAGAGAGAGAGAAGCAGAGATACAGGCAGACAGAGAAGCAGGCTCCCTCTGGGGAGACTGGTGGGACTCGATTCCAGGACTCCAGGATCACACCCTGAGCCAAAGGCAGATGCTCAATCACTGAGCCACCCAGGTGCCCCTTAAATTTTGTATTTCATATATTGTATTTTTTGGTTCTGAAATTTCCATTTCATTCTTTTATGTGATTTCTATTTTTCAAAGAACTATGCTTCCATTCATTTCAAGAGCGTTCACTTTTACCTCAAGGAGCACAGATATAACAGGTGCTTTAAAGCCTTTTTTAAATAATTCCATCACTGTATCATCCCAGGTCTGGCATCTATTTATTGTATTTTCCCTTACAAAGTGGTCAGATTTTCCTATTTCTTGGTATGTCAAAAATTTGGATTATATCCTAGACCTGAATATTAGGTTATAAAACTCCAGATGCTATTGACCCCTCCTGGATAATTTGATTTTTTTATTGAAGTTTAGATTGTAAGTTCTGTATTGCCTTCTGGGGTAGCAGTTCGAATGTCAGTTTGGTTTTTAAAGCCTTTACTTTTACTGTGTTATTTGGGTCTATCCTTTGCATGCACCACTCAAATGCAAGTCTGGATCTGAACAGTGGTTTATATCATAGTTCAAATTCTCTAAGTCCTTCTTGTGTTTCTTTAAGTACGTTCTGTGCATGATCATGAGTAAGGTAGGACCGTTGTGGGTTCATATTCACAATCAGAGAATCTCCTCTCAATTCTCTTCTCCTTGAGATTTTCCCAGCATGCTGCAGTTTTCAGCAGTCCCTTTCTCAATTCCTCCCGCGAGAGAAATTATTTTTCTTTCAGTTTTAAGTGCTAGTGCCACAACGACAGCACAATTTAGAAGTGGAGATAATCTTAGGGCAGGCTTAAGAGAGAAAAAGGAAAAAAAAAGCGGATCCCCTTCTTCCTTACCCTCTGCTAGAAATGAGGGGTTTCTCTTGAAGTTTTTGCTAACTGATATACCCTCTGTGCAGTTCCACAATTCTGCCCACCACTTGGTCAAAGCTGGATCATGGAAAGAGTAAAATGGTACACTCACAATCATACAGGCTACACTTCAAATTATGACTTTCCTTCTCAATTTGCCTATTATTAATTTTCAGTCTTCAAAGAGTCGGGTTTTTTATTCCATTAGGAGTTTCTAGTTCTAATCAAAGAATTAGTCTTACTCCATCTTGGTCTATCCAATTGTATTATACCCATGTCCCAACAGACCTTTCACCTAGTGACTTTAGTAGTTATTGACTGATGATCATCTAGATCTATTCTTTCATTAGAAGTTGCACTGTGGTGAGTTTTCTAAATCTATTATTTTCTCAGCATTTCTTATTAGCTGTGATTCTTCTATAAAGGTAAACTTTCCCTCTTAACTATTTGGTTATCCTGAAATATAATCGGGCACCTAGGTGGCTCAGTTGGTTAAGCATCTGTCTTGGGCTAAAGTCATGATCCCAGGTCGGGAGGGAGTCATCAGGCTCCCTTCTCAGTGGGGAGTCCGCTACTTCCTCTGCCCCTTCCCATACTCATGTGCCCGTAGCTCTCTTACACACATAAAAATAAAATCTTGAAATATAATCTGTGCAGAAAAACATTAAATGGTTGATTCTTTCATTTACATGACCTGATTGATGCCTGTGAGAATTTTTTTTAGTATTTTAATGAACTTCTAAAGTCTTATATATTTGTTTTTCAACCTGCTATAGTCATTACTTTTTTTAACCTGGTTTTATGAAAAATTTCAAACGTATACAAAAGTAAAAAGAATAATATAACTATTAACCCAAATACCATCCATTTTCAACAATTATCAAATCATGGTAAATCTGGTTACATCTATTCTGGTCCTTCTCTGTTCCTTCCCACCCTCCTTTGCATTATTAAAAGTAAACCCCCCAAACTGTATCACTGCATCTGTAAACACCCTAGTGTAAACCTATAAATTACAAGGACTAACAAAAACATATAACCACAATATCATTATGATATCTAAAAGGTTAACAGAGATGTATACGACCTCCACACCCAAAATAAAATTCTGAGAGAAATTTTAAAAGGCCTAAATACATGGAAGTACTATAGTAGTTAAGGTGCTGAAACTCTCAATATTGAAAGATGTCCAATATATTCAACTTGCTCTGTACATTTGATATCAAGCTAGTCAATAATAATATTAAATAACACTATTAAAAGTGCTTACTATTTTTTTAAAACTTGCTTACTATAAGGCAGGTTATCTATTTATTAGGAAACTGACAGGTCAAGTATAAAATTTTTATTGAAATTCAAAGGACCGGGCAGCCCCGGTGGCGCAGCGGTTTAGTGCCGCCTGCAGCCTGGGGTGTGATCCTGGAGATCCAGGATCGAGTCCCACATCGGGCTCCTTGCATGGAGCCTGCTTCTCCCTCTGCCTGTGTCTCTGTCTCTCTCTCTCTCTCTCTCTGTGTCTCTCATGAGTAAATAAAAATCTTAAAAAAAAAAAAAAAAAGAAATTCAAAGGACCAAAAAAAACAAGGAATTGTGAAGAACATAATTGGAGGATTTAGAGTTATAGCAATTAGAAGAATATAAAACCAGCACACTAGACTGATGGAACAGAAGAGTCCAAAAACAGAACCATGAACGAATAAACACTCACCTGAATTACAACAAAGGCACTAGTGCATTACTATAGGGAAAGGATAGTCTTTTCAATAAATAATATTGGACAAAATGGGTTTCCATATGTAAAATAAAATGAACCAGGAATCCTATCATATACCATGCATAAACCTAAATGTAAAGATTTAAACAATCAAGTTTATAGGAGAAAACATACAAGAATAACTTCTTGGCTTTGGGATGGACAAAGATTACTTAAAACCATAAAGGAACAGTTTGACAAGATGGACTATTAAAATTAAGAAATTTTCTTAATAAAGGTACACTATTAAGATAGTAAAGAAGTAGGATAGATACCTTCAATATTTAATCTAATAAAAAATTTATCCTAGAAATAAAGAACTCGTACCAATCCATAAGACAAGTCAATAGAAAAATGGTCAAATGACATGAATAGGTATTTCTCAAAAGAGGATATTCAAATGGTCAATAGCATATAAACATGTGCTAATAAATCTTTAAAGTCAGCAGGGAATTACAAATTAAAGTTCCTAACTTCTTACCACATATGTAGCAAAGGAGCTAATATTTAAAAAAACATAATTTTAAGCATTGGTGAGGATGTAGAAAATAGTATAAATTGACTCAATCACTTTCAAAAACTAGAAGCATCTACTAAAGCTAAAGAGTTTCATGATCAACAACTTCACTCTTGGATATTTACTCAAAAGAATGCATGCATATGTGCGCCAAAAGACATGGTCAAGAATATTCACAGTAGCACTGTTCATAATAGCCAAAAACTGATAATGATCCAAATGTTCATCAACAGGATAATGGATAAAACTGTGACATATACAATGAAGGATTCAAAACAATGAAAAAGAATAAATTAACGTTACAACGTTTTATGAATCAACATGTGTGACTCACATAAACAAGATATTGATCCAAAAAAATAGTCAAAAGATGTTAAAAAATAGACAATACTAATGAATAGTAAATGAAGTCAGAATAATAGTTACCTTCAGAAATGTGTGTTGACTGTCGGGGGCATGAAGGAGGCTCCTAGGTTGATGAAAGTATTCTATATCTTGATCTTGGTATTGGTTAAACGAGCATTGACTTCATAAAATTTCATCAAAAGGATACTCAAGATTTATCCACTTTATAAAAAGCATGGTTTAATTAAATGCAAAAAAGTTTTAAAAGTTAGCAAGACTGTATCGGTCGCTTAACTTTTAAATTTTTAACTTTTTAGTTATTTTACTTGGTAAAATTCAAGCCTAGGAAAACTAGGTTTCTACATCAGTTTGCTTTCTAATCGAATACTTCCTTTTACTTCCTTTTTCAGCACAATTACTGAAGAATTATCTTGATATATGGATCCTTCCCAAATTATGAAGGAAAGAGAAGGTCTAGGGTGAAGTTAGACTGAACCCACTATTTACATCCTGAAATTCTAAAATGGCTTTTTTCCTTAATGTACATATAATCAATACATTTTCCTTTTCTTTTTTTCTAAAGATTTATTTCAGAGACACTGAGCACATGCAAGCGAAGGGAGAGGCAAGGAAGATGGAGAGAGAATCCTCAAGCAGACAAACTCCATGGAGCAAGGAGCCTGAGGTTAGGCTCAATACCAGGACCTTGAGACCATGATTCACCCTGAAACCAAGAGTTGGACGCCCAACTGACTGAGCCACTCAGGCGCCTCTTTTGATCAGTTTTCTATACTTAGTTCCAGATCCCTACTTCTCATAATTCATATCTGGCAAAAAAAAAAGGGGGGGGGGTAAGAAAACCTAAGCCTTCTGAGGCTTAGCAGCAGTTTTAGCTAGAACTGAATAGCAAATCAAGGCAAGGTGTTAGCATAAGGCTTTTGTGAAAATGAAATTACTAAATATAGAGTGCTAAAAATATAAAGCTCAAAAAGGTAATCAATTATTAACCTCATTTTGAGAAATACTATAATAGATCCCTACTCCTGAATTTCCTTCAAAATATAATAAATTTAAGGTCAAAATATAAATTTAAGATAGTAAAATCAGATGTACTTTTAAAAGCAAAGCATACTTATGGAGCTAAGGGAACACAATAGATTTTTTATAATACAAGCTAAAGTGGACATTAAAGAAAGATATCAGACAGAAGAAAATTTAACATTATACCTAAGATTCTTTGAAGTTCTAAATTCTGCGAATTGGTATTTAACTATTATCTTATGATTAAAAAATTGATAAGATAATCAGCAAGAATACTGCTAATATAAAGACTTTCTTTGCATACCAGTTTCTACCTTTGCAAAGTTCTATTTCATTTTATCTTCATATTACTATAAGTTTTATAAACTATTTGTAAGTCAAACTTGTTAAATCGAGTAAAGAATCAAAGAACGGGGTATCTGCATTGATGACCACATAATTAACCATAAACCACTCAACAAAAAATTACTGTTTCGAACAGTACCACCATGTAAACAGAGTATGTGTGAAAGCACTTTGAAAAAAGGACAAGGACTATAAGTGTATTCTAATAAAAGTTAATAATAATTTAAAAGCAACAGTATTTGGATATAATCTCTAGGTTTTCTGATAATTGCTAATGTCATTTCTTTAAACTTTTTACTTGGAAATACTTTCAAACTTTCAGAAAAGTGTACAAATAGTTCAAAGAACTCCTATGTATACTCTGTCCAGATTTATCAATTAATTAACATTCTCATTTTTAAATCTTGTATGGATAAGCATTTGCTGAGCCATTGGAGAATAAGATAAGATATATATATCAGATCTTTCATCCCTAAATACATCAACATATGCCTCTTAAGAACAAAGACATTCTCTTAAATAGCCATAATATAGTTACTAACTTCAAAAAATTTAACAATCATACAAAATTTTAACTTAATATCTATTTTCCAATTTTTTTTTTTTTAACTGAGCAAATGAAGTCCTCTAGGGCTTTCTTCCTCCACCAATACAGGATCCAGTCCAGAATCATGTACAGCATTTAACTATCTGATCTCTCTAGACTTATTTAATCTGGAACGGCTTTTCTCAACTAAATGTCATTTAAACTATCTGATCTTTTTTTTTTAATATTTTATTTATTCATAGAGACACAGAGAGAGAGAAGGAGAGAGAGAGACAGGCAGAGGGAGAAGCAGGCTCCACACAGGGAGCCCGACGTGGGACTCGATCCTGGGTCTCCAGGATCACACCCGGGGCTGCAGGCGGCACCAAACCACTGCGCCACTGGGGCTGCCCTAAACTATCTGATCTTTACAAAGTGTTCTGCAGCATAAAATTTTAAAAGCTATGTTCTTGAGCAAACTATACAGGGAAGGTTCATTAAAAAAAGAGAGAGAGAGAGAGATTCATGTGGTGCCTACATGGCTCAGTCCATTAAACATCTGCCTTTGGCCCAGGGGTCCTGGGATAGAGCCCTGAGTCAGGCTCCAGCCTGTGGAGGGCTCCCTGCTCAGTAGGGAGCCTGCTTCTTCCTCTCCCTGCCACTCCCCCTGCTTGTTCGTTCTCTCTCTCTCTCTCTGTGTCAAATAAATAAACCAAATCTTTAGAAAAAGGAAAAGAGAGATTCAGTAGATAAGCTGGGGAAGTTTCAGAAGACTTAAATGAGAATATATGAATCTTTCCGTTCAACAGTTTTTAGTGTGTGTGTGTGTGTGTATTATAACAAGGAGGCTTCTAAGTTCCTTTGAGATTCGTAATTTTGGGATGAGTGGTTTATCTTGCCTCTTAAGATTTCAAAAAGTAACAATATACATATATAATCAACTTAGACAAATAAATCTGGCCAATGATCTGATGGCTCTCTGGAAAGAAAAAATCCAGAGAAAATTACTGTTTCCATCAAAACTCGTTCTTACAGTTTTTTTTTTCTTTTTTGGTGTGTGTTTTCTTAATTCACTCCTATATTTAACAAAAAACACCCATACCAATACGCAAACCTTCAAAAACACTGGAATTATTCTGATCATAATAATAATAGATATAATAGGTACTAGAGCTACAACAGATCTTGTTCTTTTACTCAACATTGTGTGTCAACCATGTGTCGGGCCTATAATAGCTATGGCGGCATCTACTGTTTAAAAAACAGGCATGATATCTACCCTTAGGGAACCTGTAATTTAGTAAACCCAAGATCCTCGCTTTCAGATAGGAAAGGTATTATTTTTCCCTATTTTGAAAATGAAGCAACTAACACTCAACCTATAAATGCTTCTCCAACCATGAAGAGTATAGGCCAACTACTTATCTTAAAGGGTCATATAGTAAAATATTTTTGGCTTTCCAGACTGTAACAATCTGATGATGCAACTACTGTATTTAAATTAACTCTGCCACTAAACATGAAACAGCCATATACGATATGTAAAATAAGAGTGGCTGTGTTCCAATAAAGCTTTATTCATAGATGCTGAAATTTGAATTTTGTATCATTTTCACATCACAAAATAGTATTCGTTTGAGATTTTTTTTCCCTGTAATCATTTAAAAATATAAACACTATTCTTAGCTCATAGGTCATACAAAAAAAAAAGCAGCAGGCTAAATCTAGTATTATGCAGACTACTTACTGATAGACTTGCTTATAAGCTGGAGCTGCACTGGGTGACTGGCCCTTTTTTACCTCAGTCAACTAATTCTTTATCACTAGACTTAAAATATAACATGAAACAATTCTTATTTTGCTTTTCAGTCATTTACAAATCGCCTTCCTTATCTCAGAAAAAGATGTTATAATTCTTCTGAGTAGTAACGTAAAAATTTCAAGAACTGAAGAAAATACTTTATATCTGCATATCAATTATCTTTCCAATCAGTAACTTTTTTTATTGGTATTCAATTTGCCAACATACAGCATATCACCAAGGCTCATCCCATCAAGTGCCCCCCCCTCAGTGCCCGTCACCCAGTCACCCCAACCTCCTCGCCCACCTCCCTTTCCACTACTCCTTGTTTGTTTCCCAGAGTTAGGAGTCTCTCATGTTCTGTCTCCCTCACTGATATTTCCCACTCATTTTCTCTCCTTTCCCCTTTATTCCCTATCACTATTTTTTATCAGTAACTTTTTACTCCTCAAAAAAGTAAAATTCTAAAGATAAATTAAGGCTATCAAAGCAAGTAGAAGATCATGCTCTAAATATTTTTATAATACTTTGTCCTATGCTTCTTGCTAGGATATTGCAAACCTCACTGTATCCAATAATTATGAATTATGCAGAAAAAAAGAAAAAACACGCATACCTCTGAGCTCAAAATGAAAACTGAAGGATCTAGTGAAACTCACCAAGTTCTAAAGATTCATCTAAGAAGAATGCAGAATTTTCCAAAGGCATCTTAAACTGTGACAGAATCAGCTTCTAAGTTTCAGCGGCTTTACAGGAAAAAAAATAAAATAAAAATTCTGTAAAACAAGGGCAGCTGTGGAGATAATGTTAGCCAAAGCCTAAGCAACAGTATCTCTGGTATTTTTTTCCCATCCATGTATACAGCATTAATTGGGGCTTCCTATGTGCCAAGAACTGGAGATGCAGCAATGAACATGTCAGATCCCATCAAACTCTGTGGGAGCTCACTATGTAGGGCAACTCCAAATGGGATGAAAGGCTTTAAGAATCATGATGTGAGGGGAAATCATGGCAGAAATACACACCAGCGTGGTGGGAATTGGTTACAAATGGCCTCCCCTAAAGGAGGGGCATTTAATGCAAACATGAATAGGATCTGGCCAAATGAATACAAGGCAGGAGGGAAGAGAAAGTGTTTCATCCAAAGTGAACAGCGTGTTCAAAGGGTCAGAGAGAATATGGTATTTGTATAAATTAAGTGCAGTGTGGCTGTTCAGAGTAAGAAAAGAGATAAAAAGAATATTTTCTGAGGTGAGATGGATAAGGAAGGAAATAAGAGGTGAAGCAATTTGCCCTGAGTCAAAGACTCACCCAGGGCTTTGTAAAAGGCAGAGCCCATTTTAAACCCTCACCACCTGACTGCAATGTACTAGCCATTCTGAAGTTCTTTCCAGCCCACAAGCCTCAAAGGTCTGGGGGGTGGGGAGGTCCTTGGGAAGGAAGCTGAGGAAAAATGCTTGTGGAGGATGATCCTTTTAGGGAGCTTTTGCAAGGAAGGGCCTGAGGGACAACTGCCTTGGGCCAATAGCCAGCCTCTCAATGAATGAACAGATCAACTAACCATCAAGAAACTGCCTGCAGAATGATGGGAAAGAAGTCAGTCTTAGCATTATTCTCATTTGCTAACAGTTACCAAGCACTTAGCTATGTGTGAAGCCCTGTTGTAAGTGCTTTACGTATGTGCTGACTAGATCCTCACAACATCCCTATGAGGGAAGTACTTTTATTACCCTGTATTTCCAGTGTGATTTTATGAAACTATCCAATCATGGCCAGTAATTCTTATTACCAATTAAAGTTAAAATGATCAGAAACATTAACAACATTTCTCACCACAATATTAAAAGCATTTTTGTTACTCTTCTACCAGAAAAGTACTATTTTAAATATCAATCAACAAAAATAAAAGACAACAAGATTAATTTGGTTAAATTTTTCTTAAACTAGCAGTTCTATTAAGGCCAGTGTTTGGGAAATTCTAGTCTCCTTATTCATTCACTCACTATGGTATGTCCTACATATCCAAATTCCTCCCCTCATGGAGTTTTAGTCATTGAAATGCAACAATGTACAATGTTTGCAGCTCCTGGGCAATTACATTTTTGCAGCACATCCCAAGTTATCTTTGAATGAATGAAGAACCAACAATCACACAGACAAAATCTGATGCAACAGAAAAGAATCAAAACCTGAGGAAAGTCGTTTGTTAGTAAAAATATACACATGCTAAAAGAGGAAGAGAGAGTAAATAACTGTTTCACTGAGGAAAATACT